>NC_047100.1:45186587-47586587 GCF_902459505.1 Geotrypetes seraphini
GTGAGAACTTTCTGATGGGGGGGAGAGTGCATCAGCAAACCTCTGGATAGATTCGAAGAGGTCATCCACCAAAGTAGAGACTGCCGAAGAGCAGGTGTGACTAAGATGCGTTTGGATAGTGGATCGGACGATTGATTCCACTGTGATGCCAGGGTCCACTGGGGGATCCTGAGGTGGAGTCTGGTAAAGGGTGTCACATGTACTGTGGAGGCCATATGGCCCAGGAGCACCATCAGTTGTCTCGCCGGTAGGGTTTGGCGAGTAGACACCGATTGGCTGAGATGAAGAAGAGACTCCATGCGTTTCCGAGGCAGGAATGCTCGGAGTCGGGTGGTGTCCAGGACCGCTCCGATGAAGGGGAGGGACTGGGTGGGTTGTAGATGAGACTTGGAGAAGTTGATCTCGAAGCCCAAATTCTGGAGGAAGTAGGTTGTAGCCAAGGCCGCCGAAGTGACCTCTGGGGCTGACGGGGCCTTGATGAGCCAGTCGTCGAGGTATGGGAATACCTGTAGACCCCTGTCCCGGAGTGCCGCGGCCACTACCACCAGGCACTTTGTGAAGACTCTGGGGGACGAAGATAGGCCGAATGGTAGCACTCGATACTGTAGGTGCAGATTTCCCACCTGAAATCTGAGGAACTTTCGGGAGGCCGGGTGAATGGGGATGTGAGTGTAGGCCTCCTTGAGATCCAGGGAGCATAACCAGTCGTTCTGCTCGAGGAGGGGGTATAGAGAAGCCAAAGTCAACATGCGAAACTTCTCTTTGACCAGGGACTTGTTGAGGGCTCGAAGGTCTAAAATGGGTCGCAGGTCGCCCGTTTTCTTCAGGACGAGGAAGTACCGGGAGTAAAACCCTCGGTTCAATTGGTCTGACGGGACCGGCTCGACAGCCCGAAGCTGAAGTAAGGTTTGGACTTCCTGAAGAAGCAGGGCGGTCTGCGTCGAGCTTGAAGGATACTCTCTTGGAGGATGGTCCGGGGGGACCCGGTGGAATTGAAGAGAGTATCCTTCTCTTATGATGGTGAGGACCCATAGGTCCGTGGTTATGGCCTCCCATCGATGGTAAAAAAGATGGAGGCGGCCCCCTATGGGAGAGGCCGAGGTTATGCTCCCGGGGGGGGCGTCAAAAGGGCTGGGGAGCCTTAGGTACCGCCGGTGGCTGAGGTTTTTGCTGAGACTTCTGGGGAGGTTGTCTCTTCGCAGGCTGTCTCGCAGCAGGCGTTTGTCTGGGCATGTAACGCCGCTGGTAAATCAGGGGTGGCCTGGAAGGTCGAGACTGTTGAGGTTTGGGTTTGGGCCGCAGGATGGATTGAAAGGATTTTTCATGATCCGACAGCTTCTTGGTAACAGTTTCGATAGACTCATCGAACAGGTCAGCTCCAGCACATGGTACGTTGGCGAGTCTGTCCTGTAGGTTGGGATCCATATCGATAGTACGGAGCCATGCCAGGCGACGCATAGCTACCGCGCTTGCGGCGGCGCGTGCCGAGAGTTCGAATGCATCGAAGGAGGATTGCATCAGCTGGAGGCGTAATTGGGAGAGGGAGGCTACCACTTCCTCGAACTCGAATCGAGCTTGGTTGTCTATGAACGGAGTGAACTTGCGGAGCACCGGCAAGAAGAACTCCAGATAGGAAGAGAAAAAGAAGTTGTAGTTTAGCACCCGTGACGCCATCATGGAGTTTTGGTAGAATTTTCTACCAAATTTGTCCATCGTTCTCCCCTCTCGGCCCGGCGGTACAGAGGCGTAGACCTGGGAGGGATGAGAGCGTTTAAGGGAGGACTCGACCAGTAGGGATTGGTGGGAGAGTTGAGGGCCCTCGAACCCTTTATGGTGCACGATGCGGTATCGAGCATCGAGTTTGCTGGGGATCGCCGGTATGGAATACGGCGTTTCGAAGCACTGCATGAAGGTCTGGTCCAGTAATTTATGCAAGGGGAGCCGAAGCGACTCCGTTGGAGGGTTAGGTAAATGCATGGTGTCCAGATACTCTTTGGAGTATCGGGAGCCCGTGTCAAGGGTCACATCCAGGTCCTCCGCCATTTGTCGGAGGAATGATGAGAAGGACAATTGTTCCGCCAGCGTCGGTCTGTGGGACGGGCTGGAGGAGGAGGAGGCCTCCAGGTCCGTGGACATCGGGGAGTGACAAGGAGAATCGGGCACCAGCGTCTCCTCGTACTCCGGGCCCCTCGGGGGGGACACCTCTGATGAGGAGTATCCCCTACGTTGCAGTTTTTTCTGCGGCGACACCTCCGAATGGCGTGAGGAGTGCCAGGATGAGTGTCTCGATCGGTGCCCGTCTCGGTGGCGGGACGGGGATCGGGATCGTCTGTGCATCGCATGGTCTCCCGAGGCCCCCAAGTGGATAGGGCTGGAAGCGGTGGGATCGCAACTGGGTTTGCGATGCGGGTTCTTGCGATGCTACCCAAGTCTGGTAAGGAGTACGGAAGAACTCTTCCTGACTATGCCCAGGGCTTCGAGTATCGATCGGAGGTCTGGTCCCATGTTGGCGCGGAGGCGTAATGGGTTCTAATGGCGGCATATCGGTAATCGAGGTTTGCCGCGTGGGCATCGCCGCCCTCCCCCGTTCGTCCTCGTCGGTTGTCGAGGTCGAACGGTGTGGGGGAGGGGGAGGGGGCGGACCGCCCCTTTGGACCGGTACCGGGAGGTCACCCTGTATGGCAGCGATGAGCCCGGGTCCGATGGTCTGCATGAGCTCAACGAATTGAGCTTCCAGCACGGACCGTAGCGAAGCCGATAAGGAGGGATCCGCACCGAAAGGGGGTCCTCCTGCACGGACATCGCGCTCCTTCGAGGTCGAGTGCTTCTGCTTAGTAGCTTTCGGCACTTTGATGACCATTGGTGGCACTGTGGAAGGAAGAGGTACCTGACCAGAGGAGACCGGGGCAGGCACCGACGTCGAGCTCGTGGATGGTGTCGGGGTGAGCGATGCCGGTTTCACCACACTCGATGCAGGAGTGGTCGATGCCGGTTTCGCCCGAACCGGGGAGGTATCAGATGAAGTGGAGGCTGAGGGATCCTTAGCTGCGTCCATCTTGAACATCGATTCCCACAATAGGCAACGCCGCTTGAAAGAGCGTGCCGTAAGGGTAGAGCAAGGCCCGCACGATTTCGGGATGTGGTCAGGGCCCAAACACTGCAAACAGCGCCGGTGAGGGTCCGTGAGTGAAATCGCGCGTTGGCACTTGCTGCACTTTTTAAACCCGGTGATTGGCCGGGACATAGGCCGGAAAATCTCCGCCGCTAGGTCGAAGCCAGTGGGCCTGAGCCACGTGGCCGGCCCGTTCGACCTGCCGGAGGAAATAATCTTCTTTTTTTTTTTTTTTTTTTTACTGAAAAAGAAAAGTACTGTTAACTGTAATTAAAAGAAAACGAAAACGCGGACAAGGAAGGCAAATTTAACTGAATTCAGCTAGCGCATGAAGAAGTTGAACTTCTCAGCTCCGCGGAAAAGAAAGAACTGAGGAGACACGCCCGGATCTCCGGGTAGGAAGGCATCGGCGCATGCGCGGTGCGGGCATCTAGAAACTTTAAGTTTCTACAAGCAACACGTGCTTGTGAGACGTCCGTACCGGGGCTCTGTCTGATGACATCACCCACTAGTGAGAATACCTGCCTGCTTGTCCTGGGATAACGGTGGCTACCCTCAAAACACAGGATTTTAAACAGAAATGCAGGCTCTATACCAGTTCAGTGGTTACCCCAAAACACAGGATTTTAAACAGAAATGCAGGCTCTATACCAGATCGGTGGCTACCCCCAAAACACAGGATTTTAAACAGAAATGCAGGCTCTATACCAGTTCAGTGGTTACCCCAAAACACAGGATTTTAAACAGAAATGCAGGCTCTATACCAGATCGGTGGTTACCCCAAAACACAGGATTTTAAACAGAAATGCAGGCTCTATACCAGATCGGTGGCTACCCCAAAACACAGGATTTTAAACAGAAATGCAGGCTCTATACCAGATCGGTGGCTACCCCAAAACACAGGATTTTAAACAGAAATGCAGGCTCTATACCAGATCGGTGGCTACCCCAAAACACAGGATTTTAAACAGAAATGCAGGCTCTATACCAGATCGGTGGCTACCCCCAAAACACAGGATTTTAAACAGAAATGCAGGCTCTATACCAGATCAGTGGTTACCCCAAAACACAGGATTTTAAACAGAAATACAGGCTCTATACCATATCGGTGGCTACCCCAAAACACAGGATTTTAAACAGAAATGCAGGCTCTACTATACCAGATCAGTGGCTACCCAAAAACACAGGATTTTAAACAGAAAAGCAGGCTCTACTATACCAGATCAGTGGCTACCCAAAAACAGAGGATTTTAAACAGAAAAGCAGGCTCTACTATACCAGATCAGTGGCTTCCCCAATACACAGGATTTTAAACAGAAAAGCAGGCTCTACTATACCAGATCAGTGGCTACCCCAAAACACAGGATTTTAAACAGAAAAGCAGGCTCTACTATACCAGATCAGTGGCTACCCCAAAACACAGGATTTTAAACAGAAATACAGGCTCTACTATACCAGATCAGTGGCTACCCAAAAACAGAGGATTTTAAACAGAAAAGCAGGCTCTACTATACCAGATCAGTGGCTACCCAAAAACACAGGATTTTAAACAGAAAAGCAGGCTCTACTATACCAGATCAGTGGCTACCCCAAAACACAGGATTTTAAACAGAAATACAGGCTCTACTATACCAGATCAGTGGCTACCCAAAAACAGAGGATTTTAAACAGAAAAGCAGGCTCTACTATACCAGATCAGTGGCTTCCCCAATACACAGGATTTTAAACAGAAAAGCAGGCTCTACTATACCAGATCAGTGGCTTCCCCAATACACAGGATTTTAAACAGAAATACAGGCTCTACTATACCAGATCAGTGGCTACCCAAAAACACAGGATTTTAAACAGAAAAGCAGGCTCTACTATACCAGATCAGTGGCTACCCCAAAACACAGGATTTTAAACAGAAATACAGGCTCTACTATACCAGATCAGTGGCTACCCCAAAACACAGGATTTTAAACAGAAATGCAGGCTCTACAATACCAGATCAGTGGCTACAGCAAAACACAGGATTTTAAACAGAAATACAGGCTCTATACCAGATCAGTGGTTACCCCAAAACACAGGATATTAAACAGAAATGCAGGCTCTATACCAGATCGGTGGCTACCCCAAAACACAGGATATTAAACAGAAATGCAGGCTCTATACCATATCGGTGGCTACCCCAAAACACAGGATTTTAAACAGAAATGCAGGCTCTACTATACCAGATCAGTGGCTACCCCAAAACACAGGATTTTAAACACAAATGCAGGCTCTATACCAGATCGGTGGTTACCCCAAAACACAGGATTTTAAACAGAAATACAGGCTCTATACCAGATCAGTGGTTACCCCAAAACACAGGATTTTAAACAGAAATGCAGGCTCTATACCAGATCGGTGGTTACCCCAAAACACAGGATTTTAAACAGAAATGCAGGCTCTAAACCAGATCAGTGGCTACCCCCAAAACACAGGATATTAAACAGAAATGCAGGCTCTATACCAGATCGGTGGCTACCCCAAAACACAGGATTTTAAACAGAAATGCAGGCTCTATACCAGATCGGTGGTTACCCCAAAACACAGGATATTAAACAGAAATGCAGGCTCTATACCAGATCGGTGGCTACCCCAAAACACAGGATTTTAAACAGAAATGCAGGCTCTATACCAGATCGGTGGTTACCCCAAAACACAGGATATTAAACAGAAATGCAGGCTCTATACCAGTTCAGTGGTTACCCCAAAACACAGGATTTTAAACAGAAATGCAGGCTCTATACCAGTTCAGTGGTTACCCCAAAACACAGGATTTTAAACAGAAATGCAGGCTCTATACCAGATCGGTGGTTACCCCAAAACACAGGATTTTAAACAGAAATGCAGGCTCTATACCAGTTCAGTGGTTACCCCAAAACACAGGATTTTAAACAGAAATGCAGGCTCTATACCAGATCGGTGGTTACCCCAAAACACAGGATTTTAAACAGAAATGCAGGCTCTATACCAGATCGGTGGCTACCCCAAAACACAGGATTTTAAACAGAAATGCAGGCTCTATACCAGATCGGTGGCTACCCCAAAACACAGGATTTTAAACAGAAATGCAGGCTCTATACCAGATCAGATGACAAGATGGCTGGATAGGCTACAGTACATTACATTAGGGATTTTTATTCCGCCATTACCTTGCAGTTCAATGCAGATTACAAATGGTTTGTCCGGATATTAGAAGTGTTTAGGGAGTAGTTTGTACGGCGCGGCGAAGGCAAGTGGCAAAGGCGGTCGCCTTAGCGAGAGCGCCTTTGCGAAGGAAGCCTTGTGAAGGAGCCCAGGCAGCCCAGCAGCAAATCTAATCCAACTTCTAACCTCAATAACTTCTAACTAAAAAAAAAAATTCTATTCTCCCCTTATCACTCTTTCTCTCTCTCTACTTTTTCAGCCAAATGCAAGCCAGGCACCACTCCCAAATCACTGAGGCCACAGGAATGGAGGCTACAGGAACCCAGGGGAGCTACCCAGTTTTCTGCATCGAGTGTCATATGTATGACTACCTCCCCTCCGGGAGGCAGGCATACATATGTAATCGATGTCAGGAACTGGATAGCCTGAAGAAGGAGGTCGGGAGACTGCAGGTTTGAGTACAAGAACTGGAGGGACTGTGCACCATGGAAGAACAGTGTTGGACAACCGTGGACACCGCCAGAGAGAGCCACATCGCAGAAGCGAGAACCAAGGACATCGTGGACAAAATTGGGATGATCCTGGATGGAGCAGAGACGGAAGAGACCGCAGTAATGATCCACATCGGGACGAATGATGTCAGCAGGAGAGACTACAGAAGAGGCACGCTGATAGAACAGTTCAAGATTCTGGGAAGGAAGCTGAAGATGAGGACCCAGAAGATAGCATTCTCAGAGATCCTACCGGTACTGAGGGCAGATGTGAAAAGGCAGGAGGAACTACAATCAATAAATGCGTGGATGAGGAAATGGTGTGAGGAAGAAGGTTTCCACTTCGTGAGGAACTGGACAACGTTCTGGGGCAAGAACAAGCTCTACAGGAGAGATGGACTGCACCTGAGCACAGCGGGAACAAGACTTCTAGCAAGCAACGTCATGAGAGGAATAGAACAGGCTTTAAACTAAAAGGAAGGGGAAAGCCGACAGTCGACCTAGAGTCGACGATTCGGAAGAAGGTATCCCATGAAGATACTAAGGGGAAAAAAGGCTGGGAAGAAGCAAGGGATAAATTACAGGAGTCGACTAACCCAGAAGAGGAGGTTAGAAAGAGTGCAGCAAAAGAGAAGACACCAAGGATCGAAGCACAGGGAAAGGTAGTGAAGACAAGAAAATGCCAGGACCTAAATTGCATATATACTAATGCAAGGAGCCTAAGCAACAAAATGGGGGAACTAGAGGCTTTGGCCAATGCAGAGGACATAGACATCATTGGAATCTCTGAAACATGGTGGAATGAGGAAAGCAAATGGGATACAGCACTGCCGGGGTACAAGCTCTATCGCCAGGACAGGTCAGGACAGAAAGGAGGTGGAATAGCCCTATACATAAAAGAAAGCATACAATCGACAAGAATGGACACAGTGGAGATGACCAACAAGCTGGAATCGCTATGGATTAAAATACCGGATAGGAAAGGACATGAAATAAAGATGGGCCTATACTATCGTCCACCCGGGCAAACCGGAGATATCGACAGAAAAATGGAAACCGAGATGAAGCGAGAATGCAAAAGTGGTTACACAGTTATTATGGGAGACTTCAACTACCCCGGGATAGACTGGAAACTTGGAAGCTCCAGATGCGCTAGAGAGACAGAATTTCTGGAGGCTACACAAGATTGTTTCATGGAGCAGCTTGTTAGAGAACCGACGAGAGGAAATGCCACTCTGGATCTAATCCTAAATGGGTTAATGGGCCCTGCAAAGGAAGTGGAAGTAGTGGGACCGTTGGGAAACAGCGATCATAATATGATCAAGTTCAAAGTTGAAGTAGGAATACCGAAAGGAAAGAGAACCATAGCAACAACTTTCAACTTCAGGAAAGGAAACTATGAAGCAATGAGGGAAATGGTAAGGAAGAAACTTAGGAACACTTCCAAGAAATGGCAAACGGTAGAACATGCCTGGCTTTTTTTCAGGGACACAGTGAGCGAGGCGCAAAATTTGTACATACCCAGATTCAGAAAGGGGAGCAAAAAGAGTCGAACAAAAGACCCGGTATGGCTGACTAAAATAGTGAAGGAAGCGATAGGCAATAAGAAAAATTCATTCAGGAAATGGAAAAAGGACAAAACTGAGGGGAACTGGATGGAGCACAGGAAGTATCAAAAAGAATGTCACCGAGTGGTTCGAAAAGCCAAAAGAGAGTATGAAGAGAAGCTAGCCAGGGAGGCACGAAATTTCAAACCATTCTTCAGATATGTTAAAGGGAAACAGCCAGCTAGGGAGGAGGTGGGACCGCTGGATGATGGAGACAGGAAGGGGGTAGTGAAGGAGGAGAAAGAAGTCGCAGAAAGACTTAACATGTTCTTTTCGTCTGTATTTACGAACGAAGACACAACCAACTTACCGGAACCTGAGCAATTCTTCAATGGAAATGAAGCAGAAAAATTAACATCCATGGAAGTGAGCCTTGAAGATGTGCGCAGGCAGATAGAAAAACTAAAAACTGACAAATCCCCGGGTCCAGACGGAATCCATCCAAGGGTTCTGAAGGAATTAAAGGAGGAGATAGCAGAACTACTGCAGCAAGTTTGCAATCTATCCCTGAAAACAGGTGTGATACCAGAGGATTGGAAGATAGCCAACGTCACGCCCATCTTCAAAAAGGGATCAAGAGGTGACCCGGGAAACTACAGACCTGTGAGTCTGACCTCGGTTCCGGGGAAAATGGCAGAAGCGCTGATAAAAGAAAACATCGATGAACATTTGGAAAGAAATGAACTTCTGATACCAAGCCAACATGGTTTCTGCAGGGGGAGATCGTGCTTAACTAACTTATTGCACTTCTTCGAAGGAATCAACAAACGGACGGATAAAGGAGACCCCATAGACATCGTATACCTAGATTTCCAAAAAGCCTTTGACAAGATGCCTCACGAGCGTCTACTTCGGAAACTGAAGAACCATGGGGTGGACGGAGATGTGCATAGATGGATCAGAAACTGGTTGGCGGGTAGGAAACAGAGGGTAGGGGTGAAGGGCCACTACTCGGACTGGAAGAGGGTCACAAGTGGTGTTCCGCAGGGCTCGGTGCTCGGGCCACTACTATTTAATATATTCATAAATGATCTAGAAATAGGGACGACGTGTGAGATAATAAAATTTGCAGACGACACCAAACTATTCAGTGGAGCTCGGACTAAAGAGGACTGCAAAGAATTACAAAGGGACCTGAATAAACTAGGGGAATGGGCGACGAGATGGCAGATGAAGTTCAACGTTGAGAAATGTAAAGTACTGCATGTGGGAAGCAGAAACCTGAGGTACAACTATACGATGGGAGGGATGTTATTGAATGAGAGTACCCAGGAAAGGGACTTAGGGGTAATGGTGGACATGACAATGAAGCCGACGGCACAGTGCGCAGCGGCCGCTAAGAGAGCGAATAGAATGCTGGGTATAATCAAGAAGGGTATTACAACCAGGACGAGAGAAGTTATTCTGCCGTTGTATCGGGCGATGGTGCGCCCGCATCTGGAATACTGCGTCCAATATTGGTCGCCGTACCTTAAGAAGGATATGGCGATACTCGAGAGGGTTCCGAGGAGAGCGACACGTCTGATAAAAGGGATGGAAAACCTTCCATATGCTGAGAGATTGGAGAAACTGGGTCTCTTTTCCCTGGAGAAGAGGAGACTTAGAGGGGATATGATAGAGACTTATAAGATCATGAAGGGCATAGAGAGAGTAGAGAGGGACAGATTCTTCACACTTTCAAAAAATAAAAGAACAAGAGGGCATCTGGAAAAGTTGAAAGGGGACAGATTCAAAACAAATGCTAGGAAGTTCTTCTTTACCCAACGTGTGGTGGACACCTGGAATGCGCTTCCAGAGAATGTAATAGGGCAGAGTACGGTACTGGGATTTAAGAAAGGATTGGACGGTTTCCTGCTGGAAAAGAGGATAGAGGGGTATAAATAGAGGATTTCTGCACAGGTCCTGGACCTGTTGGGCCGCCGCGTGAGCGGACTGCTGGGCATGATAGACCTCAGGTCTGACCCAGCAGAGGCATTGCTTATGTTCTTATGTTCTAGAACAAGTTAGGGAGCTCGAGAAATTCATTGAGGAGGCCTGCAGGATGGTGGAGGCACAGGACCACCAACACACCAGGAGAGAACCGACAGTTGGACGACAGGAACCACCAGACACCATGGAACTAGGACCTTGCGGAGGACCTGGGCAGGCAGAGGAGGAGGAGATCCATCAGAGCCAGGAGGAAGGACTAGCAGAATGCGCAGATGACACAGACCTGAGACCAGGGGCGGAGACACAGCAGAGCCCAGAGGACGGACAAATGGACTGCACATATGACACAGATCTGAGACCAGAGAGACAGTTGAAGAAGGGGAGATCGGCTATCGTGGTAGGAGACTCAATCCTGAGAGGAGTAGATAGTCATATAGCCGGAGGGAGAGAGGACAGACTGGTAACATGTCTCCCGGGGGCAAGAACAAAGGACATCAACAACAATATCGAGAGGATCCTGGAGGGAGCCGAGACGGAGGAGACAGCAGTAGTGATCCACATCGGAACCAACGACATCAGCAGGAGAAACTTCAACAGGACTACACTAACTGACCAGTTCAGGACCCTGGGGAGGAAACTGAGACTAAGGACAAGGAAGATAGCCTTCTCAGAGATCCTGCCAGTACCGAGAGCGGACACAAAGAGACAGAGCGAACTACAATCAATTAACGTTTGGCTGAGGAGATGGTGCGAGGAGGAGGGTTTCCACTTTGTTAGGAACTGGACTCTTTCTTGGGGAAGAACAAGCTCTACAGAAGAGATGGACTGCACCTTAGCACAGCTGGGACGAGGATGCTGGCACGCAACGTCCAGAACGTCATAGACTTGGTTTTAAACTGAGGAGAAGGGGAAAGCCGATAGTCGACCTGACCTCGACACATCGGACATCAGTACCTGACAAGGATACTGAACTGGGACATTGTAAAGGAGGACTCGGGACTGAGTGTGTATGTGTTGAAAAAGGACCTAAGGACGCATTGCAGGGATCGAGGGCACAAATGGACCTGGTAAGCGGCACCAACACAGAACAACAGGAGCCAGAGGGGCAAAGACATTGTGAAAAAGAGCCCAGGACTGAGTGGGAATTAGGAGAGCAGGAGGTGCAGGGGAAACAGGCAGAGGACGTCACACACACACAACAGGAGGAGGACGAAGCTCAGGGGCTGGCAAACCATGAGGAAAACTGCAGGAGTACCAAAGCACAAGGGAAACAAAAAGAGAGGACAAAAAACTGGGTCTTAAACTGCCTATACACAAATGCTAGGAGCCTGAGGGCCAAAATGGGAGAACTGGAAATCACTGCCAGCAATAAGGACCTAGACATAATTGGAGTCACAGAAACGTGGTGGACCAAGGATAATCAATGGGATGTGGCCATACCAGGGTACAAACTATACAGGAGAGACAGGACACATAAAAAGGGTGGAGGAATAGCGCTGTACATAAAAGACTCCATACCATCAACCAGGATGGAAACAACAGTACGGGCGGATGGCTTGGAATCACTATGGGTTAAGCTACAGGGAGGAGCAGGAGCAGACATTAAATTGGGTCTGTACTACCGCCCACCTGGACAACCGGAAGAAATCGACCAGGAGCTGGAGGCTGAACTGAGGCAGGTATGCAGAAGCGGAAATGTGGTGGTGATGGGGGACTTCAACCATCCTGGGATAGACTGGAGTATTGGGCACTCAAACTGCGCAAGAGAGACCAAATTCATAGAGGTCACGAGGGACTGTTTCATGGAGCAACTGGTCACGGAACCAACATGGGGCGATTCCACTCTTGACCTAATTTTCAACGGACTAGGGGGCCAGCAAAGGAGGTGGCGGTATTACCCCCGCTAGGTAACAGCGATCACAACACGATCCAGTGCAGGCTTGAAATTGGATCATCAAAGGGGAAAAGAACCACAACGACGGCACTCAACTTCAAAAAAGGAAATTATGATGCCATGAGGAAAATAGTGGGAAAGAAACTCAAAGGCAACATAGGGAAGACGGAATCCGTAGAAAAAGCCTGGACCTTACTCAAGGAGACTGTGCACGAAGCGCAAAACATATGCATCCCCAAGTTCAGAAAAGGGTGCAAAAAAATAGAACAAAAAACCCAGTGTGGATAACAAATGCAGTGAAGAAGGCGATAAGCGACAAGAAAGCATCGTTCAGAAAATGGAAAAAAGACCAAAACAGAGGAGAACCAAAAAGTGCACAAAGAACACCAAAAGGAGTGTCACCGAGTGGTTAGAAAAGCAAAAAAAGAATACGAAGAGAGACTGGCAGAGGAAGCAACAAACTTCAAGTCGTTCTTCAGATACGTCAAGGGGAAGCAACCGGCGAGAGAAGAAGTGGGACCATTGGACGATGGAGACAGAAAGGGAGTAGTAAAAGAAGAGAAAGAGATAGCTGACAGGTTAAATGAGTTCTTCACGTCAGTCTTCACGATGGAGAATATAACCAACATTCCGGAACCCGAGGAGATCGTAATAGGAGACCAAGACGATAAGCTGGTAGATTTAGAGGTGAGCCAAGAGGATGTACTCAAGCAGATTGACAGACTAAAGAGCGACAAATCGCCAGGTCCGGACGGCATTCACCCAAGGGTACTCAAGGAACTAAAAGACGAAATAGCGGAGCCACTTCGACAGATATGCAACCTATCCTTAAAAACTGGAGAGATCCCGGAGGATTGGAAAATAGCAAATGTCACGCCCATCTTCAAGAAGGGCGCAAGGGGGGACCCGGGAAACTACAGGCCGGTGAGCCTGACCTCAGTCCTGGGAAAGATGATGGAGGCACTGATTAAAGACAGCATCTGTGAGCACATCGAAAAAAAAGGGCAACTAAAACCGAGTCAACATGGCTTCTGTAAGGGTAGGTCATGCCTCACAAACTTATTGTACTTCTTTGAGGGAGTGAACAGCCAGGTGGATAAAGGGGAATCTATAGACATCATTTACCTTGACTTCCAAAAAGCCTTCGACAAGGTGCCACACGAGAGACTGCTTAAAAAGATATGGAACCACGGGGTACAATGGGAGGTCCATCGATGGATCAAAAACTGGCTGGCAAACAGGAAGCAGAGGGTTGGCGTGAAGGGCCACTACTCAGACTGGAAAGGGGTCACGAGCGGAGTTCCGCAGGGGTCGGTGCTGGGACCGCTCCTGTTCAATATCTACATAAACGACCTAGAGGCGGGAACCAAGTGTGAAGTCATTAAATTTGTAGATGACACCAAACTATACAGCAGGGCTCAAACCAGGGAAGACTGTGAAGATCTCCAAAAGGATCTAACGCAGCTGGAAAAGTGGGCCGAAAAATGGCAGATGAGCTTCAACGTGGGGAAATGCAAGGTCATGCACGTGGGGAAAAAGAACCCGATGTTCACATACAAAATGGGGGGAACACCACTAGGGGTCAGTAACCTGGAGAGAGACCTGGGAGTGATGGTAGACGCATCACTAAAGGCATCGGCGCAATGCGCCACAGCCTCTAGGAAAGCAAACAGAATGTTGGGTATCATTAAGAAGGGTATTACGACCAGGACGAAGGAAGTCATCATGCCGTTGTATCGTGCAATGGTACGGCCGCATCTGGAGTACTGTGTCCAGTACTGGTCACCGTACCTCAAGAAAGACATGGCGGTACTTGAGGGAGTACAAAGAAGAGCAACTAAACTGATAAAGGGAATGGAAAATCTCCCATATACCGACAGATTGAAGCAGTTGGGACTTTTCTCCCTGGAGAAGCGAAGACTTAGAGGAGACATGATAGAAACCTTCAAGATCCTGAAGGGCATAGAAAAAGTAGACAGGGACAGATTTTTCAAATTAAGGGGCACCACGAGCACAAGGGGGCACTCGGAGAAATTGAAAGGGGACAGGTTTAGAACAAACGCTAGGAAGTTCTTTTTCACTCAGAGGGTGGTGGATACATGGAACGCGCTTCCAGAGGCTGTTGTAGACAAGAAAACATTAAATGGTTTCAAAGAAGGTTTGGATAGATTCCTAGAAGAAAAAGGGATTGAGGGGTATAGATAGGTATAGACCATTGCTCAGGCAATGGGCCTGATAGGCCGCCGCGGGAGCGGACCGCTGGGCAGGATGGACCTATGGTCTGCCTCAGCGGAGGCAACTTCTTATGTTCTTATGTTAAGGATTACATCTGAGTTGTCATGATATTAGAAGTTCATATGTTGTAGTTGCAGGTGATGCCGGTGTTAGTTCGGTTTTGTAGTCTGTGGTCATGGTCAATGGGTTGTAGAGTTGTGGGTCGAGTTTTGCAGCTTGAGTGGCTAGGAGGTTGTCGTACAGTTTTTTTCTTTTGACGTTTTTGGTTGGAGGGTGTGTGAATGGTTCGTGTGTTCTCCTATGTCTGGTTGAGGTGGATTGAACTAGTCAATTGTTCCAATAGGCTGGGCTATCTCCGTTTATTGCTTTAAATAGTAGGCATTAAAATTTGAAGTGTATTCTCGCTTGTTTTGGGAGCCAATGTGAGTCGTGGTATGCGGTAGGCGAACTTCTATGGTCTATGTCCCAGAAATGTCAAAGAAAAACAATTTAATCATGAATTGATGATGAGTGCGGCTGTTGGGCAGACTGGATGTATGGTTCGGGTCTTTATCTGCTGCCATTTATTATGTTACCACTTTGTAGGATGCTTGGACCCTGAGATTTCAACTGAATTACCCTCGCATATGAAAGTTAGGTAAAATAAAGCAACACCAAAAAAATCCAAACTAAATGTAGTGTGTAGAGTGGGGAGAAAGGTGTAGGGGGATCAGAAGCATTAAAAAGCATGTCAGATATCAACTAGGTGCTTTACCATCTAGATGAATTATTCAGAAGTTATTAGGAGGAAGACAATGAATAGGAATACCTTACAAGATCATTATTTCTCTGAAGCAAAACTAAAATATAATACTGGAGTCATTTACTGAAGCACATGAAAATGCATCCAATTTTGGAGATAGGACTACAGGTTCCACCAGTTGGTCCTCTCATTACAGCAACAGACCAATGACTCCTTTTGTTGGTACTTACATGTGCAATATCTTCCTTGGTGCCAATAACTCGGTCCTGCGAGTGTTTGCTGAATTCCACGTAATGATCATCCGTGAAGGAATGCCTATGGAATCAAGGAACCAAAGCATCCTGTAAGCACTATTTTTGGCAAACGCTCATCATTTTCATTCTTTACAAATGGTTCAGAATGGTAATACTTTCCTATTTCTTAGGAGCCATTCAGGGCTCATTTTACAAAGGTGCGTTAGGGCCATAGCGCGCATTAGTCGTTACCGCCTCCTCTTTGAGCAGGCGGTAGTTTTTCGGGTAGCGCGTTAATCCGGTGCGTGCGCTAAAAACGCTAGCGTACCTTTGTAAAAGGAGCCCTTAGTCTCAAATTCCTAATTTATTTATTTAAAACATTTCTAATCCGCCTTTGTCCAAGGCAGCTCAAATATCACATACACAATTCAAGTCTGAACATCTTAAAAAGCCACATACATCGGAAAAAAACATAAGATTATATCATCTGAACCTATAGATTACCTCTCAGCCATTCATCTACTACCATTACGTCACAATAAAGCAAAACAGATCTAATTACCTGCAATAGAAGATGACATTCGGAAGACCTTCAAAGCACAGTTACTTACTGTAACAGGTGTTTTCCAGCGACAGCAGGCAGATATTCTCACTGATGGGTGACGTCACCGACGGATCCCCGGTACAGACCCTTCAAGAACTTGAAAAAAGTTCTCAGCGCCCGCACCACACATGCGCGACTGCCTTCCTGCCCGACATAGGCGCGCGGTCCCTCAGTTAAGATAAGACAGCTAAGAAGCCAACCCGGGGAGGTGGGTGGGTTGTGAGAATATCTATCTGCTGTCCCTGGATAACACCTGTTACGGTAAGTAACTGTGCTTTATCCCAGGACAGGCAGGCAGCCTATTCTCACTGATGGGTGACCTCCAAGCTAACAGAGATGGGATGGTGGGAGAGTTCGCCAAAGAAAATACAATTGGAAAACATAATGGCCGAAGTGTCCATCCCGTCTGGAGAAAAAGACCAGACAATAGTGAGAAGTGAAGGAATGAACTGAGGACCAGGTGGTAGCTGTACAAAGTTTCTCAGTAATGAAACTATAAGGAAACCAACAAAAGCTGCCAGAACTCGAATTTAGGGACTCAGACACGATATAAAGGAGAGCGAGAGGGAGGCAATCAGTCCAGTGAAAATCGTTCCCATGAATATAGGATATCCAAACTGAGTTGAATCAAAAGGAAAAATTTGGATAAAATCATTGAGGCTCCGACCTGAGTAACAAGGAGGACAAAAAACCGCTTATAGGACAAAACATATAAAACCAGGATCCTCGTAGGGAAAAACGAAGTGCAGGAAACAACACAGACAGAAGAACTGGCTGAGCAAAATGAAAATATTAGACGGTACTGTGGACATGAACATAGAATCACCTTGGCTTGATGAAAGATTGATAAGGATATAGCTGCTAGCAGGGCATGAACCCTCACTGATTCCCCTGGAAGAGGTGAGACACATAAGGAAAAACCATTTTCCAAGTAAGAAACTCAAGTGGAGCTAACGCCATTGTTACAAACGGTAGCGTCAACAACCAGGAAAGAACCACAGGAAAAATCCAGAGGACAGAAGAAGGAATCAGGTGTGGTTACACATAT
This sequence comes from Geotrypetes seraphini, assembly GCF_902459505.1. Classification (NCBI taxonomy): domain Eukaryota; kingdom Metazoa; phylum Chordata; class Amphibia; order Gymnophiona; family Dermophiidae; genus Geotrypetes; species Geotrypetes seraphini. The sequence continues at coordinate 45,203,657 of NC_047100.1, forward strand.
GAAAAAACCGCTGTCATGATCCTGGGAACCAAAGGCCGATGGCCCAACAGTGCTAAAATGACCAAAGGATGTCGGTGAAGACAAATTCTACTACAAAACAACCGCATGGAGGAAGATTGGGCAGGAAAAACCAGCCCGGGACAAGAGCCATGTAGAGGGGAGAAAAGAAAATGACGATCCATAAGGCCCCACAAGGCCAAACCAACAATGGGAAAGAAAAAAAAAATCAAATTTAGAGGGGAGGTTTTTTGTAATTTTTTTTTCTAGAAGGAACTTATAAAAGAAGAGACTGACAAAAAGTCAGGAAACTGCAAGAGCATTAAGGCAGTTTCTATTTTAAACGAAATATGTAACTTTTAATTTTTCCATCCCAACTACTTGTTTGTTTTAGTCAAATGTTTATTGTTAATTTGTGAAACTCTTTTACCTTATTATATATTGTAATGTACATCGCTTAGTGATTTCAATAGGCGATAAATCAAATTCTGTTAATAAACTTGATAAACTTGATAAACTTGAAATGAAAAATTTTTCAACAGCTGTTGAAACGCGACTTCTTAGCTCTGCGGAAACTAAGAAACTGAGGGACCGTGTGCCTACGTTGGGGGCGCCGAGAAATTTTTTCAAGTTCTTGAAGTGTCCGTACCGGGGCTCCGTCAGTGACATCACCCATCAGTGAGAATGTGCTGCCTGCTTGTCCTGGGATAACTTTGTAGTTATTTATTTACCCAATGGTTAATAAAAAAAAATAAAACCTTTTCAATTTATTAAAGTGCATTCTTGTATCTTTTTTGCAGAAATTAGAATTACACTGCCTGTATTATCCTGTTCTCCTTCAGCGCTGCTGTAATTTACTAAGATACTTGTAGATACTGTGAATTTCATTGCACTCTTCAAGGCAGATAAAGACCTATTTGGTCTATCCATTTTGCACAAATATAGATAAACCCACTTCCGAGTGGACCCTATAAAGAAGGGGGCAGCCCATACATATCTGATGTTAAAATTAAAAGGGTCAATATCTTAATCCTTATTTCCACCTCTTACCTTGATGTTATGCAAAAATCTTACTGTTGCTGATTTACTTTATAGTTATATTTCAATAAAACGGTGTCACAGTAAGTTTTGTCACTTATCTTTATTATGCATTACAAGTCAGCCCGACAGGACCTTTTTCGCCATTTAATGGCTTTATCAAGGATTCAATAGGAGCTATTTTCAAGCGTCCATTCTCTCTTTAGGGCTAAACAGTAAGATTTTTGCATAACATCAAGGAAGAGGTGGCAATAAGGATTATGATATTAACCCTTTTAATTTTAACACCAGATATGTATGGGCTGTCCCCTTCTTTATAGAGTCCACTCGGAAGTGGGTTTATCTATATTTGTGGAAGGTTCATTTAACCTCACTTCATCATCTCCATCCATTTTGCCCTACTCCAGCCCTTTCGAATCTCTCCAGCAACAATCAGTGCACAGACTTCGATCATGGCTGGACAGATTCAGCTTCAAAAGTTGGAGAACAAGGCCAGTGCCAGACAAACTTCCATAGTCTGTGCCCTGATCATGGCTGGAGAGATAGACCAGTGCGAGGCAGACTTCTATGGTCTGTGCCAATTCTGGTCGCCGTACCTTAAGAAGGATATGGCGATACTCGAGAGGATTCAGAGAGAGCGACGCGACTGATAAAGGGTATGGAAAACCTAACATATGCCGAAAGATTGGAGAAATTGGGCTTCTTTTCCTTGGAAAGGCGGAGGCTTAGAGGGGACATGACATAGACTTACAAGATCATGAAGGGCATGGAGAAAGTGGATAGGGATAGATTTTTCAAAATTTCTAAAAATGCAAGAACGAAGGGGCATTTGGAAAAGTTAAGAAGGGACAGATTCAGAATCAATACTAGGAAGTTCTTCTTCACCCAGAAGATGGTGGACACCTGGAATGCACTTCCAGAGGGTGTGATACGACAGAGTACGCTACAGGGTTTTAAGAAGGGTTTGGATGAATTCCTGAAGGATAAGGGGATTGAAGGGTATAGATAGAGGATTGGATGATTTCCTGAAGGAAAAGGGGATTGAGGGGTACTGATAGAGAATTACTATGCAGGTCCTTGACCTGATGGGCCACCGCGCGAGCGGACTGCTGGGAGGAATGGAACTCTGGTCTGACCCAGCAGAGGCACTGCTTATGACCTTATGTGCCCTGATTATATGGCTGGAGAGATTTGGAAGGCCTTGAGTGGGGATTCAATGATAGCTTCAGTAGTTGGAGAACAAGGCTAGAGCCAGGCAGACTTCTAGTCTGTGTCCTCAAAATGGCAAAGACAAATCAAGATCAATTATACATATGTATATCACATCATATTTATGCTATGAGATTATCTTGTTGGACAAAATGAATGGACCATACGATTCTTTATCTGCTATCATCTATTCTACGGTTGTTGACTGAGATTTAAGAAAACTAAAAAAGCTTTTCTGATTATGCATGAAATTTTCCACATGTATACCCCCTTATGAAATCATCCCAGTCTTATATATTAGCTAATTTTGATGAGCTTTGTGGATGAGCTTTGGAGAACAACTTTTAAGAATTAAGCAACTTTTTCTTCCTTTGAAGACAGGGCAGAATAATTCTAGCACCTGAATAATGTCTTCATATAGACTTGTAAACCCTGTTAGAACATGCTCTCAACTACTCAACTAGCCAATCATCAAAGCAGGGAAAACAAATGAAGTCACAGTATGCATAGAAGTACTGTGACTATCAAAAATTATTAATACAAATAATACAGATGCTAGGCAAACAAGCTAGATGCCTGTCAGAACATGTCACCAACAGGGTTTTGAAATGGGGACCACTCAGAAGGCAAGATAAGCCTTAGTGCTGGACTTCCTAGCAATATGAGGGAAGCTGAAGCAGAAGAGGAAAATACTTTGCTGAATAGTCTTTATACATAGAAACAAGATGGCAGATAAAGGCCAAATGGGAATCAAAGTCTGTCCATCCACAGCATCCACTATCTTAACCTCTCCCTAAGAAATCCCACATGCCTGTCCCAGTCCCATGCTTTCTTGAATTCAGACACAGTGTCTCCACTACCTCTACTGTGAGACTATTCCACACATCCACCATTTCTGTAAAAATGTATTTCCTTAGATTAGTCCTGAACCTATCACCTCCTAACTTTATCCTATGCCCTCTCTTTCCAGAACTTTCTTTCACATGAGACTCGCCTAATACGCATTTATACCACACAGGTATTTAAACATCTAACATATCTCCCCTGTCTCCAAAGTATACATATTGAGATCTTTAACTCTGTCCTCATATGCCTTATGATGAAGACCACTGACCATTTTGGTACCCTTCCTCTGAACTGACTCCATCGGCTTATATATTTTTGAAGGTGTGGCCTCCAGAATTCTACACTGTATTCTAAATGAGGTCTCACAAGAGTCTTATACAAGGGGCATCAACATACACCCCTTTTTCCTACTAGCCATTCCTCTCCCTATGAACCCTGGCATCCTTCTAGCTTTCGCCGCTGACTTTTCAACCTATTTGGCCACCTTAAGATCATTACATACTATCACACCCAAGACCCTCTCTCCTCTTTCATGCACAAAAGTTCTTCACCCCCTAAACTTGTACCATTCCCTTGGGTTTTTGCAGCCCAAGTGCACGACCTCACATTTCTTAGCATTAAATCTTAGCTGACAAATTTCAGACCATTCTTCAAGCTTCGCTAGGTCCTTCCTCATGTTATTCACACCATCAAGAGTGTCTAATCTACTGAAGATTTTGGTATCATCCGCAAAGAGATCTTACCTGACAGCCCTTCAGCAATATTGTTTTCAAAAATGTTAAAAAGAACAAGCCCAAGAATCAAACCTTTGATGCACTCCACTGATAACATACCTTTCCTCAGAGCGATCTGCATTGACCACTACCCTCTGTTGCCTTTCACTCAACCAGTTCCTGACCCGGCACTCATTTTATTTGATGCCTGTATGGAACAGTGTCAAAGGCTTTGCTAAAATTTAAACACACCACATCTAACGCACTCCCTCTATCCAATTCTCTGGTCACCCAGTGAAAGAAATTGATCAGATTTGTCTGAAAAGACCTGCCTCTAGTGAATCCTTGTTGCCTCGGGTCCTATAATCCACTGGATTCCAGAAACATCACTATTCTCTGTTTTAAAAGCGTTTCCATTAATTTACTTATCACAGAAGTCAGACTTACTGACTTGTAGTTCCCTACTTCTTCCTTACTTCCACTTTTGTGGAGAGGGACCACATCCACCCTTCTCCAGTCCTCCGGTACTACTACCAGCTCTAAAGAAACATTGAAAGGGTCAGCCAGCGGAGCTGCCGAACTTACCAAAGTTCCTTCAGTACCCTCGGATGTACACCATCCAGATCCAACGCTTTGTCCACCTTTAGTTTACTAGCGCCTCACGAACACAATCCTCTGAAAACCAATCAGGGTCTACCACACCTTCATCCCTATTTGCGTTTGTTTTCTGCAGTCCTGCTCCCGGTGTTTAGCTGTGAACACTGAACAGAAATACTTGTTAAGCATTTCAGCCTTATCTTTATCAGCTTCTACATATTTCTCCCCTTCACCTTTGAGTCTCACAATGCAACTTTTGTACTTCTTCCTATCACTAATATAAATAAAAAAATGTTGTCTCCCTGTTTTACCATGTCAGCTATTTATTCTTCCATTTGCTCCTTTGGTTTCCTGACTACTCAACCGGCCTCTCTAATTTTTAAGATATTTTGCCTGTCTTCCTTTCTGTGATCTTTGGTAGTTTATGAAAACTAACCAATACTACTTTTGTGAACCAAAGTGGCCTTCTTTTCCTCTTACTTTTACTTACTTTCCTTACAAAATGCCACAGTATAGCCACATTTCTGTATATTGGGCCTAGTCAAAACTTGATTAAAAAGGGATAATGTGATTCAGGAAGCTGCTTCCAGAAATCTATGCAACCCACTTGCTACTAAGTCTTCTGTTACACTTCTCTATCTTGCATAGTAACATAGTAGATGACTGCAGATAAAGACCCGAATGGTCTATCCAGTCTGCCCAACCTGATTCAATTTCATTTTTTTTTTTCCTTCTTAGCTATTTCTGGGAAAGAATCCAAAGCTCTACCCGGTACTGAGCTTGGGTTCCAACTGCTGAAGTCTCTGTTAAAACTCACTCCAGCCCATCCACACCCTCCCAGCCACTGAAGCCCTCCCCAGTCCATCCTCAACCAAAAGGCCATATACAGACACATACCGTGCAAGTCTGCCCAGTACTGGCCTTAGTTCTTTAATATTTACTATTATTTTTTGATTCTAGATCCTCTGTGCTCATCCTACGCTTTTTTGAACTCCGTCACCATTTTCCTCTCCACCACCTTTCTCGGGAGCGCATTCCAGGCATCCACCATCCTCTCCGTAAAGAAGAATTTCCTTATATTGCTCTCGAGTCTACCATCCCTCAACCTCAAATTATGTCCTCTGGTTTTACCATTTTCCTTTCTCTGGAAAAGATTTTGTTCTACGTTAATACCCTTCAAGTATTTGAACGTCTGAATCATATGTCCCCTGTCCCTCCTTTCTTCTAGGGTATACATATTCAGGGCTTCCTGTCTCTCCTCACACATCTTCTGGCGCAAACCTCCTATCATTTTCATCATTTGCCATTGAATTTTTGCTACCATTCCTACTCCAGACTTCCCATTACTTGTTTCAGTGCATATTACTGTTCCTAGCATCATCTACCAGTGTTCTACAAGTTGCTCCAATCCACATCTTGTTACTTGTGATGCATTAGTCCATGCAGAGGTCACCCAGAGCTTGATACTGTCTACACATTCATAATCTAGATTCATAGACCTACTGTATACCTCGATTTTGCTATCACAGATAAACGAGACTCTTTTGTTATCATATGTGCTTTGTGCAGGTCCTGGATCATTCAGTGTCAGGGTAGTTATAGCAGACTTATATTTGGTGAAAAAAAGCACACCCAGTAATTAGAGTAGATGGAGCTTGACAGCACCAAACAATACAAAATTGCTTATCAGTAGCCTATTGCTAAAATTGTTTGTAGCACCTAAAGATTGGAGGGTGGCTAATGTTACCCTGATTTTTTTACTCAACCTTGAAACATTCTCAATGGGCATCTACAAACTAATAGGTGAGGCCGAGCTACATTGTAAACCTTTTGAAGAAACCACTTCATCTTGGCACTCAGGATTAAAAACCCTTTATGAGAGCCTGGCAGATGTCAAAAGAATAAAATTAACCCTGATAAATCCTCATCTCCATGGTTTACCGACAGTCTCAGAACCCAAAAAAGATAACTGAAGAAAGCAGAAAAAAATTGTGTAAAAGAAAAAGATGACAAAATATTCTAGAAAAAAATTGTTGGATGGTTATAAGCCGGTTACCCAAAATGCAAAGTCCTACTACTCCCAACTACTACTGAAAACCCCCAATAGATAAAGAAGCATCTTTATGCTGACAAAGAACCTACTTAAGGCTTCCCAAGGAAATAATCAAAACCTACAAACAGACAGCGAAACCTTCTCTTCTTTTTTTCAAGAGAAAATAGACCAAATATGTTCAAACCTTGATTCCAAGGTTAAAACAATAGCAAACTCCCATAATGATCCCTCTCTAAATAGAAAATCCAGGACTGAAACCCTAAGCCACTTTGAGACCATTTCATATAACGACCTTACAAAGATAGTGGACATGTTACGGCCTTCTGGCTCTATTCTAGATCCTTGCCCATCCAGCCTCTTTATGTAGGTAAAAGATGTCTTTAAAATCAATTTTACTTCTTATCAATATCTCCCTACAATCAAGTATAATACCCAAGAGCTGGAAGTCTGATGTGGTTTGACGTAGCTTGAAAAAAACAACCCCCTCTCCAAAAAACCAAACAAACCTACATTGGATCTCAACATACTGAGCAAATTTAGGCCTATATCCTATCTTCCATTTATATCTAAAATCCTAGAAAAGGCAGCATTTAATACAACTTCAGGACTTTATTGACATAAGAAGCTCTTTCCACCTTCCAATCAGGATTCAGGAAATTCCACAGCATGGAAACTTGTCCTAGAAGATATCACTGATGACTGCTGGAATCTACTAGACCAGTGTTCATCAACCTTTTGACACCTATGGACCGGCGGAAATAAAATAATTATTTTGTGGACCAGCAGTTGAAGAACACTGGGCTAAATCGTGCCCATCTCCGCCCCAGACCCCGTCCCCATAATAGTATTAATTGTAACACCATTCATTTTTCATATATACACACAAACACAATATAATCGTATTAACAACACGTAATGGTTAACCACAAAATTAAACTACACAAAGCACACTGTATGCATTTCAACATTCATTCCTACCAGAAAACAGATAACCCCATGCAAATGCAGGATCAAAAACTAAAAGAACTAATATATACAAACAAACCCTAAGATGCAAGACTCTGCATGCAGTACAACCCCAGAGGAAAAGAAACAAATGCATTTCTTCCTGAAAAGACAGAAGATGTAAATCAATCACTAAATAAAAAATAAAAGCATTCCCCCTACCGTTGTTGTTTCTCACCCTCACCTTCTGGCCTGCCCCCCAGTGTTATCTTCGGAACGGTCCATGGTGTGATCAACGAGGCGTCTTCGGGCCGGCTCCCTAAGTGCTGCATTGCATAAAGCTGTGGGCAACTGCATCCCGCGCCTCATCTGGAAGCCTTCCCTCTGACATTGCGACATCAGAGAGAAGGCTTCTGGTTCAGGCGAGGACGCACGTAGGAGCCTTTTCCCACGGCTTGGTGCACTGCAGCACTCAGGGAGCCGGCCCGTAAATGCTGGGTTAATCGCACTATGGAGCAGCAGCTGAAGAACACTATCTTCTGCCCGATGGATGTGCTGGCCCTGTGGACAAGCAGAAAATTTCTGCGGACCAGCACCGGTCCATGGTCCGGCGGTTGAAGAACACTGTACTAGACAAAGGGAATGACATGCTATTGGTCCTATTGGATTTAAGTGCTGCCTTCTACACCATAGACATCACTCTAAAATATCAAATTTGAATTTACTCCTTCGTGGACATTCAATTATATCTTCCATTAGGTTCAAACTGAAATCAAAAGCTGGATGACCATTAACAAACTACAATTAAATGCCTCCAAAACTAAACTCCTCTGGATACATAGGGAAAATTGCACCTACACTTGCTCTCTCTTTCCTAGGTGTCCATTATCCTAGTAGCCAAAGACCAAGTACGCAGTTTGGGAATACTACTTGACTCTGATCTATTGCTAACAACTCATGTTTCACAGATGGTGTTAACTTCCTTCTACAACATGTGCCAACTGTGGAAAGTTCCCAGTTTGTCAGCTGTGTGGAGCTAGATGGGAGGTCGCCGGTGTGTGAACATTTGCAGTTGCTGCGGTGCCTAGGAATAGCCCGTATGATCTTCAACTACACTTTTTCCCAGCTAAGTACTTGGCTTTTTTGTTTTTTGTGCTTTTGCTTTTGTGTGTTTTTTTGTTTAACTTTGTGGCACATTGCTTTGTGACTGTACACTGTGTACAATACTCTGTAGAATAGTCGAGTGAGGGTTCAGGTTTTTCTCAAAGTTTATGCCTGAGTTTTTTTTTTACTGAACCTTCCTCCCGACTTGCAAGAGGAGTCTGTGATTAATGACCTGTAGCCTTGCTGCCTTGAAGTATTTGGCATGGAATTGCTTTTCCAGCCTATGTGTCTGAGGCTCGTTTTGATTAAGCATTTTGAAAAGGCAGACAGATCACAACATAGTGATATATTTTTGGCAAAGGACTACATACTGGATAATTATAACCCAGTCATGATTCCTTATGACCCTTTCATCATAGCCTCTACATTTAGAACCTTATTTTCCATACTAAAGGCATTAGTATATACTGCTTTCCAGATGTTGTCCCTTTTTACCCCCATTTGTGTTGAGGTATTTCATTCTTCATTTACCTGAGGGCTTATACCTACCTGGGGGCTTTGATCACCCAGCCCCGATTCTAGTTTAAAGCAGTAGGTTAGCCAGTCTGATGCTAAAGACACTTCTTCCTTTTGATAGACATCATCTCTGTCTAGCAGCCCTTGGAAAATCATCCCATGGTCCAGGAATTAAAAAAACAAACACTCTCCTCATCATATACATCATCATCTCTGGGATGCAAGCTTCTCTGCCTTGGCCTTTACCCTTGACAAGGATTGACAAGAATACCAACTGTACAACCTGTCTGCTTCACCATTTCTCTCAGAGCTACGAAGTTCATTTTGGCACATTCAGAGGGGTACCTAGACATATCATTCATGGCAACATGGGTGAGCAGCATTGGATAATAGTCATTAGGCTTGATGAGTCTCAGCAGGCTCTCCATAACATCTCCTGGCACACAGCACATCCCCAGGACTTTATGTCTAGTGTGGAGATGGTTGATTCTGTACCCCTCAGAGGGAATCACCAACCACTACTACCTATCGCCTCCTAGTGGACAGTGACCCTCATTTCCCTGGGATGCTCTCACCTTCTCCACTTCCAGGGCTGCATGCCAGTTTTTCAGTTCAAGAGTAGGTGGACTCATGGTATTGACCCTGCAAGGTCTCATGATCTGAGTCCACTTGTCCTCTTTCAACACAGCTGCTTCTTCCCCACTGCTGGAAATCTTTGATGCCTCATGAAGCATTTCATTAATGTATTTCTCATTTTTGCAGATACTTCTCAGCCTTGCTACTTTCTCTCAGTTCTCTGACTTTTCTTGAGGGACTGAAGCTGAAGACATCTTGCAAATGGATCACATTTTCAGTCTGACAGAGACAGAAGCTATAACTAGAGTAAAAGCTTTGGCATTCTTTTCTAAAACTTACCATTTCAAATGTTAAAAACAATTTACAATTACTCAAAAACTCAAATGTTTTAAAATATATGATTATACAGCATATAACCAAGACTGAAAGTCATTATAATGTGATCCAGCTATGATATTTCACCTTGTGACCTAGCTCCATTACCCTCTTCCATGTCTCAGCACAATGGAACAGGATTAAATACACTTTCTCCTCTCCCTCACCTGCTTAACATCTGGAAATAGTGGAACAAAATGGGAAATTAAGCAGGATAATTCATAAGGTATCTTCTGCAAGAACAAGTTAGTTGATGCAAGCAAGTCAGCAGCTAAAAGACTTATGTTTGACTCTTGACTAAATGCAAAATTTTGATAAAGCAAAGTCTAAGTGATGTATAAATGAGTAGAGTAGTCTCTAATATATATAAAACCATGAAAAGAACTCCATCGAGAGAGAGAGGATAGACAGACATTCGCACCAGAACCTCTCTCTCTCAACCCCTCCCCCCCCCAACAACAATATAGTAAGAAAACCATGTGGAGTAGTATGCTTAGTGTAATCAGGGTAAACAAACAGCACAAAGGATATATACCCCAAGTTTATAATAAATTAATTATAACTGGATAACCACCTGCCATAACTGTTGCTGTAACTAGGCTCCCAAGAGTCCTACGGAGTGTTGAAATTTACTTACTTCATATCAAAAACAGATTTCATGCCCCAGAGCGCAGAAAGAGGCTGGCTCCATGTTGCAGAGGTCAACAATAATGAACCATCCTGTAAAGAGGAAAAAAAAAAAAAAAGAAGGTGATGAAGAAAATAACATGGCATTACAGTATTTTAGTAAATTTAGTCCCAATGTGTCTGCTCATACTTTTGTGACAGTGACCACTCGGAACATATTAATCCAATTTAAACAAATCGGGCCTCAAAGTTCAGCACAATCAGGACTCTAAAAGGTCAACCAGTCTCATAAAAGTCTCCAATATTATCATTGGCTCCATTAACTGGAAAAAGGCTGAAAAAAACTCCAGTTAATTTTCACTCTCAAAGTTCATAGTATATAGTCACTGAATACAAAATACCAAAAACACAGTCAAAGCTTAATGAAGCTATATCCAAAAGAAGACTTATCTATATCCAGTGCATTCTTTGGAGTTTAAATTTGTTCTTAAAAACCCCCTCAAATGGCGATTGTAATGCACACAAGAGTAACGCTTATAGACATCTTAAATTCTCTTCTTTTTTGGAATTCTTTATTTATATTCAACAGTGAACAATAACGAGGAGGTCATATAATCAACAAGTACACAGATTGACAAGTACTAACAATTGCACTCTCCTATGATTAAGAAAAAACATCAGAAATGTTAGTAAAACACTGTTAATGAAAAACCTAAAGAGAGAAAGAACCCCCCACCCTTTAAGAAGGTAGAACAGCAGTCAAAATGGTAGGCAAAAGTACCCCTCTTGCCTATTATAGCAGAATACTCTTCAAAACAGGAAACACCCCCCCCCACACACAAATACAGAGAAAGATGAGAAGGAAAACATACTGACCACCCTTTAAGAAATATCACAAAGCATCTTTACACTCAACACGAAATACAGCATGCACTTCCCCCTCCCCATTCGCGGTTTCCACACTCGTGGTTTCACAAATTATTTTTTTCTTTTTTTGGGGGGGGGGGTCTAGCAGGCTTTCGGGGCAGCAGCGATCTTCCTACGCTCCTGCCCCGTGTAGATCGTCAATAGGAAATGGCTGCCGTGAGCTCCCGTCGTAGTCTCGAGAGACTACGGGAACTCACGGCTGTCACGTGATCAAACTTCTTCAGTCCACAAAGTAGTCTAACCGCTGCTTTTTGAACTAGTTGCAATCGCCGCATATACTTCTGGGGGAATGCCAAGTATAAGGGTTGACTCAGTATAAGGGATTGTACTAGAATTCGAAATGATGAGGCATCGAAGTAAGCTCTGATGGACCGAAGCTTCCAGAGGGTGAGAAAGATTTTTCTGATCAAGAAGTCTACTTGGTCTTTCATGGTCTGATTCATGGTCAGACCCTGCCTACGTGCAAAAGCAGGCCCTGAGTTTAAGGCTAATCCCGAGAGGCTTAAGGAGCATGCATTATAACCTTTGGACTGTCATATGCTATAGTAAGATTTTAGACATATCAGAAGTGTACACAAAGGAAATCACTTTATTGTAACTGTTATGATGTATTCTTATGTCACGTGAGATAGTAGCTTTGAGAAGCACATAAAATATGTAAACAAATGAGTTACCTTGCTATAATCCTCACTGTAAATGCATGATGAAATTATAACCTTGTAGAGCATTAGCCAAGTAATTAACGGAGCTAAGATTCTCAATAAAAGGGTGAGAGACCATCCATTAGGAAGCACCTCCATCCCGACTCTAAGACTGCATGTGTGTGTTTCCTGTGTGACATCCCTACAGCAGGGTATATAATGCACTAACCAATTCACATAAAGAAATACTTGATCCCAATAGCTTTTTAAAGAAGGACAACCCCACCACATATGAAAAAAAGTCCCTCATGCCCCATATTCCCTCCAGCATCTAGTACTAGAATCCCAAGAGATTTTTTCCCAGTAAGGCTGGTGACATGCCACCGAACTAACATTTTAAGAGCATTTTCCAGTAAGGTAGGGGCATAGGCAATATGATGTAACCTTAAGGAAATCCATTCCCAATCTTGCATAGTGAAGGTCCTGTTCACGTAGGTTTCCCACACTAACATATAGGATGTCTTCCTGTCTGGATCTTACATTACATTAGTGATTTTTATTCCGCTTGTACCTTGCGGATCAAAGCGGATTACATAAGAAGAAAGCTGGACATTTCCAGGAGGGTACATGACATTGGAGAAAACAGATTGAGGGTAAGACTTAATAACAGAATGAGTGTAGACTTAGTAACATTGGAAGATAAATCAAGTTACATTACATTACATATCAATAGTCTGTTTCCATGCGTTGGTAGGTAATAGGTTTCGGTAGGATGAATTAGGTTCCAGGTTTTTTGGGGTTTTTTTGGTCGATTGAGGGTATGGTGCCAGGGAGTGAGCAAAACCTGGTCTGTGTAAGTGGAAGAGGAGAGGGAGATTAGGTAGATTGTATATACTTTTTGAATAGTAGTGTTTTGATTTCTTTACGGAATGCTTTGAAGGAATGCTTTACGGAATGCTTTCCTGTAGTAATGCAACCTCTCCCAACCGGCACCTCTAGATAGCTCTCAAACGTAGATATTTTGAATGAGTGAGATAGACCAGCTTATTGCGCTGTAGAAAGTTGTTAACTTTGCAGATACAGAAAAATTATCTCTAGAGACTAGATTATACTGTGCACATAAATTTGCAAAATCCCGGATTCTATTCTCCTCTACAAACTGACCAAAATAACATTACATTACATTACATTACATTACGGATTTCTATTCCGCCTATACCTTGCAGTAAGCCCAATCTCCCCCACCTTTTAAACATACCTCCACTCCTACCCGGGAGCCTGGAATTCACTCCTGAGAGAGGTGGTAGAGATGAAAACAGTGATGGAGTTCAAAAAAGTGTGGGATGAACACAGAGGATCTAGAATCAGAAAATAATAGTAAATATTGAAGAACTAAGGCCAGTACTGAGCAGACTTGTACGGTCTGTGTCTGTATATGGCCGTTTGGTGGAGGAGGGGCTGGGAAGGGTTTCAATGGCTGGGTATAGATGGACTGGAGTGAGCTTTGACGGAGACTTCAGTAGTTGGAACCTAAGAACAGTACCGGGCAGAGCTTTGGATTCTTGCCCAGAAATAGATAAGAAAAAGAAAAAAACAACAAATTTTTAGATTGAATCAGGTTGGGCAGACTAGATGGACCATTCAGGTCTTTATTTGCCATCATCTACTATGTAACTATGTTATAATATGGCACTAAGTTGGGCTGCTCTATAAGATTCCAAATTGGGAACACCCATCCACACCCCTATCACTTTCAAATTTAAACATAGCCTGACGTGCCACTCTTGGATGCTTACCACCCCATATGAAATAGAAAAGTTTCCTACGCCACCTTTGAAAACTCTCATGGGATATCTCTAAAGGCAAAACTTGGAATAAATATAGAAATTTTGGGAGCATCTTCATCTAAACTGCTTCTATTCAACCCATCCAAGACAGATATAGCCTATCCCAGCATTCTAAGTCTCTTGTAAGGGAAGAAATAAGAGGAACATAATTCACTCGAAATAAGAGTCAACCAATCCACCCCTAATTGAATTCCTAAACAGCGAATAGGGCCTTTCAGCCATCTAAATGGTAATCTCTTCTATAATACAGAGACTGCATTGTCTGGAACCGAGGTATTCAAAATCTCTATCTTGGTCAGGTTTGCCTTCAACCCATACAGAGAGCCATAACAGCTCATCTGCTCCTGAAGAACCAATTCCTTATTTAATTCTCCTTCAAACCAGGGTTGTAAAAGCATAAAATTTCTCAATCATACTTTGGCATCCCAGGCGGCCCTTCATGATAAGGAGGTTTGAGCTTTGCTGCTTACTCTTATGAAGACTTTAGATCTCAACTGAAAACCTATTTGCTAAATATTTGATCAACTAATTTCTTCATGCCGTTTATTATGATTTTCACTAGAAACCTTTTGTAAACCACGTTGAACTGATGGTTACGCGGTCAACAAGCACAATGTTATGTTAAGTTATGAACATAGTAGATGACGGCAGATAAAGACCCGAATGGTCCATCCAATCTGTTAACAATTGTTCCATTCCCTCAACTATAGCCAGAATATTATCCGCAAACAAAAATAGCTTATATTCTACTCCATTAATGGTTAACCCCTTTACACTAGCAGTTTGCCTAATCATCTGAAGCTCAATAACATGCGCAAAGGAGAGAGTGGACACCCCTGCCGCATTCCCCTCTTTAATTCAAAGTAGAGGAGTAAACTACATTAACCTTGACACATACCAGAGGGGCATAGTAAAGAGAAAGTATCCAAGAGATAAAATGCTCTCCCACTCCTATTCGCCGAAGAACATAGGTCATGAACTTCCAAATTCATGCGGTCAAACACCTTCTCAGTGTCCACCGCCATGGCCACCCAGCCTCACATTGTGCTCTTCAGACCAGATTAAGAACTCTCCGAATCCCATCAGCAGCCTGCTGACCGCCAGTAAAGGCCACCTGGTCTGGATAGATCAATGAAGGTATCCGCCAATATATACGCCATAATTTTAGTATCTATCCCCAGCAAAGATACAGGCCTATAACTGCCACATTGAGTAATATAATTCCCTAGCTTCGAATGTATAATAATTCCCACCAACCCCATAAAGAAGGGCAACTGCTCTCCATCCTTCAAGGAGTTGTATAACCATGCCAACAAGGGCACAACCAGTGAGCGAAATTTCTTATCAAAAAGGCCAGTAAATCCGTCCAACCCTAGGGACTTCCTGGGTTTAACAGTCTCAATTGCTTGCTGGACTTCCTCCACCATAATATCCCGGTCAAGAGCTTGCATATTGAACTCAGACAAAGAAGAAAAGATGACAATTCTGCAAAAAAGTTTCTAATGTCAGAATCTGACCCCTGGTGTTCTGGAGTATAGAGACCCTGATAGACTTCTTGAAAGCACATCTGAATATGCTCATCATCAGATAGAAGTACCCCATTTTTTTCTCTAATGGACATAACATAAGATTGAGTTTGATGAATCTTCAACTTTTGCAACAAGAGCTTCCCTGCTCCATTCCCGGACTCAGAAAATTTCAGACAAAGGAGTTCCAATCTAAATTTCATGTCAGTGTCTTCCAATTTGCCCAGGGCGTTCTAAGTTCCTGGATCTTAAGCTGAACCTTCTCACCCCCATAACCTCTTTTGTGCTGATCAATCTATCTTGATCTAGGCTCCTCTCGCAAGGCCCTTTCTTCAGCTACCCAAAGCCTCTTTTTGTAAGAGGCAATAGAGATGAGTGCTCCCTGGAGAACAGCTTTAAGACTTTTCCATATAGTGGATGGGGAATACTGTTCCACATTATTATGCTCCAAAAAATCTAAAATAGAAGTTTCAAGTTTACAAATATTAGGGGATAACTTAATAAACTCTCATTTAGTTTCCAAAAGCACAATCCTGGTCGTTGAGGTCCTCACATAAGATCTACCCATAAAGGTGCATGGTCAGAAAAAATCCTTAATTTTGGCCTCACAGATCTTCCCTCCCTAGCTCTAATCCATACATATAAGATCAATACAAGTGTACATATTGTGTACCACTGAATAGTACTGCGTTTCCCCCAAAATAAGGCCTACATGAAAATAAGCCCTAGCATGATTTTCGGAGTAGGTCTTATTATAAGACCTACCCCAAAATAAGCCCTAGTTGCTGGCGGCAGCAGCGCTCCCTCCGCAACCCTTCCATCTCTCCCACCCATCTGAACCCCGACTGCGAGACCGAAAAACAGTACCTTATAACAAACCGCATCGTCGGCAGCACAGGCCACAACGCGGCTTTCTCACGCCCGGACGTTCCTCAGCAACGCAGCAGAGGAATGCCCAGGTGTGAGAAAGCCATGATGGGGCTTGTGCTGCCGATGATGTAGTAGCTATGTCCACAAATGATATTTTAGACCCCTCTATCTCTCTATATGATGGTACTTGGTGCTATGAAGCTGGTACATAAGGTACAGCAGGGTGTCAAAGCGTTGGTAACCCCAAGGAAGAGGCACGCTTCAGAGATGACAGCCTGCATCAAAGAATGATGGCGTCAATGTAAGGCATGCATCGAGTGACTCAATGCTATGGATGCTTGCAACGCTTGCCGAGGCTTCTCATGTTGAGTATGAAGATGATTCGAGGCTTCTCATGTTGAGTATGAAGATGATGCTCGAGAACATCGATGCCAACGTCAATGTCCACTGGTACCGACATAAAAACGGGATTGGTACCGAGAGAAAAATAAGCCTTAACAGCTGGAAGAGGGTACCGAGGTCCAGGCTTAATAGAGATACGAGTTATTTGTTAATATCGTAATTTAATTTAAATTTTTTTTTTTTTAAAGCCCTGGAATATTTCCAGACAGAAAATGAATACAATGGAGAAAAACTACCACAGCCAGGAAGAAGTCTTGAAGACCAGATGCGAACTGAGGGTCAAGTAAAAGTTTTACTGGAAACCTGTCGATGCCATTGGTAAGGCTGAAGGAAGAAAAATGTCAACAGGCCCGAAGTTAGAAACAGGTAAAAAAATTTGTGACACGAAGTAACATCTATAGACACTAACTTAAAAAAAGGAAATAGCAGCAAGAATAAAGAAAAATCAAAGTGGGAAGGCAAATGGAAAATGAAAAAACTGACGACTGACAGTTTTCTCTCTTACCCCTCCCTCACCCCCAATCGGGTGCAGCATTTATCGCCCTCCCCACCATAGAATGGGTACCTCTTTCTTTTCTCCTCCCTGCAGGCTGCAATCTTTTGGCAGCTGGCAGTTTCAGTCAGCCAAACATGCTGCTTTTGGCAGCCCCAGAAGCTTTCCCTCTGCTTCAACTTCTTGTCCCTGCAGAGGAAAAACTTCTGGGCTGCTGACGGCCCAAAGGCTGCAGCGTGGGACCAGAGTACCACATTATGATCTGCATCTGGGGCAGACCACCATTACTGCCTAACCCTTGAACACCACCGATTCAGAATTACTTTATAATACTTATTTCATTATGACCCTGCTTTCAATCTAAATGTGTACCTGAAGCAATGGGAGACCAAGTGACTTGCCTAAGGTCACGAGGGGTCTCAGAGGCAGGAAGAGGATTAGAACCCTGGTTTCCAGATTCTTAGGCCATTGTTCTAACTACTACGGGAATTCCTCTCCAAAACATGAATTATGCTCCATCTACTTTAGTACTGTTCACTCTGTATCAGTCTAGACACAAACCCAAAAAATTTGTTGGAGAGATTCTGCAAGCATAGCTTTGATGAGGTTCACACTCCACCTCATCTGCTACAATATCTGAAAATAGGTAAATCGAAGAACATATATACGTATGTATGGTAAAACATTAAGGAACTGAACTAGCACGACTGCTCACAAAATCCCAAACATGTTAATTCAGCCTCTTAATGTGCTTTGATTACAGGTAAAACTCTCAAATTTCCATCACTGTCTTTTTGCCTGGGATAGTTGCTCTGGACCCAAGTCTGTATGATTCAATTATGAAGGAAGCAAAGACTATATTGTAAATATATAAATAATATAGCCCCTTCCCATGATTCTCCAGAATTATAGGCTGTACCATCTGTAGACTGGCTAGGGTAGCCTCTTGGCACCATACAGAGGGAATGGGCTACTACTCTGAGTCTGGGTATGTGATGATGGATTTCCCTTCTCCATACCTAGCACCATATGCAGAAATTTTGGCCACTGATCTTACCCGAGAAGGCTCCAGGTGTGTGATGGCAGAGTTGTGGCAGTGGTAACTCGCTTCCTCCTGCCCACTGAACACATTGTAGAGTTTCAGCTGCCCTGTGCATGTACCAAGCATCAGGAAGCGCTCGCGTGCAGAGAATGCACAGCAGGTGAAGCCACTTTCATCCTCATTTGCTTCCCGGAAGACCGAAATTGGTCTGAATCTGGAAATTGTGCAGGAACGTTAATCCAAACAGCAAAGGTAAATCAAACGACATTTTTGAAGAAATTCATGGTATTCTCTCCCTCTGCTATGAGATTGATTCCTACTCAGAGACCACACAAATGTAACGAGGAATTCTTATGACCTGGAATCCAAACAAAATTGCAAATTCCAGAAAGTATGTAGGAATCCACCTCTTAGCACAGTGAGACTCATTTGGATTGTGGATGGTCACTCAGATCTTAAAACAGAGCAGATTATAGCTTCAAGATTCCTCCCCACATGCATATTTGTTGAAACTTTATATCAATTTCTGGTATCACCAAGGCACCATGAAGTAGCTCAATACCAAGATTTGCACAGTGTCAGCTTCAAGGTACTGTACTTCAGTCTCGGCACATATGCCTTTTTAATTTTTTTTATGAACAGCACTACAGGAAAACAGTAACATACTGATTAGAAAAAAACATCATAAAATGCAGAAATATGCCTTTTTCAAACTAGTAAGGCTTGAGCCGGATGTCCAAAGAACATAAAGGAACTATTGGGTGGGAGGAATAACTTGTATTATTCGAGATATAAATTTTAATTGGAGCCGTTGTAGTGGCTCAGGGGCAACGCCGCATACTAGTGCTGCCTGATCCAGGAAAAAAAAATTTTGATTCGATTCAGCCTATTGAATTGATTTTTTCGATTCGATTTTCCTGCCCCAATTGGGTGTTTGTTGTTTTTTGTTTTTTTTTCCAAACATCCTGGTGGGTTGATTTTATAGCCTCTTCACCCCCTTTGCCTTCTCCTAACCACACTGGCGCTGTGATGTAAACAAAATAAACAAACAAAAAAGACTTTTCCTCTCTTTGTTAAATCCTAGCTCACATTTGCGGTCTAACACTAGCTCTGGAAGGATACACGTTTGACATATTGTAATCACAAGAGGGAGTGGAGAATATGAAAAAGGATCTGCAAAAGTTAGAGGAATGGTCTAATGCTTGGCAACTAACATTCAATGCGAAGAAATGCAGAGTAATGCATTTGGGGATTAATAATTGGAAGGCGAGAAGCTGATATGCACGGACGGGGAGAGGGACCTTGGGGTGATAATGTCCGAAAAAAACAGTGTGACAAGGCGGTGGCTGCTGCCAGAAGGATGCTGGGCTGTATAAAGAAAGGAGTAGTCAGTAGAAGAAAGAAGGTGTTGATGCCCCTGTACAGGTCGTTGGTGAGGCCCCACTTGGAGTACTGTGTACAGAGTTGCACGGGGACAGAAATCCCACCCGTCCCCACCAAAATCCCACCCGTCCCCACCAAAATCCCACCCGTCCCCGCGAGGAATCCCTCCGTCCCCACCCGTCCCCGCGAGGAATTCCCTCCGTCCCCACCCGTCCCCGCGAGGAATCCCCTCCGTCCCCACCCGTCCCCGCGAGGAATCCCCTCCGTCCCCACCCAACCCCGCGAAGAATCCCCCTCCGTCACCATCCTTCCCTATAACTTCAGAAATAGTTATTTTATTTAATTATGCTACTGAATAAAGGCTCTGGTAGAGACCCATTTACAAATAAGCAAAGAGGACTTTATTAATTTGGAAATATTAATTGGGGAATGAATACATAACTTTGTAAATGGGTTTCTACCAGAACCTCTAATGTAAAAATAAAATATAAATACTCAGCTGATGAGAACCCACAAACTGTCAGCTGAGGACTTCCTTTGGCAGTTGGCCGGGGTGATCCCTTTTGCCATGCTTGGCAGGCAGCAGTAGCGTCCCTGAGTCACAGATGCTGGCACCTCAGTGGCTCATGGATGCTGCCAGCGACTGCTGCGCTTGGTGGAGGGGAGTTCTGGCCATCTCTAGAGGAGGTCCTCTGCTGGCGGTGCTTGGGGATCCCCACCAGTCACAGCAAGGGTCAACAAGTACTTCACACATGTAGAAATAAAACCAGAAATGCATTTCCTATTTCTTTTGAACACAAAACAAAGACATCTGCTATATACATTTTCCAAAGCTAACATATTTTAGTCAATAAATTCCGTTTTTTACCTTCGTTGTCTGGAGACTTATTTTTCCATAAAGTTGGTCCCAGTTTCTTTTTCCGCTTTCCCATCTTCTGTAAATTCTTCTGTTGCTGTCCATTGGTTCCTCCTACCATGGTCCAGCATTATATCTCTTTTCTCATCTTTCGTGTCTGCCCACCAGCCCCATGCCCAACATTTCTCCTTCTATCACCCCTCTCCAACACTATGCCGACATCTCTCCCTCCATTACCCTTCACCACTGTCCAATATTCCTCCCTCTTGCATCCCTTTCAATCTGTCCCAATTGTTCCCTTGCCACATTTCTCACTCATCTTTTTCTTCCTATCACATTCTGTACCTTCCTCCCTATGACCAAAAATTCTCCTCTTTCTTCCATTTGCCGTGTGTACACAACCATCTCTCTTTCCCGCTCATTGACACACCCACACCCAATTCTCTCTTTCTATTCCCTCCCCCACCTCAGCATCTCTTTCCCTCCCTTCCTCTCTCCCCAGTTCATGACTTCTGTGTCCAAAAATGCACTCCCTTCCACCACTTCATTCAAGTCCAGATAACAGCAGGATGCTGGATGGAAAGAGGAGGAGGGGCAGATGCTGGATGGAAAGGGACCTCAGGTCAGCATCTGAATGGCCGTGCAAGTCTACATGGGTCCAAATGGTGCCTCACACTGCTAGACCCCCCCAGTCCATTGTGCTTTCTAGAAGCCAGTATTGTGGTGCAGCCTGGTCCCTGCTAGGTTTTCTCCCCCTAGATTGGGACAGACTGTGCTTTTGCAGGCAGAGGCAGAGTGGTGAGCCTGCACGATGGCGCAAACTAGCCCCCCTCCCCACCCCACCCCACCCCACAAGTGTCCTCCACCCAGAACAGGACCGAATCTGGATTCCCAGTGGCTGAGCAGTGAGCCTACCAAGGCATCCTCTACCGAGAATGGAACCAACTCTGCATTCCCGGCCTTTGTATGAGGGAGGTCTGGTGCCCCAGAGTAAGAAGACTCAGAGCAGGGGTGCCCACACTTTATGGGCTTGCGAGCTACTTTTATAATGACTAAGTCAAAATGATCTACCAACAATAAAATTTAAAAAAAAACACAAAGCACAATGAAAGGCAGAGAAAAATGTAATTATTCATATTCCGGGTTTTTTCAAAGAGGTCACGGCAGAATGACTCTATGGCAATGTCACCTCGGTAACAAAATACAAAATAGACAAATACACCCCCTCCTTTTTACTAAACCACAATAGGTAGGTTTTAGCACAGGGAGTTACGCTGAATGCCTCGCGCTGCTCATCAATGCTTCATAAGCTCCCATGCGCTAAAAAAACGATAATTGCGGTTTAGTAAAAGGAGCCATAGTGGCAAAATATAGGACCAGCAGAATATAAATTCTCAAAACAGAACACATTTTGATCACTTAAAATTGAAAATAAAATCATTTTTCCTACCTTTGCTGTTTGGTGATTTCAATGAGTCTCTGGTTGCACTTTCTTCTTCTGACTGTGTCATCCAATCTTTCTTCCTTTCTATTCAGAGCCTCCGTGTAATGTTTCCTCTCCTCCAGGACCTCATTCTCTTCCCCAACTTTTCTTTCTGTCTCCTGTTCCCCCTTCATTCTGTCTCCCTGTTCAGCCCCCTTATCTTCTCTCCGGTGCCCTCGCCTCCAAGCCAACTCGGTTTGCTTCCACTGCCCATCGGGGAATAGCCCACCCCCAGAGATGCCACCGCTGTCCCAAGCTTTCCTGCAGAAGCGTCACACTGACCAGCATTCCGCTCCCTGACGTCAGTTCTGACGTAGGAGAGGAAGTTTCCGGGCTAACAAGGGCATTTCTCCTCATTCCATCCAGTCTGAGCCCCATCTCTCCTTGATCCAGCATTTCCCTTCTCTGTTTGTCAGAATTACCATTCCACCTATTTTCCCAGCATCACCCTTCTTTGTGTCCATCTCACCTATATCCCTATCTCTCACCACTTTTTCAGAATCTTCATTTGTCTCTGTCCTTGTCTTTACCCCATGTTCACCATTTACCCTTTCAATGTCTTTATCTCCCCCCCCCACACTTTTTCAGCATTACTTCTATGTCTCTATTTCACCTCCTCTTCATGTCCCCTCTGTATCTCTATCCTTATTCAGTAGTCCTGCTTACTCTTCTCTTCTTTGTGGTCACTATCTCCATTTTCAGCTTTCCCCCCTTTTCCTTTGTTACTGCACCCGGTAGCCAGAATCTTTCCACTCTCCCTTCACTCCGGCCCAGCCCAGTATGAAATATTTCCTTTTGTTTCCCTCCCCTCTCTCTTTCTCTCTCTCTTCTGCTCCCTCACCCACGAGTCCTGCATCTGGCCCTCTCCCTTCTACCTGCACCTGGCAAAACCCCCCTGCTCTGTGGCTCTCTTAAGCAAGTCGTCAGCAGCGGTGATCAAGACAAGCTGCCGACATCGAGGCCTTCCCTCTACGAGTCCCGCCTTTGTGGAAAAAGGAAGTTGAAACAAGTGGGACTCGCAGAGGGTAGGCCCCGACGTCAGAAGCTTGTGTCGATCGCTGCTGCTGAGTTGCCGAAGAGAGCCGCGGAGCAGGGGGTGTGGCCGGAAGCAGGTAGAAGGGAGAGGGAGATAGGAAGGCTGTAGAAGCTCCGGAGCATGACACCGACCCCGGCCAGGATGATTTCTTTTTCAGGCGTGCAGCTTACAAGTCCGGCGTCGCGGCGGGAAATAGCCATGCTGAGCAGTGAGCTCAGCACGTACACAGATGAAAGCCTTGCTTGCTGATTGGTCCGGCGGCACGGCGGGGCGAGGCCGGCGGACCAATCAGCAAGCAAGGCTTTCATCTGTGTACGTGCTGAGCTCACTGCTCAGCATGGCTATTTCCCGCCGTGACGCCGGACTTGTAAGCTGCATGCCTGCATCGCCAGAATTTAGGTAGGCTGTTTTCATCCCCGTGGGAGTCCCGTGGGCCAGGGGGCGTCCCCGTGGGAGTCCCGTGGGCCAGGGAGGGAACCCGTGGGATCCCCGCGATCCCCGTTCCCGTGCAGACCTCTAGTACTGTGTTCAGTTTTGGAGACCATATCTGGCGAAGGACGTAAGAAGACTTGAAATGGTCCAGAGGAGGGCAACGAAAATGATAGGAGGTTGGTGCCAAAAGATGTATGAGGAGAGACTGGAAGCCATGAATATGTATACCCTAGAGGAAAGGAGTGACAGGGGAGATATAATTCAGACGTTCAAGTACTTGAAAGGTATTAACGTAGAATAAAATCTTTTCAAGAGAAAGGAAAATGGTAACACCAGAGGGCATAATTTGAGGTTGAGGGGTGGTAGATTCAATAGCAATGTTAGGAAATTCTACTTTACAGAGAGGGTGGTGGATGCCTGGAATGCGCTCCTGAGAGAGGTGGTGGAGAGTAAAACTGTGACTGAGTTCAAAGAAGCGTGGGATGAACACAGGATCTAGAATCAGAAAATAATTTTAAAAAATTGAACTAAGGCCAGTACTAGGCAGACTTGCACAGTCTGTGTCTGTATATGGCCGTTTGGGGGAAGATAGGCTGGAGTAGGTTTTTACGGAGATTTCGGCAGTTGGAACCCAAGCACAGTACTGGGTAGAGCTTTGGTTTCTTGCCCAGAAATAGCTAAGAAGAAAAAATTTAAACTGAATCAGGTTGGGCAGACTGGATGGGCTGAAGCCCTTTTCTGCCGTCATCTTTCTATGTTTCTATGACTTATGTGGGAAAGAGATGCAGAGTTCCACATTAGATGTCAATGCTCTGAAAAAGGATCTCCACTGTTGGTGTCATCGAGGATATGTTGAAACCCTCAGTTCAGTGTGCAGTGACAGTTAAGAAAGTAAACAAGAATGTTAGGAATTATCAGGAAAGGAATAGAAAAAGATAATGTTATAATGCCCTTGTATCGCTTTATAGTGCAGCCACACCTCAAATTCTGGTCACTGTATCTCAAAAAATATAGCTAAATTAGAAAAGGTAATAATAATAATAATAACTTTATTCTTGTATACCGCATTACCATGGAAGTTCTATGCGGTTAACAGAAGAAGAGACTGTACATTTACAGTGATGTTACAATTTCGTTAAGGTTAGATTTACATTTTGGACAATACAAATTCGGTCAGGTTACCTTTACATTTTTTGACAATAAATGTGCTGTGAAGTTATTTTGGCAGTTAGGTTATATGTTCAGAACGGTTAAAATTGCTATAGTTAGATACAGCAGCGTTACAGATTGCAGTGTTGCATGAGGTCGTGAGGGTTTAGGGGGAAAGGTCAGGAGGGGAAGGGGGAGGAGGGAGGGTTGATCAGAGGAATTTGTCAAAGAGATAGGTTTTGGTTAACTTCCGGAATGTTTGATAGTGGGGGGAATTGGAGATAAGGGTAGAGAGGCATTTGTTCCATTTGCCTGCTTGGAATGCTAGAGATCGATCAAGGAATTTTTTGTAGAGGCAGCCCTTCATGGAGGGGAAGGAGAACAGGTTGGTGTTTCGTGTGCGAGAGGGGCGTGCAATTTCAAGGTGTTCGGATAGGTAGATTGGTGAGGAGCCAGAAGGGTGACAAAAATTATAAAATGGAATGGATGACTTCCCTATAAGGAAAGCCTAAATCAGCTAAGGCTCGGCCTGGAGAAGAGAGAGTTCAGGGGAGATATTTTTGGAAATCGCTTGTTTACGATTTCCAAAAATATTAGGACTAGGGTGCATGAGTAGTCAATTTAAAACAAACCAGAGAAAATATTTTTTCACTCAATGTGTAATTAAATTCTGGAATTTGTTTCTGGAGAATGTGGTGAAAACAGTTAGTTTAGCAAGGTTTAAAAAAGGTTTGGATAATTTCTTAAAACAAAAGTCTATAAGCCATTATTAACATGAACTTGGGTAAATCTACCACTTATTCATATGATAAGCAGCAAAAAAATCTTTTACTCTGGGATGTTGCCAGGTACTTGTGACCTGGGTTGACCACTATTAAAAATAGGATACTGGGCTTGATGGACCTTTGGTCTGTCTGTCCCAGTATAACAACTCTTATATTCTTATGTTCTATTGCTATTGATATATCTTTAATCAAGATGTCCTATACTTCATCCAGGCCGCACGCCTGATGATTAAAGATATATCCAAACCATTTAGAGTTCGATCCTTATAAGTTTTATGCTTTAAATCTATAGAAATCAATGTAGTCTGAAGTCTATATTCCAGATTTTGTTGAGTTCTACAGTATCAGATGTTTAGATGACCCAGTAGGGTAAAACATTTCAGGACCTAAACATTTCTTTCTTCTGACTTTCTTGGCTTTTCTTTTCTGTACCAAGTGTTGTCACTGGTCTTCCCCTCATCCTATGTTCTTCTTGGGCTACACCTCCTATAGTTCTGCACATTCCTTCTACCATATGAAAAAATTGTGGACTAATCCATCCTTACCTGCTGAAGATAAGATGCCTGTCAAAGCACCCACCATCTACCCCTCCATACTTGGGAAAAGCCGCCCGACGGGTGACCCGTGAGGTAAAGTTTGTGGGTGCCTGGCGCCGCTGTTTTGGCTCTGGACATTGATGAGGGGTAAAAAGGGAGAAGGGGGGGCAAGTGGCAACAGGATTTTTGCAGCGAGCATGCTGTTCCCTTAGGTATTCTGTCATTATACTGTCCAGCGTGGGTGGGGATGGTAAATGACGGTCCAACTGCTTTTTGATGGCTGGGCTCTGACTGTAAGCACCATGATCAGACTTCTGGCGTAACACTCTGATTTTCTTGCTGTTGCAGGGACTCTGCCTCTCTCTAACAAAGCTGATTCGACCAATCAGAGGAGAGCTTCCAGCAGGCGTAGGGACAGGAGCAGCAGGCGGAAGTGCAGAAACTGGTGGCTTGGTTTGCGTATGAACCGAGGCTGAGGCGGTGGAAGAAACAATAGAGCCATGACTGTTGAGGCGGGAAGAGATGGTGCTCACTAGGCGAGGTGTGCGTGGCATGTTGACGGGAGAAGCAGCAGCAGGTACAGCAGGGGTAAAGGCGGAGGAGTGGGAGGCGGTTGTCATGGGGAGATCCGCTTCCCTTGTCAAAACAGCAGCTGTCTCTTGCAGCCCCTTAGAAATGAGATGATTACGGATCAAGAGCAGCAGCTCCTTCTCAGGGAAAGTAATACGAGACTGAGCTACCACGTCTGCTTTCTGCAATCGGGCAAGAGAGACATCTGTACCAATCAGCAACGGCTTGCCTGAGACGCGCTCAATGAGTTCTGCCGCATATTTGCAGAACTTGACATGTTCACTGCGCTTGTCTTGCAACACTGGCTCCTTCATCAGCTGCTGGATCTGGCTGCTGCTGAACAGAGGCAGTTTGCTGATGATCTGCCGCACTGTGGTGCTTCGGGAGAGTCCCACCAGGGCCTTGCAGGCCAGTGCCCGAATTTGGTCCGCGTCCGTTATGGGCATCTTGACTGAGAGAAGGGAAAGCAGCACCTTGATGCCATTGTTCGACTGCACCACGTTCCACATCTTGGCCAGCACATGCTCACTACTCTTGGGGTGCTGGTGCATGTGCATTTTGCGGCGAGGCGTCCCCGAGATGAATTTACCAATGCTAGAGATTCGATTATCTGGAGCACAGACACAGTTGATAATGATCTGTAAGGCTGACTTCTGGATCTCAGCATCATGGATGAAGAACTCCCCCTCAGCCACACCTAGGATAATGCCGATCCCTAGAAAGAAGAAACGGTAGCATTACAATAAATGTAACAATATACAATGGATCTATTTATAAAACTTTATGACCAACAGAAGTTTTGACTTAAATGCTGCTTATGAAAGCAGAGCTGTTTACCTAAAAGCAGTAAGATAATCAGTCCTTACATATGGAGCTGGATAGGAAGTAGTGATTTTCAACCTAGTCCTTGGGATACTTCCAGTGAGTTGGATTTATGCAGTGAATATGCTTAAAACAGATCTGCATAAAAAGGAAGCAGTATGCAAATCTGTATCTACATATTGTGAATAGCCTGGCTAGGGGTGCCTTGACGAAGAAAACAAACCCCCCCCCCCCCCCCCCAAAACTGCAGAAAAATGTACAAGGTGCAGGAATTTATTCTATACAAGTCATAAAATCATAGATAAACAGCATACATGAAATAAAGGTATCCAAAAACTGGTTCTTCTTCTCATGCATACCGGACCCAACACTTCTTCCTCAGGGGTCCAGATTGAATAGAGCAAGCAAAACTGGCGTGAACCTCTCCTGTCTCGGGCGCTGCACTGAGAATAACTGAGTGCTGAGAATAACTGAGTTATTCTCAGTGCAGCGTCCGAGACAGGAGAGGTTCACGCCAGTTTTGCTTGTTCTATTCAATCTGGACCCCTGAGGGAGAAGTGTTTTTCGAAACGCGGACTGTGGGATAAACAGGTGGGGGTGCTTCAGGGTTATGCATAAAAGATGGGTAATCCAGGGAGGGAGTGGTCTTGAGTGGGCAGACTTGTTGGGCCGCTGGCCCTCTTCTGCCGTCATACTCTATGTTTCTGTTTCTATGTGTTGGGTCCGGTACGCATGAGAACAAGAACCAGTTTTTGGATACATTTATTTCATGTATGCTGTTTATCTATGTTTTTATGACTTTTATTGAATAAATTCCTATACCTTGTACATTTTCTGTTTTGTTTTTTGGTTTTCTGCTCTGCATCCTTACTGCAGTTTCTGTAGTTTTCCAGATCTCGCTGTATCTGGGTAGGTAGAACTGACGTTTCAGCCATCATGGGTAGGTAGAACCGGTGTTTTTCTTGAATAAAGCTACAGCACGATGGCTGAAACGTTGGTTCTACCTACCCAGACGCGGTTAGACCCAGAAAATTGCTACAATCATGACTCCAGCTACGGAAGACTAAGAGAACAAGAAAGCACAGTTACTTACTCTAACAGGTGTTATCCAGGGACAGCAGGAAGATACTCTTACCATATGGGTGATGTCGCTGACAGAGCCCCGGTACGGACCACTTCAAAAGTGCATCACCACTTTTAAGTCTTTAGAAAGTTTGCGATAGCCCACACCACGCATGCGCGAGTGCTTTCCCGTCTGACGTAGACACGCGGTCCCTCAGTTAAGATAAGCCAGCTAAGAAGCCAACCAGGGGAGGTGGGAGGGTTGTGAGAATATCTGCCCGCTGTCCCTGGATAACACCTGTTACGGTAAAGTAACTGTGCTTTATCCCAGGACAAGCAGGCAGCATATTCTCACACATGGGTGACCTCCATGCTAACTAGAAAGGGATAGTGGGAGAGTTGGCCTTTAAGAAAATAAATGTTGCAATACTGACTGGCCAAAATGACCATCACGTCTGGAAAAAGTTTCCAGGCAGTAATGAGAGGTAAAGGTATGATCCGAGGACCAGGTGGCAGCTTTACAGATTTTCTCAATAGGAGTAGATCTAAGGAAAGGTACAGAAGCTGCCATAGCTCGGACTTTGTGAGCTGTGACACGACTCTCCAGGTGCAGACCAGTCTGAGCATAACAGGATACAAGCTATACTGCAGAGACAGAGTAGGTCAAAAAAGGGCAGGTATTGCCCTATACTTTAAAGAGGGAATTGAGTCTACCTGAGAGAACACGCCGGAAATGAAAAATAAGGTAGAGTCTCTATGGGCCAAAATTCTGGGAATAAATGGAACGGAAACAAAGATCGGCATCTACCCCCAGGCCAGTCCAAAGAAACTGATGGAGAAACGACGGCAAGATTAAATGCAACTGCAAGGGAGGCAACGTAGTTATCATGGGTGACTTCAATTATCCGGGGATAGACTGGAACCTAGGCACCTCCGGCTGCAGTGGAGAGACCAAGTTCCTGGTTGCTGTAGGCGATTGATTCCTGGAACAACTCATCAAGGAAAATACGAGAGGAAATGCAATTCTGGACTTAATTCGAAATGGACTATGAGGACTGGCGCAAGGCGTAGAAGTAGAAGGGACGCTGGGAAGCAGTGATCACAATATGATCTGCTTCAACTTGGACAGAGGGGCAAAACATAGATCCAGAACGAGGGGGCATGGTACTGAACTTCCAAAAAGGAAATTATGAAGCGATGAGACTCACGGTGGGGAAGAAGATTAAGAAGAGGATAAGCAATGTAAAATCGCTAGAGCAAGCATGGTCCCTTTTTAAGGACACAGTCACCGAAACGCAAAATCTATTTATACTGCGTATCAACAAGGGATCCAAGAGGAAAAAGAACAAGGAACCGGCATGGTTCACTGTAGCGGTGAAGGAAGCAATCAGAGACAAGAAGACTTTCTTTAAGGAATGGAAAAGGTCAAAAACGGACGAAAACTGGAAATAGCACAAACAACATCAACGCAGGTGCCATAAGGCGGTAAGAGGGACCAAAAGAGACAAGGAAAAAATAGCCAAGGAGGCAAAAAACTTTATGCTGTTTTTTCAATATAGTAGAGGTATGCAGGCAGATTGATAGGCTTAAAATCAATAAATCCCCAGGACCGGATGGCATCCATATGAGGGTAATCAAGGAACTGAAAGGGCTATAGCTGAACTGCTCCAACTAATAGCCAATCTGTCGATCAAATCGGGAAGGATTCTGGAAGACTGGAAAGTGGCGAATGTTAAGCCGATCTTCAAGAAAGGTTTGAGGGGAGAACTGGGAAACTACAGACTAGTGAGTCTGACCTCGGTACTGGGAAAGATGGTAGAGGCGCTGATAAAGGACCGCATCATTGAACACCTAGACAGATACAATCTGATGAGGACCAGCCAGCACGGCTTCAGCAAAGGAAGATCTTGATTGACGAACTTGCTGCACTTCTTCGAGGGAGTAAACAGGCAGATAGACAAGGGTGACCCAGTCAACACTGTATATCTGGATTTTCAGAAGGCATTCGACAGGGTCCCGCATGAACAACTACTTTGAAAAATTGCGAGCCATGGAATAGAGGTTGAAATACTCATGTGGATTAAAAACTGGTTGGCGGATAGGAAACAGAGAGTGGGGGTAAATGGACAATACTTGGACTGGAAAAGTGTCAGGAGTGAAATGCCGCAGGGTTCGGTGCTTGGACCCATGCTCTTCAACATATTTATAAAAAACCTGAAAATTGGTACGACGAGTGATGTGATTAAATTTGCAGACAATACAAAGTTATTCAGAGTAGTGAGGATGCAGGATTGTGAAGACCTGCAATGTGACATAAACAAGCTCAAGAAATGGGCTGCGACAAGGCAAATGAGGTTCAACGTGGATAAGTGTAAGGTGATGCATGTCGGTAACAAAAATCTTATACATGAATACAGGATGTCCGGTGCAGTATTTGCAGAGACCCCCAGGAAAGAGACAAGTCAATAAAGCCGTATGCATAATGTGCGGTGGCGGCGGCAAAAAGGGTGAACAGAATGGTAGGAATGATTAAGAAGGGGATCACGTACAGATCGGAGAAAGTTATCATGCCACTGTACTGTGCCATGGTATGCCCCCACTTGGAATACTGTGTCCAGCACTGGTCACCGTACATGAAGGAGGACACAGTATTACTCAAGAGAATCCAGAGAAGAGCGACTAAAATGGTTAAGGGTCTGGAGGAGTTGCCGTACAGTGAGAGATTAGAGAAACTGAGCCTCTTCTCCATTGAAAAGAGGAGACAGAGGGGACATGATCGAAACATTCAAGATAATGAAAGGAACAGACTTAGTAGATAAAGACAGGTTCTTCACCCTCTCCAAGGTAGAGAGAACGAGAGGTAACTCTCTAAAGTTAAAAGGGGATAGATTCCGTACAAACGTAAGGAAGTTCTTCTTCACCCAGAGAGTGGTAGAAAACTGGAACGCTCTTCTGGAGGCTGTTATAGGGGAAAACACCCTCCAGGGATTCAAGACAAAGTTAGACAAGTTCCTGCTGAACCAGAACGTACGCAGGTAAGGCTAGACTCAAGGCACAGGTCTTTGACCTAAGGGCCGCCGCATGAGCAGACTGCTGGGCACGATGGACCACTGGTCTGACCCAGCAGCGGCAATTCTTCTGTTCTTATGAGAAACAGGCCGCTAACCAGTTGGAAATCGTTCTCTTAGAAATAGGATGCCCCAATTTGTTAGGATCCAATGAGATGAACAGTTGGGGAGATGTTTTATGTGGCTTTGTCCTGTTGCTATAGTAAGCCAAAGCACGTTTAAAGTCCAGAGGTTGAAGCACCCTTTCTCCTGCATGAGAATGGGGCTTGGGGAAGAAAACTAGAAGTACGATGGACTGATATTAGAGGCAGATCTAGATATTGTTGCTCTCACAGAGACATGGTTCAGTGAATCACATGGATGGGATGCAAACATACCGGGATATAATCTTTTTAGGAAGGACAGAGATGGTCATAAAGGTGGAGGAGTAGCTCTCTATGTAAAGATCAATATCCAAGCGACCGAAATGCAAGGGACCTGGGGAGAGGAAGAAGCGATATGGATTGCTCTGAAAAGAGAAGATGGAACTTCTATCTACGTGGGTGTAGTCTACAGACCTCCGACTCAATCGCAGCAAATTGATAAGGATCTGATTGTGGATATCCAAAAGTTTGGAAGGAAAGAGGAGGTTCTGCTGTTGGGAGATTTCAACCTGCCGGATGCGGACTGGAATGTTCCGTCTGCGGAATCGGAAAGAAGTAGGGAGATTGTGGATGCCTTTCAAGAGGCTCTGCTCAGACAAATGGTGACGGAACCCACAAGGGAAAAAGCGATATTGGATCTGGTCCTCACAAATGGAGAGAGTATCTCTAATGTTCGAGTGGGTGCTCACCTGGGTAGTAGCGATCATCAAACGGTTTGGTTTGATATAACGGCTAAAGTGGAGAGCGGCCGCACGATACTTAAAGTCCTAGATTTCAAACGTACGGACTTTAATGCAATGGGAAAGTACCTGAAGAAAGAGCTGTTAGGATGGGAGGACATAAGAGAAGTGGAAAGACAGTGGTCTAAGCTGAAAGGAGCGATAAAAATGGCTACGGACCTTTATGTGAAGAAAATCAATAAAAACAAGAGAAAAAGGAAGCCGATATGGTTCTCCAACCTAATGGCTGAGAAAATAAAGGCGAAAGAGTTGGCGTTCATGAAATATAAAAAAACCCAAGAAGAGGAGAGCAGAAAGGACTACAGGGTGAAACTGAAAGAAGCCAAGAGAGAAATACGTTTGGCGAAGGCACAGGCGGAAGAACAAATGGCTAAAAATGTAAAAAAGGGAGATAAAAATTTTTTTCAGATATATTAGTGAAAGGAGGAAGATAAAAAATGGAATTGCTAGGCTAAAAGATGCTGGGAACAAATATGTGGAGAGTGATGAGGAGAAAGCAAATGTGCTAAACAAATACTTCTGTTCTGTGTTCACAGAAGAAAATCCTGGAGAAGGACCGAGATTGTCCGGCAAAGTTACACGAGAAAATGGAGTAGATTCTGCGCCGTTCACGGAGGAGGGTGTTTATGAGCAACTTGAAAAACTGAAGGTGGACAAAGCGATGGGACCAGACGGGATCCATCCCAGGATACTAAGGGAGCTCAGAGAGGTTCTGGCGAGTCCTATTAAAGACTTGTTCAACAAATCTCTGGAGACGGGAGTGATTCCTGGGGATTGGAGGAGAGCGGATGTGGTCCCTATTCATAAAAGTGATCACAGGGATGAAGCAGGAAACTACAGGCCGGTGAGCCTCACTTCAGTTGTTGGAAAAATAATGGAAGTGTTGCTGAAAGAAAGGATAGTGTATTTCCTTGAATCTAATGGGTTACAGGATCCGAGGCAACATGGCTTTACAAAAGGTAAATCGTGCCAAACGAACCTGATTGAATTTTTTGATTGGGTGACCAGAGAGCTGGATCGAGGACATATGTTAGATGTAATTTACTTGGATTTCAGCAAAGCCTTTGATACAGTTCCTCATAGAAGGCTGTTGAACAGACTTGAAGGGCTGGAGTTAGGACCCAAAGTGGTGAACTGGGTCAGAAACTGGCTGTCGGACAGACGCCAGAGGGTGGTGGTTAATGGAAGTCGCTCGAAGGAAGGAAAGGTGACTAGTGGAGTCCCTCAGGGTTCGGTGCTGGGGCCAATCCTGTTCAATATGTATGTAAGTGACATTGCTGAAGGGTTAGAAGGAAAAGTGTGCCTTTTTGCAGATGATACCAAGATTTGTAACAGAGTAGACACCGAAGAGGGAGTGGAGAATATGAAAAAGGATCTGCAAAAGTTAGAGGAATGGTCTAATGCCTGGCAACTAAAATTCAATGCAAAGAAATGCAGAGTAATGCATTTGGGGATTAATAATAGGAAGGAACCGTATATGCTGGGAGGAGAGAAGCTGATATGCACGGACGGGGAGAGGGACCTTGGGGTGATAGTGTTCGAAGATCTAAAGGCGAAAAAACAGTGTGACAAGGCAGTGGCTGCTGCCAGAAGGATTCTGGGCTGTATAAAGAGAGGCGTAGTCAGTAGAAGGAAGAAGGTGTTGATGCCCCTGTACAGGTCATTGGTGAGGCCCCACTTGGGAGTATTGTGTTCAGTTTTGGAGACCGTATCTGGCGAAAGATGTAAGAAGAGTTGAGGCGGTCCAGAGGAGGGCGACGAAAATGATAGGAGGCTTGCGCCAGAAGACGTATGAGGAGAGACTGGAAGCCCTGAATATGTACACCCTAGAGGAAAGGAGAGACAGGGGAGATATGATTCAGACGTTCAAATACTTAAAGGGTATTAACGTAGAACAAAATCCTTTCCAGAGAAAGGAAAATGGTAAAACCAGAGGACATAATTTGAGGTTGAGGGGTGGTAGATTCAGGGGCAATGTTAGGAAATTCTACTTTACGGAGAGGGTGGTGGATGCCTGGAATGCGCTCCCGAGAGAGGTGGTGGAGAGTAAAACTGTGACTGAGTTCAAAGAAGCGTGGGATGAACACAGAAGATTTAGAATCAGAAAATAATATTAAAGATTGAACTAGGCCAGTTACTGGGCAGACTTGCACGGTCTGTGTCTGTGTATGGCCGTTTGGAGGAGGATGGGCAGGGGAGGGCTTCAATGGCTGGGAGGGTGTAGATGGGCTGGAGTAAGTCTTAACAGAGATTTCGGCAGTTGGAACCCAAGCACAGTACCGGACAGAGCTTTGGATTCTTGCCCAGAAATAGCTAAGAAGAAAAAATTAAAATATTTAAATTGAATCAGGTTGGGCAGACTGGATGGACCATTCGGGTCTTTATCTGCCGTCATCTACTATGTTACTATGTTATTATTATTGATAACAAATGCTATACTTACCCACTGTTGACACAGTGGATCCAGCCTCATCAAGTACATCTACTGGCTCAGCCAACTGCAGCTGGATTTTTGGGACCACTGTCAGAATAGCCAATACATCCAGAGCATATCGCACTGTATCATTCCTAAGGAAAGAACATGCAAATAAAGATCAACATGGGTTTTATCAGCGCTCAGAATGTACAATGGACATATTTTTATAACAACTTGACCATATTATTGAACAAAGACTGAGAGTAGTGGTCAGGGGACAAAATATAAACTGGAGCTTAACACAGCACACAACAGATTTTTTTTTTTTAAACTTAACTATGAAGACTATAAAAATCAAGATTAGTACTAACCATAAGTCACTGCATTTCTAGCATATCAAAATTTTTTCCTGGTTATTTATTGCTCACATATGATATCCTACTGTTCTATTCCATTTCCAAATCAAGATCCTTCACAACACCTTCCTGAAAGCTGTCTACATTCAAGGAGACAAAAACTGTGTGGGGACAAATTGAGTCGTCTTCTACAACCTCATGAATGGACACTCAATTCCTCTTCTCTACATCACATTTTTGCTCAGTGGGGAACTCTTCAGATAGATCTCTTTGCATCTCCCCACAACCACAACCTGCCTCAGTTCTGCTCCAGGATATAGTCTCCTCACCGCCTCGAGGCAGATGCTTTCCTTCTGGAGTGGACTCTGTTTCTCTATACATTCCCTCCATTCCCCTGATTCTCAAGACACTTGTCAAACTCAAACAGGAACATGCCACCATGATTATGATAGCTCCTCGGTGGCCCAGGCAACCTTGGTACTCCCTTCTACTTCAACTCAGCACCAAGAAGCCTCTGTTTCTACCAGTATTTTCCTCTCTGCTTACACAGAGTCAAGGGTCTTTACTTCATCCCAACCTGCAGTCTCTACACCTGACAGCTTGGTACCTCTCCACTTGACTGCCTCTTTACAGTTGTCTCAATCTGTACAGGACATTCTAGAGGCTTCCAGGAAGCCTGCCATTAGGCAATGTTACCATCAGAAATGGACTAGGTAGCAGTTGAAAAGAAGGGCACAGATAGAAGGGACTTACCAGCTGAGCAGAGCTCACGAGAGGGATCATAGAGGGAGATAAGTGAAGAGAAATAGTGAGGGGCAGCTGAGTGAGTGCATTTGTAGGTCAGTAAGAAGAGTTTGAATTGTATTTGGAAACGAATGGGAAGCCAATGAAGTGAATTTAGGAGAGGAGTAACGCGAGTAAAATGGCTCTCCCGGAATATGAGTCATGCAGTTGAATTCTGGACGGATTGAAGGGGAGTGAGATGGCTAAGTGGAAGGTCTGAGAGTAGTGAGTTGCAGTAGTCTAAGTGCGAGGTATTGAGGGCGTGGATACGTGTTTTGGTAAGGTTGGATTTTGGAAATATTATAGAAGAAGTGGCAAGTTTTAGCAATATGTTGTATCTGGGTGGTGATCCCAAGATGACCCCAAGATTATGAGCAGACAAAACAGGAAGGATGAGAGTGGTGTCCACAGAGACGGAGAACAAGGGAAGCAGAGAGGTGGGTTTAGGCAGGAACATAAGCAACTCTGTTTCAGCCATATTCAATTTTAGATGAAAGTGAGACATCCAGGTGGCAATGTCAGACAGGTAGGTTGAGACTCTGATCTGGGTTTCAGTAGAGATATTTGGAGCAGGGAGATAGATCTGGGAGTCATCAGCATTGAGGTGATACTGGAAGCCAAGTGAGCAAGTGTAGACTGAGAAAAGGAGTGGTCCCAGGATAGAGCCTTGAGGTACACCAATCGATAGCGGGAAGGCTGTGGAGGAGGAACCACACTGAAGGTGTGATGGGAGAGATAGAAAGAAAACCAACAAAGACAGCGTATCAAGGAGTAGGTAGTGATCAAAAGCATCAAAGGTAGAAGACAGATTGAGAAGGATAAGGATAGAGTAGGGGTCTTTGGATCTGGCCAAGAACAGGTTATTGGAAACTTTAGTAAGGGCAGTTTCCATGGCATGCAGTGGGCAAAAGCATGACTGAAGCGGATCCAGAATAGCATGGGATGAGAGAAGTCCAGGCAATGGCGGTGAACAGTACTTTCAAGTAACTTGGATAAGAAAGGGAGATGGGGCTATAGTTGGAAGGACACGTGGGGTTCAGTAAAGGTTTCTTAAGGAGGGGTGTGACAAAAGCATGTTTGAAGGCATCAGGGATAGTTGCAGTGGAGAGCTATAGGTTGAAGATGTGACAGACATGAGGGATGATAGAAGGTGAGATAAACCGAGTAGGTGAGTGGGAATCGGATCAGAGGAACAGGTAGTGGGTTTGGAGGATGAGAATAGTGAACGTTAACAGGTGATGGTCAGAGAGGAGAAGGGTGTATTGCAGAATTTGGTGGTTGAGCAGTGGGAGGAGAGAATTAGGTCTAGGAAATGTCCTTTCTGGTGTGTAGGGGTGGTGAAGCATAGCATGAGATTGTATGAGGATGTTAGGCAAGGAACTTAGAGGCGAAGGAATCGGAGGGGTCATCGACATGGATATTGAAGTTATTGAGGATGAGAGAAGGGGATGAGGGCTCGAGGAAGGAAAAGAGCCAGGAGTCAAAGTCAATGAGGAAGGAAGAGTGGAATGTATGGAGGGGTCAGTATATAACTGCTACTTGGAGAGGTAGGGGAGCAAAAAGACGGATGGATTGGACTTAAAGGAGGAAAATCATTGAGATGGTGGTGGGAAAAGGGGTTGAAATCTGCAAGAGGGTGAGAGCAGTAGCCCCACGCCTCCTCCTTGACAAGCTAGGCAATGCGTGTGGAAGAAATAGAGCTTCCATGACACAGGGCACCAGCTGGGATACAGTCATCAGGGCAGATCCTCCAGGTCTCCGTTAGTGCGAATAAGTGGAAAGATCGAGAGATGAAGAGGTCATGTATGTAGGCAACCTTGTTGGAAACGGAGTGGGCATTCCATAAAGCACAAGAGGAAGGGGGGGAGAGAAAAGGAATCTAAATAAGGTTGGTGGTATTGCGGGGTGGATCATAGGAGTAAGGTAGGGTGGGAGTTGATTGGGAGGACCAGAATTGGGGTTGATGTCTCCAGCAGAAAGCAAGAGGAGATGGAAGAAGCTGCAGCTGCGAAGTGGGTGAGGTGCATGCAGAGAGAGAAAGAGGGGATGACAAAATGAGAGGGAGGAAGTGTAGGATCTTTAGAGTAGAGAAGAGAGTAGAAGATAAGAGGAAAGGAGAGGCTTAAAGAGTGAAGAGTGAAGTGTTAAGGGGCTCCATGGCTTAGGGAGAAGGAAAAGATTGGGAATGGTTACTAATAGGGGGAAGGGCAACTGGGAAAAAGCTTGATTATGGACCAGTCTGGAGAGCAAAGGGACATATGCGAAGGTAGAGTATCAATGTTGTAAAGAGGCAGTGAAGATGAGATGAGGGGTAAAAATTTTTCAAGGATCACTCTTAATTGTGCAGTATCTTTTAAATCACCTGTCATGTGATTCAAGGAATTTAAAGAAAGGACAAATCAGTACGGGCCAAAAAAGTTTACATTAACAGACAAAGAAGATTAACTGTTACTTACATACAATATTAGAAGGAAATTATTCTTACATACAAAACATTAGATGGAAGAGTCCCCCACCCCACCAGACTGACAAGGATCATTCTTAATTGTGCAGTATCTTTTAAATCATCTGTTCTGAGAAGAGAGAAGGAGGGAAGAGGACATTCTCTTTCTGAGAGGAGAAGAGATATCCGTGGGTAAGTAGACATTATTTTGCTCTGAGCTTTGATAGGTTTGGGGAGAAAAGCACAATTGTAGGTTCCCTTCTAAAGACAGTTTAGATCTTAAAAGAACAAACTTTATTTAGCTAGTCTCCATAGGATAATAGCCTTTTATAGTTCTACAATTT
This sequence comes from Geotrypetes seraphini, assembly GCF_902459505.1. Classification (NCBI taxonomy): domain Eukaryota; kingdom Metazoa; phylum Chordata; class Amphibia; order Gymnophiona; family Dermophiidae; genus Geotrypetes; species Geotrypetes seraphini. The sequence continues at coordinate 45,242,408 of NC_047100.1, forward strand.
TGTAAGCTTGAACCTGCTGCTAGAGATAGTTTCTGGCAGGCAGAGCAAGGTCTGACTTAATCTCCATTCCCTCCCGCCCTCCCCTAGCTCATTTCTATACTTATTCTAATTGGGACAACAGGAGAATTCTTTATATTTTATTACCAGGATGGAAAAATTTCAGCAATCAGGTTCTAAACGACATTGCACCATTGAAAATATGTAAGAAAAGACATCGTTTATCAGCCAGTTGGTATGATGCAGATCTATCAGCATTAAAACGAGAAGTACGCGAACTAGAAAGAATATGGTGTAAATCAGGAAAAGATAATGACAGATACACTTGGCGATTAAAAGTTAAAGAGTACAAAACAATGATTAAAGAAAAGTGTTGTAAACATTGCTCCCAAACAATTAATGCTCCTTCGCTGAATAGCAAAGAGCTCTTCAGAATAGTCAATTCCTTATTTGATATTAATCTACATTAACGTTCCCACACAGATCTCCCACCCTCTACTGCAAACCTAGCTGACTACTTTTCCACAAAAATTCGTAATTTGAAAACGTCTCTTGTAGCTACTAGCACAGACCTATCAATCAATCTATCTGTTCTAGGAAATGAAGGCTCAACTGCTGACATGATCTGGAATCATTTCAAAAACCCAGACTGGAACCAATTCCTCAAGCTCTACTCTAAATACGCAAAATCCAACTGTCCTCTGATTATCATGAAAACAGCCCCCTTCCCATTCAAAGCTGAACTTTTCACCTGGGTCTCTCTTTGCCTGTCCACTGGCTACTTCCCGTTGGAACTCAGCCACATTCTTGTGACTCCTATTATCAATAGCTCCCAGGAGCCAGTCTCTTCGGTTTCCAATTACAGACCCATTGCCAACGCCAACATAACTCTTTTCCTTAAACTAATGGAAGGTCTAGTTAATCTTGATCTCATGAAATATTTAGAGAAGTTCCAACATTCTACACGACTCTCAGTCAGGATTTCGCACAAACCACAGTACGGAAACCGTCTTAGCGTCGCTGACTGATCACCTCTTCCATCTGTTTTCTCTGGGAAAAAGCACATTGTTACTTCAGTTTGACTTAAGCAGTGCCTTTGACCTTGTCGACCATGACATTCTGCTCAGATGCTTTGATTCTATTGGCATTTCTGGACAGGTACTAACCTGGTTCACAGGCTTCTTAAAAAACCGCACCTATCAGGTCCACAGCGACGGAACCTTTTCCCAATCTTGGTGTAATCCCTGCGGAGTTCCACAGGGCTCCCCTCTCTCTCATTCTCTGTTCAACGTCTACATGGCATCATTGGGACATATGTTATCTGACTTAAAACTGAAATCATTCATATATGCAGATGACATTACAATTATCATCCCCATAACCTCACTGACACAAGAAACTGAACAATTCACCTCATCTGTTCTCACTAAGGAAGAGCAATGGACTACACAATTCAAACTAAAATTGAACCCTGAAAAAAACCAAGCTTTTCCTGGCAAGTCCCAACCACAAGCTAACGAATACCTCTTTGAAGTTAAACGGGCTAATCTACCCAATCAATCCTACCATCAAAATCCTTGGAGTTATCCTGGACCGATGCCTGACTTTTGAAGACAATACCAATGCTCAGGTTAAAAAATTATTTTGCACCCTCTGGAAACTCCGTACCATCAAACACTATTTTGACTTCCTCTCCTTTCGCTTGCTGGTTCAGTCTCTAATCTTAAGCACCTTAGATTACTACAATCCTTTAAGAAAACCATCAAACGTCTGAGAATCATCCTGAATACTGCCGTCCATCTCATTTATGGTCTCAAAAAATCAGACCATGTAAGCCCGTTCTACAGAAAAATTCATTGGTTGCCGATGGAGGCAAGGGTCGTCTTCAAGTTTGCCTGCCTCTGCTTCAAAACAATGACAGGTTCATCCCCAATCTACCTGTCGCACCATTTTGTATTTCCAAACACCACTTGCAAACACAATGCCAATCTGTTTGCCTTCCCCTCCCTGAAGGTCTGTATCTACAAGAGATTCCTTGATAGAACACTGTCATTCCAAGCAGGCAAATGGAATAAATGCCTAACCACCCTCATTTCAAATACACCCTTTTACTAATCCTTCAGGAAATCAATTAAAACCTATCTCTTTGATAAATTTCTCTGACTCCTTCCTGCCTTGTTGTATCTCTGATATTCTTCTGGATATATCTAACCTCTCTCGGCTTACTAATGTAATTGAAAATATTTTCTGTAACATCGCTGTCTGTGCACAGTCTCTTCCTTTGTAAATCGCTCTGAACTGCTTGTGGTATTGCGGTATACAAAACTAAAGTTATTATTGTTATTATTATATTAAAGAATCAAACAATAAAATTAGCATACAATATAACCCTAAGACTATCTAAGAAACAAACACTAAATAAAACATTTAATAAAATACCAAGACTCTCTATACTAGTCTAATATATTCATAGTAGCTTAATAAGGTTAATTAATTAATCAGCTCAATAACAAGATGCAGTCAGTAGCCCAGCAGCAAGAGGGTTGCTATCCAGTCTTTTGCATTGAGAGTCCCGTGTATGACTTTCTCCCAGTTGGCGAGAAGTTGTATGTGTGTGCTTGCTGCAAAGAGCTCCTAGCTCTCAGAGAATGAATATGTTCCCTTGAAGCTAGAGTAGCAGACTTGGAGGAGCTGAGGGAGACAGGGAAGTACATAGAGGAGACCTACAGGGATGTTGTAGAGAAGTCCTACCTCCAATCTGGTAGCCCCTGTGCTGCCTTGGAGGAGAGAGGAGAGCATCACCCTGGTGAAGTAGGAAATAATCCTGTAGCTAGGACCTGCCCACCAGGAGGATACAATATCCTCTCGCACCGAGTATGTGTCTCCAGGGGCTTCTGCCCAGGAGGGAAAAGTTAGGACAGCGGTTGTAGTTGGTGATTTGATTATTAGGCATGTAGATAGCTGGGTGGCTGGTGGGCATGAGAATCGCCTGGTCACTTTCCTGCCTGATGCGAAGATGGCGGACCATGCGTCACTTAGATAGGCTTTTAGATAGTGCTGGGGAAGAGCCAGCTGTCCCGGTACATGTAGATATCAATAACATAAGAATATGTGGGAGGGTGATTCTTGAAGCCAAATTTTGGCTCTTAGGTAGAAAGCTGAAAACCAGATCCTCCAGGGTTGCATTTTCAGAAATGCTCCCAGTTCCACACGCAGGACCCAAGAGGCAGGTAGAGCTCCAAAGTCTCAATGCGTGGTTGAGACGATGGTGCAGGGATGAGGGATTTAGATTTGTTAGGAACTGGGCAACCTTCTGGGAAAGGGGGAGCTTGTTCCGAAAGGACAGACTATCAGGCTGCAGGTGCTAACGTTTAAAAAGGAGATAGAGCAGCTTTTAAACTGAGATGTGGGGGAAAGCCGACAGTCACCCAGGAGCAGATGGTTTGGTATGAGGTATCCTTGGAGGATACTATTGAAACAGGATATTTAGGGAGTCCTGGTAGAGAGGTTCCAATAATGGTGAAAGAAAGCCAGGAGGGTTTAAGAGGAAGGCAGAGTAAAAGACTCAAATTTTCCCTGTCATCTCAGCAGCCTGTAGTTGCAAGGAAGAACCACAATTTGAAGTGTCTTTATACAAATGCTAGACGCCTAAAAGATAAATTAAGTGAGTCAGAGTATATAGCACTGAATGATGAGAAACAATATAATGGGGGTCTTGGAGACAATCAATATAATGGGTGGAAGGAGGACAATCAATGGGACACACTGTTACCTGGGTACAAATTATATCGCAAGGATAGAATAGATCAAATTGGAGGGGGATTGCCTCCCCTTTCTTTTATTTTAAGCAATGTATCCTCCCCATTTGCCCATGTGTATCATGTTATATCTGTATCGCAACTGTGATTTTGTTCCCTTTATTTTATATTTTTAAAACTTTTTAATACTTTGTATAAATTGGAAACCACTTTGCTTACAAAAGCGGTTTATCAAGACCCAAATAAACTTGAAACTATGAGCTCCTTTTATGAAGCCACGTTAGTGGCTTTATCGCACGCAACTTTTTTAGTGTGTGCTAATCCCCGCGCTAGCCGAAAAACTACCACCTGCTGAAGAGGAGGCGGTAGCGGCTAGCGTGGCCGGCAAATTAGTGCGCCTTATTATTACACGCGTTAAACCGCTTAACGCGGCTTCGTAAAAGGAGCCCTATGTGTCATGTTAAAGAAGGAATTGAATCAAATCAAATAAACATTCTGCATGACATAGATAGCAGTGTGGAATCCTTATGATAGAAATTCCATGTGTGAAAGGAAGGAGTATAAAGGTTGGGTTATACTACCATCCTCCCCGGGACAAAACGAGCAGACAGATGAAGAAATGTTTTCAGAGATTAGGAAAGCTGGAGAAACAGGCAACAGTATAATAATCGGTAATTTCAATTACCAAGTAACAACACTCATACTCTATAAACAAATATAACTATAGAACTCCCTACAATTCCACTAAGTACTGCCAAATAATCACTCACAAATAAGAGGAAATACACCACCGCAATCATACACCACACACTAAATTCAAAACAGAAACAGAAGGAAAAGGAGCACAAGAACCAGCATTTTTCACCAGATACTGCTGACTTTCTTCATCCCCGGCGCCACTGTGCAGTGATCGCACTAGCAGTGATTATCTTTGAATGTGGCTTTGGCAAGACTCCTGAAGCAGCCTCGGCGAAACAAGGAAGTTCCCTGTTGGGTCCTGTAGTGAAGACGCCATTTCAAGTTCTGCTGTCCTGCATGTGCATGTTCGTTTGGGGGATCATGGCACGAGAGGCATGAGATGACCGGCAGATAAGTATCTGTTTTTTTGCCATCTCATGTGCTGAGTTCTCTATTTTCCTCGATAGTAACATTTTATCTGGGACTTGTTTAGTCACTAGATTCTTAGTTTCCGTCGTAGATTTTTCCAAATTAGTAAACTCTTGCTTTTGTTGTTGAAGAGAAGCGAGGAAGACTAAATGCCAGGACTTGAACTGCATGTACACTAATGCAAGGAGCCTAAGGAACAAAATGGGAGAATTGGAAGTCATGGCCAATAATGAGAACCTAGACATCATAGGGATCACGGAAACATGGTGGAACGAGGAAAACAAATAGGACATAGTACTGCCAGGGTATAAACTCTACCGAAAAGATAGGAATTATCAGAAGGGAGGTGGAATAGCACTGTACATAAGAGAAACCATTCACTCAACCAGTGTGGATACAGCAGCGGCAAATGGACAACTAGAGTCATTGTGGGTTAAAATACCAGGAAAAAAACGGATCCGAGATAAAGATGGGACTGATCTACCGTCCACCTGGGCAATTTGAAGCAGTGGATACAGAAATGGTAGCCGAACTGAGGAGGGAATGCAAGAACGCCAACACTATAGTTATGGGAGATTTCAACTATCCCGGGATAGACTGGCATCTTGGAAATTCAAAATGTACGAAGGAAACGGAGTTCCTGGAAGCCGTCCAGGATTGTTTCATGGAACAACTTGTACAGACTCCAACGAGAGGGGCAGCGACCCTGGACCTGATCCTCAACGGGCTTAAAGGACCTGCAAAGGGAGTGGAAGTAATGGGACCGCTAGGAAACAGTGACCACAACATGATTCTGTTCCAAGTGGAAGTAGGATTACCAAAGGGGAAGAGAACAAAGGGAACAGCGTTTAACTTCAGAAAAGGGAACTATGATGCCATGAGACAAATGGTGAAGAAGAAACTCAGAAACAGCTACAAGAAAGCTCTGTCTGTGGAGCAAGCCTGGTCCCTACTCAAGGACACGGTAAGCGAGGCACAACACCTATATGTACCCAGATTTAGGAAAGGAGGCAAAAAGAATCAGACTAAAGACCCAGCATGGATAAACAATGAAGTAAAGACAGTGATAGGAGACAAGAAAACATCATTTCGGAAGTGGAAGAAGGACAAAACGGAAGAAAACTGGAAAGAGCACAGGGAGCATCAGAAAGAATGTCACCGAGTGGTCAGAAAAGCCAAGAAAGAATACGAGGAGAGACTAGCCAAGGAAGCAAGGAACTTTAAACCATTTTTCAGATATGTAAAAGGGAAACAGCCAGCAAGGGAGGAGGTGGGACCCCTGGATGAGGGAGACAAGAAAGGAGTGGTGAAGGAGGAAAAAGAGGTGGCTGATAGACTAAACAAGTTCTTCGCGTCGGTCTTTACAAAAGAAGACACATCCAGCGTGCCGGAACCAGAAAAAATCTTCAAGGAGGATCAGGAGAGTATATTATCATGCATGGAGGTAAGCCTCGAAGCCGTTCTAAGGCCGATAAATAGATTAAAAATCGACAAATCTCCTGGCCCAGATGGGATCCACCCGAGGATATTGAAAGAGCTCAGAGACGAAATAGCGGAGTTACTCAGGCATATTTGCAACCTATCCTTAAGATCAGGGATAATCCCGGAAGATTGGAGGATAGCAAATGTTACACCAATCTTCAAAAAAGGATCGAGAGGCGACCCGGGGAACTATAGACCGGTGAGCTTGACCTCAGTTCCGGGGAAGATGGTCGAATCACTGATCAGGGAAGGTATCAATGAGCATATAGAAAAAAATAAACTGATGAGATCAAGCCAGCACGGTTTCTATAAAGGACGATCGTGCCAAACGAATCTACTACATTTCTTTGAGGGGATAAGCAAACATTTGGACCAAGGTAGCCCCATTGACATAGTTTATCTGGATTTCCAAAAAGCCTTTGACAAGGTACCCCACGAGCGCCTGCTGAAGAAACTGTGGAACCACGGGGTGGAAGGGGACGTCCACAGATGGATCCAAAATTGGCTGATGGATAGGAAGCAGAGGGTAGTAGTAAAAGGACACTACTCTGACTGGAAAGAGGTCACGAGTGGTGTCCCCCAGGGGTCAGTGTTGGGACTGCTGCTGTTCAATATATTCATTAACGATCTGGAAACGGGCACGAAATGTGAAGTTATCAAGTTCGCGGACGATACAAAACTCTCCAACAGGGTCAAAACTGTTGAGGAATGCAAAGAACTACAGAGCGACCTGAACAAACTGTGCGAGTGGGCAAAAAGATGGCAGATGAGCTTCAATGTGGAGAAATGTAAGGTCTTGCACATCGGGAAAGGGAACCCCATGTACAGCTATACGATGGGAGGAAGGGAGATGGGGAAAGGCACCCTAGAAAAAGACCTGGGGGTATTGGTGGATACAACAATGAAGCCAGCGGCGCAATGTGCGGCGGCCTCAAAGAAAGCGAACAGAATGCTGGGCATTATCAAAAAAGGTATCACTACCAGAACGAAGGAGGTCATCCTGCCATTGTATCGAGCAATGGTGCGACCACATCTGGAATACTGTGTCCAATACTGGTCGCCGTACCTTAGGAAAGACATGGCGATACTTGAGAGGGTCCAGAGGAGAGCAACTAGGATGATAAAGGGAATGGAGAACCTTTCATATGCCGAAAGGTTGGACAAACTGGGGCTCTTTACCCTGGAAAAGCGGAGACTGAGAGGAGACATGATACAGACATATAAAATCATGAAAGGCATAGAGAGGGTGGATAGGGACAGATTCTTCAGACTAGCGGGGACAACAAAAACAAGAGGTCACTCAGAAAAACTGAGAGGGGACAGATTCAAAACGAATGCAAGGAAGTTTTTCTTCACTCAGAGGGTGGTGGACACCTGGAACACGCTTCCAAAGGAGGTAATAGGACAGAGTACAATACTGGGTTTCAAAAAGGGACTGGATGACTTCCTGAAAGAGAAGGGGATTACAGGGTATAGATAGAAGGTTACACTACAGGACAAAAGCGAAAAGCATATCTGAGTTTTAGGGTAGGAGCACTATCAGGTCCTGGACCTGAGGGGGCCCGCCGCCGTGAAAGCGGACTGCCGGGCACGATGGACCTCCGGTCCTGACCCGACAGAGGCAAAGTCTTATGTTCTTCCAATTCAGATAACTTAGTTGAGGTATTCAATGTAATAGACACAAAATTAGTACATGCTACGTGGGAGGTTTTCCTAGTGCAATCCAAATCAAATCCAGGGTCATCGCTTGTGGTCTCTCGAGTGGCTTGAGGGAGGATAACACTGCCTGATTTAATTCGGCATTCTCCTTGGAATCCTACCCCAACGTTCCCTCGCTCTCACCACCGCTCCCAATCACAGGGGACGTACTCTTCACTTGCACCGGTTCCACCAAGGGAGTCGGCGTTTCCATGCTGACATCCTGGTTAGCAGCGCATCCAGGACGTTCCTCTCCAGTTCATCTCTGCGAGTCCTCCACACTCGCCTGTCACCCTTGCTGCTTGTCCGGGCATTGGAGGAGATGTGGCTCTTGCGGACTCAGCAAAAGATTGCCGTCCAAGCTATGCAGATTGGTCAGAGGACAGTTGAACTGTGAACGCTGTCATCACAGTTTGGCGCGGTGTTGAGGATACCGGGGTGGCTGGAGGATTGCCCCTCAGCCTATCTCGCCATGTCGGCATCGATAAGGTAATTCAAGCAATATAAAAAGGAAAAGAATCTCCCGAACAGTGACGGGAGCTCTCAACACACGCGTTGCTCAGTCGCCCTCTTGCTTTCTTCCGATTCAGTGAACATTTTAATTCAGAAAATTGGAGCCCATATGAGAGAAAGTGGAGTTTTTTTGAGCCCATGAAGCTGAACTGAAGCTTTTTCTCCACTTTCTTTTTCTTTTCTAGTTCTCTTGTGCTCCTTTTCCTTCCGTTTCTGTTTTGAATTTAGTGTGTGGTGTATGATTGCGGTGGTGCATTTCCTCTATTTGTGAGTGATTATTTGACAATACTGAGTGGAACTGTAGGGGGTTCTATAGATATATTTGTTTATAGAGTATAAGTTTTGTTACTTGGTGATTTTATAAACTCTTCCCTATTAATTTGGTAGTGATTTCAATTACCTTAAAATTGACTGGTTAAATGTTACATCGGGGAGTGCTAAGGAGGTAAAATGTTATAAATGACTGCTTCTTGGAGCAACTGGTCCGGGAACTGACAAGAGAGGGTGCTATTTTAGATTTGGTCCTTAGTGGAATGCAAGACAGTTTGGGAGTTAATTGTGTTGGGTCCGCTGGGACACAGTGATCATGTGATCAAATTTGAGCTGATACCAGGAGGAACATTGCAAAAGAAATCTACTGCAGGGGCTTTTAATTTTCAAAAAGGCGACTATGATAAAATGAGGACAATGTTTAAAAAGAAGCTAAAAGGATCAGTTGCAAAGGTTAGGACTGTAAACCAGGCGTGGATGTTATTTAAAAATACAATTGTGGAAGCCCAGACCAAATGTATTCCAGGTATCAGCAGAGGAAACGAGAGCCGGCGTGGTTAAAAGGTGAAGTGAAAGAGCCAAAAAACATCCTTTAAAGAAAGGAAAAAAGATCCGAATGAAGAAATTAAGAAGAAACACAAGCACTAGCAAGTTAGATGCAAAGCATTGGTAAAGACAGCTATGAAAGATTATGAAGAGAAACTTGAAAAAGAGGCAAAAACTCATAACAATTTTTTTTAGATACATCAGAAGCAGAAAACCTGTGAGGGAATCTGTGGGACCGTTGGATGATCAAGGAACAAAAGGGGCGCTCAGGGAGGATAAGGCCATAGTGGAAAGAATGAATGAATTCTTTGCTTCGGTCTTTATAGAAGAAGATGTAAGAGATCTACCTGAACCGGAAATGGTTTTCATGGGTGATAATGCGGAGGAACTGAAATAAATCTCGGTGAATCTGGAAGATGTACTAAGCCAAATCGACAAGTTAAAAAGCGATAAATTGCCATAACAGGATGGTATACATCCCAGGATGCTAAAAGAACTCAAACAGGAAATTGCTGACCTGCTGTTAGTGATCTGTACTGTAGCTAAAATCGTCTGTAGTACTTGAAGACTGGAGGGTGGCCAATGTTACGCCAATTTTTAAAAAGAGTTCCAGGGGAGAAACGGGAAATTACAGACTGGTAAGCCTCACTTTGGTGCTGGGCAAAATGATAGAAACGATTATAAAAAATAAAATTGTGGAACACGTAGACAAACATGATTTAATGAGACGGAGTCAGCATGGGTTCAGCTGAGGGAGATCTTGCCTCACCAATTTGCTTGACTTCCTTGAAGGTGTGAATAAACATGTGGATAAAGGTGAGCAGGTTGATATGGTGTATCTAGATTTTCAGAAAGCTTTCGATAAAGCTCCTCACGAGAGGCTCCTGAGAAAATTAAAGTGTAATGGGATAGGTGGCAAAGTTCAGTTGTGGATTAGGAATTGGTTATCGGATAGAAAACAGAGGGTAGGTCTAAATGTTCATTTTTCTCAATGGAGTAGAGTAAACAGTGGAGTGCTGCAGGGGCCTGTACTAGGTTCGGTGCTATTTAACTTATTTATAAATGATCTGGAAATTGAAATGATGAGCGAGGTGATTAAATTTGCAGATGACACTAAACTGTTCAAAGTTGTTAAAATGCCCACTGCTGGCCCATCAGGTCTTACGGAAAGGCTCAGAGGTCTGCAACAAGTCCGGGAGGGGGGGGAGGGAGGCTGAGCGCTGACCCGATTATAAGCCGAGACTAAACTAAACTAAACTAAACCTTGGGTTTATATACCGCACCATCTCAGTAAATGCAGAGCTCGGCACGGTTTACAGGAATCAGGATGAGAGAGAACTCCAGTGGAGAGTTTAAGAGTTAGATGTAAAAGGGTGGGGAAGGTGGGAGAAGCCTAAGAGGGAGGAAATGTTACCCCCATTTTTGTCCCCAAAAATCTCGGTTTATATTCAAGTATATACAGTACCTCACATTTCTAATCTGGAAAGTCCTGGTCCTTGTAGTAGTTACTTTGTGGGGAGTTAGTGAACTAAGTCATGAGAAGTAGAACCTGTGCAGAGTACCAGATTCAACTCTGGCCACCTTGTTGGGCAGACTAGATGGACCATGCAGTTCTTTATCTGCCGACAGTTACTGTGTAAAAGCTTCAGTCCATTACCCTCTGCACCATCAAATTCTTCAGGAAAGGATATTACTTCTGACACATCCTCAATTCCTGCATATGTTTATTTCAGCTTTTTATGCCAAATCAATCCATAATGCTTCCAAAACTCTTTTTCAATCTTTCTACCTCTCAATCTTAACAGATTTGAAACTCTAATATTATAAGACCTCAGAACAAATGGTTCTCAACTTGTATGTCTTTTGCTGTCAGAAAGCATACCAACAGCTTATCTTGAAAATTAAAGTACATCTCAAAGCTACCTCTGCATCCTTAGCATAGCTACATTCTCTACCAGTGGATGAAATCCTCTGCTACAGGTAAACTTCTATCACTGCACTGGGCCTCTCCTGCTCAATTTCTACAATTCTCTGCCTGACCTTCATTCTGTGACGTTTTCTAAAGCTCAGTATTTTTCTGCTTCTGACCTTGCTCTTCCTCCCCAATCTCACCTGGCATAGTAGGTCTTCCAGTTGCAGGCGATTGAGATGAGCTGCAGCATTAGCTGCACACAGGACAGCTTCAGAAACACCTCAGCTGGCTCCCAGTACAGTTGGGCTGGGCCATACTCTACTAGGAATTCCATCATCTCCACAATCTGATCATGTGTGTAAGAGCAGGCCTGGAAATGATATCATTGCCTGGTGTTACAGAAGAATTTGAGGTTTTTTTAAAAAATATTTTAATTTTATACACCTGATATTCACTTGAGACAAAAAAAAAAAAAATAGGGCTATCCAAACACGTAAAGAAGTCTTGACATTTGAACAGCAGGCTTTAGTGCATAGCTGCCATCAACCCAATTTCTCCCTCCCCTATAATGGGCCCTAGACACTTGTATTTATTTATTTAAAACATTCAAATGCTGCTTTTCTCAGCAAATCAAAGCAGCAAACTGACCATTTCTATCTCTGACAAAAGTAGTACCTGAATAGGGTCTCATGTTAAATGAAATTCTGCCACACTACCTAACGCCAATCAATCACCCACAATAATGCCTTTTCCTGGCCATGCCCTTTTCACTACATCATATAGGGCACATTTATGACATTCTCGGAAGCTCTCCCACTACATGAGACAATATTCTCCATTAGGCTTAATGCAGATGCCCCATATGAGGGCACTTGCAATCATCAGTACCATGCATGTGTGACATAGAAGGGAAGGAGCAATATATTCAAGGGCAACAGACAGAATACAATCACTGTGATTACCTTGTAGGGAGGCTGTGGGTGAACAAGGATGCCCCCCTCTGTACGCTGCAGTGACTGCTTCACCTGCTCAACCTTGATGGCCAGATGGGCTTCAAAGTACCTGCGCAGTGCCATGCAGGTATGCTTCCCGGTCTGTCGGCTAGCAAAAATCTCATCGTCACTTAAGAGTGCACCCTGGTCCTCCAAGTTCAAAATCTCCAGTGTACTGATCTACAAGAAATATCCAGAGAACTTTTATCTCTCTAATCTTTCATCTCTTCAAGTTTGCTGAGATTTTACCTCCAACAAAATGGAAAACACTAAAATGTGCCTACTGGTATTTAGAAGCTAACCTCTTTTTCCTTTGCCTCCAACACAGAGCCTGTTGCATTGCTCCATATGCCTTGATAGGTAGAAATGTGACAACAATGATAGTTAAGTGGTATATAAATGGGTCATTCCAGTCAAATTCAACCTTCCAGCTCATCATACCAGAAATTGATGATCTACCAGAATGGAGACCAATATATAAGATGAAATACTGCAAACTTTCAGACTTCTAGCTTCAACAGTTTTTGAGATATTGTATTTTTATCCAATGGGGGTAGAACAATTCAGGCTGACAAAGTCTGGACATTTTTTTAGGTCTTAATAACTGCCATCAAGTGCCAATAGCTATGAAATGTCAACCACCTATTCAGAATTGAATGTAAATCCAGAAACCGCAGTTCATTTTGAGCTGGGACCCAAGGTTTCTGAAATATTAATTGTCAAAAATGGGATTTTATTTAATCTCACATAACAAAATGCCACTTTCGGCAAACCACTGTGCCAAAGCTATTAAAGAAAAAGCTTTCATTTTTATCTGTTAGAACAATGGATCCCAATCCTGTCCTGGAGGACCACCAGCCATTCAGGTTTTCAGGATAGCCTTAATGGATATGCATGGAACAGATTTGCATACCCATCACTCCATTACATACAAATCTATCCTGAAAACCTGACTGGCTAGTGGTCCTCCAGGACAGGGTTGGGAACCACTGTGTTAGAAGCACTGGCTAAAATGACTGTCTGCTATTATTGTGCAGCTGGAAGCTATAGTTTTCCCGATATGCCTCAATGAAAATTGCCACACTCTTGAGTTTACTTTGGAGGTACATTTCATCATGTGGAACAGGTAGTACTAAAAACCACAGTTACTTACCGTAACAGGTGTTATCCAGGGACAGCAGGAAGATATTTTCACATGTGGGTGACGTCATTCACGGAACCCTGATGCGGACAGCCACGCAAGCAGACTTGCTTGTAAAACTTTAAAAAGTTTGCGACTGCCGAACCGCGCATGCTCGAGTGCCTTCCCACCCAACATAGGGTGCGCGTCTCCTCAGTTCAGATAGCTAGCAGAGAAGCCAACTAGGGGAGGTGGTGGGTTGTGAGAATAGCTGCCTGCTGTCCCTGGATAACAACTGTTAAAGTAAGTAACTGTGCTTCATCCCAGGACAAGCAGGCAGCATATTCTCACATGTGGGTGAACTCCAAGCCAACCAGAATGGGATGGTGGAAGTGTTGGTAATTTAGGAGAATAAATTTTGTAAAACTGCCTGGCCAAAATGACATCACTAATGACGCAGCAGAGGGAAGCCCTGGCGGGCAGGCTGTGACAAGCCTGTTCACTGCGCTGCCTCTGCCAATCTAGTTACCACCACCGCTGCTGCTACATTAGGAAGCCCGAAGGGGGTGGGGGTCAGTCAAGAGGTGCTGCACAGGGGAATAGGAGGAATGAAAAGCTGCTGCACAGGGGGATAGGAGGGATGGAAAGATGCTGCACAGGGGGAGAAAGAGGAGAGGAAGAATTGGTGGAGATGGGATCAAGGAGAGAAAGAGAGAGATGCAACAAAAGCAGAAAGGGGTGAGAGGGGAGGGAGACATGCATGGAGAAGAGAAAGGGAGAAATGTTGGACACAGGGTAGAGGGCTGTGAGAGATGGTGCATGGGAAGAGAGAAAGAAATGTTGCATATGAAAATGGAGGGGGGGAAGGGAAAGATGCTGCATGGAGGGGAATAGAGAGCGATGACCCGAGAGAGAAGACAGTGGGAAAGAAACAGAAATGTTGGATATGGCAGTTTAAGGGAAGGTACAGAGATGGAAGATGGATGGTGAGCACGAAGAAAGAAGAAAATGTCAAATGGGCAGGAAACCATGGTGAGCAAGTTAACAGAAGACAAACAGAAACCAGAGCCTGGGACGAACATGATTTGAATAATAAAATGACCAGACAACAAAAGGTAGAAAAAATAATTTTCTATTTCGTGATTACAATTTGTCAGATTTGAAATGTGTATCCTACCAGAGCTGGTGTTAGAAAGCAAGTAAGAGCTAGGACCTAAAAGAGAGAGACGTCTTTTGTACTTTGTTTACACTACAGCGCTGCATAGGGGTGGAGAGGGAAAAGGGGGCTGGGGTAAGTGAAGAGGTTACAAAATAAATCCGCCAGGACGTTTGGAATAAACACCCTATTGGGCAGGAAAAGTGAATCGAATTGAATAAACAATTCAATAGGTCAAATTGAATATAAAAAAAAAAACTTATCCCTAAATTGGGCAGCAGTAATGGTGCCATCACACATGCTTTTTCCGTGGCTTGTGGCAAAAAAAAATGCCATTCTGCTGACAAGTTAAAATCTTCTTGGTGCATGCACAGATTCATAAAGTTCTTGTACGTTGCTTCAGTACCACCACTGAAGTATTTAATGTATGTAACATTAGGCAGCACCTCTTACACTATATGCGTATGCATTTCAGAAGGCATTCATTCGGCATCGCTCCAGACCAGCACCTCCCAGAGAACTCCGTTCCTCAGATAAGTCACTCTTAATGTTATCCTTTTCCTCCGCTGCCAATTCCAGACTTCGTTCCTTTCATCTAGCTGCCCCCTATACCTGGAATAAATTACTTGAGTTTGTCCGTCAAGCCCCTACCCTTGTTTAAAAGCAGACTGAAAACCCACCTTTTTGATATAGCTTTCAAACCTTAACCCTACTCCTCTGCCCTCCAGCTCAGCCCACTGATTAACCCTTCACCTTAACTGTATCCATGACATCCAGTTTGTCTGTCTAGCCTGTTTAGATTGTAAGCTCTTTTAAGCAGGGACTGTTTTCTTACTCTTTGTGACTCTGTGCAGTGCTGCGTGTGTCGGGTAGCGCTATAGAAATAATTAATAGTAGTAGTAGTAGTATTAAAGAACTACAATCTAACAAAGACATTATCAAGCCAATAGACAAAGTGGGTGGTATTGTAGTTCTCAAAAGAACGCAATATATCGGGGAAGTTATAAGACAGATCAGTGATACACAGTTTTTTTGTTCCTTTGCATACTGACCCCACCAAGTCATTATTTGATGAGGTTAAAGAATTAACAGAAACAGTATATATTAGTTGTATATGAATTTGGGAGGGGGTGGGGGTTAAATCTTATTGGTGTATGATATTGAAGATTTTTCAAGTGATGTTGATTTATAATTGTTTGATATTTATTGTACACTTGATGTAAGTTATAAAATGAATAAAGAATTAAATAAATAAATAAAAATCCTTAACCCTACTCCTCTGCCTTCCAACCCAGCCTGCTGATTAACCCTTCCCCTTAACTGTATCCATGACATCCTGTTTGTCTGTCTTGCCTGTTTAGATTGTAAGCTTTCGAGCAGGGACTGTTTTCTTACTGTTTGTGACTCGGTACAGTGCTGCGTGCGTCTGGTAGCGCTATAGAAATAATTCATAGTAGTAGTAGGAGAGGCCTGGACGTCACCATCACCTCCTGCAGACGAGCGGTGCACGCCGATACCTGAAGCTGGGTTACCCTCAAGGAGACCGGAATACTTTGTGCACCCGCTAGCTGCATCCACCGCTCGCTGCCCACATAAAACACACTTGTGCTGTTTTTTTGAAACGCTCATACTGAATGCGCCAAAAACCCACATACAACAATGTTGTACAAAAACGGTGGCCTCAGGACCACTTTGTGCTCCTTTTATTTCTTGTGTCTTTTTTTTTTTTTAAACTTCTCACAGCTAAACTAGCTGTTTCAAAAAAGCAGACCCCACAAGCACTCTAAACTGTAGTCTGTGCCAAACAGGTGGCCAGGCGTACAGCTGAGGCACCTCTAAATTCAGAAAACCTGGGGAGGTGGGGGAAAGTGTGGCAACCCCAAGGTCGGTAGGACCCCTAAAAGGGATCCCCAAGCTCTGTCCAGACAGCAAAGGGACAAGAAAGTTTCCTTAAATCAGATTCAACAGGCCCAAAACAAACCTCAGGACAGACTACACAATCTTACCACTCTACCTGCTGGAGACTGAGAAAAGACTGATTGTAATAAGGACTGCACAGCCAAAAGTCAGTGTCTCAGTCTCCACCTGCTGGCAGAGGAGCGTAAACCCATCTATTTCTGTGCCAGTCTGGAGGGATGCTAAAGAATAGTCCACTACTGCAAATGGCAGCTAGAGAATGGCCAAGCTCACAACTCTGAACTGTTTTAACCAAATAAAATGGGTTCTATATACTCAGTATCTCAGAAATTTTACCATATCTTCCCTCAGATAGTAGTGTTTGAAACATTATCCTCAAAGTACAGTCAATTTATTCTGTGTGTTTCGTATGAGTAGTTAGCATAGTCATGGCTTGCTCACCAGGTTGACAAGTCGCCGGAGGCCATCTTGTTTGTCAAAAAGTTCCAGAACCGCACGGAAGGCAAAGCAGATGGAGAAGAACATGGTGGCGTGGCAGCAGCCAGATGCATGTGAACACTCCATCAACCATAAGGTATAGTTCACGACATCCGACAGAACTTTATGAGGGTGCATGCATACCTGTAGAGAAAAGATAACTCAAGTTACCTGTTTGCATTTACCTATACTTGATGGGCCTTGGCCCTTTTCTGCCGTCACTTTCTATGTTTATATCCCAAGGTTTTGTCATTACTACTATAAATGCATACATATAGAAGATTTTTTTGTATATATGTTTCGCCAGCTGCTGCATCAGGGAACCCCATTTCTTAACTCAAAAAACAATCCAATATACTTCAATGAGGTCTAGCGATGCCAAATTCAAACTTTAAAAATGTTCAATAAGAACCTTAATACAGATATCAACAAGAGCTTGAATCAATATCTTGAAAAAACTGTATCTTTTAAATCATAACACTCAAGGAAAGCAATTCTTCAAACCAACAAAAAGACACTGATAGGAACATGGTCTGGATACACCCCATTTTTAAAGGGGAAATCATATCAAAGGGCTCCGACCACTCAATTGAAACACCTGCTGTAAAAATACTGAACACAAACATTTACAGAAAATGCCCATAGAAAATTGACTCAATAGGAAATATACTTTGTATACTAAGTAGTCAGTGTAGATACATCCATCATTCCACTTCCAAGTTGTATCCTTTGATTCTACAGTTTAACATAAGGAAATTCATCTTTGCTCTTTCTTCCACAGAGGAGCAGAGAAGTTGCTATCTTGAGACAATTTAGGTGCTTCCAAGACTGTAATTTGTAAATCCTCTACAGAGTGCTGCTCCCCCCCCCTTCAATGCTGCACCAACAGAACCTCCCCAACACCCCATCTAATCCTGCTTAAGTGTTCAACAATATGTGCGCAGACAGGTCTCTGAGTATGTCCTATATATATCTTCATGAAAGGGCACTGTATCATATACACCATTCCTTGTGAATCACAGGTGTGCTGACATAATCAAACATAAAGAGACCCCCCCCAAGATCACAGATTCTTTTTTGTACAAATCAAGGGTAGTGCAATGGGGGCACCTACGGCCCTCAACATGGCTTGTTTGTGTGTAGCTAAACTTGAACAGACATATTAACATTTTAGCATTTCATGATTGTATTTTCGTTTGGAAGCAATTTATCAATGATATATTTTTAGTATGGACAGGCATGAGACAACTTTTTGGAGAATTTTTTCAGTGGTTAAATGGATGCTATAAAAATATGTTTTTCTTTTAACCATATATGTGCAAGCTATTTTTCTTTTGGTCCTGTATGTGAGACTCGAGGAGTCTTATTTTGTTATAATATACTGGTACATTACTGAAGCTTCCATCCCACACATTTGCAGGATAATATACCAGTGGGTTAATTTTTAAGACTGTGCCTGTTATAGAAAGATTAAGCTCTTACCTCAATAATCTTGTTCCTGTAGAGCAGTGTTTTTCAACCGCTGTTCCGCGGCACACTAGTGTGCCGCGAGATGTTGCCTGGTGTGCCGCAGGGCCGCCATCAGGGCAGTACTACCAGTCCTGCATTCAGGGGCCCGGAGCTGACAGGGGGCCCGAGGCAGGGGCGCCAGTAGCTCGCCAAGGCAAAGTGAGTCGATCACCCAGGACTCACTTTGTCTTGGTGATCTAATCTATCGAGCCGATAAGTCTTCTTCTCCCCGACATCAATTCTGCAGTCGGAGAGGAAGTTCGGGCCAGCCAATCGCTGCCTGGCTGGGCGGAACTTCCTCTCCGATTGCAGAATTGACGTCAGGGAGAGCATGCGTCGGCGTCGGCTTTGGGGCCTGTTATCCATTGGTGGGTCCTGTTCCCCGATGGCAGCGGCAGTGGCAGTGGCTTGGGGAACGGCAGGGAGAAAGAAAGAAAGGGGGCAGGCAGGGAAACAGAAGGAAAGAAGAGAAACAGAAAAAAAGAAAGAAAGGTCAGGGAGAGGGGAAGAAAAAGTTGGGGGAGGGAATGAGGTGTGGAGGAGAGAAAGCATACAGGCTGATAGAAGGGAAGAAAGATTGGATGCACAGTCAGAAGAAGAAAGTGCAACCAGAAATCACCAGACAAGGTAGGAAAAATGATCTTATTTTAAATTTAGCAAAGTGGAGGCAGTATTACCACAGTTTTCAAAGGAATTTGCCCAAATAACTTAATAGTTAACTGGGTAAATTCCCAGAGATGAAAACTTCCCTTCACTTACTATGCACAGTTCTGAATTTATATCTGCTGTCTATATTTTACAATATGGTCACCTTTTACTAAACCGCAATAGTGGTTTTTAGCGCAGGGAGCCTATGAGCGTCAAGAGCAGCGCTGGGCATTCAGCGCAGCTCCCTGCGCTAAAAACTGCTATTGTGGTTTAATAAAAAGGATGGAGGGTATATTTGTCTATTTTTGTATGCTATAAAAACCAAATACAGAGAGAGACTGAGAGCTGTTGACGAAGAGCTACGTGTGTGTCTTTCTTCCATTCCAGCCAGAATATCAGCTTTGTGTTCAGCCAAACAGGCCCAGGTTTCACACTGAATAAAGTATTTTATAATTTTTCACTATTCTGTTTACTTAATATTTCATAATAAAGTAATTATAAAATACTTTCTTTGTGTTTATTTGATTCCTATTCAAAAGAATTACTTTATATATAGTCAATATAGGCACAGAGTTAAATTTTTTAACATTTTCTAATTGTGGTGTGCCTCGTGATTTTTTTCATGAAACAAGTGTGCCTTTGCCCAAAAAAGGTTGAAAAACACTGCTGTAGAGAAGAGCAGAGATCATGAACAGATGGGTACTTACCCTCAAACCACGAGTTTGTTTGCAGAAGATGTTAATTTTCTTCAAGTTCAGCTTCCTTCCCCAGTGGGCTGTGCTATAGCCCTTCAGTTTATATCAAAGCAATCTAAAATCCTAGAAAGAATACACAGAAAGGAGGGGCACAGGGAAACTGTAATAATTACCGTACTGCTCTATAAGTAACACGCATAAATCTGAATTAACCATTTGAATGCAAAACAAGGTGCAATAAAAAGCCACATATCTGAGTGCAACCTGCATTAACAGTTAAGGATTTCTTAACAATTCTTGTTAGTCTCTTGAACTTCAGAAGCCTCATCATTCTATGACCTTGCTTGATAGGGAATTGCAAACATCTGTCAAACATACCTGTCTGAGGCAGACAATCCACTATAATACTCTTAAGAAACAGCAAACAGGCCAAATAACATCTGATGGGTGGGCTTTCAGGACCTCTACAAGAAAGAAGATTATTGAGGTAAGAATCTAATCTTTCTTTCCAGTGCATAAGAACATAAGAATAACTTTACTGGGTTAGACCAATTGTCCATCAAGCCCAGTAGCCCGTTCTCAAGGTGGCCATTCCATGTCACTAGTACCTGGCTAAAACTCAAGGAGTAGCAATATTTCATGCTACCAATCCAAGGGAAGCAGTGGCTTTCCCCATGTCTTTCTCAATAACAGACTATGGACTTTTCCTTCAGGAAATTGTCCAAAACTTTCTTAAAACCAGCTATGCAATCCACTCTTACCACAACCTCTGGAAACTTGTTCCAGAGCTTAACTATTCTCCAAGTGAAAAAATATTTCCTCCTATTAGTTTTAAAAGTATTTCCCTGTAACTTCATCGAGCAGTGATCCTGAACAGATGAGATGTACCTAACAGTTCCTAGAGTCCAGGGTGCAGCAGATGTGCCTGCACATTGTCCACTCCCACTACATGAGAGACCAAGAGAACCTGTAGGTGAACTTCTGCCCAACAAAACAAACGAGCTTCTAGCCTCAGGATCACACTCTTGGTGCCTCCCTGCCTGTTGACATATGCTACCACCATAATGTTGTCCAAAAAGACCATGACTGCTTTGCCTTCCAGGGTGTTCCCAACCTCTGAAGCACTAGCCGAATGCCTTACAACTCTAGTCAGTTGATAGAACACTTCCTCTGAGAGGGCAACCATTTTTCCTCCAAAAGATGACCATCACAATGACCTCATCAACTGTAAAGGTTGTCAGAATCACCTGAGTCTCTGCAGAACAGCATTCCTTTGGCCAGTGACTCCAGCAGGAGCCACAAATGCAGGCTGTGCTGTCTCTGAAGTCCAGGCTAGCGACCTTTGAAGAGGATCCATCTGAGGCGACCAGCGGAATAATAGCGTGTCTTGAAGGGGGTGTGAGCCTTTGCCCATGGAACCACCTCTGTGTCTGCCACTGAACCTAGCATCTGTAGATAATGCCAGGCCATGGGAGCCTGCATCGTTAATATCTCTGAAATCTAGCACCTCAGCTTCTGTCTGCATGGCTCAGGAAGAAAAAAAACATCCTACTGCCATGCCAAATTGGATTCCCAGATACTCCAGGGATTGATTTAGTTTGAGGTGGCTTTTCTGGAAATTGATTATCCAGCTCAGACTTTGCAGTGTCTGTACAACTGAAATCTCCCTCTCTACTACAATGACCATCGCCTTGGTGAAGATGTGAGGTGCCATTGCTAGCCTGAAAGGGAGAGCTGAGAACTAAAAATGCCTGGAATCAGAAAAATCTCTTGTGAGGGAGGAAAATGGAATATGTAAAAAAAACAAAAACCACCGTAAAGTCCAGTGAGACTAGAAATTCCCTTGGTGCAACCGAGGCAATGACCAACCTTATGGTCTCCATGTGGAAGTGAGGCACCTCAGTGTCACATTGACCAACTTTAGGTCCAGGATTGGTAGCTATTCCTCCGAGTCCCTATTGGGCACAATGAAGTATATAGAGTACTATCTAAACCCGATTCTCTGTCTGTCTCTACGGCCTGAATAACTAAGAACCACTACATGGTTGTTGGACCTGGGTCGGAGAATCCAGGAATAAATCCTGTAGAGGCCAAAAGAACTTGAGCTTGCAGCCTTCATGAATTATGTCCAAGACCCACTGATCTGAGCAAATCCTCATCCAAGCCTCCCAAAAAGCTGATAGCCTCTCTCCTTTGTAGAAGGATGGCTATTGACCTGACATTATTGTTTCTTGAAAGCTGCTGAAAGACGGAACCAGAGGATTGAGGTCACCTGGCACCTCCAAATCTCTGCCTACAGCCCTGATAGGATCCTTGCACAGAGGACCCCTCCGAGAACTGTTGAAAACGCCAGGAGCAATGAAAATTACTATGTCTGGACCCTTTTGTGATCCTTGGATGAGCATCCAGTAAGGACTTAGGACAGCCGTCTGCTACACTGGACATCAGATTGGCCAAACCCTTAAAAAAGAGCATCTGGCCCTTAATCAGTAGCCCGCTCAAGGTGGCTTTGGAGGAGTCGTCTCCCATCCATTATCTAATCCAGAGCATTCTGCAAGCGGTAAAAGAGTAAGTTGAAACTTTACTCGTGACTCTGAAAATGTCATAAAGAGCATCTGTCACATAATCCACTCCTGCTAAAACTAGATGGAGACAAGCATCATCTTCCACGAGTATTGCAACGCAACCTAGTACAAGTGTGGGCAACATAAGAAGTTGCTGCCACTTTCAGTCCCAGTGCTAAGGCCTCAAACTGCCTTTTGAAGACTATCTACCCTGCGATCCTGTGCATCCTTGAGGACCACTCCTCTCTCACTAGGGAAGGAAGTATGCTTGGTAACCTGTGCTACCAATGAATCCACTTTAGGAGTGATAAATATCTGCTGAAAATCAGCTGCCATCAGAAACAGCTTTGTAATAGCTTTAGTCACTCTCAAAAGGACCCTCTGGGGACTCCCAATGCTCAATGAGGTGTAACAATGTCAGGATGCAAAGGGAAACATGTGGTCTGTGCCTTAGACACACTCATTATGGAGGTCTGAGCAGCTGAGGAATTTGGAGGTTCTTTTTTTTTTTTTTTAAACGTATTTTTATTAACAGTGGAAACACACCGCCCAATAGGGCAGAATAACAAACTTCTGTAAGTCACAAACAGTCCATTACAGGTGAAATGTCAAAACAGAAACAAAGCCTCCCCCACGAATCCCCCCTCACAGGTACAATATGCATACAAGCGAAAGAAACGTTGGTAGTAGGGGGGTGCAAAGGCAGAGAAGAACAACAATGATAAATAGACCGCCCATCATGGACAGCGATCTCCCACCGTGTTTTTGTATATACCCTATGGATATCCCACAAAACCACACAGAGCTCAGGATACCATTCACATCCAACAACATCCACTCCATACAAACCGACCACTCATATCCCCAAACATCTCCCTTCCCTCCCCCCACCTACCCCCCCTCCCCCCCCCAGGACACCAAGGAGTATCATAGAAAGAAAATGAAAGAAAATGAATGGTAGGGGTGTATCAAGGGCCCAGCCAAGGTAGCGCAGAAGAAAGCCAAGCTAAGTTAGGCGAGCTCCAGGTCCCCCTCCTGTTCTCGTGATGGCAACAGGTCCCGCAGCCTCTCCCACAAGCCAACGTAGTGCTGCTTAAACACACTCAGAGATCTAGCATAAGATTGAATTTCAAACCTAGCCGTCTCCCGAAGCCTACTCCTCCATTGAGGTATCGGGGGGGGTTCCTCGGCCATCCAATAAGTTAAGATCAGCTTCTTGACTACGAGAACAACATTATAAAAAAATCTACATTGGGGTGTGGTGAAACCTTGATCCTGGAGAGAGGTCTGCAGACCCAGGAGAAGAAACCCATAGTCCCATTCAACATCGCGCTGTACAGCTCTCTCCATTAGGGAGAGAGCCTCCCTCCAGACACTCAGTCGGGGGCACTCCAGGAAAGAATGGAGATATGTGCCTGCTCGATTCTTGCACTTTGCACAGAAATCACTATCCCATAATCCCATGCGCGCCCCCCGCTGAGCCGTGAAATAGGCACGGTGGAGGATCTTAAACTGTAGTTCTTGAAAATCTGTAGATTTAGTGTATGAGTATAGAGTAGCAAAGCAGGCCCCGAACTGTGGTTCAGAAATATCCTGTCCCAAGTCCCGAGCCCAGGAAGCGCGCACTGGAGAAAGTACCGACAAAGGGAGAGATGATTTGAGTATTCGATACCAGTGCGCGAGGGAATTGGTTACGGGCGGTGTGGCCGAAAAAAGGGTGTCCAGGGGGCCCTTGTCCCAGACCCCAGTATCTCCTCTGCGTTCAGCATCCCAGTAGTGACGTACTTGAAAGTAAGAAAACAAGTAATGTATGGGAAGGCCCCACGCGTCCCGTATTTGCTGAAAGGAGGGGAACCCGGCAGAGGACAGTTCCAGTATATCCTCCATCATCCTACAGCCCCGAGCCGCCCACTGCTGAAAGACTGATCTACCCCAGCCCGGCTGAAACCTGGAATTGCCCCCCAAATGGAGAAAGGGAGATGTGTCAGGTGGTAATTGCTGTCTGCGCCGCCACCAACGCCACGCCAGCCTAAACGGGCACAGAAAACGGAAACAAACTAAATATCGTCTCCCAGGATCGTCCTGTCTGTGTAATATATTCATGAAGTGAAAAGGGGAACTCCAGCCCTCTAGCCATCCCCGAGGGGAATAGCGAAAGCACCCTGTGTAACTCTCATGAATCCATCGAAAAAGGGACGCTACATTATAAAGCCGAATGTCCGGGACATTTAGCCCCCCCAGCGATTTATCCAAGATAAGTTTGGACATCGCGATCCGAGGGGCTCGGGATCTCCAAATGAATCGGGAGATTGTAGTTTTAAAAGCAAGTTCGTCCCGCCTGGTAAGCCACAGCGGCATAGTCTGTAAGGGATACAGGAGTTTCGGTACCAGAACCATTTTCACTAGAGCCACCCGTCCCAGGATTCCCAACGGCAGTTCCTGCCAGGACTGACACAGCTGTCCAATCGCCTCAAGTGGGCGGCGAATATTTGCATTATAAAGTGTAGGCAGATCGGTGCTAAGATATATTCCAAGATAGAGCATTGGTTTGTTCGTGGGTGCTATAGGCAACACCGCGTGCCACGGCTCCGCCTGGCGTCCTGTTAGCATCAGGAGTTCCGACTTGCTACAATTAACCTGTAAGCCCGACAGTGCCCCAAAAGCTCGAATCACCGCCAAAGCTCTGGGCAGATGGATGGGGACCTGATCCATATAAAGTAAGATATCGTCCGCAAACAAACTGATTTTACATTCCCGTCCCCGTACTACAATGCCCGTAAGAGTCTCATCCTGCCGGATCTTAGCCGCGAGCGGCTCAATGGCCAAAAGAAAGAGGAGTGGGGAAAGAGGGCAGCCCTGCCGCGTACCTCTCTGCAAACCAAAATCCGCAGTAAGACCCCCATTGATAAGTAAGCGCGCCCTGGGACTGTGGTACAGAGCCGTCACCCAGGCCAGAAATTCTCCCTGGAAACCACCCCTACGCAGGACCCAGAAGAGATAGTCCCAAGAGATGCTATCAAAAGCTTTCTCCATGTCCAATCCCGCAACCGCCTCCTGGCCACCCCGGCCTACCCTGTCATGAATTGCCCCCAATACCTTCATCAGGTTCATGGAGGCGTAACGGCCCGGTACGAATCCGACCTGGTCGGGGTGAATGAGATCGGGGAGAAAACTATTCAGGCGCCTCGCCATAGTCGCGGCCAAGAGTTTAATATCCTGATCCAGGAGAGAAATTGGACGGAACGATCCCACCAGATCCGGGTCTTTACCCGGCTTTGGGAGCAGGACTATGTGGGCCATGTTATCCTGAAAGGAACCTCCCGTCCGCGCCACCTCGTTATACATTGCGCTCAAGGGCTGTGCTACGAGATCCTCAAGAATGCGATAGTATTCAGGTCCAAACCCATCCGGCCCGGGTGCCTTCGCCAGTTTGAGGGAACGAATGGTGGTTCGGAGTTCAGCCCCGGAGATGGGCTGGCTCAAAAAAGCAGCCTGGTCCTCCTCTAGGCGCGGTAATGATAAGCCCCTGAAAAAATCCCCGAGGGCAATCTCGTCCAGTGGGCGCCTACCATATAGGGTCTCATAATACTTAACAAACTGTTCCGCTATTTGGCTTTCCCCCTCGTGTCGTGTTCCCCTAGCGTCGCGGATGGAGGTAATGATTTGGCGTTTCTTATACGGTCTCACTAAGTTCGCCAGGAGTTTCCCCGTCTTACCCCCCCCACCTATACATTTTATACCGTTGGAACGCAAGGGTCTGCTCCGCACGCTGATGGAGTAAGGTCTCGATACGGTCTCGTGTCGTCTTGTATTCCTGCCGGGCAGAGTCCGACAAAGAGGCGATATGAGCCCTGCGGAATTGGTGCAAACGTCGCGTGAGCGTCAAGAGCTCCGCTCCCCGGGCCTTACGTTTAGCAGCCATATAAGCGATCACATGTCCCCTCAGAACTGCCTTAGAGGCGTACCAGTAAGTTACCGGTCCAATGTCAGGAGTGTCGTTAGTGGCCTGATAGTCTGCCCAGCGAGCTCTTAAAAATGTCCGAAATTCCTGATCATGATACAGGTGCAACGCCATTTTCCAAGAGGAAGCTTTGCCGCCTGCTGCGAGAGTCAAGGTGAGGTCCACGGTGGCGTGATCCGAGATCGTGGACTCCACTATTTCCGATTTAGCAGCCCGTGAGAACAGTCTTTGGTCAAGCAGAATGTAGTCCAGTCGGGCATACGTTTTATGGACATGTGAGTAAAAAGTAAAATCCGATTCGAACGGGTGTAGTGCCCGCCAGGCGTCCACCAGGCCTAAGTGCTGTGTCAAAAAACCCACCCCCTTGTTGTCATGGTCTCTCAGGCTACCCCTAGGAGGTTTGCAATCCACCCCTGGGTCTGCAGTGATATTCATATCCCCCCACAGGATCACCTGGTAGTCCGGGTAGGCTGATACCTGAGATAGGAGTGTGGAGAAAAATTTATGACAGTAAGTGTTTGGGGCGTATAAGTTACAGAGCAACAGTTTTTGTCCCCAGAGATCCCCCATTGCAATGACATATCTCCCCTCCCGGTCAGTCAGTTGTTTATGCAGGACAAACGGCAACCGCTTGTGGATCAAAATAGCCACCCCCCGCCGGCGGCCCCCTGAAGTGGAGGAGTAGACATCCCCAACCCAATTTTTCCGCAATTTAGAGTGTTCAATCTGTGTTAGATGGGTTTCCTGCAGAAATGCCACATCCGCTTTCAGATTTCGTAAGCTGGCAAGGATACGAGAGCGCTTTACTGGGGACCTGATGCCATCAACATTAAAGGTAACAACCCTTAGATCAGCCATAGCAACTAGAGAGTAGCGGTATGCTGCGTTAAAACCCAGGGAGCACCAGCCCCCCAAGAACAGGAGAGTTCAGCCATTCTCCCCCAGCCAAACACAAGTTGAGCCTGCGCAGAGTGAACAAATAGGTACCGACGAAGCCTCCCAGCAGAGCCTCGCCGCCCTCGATAACCAGGTGCCCCCTACCCCAGCACACCCAACCCCCATGCATCCCCCCCGCACATTCATCCCAGACTCAGACATGCCTTCCCCCTCACACACCTCCCAACAGCCCCCCAACCCCCCTTCCCACCCCACCCTATCCCCCCATGCTGATCCCTCCCCACCAGCATACAAACCCATATAAAGCCCCCAGCCTGCCCGGAGACCTCCCCCCCACCCACAGAAAACACCCCCACTACATTTCAAACAAGCACACAGTCCAGGAATTAAACAGAAACCTAAGCAGAAAACAAATAGGTTGGTACCATCAAGTCCAGATCAAACTCTCCATAATGTCTGCAGTCTACCCAAAAGATCTCCGAGCTGTCCAGAGTAGCTGACGCAGAGTATCGCCAGAAATGTCCCTCATAAAGGGATGCGGCCTACAGACATGCAGGGATCCATGTATTCGCCTCCTCACCCAGGCCCGGCGCTGCTAAACTTAGGGCACCCGAGCCCCGCCGCAGGGGCTGTCCTGGAGGCCATCTCAAAACAGGAATACAGGGCCACATCTCCAGGTTAGTAAAGGTCTCATAGCCACACATGGCACTCGAGCAATGTACCGGGCAAATAGCCACTCCACCAGTCCAGCTCAGAAAGATCCCATCTCGACACGTATGAAAAGCAGATGTATGGTAAGAAAAGATCCCAATCAGGTACTTCTGGGCTGTATGGGTCTTCAGGCAGGCAAAGTCGCCAGGAACGCCTTGGCTTCATCACCGCTGTTGAAATTAAGGGTCTTACCGTCATGCCAGACCCTAAGCTTCGCGGGGTAAACCAGGGCAAATTTGATACCCCTGTTGTGGAGGTCCGTGCAGGATGGCGCCATGATCTTGCGTTGGGCCGCCACCCGCACCGAGTAATCATTGAACATGAGTACTCTTGAGCCTTTGTAGTCCAGGGCCCCCGCCTTTCGGTAAGCCCGTAGCAGTAGTTCCTTTTCCCGCCAGTTCGTGTAACGAGCTATGGCTGTCCTCGCCCTTCCCCCCTCCATGGGTCGGGTGCCGATACGGTGCGCTCGTTCGCATGCAAAGGCCTCCGCGCCACCGGTCAGCTGCAGAGTTTCTGGTAGCCACGTGCTGAAAATGGTATACAGTTCTTGCTCACCCACCGTCTCAGGGAGCCCGACCAGCCGCAAGTTGTTCCGGCGGCTCCTATTCTCCTGCTCCTCCAGGGCGGCCTGTAGCTCCCGGGACGTTTTCTTAAGTTCTTCTACTTGGGCAGTCAGGCTGGAGCACGTGTCCTCCTGGTCGGACACCCGCTGCTCGACATCCGTCAAGCGTCGGCTGTGGGAGTCAAACTTCTCATTCATTTCCTCCACAGCCGACTGGATCTTATTAAGTCTGTCCGCCAGCGCCGCCGTAACCGACCGTGTAATGTCCGTTATCCAGTCACCAGCGGGTATGGTAAAAGTGGCCGGCTCCGCCGCCATTTTGGAGGGGGTTAGCGAGGGCTTGTCCCGATTGCTCTTTGCCGATTTTACGGGCATACCCTGTTCCGGCGTGAATGCTCTGCGCTGCTAGTGCCGGGCGGAGAGTAAGTCCCCTTCCTGTGTGCTCGCAGCTCCGGTAGGGGTACAAAAAGCCGATTTTATCGCTGTTTTAAAGTCCGTGGGGCAGGAGCTCTCCTTCCGTGCGTCTGCTTAGACAGGCTGCATCACGTGACCCCCGGAATTTGGAGGTTCTAATTTATCTCCTGTAACACCTCTGTAACAATGTCTAACACACTGGCTGGCTTGAAAAGTCTGCCAATGATCGGGTCATCTCCCTGGTCTAGTGCCACCATGGCCTGCTGACCAATGGCTTCTGCCTTAGCCTCTGAATCCCCAAACATGGAAGGTTCACTCTGTGCAGGAAGAGACAATCTGAGCTCCAAACATCCCAGCCACTTTGACACCAAAAGCCAGCACTCCAAACTGTCTTTTAAGGACCATGTCCATCTTCTCCTTGGGGGCCAAGCATCTTTCGTGCAGCGCCTTTTTCTTGCGGATGCAAACTCAGCATTTGCCACTTCTGGGAAAGTTCTAGATCCCCCAGAGTGGTTCATTTGCAAACCAAGCACTCTTAAGGGATCAGAGGAGGCTGAGCCTGAGGCCCCTGCCCTTCCCCACATGCCCCATGGAACACAGATGATCCTCAGCTGGCCATCCAGCACAAATCTGCCATGCATTGAGGAGTCCATCTAAATGTTTTTAAGCAAAAATAAGTTATTAAGGCAGATAGAGACTTTTAAAGTAAAATCAGGAATCTAAGATGGCTGCCACAAAAGTGATTCTGGTGCCAAAAATGACCTGGGAAAGGCTCAAAAAAATTCAAAGAAGAGGCCCCATTCAGGCCCCCAAAACCTTTAAAATTGCAAATTTCAGCCTGCCTCCCCCCCCCCCCCC
This sequence comes from Geotrypetes seraphini, assembly GCF_902459505.1. Lineage (NCBI taxonomy): Eukaryota > Metazoa > Chordata > Amphibia > Gymnophiona > Dermophiidae > Geotrypetes > Geotrypetes seraphini. Next base: position 45,272,172 of record NC_047100.1, read on the forward strand.
CCATTTTCCCCATAGACTGCTTGAGCTGCCATTGCAGACCTGACAAGAATAAAATCTAGAAGCTTGCTTCTTTCAGCTACCAGCCAGCCTCAGATGATGGGCTGAGACCCCCAACCCCCACAGCTCCATGAGCATTGATGGGGGGAGGGAAAAATGAAGCTGGTTCTCACTCTGGCCCTCAGAATCAACTCAGGCTGGCTAGACAGGTACTATGAAAAACAGAGAAGCCAGCTAGCTACAGACTTCTATGCTGAGAGTATGTGTCTCTCAATAAGATGGGAAGTTCTCAGACTGGGAGAAAGTAACTAGTGGTGTACCCCAGGGCTCGGTACTTGGGCCGATCCTTTTTAATATTTATATAAATGACCTGGAAAACGGAACATCCAGTGAGATCATCAAATTTGCAGACGACACAAAACTCTGCCGGGCAATCAGATCGCAGGAGGACAGTGAGGAACTCCAGAGCGATTTGTGTCGGTTAGAAAAATGGGCAGAGAAATGGCAGATGAAGTTCAACATGGAGAATTGCAAGGTAATGCATTTAGGCAGTAAAAATAAGGAATACGAGTACAGAATGTCAGGTGCAACTCTGGGAAAAAGTGAACAGGAAAGGGATCTGGGTGTACTGATAGATAGGACCCTGAAGCCGTCGGCACAATGCGCGGCAGCGGCAAATAAGGCAAATAGAATGTTGGGTATGATAAAGAAAGGAATCTCGAGTAGATCGGAGAAAGTTATAATGCCGCTTTATAGGGCAATGGTCAGACCACACTTGGAATACTGCGTCCAACATTGGTCTCCCTACCTAAAGAAGGATATAAAACTGCTGGAGAGGGTGCAGAGGCGAGCAACTAAACTAGTGAAGGGTATGGAGAAACTGGAATATGAGGATCGACTTAAAACACTGGGATTGTTCTCCCTTGAGAAAAGGAGACTGCGTGGGGATATGATCGAGACCTTCAAAATACTGAAAGGAATCGACAAAATAGAGCAGAGAAGATTATTTACATTGTCCAATTTGACACGGACAAGAGGACATAAAATGAAGCTAAGGGGGGGCAAGTTCAGGACTAATATCAGGAAGTTCTGCTTCACACAGAGAGTGGTTGACATCTGGAATACTCTCCCAGGGGAGATTATTGCGGAATCGACAGTCCTAGGCTTCAAAAGCAAACTAGATGCATATCTCCTTGAGAGAGGCATATAAAGATATGGTTGGATATAAAATAATGTTATATAAATATACGTTGAGGTTTATTTTTCTCCGTTTATTTATGATTTTGTCAACTGTCCTGTTTTTGTTATTTTTGGTGTGAATGAACCCCTATTTTAACTATCTACAACGTATATTTATATAACATTGTTCTTCACAGAATACGATTGTACCTTTACTATATTTGGATATAAAATAAGCCAGGTGTATACCTAGCAGGGCCTCCGCGTGTGCGGATCGCCGGACTTGATGGACCGAAGGTCTGATCCGGAGATGGCGCTTCTTATGTTCTTAAGAGCTGTCCCAGGAGCACTGGAAACTTTTGCAGCACCAAAGCCTCAAAAACTGGAGACAAGAAACCTGAAAAATAAAACAAAAAAGTCAGAGCAAATCGGATGAGAGTGCTCTGAAGAATGGGCTGAGAGTTCTCTATTGGTTGAGGAGTCCTCCTTAAATTGCGAGACTGTAGCTTGCACCTTTTCTCCAAACAAGCTGTCTCCCAAACAGGGCGCATCAGCCAACCTATCATGCAAATCTTCTCCAAGATCCAAAGCTCTGTTCAGAGCGCCTAGCCGCTATGGCTACTCCAGAAGGCTAAATGCTATATCATATGCATCATAGTTAGTCTTGATAAGATGGTAAGTAGACTCTTGAAGGGCAACCAGAAGGGCCAGCATGGCATCTGGGGGAAGCAGAATCCATCTGTTGAAGTACAGAATGTTGAAAATGGTGAATCTGGATTTGGTGCACAATGATTCTAGAAGAAAGCATAGAACCTTGGTATACCCTACACTCAATGGAGTCCAGGAAGTGCACTTAATGGTGATTTAGACATACTGGCCTTCTTAAGAGCCAACTAACTCCACTGAGTGCTGAGACAGCTGTTGAAGGTGGTGACCATCAGTCCTTTTACTGGGGTTTTACAGGAGTGAAGAATGGCATGAAAATCTTTACTGCCCATATGGATCGCTTCTTGATAGAGACTGAACAATGAAGATATCTTCTGCAGAAATTTAGGACAGAATAGTTCTTAAGTTGGAAACACAGACTGGTCCATCTGAATGGACTGACCCGGATCTGGTAGAGGGAGGACTTCCAGAACTGACCAGGTGGTGAAGGTGCCCCTTGAATTGGAGATGAGCAGAGAGGGGTGCAGGACCTCCAAACTAGATCTGGAGTCTCTGAAGAGAGATGAGCCAGGCAGGGTGAACAGTGCTGGGGCTCCAACATTGGAGGAGGCTGAGGAGCCTGTTGTAGTAAAGGTGAACTTTCATGTACCAGCCTCTGAAGCAGAACATTGGAAAGCACCTGGTTAGAGTTTTGGTCCATCTGAATAGTTGGTGGAGATAGGCGCTTTACAGGACTATGGTCCCGAGGGGAAGGTGGGAAGCCCCTGTTTGGCTTTTGAAGAAGATTTTCCCCCTTTAGAAGACATACATGAACTTTTAGAAGTCTCCTGTTTGTGGACAGGAGAGGACCGCGAGGCCAAGATTGAGCCTGTGGGAGCCTTCTCTGAAGCCAGTTTAGCATGTAAATCCACTTCTTGCCCCGCTAGAATGGTGATAATAGATGAAGGCTTTTCCTGTGCTGGCCTACCGATTCTGCTGGTCTTTTCTGAACTCGCAGCATTGGAGGCAGGTCGCTTCCCTCCCCTTGCGGTGTCAAAACTGGGCCCTGGGGGAGGGAACAGCGTTGATTTCTTCATTACTGCGGCCTGAGACATGCTGGCGTGAGAATTGTTATCTATCGTGGTCTTGTCAGTGCTGAAACAAAAGGTTTCCCCCTGGTCTTAGTGCCTACTTTATGAGAAAGCAGCGTTTCGGAAAGAGAAGGCTGTCGAGAGAAGACGCTATTGGCTGTTAGTTGTGAACTAATTGAAATAATGAAAGCTTCAAAAAGCTGAAAAATAATATTAACTTTTTTTTTTTTTGTAGTAGAAAAAAAAGTTTCCCGAGAGATAATATCTCTGTGAGGAGAGAGCTCACAACCTGTCAGGAGCAGTAAGAAAAAACACTGACAGGCTAAGGGAGGGGCGGTGAGTATACTGGGTTCCTGCACATGCCCAGAAAGTTCTTAAAAGTTTAATTAGCTAGGGGAGAGCTCCGGCATAGGCTCAGCCTGCGGACTTCACTTGCAAGTGTGCCTGTATTTCCCCTGTTTGTCAATGGAGAACACCCTGACCGCCTTTCCTGATAAGAAAGACTAACTCCTTCAGCACCAAACTAATGGCTCTCAATTCCAGGCGATTTATAAACCACTTGCACTCCAACAGGGACCATTTGCCCTGAAGAGGGTGACCGTAGCAGTGGGCTCCCCAGCCACTCAGGCTGGCGTTGGTTGTGAGGGTCAACCATGAGGTGATTCTGAAAGGGATGTTCCTCGTTAAGGCATTCCCCTCGAACTACCAACATAAGCTGTGCTTTTCCTTCCTTGTCCAGGTGAGCTGCGACTGTAGCAAGTGCCTTTGCACCTGGAGGGAAGAGAGTCCTGGAGTGAACGCATATGTGCTCTTGCCCAGGGGGCAACTTCCAGGGAGGCCACCATTGAGCCCAGCACCTACAGGTAATGTCAGGCTGTGGATCTCGGTAATGCTAAGATCTCCGAGATCTGTCTCCTAAACTTCTATTTGTGTGCTTTGGAAAAAAACACACAGCCATGCACCGTGTCAAAACAGACTCCTAGATATTCCAGGCACTGAGTCAGCCGTAGCTAACTTTTCTGGAAGTTGATTATCCAGCCAAGTCTCTGGAGGAAATTACAGCATTCTTGCCTTCCTGTTGTGAGGGGGCTCTTGATTAGCCAATCACCCAGGAAAGAATGCACCTGAATGCTCATCCTGTGGAGGTGAGCCACTACCACCACCATCACCTTGGTAAATGTGCTCAGGGCTATAGCAATCCAAAAGCAGAGCCACAAACTGAAGTGTTGCTGGAGAACATGGAACTTTAGATATTTCCTGTGACCCGGAAAGATGAGAATGTGAAGGTATGCCTCCGTTAAATCCAGGCAGGCTAGACATTCCCCCAGAGCCACCACCGTGTTGACTGAGTGGATCACCTCTATACCGAAGTGGGGGAACTCTTAGTGCCTCGTTTACAGCCTTCAGGTCCAATATAAGCCTCCAATCTTCTGTGCCTTTCTTAGGCACTATGAAGTATATATATGGAGTATCTGCCAGAGCCAGTCTCTTCTTTGGGAACTGGTTCTATGCCATCATTATGGCTTTCTGCTGGCTGAGCCACCGCAGGAACCAGAGAATTGTTGGCACCTGTAGTTGCCAAATCTCTATCTTGACCCCAGGAAGAGCTTCTGGGAAGAGGAACCGGAGGACAACTGGCAGGATCTTCGAGAGGAATGAAAATTGCTCTGTTGCCCTCAGCAGAACGATGAACTCTGTTATCTGGAAAGAATTTGGGATGGCATTCCACCACGCTGGCCATTTGCAAAAAAAAGCATCTGACCCTTAAAGGGTAATTTGCTGAGAGTAGCCTTAGAAGCTGAATCACCTGCCCACTGCCTGATCCAGATCATCTGGCAGGCAGAGACGGCCTAAGCCGAAACTCTGCTTATGACTCTAAATGTCATAAAGAGCATCCACCATATAATCCACTTCTTCCATAATCATGTGGGGACAGGCATCCCCCAGCTCTGAAGGACTATACTGCAATCTGGTATGACAGGCATTTGCAACAAAGGAGGCAGGTGCTGCCACTTTGACACCAAAAGCCAGCACTCCAAACTGTCTTTTAAGGAACATGTCCATCTTATGATCCTGTGTGCCCTTTGGCATCACTCCTCCTTCACTAGGAATGAAGGTACACTTAGTCACTTGCACCACTGCGGAATCCACTTTTGGCTGCAAAAACAACTGTTGAAAATCTGGAGCCATCATTAGAGAGCCTTCAGGAGATTCCTATTCGTCAGTGACCAAGGAAGTGATGTCCGGATGTGCTGAAGAAAGGTAGTCTGCCCATTAATGCTGCTCATAACGGAACACTGGGAGGTGGAGGGTTGTTGTTGTTGGATATCCAACTCACAGAGGGTGTCAGAAATGACATGTGAAATGGGAAGCAGACTTGAAAAGATAACACACTGAGGGATCATCACCACGATCAATAGCCACCACAGCCTCCTAACCTCCGGTCACTTGAAAGGGACCCCAAATCATCCAGGGATGCAGTGGATCCTTGCAATAATAAAGGCATGGAAAGAAACTTCCAGTCCTCCAAGTTATGCTCCAACTAGTCACCAACACTTGGAAACGGCCTGTTCCATGGGGGAGAAGACTACTTGGGATATGAATCCCCTTGTATCAGAGCTGATGCATTCACAGGCAGCACAGCACTTCCCGGAACTGTTAAATGGGCTTTCTACAGGAGACTGGAAAAAAAATTAAAAATCAGAGAATCTCTGAACAGGGGTGGCAGGGCCTGCTCCCCTTCCATGTGCTTGTGTTTCGCCCCCTTGCTGTATGCAGCCTCTAGATGTGATCTTTTCTAGCGCTCTGAACAGGCTGAGTCCAAAGCTCCAGCCCCTTTCATCCTGAGCCCCACGGCACGTGGAACACAACCATTCCTCAGTGGGCAAATCTGCAAAAAAAATGGATGAATTAGGGCTAGATTGGCCAAGGGAATTTTTTGCAGATGATCCCTAGGCAAGTTAGATTGTACCTGTTAGACACCGTTTGGCCTTATAGCTGATTATATTATTGATCACTTTAAATTTACTGACAGAAAACAGTTTTCTCTGAATTTTAGATTATTTACATTTCCTATTGTAAAAGGTTGCATATACATAAAATTTTTCCTTAAAATTTTATTTTTTCCAAGTTGGATCATGGGATAGACCCTTTTCTGTCCTAATAATACTCTAGCTCCTATCTTTCATTTAGAAAAATGCTAAAAAACTACTTATTCTTCTGAATATGATTATAATACTCTGTGCTTGTACAGTCTCTAGGATTGTTGTTAACCGCGTTGAACTGTTATGTTATGAGGCAGGAAAAAGCACTTGGGGGAAAAAAAAAAATCACTAAAAATCCAAGATGGCTGCCGCCAGAAAAATAGCGCCAAACACGGCCCATGGAAGCTTACCTGAAAAAGAAAAAATGGCAAAAAAGGGGTTTTGGAGGTGGGGGGGGGGGGGGAACTAACTAACTCCAGAAACCCTCAAATCTGCCTTTTTCAGACCTTCCTCCACCCCCAATTTTCCCCATAGGGAATAAAGGGAGTATTCACTCTGACTTCTAGTGCCTGTCAGCTTGCAGAAGCCTGCCTACAGGGAAAGGATTTCTGCCTCAAAAAGTTCTAGGAACAAGTCCACCGCTGGAAATCTGGCTGCCGGTCAGGTGGATCCCGACCAAGTACTCTGACCCCTGAAAATCCACACGGCACGTTGGGGGAGAAAATTCAGGGCTGGCTTCCCAATACTGAGAGAGTTGTTACACAGGGGTTCCATAGCCTGTGCTCAAGCCCCTGATGAATCAGCAGGCGAGCAAGCTACCAGGGAAACGAATCACAAGCTCCTGATGGGACACAAAAGTAGGCTGGCTCCGCAGATCTTGCAGGTCTGTGCCCTTTCCTTGGTGGAGTAAACCCAAAAAGGGAACCTCTAAGCACTGAAGCTACGCAGGAAAAAAAAAGAAACTGATGACAAAAATACCCAAAAATAATAAAAAGAAAGCAGAGCAAATCAACACACACCTCAGTTTGCTTTCAGAAAGAAAAACTCAAGGGGGGAGCTGTTCTCCATTACTGAAGGAGAGGATTTGAGAGTTTTGAGTAAAACACCCTTCTGCAAAGTTCGCAACAACAGGGAAGCAACAGCTACAGTACAGAAACCTAGGTCTCTGGCAACAGAATTTTTATTATGAATGTAACTTTCTATGAGAACTACTTTGATTCAATATGATAAACTGTTTATAACTACAGTAATGAACTGAAGATCCCTCCAACTGGCACAACGATCACTATACAAATCTATGTTCCTCATTCAGTCCCGTTAGGATCATGTGTTCATATCTTAACAGCAAATACTTCTCCTCAAGGTATAATGGTTCACTTTCTAACAGTCAAATATTATGCAATTTGCACAGGAACAAATGAAAACTAGTCACAAATATTAAGTTAATCCAAACAAAAGGTACCATGGACAACTTGTTTACTTACTTTTATAACATGGAAACTAAGTCAGAATGCAAAAACAAAATATATATATATATCCCCCCCCGAAACAAATGAGTGACAACTTTTGGACGCTGTTTCCACCATCTTCACCCCAAATCTGATCCTCTCCCATTTTAAGTGACTCCTCTCCCTATAGTTTAACATTAATGGTGTAAAACTGCACAAGGAAGTTAGATATAACCTTGTGAAAGGCATCTTACCCGCTCCATGGCATCCTGGTTGTATGACAAATAGTACAGGCACATAGAAACTCCTGTGGCAGACATTGAGGGACGTGGGATTTCCAGCAGCTTTTGCACTCCTCCATGGGCCACAAACTCTGCTGCAAATTTATTGTGGAGCAGCAACGATGCTAAGTGCTGAAGACAAATAAAAGAAGACATAAACAGAGAAGACCAGAAAGTCAGTCACATTTCTCACTTTGATTAATTACAAACATTTTTGCCCATCTACTATAAACACTTGATTTCGGCTTTCTTGTTAGATTACATTACATTAGGGATTTCTATTCCGCCATTACCTTGCGGTTCAAGGCGGCTTACAAAAGATTAATAACCAAGGGTTACAATATTAGAACGATTGATTTACCAGAGAGGTAAATAGTAGATCTGTTGACATTTCTCGGGTTGTTAAGAGTAAGGCGGCTTACAAAAGATTTAAAAGGGGGTAACAATGGAAGCACAATTGTCATTACTAGTGAAGTAAATAGTAGATCATTAGTCAATTTTAGAGTTATTAAGAGTATGTGAAGTTAGGGCTGCTTCAGGAATTTCTTGAAAAGTATAGTTTTTAGTTCTTTTCTGAATGTCTTGTAGTCTGGGGTGGTCATCAGAAGGTTGGAGATCTGGTTGTCCAGTCTTGCGGTTTGAGTGGCTAGGAGGCCGTCGTGTAGTTTTGATCGCTTTACTTCTTTGATCGGGGGAGGTATGAATGGGGAGTGCGTTTTTCTGTGTCTAGTTGTGGATGCTTGGATGAGGCGGTTGTTCAGATAGGATGGGCTGTCTCCGTTTAGGGTTTTAAATAACATGCAGTAGAATTTAAATTGTATTCTTTCTTGGATTGGTAGCCAATGTGAGTTGATGTAAGCTTCTGTGATATGGTCATGTTTTCTCAATGAGTAGATGAGTCTCAAAGCTGTATTTTAGATATGGGCTAGAAGGGAAGCTTCCTCCAAGGACATACTCTTGAGAGCTGCAATTGTACAAAACAAGCTGATCTTTGCAGCAAACACCATCAGCCTGTAGGTTGGGGCAAATCACCCCCATGACTTGCCCAATATTTCATACGGGAATTTGAGTCCAGGCCTTATGCTCTGAGGCACAAGTTCATAAAAAGTAGGTAAAAGGAGATTATGTACTTACCCTGGTAAGATCTTTTCCAGTAGACAGGTGAGACATTCTAGACCAGAGTACCCACACTTTTTTGGCTTGTGAGCTACTTTTAAAATGACCAATGGCTTGAGACTGATGCTCCGGACTATTCCCTATGGCGATGCCGGATGATTACTCTCCTGATGTGGGAACGGAGGGATGTGACAGATCTGTCATCTCTTCCAGGTCGTATCTTTCAGCACACCTGGGAACCATTTTGGACTACCATGACTCCTCTGGCTCGCAGCCGCTTGCTTAACTGTTGAATCTTTTGTCTAGTGTTTTCTCTTGCTATGCCTGTTTCTTTTGGATTTACCTTTGTATTATTTCTTTGGATGGAGGACCCGGGGTGGGGAGGGGAGCTTGGTGGGTTAGTTTTGGGGTGGGGGGATTGGGATTTATGGGGACTGGGTTTCTCCTGAAAGGAAAAAAAGTTGAGCTGTTTTGCTAATTGTATTGATGCTGTTTTTGCTTGCTCAATAAAAATATATTTGACTATAAAATGACCAAGTCAAAATGATCTACTAATAATAAAAATGCTAAACATATATTTATTTATATACCGTGGTTCTCCGAAAATAAGCCCTACCTAGTGCATTTTTTTGGGCTCAAAATTAATATACGACACTGTCTTATTTTCAGGGTAGGCCTTATTTTTTTAATGATCATCTCTCTTTTCCTCTACTTCACCCCAATTCTTCCTCTTTCCTTTCTCTCCCCAGCATCTTTCCTCCCTTTTCACCCATCCTCTTGTGCCTTCCCTCTGCAGCATCTTTCTATCCTTCCCTCCCTCTCCTCCCTCATGCAGCAGAACCTTGCACAGTTTCTATTCCTTCCTTCTGTGCAACCGAACCCCTGCTGACCCTCCAATCCTTTCCCGCCCATCCGAACCCCGCCGACCTCGAGATCTACATACCTCCCTCCATCAGCAGCACTCTCAACAGGCTGCTTCGGGGCCTTACGTGCGCTGTATTACTTATGACATCATCAGTAAATCAGCAAAAGGAATGCCCCGGCGAGAGAAGGCTGTGAAGCAGCCTGTTTAGAGGGCTGCTGATGCTGTCTTTGGAGGGAGGTATGCAAGTTTCGCGGTTGGCGGGGTTCGGATGATGAGACGGAAGGATGGGAGAGTCAGTGGGGGTTCGATTGCGCAGTGGTGGGGGGTGACTGGCAGGAGCGATTGCTCAAGGGTACTGGTGCACATAAAGGATAGATGCGATCGACTTGCGTTGCCTTTGCGATCGACTGGTAGATCGCGATTGAAGTGCTGGGCACCCCTGTTCTAGCCCATAGAGTTATTTCCTACTACTCCCATGGCGCGCAGAAGAAATCCATCACAGGTTTTTCTCTCTGCCTCTCGTGTACTTCACAGGCTAGTTTAGTGCCCTCTAGCAGTCAGTACCCAAGCATAGAGAGACACACTCATCTGTGAAGTAGAGGCATCTGTAACGACAGGTTAAACTATTGTTCTGCTCAAACAATCACACACTACCGTTAACCTCCAAAAGAGGCGTCAAAGGAGTTCAGAACTACCCCCACAACACGTCATACATATGTACTAACTCTTATTAACCTCAAAGGGTTGATCAGTCTCCAAGAAACAGATTGGATAAGCAGAAGGAAACTGGAATCCGAAACAGGCACAGCAAGAACAGGGCAGGTGTCTAGAATGTCTCAGCTATCTACTGGAAAAGATCTTCAAAAAGGTCATAGAAGCTATCCGCCATATAGGCCATCCTAGTCCACAAAGCTGAGGAAAAAGTGTTCGTAGCCGAGCTAGACAGGCGTGTGCCACAAAAGATATAGGCACCGCAGTTCCAATGGCCAAATAGCTGGTTCAAAACTTTTTGTAGAACCACATCCACCTGGTTGTCTTGCATAGCTTTCAACACAACTGTCCCGTCACTAGGGAGAGAGTTGCACCGGGTCAGCTGAGCCATCAGGGAAGATCCTTTGGGCTGCCACAAAGCTGCGGACACTCCAGTGCCTGAGGATGCAAGCTAGATAAAGCCAGAGCTTTCCGTAAAGGACCCTCAAGAGTCAAACTGCTCCTGAACTATGAACTCGTATATGGATGCCAGGAAAAGTCACAGATTGCAAACAAATGTTGCACAGCAAGGGAGAAAAAGTTGAAGAAATGAAAGGAGCAGGTTGGTAAAGATGCAGCAACGAGATCCGACAGCGCCTCAAACTTAAATAAGTGCCTGATAGTCGGATCTTCTCTAGGATCGGGAGAGCCAAAGGGATTCATGAATCCAGCATTTAAGGCCAGATTCCCAAATCCGGGAAGTGTAGCACTGTCTAAAAAGAATCAGGAAGGTCCAGAACCAGCCGCTGGGACCCCGGACACAGTTGGGGAAAGAGAAAAAGACGGTACAGACGGAGGTACAGGACCTACCACCTCCCCCCCTCGGCCACTCAGCCGCTGAGATATGTAGCAGGGGGAACAGAAAGCACACAGCAACGTCAAGAGAGGAATAGAACAGGCTTTAAACTAAGAGAAAGGGGAAAGCCGACAGTCGACCTAGCGTCGATGATTCGGAAGAAGGTATCCCGTGAAGATACTAAGGGGAAAAAAGGCAGGGAAGAAACAAGAGACAAATTACAGGAGTCAACTAACCCAGAAGAGGAGGTTAGAAAGATTGTAGCAAAAGAGAAGACACCAAAGACTGAAGCACAGGGAAAAGAAATGAAGACGACAAAATGCCAGGATCTAAACTGCATATATACTAATGCAAGGAGTTTAAGAAACAAAATGGGGGAGCTAGAAGCCATGGCCAATGCAGAGGACATAGACATCATTGGAATCTCTGAAACGTGGTGGAATGAGGAAAACAAATGGGATACAGCACTGCCGGGGTACAAGCTCTATCGCCGGGATAGGTCAGGTCAGAAAGGAGGAGGAATAGCCCTATACGTAAAAGAAAGCATACAATCGACAAGAATGGACACAGCGGAGATGATCAACAAACTGGAATCGCTATGGGTTAAAATACCGGGTAGGAAAGGGCATGAAATAAAGATGGGCCTATACTATCGTCCACCCGGGCAAACCGGAGATAGCGATAAAGAAATGGATGCCGAGATGAAGCGAGAATGCAAAAGTGGTTACACAGTTGTTATGGGAGACTTCAACTATCCTGGGATAGACTGGAGTCTTGGAAGCTCAAGATGCGCTAGGGAGACAGAATTCCTGGAGGCTATACAAGATTGCTTCATGGAGCAGCTTGTTAGAGAACCGACGAGAGGAAATGCCACTCTGGATTTAATCCTAAATGGACTAAGGGGACCTGCAAAGGAAGTGGAAGTAGTGGGACCGTTGGGAAACAGTGATCATAATATGATCAAGTTCAAGGTTGAAGTAGGCATACCGAACGGAAAGAGAACCATAGCGACATCTTTCAACTTCAGGAAAGGAAACTATGAAGCAATGAGGGAAATGGTAAGGAAGAAACTTAGGAACACTTCCAAAAAATGGCAAACAGTAGAACATGCCTGGTCTTTTTTCAAAGACACAGTGAGCGAGGCACAAAATCTGCACATCCCCAGATTCAGAAAGGGGTGCAAAAAGGGTCGAACAAAAGACCCAGTATGGATGACTAAAATAGTGAAGGAAGCGATAGGCAATAAGAAAAATTCATTCAGGGAATGGAAAAAGGACAAAACTGAAGGGAACCAGAAGGAGCACAGGAAGTATCAAAAAGAATGTCACCGTGTGGTTCGAAAAGCCAAAAGAGAGTATGAAGAGAGGCTAGCCAGGGAGGCACGAAATTTCAAACCGTTCTTCAGATATGTTAAAGGGAAACAGCCAGCTAGGGAGGAGGTAGGACCGCTGGACGAAGGAGACAGGAAGGGAGCGGTGAAGGAGGAGAAAGAAGTCGCAGAAAGACTCAACATGTTCTTCTCGTCTGTATTTACAAACGAAGACACAACCAACATACCGGAACCTGAACAAATATTCAATGGAAATCAAGCAGAAAAATTAACATCCATGGAAGTGAGCCTTGATGATGTACACAGGCAGATAGAAAAACTTAAAACTGACAAATCCCCGGGTCCGGACGGAATCCATCCCAGGGTTCTGAACGAATTAAAGGAGGAGATAGCGGAACTACTGCAGCAAATTTGCAACCTATCCTTGAAAACAGGCATGATCCCGGAGGATTGGAAGATAGCCAATGTCACGCCCATCTTTAAAAAGGGATCAAGAGGTGACCCGGGAAACTACAGACCAGTGAGTTTGACTTCGGTTCCGGGGAAACTGACAGAAGCACTGGTTAAAGAACACATCGATGAACATCTGGAAAGAAACGAACTTTTGAAAACAACCCAACATGGTTTCTGCAGGGGGAGATCGTGCCTAACGAACTTATTGCACTTCTTCGAAGGAATTAACAAACGGATGGACAGAGGAGACCCCATAGACATCATATACCTTGATTTCCAAAAAGCCTTTGACAAGGTGCCTCACGAACGTCTACTCCGGAAACTGAAGAACCATGGAGTGGACGGAGACGTACATAGATGGATCAGAAACTGGTTGGCGGGTAGGAAACAGAGGGTAGGGGTGAAGGGCCACTACTCGGACTGGATGGGGGTCACGAGTGGTGTTCCGCAGGGCTCGGTGCTCGGGCCGCTGCTATTTAATATATTCATAAATGATCTAGAAACAGGCACGAAGTGTGAGATAATAAAATTTGCGGACGATACAAAACTATTTAGTGGAGCTGGGACTAAAGAGGAATGCGAAGAATTGCAAAGGGACTTGAACAAATTGGGGGAATGGCCGGCGAGATGGCAGATGAAGTTCAACGTTGAGAAATGTAAAGTATTGCATGTTGGAAACAGAAACCCGAGGTACAACTATACGATGGGAGGGATATTATTGAATGAGAGCAACCAAGAAAGGGACTTGGGGGTAATGGTGGACATGACAATGAAGCCGACGGCACAGTGCGCAACAGCCGCTAAGAAAGCAAATAGAATGCTAGGCATAATCAAGAAGGGTATTACAACAAGGACAAAAGAAGTTATCCTGCCATTGTATCGGGCGATGGTGCGCCCGCATCTGGAATACTGCGTCCAATATTGGTCTCCGTACCTTAGGAAGGATATGGCGTTACTCGAGAGGGTTCAGAGGAGAGCGACACGCTTGATAAAAGGGATGGAAAACCTCTCATACGCTGAGAGATTGGAGAAACTGGGTCTCTTTTCCCTGGAGAAGAGGAGACTTAGAGGGGATATGATAGAGACTTATAAGATCATGAAGGGCATAGAGAGAGTAGAGAAGGACAGATTCTTCAAACTTTCGAAAAATAAAAGAACAAGAGGACACTTGGAAAAGTTGAAAGGGGACAGATTTAAAACGAATGCTAGGAAGTTCTTCTTTACCCAACGAGTGGTGGACACCTGGAATGCGCTTCCAGAGGGAGTAATAGGGCAGAGTACAGTACAGGGGTTTAAGAAAGGATTGGACAATTTCCTGCTGGAAAAGGGGATAGAGGGGTATAAATAGAGGATTACTGCACAGGTCCTGGACCTGTTGGGCCGCCGCGTGAGCGGACTGTTGGGCATGATGGACCTCAGGTCTGACCCAGCAGAGGCATTGCTTATGTTCTTATGACTCCTGAAATAAAATACGGACCCACAAAATCTCATAAATTCTGAGAAGGTATCTGGACCCTGAGGCAGAGTCACCCTTAGATGACTAATAATTGTGCTTCTTAGGCTGTGGAGAATCTGTCACGCAGCGAAGAGACAAAGCGGTAGAACCAAGCCCTAAAAATAAATGCGGCCACCCCAATGGGCTAGCTGAGCGTGTAATCACCTGCTTCTGTGAAGGGAAGGCCAAATCAGTAGTTACTCCCCCCCCCCCCGACTATGCCATGCGGTACGTGGCACAAAACACTCTAAATGTGGCAATTTTTCCACAAATTTGGTATGAATTCACACAAGGAGACCCTAAGGACTCCATTCCAACAGTTTTCCTGGCAAAATTTTGAATTTTTGCAGAAGCAGAGAAAAGTTGAAAAAAAGATCGTTAAAAATTCAAAATGGCTGATGGACCCGAATTTGCTTCAAAAACATGCCAAAAACATTTTTCAAACTTTAAAAATTACATAAATACTACATTTCAGGTGGGGGAAAATAGAGGAACATTAGAAAATCTTCAAAATCCCTCAAAATTAACTTTTAAGAGATCAATTTTTGGGCCTGTCAGCTCTGTACTCACGGTTACCATACACAGAGAGCCTGCAACTGCTTCCAGCCTTTTCAATGGGTGGTATAAAATTCATTGCCAAACTGCTGGAAATTCATCCTTTAAGCTGATCTTAGGGCTGCTAGTCAAACTCCCCCGTCTGGCTATGCTTCCATCCCTGCAGACCACCGGATGAGCATCTGGACGGGCAGAGGCATGAAAATATAGCAAGCGTGCTGTGGAACACTGCTGAGCCCACTAAGCAAGCTACACAGTCTGCGCTCGCCCCCCCCCCCCCCCCCCCCCACCACCATGCTTAACAGGGAGTGAGACTAGGTTAGGGACGGCCCTGAGTTCCAATGAAGACTAAGCAGACTGGCTAACAGGTACCCCGAAGGGATCGGTCTGTCAGCTACAGACCGAAGTCTGTGAATTCTCGAGCAGGCAGAGCTTCAACTCCAAGTGAAACGTGAAAATACCCACGAAAGGGACGAAACGTCAAATTCAAATAATAAAACGGGGAGAGCAGAATCTACACAACTGCAGCCACGCATACAGAAGACTGCTAGAGGGCGCTAAACTAGCCTGTGAAGTACACTAGAGGCAGAGTGAAAAACCTGTAATGGATTTCTTCTGCAGACCATGGGAAATAACCCTATGGTCTAGAACAGTGATTCCCAACCCTGTCCTGGGGGAACCTCAGCCAGTCAGGTTTTCAAGATATCCCTAATGAATATATACGAGAGAGATTTGCATACCTGTCACTTCCATTATTTCCAAATCTCTTTCATGCATATTCATTAGGGATATTTTGAAAACCCGACTGGCTGGGGGTCCCCCGAGACAGGGTTGGGAACCACTAGTCTAGAATGTCTTACCTATTGCACTGGAATAGAATAAGGAACATTTTTTGGTACATCAAAGTAATAAAAGGGAGTGAAAGAAAATTAAAGCAGAGATGCAATCCTACTGCATATCAGTGTCTTCAATAATGATCATTTGAGTCCTGGAGGTCAGTCCTCACTCAAATCAGGGCACTCAGCACCAGAGTGACCGAGTAGTATAATAAAGTGTTTTTATAATTTGAGATGGGGCTGAAGGAGAGCAGTAGGATAGGTTATTAAAAGGAGAGAGACAGTGGCCAAGGAGAGAGAAAGAAAGACAGAAAGAAAGAAAGACAGACAGACAGACAGAAAGTCGATGAAGCTGTCCGCGCAATGTGCGGCGGCAGTGAAAAGGGCAAACAGAATGCTAAGAATGATTAAGAAGGGTATCACGAACAGATCGAAGGTTATCATGCCGCTGTACCGGGCCATGGTACGCCCTCACCTGGAATACTGCATCCAGCACTGGTCACCATACATGAGAACACGGTACTACTCAAAAGGGTCCAGAGAAGAGCGACTAAAATGGTTAAGGGGCTGGAGAAGTTGCCTTACAGCGAGAGATTAGAGAACCTGGGCCTCTTCTCCCTTGAAAAGAGGAGACAGAGGGGACATGATCGAAACATTCAAGATAATGAAAGGAATAGACTTAGTAGATAGACAGGTTGTTCACCCTCTCCAAGGTAGAGAGAACGAGAGGGCACTCTCTAAAGTTGAAAGGGGATAGATTCCGTACAAACGTAAGGAAGTTCTTCTTCATCCAGAGAGTGGTAGAAAACTAGAACGCTCTTCTGGAGGCTGTTACAGGAGAAAACACCCTCCAGGGATTCAAGACAAAGTTAGACAAGTTCCTGCTGAATCAGAACGTACGCAGGTAAGGCTAATCTCAGTTAGGGCAATGGTCTTTGACCTAAGGGCCGCCGTGTGAGCGGACTGCTGGGCAAGATGGACCACTGGTCTGACCCAGCAGCGGAAATTCTTATATTCAGGTCAGCACTGACTCCTCCCCCCCTGAACCTGTTGCAGGTCTTTGTCAGGCATGTGGTAAGACCTGGTGGTCCAGAGTGGGCTGGGACAGAAATGGTCCCTCCCGTCTCCTGCCCCAGCCAATTTTAACAATTTTTAACTCCTTCCCCCTACATTTTAAATCCCTGGTGGTCCAGCGGTGGCCAGGAATGGCAGGCGAGGGAGGGGGCTAGATGCAGAGACTGGCAGAGAAGGGAGGGAGGGCAAACAGAGCCTAGCAAGGAGGAAGGGGTGCTGGGTGTAGAGCCTGGTAGGTCAAGGGAGGGATGTGAGGGGGCTGGGTGCAGAAGGTCGGGCACTGCACTTGAATATTAACCCCTCCCCCCCCCCCCCCGGTTTATATTCCGATCGGTACTCTAGTTATTGATTAAAGGATTAACTTATATACTTTGTAGAAGTGAAGAAAACATTTTTCTTTACCCAAGGAGGACCTTGGGGCATCTGATGGCAGGAGGGAGTGGGCATCCTTCCTGCCAATTTTTTTTTAGGAAGGGGAGCGGTGAAGGGTCAGTTGGGAAGCATGGCAGGGTTGGTTCACGGTGACAGGAGAGACTGGGCATCCCTCCCGACGATTTTTTGGGGAAGGAGAGGAGAGGTCAGTTTGGGGGGTCCTTGCTGGGGAGGTTCGCAGCAGCAGGAGGGAGTGGGTAAACCTCCTGCCGATTTTTTTATACAGGGGGGGGGGCTTTTTTTAAAATGGAGCAGATATTGTGTCGTGTAACACACACATCTGTGCCAATTTAAAAAAAAAAAAAGCCCCAACAGCCGAGTGGCAGGATACCGCTTGGGGCTTCCCCTGCCACTCAGCTGTTTGGGCTTCCCCAAACCGGCTCTGCACGTGTCAAAGTCGCTCTCACTCAACTGATCGGACAGGATAACAGTAAACCTTCGTGCAGATCATATGCATGCAAACTTGTTGGAACATCAATCACCGTTTCAGGGTCGGATCCAAAAAAATCGGTCAACAGTTCTTAAAGGACTGTGTTTGGTGCATCTTGCCCTTAAGCTTTCCCTTTTTCTGGAACAAATTAGACCCCTTTTACAAAGCTGTGGCAGATATGCTGCCACGGTAAATGCACAAAAACCCAAAGTAACTGAATAGGCTTTGTTGCATTTACTAAAGCAGCATCGCTATGGTAGCTTTGTAAAAGGGGCCCTCAGACTGTAAAACCTCTAGGGCAGGAGTAGGGAACTCCGGTCCTCGAGAGCCGTATTCCAATCGGGTTTTCAGGATTTCCCCAATGAATATGCATGAGATCTATGTGCATGCACTGCTTTCAATGCATATTAATTGGGGGAATCCTGAAAACCCGACTGGAATACGGCTCTCAAGGACCGGAGATCCCTACCTCTGCTCTAGGGAAAGGAAAATTGCCTACTGTGTCTGAATGTAACTCGCTTTGAGCTACTACTGAAAAAGAGATGAGCTAAATCTAAAATTCCAAGAGCGCAGGCATCGCCTTTGCCCAGATCACAGGTGTAAATTCTATATAAGGCACTGGGTTGTGCATTCAAATATGTGTGCACAACTTAACTGAACAACAAGCCAATTAGCGCTGATAATTGGCATCCTTACAAGCAATTGGTTGTGCTAATTGGATTTAACCAAAAGTTGCATGCATAAAATTTTACATGCCAAGTTCAAAAAGGGGGCGGAGAAATGGGAGTGTCATGGGCGGATTGGAAGAGTTCCTAGAATTTATGCACATAACTGTAGAATAAGAGGGAGATCCACATCTAATTTAGGCGTGAGGATTTGCACTATGTTTCAGCTGGTGTAAATCAACACCTAAAATTAGGCACAATTCCAGGTCTTAAGCACTATTCTATAAACCAGTGGTTCCCAACCCTGTCCTGGAGGACCACCAGGCCAGTCGGGTTTTCAGGCTAGCCCTAATGAATATGCATGAGAGAGATTTGCATATAATGGAAGTGATAGGCATGCAAATCTGCTCCATTCAAATTTGTTAGGGCTAGCCTGAAAACCCGACTGGCCTGGTGGTCCTCCAGGACAGGGTTGGGAACCACTGCTATAAACCATGCCTAACTCTAGGTACCATTTCTAGAATAGCACTGAGCATAGTTTGTTTTCAGCAGAGATTTTTTTTTACATACCATGTATAGAATTGACCCCTAAATGGCAGGCAACCAACAGATTACTATAGTCATGAATCTTATCAGTCAGATTACCATTTAAACCAGGGGTGTCAAAGTCCCTCCTAGAGGGCCGCAATCCAGTCGGGTTTTCAGGATTTCCCCAATGAATATGTATGAGATCTATTTGCATGCACTGCTTTCATTGCATGCTATTAGATCTCATACATATTCATTGGGGAAATCCTGAAAATCCGACTGGATTGCGGGTCTTGAGGAGGTACTTTGACACCCCTGGTTTAAACTAAACCTTAGGCTTATATACCGCATCTTCTCTATAACAGTAGAGCTCAGCACTGTTTACAATAATAAGAAAAGAGAACAAATACAATGTAGATTTGGAATAGTATGGAGAGGAGTGGAATTTACAACTTTGAAAATAGCCAAGTTTTCAGATGTTTTCAAAATAGTTGGAAAGAGCCCAGATCGCGCAGTTGAGTAGGAAAATTTATTTACTTTCTTTTAATTGTTTGCAGAACAAAATGCGGTGAATTGAACACACTGTCTTCATGTTTTACTTGTGAAAGAATAATGCTTCTAGAACTGTAAGCATCAATCCTGTGAATAATTTACCTTGAGTGCCTCAAAAGTGAGAAGGACATCATTGGTGCATTTAAGGTCAATGTAATGCATCATCAGTTCCCGTGATCCCAGTTGCATGAAAATGGGCAACAGCTGTAAATGGAAAAAAAAAAAAAAAAGTTTCATCAACTAATCACAGCGCACATGTATTTTGAAAGAGAATTTTATAAATCAGCATCTAAGGTATAATTCAGCTCCTCCCCAAGCAAAACATGGAAGATGACCATTGATCAAGAAGCCCATAGGTTGTAGTATATGATCTATAAAGTAGCACATATTCAGCTGAAATGTGGACTAATATATAGATATTTGGAGGCAATGATCCATTTTACAGCATTAGGTAGCATTTGGTATTGGGGGGATGGAGGAAAAAGAAAAAGATTCCTTCCATAACTGCATACCTTTTAAATATTTCATAAAACTGGCTCCTCCCTACTTCTTTGCAAAGGAGATATGAACTATTTAATTTATTTTATGAATTTGGTATTCTACATATTCAGATAGCCATCATGGCAGCATATGGAAAGATTAGGTTCTTACCTAGATAATCTTATGCCTAGTATAGAGAATGACACGGGGAAAAAAATCTGTCCCCATCACCGGACCACCGTCCCCTTCACTTCCCCGTCCTCGCCATCCATCGCATCCACCCTTCCCTCTCGCCACCTCACCCTTGAGTGGCCCAAGAATCTCCCTCCCTCCCCCTTACCTTCACGGCGTTTTAGTAAAGAAACTCTCTGAAGCCGGTGAAGACTGCCTGCCTGTGCCTGCAGTCGCGTGTGTGTGGGCGGAAGCTTCTCCTCTGACGCAACCAGAAGATGCGTCAGAGGAGAAGCTCATGCCCACACACACGCGACTGCAGGCAGGCAGCCTTCGTCGGCTTCAGTAAGTTTCTTTACTAAAGCGCCACGAAGGTAAGGGGGAGGGAGGGAGATAGATTTGGCCGTAGGTAGGGAGGGAGAGGGCCGCGCGCGATCGGTGACCACGCACCTTCCCTCTAACTGCGGGGACAAGGCCATTCACCACTCCACGAGGCGGTGAATGGCCTTGTCCCCGTGCCCGCAGTGAGCACTTCCCCCCCCCCACCATTTCGGCGGCTACCCATGGGTAACTGCCACCGTGTCATTTTCTAGTCTAGTAGAAAGGGATATGCATATGTTAAAAAGACACCTGTTCTGCAAGATGAAATATAGAGTCTGAGTTAGGCTAAGGGAGGAGTGATGACTGTTGAGTGCTGGTTATGGAGGTGTTCAACAGTCTGGTCTGTTTTATCTAGCATAATGATGTCTGCCATTGAGGCATCTTGTATGCCTTATGTAATTTTATATTTGGATATATGTTAGGGTTTTGCTAGTTTTTGCCTTAAATGATATTTGTCGTTGATACGACGTGTATGTCATATGCAATTTGATTTTATATACCGCACTCTTAATTGTAAACTGCCTAGAAGTCGCAAGATTGTGGCGGTATAAAAGAATAAAGTTATTATTATTATTATTATATGTAAGTATGTAATTTGTTATAGTGTGTTTTTGTATTTTTTTAAATTTTTTTTTAACATTTTTATTCATTTTTCATATAACAAGTGTATCAAAAAAATTCATACAATTGCATTAAGTATACACTTGATATTTCCATAACTTACTGTAAATACAACATATCATATAATCCTTACTATACTTTTAGACATCATATAATATTTAATATTTATATCAACTATTATTCAATTATAATCCCTTCCCTCCCCTTATTTTGATAGTTGCATACAACATAACAAATATTATGATAATTTATTGATATTTTGTGATAAAGAGAATAAACCTACCCCCCCCCCCCCCCTTTATCAAGTATCTTATTATGGGAAAAAAATTATATCAATCATTGCAAAAATCTGTTAATGGTCCCCAAATCTTCTTAAACTTATCAATATATTCTTTTTGTGTTGCGAATGTACGTTCCATCTTATATATATGGCAAACTGAATTCCACCAAAAGTTGTAATTTAATCTGTCATAATTCTTCCAATTGTATGTTATTTGTTGAACTGCTATACCAGTCAATATAAATAAAAGTTTGTTATTATTTGACGAGATTTGACTCCGAGTTCTCATTGCAGTGTGTTTTTGTATTGATTTGTGCAACAAATGTTAATGTCTTATTTTGTTTGTTCATATGTAACTTGCCCTGGATAAGGGTGGGGGGAAATAAACAAAAACAAACATATGAGTCTTGTACTAGTGGGTTGCTCACCTCTAATCAAGTTGTATAGAAGGCCTCATTATAAAAGTTGTCAAAAATAAAAAAAATAAAAAGTTTTCAGCTCTGCCTCCTGATCGCTGTGCTGTGCTGCAGCATCTCAGTTCGTACCAAAGCACTGTAAAAGGAGAGATAAAAAGGAGGGGCAAGGGGAACTTCCTGACAAAGTAAAATTCACTCTGCTCTTAACGACAAACTTTTTTGTGAGGCAAGTAAGTAAAAGTAAGAGGAAAAGAAGGCCGCTTTGGTTCTCAAAAGTAGTAGCTGAGAAGGTAAGGAATAAGTGAGTAGCTTTCATAAACTACAAAAGATCGCAGAAAGAGGAAGACAGGCAAAAATATCTGGAAAAGTTAAGAGAGGCTGGTCTTGCAGTCAGGAAAACAAAGATGCCAATGGAAGAAAAATAGCTGACACGGTAAAACGGGGAGACAAGACATTTTTTAGATATTAGTGATAGGAAGAAGTACCAAAGTGGCATTGTTAGACTCAAAGGGGAAGGGGAGGAATATGTAGAAGCTGATAAAGAAATGGCTGAATTGCTTAACAAATATTTCTGTTTTGTCTTCAAGGCTAAAGCGCCGGGAGCGGGACCGCAGAAGACAAATGTGAACAGTGATGGAGGAGTAACAGACCCTGATCGATTTTCAGAGGGTTGTGGTCGTGAGGATCTACCTAAAATAAAGGTAGATAAAGCGATGGGGCCAGATGGTGGACATCTGAGGGTGCTGAAGGAACTTAGGGAAGTTCTGGTAGCTCCTCTGACCTGACCTTTTCAATGAGTCTCTAGAGTCGGAAGTGGTACCGGAGGACTGGAGAAGGGTGGATGTGGTCCCTCTCCACAAAAGTGGAAGTAAGGAAGAAACAGGGAACTAAAGGCCGGTAAGTCTGACTTCTGTGGTAAGCAAATTAATGGAAATGCTTTTAAAACAGAGAATGGTCAGGTTTCTGGAATCTTATGGATTACAGGACAGGAGGCAACATGGATTCACTATAGGTGGGTCTTGTCAGACAAATCTGATTAATTTCTTTGACTGGATGACCAGAGAATTGGACAGAGGTTGAGCGCTAGATGTGGTGTATTTAGATTTTAGGAAAGCCTTTGATAGTGTTCCACACAGACATCTAATAAATAAAATCAGTGCCCTCGGAATGGGTCCCAAAGTGACTGGCTGTGTCAAGAACTGATTGAGTGGAAGGCAACAGAGGGTAGTGATCAATGGAGATCACTCTGAGGAAAGGGATGTTACCAGTGGTGTGCCTCAAGGTTCTATTCTTAGGCCTGCTCTTTTGAATATTTATAAACGATATTGCTGAAGAGTCGTCAGGTAAGATTTGCCACTTTGCGGATGATACAAAAATCTGCAATAGAGTACACATGCCAGATGTTGTGAACAACATGAAGAAAGACCTGGCGAAGCTTGAAGAATGGTCTGGAATTTGGCAGCTAAAATTTAATGCTAAGAAATGCTGGGTCATGCATTTGGGCTGCAAAAACCAGAAGGAATGGTAGAGTTTAGGGGGTGAAGAATTTATGTGAACAACAGAAGAGCGGGACTTGGGTGTGATTGTATGTGATGATCTTAAGGTGGCCAAACAGTTTGAAAAGGTGATGGCGAAAGCTAGAAGGATGCCAGGGTGCACAGGAAGAGGTGTGACCAGTAGGGAAAAGGAGATATTGAGGCCCCTGTATAAGACTTTGATGAGACCTCATTTAGAATATTGTGTACAATTTTGGAGGCTGCACTGTCAAAAAGGATGGAGTCGGACCAGAGCAGGGTTGTCCAACCTGCGGTCCCGTGAAGTATTTTGTGCAGCCCCAGTCGAGGGCGATGCAGTGTTTTACTCTGCTGCCCCCGGGTGTTTACCGTCTTGCCGGCTCCCTCCTCTGTCTTGCTGCAACATTTGCGCGGCCCCAGAAACATTTTTTTTGGCCAATGCGGCCCAGGGAAGCCAAAAGGTTTGACACCTCTGGTCCAGAGGAAGGCTACTAAAATGGTATGTGGTCTTCGTCATAAGGCATATGGGAACAGACTTAAAGATCTCAATCTGTATACTTTGGTGGAAAGGCAGGAGAGGGGATATATGATAGACACGTTTAAATACCTACGTAATGTAAATGTACATGAGTCGAGTTGAGTCTCTTTCATTTGAAAGGAAATTTTGCAATGAGAGGGCATAGGATGAAGTTAAGAGGCGATAGGCTCCAGAGTAATCTAAGGAAATACTTTTTTACAGAAAGGGTGATAGATGCATGAAACAGTCTCCCAGAAGAAGTGGTGGAGATAGAGAATGTGTCTGAATTCAAGAGGACCTGGGATAGGCATGTGGGATCTCTCAGAGAGAGAAAGAGATAATGGTTAATGCGGATGGGCAGATTAGATGGGCTATTTGGCCTTTATCTGCCATCATGTTTTAATGTTTCTATTTCAACACCTGTACTGATGTACCAAACGCTTGCAACTTCTTTAATAGTAACTGATGGTCAATCGTATTGAATGCTGCACTAATATCCAATGAAACCAACAAAAATACTTTTCCTGAATCAAAACCAATTTTGATATAATCTAAGACAAACAAAGTCTCTGTATTATGTTTAAATTTAAAGCCAAATTGATATTGATCAAGTAAACCCTTCTCATCCACAAATTTTTGAATCTGAAATAATGCTGATTTTTTCTAATACTTTAGTCAAAAAATACAAAGATAACACTGGTCTAAAATCGTCTACTATGGTTGGATCACATTTTGCATTTTTCAAAATTGGTCTCATCGCTGCACATTATTCAAAGAAAGTATGATCTGTTGTTTGGGTTACAGATACAGGTTCAAAATGAGTCCAAGATTCATAATCATAGTCTTCTTCAATGATGGGAAGAGGAACCAGAGCCAAATCTGTTTTTCTAATACAGGGGGAAGGTCACCTGAGGTTGCAGACAAGATGGAGGGGCCTGCCACCAAAAATAGCAAAGATCCCGCCAAAAATAACCCCTCCAGGGCCTGTAGCGGCTGGGAAGCCTGAACCGTCCCAGCCGCTAAAGCAGGAAAGCCAGCATCAGCTGTGAAGGAATCCTTTTTGCCCTTACCGTCTGCAGCTGAGGAAATCCCTCCGTGGGCGATGGGGGAAAACCGGGCTTTCCCCACTGCTCCCTGCCGACTCGCGAGGCACCAGCGACGGGGAGCCCTAGCCGCTGCCGACAAGGTTACTCCACTGCACCGGCCTGTAGACTGCTTGCACAGTGCCTTGCGTCTGGAGCAAAATGAGCACTTTTTCCCTTGTAAAGTGCTCATTGCTCCATACGCGACCTAGCTAAGAAAAAAGTGCCAGTTAGTTGAAAAATATAGTAAAATACAGCAAATTTAAAGGGAATGCAACCGTTTAGACTGGCACTACCTCAGAATTTTTTTTTCACAGAACAGACTCCACTTGGCTCTTAAAGCAGTATGCCTTACCTGAACTAAGGAGAAGGCTTACTGCTGAGACACTGCTACAAAAATTTTGGGGAGGTGGAGGAAAAGGGGGGGAGATCCGAGGTCGGCGGACCCCAAAACAGGGCCCACCCAAGCTCAATCCGGCACAAAAACGGGGACTAGGATCCCTACACAAAATCCAACAGCCTTAACCAAGGGAGATGGGTACAGCTCATTCATAACTGCTGGAGACTGAAAGAAGAATGATAGGCATAGGGAGAGACACCTATTATATACTATTCAAGAGTTTTATTTCAGTCTCCACCTGCTGGTCATGATGAGATATATACCCGTTTGTAAGATGCCTATACCGGTCTGGAGAGTTGCTAAAGAAAAAGGGATTTTAAAGGTTTGATTCTTAGGTCAGTTATTTTTAAAATTCTTGTAAGAGACATTGCTGAGGTGCTATCTGGTAAGGTTTGTCTTTTTGTGGATATCAAAATCTGCAAGACAGTAGACACTTGAGGTGTGCGCAGAGATGGAAGACAATGAAAAACCTGGAGAAATCTGGAATGGAGACAAAGTTATTACTACCGCAAGGATGGGAGACGGTGGAGGCTGAAGTCCTTAAAAGGAGGGAAAAGAGAAAAAAATACTTTACTATGGTGTAGTCATCACTATTTGGAACAAGAACTTCTGATTTTAAAAGTCAAAAGATGAAAAAATAAATAAATACTGTCTCATTCGTTCTCAAATTTTTAAGCAATGTATCTATTAAATGTCGAGATCATCACGTGCAATTTCTGAAGTCAGAGCAGATCTCATGAATTGGTATCATCTCATACCAACATAACTCATTTTGACCATTCTTGCAATTACGAAATCATTGACGAAACAGACTCCATTCTCTTATACCTATACAAGATATGGCTCTCATCTTTCAGATCAGCTTTAAACACCAACACTGTGCAGTCATCTCAACCCCCAATCAAGCCTCAGTGGAGCAGGAATGTGGAATGACTCTGATCTTTCTATTCTTCTCTCAAACATTATATAACTATCTACTTCTCTCTTTTTTCTCTCCAATGTCCATTATTGTATGTAAACTGCTTAAATGTATTATTACAATGGGCATATATCAAAAAACTAAATAAATTGAAACCTGATGCGAGATCACAAAATAATCCTGTCCACCACCAAGCCTGTTTTAAAACCCAGCGATAGTGCTCTCGGGGGGTAAAAGAGACGAATGCCCCTGGCACCATCTTAACAAGTCACAGTAAAGCAGTAGGACCAGGAAGTTATGTCAGAGAAGAGGCTCGATCTGATGCGAGCAGGACTCTCTGCTCACTGCCACCAAAGAACAAAAGGATTTAAGAGGTGGTAGGAGGGAGGGCCGTTAAGAGACCCCCCTATTGCTAGCGGGGGGAGAATTTCAGCACTGTGCAGTCACTCTCTTCTCCCAGAGTGTCTCATTTCTAAAATCCAGCACTGTGTGGACATTTCACCTGTTTTCCCATCCCCCAAGCCACACTTATAAAGCCTAGTGCCATACAGTCACCTTTCCCACAGCCAGTTATAAAAGGTCTTTATGCTTTTCACTCACTTCTTGATACTCTCCCAGAGGGGTCAAGTACTGCAGAATTAATCGCTGCTCTATGGCAGGCGTCAAAGGGAAGAGTGTATAATTGGTCCCAATGACCCACAGGGACATCTCTGACCAGCTACTGTTGGATAGCTCACTGAATGCACGATCTGATTCTGTGTTAGGAAAGCCCAGTTTCTGCTTGGCCTTGTGGAAGTTCTCTCTTTCTTTCTCTTGATTCACTTTCTTTGGTGTCGGTCCTTCATCTTTGATGGTGGAGTTTAGCCGGCTGCTGGTCTTCGGACCTGCAGCATCCAGATGAAAGGAAAGGTTCATCTCATCTGGGGCTGCCTCTTGCCCCTTGTCTACTGCTATCTCGCCATAGTCCATATCCACAGCTTCTTCATCCAGTGCTATCAGGGGTTCTGTAGCAGATTTTCGAGGGCTTGGTCGTTTCATTTCCTGTAATTGCAGCTCCCTCAATCGCCGCAGCACCAATGCAACCTAGTGACAAGCAAAACAACACAGTGAAAACAATCAACCAAGCTTTCTTCCAGACCCAATACATTGAAACATCTCCATCTCTAGCCCTCATCCCTTGGAATCTTTCCATTACTTCCCATGTTTTCCTCCCCTCCGCTAGGTAAAATAAAGCATCCAGAATGGATAAACTTCTTCCAGTTACGGGTCATTATCTGTGCATCTCCATCGGGTTTCCCAGCTCTTCCCTAGTTACCCAACTGTATGCTGCAGTGAGATATCTGCACTTTTTTGGTGCTCAATATTCAGTTTCACGTTACACGAAGTGTGCCAATATCTCTTAAAGACCCCACGTTGAAGGTAAAAGTCACATTTCAGAACAACAATTCTATTAGGGTAGGAAAGAGCTTTATTTTAGAACAAGTAAAAAAATAAAAGTAGCGAGCAATGGCTAAGGATTAAGTACTTCTAAAAGAATTTATCATTAAAATTATTATGGTAACCATCTACTGAGGAAATATTTGCGTGTGTCTTTGCCCATCTACCCTTAGGGAACCCTTCAGAGCTTATACCCAAATGCTGTGTATGTGCTCCTGTTGCAAAGACATAGGTTTAGTTTAGAACCTCCATGGAGCTCAAGCAAAGGCCACACGTATGTCTTTCTTATCCACCACATACACCAGAGAATAACTGAGGTATATAACCTGCCATTTGAAAGCATTTTCCCTGATTCAGAGATGGTAATGGTTAGACCTGAAACATACAAAAAGAATATCATCTACATGGTTTGGCCCAAATTGTCCCCTGATTGACTACAAATGAGTAAACAAAGGTGGTAGCAGAAGGGTGTGTGTATGTCTGTGTTGCTTTAGATGCAACTAGCCATGTCAGTAGAAGGCCCAATAACCAATACTAGATGCATCTTCATTGCTTATGCACTACCAGCATCCCTCCCTCTTTCCTTCCGCACATATTTTGGGCTTGCAGGCAGTAAATATTTCAAAGAATATAACACAGGGAACATCTTCCTTGAACAGTTACCATCTGGGAATTCTCATCTCTGTAATTTGCAGCGATATCCTGGTTCTCCATGGCTCCTCCCAGAAGCCCTGTGGCATACGTTCTCAGCGGCTGATCTGCCTCCCGTGCCCACTTAAAGAGGTTTTCCACAATTCCTTCCTGTATGAACCCACAAAGAGTAAAAAAAAAAAAAAAAATATCAGCAACAACTTCAGGAAACAGTACTACTAAGGTATAACTTAACATAAGGGAAGACAAGAGCCATATCGGGTCAAAGTCCTGAACTTTAAAAGGAGTACCTTAAAATGCCAGCAAGGTGGTAAGTTCCATGCAAAGAACATCAGTGGGCTAGACTGAAAAAGAATTACAGTGTGGATAAGAGAAGAAATTGGTTTCTGAAGACGTGCCTGAGAAGGACTAAAAGAAAAGCCTTCAAAAACTGCAAGGAATTGCAGAAAAATGAGCACAGGCAAGAATGCCTGGTAAAGCAGGAAGTAGTAGGGGAGGCCAGGGGAACAGCAGGAGAAAAGCATCCAAGGTTATAAAGACTTTCCAACATGTAAACCTGGGATTCTAAGCTTTGTTGGTGTCATGGCCCCAAGTAGGAAGATATTTGTTGGTTCTCCTTTTGGACTCAAAACAGCCCTGATTTAAGAATTAACAAAGATCACTGAGCTAACAGAAACACCTTTCCCTCCTCACCACAGAAAAAGCTTTGTGGCACCGGAGATAGTCATGGCCCCAAGCATGCACATGTGCAGAAAAATAACCTTGCCCCCAAGTATCCATAGAAACATGATGGCAGATAAAGGCCAAATGGCCCATCTAGTCAGCCCATCCGCAGACCATTATCTCTTTCTCTCTCCGAGAGCTCCCAGGCCCTCTTGAATTCAGATAGAGTCTCTGTATCTCTTCTGGGAGACTGTTCCGTGCATCTACCACCCTTTCTGTAAAATAGTATTTCCTTAGATGACTCCGGAGCCTATCACCTCTTAACTTCATCCTATGCCCTCTCATTGCAGTTTCCTTTCAAATGAAAGAGACTCAATTCATGCGCATTTACATTATGTAGGTACTTTAACATATTTATCATATCTACCTTCTCCTGCCTTTCCTCCAAATATACCGATTGAGATCTTTAAGTCTGTCCCCATACCCCTCATGATGAAGACAAGTTTCTCAAGTGTTTATATACCGCCTATCAAGGTTATCCAAGCGGTTTTACAATCAGGTACTCAAGTATTTTCCCTGTCTGTCCACATACCTTCCTCTCTGGACCGACTCCATCCTTTTTATATCTTTTTGAAGGTGCAGCCTCCGGAATTGTATACAATATTCTAAATGAGGTCTCACCAAAGTCTTATACAGGGGCATCAATACCTCCTTTTTTCTATTGGCCATACCTCTCCCTATGCAACCTAGCATCCTTCTAGCTTTCGCCGTCACCTTTTCAACCTGTTTGGCCACCTTAAGATCATCACATACAATCACACCCACGTCCTGCTCTTCCATCGTGCACATAAGTTCTTCACCCTCTAAACTGGGGGTTTTTGCAGCCCAAATGTATAGATACTTTTGTGCATTACACTAATGCCATGTCATAGAAACATAGAAGATGACGGCAGATAAGCGCCATAGCCCATCAGGTCTGCCCACTCTACTGACCCACCCCCAAGTCTACTATCCTAGTGATCTCACTCCCGGTGGAGAAGTCAGGCCACCAAAACATATTTAAAAATAAAGCAGCAAAACAACTCAGTTATGCTGTCAAACACCATAACCACAGCATTGAGAGCAAAAAGGAATCATAAGCATCACAGGAGCTCTTTCCTATAATACAAGGAACTCTAATTCAAGCTCTCCAGTAGGTTCTACAAAAGTAATGATTTTGTGGTAAAGGAACTCTGCCTCTAGTCTCAGCGTCAATGCCACTTCCTCTGAGCCCATTTCCTTAAACAGAAGGATCAGCAACTATGCTCACCACATCCCCTTCAATAATAGATCTATGGAGGAAATTTATGGCAGAAGAGTTTACCTTTGAAGGCTAATCATAAACTACATTAAATTAGTTCAATAAAAAAGGTATTTTTTTTTCCTTCTTTGTTTTATTTCTACATATTACCTTCAAAGGTGGACTAACATGGCCACCATACCATTTCACTATAATAATATATAATGACTTCTGTGATACAGTCACAAAATAGACATCAAGCACAATCAAACTGTGAAAACAGACGTGGGCACCATGCAATCATTGGCAAGCTTATAACCCCTTCAACTAAGCTTTCTCCCTAGAGCAGGGGTGTCAAAGTCCCTCCTCGAGGGCCGCAATCCAGTCGGGTTTTCAGGATTTCCCCAATGAATATGCATGAGATCTATTTGCTTGCACTGCTTTCATTGTATGCTAATAGATCTCATGCAGATTCACTGGGAAATCCTGAAAACCCGACTGGATTGCGGCCCTCGAGGAGGGACTTTGACATCCCTGCCCTAGAGCCTTTGGATAATGAACAACCTAACCACAGGCCAGAACTTAGTTTTATGGCACTTCTTCCAGTCTTCACAGACCAAACAGATTGTGGTCACCAGGACTTCTACCACCGAAAGTCAGAATCACAATGAGAAGATTTAACCTACCAAATATGTCTTTAAAAATAACCTAGCACTAAAGTTTAGTAAGGAGCCGGACCCCAGAAACAAAGTTTTGGGCATCTTAAATTATCTAGACATGCCAAAAATAGTAGCAGCTATTCCAACACACAAACCTACAAAACAACAAAGATGTTTGTTAATTTTATTCCAGCCCCTCCTCCCCCTAAAATGAAGTAAATTAAAATATCAAGTACAAACACCTTCAGTGCATGAAAAGACACAGCTTCCTCCTCACTCTCTTATCCAGGAATAGGCAATGAAAAGTCAGAAAGCATTCCAATACATTCTCAATGGAAGGATAACAAAAAACGAAATGTAGTAGGGGAAAAATGTCTTTCAGTGAGAGGGACAAAGGAAGAGTTATTTTGTCTCGCCTGCTGATTCTTTCTTTTAATCCCACCGGGTCAGTCCAGAACCTGTGTGATACACCCATCAACCAGCAGATGGAGACAGTGAGCAACTACTGGGAACTTTGCCCTATAAGCACACCGTGCAGTCTAACTCCTGAATATTTCAAATGGTAATGCAAAGGAACATATGTTGTTTCCTTTCACTTGAGTTGCCATTTTACTACCTCTCATCTTATTATATCTTTAAACCATCTTGAAAATAAAACTACTGAAAATATGAAAACTGTAAGAAGAAGCTTGACACTTACCCCCCTCTTCTATTAAACTGCGCTAACAGTTTTTAGCGCAGAGAGCCGCGCTGAATGGCCCACGCTGCTCCCGAAGTTCATAGGAACTCTATGAGCGTTGGGAGCAGCGCGGGCCATTCAGCGCTGCTCCCCGCGCTAGAAAACTGCTAGCACAGTTTAATAGAAGAGGCCCTTAGTAGCAACGAAGAAATGAAAATCAACTAAAATTTGAGCACGTTAAACTGTCATAGCAGAGAAGATCTCTGGTCCAGTAGACTAAAGAAGAAAATTAGCAGGTATGACTGAAGGAAAAGGGGATAGAAGGGTATAGATAGAGGATTACTATACAGGTCCTGGACCTGATAGGCCGCCGCGTGAGTGGACTGCTGGGCATGATGGACCACTGGTCTGACCCAGCAGAGGCACTGCTTATGTTCTTATGTTATGTTCTTAATTTTCCTTCCTTAGCAACCTCACCAGACCAGAACCAGTGCAATGTAACAGTGCACGGTTCAACATAGGCAGAACTTGGAAACCCTGCCACAGAACCTCAACTGGCACTCCTACATTAAGCCAGAAATGTTTTGCAAATGGATGAAGGAATGATCGTGGTGCTGCTTTGCAAATGTCACTGCTCACATCTCTGCCCAAGTGGTCACAATTAGAACATGCTTGGAGAACCTTATGAAGTTGTTTTCCCTTCAAGGTATAGACTGAAAATAATCCTCTCTAAGTCTGAAATCATTATTGACGTCAAAATATCTTAGAAGCACTTAATGCACAGCTAATGAAACGTAAGGACAAACTCCTCTCCATATTTCTCTCTATGAAAATAAGGAAGGGGGCCTGGTTCACATAAAGAGATACCATCTTTGGAAGAAAAGAGGGAATTCTTAAAACTCCTGCTTCTGAAAACTGAAAGAAGGAGTCTCTACATGACAAGACTTGTAATTCAGAAATTATTTGCACCCAAAAGATAGCTATCAGGAAAGCTGTTTTGAGGATAAGGTTCTTAAAACATTGCTTCTTTTAGGGGCTCGAAGGGTGAGTCACCACGAGCTTTAACACTTCAGAGTATGCCTGACAAAATGGATGTTTTTCTCATACTTTATATTGAGAGTTCCAAGGGAGCTAATAAAAGACCTCCTTCGCACCCCAATTTAGACTGGATGGGTACCACTGGACTTTCTCCACAATCAGCACCCAGGGAAGGTATGCTGTGACAAGAATGATGACCAGCAGGACCTCTCCTACCACAACAGGAACAGTGCTTTGCATAATCCCTCAGGGACTAAACTACAGTCTCCCAGAGCTTACCTTATGCATGTGAGATGCACTATTATGCAGACCCCTAACTTTCTCAAAGAAATGGTTTTCCCACCAATAGTTACTGTAGGAAACTGCCCAAGCTCCCTCTGGGATAGCTGAGTAAAGGTGCTCCTCTTCCTTCATAATGGTTGCAAGTGATCACCTAATACACTGCCAAGGAACTGTTAAGTGTTGCCAAATCACTTCTTAAATTCAGCTTTAAACTTGTAACATTAGTGTTTAGTAAAGATGATTTGAATCTTTTATAAGTTGAGAAATGGATTACTTTTATCTTTAGATATGATTTTCTTCTAGTGTGACAAGTATTTAGTATTTATATATATTTATTCTTATATGTTCTTCGTTTGCTGATTTTAGGTTTTTATTTTATTATAAAATTTATAATGAGGGAATGAATGGATATGAATTTTAAAGGTTGGGAAGATTCGGAATTTTTATTATTTTAATGTTCATTTATATTCTGGATATATAGTAATAATCATTTTATTTAATCATTTAGTCTTCATTTTTAATATTTATTAATTTTTCTAAATTTGTTACATGTTTGGTTGAATAGGATGATAATTTTATATAATAATTTCTATTGTCTCTAATTTTAGATAATATAAATTATATAATTTAATATACTAATTTTAACATTTCATATTTCAATATTAATTATTTTAATATTTTATTGGGTGTCTATTAATCATAAACATTAATTTATTTATTCATTTAGTTTTTTATATTTGGTATTTATTAATTTTTGTGATTTTTGTTTTGTTTGGATAAGTTGGAAATTTTATATAATAAGTTTTAATGTCTATAATGAAAAATGATATTAGTTATATAATATAATTTATTATTTTCAAGATTTCATTTTATGGTAATTTTAAGTAATGATTTTAATTTAATTCATTATTTTAAGATTTTATTATAGTATGAATTGATAGTTTGCTGGTTGGGGATTTCTTTCGATTTCCTGGTCTTTATGTGTGCTGTCATTCACTTATATTTGTTATGGGGGATGGGTATGGGAGGGTATATAGGGGTTTTAAGGGAGGGTAATTGGATGTGTAATTGGGATAATTTATATATAAGAATTAAAATCTTTTCAGGTCATTTTCTTTGGTTCCTTAAAATAAATATAAATATAAATGTATTTTAAAATGTATTCGTTGAATGTTAATGGACTCAATCACCCTATAAAGAAAAAGAAAACCTTATCTTTTCTTAAAAGACAGGGGGCAGATATTTATTTCCTGCAAGAAACTCATTTATCTGCATTAGAATCAAGTAAGCTGGAAGGGAGTTGGGTTAAACAGTGTTTTTTTGCCCTTGCTGTAGGCAAAAAAGCTGGTGTGGCTATCTTGATACATAAAAAATGTATGGCTACTTTTACTATGTTATCTATGGATCCTTTCGGAAGATGGGTCCAAGTAAAAATGAGCTCAGGGAAAGATACCTTGATACTGTTCAATATCTATGCACCTAATTTGAATCAATCTGAGTTTTTTAAAAACCTTCAACAAATAATTTTACCATCATCTTCCTCCAATTTAATTTTGGCAGGGGACTTTAATGCAGTAATGGACCCTATTTTAGATAAAAAGCCTAGTAAAATTTTAAAATCTTTAGGATTAGATAATTTGATAAATTATTGTGGTTTAAAAGATATTTGGAGGATTTTTCATTTCAATGATCAGGAATTTTCATTTTATTCCCATGTTCACAAATCATTTTCTAGAATTGATTATTTTTTCGTTTCAGATAATTTAGTACAGAAGGTTAAGAAGGCAAATATAGATTCAATTATACTTTCAGATCATGGGGGTATTTGGATTGATTTTGAGATAGATGAACAAGAAAATAATAGACCTGTTTGGAGATACAATGCTAGCAGATTCCAATTTTATAGAAAAATTTAAGTTAAAAATAAGTGAATTTTTTCAGTTTAATGAATCAGAAGAAATGTCTCAGGAAATTTTATGGGATGCCTTTAAAGCTACCTTGAGAGGATACATAATTTCGTACTCAGCATATGTTAGAAAACAACTAAATAAAGATTTTTAAATTTTAGAACAAAATATTAGAGAATTGGAAATTAAATTAAAGGAAAAATGGGAACAAAGTATTTATCAGAATTTGCTAAAAGTAAAATTTAGATACAATGAGATATCATCACAATTGGCTAGAAAGGAGTTTGTGTCCTATAAGGCATTGTATTATGGAACCTCAAATAAGGCGGGAAGATTACTAGCTAACTATTTAAAAGCAAAAAAAAAGAAAGCTAATATAATGGCTATTTCAGATGATAATGGAATAATTCATTCTCAAATTAAAAATATTTTACAACAATTTTTGAAATTTTATGAAAGCTTGTATTCTTCTGAGCATTATTTTAATAAAGAGAAAGATGGTTTTGAATTTTTAAAGTTGATTAATGGGCCTAAAGTTCCTGATCATATGAAATAAAATCTCGAAGCACCTATAACACAAAAAGAAATTCAGAGGGCTTTAAAGTCCCTTAGAGTTGGATCCTCTCCAGGAAGTGATGGATATACGGTAGAATTTTTTAACTCTTTTCAAACGATTTTGTTACCCCATCTTTTCAAATTATATCAGTTTCAACTAAATAAAGGTTGTATTTCAGGTACTAAGGCAGAAGCTTTAACAATAGTTTTGCCTAAGCCAAACAGAGATCCCATGTTGGTTTCAAACTATAGGCCTATTTCTTTGATTAATGTTGATGGGAAATTGTTAGCTAAAATATTGGCTTTGTGTTTGAATAAGGCTCTCCCTTAAATTATTGGTATGCATCAAACAGGTTTTGTTGCTCAAAGACATTCTTCAAATAACACCAGATTAGCTTTTCATATTTTACATTTAACAAAGGATATGAAAGATCCGGCTTTCTCTGTTTCTTTAGATGCAGAGAAAGCATTTGATCAGGTAGATTGGACTTTTATGTATCAAGCAATGGATTGGTTTGATATTAGTTCTCGATTTATACAAATGATTCAATCCCTGTATAGCTCCCCATCTGCTAGATTATATATAAATAATACTTTTTCAGAAAGGTTCTTTTTAGAAAGGGGAGTTAGACAGGGTTATCCATTATCTCCTTTGTTATTTGATATTGTTTTGGAACCTCTACTTTTAGCTATTCAACAATCAAAGGAGATAGAAGGTATTCCTTATGCAGGTTGGGAATATAAAATTTCTGCTTATGCAGATGATATTTTGATTCATTTGAGAAATCCGGAGTCAACCATTCCACATTTATTGGATTTGATTGATAAATTTGGAAAATTTTCAGGTTATAAAATAAATTGGAATAAATCAGAAATTCTTCCACTAAATGTACATTGTATAAAAGGCTTATTTGATTCGTTTCAGTTTAGTTGGAAGAAAGATGGAATAAAATATTTAGGAATTTGGATAAAAAGTACATTGGAAGAAACAATGAAGGTAAATGAAAAATCCTTATTACTAAAAGTTACAGAATTGTGTGAGCAATGGAATCCTTTGCATATTTCTTGGTGGGGGAGAGTGCAAACAGTAAAGATGATGATTTTGCCTATAGTTTGTTACCAAATGAGTATGTTACCAGTTTATTTTCAAGAGTCCTTTTACAAAAAAAAATTAAATAATATTTTGACAAAATTTGTTTGGCTTGGGAAAAAACCAAGAATTGCTTTAGTATCATTGCAAAAATCAATTGTGGAGGGTGGGGTAAATTTTCCAAACTTTTATAGGTACCATCAAGCCTATATATTACGTCAAGGTATGTATTGGATCCTCCCTGAGCTTATTGATCATCAACCAGATTGGTTATATTTGGAACGGAATTTGGTGTCCCCTATGAGGCTTCCACATGTATTAATTATCAGATTTCATAAATATGCTAAGGACAATATAATTTTATTGGATACTTGGAAAACTATTAAATTTATTGATAAATTAACAGAGGTACCAATAATGAAATCTACTTTACAGTCCTTATGGTTAAACTCCAAGATTCAAATAGGCGGTGCTGGAATCGCTTGGAAGAATTAGATGCAGGCAAATATTAGGACATTAGATGATCTTATTTCTAATGGTAATCTGCTTGAGTTTTCACAACTGCAGCATTCATTTGGTATTTCAAACACTCAACAATATAGGTGCTTGCAGTTGAAGCAGGCTATTCAGATGGGGTTCCCTGAATGGAAAAATTTGAAAACTTATTTTAGCTTGCAAATTCTTTGCTACCAAACAGATTTAATAGGACATCAGGCTGCCCAGTGGTATAAATTGATTTCTGGATTTTTAAATAAAAAACCAAAAAGTAGTCTTAGAGATATTTGGAGTATCGAGTTAAAACAGCATATTTCTGTTTCTCGTTGGCCACGAATCTGGACTTGGAGATTAAGATGTACAATGTCAGCATCTATGAGACAAACATGGTTGTTTTTATTACATAGAAATTTTTATTTAGAGGTATAAATTTAATAATATTCTATAATATTGATGAGTATAATATAATATCATTACTGTTATAGGTTAAGAAGGGATTTAAAATTTTTATTGTAATATTTCTGATGTTAATAGTGTATTTTCATATAGTTGTTTTTTTTTTGATTTTTCAAATGTATACATTGTCAAGTTCAAAATATCAATAAAGAAATTAAAAAAAAATAAAAATTATATAGTTTACTACTACTTTGCTCAAGAGAAAGAAAGAACTGAAGGGGAGTTTAGAAGTGGGGTAAATCTCCCTGCTCCTGTTCAAGAAATTATTAAATAAAATATTTGAACGTAACTTACCTTGAGCTACTATTGAAAAAAAGGTGCAAGCTAAATCTAAATCAATACAAGGAATTTATTTTTAAGAACATTTCACCACATTTTAGCTCAAATTCTTAAAGAAAGTGGACCCCCCTCCCCCCAATCATTCAGCCAAAATTCAATTCTCCACCTGGCCTAGGAGGTGTCCAATGTAGATGCTGGAGAAAGAGAAATACAGTAGAGTCTCAGTTAACTGGGACTCTCACACAACCGGCAAAAAAATTACCGGTGGAAAAAAACCGAAGCACCAGAGGCAGCATTCTGAGCCACAAATCCTCCATCCCTCAAGCCTCCAAACCCTGAAGCAGCTTCAAATCCCCCCTCCCTCCTACCCCAAAGCACCAGTACAAAAGCGGTCCTGAGCCGTAAAATCCTCCTCCCTCAAACCCCAAAGTGAAAGAAGCAGATGGCGGTCCTGAGCCACGAATCCCCTCACTCCCTTCTTCTCTCTCTTCCTTGCGCGTTGGGTAAGGAAGACAGAGGGAGTGAGTTCATACCTCACCGCCTGCTTCTGCCACTTCGGGGCTTGAGGGAGGAGGGCCTCAAGGTTCTGTTCTTGGGCCTGTCCTTTTTAACATTTTTATTAACGATATTGCTGAAGGGTTGTCGGGTAAGATTTGCCTCTTTGCAGATGATACCAAAATCTGCAATAGAGTAGACATGCCAGAATAACATGAAGAAAGACCTGACGAAGCTTGAAGAATGGTCTGAAATTTGGCAGCTAAAATGTAATGCTAAGAAATGCAAGGTCATGCATTTGGGCTGCAAAAACACGAGGGAATGATACAGTTTAGGAGGTGAAGAACTTATCTGCAGGACAGAACAGTGGGACTTTGGTGTGATTGTATATGATGATCTTAAAATGGCCAAACAGGTTGAAACGGTGCCAATGAAAGCTAGAATGATGCTGGGATGGATAGGGAGAGGTATGGCCAGTAGGAAAAAGGAGGTATTGACGCCCTTGTATAAGACTCTGGTGAGACCTCATTTAGAATATTGTACAATTCTGGAGGCCGCACCTTCAAAAAGATATAAAAAGATTGAGTTGGTCCAGAGGAAGGCTACTAAAATGGTATGTAGTCTTCATCATAAGGTGTTAGGGGACAGACTTAAAGATCTCAATCTGTATACTTTGGAGGAAAGGCAGAAGAAGGGAGATAAGATAGAGATGTTAAAATACCTATGTATTTTAAATGTGCCTGAGTCAAGTCTCCCACTGGGGCCTTCCATGTGCTGAGTTGCTGATGACATCATCAGTGATGCGGCAGAGGGACTGCCTTTGCTCAGTAAACTATTTAGATAATCCAACAGTGTGGCCAATACAGTATCTGTCCTGGTCTGATCACAAACTAATAACAATAAAATATTTTCAATCACAAAACTTAGTCTCAGGGTCACCCAAACTAATATCTTTTCAAGACTACACTAATCTAGACGACTTGTCAGTCGCCTCAGCTATCAAGTTGAACATCAATGACTTTGATAATCTGTCACTTGAAGACCAATTATCCAAGTGGGATAAGTTTTGCACAGATTTTTAAACAAATTGGCTCCTACTACAACAAAATTAATCTCAGTTAAAAAACAAAAATACCTCTTGGTATACAGCTGAGTCAACATTAATTAAAAATCAATTATGTGCTCTTGAAAGAAAATGGCGTCAGACTAAAACACCTTTGAATTTATCAAAGTATCAGGAACAAGCCAACCATTATAAGATTAAAATAAATACTGCAAAGAAAGAGTACTATAAGAAACTAATTAGAAAGGCGAAAAACTCTGCCATGTTATTCTCAATATTAAAAGAATTAACTATGTTTAAACCCCAAAGTAATACCGATTCTGTTATTACAATCACTGCCCAAGATCTAGCACATTACTTTAAAGAAAAAATCATCAATATCAGAAGCCAATTCAGATAAAAAAACAGAACTAGACCCTATAGAACCTGATAATATCTTACCATTTTCAAAATGTGCCCCGTTCAATTTACCATCTATAAGCGACATTCAATGGCTGTTTCAATCCATAAACCTAAAAAGTAATAAATCTGAAATTATCCCGCCATTTGTCTTAAAACGTCTTTTCAATAAGTTAGGGCCATTTATACATAAAATCATCACTAGCAGCCTAGAAACAGTATTTCTTCCAAAATCCTGGAAACAGGCAACAATCCATCCAATTCTCAAAAATCCAAAGACTCATATTCCACAGAGGAATTCCAAAATATCAATAAGAAATTAAGTACAATCTGTGACTGGCTTGATGAAAATAAACTAGTAATGAATACAGATAAAACAAAAATAATACACTTCCCTTGGAAAGGACTAAAACTCACCACCCCAATAAACATAAATAATATCCAATTGCAGTAAGTCACTAAGATTAGAGTTTTAGGGGTTATTCTGGATCAAAAATTGACATCACAATCAGATTGGTGCAGTAGTAAGAGGTTATGAATGATCAGATCAATTGCTCCTTTCGTGGACTCATCATCATTGAATATCCTTGTACGTTCGCTGATCATTTCAAAGTTAGATTATTGCAACTCGCTCTATAAAGGAGTAGCTCTTAAAGAAATCCGTTGATTACAACTAATTCAAAACACTGCAATTAAAATTATAACAAACAGGAAAAAATTTGATCATGTGACTCCTCTTCTTAAAAAGCTCATTGGCTTCCAATTGTTCACAAAATCTCCTATAGCACTATTAACATTCAAAGCATTCAAAATATTAACAACTAAAGTTCCATCATTCCTAGAAAGGTACATTATTCCATATATTCCTACTAGAAAGCACAGTTACTTACCGTAACAGGTGTTATCCAGGGACAGCAGGCATATATTCTCACATGTGGGTGACGTCATCTACGGAGCCCCGATGCGGAAGCATTTTCAAGCAAACTTGATTGAAGATTTAAGTTTGCTCTGCTGCTCCACGCATGCGTGCCTTCCTGCTCCACTAGGGGGCGCATCCCCTCGTGGTCTCCAGTTCACTTAACTAGCCAAGAAGCCAACCTCGGGGAGGTGGGCGGGTTGTGAGAATATATGCCTGCTGTCCCTGGATAACACCTGTTACGGTAAGTAACTGTGCTTTATCCCAGGACAAGCAGGCATGATATTCTCACATGTGGGTGACCTCCAAGCTAACTGAAAAGGGATGGAGGGAAGTTGGCAATTTAAGCAAATAGATTTCGTAAAACCAATTGGCCGAACCGGCCATCGCTCCTGGACAGTGAGTCCAGACAGTAGTGGGAGGTGAAGGTATGAACCGAAGACCACGTGGCAGCCTTGCAGATTTCCTCAATAGGTGTGGACCTGAGGAACGCTACGGAGGCTGCCATCGCTCGGACCTTGTGTCCCGTTACTCGACCATGCAGCGCGAGACCAGCCTGAGCGTAGCAAAAGGAGATGCAATCGACCAACCAGTTGGACAAGGTGCGTTTGGAAACTGGGTGACCTAACCGGTTTGGGTCGAAGGACAAAAACAGTTGTGGGACTTTCCGGTGTGACTGAGTGCGTTGGAGGTAAAAGGCCAGCGCTCTCTTGCAGTCAAGAGTGTGGAGCGCCACTTCTCCGGGGTGAGAGTGGGGCTTGGGAAAAAACACAGGCAAGACAATGGACTGATTGAGATGAAAATCAGACACTACTTTAGGTAAGAACTTTGGATGGGTGCGGAGTACCACCTTATCGTGATGGAATACCGTGAAGGGTGGGTCCGCTACCAGAGCTTGTAACTCACTAACCCGCCGGGCGGAAGTGAGCGCGAGCAGGAAAATCACCTTCCAAGTGAGGAATTTTGGATGGCATTTGTCTAGGGGCTCAAATGGAGGTTTCATTAGTTGAGCCAGAACCACGTTAAGGTCCCAAACCACCGGGGGGGGGGGGGGGTTTGAGAGGGGGGTGGACGTTCAGAAGACCCTTCATGAAGCGAGAGACTAAGGGATGGAGCGAGAGGGCTTTCCCTTCCAGGGGCTGATGAAAGGCCGCAATCGCACTGAGGTGTACTCGAATGGAGTTGGTCTTTAGGTCGGAATGAGATAATTGAAGTAAATAGTCAAGGACCAGAGGGACGGGGACCGACACCAGGTCCTGGCTGTGGGAGGAGCACCAGGTTGAGAATCTGGTCCACTTTTGGGAGTAGCAGGTTCTCGTCGAGGTCTTTCTAGAGGCCTCCAATATCTCCTTGACTGATTGAGACACGGGGAGAGCAGTCAGGGGGAGAGAAACCAAGCATTCAGATGAAGAGATTGAAGATTGGGATGTAACAGCGAACCCTGACCCTGTGATAGTAGAGAGGGAAACAGAGGCAGAGGCAGTGGATCTGACGCTGAGTTGAAGTAGAAGGGAAAACCACAGCTGGCATGGCCAGCGAGGGGCAATCAGGATCAGGGTGGCTTGTACTGTTTTCAGGTGGACAAGCGTCCGCAGTATCAGAGGAAACGGCGGGAACGCGTATAGGAACCTTCCCTCCCAGTCGAGGAGGAAGGCGTCGGCCTCGAGCCGGTCCGGGGAGTACATCCGGGAGCAGAAGAGAGGCAGCTTGTGGTTGTGGGGGGATGCGAAAAGATCTATTTGAGGCGTCCCCCACTTTTCGAACACCTGTCGTAGGATCTGAGAGTGCAGTGACCACTCGTGTGGCTGGAGGAGGCGGCTGAGTCTGTCCGCCAGACAGTTTTGTTCTCCTTGTATGTACATCGCTCGAAGGAAGGTGTTGTTGGAGATTGCCCATTTCCAGAGGCGCAGGGCTTCCCGGCAAAGGGACCAAGACCTTGTTCCCCCTTGTTTGTTTACGTAGTACATTGCTACTTGGTTGTCGGTTCAGATGAGAACCACTCGGTCGTGGAGCAGATGTTGAAAAGCTACAGCTGCGAGATAGATGGCCCGAAGCTCTAGCACGTTGATGTGGCAGCGACGGTCTTCTGCTGACCACATCCCTTGAGTGCGTAGGCCGTCTAGATGGGCTCCCCAAGCGTACTCCGACGAGTCCGTGGTGAGTATCTTGCTGTGAGGTGGGGTGAGGAAGAGAAAACCTTTGGAAAGATTTGAAGAGTCGGCCCACCAGCGGAGCGATCGTTGCAAAGAAGGCGTCACTGTCACGGGGCGGTCGATTGGGTCCCGGTCTTGACGCCATTGAGAGGCCAAGGTCCATTGAGGAATTCTCAGATGGAGGCGGGCGAAGGGTGTGACGTGGACGGTGGAGGCCATGTGGCCCAGAAGAGTCATCATCTGCCGAGCTGATACCGAGGTCAGCAGGGAAAACCTTCGACTCAGACTTACTAACGCCTCTAGACGCGGAGGGGGGAGGAAGGAATGGAGGCGAACCGTGTCCAGCGTGGCCCCGATGAACTGCAGGGACTGGGAGGGGCGTAGTTGGGATTTTGGGAAGTTTATCTCAAACCCCAGACTTTGTAGGTAGGTAATAGTCTGTTGGGTCGCTGAGATAACCGCTTCCCTGGACGGGGCTTTGATCAGCCAGTCGTCCAGGTAGGGGAATACCTGGAGGCCCTGGGAGCGTAAGCTTGCTGCAACTACCACGAGGCACTTGGTGAAGACCCGAGGTGACGATGCTAGGCCGAAGGGGAGGACACGGTATTGTAGGTGCCAGTCCCCTACCTGAAAACGCAAGAACTTGCGGTGAGCGGGGTGCACTGGGACATGCGTGTACGCCTCCTTCAGATCGAGGGAGCAGAGCCAGTCGCCCTCGTCGATCAGGGGGTAGAGGGTCGGTAGGGAAAGCATCCAAAATTTTTCCCGTACCAGAAATTTGTTGAGGCGTCTCAAGTATTGGGCGTAGGTCTCCCGTTTTTTTTGGTACCAGGAAGTAACGGGAGTAGAAGCCCTTCCCCCGTTGGTCGGGGGGAACCTCCTTCACTGCTCTCAGGCGAAGCAAGTCTCGAGCTTCGGAGAGGAGTAGGGGTAGCTGCGTCCGGTTGGGAGGGCAATTCCTTGGGGGGTTGTCCGGAGGAATGGCCCGAAAGTTGAGAGAGTATCCTGATGAGATCACGCCAAGGACCCATGCGTCCGACGTGACTTGTTCCCAGCGAGGGTAAAAGGCTTTGAGGCGACCCCTGATGGGAAGGAGGCCTGGGACTATGGCGGAGGGGGCCCGCCCCCTTCCGCGTATCCCGTCAAAAGGACGGAGATGGTTTGGTAGTCGCAGGCGGTTGGGACTTGGGCATGGCCCGGTGGTGGGCTTGCGGACGCCTGGGTGGAGGCCGCGAGAAGGCAGGGGTGGATTTTTGTGGGTAGCGGCGAGGAGGGGCCCTGTACGGCCTGGACGCGGGCGGTTTAGGCTTTTGCCGGACGAGGGAGGCGAACGAGCGTTCGTGTTCGGAGAGGCGTTTTGTAGCCGCCTCGATAGTGTCATCGAACAGTTCTTTTCCCACGCAGGGGAGGTTAGCCAACCGGTCCTGCAAGTTGGGGTCCATGTCGACCAGGCGCAGCCAAGCTAGTCGGCGCATGGCGATAGCAAAGGCTGCCTCTCTGGAGGAGAGTTCGAAGCCATCGTATGCCGCGTGGAATAGATGGAGGCGCATGTTGGAGAGGGACTCTAAAAGCAGGCCAAACGCTCCTTGCCGGGAGGCCGGTAGGTCAGTCTCAAAGGCTCTCAATAGTCCAATGAGGTGTTTGAGGTAGGATGTGAAGGTGAAAGTGTAGCTTTGCACCCTAGAGGCCATCATTGCATTTTGATATAGTCTCCTGCCGAACTTGGCCAGGGTTCGGCCTTCTCGGCCTGGGGGGACCGCAGCTGAGACCCGGGATGGGTGAGCCTTTTTCAAGGAGGATTCTACTAGCAGCGACTGGT
The DNA here is from genome assembly GCF_902459505.1 of Geotrypetes seraphini. Lineage (NCBI taxonomy): Eukaryota > Metazoa > Chordata > Amphibia > Gymnophiona > Dermophiidae > Geotrypetes > Geotrypetes seraphini. The sequence goes on from NC_047100.1 coordinate 45,316,770, forward strand.
GAGAGAGCTGTGGTTGTTCGAATCCCGGGTAGGGTACTGTGCGGTACTTGGCCTCCATTTTGGAGGGTACGGCTGTGACCATGTAGGGGGTTTCCAGGTTCCTGAAGAAGGCCTGTTGGAGTACCGGGTTAGGTGGTAAGTGAAGGGACTCTCTGGGCAGTGATGGCATATCCAGCTCCGCTAGGTACTCCTTAGAGTATCTGGAGTCGGACTGGAGGTCTAAGTCCAAAGCGTGGCCCATGTCCTGGACAAAGCGAGTGAAGGATGGGCGGGATGTTCCTGGGGCCCCGTGCGGGGTCGGTGAACGAGACCTCCGTCGGGTGGAGAAGGATGGGGAGGCTTCCCTCGAGTATCGAGGTTCCTGCTCCGATCCACGCTCCGAGACCGGGGAAGCACTGTGAGAGTGTTCCGGGGTCGTCGATCTTCGGCGTCTCGAAGAGCCCCTCGGAGACGATGCCGGGGTTCAGGGTACCGATCGATGTCGAATCGGTGACCTCGACCCGGACTCCCTCGGAGAATACCTGCAACCTCGGGTCGGGGTCCCGGTCCGAGAGGGAGTTCGGAGGATGCGCGGGTTGGAGAGTGATAACTCAGCCACCCTTAGTGGTCCCGTACGAGGTGTAGGAGAACGGCCTCGTAGAGTTGGTGAACCTCGGGCCTTCTTGGAGGTACGGCGGTTCGAGGTTTCTGTCGTTTTAGCACGACGTTTTGCCCCGCGGCGGTCTGTGGAGGGAGAGCGTCTCTGGCGCCTCGGCGAGAAGTCCGAGGAGGATTGGATGCGGCGAAGCTTGCGCACTTTTCCCCGAGGTTGCTCGATGCGAGGCTCAGGCTGGTCTGGCACCTGTGGGGTCGAGGTCGATTGTAACTGGGCCATTGCAGCGGACAGCTCCGACGAGATCATCGCTCGGAGTAGGTCCTGGAAGACGGGCACAGACAGCATCGAAGGCATGTCCATTGCCTCGGTGCACTCCACCGGGGGCGACCTCGTATCAGAGTATTTCCGTGTGATGGAGGCACGGCCCGAAGGCTTGGAGGGCTTAGCCGAGGCTGTAAGCATGGGGCTTCCGCCATGCGTCGACGGTGTCCCGAGGCTGGCTTCTTCGATGTTAAGGAACCTGAAGAAGGAAGAGGGGACTTACCCGAGGCCGAGGCTTTCTGCTGTCCCGAGGGCTTCGGATTCGGGTCTCGGGGCGATGCCGAGGTATTCGGGGCCGAGGTCAAGGCCGGGGCCGACCTCGAGGCCGAGGTAGAGGGTTGGTCCGGAGCAAAAAGGTCTGCCATGCGGGCTTTTCTTCGACGGAGGGCCCGGTTCTGGAAAGTAGCGCACTGGGGGCAGGAGTCGGTTGGATGAGCCGCCCCCAGGCAGAGGATGCACCAGCGATGTGGGTCTGTGATGGAAAGAAGCTGCTCACACCGAGTGCACTTTTTAAAGCCGGTCAAAGGCCGGGACATAGAATCGAAAGTAGCCGTGGCTCGAGTAGCCACGCGGCCACGGGGACCCGGAAGCCTCCGGGTCGTCAAAACGAAGCAGGAATCAAGTTGAAAAGTAAAGAATTCGCGCACAGCGACTTAATCGAGAAAAAACAAGAAAAAATCACGGTGCTAGAAGGCAGTTGGGGCAGAGCCTGAAAAACACGACTTCTAGGCTCAGCGGAAAATTTTGAACTGGAGACCACGAGGGGATGCACCCCCTAGTGGAGCAGGAAGGCACGCATGCGTGGAGCAGCAGAGCAAACTTAAATCTTCAATCAAGTTTGCTTGAAAATGCTTCCGCATCGGGGCTCCGTAGATGATGTCACCCACATGTGAGAATATCATGCCTGCTTGTCCTGGGATAAGTTTGAGATCAGAGGATAAAAACCTTCTAGTAATTCCATCGCTTAATATAATAAATACAAGACAAGATACAATCTTTGCAGTTACAGCACCCAGAATATGGAACTCCTTACCATTATTTATTAAGGAAGAAAAATCACTAAGTAAATTTAAAGGATTGTTAAAATGCTGGTTGTACAAGGATGCTTTTGAGACCTAATCGTCAGTCTCTTTTGATCCCATCCCATTCTCTGCATAAACTCAGATGTCCTGTCTTAGGCTCCAAGAAATTTAATTTTTTTAAAAAGTCCTTAATTTTCTTTTAAATTTTTATCAATTCTTTTACATTTTTTTTACCCTCCTTTTGTACTTTCCTTTCATGTGTCCTTTACTATGTTTATTGTAGTTCTCCCAATTTACCTTATGTATCAGTACGTCATGTTCGTGTGTTTCTGTTGTAGTTAATAATTAAGACCCTGTTTAATTGTAAATCGCTTTGAATAAATGATATTGCGATACATCAAAATTTTAATAAAACTTAAAAAACTTGATCTAAAACCTGATTGTGAATCATGTAACAATCATGTGTTGCTCCAGGTATTTTGATAACTGAATTTGTACCAGACCTTCCATGATTTTTATAAAAAGAGGGATGGATGCAATTGGTCTATAATTGGATGGTAAAGAAGATGGTTTGATTGGTGTAATGATGATATAGCCTTCGTCTTGTGGAAATTTTCCTTTTTCTAAGATGTCAGATAGCCAATCAAAAAGCTCCGATTTGAAACTTTGAGGGGCTTTTATCATGAGATCTGAAGGGCAAGAATCTAAAGTACAGTACGATTGCGCATATTTATGAAATAGGCTGGTAAAATCATTCCAATCTGGTTTATCAAAAGAGGTCCAGATCTTCCATTCATAAAATCACTGAAGAGGAAACTACACATCTTCTCTCCTCTTCCAAACTCACTACCTGCTTCTCTGATCCAATTCCTACCCCTTTACTCAATACTATCTCTCCTACAGTCACCCCTCAATCTATCACTTTACACTGCAACTGTCCCCTATGACTTCAAGCATGCCGTAATTACATTGCTCCTTAAAAACCCATCACTGGACCCTACCTGCCAACCTCCACTTCTTATCCAAACTACTCGAACGTCCTTTTTACCACCACTGCTTGGACTTTCTATCATCCCTAGACATCCTTGACCCACTCCAATCAGCCTTTCGCTCTATGCACTCTACTGAAACTGCATTTGCCAAGTCTCCAATTACCTCTTCCTGGCCAGGTCAGTCATCTATCCTCATTTTTTTTTATCTCACTGCTTTTGACACTGTAGACCAGTGGTTCCCAACCCTGTCCTGGAGGACCACCGGGCCAGTCGGGTTTTCAGGACAGCCCTAATGAATATGCATGAGAGAGATCTGCATATAATGGAGGTGCCAGGCATGCAAATCTGCTCCATGCATATTCATTAGGGCTATCCTGAAAACCTGACTGACCTGGTGGTCCTCCAGGACAGGGTTGGGAACCACTACTGTAGACCACTGCCAAAAGTTTCCTCAACAAAACACTCTCCTTCCAAGCAGGAATCTGGAACAACACCTTAAGTGACCCTATCCTTGGCAGTGGTCATCAACTTGGCAGCTAGGCTTCAATGCTAAAAAATGTAAAGTAATGCACCTAGGCAAAAAAAATCCACACAGAACTTACACACTAAATGGTGAAACCTTGTCCAGGACCACGGTGGAACGTGATTTAGGAGTGATCATTAGCGACAATATGAAGGCTGCCAATCAAGTAGAGAAGGCTTCGTCCAAGGCAAGACAAATAATGGGCTGTATCCGTAGGGGTTTTGTCAGCAGAAAACCTGAAGTCATAATGCCACTGTACAGATCCATGGTGAGACCTCATCTCGAGTATTGTGTTCAATTCTGGAGACCACACTACCGAAAAGATGTGTTGAGAATTGAGTCGGTTCAGCGAATGGCTACCAGGATGGTCTTGGGGCTCAGGGATCTTACGTATGAAGAAAGGTTAAAAAAAACTGCGGATGTACTCACTGGAGGAGCGAAGAGAGAGAGGGGACATGATTGAGACCTTTAAGTATATTACTGGGCGTATAGAGGTGAAAGATGATATCTTCAGTCTTACGGGGCCCTCGGTAACCAGAGGACACTCGCTGAAAATCAGGGGAGGGAAATTTCGGGGTGATGATAGAAAGTACTTCTTCACCGAAAGGGTGGTCGATCATTGGAACGAGCTGCCTCAGCGGGTGATTGAGGCCAGCAGTGTGTTAGATTTCAAGAGAAAATGGGATATTCATGTGGGATCTCTAGGAGAGTAAGAATCAAGGAGTGGGTCATTGGTATGGGCAGACTCGATGGGCTATGGCCCTTTTCTGCCGTCAATTTCTATGTTTCTATCCTGAACTCTCTAACATACCACTCTTTCAGAAAATCACTAAAAACCCACCTATTCAACAAATTTACCTGATCCTCCAAATCTATGCAACACCAACCCCATCTTACACACCTCTTCCTCCTTCTCTATGCTGCCTCATCACATAACTGTCTTTCTACCTCTCCCCAATTCTAATTGATGTTACCTCACTGTCCTTACAGCACCTCTTGTTGGACACCGTCTTGAACTGAAAAAGTATGACGGGATATAAATAAAGCTAATATTATTATTAACAAGCTGTGCTCACTTGGATTCCAGAGCCCCGCTCTCTCCTAGTTCTCTTCCTATCTCTCACATCACACCTTTAGTTTATGTAGTGGTGGATCCTCCTCCACTGCTCTCCCACTATTGATTGGAGTACCCTATGGCACTGTCCTGGGACCTCTTCTCTATCTATACTCATTCCCTATACTCTGATCTCTTCCTATGGTTTTCAATATCACCTCTATGATGATGACTCCTAGATCTACCTCTCTATACCTGAAATATCAATAGGAATCTAGGCCCAAGTCTCAGCTTGCTTGTCCGACATTGCAGCCTAGATATCCTGCCATCAATTAAAACTAAACATGGCCAAGACTGAACTACTTATCCTTCTACCCAAACCTACATCTCCTCTCCCCCCACTCACTATCTCAATGGATAACACATGAATCAACCTCACTGACTCATCAGCTCACAAACTTGGGTGTCATCTGACTCTCCTCTCTCTGCACAAATCCAACAGACAACCAAATCCTGTCCTTTCTTTCTCTATAACTTCACCAAAATCTGATCTTTCCTCTCTGAGCACACTACTAAAACCCTTATCTACTCCCTCATCACCTCTTGCCTAGATTATTGCAACCTGTTTCTCACTGGCCTCCTGTGTAACCATCTCTCTCCCCTTCAAACTGTTCACAATGCTGCTGCACGACTTATAGTCCACCAGAGTCGCTATGCTCATAATCACCCCTCTCCTCAAGTCACTTTGCTGGCTCCCTGTCCACTTCCGTTTACAGTTCAAACTTCTCTTATTGACCTACAAGTGTATTCACTCTTTAACTCCTCAGTATCTATCTTCTCCGTTCATCAGGCAAATCTCTCTTATCTGTACCATTTTCTTCTACTGCCAACTCCAGACTGTGCCATTTATCTCTTGCTGCACCTTACACCTGGAACAAACTGCCTTAGTCAGTATGTCAAGCTCCGTCCCTAGAATTATTCAAATCCACAGTAAAAGCCCACCTCTTTCAGAATGCATTTAACTCATAACCCCCTCACCATAAGCACCCCGTGAAACTCCCTAAGCCCCTACTTGTCCTGTTGTCTATTAATTTAGACTGTAATCTCATGCAGCAGTCCCGTTGCACGCAAACATCCATCCAACAAGTAAACCCCCACCCCCAAAAAAAAATTTGCCCAACAAAGTGCCCTCAAGTCCACAACTCAAATTTGAAGACAATAAAACCAGAATAAAGAAAGCACCAAAGCAAAAAAGTATCCAGGCCAACTGTCCTCGGCCAGCAAGGTGCGAAAGGGCCAGGACTATGCCCAAAATTGTCAGCCAACAAGTAAAGAGCAACCAGGCAGAGCTAAGCCAGCAGCAAAATAGGCTGGTACAGTCATTCGAACTCCAGAATTGTCTCCAGCTCACGACTGGAACAGTACAAGAGTGTCAAGGCACAAGCTCTAAAGGCCACACAAGTAGCAAATGGCTAGATTTCCATAGGACAAGCAAATAGACAACTGAGGAGGGGTCACCCATGCGGTGTGGCAGGCTCAACCAATATAAGATTAAAGCAAGTCAAAGCTAAACGGGAGCTGCCATGCCAGCAGGCCCACAAAAATCCCAGGGAAAGCAAAGATCCACAGAGAGTCCAAGATGGTCACAGGGTCGATGAGCTGGTAGACGGGGCAGCCATCTGAGCCACAAAATGCGTGGCATCAGCTAGCTTGTGAAAAAAAATGCGGCTTACTCTCATAGAAAATTTTAAGTTTGGCGGGATACAGCAGGGTGAACTGCACATGCTTGCGGTGCAGATCTGTGCAAAGGGAGGCATAAGCACGGCGCTGGCTGGAGACACGAGGTGAGTAATCTTGAAAGCAGAGAATGCCGAATCACTCAGAGTATCTCTATCTTATGCACACAATTTAAGAACTTAAAGATCACCACTTGTGGCTTCCCTGATGGTGCTGGTTTGGGCCCAAGCTGATACGCTTGTTCAATGCGCATCGGACTCACTGTGGATCTGAGAGCCAAGGTGTCCACCAGTCATCTTTCCAAAAACTCCCGGAGCTCTGCCTCTGAGATAAGACTCTGGCAATCCCACCAGTTGAAGATTCCTGTGGCGGGAACGATTTTCCATATCGTCGAGTTTATCCTCCAATCTAATTTTTAGATTGCAGCTTGACTTACGTAGTCGTCACTTGAACCATAGTATCCTCCAGCACCGATACGCACTGGCAGCACCCCAAAAACTCGCCGGTCAAGGATTCTAGGTGGTTATCCACAACCTCCAATTTATCCGTCATAGATTGCAGCCTCTGATCCAAAGAGGATTTAATTGCCTCTTTCACCTCCGCTACTATCTCCTGCAGCCAAACGGAGCTCACCGTGGAACCCTCTGGGCCTTCACCCTCCGCCATTTTAGGATCCGCGGGCTTCACTTTCTCTTCCCGCTGAAGGGTTTTAGAGGCCATATCAGCTAGTCGTACTAGAAAATAAGTAGCAGTCAGCAGAGTTCTTTGAATAAATGCAACAGCTAGGTTTTAGAAGACAAAATGCCGATAAAGAGAGAGGAGCTCAAGGTACACATGTCTGCTTTCTAGCTCAGCATCATGCGACTGCTTATTTATTTATTTAAAACATTTTTAATCCACCTTTATCCAAATTTCCATACAAAATAAAATAGCAAAAAACATACATCAAATAGAGGAAAATACAGAGTTACAATATTCTGTCTGCATAGCCACAGCATGACTGCATTCAAACTATTCTTAAGTATCATCATTCTTCAATTTAAGTACCATGTTTAGATCCCAGGCAACAAACAGAGGTTTTAATAGGTGGTTTAATATGGTAAAATTCTTTCATGAATCTGGAAACCAAGGGAAGAACGAAAAGTGGCTACTCATCCAAAGGAGAGTGAAATGCACTGATGAACCCAAACTGAGTAAATTTTGAGGCCTAAATCAGAGAGATGAAGAAGGTAGTCCAGTATAGAAGGTAGTGGACAAGTGACAGGATCTAGAGAATGGAGTCCACAAAAGACAGTGAAATGAGTTCACTTAAAACAACAACATCTTTGTGTGGAGGGTTTCCTGGATGCTTCAATGATAGCTGATACTGTAGCGGAAAGTGTATATGTATGTATGCAGAGAGATACCACACTGTGAGTGCTAACGGGCGAGGGTTGGGATGAAGAAGAGAGCCTTTGTTCTGTGTTAGCAGAATTGGAAACAGTTGTAATATGCAGTGTTCCCAAGTTGAGAGCTGAAGAAGGAAAGGAAACCAAAGTTGACGTGGCCAGTAGGGTGCAATAAGGATCATGGTGCCCTGATCCTGGCAAAGTTTGAGTAGGATTTTCCCAATAAAATAAGAAAAAGAAACAAAGGATGGGAAGGCATCAAAAATCAAGAAAGTTTGATGCACTTAGGATAACATTGAAGACATAGCTTCTCTGCTCTGCGGAAAATGAAGAACTGCAAGTCCCGCGAGCCAACATCAGGCAGGAAGGCACCAGCACACATGCAGTACAGGGAGTGCCTTAAAATTTAAAGTGACAGTACACTTGGTATCTGTCTGTACAGGGTTCCATGGATGACATCATCCTACATGTGAGATAATTATATTTGTCCTCAGAGATCGAAGGTACCGGCAAGTGCGTGGTACGGGCACTGATTTCAAAAATTTAAAGTGACAGTGCAATTGGTAGTGTCCGTTACCAAACACATGGATCATTACTCACAATATCCAACCCACTATATTAACAATCAAAAAAGAAAAAAAGGAGGTATAAAGGATAACTAATACTGAAGTTATTTTGATACGTTTTATTTTGTGTATTTATTTTATACTTCAAATCTTATTTATAAAGCAATCTATTATTACTAGTAAACCGCACCGACCATCTTTTTCTTAAGCATGCACTAATCGATTCATCAACCACATTGTCCCCCGATGAAGGCTAGTTGATAGCTGAAACTCTTTAGAATAGTTTGAGCGTCGGGTAGTTCACAACCCACCAACGTTGGTTTTGGCTGGGAAGCCACAAAGATAAGTGTTGCTGTCCTTCTTTCTTTCATACACTTTAATTTATTGTTGATAAAATGGATGAATTGAATTGTATTTTAGAGCAGTTTTAAATTGATATAAAAAAGATTTTTGATATGCCTAGTAAAGTTAAGTAATTAAATTATGCACTCTTAATCAATTACCCAATTAGCTGATAGTTTGATCAATTAACTAAAAAAGCAAAAGAAAAAATTGATTTAAAAGGTAGGGAGGAGGTGTGAAGTAAGTGATTATACCACATGCATTCAGGATGAAGACTTGGAATAACATCTAAGTTATAGGAGGTCTCTCTACTGAAAACAATGCATTTATTATGATACTTCAACTTCTTAAACTAAACTACATTAATCTAAATTGATGAATTGATTAGTGCATGCTTAAGAAAAAGATGGTCGGTGCGGTTTACTAGTAATAATAGATTGCTTTATAAATAAGATTTGAGGTATATAGTATAGAAACCCAACCAGGTCGTGCATGCGCAAGACCGGAGGGTTAGGACTTCAATGGGAAGCCAAGGTGGCAGGGGAGCCCCTTCTGGTGATTCAGACAGGTCGTGACCTGTTTGGGCCGCCGCGGGAGCGGACTGCCGGGCAGGATGGACCTATGGTCTGACCCGGCGGAGGCACTGCTTATGTTCTTATGTATAAAATAAATACACAAAATAAAACGTATCAAAATAACTTCAATATTAGTTATCCTTTATACCCCCTTTTTTTCTTTTTTGATTGAGTGTCCGTGCCAGGTTTCATGGATAACCTCACCCAAATGTTACAATATAATGCCTGCTTGCCCTCTGAAAAATCAGTATACTTGTCTCTTTTACCTGTTATAACCAAGAATTTAAATGAGTAATGTTACAGTACATATATAATTCCTATCTTGTTTGAAGATATTCTTTCTAAATTCTCCTTGAAGAAAGCTGCATGACAAAAGCATGCTGGAAATTGGAGGTTCTGAAATTGATTTTGGACTCATGGGAATTGGGATTTGTTTACATCTGCTTAAGCAAATTAAAATAAATATTTTCATAGTGTTTGATAATTAGATTTGGAGAACACTATTGATGTGTTGCTTCCTTGTATCTTTCTAAACAAATTCTACCCAAGGGATAATCTAGTTTGAACTGGTTTTCGTGATCCTTTGATTTTAAAATTATGCCTACTGTTTTTGTCAGTATTACTAACCTTTTCCTGAAACACCACAGCAGTTTCCAAGCCTGGCATGATGTCTAGAAGAAGGCGGCATGCTGCAGTATTTAGTGGGGGCTCTCGGCTTGTCATAACATAAGCATTCACCAACTGTAAGAGATGAAAGAAAGCATTTAGATAAGGAAACATACAATGCTCGGGGTCTACCACAGCTTTTGAAACCTTCTGTCTGTACCTGCAAAAAACAGAAAAGCCTTTCAAAATGCCATTCAAATCCCTAAAGCAGACTATGCCATGTAAGAAGGGATATCGATCAGGGAAAGCAAAACATTGAAGGCAGAGAAGAGAAAGGAGGAGCAAGAGGAATAGAAGGAAATCCACAGAAAATTTTTTTGGGGAAAGAAGGATATACTGTAGTTATTCAAAATGTTCTTTTAAAATTAAAAACTGGGCACAAAAAACATTATGATTATAACAATGAAATGGATTGACTGTTTCCTGTGAAAATCAATTAACATAATGCTATGTAATCAGGGGTGCTGCTGAGCAAGGCATGTGAGCAGACGTCAATAGCAAGAGCTCTCATCGGGACTATCCCTTATTCATTATCAGGGCTATAATTTGCATCATTCTTTTTTCTAAATTTATTCTTCAATAAATTGTCAGCCTAGGCCAGGGGTCTCCAAAGTACCTCCTCGAGAGCCGAATCCATTCGGGTTTTTGAGATTTCCCCAATGAATATGCATTAAAGGTCTGGACAGGTACCTAGAGGACAAAGGGATTGAGGGGTACAGGTAGGAGTAGAGGTAAGGTTATAGGGACAGGATTAGAGGTAAATTACAAAATTAGTCAGAGACCACTGTTCAGGCAGTGGGCCTGATGGGCCGCCGCGGGAGCGGACCGCTGGGCAGGATGGACCTCTGGTCTGCCCCAGCGGAGGCAACTTCTTATGTTCTTATGAAAGCAGTACATGCGCATAGATCTCATGCATATTCATTGGAAAAATCCTGAAAACCTGACTGGATTCGGCCCTCGAGGAAGGACTTTGGAGACCCCCTGGTGTAGAGCATGTACTATTGAATAGTAATCTAAAAAGGACTCTAATTATACAAATGTCCTGTTTATTACTGTTATTTACATGCAAAAAGATATCTCTAAATAAACAGTCTAAAGCAAAACTTTACTTCAGATAACAAATTAACAAACTCGTTGTGTAAGAGTAGGGGTGTACACAACTCCAGTCCTCGAGGGCCGAATCCAGTCGGGTTTTCAGGATTTCCCCAATGAATATGCATTGAAAGCAGTACATGCGCGTAGATCTCATGCATATTCATTGGGGAAATCCCAAAAACCCAACTGGATTCGGCCCTCGAGGAGGGACATTGGAGACCCCTTGCCTAGGCAATCATTGACCTACAACAAATTATCCAAGATCAAGGCAGCTTTTGCAGCATCATCAGTAAAAAGACATAAATTGGATCCCTCATCTCCGGTCAAGATGACATGGCACCAAACAAAAAAAAAAAAAAAGAAAAGGCGACTGATCCAGCTCAACAAATTTCAAAGATTTTGTCACAACTTCATGTTATCAAAGATCTGATCACTCCTAATCATTTGGCAATTCAGGATCTTACACTTGAGGTTAAAAACCAGAGTGCTCAACTTCTTGTTTTTCAGCAATCGCTGAACATAGTAACATAGTAAATGACATCAGATAAAAGCCCTGAACAGTCCATCCAGTCTGTCCATTAGTTATTCTCATTCGAAATACATTACCTAATCTAATCTAAACCTTAGGTTTGTATACCGCATCAGCTCTATATTCTTAAAGCTCAACACGGTTAACAAGAGTTAGGGTAGAAAGGAACTCCAGTGGAGGGAAGAGGCAAAATGAAGAGAAAATTTAGAGGACTAGAATAACCAGAGAGGGAGGAGGAGTTACATTTTTGAGAATAACCAGGTTTTCAGATGTTTACGGAAGAGTTGGAGGGAGCTCAGATTCCTAAGAGGGGAGGTAAGGTTGTTCCAGAGCTGAGTGATTCTGAAAGGGAGGGAAGAACCTAGTTTTCCTACAAGTGAAACGCCTTTTAGAGAGGGAAAGGAAAGTTTCAGTTTTGGGGTGGATCTGGCAGAATTGGGGTTAGAGGAGTTCCAAGAAAGAGGAATGAAGGGAGGGAGGATACCGTGTAGGATCTTGAAAGTGAGGCATTATTAAGTTAACGCATCTCTTCTTTGATATTTCTGGACCATAGACTAAAATCCACCTGGTAATGTCCTAGGTTCCAACTGTTGAAGTTGCCATTCAAGCTCACACCAGCCCATCCAACCATCCCGTTATTTGCAGGATATCTACTGTAAAGTCCGGCCAGTAACATCTTCATGTTCCAAGTTAGTAGAGTTCCCATTGATGCCCATCCTACACCAAATCACCACATATAGGACACAAACCATACAAGTTTGTCCAATACTGGCCTTAATTCTTTAATTTATATCATCATTTGTATGCTTTCTAATTAAAGATCCTTTGTGTTTATCCCATGCTTTTTTGAATTCCATCAATGTAACACATTGCTAGAATGCAAAATCCCAATAACAGAGTCTCACACCAAACAGCTCAAAAAACTCACTGCAGAGATTGAAGATTTCAGCAATAGGAGCAGAAGAAATAATATGTTACTGGTAGACCTGAAACCGCCAAAGCAGATAATGTTCCCATCTTTTGTGAAAAGCTTCTCATGGAGGTTTTCAATTTAAATTTTCATAGGCCACTAGAAATAGATTGAGCCCATAGGGTTTCAATGGGCCAACTGATACAAGATCGAAATTATCCCAGACCAATTATACTTTGACTTTTACTATACCCACAAGTCACAGCTATTTTACAGCAGCAAAAACCAAAAGCCCTACACACATATGTGTATATATATATATATGTGTATATATATATATATATATATATATATATATATATATATATATATATATATATATATATATATATATATATGTGTGTATATATATATATACACACACACACACATATACACACACACATATATATATATATATATTTTTTTTTTTTTAATTTATATACCGCATAGAACTATGCAGTTAACATATTGGTTACATACATAATATACTGATCGCCCTTTAGTCGCATAGGTGTGGACAATCAATAAAACATTCAGCAATAAAACTGTAAAAAATTAAAACCCAAATATTCATTTGCATTGTATCTTACAGGAAGAACAATGTGAGTAAATCCACCGCCACTAAGTAGAAAGCATCATTGGCTATGATTGCTCAGTTGAAGAAGATTAATGCCCAATATGGGTCATTTAACTCCTGCAGGATGCAAATAACTATAAAAAAATGTTACCAAGAGCTTTGATGATCTTTCCAATTTAAAGGATTATTTGCATCAAAAAGGATATATCTCAGTATGGATTCGTGAGCCTTTCATATATGTTTGTTGGCATTCTTTTTCTTTGGATATTACAGATTTATGTGTGGCGGACCATCGAGGTGAGCTCCCCAAGCATAGGTTGACGAATCTGTCATGAGAACCTTCTGGTGAGGGGGCGTTTGAAAGAGCAAACCTCTGGAAAGATTGGAAGAGAGCATCCACCACTGAAGAGATTGCCTTAGAGAAGATGTTACTGTAATGTATTGGGAAAGTGGATCGAGAGCCTGAGACCACTGAGAAGCCAATGATCACTGAAGTATCTGTAGGTTAAGCCTGGTAAAAGGAGTCACGTGAACTGTAGAGGCCATGTGACCTAGGAGGACCATCATGTGCCTCGCCGAGTGTGTGTGTGTATAAATATCCTATATAATAAAATGCTAAGCGTGCATGCGCACTCATACCCCATGTTCCCTGATCTATTAGGCTGTGGCAGGTAAGAGTAAGCATGTGCGCGTCTAAGGACCGGCGACAGGTAACACGCCATGACTCCCCCCTCCCCCGACCCTACCCTGCACACCAGAAACCCCCCATTGACCCTCCCAGCAGACCCACCACGAGACGAACACAAACCTCCCAGCTACAGCAGCGTCCGAGGCAGAGTAAACACGCTGCTTCGCGTCCTTCTACTGGCCTAATTTCCTCTGCCACGTCTCTGATGACATCATCAGAGACGCGGCAGAGGAAATTAGGCCAGTAAAAGACTGCAAACCAGCGTGTTTACTGTGCCTCGGACGCTGCTGGAGCTGGGAGGTTTGTAGGCCGTCTAGCAGTGGGAGGGTCGGCTGGGAGGGTCAACGGGGGTTTCGGGTGTGCCGGGTAGGATCGGCACAGGGGGGTGTTAAATGGATACATGCTGCTCAAGGGGATGGGAGGCAGGTAGGCAGGCTGGCATCAGGGGGGGGGGAATTAATGGAAACATGCTGCTCAGGGGGATGGGAGGCAGGCAGGCAGGCTGGCATCAGGGGTGGGGGTGGGACAAAGTCTGGAAGATAATGATGGGGACATAGAAGAGGCACTGAGGGCACTAAGGACATAGGATGCACTGAGGGCACTAAGTAGGACAGAGGCACTGGGGGCACTAAGGACATGGGAAGGAGGCACTGGGGACGTTAAGGACACAGTACGCTGGCACTGGGGGCATTAAGGACACAGTATGCAAGCACTGGGGCACTAAGGTAAGGACGTAGGAAGGGGCACTAAGGACATAGGAAGGGGCACTAAGGACATAGGAAGGAGGTACTGAGGGCAATAAGGACATTCATATGAATGAAGTAGTGAAGCAAAGTTATGCTATATTTTGCCCGTATCACACTACTCTTATTTCCTTGGCATTTTGAGCAGTTTACATCACCCTTTGGGTCCCTTGAGAAAGAATTTCGAAACATGGTCCATGTAGGGACCTGCTGACACAGTTGAAAGCTAAGTGGGAACTTCTCTTTCTCTTTTGCCATTGAAAATTAGTTGAGCATTTAAACAGTATGTTCATTTCAAGCTCTTTTTCTAAATAAGTCATACACAGTGATGGGGCGGTGGGTTTGGCTATAGGAGCTAACGCTCTTGGTCAAATTTCACAATTCTGAGTGTATGTGAACACTTTACTTACTTTATAAGCCAGTTATATATTTTGCTTATTAGTTTATAGCCCGTTATATTAACGGGTGCTAGAATATATGTGTGTGTCTGTCTTTATTTCTTTCTCTCTCTCTCCTTAGCCGCTTTCTGTATTTCTGTCTTTCTTTTTCCTTGGCTGTCCACCACCACCACCCCTTACCTGCTTCCCCTGTCCATTCTCCCTTTTACCTCCCCTGTGTCCACCACTACCCCTTCACTGCTCCCCTTATCCAGCAGCAGCACTTCTTCCTTTGTTTTACCTCCCCCCTGTCCATCATCACCTCTTTTCTGCTCCCCCTGTCCATCAGCAGGCTTCACTTCCATTTTCTTTCCCCCCCCCCCCCCGTCCATCAACACCTCTTTCCTGCTCCCCCTGTCCAGCAGTACACCTCCCTTCCTTTTTCTGCCCCCCGTCATCAGCACCTCTTCCCCTGTCCAGCAGCACCCCTTACCTCCTCTCGCGTCTGCCCTCTGCCGACAGCCGCCTCAAGCTGCTGTGGCCTGCAGACGCCGAAAGCCGCCTCGCCTCGAAGCCCTCCTCCCAGCAGCCGCCGCCAGCGCTGCTCCATGAAGCCCTCCTTCTGGCAGCCGCCACTCCGCACCGCCGCGCGCGCCTGAAACCGACAGCCACCTCTCTAATGTTTCCATCATCCCTGCCACCACGGAACCGAAGGCGTCCTGGTGTAGTGCATGTGCACTCTTGCCGGCCACAGCCCAACAGATTAGGGAAACAAGCGGTAAGAGTGAGCATGCGCGCTTAGCATTTTATTATATAGATACACATACACAAAAAAAAATCCTCTGATAAGTCATATTTCCTCTTGCTTTCTCACAGGAAAAAGGGTAAGAAACTCTATTAACTCCATTTAAATCCTGTGTGCTTGTGGAGCCTCAAGTTAGGAAAACCCTGGTTTTTTAAAATCCTGTGTTTTAGGTGAGCTGCTGATTTGGTAAAGCCTGCAGTTAGTAACTGTATTGAGGTTCAGAGACTTGGGCCATTGTCTCCGATTGGGGGGAAAGATTCTCAAAACGTAACATTGCCTTTAACATAGATGTGTCAGCTGGTTTAGCATGCATATATTTTAGTGACAGATTATCCAAACGGCCTACCGTGGTCTTTTCTGAGCTTCCTAGCAATATTCGATTCTGCAATGCAAATGGGCTCATCAATATTTAAACGAGCACGCCAAGCGTGGCATCGGCTTTTGGAGACCAAAAATCACAAGATTCACAAAAATTATAGTAGGGTTTGTTGTTGGGTTTGTTTTTTTTAAATTTTTTTTTTTGGGGGGGGGGGGAAAGACAAAAACACGCTTCTTGAGCATATGAATTATAGGTGTGTCTTATATGCCTTCTTCCTCCTGCTGCCCAGGGGATTGTCAGGGGGGTGTTGGCAGCAGGAGAGATGCCCACAATGGGCTGGGGAAGGCTTCGATGGCTGGGATAGTTTAGATGGGCTGAAGTGAGCTTTGACAGTGTTGACATATTCAATGGTCTGGTCTGTTTTATTGGTTATAACGATGTTTGTCGTTGAGGCGACTTGTATGTTATATGTAATTTTATATTCTGTATGCAAGTGTGTAATTTGTTTTCTAATCTAATCTAGTCTTCAGTTTATATACCGGGTCATCTCTCATTGGAGCTCGACTCGGTTTACAAGTGGTCAAAGACCAGAATACGCATGAAAATAAAGAAGAGAAAAGGGATTAGTTAATCTGTCATAAAAATAGATCTTTATGGTGATGTTTATATTGATGTGATTTGTATGTTAAATGTAATGTATTAGTTTGATTGGAAGTGTATAACTCGCTCTGGATAAGGGTGGGGGATAAATAAATAAACAAACAAACAAACTCCAGTAGATGGAACCTTAGCATAGTACTGGGCAGAACCTCTGGGTTTCTGGCCCAACAATATAAATCATTAATTTAGAGAGTGTGCACGGTTAGGCAGACTGGCCATTCAAGTCTTTATCTGCCACTATTTACTATGTTACTAAGTAACCTGCGCCACAAGCGAATCCACTTTAGGAAGAACAAAGAGCTGATTAAATTCCACATCCATCAGATAGAGATTTGCCATGGCTTTGGCCACTACAAGGGACCCCTCCGGGACTTTCCAATAGTCCATGAGCATTTTGGTAATGTCTCGATGAGAGGGAAAACAGGAGGTCTGTGCCCTTGTGCTAATCATAAGCGAGCACAGTGTAGCAGAGGACTTTGGAATCTTTGTTTAATTCCTGGAGGGATTCCGTGATCACCTCCAAAAACGCTGAAGGCTTAAGCAGCCTGCGCACAGCTGGGTCCTCTCTGAGATCAGAGGCTTCCACCAGTCCTGGATTCAGCTCCCCTAGAGATATAGCAGCATTTCCTGCTACAGAGGAACCTAACCGGGAGATTAAAGGCAATGAAATAGAGTCCATTTCATCACAGTTTTCCTCAGACTGAACCTCCCAATCTTGTGATTGTCCACGCTCTCATCACCTCGCGCTTAGACTACTGCAACATACTTCTCTTGGGCCTCCCGCGCACCCATCTCTCACCTCTTCAATCCGTTCACAATTCTGCTCCACAACTCATATTCCGTGAGAGCCGCTATTCTCACATGACCCCTCTCCTCAAGTCACTTCATTGGCTCCCCATCCATTTCCAAATACAGTTTGCTGACTTATAAGTGCCCTCACTCTGAAGCCCCCCAATATCTCTCCTCACTTATCTCCCTCTATGCTCCCCCCCAACCCCATGATCTCCACTCATTGGGCAAGCCCATTTTATCTGTATCCTTTTCTTCCACCGCCAACTCCAGACTCCGTCCCTTCTTTCTTGCGGCACCGTATGCCTGGAACAGGCGGCCTGAATCAGTAAGTCATGCTCCATCCCTGGAAGTGTTCAAATACAAGCTAAATGCCCACTTTTTTGAAACTGCTTTCAACTCTTAACTCCCACTTAATACTAATAGTAAATAGCACCAATGCTGGGGAATTGTGCTGGGGGGGAACCCCCTGTGCCAGCAGGGCCATGATCCCCAAGGGGGTCTATGCATCCCTTGTTAATCATGTAAGCATCAAACATCATATTGATGAATTCAGGTGGAAACCACTGAATAGGACATCCAGAAGGCCCCTACGGACACTCACAAGCTTCTTTCTAGGATTCTGCAGCTGCATCACAGCTGCTCTCCAATTCAAATCTGAACTGTTTGCCGGGCCCTCAGACCAACTGGGCACTAACAACCCCTGAGGGACCACATGAGGCTAAGCCAGAGGCTCCTGCCCTCCCCTCACGTGCAATGCGGGAAAGATTCCGGAAGACTGGAAGGTGGTGAATGTTACGCCGATCTTCAAAAAAGGTTCGAAGGGAGATCCAGGAAACTACAGACCGGTGAGTCTGACCTCAGTACTTGGAAAGATGGTAGAGGTGCTGATCAAGGACCGCCTCATTGATCACCTTGATGGACACGGTCTGATGAGGATCAGCCAGCACGGTTTCAGCAAAGGCAGATCTTGTTTGACGAACTTGCTGCACTTCTTCGAGGGAGTAAACAGGCAGATAGACAAGGGCGACCTGGTCGACCTTGTATATCTGGATTTTCAGAAGGCGTTTGACAAGGTTCCACATGAACGACTACTTCGGAAAATTGCAAGCCATGGAATCGAGGGTGAAATACTCACGTGGATTAAAAACTGGCTGAAGCATAGGAAACAGAGAGTGGGGGTAAATGGACAATACTCGGACTGGAAGAGCGTCACCAGTGGGGTGCCGCAGGGCTCGGTGCTTGGACCTGTGCTCTTCAACATCTTTATAAATGATCTGGAAATTGGTACGACAAGTGAGGTGATTAAATTTGCGGACGATACGAAATTATTCAGAGTAGTGAAGACACAGGGGGATTGTGAAGATCTCCAACGTGACTTAATCAAGCTCGAGAAATGGGCATCGACATGGCAAATGAGGTTCAACGTGGATAAGTGTAAAGTGATGTACATTGGTAACAAAAATCTCATGCACGAATACAGGATGTCTGGGGCGGTACTTGGAGAGACCTCCCAGGAAAGAGACTTGGGAGTTCTGATTGACAAGTTGATGAAGCTGTCCACGCAATGCGCAGCAGCGGCAAAAAGGGCTAGGAATGATAAAGAAGGGGATCACAAATAGATCGGAGAAGGTTATCATGCCGCTGTACCGGTCCATGGTGCGCCCTCACCTGGAGTACTGCGTCCAGCACTGGTCGCCATACATGAAGACGGACACGGTACTATCCAAGTTTCCAAGTTTATTAAGTATTTTTGATTTATCGCCTATTCAAAATTCAAGGCGATGTACAAATAAAATAGTTGGTAACACATTTACAATTATTAAATTAAACAAACGATTATCTAAAATACAAATACACATATAACATTACATTTAAAGGGTATTTGACTAGATTATAATGAAACATAAGGAAAGTTATTTAATGGTTACATTTGATAATAAAATCATTAATTCAAATTTTTTAAAATATTTAATTAAATTCAGGGGAAAAACAATAGGAAGGGGCACAAAGACAATTGACCTTTTAAGTTATGGATGCGGAAAGAAAAAAAGAAGAATTAGTTATTAAAGGCGTCAATATATAGAAAACTTTTAAGTTCTGACTTAAATTTTGTTAAGTTTTTTTCCTGTCTTAGGTACAATGGAAGATTGTTCCAAGATTGAGGGGCTGTTATGGAAAAGATAGTGTTACGCCTTGTGTTGATAACTTTTAGTGAGGGTCCAGAGAAGTGCGACTAAAATGGTTAAGGGACTGGAGGAGTTGACGTACAGTGAGAGATTGGAGAAACTGGGCCTCTTATCCCTTGAAAAGGTGATTACTGAAGGGAATAGACTTAGTAAAGACAGGTTGCTCACCCTTTCCACGGTAGGGAGAACGAGATGGCACTCTTTAAAGTTGACAGGGGTTAGATTCCATACAAACGTAAGGAAGCTCTTCTTCACCCAAAGAGTGGTAGAAAACTGGAATGCTCTTCTGGAACCTGTTATAGGGGAAAACACCCTCCAGGGATTCAAGACAAAGTTGGACAAGTTCCTGCTAAATTGGAACGCGCAAGTGAGGCTGGACTCATTTAGAGCACTGGTCTTTGACCTTGGGGGCTGCCGCGTGAGCGGACTGCTGGGCACGATGGGCCACTGGTCTGACCCAGCAGTGGCAATACTTATGTTCTTATGGAACACGAACAATCCTCAGATGGCCATCCACCACAAAATCAATGTGTTTTGAGGCAGATCAAGGCTTTTATTTTCAAACCAGGAAATCCAAGATGGCCATCGTGTCAGCAAATTTAGCACCAAAAATGGCCCGGGGAAGCTACACTGGGGAATAAAAATTAGTGATTTTAGAAATAGAGGAACATAATTCTAACCTCAGAATCCAAAACCAAAAATTGATTTTAAAGACACACCCCACCCCTCCCGATTGTTTGCTAGGCTGTCAGCCTGCCATGCTGCGTTGTGCTGGGAGCTGCAAGTATGGAAGATGCACACAACTTACAGGAAGAACCTCTGCCTCAACAAGCCTGGAATCTGGACTGCTTGTCTTCTAACTGCCCCTCGAGCCTAGAAAACCTGCCAGACTTCAACCCCCACCGGATCACGCACACATGAACTAGGGAAGGAAAGCAGTTGGCCCCAATCCTGGAAAAACTGCCACGGAGCCACTCAGCCTGTGCTCAAGCTCACTGTGGACAAACCTGGGGCGAGTCTTGCTCCCAAGGGAACAATCTCTGAGCCCCTGAACTGGTAGTGCAGGCTGTCCAAGTGGGTGCACTGCAAAGCAGTCTTCCCCTTGGAAGCAGACCCTCAACATCGGAGTCTGCACTCTCCTGCAGCCAGAGTTTTCCCAGGAGTGAGATCCTCTGCAGCACTGAAAAATCTTGCAAATGATTAAACTCCACCCCCCATAAATATAATTGAAAAATAAACATAAGCAGAAAAGACAAGCTCCCACCATTTTGCTTGTAGAGATACAATTGAGGAACTGGAGGACAGTCTAGAAGGACTGGAGGTGGAGCAAAAGAATGCTAATGAAGCTCCCTTCAAGAATTCTCGCAAGAAAGGATTGACTACCCATACGTTCAGGAACGGAGTTGTCTGTTGCACTAGAAATGCAGATGCTACTCAGCAATCTACAGATTTAAGAAGCAGCATTCCATCACGCATACACGAGTGCCTAATGACACGGGAACAGAATTTGCCCCCGTCCCCACAGGGAACCCTCCCGTGTTATTCTTTAGTGTCTATCTCAACCTCAGTCCTTCTACCCCAGCATTCATCAATGCAAGGCTTTTGAGGGTCAGTGGCTGGGTCTCATCCATACTCTGATTCTCCCCTCTCTCCTTGAAGAATGACACGGGAATGGTTTCCCATGGTTAACTGCAGGGACGGGGACAAATTCTGTCCTCTTTGTCATTCTCTACATTTCCCACCCAGAGTGATCATGTAGTACCAGCTGTATAATATTAAAGCAAAAGAATGCAACTCCTAGGGGAAGCAGGACAGGCATGTCCTGCTATCCTCGGAGAAAACCTGTTACAGATGAGTAAATTTGCTTACTCAGAGGACAAACAGAACATGTTTCTTACACATGGGAACCTCTAGTTACCAAGCTCATCGAAAACAATTAAAAGAACAGGGGCTTGCAATGGTAGGGTCAATCAGAACCTATTAACTTGAAATGATATACAGACCTGTTTTGAGGGTGCAGCCTGGAACAGAAGTGTGTGGAACGAACACAGAGGATTGCTAATTAGAAAATGGATGGTATAAAAAACCAAAACTTATATGGTTGTATGTGTGTGATGTGTTGAGTAATGCTTAGATGGCGACTGCGTTTGTGAAGAACTTGCACGGTCTGTGTCCTGTATCAATATTCCCTCTAAGGATTGGCCCGGTGCATGCAAATTTTCTCTCGTGCGAGCCACAACTTCTAAACATTTTTTTCATGTAAGCAACAAGTTCTAAAAACCAACAATTTTCCAGATTTGCAAATATTTTTGTGAGTGACCATGTAAAATCTGTGCACTAGAAATTTATATTCCTAATTCTAAACCACTTGTAGTATCCAAATACTGAAAATTCACAGGGCCCTAACACCCCATGAAAGCAACCGTTTTCATCAAATCAGAATGCAGAATTCTCAATTTCACCTTAAAGGTTCACAGTCTGAGTAATGAGAAGTTCTAATGTGAACAAACAAAAAAGCATTCCTTATAAGCCTAATTTCTACACGCCTATAAACATGTGCAACTGAGCATGCATATGGATACTCTGAAACATTATATTACTCTTGAGCTGAACTTTCAATTCATTCCTTTCTGCTTCTCTCCAGCATCAAACTTCAGTAGCTATCTTGTGAGAAGTCTTTAGCGGCAGCCACAAGAAATCTAGCAAAAGGTCCTTTGGCATGGACTGGAACCAGAGAAGGGGGAAATCAACAGGAGGGAGAGAAAAATAGCCCAATACATACCGCATTCATAAAGTCGTCATTCTTAAAGAGGATTCGGAGTAAGTGCCCTAGCATACACTCGGGATCAGCTCGACCTATTAAAAGAGAGAAGACATATAACCAAAGGTACTATTCTGTCATACTGAAACAAACCACATAGATGATCAAATCTGTAGAAAAGACAAGGAACCAAAATCTTATCACACTAAATACACAACACAGAAGCTAAAATGGGGATACTGTCCATGAGTGGAGGAGTTGTCTAATGTAGAGAGCTGCACGGGAATGGGGTCGGAGTGAATCCCATGAAGTCCGTAGGAATCCCACCCAGAATCAAATGGATCCCGCAGGGATAGAGAATAGTTCTTGAGGGCTCCCGTGGGAGTGTACCTGGCCTGCCCACGTGCCACTGGCAGCGGTTCCTCCTATACCCTGCTGGTAGCTGACCTGGAAGGCTTCCCTCTGAAACGGTGCATGTGTATATGCAGGAGGCGGAGGGCTGTCCATCTTGGCAGTGTGGACAGACCTTTTTCTCTTTAAAGGCCTCTCGGGAGGGGGTATGCTGCACAGGCTGGATGATGGGAAGCGACGGAAAGAGATGCTGCCAGTGGGGGAGGGACATGGGTGCGAGGAGCAGGAGGGAAAGAAAGATGGTGCACATGGGGCAAGGAAGAAAGGAAAACTGTTGGACGGTGGTGGAGAGAAGGGAAGGAGAAATACTGGATGTTATGGAGAAGGGTGGGACAGTGGAAAAGGATACAAAGAGGAATGAATGTTGGCCATGGTGATGTAGGGAAGGGAGGAAGAGATGCGTGGTGGGAATGGTGGCACCATGTGGGCGAGGCGAGGGGGTTGACAGGGAAATGAATGAGCAGAAGATAGTGATTATAGTGGGTGGAAATATGGTAATGGGGAGTAGATGGAAGGGAACAGAAGAATGGGTTAGAAAAGAAGTTGGAAATTTGATAGGCAGCTGAAAAGTGAAGAGAAGGAAGAAACATGGTGAAATTTGAGTGGACTTGAGTAGAAATAAAAAAATGGAGAAAAGAGCTGTATTGAAAGGTTAAATGTGTCAGAGGCAGCTGCAATGAAAGAATGGAACAAGACAGGAGAAAGAAGAAAAGACCGATGGACAGCAACCACTTGAACAAGAATTTGCAGAAAAGAGAGAAACTGGAACCAACTTGATGGAGAAATAAATCTCCAAACACAGGTAAAAAGAGGAATTTATTAACTGAAATAAGTCAGAACTTTGAGAAATGTATATAGCAGATATCTTTGTATTGTGTTCAACAGAAAAGTGTTGAAATACTTGCTGACCCTTGCTGTATGTAGCCAATGAGTATCCTCAAGCACCAACAGCTGAGGACTTCCTCCAAAAGGTGGCCATAACTTCCTTCTACCAAATGTAGCAGTCACTTGCAGCATCCTTGAGCCACTGAGTATGCATGCTTCCCAATTAAGATTTCCAAATAAAGTGTTTTTGCTTATTTGTAAATGGGTCTCTATCAAAGCCTCTAATTCAGTAGCATAATTAAATGAAATAACTACTAGAGAATGACACAGAGACTAGAAAATGATACGGCAAGCCCGCAGGAACAGGGGGGGGGGGGGGAATTGGCAATTTGCCACGGGTATGGGAAAAAAGCTTTTCACCGCCCCGCAGAGTGGTAAATGCCTAGTCTCCGCAGTAAAGGATCTTGCCTTCCTCCCCACCAGCAACTCCCTCGCAATCGCGGGTCTAGCAGCCCACAATCGCGGGTCCAGCAGCCCCCCCTCCCTCCCTATCACAGATCCAACAGCCTCCATTCCCTCGCATCCTCCCTCCCTCGCTTCCAATCAGGGGTCAAAACCAGCAAAAAAACTAACCCAAACAAACTGCGACTGCCACTTTGTGCCTCCTGCCAAGGGCCTACCAGCCTCTTAGAAGCTTCACTGATGAAGAAGGAACATCACAGGCCAACTCCAGGATCTTCTTCCGGCTAAGTCCCTCCTTCTGATGTAACTTCTAGTTTCACCGCAATGCCCAGGCCATATTTCTTTAGCTTCCAGCTGGCTTAGTGCTCTCTCTAAGCTCAGGGTAGTGGCTTAGCTGCATTCCCCTAACACTCTTCCTGTCATGTGTAACTGTGGTATTTTGTTAGCATGATTTTTCTGTGTAGCATTCTGTACTAATCTGGCTTATTCAGTTTTCTCAATAGTGGAGGGGATATTTGTGAAGGGGAGACAGGGGTTTTGTTGATCCTTGCTCTGTATTATTTGTGTTTATAAAATGACAATTGTACAGAATATGGTTTCTTTTTATACTTTAATAAAATAAGTTCAATATAAAATCATAACTATTCGAGGCTTGTGCGGATGAGATCAGATGGTTTGAGGGACGGGGTGGGGACAGAGCTCGCGGGAACAGAGACCAAGCTCGCGGGGATGGGGTAGGGAGGGGGACAAAATTTTTCCCTACATCATTCTCTAATATTTACTTCTGAAGTTTATGGGGACAAGTGGGGATGGAAGAGATTACTTGCAGGGACAAATTCGATTTCATTGGGAAAGGGTTTGATTTCTGTCCCCGCACAACTCTCTAGTCTAATGGTTAGTGCAGTGGCCTGAGAACCTGGGGAGCTGGATTTGATTCCCACTGCAGTTTCTTGTGACTGTGGGTGAGCCACTTACCCCTCCACTGCTCCACATGCAAAATAAGTACCTTTATGTGAATATGTAAAACACTTTGATTGTAACCACATAAAGATGATATCAAATCCCATCCCCTAGCCATCATAATCCACTATCCTGCAAAGAGTATAAGATGAAATTTGCTGTCAAATTATAAGATGAAATTAAAAAAACAAACAAACAAACATAACCCACCCACAAAAAAAAACGTATCCACTCATTTCCTTCACTTGAGTTATATGGATTATGACCCCCTGCCAACAGATAGAAACAGAAAACCTTCCAAGCTGATTCTATTCCCTTGTAAGGCAACTGCAGTTGAAACTCTAATTCAGGGCTGCCCAAATCCGGTCCTCGAGATCTACTGGCGGGCCAGGTTTTCAGGATATCCATAATGACTATGCATGAGAAAGATTTGCCTGCACTGCCTTCTTGGTATGCAAATCTCTCTCATGCATAGTCATTGAGGATATCCTGAAAACCTGGCCTGCCAGTAGATCTCGAGGACCGGACTTAGGCAGCCCTGCTAATTAGTACATTATATTGAAGCTCTCAATGCCGACTTCCAAACAATGGTTCAAATTAACAAAATATCACCACCACTACCATAAATCAAACTGTATAAACCTGAAGCCCTGGACTCAGTAGAACACCCAGAGACTTCTGGTATCGCGAGGAGACCTCTGAAACTGTTAAAAACATACACCTCCCAAAATAGGATGAATATGTCAGTACTGTGAAATAAAAAGTACTGTACAGTACTCCTCCGATATTCGCAGGGGTTCCATTCCAGGAACCCCCGTGAATGCTGAAAAACCGC
Organism: Geotrypetes seraphini; assembly: GCF_902459505.1. Classification (NCBI taxonomy): domain Eukaryota; kingdom Metazoa; phylum Chordata; class Amphibia; order Gymnophiona; family Dermophiidae; genus Geotrypetes; species Geotrypetes seraphini. The sequence goes on from NC_047100.1 coordinate 45,342,528, forward strand.
GAATACGGTTTTTAGTGGGGGAGATAGGAGAGGGCAGCCGGAGCACCAGCGAGTGAAGGAAATCACTCGCAGTATGCTCCGATCGCCTCTTCCTGCACTAAAGTCGGGCTTCACCAATTAGGAGCTGCTTTGACACACAGGTCCTGATTGGTGAGGCCCGACTTTAGTGCAGGAAGAGGCAGTCTTGAGCATACCGCGAGTGATTTCCTTCACTCGCCGGTGCTCCGGCTGCTCTCTCCAGCTGCCCTCTCCTGCCCGGTCATTCGCAGTTGGAAAATCCACGAATGATTGGGACCGCAAACGACGGGGGAACCACTGTAAACAGAAATCATGTCACCAAACAAAAGATACAACCACTACACTAAAAAGGAGAAAAAAAAAGGAGACCTCAGCAACCTTAATTTAAATTGTATTTGTCTTGAAATACCAGGTCCCAATATAATTCATCTGTCTCACTGAAAAACTCTGTAGCTTTATATTTTGTAATTTTTCATTCAATAAACAAAACTGCAAAACATTGTTGATATGCAAACATCATACGAAGAGCAAAAAATATCAAGCACTTGGACTCCAAACAGGAACCGCCACCGTTTCACACAAGTGTCAGCTTCCTCAGGGAGGTTATTAAATTTAGCCCATAGATTCATTAAAGCTTTGCCCTTAAAGATGGAAAAAAAAACCCTGTAAATTTACAGTTTGTTGTTTAATCTTCACCAAACTTTCACAATGAGCACCCTATCATTCTACTACTTTTCTTTTCGAAAAAGATGGTGTCAACTACATCAGATGCTAACAAATTTATCTCATACATCAGAGTGCCCGCACTTTTTCGGCTTGCGAGCTACTTTTAAAATGATCAAGTCAAAATGATCTACCAACAATAAAATTTTTAAAAACACAAAGCACATTGTATGCAGAGAAAATGTTTATCATCATTTATATTCATTTTTTTTTCCCAAAGAGATCAAGACAGATGACTTTAAAATATGCAACGTCACCTCAGTAACAACTATACGAAAATAGACAAATATAACCCCTCCCTTTTTACTAAACCGTGATAGCGGTTTTTAGCGCAGGGAGCAGCGCTGAATGCCCCACGCTGTTCTCGACGCTTATTGGCTCCCTGCGCTAAAATCTGCTACTGCAGTTTAGAAAAAGGGGGCCATAGTGCAAAATATAGACAGCAGATATAAATTCTCAAAACAAACACATTTTGATCACTAAATTGAAAATAAAATAACTTTCCTACCTTTGTTGTCTGGTTGCACTTTCTTCTTCTGACTGACCAACTTTTTCTTCCTCTCTCCTTGCCCCCTTTCTTTCTCTCTCTCTGCCTCCCTGTCCCCCTTTCTTTCTCTCTATATGTCCCCTCTTTCTTCTAAAAAAACCTTTCCAGGATGTCAATTATGCCTCTCTAAAGCCTGTACTAATTACTAACTTACCTAGTCTAGCCTCTGACTCTCTTACTCCTGTCCCGATAATATATTGCAATGCCAGACAATAATAATAATAATAATAATGATAATAATTTATTTCTTATATACCGCCAAAGCCGTAGAAGTTCGAGGCGGTTTACAATAAAGAAGGCTGGACAAACAGCGAAAATTGGTACAATCAGCGAAAGAAGATACAATTGAGAGGGATGGACATTCAGCGCATATAATATAATATAAGAAGGACTAGACAGTCAGCGGATATTGGTACAGTCATAGGGGATAGGGGAGTTAGGCTATAAATCAGTTAAATAGGTTAGTTTTTAATAATTTCCTGAAGTTTAGGTAGGATGAGGAGTGCGAGATAATATTGCTCAGCCAATCGTTGAGTTGACCTGCTTGGAAGGCAAGAGTTCTATTCAGGAATCTTTTGTAATGGCAGCCCTTTAGAGAAGGGTGGCTGAACAGGTGGGTTTTACGTGTGGGTCTGGAAGGGCGGTCTAGGATAAAATGGGGAACCAAGTATGAGGGGGCCGAACCAAGGATGGATTTGAAACAGACAGGAAAACTTGAACTGTACTCTTGCTTCCAAGGGTAGCCAGTGGAGTTTTTGGTAGTAAGGGGATAAGTGTTCCCATTTTTTTAGCCCATATATCAGTATGCAACAAGGTTCAAATACTAAATAACCTCCTTGGGGATCTTGATCCTGATTTCTTGTGCATTACTGAATCGTGGACTGCTAAAGATGATTTATTTACTCAACATGAGCTGTTACACATAACAGGAAAAGATGCTTACATCAAGGCATTGAGGGAAAGTTTCTCAAAACTTTGAGGTAAAATCTGACGTGCTGCTGTCACAGGCGTAAATATAATGTTTTGCAAAAGACAAGTTACTCTCAAAAAACCCATGCATGCAAATGAGGTTCGCTATATTTGCATATGATGAGTCGCTGGTGTTAGCGATCGGCATACATGCAGAATATACCCGCACATTAAAAAAAAAAAAAAAATACTCCCCTCCCCCCCAAATTAAAGGACGGCAAGAGGGATGCCCACTCCCTCTTGCTGCCAGGGTCCCCATCCCTCCGAAACCCTCAGCAGGAGGGATGCCCACTCCCTCCTGCCGCTGACGGATGCCTTAAGTATCTGGGCCAATCAGAGTCTTTGGCCCCTCCCTGGATGTGCTGGGGAGGGGAAGGCCCGTCATTTTGAAGAAGCAGGCCTGCTGGCCAGAGGGAATGGCATCCTTCCGGCCGGCCTTGGACTGAGAGGTACAGAGGTGTCGGGGTGGGGGGGGGAAGAGGGGCACCACTGGGAGTAGGAAGGAGTGTGGTCATCCTTCCTCTAGGGCGGGTGGGGTTGTCATGAGGTGGGAATCACTGGCAGCAGAAGGGAGTGGTCATCCTTCCTGCCAGGGAGTTGTCAGGGATGGGAATCACCGGCAGCAGGAGGGAGTGGGCCTCTGTCCTGCTGGCAGTGTGAGAGTTGCCGGGGGGACGGGGGCAAAATTTTCCAGCAGGTGTGAGCTTTTAAACCTTACTTTCCTGTCAATGCCTGAGCTAATCAGTGCTCAGGCGCTGACCAGAAAGGCCAAAACAGCTCAGACCTCCTGGAAAATTTTGCCCGCAAATCTAGGACAGCGAGGTTAGGGAATCAGCCAGCGATAACAGAGAATCACCCGGAGTACTCGTTTAAGTATTAATGACCTTGTTATAATACATCTAGTATTTAAACATTTATAAATTGTCAAAATTGCCCCCTTCTTTAGCCAGGGACCTAGTAATGTTTCAAAGGCACTTTTCCCTCTAGATAATTCTCAAAAGAGCCCACAAGACAGAAGATAGTGTTTAACTTGCAAATAAGTAAATATATCCTGTGGAGTTAAGCCACATCTAACCCGAAGCTCTGGAAAAGGGTGAATCTGTTCCAAAGTAGAGAATAACACGGGGACAAATTTGGCCCCATCCCCGCAGGAACTCATTTTCCCGTCCCCACGAGTTCTTTTCCTGTCCTTGCCCCATTCCTGCAAACTCTGTCCTCATCTGCACAAACCTCAAACACTTTAAAATCGTAAGTGTTTGAGGCTTCTGCGGTTAAGGCAGAGCTTACAGGAATGGGTCAGGGTCAAGGACAACGACAAAACTTGTGGGAACAGGATGGGGACATCAAGTTCCTGCGGGGACAGGGAAAAATTTGTTCCCGTGTCATTCTCTCCTCCAAACCAACATCACAGAACTGATCCGCGTACAATAAGCCCTTTGCTTCACAAGTTATGAACACCCCACCAGGAGCAAACTCCAGATTGTATCTTAAGGGGCGTACCATGAATGCCACTGTCCTTCTAAAAGAAACTCTTTGACCCCTTCCAAACCCACAGTGTGGTTTCTACAGATTGTGTACTCCATGTACGCAAAAGTTGGGGGATCCATGACCTATGCATTAACCCAGTGGTCTCAAACTCGCGGTCCGCCAGGTACTATTTTGAGGCCCTCTATATGTTTATCATCATCACAAAAGTAAAATAAAACCGTTTCTTGATCATGTCTCTTTAGCTATAAATGACAATATTATTATTAAGACTTAGCTAAAAGGAAAGATTTATAAACTATAAAGAGTTTTACCGCATGCAAAATTGTCGTTTCTTTAATAAGACATTAACTATTTTTTCTTGAGACCCTCCAAATCCACAATGTGGCCCTGCAAAGGGTTTGAGACCACTGAGTTAAGGGGAACAGTTAACCTGCTGGCTGGGCTGGAGGGCAGAGGGGAGTACAGGACAATCAAGCCATTGTGACATCACTGATGAGGCTGGCTCTTATTGGTGGAATGAGGCATTATGACATCACAATCTCACCTCTAAACTCAACATACTACTACTACTACTATTATGAATTATTTCTATAGCACTACCAGATGCACGCAGCGCTGTACAGAGTCACAAAGAGTAAGAAAACAGTCCCTGCTCAAAAGAGCTTACAATGTAAATAGGCAAACAGGATGTCATGGATACAGTTAACCTCTGAAAAAATGGCTATCTTCTTATATTAGTTTACCGGGATCAAATCTCTAAGTGTGCTGTAATCATATAGAAACCGGTATGGAATACTTTCAAATCGTTTCAATGAATTATGAGTATGAATTATGGGGATGGATACAGTTAAGGCAGTGGTATCAAACTCGTGGCCTGGGGGGCCACATGTTGCCTGCCAGGTACTATTTTGAGGCCCTCGATATGTTTATCATCATCACAAAAGTAAAATAAAACCGTTTCTTGATCATATGTCTCTTTAGCTATAAATTACAATATTATTATTAACACTTAGCCAAAAGGAAAGATTTATAAATTATAAAGAGTTTCTTTAATAAGACATTAACTATTTTTTTTCTGAGGCCCTCCAAGTACCTACAAATCCCAAAATGTGGCCCTGCAAAGGGTTGGAGCTGGAGACCACTGCATTCGAGGGATTTGGCCCACTGAAGTCTGTTTGGTTTCTACCCACCACTTATATTCTTGAGTTTTCTATTCAAGAATTGTCCTCAACTGAGTTGCTTGATAATATTTAACAAGGTTAGAACTGCCAGTCCCATCTCTCTCTTACTTAAATAAAGCATCATCCTCCCCACCTTAGGCCACCTATTAGCCCAAATAAAACAAGAGATCCTCCATTGGAGACTGTCCAGTATCGTCCCACCCATATTGGGAGTGTCTGGAACAAAAACAGAATCTGAGATAAAATAATCATTTTTACTATTTCAATGCATCCAAGCCAGGAGAAGCTCATCCCTTCCCATTTATCTAGATCCCTTCAGATGTTCTGAAATAATGGTTTATAATCAAGATCATACAAGTCGGCACCGAGATGCCTAAAATAAATTCCCAAATGTATCTCATAGTCAAACACACCTAAAAGGGAAAAGCTGCTCTAATTGCCAAACCAGGTTCTCCTCTAAATTTATATTCAATACTTCCGATTTATTTAAATTGACACAAAACTCCAATACAGAGCCATAAGAACCACTGTTAGTGAACCTTCTGGTTCCTGCAAGGTAAAAAATCAGCAGCAAAGAGGCTCAGTTTATAATCCCCATTCTATGTTTGATTGCCCCTAATCCAAACGTTCTTACACACCACACCCTCTGTGCAAATGAAACCACCAAAGCGAATAGAATGAGCGACAGGGGGGCACCGCTGCCTAGTCCCACGCTACAAGTAGAATGTCTCTCTCAGTAGCTACCGTTCACCTTAATAGCCCCCATTGTGTTCGTATATAAAATTTGTATCCAATCCTACAATCACTGATTTAACCTCCACCTCCAATTAAATATTTGAACTTGTATGATTTCAAGACAGTTCTATTTCTTTAAATGTTATTTTTAAGAGTATTTTCCACTGTTCCGTTGTCCATTGCCGACGAAGGCTGCCCGCGTTTCACTTTGGCTGCATCAGGGCTTTGGACAAAGGTATCAACGCATTTCGAACAGCAGTTGCTTCTCTCTGGTCATTACAATCTATTGCCTTCATCGGCAATGGACAACATAACAGTGAATCATGAGCTAAGTACTCTTAAAAATAACATTTAAAGAAATAGAACTGTCTTGAAATCATACAAGTTCAAATACTTAAATATTTAATTGAAGGTGGAGGTTAAACCAGCGAGGACTGTCCCATAGAAGTTTGCAAGCTGAGTTAAATAGTCGGCAGCAAACTGGGATCTGAGGTTTCTCCTCCTATACATTAGAGCTCTAAAGTGGTAGGGCTCTAATATAACAAAAAGAAACAGGGGAAACAAAACCAAACACACAACAGCACAATACCAAAGTGGAATTGTCCCAATCAGAATGGTGCGCACCAAAAATGTGTCCTTCAACTCATCTGATAGATTCAAATGCCTTTATTCATCCAATGACTCTATGACCCGACATGCCTAACCGGTCCGCCTCAGGAGTCTTATGAGCCTTTGATGGGTGTGTTGAAGAAACCGTATGAAATAGAAAGATGCACGCACCCTCTAAATATGGCTGGCTTAAGTCGTAAAGCAGTGAAAAACACTGCGACCGTGCTGCAAATTGAAAAAAGGATTTAAAGAAGTAAAAAGAATTTGAAAGTTGAGAGAGTATTTTTGTTTTTTGAACTGATATTTTCTCTCACATAGCCTGTATATAATAATTGCTTGGTGAACCCCACTATTTACCCTTCTCTCTTGAGAATATTGACCATTTAAACCTACTCTGTTTTCTATCTTTCAACCAGTTCTATCCCGTGACTTTCTAATTTTCTCAGAAGTCTTTCGTGAGGTACTTTGTCAAATGCCTTTTGAAAATCCAAATACACAATATCAACCGGCTTATCTTTATCCGCCTTAGCTGGGGGGAGAGGTACACTTGGTTACTTGCACTATCATGAAATCCACATCTGGCTTAAATAGCCTGCACACAGTTAGATCCTCTCCAAGGTCCAGAGCCTCCTCTGTTCAGGATCCAGCTATCCCAGACGTGAAGCAGAATTCCCACCTATTGAAGACCCATATTGAGAAAGTAAAGGCATGGACACTGAATTCATATCATCCCAGTCCTCCTCCAACTGAACTCCCATCTCTTGCTCAGGGCTCCACTGAGGAGGACTTGAACCCTTGGAAGGAGAGACCCCTGGTGCCAGCATCACTGTGAAGTCTGAGGGTTCCATGTGGCCCTTGTTAAACAAATGCTTCATACTGCATATTGATGAATTCTAGAGCAAAACTATACCCAGGACACCTGAGGTCACTTGCCGTCACTCCCGTGTCCCTTTCTGGTGTTTTATGGCAAGTGTGCGGCTGTGCTTCACTGGTGTCGCACTTTTACTCTTTCCTGGCTCTAACTAGGACTTTTGGTCTGGAACATGAGCCATCTGGGATCCCACATCCCCAGAAGAACTAGAGGAGGCTCCTGAGCCACCCACGCGCTATGCGACATGTAGAACACGGGCGGTCCTTGGCCCACTATTGAGGGCAAATCTGGCATGAATCTGAGGTATCCTGGCCTAAGGTGTCCATGCCTCATGATTGTAACCTATAGAGATATTTTGAGGTATAGAGGCTTTTATTTTCAAATTGGGATATCTAAACTTGAAACTTGAAAATGGCAGCCACAACAGCAATTCTGATGCCAAAACAGACTGTGGGAACTACACTAGGGGTCAAAAAAATAATGTTTTTAGGATTTTAGGGGAAGGGGATCCTATCGCTATCCCTAGCACCAAAAAAAAAAAAAAAAAAATCAGTTTTAAAGAACCTCCCCCCCTGATTTTCTCCGATAGGCTGTCATCCTTGTACTGACTGTGCCATGCTGTGGATTGAAACTGCAGCCAGAGAAATGGGAGAGCTTCCACCTCAACAAGCCTGGAACTCAGACTGCTTGACTCTGACTGCCTCTCCAACCTACTGGCAGGCCGGAGACCTCAACCCTCACCAGAACTCACGCGTGCAGTAGAGGGGAAGAAACACAGTCAGCCCTGATCCTGGGGAAAAAATGCCAAGGAGCCACACAGCCTGCACTCAAGTCCCCTGTGGACAGAACTGGGGCGAGCCTTGCTAAACTAAACTAAAGCTTAACTTTATATACTGGGTCATCAACCTAAGGAAGCTCAACTCGGTTTACAACAATTAAATAAGAACTGAAAAAAGTAATAGCAGAGGTTTCAAAAGAGGTTAATTTTCAAAATGTTTAGCAACTTCGCAGCGGTATTCTAGATTAATTGTAATCTTTGGATACATATTTTTGTAATGGCAAAGTAAATAGCATTGCAATACTCTAGTCGGGATAACATGATTGACTGGACCAAAACAGAGAAATGTCGATGATCAAAAAGATATCCAACCTTCCTCAACATTCGTAAACTAAAAAAGAATTTCTTGACCAAGGAATTTTTTGATCCTTGAAGGTATGAGAAGAATCAAAAAGGACTCCCAATATCTTAGAAGAGAACTCAATCTGCAAAGAGGCCCCAGATTCCAAAACTACAGTAGAAAGAAGACAGTCCAATTTTGGGCCTAACCACAGAAGTTTAGTTTTAGTTGTATTAAACTTCATCTGGACAGATATAGCCCAGGCATGAAGTTTGGAAATGCAATAATTTACTTTGAAAACTAAATTGGTAGTATCCGAATCAATCTCAATCAATATAAAGCACAGTTACTTACCGTAACAGGTGTTATCCAGGGACAGCAGGCATATATTCTCACATGTGGGTGACGTCATCTACGGAGCCCCAGCGCGGACAGCTTTTCAAGCAAACTTGCTAGAAGTTTCAAGTTTGCACACTGCACCACGCATGTGCATGCCTTCTCGCCCACTAGAGGGTGCATCCCACCTCGTGGTCCTCAGTTCCATAACTAGCATAGAAGCCATCCCCGGGGAGGCGGGCGGGTTGTGAGAATATATGCCTGCTGTCCCTGGATAACACCTGTTACGGTAAGTAACTGTGCTTTATCCCAGGACAAGCAGGCATGATATTCTCACATGTGGGTGACCTCCAAGCCAACCAAAAAAGGGCAGGTGGGAGGATGGCAATTTAGGAAAACAGATTTTGCAAAACTGACTGGCCAAACCGGCCGTCACTCCTGGATAAAGTGTCCAGACAGTAATGAGAGGTGAACGTATGAACCGAAGACCAAGTGGCAGCTTTACATATGTCCTCCATAGGAGTGGATCGGAGGAAAGCCACTGAAGCTGCCATCGCTCGGACCTTATGCCCCGTGACTCGACCCGGGGGCGGAAGTCCAGCCTGAGCATAGCAAAAGGAAATGCAAGCAGCCAACCAGTTAGACAGAGTGCGCTTGGAAACCGGATGCCCTAATCGATTAGGATCGAAGGACAAAAACAATTGAGGAACCTTCCGATGAGACCTGGTGCGTTGAAGGTAATAAGCCAACGCCCTCTTACAGTCAAGCGTGTGAAGCGCCGTCTAGCCAGGATGGGAGTGGGGCTTAGGGAAGAATACCGGAAGGACAATGGACTGATTGAGGTGGAAATCAGAAACCACTTTAGGTAAAAACTTAGGATGGGTACGGAGAACCACCTTGTCATGATGAAAGACAGTGAAAGGAGGGTCCGCAACCAAGGCTTGCAACTCGCCAATCCGCCTAGCGGAGGTGAGGGCAATCAGAAACACCACCTTCCAAGTCAGAAATTTCAAGAGAGACTTGTTGAGTGGCTCAAAAGGGGGTTTCATCAGTTGAGCCAACACCACATTCAAATTCCACACGACTGAAGGAGGCTTAAGAGGGGGACAAACCCTGAGTAACCCTTTCATGAAGCGTGTCACCAAAGGATGGAGCGACAGAGGGCGGCCATCCAGATGTTGATGGAAGGCAGAAATAGCACTAAGATGAACACGCACCGAAGTGGTTTTCAGGCCAGAGTGCGACAGGTGGAATAAATAGTCCAAAACCGAGGACACCGGAACCGACACCGGATCCAGGTGAAAAGACGAACACCAGGTAAAGAACCTGGTCCATTTCTGCGAATAACAAAGCCTCGTCGAAATCTTGCGTGAGGCTTCCAATACCTCCCTCACCGATTGAGACAGATCAGGCGCAGTTAGGGAGCAAGAAACCAGGCTGTCAGGTGTAATGACTGCAGATTGGGATGTAACATGGATCCTTGACTCTGTGACAGCAGAGAAGGAAACACAGGCAGAAGAAGAGGCTCCCTGGCACTGAGCTGAAGCAGTAGGGAGAACCAGTGCTGACGCGGCCACCGAGGTGCAATGAGAATCATCGTGGCCGTGGACGATTTCAGATGTACTAACGTTCGCATGATCAGAGGAAAAGGAGGGAACGCATACAGGAACCTCCCCTCCCAATCGAGAAGAAAGGCATCGGCCTCCAGACGGTCCCGCGAGTACATCCGAGAACAATACAGGGGCAGTTTGTGGGTCTCCGGCGAGGCAAACAGATCCACCTGCGGCGTTCCCCAGCGAGCGAAAACCTCGCGCAGAACTGCTGAGTGTAGAGTCCACTCGTGCGGTTGCAGAAGTCGACTGAGTTTGTCTGCCAGACAATTCAGTTCTCCTTGGATGTAGACCGCCCGAAGGAAGATGTTCCGGGAGACTGCCCACTCCCAAAGGCGAAGAGCCTCCGAGCAGAGGGGCCAAGAGCCCGTTCCACCCTGCTTGTTCACATAGTACATTGCCACTTGATTGTCCGTGCGGACGAGGACAACCTGATTCCGCACTATGTGAACGAATGCTCGGAGTGCTAGAAAGATGGCCCGAAGCTCTAGCACGTTGATGTGACACCGACGGTCCTCGGCAGACCACAGGCCCTGCGTGCGAAGACCGTCGATGTGGGCTCCCCACGCGTACTCCGAGGAGTCTGTGGTCAGAACCTTGCGAAACGGAGGGGTGAGAAACAGTAAACCCTTGGACAGATGTGAAGAGTTTGTCCACCAACGCAGCGATTTCCGCAAAAGCGGAGTCACCGCAATGAGGCGAGACACTGGATCGCACTCCTGACGCCACTGGGAAGCGAGGGTCCATTGTGGGATCCTCAGATGCAGCCTGGCAAACGGAGCGACGTGGACCGTCGACGCCATATGCCCGAGCAGTATCATCATGCGGTGGGCCGACACCACCGATAGTTGAGAAACCTGACGGCCCATCCGGACCAAGGCTTCCAACCGCTGGGGCGGGAGATAGGAGCGCAGGCGCACCGTGTCCAGCACCGCGCCTATAAATTGAAGAGACTGAGCCGGGCACAACTGAGATTTTGGAAAGTTTATCTCGAACCCGAGGCTCTGCAGGAAGGCAATAGACCGTCGGGTCGCTGAGATAACCCCCTCCCTGGTCGGGGCTTTGATAAGCCAATCGTCCAGGTAAGGGAACACATGAAGCCCACGAGACCTCAGGGCTGCCGCAACCACCACCATGCACTTCGTGAAGACTCGTGGAGATGAAGCCAGGCCGAAGGGCAGGACCCTGTACTGTAGGTGCAAATCCCCCACCTGGAATCGTAAAAATCTTCGGAAGGCGGGATGCACCGGAACATGGGTGTATGCTTCCTTCAAGTCGAGGGAGCACATCCAGTCCCCCTCCTCCAAAAGAGGATATAAGACCGGGAGAGACAGCATTCGAAACTTCTCCCGGACCAGGAATTTGTTGAGCTTCCTGAGGTCCAGTATGGGGCGCAGGTCCCCGGTCTTTTTTGGAACCAAAAAGTAACGGGAGTAAAACCCCGTACCCCGCTGGTCCTGGGGGACCGGTTCGACCGCCCGAAGCACCAATAGGGCCCTGGCCTCGGCCAGAAGGGTCGGCAGCTGCGATCGGTTGCAAGAGGCCAGATTTGGAGGATGGTCCGGTGGCGAGGATACAAAGTTGAGCGAGTAGCCCTCGGAGACGGTCCGGAGCACCCAAGCGTCTGAGGTTATCTCGGTCCATGCCACCCGGAAGAACCGAAGACGCCCCCCGATAGGAAGGGGTTCCTGTGATATCGCGGAGGGGAACCCGCCCCGTCCGCTCAGCCCGTCAAAAGGAAGGCGCGGGCTTAGAAGGACCCTGCGCCGGGGCTTGGGTTTGTCCCCCTCTGCCTCGCTGAGACGGACGTCTCGGAGGTGGCCTTGAGAAAGCCGGGGTCGACTTCTGAGGATATCGGCGCGGCGGAGGCCGGAAAGGTTTCTGCGGCGGGGGCCTAGGTTTGGGGCAGACCAGGGATGCTAACGAGCGCTCCTGCTCCAACAACCGCTTGGTCGCCGCATCTAAGGACTCGTCAAATAACTCGGACCCCACACAAGGCAAATCTGCAAGACGTTCCTGCAGGTTTGGGTCCATGTCGAGGGTGCGAAGCCAGGCCAAGCGGCGCATGGCCACTGCGAAGGCCGACACCCTCGAAACCAGCTCAAATGCGTCATACACCGCATGAAATAGGTACAACCGCAATTGAGACAGGTTGGACATAAACTTATCAAATCCTGCTCTTTGGGAGTCCGGTAACGAGTCTCGATATTGAGGAAGGTCCTTCACCATGCCACGCAAATAGGAGGAAAAGGTGAAGGCATAATTTAGAACCCTGGTGGCCATCAGGGAATTTGAATAGAGGCGACGGCCAAACTTGTCCAGGGTCCGCCCCTCCCTGCCGGGTGGAACCGCCGCAGAAACCCGTGAGGGCTGTGATTTCTTAAGGGCAGACTCCACCAGAAGAGACTGGTGGGAGAGCTGCGCCTTTTCGAACCCTTTAGGGGGCACCGTCCTATATTTCGCTTCCATTTTTGAAGGCACAGACGTGACTGTAAGAGGGTTTGACAAGTTCTTCAACCAGGTCTGCAGAAGGACTCTGTTGAGGGGGAGCCTAGGCACCTCTCTAGGAGGAGTGGGAAGGTCCTGTTCCTCCAAAAATTCTTTGGAATATTGAGAACCGACCATCAGGTCTAACCCCAGGGCTCGGGCCATGTCCTGAACAAAGGAGGAAAATGAGGACGGCCTGGCCGGGGGAGACGGGGTTCTCGACCGCCCCACCGAGGAGAGGGGAGAAGCCTCATGGGAATAATGAGGATCCCTAACTGACCCCGAGTCCCAGGACCCCCTCTCCAAGGCCCTCGAGGGGGAAGGAGAAATTCTCCGCCTCGCAGAACCCTTGGGTGAGGACCCCGGGGTCTGGGGGACACTCTCCCACTTCCTCGGCGAGGCGGCACGGGAAGACTTCCCATGAGGTGATCGGAGGAGCCTCGGGTTGTCGAGGCGCAACTCCGACACCTGCAGCGCCTCGCCCCCGAGCGGCGAGGAACGATCGTGCCGAGGCGAGCCTCGCGGCCGCTTAGACTTCCTCGATCGGCGCCTCGTCCGAGGTCGCGTCGAGGGCGAGGCGTCCCGGGATGACCCCGAGGAAGAGGAGGAAAGACGGCGCACTCTGCGCAACTTTTCCTTGGGCCTCACACTCCGCTCAGGCGGCCCCCCCGAGGTCGAGGTCAGGGGCGGGGCCGAGACCGAGGTTAAGGGGGGCCACAGTACCCGAGACCGAGGCTCCCGAGGTCGAGGGAGCCGAGGCCGGAGCCTCCGAGACCGAAGGCGCCCCGGCCGAGGTCGAGGCCGCCGGAACCGCAGCCCGCTGCAACACTTCCAGGGCCCCCGTCAGCTCCGATGAAATCAGGGCTCGAAGGAGTTCCTGGAAGGCCGGAATTCCCACGAAGGTGGGGAGTTCCGAGTCCGGAGCACACTCCCTGGAGGGCGACCTCGGTCTCGAGTATTTCCTCGGGGTGTGCGAAGTCGAGGTCCGAGGCGGGGCCGGGGTCGACCCACCCGCCTTAGCCTGAGTCGAAGATGGCTTCTTTGCTGAAGGGGATGGAACAGAGGACTTACCCGAAGCCGGCTTCCCTGTAGACGCCTTAGAAGACGAGGGCCGAGGCGAAGCTGAGGCCCCCGAGGACGAGGTCAAGGCCGGGGCCGAGGACGAGGTCAAGGCCGGGGCCGAGGCCGAGGCCGACGTCGAGGCCTTAGGCGGCGTGTCGACGGCGAACAATTCCGCCATTCTGGCCTTACGGCGACGGAGGGCTCTGTTTTGGAAAGTAGCACAGCGATCACACGACGCTGTCGGATGATCCGGCCCAAGACAGACAATGCACCACCGGTGAGGGTCAGTGATGGAAAGTAACCTCTCACACCGGCTGCACTTTTTAAATCCCGTAACAGGACGGGACATCAACGAAGAAGAAGGCCGGGAACGACCGACGTCCCGCGGCCACGGCTTCCGGGAGCCCCCGGAGCCCAACGAAAAATAATTTTTTTTTTTTTTTTTTTGAAAAAGAAAAGAAACGAAAAGACAAGAAAGCAGCACCGCGAACTTATTCAAAGAAAAGAACAACGAAACGCGGCAGCTAGAAGGCAATACAACTGGAGCTCAGATCCACAGGGCTTTCTGGCTCCGCGGAAAAAATTGAACTGAGGACCACGAGGTGGGATGCGCCCTCTAGTGGGCGAGAAGGCATGCACATGCGTGGTGCAGTGTGCAAACTTGAAACTTCTAGCAAGTTTGCTTGAAAAGCTGTCCGCGCTGGGGCTCCGTAGATGACGTCACCCACATGTGAGAATATCATGCCTGCTTGTCCTGGGATAAAGATATCATCCGCATAGGTCAGTGGTCAGCAAACTACGGCTCTTTAGTCACTTGAGTGCAGCTCGCCTAGAGCAGGGGTGCCCAATCTGAGCTTTCCCCACTTCCCTTCCCTGCAGGACCGACCAACTCTTGCCACCCGACGTCAATGAGGAAGTTCTGAGCCAGCCAATCGCTGCTGGCTGGCCAGAACTTCCTCTCTGATGTTAGAATTGACATCGGGTGGCGAGCGTTGGTCGGAAAGGAAGGAAGGAAAGAAATGAAAGAAAGAAAGAAAGGAAAGGAAGGAAGGAAAGGAAGAAAGCACTGAGAGAGAGAGAGAGACAGACAGACAGACAGAAAGAAAGGGGGCATGGAGAGAGAAAGAAAGAAAGAAGAGGGGCAGGATGAAAGAAAGAAAAGTTGGGGAAGGGAATGAGGTCTGGAGGAGAGGAAACATACAGGGGCTGAAAGTAGGGAAGAAATATGAATGCACATTCAGAAGAATAAGTGCAACCAGAGACTGATGAAATTACCAGACAACAAAGTTAGGAAAAATGATTTTATTTTCAATTTAGTGATCAAAATGTATCTGTTTTGAGAATTTATATCTGCTGTCTATATTTTGCACTGTGGCCCACATTTACTAAACCGCAATAGCGGTTTTTAGTGCAGGGAGCCTTTGAGCATCGAAAGCAGCGCAGGGCATTCAGCACAGCTCCCCCTGCACTAAAAACCGTTATCGCGGTTTAGTAAAAAGGGAGGGGGAATATTTGTCTATTTTTGTATAGTTGTTACTGAGGTGACATTGCAAAAAGTCATCTGCCTTGACCTCTTTAAAAACCCGCGGAATATAAATGATAATTAACATTTTCTCTGCGTACAGTGTGCTTTGTGTTTTTTAAAATTTTATTGTTGGCAAATCATTTTGACTTGGCCATGAAGGTAAGGGGGGGGGGAGGGAGGGGAGCTGCTGAAAGACATCTAGTAATCCTTACAGACTTGACTATGCAGGGAATTATTTTTGTAAAATCATGTTTTGTTATGTGACTGGCATTATTTAGACTTTAATTTCTATGAATGAATGGAATGAAAATGATATAAAATTGCTTGCTTGTTTTTATGTGTGTGCGCTGAAGGGAAGTGGAGAGAGAGTGGACTGAGGATGCTGAAGGGAAATGGGGAAGAGAGAGTGGGAAGAAGACGCTGATTTATAAATTGACAATTGTACAGAATATTATTTTTATACTTTAATATAATAAGTCAGTATAAAACTATTTGAGGCTTGTGTGGATGGGATCAGATGGTTTGCGGGGATGGGGACAAATTTTTTCCCCGTGTCATTCTCTAGGCTCTGCCACAAATCGATTTCAACTACGTGCGGGTGAGCGGCATGTCAATCGGGTTAACGTAGCCGTCGTAGCGCAAGCGGCTCTCCAAAAAAAAATCTTAATTGTTGTACTGCTGATTTTGGTTCTTTTGACCAATGAGTTTGCCTACCACTGTACCTCCACCCCTGTGGGCCGACGGTCGGGCGGAGGTGAGAAGATGCCGAGTCTCCTAAGGGCGGCCAATAGCCTGCACTCGACCCCTGCTTAACAGTAGATGAGATTACTTCAGGGACGGCCCCAAGCTCCAAAGAAAACTATGCAGGCTGGCTAACAGGTAATGGGATTGGTCTGGTCAGCTATAGACCTAAGTCTATGTGCTCTCAAAGTAGGCAGAGCTGAATAAACACTCCAAGCACCAGAATTCCCAAGAAAGGGACAAAATAATTGTGGAGGCATGCGTGCAGAAGACAAAAACTGTAGGTTGAGCTAGAGCAGTGTTCTTCAACCTTTTGACACCTACGGACCGGCGGAAATAAAATAATTATTTTGTGGACAGGCATCAGTCCGCGGACCGGCAGTTGAAGAACATTGGGCTAAGTCATGGGCCCATCTCCGCCCCAGACCCCATCCCCATAATAGTACTATATACACACAAACACAATATAATTGTATTAACAACACATAACGGTCAACCACAAAATTAAACTACACAAAGCACACTGTATGCATTTCAACATTCATTCCTACCACAAAACAGATAAACCCATGCAAATGCAGGACCAAAAACTAAAAGTACTAATATATACAAACAAACCCTAAGGTGCAGTACAACCCCAGAGGAAAAGAAACAAATGCATTTCTTCCTGAACAGACAAGCAGATGTAAATCAATCACTAAATATAAAAATAAAAGCATTCCCCCTACTGTTGTTCTCTCTCCCATCCTATATCTCCCCTTCCCAGCAACAATGATAAAACAACTACAAACAGTACAAAACACAGCCCTGAGACTAATCTATTCACTAAGAAAACACGACTACATCACCGAGGCATATCTCGACTCACACTGGCTCCCAATTCAAGCAACAATACTATTTAAATTCTACTGTCTTATTATTCAAATCCATAAACAGTGACAGCCCAGCCTACTTGAACAACCGCCTAATCCAAACTACCACAACCAGACATAGGAGAACCCAGACACCATTCACATAACCTCCAATCGGAGATATCAAAAGAAAAAACTGTACGATGGCCTTCTAGCCACACAGATAGCAAAACTACACCACCAACTCTCCAATCTACTAATCGCAACCCCAAACTACAAAACTTTCAGAAAAGAAATAAAACCCTGCTATTCAAGAAAACCATGAAGACTAACACCGTATGAAACATTTCAATCCTCTGAAGCAACCCACTCTACTCTGTAACACCTCTGGACATGTCCAGAAATCCTCTAATGTAATCCGCCTTGAACCGCAAGGTAATGGCGGAATAAAAATCACTAATGTAATGATAGTGTCTGAAAACATGAAGGCAATGAAACAGTGTGACCAGGTGGTGGCTGCAGCCAGAAGAATGCTGGGCTATATATAGAGAGAGGCGTAACTAGCAGAAAGAGGTGTTGATGCCCCTGTACAGGTCATTGGTGAGGCCACACTTGGAGTACTGTGTTCTGTTTTGAAGGCCCTATCTGACAAAAGATCTAAAAGACGACTTGAAGAGGTCCAGAGGAAGGTGACAAAAATGGTAGGGGGTTTGTGCCAAAAGACATACAGGAAGAGACTAGAAAACCTGAATGTGTATACTCTCGAGGGACAGGAGAAATATAATACAGAAATTTAAATATTTGAAAGGTATTAAAATAGAACTAAATCTTTTCCAGAAAGGGATCTAAACCGAGGATGAGGCGTGATAGACTTAGGAAATTGTTTTGCGTGAAGAAGGTGGTGGATGTCTGGAATGTCCTCCTGAGGGAGGTGGTGGAAAGGAAAACATTAATGAAATTCAAAAAAGCATGGGATGAACACAGAGGATCTATAATTAGAAAATGAACTGTATAAGTTGATAAAATAAGGCTGGTCCTGGGCAGATTTGCACAATCTGTGTCATATTTATAGCAACTCAGTTTAGAATGGGCTGGGGAGGGCTTTGACAGGAACTACAGCAATTTGGACTATGAGGATGTGATGGGCAGACTCTACGGTCTGTATCCCACAAACAAAGAGATGGCTTGTATAGGCTATGGTGAGCTTCGATAGCAACTCCAGTAGCTGGAACCAAAGGACAGTATTGGGCAGACTTTACAGTTAATGGCTCAAAAAGAACTAAGAAAAAAGACAATTCAATGTAAGAACATAAGAAGTTGCCTCCGCTGAGGCAGACCAGAGGTCCATCTCGCCCAGCGGTCCGCTCCCGCGGCGGCTCATCAGGCCTATTGCCTGATCAGTGGTCCTTGACTATTCCTATAACTTGCCTCTCACTCCTATCCCTATAACCTACCTCTATTCCTATATGTAATTATGAATTTACGTGTAATTATTGGGCAGACTGGATGTTACATTTTATATGCATTAATAAACGTGTAATAAATAGGAGGGAAAACCTCAGAGAACAGCACGGAACTAGAGAATGACACAGTGACCCGTTACCGCGGCTAACCGCAATAAAACCACAAGAATGGGTAAAATTTATATCTGCTTACCGCCAGTGCGGAAACAATATTTTTTGCCGCTCCATGGAGAACCCCACCCACCACAGCGCCCTGAGATGTTTGTTTATTAATAACTTTATATACCACATAACATCCTAAAATGATCTAAGCGGTTTACAATACACAATTCATATTCATCAAGAAAAGAACTCCATTAAAAATAGGAAAGGAAAGATTAAGAACAAAAGTTAAAAAGTTTTTTGGTTTTTTCCATAAAATAATTCTAATAGTAAAACAATTAAACACAGATCACAGTCCCAAACTCTGTTCTAAGCTGAGAAAGCCAATATCCCCCTATTTTCCCCCCCCCCCATCATGAGTCTGGTAGCTCGAGGTCCTAAGACCCCACCCCGCTCATGGGTCCGGCAGCTCCAATGGCTCCAGATGGCTTCCCTCCCTCCCTGCCGCTGGCACACACCTTGAAGAGCGGTCTTATCTCTACACAGGCTTGTTCGATGGTGCTTGCAGAATCCCTCTGCCAGGCTCCTCCTTATGACACAACTTCCTTTTTATGCAAAGACAGAAAACTGCATCATAAGAAGGAGCCCGGCACAGGGGAGGCCGTGAACACCATTGAGCAAACCTGTGTAGAGATTGGCTCACTCTGTAAGGTGTGTGTTAAGATGCAGGGAGGGAGGGAAGCCGTCTGGACCCGCAAACGAGTGGGGGAGCTGGAGCTGTTGGCCCTAATGGAGATAGGAAGCAATGTATTGCAAAGTAGATAGAGGAATTGGCCCAGGAGGGAGGTTGGGGGCTGGACAAAAGGACACAGGAGGGGGGAGGCGGGCTGGAGCTGAAGGTAAGGGAGTGAGAGGTGCTTAACCTATGGAAGGGAGGGCTGGAACTGAAGGGAAGGGAGAGAGCTACAGGACCTGCAGGAGAGGGAGGTGGAGGGAAGAGAAGGGAAAGGAGATGTCAAACTAAATGAATGAAGGAATAGGGAATGAAATACTGAACACAGCAGAGAGAGGGAGAGCCACAGGAAGGTATCAGAAACAAGAGGGGAAATAATGGGCGTCAAGAGGAGAATAGGGACAAGGACACAAAGGGAGATGCTGCAAAGAAATGGTACATAGACAGAGAGAGGCAATGCCAGACATGGGGGGGGGGCATATGGTCACAGAGGGAAAGTGCTAGATGTGGGAAATAATAGGGAGAGGAGTAATGCAGGACTTAGACTAGTGATGAATAAATGCAGGGAGATGGACGGGAAGTTATAGGGGATAAGTCCTTGTCCAGCATCTCACCCAAGTGCATCTCCCTGACCCAGAAAAGGGAAAGATAGGTACACAAAGATGGAAGATGGATGGTGAGCAGATAGAAGAAATATCAAATGAGCAGGAGACCCTGGCGAATGAGTTAAGAGATGACAGAGGGAAACAGAAACCAGAGCCTGGGACCAACATTTTCTGAAAAATAAAATGACCAGACAACAAAAGGTAGAAAAATAATTTTATTTTCTATTTTGTGATTAGAATATATGAGAACTGAAATTTTTATCCTGCCGGCACTGGTGTTAGACATGGCTAAGGCCCAGGGCAGACATTTGGGAGGTGACCCAAAAGCCCACTACTAGCCCGTGTCATCTTGAGCTTCCAGCAGGCTTAGGGCTTTCTCTAGCCTTAATTGCACTCCTTGGCCTAAAACATCCCTGGCATGTGTGATTTTTTCCCCCCATAGTATAGGAGGAAATTAATCTTTTTACTTCTTTGGTGTTGTATTATATGGAAGGTGTGGCTTCTTGGGATTTTGGGTTAATTTAGGTTTATCATTTTTGGTCAGTTATTATGTATTTTGCATTTGTGTTCTATGTGTGACCAAGATATTCTGTTAGGATGAGTTTTCTATGTAGCATTCAGTATTCCTGATAGTGGAGTGGATATTGTGAGAGGAGATGGGGTTTGTTGATTCTTTTTCTGTATTTATGATTTATAAAATGACAGCCGTACAGCACATTGGTCCTTTTTATACTTTAATAATAAAATGATTTCAATATAAAATAGCTATTCTTGTGCGGATGGTATCAGACTGAGTCCGCGGGGACGGGGTGAGGAAAGGGACAGAGTCCGCAGGGACGGGGCGGTTCTCAGACTTCTATGTCCCACCCCCTCCAGAAATGAGCTCTTAATAAATGAGGCATCTGCAGGGCTCAACTGGGAGTCAGATGACCCCCTGGAACAAGAGCAACCCCTCACTAAACTTGTGCAAGATATGGCTATCCACCTGTTGGGAGATGGAAAATACTTAAGAGCCATGGAGCCACACAGGGCTTAGAAAACAAAGAGCTAAGCTGTTCCTTATATCTCTACCCCAAGCCTGGACTAGTATAAAGCTGTACTATGGAAATTAATGTTAAGTTCCATAGGTGTGAAATGTTTGCAGTTTGATTATTGGGCCTTCTTTGAAATATTCTGTGTATAATCTCATAAGATATTATTGAGATGCCACTGTACCTTGTTAGTTGTTAATTAAAAAAAAAGGGGGCCCAGCTGTAGAGTGGGATTGGGAGAGGAGGAGGGATAGCATAGCAGGTTCGGGTTGAGGAGGCTGGTTAGGTTTTGTTCGGGGGGGGGGGGGGGGAAGGAGATGCTATGATTCAGCTCAATGGAGGGCTATTTCCTTTTTAGCCCTCCCCCCCTCTGTTTTCTGTTTCTATGGCATTGTTTGCTATTGTGTGCCGGGGTCCTTTCATGTCTGGTCTAGTTGAGTTTAGCTGGATGTGAGGGTCAGGGGTGGGCGTTCAACTTGCTGTTTGTTTTGAACACTATCAAAAATTTAATGGCAATAGTATGCTGTGTAATGTTTATTGTATATTTGTGAGCAGTCATCAATAAAAATTGTTTAAACATAAAAAAAGGGAGGAGCAGGGTGTATGCCATTGCTGGTCTCAGCTGGGTGTTTTTTGTTTTTATTTATTTATTTATTTTTTTTTTTTTTGGGGGGGGGTTAACCAAAGATATAGATTAGAGTAACCCAAAGGGAGAATTTTGGTTTAAGTGGATGCTCTAAGGGTTGATGGGTAAAGGATAAAATGCCTGACACCAGGCAGACTGTTAACAATGATGTTCTGGAGCATGTAATGGATGTTATGCCAAAATTTGAACAGCAGATCTGTGGAGTATGGCTGCTAAGGCAACTTTTAGGTTAGCTTGTTTTGATACACTTAGAGGGAAAACTGATATTAGAATCGAAGAATGAAGTCACAGGAAGGTTTGTTATGGAGAGGAAAAAAATAGTGCCGCGGATACAGGTTCAAGGCCATTCACCGCCCCATGGAGTAAAGTATCTACCGTGTTGCTTCCCTTCCCACTCCTCCTAGTCATCAGCCCTCTTCAAAATTGCAACACTTGCTCCCTCATGCTGGAGGCAAAAAAAACTCCCAACAACCCCATCTAGGTATCTTTCCCCCTCGTCAGACCCTTCCCCTTCGCAGGCGCTCTTCACTTTCCGAGGTGTCCGGACGTGGTAACCATTCTCACAAGTCTCGCGCGACTGCCCCAAAGCTTCTCCTCCGACGCAAGCCGCCCTGGAAACGGGAAGTGCATCAGAGGAGAAACTTTGGGGCAGTCGCACAAGGCTTGTAAGAACGTCAGGACACCTCAGAAAGTGAAGAACACCTGCGAAGGTGCGGGGGTGGCCCAACAAGTGGAAGAGGTTGAGTGGCGCTGAAGGGAAGTGAGGAGGGGAGAGAGATAGAGGAGCAGATGCTAAAGGGAAGTGGAGAGGGGAAGGAGAGGTGAGCAGATGCTGGTTGGAAGGGGAGAATGAGAGAGGGGAGCAGATGCTAAAAGTGGGGAGGAGAGAAAGGATGGATGTGAGGGGAGAGAGAGAGGAGAACAGACACTGGATAGGAGAGGATAGAGGGGAGCAGACTCTGAAAGGAAATGGAAAGAAAAGAACATATACTGGATGGAAGGAGGGGATAAAGAAAGAGAGTACATGCTGGATTAGGGGAAGAGGATAGATTTAGTGAGATACTGGAAGGGGTGAGGGAAAGAGGTGGAAACTGTAGGTAGACACAATGAAAGGGAAATTGAGGACTGGAAAATAAGTAGACAAGAGGTAGAAAACAAATTGAGAAGAGCAGAAAAGAAAGAGAAAGGAGATATAGATACCAGAGAATTGGGGGAGGGGGAGCAGATACCAGATCTGAAGGGAGGAAAGGCAGAGAGAGATGCTAAAAACCACCTGGGGAGGGAGTGAGAGATGGAAGGGAAGAAGACAGAGATGTCAGACCATGGGGGGAGCAGAGGGAAGAAGATGGGTGCCAGATTAATAGGGGGAGGGGAGGAGGGAGGGATGGAAGGGAGAGGCAGACAGTTTCTGGTAGAGGCCTAGAAATAGAGCACTTGCAATATGGAAGAGGCCGAGAGAAGGCAGACAATGGATGGAAGGAAGAGAATGATGAGAAGATGAGGAAAGCAGAAACCAGACTACAAAGGTAGAAAAAAAATTTCTATTTCTATTGTTTTTTGCTCTAGGATAAAGTAGTATTGTAGCTGTGTTGATAAATATTTTTATAAACAAAGCCCTGCCAGCTGAAGATCTCTTCCTCTAGTTTAGCAGCCAGAGCTCTGATTTATAAAATGACAATTGTACGGAATGTTGTTTCTTTTTATAAAATAAGTTCAGTATAAAACTATTCAAGGCTTGTGCAGATGGAATCAGATGGTTTGCGGGGACGGGGCAGGGACGGGGACTGAGCTCATGGGGACAGGGCCCGAGCTCGCCGAGGACGAGGCAGAGATGGGGACAAATTTTATCCATGTGTCATTCTCTATTATGGAATATGTTCAACTGATCATAGGGTGGCCTAGTCAATGGCAGAGCAACAAGGAAAAGGTATAGATCCGATGCTTTGCTGGTTGCAAGGATCCATCACATGTTCAGTATAAAACCTGTTCCTCAGTCTACAGTAGGATACCTAACAAGGTCTTATTAACCACCCCATACCATGAAAACTAGCTCTCTTGGACAATACAGCTAATGCTATATGAGGGCCTTAGTCAGTGATAAAGGACAGCAAGGTATAGCTGGAGGTCATGTGCTTCCCCCCCCCATTAAAATGGGGTCATAACCACAAAGTATGGGAATCCTCTCCAAGCCTTGACCCTCTGCCTACCAGCCTTCTTCCCTGGCCCACAGCTTAAGACAAGAAATGAATTAGAATTCAATTGCTACAATGGATTTGAACAAAAAGGATGAGGAATGAATTTTAAATAGGTAAAATTTCAGAAATACAACTCATAATATGGAAGCCATATCTCTCAACTGTAAATATATTTTTCATTATTTTCATTAGAGTCTGACATCTCCAATAACTGCTTCAAAAATATAATTGCTCGTCCTTTCCCATGCAAAGACACCACAGCTTACCAGGATGTCTGTCATCAAAGGGATCTGGATCACCCTTACGATATTCTTCCGTCTCCTTCTCAATCAATTCAGACATCCTGTGGCAGAGAAGGGAGATTCAGGTTAAACACCATTCTCAGCTAAAATCCTTCTTGGGTCTACAGTTAATTTCTCTCACCGAGTCAGAATAGAAACCATGTCATGCCCACTGCCATGTTCACTCTCCCACGTTTCTAACAGGGTAGTGAGCTCTGCCTTGGAGTCCACATAAGAGGTAACTGAAGTCATGTCTTAGCCTGAGAAAACAAAGGAAAGAAAATTATCCCAACTGTTATTTTATATCCTCCCCTAGGTCTATATCAGCACCTTGTCATAAATTCTACTACAGTTCAAGATACTCTCCCCAGAATGTGGGCATATCAGAGGATGCTACTACTTTTGTTACTTAGTCCTACTGTACTATAGAATTCTAAATATAACGCCAAAAGTTAGATGCTAAAAAGATTAGCGCTGAGCTCTTGTTCTATAAAGGACACCTGATAGCGCACAGGTCGCACCTAACTTTGGGTGCTTGGCTTGCGCCTAATAGAAACACGTGTAAGTTCAGTGCCCAAAGTTAAGCGTGGATCAGCACTATTCTATAACTTGGTGTCTAACTTTGGGTATGCCCATGACCCATATGCAAATTCCAGCACCCAACTTTGGGTGACCTATATAGAATCCAGGGGAAAGCACATAAGAAATCACCCTTTCCAGACTGGGCTTAAAGCCCTTGGAAGCTCCATCAGAAGTTTCACCAATTCCAGACCATTATGCCCTTCCTTGCTTTTACTAGATCAGCCAATATATCACAGAAATCCTCTCATTAAAACTATTAAGGAACTTATTTCACCACTAAGCATGTGGACAGACAACAAAAAAGGAGTCCAACAAGGTCTGCAAAATAACAAGCGACGAGCAAAAACCAAACTGCAGACTAATAAGTACAAGATGCAGGCAGTGTTTATTATACCACATAATTAATGTAGTTATTAATACTACCTTATTACAAACCAAGTGACCCGACACAATCCGTGTTTCAGAAAACACGCCTTCTTCAGGGGTCCATGGTTGATAAGGTTTGAAATAAATCGCAATAAAAAGGTATAAACAAACGCTGCCTGCATCTTGTACATATTAGTCTGCAGTTTGCTTTTTGCTCACCACTAGGCAAGTTGCTTATAACAGGTGTTCTTCATAGACAGTAGGGGAATGCAGCCACACTTGGTGGTGAAGTCCTCTGACTGAGCCCGAGTGCCGGTGCTCTCCCCTACTGTTGAGCTTACTGGGCATGTGCAGGAATCCCTATACCTACAGCCCCCTCCCCTCAGCCTGCCAGTTTTGTCTTTAGCAATGAGCAGAATTTGAGACGAGGGGATGGAGGGCGGGCAAGTGTGGCTGCATTCCCCTACTGTCTACTGAGAACACCCATTATACAGAAGCAACTTTGCTTTCTCCGGAGACATGCAGAGGCTATGCAGGCACACTTGTTGGTGAGTCCCAAGCTTGAAGTAGATGGGTGGTGGTAAAAAGAGTCATAGAGCAAACAAGTTCTGTTTGACCAAACTATACGGTTAATTAAGTTTGCTGCTTCTGGCCAGGAGAGGACTGCGAGGTCGAGACCGAACCTATGGGACCTTGCACTATATCTTCATTATTTGAGAAGGGTGCTTCAGTTTCCACAGTTGAGCCCTGTGCTAGAACTGCTGCTTCCGGTGGAGGAGTAGTGCACTGTTCAAGTGCTGGGGCTCTCTTATGTTGGCCTGCCGAATCTGCCGTTTTTTAAAATTTTCTAGCGGCATCAGTGACAGGGCTTCCCTCCCCTTGTGGTACCGAGACAGGGCCCTGGGGGGAGGGAACAAGCGGCGAAGTTTGCGGCTTTGCTGATTTCTTTGAAGGTCCAGCGCGAAGAGCCCCTGAGTGAGAACGGCCTTCCATTGCGGTTTTCCTGTCAGCAGCAAAAAGTGCCCTCCCGGTCCTAGCACCTACCTTAAGAACCAGCGCCTTTTCAGAGGTAGTGGTCACTGCTGTTTAATGCTGCAGGGGAATTCAATTCCTTTCTTCCAGGCTACTCTGTCTTTTTTTTTTTTTTAAGAAAAAAAAACCTTTTCTCCTTCTATGTCATTTGTTTTAATACCAAGAGGAAATTAAGTTAAATTTAAGCTATATTGTTTACATTTTTTTTTTCCTGTGAGAAAGAGAGGAAAGCTGCAACCTGTCAGGAGCAGCTGAAGAAAAAACTGACAAGCTGAGGGGAAGGGCTGTAGGTGTAGGGACTCTTGCACATGCCCAGTAAGCTCAAAAGCTAGCTAGTTAGGAGAGAGCACCGGCACTCAGGCTCAGTCAGAGGACTTCACCAAAAACTGTGCCTGCATATCCCC
The DNA here is from genome assembly GCF_902459505.1 of Geotrypetes seraphini. Classification (NCBI taxonomy): domain Eukaryota; kingdom Metazoa; phylum Chordata; class Amphibia; order Gymnophiona; family Dermophiidae; genus Geotrypetes; species Geotrypetes seraphini. The sequence continues at coordinate 45,368,839 of NC_047100.1, forward strand.
TGCTTTGCTCTGGAGAAATAGTAGCTTGTTCAGGTTTTCTGTACTACTGCAATGTTGCCAACACATAAAATTATGTAAATGCAAAGCCAGTACATGAATAGTGTATACTAATTCACAAAGTGCTTACACTTCACAAAAAAAAAAACAACAGTTACTATTATCTGGATTGGTTTTTTAAAGAAAGAAACTCATTATTTCCTAATTTCTTTTCTTTTTAGTGTTTTTAATCAGATTATGGATTTTTACCTCACTAAGGCTGCAGTTGTCCTGGTGGGCAGAAGGGGGCGATAGACAGGTGTGAGAGGAACTACCTGTCCCAGAATGCACCGAGCTTTACAGTCTGGTGCTGAGACTCATTAAGGAAGTAATTCAACCATGCTAAGTCAGAGGGGCAGATCTCAGGCAGGAAGAAGAATATATGAATAGCTTAGACTAAATTATGGAGAGGTCTCAGAGAAAGAAAGTGAATGAAAGAGAGACTCCCAGTTTTCCCTAGACATGGGCCTACACCTTGTGAAGGAGTGAAGTGTGAGAATGAGAGACTGTTAAGCGACCGGAACATTCTTTGCATGGCTGAGGTAAGCCAATGATATTGTACGAGGCAAATGGTGACAAGCAAACTTCTTTATTCATATGCAAGTGTGTCCTGGCTGTAGTTATGTGCTGACCTCACTTAGAAATCCTGGCCAGTCTCATCACATTCCCCTTATAAGAACATAAGAGTTGCCAACAGTGGCCAACCCAGGTCACAAGTACTTGGCAAGATCTCAAAGAGTAAAACAGATTTTATGCTGCTTATCCCGTCTAGCTTCAGGAGAAAAGCAATTATGAAAAAAATACTTTGGTTTTCCTGGGTGCTTTTCAGGCCTTCACACTTCTGACAATACAATAAACCAATGTGAAAAATAAGATGGTATTGCTAAATATACCTCTATGTAAGTCAGCACACAATCTTTTCACTCAATGTTCATGCACAATGAATAAAAAAAAGAGAAATAAAAAGAAATACATTTATACACATACTTCTGAAATCTCAGAAACCTAAACTCAGACTTTCACCAAATTGGGTTTTCATGACAAATACAATGAAAAGTTTGCATAAATCTGCATTCATTTGAGCACCAACATCTCTAGAATATTCACTGCAGCTATCCTGAAAACCTGACCAGCTCTGGGTCCCCAGAACAGGTTTAAGAAGCCCATTATAAGGTAACATATGTTCCATTTACAGCAGTGATTCAGATATGTACAGTGTTCCCCCGGTCATTTGTGGTATTATCCGACTGCCTCTTCCTGTACTAAAGTTGGGCTTCATCAATCAGGAGCTCCTGTCAAAGCAGCTCCTGATTGGTGAAGCCCAACTTTAGTATAGGAAGAGGTGGTCGGAGCATATCGCGAGTGATTTCCTTCACTCGCCAGCGCTCCAGCTGTCCTCTCCAGGTGAAAAACCATATTTGCGGTTTTTCAATATTCGAGGGGGATTTCTGGAATAGAATCCCCATGAATATCGGGGTAGTACTGTATTTCCATTGCCTCAAGAGGATCCAGAGAAGAGTGACTTAAGATAGTTAAGGGGTTGGAGGAGCTGCCGTACAGCGAAAGATTAGAGACTGGGCCTCTTCTCCCTCGAACAGAGGAGATTGAGAGGGGACATGATCGAAACATTCAAGGTACTGAAAGGACAGGTTGTTCACCCTCTCCAAGATAGGGAGAACGAGAGGCCACTCTCTAAAATTGAAAGGGGATAGATTCTGTACGAACGTAAGGAAGTTCTTCTTCACTCAGAAAGCGGTGGAGAGCTGGAACGCTCTTCCAGAGTATGTCGTAGGGAAAACACTCTCCAGGGTTTCAAGACTAAGCTGGACAAGTTCCTGCTAAACTGGGACATACACAGGTGAGGCTGGACTCATTTTAGAGCACTGGTCTTTGACCTGGGGGCCGCCACGTAAACAGACTGCCGGGCAGGTTGGACCACAGGTCTGACCCAGCAGCGGCAATTCTTATGCCTCTACTACTATATAAACACTATGAGGAGCTTGGGAACTTAATTGTATAGCTTTCTTAACAGTTGTTATGTACAGCAACATCCAGTGAATGAACTGCAAAGTTTGCTACTGATTATTATGTGCGGTGACAACTAATGGCAGAGAATAGCAATACCTATTGGCATGGGAAAGCAGCACTCATTCTTCCAAACCTAATAACTGGTTTAAGAAAGGTCTGCGGGAAGAATTACGTGGCGTCTCATCAATGGCCTACAAATAATCTTCTTAGAGAATATTTTTTGCTTTTTTCATATTCTCTAAGAAGATTATTTGTAGGCCAGTGATGAGACGCCACGTAATTCTTCCCGCAATAAAACTGTAACTAGCGGTGGAGTAGTGGGTCTGAGGTCATGAGATAATCATAAATTATAAATATATATCCAGGATGTTTTTGATAATAGTATACAAGTCAAATTAGTTCCGGAATTATTTTGGAATTTAAAAACTGGCATCAACATTTTTGAGCTTCAAGAAAGGTTTGGACAGGTTCCTGGAGGAAAAGTCCATAGTCTGCTATTAAGACACACAGGGAGAAGCCACTGCTTGCCCTGGATTGGTAGCACAGAATATTGATAGTATTTGGGTTTCTGCCAGGTACTATAACCTGGATTGGCCACTGTTGGAAACAGGAAACCGAGCTTGGTGGACCACTGATTTGACTCAGGATGGCTGTTCTTAACAATAGGTAGGCTTAGTGAAATCTTTACTAAGGTCAATAAGTAACCATATTTTTTCAAAGACCTTAGAATAACATATTATAACAATTCATAGACCTCAGTGGTGTATAACTGTGTGAAAATCAAGTTTCAATACACACAGTATAGTGTACACCAAGAATCGTCATCGGTCCAAAATTTTTTAGCAAAGTGCAGTCTATATAAATACATTGAATAGCTATAAGTACTCAGTATATACCCCCAAGTCGCATTTTCTTGCATATTAAGATGAGTACTTATATCTATTCAATATATTTATATACACTGCACTTTAAGCACTTTGCTAAAAAAATTTTGGACCGATGACGATTCTTGGTGTACACTATACTGTGTGTATTAAAACCGAGGTCTGTGACCACTGAGGTCTGTGAATTGTTATAATATGTTATTCTAAGGTCTTAACAATGACATCTTCTTCTTCTTTCTAAACTGACAGAATGTTTGGATACAATGCCATTCAAACCGCCCCTCCACTCTGGCTCAGAAATACATAGAAAAGCCACACAGAAAGTTGGAAAGAATTCTACAGTCATGATCTGCATGCTTTCGCCACTCGTTACACTAGTAGTACTTAGAAAAGGACAAGAAATCCTAGGCATCAGGTTATCATGACACTCAAAAATTGAACCTCACATTCCAATATTGTATCCCCCCTGTATTGGACATCATGGAAAAAAAACACAAGAACTGCTCTACTTCTACACACATGGTTCTCACTGGACTTAAGCCATGAAGGAAAGATTAGGTTCTTACTCTATTCCTGAAGAAGTGGATAGTCAGTCTCATCTCGCGAGATCTTTTGTACGAAGCTTCATTTACATTTTTTGATCCTCCCCTCTTACCTCAGGACTGCCCTCTGACTTCCAGTTAGTACAAAAGCAGACTGGACATAGAAAAAAGGAGGAGTATGGGGTACTCCCTAGGAAACAAGTCTAATCTGCTCATATTTTGAAACTGCATAACCACCATGAACAATCAAAACAGATTTTGTAACTTTCCCCCTCCTCCCCACTCCTTCCCGTTTGTCCAATTTTGTCTGTCTTTTATTTAACTTTCGTAAATTAAATGTATTACCACATTCTGATGGTTTTTAAATTGTACATCGCTTAGATATTGTTATAAGCGATTCATCAAATGAATATTAAACTTGAAACTTGATTATAAACCATAAAATCAGAACAAGGAGCACAGCCTGCACTAACAGTGTGAGGCACATTAGCAAAAGACCCCTCAGGGCAAAGCGCTAGATACTGGCGGATGTTAATCTTGGGAAGGCTGGTCAAAGAATCAGAAGTCCAACTTACCAGTACTTATTCAGGCATACAATCAGTGAATCAGCAACTCCCAGGGTAGGTTTCAGGGATAGAGTGTGGAAGGTCTTCGAATGGACTGAGAATTAGAACCCCCAAAAGGGGTGGGGGCTGCTGATGCCACCTCTCCTCCTCACGCACTGCGCGGCATGTGGAACACAAGTCTGAGGTATCTTGCTCCAAGTAGTCCATCTGACCAGTTATCCAAGCTGGTCACCACGTGAGTAATTTTGATAATAAAACAGCCCGGGAAATTTAAATCGATTAATAAAACACAGCGATTTTAGGATTTCTGGGATGGAGGGATACTTAGGGCTAACTCCAAACCCTCTTAAAACCCAAATCTGGAGACACTCAAAATCAATCTCACAGGCTGTCTGCCTGTTACTCACTGTGCAATGCTATGTGCTGGGAGCTGCAAGATGGAAGCTGAAACAAGCTGCCTTAGGAAGCCTTGGAACCCAGACTGCCAGTCTTCTGACTGCCTCTCAGGCTCAATGCCTCGGCCAGAGACCTCCACCTCACTTGGAAATGCTGCACACACAAATAGGTGGAAGAACACAGTCGGCCCTGATCCTGGACACAACACCACAGAGCCACGCAGCCTGTGCTCCAACCCACTAGCAGACAAACCTGGGTTGAGGAACACTCCCAAGGGAATGGTCCCTGAGCCCCGATCTATAATTGCAGGCTGTCCAGGTGGATAACTGCAAAGCAGCTAACCCCCTGGAAAAAGACTTTGCCAGTAAAGTCTGCAATCTCCCGCAGCCAGAGATGTCCCCGCAGGAAACCTCTACAGCACGAAAACACAAATCTACAAAAATACTGAAGTTACAAAAAAAAGAAAAAGAAACACAAGCAGCAAAGACGAGCTCCTACTGTCTCATTGCTTGTAGAAAGACAACTGGAAGTCAAACGGCAATCTTGAAGTAAGAGGAAAGGATCAAAAACATGTAAATTAAGCTTCCTACAAGAGATCTCGCGAGATGGGATTAACTACCCCACTTGTTCAAGAATAGAGTGGGATTCTACAAGAAGTGTAGGATAAAACTCTGATGCAGGTCTTATGAGACTTAAGGGTACAAGACCTAGCATCTGAGTTTGTGCATCTTATAGCTTAAACCTAATGATAGCCATGTGTTCAGAAGCAGAGTAGCATTCATTTTCTTCAGTGGTAGCAATAAGAAGCAGCAGTGGGAGGGAAAAGTGAGATAAACCTGCTCCCTGGCTGAAGAGATGTAAAAGGGATGAGGAGTGATTGGCTTGTAATGGGGTATATAAGGGTTTGGACTGCTGGGGGAAAGAGACAGTAGGTGAGGGAAGGTGCAGATGAAATGAGAGATATTGACTGGGACACAGAACATGGTAACACATAAAAGGTAGTCACCTAAGGCAAAGTTGCTAAAATCTTGTTGAGGTGGTGGAAGAGGCCACTACCTTCTACTACAGTATAATCTCGTTATAAAGGACTTCAAGGGACCTGGTAAAACAATCTGTTATATCCAGAGTTGCATTTTTTAAAAACTTTATTTACATCAACTTGAAACATCAATGAACAACAGTCACTGCACAAGCATATCAGCAACATCAATAACAAAACTAAGCAAAACATTGGTATGGCATGAAATGATTACAAAACCAGAACACTAAAAGATGTTCTAAAGTATTATGTCGCACTGTACTGGGAAGAAAAATAATCTGTCATTTTCTTCTGGGCTGCATTTCTTTCATATGTTTTAGTGATGTACACATTTTGATACTGTATCACCAGCACGCCACGCGCCTTGTAGGCAGAGCCTGCATGTTCATTACAGCCAAACAAAACTACAGCTAAAAGCGGCACTGGGGACCAAATTGTTTGTCCGCTATATGCGAAATTCTGTTATATGCGGTGCTTTTCTGCATGTTTGTAAAGGCGCACAGCTGGGACTAGCGAACCTTGTCCGCTATAGATGATATTCCGTTATAAGCGAGTCCGTTATAACGAGATTATACTGTGGTATTGTGCGATGGTATGTTAGGGGCCTGATTTATTAAGCTTTATTTTCCTACAGGCAAAGAATGGGAAAACCATCTTAATAAATCAGCCCTTAAAGAAACTATGGTACACTATTGGAGGCGGGGGTGGGGGGAATGTACAGCAAAGGCATTATAACAGATCTCAAAAACACGTGCCTAAAGTCAAATAAAATTTCAAGGCCATGCATAAGATAACCCTAAATTTTTCTCTCATACATTTATAGAGCACCTCTCTAAGAGAGTTATGACAAAAAGTACTGCATAATTAACAGTAATAGTAAAAAAATATGTGAGGGAGATTACCAAAACACTTAGAGTAATGAATGAAGAGATCAAAGAAACTTAAATGCAAAAAGATAAGATCTCTAAATAAACAATCTAAAGCAAAACTTTACTTCAGATAACAACAAATTAACAAACTTGTTGTTTAAGAGTAAAACACACTCAGAAGTGTGTAATCTAACCAAGGACCGGAGTCTCTATAGCTAGAGCCACTTGATTTGAAATAAGTTTTAAAAAAAGTGCATACACAGTGGGATGGTGGGTCCAGATAGGGACTCCGGTCCTTGGTTAGATTACACACTTCAGAGTGTATGTTACTCTTACACAGGGTTGCACAACTTCAGCCCTCGCCAGGCCAGGTTTTCAGGCTTTCCCAAATGAATATGCATGAGATCAATATGTATACAATGGAAGCAGTGCAGGCAAATAGATTGCATGTAGATTCACTGGGGAAATCCTGAAAACCCAACTGGATTTGGCCCTTGAGGACTGGAGTTGTGGGCACCTCTGCTCTTACACGACGAGTTTGTTAATTTATCTGAAGTAAAGTTTTGCTTTAGATTGTTTATTTAGAGATATTTTTTGCATGTATGTAACAGTAATAAACAGGACATTTTGTATAATTAGAGTCCTTTTTAGATTACTATTCAATAGTCCATGCTCTACACCAGGGGTCTCCAAAGTCCCCCATCGAAGGCCAAATCCAGTCGGGTTTTCCCCAATGAATATGCATGAGATCTATGTGCATGTAACATAGAAATAGACGGCAGCTAAGGGCCACGGCCCATCTAGTCTGCCCACCCCAATGACCCTCCCCTACCTTTCTCTGTGAATAGATCCCACGTGTCTATCCCATTTGGCCTTAAAATCAGGCACGCTGCTGGCCTCAATAACCTGAAGTGGAAGACTATTCCAGCGATCAACCACCCTTTCAGTGAAAAAGAATTTCCTGGTGTCCCCGTGCAGTTTCCCACCCCTGATTTTCCACGGATGCCCCCTTGTTGCCGCTGGACCCTTGCATATTCATTGGGGAAATCCCGAAAACCCGACTGGATTTGGCCCTCGAGGAGGGACTTTGGAGACCCCTGTCTTAATGAAACTTCTGTGAAGGCATTGGACCTGGCGTTTGTAAGGGCGCTTCAACCTAACTCCTCCATCCTTACATTTGAGGGGCTCTGCCTCAGTCCTTCCTGATGATTTCATCTGGGTAAGTAGAATTCAATCTTTATTCATTTTACAACTTACAACAAGTGTAGCACAAAGTAACATTTGAACTTGAAAACATCACTTGATTTTCTATCAAAATGCACATAAAGTAATCAAATTTACTCCCCCCCCCCCATACTCTATCCAATCACAATATATCAGTGGTCTCAAACTCAAACCCTTTGCAGGGCCACATTTGGTTTTGTAGGTACTTTGAGGGCCTCAGAAAAAATAGTTAATGTCTTATTAAAGAAATGACAATTTTGCATGAGGTTAAACTCTTTATAGTTTATAAATCTTTCTTTTTGGCTAAGTCTTAATAATAATATTGTCATTTATAGCTAAAGAGACATATGATCAAGAAACTGTTTTATTTTACTTTTGTGATTATGATAAACTTACCGAGGGCCTCAAAATAGTACCTGGCGGGCCGCGTGTTTGAGACCACTGCAATATATCATATAAAAATGTCTTCTCTATTAATCTAACCATTACTAAAAAATCAGAATTCCCCCCCCACCCCCACTCTTTGAAATATCACATAACACATAAACCAAGGTCCTTCATTCTAAAGAAACTAAATCGATTTCCGGCTCAGTTCAGTTGTGGTTCCTTTTTAAAACCTTTTGATCAATATGGAAAAAAAAAAAAAGTTTCAGAAGCTCAACCTACAATTTGACTCCTCTTTCCCTCCCCCAGCTACTGAGATTCACCTGCAGCCCAGCAGACTACCTGGCCCATCCGTCAAACACTGTAGTGCTGGCGACATCTGCTGGCAGACGGCGGTATCGCCGCCCCCTCCCAGCACCTAAGGACTCCTGCGGTCGAGAGGCCACTTAGTTCCCAGGAACAACAGTTTGCGGCCAATGTCCCATCTCGGGTGGCAGGCGCGCGGGTTAGGGCAGCAGCGGCCGGCCGAAGAGAAACCCCAGCGCGGCCCGGAGCAGAAGACGGTGGCGGGTCTCGGGGGCCGCCCTCCGCCTGTCAGAAGAGCGTCTGTTACCCGGCTCCAACGCTTCCCGCTTGCCCCACGCGGCCTGCGGGCGGGAGGCCCCGCCGCCCCCCGAGGCCTCGCTACGGCGCCCCCCCTCGGCCGCCCCCCTTTCGTCGGCCCTTCCTTCCGCGGCGGCTACCTACCCGTCTCCCGCCGCCGGCCGGCTCCGTTCTCGCGCGCTCGCCGCCTCTCCGCTCCCGAGTTCCTCGCTCTCACACACTTCTATTGCTATGGCGGGCACACACTTTACGCGTCACGCGCGGCGAACCGGCGTCAGCGCGGCCGAGGAAAGCGCGCCGGCCAAGAGGCTGCCGGGAAATGGAGTTCGATGGAGCCAGCGCAGGCTGCAACGTCAGGATGGGGGGCGATTGCCGTCGCGTCGTTTTAGCAACGCTGGTGGATTTCAAAACTTATAGGAGCAAATTGAAAAGCATGGGTCTGGCCAATGAGGTCCTAAGAAGTCAGGATCTGCTTTTTTTGCGTTGTAATAGTACAACGTGAATGAGGGTTAATGGAAAATCGTATCCGCAGTGTTCCCTCTAAGCGGGCGGGTGTTGTGAGCAAACTTTTTTCACTGTGAGCTAAAAATATCGGGCGCCAGCAAGTTATGAGCCAAATAAATATGTTGCTTTCTACCACAGAACTTACTTACGTTTGTATGGAATCTATCCCCTTTCAACTTTAGAGAGTGCCCTCTCGTTCTCCCTGCCTTAGCTACTAAGTCTATTCCCTTCAGTACCTTGAATGTTTCTATCATGTCCCCTCTCAATCTCCTCTGCTCAAGGGAGAAGAGGCCCAGTTTCTCTAATCTTTCGCTGTACGGCAACTCCTCCAGCCCCTTAACCATTTTAGTTGCTCTTCTCTGGATCCTTTCGAGTAGTACCGTGTCCTTCTTAAAGTACCAGTGCTGGACGCAGTACTCCAGGTGAGGGCGTACCATGGCCCGGTACAGCAGCATGATAACCTTCTCTGTCTCTTCAGTCCAGCATCTGCCCCTTCCATTCACTGTCTGTCTTTCCCTGCCATCTCTCCTCCTGCCCCCCCCCCACCCCCCAATTTGGTCTAGCATCCATCATCTTCCTTCTGTTCCCCTCATGGTCTGGCATCTCTATCCATCCCTCCCCCCTGTGGTTTTTAGCATATCTCTCTTCTCATTTCCTCCACTCAGATCTGATCATTCTCTGCTCTCTCTTCCCTTTTCTTCTCTGGTCTTCCTTCTCTATTTTCTGCCTCCATCTAAATTAAATTCTTTCTTACTATTTAGTCCCGTTTCCCTCTTTTCACTGTGTCTACACACAGCTTGTCACCCCTTTCCCTCACCCCTCCATTATCTTACTATTTTCTTCCCCCTTTATTTATCTCCTCCTTCCATCCAGTATGTGTTCTTTCCCCACTTCCATTCAGCATCTGCTCTCCCTTCTCAACTGACATCCATCTGCCTTCTGCTCTCTCTCCCTTCTTCTCACTTCCATCATCTGTCCCCTTCTCTCTCTCTCTCTCATCTCCTCCATTCCATCATCTGCCCCTTCTCTCTCTCTCTCTCTCTCCCCCCCCCCAACTTCCATCATCTGCCCCCCTTCCCCTCACCTTTGTGGGTCACTTTCTTTCCCCTGAGGGTGGCTCATGTCACAGGGGAAGCTTTGGCCGAGCAGAACCGCTTGATTGACAGTGGAACTTACTTGATTGATGTCGATGCTGGGGCCCGTTGCCGTTTGAAGGAAAAAAAAAAAAGGTGGAAAAAAGGAACCTGTAAAGGCGAGAGGAAGGGAAACCTCCAGGACAGCTGCTTTTTGCCCTCCTTCAGCGGCCCAAGAGTTCAGACCAGCAGCGGCAGCTGTGTATGCTTTTAACTTCGGCACAGAGCTGCCCCTAATCAATAGTTTAGCGCGGTTTCATGAGGCAGCCTCGGGGCCTTTGATAGCCGGCCCGCTTCGATGATGCGATGTGGGCCGGCCTAGCAAAGGCCCCGAGGCTGCCTTATGAAACCGCGCTAAACTATTGATTAGGGGCAGCTCTGTGCCGAAGTTAAAAGCATACACAGCTGCCGCTGCTGGTCTGGAGGTGCGGAGACAAGGCAGGAGGCAAACGCGGTGGAAGGCAGGAGTCCCGGCGAAGGCAGGAGTCCCGGCACAGCGACTGCAACAGGAAGTTGCAAGTCAGCTGACGCCGGCCTTTCGTTGCGGCGGGGACCGAATCCTTCGCGGACCGGCAAGATTTTGTTTGCGGACCGGCGGTTGAAGAACTGTGCTCTACACTGTGTGCGCTGTGACGAGAAACTTGTGCGCTGCGAGGTAATATTTTGTGCGTCAGCGCACCCCAGCGCAGCTTAGCGGGAACACTGACCTGGCTCATGACTTTTAGTGCAGCAGACTGTGATCAATTCCCAGTCAGGTAGAGCTGCGCTAAAAATGGTTAAAACGGTTGTAGCGTTGCCAGATGCTTCTTTTTTTTTTTTTATAATCCCACCCAATTACCTTGAAAAAGCAGCCCTCAAAACAGACTAATATAGGAAAAGGGGGGGGGGGGAGGGGGCTGGCAAGGTCTCAACCCAACTAAGCTGTTGGGACAATCTCCATCAAGAAATATACACTTTTTTCGTTCAGCACTTTTCCAACACTACTACTACTATTAGTTATTTCTATAGCACTACCCAATGCTGCAGTCACTAAACTAAACTAAACCTTAAGTTTGTATACTGCATCATCTCCATAAAGATAGCGCTCAACACAGTTTACAGGTAATTTAATAAATAAGGGAAGGACATAATAAGAAATTAGAGGTTATGAAGAGGATAGCTAGCTTTACATTTTCAATAGCTAGCTTTACGTTTTGGAGAAAAGCCAGGTTTTCAGATGCTTTCGGAATAATTGGAATGAGCTTAGGTTCTGCAGCGGGGCAGGGAGGTTGTTCCAAAGCTCAGTGAATTTGAAGAAAAAGGATTTCCCTAATTTACCTGCATACATGACGCCTTTTAACGAGGGGAAAGATAGTTTGAGTATGTGGGCGGATCAGGTAGTGTCAGGTCCCTGAAGAATTCCGGGATAGTCACAAAGAAGAAAAGAGTCCCTGGTCAAAAGGGCTAACATGATGTCATGGATACAGTTAAGAACAGTTAATCAGCAGGCTGGGTTGGAGGGCCAAGGAGTAGGGTTAAGGATTGAAAACTATATCAAAAAGGTGGGTTTTCAGTTTGCTTTTAAACAAGGGAAAGGGGCTTGACGGACAAACTCGGGTAATTTATTCCAGGCATAGGGGGCAGCTAGATGAAAGGAAAGAAGTCTAGAATTGGCAGTAGAGGAGAAGGGTAACGCTAAGAGTGACCTATCTGTGGAACGGAGTTCTCTGGCAAGTGTTTAAGGAGAGAGAAGCGAGGAGAGATATTGAGGGACAGCAGAATGAACACACTTGTAGGTCACCAATAAGATCTTGAACTGTATGCAATGGCAGATAAGAGAGCCAGTGAAGTGACATGAGTGTAGTGAGGTTGGTAGAAGATGAATCATGCATCAGAATGAAAAAAGTGGAAACTCACTGGACTATGTAAAACCCACAATGGAGACTGCCCTTTGCTGAATGGGCTGAGAACTTTCAGCACCCCCCTATTTTTTCATATTCCCAAAAGTACATAACATAAAAATTGCATACTCAGCTATAACACAAGGTAACAAAAAAAAATTTTCTAAATCATCTGACAACACTGCACATTTTTCTAAATCAGTTTTTCACACTGATTTCAAATCTGTTATTAGTTTGGTTTTTTTCAGTCACATAAATTTTTAAAGTTATGACTAAAGTTAGTTTATAGTGTTTTAGCATATAGGGTTTTAAGAATTGCAGTATCAACTAAAGAAATGTTGCAGTCCAAAGTCCAAAGTCAAATAAGCACACAGCATTGCATAATTATACTGGACTCTCACTTAGCAACCAATATTTCTTCAAAAATGCTTAGAGTATGATTTCTTTTTGTGAGTTGTGTCTGGATTGCCATGGCACAACATCCAGCAGTAGTCGGCCATCATACTCTCATTCCAGAAACCTTGGTAGCGACGCTCCATTAACTGAATGTCCTGGTGAAAACATTCTCCTTGCTCGTCACTCATCCTACCAAGATTTTCCAGGAAAACGTCACGATGCAAGTACAAAAAGTGTATTTTTAATTGCATGCAACAGCCAAGTTTCTGATATGAGTCTAGAAGATTCTGAACTCCTTCCTTGTATGAAGGACACTTATGGTTGCCCAGAACGTTTTCTACTAACCACTTGAATGCCTCCCAAGCTTCAAGTTCAGATACTGAGAGTGATTGCTTAAAATCTTCATCCTGCATAACGGACTTGGATCTGTGAGTCTATACATATCCCTTCCTTCAGTTTTGCAGTGCTGATTTTTGGAAATTTCTTAACAAGATATTGAAAACCTGGCACGTTTGCTTTGCCTATGGCCTTTACCAGATTCTTCATCAATCCCAGCTTTCTATGAAGAGGTGGAAGAAATATTTTATGAGAATCTACCAATGGCATAAATTTCACACTGCTTGTCCCTGGGTTATAGGTATCCCTCAGCTGCCAGACATGCTTGACATAATGTAATGTAATGTAATGTAATTTATTTCTTATATACCGCTAAACTCCGTTAGGATTCTAAGCGGTTTACAGAAAAATAGACAATAGGGTGCGTTAAAATTATAAGTAAAATAGGTACTTAGAAATTCCCTTACTGTCCCGAAGGCTCACAATCTAACTAAAGTACCTGGAAAAATGACAATTAGTAGAGTAATGAAGAAAGAAAAGAGAGAATAGATGAGAAAAATAAGAAAATAAACATTCTAATAAGACTACAATGATCTAAAGGACTTTGAAAGGTTGAAAAAAGAGGGGAGATAAGAATAGATGCAGAGGGAGAACCGTTGAAGCAATAGAATTCTGGGGAAATTTAAGTGAAATTTGAATGATAAAATAAAACAAAATAAGTGGTATAACAATAAGTGAGATTAAAAAATATATCATAAACTAAAAAGAATTGAAAATAAAATCAAAACAGTCAAAACTGAAGTCCAGCTTGAATGGGCCCCCGAGCCAACCGTTGATCCGATGGCCGGACTGCAGCCCTCCTCCGTCGGCTCTCCCCTGCTGAATGGGGGAGGAGCGAAGACAGTGTCGGGTGCCCCGCTGGAACGGGCCCCCAAGCCGACCGTTGGTCTGATGGCCGGACTGCAGGCCTCCTCCGTCGGCTCTCCCCTGCTGGAATGGAGGAGGAGCGAAGACAATGTCGGGTGCCCCGCTGGAACGGGCCCCCGTGCCGACCGTTGGTCCGATGGCCGGACTGCAGCCCTCCTCCGTCGGCTCTCCCCTGCTGGAATGGGGGAGGAGCGAAGACAGTGTCGGGTGCCCCGCTGGAACGGGCCCCTGAGCCGACCGTTGGACTGATGGCCGGACTGCAGCCCTCCTCCGTCGGCTCTCCCCTGCTGGAATGGAGGAGGAGCGAAGACAATGTCGGGTGCCCCGCTGGAACGGGCCCCCGAGCCGTCCGTTGGTTCAGCTGTAGATCTGCTATATCACAAGCACCCTTGCACAGATGTTCCACTGGTGTGTTTTATAACTCATTGCTTTTAGTAAATTCTTCATATTCCCATAAGACTCCTTTAGATGAGCAGAATGGGCAATTGGTATACTTGGTTTGGATTTCTGTTGTGCAGTAACACTGCCTTCAAGCTTCTCTGTGGACAATGCACTTGTGACAAACTGTTGAAGAGCCCGTTGATGTCATGACAAAAGCACAATGAGCCATTTACAGTGAAGAATGTTAAGTTATGATTCCTTTTTCTGTAGTGAGTTATATTAGCATCTTTTGCAAGCAAGTGCTTTTGCTTAGGCCTTGAAGCAAGAAATTCTGCTTTTTATTTTGAAAGATTTAGATCACCAATAAGATCATTGAGTTCAGCTTGTGTAAAGGTCTCTGGTTCTGAATCTTCATTATTCACATAATCAAGATCAGATAATTCTGAATTATGACCAGCTGCTGCATTATCATCACATTCCTCATCATGTTCCCAGAAGCAAGTCCATTTTGTGGAGGTACAGGGACAGGCAGTAAGTCATCATGAGGAATAGCTGACTTACTGCCTGTCCCTGCCTAATAGCTGAATCCAGAGTAGGATATATAATTTTGTGCTTAGTTTTAGCTGAGAATCCACTTGTGTTCACAATGCAAAAGTAGCAGTCTTTATTTTTTAAATACATTTTTATTAGAAGCATAGCAAAGTACATTCCAATAAAAAGGGATAAACAGCAATTCCATAACAAAACAGTGCTCTGCAAATATACAGCCAAAGGGTCTCCATTTTGCAAAACATATGCCATCACTCTTCAGCATATGACTAAAAGATTCATAACAACCCCATCCCTCTCCCCCACACACACACAGCTAAAACTAAGAGAGAGTAGCCATAGTAAATCTCAAACAGGTAAGAAAAGATATGAAAATTCCCAAAAGAACATCCTCAGACTTCATCAAACGCTACGGTGTTGGCCCATGAAATGGATTTAGCCCACATTTTTTGAAAAGACACCATACGATTTCTGCGCAAGGCAGTTAACTTGGCCATATTATAAACATAGTTCACTTTTTGTTGCACCACCACCAGGGTAGGAAGATCCGCCTTCTTCCAAGCTACAGCTAACAACAGGTGTGCTGCTGTCATCACCAAGGCGATTTCGCAAGCGCAAGTCCGTGGCCGCAACATTTAACAAACAACTTTCAATAGACTTCTGCACTGGGAAATCCAAGACCTTTGAAATTAAGCCCACAACCCGAGTCCAGTAGCTTTGAGCCTTAGGACAAAGCCACCAAATATGTATAAAGGAGCCCTGCGCCCCACAGGCTCTCCAACAAAGGTCTCTATCCCTGCCAAACATTGCTTTCAAGCGTACATGAGTATAATATCATTGATATAGCATCTTGTATCCATTTTCCACCATATTGCTAGAAAGATACACAAAGCAAAAAAAAATGACGGTCCCAGACTTTACAGTCATAGGTTTTGCCAAGAACACTCTCCCAAGCTGTTTGGTATTTAGGTGGAATTGGGACAGATTGTAATACAGCATTATAAAAACGGGTAATTGTCCTCCTTCCTGCCACCTGCAGAAAGGTCTGCTCCAGCAAGGTGGGGGACTGACTCAATTCCAGCATCACTCTCTTATGAAAATAAGCTCTTAATTGCCTATAATGAAAGAGATCCTTGGCAACCAGACTATATTCCAATTCCAAATGAGAGAATGAAACCAAGTCACCCTCCAGCATCAACTGACCCAAAGTTTGTAACCCCTGTCTCGCCCAAAGGCAAAATACCTTATCAAGGACAAAATTGGGAGCATAAGCTATAGCTGTTCCATTAAAATATACCCGGAAACCCATCAAACAAGTGCAGAGGTTAACCCACAGGAGCAGAACATGACGTAAGATAGGATTAGCAGTGGACACCAGGTCACGTATAGTCTCAGCAGGCAACCAAGGGATAACCCAGAGCGGTGCTCTATGCAATATGGCTTGTTCCATACTTACCCACCCTTTTTGAGTTTCCCATTTCCCAAAAGTAGCAATCTTAATATGGTCTAGTGGTTCCCTCCATATAATTGGGATTGCAAATGACATCACTGCCTTTCGTCGATTGAGCCAGTCACAAAATCCGTTGGAACAACTGGTACAGATGATATCTGGAACCCAAGACTTATCCTGGTCACCTGGTGGATAGCCAAAGTTCAGTACTTCTCTGCCCATCAACATAAAGGTGCACCTAGGAATGCCTCCTCAATGTGGATAAAGAGTGATCATGTAGTCACATTGCAAAAAGGTAAAATGCTTTTGACTTGCATAAAGCACTGACAATTGTCTCAGTATACACTAAGATTCTTTTTGGAGATATGTGTTCTTTGCCCAATTCTAGGGTGACTTTTTATTTCTTAATCCATCCTTGTGAAGTTATAGAGCAAAATGCAGATACATTGGTCATGTACTTGGTAACCTTTATGTAGCAATGATTTGATTTTTTTTTTTTTTACATATCAGTTTGAAGTTTGATTAGCCAATGAATGCTGAGCAATTTTGGTATTAAATTAACTGAGACCACCACATATACATGTGGAGGTCTTTATAACTTCTTGAGGGACTATGATCTCATAAAGAAATCTGTATGACGATGTTCTAAATATATTTTCAGACTTCAGTATCGGAACAGCATAAGCTGGGAGGACAATCAATGCTCCAATTTATCACCTTATAGTTGGAGAACTTTGGCATAAAGGAAATTTTCCAAGTCAGAGGAGAAAACACAGTATTAATGGACATCCCACACTGTCTTCTGATAAACAGTTCAGTGATCAAATCTCTTCCTTCAACTCAAGTCTACACTGAAATTGATCGAAATGGTAAAGATTTCTATAGCCTTCCTTCGTCATGGTGTTGCAGCCTTAGAATTGTTATAAACAATGGCATTACTCTTACCTTGTTCTTGGTGGACATTTACCATTGTTTTGTGTGCGCTGTCATTATAAAGAGTGGAAATCTCCTTCAGGCCTCTTGTTGGATGTTTCATACAATGCTTCAGTCTCAGGCCCTGGGTTACCATGGAGGAGAACCACTGTGAGGTCATAGGTGAACGTGCATAACTGGGACCTTTTAAGTGATGAAGCTATGAAGTTATAAAAAAACATAAACCTCCATCGCTCCTATATAGATCAATGTGGTGTAAGGAACTGGATTTCATGGAGGGAGAGAGGAAGGGATTGTATGTCTGTATTACACTTCAGGTTCAGCTAAGGTGCTCAATAACCTTGAACAGCAGACAATTTGATACAGCTTGCACCTTTCAAACAGGACAGGCTTCATAGCTGGCCTGGTTTGGGAATATAGAAGAGGTAAAGAACTGGTCTTTGTACTGCTGCTAGGAACAAAAAGATCCTTTTTAAAGCATTACAAACTGGCCTATTTTTCCCACTCCAAGCCCTGACACTGCATAACTGGACATACTCAAACAGGCACTGCTCTTACAAAATAAAAACACACACAGAAATATTTGAAGTAACAATATCCCAATAGAGGCTGTTTTGGGATGGGTTGTGGTTTTTGTGGGTTTTTTTTTTGTAATATATGATCATTTATCCAATTGGATACACACATATAAGAAATTCAATTAGTCACACAATTATAAACTAACACCTATCCAGTAGAAAACGTTACAAGTACCATACAACAGAAAGAGGAATCTGAGGAAACAAAAGTAACCAATGCATCTAAGAGACAATAAGAACATAAGATGTACCATGCTAAGTCGAACAAAAGTTTAGTGAGCCCAGCATCTATCATAAGAACATAAGTATTGCTATACTGGGACAGACTGAAGGTCCATCAAGCCCAGTATCCTGTTTCCAACAGTGGCCAATACAGGTACCAAGTACCTAAGCTAGATCCCAAGTAGTAAAACAGATTTTATGCTGCTTATCCTAGGAATAAGCAGTGGATTTCCCCAAGCCATCTCAATAATTGCCTATGGACTGCTCTTTTAGGAAATTATCCAAACTTTTTTAAACCCCGCTAAGCTAACTGATTTAACCACATTCTCTGGCAATGATTCCAGAGTTTAATTACATGGAGGGGCATAATCAAAACAGACGACTAAGTCCAATTTGGTCGCCCAAAGTTGGCAGCGGCAAAATGTCCACTCTCGAGAAGTACATCTAAAATTGTTTGCTTTTTTTTTCAAAAATCGTCTCTCTGTAGATCCAGGTGTTTGATCGTCCAAACCACTACTACATCTATCTTTATATCACATTCTCAACCAAAAATTCATCCAAGTCTCAAACGCCCAGAATAAGGCCTTTTGGACGTGGGAGGGGCCAACATACTGATGGACTGGCAACTGACATGGCAACAGAGCAGTGAGGCACCTTACAGGGCACTGCTGTGAACTTCACAAAAAAGGTGCCACATAAACATCTCACCAGAACTCCCTTATAGGTTAAGGTGAGCCCCCCTAAACACCATCAAAATCCACTATACCTGTCTACAACCCCAATAGCCCTTATGACTGCAGGTGGCACCTATATGGCAGTACAGTAGGGTTTGGGGGCTCACATTTTTCCACCATGAATGTTGTGGTTAGAGTGGCTTATGGGCCTGGGTCCTCCTCTCTATGGTTCACTAGCCCCCTCCCCCCCCCCCCACCGACTACTTAAGCCACCTCTGTGTAGTTCTACTATGCTTTCCTATGCCAGGTGCTGATGTTTCGGAGGTAGGTATGTACGTTTTTATTCTGAACTTTGTGGGGGTGCAACAAGGTCAGTGAACACTGGGGGAGTATGTGTGAGTCTTTACTTTCTCTTCAGTGGTTATCTGATCACTTTGGATACCTATTGGGCACTTATACCTGTTTTTACATCATCTAAGACGCAACATAGAAGTTCCATCCAGGAAGTCTCGTAAAACCTTTGATTATCTCTGCAGGATAACTAAGTCTAGGTCGGCCCCCATTCCGCTCATATCCCACCCTAGCCACTCCTCCAGATACGCCCTTTTTAGCTCTGGGTGCACAGTGGCATTCAGAGACCTAAAAAGTCCCTGGATACGTCCAAAACTAGGTTTGATTATCGGCACTTGGACACCTCTCTTGGTCGTCATGTTTAAGCAGTCATGTTTAAGTTTAGCGTGAACAAGTGATTCATCTACCCTTTCCATGCCACTCATTATTTTATGGACCTCTATCATATCACCCCTGAACCATCTCTTCTCCAAGCAGAAGAGCCCTAGCTGCTTTAGCCTTTCCTCATAGGGAAGTCGTCCCATCCCTTTTATCATTTTTGTCACCCTTCTCTGTACCTTTTCTAATTCCACTATATCTTTTTTGAGATATGGTGACCAGAGTTGCACATAGTATTTGAGGTGCAGCCTTACAATAGAGTGATACAAGAGCATTATAACATTTTCATCTTTGATTTCCATTCCTAACTTCTATTTGATTTCTTAGCAGCCGCCACACGTTGAGCTGAGGATTTAAACGTATCCTCAACAATGACACCTAAATCCTTTTCCTGAGCAGTGACTCTTAACACAGAACCCAGAATCACATAGTTATAGTTCTGGTTCCCGTTTTCCACATGCATCTGCACTTGCTCACTATAAATGTCATCTGCCATTTTGATGCCCAGTCTTCCAATCTCACAAGGTCCTCTTGCAATTTTTCACAATCCTCTTGTGATTTAACAACTTTGAACAACTTTGTGTCATCAGCAAATTTAATTATCTCACTAGTTATTCCCATCTCTAGATCATTGATAAATATGTTAAAAAGCAGTGGTCCCAACAAAGTCCCTTGGGGAACCCCACTATTTACCCTTCTCCATTGAGAATATTGACCATTTAAACCCACTCTCAGTTTTCTGTCTTTCAACCAGTCCTCAATCCATAAAATGACATTACCTCCGATCCCATGACTTTCTAATTTCTTCAGAAGTCTTTCATGAGGTACTTTGTCAAATGTGTTTTGAAAATCCAAATACACAATAGCAACCGATTCACCTTTATCCACATATTCATTCAACCCTTCAAGAAATGCGGTAGATTGGTAAAGCAAGATTTCTCTTGACTAAAATCATGTTGGCTTTCTCTCATTAATTTATGCTTATGTATATATGTTCTGTCATTTTGTTCTTTATAAAATGTTCTCTACCATTTTGCCCGGCACTGACATCTATATAAGTTCCCTGATCACCTCTGGAACCCTTTTTAAAAAATCGGTGTCATGTTAGCTACCCTCCAGTCTTCTGGTTCTATGCTGGTTTTTAAAGAAAAATTACTAATTACTAATAGCTCTGCAAGTTCATTTTTCAATTATATCAGTACTCAGAGATGTATACCATCCAGTCCAGCTGATTTGCTACTGTTCAGTTTAACAAATTGACCCATTACATCATCCAGCGTTACAGAGATTTGTACAAGTTTCTCTGATTCATCAGAATTGAATACAAGCCAGAAGCACTAGTATCTTCCCCTTCATCTTCCTCAGTAAAGACTAAGGCAAAGAATTAATTTAATCTCTCTGCTATGTCCTTGTCTTCCCCGAGAGACCCTTTCATCCCTTGGTCGTCTAGTGGTCCAACCGATTCTTCCTGGATTCTTGCTTTTAATATACCTAAAAAAGTTTTTGCTGTGTGTTTTTGTTTCCAGCGCAATCTTCCTTATTAGTGCCTTGTATTTGACTTTTCAGTCAGATCCTTCTTCCACTTTCTGAAGGATTCTCTTATTTCTAATGGCTTCCTTCACCTCTCTCCGGCTGCCGTTTGGTCTTCCTCCTTTTTTAATACATGGAAAATATCTAGTCTGGGCTTCCAGGATGGAATTTTTAAATAACATCCATGCCTGATGTATATTTTTGACCTTTGCAGCTGCACCTTTAAGTCTCCTTTTTTTAAAGTGCTTTTGTATTGGATTTCCCAGGGATTATATCATGTTATGATCACCGTTATCAAGTGACCCCAATACCATTACCTCCTTCACCAATTCATGTGCTCCACTAAGAACTAGATCTAGAATTGCTTCACTTCTTCTCAGTTCCTGAACCAGCTGCTCCATAAAGCAGTCCTTGATTTCATCAAAGAATTTTATCTCCCTACCAGGTCTTGATGATACATTTACCCAGTCAATATCAGGGTAGTTGAAATCACCCATTACTGCATTACCCAGTTTGTTAGCCTCCGTAATTTCTGATATTTCAGCATCTGTCCACTTATCCTGCTCAGGCGGATAGTAGTACACTCCCTATCACTATCCTTTTTCCCCCCCCACACACAGATTCTACGGAACAGTTTATTTCCGACTGGCATTTTATCCACATATCTTTACCATAGGACTTCATGTGGACCCCTGAAGAAGACATTCTGTTGAAACACAGACCATGTTGGGTCCAGGGTCCAAAGCTTTTCAGCGGACTGCGTCCTAGAGGTTTTTATGTGATTTGCCAAGTTTTAATATTATTTTAATATTAATAAAGTCCATCTAAGGAACATCATTTCTCCATTTTGGTTTTTGTTTTTGTTTCTCCTTGCCAGATATAAATTACAATTCAGCATAGACATAAAAAGCATACAATGGTGCACACGAGTGCATAGAAAACCGCAACATATATGTACATATGAGCACTAAGTGCTATTCTATAAGTCAGCATTTAGGTGCCATACTGCATAACTGCAAGGAGTGCTCATGTGGGCAGTGCAAGGCAGGGATGTGGGAGTCCTCAACATAAGCACATAGCCTATAGAAACTATTTATTTTGATGTAAAAACTGCTTCAATGTCACTGTATTCTTTATTTAGCAGCAAATCGAATAAAGCTGAGCTTTAACTATAAGTTACAGGCTTGCATGGTGCAATTAGGTGTGCCTATTTACATCTGCTAATTTGGGTTCATGCTATTCTATAATGGTATCTTGGCACATAGATGCTGTTAGACAATTGGTACTCAGTGCATGGCATGCCTACTTGAAAGCCCTCACAGGGTATATTTTAACCATCTATGACTAGGTTGCAGAATGAACTGGGAAAGAGGTAACTAACTGAAGGGCTTATTTCCCAAACCCACTAAGTCTTTATTAGTTCCATTTGATTTAGAGGGTTTTGAAAATAAGCCCTTCGATTTGAAATTCTGGAGTCTACACCTAGACGGAGCTTAAAGGGAACAAGATTTGTAAGAATCTTACATTAAATCTCCCTAAGATTCCAAAATAAAATAAGTTTGGTATTCTTTTAACCTAGATCTTGAAATGACATTCTATGATTTGTTCTTATAGCATTTCAATAAAATAGATTCATTCATATATTCCAGGCAGAAATCACTGTTTTTGTTTTAAGTTTATTTACAAATAAAAAGAAAGAGAACCAATAGGTAGTTATACAGACTTACAATATATATATTTTTAAAAAAATGACATGAAACACAATGAAGTAAAAATAAATACATCATATAAACAATGAGCTGTTTGATGTCTTTGCTCTGGGAAGTCCATCAAGCATAGTCCCCAACCCCATGTTAAACAGAAGGAAGAGGAAAGGTCTGTGACATGCAAAAAAGGCTAACTGACCCTGCTATACTAGACGTGGAGAGGCACAATCAAAAGTCTAGGTCCGAGATGGACGTTTCCCACAAAACATCCAAGATCGGAGTAAAAAAAAAATGGCCATTTTCAAAATCTGAACTGCTGGAAAATACAAATGTATATTTTTTCCCAAAAAATTGCCTACTTGGATGCCAAAACATCTAATTTTATACCCCTTTTTTGACAAAAAAATTGTCCATATTATAAATGTCAAAATGGACACCATTTAGATGTAGGAGGGCCGCATTGTAATGGACTGGCCACAGACATGCCAACAGAGCAGTGGGGCATCTTAGAGGGCACTACTATGAACTTCACATAAAGGATGCCAGACACACATCTCACCATAACTCCCTTATAAGTTATGGCGAGACCCCTAAAACTCCTCCAAAACCTTCTATACCTACCTGTCTCCCACACCAATAGCCTTTATGGCTGCAGGTGGCACCAATATCTAATCTAATCTTCCTCAAGGCGACAGATCAAAGAGAAAGGGGAAAAGAAGGAGGGGAAGAGTATGGCAATATGGCAGTAGAGTAGGGTTTTGGTGACTTCACGCTTTCGACCATAAATATTGTATTTAGGGGGGCTTATGGGCCTGGGTCCTCCTCTCTATGGTTCACTAGGCCAGTGCTCTACTAGGCTTTTCCATAGATGTACTGGGCGGGTTTTCCAGAAGTTTTGGTGACATAAGGCGGTTAGTGAGTACCGGGGAATGATGGTGGGGCAGGCTTACCTCCTGTGGTCACTTGGTCAGTTTGGCCACCTTTGTGGAACTTAGACAGATTTAGGATATCCTGAGAATGCTTCGATTATTGCCGCAAAACGTCCAAGTTTAAGCAGCCCTTAAAAGCCCACCCATAGCACGCCTAACACACCCCTTTAAACTCTAAATGCACAGCGGCTTAAATGGTTTTGAAAATAGGCACTTGGACGTCCCAGCAATCAGGACGTCCAAGTGCCAACGTAGGCGCTTTATTGGATGTTTTAAAGTTTTGATTATGCCCCTTATCAATCATCTAGTCAACAAACAGGGCAAAGTTGGATTTAAGATGCAGAAAATAAAATTTTTCACATTGCCCAGGCCTGAATCAGGCAGCCTTCCTGGCAATAAGCAGCAGCACACTCCAGGAAGATGGTAGTGGTAATATTTCTGGCAGGGTAGTAAAGAGGTAAGAGTGCCAACACTACCTTTTCCTATAAGCAAATAGTCCTTTGCTTCTCAATTTGACCAAGTGCACAAACTTTGCACTCAATATTATCTTGACCTTACTGTTCAGTTCCTCTTGTCCAGTTTTGCCTGGCTGTTTTAACACTAATCAAACTACAAGTAGAGTCGTGGTTTGTAATCACTACAGAAAAAGGATTGTCTACATATGTCCTCTAGGGCAGTGTTCTTCAACCTTTTTACACCCGTGGACCGGCAGAAATAAAAGAATTATTTTGTGGACCGGCAAACTACTAGGACCAAAATTTAAAAATCCCGTTTACGCCCCATCTCCGCGAGCTCGGTCCCCGCAAACCATCTGATCCCATCTGCACAAGCCACAATTATGATTTTATATTGAACGTATTTTATTAAAGTATAAAAAGAAACAATATTCTGAACAATTGTGATTTTATAAATACAAATATACAGAGCACGGACCAACAAAACCCCTGTCTCCCCTCCCCTTCACATATATCCCCTCTACTATCAAGAAAACTGAACAAGCCAAGTTATTATAGAATGCTACATAGAAATATCATGCTAACAGAATACTGCAGTCCCCAGTTATGTCTCTAGCAGGATATATAATTCAAATCTGATATATTCTAATGACAAAATAGAAATAAAATTATTTTTTTCTACCTTTTGTTGTCTCTGGTTTCTGCTTTCATCTTCTTTTCACTCTTTTCCTTCCAGCATCTGCCCACTCCATCCAATGTCTGCCCTCTCCCCATTCCATATGTATCTGACTCCTTTCTATGCCCCTCTTCTTTGTCCATCCTCCTCTCTCCTTTTTACATCATTCATTCCAGCTTCACTGCTGTCTTCATTTTTATCTCTCCTACACCAGATCTAGCATCTTTATCCCTCTCTCATTTCTCTGCTGACCCCCTTTCCAGCATCAATGTCTCTCTACTTTCTCATTCCTCTCTCTCCCCTTTCTCTCATCTGATCTCTCCATTCCACCCTGACCCCCTTCCCCTCCTGTAATCTCCCTGCCAGCTGTTTCCTTCCTTTTTTCTTTCTCCCTACCCTCCTTCCTTTTTTTCCTTCTCCCTTCCCTCCTCCCTCTATCCAACATTAACTCTTCCCATCCCTTTCCTTCCTCCCTCCCAGCATCTCTCCTTCTTCTCCCTTCCCTCCATCCAACATTAACTCTCTTCCCATCCCTTTCCCTCCTCCCCTCCCAGCAGCATCTCTCCTTCTTCTCCCTTCCCTCCTCCCTCTATCCAACATTAACTCTCTTCCCATCCCTTTCCCTCCTCCCCTCCCAGCAGCATCTCCCCTTCTTCTCCCTTCCCTCCTCCCTCTATCCAACAGTAACTCTCTTCCCATCCCTTTCCCTCCTCCCCTCTCAGCAGCATCTCTCCTTCTTCTCCCTTCCCTCCTCCCTCTATCCAACATTAACTCTCTTCCCATCCCTTTCCCTCCTCCCCTCCCAGCAGCATCTCTCCTTCTTCTCCCTTCCCTCCTCCCTCTATCCAACAGTAACTCTCTTCCCATCCCTTTCCCTCCTCCCCTCTCAGCAGCATCTCTCCTTCTTCTCCCTTCCCTCCTCCCTCTATCCAACATTAACTCTCTTCCCATACCTTTCCCTCCTCCCCTCCCAGCAGCATCTCTCCTAACTCTCTTCAAGTCCAGTAACAGCTCTCCCTTTTCCAGACCTTCCCAGCCTCCTACAGTGGCTTCCTCCCCTTCCAGCAGCTCTCGGTACTTGCCTGCAGGAAGTTGCCGGTAAATCACTTCCCTGGCAAATTGGAGAGCTGGTGGGAGGGGAGACAGCCACTGTGAAGGCTCCCCAGGATCTTGTTCGCACACGCTGACCATCTCCCTCCACCTGCACCTGAATCTGCATCTCTCTCCGGTCTAATCGCAACTTCCCAGCGGCCCTCTTCAGCAACTCGGCAAGGGTGGCGATCAAGACACGCTGCCGACGTCGGGACCTTCACTCTCTGAGTCCCGCCTATTTTGTTTCAACTTCCTGTTTCCGAACAGGCGAGACTCAGAGAGGGAAGGCCCCGACGTTGGCAGCCTGTCTTGATCGCCTGAGGCTGGGAGAACATTAGTCGGGAGGAACCGCAGTCAGCAGGAAATTTAACTGCCGATTTGATCTCGCCGGCCCTATGCGGACCGGCAGAAATTTTCTGCGGACTGGCACCGGTCCGCGGACCGGCGGTTGAAGAACTGTGCTCTAGGGTACTTTGAACTATATTACCCAATCTTAACTTTTCTTTCCTGAATTGTAGGGGTACACAGTAGAACCTAAGCCAATTCAACAAGAAGCTTGGAAAATGCCTTGCTTTTTAACCAATAGATTTATTTTTTTTTGTAGAGAAAATCCTTCTGCATTTTTCAGGATCCTAAAGTATTACATGGAACGCCTACAATGGAAGTTCATATTCCACAACATACATCCTTTCATAAAATAACTGATTGTAGTAAGAAAGCAAATAGGAATAAACGTATGAGAAACTTCCTCTGGACCTAAAGTCTCCTTTGCTTCTAGTATGACAGAATCACCACAGAAGGTTTATTTGTTTTCTAGTAATTTTATATTAATTTTTCTGAGTATCTTAAGCAGGACAAAAAATATTGTAAGCACAACACACAACTTGTGGTTATTTTCTCATCTTGGAATACTCCATTAGTTTCCTGATACTCGAGAGGGTTCAGAAGAGAGCGAAAGATTAGAGAGACTGGGGCTTTTTTCGCTGGAGAAGCGGAGACTTAGAGGGGATATGATAGAGACTTACGAGATCACAAAGGGCATCGAGAAAGTGGAGAGGGACAGATTCTTCAAACTTTCGACAACTACAAGAACGAGAGGGCATTTGGAAAAATTAAAAGGGGACAGATTCAGAACCAATGCTAGGAAGTTCTTCTTCATCCAACGGGTGGTGGACACCTGGAACGCGCTTCCAGAGGGCGTGATAGGACAGGGTATGGTATTGGAGTTCAAGAAGGGATTGGACAATTTCCCCGAAGAAAAAGGGGATAGAAGGGTATAGATAGAGGGTTACTATACAGGTCCTGGATCTGATGGGCCGCCGCGTGAGTGGACTGCTGGGCACGATGGACCCCTGGTCTGACCCAGCAGAGGCACGGCTTATGTTCTTATGAAGCACCTGATTAACATTTAAACAGAAGTTTATAAGGTGCTAACCAAAACTGATCATTGCTTGGATCACTGAATCCAGCTAGATTTCTCAGAAAAAAGGATTTAAAGGACATCTGAAAACGTGGCTATTTTCAAAAATGTAAATTCCGCTGCTCTTTATATAATCACTAATTCTTACTATATTTTCCTTTCTTTCAAACTCTTGTAAACCGTGCTGAGCTCTGTCTCCACAGAGAAGATGCGGTATATAAGCTTAAGGTTTAGTTTAGTTTACATTTTTTAAAATGTGGACATCGCCAACTTGAACCAACAGTGCCCCCATCCTCTTCTTCCTCATGGGTACTGACCATTCTTTGGAATGCAACCTTTTATTAAATGAAAATATACGAAGTCTAACAGAAATAGGGGCAGTTGCCTTAGACTTAAGTTCCTTGCCAAGGGCTCTGACCATGAATTTACTAAATCCTACATAATCAGGCCTGCAAATTCAATGCCATCCTTTCCTCTCAAGTACGGTAACCATTTTTATTTATTTATTTGTTTTTTTTAGAAAGTAACATCTATGAACTTTGTGTTAAATCTAATTTATAAATTCTCAGTCAAATGTGTTACAAATGTATATATAACATTTAAATGGATTAAAGCTACAGCCTCAGCACCCCGAGGTTGTGGGTTCAAACCCACGCTGATCCTTGTGACCCTAGGCAACTTGCTTAATCCCCCTATTGCCCCAGATTAGATAGATTGTGAGCCCACTGGGACAGACAGGGAAAAATGATTTGAGTACCTGCATAAATTCTGAGCTCCCCTGGGAGAGCAGTATAGAAAATTGAATTAAAAATTTATTATTTTTAAAGTAATACTTGGGGCTAGTGCTTCCCGATTTCCAATTTAAATCGATTCACCAATTCACTTCGGGTGAATCAATTCGAATCGATTCTTTTTTTTTTTTTTAAATCAGCCTCCAGATTCAATGACTAATCCTCCTCCCCGTGCCTTCAGGTCTTCTAAAGCAGGAGAGGCAGCGTTGCCTCTTGCTGGCCATCCACTACCACTTTAGGGGGCGAGAGTCAGTTGGGAAGTGCTGTAATGTCCTCCGGCTTCCCCCCCCCTCCCTTCGGCCTCCCGCTCTTACCTAAATTACCGCAGCCTGCAGAGAGGATCGCCAGTGCTGTAGTGATCCTTGCAGTTTGCTGTCGTCCTCAGTAGCACGTTCCCTGACATCAGAGGAGGGGCAGGACCGCGGCAGAGGGAACGTGCTGCTGAGGACGATGGCAACCTGCAAGGATTGCTACAGCACCAACGATACTCTCTGCAGGCTGCAGTAATTAGCTGAAACTTCAGGAGGCCAGGGGGAAACGGGGGGAAAATGCAGGCCTTTGGGGGGAGGGAACATGCAGGCCTTTGGGGGGGGAACATGCAGGCTTTTTTGGGGGGGAGGAACATGCTGGCCTTCAGGGTAAGGGGTCCCTGGTGTAGACATACATGGAGGGAGAGAAAGAGGTTTCAAAGAGACATGCATATACCGGACTGGGGGGGGAGGGAAGGGGGTGTGAAGAAATAATGGGCCTAAAACCAAAGGAGAGGGAGAGCTCGTGGACCCTGGGGTGGTGGGGAAGGAGGGAGAGAAGCTAGATGTAAAGGTACTTAAGAAAAGGAGAGATGGTAGATCTGAGGATGGTGGGGTCCATCCCTGCAGCTGCGGGGATGGAGATGAAAAAAAGGAAAGATGCCAGACCTCCGGGGAAGGGAAGGGAAGGACAGAGATGGAAGATGGATGGTTAGCACCGAGAAAGAAGAGACCCTGGCAAGCGAGTTATCAGAAGACAACCAGAGCCTGGGACCAACATGATTCGAATAATGACCAGACAACAAAAGGTACAAAAATAATTTTATTTTCTGTTTTGTGATTACAATATGTCAGATTTGAAATGTGTATCCTGCCAGAGCTGGTATTAGACTGCGAATGTGAGCTAGGATTTAACAGAGAGAGGTAAAGTCTTTCTTGTTTATTTTGTTTACACCAGTGTGGGTAGCAGAGGGCAAAAGGAGTGAAGAGGCTATAAAATAAACCCACCAGGATGCTTGAAAAAAAACAACCAAACAACCCAAAAACACCCAATCGAATTGAAAAATCAATTCAATAGGCTGAATTGAATCAAATCAAAATTTTTTTTCATGAATCGGGCAGCATTACTTGGGGCTAGCCCTGTAGTTCAGGAAATAGAATTGCACCGCAGGGAATTGTGGTCGAGATTCCTCGTCCAAAGATTAGTGAGGTTGAGTACACTCTGGAGGTGGTGCATTAAAGGGATAAGAGATACAGGTGCTGTGTGTGGAATATGAAAGCTGGTAATCAGTTGTTCCTGGAACTCTATAAACCCTCAGACCAGTAAGGGTCAACAAAAATACTTGAGAATGGCATCTAGGGAGGATAGTGTGAAGTGGGTGGAATCAAAGAGAAAATCATATTCAATAAAATGAGTGATGAAATATTTAGTTCTAAAATTTGCTTAAAATCTACACATCTTAACAAGTCTTAAGCCTCTTGATATTCAAGAAAGCTTGGGACAAGTACATTGCATCTCTAAGGAAGAGGAAGGAATAGTAGATGGCATGGATGGACAGACTGGATAGGCCATATGGTCTTCATTTTTCAAGTCTACCATGGGAACGCCTCTGGGGCAGCTTCTTTTTCACATGGCTACATCTGGCCACTCAGTAAATTGAGAAAGGTTTTTAGTGAATTCATGGGAGAAACATTTTAATTTCGTTAAACCCTTTAAAAATTGACTCCTAGAAGGGGTGGTCTGTGGGTGATGAGTGGCCATTTGCGGAGGAACTTCGTGGGGGCCTCATTTGCACAAGTCAGTAGGAACTGAAAAGGGATGGCCATGTGTGAAAATTCCGTCACTAAATGGTTAGGGCCAGCTTTCCCCATCTTCCATCTCTGTCCTCCCCTTCCTTTTCCCTTCCCTCCCCCGGAGGTCTGGCATCTTTCCTTTTTTTCATCTCCATCCCCTTCAGATTCACCGAGCTCTGGAACAACCTTACCTCCCCTCTTCGGAACCTGAGTGCTCTCCAACCCTTTCGTAAACATCTGAAAATCTGGCTTTTCTCAAAAATCTAACACTCCCTCCTCATCTGACATCCTAGCCCTCTAACATCCTTCTTTCCTCCGATCTTCATCTAGCCCTTTCCTTGGAGTTCCTTTCTCATTACAATTCCTGTAAACTGTGCCGAGCTCCACGACTATGGAGATGGTGCGGTATACAAACCTAAGGTTTAGTTTAGTTTAGTGCTGACTTCTAACCTACAGCAAAGCTATCTGACTTTTCAGCAGAGCCAAAGAATTGTATTCATGAATTTCTATTATCAGCTCTGCAGTCTTCACATCAGATACAATGAACACAAACACTAAGATCTACAGAGAAAAATGTTTTCAGATCACTGAAGAAAAATTTAAAAATTCTAAGCCAATCTGTTAAAGTTCCTTTTACTTTTCTCTTTTAAAACTTTCATGTTACCTAGTTGTACAATTCACTAGATCAGCTGAGTTTTCCCATCCAAGTGATACATTGAAGCTCTAACCCATGGGTGTCCAACCTGCGGCCCCATGAAGTATTTTGTGCAGCCCCAGTCGAGAGCGATGCAGTGTTTTCTTCTGCTGCCCCCGGGTGTTTACCATCTTGCCGGCTCCCTCCTCTGTCTTGCTGCAGCGTTTGGGCAGCCCCAGAAACATTTTTTTCGGCCAATGCGGCCCAGGGAAGCCAAAAGGTTGGACACCCTTGCTCTAACCTGAAACAGTAAAATCATTTGCATAGCTTAATTTGCACAACTAACCCCCTCTTTTACAAAACTGCGATCGCAGATTCTAGTGCAGAGTTGTGCTGAATGGCCCGTGCTGCTCCCGACGTTCATAGGAATTCTGCTCCCTGCGCTAGAAATTGCTAACGCAGTTTCATAAAAGGAGGCTTAAGTCTTAAATTGTGGGAATGTACCTGATGAATAGCAAAGAGTCCCATAAAATGCCACTGATCAAACTAATATAGTAACATAGTAGATGACGGCAGATAAAGACCCGAATGGTCCATCCAGTCTGCCCAACCTGATTCAATTTAAATTTTTTTTTTTTTCTTCTTAGCTATTTCTGGGCGAGAATCCAAAGCTTTACCCGGTACTGTGCTTGGGTTCCAACTGCCGAAATCTCTGTTAAGATTTACTCCAGCCCATCTACACCCTCCCAGCCATTGAAGCCCTCCCCTGCCCATCCTCCTCCAAACGGCCATACACAGACGCAGACCGTACAAGTCTGCCCAGTAACTGGCCTAGTTCAATCTTTAATATTATTTTCTGATTCTAAATCTTCTGTGTTCATCCCATGCTTCTTTGAACTCAGTCACAGTTTTACTCTCCATCACCTCTCTCGGGAGCGCATTCCAGGCATCCACTACCCTCTCCGTAAAGTAGAATTTCCTAACATTGCCCCTGAATCTACCACCCCTCAACCTCAAATTATGTCCTCTGGTTTTACCATTTTCCTTTCTCTGGAAAAGATTTTGTTCTACGTTAATACTCTTTAAGTATTTGAACGTCTGAATCATATCTCCCCTCTCTCCTTTCCTCTAGGGTATACATATTCAGGGCTTCCAGTCTCTCCTCATACGTCTTCTGGCGCAAGCCTCCTATCATTTTCGTCGCCCTCCTCTGGACCGCCTCAAGTCTTCTTACGTCTTTCGCCAGATACGGTCTCCAAAACTGAACACAATACTCCAAGTGGGGCCTCACCAATGACCTGTACAGGGGCATCAACACCTTCTTCCTTCTACTAACTACGCCTCTCTTTATACAGCCCAGAATCCTTCTGGCAGCAGCCACTGCCTTGTCACACTGTTTTTTCGCCTTTAGATCTTCGGACACTATCACCCCAAGGTCCCTCTCCCCGTCCGTGCATATCAACTTCTCTCCTCCCAGCATATACGGTTCCTTCCTATTATTAATCCCCAAATGCATTACTCTGCATTTCTTTGCATTGAATTTTAGTTGCCAGGCATTAGACCATTCCTCTAACTTTTGCAGATCCTTTTTCATATTTTCCACTCCCTCTTCGGTGTCTACTCTGTTACAAATCTTGGTATCCCAGCCATCAAAGTCCTCCCAAGCTCGTCCTCAACTAAATGTCCATATAAGGGACACAGGCCATGCAAGCCTGCCCAGTACTGGCCTTAGTTCCTTCAATGTATACCCATTATTTTCTGATTAGAGATCATCCCACGCTTGTTTGAACTCTGTCACCATTTTCTTCTCTACCACCACCCTCGGGAGCGCATTCAGCAGCCCAGGGCTTAGAAGTATGCACTCATACTAAGCCACCATTTGGGTTGCCTACCTGATACTGCTCCAGTGGCCAAGGAATATTCATCTAGCTCAGGGAGCCAAGTTGAGATCATCCTGAACTTCTGGCACCATGTGGTTCACCCTTGCAGAGAGAAGGGTCATTCGGGGGGTAGTAAAGACTGAGTAAAGCCTGGGAAGGGGGTACATGAGAGAGAAAGCAAGTAGACAGGATGAAGGATGTGGGAAGAAGAGACTGACTGGGAAGGGATGACACACTGTTATACAGTATTTTGCCACTATTTGATGAAGCATATGGCAAATACAGAATGTTACAAAATATAAAATGTGGCCCCTGATAGAAAAAAGGTTGGACAAACCTGTTCTAGAGTTATGGAATTCCTTTCCAAAGGGTTTGAGAAAGATTGAGTCCTTGAGTTCTTTTAGAAAACTTTTAAAAGCACATTTGTTTTCTCGAGCATTTTTATGAATTAAAACAGAAATTTTAGACATTGTTCAGGTTTTTGAATACTGTATGTCTTGAAGTGTTTTAATATTATATCTATTCTATGTATGTATGTATGTTGTAAACCGCTTAGATTTGTAATTTGCAGTATATATAAATTTTTTACATAAATAATGAAGTTCTCATCTTAGTGTACAGTTTCAGTAAATCAGCCTGTTATTCAAGATCATTTTCTCTCTACATTTTCAATTTTGTGATATTTTAAAAAACGTATTATTAATCTTTAAGATTAAAATCTTAATATCTGAATGTGGCTGAGACTCAGCTTGAAGAATCTGTGTTTTACTGAAAAACAAGTATCTCTGGTCCACTAAATTTGCTAAATCTGATGGAAACAGAACATCCAAATTCTGCATTTTTCATTTTCAGGCTTTGAGATGATAACAGACAACACCCTAAAAAGCTAGCCTGCCAGTTCTAAATAAAATATATATAAAAAACTGTTACAGAAACATAATGAGGCAGACATTTACACTTGTGAGGAAAAAAAAGCTGTGGATAGACAGAGTGTGTGGGGCCATTTGGAAATTTAAAAACAATTACAGTATATACGTTCAAATTTGTTGAGCAGCTGCTGAAGCACACATATATGCATAAAAATCAGCTTTTGTACTCACAAACCTTCAAGATCACTGAGAATCTGAAAATTGCCCCCTATGTATATTTACTTTTTCAAATATTCTTCTCCTCGGAGATTATGAATTAAAATTGATACCACAAATGTTGCAGATATTTTACTCATTTAATACTGAAACAAAATACGAGGTTCATTGCATAAATAATACACAATATTTTTTTTTTTTTGCATGTTTTATTTTTTTCAAGTATTTCTTTACAATCCTTCAATATAGTTTCCCTCCTTTGCAATGACCGAGTCCGAACATCCAGGAAGCTTCATTATTCCATCCAAGACACCATTTTCGTTCAGTTGCCAAATGGCTCGGGTATCATAAGAACATAAGAAGTGCCGCTGCTGGGTCAGACCAGTGGTCCATCGTGCCCAGCAGTCGATCACGCGGAGGCCCTTAGGTCAAAGACCAGTGCCCTGAGACTAGCCTTACCAGTGTATGTCCTTGTTCAGTAGGAACTTGTCTAACTTTGTCATAAATCCCTGGAGGGTGCTTTCCCCTATGACAGGCTCCAGGAGAGTGTTCCAGTTTCCCACTACTCTCTGGGTGAAGAATAACTTCCTTACGTTTGTACGGAATCTATCCCCTTTCAACTTTAAAGAGTGCCCTCTCGTTCTCCCTACCTTGGAGAGGGTGAACAACCTGTCCTTATCTACTAAGTCTATCCCCTTCAGTACCTTGAATGTTTTGATCATGTCCCCTCTCAATCTCCTCTGTTCGAGGGAGAAGAGGCCCAGTTTCTCTAATCTTTAGCTGTACGGCAGCTCCTCCAATCCCTTAACCATTTTAGTCACTCTTCTCTGGACCCTCTCAAGTAGTACCGTGTACTTCTTTATGTACGGCGACCAGTGCTGTACTCAGTACTCTAGGTGAGGGTGCACCATGGACCAGTACAGCGGCATGATAACCTTCTCCGATCTTTTCGTGATCCCCTTCTTTATCATTCCTAGAATTCAGTTTGCCCTTTCGCCGTTGCCGCACATTGTACGGACTGCTTCATCGACTTGTCAATTAGAACTCCCAAGTCCCTTTCCTGGGAGGTCTCTCCAAGTACCGCCCTGGACATCCTGTACTCATGCTTGAGATTTTTGTTACCGACATGCATCACTTTACACTTATCCACGTTGAACCTCATCTGCCATGTCAATGCCCATTCCTCAAGCCTGATTATGTCACATTGCAGATCTTCGCAATTCCTCTGCGTCTTCACTACTCTGAATAACTTCATGTAGTCTGCAAATTTAATCACCTCGCTCATTGTACCTATGTCCAGATCGTTTATAAAGATGTTGAAGAATACGGGTCCAAGCACTGAGCCCTGCGGCACCCCACTGGTGACGCTCTTCCAGTCCGAATATTGCCCATTTACCCCTACTCTGTTTCCTATGCTCCTGCCAGTTTTTAATCCACGTGAGTATTTCTCCCTCGATTCCATGGCTCACAATTTTCTGAAGTAGTCGTTCATGCGGAACCTTGTCGAGCGCCTTCTGAAATGTCGATCGGGTTGCTCTTGTCTATCTGCCTGTTTACTCCCTCGAAGAAGTGCAGCAAGTTTGTCAAACAAGATCTGCCTTTGCTGAAACCGTGCTGGCTGGTCATCAGACTATGTCCGTTAAGGTGATCAATGATACGGTCCTTTATCAGCACCTCTACCATCTTTCCCGGTACCGAGGTCAGACTCACCGGTCTGTAGTTTCCCAGGTCTCCCTTCGAACCTTTTTTGAAGATCGGTGTTAACATTCGCCACCTTCCAGTCCTCCGGAATATTTCCTGTTTTGAGTGACAGATTGGCTATTAGTTGAAGCAGTTCAGCTATGGTCCCTTTCAGTTCCTTGATGACCCTCAGATGGATGCCAGTGAAAGAAAGCTCTGCCAGAGATGCAAAACGATGTCCACGCATAGGTTGTTTCAAATTTGGAAAAAGGTCGTAGTCTGGTAGCTCATGTCTGGAATGTAGGGAGCATGAGGTAACACTTCCCAGCCATATTCGTGTAGCTTTTCAATGACGAGTGGAGAGCTCCATCTTCCCCATGACCAAAAAAATTTTGACGAGCTCAATCAAAAGTCAAACAAATGATGATTTTTGCTTATGATCATGAAGGCATCATCACAGACAAAGTTCCAAGTGGAACAAGTGTCACAGCAGAGTATTATCAAAAAATGCACTGAAAAATGCACAAAACCCGACCTCAGTTGCTCTTGGCTGGGCCATTCATTCTTCACAACAATGCTCCCCGCACATAAGGAATGTTGTCATTAAAAACTACATGAATACGGCTGGAAGGTGTTACCTCATGCTCCCTACAGTCCAGACATGAGTCCATCAGACTTCGACCTTTTTCCAGAGTTGAAACAATCTATGCGTGGACATCGTTTTGCATCTCTGGAAGAGCTTTTTCTGCCGGTACCCGAGCCTTTCGGTAACTGAACAAAAATGGTGTCTTGGATGGAATAATGAAGCTTCCTGGACGTTGGGACTCAGTCATTGCAAAGCAGGGAGACTATATTGAAGGACTGTAAAGAAATACAAAACATGTAAATTTTAAAAAATTGTGTGCATTATTTATGAAATGACCCTCATATATTAGTAGTAGTACTCATAATGAGAGAGAGAGAGGAAGAAAGAGTGGTTAAATCTTTGGTCCTACATAGTAGGACTCCAGAAACAAATGTGTGATCATCTCTGGGAAAAAGGGACTAAAGTCACCAGAAACAAAAAAATAAGGTTTTAATGAATTCTGTCAGAGCAAACAATTTGTAACCCAATAGTCCAGACCCCGATCCTTTTATGAGAAAAAATGAAAAAACGTTACAGAAGTTCAAACATTTAACTTTTCCACACTTCTTATGGACCCATGACTGCCATTCTCAATATTTTGGATCTGCTAGTTTAGTCACCTTTTCCCAGAGACAGTCACATATGGCCAATGGAAGCTATAATGGATTGGGCCAACAGGCGTTGCTTACTATAGCCAATGCTAATCCTCTTAAGTTGCATTCCTAAGTTAAGATTTCGGTTAAATCCCAATATAGTTTAATAAAATGAAAGCTGAAAAGGAGAAATTAGGTTCTTACCTGCTAATTTTCTTTCTGTTAGCTTGTAGACCGGTATAGTTCCTTTACAGATGCGTAATATGCCTCACTGCTACCAGCAGGTGGAGACTGAGATCAAAATTTGTATATCAGTAGAGCATCCCCTCTTGCTACTCCAGTTTGCTGAATAGCCAAGGAAATTTCTTAACTGAAAAACAATAAACAACACTCCAAACAGGAGTGTAAGAAAACAACAAATATCTTTAAACAACTTTTGGAACATGTATAGAACTTGATCCTGGAAAGAAAACATCCCCACAGCTCACCAGCTAAGCTAGCTGAGCCATCGCTGCTGTTCTTAATTCTTCCCGGCCCTAGAAAAATACTAGAACCCGCAGAAAAATTCAAATTCTGCATGCAAGCAAAAAAAACCCCGCAAACACTTCTCACAGACAGATATGGTGGGGAACTATACCGGTCAAAAAGCTAACAGAAAGAAAATTAGCAGGTAAGAACTTAATTTCTCCTTCTGTATCGCTTGATAGATCGGTATAGTTCCTTTACAGATGGGACGTACCAAAGCAGTACCCAACAAGGGTGGGACACCTGAAGGACCGACACCAGAACACGTTCACCGAATACCGCGTCCCAACACACATGAGCATCCACACGGTAGTGTCTGACAAAAGAATGCAGAAAAGACCAAACTGCTGCCTTGCAAATATCCACTGGAGGCACTAGAGAAGACTCAGCCCAAGAAGCTGCCTGACCCCTAGTGGAATGAGCCTTGAGAAAGTCTGGAACAGGCTTCTTCTTCAGAAGATAAGCGGAAGCAACAGTCTACTTGAACCAGCATGCAAAAGTAGCCTTAGAAGTGCCATCACCCTTATGAGGACCCGCTAGGACAAAGAGATGATCTGATTTTCTGATCTCCTGGGTCCTCTGCACATAAGAGTGAAGGACCCTACTGACATCCAACCTGCGCAGCTGTCTCTGCTCAGAAGAGCCCTCCTGACAACCAAACACTGAGAGCACTACAGATTGATTAATATGAAAAGGAGAAACTACTTTTGGCAGAAAAGCAGGAACAGGCCGCTCCCTAGAAAACTCCAAGAAGGGAGCCCTACATGAGAAAGCCTGAAGCTCATAAACACGTCTAACTGAAGTAATGGCCATCAAGAAGACCGCCTTAGAGTAAGGTCCTTCAAAGAGCAGTTGCCCAATGGTTCAAAAGGAGGGCGCACCAGAACGGACAGAACCAGATTCAGATCCCAAGATGGAACAGAGGGTCGTATGGGAGGCCTGAGCAACTTGGCCGCCCGCAAAAAAAACGAATCATATCCGGAATGGCAGTCAAACCTGACCTTTCAAGAACCCCCAAAAGGCTAACAAGGCTGCAAGCTGAACCCGGAGAAAAGACCAAGCCAGTCCCCTATCCAGGCCATCCTGCAAGAACTCTAAGATATTAGGCGGGGAAGCGCGAAAAGAGACCACCCCACGTGCATCACACCACTCCTCAAATAGACGCCAAACCCTCACATAAGCTCGAGAGGTCAAAAGCCTCCGGGACCCAAGAGTGTTGAGATCACTTTATCTGAATACCCCTTCTTACCTAGGTGACCCCTTTCAAGAACTAAGCCGTAAGACAAAAGGGACCTGGATCGAACATTGGAATGGGTCCCTGAGTTAGAAGGTCGTCCCAGAGAGGAAGAGGATCCACGTACCACAGTCGTCGAGGCCAATCTGGCGCCACCAGAACCACGAGGCCCGGATGGCGAATTATGCGGAGAAGAACTCTACTCACTAATCACCCCTCCGTTGGCCATGGTTGAACCAAAGTATCCAGGCCCTCGGTCTGACCGTCTCTGCGACGACTGAAGAAGCGGGGCATTTTGGTGTTGACACTTGTGGCCATCAGGTCCATGAGGGGCTGACCCCTAGACTGCACTATTAACTGAAAGGCCATAGGGCTTACACACCACTCTCCAGGATCTAGCACATGACGACTCAGGAAGTCCATCTGAACATTTTCCACTCCAGCTATGTGGGATGCTGAGATCTCTTGAAGATGCGACTCCGCCCAGACCATGAGCAGAGTCACTTCCTGCACCATCAAAGTGCTCCTGGTTCCCCCAGGATGATTGACATAGGCCATCGCCGTGGCATTGTCCAACAGAACCCTGACTGACTTACCCGTCAGAAACAACTGGAAGGCTAGCAACGCCAGATGGATGGCTCTTGTCTCCAAAACACTGCTTGACCAAGAAGCCTCCTCTGTGGACCATGTGCCCTGAGCTGAGTGACATAGACACTGAGCCTCCCAACTGAGAAGACTGGCATCCATGAGCACCATCCACTGTGGCTGATCCAGACTCACCCCTTGTAAAAGATGGGGGGCTGAAGCCACCAGCTAAGACTGCCCCGAGCTAAGCCCGGAAGCGGAACAGGGAGATCCAGACTGTGCTTCTGAGGCGGCCACCTCCGAAGAAGAGAATACTGAAGAGGACGCATGTGGGCCCGCAATCACCTCACAACATCGAG
The DNA here is from genome assembly GCF_902459505.1 of Geotrypetes seraphini. Taxonomy (NCBI): domain Eukaryota; kingdom Metazoa; phylum Chordata; class Amphibia; order Gymnophiona; family Dermophiidae; genus Geotrypetes; species Geotrypetes seraphini. The sequence goes on from NC_047100.1 coordinate 45,407,943, forward strand.
GGAGGTCGACATCGACCCTAAGACTTGGAGAAAATCCTGCGCCCGAGGACGTAAGCCATAAGCAGGTAAATTTGAGATTGCAATTTGCTTACCCAAGCCTCCAGAAGGAAGATCTTCCCCCAAGGAGGTGTCGAACAGGACCGCAAGATATTCCAGGCGCTGAGATGGAGATAACCGGCTCTTTGCAAGGTTGACTATCCATCCCAGCGACTGCAGAAAATCCACCACCCAAGCTGTGACCCGAATGCTCTCCTGGAACGACTTGGCTCGAATCAACCAGTCGTCCAGATAAGGATGAACAATTATGCCCTCTTTGCGCAAAATCCACCACTGCAATGACCACACCGAAGTGGAAGAAGACATCTTCTTCCTTACAGGCCCTACGGCGACAAGAGGGCATCCGCTAAAAATCAGGGGTGGGAAATTCCATAGTGACACTAGGAAGTACTTCTTCACCGAAAGGGTGGTTGACCGTTGGAACGATCTTCCACTTCAGGTAGTTGAGACCAGTAACGTGACTGACTTTAAGAACAAATGGGATCAACACGTGGGCTCACTTCAAAGAAGAACTTAGAGGGGAAGGTTATTTGAGTGGGCAGACTTGTTGGGCCGAAGGTCCTTTTCTGCCGTCATATTCTATGTTTCTATCACCTGGGTGAACGTCCGCGGAGCCGTGGCCAGACCAAAGGGAAGTGCACAAAACTGATAATGTTGCCCCAAGTTCGCAAAGTGCAGGAAGCAATGGTGGGAGGACCAAATAGGAATGTGTAAGTAGGCCTCGGTAAGAGCTACAGAGGTCAGAAACTCCCCCGGCTGAACCACCAGAATCACACCCCGCAGAGTTTCCATGCGGAAGGAAGGCACGTGAAGAGCCCTGTTGACCCACTTCTTTCTTTGGCACCACAAAGTAAATCGAGTACCAACCTGTGCCCCACTCCAGCGGGGGAACTGGAACCACCATGTGAAGATCCAACAATCTTTGAAGGGTCTGACGAAAGGCCTGCTGCTTCCAAGCCACCTGCGAGGGAGAAGCGAGAAAACGGTATGGCAAGGAGTGGGCAAACTCAAGACGAGCGCCTGCAAGAAGTCATTGTGCAGGATGGGCGGCAGGGAACCCGTCAGGGGCGCTACCTGCACCCCAGCGGGCCCCATGAAAGGACTGTATGCGCTGGAAGAACCTGCCTCTTGAGAGCTCAGGAGACTGAAAAGAAGAAGCCCCTCGACCAGAGCAGAAATGGCAGAAATCATGTCCACACGCAGCACCGCCTTGAGCCAGCAGCCTAACCTTAGGCAAACGAGGCACTTTAGAATCAGTGAGAGTCTGAATCAACTTGTCCAGGTCCTCACCAAACAAGAAAGATCCTTTAAAAGGAAACTTCGTTAACTTAGCTTTGGACGCCAAATCCATCAACCAAGCATGAAGCCACAAGGTACGGTGTGCTGCCACTCCTAAGGCCAGAGACTTGGCAGAAGCTCGCAAAAGGTCATACATGGCATACAAGAGATAAGAAGCACCCAATTCAATTTTGGTAACTTCTTGCCTTAGCAAGTCCCAATTCTCAGATTTATCATCAAATACATGCTGGGCCCAATGAAAACACACCCGAGCCACCAGCCCGCCACACATAGCCGCCTGGACCGACAGCTGTCACATCAAAATTCTGTTTAAGGAGGGACTCTAACTTACACTCCTCTGGATCCTTCAAGGCGCACCACTCTCAACAGGCACGGTATGCTGCTTAGAGATGGCCGAGACCACTGCATCCACTACAGGGGACTTCAGAGTATCCCTATCTCCTTCCGGAATGGGATACAGGCAGGCCATGGAGCGCCCAAAGCGAAAATGGGTATCCAGCATCTGCCACTGTGCGAACTTGATGCATAGGAAAAGAGTAGGAAGCAGAGTGAATCCCCTTAAGCAAGGGGTCCACTGTATGCAGAGGCTCCGACACGGGGTCCTCAAAGTGCAAAACCGAGGTCTGAAGGATTAACTCATGGAGCTCTTCCCGCTGAAAAATGCGCACCACAGACACATCTTTGCCAGCTGGGGGGTGCTCGAATCCCTCACCGGCACAATCCGGCCCCCCAAGAGGATCCTGGAATTCTCCCCAAGGGTCCAGGTCCTTATCAATCACCTCGTGCTCCTCTGAGAAAAAAATCTTCATCTCAAGAGACCCTCGGGCGTTAGGATGAAAGAGGAGTAGAGGGGAGCAAAACCGCCGCTGTGTGGGGCCGCACCGGGGAAGATGTTGAGGGTAATACCCCCTCCCCCGAGACCCCCAGAGTGGACACAGAACCTCCTGCCGCCAGCACATAAGCTTTGCAAATGCTAACATAAATTCAGGGGGAAAGACCCCTGGCGGCCCCAAGGGACTCCCTGCCCCAGCAGAGGACCCTGACATACCTTATTTCCAGAATAGGGGGAAGGTCACCTGAAGTAACTGAAATGAAGGAGGTCCCCGCCGAAATTGGCCCCGAGACCGCCAAAATGGGAGCTCCTACGGCCTGTTGCGTCTGTAAAGCCTGGGACTTTCCTGAAGCAGAAGCCGAGGAACCGATTGACACAAATAGGGAATCCCCAGCCAAACCGGCGGGAAGGGAATCCTTTTCTTCCTGACCGTCAGCGGCAGGGGAGGTGGGCATCAGGGGAAGCCCGGGCTTCCCCACGATCCGAAGCCAAACCGCTAGGCACATGCGGCGGGGTGCCCTGGCCGCCGGCATCCGCTGCCGATGAGGCTTCCCCACCGTTCTGGCCTGCACAACACTTGCACAGGCTGGCCACAAGTACCTCGTGCCTGGAGCACTTTTTCCCTTTAAAAGAGCTCATTGTGCTGAAAACCGCTCTAGCTGAAAAGAAAGTGCCAGTTAGTAGAGAAAAACACAGAAAAAAGGCAGTTTTAAAGGAAAATGAGCCCTTTAGACCGGCACACCTCAGGATTTTTTTTGTTGTTTCTTTTTACTTAGTCAGAACAGACTCCACAGCTCTCAAAGCTGGAGGGCTGACCAAACAGGGGGCCAGGCGGCCTGCTGAGACTCACTACAAAAATATGGGGAGATGGAGGAAGATAGGGGGAGGGACCCAGCACGAGACCCATCGGGTTTAAGACCCCCGAGGTCGGACAGATCCCCAAACAGAATCTGCCCAAGCTCTATCCGGCACAAAAAGGGGAACCAGGAGTCCACAAGCAAAGTTCCAACAGTGCTAAGAGAGGAGCAGAAAAGCCTTACCACCTGCTACCGGAGACTGAGGAAAACTGGGGAAGCAAGAGGGGATGCTCTACTGATATACAAGTTTTGATCCCAGTCTCCACCTGCTGGTAGCAGTGAGGCATATTACCCATCTGTCAAGGAACTATACTGGTCTATCAAGCGATACAGAATTAGATAATGATATGCACCACACAAAAAATAAATTTGGGGATTTCAAGGTTCATTTTTTTAAATTGTAAAAAGAAAGAGTGTCTTGGGACACTTCCAGCCAGTTAGAATATCTACAATAAATATGCAAATGTATTTCACGCATATTTATTGTGGGTATTCTGACTATCTACGTGTGTCCCAAGACCTGGGTTCAGAGCCATTGTGCTACACTTACGGAAAATAAAGGTGAGAGAGAGCAAGAACTTGGCAGGTGGTTAAAACCAGCTGGGCCTGCTCCAGACATCATTGAAGATCAGAACAAAGCATACTGTCCTCCAATCACTGCAAATTTCACTAGGGAAAATTGAAGAATGGTTGGAAAATCTTACATAAACAAATTTAACGAATCACATTTTAAAAGTGCAAAAAAACTTCAAAACTGGAAGGAGGAGAAAGTAAATTTCCAAGAACTGTATTTATATAACAATATTTAATAATAATTAAAAAAAAAACTGGCAACTGATTTTTAAGTACTTTTGACTTTGAAAATAGATCTTTAACAAGTAAATTGATTTATGTCTAAGCATAAACACAACAGGATGTAATGACAGTGTTCTAGGTGTATTCTACCAATATGGCCTGGCTTAATCCTAGAGGACACCTGTAGCTAGTACACACACTATAAGCCAATAGGGGGGACCACATTTATACAAGACCAAAAAATACATTCATAAAAAAGAAATGATCCCATGATAGTGTGAGAGAGAAAAAAAAACCTCCTTGAGCAGGGATGCACTCATTGCACCTTCTTGTTACAAGGCGTTAAAACTGCAGGATTATACTCTCGCTCCTTTCACTGCTAGTTGATGGCAGCAGAATGGACAACACTTTTATGAGCCCCAATATCTGAAATTTCTGACAGTCTGCTAAAGCAAATGTGGATGGTATGTGCCATTCCTATTACTTTAAAGAGAAGCACCTGACCTGGAAGAGTGACCTTCATACCATGTAAAACTTTTGGCACATCGGGATAATAGTGGTATTAATACCCTAAGCCCCTGATACCTTATTGTTTCTTTACCGCCCACATGAGCCATATTACTGGTCCAATCAAACCTGACGGTGAAAAATCTGCTCTAGATAAATGAACACATCAAATGCACGGTGTCAGGTCAAAAGCGCGCCGGGACAAAGGTGCGCCCAGACAATTGAGCGCAGCGCAGAGGTGCGCGTCGCTCAAAATTAATGTTTTTAGGGCTCTGACGGGGGGTGTGGGGGGGACCCCCCCCCCCACTTTACTTAATAGACATCGCGCCGCGTTGTGGGGGGTGTGGGGGGTTGTAACCCCCCACATTTTACTGAAAACTTCAACCCCCCATAACGCCGGTGCGATGTCTATTAAGTAAAGTGGGGGGGTTCCCCAACAAAACCCCCTGTCGGAGCCCCTAAAAACAGTACTTTTGAGCGGCGCGCGCCTCCGCGCTGCGCTCAATTGTCTGGCCGCGCCTTTGTCTTTTGTGCCGTTGTCTATGAACCCAAATGCACTCTTCCGTCAATCAGGCCTATGTTATTGTGGATCCAGAGATGCAGGCCATCATGCTAACTCAAGCTGAGAAAACTAATTTCAGGGCGTTAATTTCTAAAGGTAACCCACATCAAGAATTTACAAATGCAAAAGTGTTGAATGTGGTCTACGAAACCATTACAGGGAAGAATGAAGCTGGAGATGAGGCTTCAAGCAGTCCAGGAGTTTCCATATAAAACTGAATTCAAAACTAGCTGATATCGGCAAATGAGCTGCATGCTGTCAGAATTCTACATTTTCTGTCTCCACTCAGGTGCTCATCTCTCTGACTCTTTTCAGGTCAGGCAGGGACTGGAAAGCAGATTCTTTATCACTGAATTTATGAACCAAAGCTTAGCCCTGTCTCCCCCAACCTTCTTGGTGATTCCCAGATTTCTCGCTTCTTTCTATTTTTCACATAATTTACTCTTTTACAATGTCCCTTTATTAATGAAATATAAAAATCTCTGGTGGCTAGAGATCACCTCATGCTATGATTGAAGGTCTTCAGCCTAGAGAATTATAGTGCAATGACTATATAACCAGGAGGCAAGTCTGCCCTTCTTCTAACACAATTAGTATACAAGATACCGAGCTCACCATTTTCCTAACTCACAATTAAATGTGCTCTGTATTATTTATTACAGAAATGGGCAGAAGGGAAACCTGGTCTAAGATAAGGTGGCTTACTTTTCTCTTTTCACCTTTGTATTTAACCTGCTCTGTCAGACCTTGTTCACTGTCCCATTCACGGAAAAGAAACATAACATTGATTTACATCTCCCTTTTCTTTACTCTGCCAAACCCTTCCTTCCTCTTTACAATGCCGTTTTATGTTCTCTGTGAGATGCAAAGCTCTCCACTGTCTTGCATCTTGGCATCAACCCTTCTCTCCCCCAGACATGAGAAAATTTCACCATTACACAACATATCCAAGAAGGTGGTGAAGCTGCGTGGACTCTTGCCATTGGACTTCCCTCTAGATAACTGACACAAAGAGATAGAGAGGGATAATAAGGAAGGGGAGGCTCACCTACTGAAGACATGTTGATTTTTCTTGTCTTTAAAGGTTCATTCCTTTTTCCAACCCCCAAAACAAAGGGGATCTACTTAACTAGGAACCAGCCCTCCCATTCCCCTCTTGAAGCTGGAGATGAAATCTCAGCTCTAGAAAACTCCTAGAATGTCGTCTCCTGCTTAACAATCTGAAGAACCATGCCCTTCATTTCCCAGTAATCTCTATTACATCATCATCTTTGTCCTCATCATCGCTGGAGCTGCAGCCGACTTCAGAAACTTCATTAGTTTCAAATGATGGAGGCACCTGGGATCGGTGAAGCCCTGCAGCTGGGAACCCCGTGTGAGATGACAGGTAGCTGGGGAAGGCAGATGCCATGCTCCTCGGAAGGCTGCTGGGCAGGATGGAGCTCGGGAAAGGAGCAAACATCCTGGTCTCAGGAAGGAGAGATTGTGTGAAGGGAAGCGAGTAGCTGGGCAGCATGCCTGCCATACTAGGATTCAGCAAGAACGGCGGGACACTGGCAGTAGCTGAGGTAGCAGCAGAGGAGCTGGTGGTTCCCGCTGTTAGCAGAGGGTCAGTAGTTACAGGGAATACCAGACGTGGTTCGCTCAGCAAATTAGGTAGCTGATAGAAAGAGGAGCTGCCAGCACCCATATATAGGGGATTACCTGTCTGAGGCATAAATGGGTGACTCAGGCTGTGGTTCAGTGAGACAGGCGGCATGATAAATCCACTGGGCACAGAATAACCATGTTCATACGGCTGCCGCTTGCTCAGTTGCCTTCTGGTTTGCTCGACCATCGATGGCGACAATGACTTGCGCTTCTTTCCCCGCAAATCAAGCACAGATTGGCCACCAATGTTTTGGCTAGAAGCCGGCAAAGAGGAAGAGACACTCTGAGCTGAGCAGTGGATTGACGATCGCTGCTCTGAAGCTCGGGCTGTCATAATGTTGCTGTTACTGTTGTTGCCCATTCGGGCAGGCTGGGCCTGGGCAGCATTGGTGCATGGGGAACTGTGCCGAGACTCTCTCGCTGCAGCTGCTTCCGCATATTGTTGCAGTTCACTAAGGATCTCGGGGCTGTCGGGTGAGAGTGGTCGCGCAAGCTCCTCTGCATTGGGGACCGTAGCCGATGAGGCTCTATGTCTGCCATTGCTTGTTGATTCCATAGATGAACCCTGGGACCCTAGAAGTGCAAATGAAATGTTATTTACACATTTTAGACACTCTACTCCTCTTAGAAACTGGTAAACTAGTACATCACCTTATGGTTTTTTTTCCCTTGCCCCATTTTTGTCCTTAAATATTGTATTTCTGTTGTTTGTTCTCACTGTTCTAGGTGGTCTAACCATAATGTACGGGATAGAACGTTTTAATAAACTTGGAAACTTGAGCTGACAAACAGGTAAAGTATGGACAAAGACCACGCTCTATTCACCATATCTTCTGATAGCAAGAGCTTAGTTCATGCCTTTCTGCTGAGATTGGCAATTCAGGGTAACAGAGGATGATCACCATACACAGGGAACTGAATGAACATAACTACAATCAAGTATTGCTCTTATACCAAATGGAATGGCTGTTGACATCTGTTCTAGTAGGTATAACTAGCAGGAAGTGATAAGAAAAGAATAGTTAGGATAAACAAGGCATTTTGCTTCCACTCAGGGAACACAACACATACCTAGAGCAGCATATGGACAACAAAAGGGACCAAATTTATCCCGTATTAAACAACCAGATAGGCAAGGGTCAAAATGGACAAACTCTTGCTATTAAGGGATCTAGAACTGAAGAGGTTAAAAAGCTTGAAAAGTCAACAAGCAACTTACTACTACTAATCATTTCTATAGCGCAAACAGACTTACGCAGCGCAGTACATATTATATACAGGTATTTTCTCTGTCCCTGGTGGGCTTACAATCTAAGTTTTGTTGTACCCGGGGAAATGAAGGGTTAAGTGACTTGCCCACGGTCACAAGCAGCTGTGAGAACTGAACCCAGTTTTCCAGGATCACAATTCACTTCACAAACCATTCCATTAGGCGACTTCTCCACCAACAAGAACACAACCTTGAGAAAAACTGGATGTTAATACTATATGACTGAGTCAGTAGATTGTTCAGACAAATTCCAATATATTAGAGCAATTAGCCAAACCTATGCAATTAATTTCTCTCTTTTTTTTTTTTTTTTTGGGGGGGGGAATAGTTTCTTCTGCTTCCAGCTATATGGCATTATGAGCCCTCATTCCTCTATTGGGTTAGCTTAGTCCTTGGCTAGGGGCCATGTAATAGGGCTCTCACTCTAGCTATTAGGAGTAATCAATGCACAATGACTATGATATTGTCCTACTGCATCTCGGAAGATCCCCCACCCACACAATAGAGGCTGGTGAGGTTGAGAGAATTGGCTTAGTTTGAAACAGAGACATATCGCAATTCAGCACATCCTGATAAGAAATATTATGTGGCATTGTGGGAAAAATTGTTGGAACTACACATAACTTCAGGGTGATGAGTCACAGACACTTTAGGTAGCCTGGCGTGGGATCAGGGGGGGAAGAGGAAGTGAGAGAGAGAGGTGTGTAAGTATGTGATAGATGATATAGAGCAGTGGTCTCAAACTTGCGGCCTGCCAGGTACTATTTTAAGACCCTCGGTATTTTTATCATAATCACAAAAGTAAAATAAAACAGTTTCTTGATCATATGTCTCTTTAGCTATAAATGACAATGTTATTATTAAGACTTAGCCAAAAGGAAAGATTTATAAACTATAAAGAGTTTTACCTCATGCAAAATTGTCATTTCTTTAATAAGACATTAACTATTTTTTTCTAAGACCCTTCAAGTACCTACAAATCCAAAATGTGGTCCTGCAAAGGGTGTCAGTTTGAGAACACTGATGTAGAGTAATTAAAGGGAGCTTATGTCCTTGTATGAATGTAGATAGGTGAAAATTAAAAATGGTGGGAGGACGAAGGGCCTTCAGGTTCACCTTGCCTGTAGAATACTGTGCCTTAACCATTCAGAACTGTTGTGTTGATCTTTGCCTTGAAATGTCTTGGTTAAAATGTTAGAAAATATGCAAAAGAAGTGGCTAGTAAAACTTCACATAAATCATTCATACATTCCAACTTTTTCAAAATAGTGCAGGAAGTTAACTCTGAGTTCGCTGTCTGCAGTTGAAAGTATGGGTGTGGTGAGATAGACAGGTACTTCTGAGATGCCATGATATTTTGTATTTTAATCTGCTTTTTATGTTTTGTGAACTCATCAGCAACCAGTTTGTAATTTTTGTGTTACAGACCTCTCCCCTTTTTTTGAGCATTTTTGACAGCTTGCATTACAGGCTTTATGAAGCAGCTACGGCAAAATGCGTCAAGCCCAGAATTCTTTCAAAGTGATTCAACCACAGTATAAAGTTCCGATAAGTGGTTTCTTTTGGATTTTTCCCTTGCAATTTAAAAACTAAAAACCTGTGCGATGACTAAAGAGTGAAGTTTACAGCCTGTTTATACGTCCGGTTTTTTCCAGCGTTCGGTCTAAAAAATCAAATCTAACTCTGCACTGTTTTGAAAAAGCTGGAATGTATGAATGATTTATTCAATTCCCCTTTATGTGGGAAATGTGGACAGAGCGCTTTTTGATTATCTGGATTCATTGTTGGGAGTCTCATGTTCAGGTCACTTTCAGGACAGTGGTGTAGGACTGTGGAGGGGATTTGGATGTGAAAACTATTTTGTTGGTAAGGCGACCATGGTGGGGAAAAATATATCTTCCAGCGGTGGCTGCAACCTGAACATCTTTCATTTTGGCAGTGGCGGAATCAGTTACACAAGTGGAAAGCTAAAGAAACCCATTTTACTGTTAGGTGTTAGAAACATTTTCTGAACGTTTGGTCTCTCTTTATACACTCTATCTTCCAGAGCAAGGAGTTTAATTTTAAACAAATTCACTGTGGAGTGTATATCCAACAGTAAAGCTGGGCTCATGTCCTTAATGGTTGGGAGTTTTACTGAGTTTTTGGGGGGATTAGGTAAGGGGGAGAGGGGGGGGAAGGGAGGGGTGAGATAGGGGGACTGGGTAGTTATGGTGGAAGGCCTTCTGCTTTACTTTGTAAATGTTGTGGTGGTGGCTACTGTAAAATGGGTAGGTTAACCAAAGACATATTATTGGAGATATTGCAATTATCAAAGATTAGATTCTTATCTTTGGTAATCTTTCTGTTAATCCACAGAGGAGTCTATACAGTAGGTGTTCAATCTGTCCCCGTGAACCGGGTCTTGCAGAAAGTCACACACATTGTTTTCTGCTCCTCTTACTTAGCAGAGGACCACAGAGCCACTTGCAGTTGAGCCTAAAAGCATTCTAACATCACTGGAACAGAAGGGAACACCAGGAACTGCTTTGCACAAAACACTATCTGTTCTGCAACTTAGAACAACTAATAAACAGGAAACATGAAAAACAGGCATGAACACTATGCATGAGCAACATTGCATTCTGATTAAGAGTTTAGGCATGCTGTCATGCACTAAATTAACACTTGAAGACATGCACCTGAAGTTGCCACTCGACGTCCATCTTCAGCCTTTGGCTTCCCAGATGTTCGAATAGCAAATATCCTTCCATCACTGGTTCGGATGTAGGTACCTGGAAAGAGCAAAAGAAAAATTAAAATTTTGCTGTAATGTTTCAGAACAGAGATGAGCCAGCACCTAGCAACCTACACGTCGGGAAAATATATTTGTGAGGTTTTTGGCAACTTGATTGTAACGTTCAGGATGGCAAGTGTGAGTGGATATAAGTCACTTTGATTTACTGTATTGGTATTTTGTTTGCTGATTAGCAATAAGGTCGCTAAATCTTATACAATTCTTTCTAGTTATAGACTGTTAGATAGTTATAATAGGTTTACCATTTTTAAAAAAATGCTGCCTCTGCATCTAATCTTTTTTTTTTTTTTTTTAAATTCTTTATTCATTTTCAATCTTACATCAAGTGTACAAACATTAAAACAATACAATTAAACATATCACTTGACAATCTTTCTATTTTATCTTATAATACATAAAATTACCACCCTCCCCTCCCATCATTCCCTCTATTATTTTCCCAATATGAATATTAATATATAAAGCCTCCCCCTTCCTAACATTAGACGGTGTAAAGTTCAATAGAAAATGGTATTTACTCTTTACAATAAGAAGTTGGTGGCTCCCAAATTTTATTAAATTTCTTATAGCTTCCTTGTTGTACAGCTCTTGTTCTTTCCATTTTATAGATGTGACATAATGAGTTCCACCAGAAATTATAATTGAGTCTACTGTAATTTTTCCAATTACTTGTGATATGTTGAATGGCGACTCCTGTCATTATCAATAAAAGTTTATTGTTATTTGATATCTGGCTCTTTTTCCTCATTGACATTGCATCTAATCTAATAAAATCCTTACCCGCGCAAGCGCTGTTGAAACGGCGTGATCCCTGCCGCCGTGATGTGTGCCTCCGTGCCAAATTCGATTTGAGGCGCATGGGGCGGCTTGCGGTGCGTGGGGCAGAAGAAGAAGAGTGTGACTGTTTCGTTCAGCGGTTTCCGCAAGCGCTGTAGAGCATGCGACAGTTTCCCCATCAGTAGGAGCCTGCAGCAGTTTAAGCATTTCTTCCACGACGCTGCAACCCCAAAACCATTGCAGACCACCACGAAAACCGGGTAAAAGGTAAAATAAAGGGAGAAGGGCTACTGCTGGACAGGGAGAGCAGGGAAGGGGTGCTGCTGGAGAGGAGGGAGGTAAAAGGAAGGGAGAAGGGCTACTGCTGGACAGGGAGAGCAGGGAAGGGGTGCTGCTGGAGAGGAGGGAGGTAAAAGGAAGGGAGAAGGGCTACTGCTGGACAGGGGAAGCAGGGAAGGGGTGCTGCTGAACAGAGGGGAGGTAAAATGAAGGGAGAAGAGCTACTGCTGGACAGGGGAGCAGGGAAGGGGTGCTGCTGAATAGGGGGGAGGTAAAAGGAAGGGAGAAGGGCTACTGCTGGGTAGGGGGAGCAGGCAAGGGGTGGTGGTGGTGGACAGCCGAGGAAAGAGACAGAAAGAAAGACAAACACACACATCTATTCTAGCACCCGTTAATGTAACGGGCTTAAAGACAAGTGGAATAATAATTTACTTGACTGTGCTCAGTATATGCAACAGATGATCCTGACGAAACCACACTTCTTTTTGAGTGAGCTTTCATGGCTGCTGGCGGTTTACTACAGCCAATATAAGCTGAGGAGCCATGTGCATCCATCGGGATATAGAAGCCTTAAAGACTGGTCTAACCTTACAATTACAGCTGGATAAGACAAACAGATGATCTGAAAGACGAAAGTCATTTGTCACCTCAAGGTAGTGGAGAAGGACTCTTTAAACATACAGCAACCGCAAAACTTTGTCCTCTTCTTGCCCATGGGCTGAAATGCAGGACTTCCTGATTGACTTGGAATGCCAAAAATGCCTTTGGCAGAAAAGAAGGCACAGTTTGCAAAGACACCCCTGCTTCCATGACTTTGCGAAAAGGCTCTCTAAATGATAGAGCCTGTAGCTCCAACACCCTCCTCGCTGAGGTGATTGCTAAGAAGATTGTCTTCATGGTAAGATCCAAGAGAGATACTTTTGATAAAGGCTCATAAGGAGCCTCAGTGAGAGCCACTGTTCCCTCTAAGCTGAGCAGGAGTCCTCCACCCACAGTCTCACCAATAGAGGGTGCTGTTTTACTGTCACATTTTTCAATTGTGAGGGACAGGCAAGTTCTGCAGGACTCCAGGGAACATACCTGTCCTTAGCGACTGAAAATATTCCACCCCCTAGTGGTAGCAATGCAGCTGGAGGACACCTGCCTTAACACAATGTTAAGATTCCATGTAGGAAACGGCTGAGTACGGGAGGGCGGAGCCTTAACACTCCCTTCAAGAATATGGAGACATCTTGATGAGAGGCCAAGGATGCTTTGTCTGCTCTAGCATAAAAGGCTGGCCACTTGAACCTTAAGAGACCCAACCACTAAGCCATTCTCCAAGCCTTTCTGCATGGGAAATGGAAGCCAGGAAAAGTCTAACTGCCTCTCCTTACACCAGTGTTGGAAAAGTTTCCATACCTTAGCAGAGGCTGCCACTGTCGCTGGCTTCTTAGATCTTAGGAAAGTCATGATTAGTCGTGCTAAAGTGGCACGCTCAACAGCCATGCTGTAAGCATTCCAGATTGTCTAAGGTTATGGGTCCGTGTGACTGAAGGTCGTGATGTAGCAGCAGTCTGAGATAGCTGTCCTGCTGCAACTGGATTAGATCCACATTCCATGGACAACGCAGCCAGTCTGGGGCCACAAGTTTCATGAATTCCTAATGGGCTGATATCTTGTGAATGACCCGGCCTATAGGCCACGGAGGGAACACATACAAGAGTTCTTTTTCTCGGCCAAGGATGCCCTAGAGGTCAAACGTCAAACGTGTGCTGAACATTGGCGCACCGATAATCCTGCGGCGACATTTGCATGTCACCGCTTCTGCCGGTTTCAGGCCTTCAGGTTTGCACTCTGATGGGGAATGTGGGGGGAGAATCCCCCCCCCCACACTACACTTAGAAGACTTGGCGCTCCCGTTGGGGCACCCCACTACACTGAAAACTTACATTCTCTTTATTTGGGAGTTTTCACTGTAGTGGGGGTGGCCAGGACTTCTACATGTACTGGGGGGGGGTTTCCCCCCAACACCTCCCTTCAGAGCACAAACCTGAAGGCCTGAAACTGGCAGAAGTGCATTAGTCCTGTGCGCAAATGTCGCAGCGGGTTTGTCGGCGCTCCAATGTCCAGCACGCTTTAGTTATGGTACTGCAATAGAGCGTCCATTCCAATACTTCCTGGTTCGAATCGTCAACTGAAAAAAAATGAGGGACTTTCCTGTTGGCTGCTAATGCAAAGGTTGGTCGCCCCCCAGGGTCTCACAATGCAGTTGAATGCTTTCTGGGAAACAGCCATTTTCCTGGATACAGAATATGTCTGCTGAGATAGTCAGCCTGGCCATTATTCACTCCTACCACATGAGCCACTGTTATGGCCTGTAAGTGGGCTTCTGCCCAGTGGAACAACAAATGGGCCTCAAGCTTCAATGGAGTACTCTTGGTTTCCCCTCTTGCCTGTTGAAGTACACCATGGCTGTTGCATTGTCTGAGAAAACTCAGACCGCTTTTCCCTTCAGCCATGTCTGAAAGAATCATAAGGCTAACCGAATGGCTCTGAACTCCATGCTGATGGACCTTGTACTCTGTGATGGTAACCATCGGCCTTGTGCTAGAGGACCCTCACAATGACCCCTTCCCCCACCCCCCAAATGTAAAAGACTGGCATCGGTCGTTGGATCACCCAGGTCTCTATATGGAAAGGAAGTTCTCTGGATAGTGACTCCAGCCAGATCCATCATTTTAAACTCTGGGGCACCTCCGCTGTCCAGGCTAATTCCTCCTGGAGAGAGTTCAACTGGGGGGGGGGGGGGAGTGCCAAACTTGCCAGCAGTGTGCTCTGCAGGGGATGCAAGAGAGCTCTTGCACACAGAATTACCTCTATGGTCACCATAATGGACCCTAGGACCTGCAGGTAATGGCAGGCTGTAGGAGCCAGCCTCATAAAAATCTCCATGATCTGGTGTCTGAGCTTCAGTTTGCATGGCTCTGTGAGAAAGACATGGTTCTCTGCTATGTTGAATAGAATGTTCAAATACTCCATACACTGGGTTGGATCCAGGTTGCTCTTTTTGAAATTGGTAATCCATCCCAAATCCTGCAAAAGCCTGGCTACCGTCCAGCCCGGATAACGCTCTGATCAGTCAATCATCCAAGTAAGGATGAACCTGGATTTCTGCCTTGCGCAGATGTGCTGCTGCTACCACCATCATGACCTTGGTGAAAGTGCAAGGCACAACTGCTAACTGAAGGGCAGCACTGAGAACTGAAAATTATTCTCCAGCACATGGAACCCGATAAATTTTCTGTGTTCTGGGAATATGCAAGTAGATTTCTGTCAGATCCAGCGAGGCTAAAAACTTACCTGGCATGACTAAGGTGATCACTGACCTTACTTGTTCCATCCAGAATCTGGGCACCTTCAAAGCTGCATTGATGGCCTTTAGATCCAGGATTGGCCTCCAATCGTCTGTATCTTTCATGGACACATTAAAGTATTTTAAGCCCGAGTCTGCGCCCAGAACAGGCTCTATGCTGATGAAAGTATGGTCTGATGAGTCTTAGCTACCTCATGGTGAAGAGGGACCTTTTCCGGATGTTAGAGATTTGAGCTTCCATGGTTAGTGTGGAATCAAGAATGCAGCCTAGGATTTTAGATGTTTTATTGAAAGCGAGGGTGTGACCCGATCGGAGAGTGATGCTTGTCGGTGCTGTCTGTTGGGCTGCGTGGAAGTATAAGATTTTGGTTTTGGTTTAGTTTTAGCTTGTTGATTGTTGCCCAATTTTGGATTCTTTCAATATTGGATGAGACTTTGTTGGTGACATCTGACTGGTTGTTGGTTGTGGGGAAGAGGAGCAAAATATCATCTGCGTAGGACATTATGCTTTCATCATCGAAGGGAACTCATGAAAAGGTTAAACAGGATGGGGGGCCTTTTGGTACCCCACAGAAAGCCTTTATTATTTATGAAATGTGGAACAACAAATAACAATAAAACTTGAAGCTTGATATCGGTGCATCTCACTTACCCTTAGTTCCTCGAATGATATGGATGCTTTCTCCTGCACTGATTCTTGCCTGTACATCCATTGAAGTGTTTGTTCCAGGAATCACAATATCTGGTAGGGAAATATTAGGAATTATGGCACATGCAAATTAAAAAAAAAAAAAAATGGAAGTAAAGGGAAAACAAAGGCTTTCAAAATGGTTTCACTCAAGAGCATTTTGCCCTTCTTTGCAAGGACTCCATTCTGATCTCAAGTAAAATGCACAAAATGGTGAAGGGAAGAGAGTTGTATACTTCAACAAATACAAAAATAGCAGAATCAAAACCCATCTATTATTCCATTCCCTTCAGAGAACAAAAAGAAGAAAATAGGACCAAGATCTTAAAAAAAAAAAAAGGGGGAGAAGAGACCTCTGTATTGCTCATGAACACAGTGAGGATCCATGAGACCTCCACTACTCAATAGCAACCCTCTTATAAATTTACAGTTAAAAAGTTAACGCATCAAGGGTTAGAAAATTTCCACTTATACTGTCCATATACATCAGAGGACATAATTTGAGGTTGAGGAGTGGTAGATTCAAGAGCAATGTTAGGAAATTCTACTTTATGGAGAGGGTGGTGGATGCCTGGAATGCGCTGCTGAGAGAGGTGGTGGAGAGGAAAACAGTAATGGAATTCAAAGAAGCATGGGATGAACACAAAGGACCTAGAATCAGAAAATAATAGTAAATATTAAAGAACTAAGGCCACTACTGGGCAGACTTGCACAGTATGTGTCTTTATATAGCCTTTTGGTTGAGGATAGGCTGGGAAGGGCTTCAATGGGTGGGAGGTTGTAGATGGGCTGGAGTGAGCTTCGACAGAGACTTCTGCAGTTGGAACCCAAGCACAGTACTGGGTAGAGCTTTGGATTCTTGTCCAGAAATAGCTAAGAAGAAAAAATTTAAAAAAAAATTTAATTGAATTAGGTTGGGCAGACTGGATGGACCATTCGGGTCTTTATCTGCCATCATCTACTAAGTTACTAGGCCACTGCAGCAGTATCAGGTAGGCAACCCAAATAGTGGCTTAGTATGAGTGCATATTTCTAAGCCCTGGGCTGCTGAATGCGCTCCCGATGGTGGTGGTAAAGAAGAAAATGGTGACAGAGTTCAAACAAGCGTGGGATGAACTCGGATGATCTCTAATCAGAAAATAATGGGTATACATTGAAGGAACTAAGGCCAGTACTTGGCAGGCTTGCATGGCCTGTGTCACATTCAGTTGAGGACGAGCTTGGGAGGACTTTGATGGCTGGGATGGTTAAGATGGGAAGGAGTGAGCTTCGATGGAGATTCCAGTAGATGGAACCTAAGCACATTACCGGACAGGGCTCTGTGTTTCTGGCCCAAAAATATCCACGAAAAAGGACCATTTAAGCTAAATAATTAATTTATGGAGCATGTATGGTTGGGCAGACTGGATGGACCATTCGGGTCTTTATTTGCCGTCATTTACTATGTTACTATCATTCTCTCAAAATCTACTTTCATCCAACCTTATTTCCTAATACATAAGTACTTGTAAGTGTCAAAAAAACTTGCATTTTCACTCCCACTGCTGCTCCTCCTCCAAATTGGACATAGCAACCATACATCAACCTTGAAGAGATTAGTTTCTTCCACATCTCTGGTTTTTGACATTAAGACTGAAGGACGTGCAAGTTTTTTTGATTTTGAGAAAATGATGTATAGGGACAGTGTATAAGAGGAGTTTTCTGACCCTTGATGTGTTTCTCTCTTTAACTGTAAGTTTATAAGAGGGATGCTATCGAATAATGGAGGCCTCGTGGATCCTCTCAAGTGCCTTTCAAGTGTAAATGTCCTTTTAAGAATTTTAAAAATTTTTATCTTTTATGAGTCCGCTTGTATTGGACTTACTTGTTTTTAACCCCACCCTTTTGTTTATACCTTTATATCTTACTTTTCTTTAATCACTGTAGTTCTCCCCTTTTTTCCACTCGTACCCGTTTGTCCTGTCGTGTATGTTACTGTTTTGTCTAATCGTGTGTGTTTATTTTTTGTTAAAGTGATGTTAAATTGTATTATCTGTTTTTACCCTATTTTAAAATGTATAACCACCTTGAAATAAATAAGGTGGGATATCAAATTTTTAATAAACTTGAAACTTTATGAGCAACACTGAGGTCTTTACTCCACTCTTTTTGTAGATCCTGGTCCTATTTTTTTTTTTCTCTGAAGGGAAAAGATTAGATGTTGACTCTACCAGAATTGACTATCATATATGGTGGAACGCTCTTTGCCTTACGGGGAAATATGAAAAAGTATATGCTGATAGAACTAACAATATGCATAGATTCCTAGATATCTGGCAGCCTCTCCTTCTTTACTGCAATGTTTAAACCTTTGCATTTGCATGCTTCTGTAAATCGGCTTGCTTACATTCCTTAATACTTATATCTCTCAGTTATGCATCCAGGCCATGAGTACTCTGATTGTGCTCATTCCATTCTATTGGAATACATCCAGTACATTCTTATATTTCTCAGTATATCACCTATGTATAGCGGTGTTCTGCATCCTGAATTGTATTGTATTGTATTGTATTACATTCTCTATTTTCATTTCTGTAATGTGAAAACTTAATAAACAGTTTTGAACTAAAAAAAAAAAAAAAAAGATGTTGACTCAAAAGTTCTTGTAATATGGCACTTCTTGTAAAGGACGCGTCTTAGGAGCAGCCTTCTGCAGGGCAAACAAGTTAATGGTATTCCACAGTATTAACATAAGAAATTCAAGATCAGTTCCCAATTTAGATTTGTTGGACAGTATAACTGAATTAGTATACATAGTCCCTTGGTCTTATAATAGCATCTTATGACTAGGACAAGTTTCTGCAGAAAATGTCCATAAAAAATTACAAGCCAGGTAGACTTGGGAAAATTCAATGCTTATCCTTTCATCTATTTTTTTGTAATGCACTAAATTGTCACTTAATTGGAGATAAATACCAATAATTAACGTTAACAAGCACTAAAGAAGATTATCAAAGGTAAAAACCTAATCTTCTTTTGGGGTCCAGAGAAGAGCGACTAAGATGGTTAAGGGGTTGGAGGAGCTGCCGTACAGCGAAAGATTAGAGAAACTGGGCCTCTTCTCCCTTGAACAGAGGAGATTGAGAGGGGACATGATCGAAACATTCAAGGTACTGAAGGGGATAGACTTAGTAGATAAGGACAGGTTGTTCACCCTCTCCAAGAAACGAGAGGGGAGCAGAGGTAACCAGAAAGAATCTTAAAATCTACAAGTTCTGTAACTTGTTCTTAACCTGGGGACTACCCATAGCATAAATTCTTGATCAGGGTAATCCCTACATTGAACCTTTAATACTGGATGTTGATAACTGCCCTAAATATGGGGTAGCTCAAGCTATACTGGCTCAATGTTTTTTCGGTACTGCCCTTAGATTCAGATTCAGTTGGGGGAATTTACAACAGCCTGATGGGACTTTGCACTGCAGGGTATCACTGCCAGTTCAACAGTTTCTTTCTTTGAGAAAAGGGCACTTTCTTAAAAAGGCATTTCTCCTTGCAAATATGATTTGCTAAACTGGAAGATCTTGGGAAGCGCTAGTGTGCAATGATACGCTCAGCTGCAGCTGAAATGAAGCTAGAAGATGGAAAAAGTTTCATGGTATATGGGAACTCTTTCGAAAATCTCTGCCACAATGTGTATGGAGTTCTATATTGAACAGGTAATAAGTGGAGTGGAATGCACCAGCGCAAGTGAAGTTGACAGTAGTATGCTGGGTTTTGGCTTTGTGGGATGATTGCCACTGGGGAGGTATTGGGGGATTATAAGAAATGCTGTCAACTGTTTTGGTTGGTATGTAAAAGAAACAATTATGGACCAGCTGTTTGTTTTCAGATTTGCTTGGCAATGAAAAGATTTGAACATAATTACAAAATGTATATTATTGCTATTGAAACGGTTGCTCCTTGCTAAATAAATAGCACTCACCTGTTGTGGTAACAATTTTCTGAACAAGAACTCCAGCACGTTGCAGATAGTTAACAGGAAAGTTTACAGGACCCGATCCAGAGGGTAAACCCATATGACCTCCTGGAACATGTCTAGGCATCATGGGAACAGGAGTAGATTGAACAGGGCGGACACTTGCCACTGGCCTATCATCATGCTTCAAGAAAGAGCGCCTATGACAGGGAAAGATAGAAAAGCAATATTACTGGTAATACAGTCTGTCCATCTAGAGCCTGAGTTTATTACTCAGACTCAAGAGATCTGTTCGGGGGGTTTAAAGCAGGTATTTAACACAAGTGATTGGCCATATCTTGTCAAACATCAATAAAAAGTCTACTCTTTAAGATAGGGTGTTCAGAAAGGGAAGATTAGGTTCTTACATTGACAAATCTTCTTTCTAGTTGAAAGGTACAGTAGTCTTGACAAGTGGGTCTCTTTCCCAACCCGTGAGGATTGCAGAAGGCATCATCTACATTTTTCAACCTCATCTTCATGTGTCACTAGGCAGTGACTCAGCTCTTCAATTCATAACAAAGCAATGGATAACCCCTAAAGAAAGTGAAATAGCAAGGAGAGGTTCGTTTGCAGAGAACAGCGGGACAGCAATGAATTCTGAATAGGGAGTAGATAAGCTTCTCCCCAAGGTACCACCTCTATGGTCGCTACCATCAACCTTAGTACCTGCAGGTAGTACCAAGATCTCCAAAATCTAGCATCTTAGTTTCAAGTTTGCGGGACTCAGGAAGGAAAACAAGGCTTCTGTCGTGTGGAAGAGGATCTCCAAGTACTACAGGGTATTGGTTCAGTTCTAAATGGCTCTTCCAAAAATTCCAAGTCCTGCAGGAGTTGGACAACTTGTACCACTGCCTTGAGACTGTCAGTTTTGGAAGGAGCACTAATTAGCCAGTTGTTCAAGTAGGTATGTCTAGAGTCCAGGTTCATAAGTGCTTGGCGTTCCAATTCTGCAAACTGTATCATCAATGTCCTCCAATAAGCCAGCGTGGGCACTTGTGTAGACAACCACATTTGCAAAATAGCAGACTTATCCATTACAATAGCTTTACGAACAAAAGCAGCATACCCAGAGCGCTTCGGGAACATAGGAAATCTCAGTATGAAGAGAAATGTAGGTTGTAGCCACCAGGAACAGGACCAAATATGATTGAAAAGCTGACGCCAAAATGAAGCAATATGAGGACGGTACCAAAAGTAGCCCAAAGTTGTGTGAGGAAAAGTACACTTTGGGCAAAAATCTGTGGCCGTAAACCATGTTTTGAATGCCCTATTTGGGGAAAAGTAGGCACGAGTAAGAAATTTGTAGTGTCTTTCCTTCTCCATTGCCTGAACCAGATATTTATCACCTAGTTTAATGCATCTTTGAAGTAACTGCAGAAATCTGTGTGTGCAGATCATAATAATAAAAATAATAATAATAATTTTATTCTTATATACCGCCAAAACCACAGTAGTTTGAGGCAGTTTACAATAAGAGGAGCTGGACAATCAGCGATGTCAGTGCTCGAACCGCTGTTATTTAATATATTTATAAATGATCTAGAAACAAGGATGAAGTGTGAAATAATAAAATTCGCAGACGACACCAAACTATTTAGTGGTGCTTGGACTAAAGAGGACTGTTAAGAATTGCAAAGGGACTTAAACAAACTAGAGGAGTAGGCAACGAGTTGGCAGATGAAGATCAACGTAGAGAAATGTAAAGTATTACATGTGGGAAGCAGAAACCCGAGGTAGAGCTATACGATGGGAGGGATGTTATTGAATGAGAGTACCCAAGAAAGGGACTTGGGGGTAATGGTGGACATGACAATGAAGCCGAAGGCACAGTGCACAGCGGCTGCTAAGAAAGCAAATAGAATGCTAGGTATAATCAAGAAAGGTATTACAACCAGAACGAAAGAAGTTATCCTGCCATTGTATCGGGCGATGGTGCGCCCGTATCTGGAGTACTGCATCCAATATTGGTCGCCATACCTTAAGAAGGATATGGTGATACTCGAGAGGGTTCAGAGGAGAGCGACACGTTTGATAAAAGGTATGGAAAACATTTCATACGCTGAGAGATTAGAGAAACTGGGGTTCTTTTCCCTGGAGAAAAGGAGACTTAGAGGGGATATGATAGAGACTTACAAGATCATGAAGGGCATAGAGAAAGTGGAAAGGGACAGATTCTTCAAACTTTTGAAAACTACAAGAACGAGAGGGCATTCAGAAAAGTTGAAAGGGGAAAAATTCAAAACAAATGCTAGGAAGATTTTCTTCACCCATGAGGTGGACACCTGGAATGCGCTTCCAGAGGACGTGATAGGACAGAGTACGGTATTGGGTTCAAGAAGGGATTGGACAATTTTCTGTTGGAAAAGAGGATAGAGGGGTATAGATAGAGGATTACTACACAGGTACTGGACCTGTTGGGCCGCCGCATGAGCGGACTGCTGGGAACGATGGACCTCGGGTCTCACCCAGTGGAGGCATTGCTTATGTTCTTAAGATGACAGGAAAAATGTAAAGTGATAGAATACATATAAGCAGGATACAGAGATAAGAGGAGCTGGAACAATCAGTGAACAATCAGCGAGAATAGGTACACTGTAAAGTCATCAATACATGTAAGCAGAATAAAGAGAGGGTTTGAGAGATCTTGGTTACAAATCGGTTAGAGTATAAAGAGATAGGGCTTTAAGAGTTCTTAGGTTACAAATCAGTTGTACAAGTTTGTTTTTACTAGGTTTCTAAAACTTAGATAGGATGAGGAGTGCATAATTATGTTATCCAGCCAATTGTTCATTTGGCCTGCTTGGAAAGCAAGTGTTCTGTCCAGGTATCTTTTGTATCAGCAGGCCTTTATTGTTGGATGGGTGAACATTGGACTCTGCGTGTAGGCCTAATAGAACAATCCAAGTTGAAATGAGAGACCAAGTACGTAGGGGCCGAACCAAGAATGGATTTGAAACAAAGACAGGCAAATTTGAACAGGACTCTTGCCTCCAGGGGCAGCCAATGAAGTTTTTGGTAATTGGGGGGTTATGTGGTCCCATTTCTTTTATGCCAAAAATCCAGGCATGCCATAAGTCCAGGCATCAGCCAACCTTGCATAGTCCAAATCCCCAGCAAGTTCTTGAAGAAATCTGTGATGAAATCTTAATGGTATAGATACTTGAGTAGTCAAGCAGAGAGCTTCCGATATATGTTCTTGTATCTCCTCTGTCAGTGGTGCTTTACCAAGAGCAGCAACATAATACTGCACTTGCAAAAAACGGTACCAATCTCTGGAAGGTAAGCGAAAACTCCTGCGCAGTGATTCAAAAGGTTTCATTGAGCCATCAGCCTGCACCACCTGTGAGAGATATTACAAGCCCTTCAAAGCCCAAGTCTGAAACACAGCCTGGCTCAAGCCAGGAAGGAAAGCCCCATTGCCTACCGAGGCAAACAAGGGGTTGTATGAAAAGGTAATTGTAACAATTTTCAGAGTCTTTTCCACGCAATCCTGACAGGTAGTAAGAATAATTTCCCATAAGAGCAAGCAGGTAGTCTAGGAACATGAATAAGGTAACTAAAATGATAGGGTGTATAAGCTAAGCATTCAGCTATTGTTGTGGAAAAGTAGGTGGTAAAGCAAAACCAGTCTTAAGTGTCGCAGTTGACACGCCAAGTTAAATCTCTCTATGCAAAGTAAGCCAAAACCCCTGTAATCTTTAGGCAACTGCAAGGTACGAATCGGGATGCACAGGCACCCCCCCCCCATAAATAAGGTAGTAAGGCTTTATGCAAAAGGATATGTTTACGTTGCAGAAACAATGGGAGCATCTGTTAAACAGATGGGGAATAACCATCTAGAAATCAAGGCTTTAGATGCCGGCCTCCCTTTCTTGGGATGACTGGTCAGAACAAAATGGTGAACCAAAAGGAAAAACTCACTGGTTACTTCAAGATACTGAAGAAGCACTCGCTTGACACCAAGCAAATGCAACACTTTATCCTTTTCTTAGACCCCTTAGGGCAGGGGTGTCCAATGTCGGTCCTCGAGGGCCGCAATCCAGTCGGGTTTTCAGGATTTCCCCCATGAATATGCATGAGATCTATGTGCATGCACTGCTTTCAATGCATATTCATTGGGGAAATCCTGAAAACCCGACTAGATTGCGGCCCTCGAGGACCGACATTGGACACCCCTGCCTTAGGGCGAAAAGCGAGCAAACAGACTTCCTGATTGGTGTGGAAGGCTGAGACTACTTTAGGTAAGAAGGACAAAACCGTATGTAAGGAGAGTCCGTTTCTGTGATACTAAGGCAGTGTCCGTTTTGAGAATTTTTATCTGCTGTCTATATTTTGCACTATGATCCCCTTTCACTAAACCGCAATAGTGGTTTTTAGCGCAGGGAGCCTATGAGCATCGAGAGCAACGCAGGGCATTCAGCGCAGCTTCCTGCACTAAAAACTGCTATTGTGGTTTAGTAAAAAGGGAGGGGGTATATTTGTCTATTTTTGTATAGTTATTACTGAGGTGAAATTGCATAAAATCATCTGCTTTGACCTCTTTGAAAACCCGCGGAATATAAATGATAATTAACATTTTTTCTGCGTAGTGTGCTTTGTGTTTTTAAAATTTTATTGTTGGTAGATCATTTTGACTTGACCACTAAGGTAAGGGGGAGGGAGGGGAGCTGCTGAAAGACATATAGTAATCCTTGCAGGCTTGACTGTGCAGGGAATTATTTTTGTAAAATCATGTTTTGTTATGTGACTGGCGTTATTTAGACTTTAATTTCTATGAATGAATAGAATGAAAATGATATAAAATTGCTTGCTTGTTTTTATGTGCGTGCGCTGAAGGGAAGTGGAGAGAGAGTGAGCTGAGGACGCTGAAGGGAAATGGGGAAGAGAGAGTGGGGAGAAGACACTGATTTATAAATTGACAATTGTACAGAATATTGTTTCTTTTTATACTTTAATATAATAAATTCAGTATAAAACTATTTGAGGCTTGTGTGGATGGAATCAGATGGTTTGCGGGGACGGGGACCAAGCTCGTGGGGAGGGGACAGAGACAAATTTTTTCCCCGTGTCATTCTCTAGGCTCTGCCACGAATCGTTTTCGAGTACGTGCGGGCGAACGGGGTCTCAGTCAGGTTGACATAGCCGTCGTAGCACAAGTGAGTGCGAGGTATGGCTCTCAAAAGAAATCTTAATCATTGTACTGCTGATCTTTGGCTCTTTTGACTAATGAGTTTGCCTACCACTGTCCTAAGGAATGGCTCCCTGCAGGAAAGAGCTTATCTCAGAAACTCGCCTTGCTGACATATCGCCACCAGGAACACTGTCTTAACTGTAAGATCCTAAAGGAAAGCCTCCCATAAGGGTTCACACAGGGTTGAACTGAGACCCTGCAACACGATGTTAAGGTTCCCAAAAGGGAAAGGAGAATACACTGGAGGGTACAACCGCAGAGCCCCTTTAATGAACTGGATGACATCTGGGCAAGAGGACAAAGAGCTTCATTCCACCCCCCCACCCCCCCCCCCCAAAAAAAAAAGTTTGGAAACAAGAAAGGCCTGCTAACTGCACTTTCAGAGATCTTACCAATAGCCTTTTTTGAAGACCTTCCTGTAAAAAATCCAGGGCTATCGAAATTGAAACTCACAAGGGCTCTATGTTGTTCAGTGCACACCAGCATTGAAAGGACTTCCAGGCCTTAGCATAGGCTGCCACTGTGGACAGCTTCTTAGTTTTGATCAACTTGATGATGACCACATCCAAATAACACTTGCTTGTCAGGGCTGCCCACTTAACAGCCATGTTGTAAGCCCAAAGTATTCCGGATTCTTGATAGGAACCAGTTCCTGAGTGAGAAGATCTATTTGGACCTACAGTCTGAGGCCTTTGTCCCTCCAGAGACATTCTAGGTCTGCATACCATGGACTGCGAGACCAATTGGGTGCCACTAGTAGGATGGATTGTGATCCTGTGAATGACCTGACCGAGCATGAGCTACAGGGGAAACATGTACAAGAGCTCGTTCTTCGGCCATGGTTGGTCCAATGCATCCAATCCTTCACTTCTGAGTTCGTATATGTGGAAGTAAAAGCAAGGCATCTTGGCGTTCACCGCCAAGACCATCAGATCCATTTGTGGAGGCCCCCCACCACCGAACTAAGAAGTCTCTGGAAGGCAAGGCAGTCAGAGTTTTCCCAGACAATATGACAGCAGTAGCATATGTTAACAGGCAAAGAGGCACCAGAAGCTTCCCATTGTGCCTAGAAGCTCAGCTCTTCCGTTGGGCGGAAGCTCACTTGCAGGCTCTCGCAGCTGTGCACATGGCAGGAGTTGAAAATGTGTAGTCCGACTTTCTCAGTCGGCAGACTCTCGACCTGGGGGAATGGTCATCGACCAAGCGTCTGGAGCACAATGAACACTTTTTCCATAGCTAAAAGAAAGGTGCCGGTTAAGAATAAAAATACAAGTACAATGAATAGAGGATTCCCTTCGAATCAGCACTGCCTCAGGATTTTTTTTTTTTATCAGAATAGACTCCACTGGCTCTCTAAGCTATATGCTTTGCCGGTATCAGTAGCAAGGCTTTTGGGAAGGTGGAGGAAATGGAGACTCAACTTGTGACCCATCGAGTGTGACACCCCCAAAGCTCAGTCCAGCACCAGAAGACCACTAAACAACTTCCAACAGCCCTACACTAACCAAGGTAAGACTGGCAACAGCTTACCACACCTGCTGGAGACTGAGAACACATTGGTTATATTATGGGGAAGCACAGCTGCTTGTATTACAGTCAAAAGTTTTGTCTCAGTCACCACCTGCTGGCCATGGTGAGCTATTACCATCAGTGAACTGTGCAGGTCTGGAGAGGTGCTAAAGAAGAGAGCCTACATAAAAACCTACAAACAACTGATAAAAGACAAATGCAAAGCTTCCTACTCCACCAAAATTAACTTATCATGCAAAGGTTCACAAGGAATCAATACAAAAGAGTTATTCAACATAGTCACAAACCTATTTGACACCACCCGCTACACCACACCTGAGCACAACATGAAGTTACCCACCGCGTAGGACCTAGCTCTATATTTTGATTCCAAAATTAAAAACCTAAAAAATAACTGTATAAGCAATAACGATGTAACAATCATCCCCAGCAATTACCAAATAGCTAACTCACATGACAATGAAATACCTACAGACATGATCTGGAGTTCCTTTCTAGATCCAGAATGGAATACCTACACCAAACTCTACAACAAATACTCTAAATCTCACTGCATCCTAGATACGTGCCCTCCGGAGATTATGAAAGCGGCACCACCAGAATTCAAAATATCTCTTATTATACTACCTAACCCACAACCTAAAAAAAGGAGAAATTAGGTTCTTACCTGCTAATTTACTTTCTTTTAGCTTCTCCAGACCAGTAGAGGTTAACTTTACGAATGGGTATATATCTAATCATGACCAGCAGGTGGAGACTGAAAACAAAACTTTGGGACAGTATATACTATCCTCCCTTCTCTATTTCCCTCAGTCTGCCGAATAGCCAAGCAGAACCAAGAACTGGAAAACAGGAAGAAAACAATACTCCGAACAGGAGTAACAAATAACATACCCAAATGCTGTTGGAAAATGCAGAGGAGAAATACCCGAAGGAAAATGTCCCCACAGCTCGCCAGCTAAGCCAGCCGAGCCACAGCCGCTGTTCTTTAATTCTCCCCGGCCCTAGAAAAATACTAGAACCCGCAGCAAAAAACAAAAACTGCCCGCGAAAACAGCCCCAACAACAACAACAACAACAGACAGGGTGGGGACCTCTACTGGTCTGGAGAAGCTAAAAGAAAGTAAATTAGCAGGTAAGAACCTAATTTCTCCTTCTTTAGCACTCTCCAGACCAGTAGAGGTTAACTTTACGAATGGGACGTACCAAAGCAGTCCCTCTCACGGGCGGGACCCCCGAAGGGCCGATACCAGAACACGCTCACCGAACACCGCGTCCCGACGCGCCTGAACATCTACCCGATAATGTCTAACAAATGAATGCAAGGAGGACCAAACCGCAGCCTTACAAATATCCACCGGAGGCACGAGCGACGACTCAGCCCAAGAAGCCGCCTGACCCCGAGTGGAATGAGCCTTGAGAAACTCCGGAACAGGCTGCTGTTTCAGAAGATAAGCGGAAGCAATCGTCTCCTTGATCCAGCGCGCAATAGTAGCCTTAGAAGCGCCAGCTCCCCGACGAGGACCAGCCAGGAGGACAAAGAGATGATCGGACTTCCGGAATTCCTGGGTCCGCTGCACATAAGAGCGAAGGACCCGACCGACATCCAACTTGCGCAGCTGCCGTTGCTCAGAAGAGCCCTCCCGACCACCCAAGACCGGGAGAACCACCGATTGATTGACATGAAAAGGAGAAACAACCTTCGGCAGAAAGGAAGGAACAGGCCGCAAGACGACCCGCTCCCTAGAAAACTCCAAGAAGGGAGCCCTACAAGAGAAAGCCTGCAGCTCAGAAACACGCCTAGCAGAAGTAATGGCCACCAAAAAGACCGCCTTCAAAGTAAGGTCCTTCAAAGAACAGTCGTCCAAGGGCTCGAAAGGCGGGCGCACCAAAACAGAGAGAACCAGATTAAGATCCCAAGAGGGAACCGAGGGCCGTAGGGGAGGCCTAAGCAACTTGGCCGCCCGCAGAAACCGAATCCCATCAGGAAGAGCCGATAAACGCTGACCTGACACCAACCCTCGAAAGGCCGACAGGGCCGCAAGATGAACCCGGAGAGAAGACCAAGCCAGGCCTCTATCCAGGCCATCCTGCAAGAACTCTAGGCAGAGAAGCGCGAAAAGAGGTCACTCCCCGCGCCCGACACCATTCCTCAAAGAGACGCACATAAGCCCGAGAGGTAGAAAGCCTCCGGGACCCCAACAGTGTAGCGATCACCTTGTCTGAATATCCCTTCTTGCTAAGGCGACCCCTTTCAAGAGCCACGCTGTAAGACAGAAGGGAGACGGGTCGAACATGGGAATGGGACCCTGCATCAGAAGGTCGTCCGAGAGAGGCAGAGGAAGAGGAACCGCCACCAGGTGCCTCACCAGATCCGCATACCACGGACGTCGAGGCCAATCCGGTGCCACCAGCACCACCAAACCCGGATGGTGAACAATGCGAAGAAGCACTCTGCCCACCAGCGGCCAAGGAGGGAACACATACAACAGCCCCTCCGTTGGCCACGGCTGGACCAGAGCATCCAGACCCTCGGCCAGCCCTTCCCTGCGACGACTGAAGAAGCGGGGCACTTTGGCGTTGCCACTCGTGGCCATCAGGTCCATCAGGGGCTGCCCCCAATCTTGCACTATCAACCGAAACGCTCCGGCGCCGAGAAACCACTCTCCTGGATCCAGGAAGTGACGACTGAGGAAGTCTGCCTGAACATTTTCTACCCCGGCTATATGAGAAGCCGAGAGGTCCAGAAGATGGGACTCCGCCCAAACCATGAGCCGAGCCGCCTCCTGCGCCACAGGAGTGCTCTTGGTGCCCCCCTGACGATTGACATAAGCCACCGCCGTGGCATTGTCCGACAGGACTCTGACCGACTTGCCCAGGAAAAGGAAGTGGAAAGCTAACAGCGCCAGCCTGACCGCTCTGGTCTCCAACACGTTGATCGACCAGGAGGCCTCCTCCGCGGACCAGGTGCCCCGAGCTGAGTGGCCCATAAACTGAGCCCCCCAACCGAGGAGACTCGCATCCGTAAGGAGCACCGTCCACTGCGGGAGATCCAGACCCACCCCCTGAACCAGGTGAGGGGTCCGGAGCCACCAGCGCAGACTGCAGCGCGCCAAGCCTCGTAGGGGAACCGGAACATCCAAATCTTGCCTCCGGGGAGACCACCTCCGGAGCAGAGCATACTGAAGAGGACGCATGTGGGCCCGCGTCCACCTCACCACGTCCAGGGACGCAGCCATTGACCCCAGGACTTGGAGGAAATCTCGCGCCCGAGGACCCCGGGACGCCAAAAGCAGGCGAATCTGAGATTGCAATTTGCTCACCCGGGCCTCTGGAAGGAAGACCTTCCCCAAGGAGGTGTCGAACATAACCCCAAGGCACTCCAGACGCTGAGCCGGGACCAACCGACTCTTGGAAAGGTTGACCACCCAGCCCAGCGACCGGAGAAATTCCACCACCCGAGCCGTAACCCGGGAGCTCTCCTGCAACGACTTTGCCCGAATCAACCAGTCGTCCAGGTAGGGGTGAACCAGGATGCCCACCGACCGCAAGGCTGCCGCGACGACCACCATTACCGTGGTGAACGTCCGAGGAGCCGTGGCCAGACCAAAGGGAAGCGCACAGAACTGAAAGTGCCGCCCCAAGATCGCAAAGCGAAGGAAGTGCTGATGAGAGGCCCGAATTGGAACCTGCAAGTAGGCCTCCGTCAGATCGAGAGACGTAAGAAACTCCCCCGGCTGAACCGCCAGAATGACCGACCGCAGCGTTTCCATGCGGAAAGACGGAATCTGGAGAGCTCTGTTGACCCCTTTCAAATCCAGGATGGGCCGAAAGGTCCCCTCCTTTATGGCCACCACAAAGTAAATGGAGTACCTGCCGGTGCCCCACTCCGTAGGGGACACCGGCACCACTGCCTCGAGATCTAGCAAACGCTGAAGGGTCTGACGAAAAGCCTGCGTCTTCCATGGAGTCTGACATGGAGAAGCGAGGAAAAGGTCCGGCAGAGAGCGGGTAAACTCCAGAGCGTAACCGTCCCGCACCACCTCAAGGACCCACTGATCGGACGCGATCTCGGCCCATTTGGGGAAAAATTTGCGCAGCCGGGCCCCCACCGGAACCAAAGGGGGCGCCGGCAAGGAGTCATTGCGCAGGACGGGAAGCGGGGGAACCGGCGGAGGGATTCCCTGCCCCCCGACGGGCCCCCCGAAAGGGCTGCATGCGCTGGAAGAACCGACCCCGGGAAAAACCCTGAGCCGGGAAAGAAGCAGCCCCACGCCCCGGGCGATACTTGCGAAATTCCCGCAAACGCCCCCGGGCAGCCCCACACCTAGACGCAGGGCGGGCACGGTCCTCAGGCAGACGGGGCACCTCCGAGTCCGTCAGAGTCTGAATCAACTCATCTAATTCCTCTCCAAACAAAAAGACCCCCTAAAGGGAACTTTAGTAAACTTAGCTTTGGATGCAGAATCCGCCGCCCAAGCGCGCAGCCACAAAATACGCCGCGCGGCCATGCCATAGACTTAGCCGAAATCCGCACCAAGTCATAAAGAGCATCTGAGAGGAACGAGGCAGCCATCGCAATCTTCGCTACCTCCTGATCCACTAGAGACCAGTCATCAGACTCCCGATCCAGGACACGCTCAGCCCACCGAAACACGGCGCGAGCGACTAGCTCCCCACAAACAGCCGCCTGGACCCCAAAGGCAGAGACATCAAAATCATACTTAAGAAGTGTCTCTAACGCACGCGCCTCCGAGACCCTAAGAGCAGAACCGTCCATAACAGGCACGGTATGCCGCTTAGGAAGTGCCGAGACCACCGCGTTCCCCATTGGCGAAATTAAGGTAGCCCTACCTCCCTCCGGGACGGGATACCCAAGAGCCAAGGCGCACACCAAACGAAGCTGCGCCCATAGGCCACTGCGCCAACACAAAATCCCGCAAATCCTGACGCACAGGAAAAGAGCGGGAACCAGGACAGACCCCCTGAAGCAGAGGGGCCCCCATACGCGGGGTCTCCGGCGGCGCCACTGCAAAAATGCAGCACCAAGGAGACCTGCTACACAGGTCTAAAAGCTCATCCCTCTGAATAAAAAAGCGCACCACGGACGCATCTGCTCTGGAAGACGGGAAACCCGCCGCCCCGCTGCCAACAGGCGTCCCCTCTAGAGGATCCTGGAAGCCCGCCAAAGCAGCCAGGTCCTCAACCAGGCCAACACGCTCCTCCGCCCACCAATTCGCAATCCAAGCCCCCCCGCGGGCGCTTGGATGAGGGAGGAGGAAGAGGGGACGCCAAACGAAAAGAGGGAGGCAAAGCCATAGGGGGCGCGGAGGGAAACCCCCCCCCGAAACCCCCCAGGTGCACGTGGGACCCCCAAAAGTCCGCACAAAGAAAGAAATTAAATTGGGGGCAAAAAACCCCTGGGGGTCCCCAGGGACTCCCTGCCCCAGCAGGGGTCCATGCTGAAACCTGCCCCTGTGTTCGCCATACAGGGGGAAGGTCACCTGAGGTTGCAGACAAAATGGAGGGGCCAGACAAAGAAAATGGCGAAGTTCCCGCCAAAAATGCTCCCTCCATGGCCTTTAGCGGATGAGAAGACTGAACAGTCTCAGCCGCTAAGACAGGCAAGTCGGCATCAGCTGTCAAAAAATCAGCTGAGAGGGAATCCTTCGGGGAATCCCTCCGTGGGCGGTTGTGGAAGACCGGGCTTCCCCACTGCTCCAAGCCGACTCGCGAGGCACCATCGGCGGGGAGCTCTGGGCGCCTGCAGCCGCTGCCGACGGAGCTCCACCACCTCACCGACCCAAACCGCCGAGTTCAGGCCGGCCGCGAGTGCCTCGCGGCTGGACTAAAATTGTGGCCTACTCCCCCGGAGAAGGGCACAATTGCTCCATACGCGACCTAGCTATAAAAAAGTGCTGGTTACATGAAAAAATACAGTAAAATACAGTTTTCTTAAAGGGAAACAACCCTCCAGACCAGCACTACCTCAGGATTTTTTTTTTTTTTTTTTTTTTACAGAACAGACTCCACAGGCTCTCGAAGCAATATGCCTTGCTTGATTTAGGGGGCAAGGCTTACTGCTGAGGCTCCTCTAAAAAAATGTGGGGAGGTGGAGGAAGTGGGGGGAGGGACCCCGCTCGTGACCCGCCGGGTTTGACACCCCCGAGGTCGGACGAACCCCCAAACAGGGCCCGACCAAGCTCCGTCCGGCCAAAAACAGGGACAATAAACCCCTAAACAAATTCCAACAGCCCTACCAAGAGAGATGGGTACAGATCACTCAACACCTGCTGGAGACTGAAAGAAGACTGAGGGAAATAGAGAAGGGAGGATAGTATATACTGTCCCAAAGTTTTGTTTTCAGTCTCCACCTGCTGGTCATGATTAGATATATACCCATTCGTAAAGTTAACCTCTACTGGTCTGGAGAGTGCTAAAGAATGGGACTTTCCTCACTAACAACGGCCACATAATAATAACCCCATCCCAAAAAATAGAAAAGAATCCTCAGCGCTAATAACAAACTACAGACCAATAGCATCTATCCCATTCATTGTAAAAATCATGGAAGGACTAGTACACACCCAACTAATGGACTACCTTAATCAATTCTCTCTCCTGCATGAAACTCAATCCGGCTTTAGAACCCTATTCAGTATGGAGACAGTAATCGCTGCCATCCTAGACTATCTGCGCCTATTATTTAGTAAGGGCCTCAACGCCCTGATCATGCAATTCGACATGAGCTCTGCATTCGACTTGGTAGACCATGAGAAAATGATGCAATGCTTAGACGCCATTGGTATCAGAGCTGAGGTACTAAACTGGTTTCATGGCTTCCTCACATCCCGTTCTTACCAGGTATGCTTTAACAACGAACACTCCGACACCTGGAGCAACTCATCCGGAGTGCCACAAGGATCACCGCTTTCCCCACTGCTTTTCAATATCTACATGTCCTCATTAGGTGTGAAACTAACCCAACTAGGAATAAAACTATTCAGCTACGCAGATGACTTTACGATCATCATCCCATTCACCAACTCCATCTCGGAAACCATTCCCAAGGCATCCGATGCAATAAATGAGATGGAACAATGAATGACAGATTTCAAGCTCAAGCTCAACCCAGAAAAAACGAAATTCTTCGTTGCCTCACCTCACCCGCTTGACAATAAAACCTCACTATGCATCAATAAACTCAACTACCCTATTCAGCCCACCATGAAAATACTAGGTGTTATTCTAGACCAATGCCTAACAATGAAGGAACAAGTGGATTCCCTATTCAGAAAAAGTTTCCTTACTCTCTGGAAACTCAGAATCATTGAATCATACTTCGATACGTCAACATTCAGAATCCTAGTGCAATCCCTCATACTGAGTCAGCTTGACTACTGCAACATCGCCTATCTAGCAATCTCACAAAAGAATATGAGACGTCTCCAAATAATGCAATATGCTGCGGTCAGACTTATCTTCGGGCTGAAGAAATTCGACCACGTGACACCCTACTATCGGCAGCTGCACTGGCTACTAACGGAAGCCCGAGTAAGGTTTAAATTTGCCTGCCTCTGCTTCAAAGTACTATACGGCCTGACCCCCAAGAACATAATGGACCTTTTCG
The DNA here is from genome assembly GCF_902459505.1 of Geotrypetes seraphini. Lineage (NCBI taxonomy): Eukaryota > Metazoa > Chordata > Amphibia > Gymnophiona > Dermophiidae > Geotrypetes > Geotrypetes seraphini. The sequence goes on from NC_047100.1 coordinate 45,442,019, forward strand.
CATTTTCTAATAGCAAACTCAAGAGAAACACACACCCAAAACTCATTTCCCCTCCAGTTAGAGGCTACAAAATGAAAAAACACCACGAACACCTTCTCTCTCACCAAGCAGTCCTATGGGGCAAAGACCTAGACCAACTGCTTTCGCCCACTACATATGGGGAATTCAGAAAACGCTTAAAAACATACCTGTTCCAGAAATATCTAAACAATTGACCCGCTCTACCTCTCCCTCCCCCCTCCCTATTCCACCTGAACTTACAGCACTGTTATAAATATAATCTGTTATCTTCATCTTATCGTAACTTTACGTTGCTATTTATCCCCAACAGGTCCTGTCGGACATTACCTACTAAAATGTACATATTACATTTTCGCTCAGCAAATTGTATTTCTATACTATTGCCTCCTGAGGTCTCTGATCTCTGTATTTCCTCTGAATATCTACTTATTGTATTTCGCTGAATGTCCAGCACTCTTGATTGTAAACCGCCTAGAAGTCGCAAGATTGTGAATAAAGTTATTATTATTATTATTAATGTAGTTGGCTTTAAGAAAGGTTTGGAGTGCTGTGATTACTAATTGCTGTGTTTCACTTACAATAAAAATGATTTGAAATTAAGAAATGTTTGGACAATTTCCTGGAGGAAAAGTCCATAGTCTGTTATTGAGATAGACATGAGGGGCGCCACTGCTTGCCCTGGATTGGTAGCATGGAATGTTGCTTCTTTATGAGTTTTTGCCTGGACTGGTTACCGTGAGGTCAGCTACTGGGCTAGATGGACCACTGATCTGACCCAGGAAGGCTATTCTTATGTACTCCTGGGCTCCACGGCATCCATGCGACTGGCACTTGACCAATACATTGTTGGAGAATCCTGGAAAAGGTCTCTTCCCCTGGAAATGTACCTACTACAGATCCCCAGCTCTGGAGGACTCAGAGGAGGCTGAGCCTGAGGCTCACGTCCTTCCCCACAAGCTCTTTCGCATGTGGGACATGGATGCTCCTTGGCCAGCCATCCAGTTCAAAGTGGCATGAAATAGGGGTAAAAAGGCCTGAGGAATCCACTCTGTCGATTTTAAGCAAAAACAATGTGTTCTGAGACAGACGGAGGCTACAGAAAAAAAAGATTATTTAAAATCCAAGATGGCCACTGGCAGAAAAATTGTGCCTAAAGTAGTCCATGGTGACCTCCCAGAAGGAAATAAAATCACAGGGAAAGGGGTTTTAGAGGTGGGGGACCTAGGCTATATGGTCAAAACCTTTAAATTCAACTTTTGAGTACCCCACACACATACACACAATTTCCTCCTTAGGCTACATAGCCTTACTCAGTACCATATGGTACCTGCCTGCTTCAGCATAAGATTTCAGCTGGAATAAAAAGAGAAGATATCTGCTTCACAGATTCGCTGGATAAACCTGATCTTCTGGCTCCAACCAGAAGACCAGAGGTTGGACAGAGCTTCAACCCCTGGAAAACTGCGCAGCAACAGGGGGGGGGGGGGAACCACGCATCCAGCCCACTGTTAGTCCTGGCTGAGCTCCTGAGTAAATCAGGGATACGAACAGCTACACAGGGAAGGCCCCTGAGCTCAAAAAATACAAAAGCAGGCTGGCCAGCTTGGTGTACCCAAGGGCTGATCCTGCTAGCAACAGATCCCTGCCGTGTGGGTCTGTCTCTTTTCCCAAGCAGAGGTCCCAACAAGCGGGAACCTCTGAGCACCAAGTATCCAAATGAAAACTGAAAACAATAAAACCAGAGCATATCAGAAGCACTTCTAAGCAACTTGCTTGCGAAAACAAACTAGAGGGGGCAGGAGTAGCTCCCTAGGAGGAAGTGGAGTTGAAAACATGACTGACAGTTTTCTGCAAGCAACTTGCAAGTTGAGATACAAAACTCCAGCATTCAGGATCACTAGACACAAAGACATGTGGAACTATAGCTTAATATGTGTAGAAGCCTGCTTAAAATGAAACGGAAGCCCTAAAAAGAAGAAACTGCTGAGCCAAAAAAATATATGGCCTTCTTGCCCGCTTCATATTTGCATCTGCTTGAGTGGAAAGTTTCATTTTTGCAATGTCCCATCTCCAGTTCAAATACAGTTTTAGCCATTTCTGCCTTTCTAATGACATGGACTGAAGGCCAGCTCTGCCATGCAAGTGTGCATTTTATTCAGTTGGTGTCAGTCCTTTTCATACCTCCTGATGCAAGGCAGGGCCACTCACCAGTTTCTGTGGCTGAAGGCAGGGATGCTATTCAGTCCCTGCTCAGTTGCAGGGTAGTACTGTGCATAGGAGGGCCGTGTATATGGGACCGAGGCACGCTTCTCCTCTTCATAGCTCCTCTTGGCTGCTTTCTTTTCTGCCTTGGTCAGTTTATGTTCTTTGCGGTCAATCAAAAGTGACTCATGCTGGAAAGGCTCCTGTGGATAAAAACACACAGTGGAAGACAGTAGTCTACTATCTAGTAATACTGGGGGAAGGGTTAGAAAAAGATTGGTTGGGGATAGGGTGAAGGGATGAGCGTGAGAAACTTGAGGACAGTGCTGGAGAATGAAAGTGGAAGATTCTGGTGGGATTGTTGGCCACAGTGATGGGTGAAATAAAGAAGCAATTCTTTTAGATGCAGCTATAGGGTAGAGTGGAAAGGGGGGAAGGGAGGATGGAGGCTGAGACATGCCACTAACAGCATGATTGTAGGAGGGGATCTGCTGGCTTCTGCCAGGACTTTGCAATGCCATATTAAAGACCTAATATACTAACCTTTATTTTCTACAAACTCAGAATAGAAAAATAATATTAATAAGTTAGGCCCTAAAGGAGCTATGACTAGTGTGACCATATGGCTCCAGAAAAAAGGGGACGGATTGAGACATCCGGGTTTTACTTCCATTGAAAGCAATGGAAGTAAGAAGAACAGATTGAGACATCTTGGTTGCTTTCAATGGAAGTAAAACCCGGATGTCTCAATCCGTCCCCTTTTTTCTGGAGCCATATGGTCACACTAGCTATGACCGACCTTGGTATGGATTACTTCAACTTCCTGTCCTCCACACTTCAGTTTCATTAGGAGCCATAGAGCAGGGTTTCTCACTCCAGTCCTTGGGATGCATCATGCCAGTCTGGTTTTTCAAAATGCCTATGATGCATGAGATAGATTTGTATACAATGAAGGCAGAGCATGCAAATGTATCTCATGCATTATTAATTGTAAGTGTCCTGAAAATTTGACTGGCTGGGTGAGTCCTGAGGACTGAGTTAAGGACCCCTATGATAGTCAAAAGTTTTCAGCTAAGCTTTGGCCTGGCTCCTAGAGTCAAAGAAAATATGTCAAGATCTGGGACAATCAACTACCTGCCTCTTACCTTGGTGATAAGATGAGAGTATTTTAAGCAGGCCACCTGAATGACAGGCTCCATAGATTTCTTTATATTTGGCACCTGTAGGGCTGCATTTGGCTCCTCTTCCACAAAATGCAGGAGATTCTCCACCTCTCGCCTTGTAAAGTTCAGTACAGGGTTTAAGTCATCTACTACACGATCTGAATGGTATAGCAAGAAAGAAAAACAGCAAAACAAGAGGAAAATGGAGTAAAAGAGTGATTTATGTGGACACACATACAAAGACAGAAGATGGGAGAATGTGTATTTACATTAACTTATCTATATTTGTTATCAATACTTGTATTGTTAGATTTGAGTGCCACTTTTGACACCCTCGATCTTACCATTTTGCTATCTAGACTGAGTGGGATTGGTATTAGTGGTATTGCATTGCTGTGGTTTAAATTGTTTTTTGAATTAGAGACATATTTCAAATTGTCAAAACCTAAAAAAGTTGAAATATAGGGTTCCTCAAGAGGCGTTGTTGTCACCACTGCTCTTTAATCTAGATGTTAGATCAATTGAAGTTGCTTTGCAAACGACACCCAGTTGTATGTTCTACTGGGTCTGGGTTGTCACAGGCAATTGGAAAAACTAAGGATGTGTCTGATAGAAATAAAAGATTGGATGACTCAATAAATTGCAGTTAATTCTTCTAAAACAATTATTATGGGTGCACAGAGATACTTTAAGGTATGGACTTACCTGTCCATACCTTAATTGGGAAGGTACTACTCTGGTAGCCAAAGTTCAAGTTCATAGTTTGGGTACTGTGCTAGATCCTGGCATTTTCCTATCTAATCATTTATTCCACGTGGTGTCATAAGAACATAAGAATTGCCGTTCCTGGGTCAGACCAGTGGTCCATCGTGCCCAGCAGTCCGCTCACGCGGCGGCCCCCAGGTCAAAGACAAGTGATCTAAATGAGTCCAGCCTCACCTGCGTACGTTCCAGTTTAGCAGGAACTTGTCCCAACTTTGTCTTGAATCCCTGGAGGGTGTTTTCCCCTATAACAGACTCCGAAAGAGCGTTCCAGTTTTCTACCCTCTCTGGGTGAAGAAGAACTTCCTTACGTTTGTACGGAATCTATCCCCTCTCATTCTCTCTACCTTGGAGAGGGTGAACAGTCTGTCTTTATCTGCTAAGTCTATTCCCTTCAGTATTTTGAATGTTTCGATCATGTCCCCTCTCAGTCTCCTCTTTTCAAGGGAGAAGAGGCCCAGTTTCTCCAATCTCTCACTGTACGGCAACTTCTCCAGCCCTTTAATCATTTTAGTCGCTCTTCACTGGACCCTTTCGAGTAGTACTGTGTCCTTCTTCATGTATGGTGACCAGTGCTAGACGCAGTACTCCAGGTGAGGGAGCACCATGGCCCGGTACAGCGGCATGATAACCTTCTCCAATCTGTTTGTGATCCCTTTCTTTATCATTCCTAGCATTCTGTTTGCCCTTTTCATCACCGCCGCATATTGTGCGGACGGCTTCATCGGCTTGTCGATCAGAACTCCCAAGTCCCTTTCCTGGGAGGTCTCTCCAAGTACTGCCCCGGGCATCCTATATTCGTGCATGAGATTTTTGTTACCGACATATATCACTTTACACTTATCCACGTTGAACCTCATTTGCCATGTCAATGCCCATTCCTTGAGCTTGATTATGTCACTTTGCAGATCTTCGCAATCCCCCTGTGTCTTCACTACTCTGAATTACTTTGTATCATCCGCAAATTTAATCACCTCACTCGTTGTACCAATGTCCAGATCGTTTATAAAGATGTTGAAGAGCGCGGGTCCAAGCACCGAGCCCTGCGGACCCTACTGGTGACGCTCTTCCAGTCCGAGTATTGTCCATTTACCCCCACTCTCTGTTTCCTATGCTCCAGCCAGTTTTTAATCCACGTGAGTATTTCACCCTCGATTCCATGGCTCGCAATTTTCCAAAGTAATCGTTCATGTGGAACCTTGTCGAACGCCTTCTAACAATCCAGATATACAATATTGACTGGGTCGCCCTGGTCTATCTGCCTGTTTATTCCCTCGAAGAAGTGCAGCAAGTTCATCAAACAAGATCTGCCTTTGCTGAAACCATGCTGGCTGGTCTTCATCAGATCGTGTCCATCAAGGTGATCAATGATGCGGTCCTTTATCAGCGCCTCTACCATCTTTCCCGGTACCGAAGTCAGCCTCACCAGTCTGTAGTTTTCCGGATCTCCCCTCAAACCTTTTTGAAGATCGGCGTAACATTCGCCACCTTCCAGTCTTCCGGAATCTTTCTCGATTTGATCGACAGATTGACTATTAGTTGAAGCAGTTCAGCTATAGTCCCTTTCAGTTCCTTGATGACCCTCGGATGGCAACCCTGCTCTACATATACATATCATATACTCAACTTTCTTTTTATTATTCCTGAGTTCATCCTGTCATGTTCCAAGTGGGGAGTAGCCTTTGGGGCAGCCCTGGGTTTTTCCAGGGCCCGACCTGGCTGGAGACCCACAAAGGCAGTTTCTGTTGGTCCTCACTCGGTTGACGCGGTGATGTAGAGTAAATGTACAGATAAAACACTGGATGGACCACAATAGGTTGAAACTTAGTATTCAGAAGATGCAGGTGTTGTATGTTGCGAGCACTCTGGCCACTATTGTCCTGAAGGCAGTTGAGTTACTAGGGGAGAAAGTGTTGGTGAGACGGGAGGTGAAGTATCTCGGTGTGCTTGTGGACTCAGGGCTTACCCTGAGAGGGCAGGTGCTAGCAGTGGTTCAGAAGGTATATTTCAATCTTCGGTTAGTGAATGGACTCAGGCTTTATCTGGCGGCTTCATCATTAAGATAGTGTTGCAGTCGATGGTATTATCTGTTTTCGATTATTGTAGTCTGGTGTTCTTGGGAGTACCAGTCAGTTTTGTATGCGATACAGGTGGCCCAGAATTCGATAGTACGAACCCTGTTTAAATTAGGAAGACGTGAGCATGTGATGGAATACTTCATAAGGTTGTATTGGCTGAAGGTAAGGGACAGGATACGTTATAAGCTTCTGGTGAATGTCTTCATATGCCTAGAGAAGTTGGCTCCTAAACACCTGGTCCAGAGTATCTTGCCACTTGAGTCGACTTGACTGCTTTGGTCAACTGATCATTTTGATCTGTCTGTTCCATCTGTGTAGGACTTGAGGCTCTCTTCATCCAGGAATAGTGTTTTCCATTGCATCGGCCCCAGGGAATGGAAGAACCTTCCAGAATATATTTGGCAGCAGCAGAATTCACAGAACTTTAAGAAAGTACTGAAACGACACTTGTTCTGTCAGATGAAATATAAGGTCTGAGCTGAGGGAGGAAGAGTGGTGACTGTTGAGTGCAGAGTGCTGGTCACGGATGTATTCCATGATCTGGTCTGTTTTATTGGTTATAATGTTTCTCGTTGAAGCGACTTATATGTTACTTTGTAATTTTATATGCTGTATGTAAGTGTGTAATTTGTTTTATAGTAATGTCTGTGTTGATGTGATTTGTATGCATTATTTTGTATGTAAAGGTGTTACTCGCCCTGGATAAGGGTGAGGGATAAATAAACAAAACAAATAATATACATAGAATGAATGTATAATAATAATAATAATAATAACAACTTTATTTTTGTATACCGCCATACCCGGAAGAGTTCTAGGCGGTTCACATCAATTAAACAAGGTTACAAGTGGTTTACATCAATTGAGCGGGGTTACAAGTGGTTCAATATCAAAATGATCAAAGTTGCCAGGGGGGGTGAGGGAAGGATGTAGAGGGGAGAGGGATGTTTAGTTAGGAAGGGGCGTTAGGATCCTGGTCTTGGAAGAGGCGGGTTTTGAGTAGTTTTCTAAAGCCGAGGTAGTTGGGGGCCTTGAGGGCCATTTGGGATAACCATGGGTTTAGCTTAGTGGCTTGGAAGGCGAGGGTTTTGTCGAGGAATTTTTTAGAGTGGCAAAGTTTTAGGGAGGGGTAGGCGAAGAGTTGGATTCTGCGGGAGTCCTTGGTGTTGTGATTCAGGGCGAAGTGAGGGATGATGTAGCTTGGGGATAAACCAAATACTGTTTTATAGCAGAAGCAGGCGAATTTGAATAGGACTCTGGATTCTAATGGCAGCCAATGGGAGTTTGTGGTAGAAAGGGGTGATGTGTTCCCATTTTTTCAGGCCGAATATGAGGCGGACAGCAGTGTTCTGGATCATTTTGAGTCTCCTGATGGTTTTTTTTTGTGGAGCTCAAGTAAATGATATTGCAGTAGTCCAATATGCTAAGGATGGAGGATTGTACTAGCAGGCGGAATGAAGTGTCGTCAAAGTATTTTTTTATGGTGCGGAGTTTCCAGAGCACCGAGATACTTTTTCTGACAGTATTGTCCGTGTGTTTGTCAAGGGATAGATGTATGTCTAGTGTGACGCCCAGTATTTTTAGGTTTTGTTCAAGGGGGAAAACGGATCCTTTTACTTGAATTGTGGTGTATTTGATTTTATCTTTGGGGGTTGCTAGGAAGAATTTTGTTTTATCCGGGTTTAGTTTTAGTCTGTATGTTAACATCCAGTGTTCTATCTGATTGAGTATGCTTGAAAGGGAGGTAAGGAGCTCTGATGTGAAACTGGTTAGCGGGATGACTATAGTGATGTCATCAGCGTAGATAAAAAATTTGAGCTTGAGGTTTTGCAGAAGATTTCCTAGGGAGGCGAGGTAGACATTGAACAGGGTGGGAGACAGGGGGGAGCCCTGTGGGACGCCACAGGAGTTCTCCCAGCTGTATTATTGTTTATTCAAAGCTTATATACTGCTACTACTGACTGAACAGTCAAATCTGAGCTTATACAATGGTATCACAAAGCCTGACTTCTGTAGTGGTGTAACAATGCAGAACTATTTTTACATGAGCTGTTGTACTGGTGTTACCATGCATCAACCTAGGTCGTTATACTATGCCTATATACATATGGCACAAATATGTAAGATGAATTGTATATTTAGGGCAAACAGATTCGATACAGCATACCCAGACTGTATACTCGGTCAAAAGAAAGACTAAAAGTAAAGGATATGTAAATGTACTATACCATGATGCCCATAAGACAAACCAGAAACTGCAATCTATTTGCATATCCAAGCATTACCGGCATTAAATACAAAACCTTTCTGGAAAGAGCCTTTATGCACCAAGCAAACAAACGACGACACTGGCTTGACAACTACATTAATGGAGCTAGACTGACCTACAACGTTTTTAGAAAAGCCATAAAAACTGCCTTATTCGACAGATATATCACCTAAACAGTAACTCTGCTAATCCTTTTCTTTTCTATTTCTATCCAAAGCCCCTCTGAACTTCTTAACAAACTGTAGTTTGTAATTAGCTCCTATTTCTAAAATGTCTCCTCTGAAAATACTAAACAAACTGTATATTGTATTTCGCTGTATTTCAAGATTCTACATACTATAATTTCACTGACTATCTGCATATTGGGTCATTCCATGTCAAGTGGCCCAGAGCTCCCCATTTGACCATTTCAGAAATTGATGAAATTTTTTCAGGGAATATGCTGGGACGTCTAATGAAGATATCCAAAGTTTTGGGGCATGGTCTCAATTAGGTCCAGAGTTAGGGGCCCCTTTATTTGGGCCCCTTTTTTGTATCTGCAGAAGATGTCAAGTGGAGACCCTCCTTGAAACTAGACCAGTTGACATGGAATTACCCTATTGTAACTCGCTGATTGTCCAGCTCTCTTCAAATGTAAACCGCCTAGAAGTCACACGATTATTGGCGGTATAGAAGAATAAAGTTATTATTATTATTACAGATGCTCATGCAAACCGCTCTGAATTGACTCCAGTCATTAGCAGTGGTATAGAAGCTTTCATTCTCCAACTCATAGAACTATTCTTTTCTGCAACCCCTTCTAAACCCAGCCTAAGTGTAATCACTGAATAATCTAAAATGAGAATACCCATATTTGGCTCTACAGTAAGAATATCTTAAGACAAGGGTAGGGAACTCCGGTCCCCGAGAGCCGTATTCCAGTTGGTTTTCAGGATTTCCCCAATGAATATGCATTGAAAGCAGTGCAGAAATCCTGAAAACCCAACTGGAATACGGCTCTCGAGGACCGGAGTTCCCTACCCCTGCCTTAAGACATTACATTACATAGATTCTTATATACAGCAACGACCTCACGGTTCAATGCGGTTTACAAGTCAAGAATTACTAACAATGTATTAGATCACAATCAAAGTTTACCAGAGATTATATTTCCAACAATTATCTAAAAGATGAAATGTAATAAATACAGTGAATTAATCATGATGTTTACCAAAAAGATATGTTTTCAACATTCTTCTAAAGGTGAATAAGATGTGAGAAATGATATATGAATACCAATTTCTTATACTAAATTGAATTATACTTTTTGGTGGAATTCAGTGTGTCATATTTATAAAATGGAAAGGGTATTTGCTCTACAACAAGGCAATTATAATAAGTTTAAAAAGATTTGGGGGCCATTGACGATTTATTCTGATGATCAGACATCTTAAACACCTAAATGTTGGACAAGATAAGGGGGGGATTATGAAGGATAATAATTGATAATTGTTATTTATTAGTAAATGGGTGGGAGGGGTGGACTTCTTATATAATTATCTATTTGGAATATTATAAATAAGAATGTCAAGTGATTAATTAAGATATTTATGAATGATTGTTGTACGCTTGTTGTAATTTTTGAAAATGAATAAAGATTTTTTAAAAAAACAAAAAACCACAATTTCTTTTCCCCATAAAGCTGCCTGAAATGCCAACATTTTACCAAGGAGGTTGGATAGGCTGGGGCTCTTCTCTCTGGAAAAAAGGAGGCTCAGGGGAGATATGATAGAGACCTTCAAGATCATGAGGGGCATAGAGAGGGTGGATAGGGACAGATTCTTCAGACTGAAGGGGACAACAAGTACGAGGGGGCATTCGGAGAAACTGAAGGGAGATAGGTTCAAAACAAATGCAAGGAAGTTTTTTTTCACCCAAAGGGCCGTGGACACTTGGAATGCGCTACCGGAGGAAGTGATCAGGCAGAGTACGGTACAGGGATTCAAACAGGGTTTGGACGGATTCCTGAGGGATAAAGGGATCGTGGGTTACTGAGGGAAGAGCTGGGATGTAACACAAGTATAGAAAGCTAACCAGGTAATGAGTATAGAAACCAAACCAGGTCGTGCAGGTACAAGACCGGAGGGTTAGGACTTCGATAGGAAGACAGGACTTAAATGAGAAACCAAGGTGGCAAGGGAGCCCCTTCTGATGATACAGACAGGTCGTGACCTGTTTGGGCCGCCGCGGGAGCGGACTGCTGGGCGGGATGGACCTGTGGTCTGACCCGGCGGAGGCACTGCTTATGTTCTTATGAGGTGTACTATACGTAAATGTTTCCTATTGACGAATTTGAAAGAATCAAAGAGATAGCTAGGCCTTAAAACAAACAGCCTAGTTTGAAAATCATTCTTTCCTCAACTGTCAATCAATGCAATTTATAATAACACTGCGAAACATGGTCTGTTCGTTTCATTGCAAAAGTCAACCTTACCGCGGTATTTTGGCTTATAACAGAGTCACCTTCTTACCTGACATCCCTTGTTTGGAGATCTGACGGTCATAAATTTTCTTCTCGAGAGTATAGTCAGACACCAGCCTATAGATGTGGCACTGCTTCTTTTGTCCATAGCGATACACGCGGCAAACAGCTTGCGCATCGTGGCATGGGTTCCAGGAAGCGTCAAATACCACCACACGATTCGCTCCAATCAGATTAACGCCTAGGCACCCGGCTCTTAGTTTAAACAAAAAATAAAATTAATCACCAGAATGATGTTAGGTAGATTTGTCCAGGAGTTATTTGGACAAATCTTTCCTTTTCAATGTTCTCTTCCCCACTGACTATTTACAGTTTGCTAGCCAGACAAAGGGCTCCTTTTATCAAGCCACACTAGCTGCTAACCGCCTCCCTTGAGCAGGCGGTAGTTTTTTGGCCAGCGCGTGATGAAACGTCACGCGCAGCTTGCTAAAAGGAGCCCAAAATGTATCCAATTATGCAGAGGCAGAGTTTGAGGCATGGTTACAGATGAACAGGCCAGCACTGATAGTCAATGCTTTCTTATCAAACTTAGCTAGGTATGAGACACATACTAACTTTATCCAAGTATATTCAGCAGCAAGACTTATCCATTTGTTTGTTGAATATCCAGATAACTTTATTCTGAATATTTACTTTCAAAGGTTTTCTCTACCCTTTGAATTTGTAAAAATAGAAACTAATCAAGCAAGCAGTTCATATGATTTAATTAAATAGGAGAATGAATTAAAGGGGTGGTGATCATGTAATACCGTTTCTTTCAAACTGTGTGCCCCTAAGACAGGGGTCGCAAGCCCCTCCTCGAGGGCCGCAATCCAGTCGGGTTTTCAGGATTTCCCCAATGAATCTGCATGAGATCTATTTGCATGCACTGCTTTCAATGCATATTCATTGGGGAAATCCTGAAAACCCGACTGGATTGCGGCCCTGGAGGAGGGACTTTGAGATCTCTGCCCTAAGAGATTGTGGGTGTGCTATGAGAGATTCCAAAATTTTACTTTATTTTTATAAATTCCCTTCATAAGCATATACTAGAATAAATGACATGTATGTTGTGTACACAAGAGTCTGTCAATGTTATGAGCATGTGTGGGTAAGGATACAATTGTGCAAACAAGCATCATTCTTTGATGTGGTTGGTCCTTGAAAACTAACAGCAAGTAATTTTAGTTTTATTTTTTATGCAGTAGTAATTCTAACTTGAGCAGCAAAGCAGTCAAGGTTTTGTTACTGTTTCGATCTTCTTATCTTTGCAAACTTGGATTTCCAGCTCTGACAAATTAGATTGAAAAAAAAAGAGAACTGCAGATGGTAGATCATGAAATGCATGTTTGCTTGTCGACTATCGAGCCGCATTTTGAGTTAATTTACACTCAAAAACAAGCACATCCATTGCATAGATTAGCAATTCTATTCTCTCTATTTTAGTTTCACCGCTGTTACAATTACCCATACAGAGCTTAAAGAACTTTAAATAAATAACTCTCAAATTTAATTTTTTTGTTGGTCTTGCAATTTTATAATTTCAATTATAATGTGCCATGAAAAACATTTGCTCCGTTTAGTGTGACAGCTAAAAAAAAAAAAAAGTTTGAGACACACTGATGGCTGAGGGGAAATATGATTGAAGTCTACAAAATCCTGAGTAGAGTAGAACGGGTACAAGTGGAACGATTTTTCACTACATCAAAAATTACAAAGACTAGGGGACCCTCAAAGTCACAGGGAAATACTTTTAAAACCTATTGGAGGAAAAAAATTTTCACTCAGAGAATAGTTAAGATCTCAAATGCATTGCCAGAGGATGTGGTAAGAGCAGATAGCACAGCTGGTTTTAAGAAAGGTTTGGACAAGTTCCTGGAGGAAAAGTCCATAATCTGTTACTGAGAAAGACACGGGGGAGAATGGAGTAGATACTGTGTCATTCACGGAAGAAAGTTTCATAAATAACTTGAAAAATTGAAGGAGGACAAAGCGATGGGACCGGACGGGATCCATCCCAGGATACTGAGGGAACTCAGAGAGGTTCTGGCGGGTCCTATTAAAGACTTGTTCAACAAATCTTTGGAGACAGGAGTGGTTCCTGGGGATTAGAGAATAGCGAATGTGGTCCCTATTAACAAAAGTGGTTGCAGAGAAGAAGCGGGAAACTACAGGCCAGTAATCCTTACTTCGGTTATTGGAAAAATAATGGAAGCGTTGCTGAAAGAAAGGATAGTGAAATTCCTAGAATCAAATGGGTTACAGGATCCGAGGCAACATGGTTTTACAAAAGATAAATCGTGCCAGAAGAATCTGATTGAATTTTTTGATTGGGTGACTGGAGAATTTGATCAAGGGCATATGCTAAGTGTAACTATGGGTAGAAACCAAACAGACTTCAGTGGGCCAAATCCCTCGAATGCAGTGGTCTCAAACTCAAACCCTTTGCAGGGTCACATTTTGGGATTTGTAGGTACTTGGAGGGCCTCAGAAAAAATAGTTAATGTCTTATTAAAAAAACGACAATTTTGCATGAGGTAAAATTCTTTATAGTTTATACATCATGATCAAGAAACTGTTTTCTTTTACTTTTGTTATGATAAACATACCAAGGGCCTCAAAATAGTACCTGACAGGCTGAGTTTGAGACCACTGCTCTAAAGTATCTTTAAGTCTGTCCCCATACGCTTTAAGATGAAGACCACGCACCATTTTAGAGAACGTAGAGAAAATCTTTGAAGTCTCCCTTACCTGTGGTACTTTTAATTTCCTCCTAGCAAAGCAAGGAGGTAAACCTAATCATCCAAAATGATATATGAAGAGTAACCTCAAAGCAAATGATACTTCAATCAGAGGTCTTGAGTTAAGGATCAAAGACTGACTCCATGTCATCTGAACAGGTTGATATGAAGTGTCATCCAATTGTTCTTGAAAGAATTATAAAGTTCATGCCTAAAATTGCCAGAACGTATTTTCCTTCCTGTAAAGAGCTTCTTATAGTCTCTTCAGTACCCCACAACTCGTATGCATTGACAAATATGCTTTACTTTTCACTTTCTAGCCACCTCCTGTGTCACATGGTCATGGTGTTTGGACACTCACCGAGTGGAGAGCACAAAGAGCCAGACAAGGTTGTTGCTGGGGTCATTAAATTGGTTAATTAACCGTTCTCTTTCAGAAGCTGAGGTGCTGCCATCAAGCCCTATGAAAGAAATAAAAGCAAGAATCTCTATTCCTGAAACCACAGAATACCTTCAATCAATCAAACTTAGAATTATGTTGGTACCTGCAAAAGGAAGGAACCTATACGAGTTGCTGCTATCTTCTTATCTTTAGCCAGGAATCTAGAAACTGTCGTGTCTCTATATCAGGCGTCTTCAGCCCAGTCCCTGGGATATAGCTAGCCAGTCAACCACCAGTCCATGGACCAGTGCCGGTCCACAGAAATTTCCTGCCGGTCCACAAGGCCAGCACGTGCATCAGGCCCAAAACAGTGTTCTTCAACTGCCGGTCCACGGTGCAATCGATGCAGTGTTATCTTTGAGCCAGCTTCCTCTTCCTCACTGATTCATGCACAAAGCCACAGGCATTGGCTCCTATGGGCATCCTGCGCCTGAACCGGAAGCCTTCTCTCTGATGTTGCAACGTCAGAGGGAAGGCTTCCAGATGAGGCACGGGATGTGCAAGGTGCAATTAGTACTATTATGGGGGCGGGGTCTGGGGTGAAGATTGGGTAGAGATGGGCGGGGTCTGGCCCACAACTTAGCCCAGTGTTCTTCAACTGCCAGTCCACAGAACAATTCTTTTATTTCTGCCGGTCCATAGGTGTAAAAAGGTTGAAAAACACTGTTTTAGGATATGCACAATGAATATGTCTGTTCTAGCTCAAGATGGTAACGTCTCATAAAGTATTATAACTTGGAGATAAATCTTAAATTTCAAAACTTCAGCAATATCACCAAGTGAACTGTTATTACCACACTAATGGTGGAACAATATCAACAGTTTAATACTTCATACCTAAATTAGAGTTAGTTTTATATGGCCTCAGAAACAAAACTCTTTTCCTCACCGGCCAGGTAATCACTCATTATTTCTTTTTAACTTAAATCCAATATCTTCAATCTTATTACATCAATTTAATCAATTCTTCATTTCTACCCTTAAGTTTAAATTAGCGCAATGCTTTAAACTTAGCTTAATGGATGTGACCGGGGAGGGCTGGATCCAATATGTTTCGTCGAAGCTTTATCGAGGATCCCCCCTAGAATCAAATAAAAAAGTGTGTCAGTATTAAATTCCTCACCGCTATTTTTCAAAATCACCCCATTAACTGCTTAAGATCAAAAACTCACGCTGCACTTACACAGAGACATCGCCGTCATCCAACTCCCAAACCTTCACCAGAGTAAGATGGTGGCAGTGTACTGCCGGCTCATTAATATTCAAATACGATTTACTGTTTCAATATTAATGAGCCGGCAGTACACCGCCACCATCTTACTCTGGTGAAGGTTTGGGAGTCGGATGACGGGGATGAAGGCGATGTCTCTGTGTAAGTGCAGCGTGAGGTTTTTGATCTTAAGCAGTTAATGGGGTGATTTTGAAAAATAGCGGTGAGGAATTTAACACCGACACACTGTTTTATTTGATTCTAGGGGGGGATCCTCGATAAAGCTTCGACGAAACATATTAGCAAAGCTTGAGTAACTCTCAGTTTGCTGAAGAACTCAGCTACACAACAAGTTGACGACATTCTGATTTATACAGAAGAATTAATTGAGGGATAAAAGTTAAGTGTTATGGGCTGATGGTCCTTTGGCACAATGCTCGAGGATTAGAGCTAATACTGAACTTACTGTAATAGCTCACATTTCGAACCCATGTCTGGCCATCCTGTTTCTCTGTACAAGGAGGAGATGGCATTGGTCTCTTTGCCAGAAATTCTTCAATGACAGACAATGTGGAAAGGCTCTGGCTGCAAAAGAGAAAACCATGAACCACTTAAAAAATATAAGAACTTTAAATGTATCATTTTAAGTTAGATCAAATTCTATTTGGAACGTCCATGAGAATAAAAAGTCAAATTTCATCAAACAATAACAAACTTTTATGAATAATGACAGGAGTTGCCATTCAACATATCACCAGAAACTGGAAAAATTACACCAGACTTCATTTTACTTTCTGGTGGAATTCATTGTACCATATATACAAAATGGAAAAAACAATTGCTATACAAAAAAGGGAATTATAATAATTTTAAAAAGATTTGGGGGCCATTGATAACATATTGTAATGATTAGACACCTTTTTACACTAAAAGTATAATTATAATATTGGGAAAGGGAGGATATATAGTTATATTATTGGTTTTAATCAACATTTTTGAATATAACACATGTATGATATGCTTGATTTACAATATTTGAGGAAAGGGAGGGTGGGGGAGGGGCTTAATTTATGTATTTAGGAAGATAATAGAAAATAATTTTGAGTGATCTGTACGATTCAATTGATGTATTATTGTACACTTGATGTAAGATGGAAAAATGAATAAAGAATTTGAAAAAAAAAAAGTTAGATCAAAAAGTCAATCATCCTGTTTAAGATAGTGGCCGCTCAAGGTCAAATGTATTTGGCAGGATCCAAGGAGTAGATCCATTCCTTATTGTTCACAGCAACAACCAGAAATAAGTGATGGCTACATGACTAAATAGTTTATGGACTTTTCCTTCATGTATTTGTTTGTGCTAAATGCTTTGCAGTAGCTCCACAACTTAGTTGTACACTAACCCCTCCCTCTTTTACTAAGGTGCGCGAATTGATTAGTGCGGGCTAAACGCTAACACGTCCATAGACTAACAATCGGTTAGCACAACTTAGTAAAAGAGGGCCCAAGTGAAAAATACCTTCTCCAATTTAGTTTAAATATGCTATCTAAAGTAGTACTTTCATAGTGTGACCTATAGTCTAGATCAGGGGTGGGCAACTCCGGTCCTCGAGGGCCGGAATCCAGTCGGGTTTTCAGGATTTCCCCACTGAATATGCAGGAGATCTATTTGCAGGCAGTGCTTTCAATGCATATTCAGTGGGGAAATCCTGAAAACCCGACTGGACTCCGGCCCTCGAGGACCGGAGTTGCCCACCCCTGGTCTAGAACTATTTGGAAAAATAAACCAACCAACCATTCCCACTGTGGAGTAGTAGCCTAATGGACTGAGACCCTGGGGAACTGGGTTCAATTATCATTGCTGTTCCTTTGACTCTGGGCAAGCCACTTAGCTCTCTTTTGCCCCAGGTATAAAAACCTAGCTTGTGAGCCCGCTAGGGAAAGGGAAAATGCCTGCACATGTAGTGCTGCGTACATTTAGTAGCCCTATAGAAATGATTCCTAGTAGTAGTAGTAGTAGCATTTACCTGTTTCATCCTAGTCATGATTTTTATAGACCTAAAGACCTTGAACCTATTTTGCTTGCTCTGCTTTTTACCTTTCATAGTTCTGGTATATATTTCTGGAAATGGGGCGACACACTCTTTTCTTGGGTGGTGATTTTTAATATGAAACTCAGCATTCTCTAATTATTTGTTTCTAGCCTATGCAAATATTTGCAAATTCTGTCTCAAGGGTCAAGGCATAAAGTAAGATTATCTAGAGAGGAAAATGGGAAGAGACGTCTTTAGAAAGGATGAAAAATGCCATCTTTGTTGTTCATGAAGGATACTGTATGGTCTCTTACCTGAAAACTAGAATCTTGTCCCCAACTTTCACACTTTCTTCAATCAGATGGAAGAGCAACACCATTTTAGGTGAGTTCTCTAAAACCCCTGTCTGGTAATCACAAAAAATATCCTTGGCCTGTAGAAAGAGACAACAAAATCCCATGACAAAGGGTCATCCATGTAACAAGTCAGTGTTAAACTCGTGACTTTCAGATTGTATGGTACTCATTCCAAAAGAAGTTACTTTCTCTTTCATTTAATTTGAAATGTAACTGAACCGGAAGCATTCTGCATATCCTGATTGTTAATGTTCAGACAGCAGGACAGACAGTATGACCAAGTTACCCCACATAACTAAAAGACTGTTCTGAAAGACTCCATCTCCCCTTCCAAAGTTCAGCCTCATGTGCTGTGCACAATAAGCTGAGGGACTATTTATAGTTACCATGGAAATCTTAGGCCCCTCCCCCAGTGCATCCTGGGATGCACTGGGGTGGGGCCTAAGGTTCTGATTGGTCCAGGCGCCTAAGGCCTCTCCCATAGGAAGGGGAAGGCCCACCATTTTGAACAAGCAAGCCTGCCTGCCGGAGAGAGTAGACATCCCTCCTGTTGGCATTTGTATTAAAGGTATAGAGAGGCAGGACGCTGTCGGGGGCAGATATCAGAGGGGTCCCCGGAAGCAGGAGAAAGTAGGTATCCCTCCTGCTGGCCTTCATTTTAAAGATGTGAGCTGTCGAGAGGGTTATTGGAGGGGGACCATGGTAGCAGGAGGGAGTGGGTACCCATCCTGCCCTCATTCAATTTAAGGGTGCGGGGGGGGGGGGTTCTGGCAGTTGTCGGTGGCACTGAACGGTCCTTGGGGTGGGGGGGATCAGTGGGAGGGAGGGAAGAATCAGGGGTCTTTAAAAAAAAAAAGTTGCTGGGGGGGGTTCTGAGGTGTCAAGCCTTACTTTCCTGTCAGTGCTTGAGCCCATCAGTACTCAGGCACTGACTGGAAAGTAAGGCTATGACAGCTCAGAACCTACTGGAAACTTTTGCCCACAAATGTAGCACAACGAGGTTACAGAGTCACTTGTCGTTGCCTGGAGTGCTCATTACTGCCATTTTAATATTAATGACCTCATTGTACTGCATTTGCATAGCAGAGTTGGAGTCTGCTAGGAAGCTCGGAAAAGACCACAATGAGCCATTTTGATAATCGGTACACTACACCGGATGGAACTGATTTAGTGACCATCATTAAGGGCATGGTAAGTTTTGAGAATCTGGCCCACAGTGTGATTACTAAATATAACTCCCTTCTACTCAAAAAACACACACTCCAAAGAAGAAGATAGAGTGGAAATAAATGCCGAATTCCCTGTCAGTGCAAGAGCTTCAAAAACATCTTAGCCCAACCAATGTGACACTTGCTCTATGTACCTATCATCGTGTGGGATAAGTATACATATATTTTTTTTCTTCGTGATTATTTGAATGCGGATTATAAGCAGCTGAGAGTGCTTTGAGGATTCAATTTGTGTTTTCCCTGTGAAAGGTTTTTTATGCCTATGATGAGATTTACCCCCGGAGAATTTTCTCACACCTGTTTCACTTAAGAAGGTGTTGTGTGTGGGAGGGGGGCTCTGAGGCTTTTTCCTTTAGATTCTTTCACATCGGTTGGGCTAAGACTGACGGGGAATTCGGCATTTATTTCCACTCTATCCTCTTCTCCTTTTGGAGTGTGTGCTTTTTGAGAAGGGAGTTGTATTTAATATTTTATTGTCCTTTCACACTTGTGTTTCTGGATCTAGCCATAGTGGGATTATTACATGTTTTGTTGTAACTTAAGGACTTACCTTTTTTGCACAATTTTTAAATATGGTAAGATGTTGAAACTGAATTGTAAATCTTATTTAGATTTTTATATATGAATGGATAGAATATACTAGGTTTTATCTGGTTTGAGCTCTTCTGTGATCTACTTCAGATTAGTAAGGGAGTTAGTGGAATATAAATAAGTACAGTAAAACCTTGGATTGCAAGTAACTTGGTTTGCAAGTGTTTTGACAGACAAGCAAAACATTTGATTAAATTTTAACTTGATATACAAGCAATGTCTTGCAATACAAGTACTTACAGTATACACACATCACAACTGAGCCGATGGTTCTTCTCTCTCTGACGCTGCGGGAGTGTAGTGACTGTTCTATACGAGCGAGGTCTTGCATAACAAGTACGTATACTATTTTGTATTAAAGTTTATGGGTTGTGGAACGAATCGTCTGAGTTTCCATTATTTCCTGTGGGGAAATTTGCTTTGATATACAAGTGCTTTCGATTACAAGCATGCTTCTGGAATGAATTATGCCCACAAACCAAGGTTTTACTGTATACAGAATTAGAATCATTGGTGTTACCTTGTCAAGAAGCACATTTCTGAAGATTACCTGAAGACAAAAAGACATTGCCTTGGAAAACAGAGGCTCTGCTCTGGAACATAGGCATCCTCTACAACTTTGTTTCTTCTCATACTTTATAAACTAACTCTCAAGACTACCACTCATAAGCTGAGAAATATTAAGTGGTAATCTTGAAATACTATTGGGTCTTAGCAGCCAGGGTATTAATGTACTAGGTTCTACTGACCACAGAATTATAAGATGGCCATGCTCACAGCCCTCACATCATCATGTCCCTCTCATATTTTTCCTGTGTGAAAAGAAAACCTGAGAAATCTGACTGTGGCAAGCGGTAAATGGGAGAGTAGAACTGAGGACTTGAGAGTTACCGTATTTTCACGCATATAACGCGCGCGTTATACGCGTTTTTACCTACCGCGCATACCCCTCGCGCGTTATATGCGTGAGCGCGGTATACCAAAGTTTTAAAACATAGTTCCCACCCCGCCCGACGCCCGATTCACCCCCCCAGCAGGACCGCTCGCACCCCCACCCCGAACGACCGCTCGCACGCGCTCCCATCCGCACCCGCATCCACGATCGGAGCAAGAGGGAGCCCAAGCCCTCTTGCCCGGCCGACTCCCCGACGTCCGATACATCCCCCCCCCCCGGCAGGACCACTCGCACCCCCACCCCGAACGACCGCTCGCACGCGCTCCCACCCACACCCGCATCCACGATCGGAGCAAGAGGGAGCCCAAGCCCTCTTGCCCGGCCGACTCCCCGACGTCCGATACATCCCCCCCCCCCCCCGCAGGACCACTCGCACCCCCACCCCGAACGACCGCCGACTTCCCGACAATATCGGGCCAGAAGGGAGCCCAAACCCTCCTGGCCACGGCGACCCCCTAACCCCACACCGCACTACATTACGGGCAGGAGGGATCCCAGGCCCTCCTGCCCTCGACGCAAACCCCCCCCCCCCCCAAGAACCTCCGACCGCCTCCCAGCCGACCCGCGATCCCCCTGGCGACCCCCACGACCCCCCCACCCCCCTTCCCCGTACCTTTGGTAGTTGGGCCAGAAGGGAGCCCAAACCCTCCTGGCCACGGCGACCCCCTAACCCCACCCCGCACTACATTACGGGCAGGAGGGATCCCAGGCCCTCCTGCCCTCGACGCAAACCCCCCGTCCCCCCAAGAACCTCCGACCGCCCCCCAGCCGACCCGCGATCCCCCTGGCGACCCCCACGACCCCCCCACCCCCCTTCCCCGTACCTTTAGTAGTTGGCCGGACAGACGGGAGCCAAACCCGCCTGTCCGGCAGGCAGCCAACGAAGGAATGAGGCCGGATTGGCCCATCCATCCTAAAGCTCCGCCTACTGGTGGGGCCTAAGGCGCGTGGGCCAATCAGAATAGGCCCTGGAGCCTTAGGTCCCACCTGGGGGCGCGGCCTGAGGCACATGGGCCCAACCCGACCATGTGCCTCAGGCCGCGCCCCCAGGTGGGACCTAAGGCTCCAGGGCCTATTCTGATTGGCCCACGCGCCTTAGGCCCCACCAGTAGGCGGAGCTTTAGGATGGATGGGCCAATCCGGCCTCATTCCTTCGTTGGCTGCCTGCCGGACAGGCGGGTTTGGCTCCCGTCTGTCCGGCCAACTACTAAAGGTACGGGGAAGGGGGGTGGGGGGGTCGTGGGGGTCGCCAGGGGGATCGCGGGTCTGCTGGGGGGCGGTCGGAGGTTCTTGGGGGGGAGGGGGGTTTGCGTCGAGGGCAGGAGGGCCTGGGATCCCTCCTGCCCGTAATGTAGTGCGGGGTGGGGTTAGGGGGTCGCCGTGGCCAGGAGGGTTTGGGCTCCCTTCTGGCCCAACTACCAAAGGTACGGGGAAGGGGGGTGGGGGGGTCGTGGGGGTCGCCAGGGGGATCGCGGGTCGGCTGGGAGGCGGTCGGAGGTTCTTGGGGGGGAGGGGGGTTTGCGTCGAGGGCAGGAGGGCCTGGGATCCCTCCTGCCCGTAATGTAGTGCGGTGTGGGGTTAGGGGGTCGCCGTGGCCAGGAGGGTTTGGGCTCCCTTCTGGCCCGATATTGTCGGGAAGTCGGCGGTGTTGTCGGGAAGTCGGGAAGTCGGCGGTGTAAGGGGGGTGGGGGGGTCGTGGGGGTCGCCAGGGGGATCGCGGGTCGGCTGGGGGGCGGTCGGAGGTTCTTGGGGGGGAGGGGGGTTTGCGTCGAGGGCAGGAGGGCCTGGGATCCCTCCTGCCCGTAATGTAGTGCGGGGTGGGGTTAGGGGGTCGCCGTGGCCAGGAGGATTTGGGCTCCCTCCTGGCCCGATATTGTTGGGGAGTCGGCGGTCCTTCGGGGGGGGGGGGGAGGGATGTATCGGACGTCGGGGGGGGGGCATCAGGCTTTCAGGATGGGGACAGACCTTCAAGGGGGGACAGTGCACGGAAGTCAGGGGGGGTGAACGGAGAGTCGGGACAGCGCACGGAAAGTCAGGGCGGGCGAAAGGAGCGTCGGGCAGCATGCGCGGTATACCCGTGAGCGCGGTATATCAAAGTTTTGTGCAAATCATCGTGATTTCTGCGCGCTATATTCGTGTGCGCGTTTTATACGGGTGCGTGTTATTTGCGTGAAAATACGGTACATGTGCTACAAATCCTCAAGAACACCGTCTTTTTTTTTGTTTGGTTTTTAATGGAGAACAATTTACCAGGTTCTGATTGTAGACCCAATCGCTTCACAGAGTTCCACTGTTTTAAATGAAGGCTCCCATGCTGAAATATAGTTGTCCTATCTTTGCTTCAAGAAATGTTGCTAAACATTTATTTTAGCTTTGTTCTCTCAGTGAAGTCCAATCAGTACAGCTGAAGAAAATGAGTGTGAAGAAACACATGCGATCTCACAGCTAACAAGACCAATCAGGAATGGTATTATAAGCAGGAGCAAATTACCAATAGTCTACAGACTGGTGTGAGAATGTAGGCGAACAATCGGTTACACCTAGATGATTCCTATTGTGACTCCTATCCATCGGTTTACTGTCATTGCAAAAGGATGTCAACATGGTCTCTATAAAATACTTACCCATTCATAAGTGACAACCTGATTGGCCTTCTCCTGGAAAGTATTCAAGGTCAAGCCCTGCAATAACTTGCTGTTAGTAGCGTCCCCAACTGAAAGTGACATTGTGTTATTCTCCAGTTTCACTTTTGGACCCTGGGGCTGGCAGCGGGCATTAGTACTTGTTGTACCCAAGTCATCCACATCTAGGTCCTGCTCATTGGCCAGGTTTTCTTTCTGGAGTGCTTCATAGAGAACATCAGGGTGATTCCAGATCTGAGGAAAAAAGGAGTCAGGGAAAACATTTCATTCAGTATAAATTAACAAAGAAGAGCTTTATTCCTTAATAATAATAATAATAATTTTATTTTTGTATACCGCAATACCACAAGGAAGAGACTGTACACAGACAGCGATGTTACAAAATGACTTTCCAATTACATTAGCATGTCAAGATTAGTCAAGATTTATCCGGAAGCATTTCATAGATACAACAAGACAGGAAAGGAGTCAGAGAAATTTATCAAAGAGATTGGTTTTAATTGACTTCCTGAAGGTTTGGAAGGTGGGTGCATTTGAAATGAAGTTGGTTAAATATTTATTCCATTTGACTGCTTGGAATGATAATGATCTATCAAGGAATCTCTTGTAGATACAGCCCTACAAGGATGGAAAAGCAAACAGGTAGGCATTACGTGTTCAAGTGGTGCCTGGAAATTCAAAATGGTGCGACAGGTAGATTGGGGATGAACCTGTTATGGTTTTGAAGCCGAGGAAGGCAAACTTGAAAAAGAGCCTTGCTTCTACCAGCCAGTGTAGTTTCTTGTAATATGGGCTTGCATGATCTGATATTTTGAGACGGACGGCAGCATTCTAAATGACTCTCAATCATTTGATGGTTTTCTTAAAGGATCCCAAGTACATAATATTACAGTAATCTAAGATGCTTAAGATCAGAGATTGAACCAACACCCAAACTCATTTGATATACTGCCTTTCTGTAGTTACAATCAAAGCACTTTATACATTATATACAGGTACTTTGACTGATCAATGGCTAAAGATCAACTCAGATGTTAGCGGGAAAATTGCTCAAGATGAAGCTATTAAGAGCCTACAATTATCTTTCCTCTTTGAATCTTCCCGTTGCAACATATTCCTTCACAAGACAGAAATGTTGTAAAATTCTGGAAATCAATAAATATTTATATTCCTATGACCAACCATCATTATTTGTCTTTTTATCAATTTCAAAGCTTGCTGCGCAGTATCCAAATGCTCAAAATAATATCAGTTCACCTATCCCAGAATGATGTTTGGTATGCCTGACGCACCTTATTATTTTTCTCATTATATAAAAAGAAAAATAAAAGCTATTCCAGGGATGCCAAACTACAGTGTCTAGGAGGGGGAATAAGGGCTTTGTGGCCACATAAGGCCTGTTATAGGGGTTAGAGGAATTACCGTATTTTCACGTAGATAACGCGCACCCGTGTAAAACGCGCACACGGGTATAGCGCGCGAAAAACACAAATCTATGTACAGAAATTTTTATATACCGCGCACACCTGTATACCGCGCATGCTGCCCGACTCGCCTTTCGCCCGCCCCGACTCTCCTCTGGCCACCCCGACTCTCCTTTCGCCCGCCCCGACTCTCCTCTCCCCCTTGAAGTCCTGTCCCCACCCTGAAAGCCTGATGCCCCCTCCCCGACGTCCGATTCACCCCCCCCCCGAAGGACCGCTCGCACGCACCCGCACCCCGAAGGACCGCTCGCACGCACTCCCACCCGCACCCCCACCCTGAAGGACCGCTCGCACCCCCACAGGCTCTCGACCCCCCCATCATGTAGAAGCTCCTACCGGTGTCCTGCTGCTTCCTCTTGGCGGTCCCGACTCCCAGACACGATCGGGGCAAGAGGGAGCTCAAGCCCTCTTGCCCCAGCCAACCGCGGCACCCCCGACACGATCGGGGCAAGAGGGAGCTCAAGCCCTCTTGCCCCCCCGACTCCCCGACACGATCGGGGCAAAAAGGAGCCCAAGCCCTCTTGCCCCACCGACTCCCCAACTCCCCGACAATATCGGGCAAGGAAGGAGCCCAAGTCCTCCTGGCCCTGGCGACCCCCCCCCCCCGCTAGTTGTTCGGGCCAGGAGGGAGCCCAAACCCTCCTGGCCACGCGACCCCCTACCCCCACCCCGCACTACATTACGGGCAGGAGGGATCCCAGGCCCTCCTGCCCTTGACGCAAACCCCCCTCCCAACGACCGCCCCCCCAAGAACCTCCGACCGCCCCTCCAGCCGACCCGCGACCCCCCTGGCCGACCCCCACGACACCCCCACCCCCTTCCCCGTACCTTTGTGTAGTTGGCCGGACAAACGGGAGCCAAACCCGCCTGTCCGGCAGGCAGCCAACGACGGAATGAGGCTGGATTGGCCCATCCGTCCAAAAGCTCCGCCTACTGGTGGGGCCTAAGGCACCTGGGCCAATCAGAATAGGCCCGGGAGCCTTAGGTCCCTCCTGGGGGCGGGGCCTTGGGCACATGGTCAGGTTGGGCCCATGTGCCTCAGGCCCCGCCCCCAGGTGGGACCTAAGGCTCCCGGGCCTATTCTGATTGGTCCAGGCGCCTTAGGCCCCACCAGTAGGCGGAGCTTTGGGACGGATGGGCCATCCGGCCTCATTCCGTTGTTGGCTGCCTGCCGGATAGGCAAGTTTGACTCCCGTCTGTCCGGCCAACTACACAAAGGTACGGGGAAGGGGGGTGGGGGTATCGTGGGGGTCGGCCAGGGGGGTCGCGGGTCTGCTGGGGGGGGCGGTCGGAGGTTCTTGGGGGGGCGGTCGTTGGGGGGAGGGGGGTTTGCGTCGAGGGCAGGAGGGCCTGGGATCCCTCCTGCCCATAATGTAGTGCGGGATGGGGGTAGGGGGTCGCCGTGGCCAGGAGGGTTTGGGCTCCCTCCTGGCCCGAACAACTAGCGGGGGGGTGGGGGGGTCGCCAGGGCCAGGAGGACTTGGGCTCCCTCCTGGCCCGATATTGTCGGTGAGTTGGGGAGTCGGCGGGGCAAGAGGGCTTGGGCTCCCTTTTGCCCCGATCGTGTCGGGGAGTCGGGGGGGGCAAGAGGGTTTGAGCTCCCTCTTGCCCCGATCGTGTCGGGGGTGCCGCGGTTGGCTGGGGCAAGAGGGCTTGAGCTCCCTCTTGCCCCGATCGTGTCGGGTGTCGGGACCGCCAAGAGGAAGCAGCAGGACACCGGTAGGAGCTTCTACATGATTGGGGGGGGGGGGGTCGGGAGGCTGTGGGGGTGCGGGTGGGAGTGCGTGCGAGCGGTCCTTTGGGGTGGGGGTGCGTGTGAGCGGTCCTTCAGGGTGGGGGTGCCAGCGGTCCTGCGGGGGGTGAATCGGACGTCGGGGGGGGAACTATGTAAAAAAAATTTGTACAACGCGCTCACGCGTATAACGTGCGAGGGTATGCGCGGTACGTAAAAACCACGTATAACGCGCGCGTTATATGCGAGAAAATACGGTACTGTGAAAGAGTCTGCTCTCTCCTGCCCTCTTCTGGTCGCAGTCGGGAAATACCGCGAATGACTGGGACTGTGAACCGTCGACCGCGAATGACCGGGGGAACACTGTACCAGGGATCCCAACCCTAGAGACTTATAGAAAATGAAGATGTTATGAACACCTGGAATATTCCCGTTCTAATCAAAAATCTTGATGCAAAAATCGGGACATCTTGTTAAAGGAAAGAAATGCCAGAAAGGCGTTGATAGAGGTTTCATTTCCAAGTGATTACTCTCTGAAATGTGTGGAGAGAGAGAAGACTCTCAAATACTAAGCAATACAGACTAAAACCAGAAATATTTCCCATAGTATTGGGAGCCACATGATTCAGCAAGTGTTAGCAGTAAATTTGAGAGACTGAGATCATCCTGGCTTAGACGTGAGGTTCATTACTATCATGGAATGTGAAAAACAAACCCATGTGGAGATCTTGCCTCTGAAAATCTACCCCATACTAGTGCTGCCCAATTGCCAATTCAAATCGATTCACCGATTCACATTGCGTGAATCAATTTGAATCGAATCTTTTTTTTAAATGTACTCAACCAATCACATCCGTCCTCTTGCCGCCGATCTACCTTTTAATTCCAGCAAAAGTGGCGGTAGCAAATGCTATTCACTACACTGCCGCTAGTCCAGGCGTCTTCTCTCTATTCGGCCGCTGCTTTCTGAATGGTGGCATCAGTTCTTGCAGGACTCGCGAGAACTGATGCCAGCCATTCAGAATGCAAAGGTGGTCCCAAGCGGGAGCGCATAACACTTGCTCCTGACATCTGCGCTCCTGACCTGACTACGAGAGCCATCTAAGCGAGGAAGGGAGGGATTTAAAAAGGTACGGGGTGGGGTGGGTGTACGATTTAAAAAGTACGGGGTTTAAAAAAAAGGTACAGGGGGTGTTTAAAAGGGTATGGGGTATGATTTAAAAGGTACAGGGGGTGTTTAAAAAGGTATGGGGTATGATTTAAAAGATATGGGGGATGTTTAAAAGGTACGGGGATATAGGGGTACTGGGGGGGTACATGGGGGGTATGGGACCTGCCTTCACTAGGCCTGCCTGTCACTAGGCTACTAGGCCTGCCTGCCCTGTGCTCTGTCCTGGCCTGCCACTAGACTACTGCCAGAGGGGAGACAGGGTACAGAGCCTGGCAGGGAGGGGGGACAGGGTGCAGAGGTAACTTTAGAAGAAGGATGAGGTCCCTGCTGAAAATGGACCAAAACCGCCAAAATTGGAGTTCCTTTGCCCTATCGCTTCTGAAAAGCCTGGGACTTTCCCAACGCTGAGGCCGGAGAACCGACCGACGCGAAAAGGGAATCCCTAGCTAGACCGGTGTTAAGGGAATCCTGTCTCCCAGACCGTCGGCGGCTGGGGAACCCTCCGTGTGGGCATCGGGGGAAGCCCGGGCTTCCCCACGATCCGAAGTTGACTCATGAGGCACCATCAGCGGGGTGCCCTGGCCGCCGGCAACCGCTGCCGACGCGGCTGCCCCACTGCTCCAGCCTGCACAAAGCTTGAAGAGGCCGGCCCCGAGTACCTCATGTATGGATCACAATGAGCACTTTTGCCCTTTAAAAGTGCTCATTGTGCCGGAAAACACCCTAGCTGAAAGAAAAAGTGTAGACAGGCACACCTCAGGATTTTTTTTTTCCAATCAGAACAGACTCCACGGTTCTCAAGCTGGAGGGCTGACCAACCAAAGGGCCAGGCCGCCTGCTGAGGCCCCTAGAAAAATATAGGGAGGTGGAAGAAGTGGGGGGGAGAGGGACTCAGCATGAGACCAGCCAGGTTTAACACCCTCAAGGTCGGATGGATCCCCAAACAGGACTCGTCCAAGCTCTATCCAGCACAAAAAGGGGAACCAGGAGTACAAAAACAAAAATCCAACAGTGCTAAGAGGAGAGCCGAAATTAGCCTACCACTCTGCTACCAGAAATTGAGGAAGACTGGATTACTATAAGGCAGGGGTAGGCAATTCCGGTCCTCGAAAGCCAGAGCCAGGTCAGGTTTTCAAGATATCCACAATGAATATGATTGAGATGGATTTGCATGCACTGCCTCCTTGAGATGCAAATCTATTTCATGCATATTTATTGTGGATATCCTGAAAACCTGACCTGGCTCTGGCTCTGAAGGACCGGAATTGCCTACCCCTGGTATAGGGGATGCTGTACTGATATACAGGTTTGATCTCCACCTGCTGGTAGCAGTGAGGTATATAACCCATCCGTAAGGAACTATACCGGTCTATCAAGCAATACAGAAGGGGGTGCTGTCATGGGAGAGTCAGAGTTGTTCACTAAAGATTCGTGCACTATTATAGAAGTCGGGGATCCACACCTAATTTACGCTTGAGAATTTACATCCGGTTTCATTTGGTGTAAAAACTTGCATCCAAAGTTGGGCATGGATCCTGGCGCTATTTGATAAACGGCACCCAACTCAGTGCTATTATAGAATAGTGCTCAGTGCTCATTTTTTTTTGGCGTTCAAATTTGGGCCCCATTTACATTAATTCAGGCCTATATGTGTACAAATACAGTTGTTGGTTTTTCCATTTAGTGATATATAAAATGGCAAATAACCCTGAAAATTAAAAGGGACAACAGTGATACCATCCAGTCGCATTACTGTAGAGATACCAAATAACCCAACCACCACCCATCTTTCTTAAGGTACTCTGCCATGATCCCCACCTTACAGCAGACACAGAAGGCCTTGAGGGGGTTCAGCCCCAGCCAACCGCTGTTGCCCGCATCCCGGAAGCGATTCATAAACTCTGTGTATAGAGCACGTTGGATCTTGGACAACCGCACCAGAAGGACATGTTCTTCTTTTTCTGGCAGTTGGATCTTCAGCACAGTGTGGCCTCGCCTGTGAGCACAAAGAGGAGGGAGAACATATTAAGAAAATCAAACATAGATTACATGAAATTAGTGATTTCTATTCCGCCATTACCTTGCGGTTCAAGGCGGATTACATAGGAAGTTATCTGGACTTTTCCAGAGGAAGTGTAGAGTAGAGCAGGTTGCTTCCGGGTACTGAGAAGATTCCTGTGGTGATTAGTTTGTCTTCAAGGATTTCTTGAATAGCAGGTTTTGATTTCTTTTCTGAAAGTTTTGTAGTCTGGGGTTGTGATCAGTAAATTGGAGAGTTGGTGGTCTAGTTTTGCCGCCTGTGAGACCAGTAGGCTATTGTACAGTTGGTGAATGGTGTCTGGGTTCTCCTGTGTCTGGTTCTGGTAGTTTGGATTAGGCGGTTGTTCAAGTAAGCTGGGCTGTCTCCATTTATGGTTTTAAATAGTAGACAGCAGAATTTGAATAGTATTCTTGCTTGTATTGGGAGCCAGTGTGAGTCGAGATATGCTGCGGTGATGTGGTCGTGTTTCCTTAGTGAATAGATAATTCTCAGTGTTGTGCTTTGTACTGTTTGTAGTTGCTTTATCATGGTTGCGGGGCAGGGGAGATAGAGGATGTTACAGTGGTCTAGAAAACCTAGGACTAGGGACTGGACAATGAGTTGGAATTGTTTTCTGTCGAATAATTTCCTAACTTGTCTTAGGTTTCTCATGACCATGAATGATTTCTCTACTCTGTAACACCTCTGGACATGTCCAGAAATCCTCTTCTGTAATTCTGAAATCCTCTTCTGTAATCCGCCTTGAACAGCAAGGTAATGGCAGAATAAAAATCACTAATGTAATGTAATATAATATTGTTTTGTTGATTTGTGGTTGCATGGTACAGCATCTGTCTATCATCATTCCCAGAAGTTTTAGAGTGGGTTGAATGGGGATAAGTACATTGGGAGCAAACTTATAAAGTTTTTACATTTGTAAACGTGTATTTATTCATGGAAAAACTGCTTTTGAAAAGTGTCTGATCCCCATAGAGCTACAGTAGGGAGAGTCAGTATGCACATGGGTTTCATTTTGAGATTCCTGTAAGTATTTTCCACCAAAAACAACACAGTTGCTGGTTCCCAAACATGCAAAAAGCAAAACTCAACTGGGATTTTTTTTTCTTTGAAAATTTGCTTTCATGACCACACCTAACAGATGCAGAAGTTGGGAGATTTTGTCTTTGGAAAAAATAAGGCTCCGTGATGAATCAACTAAGACTTCTAAGCTGATCAGTTTTGATGCCAAAAAGACTTTCGACAGAGTGGTATGGTCTTTTTTTGTATGGTGTTTTAATAATAATAATAATAACTTTATTTTTATATACCGCCAGCTATCTTGCGACTTCTAGGCGGTTTACAATAAAAGAAACTGTGAAAGAAGATGTAAATACAATGAAAGAAGATGTAAATACAATAAAGAGAAACTTTACGTACAATGAATTAAAGAGTATAGCAGTGTATATCTCAATACAGTAAAGGGAAACTTTACGTACAATGGATTGAAGAGTATAGCAGTATACATCTTTTAGATACCTATGGACTCAAAGGTTTTTTCAGGAAGCTATAAAGACCTTATAATGTTGTCCGAAGGCTAGAGTTAAGATCAGTGGCGTGTTATCTGCCTCATTTGAAACTGAGAACAAGGCAGGGGTGTCCACTGTCTCTTCTGCTTTTTGTTCTGATGCTTGATCCGGTCATCTGGGAAATCTTACTGTAGGATCTCACACTTTTAAAATAGCAGCCTTTGCAGATGATTTGCTTGTACATGTAGCAAACTCTCATATTTCTGTGCCCACAGTGTTGGAGAGTTTTCATGAATATGGTGATTTCTCTCAGCATTTAAATTAAATCTAGATAAATCCGAGGTGCTAGTGTCCAGGAAAGAACACCAACAAGAATGGGGAAATTCCTTTCCTCTAAGATGGGCGACAACCTTTCAGATGGCTAGAAGGAGTAACATTTCTTATCTTCATCAGATTTTCACTGACTCAGGTACTCTTCTGAGTCTCTCTCAATTATGTGCTACTTCTGGTTGGCTACATTTAGATGTTTTTTTCTTATTTAAAACTCAAACATATCACCTCTTGGTCTACCTCTGCATTAATGCTTACTGTTTATGAGCTCTTGGCGGAAGTATATGGGCTGGATGCTCAATAATTGATAGTACCTTTAAGATACTTCCGACATACTCTTAAAATTTTCCCCTTCTTTAGATATGCACAAGTAGCCCAGGCTTGGAGTGTGGAGCTGAAGATTACGTTACAGGGAACTCATATACATCATTTTTTTGAAACTTACATGGTTTACTTCCAGACATTTCTTATTTTGAAATGGGATACAATGTATATGAAGATTGTATATAGAACCTTGGCACGCTTATCGAGCAACACTCGTTTCTGAAGGATCTTGTCCTAAATGTGGCTACATTGTCTCATATGTTTGGACATGTCCACTAGTACGTTCATTTTGGTCTGTTATTTTTTCTAAAGTTGGTTGTATGTGGAATATTACATGGCACTGTAATAATTATAGCTTATTTTGGCTATTTGATATTCAACATCCAATCCCCCAGTGGTCTTAAGAATTTTTTGAGAAGAGTGATACTTTCTGGCTTGAAAGTTATTCTCTCTCTTTGGATAGGATCTTTACGTCCTACTTATAGCCATTGGCGTTCACGTATGCTTCATCTTTTAATTATGGAAAGCATGAAGTTATCTGATTGGGATACTCGACAGGGACAAGTGTTACTTACCCTTTGGCAAACATTTTTAGATACTCTAACCCCTACTGCACGTAGTCGTGTTTTAATTAATAGGTCTTGATTTTATTTATTATGTTCTTGTTTTACGCAGCCTTGGGAGGGAGGGATGGGGAAAGTGGGACATGGAGATATGATTAGGATTTTATATTGAAATTTTCTTTATTAGCTAATTTAATTATTTGCTGTTTTTGTTTAAATATCATATTGCTGTATTTGTTTGTATCTTTTTTGAAACTATTTAATAAATATGATTTTTTTTTTTTTTTTTAAATGGGCAACAAACTCTTTTAAATATCTGAGCAGATAGATCAGTTTGTGGACAGATTATTCAATGATACCTGCCAATTGGACTAATGGCGGTTGTTGTCACTGTCTCTTATGGACAGAATTGATCTCTTTCAAATGTATATTTTTCCTCGTTGGTTGTATGTACTACATGTCTTGCCACTTTTTCTGTTCTGCAAAGATTTGACCTTGCAGAAATTATACCACAACTTTTATTAGGAGGTAAGAAATCTAAACTGCAGATGAGGTATCTTTATGGGGATAGGGAGGGCTTGGAATTCCCAGTCTCAAATGATATAATTAAGCTTGCTTATTGAGGAAGTTAGGGCTTGGGTCTTTGCCCTTGATGATTTCACTCCTACTACTAATCACTTATATAGCACTGAAAGGCATATGCAGGGCTGTACATTTTGACATTTATTGACAGTCCCTGTTTGGAAGAACTTACAATCTATTTTGAACAGATAGACATGACATATAGGGTTGGGGATGTAGAACCCAAGGTGAGAGGAGCTAGGAGTTAAAAGCACTTTCAAAGTGGTGGGCTTTTAATGACCTTGAACACTGCCTGAGACGGAGCCCACGGCAGCGATTCAGGCAGCTTGTTCCAAGCATATGGTGCAGCAATGCAGAAGGGACGGAGTCTGGAGTTGTCAATTAAAGAAAAGGGCACAGATAGGAGGGACTTACCAGCTCTGCATATCTCATGGGGGAGAGGGGTCATAGGGTATAATGACAAAGATCGTAAGTCTTTCAAGAAATTGTTAAAAACACAATTGTTTGTGGACGCCTTTCTCTTTGTGGTTATTTGTTTTAGATTTAAAGAATTCTGTATTAAAGAAATTTTGTAGGGAAGGAGAAAGGAGAAATTAGGTTCTTACCTGCTAATTTACTTTCTTTTAGCTTCTCCAGACCAGTAGAGGTTAACTTTACGAATGGGTATATATCTAATCATGACCAGCAGGTGGAGACTGAAAACAAAACTTTGGGACAGTATATACTATCCTCCCTTCTCTATTTCCCTCAGTCTGCCGAATAGCCAAGCAGAACCAAGAACTGGAAAACAGGAAGAAAACAATACTCCGAACAGGAGTAACAAATAACATACCCAAATGCTGTTGGAAAATGCAGAGGAAAAATACCCGAAGGAAAATGTCCCCACAGCTCGCCAGCTAAGCCAGCCGAGCCACAGCCGCTGTTCTTTAATTCTCCCCGGCCCTAGAAAAATACTAGAACCCGCAGCAAAAAACAAAAACTGCCCGCGAAAACAGCCCCAACAACAACAACAACAACAGACAGGGTGGGGACCTCTACTGGTCTGGAGAAGCTAAAAGAAAGTAAATTAGCAGGTAAGAACCTAATTTCTCCTTCTTTAGCACTCTCCAGACCAGTAGAGGTTAACTTTACGAATGGGACGTACCAAAGCAGTCCCTCTCACGGGCGGGACCCCCGAAGGGCCGATACCAGAACACGCTCACCGAACACCGCGTCCCGACGCGCCTGAACATCTACCCGATAATGTCTAACAAAAGAATACAAGGAGGACCAAACCGCAGCCTTACAAATATCCACCGGAGGCACGAGCGACGACTCAGCCCAAGAAGCCGCCTGACCCCGAGTGGAATGAGCCTTGAGAAACTCCGGAACAGGCTGCTGTTTCAGAAGATAAGCGGAAGCAATCGTCTCCTTGATCCAGCGCGCAATAGTAGCCTTAGAAGCGCCAGCTCCCCGACGAGGACCAGCCAGGAGGACAAAGAGATGATCGGACTTCCGGAATTCCTGGGTCCGCTGCACATCAGAGCGAAGGACCCGACCGACATCCAACTTGCGCAGCTGCCGTTGCTCAGAAGAGCCCTCCCGACCACCCAAGACCGGGAGAACCACCGATTGATTGACA
The DNA here is from genome assembly GCF_902459505.1 of Geotrypetes seraphini. NCBI lineage: Eukaryota > Metazoa > Chordata > Amphibia > Gymnophiona > Dermophiidae > Geotrypetes > Geotrypetes seraphini. The sequence goes on from NC_047100.1 coordinate 45,476,566, forward strand.
TGAAAAGGAGAAACAACCTTCGGCAGCAAGGAAGGAACAGGCCGCAAGACGACCCGCTCCCTAGACAACTCCAAGAAGGGAGCCCTACAAGAGAAAGCCTGCAGCTCAGAAATACGCCTAGCAGAAGTAATGGCCACCAAAAAGACCGCCTTCAAAGTAAGGTCCTTCAAAGAACAGTCGTCCAAGGGCTCGAAAGGCGGGCGCACCAAAACAGAGAGAACCAGATTAAGATCCCAAGAGGGAACCGAGGGCCGTAGGGGAGGCCTAAGCAACTTGGCCGCCCGCAGAAACCGAATCACATCAGGAAGAGCCGATAAACGCTGACCTGACACCAACCCTCGAAAGGTCGACAGGGCCGCAAGATGAACCCGGAGAGAAGACCAAGCCAGGCCTCTATCCAGGCCATCCTGCAAGAACTCTAGAATGTTAGGCAGAGAAGCGCGAAAAGAGGTCACTCCCCGCGCCCGACACCATTCCTCAAAGAGACGCCAAACCCGCACATAAGCCCGAGAGGTAGAAAGCCTCCGGGACCCCAACAGTGTAGCGATCACCTTGTCTGAATATCCCTTCTTGCTAAGGCGACCCCTTTCAAGAGCCACGCCGTAAGACAGAAGAGAGACGGGTCGAACAAGGGAATGGGACCCTGCATCAGAAGGTCGTCCGAGAGAGGCAGAGGAAGAGGAACCGCCACCAGGTGCCTCACCAGATCCGCATACCACGGACGTCGAGGCCAATCCGGAGCCACCAGCACCACCAAACCCGGATGGTGAACAATGCGAAGAAGCACTCTGCCCACCAGCGGCCAAGGAGGGAACACATACAAAAGCCCCTCCGTTGGCCACGGCTGGACCAAAGCATCCAGACCCTCGGCCAGCCCTTCCCTGCGACGACTGAAGAAGCGGGGCACTTTGGCGTTGCCACTCGTGGCCATCAGGTCCATCAGGGGCTGCCCCCAATCTTGCACTATCAACCGAAACGCTCCGGCGCCGAGAAACCACTCTCCTGGATCCAGGAAGTGACGACTGAGGAAGTCTGCCTGAACATTTTCTACCCCGGCTATATGAGAAGCCGAGAGGTCCAGAAGATGGGACTCCGCCCAAACCATGAGCCGAGCCGCCTCCTGCGCCACAGGAGTGCTCTTGGTGCCCCCCTGACGATTGACATAAGCCACCGCCGTGGCATTGTCCGACAGGACTCTGACCGACTTGCCCAGCAAAAGGGAGTGGAAAGCTAACAGCGCCAGCCTGACCGCTCTGGTCTCCAACTCGTTGATCGACCAGGAGGCCTCCTCCGCGGACCAGGTGCACCGAGCTGAGTGGCCCATAAACTGAGCCCCCCAACCGAGGAGACTCGCATCCGTAAGGAGCACCGTCCACTGCGGGAGATCCAGACCCACCCCCTGAACCAGGTGAGGGGTCCGGAGCCACCAGCGCAGACTGCAGCGCGCCAAGCCTCGCAGGGGAACCGGAACATCCAAATCTTGCCTCCGGGGAGACCACCTCCGGAGCAGAGCATACTGAAGAGGACGCATGTGGGCCCGCGCCCACCTCACCACGTCCAGGGACGCCGCCATTGACCCCAGGACTTGGAGGAAATCTCGCGCCCGAGGACCCCGGGACGCCAAAAGCAGGCGAATCTGAGATTGCAATTTGCTCACCCGGGCCTCTGGAAGGAAGACCTTCCCCAAGGAGATGTCGAACATAACCCCAAGGCACTCCAGACGCTGAGCCGGGACCAACCGACTCTTGGAAAGGTTGACCACCCAGCCCAGCGACCGGAGAAACTCCACCACCCGAGCCGTAACCCGGGAGCTCTCCTGCAACGACTTTGCCCGAATCAACCAGTCGTCCAGGTAGGGGTGAACCAGGATGCCCACCGACCGCAAGGCTGCCGCGACGACCACCATTACCGTGGTGAACGTCCGAGGAGCCGTGGCCAGACCAAAGGGAAGCGCACAGAACTGAAAGTGCCGCCCCAAGATCGCAAAGCGAAGGAAGTGCTGATGAGAGGCCCGAATTGGAACCTGCAAGTAGGCCTCCGTCAGATCGAGAGACGTAAGAAACTCCCCCGGCTGAACCGCCAGAATGACCGACCGCAGCGTTTCCATGCGGAAAGACGGAATCTTGAGAGCTCTGTTGACCCCTTTCAAATCCAGGATGGGCCGAAAGGTCCCCTCCTTTATGGCCACCACAAAGTAAATGGAGTACCTGCCGGTGCCCCACTCCGTAGGGGACACCGGCACCACTGCCTCGAGATCTAGCAAACGCTGAAGGGTCTGACGAAAAGCCTGCGTCTTCCATGGAGTCTGACATGGAGAAGCGAGGAAAAGGTCCGGCAGAGAGCGGGTAAACTCCAGAGCGTAACCGTCCCGCACCACCTCAAGGACCCACTGATCGGACGCGATCTCGGCCCATTTGGGGAAAAATTTTCGCAGCCGGGCCCCCACCGGAACCAAAGGGGGCGCCGGCAAGGAGTCATTGCGCAGGACGGGAAGCGGGGGAACCGGCGGAGGGATTCCCTGCCCCCCGACGGGCCCCCCGAAAGGGCTGCATGCGCTGGAAGAACCGACCCCGGGAAAAACCCTGAGCCGGGAAAGAAGCAGCCCCACGCCCCGGGCGATACTTGCGAAATTCCCGCAAATGCCCCCGGGCAGCCCCACACCTAGACGCAGGGCGGGCACGGTCCTCAGGCAGACGGGGCACCTTCGAGTCCGTCAGAGTCTGAATCAACTCATCTAATTCCTCTCCAAACAAAAAGACCCCCTAAAGGGAACTTTAGTAAACTTAGCTTTGGATGCAGAATCCGCCGCCCAAGCGCGCAGCCACAAAATACGCCGCGCGGCCATGCCATAGACTTAGCCGAAATCCGCACCAAGTCATAAAGAGCATCTGAGAGGAACGAGGCAGCCATCGCAATCTTCGCTACCTCCTGATCCACTAGAGACCAGTCATCAGACTCCCGATCCAGGACACGCTCAGCCCACCGAAACACGGCGCGAGCGACTAGCTCCCCACAAACAGCCGCCTGGACCCCAAAGGCAGAGACATCAAAATCATACTTAAGAAGAGTCTCTAACGCACGCGCCTCCGAGACCCTAAGAGCAGAACCGTCCATAACAGGCACGGTATGCCGCTTAGGAAGTGCCGAGACCACCGCGTTCCCCATTGGCGAAATTAAGGTAGCCCTACCTCCCTCCGGGACGGGATACCCAAGAGCCAAGGCGCACACCAAACGAAAACTGCGCCCATAGGCCACTGCGCCAACACAAAATCCCGCAAATCCTGACGCACAGGAAAAGAGCGGGAACCAGGACAGACCCCCTGAAGCAGAGGGGCCCCCATACGCGGGGTCTCCGGCGGCGCCACTGCAAAAATGCAGCACCAAGGAGACCTGCTACACAGGTCTAAAAGCTCATCCCTCTGAATAAAAAAGCGCACCACGGACGCATCTGCTCTGGAAGACGGGAAACCCGCCGCCCCGCTGCCAACAGGCGTCCCCTCTAGAGGATCCTGGAAGCCCGCCAAAGCAGCCAGGTCCTCAACCAGGCCAACACGCTCCTCCGCCCACCAATTCGCAATCCAAGCCCCCCCGCGGGCGCTTGGATGAGGGAGGAGGAAGAGGGGACGCCAAACGAAAAGAGGGAGGTAAAGCCATAGGGGGCGCGGAGGGAAACCCCCCCCGAAACCCCCCAGGCGCACGTGGGACCCCCAAAAGTCCGCACAAAGAAAGAAAATAAATTGGGGGCAAAAAACCCCTGGGGGTCCCCAGGGACTCCCTGCCCCAGCAGGGGTCCATGCTGAAACCTGCCCCTGTGTTCGCCATACAGGGGGAAGGTCACCTGAGGTTGCAGACAAAATGGAGGGGCCAGACAAAGAAAATGGCGAAGTTCCCGCCAAAAATGCTCCCTCCATGGCCTGTAGCGGCTGAGAAGACTGAACAGTCTCAGCCGCTAAGACAGGCAAGTCGGCATCAGCTGTCAAAAAATCAGCTGAGAGGGAATCCTTCGGGGAATCCCTCCGTGGGCGGTTGTGGAAGACCGGGCTTCCCCACTGCTCCAAGCCGACTCGCGAGGCACCATCGGCGGGGAGCTCTGGGCGCCTGCAGCCGCTGCCGACGGAGCTCCACCACCTCACCGACCCAAACCGCCGAGTTCAGGCCGGCCGCGAGTGCCTCGCGGCTGGACTAAAATTGTGGCCTACTCCCCCGGAGAAGGGCACAATTGCTCCAGACGCGACCTAGCTATAAAAAAGTGCTGGTTACATGAAAAAATACAGTAAAATACAGTTTTCTTAAAGGGAAACAACCCTTCAGACCAGCACTACCTCAGGATTTTTTATTTTATTTTATTTTTTTTTTTTTTACAGAACAGACTCCACAGGCTCTCGAAGCAATATGCCTTGCTTGACTTAGGGGGCAAGGCTTACTGCTGAGGCTCCTCTAAAAAAATGTGGGGAGGTGGAGGAAGTGGGGGGAGGGACCCCGCTCGTGACCCGCCGGGTTTGACACCCCCGAGGTCGGACGGACCCCCAAACAGGGCCCGACCAAGCTCCGTCCGGCCAAAAACAGGGACAATAAACCCCTAAACAAATTCCAACAGCCCTACCAAGAGAGATGGGTACAGATCACTCAACACCTGCTGGAGACTGAAAGAAGACTGGGGGAAATAGAGAAGGGAGGATAGTATATACTGTCCCAAAGTTTTGTTTTCAGTCTCCACCTGCTGGTCATGATTAGATATATACCCATTCGTAAAGTTAACCTCTACTGGTCTGGAGAGTGCTAAAGAATTAGGTTTTTTACCTGCTAATTTACTTTCTTTTAGCTTCTCCAGACCAATAGAGGTTAATCTTACAAGTGGGTATATATCTCATCATGACCAGCAGGTGGAGACAAATAAAATTGTGGAATAGTACATAAGAGATACCTTCCCCTATTACTATCAGTCTTCTTTCAGTCTCCAGCAGGCGTGAGTGAGCTGTACCCATCTCCCTTGGTAGGGCTGTTGGAATTTGTTTATGTACTATTCCACAGTTTTGCTTCAGTCTCCACCTGCTGGTCATGATGAGATATATACCCACTTGTAAGATTAACCTCTGGAGAGTGCTAAAGAAGATTGACTTATTTGTTTACTGCATTTATAATGTTTGTGCTTGAAATTGTGAATGTAAATGTTTTGTATATCGCTTAGATTTAAGCAATTCATAAATTTTTAAAATAAATAAATAGGGGGAGATAAGTGAAGAGAGATAGTGAGGGGCAACTGAGTGAGTGCATTTGTAGGTCAATAAGAGGAGTTTGAATTGTATTCGGAAACGGATGGGAAACCAATGAAGTGACTTTAGGAAAGCGGTAACGTGAGTATAGCTCCCGGAATATAAGTCGTGCAGCCGAATTCTGGATTGATTTGGAGGGGAGCGAGATGGTTAACTGGAAGGCCTGAGAGTAGCGAGTTGCAGTAGTCTAAGCGCAAGGTGATGAGGGCGTGGATAAGTGTTTAAGTGGATAAGTGTGCTCAGAGAGGACGGGTCAGATTTTAGTAATATTATAAAGAAGAAGTGGAAGGTTTTAGCGATATGTTGTATCTGGGCAGTAAAGGAGAGAGAGGAGTCAAAGATGACCCCGAGATTACAAGCAGACAAAACAGGAAGGATGAGAGTGTCGTCCACAGAGACAGAAAACGAGGGAAACAGAGAGGTGGGTTTAGGTAGGAAGATGAGCAGCTCCGTTTTAGCCATATTCAGTTTTAGACAGTGGTGAGACATCCAGATGGCAATGTCAGACAGGCAGGCTGAGACCAGCAGACAGATTTTTGTAAGACTGTACACCCTTTCCAAGGTAGGGAGAACGAGAGGGCACTCTCTAAAGTTGAAAGGGGATAGATTCCGTACAAATGTAAGGAAGTTCTTCTTCACCTAGAGAGTGGTGAAGAGCTGGAACGCTCTTCCGGAGTCTGTTGTAGGGGAAAACACCCTCCAGGGTTTCAAGACTAAGCTGGACAGGTTCCTGCTAAACTGGGACGTACGCAGGTGAGGCTGGACTCATTTAGAGCACTGGTCTTTGACCTGAGGGCCGCCGCGTGAGCGGACTGCTGGGCAGGATGGACCACTGGTCTGACCCAGCATAGGCAATTCTTACGTGGAAAAATTTTTGCAAGAAATAAAAGGAAAGTCAAGGACGTTGCCGTTTCCACAGCTTTTTTTTTGTTTGTACTTCCAATAGGAAACTCACCTCTGCACAAAGCCCTCCAGCAGGCTGTGCAGCACGTGGCTGCGATATCTCATCAAACGCACATCTTGTGGGGTGCTGTCAATACACTGCCCGTTCAAGATAGGGCGCTCAAACATGTTGCTGAACTCTTGTCGGGTACCCAGAAAGTCAGGTCGCACAAAATCGACCATGCACCAATACTCAATCAAATTGTTCTGGAGCGGGTAGCCAGTCAGCACTACCCGACGACGGGATCGGATATTCTTTAATGCCTGTGAAGTACTGGCGTGACAGTTCTTTATCCTGTGCCCCTCATCACAGATCACCACATCTGGTCCAGGGCGTGCCAGGGCCTTTTCAATATCTGCGGGGAAAAAGAACGTGTGCAAGGAAAGACAAAGGTTGAAACAGAAGAGAAACACACACATTATCAATTGTTTATTATTTATTATTATTACTATTCAAGTTATTAGGTTTTTTATATACCACCTATCAAGATTATCTAATTGTCTACACCAGAGAATGACATGGGGACCGTTTACCGCAGTAAACCATGGTCACCGCAGTAATGGAGACATTTGCAACTGGTTTACTGCAGGAATGGGGACAAAACCTTTCACCACCCCGCAGGAATGGGGACCAGACCTTTTACCGCCCCGTTGGAGCGGTGAAAAGTCTTGCTCCTGTATCAGACTCAGTATCTCCTCCCCAGCTCCTCTTGCGCCTATTTTACCTTCAGGAGCCAGCCATGCCACGATGAAGACAGAAGGAACCCAAAACCAAAGCCTGAGACCAATGTGATTTGAAGAATAAAATTACCAGACAATAAAAGGTAGAAAAAAATAAATTTATTTTATATTTTGTGATTAGAATATTTCAGATATGTAATATGTATCCTGCTAGAGCTGGTATTAAACATAACTGTGGACCGAGTTGGGGAGTCAGCAGGCACAAGCAGGCACCAGGAGAGAGCGTGGAGGAGGCTTAGGAGAGAGCGAGGAGGACACGAGGGAGGAACAGCAGGCGAAGGCAGGCAGAGTGGGGTAGCGGCGAGAGAAAGCTCCGCCCACCCCCCACGAGTCACCAGTAGCGTCGGAGCATCCGGACTCCCCCTTAAAAGGAGTAGAACCGCGGCGCCAGGGCACTTGCTTCGGGCCGAGTCGGGGAGGCAGCAGGCACAAGCAGGCACTAGGAGAGAGCGTGGAGGAGGCTTAGGAGAGAGCGAGGAGGACACGAGGGAGGAACAGCAGGCGAAGGCAGGCAGAGTGGGGTAGCGGCGAGAGAAAGCTCCGCCCACCCCCCACGAGTCACCAGTAGCGTCGGAGCGCTCGGACTCCCCCTTAAAAGGGGGAGAGCCAACGGTGCGCAGCCGTTCGGCGCACAGCGAAGGCGAGCAGCAAAGGCGCTCGCCTTAGCGAGAGCGCCTTTGCGAAGGAGCCTTGTGAAGAAGCCAGGCGCCCAGCAGCTACATCTAAACCACAAACTGTAGGTATTTTCTTCTCTTACTCATTCTCTTTCTCTTCTTTTTCAGGTAGCTGCACGCCAGGCACCACTTTTACACCTCACACACACAGAGACTAAAGAAAGGAGAAGAAGAAATGGAGGCAGCAGGCACCCAGCGGAGCTTCCCAGTCTACTGCACAGAGTGTCATATGTACGACTACCTCCCCTCCGGGAGGCAGGCGTACATATGCAGTCGGTGTCAGGAACTGGAAAGCCTGAAGAATGAGGTCGGGAGACTGCAGGTCAAGGTCGAGGAGCTGGAGGGGCTCCGTGCTTTAGAAGAACCGTGCTGGGCAACTGAGGACCCCACCAGAGACAGCCACATTGAGGAGCAAGTTAGGGAGCTCGAGAAATTCATCGAGGAGGCCTGCAGGATGGTGGGGGTACAGGATCACCAGCAAGTCGGACAGGACCCAACTGATGAAAGACAGAATCCACCAGATGGAGGACAAAATCCACCAGACGCCGGGGGAGAAGGCCTTTGTGGAATACCAGAGCAGAGAGAGGAGGCCAAGACCCACCAGAACTCTGAGGGAGAAGTAGAGGACCACACCAAAGATACAGACTTAAGACCAAAAAGGAAACTGAAGAAGGGGAAATCTGCAGTCATAGTGGGTGACTCAATCCTGAGAGAAGTTGACAGTCACGTAGCAGGAGGGAGAGAAGACCGGCTAGTGACATGTCTCTCAGGGGCAAGAACGAAGGACATCACCGACAGAATCGAGAGGATCCTGGAAGGAGCGGAGACAGAGGAGACAGCGGTGATAATCCACGTTGGAACAAACGACGTCAGCAGAAGAAATTACAGCAGGACTACACTAACCGAGCAGTTCCAGACCCTGGGAAGGAAGTTGAAGCTGAGGACACGGAAGATAGCTTTCTCAGAGATCCTGCCAGTACCGAGGGCAGATGTAAGGAGGCAGACCGAGCTGCAAGCCATAAACGCATGGCTGAGGAGATGGTGCGAAGAGGAAGGCTTCCACTTTGTAAGGAACTGGTCAACTTTTTGGGGTAAGAACAAGCTCTACAGGAGGGACGGACTGCACCTGAGCACGACAGGAACAAGAATGCTGGCAAATAACGTCAAGAGCACAATAGACAAGGCTTTAAACTGAGGAGAGGGGGAAAGCTGACAGTCGATCTGGTGTCGACGCTTCGGGAAGGAATATCAAAGGAAGATACTAAAAGGGAAAAATGCAAAGTAGGCCTCCAAGGCAAGCGGGAAAATTGCGAAAAAAGACTCAAAGACGAACTACAGGAGTTCAAGGAACAAGTGAAATTAGAGAGCGAAAAGAAGGAAAAACAGCAGGAACTAAAAGGACATGCAGAAATGAGGAAGACAGCTGAGGACAAAGAAATCACACCATGGGAAGGGGAAGAACAAAATGGGACTCAGGGGCTGGCACCCCAAGAAGGGGACGACAAGAGAATCAACCCACAAGGAAGAACAACAGGGAAAGTAAAAAAACAAAACTTAAATTGCTTGTACGCCAATGCAAGGAGTCTATGGACCAAAATGGGAGAGCTGGAAGTCATGGCCAACAAAGAGGACCTAGACATAATTGGAATCACAGAAACATGGTGGTCTGAGGACAACAAATAGGACGTAGTACTACCAGGTTATAAGCTCTATAGGAAAGACAGGACATGTAAGAAGGGAGGAGGAATAGCGCTATACATAAAGGACTCCATTCACTCGACCAGGATGGATACGGCAACAAGGGCAGAAGGTTTGGAATCGCTATGGGTTAAGTTACCAGGAAGAAAGGGAGCCGACACAAAATTGGGACTTTATTATCGCCCACCTGGACAGCCAGAAACAAGTGACAATGACCTAGAAGCAGAATTGAGGCAGGAATGCAAAAGCGGAAGGGTGACAGTTATGGGAGACTTCAACCACCCTGGGATAGACTGGAGCATTGGACACTCCAGCAGTGCGAGGGAAACAAAGTTCCTGGAGGCTGTGAGGGATTGCTTCTTGGAGCAGCTGGTCCAGGAACCGACACGAGGAGATACCACTCTTGACCTAATCCTCAACGGTCTAGGGGGACCCGCAAAGGAGGTGGTAGTAGTAGGGCCACTAGGAAACAGTGATCACAACATGATCCAGTACAAACTAGAAATGGGAATATCAAAAGTGAAGAGAACCACAGCGATGGCACTCAACTTCAGAAAAGGGAACTACGAAGCTATGAGGAAAATGGTGAGACATAAACTCAGAAACAGCTCACGGAAGATGGAGACCGTAGAGAAAGCCTGGTCCCTACTCAAGAACACGGTGCAAAAAGCACAAAACATGTACATCCCCAGGTTTAGGAAAGGGCGCAAACAGAATCAAACAAAAAACAAGGTGTGGATAACAAAGGAAGTGAAGAAGGCGATAAGCGACAAGAAATCATCATTCAGAAAATGGAAAAAGGACCAAACTGAGGAAAACCGGAAGGAACACAAAAAACACCAGAAAGAGTGCCACCGAGTGGTTAGGGAAGCAAAAAGAGAATACGAAGAGAAGCTGGCTGGGGAGGCGAGAAACTTCAAACCGTTCTTTAGGTACGTGAAGGGGAGGCAACCGGCAAGGGAGGAAGTGGGACCGTTGGATGATGGAACCAGAAAGGGAGTGGTAAGAGAGGAAATAGAGGTAGCAGACAGGTTAAACAAGTTTTTCTCGTCGGTCTTCACGAGCAAGGACACATCCAATGTACCAGAACCTGAGGAGATTATAAGTGGGGATCTAGATGAAAAGCTGGAGCGAATAGAAGTAAGCCATGAGGACGTCCTACGACAGATAGATAGATTAAAAAGCGACAAATCACCGGGCCCGGATGGAATCCACCCAAGGGTACTAAAAGAACTGAGAAAGGAAATAGCGGAAACACTCCAGCAAATATGTAATCTATTATTGAAAACTGGGGAGATCCCGGAGGACTGGAAAATAGCAAATGTCACGCCTATCTTTAAGAAAGGATCAAGAGGAGACCCGGGAAACTACAGGCCGGTGAGCTTGACTTCGGTTCCGGGTAAGATGATGGAAGCACTTATTAAGGACAGCATCTGCGAGCACATGGAAAAAAATGGGCAGCTGAGGGAGAGCCAACATGGCTTCTGCAAGTGAAGGTCTTGCCTCACAAACTTACTACATTTCTTTGAGGGAATAAACAGCCAGATAGACAAAGGGGAACCCATAGACATAATTTACCTCGACTTCCAAAAAGCTTTCGACAAGGTACCCCACGAACGGCTGCTTAGGAAGCTGTGGAACCACGGAGTGGAGGGGGATGTATACCGATGGATTAAACACTGGTTGGCGGGCAGAAAACAGAGGGTTGGAGTGAAGGGCAAATACTCAGACTGGCAACGGGTCACGAGCGGAGTTCCGCAGGGGTTGGTGTTGGGACCGCTCCTGTTCAATATATTTATAGACGATCTGGAGACAGGGACGAAATGTGAGGTTATCAAATTTGCAGATGACACCAAACTCTGCAGCAGGATTAGAACCACGGAAGACTGTGAAAACCTGCAAAGGGACCTAACGAAGCTGGAAGAGTGGGCCAAAAAGTGGCAGATGCGTTTTAATATAGAGAAATGCAAGGTCATGCATGTTGGGAAAAAGAACCCGATGTTCAGCTATACAATGGGGGGAACATTGCTAGATGTAAGTACCCTTGAAAGAGACCTGGGTGTGCTGGTGGATACAACAATGAAAGCATCAGCACAATGCGTGACAGCCTCAAAGAAAGCAAACAGAATGCTGGGTATCATCAAGAAGGGTATCACGACCAGGACAAAGGAAGTCATCATGCCACTGTACCGTGCAATGGTGCGCCCGCATCTGGAGTACTGTGTCCAGTATTGGTCGCCGTACCTCAAGAAGGACATAGCATTGCTTGAGGGGGTCCAGAGAAGAGCGACGAAAATGGTAAGAGGTATGGAAAACCTTTCGTATGCCGACAGGTTAGAACAGCTGGGGCTGTTCTCCCTGGAAAAGAGGAGACTTAGAGGAGACATGATACAAACTTTCAAGATCCTGAAAGGCATAGATAAGGTAGACAGGGACAGATTCTTCAGACTGTGGGGAACAACAAGTACAAGGGGGCACTCGGAGAAACTGAAAGGGGATAGGTTTAGAACCAATGCCAGGAAGTTCTTCTTCACCCAGAGAGTGGTGGACACATGGAACGCACTCCCGGAGGTTGTGGTGGGGCAGAAGACACTACAGGGATTCAAAGAAGGTTTGGATAAATTCCTGAAGGAAAAGGGGATTGAAGGATACAGATAGAAGTAAGGATAGGTTTTTTAGGGCAGGGAACACTTGACAGGTCATGGACCTGATGGGCCGCCACGGGTGCGGACCGCTGGGTGCGATGGACCTCTGGTCTGATCCCGGTGGAGGCAACTTCTTATGTTCTTATGACCACAAAGTCCAGGCTGTGCTTATTTAGCTTCCAGCTGGCTTAGGGCTCTCTCTTTGACCAGGGGGCAGTTGCTCTCCCCTAACACTATTCCTGTCATGTGTGACTGAAGTATTCTGTTAGCTTGATTTTTCTATGTAGCATTCTGTAGTAATTTGGTTTGTTCAGGTTTCACAATAGTGGAGGGGATATTTGTGAAAAGGAGGGGAGACAGCAGTTTTGTTGATCCTTGCTCTGTATTATTTGTGTTTATAAAATGACAATTGTACAGAATATTGTCTCTTTTTATACTTTATAAATCTTTATTCTTTTTTATTTCTTACATCAAGTGAAATATATGTAATACAAACAGTTGTAACAAACACTTGAAAATACTAATAAATATTCTTATATTGTAAAGTAAAGAAATCCCTTTATCAGAATTTTATATCAGAATAAACTTACAAGAGTTTTCCCTCCCCACCCCCCCTATATGCTCTATACATGTGCTATGATATCTGATCATTAGAGAAATTAGTCAATGGTTTCCAAATTTTATTAAACTTATGAATATACCCCTGTTGTATTGCCATCACTTTTTCCATTTTGTATATATGACAAATTGAATTCCACCAGAAAGTGTAATTTGATTGAGTGTAATCTTTCCAATTCTGAGTAATTTGCTGAATGGCGACCCCTGTCAATATTAACAAAAGTTTATTATTGTTTGCAGATATCGGACTTTGAGTTCTCATTGCTGTTCCAAATAATATTGTATCATATGAGAGTCCAACATGATTTTCTAATAAATTATTAATTTGGGACCAAATTGATTTCCAAAAAGTATTAATACAAGGACAAAAGAATAATAAATGATCTAATGTCCCCACTTCTATCTTACAATGCCAGCATCTATTAGAACTATTACTATCTACTTTTTGTAACCGCGTAGGGGTCCATAAAACTCTGTGTAACAAAAACATCCATGTTTGACTCATAGATGCTGACCTTGTAGTATGTATTCTCCAGGACCAAAATTTTTGCCATTGAGATGGAGAAATTATCTGTCCTATCTCAATACTCCAAATGTCCCTAAGTCCTGTTCTCTTTTTTTTGTTTAAAAAACCATATAAAATCTTATACCATTTAGCGGCTTGGTGTCCTAAAAAATCCGCCTGAAAGCAAAGGACTTGCAAACTATACTGATTGTTAAGATTCTTCCATTCAGGGAACCCTTCCTGAATAGCCTGCTTCAATTGCATCCATTTAAAATATTGTGTCTTGTCCAATCTAAATTTATGTTGCAATTGTGAAAAACTAAGCAGTGATCCATTTGCTATAACATCATTTAGAGATCGTATACCTGCAATTATCCATTGCTTCCATACTATTTTGAATCCACCAAAATAAGTTCAGTATAAAATCATAACTATTCGAGGCTTGTGCGGATGGGATCTAACAATTTGCAGGGCATGTACGAGGACTGAGCTCACGGGGACGGGGCAGGAATGGCGATAAATTTTTTCCCCGTGTCATTCTCTCTACACCAGAGTTTCTCAACCCAGTCCCATCAGGTTTCCTGGATATTCATAATGAATATGCATGGGATAGAGTTGCATATCAAAGAGGAAATGCATGCCAATCTCATGGATATTCATTGTGGATATCCAGAAAACCCAATGGGACTTGATGTGCCTCGAGGACTGAACTGAGGTGGACTGGTCTACACAATTCAATTTTGCAAAGATATTATATTAGAGCAGCTACTGAAATGATCAGTGTCTTCATCATAAAGCATATGGAGATAGATGTAAAGATGTCTGTCCCTATATCTACAAGCTTTGATTCTATCCCACCCTGCCCCGCGAACTCATACTCCATTGCTCTAGTTCCATCATGTTTCATAAAAGATAATTGCTCTCTTTTTGTACAAAGTTTGTACTATTGTGGGGACAGGGTGAGTATGGAGTTGGAGTTTGAGCTTGTGAGCACAGAGAAGGGAACTAGACAAACTTTGTTCCCCTTGTCATTTTCTATTTCAAATTACTTTCATAGTATAAATGCACAAGAGGCAGGCCTTTTTCAATGGTAAGGATGCTCTGGAACAAAGGGGTACAGGATGAAAGTGAAAGGGGACAGACTCAGGAATAATCTAAGGAAATATTTCTTTATGGAAAGGGTGATCGATACATGGAGAAGATGAATATTATATTTGAATTCAGGAAAACAAAGGATATCAGTGGTGGGCAGACTAGACAGAAACAGAGAAAAATGAAGGAAGATAAAGACCATATGGCCCATCCAGTTTGCCCATCCAAGCCATTTACTATTCCTTCCTTTCTTTCTAGAGAACCTATGTACCAAGCTTTCTTAACTCAGTTACAGTTTTCGTCTCTACCACCTCCACTACAAGGCTGTTCCATGAATTCACTACCCTTTAAGCAAAGAAGTATTTTCTCCTCATTCCACATCTCTATCATATCTCTTCTCCCCTGCCTTCCTTCCAAAGTATACATATTAAGATCTTTATGGCTGTCCCCAAATGCTTTATGACAAAGACTATACACCATTTATTTATTTTTTAATAATTTCTTTATTCATTTTTAAACTTACATCAAGTACACCATTTTAGTAGCTGCTTTCAGGACTAACTCCATCATGTTTATATATTTTTGAAGGTGTGGGCCCCAGAATTTGATAGACTGCCTGTACCATCCAAGGACCTAGGCAGCTTACAATGTTAAAAACAATAGTACACAATATGATTCTAAATGAGGCTTCAATAGAGACCTCTTATACAAAGGCATCATCACCACTTTTTTCCTACTGGCCAGTCCTCTTCCTATACACCCAAGAATCCTTCTAGCTTTTTCTACCTGTTTGGCTACCTTAAGATCACCACATATGATCACACCCATATCTCACTCCTCTTTTGGGCACAGAAGTTCTTCACTCCCTAAATTATACCATTCCCTCAGATTTTTGCAACTCAAATGCATGACCCTGCATTTTTTAGCATTACATCTTAGATGTCAAATTCGGAATGATTTCTCGAGTTTTGCTACATTGCTGAAGGAAAGGATAGTGAAATTCTTAGAATCTAATGGATTACAAGATCAGAGGCAACGTGGATTTACTAAAGGTAAATCGTGCCAAACAAATCTGACTGAGTTCTTTGACTGGGTGACCAGAGAATTGGATCGAGGACGTGTGCTAGATGTAATTTATGTAGATTTCAACAAAGCCTTTGACACGGTTCCTCTTAGGAGGCTCTTAAACAAACTCCAGGGGCTGAAGTTAGGGCCCAAAGTCGTGAACTGGATTAGAAGCTGGTTGACGGACAGACGCCAGAGGGTGGTGGTGAATGGAATTTGCTCAGAGGAGGGACAGGTGACTAGTGGAGTGCCTCAGGGATCAGTGCTGGGACCGTTTCTGTTTAATATGTTTGTGAGCAACATTGCTGAAGGGTTAGAAGGTAAGGTTAGCCTTTTCTGTGGATGATACCAAGATTTTTTTTTTTTTTTAATTTTTTTATTTTATATTTATCAAATTTTACATTTTATAAATCAAGTATCCACTTGTACAGAAAGTTGAAGAAAAGCAGAAAAATAATACTCATAGGTAAAATACATAATAATCAACTAAATAAAATAAATGTTTAGCTTAAATTCAGCTCAAGTCCTCAAAATTAGATCCAAGATGGATGAGGCGGACATATTAACAGATGCTGACGAAAATCAAATCAAATATTAGGAAAACAAAGTCCCTTAGCTGAGGAAGGATATCATTTATTCAATTGGACCTCTCTTGATTTCCCTTCATCCAGTCGAGTTCCTGCCAGAAAAGCTGTCAACTGGAATGGCTCAAAGAATACATATTTCTTCATATGGTACTGTATTACACATTTGCAAGGGTGTCGTAGGAAAAAGGTCCCTCCAAGAGATATAACACCTGGCTTCATCAAAAGAAACTCTCGCCTTCTTCTCTGGGTTTCCCGTGCCAAATCTGGGAACATTAATATTTTATGTCCAAGAAATTCTTTCATTTTATTCCTAAAGTACATTCTAAGCAACCAGTTTTTATCTGGTGCAAGGGCCACCGTGAGAAGCAATGTTGCCGGAGATGCTAGCTCTCTGTCCGAAAGTTCCAAGATTGCAGAAACATTAAGTGGTTGATTATCCTCCTGTTGTTTAGGTGGTAATTTAGTAGTTTTCATTGGTAAGTAATATACTTGAGTAAGTGGTGGTAATGTATCCTCTGGAATACCCAAAATCTCTACCATATAACGTTTCATCATATCTCTAGGTGTCACAGAGGCTATCTTAGGAAAATTAATCAAACGAAGATTATTATTACGAGAAAAGTTCTCCAAATTTTCCAATTTTCTGCGCAAACTTGTGTTATCTTTTACCATTGCTTCATTAAGCTGTTTTGATGCTTTTAACTCCTGTTGTATATTCAGAATTGAGTTCTTGGATTCATCAACTTCAACTTTTATATTTTTTATATCATTTTCTTGAAGAGTAATTTTATTTTCCAGCTGCAAAAGCTGGGGCTTAACAGACTTGGCTAGGTCAGCAACTAAATCCCAGATTGAGTCCAGTGTTACTTCTCTGGGTTTTTCAATAACATATGAAAGATTGGGAATTTGAATAGTCTCACCGGTTATCAGTTGATTCTGGCAATCCTTCTGCTGGGCTGAAATGATCCCTGATGTTTCCAAATCCTCTGTACTTCTTGGACTCACCTGAAAACTCAGGGAGTCCATCTCCACGCTCCCCTCTCTGTTTTTCCTGGCCTCCGAGGGTAGGTGCTTGCTTCCTTCCGGGAGCTCCTCCACTCGTGGGGAGCTGGTAACCTGAGGAGGTGGGGGAGGTGCCCTAGCGTCGGGGCTGAGCGTAGTCTCTAGCCCCAAGGAGATCACCTCGTTTCCGCCTCTCTGAGGCGTCTCCAGCGGGGGGGGTGCCGACGCTGCCGGGATATCCTGCATCCGACGCAGGAGCTCTTCAATATTGCCGAACGAGGGGACCGCCGAACGCCGCGAGGCTCCAGCGGCGCTGCGGCCTCTCCTCTTCGGCATTCTGAGTAAGTAACTCTTTCCTTTCTGAAAAGTTTTCAGAAAATCTCCGGCGTGCTGCTCAGCGTCCGGGACCGTCGGCCATCTTGGATCGATACCAAGATTTTTAACAGAGTGGATACCCCGAAGGAAGTGGAAAACATGAAAAAGGATCTGTAAAAGTTAGAAGAGTGGTCCAGCGTATGGCAACTAAAATTCAATGCGAAGAAGTGCAGAGTGATGCATTTGGGGGATAGAAATCCAAGGCTAAGAGGCCGATAAGCACTGATGGAGAAAGGGACCTTGGGGTGATTATGTCTGAGGATCTAAAGGCATCTAAACAGTGTGATAAGGTGGTGGTTGTAGTCAAAAGGATGCTAGGCTGTATAGAAAGAGGAGTAACCAGCAGAAGAAGGGAGGTGCTGATGCCCCTGTATAGGTCATTGGTGAGGCCGCACTTGGGAGTATTGTGTTCAGTTTTGGAGGCCGTATCTGGTGAAGGATATAAAAACACCTGAAGTGGTCCAGAGGAAGGCGATGAAAATGGTAAGGGGTTTGAACAAAAAGAAGTATGAGAAGAGACTGGAAGACCTAAATATGTAAACTCTGGAGGAGAGAGCGACAGGAGAGATATGATACAGATGTTGAAATACTTGAAAGGTATTAATATAGAACCAAATCTTTTCCAGAGAAGAGAAAATGGTAAAACTAGAGGGCATAATTTGAGATTGCAGGGAGGAAGACTCACGAGCAATGTTAGGAAATTCTTTTGCACGGAGAGGGTGGTAGATGCCTAGAATGCCCTCCCGAGGTAAGTGGTGGAGAGGAAAACGGTGATGGAATTAAAAAAAACATGGGATAAACAAAGGATGGTAAAATTATGGTCTTACCTGTTAATTTTCTTTCCTTTAGAAGCAGCAGATGAATCCAGACTAGTGGGTATAGCTCACATCGACCAGCAGGTGGAGATAGAGAACTGATTAACAGTTGGCCTTAAAGCCTGGTGTTCTTTCTGTTGATTCAGTTATGCACTTTGCCCAAGCATCCCGAAAGGAGAATGAGCCACCACAAAACTCCATTCCAGTAGAAAATGTGTCTTTCTCTTCTTAATATTATTATTTGTTGACATTTTTTTTTTTTTTTTTTTTTTTTTTTTCGCAAAGAAATAATACACTTACCAACCATAGCCTCAACTAAACCCATCAACTAACCCCCGTACACACCTACAGTGCAATTGGGGAGGGGCTCTGGATTCATCTGCTGCTTCTAAAGGAAAGAAAATTAACAGGTAAGACCATAATTTTACCTTCCATAGCAAAGCAGCAGATGAATCCAGACTAGTGGGATGTAGCAAAGCAAACTCAAACTGGGTGGGACGCAACTCCTGCCTCTGCCAGCACTGCCGCGCCAAAACTCGCCTCTGAACGGGCCGCTACATCTAACCGATAATGCTGTGAAAAAGTATTCCTCGACGACCAAGTGGCCGCCCGGCAAATCTCCTCTAAAGCCATCCCCCCGGACTCCGCCCAAGATGCCGCCAAAGCCCGAGTGGAATGAGCATGAAGGTGCTCCGGCACCTTCTTCCCTGCCAACACATACGCTGAAGCAATAGTGTCCTTGACCCAACGCGCAATGGACGCTTTAGACGCCGCCATCCCTTTGTTTTTACCCGCGAATGCCACAAAGAGATGGTCCGACCGACGAAAATCATTCGTCACTCCCAAATAATGGAGCAGCATACGGCGTACATCTAGTAGCCGTAAAGATACAAACCGTTTCCCCCAATCCTCCCTCCGGAAGGATGGAAGGAACAAACTCTGGTTCACATGAAAGGAAGAAATAACCTTCGGCAGGAAGGACGGCACCGTACGCACCGACACACCCGTTTCCGAAAAACGCAAAAAAGGGGTCTCTGCAAGAAAGCGCCTGCAGTTCCGATACTCGCCTTGCTGAAGCCATCGCCACCAAAAAAACCGTTTTCAGTGTGATATCTTTCAACGTGGCCGCTGACAGGGGCTCAAAAGGTGCCCCCTGCAACTTTCCAAGGACGAGTTTAAGATTCCAAGGTGGACAAATTCGCTTTACCGGCGGGCGGATATGGTGAACCCCCTTGAGGAAACGGACCACGTCCGGCTGCGATGCGAGAGCCGAGCGATCCACCCGGCCCCTGTAACAGGCAATGGCCGCCACTTGAACCTTTAAAGAGTTATAGGCTAACCCTTTCTCTACGCCCTCCTGCAGGAAAGCCAGAATCGCCGGCAGGGAAGCCTTGAAGGGCGCCACTCCCTGGCGACCGCACCATGCCTCAAAAATCCTCCAGACTCTCGCATAGGAGGCCGACGTCGAAAGTTTCTTGGCTTTAAGCAGGGTGGCAATCACCCGCTCGGAATAGCCCTTCTTTTTCAGCCGTGCCCGCTCAATAGCCAGGCCGTAAGACCAAAGCGGGCCGGATCTTCCATCCAAATCGGACCCTGAGACAGTAAGTCCGGAGTGACCTGGAACTTTACCCGCTCGCCGACTGAAAGCTGCATCAGATCTGCGTACCACGGCCGACGCGGCCAATCCGGAGCCACCAGGATGACTCTGCCGCGAAAACGAGAGATGCGCTGCAACACTCGACCTATCATGGGCCAAGGCGGGAACACATACAGAAGGGAATTCGGAGGCCATGGGAGAGCTAATGCGTCCACCCCCTCCGATCCCCTTTCCTTGCGTCTGCTGAAGAACCGAGGCAACTTCGCATTGTGGGACGAGGCCATGAGATCCATCTCCGGCAACCCCCACCGACGGACTAGCAGGCCGAACGCTCGAGCAGACAACTCCCACTCGCCCGGATCCAGAAGATTTCTGCTGAGAAAGTCTGCTTGCACGTTTTCGTGCCCTGCAATGTGTGCCGCCGACAGCAGCGGCACATGCCTCTCCGCCCATTGAAACAAAGTTCTTGCCTCTTCTGCCAACTGCGGACTCCGGGTGCCCCCTTGCCGATTGACATAGGCGACTGCCGTGATACTGTCCGAAAAGATCCTGGTCGGCTTGTCCTGAATCAGTGACTGAAAAGCCAGCAGCGCCAGTCTGACTGCTCTTAACTCCAACAAATTGATGGGCCACTGGGCCTCCTGGAAGGACCACATCCCCTGGACTGACGCCTGCAGGCACTGGGCCCCCCATCCCCGCAGACTGGCATCCGTGGTGACCACCACCCAGTCCGGTGTGGCCAACGGCATGCCCCTCCAAAGATGCAACTCGTGGAGCCACCACTGCATGCTGCGAGCTGCTCGACGACTCCATTGGAGACGCACATTGTAGTTCAGCGAAGCGGGGGACCAGCGAGCGAGCAGAGACTGTTGTAAGGGCCTCATGTGGCTCCGCGCCCAGGGGACCACCTCCAGAGTCGCCACCATGGAGCCTAGCACCTGAACATAATCCCAAACTCGAGGTCTGGCCGACCCGAGGAGTAGGCGAATCTGAGCCTGCAATTTCTCCCCCCGGTCTCGGGGTAGAAACACCTTCCCCAGAGCCGTGTCGAACCGCACCCCCAGATGCACCAAAGACTGCGATGGGGACAGACAACTCTTGGGAAAGTTGACAATCCACCCCAACGACTGGAGGAGAGAGATCACTCGCTGAGTAACCGCCACACTCTCCTGTCTGGACGAGGCGCGGATTAACCAGTCGTCTAGGTAAGGGTGCACCCGAATCCCTTCCTTGCGGAGAAAGGCGGCTACTACCACCATGACCTTGGAAAAGGTGCGGGGAGCCGTTGCCAAGCCAAAGGGCATTGCCCGAAACTGATAATGCTGGCCTAGAATCGCAAACCGCAGATACCGCTGATGCGGAGGCCAGATTGGAATATGTAGGTACGCTTCCTTGAGATCGAGGGACGTGAGGAACTCTCCCGGTCTTACAGCCGCAATAACCGAGCGCACCGTCTCCATCCGGAAATGGCGAACACTGAGAAATCTGTTGACCCTTTTGAGATCCAGCACCGGCCTGAAGGACCCTCCCTTCTTTGGTACAATGAAGTAAAGGGAATATATACCGCTGCCGACCTCCTCCGGGGGCACCGGTATCACTGCCCCTAGCTCGAGCAGCCCTTGAAGAGTCCTTCTGACCGCGTCTCCCTTGGCCGCCCCATTGCACGGGGACACCAAGAAAGAATCTACGACGGGAGAGGCGAACTCTAACTTGTACCCTTCTTGTATAATGTCCAACACCCACTGATCCGACGTGATCGTGGCCCACTCCGCCCGGAACTCCGAAAGCCGGCCCCCTAAGGGAAAGGCGGAGGGAGCCAAGCCCCCGTCATTGTGGATTGCGAGTGGCTGGGGTACGTGTTGACGGTCCCGAAGAGGGTCTCGTCGTACGAAAGGAACCCCTCTGCTGAAACCTCGGTCTCGAAGCAGAGGACGAACCCAATGCTGATCTGAAGAAAGGCTTACCAGACCGGGATCTTCGAACATCCCTGAAGCGCGGTCTCGACGATGAGGGCCTCACCGGGGGCCTAGCCCTATCCTCCGGTAAACGTTGAGTTTTGGTATCCCCAAAATCTTTCACCAGCTTATCTAAATCCTCTCCAAACAATAAACCCCCTTTAAAAGGGAGTCTCACCAGCCGAAGCTTAGAAGCTGCATCGGCCGCCCAATGCCGTAGCCATAAGGATCTGCGAGATACCACTGAAAGAGACATCTGCTTCGCCGACGCTCTAATCATATCATATAAGGAGTCCGCCAGATAAGCCAAGCCAGATTCCAAATCTGCCAGCTCCGAAGGGACAGAACCCCCAGACTCCATTAAAGTATCAGCCATGCCCTGCGACCACTGCAGACATGCTCGCGCCGCATAAGAGCTGCAGATTGCGGCCTGCAAGGTAACTGCCGCTACCTCAAAGGACATTTTTAAGGAAGATTCAATCTTCCTATCCTGCGCATCCTTCAATGTCACTCCCCCCTCCACCGGCAAGGTAGTCTTTTTTGTTACCGCTGCCACCAAAGCATCCACCCTGGGTAATCTAAACTTATCAAGTTCAGTCGGGTCAACCGGATACAAGAGCCGCATGGCTTTTGCCACTCTCAAACTGGAGTCTGGCGTATCCCATTGCGCCGAGATTAGCTCCTGCATGGCTTCATGCACCGGAAAAGACTTAGGGGGTCTACGCGTACCTGCCATCAGGGGATTACCCGATACCGCCGTATCTGCCTGAGAAATATTCAGCCCCTGTAAAGCCTTCGAAATTAAGGAAGAAAGTTCTTCCCTATGAAATAAACGTAGAGCGGACGGGTCATCCACCTCTTGACCCGGGGGATCCCCTGCATCCCAATCTAGGACCTCCCCCTCCTCCAAGGATTCCGGAAGAGAAAAAGGGGATCTAGGCAGAATGTCCTCTGCTTCCGCGGTCGTGATCCTGCGCTTTTTTGCTAGCAGTGACCGCCCCGGCGAGCCCACCGTGCCCTCAGCCGGCCTGCCAGTCTTACCAGGCCCCACAGCCGACGTCGAGGGCACCGGAAGGGATACCTCGACCCCCGGCACCGGCGGGACGGGCTGCGCACCCTGTAACAAAAATGCCCGGTGCAGTAGCATAACAAATTCCGGCGAAAATGAACCAAAGGGAAGGGCCACTGACCCGCCCTGAGCCGCGACGGGGAGCGGGGCCGCGACTTCCGCTGGTGCTCCCGACTCCCCCGCCGCCGCCGAACTCCCCACTGCCACGGAAGAGCCCTGCAGCTCAGACTCACCCTCGTGTTCCGGGGACATTTCCCTTGCCTCTCTGACCCGGGCAATAGCCAGCTCACAAGCCTGCAAAAAGGCATCTTCTGCCGGTGGAGCCTCACACTCGGCCGAGCAAAGGCCCGACGGTGTTCTGCGCGCCCCACAGCGCGAACACCGGCGACCT
Organism: Geotrypetes seraphini; assembly: GCF_902459505.1. Lineage (NCBI taxonomy): Eukaryota > Metazoa > Chordata > Amphibia > Gymnophiona > Dermophiidae > Geotrypetes > Geotrypetes seraphini. The sequence goes on from NC_047100.1 coordinate 45,499,610, forward strand.
GCCTCCATTGCCAGCTTGCGTTCCAGCACGGCTTGTGTTTTCAAAAAAAAATTTTTTTTTTTTTTTTTTACACGCGGCGAACGCCGCCGACTGCCGACTCCGCCCCAACCACCCCTACACTCCGGAACGCGACACTCAAGCCCCGAGGCAGGGAAAACACTCACCAATTCGCTCCCGCGACCTCAGACGCCAGCTGGTAAGTATACTGAGATCAAATGCAAAAGACTGCAAAGCTCAGCACAAGACAGGAAGTCGACTCTTTTTTTTTTTTTTTGTACTGGAATGGAGAAAGAGAAAGACGACTCCTGCAGGACCACAAACCCCTCAATCACACGGAGGGAAGGGTGGAGCAGGGACCTGGGAGGGCCCAGGTGTACCTCCTAAAGCCGGCACCACTCAGCCAGGCACCCCTGTCCTACTGAAGAGACTGAGTCTCAACAGAGGAAGTCCACCGAACACCAATATCTCCGGCAGTATCCAGAATCTAGGAGCTAGAGGGCTAGCTCAGACCCTGCTGGGAGATAGAGCAAAACTGAATCAACAGAAAGAACACCAGGCTTTAAGGCCAACTGTTAATCAGTTCTCTATCTCCACCTGCTGGTCGATGTGAGCTATACCCACTAGTCTGGATTCATCTGCTGCTTTGCTATGGAACTCTAATTAGAAAACAAAAGATGTAAATTAAAGAACTAAGGCCAGTACTGGACAGACTTGCACAGTGATTGGGTATAGAATGAGCTGGGGAGGGCATCAATGGGAGGTCCACTAACTTGGAACATGAGGATGTTACTTGCCAGACTTATAGTAGATATCTTGCAAACAGGATGGTTGGATAGGCTGGAGAGTTTGGACGGCAACATCAGCATTTGGAACCTAGGTCAATACCATATGGACTTTACAGTCTATTTTCCAGAAATCTCAAAGAATAGGCAAGTTAATTTAATCATTAATTTTTAATGGGTATAACTAATGGGCAGACTGGATGGACCGTTCATGTCTTTATCTGCCATCATTTACTATGTTACTAAGGCCCCTCCCAGGGGAGGGGCCTTAGGTTTCTGAGCCAATGAAGGTTTTAGGCTACTCCCAGTGTATCCCAGAATGTACTGGGCAGGAGGCCTATAGCCCCAACCAGAGGAAGGGCCTCAGGCCCATCCCTGTGCATCCCAGGATGTACCAAGAAGGGGAAGGCTCGCCATTTTGGAGAGGCGGGCCAGAGGGACTGGGTATCCCTCCTGCTGTCTTCTTTAAATAAAAGGTATGGGGATGAGTTGGGGGTGTGGGGGATGCTGTGGAGGTGAGGGGGGTTGAGGCAGGAGAGAGTGAGAATCCCTCCTGCTGATTTTTTTTTTCTAAGTATGAGGAGTAGGGAAGGGGAAGAGGTCCTGGCATGGGGTGGTTGACTCCGCGGGAGGAGCTTCCCTATGGCAGGAGGGAGTGGGCATCCCGCCTGCCAATTTTTTCAAAGTTCGGGGGAGGGGTTTCACAGCATGGGGGTGTTTGCGGTGGCAGGAAGGAGTGGGCATCCCTCCTACCTTTATTTTTGTTACGGGGTGTCAGCTGGTAGGCATCGGTAGAGTCAGAGAATGTAGGAACGCACAGAAAAACACGCAGTGAGACATTTGGAACATCGGGTCGGAAAATTAGGTTGTCGCTAAACCAGCAAAACTGGTTTAGTGATGATCATTAAAACGATCAGACAATTTTGTGTATCTGGCCCATAGTCAGATGCCTATCTATATAGTGACTCACTATTTTGTCCACTGTGTCTGTCATAATTAGATTGTAAGCTATTTCGAGCAGAGACTGTCTCTTGCATGTTTAATGGACAGCGCTGTGTGCAGCTGGTAGCACTATAGAAATAATAAATACAGTAGTAGTACATACCCTAAACTATTTCTTTGGAAACAATTTTTCTGATCCCTCCCTTCCAAAATCTTTCTACCCAATAGATCAACATGGCCTTACACTTGTCCATGGTCAGAATCAATCTTTATGGCCTACTCCAGATTTTCCCAAACAGTGGGTTGGGACCCCAAATAAGGTCACAAAACCCTGCCTTGGGGGGTCATGACCTAAGTGGACTCTCAATGGATGCATCATTATTCTACACCTCCAGGGGGTCAGTCACAGCCAGAAAATGATTAGAAGCAGGTCTATGTTTATAATAGAGGTGACAGGCATGCAAATCTGCCGAATGGAAATTCATTAGGGATATCTTGAACCCCCGACTGGCTGGGGGGGGGTCTCCCAGGACAGGTTTAAGAACCCAATCCACCTGTCCTCATCCCTGGTAAGAAAGGGCACAGAGAGGCAACCTAGTCAGACTCATTAGATGGATTTGGAGGTTGGTTCTAACAGCAGTAACATTTGTTTTTCTCCTCAATAAGGTTGGTAACCCCTCTTAATTGAGGACTAATGCCAAAGAAAATGTTTGTAAATAAGGTTAGGTTGTGGATAACTGTCAATATAATTTGCCGATACGATTATTAGTAGAGACATTTTGTTTATATTCATGGCTTTGCTGTACAAGTTTGTTTGCTTGTTTTGTCATTTAAATATCTGAATAAAGAGATGAGTGAGTGTATATAGTATCACATGATATGAGACAGCTGTCCTCCAGTATATATTTTGTACCTTTTAAAAGTTCCTGTTGCCGGTCTTCTTCATCCAAGTCGATAATCACTGGACCCGCCTGTTTCTTTGTCTTTTTCTTCCTTCCAGTTGTAAATGACTTCTTGAGCGAGAGCAGGCGGTACATCTCGTAACCCATCAACAACACACCACCATCAGTTACCCAGTCATTCACCACCTTGGCTCGGGCAGCTGTTGTCCTGTGAATACACAGGTAGCAATAAGAAGTCAGATTTTTCCTCAAAAAAGCATTTTATTAAAAAAAATCTATCTAGTTTTTCTATTTAACATACACAATAGTCCAAAAGTTATTCATCGTGCAATAAGGATTAGAAACATAGTAACATGATAGCAGATAAAGACCAAATGGTCCATCTAGTCTGCTCATCTTCAGCATCCACTATCTCCTCCTCTCCCTAACAGATCCCACATTTCCTTGAATTCAGACATAGTCTTTGTCTCCATCACCTCTAATGGGAGACAATTCCAAACATCTACCACCCTTTCTGTAAAAAAAAAGTATTTCCTAGTATTGGAGTATCTGAGAATCTGTGGGTCACTTTGAGGAAATTGCCTAAACCAATTTCTGTTCTCTTATCAGTATTTGAAGGGCTCTGAGCCATTACAATTTCCTTACAAAAAAAAGCTTGGGAAACAGATTTGGGACTTAGTTTTACAGAGAGGGAGTGGTCCCAGGTATGTTTAGAAGTTAGTAAGGCCTTCACAGAAGGTGTTAACTCGGTGGTATGTCTGAAAAAAAGTGTACTTGTTGGAAATGTGGTCTGAGTCCAGGCTCTTTCCTACATATCTGGTGGGAGTGCCAGGTTTTACATATTTTTGGGGAAAAAAGTGTTAAGCTGTTTGTCTCAATTAGTGCAACTTCAAGTACAATTTAACCCACAGGGCTTTTTATTGGGAATGTATAATGTAAGCCAATATACTTGGCAAAGTGTTTGATAGCTCAGCATTGGCGTGCGGTAGCACCTCCATCTTACGCAGACTGGACATTAAAATTACAAACTGAGTTCCCTGGAGCGTTCGGTTTGCTAGGAACCATGGTTATGATGATCATCAAAAATGGACCTGTACTTTGATAATGGATAAAGTGTCTTCTCTTTCATGAGTTTATCTGTCTGGGGGGGGCGGGGCGGGGGGTTAATGGGTGTTATGGGAGGTTTCCTGAAGAATCAACAGGAAGACCTCTGTGGTTAGGTCTGTGGTACAAAAGGGCTATTACCGTATTTTCACGCATATAACGCGCGCGTTATACGCGTTTTTACCTACCGCGCATACCCCTCGCGCGTTATATGCGTGAGCGCGGTATACCAAAGTTTTAAAACATAGTTCCCACCCCGCCCGACACCCGATTCACCCCCCCAGCAGGACCGCTCGCACCCCCACCCCGAACGACCGCTCGCACGCGCTCCCACCCGCACCCGCATCCACGATCGGAGCAAGAGGGAGCTCAAGCCCTCTTGCCCGGCCGACTCCCCGACGTCCGATACATCCCCCCCCCCCCGGCAGGACCACTCGCACCCCCACCCCGAACGACCGCTCGCACGCGCTCCCACCCACACCCGCATCCACGATCGGAGCAAGAGGGAGCCCAAGCCCTCTTGCCCGGCCGACTCCCCGACGTCCGATACATCCCCCCCCCCGGCAGGACCACTCGCACCCCCACCCCGAAGGACCGCCGACTCCCCAACAATATCGGGCCAGGAGGGAGCCCAAATCCTCCTGGCCACGGCGACCCCCTAACCCCACCCCGCACTACATTACGGGCAGGAGGGATCCCAGGCCCTCCTGCCCTCGACGCAAACCCCCCTCCCCCCCACGCCCCTCCGACCGCCCCCCAGCCGACCCGCGATCCCCCTGGCGACCCCCACGACCCCCCCACCCCCCTTCCCCGTACCTTTGGTAGTTGGGCCAGAAGGGAGCCCACACCCTCCTGGCCACGGCGACCCCCTAACCCCACCCCGCACTACATTACGGGCAGGAGGGATCCCAGGCCCTCCTGCCCTCGACGCAAACCCCCCTCCCCCCCAAGAACCTCCGACCGCCCCCCAGCCGACCCGCGATCCCCCTGGCGACCCCCACGACCCCCCCACCCCCCTTCCCCGTACCTTTAGTAGTTGGCCGGACAGACGGGAGCCAAACCCTCAGGTGGGACCTAAGGCTCCAGGGCCTATTCTGATTGGCCCACGCGCCTTAGGCCCCACCAGTAGGCGGAGCTTTAGGATGGATGGGCCAATCCGGCCTCATTCCTTCGTTGGCTGCCTGCCGGACAGGCGGGTTTGGCTCCCGTCTGTCCGGCCAACTACTAAAGGTACGGGGAAGGGGGGTGGGGGGGTCGTGGGGGTCGCCAGGGGGATCGCGGGTCGGCTGGGGGGCGGTCGGAGGTTCTTGGGGGGGAGGGGGGTTTGCGTCGAGGGCAGGAGGGCCTGGGATCCCTCCTGCCCGTAATGTAGTGCGGGGTGGGGTTAGGGGGTCGCCGTGGCCAGGAGGGTTTGGGCTCCCTTCTGGCCCAACTACCAAAGGTACGGGGAAGGGGGGTGGGGGGGTCGTGGGGGTCGCCAGGGGGATCGCGGGTCGGCTGGGGGGCGGTCGGAGGGTCTTGGGGGGGAGGGGGGTTTGCGTCGAGGGCAGGAGGGCCTGGGATCCCTCCTGCCCGTAATGTAGTGCGGGGTGGGGTTAGGGGGTCGCCGTGGCCAGGAGGATTTGGGCTCCCTCCTGGCCCGATATTGTTGGGGAGTCGGCGGTCCTTCGGGGGGGGGGGGAGGGATGTATCGGACGTCGGGGGGGGGCATCAGGCTTTGAGGATGGGGACAGACCTTCAAGGGGGGACAGTGCACGGAAGTCAGGGGGGGTGAACGGAGAGTCGGGACAGCGCACGGAAAGTCAGGGCGGGCGAAAGGAGCGTCGGGCAGCATGCGCGGTATACCCGTGAGCGCGGTATATCAAAGTTTTTGTGCAAATCATCGTATATTCGTGTGCGCGTTTTATACGGGTGCGTGTTATTTGCGTGAAAATACGGTACACTTTATGGAAGTTACGCACCATAACACCGTATTTTGAGTTTTCTGCTTTCAAACTCCTAGTTCAATCACTGTTGCCGAGTCTCCTTGATTATTGCAACATTGTTTACCTGACAAGTATTAAGAAAGACACGGCCAGACTTAGATTGATCTATGACCTGAAAAAGTATGACCATGTGACGTCGTTTTATTGCGAGTTGCATTAGCGCCTGATGGAAGCTCACTTTTGTTTAAATTGGGTTGTCTTTGCTATAAGGTTGTGTATGGTACTGCTCTGATCTATATGGCCAATAGATTTCTTATAGCATCTTATAAATATAGTAGAAGATCTCATGCCCTGTTCATTTTTCCATCTTTTCAGGGTTGTAAAAGCAAGAAATTTCTTGATCATACACTAGCATTTCAGGCAGCTTCCTATGATAAAGAATTTCGATCGTTGTTTTTTACAGCCAGTTGAAAGCTTATCTCTTCTCAAAATACCTGGCCAAATAGTTCTATTGTGTTCTCTTTATTTATAATCTTTTGTAAACCGCGTCAAACTTACAGTTACGCGGTTAAGAAGCACGATGTTATATTATGTGAGTGGGTGATAGAGGGGGGTGGTAAAGGGGGGTAGGTTTGGTGGGAGTTGGTCCTCGATGGGCTTTGAATTGTTCATGAACAGATTACTTGCTGTTTGTTTTCATTGCGCAATGTTACTGAAGCTGATGGTTTGGTGTTTGGTTTTCTATATTGTCCTGCCTTCATTTTGACATGTGTTGTATATCATAAAAACTTCAATAAACATTTTTTTAAAAGTATTTCTTTAGATTACTCCTGAGCCTATCACCTCTTAACTTCATTCTGGAGTTCCCTTTCAACTGAAAGAGATTCACCTCATGCACATTTATGCCATATGGATATTTAAACATCTTTATAATATCTCTCCTCTCCCGCCTTTCCTCCAAAGTATACATATTGAGATCTTTAAGTTTGTTCCCTACACCTTATGATGTAGACTATCAACCATTTTAGTTGCCTTCCTCTGGACCAACTCCATCCTGTTTATATTTTTTGAAAGTATGGTCTCCAGAACTGTATAACTAGAAAAAGTAGCCCTACAGAGTACAGTGATACCTCGGAATCCGAACACCCCAGAACTCGAACGTTTTGGAATCCAAACTTTTTTTTGCAGTTAATTTTGCCCCAGAATCCGAACTCTGCTTTGGAATCCGAACACCCTGCACATTGTGGCCCTGATTCTGCAAAGTGCTCCCGATTGTAGGCAGCTGTAGGCGTTCTACAGCTGTCTAATCAGCCAATCGGGAGGCACTTTTTCTAAAAAAATAAAAAATGCTCCCCAGGCATAGCAGACGCGGCTATGGCCGCCAGTCTCCCCTCCCCGACGATCGCAGCAGGAGGGTGCTCAACCCCTCCTGCCGGACCCCCCCTAAATGAAAGCCCCCACCCCGGAACCCCTCCTTGGGCTTACCTCCAATTTGGCCAGATGGCAACTCGCACCGTCCAGTCAACAGGTCCGCCTCCGTCCAAATGAGGCGGGCCCGCCCCTCCAATGCCCAACCCACAGGATCCTAAGGCCTGATTGGTCCAGGTGCCTAAGGCCCCTCCCATTATAGGAGGGGCCTTAGGTGCTTGGGCCAATCAGGCCCTAGGATCCTGTGGGTTGGGCAGTAGAGGGGCGGGCCTGTTGGCTGGACGGTGTGAATTGCCGTCCGGCCAAATTAGAGGTAAGCCCAAGGAAGGGTTCCAAGGTGGGGGGCGTTCATTGGGGGGGTTCCGGCAGGAGGGGTTGGGTACCCTCCTGCCGGCGATCTTAGAGGGGGCTGTTGGGGGGGGTCTGGCAGGAGGGGTTAGGCACCCTCCTGCCAGCGATATTCAGGGGGTGGGTTCTGTCGGCAGGAAGGGTTGAGCACCTTCCTGCCAGTGATCTTAGGGGAAGCCGTTGGGGGGTCTGGCAGAAGGGGTTGGGTACCCTCCTGCTGGCCATCTTATGGGGGGCCATTGGGGGGTCCAGCAAGAGGGGTTGGGCACCCTCCTGCCGCGATCGTCGGAGGGGGGGTTGGGGAGGGGAGACTGGTGGCTGTAGCCGCGTTCGCTATGCCTGGGAAGCATTTTTTTTTTTTTTTTGAAAACTGCCTCCTGATTGGCTGATTAGACAGCTGTAGGACGCCTACAATTGCAGAATCAGAGCCACAATGTGCAGGGTGTTCGAATTCCAAAGCAGAGTTCAGATTCTGGGGCAAAATTTATTACAAAAAAGGTTTGGATTTCAAAACGTTCGAGTTCTGGGGCGTTCAGATTTCAAGGTACCACTGTACTCTGTAGGGCTACTTTTTCTAGTTATACAGTTCTGGAAACCACACTTTCAAAAAATATAAACATCTGTCCTCATCTGTCCCGGTAGGCTCGCACAAAACTGTTCACCTCTCAGAACCGCAATACCTAGAAGCCAGACTAAATAACCATACGCCCCGATATGCTCTGTGCTCGAGCCAAGAGTCCTTACTACAAATACCTTCCTTCAAAGACATCAAATAAAAAAGCACCAGGGCAAGAATGTTCTCAGTAATGGCCTCGACGTGGTGGAATGCCCTACCAAAGGAATTAAAGTTAGAAAAGAACACCGGAAAATTCAAGAAAGGAATAAAGACTATCCTTTTCTCAAACTACTTCAACTGAAACTATGAAGTTGACAGAGAAAGGAAACTAGATCTTTCAGGGATGCATGTAAATAGATTATATTTAGATGAAATGGCCAAGCTCCTTAAGAGGTATGTAAAAAAAAAAAAGTGCATAGTGTATCTGTAATAGTAAACCTAGTAGTACATGTGTACATACATAGGACAACTGATTTGGTATAAACATGTGCATATAAGTAGGATGATGGATTATTGGCATAACCATGCCCGTATTAATAATTCTGTAACACCACCACAGAGCTCTGTGTATTTCTGTGTAGAGCCCATGCATTGTAACACCTCACAATTCCTTATGGTAACATCTCTACAGAAGCTAATATATCGTAACACCTTTATAGAAGATCATGTAGTGTAGTGCTTTTGCAGAGGCTCAAGTAAACCGCTCTGAATTGACTCCCCAGTCGTTAGAAGCGGTATAGAAGCTCTCAATAATCATAATGTACCTGGGGCAGTGGGGGGATTAAGTGACTTGCCTGAAGTTACAAAGAGCAGCACGAGATGTAAACCCACAACCTCTGAGTGCCGAGGCTGTAGCTTTAACCACTGCGCCACACTCAGGTGGGCACAGGTCCATCCAGCAGTGGCACAGCAGTGATGTAGCTGGCAGTGATCCCCAAGTCCTGCTAACTGAAGACTCCAGGCATCTCTCATTCCAGGAGTTTGAGGGGGTCATTTAACGCCACTCCCCTGACCCTCCGACATCTTTAAATCCTTTAGATTTTTGCTGGCAGCACTGCATCAGAGGGAAGGCTTGGAGCCAGCATAAGCAAAGGGAATGAGTTGCTGTTTGCTACTAGCGAAGACCGAAATGATTTAAAAGTACCAGTTGTGGGGGGGAAGGGGGAGAGGAAGTGAAATTAAAGTGATTCCCCTGATTGCTGTAGTGGGGAGGGAGAATGCCATTTGTAGGGGGGGGGAGGTGGAGGGTTGGGTCGTCGGACTCATCCACTTTGGGCTCAGGCCTGCCCAAAATTGGGTGTCTGGCTATAGGCTCCTACTGCACAACAGGAGAGAGGAATCAAGATGGAAAGGGACTCTCAAACAAGAAGAATGTTAGCAGATAAAGTTAAGAATACCTACTTGTGCTCATCATTCAGGATGTGGACCTTGAAGAATCGCGGCTGAATCTCTTCTTGGTTATTATCAGCAGGAAGGGCTTCAACTTGTGGAAGCCATATATTAAATTCTGCTAGCCAGTTCTGCAGCGTGTTCACCTGAGGCACAAATAAGGCACAAAGCAAAGGTAAACAGTGGAAGATTCTTAGCATCAGGAAACTAGAACAGGCTGAAGCAAGTAGAAAAAGACAGATTAGTATTTTGAGAATTATTCCCAGCAGTATGTTTAGGATAGGGATGGAAAACAACATACATAGATTGAACATTCAAATCAGAATATGTTTTCCAGTAAGTTTGAAAAATTTCCCCTGTCACTCTTTAAACGACAAGAATCTTTATAAAAGAATGCATCTTTTATTTGGAAAAATGAGTTTGGAGAGAGTTCTGTAGCACAGATCATGTCCTATACTCCTCTCCAACTCTGCTCTCTTTGCCAGAGGCACTAGTCTAGGTATATCATGAAGAGATTTTTGATTGGTTGGGGGGAAGGGGTTTGTCATTTTTCAGGATGATTTGATTTCCTCTTTGTTTCTGCAGCGTCCCTTGGCATTTGTTATATTCTACATAGTAAAGGATAGCAGATAAAGACCTGAATGGTCCATCCAGTCTGTCCTGTAATCACATGCATTATCATTTCATGATTAACTTTAAATGTCTTTTTTCTTTGTTGTTTCTGGGCCATAGACCTTAGAGGTCTACTAGAGAATGACATGGGGACAAATTTCCCCATCCCTTTCCCGTGAGTTTTGTCGCTGTCCCTGTAAGCTCTGCCTCAACCGCACAAGCATCGGATGCTTATGATTTTAAAGTGTTTGAGGCTTGTGCAGATGAGGACGGAAATTGTAGGAACAAGAAAAGAACTCACGGGGATGGGAAAATGAGTTCCCGCGGGGACGGGGAAAAATATGTCCCGGTGTCATTCTCTAGTTCCAACTATTGGAGCTGCTGTTGAAGCTCACTCCAGCCTATCCAAACCATCTCCTTTGCTGGATTCAGACTGTGAAAGTTTGCTCATTCATATTCTAATTAGCGATTCTCTGTGTTCATCCCACGCTTTGTTGAATTCCATCACCACCTCCCTCGGGAGGGCATTCCAGGCATCCACCACCCTCTCTATGAAAAATAATTTCCTAATATTACTATTAAGTCTACCACCCTTCAACCTCAATTTATGTCCTCTAGTTTTAGCAATTCCCCTGAGATGGAGCCTCGCCAGAATCGCATGAACAGTAGAGGCCATGTGGCCCAGAACCATCATTCGCCTGACAGAGATTGGCTGGAGCTGGTTTACTTGACGACAGAGCTGGAGTAAAGTGTCTTGAAGATCCTGTGGAAGGAACGCCCTCATTTGAGTGGTGTCGAGAAAAGCCCCAATGAACTGAAGCCTTTGAGACGGATGAAGCTATGACTTGGGGAAGTTGATATCGAATCCCAAGTTCTGAAGGAACAAGATGGTGCGATTCATCGCTAGAACAACATTGTGACAGGAAGGATCTTTTATGAGCCAGTTGTCCAGGTAGGGAAAGACTTGAAGACCCTGAGACCTCAAGGCCACTGCCATCACAACCAGGCACTTCGTGAAGACTCTGGGAGAAGATGCCAGGCCGAATGATAGGATCTGTATTGGTAATGGTGATGTGCCACTTGGAATCTGAGATATTTCCAGGAAGCTGGGTGAATCAAGATATGAGTTTAGGCTGCCCTGAGTTCTCGTGAGTCTCTGAGCATTTTTTCTTTGCAAACAGAAGACGCCTTGTTTGTGAAATTAGAGTTTTGCTTTTCCCTCTGTAAAGGTTGTTTTTATAAGAGATTTTTCAGTAGAATTATGGCTTACCAAGCTGCTCTTTCGGATAAGAGCTTTAGTAAGTTGATTTTCAGGTCTTATTCCGATTTTAACTTCAGGAAATTGTTTTAAAAAACCTATCCTTTTTTTTTTTACAAAAAAACAACTTTTAGCAACTGAATTGTTATATTCTGCCTTTGCACAGTCTTCTTTATTTGTAAACCGCACAGAGCTGCGAGGTTGTAGCGGTATACAAGAGTACTGTTATGTTATACAGAAGACGCGGCAGCATGCAGGATATCGGCAGACAGGAGGTACAAAGTACAAGGCAGGGAGGGGGGCAGGGTGAAGAGCTGGATCCTGTTTGCTTTTTTGGCCGCCCACATTGGGCAGAAGGTTTCATTGTATTGTCTACGATAACACCCAGATCCTTTTCTTAGGCGCTAACCCCCAAGGTGGACCCTAGCATCTGGTAATTGTAATTTGGGTTATTCCTCCCAATGTACATCACTTTGCAATTGTCCACATTCAATTTCATCTACCACTGGAGAAGTAGCCTAGTGGTTAAAACTGCTGCCTCAGCAGGTTGTGCCTCTCCTTATGACCCTGACAACGTCATTTAACCCTCCCATTGCTCCAGATACCATAGCTAGATTGTGAGCCTACCGGGACCGATAGGGAAAATATTTAACAGTACCTGGTTAGCCACTCAAATGGCTTCACTGAGAGGCATTATATCAAATACAAATGTAAAACATATTTTCTCATGGTCCTCCCTCCTTGTTATTGCGGGCTTGAGCTCTGACAATATTTGATTGTTTTGCCTAGGCTTTTCTTCCTCCTTCTCAAAGTTTATTTTCCAATATTACAAAGCTTTTCTATACAAGTTTTTTGGCTTGTTTAATTTGTTAAATTCATAAATAAATAAAATTAAACATTTCATCTGGATCTGCTTTGTTAGGGGGTCCTGCTCAAAGCAAGCTGTCAGTCTCTGTATGTCTAAACTCTATGACTCAACCTCTACCAGCAATGATAAAACAGTGGAGATGACCTTAGGTGTATATATATATATATTTATTAAACCGTCGGTTCAATACCCGACAGAATTGTTTTTGGCCCTACAGCCTGCGTGAGAAGTCTCAAACATAACATACATAGACAAATGATTAAAATAAGAATCATCAAAATAGAAGAAATAATTTAGCCATCTATAAAATCCAAATGAGTGAAATATTATAATAGATGATATGAAGCAGAGCTAGAGGATCTCAGCTCACTTCCTTAGGCATATTAGAGATGGTTCTGAGTGCCTTCTGAGGCTTTTTTCCTTCACCCAGATTTTCTCTGTGCATATTAGTACATATATTCCAATTTACTGAAGTGTGGTTTAGCGTATCTTACAATAATAAAAAATGTTACATTAAAAACAAATCTTGATGGACATCTATATAGCTTTTCCAGCATTATGAATAGGTCTATTACGTAAAATCAAAAGTACAAACAGAATCAACCTCATAAAAATAGTAACCCATAAGGACTTAATCCAAATTTATTGACAACAGAAAACCTCAAAATGATCTTGGAGTCTAAAAAAATTCAAGGGCTACATACCAAGAATTGTTCTATTGGAACAATACACCTTTGAAGTCAATGCAATAATGAACATACCTGTAAGAACAATGAGACTAGATTTGGAATCAAGGAAATAAACCAACAGAATAAAGCCAAAAGATAAGAAAAAAAAGGCTATATATTTATTATTGTCCATCAAGATATTATGTAACTTTTTTATTATTTTGCAGAATACAGCATTATAGATTATAAATACAAATTCCATAATATAAACCTAACAAATCAAACTGACAAACAATAAACCTCCCATGTTGCTCCTTCATGGGGATTTTGTTATAACAAAAAGCATTATAAACTTCACTGATCGCCACCAACCTCTCTCCCACCCACCTCCATTATCTTAAATTCAAAATAAGACTGTGAGCCCTATGAGACAGTCCTTCCCACACTGGGGACCAAGTTTCTTGAAATACTCTCCACTTCTTAGGTGATCCGGGAGAAGGGAGACAGGGTGATAGTTGAGCAGGCAGGTGACATCCAGCAAGGGATTTTTTTTGTGAAGTGGGGATAGTTGCAGTGGAACAGGATAGGTTGAGGCTATGGCAGATGGGAGGGATAACAATATGTGAGATGGGGTCAAGTACAGGGCTGGGAATATGATCAGTGAGGAATGTAGTAGGCTTGGCAGAGGACAAAAGTTGTGTAATTTCAGAGAAGGAAGTAAGGTCGGCGGTAGTTGAAGGAGGGTCAAGAGGAGGCAAGGGGAAGATGTGCGAGTGGTTCCTGAGTTGTTTGGACAAAGGAAGAAGGGATGGTGCGAGTTTGAAGGTCAGAAGATGGTGGAAAGGGGAGAAGGATGTGACTTTGAAGCAAATTCAAGGACGACCTTGTGAACCTTGCCATGGAAGTATTCAGCCATCGTCTGGGGTGAGAGAGACGGAGGGGTCAGGGGAAGGTGCTCTGAGGAGGGAGTTCAGCATGGCAAAAAGACGGCGGCAGGTGGAAGAAAGGAAGTTAGTTGGATGTAATAGCCTTGATTGACCAGTGTAAGAGCAGAATTAAAGGAGGTCAGCATAAATTTAAACTGAAGAAAGCATTTGTGTGAAACTTGAGCTAAAGGCGCTTGGCATAGAAGGTACAGGAACATAAGTGAGCCAAGGTTGAGGTCTGGTACACCTAACATAGCGGGGAACAAAGGGAGCAAGGGGGAGAGAACAGAATTGCACAACGAGACAGCCTCGTGGACAGACTAGGATAACATAGTAGAGGCGAGGAGAGATGAAACAGTGGGCAGAAGATTTTGAAATCTGTTGGTGATGACTAGGCATAGCTGAGGGGGAGGGGGAATAATTATGAAGGTCATCAGATGATGATCAGAAATGGAAAGAAGAGAGGTAGAGCAGTTAGAGAAAAAGCAACTGGAGTAGAAGACAAGATTAAAGCAGTGGATCCTGTGATCTGATCTGTGGTTGCAAGTTCTTTATTCCATAACATAGCCAAATGTAGCATTTTTTTATTATATAATATTATTTCATCGTTTTATTTGGATTTTTATAGATGGCTATATTATTATTTCTTCTTTTTGAAGTTTATTACGTTAATATTTTGTCTATGTATATTATGTTTTAAACTCTTGATGCAGGCCATAGAGCTGAAACACAATTGTGTTACGGCTCGAACCAACAGTTTAATAAATATTTACACCTAAGCTAATCTCCACTGTGTTTCATCATTATAGGACTTTGTAGAGTTTATGTTCTCTTAGGCTTCCGCAGCTGGTATTGTGATTTTTGCAGTTATCCGGGTCTTGCCTGTTCTACCTACCCAGACACGAAGAGACCTCTGCCAGCTCCATAGCATCAGTAAGATTTGTCATGTTATCACCAGGTAGCCTCACTACAGCATCATAAGCCAGAAATCAGGAAAAAAGTTTTAATATCCCCAGCTTTCTTGTCCAACATAATTCAATTACAATACAAAGATAAGGGGATGCCACTCCATTTTAAAATATGCTTCTGGAGCTATGAGATCAGCTAGCCATTCCCCCCTCGACATCACCCAGAAGTCCTCCTTATGGTGAGCTTTATATATCTGGAATTTACTTTTAATGGAGATAAGTGCTGAAACATGCTGGGTCTTTGATTATTGTACTTTGAAAAACTTATTTTTATATGATATTAAATATTATTAATCCGATTCATACATCCTATCTGTTGGTCCATCACTCTTTATGCGACTATTTACCCTCTCTTTCTTTTTCATGTTTCAAGTTTCAAGTTCAAGTTTATTAGTTTTTAATATCCCGATCATAAAACGAATATCTGATCAGTTAACAATAAAATTTAAAATAGGTAGAAGGGAGAATAGTTAGGTGTATTGAATATTTAGAGTAAACATATATAACGTATACAGACAAACTAGAAAGTGAGGATAAGTGGGGAGGTGAGGAGAAGTTACATAATATTAGAAGAAATGAGATAGAGGGAAAGGGGTAGAACATGAGGGATGAGGGTATATGGTAAAAGTGATATGCGCTGAAGAAAAGTTTGATTTATGAATTACATGTAAACTGACCATAAAAGAAAGAAAAAGAGAGAGAAAAAAAAAAATTAATAATTGGAGATTAAAATTTGTCAAAAGCATCTTGAAATAGGAAGGTTTTGAGATTGGTCTTGAATTTTGGTAAATGAAGTTCATCGCGGAGAAATTGAGGGAGAGAATTCCATAAGGTGGGGGCAGTTATAGCGAAATTAGTTTTCCTAGTATAGTAGGATTCTTTTAAGGATGGAATGAAAAGAAGTTTTTGGTCAGTAGATCTTAAGGAACGGGGAGAACTTTGGGGTATTAATAATTTATCAAGAAATAAGGGCAAGTGGGAGTGTTTGATTTTAAAAGAAATCAGAATAATTTTATAAATTATACGGTGGGTGACAGGGAGCCAATGAGCTTCTTTAAGAAGAGGGGTAACGTGTTCAAATTTACCTATTTTGTAGATGAGTTTAATTGCTGTATTTTGTATGAGTTGTAAACGTCTAAGTTCTTTTTGGGGTAGTCCATTTAAAAGAGAGTTACAGTAATCTAAGTGGGAAATGACTAAGGAGTGAATTAGGATAGTAATCGAGTCAGTATTTAAAATTGAACTGAGTGAACGGATGATACGTAATTTGAAGAAACAGGTTTTTACTACTGAACTTATGTGGTCATGAAAGCTAAGCTCTCTGTCTAAAGTAACGCCTAGTAATTTTATTTTAGTGTCCATAAGTAATGGTGCAGATTTAATGTAAATTGTTCCTAGTAATGTTTCAGATTTTTTAATGGGGAGAAGAAGACCACAGGATTTATCAACGTTGAGTGAAAGTTTATTTGAAAAGAGCCAATCGCTTATAATATCTAATTTGGTATTTAGGTCATTAATATCTGAAGGGTTTGAAGTGTTAATCGGATAAAGCAGCTGTATATCGTCGGCGTAAGCGAAAATTGAGAATCCTAATGATTGAGCAAGAGAAAGAAGAGGGGAAAGAAAGATATTGAATAATAGCGGAGATAAAATAGAGCCTTGAGGCACTCCGAAAGTTTGAGTTACCGAAGAAGTTTGGTTTTTTACATGAACTTTAGAGTTACGATCGTGAAAGTAGGATGTAAACCAGTTGAGAGCATGACCTGTAATATTACAATCTATTAATCTAGATAAAAGTAAAGAATGGTCTATGGTAACAAATGCTGCGGATAAATCAAGGGAAATTAGTATAACAGATTTTAGGTGATCGTGAAAGTAATGTATAGTTGTAATAAGCCCGAGTAATGATAATTCAGTGGAATGTGAAGTTCGAAAGCCGGTTTGATAAGGATGTAGGGCATGTGTTTGGTCAAAGAATTCTGACAGTTGAGAATGAATGATTTTTTCAGTGAGTTTAGTAATTAAAGGCAAATTGGCGATAGGATGGTAGTTGTTGGCTAAAGAGGGATCGGTGTTGTATTGTTTAAGTTTTGGGAAAATTAGAGCTGTTTTCCATGCATTAGGGACACAGCAATCGGAAAAAGACTTGGAAATCATTTCCCTTAAATAAGGACCGAAAAAAGAAAAAAAATTTTTGAGAAGTAAAGGGGGAAAACTTTCAGCAATGTTATTGGGGGAATTTATAGATTGTAGAATGGTGAATAGTTGAGCTAGTGATGTTAGAAGAGAATACCACTCCATGTCTCTGCATGCAGATGATGCTATTATCATGAGAAGTCAAGAACCTCTCCTTCCAATTCTTACTGAAAAAATTTGAGAGCTTTGGGTTGGTCTCAAACTATAAAGGAAATATGACTGCCTCTTTATTGGGGAGGGTAAATTTTATCAAACTTATTTACCAGTAGCAGGAATTCTCATGAATAAGCAGAAAAGCCATCCTTGGATGATGTAATATGGAGTATGCAAAGGAAAAGCTTTCCCTAGCTTTGTTACTCAGTAAATATTTTGAGCTTGACTACTTCAAGATGCCTTTTTCTTCAGAGCCATCTCAGATGTTTTTCTAGTTTAACATGGGACACAACTTCAAGGGAGAATTATGAGCCAGATGCCCTAAACAGGATCGATAAGATCGCGTGGGTCCGCTCCGATCCGATTTTTGGCCGATTCTAAAACAACTATTGATGCACTAAAACCTTTGCATGCAAATGATTAGCATGGAGGTTCGTCGTAATCCCTGTCTCTCCCATCTGATTGAACGCTGTAAGAGCAATTCTAACACTTGCGCAGAGCTGGCAGGGGAGGCCTGAACAGCTGAGAGGTAGGAAACTTTTTTTTCTTCTTTATAACGGACACAGATGCTGTGTGTTACACATGAACAATATTTGCCCCATTAAAAAAAAAAAAGAGAGAGAGAGAGAGACAAAAGCCCCCTCGCTGATCACACACACAAAATTAGTAGGAGATATGCCCACTCCTTCCTGCCTTGCTGATTCCCCCCAATATGAGAAAAAATTGGCAGGAGGGATGCCCACTCCCTCCTGACAACGGAAGCCCCCCAGGTGCCTCGCCCCGAACCATCCCCTCCCCCCTCCTCCCCTCCAAAAAGGCAGGAGGGCTGCCCACTCCCTCCTGCCACAGATGTTCCCCTGAACCCCACCCCACCATCATTGTGTGAAGAGAGCAGAAGGGAGGCTGGGTCCCTGCAGCTCTGAGGCTTGCCAATCCAAAATGGCGGGCCTTCCCCTGCACAGTGCAACATGTGATGAACAGGCCTAAGGCTCCGATTGGCTCAGACACCTAAGGTCCCTCCCAAGACTTGGCTGAGCCAATCTGTGCCTTCCCATCCTCGGTGTAACATGTGATGCATGGGGAGGAGCATACGGCCCCGTCCTTTGGCCCCATTTAAAAAAAAGTGCCAGTAAGACAGGCAAGTGACTGGTCTTGACAAGTGGCTTTCTTTTTGTGCATCGCCAAGCGATGTTAGTGCACTGTTTTTCATGCTCCACTTCCCATCACTCTGGGATGAGCTCCACCCCCTCAATCGGTCCAAAGCTTCAAGTGAGTGCAAACATAAGAGAGGTGCAGGGAAACTCCTTAAAACTACATTAAGTCTGTTCTACTCTAAATGCAAACACTAAAGAACAATGCTAGGGTTAATCACAACTAACGAAACAAAGTAGTAATAAAAAGGAACCGTCAATCTGTGTGCCATCTGCACCAATAGTTCCGTAGCTCTTATGAGTGAATTCTTCTTCATTCCTGACCCTATCTGGCAGGTGATAGAAACAGGCATGTCTGAAACTGAAAGCAGGCAAGTATACATCTGACAGAGCGGGCATCAAGACTACCATTCCTGTTTAGAAGGAAGAAGATTAACCAGGTAAGAACTTAATCTTTCCTTCATGTAAAACAGGTCTGGTAGACTTGACCAGCAGAGCAATCCCCGGTTCCTAGGGTGGGACAGATGAGCCTGATGTCAGTACTGAGGACCTAAAAGTGGTGTCCAGCCCAGCTGCTACATCTTCCCTGTAAAACTTAGTGAACATGTAGAGATTGAACCAAGTGGTTGCTCTGTAAATGTCTGCAGGTGAGACTGCTCTAGACGCTCCCCAAGAGCGTGCAACACTATGAGTAGAGGTCATTTTCACTTAGGCTTCTGTTAATTTGCTCACCAGGGTCTCCTGCCCATTTGACGTTTTCTTCTTTCTCCATGCTCACTATCCATCTTCCATCTCTGTACCTTTCCTTTCACTGCCATATCTGATATTTCTGTTTCTTTCCCACATGTCTACCATCTATTTTTCTCTCCCTGCCTTGTACCCTGGGTCAAACTTTTCTATTGCCCTCTATCTCTCTTTTTCTCCCCTCCATCATCATGTGCAACGTTTCTTTCTCTCCTCATGCACCATCTCTCCCTGCCCTCCACTCTATGTCCAACATTTCTCCCTCTCTCTTTTCCACGCATCTTCCTCTCCTCCACCATATACAGGATTTCTTCCTCTCTCCCCCTATGTGCAGCAGCTTTCAATCCCTCCTATCCCCCTTTAAGACATCCTGAACCCCCCCCTCCCCCCAAAGCAGCAGCTGACGGGAAGAGGCAACACTCGAAACAAGCTGCTTCTGGCCTGCCCCACCAAGGCTTCCCTCTGCCGTGTCAGCCAAGCGTAGCCTGTTCCGAGTTACTGCCTCTTCCCACCTATCACCACTGCTGCTGCTTTGGGAGGCCTATGTCGGAAGGGGGTGGGTACGGTCGGGAGGTGCCTCAACTTTTATGCCCCACGTTGATACTGCACACAACAAACACAGGCCCACTCAGGCATTCCTCCTGCACACACAGGCCCACTCAATCATTCCCCCTGCCAAGTCCCTCTCTCTGATGCAAATTCACGTTTTGCGAAACAGGAAGTTTCAAATTACATTAGAAGGAAGGGCTCTGGCAGAGAGATAGGTCCAAGCGGGCCTGCCCAGAATAGATCGGCGGTGAGGAGCCTTGTGCCGCTGATCATGAATCGGTGAGTTTGTTTTTTCCCAAAGTTAATCGGTGAATCGATTGGAATCGGGCAGCTCTAGTGTATACTCTATAGCAGTGTATCTCAAACTGTGTGCCGATCCAAGTGTGCCATGGCACACTGAGGAGGAAGAGAGGCACCTACACCAGCTGACTTTCCTCACGCGGTATAGCGCCAGCGCTGCCCGATTCGCCGAAGGCCTGCATGTTTCCCCCTTCTCTCTAGCGTCCTCCAGCTTCCCCCTTGGCCTCCCGGTCTCACCTTTAAAGCTAATTACAGCAGTCTGCACAGGACCGCCGGTAGGTAAAGCGATTTTACTTTCAATATAGTGATTGAAATGTGTCAGTTTTGAGAATTTATATCTGTTGTGTATATTGTGTGTATATGAAAAATGAATGGAAAAAATTGCATTACAATTAGTAAAAGGGATGAGATCTGGGGCAGAGCTTGGGTTGGCCTAGGGAGGTCTGTGGTTGGGGTACTCAGTTGATATTTGTTAGAGTTAGGGGGTACTTAGCTTGAAGTAGTTGAGAAACACTGCTTTAGGCAATCGGCTGGCGCCAGTGCCTCTCCTCTCCGGCCCTCTTTCCTGCTGGCACCCACTACTGGAATTTCAGGGCCCATCTGGAGGGTCTCTGCACGTGATGATGTCATGTATGTGCGTGATGTCCGCGCAATTCTGGGTGCCTCGAGCCGTGGCCACTACCTTTAGTGTGCCCCGGCTTGAGAAAGATCTATAGGGTGGGGAGATTTGATATACCAACCCATCATTTCTTTGGTATATACCTGGGACAATAGAGTTTGAAAATGACTTGCCCAATCACAAAGATCTGCAGTGGGAATCAAACCCAGTTCTCCAGGTTCACAGGCCACTGCATTAACCACTAGGCTATTTTTCTATACAATCTAAGCTTGAAAAAAAAAAAAAGGTCACCACAGGCATATAGGATGCGTTTCAAAGTGTTATGTCTGATCTTCAAATGCATTTAAATGGGATTGTCAGAAGATGTATACGTCTAGGTTATCTGCTTTGTTGCTCTCAACAGTCTTTGGATATTTAATCATTTGTTGTTACTAACATTTAGGAAGGATAAAACCTTTGTAGAATTTTTTGCCCAAGGACTCAAGAGAAGAAATTAATTCCTTGCATTTTAGAAATAAAAAAGTTTGTGCTTTCTGGGAGGCACATAGGGGAGAGTGAAACAATTACATGCTTTTTTTATTTTTGGGGGGGCAAGAAATTTTTATTGAGCTTAAACAAATAAGAGCAGCTAATAAAGCAAAAAACAAAACCCAGCATTCCAAAAAAATTATATATTCCCATGAATTACCCCATTCCTACCCCACCCCCAAATTTCTTAACCTCTCCAGAATCACATTCTCCAAACAAACCCATTCTTCGTGTTTTCTATTTTGCCCCGGCATCTGTCCATTCGCTTTTCCAATTCTTCCACTACTTTAAGTTTAAGGATCCAGTCACAGAAGAGCCATCTTGCCCTTCCAGAAGGCCACAATAACACATTTTGCCATTGCAATTCTCTTTCTCTTGAGGCATCGCTCCCATGGTTGACCTTGTCTATTACCCAGTCACAAGAGACAAAGTTTAGGTGCTCCTGTATAAACATCTCTCCAAATGCCCCTATAATGGCGTTACACAGGCAGATTTTTGTGCTTGTTATTTTGTCAGGGAGACTTTTTCACCAGAAAACTGGTGCGTGCATTTAAGGAGGCATAGTCCCTGATGAAACCAAGAGTGAAACAGCTGGGCAGCCGTCAGGCATAAAGATAAGTGCCTTTCCTTTTATAACTTTATAGAGCCTATTAAAAATAATCTAAAAATCAATTTGCCTACGAACTTTACCAAGACCGATGATGAATACATCATCCCAGTAAGGGCACGAAAAACCAATAAGTAGCGCCTTGGGTATTTGAGGTCTGGTAATAAAATCTACTTGATATGAGTTTGTTCTCTATTGTATTTAAGCATCTCTGCAAATGCCCCTATAATTGCTTCCGAAAATCAATCCAGCACACTCAAATTTTAGAGCAGGACCACCAAATATGAAGAAAAATTCTTCCTTCCCCCCCCCACAACAACAATGTAGTCTAGCCAAATTGGGATGCATAAAATTGACCTAAAAATGTCTTCCAAGCTTACCTTTCATTCCCATTCAATCATCACCCAGGTCCCACTGTAAAGTACCCATGTCTGTTTTATCATTCCCTCTGTGAGAAATGCCCTAACCCCTATTTGTTCTCTTTTAATTAGATTGTGAGCTCTACTGAGCAGAGATCATCTCTTACATGTTTAATGTACAGTGCTGGGTACATCTATCAGCACTAACGAAATGATAAGTAGTAGGAACAGCTCTTTCCTAACATATCGTGTACAGTACTCCCCCGATATTCACGGGGGTTCCGTTCCAGGAACCCCTGCGAATCTTGAAAAACCGCAAATACGGTTTTCAGCGGCGAGTGAAGGAAATCACTCACGATTATGCTCCGACTGCCTCTTCCTGAACTCAAGTCTTCCTAACTAATCAGGAGGTGAGTGTCAAAGCAGCTCCTGATTGGTGAGGCCCGACTTGAGTGCAGGAAGAGGCGGTCGGAGCATACCGCGAGTGATTTCCTTCACTCGCCGGCGCTCCGGCTGCCCTCTCCTGCCTGATCATTCGCGGTCAGAAAATACCGCGAATGACTGGAACCGCGAATGACCAGGTGAGCACTGTATTTATCTAATCTAATCTAATCCTTAGGTTTGTATACCGCATCATCTCCACGTTCGTAGAGCTCGATGCGGTTTACAGTAGGAGAAATAGGAAAGAACTACAACAGAGGGTTAGAGGTAGAAGTGTGAAGAAAATTTAGAGGACTTGGGATGCCAAGATATAAGAGTTTCCTTGATTCCTAAGTTGGAGGGAGACTTACATTTATGTTTATTAAAGACACCTCCCCTCAATACCTATGCAGAATAGATAGCGTGGCACAGCTTCCCTAAGGCCACCCACCACTCTCAAACTATTCAATTTCATCTAGGTTACCCGTCATCCATCCGAGACCTCAGGCAATGTTGTACTTGATCACATGGAAAAAAATACCCAATGAGTTATTTATATTGTTCCCTAAATTCATCAAAAGTAATCAATTTTCTGTCATCCAGATACAATTCAACAAGGACTACTAAGCAAGATTTAGAGTATCGTGTTTTCTACTAAATGAAAAAGTGGCTCTCTCAGCTCTCATTCTCTTACCGGAACAATGGCCAGGACGGTCTTGGCTTCTGTGTGCTTGAAGAGGACATCCAAGAAAGAGATGACTTGCAGGGTCTTGCCCAGCCCCATGCTATGAGCAAGGATGCAACCAAAGCCACTGCTGGTCTTAAACCTCTCCAAAGATTCTACCAAGTTATCATATAGAAAACGGATCCCACCAATCTGCAGGGGATATAAAAGGCAGAGCTTAAGAAACAGAGGAGCAAATATACTGCTATTACCGATAGTAATAAAATATGGCCAGAATTAATTGCATGTACACCTGCAACATTGTATAATGCACAGAAGATAGCTAGGCTTGTATGACAGACGATCACATGTAGCTATATACTGTAATGGAAATAATGTACAAAAGCATGGCTATAATGAAAAAGAAAAATGATGCTTACCTGTGAGCGTGTTTATAATAATAACGGGCACAATGTACGTGCATGCCTTTCAGCGCTATATATAAGTGATAATAGTAGAGGATGCCAGAGATTAAAGCAAAAATATGTTTTAAAAAACCATGTAATATTTAAAGTTTTTACAGGTCAAGCACCATCTTACTTACTGACTCTTTTCTTGCTTCAACTCAAAAGCATTCCCGGAGATGATAATAAAAATAATTTTTTTTTTTATATAATCGCCTAACCAGCAGTTCATAGGTACTCAGCATACAATATAATAAAAACATCGTACATAATAAAATTCTAACTAATACAAGCATTAAAACTAATAAATAAGGAAAACACAATATAACTAAAACAAGTATAGGTAAAAAGATTAAAAGTACATTATAACCAGTGTTCCCTCTAAGGATTGATGAGGTGTGTGCAAAAAAAAATATGCATGAGCGACAAATTACATACTCCACAAATTTATGAGCAGGCGCAGAGGACGCATTTTTAAACAAATGTAGTTTATCCTTGTACTCCTTATGTAATTTTAATCATCTATGGATATGTTTGTATGTTTATTGTTCAAATGGTTTTATTTATTTCCCAAAATTTATTTTTGTTATACACATTGAAAATATTTGATATTGCGTTTAAATCAAAATCTCAATAAACTTGAAACTTGAAACGAGTGCCCATGAGATTGTGGGAGGGTTAAATACTCAAAACTTAGAAGAATAACAATTTACTTAAAGTTTTTGCTTCGCCAGCTTTCTGGTATCTTTACATAATGCAGTGGTGTACCTAGCATATGTAACACCCGGGGCCCATCATTTTTTGGCACCCCCCCCCCCATCTGTACGAAAAACGTGATTTTTAGTAACAAGCCACACGTCACACATGAGTACCTAGGAAAAGGCAGCATCTTACATATTGCAGTGAACAGTACATCAATACACCCATTGTAAAACTAAACAAGCCAGACCAGCACAGATCAATCCTACACCGTCAATCCTAACAGAAAACCATGTCTTTCGAACACACAGAACACAGAAAACACCTTCGCCTAGTAAGGAATATGTAATCACAAACTAACCCCTCCCTCTTTTACAAAACTGTAGTGTGGATTTTAGCTACGGAGGTAACAGCTCTGATGCTCATAAAATTCTGAGCATCAGAGCTGCTACCACCAAGGCTGGTGCTAAAAACGCTTCACAGTTTTGTAAAAGGGGGGATAAAATAAAAATACATAGACAAAGGTTAAATTGAACCAGCAAGAAGCTGGACTCTGCATACAATGCTTCACAGAAACAGTGACACATGTCTCCTAAAGCAATAAATAAATAGAAATTTTTTTCTACCTTTGTCTTCTGTGGTTTCTCCTTTCCTCATCTTCTTGTAACTCTCTTCCTTCCATCCACTGTCTGCCGTCTCTCTTCCCCTATATGGCATCTTCTCTCCTTCTATGCCCCTTCCAGAAACTGTATGCCTCCCCCTTCCATCTCTCATTTCACCCCATTGGTCTGGCATCTCTCTCCTCGCCTTCCCTCTCCCACACCTCTCCTCATAGTCTGGTATCTCCCCTTCCCTGATTCTCTGGCATCTCTCTCCTTTCCTTTTCTTCCATCTTTCGCTCCCCCTCCATGCTCTCACATCTCCCCCTTCCTTTTCCCTTAGACTGGCATACCTTCCTCCTACGCTCCAAGCCCTGGCATCTCCTTTAATTCCCTCCCTCATCTTCCTTCTCCCTCCAGCTGGGTACCGCAACACTCTTCCCTGCAGCTCTGCACTTCCCCACAATTGCCATGCTTCGGTTCCTCTTCTTCCTTCCTTCCTCCCCCCCCCCCCCCGCGGGACCCTGCGGCACCATCAACTCTTACTCCCTCTAATGTCGGCCCTGCAGCTCCAGACTTCCTCGCACCTTCTCCCCTCCCCCTTTGGATCGCTGTTATTTTAAATGTTATAGCCGCGGAGCTGTATCCATCAGTGGAGATGTCTAACCTCGGCCTGCCCCGGAACTCTTACTGCAGCAGCCGCCCGTCTAGGCAGGAACAGGAAGTCACTGTTGCAGTAAGAGTTCCGGGGCAGGCCGAGGTTAGACATCTCCACTGATGGATACAGCTCCGCGGCTATAACATTTAAAATAATAGCGATCCAAAGGGGGAGGGGAGAAGGTGCGAGGAAGTCTGGAGCTGCAGGGCCGACATTAGAGGGAGTAAGAGTTGATGGTGCCGCAGGGTCCCGCGGGGGGGGGGGGGGGAGGAAGGAAGGAAGAAGAGGAACCGAAGCATGGCAATTGTGGGGAAGTGCAATCCCCCCAATGCGTCCCCTTACCTTACCTCCCCTTACCTTTGCGACGCGTGTGTGCGCTGTGAAGAGAAACTTGTGCGCTGCGATGTAATATTTTGTGCGCGAACGCAGGCCAGCGCAGCTTAGCGGGAACACTGATTATAACCACGTGATAATATGAAAATCAATAATGATCTCATGTCCTTTTTGTTTTTCCGCCCATTAGGGGTAGCAAATTCAAAAAGTATCATGAATGTGTAACATACATAGTAGATGACGGCAGATAACGACCCAAATGGTCCATCCAGTCTGCCCACTCTGATTTAATTTAAGTTTTGTTTTCTATCAAGCAGCAACTTGGGATAAGGAGTTTAAGCATTTATTACTGACTTCTACTTCTTACTTATATTTTAGAAGACAATTGAAAATGTGTTTGTTCTCTAGGTTCTTGGGCAATTCATATTTCATTCTAGTCCTGTCTCCTATTTCCATATTTGGTTGTAGGTTATTATTTACTTTACAGTTATGCGGTCTAGAAATTGAGTTTTATGTTATGTAACAGCAAAACTGAGGCGTAGAAGCCAAATATTTGAGTCTATTTGGCTGTTTTACACAAAATATAATATATAGCAGTTGTACACAGCATTTGCTGCTACATAAGAACCACTTGGTCCACCATTCTACCCAGCCATTTATATCCAGTGCAATATTCTCATTAAAACTTTCTCCCTCTTCTCCACAAATGATGTGAATGATATAACTATTATCGTATGTACTCAAATATTTTTTTTTTTTAATTTATTTATTCATTCAATTTTCTATACCATTCTCCCAGGGGAGATCAGAACGGTTTACATGAATTTATTCAGGTACAAACATTTTCCCTGTCTCTCCTGGCAGGCTCACAATCTATCTAATGTACCTGGGGCAATGGGGGGATTAAGTGACTTGCCCAGGGTCACAAGGAACAGCGTGGGTTTGAACCCACAACCCCAGGGTGCTGAGGCTGTAGCTTTAACCACTGCGCCACACTCTTCCCCCAAAAGGAGGAAAAATGGTTGACTCAAATATAAGTCGGGCGGCTTAACATTCAAGTGCCCTGCCCTGTCAGGCACTGCACCCAGCCCTCTTCCCTCCCTCCCTCCCTGTCAGGCTCTGCACCCAGCCCCCTTCTCTCCCATCCCCTGTCAGGCACTGCACCCAGCCCTCTTCCCTCCTTCCCTCCCTGTCAGGCTCTGCACCCAGCCCCCTTCTCTCCCATCCCCTGTCAGGCACTGCACCCAGCCCTCTTCCCTCCCTCCCTCCCTGTCAGGCTCTGCACCCAGCCCCCTTCTCTCCCATCCCCTGTCAGGCACTGCACCCAGCCCTCTTCCCTCCCTCCCTCCCTGTCAGGCACTGCGCCTGACCCCCTTCCTGTCAGGCACTGCATCCAGCCCTCTTCCCTCTCTCCCTTCCTGTCAGGCTCTGCACCCAGCCCCCTTCTCTCCCAACCCCTGTCAGGCTCTGCACGCAGTCCCACTCCCTCCTGTCAGGCTTTTCACCAACCCATGCTCCCTCCCTGTCAGGCTCTGCACCCAGCCCCCTTCTCTCCGAACCCCTGCCAGGCTCTGCACCTACCCAGCCTCCCTCCCTCCCATCAAGCTCTGCACCTATCCATGCTCCCTCCCTCTCAGGCTCTGTACCCACCCAGCCTCCCTCCTTCCCTGTCAGGCTCTGTACCCACCCAGCCTCCCTCCCTCCCTCGGTCCAAACAAGGATGATGTCAAATCCTGAAGCGTCCTTGGTGTCAAATCTGATCGGTCGGTCCCATGGAGCCCTAGTTGTGCCCAATGTCAAGGCAGGGGAAGACCTCTTTGATGGTGGCACACCCCCAGTATCCGATGTGGCTTTAACAGCCATGGGGACATAAGAACTGCCATACTGGGACAAACCGAAGGTCCATCAAGCCCAGTATCCTGTTTCCAACAGTGGCCAATACAGGTACCAAGTACCTAAGCTAGATCCCAAGTAGTAAAACAGATTTTATGCTGCTTATCCTAGAAATAAGCAGTGGATTTCCCCAAGCCATCTCAATAAACCTCTGATGCCAAATTGAATGAACCGAACTTAGAAGCACAAAAATGTTTCTTTTGCTGGGTCTCTCTAATGTTATGAGCTCTTTTCTGCTTTTTGGAAAAGAGAAAACAATTAGAGGTCTTGTGGGCACCAACTGCAAAGCTCAGTCACAGAGATGACCTTACTGCCCCTAATACATATCTTACAATCGCTGGGAGTTTTAAGGAACATTAGAGGAAAAACAGCTGAAGAAAAATCTAACAGCTCAATTTTTTTTTTTTTTTAAATAACGGATACCTGACCAGGGGGTGCTCAGGATTAAGAGGGATGAAGGAGCCACACAAAAAAGACCATTAACTTTCAAAAGTCAACAAAAACTAAGTACATTAAAAAGGAGGCTTAAGGACCAAAGAAAAAGAAACAAATATGAAGAAAGGGTCTCTCGTACCACAAAGAAAGAGAGAAAGAGGAAATGTGAAAGAGAGACACGCAGGAGAAAGCTTGTCGAAACACGATTGCTCTGCTCCATGGAAAGACAATATTCCTCCGTTGACTAAATTACTAGAGACTCTGGTAAATAAGCATTTATCAGAATACATAGAACAATTCTCTTGTTTACATCCAACTCAATTTGGGTTTTGACCTAAACATAGCAATGAATTATTGTTGACATCAAGAGTAAAATATTGGTTGAGTTTGAGTTACTACTTTTGATATTAGTGCAGCTTTTGATTTATTCATCATCAATAAGTAGATTAAGTGATTTGGGTTTGAGTGGATCAATTATTAAATGGTTTAAGGAATTTCTTACAAATGAGAGCTATTGTGTGATCTTCTTCAGCGTTGTTAAAATGAATTGACGTTTAGGAGCCCTTTGATGGATAGTGGGTCTTTTGGAAACATTTACAACTTCGACATACGCTCAGAGACTGTAAGTGAATGCCACACACGCACTGATGGCAGAAGAAATGAGGTAAAACATTTTAACTATTAGTACTCCGAAACAATCACCAATATATATGTTGAATCAATCAAATAGTCCAGATTATGTATATCTTTAAATATTTTACGGCATCAGCCCCACCACTAATATAAATTTATAGGGTGAAGAATTATGTGGCCTCTCATCATCAGCCATAAATTCATATTCTAACTCATTTGTATAATTTTTTCAATTAGCCGTAATGTGCTGAATTGCCACCCCTGTCATTATTAATAGACGTTTGTTATTATAAGATGAAATTTGACTTTTTTTCCTCATAGCCAGGCCAAACAGAATAGTTATCATAAGACAAAGCAACATGATTTTCAAGTAAACGGTTAACCTGCGTCCAAATTGAATTCCAAAATAATTTAATACAGGGACAGTAAAAAAGTAAATGATCCAATGTCCCTACTTCCAGATTACAATGCCAGCATCTATTAGACTTAGATCTATCTAACTTTTGCAAACGAACTGGGGTCCAAAAAGCTCTATGCAACAAAAAGAATTGGTGGAATTCACTTTGTCACATTTTTAAAATGGAAAGAGCAATTGCTGTACAGAAAGGTAATTATAACAACTTTATAAAGATCTGGGGGCCATTAGAGAATTATTGTAATGAATGAACATCGTTTTCCTTTCTGATGGATACATGTATTTTATTGGGGGGAGGGGGGAAATTGGATGATTAATATTTTTATTTAATGATTGGATTTCTGTTGAAGAATTGTTGGGTGGGGGGAAAGGGTTATAATTTCTACTTTAATGGATTATATGTTTAAGAATGTCAAGTGCTGTATATTTTATTAGTAATGTAATGTTTTAATATTAATCACTTGTTTGTCAGTTTTAAAATGAATAAAGAATTTTAAAAAATAAAAAAAATATTCTAACTCATTCTATCATCTCAGTTAATATTTATTTGTTCTTTTTTTATTTTTATAAATCTTTATTCATTTTAAATCTTTCAACAAGTGTACAATAAAATCATCATTTAATATACAACCATCACTTGAAGCTCTGCATTTTTCTCAAGAAAAAGATTATATCCCACCCCACCCTCCCAAAAATTATATTTATTTGTTCTTTATAAATATATGAATTAGTTTCTTTCAACAAGAATGTTTTAAAAAAATTTTCAGCCACTTATCTTAACAGCTGACATGACCCGGGAGAAGTAGACCCAAAATGTTTCGCACCCCGTGGCCAGTATTGTCATCCGACTTAAAAGCAAATTTAGTAAGCACTGATGGCATTTTGTTCTACTTCGGTGATGCTGGGAGTGAAGGGTTTTTTGCTTATGATAAGAATTAAACAGCATTATTTTACTCTATGCAATTTGCTGCAGCAAACATATTTGAGGCTCTTTGCTCCACTTATAGTTACAGAAGTTTGTCTAAGACAGTGAACGAGCCTTTGCTCTTCGTTTTTTGTAAGATGAGAATGGACTCACCTGGTGAGGCTTCACTGCTTGGGCAAGCTGAGGCGCTAAGAAAATGTCTGCTTCGTTTGGTGGGTGATTGATGTTGACGAGTACCCGCCCAAGGGCATCAGGCTGGTTTAGGACATCATTGACATGTGAACCACTGCTCTCGGCACTGACTTCGTCTTCCACTTCATTGGTAGACTCATTGCTGTCCACAATATGGAGAGACTCGTCCTCCCCTGAGCTGAGCTCTATCACTTCTGCAAGATGAAATTGGCATTGAATAGGTTAAAATCTTGCACTCTTCTTTACCACAACAGAATTGATTTTCGTCTTTTCTCACCACTGCTGCATTCAAGCTAGATCGTATAAGACAAGCTTACAAAGATATCTAATCTAATCTAATCCTTAGGTTTGTATACCGCATCATCTCCACGTTCGTAGAGCTCGACGCGGTTTACAGTAGGAGAAATAGGAAGGAACTACAACAGAGGGTTAGAGGTAGAAGTGTGAAGAAAATTTACAGGACTTGGGATGCCAAGATGGAGAAATTAGGTTCTTACCTGCTAATTTACTTTCTTTTAGCTTCTCCAGACCAGTAGAGGTTAACTTTACGATTGGGTATATATCTAATCATGACCAGCAGGTGGAGACTGAAAACAAAACTTTGGGACAGTATATCCTAGCCCCTCCTCTCTATTTCCCTCAGTCTGCCGAATAGCCAAGCAGAACCAAGAACTGGAAAACAACAGAGAGAAAAAACAATACTCCGAAAGGAGTAACAAATAACATACCCAAAAATGCTGTTGGAAAATGCAGAGGAGAAATTCCCGAAGGAAGAAGGTCCCCACAGCTCGCCAGCTAAGCCAGCCGAGCCACAGCCGCTGTTCTTCAATTCTCCCCGGCCCTAGAAAAATACTAGAACCCGCAGCAAAAACCAAAAACTGCCCGCGCAACAGCCCCAACAACAACAACAACAGACAGGGTGGGGACCTCTACTGGTCTGGAGAAGCTAAAAGAAAGTAAATTAGCAGGTAAGAACCTAATTTCTCCTTCTTTAGCACTCTCCAGACCAGTAGAGGTTAACTTTACGATTGGGACGTACCAAAGCAGTCCCTCTCACGGGCGGGACCCCCGAAGGGCCGATACCAGAACACGCTCACCGAACACCGCGTCCCGACGCGCCTGAACATCTACCCGATAATGCCGAACAAATGAATGCAAGGAGGACCAAACCGCAGCCTTACAAATATCCACCGGAGGCACGAGCGACGACTCAGCCCAAGAAGCCGCCTGACCCCTAGTGGAATGAGCCTTGAGAAACTCCGGAACCGGCTTCTTACTCAGAAGATAAGCGGAAGCAATCATCTCCTTGATCCAACGCGCAATAGTAGCCTTAGAAGCGCCAGCCCCCCGACGAGGACCCGCCAGAAGCACAAAGAGATGATCGGAGCTCCGAAAATCCCGGGTCCGCTGCACATAAGCATGGAGGACCCGACCGACATCCAACTTGCGCAGCTGTCGTTGCTCAGAAGAACCCTCCCGACTACCCAAGACCAGGAGGACCACCGATTGATTGACATGAAAAGGAGAAACTACCTTCGGCAGAAAGGAAGGAACAGGCCGCAAAACAACCCGCTCCTTCGAAAACTCCATGAAGGGAGCCCTACAAGAGAAAGCCTGTAGCTCAGACACCCGTCTAGCGGAAGTAATGGCCACCAAAAAGACCGACTTCAGCGTAAGGTCCTTCAACGAACAGCCATCCAACGGCTCGAAAGGAGGGCGCACTAGAACAGAGAGAACCAGATTGAGATCCCAAGAGGGAATCGAGGGCCTTATGGGAGGCCTGATCAACTTGGCCGCCCTAAGAAAGCGAATCACATCAGGAATGGCTGACAAACGCTGACCTGTCACCAGCCCCCGAAAAGCCGACAGGGCCGCCAGATGAACCCGAAGAGAAGACCAGGCCAGGCCCCTATCCAGGCCATCCTGCAAAAACTCTAGAATGTTAGGCAGAGAAGCGCGAAAGGAGACCACTCCCCGCGCTCGGCACCATTCCTCAAAAAGACGCCAAACCCGTACATAAGCCCGAGAGGTAGAAAGCCTCCGGGACCCCAAAAGTGTAGAGATCACCTTGTCGGAATATCCCTTCTTACTCAGGCGGCCCCTTTCAAGAGCCAAGCCGTAAGACAAAAGGGAGACGGGTCGAACATGGGAATGGGACCCTGCGTCAGAAGATCGCACTCGAGAGGCAGAGGAAGAGGATCCGCCACCAGATGCCTCACCAGATCCGCATACCACGGACGACGAGGCCAATCCGGAGCCACCAAGACCACCAGCCCCGGATGGCGAACAATGCGAAGCAGTACTCTGCCTACTAATGGCCACGGAGGGAACACATACAACAGCCCCTCCGTTGGCCACGGTTGGACCAGAGCATCCAGACCCTCGGCCAGACCGTCCCTGCGACGACTGAAGAAGCGGGGGTACTTTGGCGTTTGCCACTTGTAGCCATCAGATCCATCAGGGGCTGCCCCCAAGCACGCACTAGCAACTGAAACGCCTCGGCGCCGAGACACCACTCTCCCGGATCCAAGAAGTGACGACTGAGGAAGTCCGCCTGAACGTTTTCTACCCCGGCAATGTGAGAGGCCGAGAGGTCCAGAAGATGCGACTCCGCCCAAACCATGAGCCGAGCCGCCTCCTGCGCCACCAGAGTGCTCTTGGTGCCCCCCTGACGATTGACATAAGCCACCGCCGTGGCATTGTCCGACAGGACTCTGACCGACTTGCCCAACAAAAGGGAGTGGAAAGCCAACAGCGCTAGCCGGACCGCCCTGGTCTCCAACACGTTGATCGACCAGGAGGCCTCCTCCGTGGACCAGGTTCCCTGAGCTGAGTGACCCAGACACTGGGCCCCCCAACCCAGGAGACTCGCATCCGTAAGGAGCACCGTCCACTGCGGAAGATCCAGACCCACCCCCTGAACTAGGTGAGGGGTCCGGAGCCACCAACGCAGACTGCAGCGCGCCAAGCCTCGCAGGGGAACCGGAACATCCATCCCGTGCCTCTGGGGAGACCACCTCCGGAGCAGAGCATACTGGAGAGGACGCATGTGGGCCCGCGCCCACCTCACCACGTCCAGGGACGCCGCCATCGACCCCAGGACCTGGAGGAAATCTCGCGCCCGAGGACACCGGGACGCCAAAAGCAGGCGAATCTGAGACTGCAATTTGCTCACCCGGGCCTCTGGGAGGAAGACCTTCCCCAAGGAGGTGTCGAACAGCACCCCGAGGTACTCCAGACGCTGAGCCGGAACCAACCGACTCTTGGAAAGGTTGACCACCCAGCCCAGCGACCGGAGAAACTCCACCACCCGAGCCGTAACCCGGGAGCTTTCCTGCAACGACTTGGCCCGAATTAACCAGTCGTCCAGGTAGGGGTGTACCAGGATGCCCTCCGACCGCAAGGCTGCCGCGACGACCACCATCACCTTGGTGAACGTCCGGGGAGCCGTGGCCAGCCCAAAGGGAAGCGCACAGAACTGATAGTGCCGACCCAAGATCGCAAAGCGCAGGAAACGCTGATGAGAGGTCCGAATAGGAACATGCAAGTAGGCCTCCGTCAGATCGAGAGAAGTGAGAAACTCCCCCGGCTGAACCGCCAGAATGACCGACCGCAGCGTTTCCATACGGAAAGAGGGAACCTTGAGAGCCCTGTTGACCCCTTTCAAATCGAGGATGGGCCGAAAAGTCCCCTCCTTCTTGGGCACCACAAAGTAAATGGAGTACCTGCCCGTGCCCCACTCCGGGGGGGGCACTGGAACTACTGCCCTGAGATCTAGCAAGCGCTGAAGGGTCTGGCGAAACGCCAGCGTCTTCCCAGGAGTCTGACACGGAGAAGCGAGGAAAAAATCCGGCAGAGAGCGGGCGAACTCCAGGGCATAACCGTCCCGCACCACCTCCAGGACCCACTGATCGGACGTGATCTCGGCCCATTTGGGAAAAAAGTCGCGCAGCCGGGCCCCCACCGGAACCAAGGGGGGCGCCGGCAAGGCGTCATTGTGCAGGACGGGAAGCGGGGGAACCGGCGGAGGGATTCCCTGCCCCCCGATGGGCCCCCCGAAAGGGCTGCATGCGCTGGAAGAACCGACCCCGGGAAAACCCCGGAGACTGGAAAGAAGCAGCCCCACGCCCAGGGCGATACTTGCGAAATTCCCGCAAACGCCCCCGGGCCGCACCACCCCGAGACACCGGGCGGGCACGGTCCTCCGGCAAACGGGGAACTTTCGAGTCCGACAGAGTCTGAATCAAATTATCCAAGTCCTCTCCAAATAAAAACGACCCCCGAAAGGGAAATTTAGTAAGCTTAGCTTTGGACGCAGCATCCGCCGCCCAAGCGCGCAGCCACAACACACGCCTTGCGGCCACGCCAAAAGCCATGGACTTAGCCGAGATCCGCACCAAGTCATACAGAGCATCCGAGAGGAATGAGGCAGCCATCTCAATCTTCGCTACCTCCTGATCCACCAGAGACCAGTCGTCAGACTCTCGATCCAAGACCCGCTCCGCCCACCGAAACACGGCGCGAGCGACCAGTCCCCCACAAATAGCCGCCTGGACCCCAAAGGCAGAGACTTGGAAATTTTGCTTAAGGATGGTCTCCAATTTGCGCTCCTCAGAGTCCCGCAAGGCAGAACCGCCCTCAACAGGCACGGTATGCCGCTTGGAAATAGCCGAGACCACCGCATCCACGACTGGCGAAGCTAACGTAGCCCGATCCCCTTCAGGAATGGGATACAGGCGAGCCATGCTGCGCGCCAGCCGAAACGGCATCTCCGGCGTTTTCCACTGCTCAAGAATAATATCCCGAATATCCTGATGCATAGGAAAAGAGCGGGAAACGGAACGGATCCCTCGTAACAGAGGGTCCCCCACACGCGGAGTCTCCGGCGGCGCGTCCTCAAAACGCAAAGCCGAAGAAACCTGTTGAATAAGGTCAGGCAGCTCATCTCTCTGAAAAAGGCGCACCACGGACGCCTCGTCACTGGAGAACGGGAAACCCGACAACCCGCCGCCAGCTTCCGTCCCCTCCAGAGGGTCCTGGAATTCCTCAGAAGGGTCCAGGTCCTCCTCCAGACCGACACGTTCCTCCGACCACAAATCCTCGTCCCACGACACCCGCGGACGCTTGGACAAGAGAGGCGGCGGAGGGGACGTCACGTCAGACGAGAGAGGCAAAGCCGCAGGGAGCGCGGAGGAAACCCCACCCCCCGAGACCCCCTGGGCGCAACCGGGACCCCCAGCCGCCTGAAAATAGGCTTTGCATAATGAAAAGAAAAAATCAGGGGAAAAACCCCCCGAGGGTCCCAAGGGACTCCCTGCCACAGCAGGGGACCCAGCAGAAACCTGCCCCTGCTTAGCCAAAACAGGGGGAAGGTCACCTGAGGTGGAAGACAAAATGGAGGGGCCAGACAGAGAAGATGGCGTCTTTCCCGCCAAAACAGCTCCCTCCATAGCCTGCAGCGGCTGAGAGACCTGAATAGTCTCAGCCGCTAAAAACAGGCAAGCCGGCATCAGCTGTCAAAATATCAGCTGAGAGGGAATCCTCTAAAACCCGACCGTCGGCGGCTCGGGGAATCCCTCCGTGGGCGGACGGAGAAGACCGGGCTTCTCCACCGTTCCCTGCCGACTCGCGAGGCACCATCGGCGGGGAGCTCTGGGCGCCTGCAGCCGCTGCCGACGGAGCTCCTCCACCGCACCGGCCTGAACACCGCTTGCACAGGCCGGCCGCGAGTGCCTCGCGTCTGGAGCACAATGAGCACTTTTTCCCTTTAGAAGTGCTCATTGCTCCATACGCGACCTAGCTGTAAAAAAGTGCCGGTTAGTTGAAAAAATACAGTAAAATACAGTTTTCTTAAAGGGATACAACCCTCCAGACCAGCACTACCTCAGGATTTTTTTTTTTTTTTTTTTTTACAGAACAGACTCCACAGGCTCTCGAAGCAATATGCCTTGCTTGATTTAGGGGGCAAGGCTTACTGCTGAGGCTCCTCTAAAAAAATATGGGGAGGTGGAGGAAGTGGGGGGAGGGACCCCGCTCGTGACCCGCCGGGTTTGACACCCCCGAGGTCGGACGAACCCCCAAACAGAGTCCGTCCAAGCTCCGTCCGGCTAAAAACAGGGACAATAAACCTCTAAACAAATTCCAACAGCCCTACCAAGGGAGATGGGTACAGATAGCACAGTTACTTACCGTAACAGGTGTTATCCAGGGACAGCAGGCATATATTCTCACATGTGGGTGACGTCATCTACGGAGCCCCGGCGCGGACAGCTTTTCAAGCAAACTTGATTAAAGTTTCAAGTTTGCACACTGCACCACGCATGTGCGTGCCTTCTCGCCCACTAGAGGGCGCATCCCACCTCGTGGTCCTCAGTTCCATAACTAGCAAGGAAGCCATCCCCGGGGAGGCGGGCGGGTTGTGAGAATATATGCCTGCTGTCCCTGGATAACACCTGTTACGGTAAGTAACTGTGCTTTATCCCAGGACAAGCAGGCATGATATTCTCACATGTGGGTGACCTCCAAGCTAACCAAAAAAGGGCAGGTGGGAGGATGGCAATTTAGGAAAACAGATTTTGCAATACTGACTGGCCGAACCGGCCGTCACTTCTGGATAAAGTGTCCAGACAGTAATGAGAGGTGAATGTATGAACCGAAGACCAAGTGGCAGCCTTACATATGTCCTCCATCGGAGTGGATCGGAGGAAAGCTATCGAAGCTGCCATCGCTCGGACCTTGTGCCCCGTGACTCGACCCGGGGGAGGAAGGCCAGCCTGAGTGTAGCAAAAGGAAATGCAAGCGGCCAACCAGTTAGACAGAGTGCGCTTGGAAACTGGATGCCCTAATCGATTGGGATCGAAGGACAAAAACAATTGAGGAACCTTCCGATGAGGCCTGGTGCGTTGAAGATAGAATGCCAACGCCCTCTTACAGTCAAGCGTGTGAAGCGCCGTCTCGCCAGGATGGGAGTGGGGCTTCGGGAAGAACACAGGAAGGACAATGGACTGATTGAGGTGGAAGTCAGAAACAACTTTAGGTAAAAACTTAGGATGGGTGCGGAGAACCACCTTGTCGTGATGAAAGACAGTGAAAGGGGGGTCCGCAACCAAGGCTTGCAACTCCCCGATCCGCCTGGCGGAGGTGAGGGCAATTAGAAACACCGCCTTCCAAGTCAGAAATTTCAAGAGGGACTTGTTGAGTGGCTCAAACGGGGGTTTCATCAGTTGAGCCAGAACCACATTCAAATTCCACACGACAGACGGAGGCTTAAGAGGGGGACAAACCCTGAGTAACCCTTTCATGAAGCGTGTCACCAAGGGATGGAGTGACAGAGGGCGTCCCTCCAGAGGTTGGTGGAAAGCAGAAATCGCACTGAGATGAACCCGCACCGAAGTGGTTTTCAAGCCGGAGCGCGACAAATGAAACAAATATTCTAAAACCGAGGATACCGGAACTGATACCGGATCCAGGTGAAGAGACGAGCACCAGGTGGAAAACCTGGTCCATTTCTGCGCATAGCAAAGCCTCGTCGAGATCTTGCGGGAGGCTTCCAACACCTCCTTCACCGATTGAGACAGGTCCGGAGGAGTCAGGGAACAAGAAACCAGGCTGTCAGGTGCAATGACTGCAGATTGGGATGTAACATGGATCCTTGACTCTGAGACAGCAGAGAAGGAGAGACAGGCAGGGGGAGAGGCTCTCTGGCACTGAGCTGGAGCAGCAGGGAGAACCAGTGCTGACGCGGCCACCGAGGTGCTATGAGAATCATCGTGGCCGTGGACGATTTTAGGTGTACCAACGTTCGCATGATCAGCGGGAACGGAGGGAATGCATACAGGAACCTCCCTTCCCAGTCGAGTAGGAAGGCATCCGCTTCCAGACGGTCCTGCGAGTACATCCGAGAACAATATAGTGGTAGTTTGTGTGTCTCCGGAGAGGCAAACAGATCCACCTGTGGCGTTCCCCAGCGTGCGAAGACCTCGCGTAGAACTGCTGGGTGTAGAGTCCACTCGTGCGGTTGCAGAAGTCGACTCAGTTTGTCCGCCAGGCAATTCCGTTCTCCTTGGATGTAGACCGCCCGGAGGAAGATGTTCCGGGAGGCCGCCCACTCCCAGAGGCGAAGAGCTTCGGAGCAGAGGGGCCATGACCCTGTTCCTCCCTGCTTGTTCACGTAATACATTGCCACTTGATTGTCCGTGCGGACGAGGACCACCTGGTCCTGCAATATGTGAACGAAGGCTCGAAGTGCTAGGAAGATGGCTCGCAGCTCTAGCACGTTGATATGACACTGACGGTCTTCTGACGACCACAGGCCCTGCGTGCGAAGACCGTCGAGATGGGCTCCCCACGCGTACTCCGAGGAGTCCGTGGTCAGGATCTTGCGAAAAGGCGGAGTGCGAAACAATAGTCCCATGGACAGATTTGAAGAGTCTGTCCACCAACGCAGCGATTTCCGCAAGGGCGGAGTTACCGAAATGAGGCGAGACACCGGGTCGCACTCCTGGCGCCACTGGGACGCGAGGGTCCACTGAGGGATCCTCAGGTGTAGCCTCGCAAACGGCGTGACATGTACCGTCGAGGCCATATGGCCCAGCAGCATCATCATGCGCTTGGCCGACACCCTCGATGGTTGGGAGACCTGGCGGCTCATCCGTACCAAGGCTTCCAACCGCTGGGTCGGCAGGTAGGAGCGTAGGCGCACCGTGTCCAGCACAGCACCTATGAATTGAAGAGACTGCGACGGTCTCAACTGAGACTTTGGAAAGTTTATCTCGAACCCGAGAGTTTGCAGGAAGGCAATAGACTGTCGGGTCGCTGAGATAACCCCCTCCCTGGTCGGGGCTTTGATGAGCCAATCGTCCAGGTAAGGGAACACATGGAGTCCACGTGACCTGAGGGCTGCTGCAACCACCACCATGCACTTCGTGAATACTCGTGGGGACGCGGCCAGGCCGAAGGGCAGTACCCTGTACTGGAGGTGGAGGTCCCCCACCTGGAATCGTAAGAATCTTCGACAGGCGGGGTGCACCGGAACATGGGTGTATGCTTCCTTCAGGTCGAGGGAGCACATCCAGTCCCCTTCCCCCAAGAGGGGGTACAGAACCGGGAGAGATAGCATTCGAAACTTCTCCCGGGCCAGGAATTTGTTGAGCTTCCTGAGGTCCAGTATGGGGCGCAGGTCCCCGGTCTTTTTTGGGACCAAAAAGTAGCGGGAGTAAAACCCCGTACCCCACTGGTCCTTGGGGACCGGCTCGACCGCCCGAAGCTTCAAGAGGGCTTTGGCTTCGGTTATAAGGGTCGGTAGCTGCGAACGGTTTGCAGGGGACTAAACTTGGGGGACTGTCCGGCGGCGAGGCCACAAAGTTGAGCGAGTAGCCCTCGGAGACGATCCGGAGCACCCAAGCGTCTGAGGTAATCCCGGTCCATGCCTCCCGGAAGAACCGAAGACGGCCCCCGATAGGAAGGGGTTCCTGAGAAAGTGCGGAGGGGAACCCGCCCCGTCCGCTCATCCCGTCAAAAGGAAGGCGCTGGCTTAGAAGGGCCCTGCGCCGGGGCTTGGGGTTGTCCCCCTCTGCCTCGCTGAGACGGACGTCTCGGAGGCGGTCTCGAGAAAGCCGGGGTCGACTTCTGAGGGTATCGGCGCGGCGGAGGCCGAAAGGGTTTCTGCGGCGGGGGCCTAGGTTTGGGGCGGACCAGGGATGCTAGAGAGCGCTCCTGTTCCGACAAGCGCTTGGTCGCCGCATCTAATGACTCGTCGAATAACTCGGACCCCACACAAGGCAAGTCTGCCAGGCGTTCCTGCAGGTTTGGGTCCATGTCGAGGGTGCGAAGCCAGGCCAAGCGGCGCATGGCCACCGCGAGGGCCGACACCCTCGAAACCAGCTCAAAGGCGTCGTACACTGCATGGAATAGGTACAACCGCAATTGAGACAGGTTGGACATAAACTTGTCGAATCCTGCTCTTTGGGAGTCCGGTAACGAGTTCCGATATTGAGGAAGGTCCTTCACCATACCACGCAAAAAGGAGGAAAAGGTGAAGGCGTAGTTTAGAACCCTGGTGGCCATCAGGGAATTTGAATAGAGGCGGCGGCCAAACTTGTCCAGGGTCCGCCCCTCCCTGCCTGGTGGAACCGCCGCAGAAACCCGTGAGGGCTGTGATTTTTTAAGAGCAGACTCCACCAGAAGAGACTGGTGTGAGAGCTGCGCCTTATCGAACCCTTTAGGGGGAATCGTCCTATACTTCGATTCCATTTTTGAAGGCACAGACGTGACTGTAAGAGGGTTTGACAAGTTCTTCAGCCAGGTTTGCAGAAGGACACTGTTGAGAGGGAGTCTAGGCACCTCCCTAGGAAGAATGGGGAGGTCCTGTTCCTCCAAAAATTCTTTGGAATACCGAGAGCCTACCATCAGATCAATCCCCAGGGCTTGGGCCATGTCCTGAACGAAGGATGAAAATGAGGACGGCCTAGCCTGGGGAGAGGGGGTTCTCGACCGCCCCACCGAGGAGAGGGGGGAGGCCTCATGGGAATAATGAGGATCCCTAACCGATCCCGAATCCCAGGATCCCCTCTCGAGGGCCCTCGAGGGGGAAGGGGAAGTTGTCCTCCTCGCAGAACCCTTGGGTGAGGACCCCGG
Source organism: Geotrypetes seraphini (assembly GCF_902459505.1). Lineage (NCBI taxonomy): Eukaryota > Metazoa > Chordata > Amphibia > Gymnophiona > Dermophiidae > Geotrypetes > Geotrypetes seraphini. The sequence goes on from NC_047100.1 coordinate 45,540,517, forward strand.
GGTTCGTGGGACACTCTCCCGTTTCCTCGGCGAGGCGGCCCGGGAAGACTTCCCATGGGGTGAGCGGAGGAGCCTCGGGTTGTTGAGGCGCAACTCCGACACCTGCAACGCCTCGCCCCCGAAGGACAAGGAACGGTCGCGCCGAGGCGAGCCTCGGGGCCGCTTAGACTTCCTCGATCGACGCCCCGTCCGAGGTCGCGTCGAGGGCGAGGTGTGTCTGGAAGACCCGGAGGAAGAGGAGGAAAGACGGCGCACTCTGCGCAACTTTTCTTTGGGCCTTACACTCCGCTCAGGGGGTTCCCCCGAGGTCGAGGTCCGGGGCGGGGCCGAGACCGAGGTGAACGGGGTCCCAGTACCCGAGACCGAGGTCGCCGAGGCCGGGGCTCCCGAGGGAGCCGAGGGCGGGGCCTCCGAGACCGAAGGCGTCCAGGCCGAGGTCGAGGCCGCCGGAACCGCAGCACGCTGCAACACTTCCAGGGCTCCCGACAGCTCCGATGAGATCAGAGCTCGGAGGAGATCCTGGAAGGCCGGAATCCCCACGAAGGTGGGGAGTTCCGAGTCCGGGGCACACTCCCTGGAGGGCGACCTCGGTCTCGAGTATTCCCTCGGGGTGTGCGGAGTCGAGGTCCGATGCGGGGCCGGGGTCGACCCACCCGTCTTGGCCTGACTCGAGGATGGCTTCTTTGCTGAAGGGGATGGAACAGAGGACTTACCCGAAGCTTGCTTCACTGACGACGCCTTCGAGGAGGAGGGCCGCGGCGAGGCCGAGGCCCCCGAGGACGCCGAGGCCGAGGTCAAGGCCGGGGCCGAAGCCGAGGCCGACGTCGAGGCCTTAGGCGGCGCGTCGACGGCGAACAATTCGGCCATTCTTGCCTTACGGCGACGGAGGGCCCTGTTTTGGAAGGTAGCACAGCGATCACACGAGTCTGTCGGATGTTCGGGCCCAAGACAGACAATGCACCGCCGGTGAGGGTCAGTGATGGAAAGCAACCTCTCACACCGGCTGCACTTTTTGAATCCCGTAACAGGACGGGACATCCACGAATAAAAAGAAGAAGGCCGGGAACGTACCGACGTCCCGCGGCCACGGCTTCCGGGAGCCCCCGGAACCCGACGAAAAACGAAAGTTACTTTTTTTTTTTTTGAAAAGAAACGAAAGGAAAAGAGTACCGCGAACTAATTCGAAGGGAAAAACAAACTAAACGCGGCAGCTAGAAGGCAAAAACACTGGAGCTCAGATCCACAGGGCTTTCTTGCTCCGCGGAAAAATTTGAACTGAGGACCACGAGGTGGGATGCGCCCTCTAGTGGGCGAGAAGGCACGCACATGCGTGGTGCAGTGTGCAAACTTGAAACTTTAATCAAGTTTGCTTGAAAAGCTGTCCGCGCCGGGGCTCCGTAGATGACGTCACCCACATGTGAGAATATCATGCCTGCTTGTCCTGGGATAAGGCAAAAACACTGGAGCTCAGATCCACAGGGCTTTCTTGCTCCGCGGAAAAATTTGAACTGAGGACCACGAGGTGGGATGCGCCCTCTAGTGGGCGAGAAGGCACGCACATGCGTGGTGCAGTGTGCAAACTTGAAACTTTAATCAAGTTTGCTTGAAAAGCTGTCCGCGCCGGGGCTCCGTAGATGACGTCACCCACATGTGAGAATATCATGCCTGCTTGTCCTGGGATAACACTCAACACCTGCTGGAGACTGAAAGAAGACTGAGGGAAATAGAGAGGAGGGGCTAGGATATACTGTCCCAAAGTTTTGTTTTCAGTCTCCACCTGCTGGTCATGATTAGATATATACCCAATCGTAAAGTTAACCTCTACTGGTCTGGAGAGTGCTAAAGAAATAAGAGTTTCCTTGATTCCTAAGTTGGAGGGAGACTTCAGCAAAGCCTTTGATACAGTTCCTCATAGGAGGCTGTTGAACAAACTTGAAAGGCTGAAGTTAGGACCCAAAGTGGTGAACTGGGTCAGAAACTGGCTGTCGGACAGACGCCAGAGGGTGGTGGTTAATGGAAGTCGCTCGAAGGAAGGAAAGGTGACCAGTGGAGTCCCTCAGGGTTCGGTGCTGGGGCCAATCCTGTTCAATATGTATGTAAGTGACATTGCTGAAGGGTTAGAAGGAAAAGTGTGCCTTTTTGCAGATGATACCAAGATTTGTAACAGAGTAGACACCGAAGAGGGAGTGGAGAATATGAAAAAGGATCTGCAAAAGTTAGAGGAATGGTCTAATGCCTGGCAACTAAAATTCAATGCAAAGAAATGCAGAGTAATGCATTTGGGGATTAATAATAGGAAGGAACCGTATATGCTGGGAGGAGAGAAGCTGATATGCACGGACGGGGAGAGGGACCTTGGGGTGATAGTGTCCGAAGATCTAAAGGCGAAAAAACAGTGTGACAAGGCAGTGGCTGCTGCCAGAAGGATTCTGGGCTGTATAAAGAGAGGCGTAGTCAGTAGAAGGAAGAAGGTGTTGATGCCCCTGTACAGATCATTGGTGAGGCCCCACTTGGAGTATTGTGTTCAGTTTTGGAGACCGTATCTGGCGAAAGACGTAAGAAGACTTGAGGCGGTCCAGAGGAGGGCAACGAAAATGATAGGAGGCTTGCGCCAGAAGACGTATGAGGAGAGACTGGAAGCCCTGAATATGTATACAGGGGAGATATGATTCAGACGTTCAAATACTTAAAGGGTATTAACGTAGAACAAAATCTTTTCCAGAGAAAGGAAAATGGTAAAACCAGAGGACATAATTTGAGGTTGAGTGGTGGTAGATTCAGGGGCAATGTTAGGAAATTCTATTTTACGAAGAGGGTGGTGGATGCCTGGAATGTGCTCCCGAGAGAGGTGGTGGAGAGTAAAACTGTGACTGAGTTCAAAGAAGCGTGGGATGAACACAGAAGATTTAGAATCAGAAAATAATATTAAAGATTGAACTAGGCCAGTTACTGGGCAGACTTGCACGGTCTGTGTCTGTGTATGGCCGTTTGGTGGAGGATGGGCAGGGGAGGGCTTCAATGGCTGGGAGGGTGTAGATGGGCTGGAGTAAGTCTTAACAGAGATTTCGGCAGTTGGAACCCAAGCATAGTACCGGGTAAAGCTTTGGATTCTTGCCCAGAAATAGCTAAGAAGAAAAAAAATAAAAAATAAAAATTTAAATTGAATCAGGTTGGGCAGACTGGATGGACCATTGGGTCTTTATCTGCCGTCATCTACTATGTTACTATGACTTACATTTTTTGAGAAAAGCCAGGTTTTCATTTTTTTTTTTTTTTTTTCCATTATATTTTTATTTTTCAAATTTTACAAAAAGTGTACATAATAATAAAATACATTTGATAAATGCATGGTATCACTTTTATATCTAACACAATGTATGTCTGGATTTGATTTTCCCCTTCACCCTCCCCCCACCCTTTTATTGCTTTAATATAATATTTTCAAATTTTATAAAAGTATACAACGTATTAGAATACAATTGATAATTATTCAATAACATATTTATATCTAATACAATATATTCTGGATAAATTTTATTCATTTTCCCTCCCCCCATCCTTCTATTATTTTTTAATCATATGTTACATTTTGTATCATATATTATAATTTATTATTATATATAATTTGTTTTCCTTATCCCCCCTATATGTGTGTCATAAAAAAAAAAAAAATCTCTAAAAGAAGAAAAGAAGAAAAAGTATTCTATTATTTAATCATTACAGTATTTTATCAATGGCCCCCATATTTTTATAAATTTGTTATATGTCCCCTTTTGTATTGTTATTGTTCTTTCCATTTTAAAAATATGGCATATTGTATTCCACCAAAATGTGTAATTTAGGTTGTTGTAATTTTTCCAATTGTTAGTTATATGTTGAATGGCAACCCCTGTCATAATTAATAAAAGCTTATTATTTTCTGGTGAAATTTGACTTTTTTTTCTCATCATTGTTCCAAATAAAATTGTATCATATGATATTGCAATATGATTTTCCATTAATTTATTAATTTGTGGCCAAATTGAATTCCAAAAAATTTTAATATAAGGACAATGATATAATAAATGATCTAATGTCCCTGGTTCTAGATTACAGTGCCAGCATCTATTAGACTTAGAACTGTCTAGTTTTTGTAAACGAGTAGGGGTCCAAAAAGCTCTATGTAATAAAAAGAACCATGTTTGTCTCATAGACGCTGACATTGTACATCTCATTCTCCAAGACCAAATTAGTGGCCATTGAGATGCATTAATTTGATGTCCAATCTCAATGCTCCAAATGTCTCTTAGACCATTTTTTGGTTTTTTATTCAAATATCCAGATATTAATTTATACCACAATGCGGCTTGATGTCCTAGGAAGTCTGCTTTAAAGCATAAGAACTTTAAACTATATTGATTGTTTAATGATTTCCATTCAGGGAACCCAACCTGAATGGCCTGCTTCAATTGCAACCATTTAAAACTTTGTGTTTTATTAAGACCAAATCTATGTTGCAATTGTGAAAAATCCAGCAGTTTACCTTCTGAAATAATATCATCTAGAGATCTAATTCCTGCAATAATCCAGTTCTTCCAAAGGATTTGAGCTCCGCCAATTTTGATCTTGGAGTTTATCCATATGGATTGATTAGTTGATTTATATATTGGGATGGGTGTTAATTTATCAATAAATCTCAATGTTTTCCAAGTATCCATTATTATTTTATTTTCTCTGTATCTTTTAGGTATATTAATACTTGGTAAATGAACTAAATTTAGGGGAAACATAAGGCGCCATTCCAAATATAACCAATCTGGTGCATTATCTATAAGTTCTGGGAGGATCCAATACATACCCTGACGTAGAATATAGGCTTGATGGTACCTATAGAAATTTGGAAAATTTACCCCTCCCTCCTTAATTGATTTTTGTAAGGTTACTAAAGCTATTCTAGGTGTTTTACCAAGCCAAAGAAATTTTGTTAAAATTCTATTAAGCTTTTTATAAAAGGACCCCTGAAAATAAATAGGTATCATACTCATTTGGTAGCAAACCACAGGCAACATCATCATTTTAATAGTTTGAACTCTGCCCCACCAAGATATATGTAATGGGTTCCATTGTTCACATAACTCCATTACTTTTTTTAATATATATTTTTCATTTTCTTTTACAGTATCTTCAATTGTTTTTTTAACTTGAATGCCTAGATATTTAAATCCTTCTTCTTTCCATATGAATGGAAAAATATCAAATAATCCTTTTACACAGTAAACATTCAAGGGTATAATTTCAGATTTATTCCAATTAATTTTATAACCTGAAAATTTGCCAAACTTATCAATTAATTCCAATAAAGAAGATAAGGTAGACTCTGGATTTTTCAAATAAAGCAAAATATCATCAGCATAAGCTGAAATTTTATATTCCATATCTGAATATGGAATTCCTTGTATCTCCCTCGTTTGCTGTATTGCTAACAATAAGGGTTCTAATACAACATCAAATAACAAAGGAGATAACGGACATCCTTGTCTAACTCCCCTCTGCAATTGAAAACCATCAGATATCTTATTATTAATATTTAATCTTGCAATCGGGAAGCTATACAATGTTTTTACCATTTGTATAAATCCAGAACCTATACCAAACCATTCTAAAGCCTGATACATAAAATTCCATTCTACCCTATCAAATGCTTTCTCAGCATCTAATGAAACTGTAAAAGCCGGTTCATCCATTTTTTTTGACAAGTTTAGCATGTGAAATAATAGTCTAGAGTTATTGGAGGAATGTCTTTTAGCAACGAAACCCGTTTGATGCATATCTATAATATGTGGGAGAGCTTTGGCTAATCTCAAAGCCAAAATTTTCGCCAAAAGTTTATTATCAACGTTTATCAAAGATATAGGCCTGTAGTTTGAAACCAAAGTAGGATCTTTATTTGGCTTAGGCAAAACAATTATTATTGATTCAGCCATAGTACCTTTTATATTACCTTTTATAAGTTGTGTCTGATATAATTTTAATAAATGTGGGGAGAGGATATTTTGAAATGTTTTATAAAATTCTACTGTGTAACCATCACCACCTGGAGCGGATCCAACTCTAAGAGATCTCAATGCTGTTTCTAATTCTTTTAATGATATAGGTTCTTCTAAACTTCGTTTTATATGATCAGGAATCTTAGGTCCATTTATTAAATCTAAAAATTTTTTTCCATCTTTTTGTTTCTCCAAATAAGGTTCGGAAGAATATAGATCCTTATAAAAATTTAAAAATTGTTTTAATATTATATTTGTTTGATTTGTTATTATACCATTATCATCTTTTATTCCATTAATATTAGTTCTCCTTTTTTTTGCCTTAAGATAATTTGCTAATAATTTTCCCGCCTTATTAGAATTTCCATAATACACTGTTTGCTTGGAAAACAAATCTTTTCTTATCATTTTTGAAGTTAATTCATTATATTTACCTTTTACTTTCAAAAGAGCTTGCAAAACTTCATATTCCCATTTACTTATCAATTTAGCTTCTAATATTTTTATTTCTTTTTCTAATTCCATATATTGTTTTTTAATTTGTTTCCTAATAAAAGCTGAATATGATATGATATTACCCCTCATAGTTGCTTTAAATGCATCCCATACATTCTCTATAGATGTATCTTCCACTAAATTTATTTGAAAAAATTCATTAATTTGTGTTTTAAAATTTTCCAAAAATTTGTCATCCACAAGCAATGCATTATCAAATCTCCAAAGAGGTCTATTATTTTCTAATTGATCTAATTGTAATTCTATCCATATTCCCGCATGATCCGAAATGATAATAGGATCAATGGAGGCTTTAATCACTTGTTGCACTTTATTTGATGAAATAGGAAGGAACTACAACAAAGGGTTAGAGGTAGAAGTGTGACGAATATTTAGAGGACTTGGGATGCCAGATATGAGAGTTTTTGGTACCTAAGTTGGAGAGAGGCTTACGATTTTTGAGAAAAGCCAGGTTTTCAGATGTTTGCGGAAAACTTGGAGAGAGCTCAAGTTCCGAAGAGGGGAGGTAAGGTTGTTCCAGAGCTCAGTGATTTTGAAGTGGACGGAGGTCCCTAGCTTTCCTGTGTGGGAAATGCCTTTTAGCGAGGGGAAGGATAGTTTTAATTTGTGGGAGGATCTGGTGGTATTAGGATTTGAGGAATTCCAAGAAAGAGGGATAAAGGGAGATATATATATTTGACAGGAGCTTGTGCTCTCTGACTAGTCTTATCTTCTTTTCCAAATTACATCTCTGCTCTTTTTGCTTTTCCTTACCTGTCTTGGAAAGTACCACTTCAGCTCTCCATTACTTTTCCTATCTGAGTCAGTGAACTTAGAGCACTGATCTCTCTTCACCTTATGGAAATCCTACCGGAGCTCTCAGGTTAATCCCTAGGGGAAACACTACTGGTGACTTCCTAACACCCAGTCAGCCCATTCTCTATCATACGACGACTGAAGCCACGCAGGGCTTCACATAATCTGTTGTTTCCTTATCATGCTTAACCTTTTATTTGGCATTGTTGCTCCGAAGTAACGTGTTTTCTATGGCTCTTACAGGAAATCTGCATCTCCAAATGCCTGTTACTTGGCACCATTCTCTCGTTCAACATCAAATTACATAAAGCAGCCGTTTCATCATCTGCCAATTAAAGGGTTAAACATCCCATATTCCAAAACCCAACTAGACATTCTACCTGGGTCTTCATAATATCTCGCTCTCCTATGTTCACATTCGGCTACTACTATGAGGGCGGGTTACATTTAACAACCTCAATCAGTGATAGCTTTACTGGATTCAGTATTTGCCTTTTACTCTTATTGAGAACATTTTTGTACCAGTTACTAGTTCACCAATTTCCTTCTCTTTCCATTAATAATAATAATAATTTTATTCTTATATACCGCCATCCCGAAAAAGTTCTAGGCGGTTCACAACAAGGTGAGCTAATACATGGGATACAGATAAAATACAAATTAGAATAATGGACTTAAAAACAGATAAAGACAGAAAGCATTTACAATATAATGCAGAAAATACCGCCATGGCAGGGAAAGACGTAATACATAGAACAGATCAAATACATCAAGTTGAATATAAGGAACTTGATTGAAAAAATGAAGCAGAATGCATGAAGATACCAGTCTTTAACAATTTTCTAAAATCAAGATAGGAAGAGACCTCGAACATCATTTTTCCAAGCCATACATTCAATTTAGCAGCTTGAGATGAGAGGGTTCTCTCAAGGAACTTCTTATAACGACAGGATTTTATGGAGGGATATGAAAACAAGTGCACTCTACCTGTGGTCTTTTTGGCATGACTCAAAGAAAAATGAATTAATCTGCACTATAAATATGAATATCTTACAAAGACTTCTGAAGACTCAGTGGTCACAGTTCCTGGCGGTATAATAGTTAGGGGTTGAGCCTTGATAAAGCTGAGAAAGCGAAACATGTTGGCATTTAAATCCCTAGCCAGAGACCACATGATCTAAGCTAAGTATATGCTTCAAGTATTTTTAAATAAGTTTAATACCCATAAAAGTTAAAGTCAAAATTAAATAGACAAACAAGATTAAAAAGTGGGACCCGAAGATGAGTTGACACATAAATCTTAGAGCAATGAGATGAATTGAGTTCTAAGTGGTGCCGCTGAGGATCCTGAAGAAGTGATTAAAAATAAGCATTAACAAGGGTTGTAAGACAAAATAGTGGACAAGTTTACCACTGTTTTGATGACCAATTGTCAAAGAAAAATGAGACACAAGATAACCCGATAACAAACCAGAAACTGATTTATAACAAATACAGGACAATTTGAACATGACATCTGGGGTGAAATTAAATATACAGAAAGAAATGAAAATAATGGCAAAAAATCAAAACCAAGACCACAAGCGGAGAGAAAAAAAAGTGAAATAAATTTAGACTGGTCTGAGGCAACCTGTCCTTTCAAATGGACCCATATAGCTGCAGAGGCAGATGGAAAGATAAGCAAAGGAGAAGATTAGAGGCCTAATATCATACCATTTTTAATGCTGTGCAATTTTCCCTTTGTGTCATCCTCACTGTCACTGCTGCCACTACTGCTGTCCAAACAGATCACCTCCTCTTTGGAGACGCCAGAGGTCAGTTGGGATGCTTCCCCAGTCCGTAAGACTATTTGCTCTAGAGGAAGGAAAAAAAAACATGGGTAAAAGACGCGCAAAATTTATTTTGAGTATTTTGGTGTTACCAAATGCATGAAGAGCATGGCTCAGCTATAAGATTCCATACTGAAAAAGTGAGTAGGATAGTTTCCTTCTTATACCACTGGTCAATGTAACTGTCTTCTTTTCTAGTTTCTCATCTTCAACCATTTAAAAATTGTTACGGTTTCCAGGACCTCTCTTTTATACTGTGATCGTTTAAGACTTTACATATATGACTGGTTTTTTTACACTCCAAATCTCAAGCTACTATTGCAGCGATTCTGTTAGTCAACTTATGCAGAAATAAGAAACAAACAAGTTATGATACATTTTGGTTGGACTAACAGTAACTCAGTTCAGTATTTGAATTGTACCTTCAACTTATTTTCCATCTTAAAATCTCAGCATATTCAGACAAATGAAACATCATTGCCACAATCAATCCTATTTGTGAATAAAACATTTTTGATACAAGGAATTCTTGCTCAAAGTACAAGGATGTCACTTTATTTATTTCATTGTTTTTCAAAAACATTTGCACAGTAACCAGAAAGAAAAACAAGAAACACAGTAACAAACATATGAAATAACAATAACCCAACAGATACTAGGAAAGAGCAAAAATTATAGGAAGACCCAACAGGTAATAAGCACCTGTTAAAAGATTTTAAAAAGATTATTACTTGGGTAGGAATCAACCACAACGCTTAACAAAACACGGCAATTGTGCTAGTAAACCCAGACTGTTAATCCCAAAAAGATGCTACCCCATTCCTGGCATTATAAGCCCTCTAAAAACTCTTCATACTTGGACCTCTAACCCTCCATTGTTAGTTCCTTTCTATCCCATCTCCTGTAAACCGTGCAGAGCTCTACGAATGTGGAGATGATGCGGTATACAAACCTAAGGTTTGGTTTAGTTTAGTTTAGATGCTGTATTAGGGGCTCTTTCATTAGTGTGTGGTAAAAAGGTGCCAGCTACTTCTCTGGTAAATTGTCTTTCCTTGAGTCCATCCAGACCAGTCAAGATTTAAGAGCTGTGCTCCTCTACCAGCAGATGGAGGCAGAGTAGAGGACAACCAAAATTATTTTCTCAGTTTCGGCCAAAACTAAAACTGGCACCGACACTATTTAATATAAGAACATAAGAATTGCTGCTGCTGGATCAGACCAGTGGTCCACCGTGCCTAGCAGTCTGCTCGCGCGGCGGCCCTTAGGTCAAAGACCAGTGCCCTGAGACTAGCCTTGCCTGCGTACATTCTGGTTCAGTAGGAACTTGTCTAACTTTGTCTTGAATCCCTGGAGGGTGTTTTCCCCTATAACAGCCTCCAGAAGAGCATTCCAGGTTTCTACCACTCTCTGGGTGAAGAAGAACTTCCTTACGTTTGTACGGAATCTATCCCCTTTCAACTTTAGAGAGTGCCCTCTCGTTCTCCCTACCTTGGAGAGGGTAAACAACCTGTCTTTATCTACTAAGTCTATTCCCCAAACTGCAGCAGAAGCTTATCGCCTGGTTTTGGGTAAAACTGAAAACTATGGATAGGTTGTGTGAGTGCAAACCAACGAGACCCACTGGGGACTGTCATAATTTGCTGTTGGCAGCCCTCTGCTAAATTCATGGAGATTTTTCCCAGAAACTGCAAGCAGATGTCAACAACTGGGACAGCAATTTTAACAAATACTTATCAAGACAATGCAGATGTAGTTATTCCTCTGAGACAGGACCCTTGTGAGAACATGTTAAAAAAAAATCACGATTACCAGATTATTATGCATATCCAGCTGTAAATAAAAATGAGAAAGTAGCATTGAAATATTTCCTGGAGTCACATGATGCCAGATCACTGAGTAGATATGCTTCTCTGCAGCTCCAGGCCATGCCACTCTGATTTAGCTTACAAAAATCCTAAATCTGCCTTCTAGGTATATCGAATCATAACGAAAAGGCATCTTCCATACCGGGTACCCTCTGGTGGCTTCGCCAGGGCGCCACTCCTCGAAATGTGTACTAAATCAGAAAGAGGAATAAAGGACAAACAGAAAGCCCAGGATTTCAAGATGGCGGAGGGCCACAAGGTGCCTATGTTCACACTCCAAGAGCCTGCAGTTCAAGAACTCAATTGATCTCTTACTTTAGTAACAGAAGGCAAGTTGGCGAAAATTCATACATTCATGGAAGAAATAAGAGAGGCTTGATTCTCAGGTGAATTGCCTGCAGAGAGAGGAGGATCGCATAGCTCAACAGGAAGAGCAAACAGGCAATTTTGAGGAATGCATTTGAACTCTAGAATCATCGAATAAGTTGCTCACTGACTGAACTGATGATCAAGAAAACAGGAGGAGATGTAACAACTTATTTATTGACATCCCTAATTCCATCCATGATGTGGATCTCTTTTCTTGGCTAGAAGGCTGGATCTCCAAGGCTCTGGATTTACAAGAGACTGTGGCGCACATCGCTTGGGCCAAGGGAAGATGAGTAAAGGTCGCACCTGGTTATAGCCAGATTCTAAACTTCGCTATCAAGGAAAAAGGTACTATTTCCAAAATTGCAGGGGGAAGGATCTGACTTTCGATGGACACAAAATTCTCATCTTTCAATATTTTTCTCCCCAAGTATCCTCTCGGCGGCCGGCTATGGCTCCCTACTGTAATGAGCTGAAGTGCAACATACGCATCTGTGTGCTATACCCGGCTCATACTAGAGTTCTCTATAATAACAAAGTCTCCTTTATGGATACGCCGAATGACTTAGAGCTCTTCATAAAGAACCTTCCTCCAGTTTCGGATACAAATAAAGATAGGGAGCCACTTGATACCGTCTTCTTTTTGTCTTTATTTGCTAATGAATCAGTTTGATCGTTGGACTGCAGCTTTAACGCTACAACTTGCTCCCACCTGCTCCATGTTTAAAGTGCTGCTTGTTCACTTCATTCCACAGACTGCTTATGAGTCCTATCCTTCTTTAACTGGATGCATAGGGAACCTTATCTCATGGATGAAAATCAAAACACCGTCATTTCTTTTGTTTCTTCTAACTCTTGCTATATTTTCCTGACCAGTTACAGAGATGTGGGTGGTTTTGCCCACCATTATATATTTCTATGGACTTCTCATTATATCATACCTGGCAGCTCTAGTTTTTCATGAATCTCTGATGTTATTATACCTGATGTTTTTCTGTTTAAGCTATACTTTTTGTTTTGCTACATTTGGCTATTAGATGGGTTTCTTACATGGTTTTCTCAATGGCTAAATGCCCCAACCTACAGGTATGACCCGGGGCTGCTGGATCTCAATCTATTCATAAGAGTTGGGCAGACTTCATAGTCTTAGGGGGAGTATGTTGTATATGAATGTAGGTGCTCTAGTTGGATCCTGGTTTAAGCTGCATAGCGTGAATGCATGATTACTGGCAGTAACCAAACCGCTATGCATCTACATAGTAACATAGTAGATGATGGCAGATAAAGACCCGAATGGTCCGTCCAGTCTGCCCAACCTAATTCAATTTAATTTTTTTTTTAATTTTTTTCTTCTTCGCTATTTCTGTGCAAGAATCCAAAGCTCTACCCGATACTGTGCTTGGGTTCCAACTGCTGAAGTCTCTGTCAAAGCTCACTCCAGTCCATGTACACCTTCCCAGCCGTTGAAGCCCTCCCCAGCCCATCCTCAACCAAAAGGCCATATACAGACCCAGATTGTGCAAGTCTGCCCAGTTCTGACCTTAGTTCAATATTTACTATTATTTTCTGATTCTAGATCCTCTGTGTTCATCCCATGCTTCTTTGAACTCCGTCACCGTTTTCCTCTCCACCACCTCTCTTGGGAGCGCATTCCAGGCATCTACCACCCTCTCCATAAAGTAGAATTTCCTTACATTGCTCCTGAATCTACCACCCCTCAATCTCAAATTATGTCCTCTGGTTTTATCGTTTTCCTTTCTCTGGAAAAGATTTTGTTCTACGTTAATACCTTTCAGCTATTTGAACGTCTGAATCATATCTCCCCTGTCCCTCCTTTCTTCTAGGGCTTGCAGTCTATCCTCATACGTCTTCTGGGGGGATTTAGCTGCTCGTTGTTGGTGAAGATTTCAGGAGGTATACTTGGGAGGGGGGAGGTTGTAAAAATGGTGGGGAGTGCTCAATACCTAGCGTTTGCTATTACCTGTGGTTTCACATGTCTGCGGTAGGTCTTGGAACCTATTACCTGTGAATACAGGACCCCCCGTGTAATTAGATCCTTCTTCCACTACTTTGATAATGAAGGTTTTTGAACAATTTCTTCAGCAGAGATAATAACTAAAGTTTTGGCTCTTTTGAAATCTTTATTCTTGTGCCGATATAGGAGCTTACCTGGCAAGAACTCAAAGGGTACAGTAGGAAGAAGGGCTGGATAGTCCTTTCTTTGTTGCTCCAATCGCTTTCGTCTCTCTAGTTCTTCCTGCTGTGCTGCCTTTGTTCCCGCTTCCAATTGATCTTCTCTCAGGAGTTGTCTTAGTAGAAAGGAAGAACAGTTTTATTTTAAAATAAAAAGAAATGTCAACACTAATCACACAAACAGACGTCAATATTCATAAGATTTATGCGGTTAAAATCTTCCCCTTGGCTGAGCCCATACTGACTCCATCTCATTAAATCATGTTTGTGTACGCGTTTCACAATTTTATTTTTTTATAATTGTTTCTACCATTTTGCCCGGCACTGAAGTGAAGCTTACCAGTCTGTAATTTCCCAGATCGCCCTCCAATCTTCAGGTACTACAGATGATTTTAGTGACAGGTTACAGATCACTAACAGCAGGTCAGCAATTTCATGTTTAAGATCTTTTAGTACCCTGAGATGTATACCATCCGATTTGGCTTAGTACATCTTCCAGAAATACTTTTATTTGTACTTTTTCTTAAGTATTTTGACCTAAAACCTTGAACACAAGCTAGGGGTATTTTATTTTATTTATTTGTATTAAAATCCCATCCTCCCAGAAGAGCTCAGAATGGGTTACAAGTTTACATACATAATATATAGCAGATGTACAATGTCCTTGTAAGAAAATATCTGTTGGCCGCAATTTTCGATCTATTAAAGTGCGGCTTACAGAGCATGAATACAGAGTGACATAGCTCCTATAGTTGAGCATTGGAAAAAGATGGGCCACACTTTACATGACATTAGATGGAGGATAATTGATATGGTGCAAGTAGGGAGGGAGGAAATTATAAGAAAACTTTTAATTTAAAAGAACAAAAATGGTTATTTTGTCTCAATACCTTAGCGCCTAAAGGTTTGAATGAGGATCTTGATTGGATGTCCATTGTATGAGTAAGGATTTGGATATGTTGAATGAAGAATGGCTTTTCAAAGTTACGGCAGTTCCTCCTTATCAGGATTGAGTACATCATGTCTCACGGATTTAAATAGGGGAAACTGACATCAGATGCGGTCATTTTTAAGAATGCTAAAGTGTACCGTTGAGAGAGGTGAAGAATCCCGTGAAAGAAAGAGGACTCCGTGAGATAAAGTAATAAGTAAGATGTATAATTGTTTCTCTTGAGTTAAAAAGAAATGAAAATTAAAATGAAATAACCTGCGAAGCTGATATGTTTTTAATATTAAGTATTGTATTTTTCAGCAAAGACTGTTGGAGAAGCCTTGACCCGGAGGAAGATGTACTATTTTTCTAAATTTACATGTTTGTTTGGTTTTTTTCCAAGTATTTCTTTACAGTCCTTCAATATAGTCTCCCTGCTTTGCAATGACAGAGTCTCAACGTCCGGGAAGATTCATTATTCCATCCAAGACACCATTTTTGTTCAGTGGCCGAATGGCTTGGCTAACATCGGAAGAAAGCTCTTCCAGAGATGCAAAACGATGTCCATGCACAGGTTTTTTCAACTTTGGAAAAAGGTCAAAGTCTGGTGGTCTCATGTCTGGATTGTAGGGAGCATGAGGTAACACCTCCCAGCCGTATTCACATAGTTTTTCAAAGACAACATTCCCTATGTCCGGGTGAGCGTTGTCGTGAAGAATGAGTGGTCGGGTTTTGTGCATTTTTTGCAAAAAATCATAATACACTGTTAAGAACATAAGAATTGCCATCTCCAGATCAGACCCTGGGTCCATCAAGTCCAGTGATCCGCACATGCGAAGGCCCCGCCAGGTGTACCCTGGCATAGTTTTAGTCCCCATATCACTGTATGCTTCTCAAGGGAGATGTGCATCTAATTTACCCTTACCCGTATCACTCTACGCCACCCTTAAATCCTAGAACGGTGGATTCTGCAATTACTTCTTCTGGGAGAGCATTCCCAGTGTCCACCACTCGCTGCGTGCCACTTCTTCCACATGGAACTTTGTCTGTGTCGATGATGCCTTCATGATCATAAGCAAAAATTATCATTTGTTTGACTTTTGATTGAGCTCATCAAAATTTTTTTGGTCGTTGGGAAGATGGAGCTCTCTACTCGTCATTGAAAAACTGCGCAAATATGGCTGGAAGGTGTTACCTCATGCTCCCTACAGTCCAGACATGAGTCCACCAGACTTCGACCTTTTTCCAAAATTGAAACAACTTATGCATGAACATAAGAGCTTTCTTCAGCCGGTACCCGAACCATTCGGCAACTGATCAAAAACGGTGTCTTGGAAGGAATAATGACGCTTCCTGGACGTTGGGACTCGGTCATTGCAAAGCAGGGGGACTATATTGGACTGTAAAGAAATACTTGAAAAAAAATAAAACATTTAATTAAAAAAAAAAAAAAATAAGTGTGCATTATTTATGAAATGACCCTCGTATACTGAAACATGGACATGTCGGGAGAGGCAATCCTTACAACGCTTCAAAGTAGATAAGTGATTTTGTTAAAGAAATAAAGACATTCTCATAAGTATAATAAGAAAAAAAAGTATAAAAACAAGAAAAATAAACACATAACAGAAGGATACCATCTTGATCCGATGACAATAATGGCTGTGGTGAACACATGAAAAAAATTTTGAAAGCCAGCTGAGGATCGATAAAAGGTCAATAGGGGATATATATGGTTTTGTGAATTTGTAGTGTGTTCAACAGAAAAGGAAATGCATTTCTAGTTTTATTTCTCCAGTGTTGAAGTACTTAGCACCGCCAATAGAGGACCTCCTCCAAAGGCGTCCAGAACGTCCCGCCACCAAGCGTAGCAGTCACAGGCAGCATCCTTAAGCCTCTGAGGTACCAGCATCCAGAGCAGGATTAATTTGTCAAGGGCCCCTAGGCTCCCCTGCCCCACCCCGCCCCACCCTACCATGCGCCCAGGCAGAAACAGGAAGCTGTGTCAGAGGGAAGCTTTGAGCAAGCAGCACCGCTTGCACAATTATAGTTCCCATTGCTTTTCTTACCCACGTTGCTTGTCTTACTTTCCGTCAATGGGGGAGGGCTGTGTTGCCGATTGGGGTGGGGCCTGCATTGTCGATCGGGGGGGCCCGCTTTGCTGATCGATGCTGGAAGGGCCCATCGCCGTTTGGAAAAAACAATGTTGATGCCCTCCTTCATCGGGCCCCCCTTACCATTTTGGGCCCTAGGCACGTGTCTACTTGGCCTATTGGTTAATCCTGCCCTGTCAGCATCTGTGACTCAGGGACGCTGCTCCTGCCTACCAAGCTTGGCAAAAGGGACCCCCAGCCACTTACAAAGGAAGTCCTCAGCTGACAAAGCTTGAGGGTTCTCATCAGCCAGAGTATTGGGGGGGAGAGAGCACGCTCAGGAAATGTGGGGAGGGACAAGGGAGAACAGGAATGGGGATGGGACTTTTATACCGCGTTTTTGTGGTTACTTTTTTCTTTCTTTTTTTGTTTTTTTATGGGATAGGTATTTTGCTATGTGTAACTCACATATAGCATCTGTGCCCATTAAAAAAAAAAAAAGGTTTGGCATGTTATTACATTACATTACATTACATTAGTGATTTCTATTCCGCTTGTACCTTGCGGTTCAAAGCGGATTACATAAGAAGAAGCTGGACATTTCCAGGAGGGTACGTGACATTTAGGGTAGGACATAGTTACAGAATGAGTATAGACTTGGTAACATTGGGTGAGAGCAGTTATATTACATTACATATCAAATCTTTTTCCAGGCGTTGGTAGGTAATAAATCTGTAGGAAGAATTAGGTTTTATTTTTTATTTTTTTTATTTTTTTTATTTTTTTGGTCGGTTGAGGATATGGTGTCAGGGAGTGGGTAACCTGGTCGGTGTATGTGGAAGAGGAGATTAGGTGTTTTGAATATGCTTTTTGAAAAGTAGCGTTTTGAGTTCTTTGCGGAATGCTTTGAAGTCAGATGTTGAGGTTAACAATCTGGTTATGGAGGGTTCGAGTTTTGCTGCATGCGTTGCTATGAGGTTATCGTAAAGCTTTTTACGATGAGTGCCGTTGAGTGGTGGGTATGAGAATGGTGTCAGTGTTCTTCTTATTCTGGGTGGAAGGTTGCGGTGTAGGCGATCGATTAGATAGGCAGGTGCTGTACCTTTGAGTACTTTGAAGATTAGACAGTATAGTTTGAATTGGATTCTGGCTCTGATCGGTAGCCAATGTGAGTCTAGGTAGGCGTTAGTTATGTGGTCATATTTTCCGAGGGAATAGATTAGTCTGAGAGCCGTGTTCTGAATGGTCTGTAGTTTTTTGATCATTTTTGTAGGACATATTATAAAGATTATTATAAAGACTGTCGTCTTTCAAAGTGGTTTACATATATAGAGGTATTTATTTTGTACTTGGGGTAATGGAGGATTAAGTGACTTGCCCAGGGTCACAAGGAGCAGCACTGGGACTGATCTCACAACCTCAGGGTGCTAAGACAGCAGCTCTACCACTAGGCCTCTCCTAGTACAAGGGGGATAAAGGAGTTCAAGGGCGGGGAGAGAAAGAGCGAGCAAGTGCAGAGAGTTCAAGGGAGATGGGAGAGAAAGAAGAACAAAAAAAGAGTGCAAGGGAGATGGGAGAGAAAGAAGAACAAAAAAAGAGTGCAAGGGAGATGGGAGAGAAAGAAGAACAAAAAAAGAGTGCAAGGGAGATGGGAGAGAAAGAAGAACAAAAAAAGAGTGCAAGGGAGATGGGAGAGAAAGAAGAACAAAAAAAGAGTGCAAGGGAGATGGGAGAGAAAGAAGAACAAAAAAAGAGTGCAAGGGCACACCTTTCCAGGCATATGTCACACCACTGTGGTCCAGTGGGTGTATGCTCGCGACACATAAAAGCATTTGATTCATCCCTCACCTGATATTTCTTCTCATGTGTGAAGGTTTCTGTGCTCGCTTCTTTTTGGCATCTTCAGAGTGTGAAGAATTCTTGCGCTGGTTTTGTGAGGGATGCTCCTTCCGCTCACTTTTGTTTGAGGTAGTTGAACTGGAGCATTTTGACTCTCCACCTTCCTCGTGCTGAGCACCCTCAGCATCAAGTAAAGCTTCCTGGGATTGCTCTGATGAGAAAAGTCAACAATGCATTTAGGCTTTAGCATACTGTATGCAGCTCATAATTTCTAGGTAATGTAACATTTTGCTGTTCAGTTCAAAAATGGCAAGGGAGAATACGAGATAACTGGGAACAGAATGGCAAACCCAAAAAACAAACTGCAGACTCCTATGTACCAGACGCAGGCAATGTTTATTATACCAAATATTTTATGCAGTTGAAAATATAACAAAACATAGGGACCTGACACGGTCTGTGTTTCGGAAAACACTCCTTCCTCAGAGGCCCATGGTTACTAAGGTATAAGGTAAACCGCAAGAAAAGGTATAAAACAGCTTTTGTGTCGCACAAGTGGAGAAGGATACCATACAGACGGCTGTTTTATACCTTTTCTTGCGGTTTACCTTATACCTTAGTAACCATGGACCTCTGAGGAAGGAGTGTTTTCCGAAACACAGACCGTGTCAGGTCCCTATGTTTTGTTATATTTTCAACTGCATAAAATATTTGGTATAATAAACATTGCCTGCGTCTGGTACATAGGAATCTGCAGTTTGTTTTTGCTTTGGTTGGTGATACTGCAGTTGGATTCCTTTGTTTTGTCCTAACAGAATGGCAATATACAATGTTCTCTTGCCCAAATATCAACTGTACCTGAACATAACGTGCCTTGAACTACTACTTTCAAAGCTTGAACTAATTCAAATTTATTTTTCCCCTCCAAAAGCTCACCATCATCTTCATCATCTCCATCATTATCTTCCTCCATCTCATCCTCATCATCTTCCTCCTCCTCCTCCTCTTCCTCTTCCATGTCTTCTGGCCCCAAGTCTGGATCAAGATCTGGATCACTCCCTGAGATGGACTCGTCTGACATGGCTTTCCTCGGCAGTGCACACAGGGCATTACCTGCTCATGGTCTCCTGAGAGATCTCACTGGACAGAGGAAAACCACAAAAGTTCATGAACAGCTTTAAAAATAATCATGTTCTCCATTTCTGGACACCGTTTTATATCTTTTCAGTTAGCCCCATGTACTCTTCCATTTCTGTAAGCAGGTTTTCAGATACTGAAATAGGTTCTTGTAGCATAATCACATTGACCTATCAAAGCAGTTACAAAACTACAGCGTATTCCTTGACTAGAGTAAATTAGTTATAAGTAATCTAAGAAAACCTTTTATCTAATAGGACATTCTCCCTAATGAGATGATCTGAGGGAGGGGTGGCTGTGTGTGGAGACATTTCAAAGGTTCCACAACAAAAACAATCTTAAAGAAAATCCTAGGAAATCTGGCTGATGATTAATAATTGTGATAATACCAAAACAGATGACTGCAAGCCTTATAGTGCCTGCTTTTGATCTCTGTCTGTATTCTTTCTTTTTTTTTTTTTTACCCTTTAATCGGCAGATGGTGAAAAGAGCTACTTTACATAACTTGATGTTGAACGAGAGCAACAGGGCAAGTAACAGGTATTTGGAGATGCAGATCTCCCATAAGAGCCATAGAAACACATCTTGCTTCTGAGCAATAATGCCAAATAAAGGGTTAATGAGGTGTACCGTATATCCATTTAGTGACCTTTTCTTACAAACTTATTTAATGCAAAAAAAGGACATAGAAACATAGAAAATGACGGCAGAAAAGGGCCATAGCCCATCGAGTCTGCCCACTCCATTAACCCTCCCCCTAACTACCCTCCTAGGGGTCATGCTCTGAAAAGCTGAACCATGACGTTTTTAGCAGACGACAGTCACTACCCGAGTGGTATTCAGCGATTTCTTAACCACCGCCTGAGGCCTAGATGCAATAAAGTCGGCGATCCGCAAATGATTGTCACTAAAACGGTTTTGAATGGTTTAGTGATGATCGGATTTGCTGACCCGATGCAGAAAACAGCTCACCATGTGGTTTTTCTGCAGGATTGTTCATTCTCCGATCTGGCCATGCAAATAAGCTCATTAATATTGAAATGCCATGCAAACTAGCAGAGCGACTGATGCTCAACATGGCTTCCTGATGCTTACCTGTCCCACCAATACAAAAATCTTTATAACATGCCAAACCTTTTTTTTTTTTTTTAATGGGCACAGATGCTATATGTGAGTTACACATAGCAAAATACCTATCCCATAAAAAAACAAAAAAAGAAAGTCCCCCCCCCAAATAATGGCCCTCCCCAACATCTCCCGATGAACTAGCACAAGGGACCGACCCCCACCAAGCCAGCCCACTGCCTAAGTCCATGCCAATCCCCACCCCTCCCAACGTGAGAAAAAATTTGCTAGAGGGATGCCCACTCCCTCCGACCATGTCGACCCCCCACCCCGAGGAAAAAAAAAATTGGCAGGAGGGATGCCCACTCCCTCCTGCCAACGAAGATCTCCCTCGCGCCAGACGAAGCCCCCCAAACCATCCCCTACCCTTCCCCCAAAAAAAAATATAGGCAAGAGGGATGCCCACTCCCTACAGCCACTAGATGCTCCTCTGAACCTCCCTCCTCAACTCCCCCAGGACCTTTGTCTGAAGACAGCAGAAGGGAGTCAGCTCCAAGGCACGCCGATCCAAAATGGC
This sequence comes from Geotrypetes seraphini, assembly GCF_902459505.1. Classification (NCBI taxonomy): domain Eukaryota; kingdom Metazoa; phylum Chordata; class Amphibia; order Gymnophiona; family Dermophiidae; genus Geotrypetes; species Geotrypetes seraphini. The sequence goes on from NC_047100.1 coordinate 45,561,752, forward strand.
GGACCTTCCCCTCCTTGGTGCATCATGTGATGCATGGGGAGGGGGGTCTAAGGCCCTGATTTGCTCAGATGTCTAAGGCCCCTCCCCTTAGGCATATGAGCCAATCAGGGCCTTAGGCCCAGTATACAGACCCCATAGGAAGGCCTTAGGCATATGAGTCAATCAGGGTCTCAGGCCCCTCCCCGTGCATCACATGAGGCACCAAGGAAGGGAAGGCCTACCATTTTGGATTGGTGTGCCTTGGAGCAGGCTCCTTCCTGACTCCCCTCCTCCACCCCTCTACTTGATCCCATCTCACATACTGTTATTTCTCCCATCTGCCATATTCTCAACCTATCCATTTCCACTACAACTGTCCCCGCTGCTTTCAAACATGCGGTGGTTAAGCCGCTTTTCAAAAAACCCTCGCTGGACCCCACCTGCCCGTCCAACTAACGCCCTGTCTCCTTTCTTCCGTTCATAGCCAAGCATGCTGTTCTCCATCGCTACCTGGTATTCCTTTCAACTCAACAGATTCTTGATCCTCTAAATTCTGGCTTTCAATCCACCAAAGTCTGCAGTGACTTATTCATGGCCAGATCTAAGGGCCTTTATTCAATCCTCATCCATCTTGTCTGCTGCCTTTGATACTGTTAATCACAGCTTACTTTCCTTGCTTGAATCTGTCCTCTCCTGGTTTGCCTCCTGTCTCTCCCATCGCACCTTTAGTGTATGTATTGGTGGGTCCCCTTCTGCTGCTACCCTGCTAGCAGTTGGCATACTCCAGGGTTCTTAGGACCTCTTCTCTCTCTACACCTCTTCCCTCGGTGCCTTGATCTCCTCCCATGGCTTTCAATATCACCTATATGCTGATGACTCCCAGATCTTTCTCTCTATACCCAAAATTTAATCTAAAGTCCAAGAAAAAGTCTCTGCCTGTTTGGCCCAAGACTGAGCTGCTCCTCTATCTGCTCTTCCTCATCCATGCTCCATCTCAGTAAATACTATCATCATTCCAGTCTCCTCTTCTTGCAACCTTGGAGTCATCTTCGATTCCGGCGTCTCATTTTCTACGCACATCCAACAAACTGCTGTCGCTTCTATCTCTACATCACCACCAAAATTCACCTCTTCCTCTCTGAGCACACTGCTTGGACTCTTGTCCACACTCTCATAACCTCACACTTATATTATTGCAATCTACTTCTAACTATTTTTCCACAGTGCCGCCTCTCCCCCTGCAATCTGTGCAAAACTCTGCTGCATGACTCATCCTCTACCAATCTCGCTATACTCATGTCACCCCTCTCCTTAAATCACTTTACTGACTCCCTAGCCTCCTTCGCATACAGTTCAAGCTCCTATTGCTGACCTACAAGTGTGTTCATTCTGCTGCTCCTCAATATCTCTCTTCTCTCTCCTTATACACCTCCCAGAGAACTCCATTCCTCAGATACTACTTATCACTTATATAACGCTGAAAGCCGTATGCAGCGCTGTACATTCTGGCATTTATAGAAAGTCCCTGCTCGGAAGAGCTTGCAATCTAACTTGGACAAACAGACATGACATATAGGGTTGGGGATACAGAACCCAAGGTGAAAGGAGTTAGGAGTTGAAAGCACTCTGAAAGAGGTGGACTTTTAACTGGGCCTTGAACACTGTCAGAGACAGAGTCTGCCATAGGGATTCGGGCATCTTGTTCCAAGCATAGGGCACAGCAAGGCATAAGGGACGGAGTCTGGAGTTGGCACTGATAAGAGGGACTTACCAGCTGAGCGGAGCATAGCAGGGGGGGGGGATCATAGGGAGAGATAAGTGAAGAGAGATAGTGAGGGGCAGCTGACTGAATTTGTAGGTCAGTAAGAAGAGTTTGAACTGTAGTCTGAAACAGATGGGAAGCCAATGAAGTGACTTTAGGAGAGGGGTAGCATGGGTATAGCGGCTCTCCTGGAATATAATTCGTACAGCTGAATTCTGGACAGCTTGAAGAAGAGCAAGATGGCTAATTGGAAGGCCTGAGTTGCAGTAGTTTCAAGTTTATTATGGTTTGATATACCACTTTAATGTCAAAGCGGTTTACAATATAAAACAATTTTTAAAACAAACAAAAAACAATCTAAACGCGAGGTGAAGAGGGCGTGGATAAGTGTTCTGGTAGAGTGCTCAGAAAGGAAGGGTCAGATTTTGGTAATATTATAGAGGAAAAAGCAGCAGGTTTTAGCGATTTGTTGTATCTGGGTAGTGAAGGAGAGAGAGGAGTCCAAGATAACCCCAAGATTAAGAGCAGACAAAACAGGAAGGATGAGAGTGTTGTCCACAGAGACGGAGAACGAGGGAAGCGGAGAAGTGGGTTTAGGCAGGAAGACGAGCAGCTCTTTTTCAGCCATATACAATTTTAGATGGCTGTGAGACATCCAGGTGGCAATGTCGTACAGACAGGTTGGTATGGGTTTCAGTAGAGATATTTGGTGCAGAGAGATAGATCAGGGAACCATCAGCATAGAGGCGATACTGGAAGACATGGAGGAGATCAGCGCTCCACGTGAGTTTCAAGTTTATTAGGCTTTTATATACCGCCTATCAAGATTATCTAAGTGGTTTTACAATCAGGTATTCAAGCATTTTCCCTATCTGTCCCAGTGGGCTCACACTCTATCTAACGTACCTGAGGCTATGGAGGACTGAGTGACTTACCCAGGGTCACAAGGAGCAAGTGTAAATTGAGAAAAGGAGTGGTTCCATGACAGAGCCAATCAATAGCAGGAAAGCTGTGGAGGAAGAACCACCATTGAATACACTGAAGGTGCAATGGGAGAGACAGGAAGAAAACCAGGAGAGGGCAGAACCCTGGAATTCCAGCAATGACAGCATCAAAGGCAGTAGACAGATTGAGAAGGATGAGAATAGAGTAGAAAGGCCTTTGGATCTGGCCAAGAACAGGTCATTGGAAACTTTAGTAAGGGCAGTTTCCATGGAATGCAGTAGGTGAAAGCCCGACTGAAGCAGATCCAGAATAGCATGGGATGAGAGGAAGTTGAGGCAACAGTGGTGAACAGCATGTTCAAGTAACTTGGATAAGAAGGGGAGGAGGGAGATGAGGGAGTTAGAGAGAAACATGGGGTCCAGTGAGGGTTTTTTGAGGAGGGGGTATGATAACAGCATGTTTGAAGGCATCAGGGACAGTTGTAGTGGAGGGCGATAGGTTGAGGATGTGACAGATAGGAGAGATGACAGAGGGAGAGATAGCACAGAGTAGATGAGCGGGAGTCGGATTGGAGGAGCAAGTAGTGGGTTTGGAGGATGAGAGAAGATGTGTGGTTTCCTCCTCAGTGATCTCAGAGAAATAGGAGAGGGTGGCAGGTGTTGAAGGGAGGTTAATAGAAGGGGCAGATGGAAGGAGGGGAGAGGGAGTAGTCTGGCTGAGAGTTCCAAGGTGCATATTCTGAATCTTATTGTAGAAAAACTCTGCCATTGTCTGGGGAGAAATTGAAGGGGGGATAGGCAGTGATGGTGCTTTGAATAGGGAATTTAGTGTGGTAAAGAGATGACGAGGATTGGAGCTAAGAGAAGTGGTTAAGAGGACATAATATTCTTGTTTGGCCAGCGAGAGGGCAGACTGGAATGATGTCAGCATGAATATGAAGTATATGAAGTCAGCGAGCGTACAGGATTTAAGCTAGAGACGTTCAGCGTAACGGACACATGAGTGCAGGTAGCGGATGCGAGCAGTGAGTCAGGGTTGGGGTTTGGCACGTCTAACAGGATGTGAGATTGGAAGAGCATGGGTATCAAGATCAGAGGAGAGAATGGTATTATAAGAGAGGACAGCTTCAAAACAGTCTTGTTTGATATAGTAGTTGAGCAGAGGGATGAGAGTTCTGGGATCAATAGCCCTGAAAGTTCCTGAATATGTTGGTGGTGATTGGCCAGATCTGGGGGGCTAGGGTGATAAATTATGACCGTTAACAGGTGATGGTCAGAGAGGGGGAAGGGTGGTATTGCAGAATTTGGGGTTGAGCAGTTGGAGGAAAGAATTAGGTCTAGGTAGTGTCCTTTCTGGTGTGTACGGGTGGTGGAGCACAGCAGGAGATTGTAGGAGGATGTTAGGGAAAGGAACTTAGAGGCGAAGGAGTTGGAGGGGTCATCGACATGGATATTGAGGTCACCGAGGATGAGAGAAGGGGATGAGGGCTTGAGGAAGGAGGAGAGCCAGGAGTCAAAACAAGGAAGAGCAGGATGTACCAGGGGGTCGGTAGATGACTTCTACTCAGAGGTAGGGGAGCAAAAAGACGGATGAAATGGACTTCAAAGGATGAAGAACATTGAGATGGTGGTGGGAAAAAGGGGTTGAAATCTGCAAGAGGGTGAGTAGTAGCAGCCCAATGCCTCCTCCTTGACCAACCAGGCGAGGCATGTGGGAGAAAAGGTAGCTTCCGTGACACAGGGCAGCAGCTGAGGTACAGTCATCAGGGCAGACCCAGGTCTCTGTTAGTGCAAGCAAGAGGATAGATTGAGAGATGAAGAGGCCATGTATGTAGGCAAACTTGTTGGGAACTGAGCAGGCATTCCATAAGGTACAAGAGAAGGGCAGGGAGTAGAGGGGAGGAGAAGAATAGAAATAAGGTTGGTGGTATTGCGGGTTAGTCTGTAGGAATAAGGTGGACGGTGGTTGGGAAGACCTGGATTGGGATTGATGTCCCCGGCGGAAAGCAAGAGGAGGAAGGTACAGGTGAGGGGAGGGGAGGCAAGGGAGCACCTGCTGCTGCAACATGGGTGAGGTGCATGCAGGAAGAGAGGGGATAACAAAATGAGGGGAAGAAAGTATAGGATCTTTATAGCGGAGACGAGGGTAGAGGATAAGAAGAAGGGAGAGGCAGTGGGTTTAAAGAGTGAAGGGTGAACTGTTAAGGTGCTCAGTGGCTTGGGGAGAAGGGAAAGATTGGGGATGGTTAAAATCAGCAGGAAGGGAAGTAAGGGAGTCATAACAGTGGAAGAGGAAGGGAAACTAGAAAGCTTGGTTTCTGGAGAGCAGAGGGACATGCGCAAAGGTAGAGTATAAGTGTTGTAAAGAGGCAGTGAGGATGAGATGAGGGATAAAAAATGTTTCTGCTCACACCAGACTGAAAAGGATCACTCTATGCAGTTTTTAAATCACCTGGTCATGTGATGATTCAAGGAGTGGAGGAGAGGAGGAAGTTAAGAGCAAGTAGACAAAGCAAAGAACACACACACACCAATATCAATGAAATCGACCCATATAACCCATATAACAAATATTGCATTTCCTGTACCACCCATCCCAAAACAACAAAAGAAAAATCTTAAGTTACATCAGAGCCCCCTTCCAAATGGAGAGACTTGTTTCTGACATTTTTCCCATATTTCTATAACCCAGTATTAAATAGAGGATGGTATCTTTGTAGAAATGTAAGTGAAAGGAATTGCGTTTCAAACTATGTGTTTTATAGGATAGGGATTGTATGTAGGGTTCCCAAATTACTAAAAAAAAAAATTTGTCTTTTAAGTGAAAATTTAGCTCTAGTTTTTCCAGCAACACTGTCCTTGTATCCCTACTAGATGATCTTCACAGAAACTGAGATAGGGGATTTGCCTCAGTGTTACTAATGCAAGCATTCTCAATACCTTTTGACACTGTGGATCACAATATTATGCTTGTACAACTGGCAAAACACTGAACAGTATTTGCATGGTTCATCCTATCTATCAGACAGACAACTGTCTTTTTATCAACTCCTTCGAACATAAATCTAGCAAATATGGCCATCAAGTTATCAAGAACGTTAGCCAGAATACAAAAATAGAAACATGATGGCAGATAAAGGCCAAATGGTCCATCCAATCTGCCCATCCGCAGTAACCATTAGCTCTTCCTCTCTCTAAGAGACCCAATATGTCTATCCCAGGCTTCCTTGAAATCAGACACAGTCTCTGTCTCCACCACCTCTACCGGGGAGACTGTTCCACGCATCTACCACCCTTTCTGTAAAAAACTATTTCCTTAGATTACTCCAGAGCTTATCACCTTTTAACTTCATCCTATGCCCTCTCACTACAGAGTTACCTTTCAAATGAAAGAGACTCCACTCATGTGCCTTTACATTACGTAGGTATTTAAACATCTCTATCATATCTCCCCTCTCCCGCCTTTCCTCCAAAGTATACAGATTGAGATCTTTAAGTCTGTTCCTATATTCCTTCTGATGAAGACCACATACCACTTCAGTAACCTTTCTCTGGACCGACTCCATCCTTTTATATCATTTAAAGATGCGGCCTCCAGAATTGTATACAATATTCTAAAGGAGGTCTCACCATAGTCTTATACAGAGGCATCAATACCTCCTTTTTCCTACTGGCTGTACCTCTCCCTATTCAACCTAGCATCCTTCCAGCCTTTGCTGTCACCTTTTCAACCTGTTTGGCCACCTTAAGATCATCAAGGTCTGATCCGGAGATGGCAATTCTTATGTTCTAAAGCAATTGTTTTAATTTTTAACTGTATTTTTATTAGTATCTCAGTTTTAAAATAATTATTTTTATTTGTATACGTGCTCTGGAGCTGGGATAACATCAAAAAAACCTAAACCGCAACAAAGAAAAAAAAAAAGCAGCATACCTATACTGTACTCACTTTTATATGCATATTCTATAACAGAAAAGAAAAACATTGCGTTAACTACTTTAAGTGGTCAAAAAGCACAACTGCTGAAAAGAAATTACTACAGTACTACTATTAATTATTTCTATAGTGCTCCCAGACGTATACACTACTGTACATTAGATAGCATGATGACAAATTATAAGTAAATACTAGTAATTGCAACACTTACTCAGACCTAATTATTTATTTGGTCGGGGTTACTGATGAATTCTAAAGGTCAACAAATAGAAATAAATTTAGAATCTGACAAGTTTGAGAAAACAGAAACCTTATACAAAACCAATAAAGCAGTTTTTAGCGCCAGCTGACGCACTGAACGCCTTGTGCTGCTCCAACACTCAGGACTCCTTTTACGAGGTGCGCTAGGGCCTTAACTCGAGCAGATGATAGATTTTCGGCTAGCGCAGGCTATAGCGCACGCTAATCCGGTGCGTGCGCTAAAAACACAAGCGCACCTTCGTAAAAGGAGCCCCCAGAGTGCCTATGAGTGTTGGAGCAGTGCACAGCATTCAGTGTGCCGGCCAGTGTTAAAAACCACTTTCACGGTTTCGTAAAGAGGGGGATAAAGGAATACAATGTTTGGAAAATCACATCCCAAAATATATGTCTTTACACTTTTCCTACTATTCTTATTAGCATCATGAGACTATCGACACATTAGTATTCCATAAATAAATTTTAAAAAATCACAGTTTTAAGTTATTCAGAACATTTGCAACTTGTGAGTGAAATATGTTCAAGGCCCTTATTGTGATTTTTTTTTTTTTAAATAAGCACAAGTATTTTCAATATAAACACGACCACATTACAGAGCATACCTCAACTCACACTGGCTTCCAATTCCAGCAAGAATACTATTTTAATTCTATTGTCTACTATTTAAAACTTTAAACGGAGAAAGCCCAACCTAACAACCGCCTCATCCAAACCACCTCAACCAGACATAGGAAAACTCACACCCCATTCATACACCCTACAATCAAAGAAGTTAAATGGAAAAAAACTATATCATGGCCTCCTAGCCACTCAAGCAGCAAAACTAGACAACCAAATCTCCAATCGACTGATAATGACCCCAGACTACAAAACATTCAGAAAAGAAATAAAGACTATACTTTTCAAGAAATCCCTGAAAAAAGACTTAACACCACAAGTTTCCTTCTTTCCTCCCACTAACTCCCCGAAACAACCTGCTCTACTCTTCATCTTCCCTGAAAATGACCAGATATCTTTTTGTAATCCACCTTCTATAACTCTTTTGTAATCCGCCTTGAACCGCAAGGTAATGGCGGAATAGAAATTCCTAATGTAATGAAGGACACATGGAAATCAACCCAGTTTGGTGAAAGCCAAAAAGGTATCCCTACAGACCAATCTCCATGCAAGTATATCTGCCCTGTGCTCCATCTTTAGGGCCCCTTGCTTACTTCCAGTTAATCTCTCTCCTTCTCCAGCCTGGTTTGCATCCATTATGAAGAACAGAAGCACTCAAGGGATTCGTCACCTAACTCCAGCTCCAAAGCATGTATACAAATAAACTGAGATACTAATAAGAAAAAATACAGTTACCTCATTAAAACAAACTAAATTAATCTAAAAGTCAAACAAAAACACACCTTTAAGGAAGCAAGATGCTTACTATGAAACGCTTTACTGTAGGCTTCATTCCAGTGGTTTGCACTAACCTACATTTTACCTTCTTTACCAAAACATACTGGGAAAAGATGCAAGCTAAATCCTAATCATTATTTGAGTAGTAGCAGAGGAAGGGATCTAGCCAAAGCCATCATCCTCTTCCTTCAGATTTGTTTTTTCAAGGCCAAAAGCGAGGTGATGAAGAGACTAATATGGCAATATAGCACTATTAAAGGCTAACTCTGCTCGATTAACCCTTTCAGGACCATAAGGATCGTAGGCCAATTTTTGTGGTTTTGACGACATTTTTATGGTAAAAAGGGCTTGCAGATGCCAAAAAATTGATTTTTTTTTGTGAAATATCATTATTTTTATTTAAAAAAATCACACTTCTGGCTTATGGACAGTGTGGCAAGTGAATCTTCTCGTCAATCTGGCAACGACGCTAATGAATGAATGTCGGAACCAGTTTGTTTACATAAAGGCAGTATCCTATGGACTCCGTACATATCAAATTTAGAACTGTAGACTATCCCAATCAAAATTTATAGGATTTTAAAGTTATGGGACAAATATGTCCCTTGGTCCTGAAAGGGTTCCTTAGTTCCACAGTAGAAAATCACATCTGCTCGCCCACCCCACATTTGTAGATGTGAAATTAACATCCCTCGACATACTGGATACGGATTTCAAGGTTCCTATCTAATCTTGGCTTCTACCCACATTATGATTTCCTAGCAAATGGCTAGTCAACGACTCAGACCCCCCCAAAGAACAGTGTTATCCTTTCGGGGGGCCGCAATCCAGTCGGGGTTTCCCTAATGAGATCTCTGTGCATGCACTGCTTTCAATGCATATTCATTGGGGAAATCCCGACTGGATTGCGGCCCTCCAGGAGGGACTTTGGGCCCTGGAAAAGCGCCGGGCGGTAACGAGACATCTTAGGAGAGCGACGGACTAAAACCCGGCGCCCGTGAACTTTGGCGCGTTCAATCTCCCACCACAAAGAGCTCCTGGAAGGGGGGGTGGGGGGGACGAGGGAGATTCTCCAGGGAGCCCCGTCTCGGCGCCTCGGGCCTTTCATTGTTCGCCCCGCTCTCACCTCTCCGGCTGGGCCCTCTCGACGCCGCCCTCGCGCTCCGGCCCCCGCCAGAACCTTCCCCCCCTCTCTCTCTCTCTCTCGTCCGGGGTCCGTCGCCGTAACCGTCCCGGCGCAGCCAGTGTGTCACCGAGCTCGCCCGCCCCCCGGACAACACGCGGCTCCGACAACTGGGTTCCGGCTCGCGCAGCGTTGCTTTTTGTTCCTACCCGTCGGAAATGGGACTCTTCTTTTTTGTTTTTTTCACATCAGTTCAATAAAGAATGGAATATTCTGTACTTTATGGGACGCTCAAATCCCGGTTGGAAATATTTTCTTCCCTTTTATTTTATTGACGCTAGGAAGCTAAGCAAACAAGTCTGGCTAGTTGAAAGATACATCACAGTGCGAAGACATCAAATTCAGGTTTTGTGTTTAGATCTATTTTTGGGGGGGAAACCCCCCCCCCCCCAAAAAAAAAAAAAAAAAAAACACCACCATTTTGTGGCTTGCAGTGCCTAACAGAATTTAAACTACCAAGCTTCAATGGTGTTCAACTAAGAAACAAGTTTAAAAACTTTAAACTCTGCTCAGGAAACAAAAAAAGAGATGATGATAAGGAGCTTCTAAGGACAGCCAATCAAATCCACTACACCAGGTCCTCTGATGGTCATCAAGCTCTAACAGGCAGGCCAGGCGGCTTACCAAAGGTTAAGCCAAAGCCAGCATGCCTTCCCTTAAGAGTCACCTGGGTCCTGAAAGAGCTTGTTAGCAGCTTGTTCTGGAACTGCCCTTTTCAGCACCTTTCCTCACTCGGGGCGAGTGGACATCTCCCAGGTGCCTTTGCAAGATCTATATGCAAATCAATGCCACACATCACTACTCAGGCTCCCTCTGCTGGCTGGTGACGGGGACCTCACCCTGTCACACCCCCCCCCCCACCCCATTCCAAGGATGGCAGGCCTGCCAGACGGATGAAAAGAGGACCCGGCCAGCTGACCAATGTCTGAGGTTAGTGGACGAGGGGGGGGGGGGGCGGTCAGGGGCAGGTTTGCTGGCAGGAGAAATTGGGATCCCTCCTTCTGTTGACACGTTCGGGGAGGAGGGGGTTCAGGGGGTGTAGGTTTGCTGGCAAGAGGGCTTGGGATCCCTCCTACCCCCAGCTTCAGGGGGGCGTCCATCTTCAGCAGAAGGGCTTGGAAACTCTTCTGCTGGTATTCACAGCTTTGGGGGGGTGGGGGTGTCGGCAGGAGAGATTGGGCATCTCTCATCCCATGGAGTTTCGTGCGGGGGGGGGGGGAACACAGACGACAGTTGCAGGATTCTGCAACCGGTATTGTTTATAACAGACACCGGTTACAGAATCCTGCTTTTAGGCAAAGGACTGGCCCCTCCTTTGCCTAAAAGGTCTGATATTAGGTGTTTGGGACTTGGGCGATTTTTTGGTCGGGAATGTGTTGTAGGGATAGACGTAGTGGCAGTCTGGGCGAGTAGATTGCTGAACGTAGAGGTAGGCCATTCTAAAAAAAAAAAAAAAAAACACCTCATTTTGGACATTTCTTTTGAGAATGGACTTTTCCCTGCTGCCTACTTTCAGCGTCTAGTGACTTAGGCCAAAAGGGGACTTAGACGTGTTATTTTTTTATTATGCCTCTCTAAGTCCAATTTGTGCCTAGAGTGCTAGTCGCCCAAAGTTGGCAGCATCTAAAGTCCATTCTCAAAAAATACATCCAAAATATTTTTTTTTGAGAATCATCTAATTATACGTCCAGCCGTTTGACTGTCGAGACTGCCAAGTCATCTATCTTTATACCGCATTCTTGTCAAAAAATTTGTCCAAGTCCAAAACACCAGGGCCTGCCGTCCTCACCCCCACCCCAAAGGCCTGCATGTTTTCCCCCTTCTTCCCAATCTCACCTTCAAGATTTGGCCCTACGTTCCTTCCTTCCCTCCATCCCGGCTTCCCGGTCTCATCTTCTAAGCAGCCTGCCAAGGATCGCCGGTCAGCTGTAGCTATCCTAGCAGGCTGCTGTAGCCTCAGCAGCACATTCCCTCTGCCACGGTCCCATACATCAGAGGAGGGGCAGGACCGCGGCAGAGGGAACGTGCTGCTGAGGCTATGGCAGCCTGCTATGATCACTACAGCCGACCGGCGATCCTCGGCAGGCTGCTTAGAAGATAAGACCAGGAAGCCGGGATGGAGGGAGGAAAGGAACAGCGGGCTAAATCATGGGCCAAATTCAATTACCCTGTGGGCCAAATTTGGCCTGTGGGCCAGAGTTTGACACCCCAGCACTAGGGAATGCACTGGAAGGCAAAGCAGTCAGGGTCTTTTCAGAGTATGCCATATGCAGACGTCTATGTCAACAGGCAGGGGAGGCACCAAGAGTGCTCCTTGAGACTGGAAGCTCACTTGTTGTTTTGGTGGGCAGAAATTCACCTGCAAGCATGTAGCGGGAGTGGCCGTTCAAGCTAATTATCTGAGCAGGCAGACCCTGAACCCTGGGGAGTGGTCTCTATCCCGGACAGCATTCAACAGCATCGTGCATCACTGGTGGCATCCGTCATTCAATCTGATGGCGAAAGCAGCCAACAAGAAAGCCTAATTTTTTCAGCTGAAGATGTGAGCCCAGAAATACTGGCATAAACAATCGGGTACAGCAGTGGCCAGAGACAGGGCTACTGTACGTGTTCCCTCCTTGGCCCATAATAGGCTGGGCCATTCGAAGAATAGCAACTCACCCAGGATTCATAATCCTGGTAGTTTTCTGATTGGCCACGTCAGCTGTGATACGTGGCTCTGGTACATCTGAAGAGGGACAAGAGACTCAGACTACCTCTTCATACAACTCTTCTCTTGCAGGGTCCAGTTGCCCTGGAGGATCTGGAATGCTTTGGGTTTATGGCATAGTTCTTGAGTACGTGACACTAGTGTGGAAGTGCTATTTGAAGGTGATCATTACTCCCCTCCTCAGGTCTAAGAAACTGGCGAATGTCGTAGTCTATGCTAAGACTTGGAGGATGTTTCACTGCTGGTGTGCTAACACCCTGGTGTCAGTAGTCTTGGCTTTTTTCCAAGATGGACTCGAGAAGGGCAACCTGCACTAAGAGTGTGGGAGATTTTATAGACACCAAAAATATATACAAGAATGAGAAAGAACAATTTACTCTCACAAAAATACCTTTCTCAAAAACTTTCAATAATGCTTGAACAGAATCACCTAGGAATGTTGTTCTGCAGCAACAAAGCTTTTAGACTTCATTAATTGTCTAAATCTCTGTTGAAAGGGGAGAGCCTCAGATCCCCGTGCGTTGTGCAACATTAACAACCGCACTAGAAAGGAACCTCACGGATGTGCGGTATACAAGAATAAATTTATTATTATTAAGCTCACTGGCTCATACTTCCCCTCCTACCCGTCAGAATCAGATGTTAACCACTTAGCAATCTTTAGAAAATCATAAAACTTAGCTTTGACTTCAGGGCAGGGTTGAATGTTAGAAAGTAAATGTTGAATTTTTCTGCATCTCTGCCAGTCCCTTCGCCGACGTTAAGCTAGCTGTCGTTTCGCCTTCAAGCTGCGTCAGGCTATGGACCGATTATCTAGAAAAAGTAAGGAAAAGTGTTGAAGTGTTTCATGCAGCAGAAAAACATTCTCCAAATAACACTGCAACTTACTGTGGCGTTTAACCTTTCACGCTCACCGTGGTAGAGATAGCAGCAGTTTGAACTGCCTCCTATTTAATGATATCTGACATCACTCACACTTACAGCTGAGCAGCGAGTCAGGAGCCTCACTCTCATGCTGAACACAGACTCGTGGTACACAGTCATTATTTTACATATATAGATTGTCAAAATAGAAGTACTCCAGGCCCATGGCAATATATTAAAAAAAGTGCCACTCAATCTTTTAATTTAACCCATCTGGTTCTTCAGAATGCAAGTGGAAAATCCATTTCTGCTCTTTCTTATGTAAAACCAATCTTCTGTCTCCTCCTCTTGGCATCGGTGGCACATGATCCAAAATAAAACATCGGAATTCCCTGGTGCTATGGCCTGCTGTGTTAAAATGTTCGACCAGTGGTTTTTCAATCCTATTACAGGTCAAACTGCTCTGATGTTCACTTATCCGTCCCCGAAAGGGTCTTGACGTTTGCCCAATGTATAACATCACAAAGGGGGTATCACAAGAGGTTTTGTATCGAAGCCTATATGATTTTTTAGTCTGTGGATGTACAAAGCTGCCATTGCGCTCCAGGGCAGATTCACACGTCTTGCATTTACCACATTTAACATGGCCCAAGTCTGCACACATCTAACAATTTCAACACCTGATCACTTTTTCTCGATCCAGAAGGAGTGAAGGCAGGTAGGCATACTTTTTGGTTGATGTGGAAGCTGGAAACCACTTTTGATAAGAAAGATGGGACTGTGCGTAAGACACCAGAATCTGAAATTCTGAGGAAGGGAACTGTGCATGACAAAGCCTATAGTTCCGACACTTGTCGGGTTGAGGTAATCATCAACAAAAATGAGATTAGGTTTATACCTTGCTAATATCTTTTCCAGTACTTACATGTATCATTGTGGACAAGCGGGTTCTCTCCCCCAGGCCGTGAGCCTCCGCAGAAGGAATCCACGCTGGATTTTTTTCTCTAACCCTTCTACTTCACAGAGTTCAACTGCCATCTACAGTTAGTCCCCAAGCAAACAAGAGCTGTTCAACGCCAGCAACAGATCTGTTCAGCTCCAACAATTAAGATATGAACTGAGAACAACCATCAACAAAATGCATTTATTTATTAAAATTTCTATACCGTTCTCCTAGGGGGATCTCAGAACGGTTTACGTTAATTTATTCAGGTACTCAACCATCTGTCCCAGTGGGCTCACAATCTATCTAATGAACCTGGGGCAATGGGGACTTGAACCCACAACCATAGGGTGCCATGATTGTACTTATAAACCCTGCACCACACTCTCAGACATCGCATAGTAGAAAGTAGCAAGGCAACCATTGTCTGATAGAGATGATAAACATAGTTAAAGCATGGTAAAACATAAAATGACATAACATGGTGAGTATAGAATAGCAGAGCATAGCACAGCAGTCATAGTATTACAAGCATGGCTAGCAAAGTGAAACATGACTTAGCAAAAATGGTATGGCAAACATAGTATAGTAAATATGGTCTAGTGCAGGGCTAGGCAATTCTGGTCCTCGAGAGCAGGAGCCAGGTCAGGTTTTCAGGATATCCATAATGAATATGCATGAGATCTATTTGCATGCACTGCTTTCATTGTATGCTAATAGATCTCATGCATATTCATTGGGGAAATCCTAAAAACTCGACTGGATTATGGCCCTTGAGGAGGGACTTTGACACCCCTGATGTATGAGATGGATTTGCATGCACTGCCTCCTTGAGATGCAAATCTATCTCATGCATATTTATTGTGGATATCCTGAAAACCTGACCTGGCTCCGGCTCTCGAGGACCGGAATTGCCTACCCCTGGTCTAGTGCAGTGGTTCCCAACCTTGTCCTTGAGGACCACCAGGCCAATTGGGATTTTGGGATAGCCCTAATGAATATGCATAAGGAAGATTTGCATGCCTTTCACCTCCATAATATGCAAATCTCTCTCATGCATATTCATTAGGGCTATCCCAAAACCCGACTGGCCTGGTGGTCCTCCAGGACTGTCGGGTTTTCAGGATTTCCCCAATGAATATGCATGAGATCTATTAGCATACAATGAAAGCAGTGCATGCAAATAGACCTCATGTATATTCATTGGGGAAATCCTGAAAATCCGACTGGACTGCGGCCCTCGAGGACCGACATTGGACACCCCTGCCTTAATGAATATGCATGAGAGAGATCTGCATATAATGGAGGTGCCAAGCATGCAAATCTGATCCATGCATATTCATTACGACTATCCTGAAAACCTGACTGGCCTGGTGGTCCTCCAGATTAGGGTTGAGAATCTCTGGTCTAGTGCAGACATGGGCAACTCCGGTCCTCGAGGGCTGGAATCCAATCGGGTTTTCAGGATTTCCCCAATGAATATGCATTGAAAGCAGTACATGCAAATAGATCTCATGCATATTCATTGGGGAAATCCTGAAAACCGATTGGATTCCGGCCCTCAAGGACCAGAGTTGCCCATGTCTGGTCTAGTGTATTAGGACAAAGATGGTGAACAGTATGACAAGGTGTGGAAGAACATTGAATGAGAAAACATGGTATGGGACAAATCACATAGCATTTGAGATTAGAGGGTCAGGGCACTTTGTTAGGTTAGGAGAATTTGGATTGCCTTCCTGAAGTTCTTTTCCAGGCGTTCTCAAGGTGAAGGGAACGTGTAATTGCTTTTCATTTTGCAAGTGGAGTGGTCAATTAGGGCAGAAGTTTGGAGGCCATATAGGCTGGTACCATGTCATGGAAGAGTTTGTAGGCCATTACTAGGCCTTTGAGTATACATCATTTGTCAATCAGTAGCCAGTGGGCAGCACGCAACTCCAGGGCGATCAAGTTTTGTATGTGGAGGTTCTTCAGGAGTTGGATAGCGGCATTTTGTACTCGGAATCGATGGAGTTTTTTTTGCAGCGCGCCCATTTAGGAGTTGTCCATAGGGGAGAAGACAAAGGCATAAAGTAGTTGAATGAAGTCTGGCTTTGAGAAGAATTGTCTGATTTTCAATAGTTGTTGGAAATAGTAGAACGAGGCGGATACTACTTGGGAGATATGGTCGGAGAACGTCAAATATCACCCCTAGGCTGCATACTTTGTCTTTGGCTGAGAGGGTGGTTAATTCCCAAGAGATCGACAGGCGGGTAAGTTCACATCATCTCTCCATATCCAGAGGAGCTTGATTTTCTCTGCATTTATTTGCAGTTTGTTTTGGGACATTCAGCTTTTTATTTCTGAGAGGCAGTCGTGTAGTTTGTAGCATCACAGAAGCTCACTGACACTAGAAATACAATATTCTTTATGGCCCAAAGGGCTGACTGACATCCAAGCTACAGACTTGGAGAATAACAAACTGAATGAGACAGTAGGCAGACGCAAAAATGACAGGGCGGGGGTCCAGAATGACACACCTATCTATTGGAAAAGATATTATCAAGGTAAGAACCTAATCTCTTTTTCCAGTGTAATAGGTGTGTCATTCTGGACAAGTGGAATGTACAAAAGCAGTTCCAGAATTAGGGCAGGATGACTACATCAACACGTAGCAATGAGGACCCTCCCTGCCACCACATCCACTCTTTAAAACTTAGCAAATGTATGCAGAGTGGACTAAGTCGCCACCCTACAAATCTCTGCTGGAGAAACAGCCCTAGCTTTTGCCCATAATAAAGCTACTGTTGGTCGAATGTGCTCGTACAGAAACAGGAGACTGTTTCCCACAAACAATATATGCTAATGAAATGGCCCTTCGGATCCATCTGGAAATCATGGCCTTGGAAGCTGGCACCTCTTGCTTAGCTGGACTAGTCAGCACAAAAAGATGGTCAGAGAGCCTAAACTTGTTGGTGTCCTCCAGATATCAAAGAAGTGCACTTCTAACATCCAACTTCTTTAGAGTCCAGTCCTGTTTCTTGGACTCTAAGGGAAGCCACAGTGAGTTCCTTGTCCAAGACCACAGAAATCAGAGCTGAAAGCAGCTCCACATGTTCTTGGGTTCACCAATGCTAGAAAGTCTCCCATGCTCTAACATATGCCGAGACCATAGAGGGCTTCTTAGACTTGAGAAAAGTGGAAATGACCACTACTGAGTATTCTTTACGTTCTAACGCTTCGCGTTCAAGAGCCATGCCATAAAAGCAAAGTGATCCAGATCTTCGATGAACACTGGACCTGTGAAAGAAGAACAGGATGCACCTGTAGCCCGAGACCGGGATCCTTCTGAAGACGTACCAGATATGCATACCAAGGTAAGTGTGGCAAGTCTGGAGCTACTAGAATGACCTTTCCTTGATTACTTTCAATCCTTTGAAGGATATGACCTATCATGGGCCATGGAGGAAAGACACATAAAAGTATATTCTTTGGCCATGGCTGGACTTGAGTGTCCAGATCTGCGCTTCCGGGCTTGGACCTTTGAATGAAGAACCTGTCCGTCTTTATGTTCTATGCTATTGCCATGAGGTCGAACTGCGGCCAACCTCAACAGCAAACAATGGCTTGAAATGCTGATGCCGACAGCATCCACTCTCTCAGATCCAAGGTCTGTCTGCTGAGGAAGTTTGCTTGTACATTGTCCACTCCTACTATGTGCGCCACTTAGAGCAACTGCAGGTGATGTTCCGCCCAGGTGAAGAGCTGGTGGGCTTCCAGAGATAGCTGGGCATTCTTGGTGCCGCCCTGGTGATTGACATAGGCTACCGCTGTAGCATTGTAAATTCACCAGAGCCAGCTGAATGGCTTAGAGTTCCAGTCAGCTGATCGACCACTTCCTCTGGGAGGGCAATGTTTGACGGTTACAATAAGCTCCCCAGCCGATGAGACTGGAGTCTATCATTATTACTATCCAGGAAGCTATGTGAACGGACATGCCCTTGAAAAGGAACTGAGAGCGGAACCACCAATCCATGCTGGCTCGGGCCTCTAGTTGGAAATGTTGTTCCAGCACATGGAAATGCAAAAACTTCCTGTGCTCTTGAAAAATGGGAATGTGCACATAGGCCCTCCATCAAATCCAGGGAGGTGAGAAATTCCCCAACGCCACTGACACAATCACCAACCTCACCATCTCCATCCAGAAACGGGGCATCTTGATGGATGCATTCACTGCATTGAGGTCTAGAATCAGCCTCCAGTCTTCTAAGCCTCACTTGGGCACTATGAAGTATATCGAGAATCTGCTGGAACCTGAGTCTTCCTCTGGTACAGGCTCTATGGCTTTCAGATCCAGCATTCTTTGTACTATTGCTCGAACTTTGACCACTTTGTCTGGCTTTCCAGCTGGATATTCCAAAAAGAGATCTGGGAGGGGATGAAAGAACTCGAGTTTATACCCCTCCCGTATAATGTCCAGCACCCAGCAGTCTGTAGTGATCTCAGCCACAGCATTCCAATAAGCCAATAACCTCCCTCTGATGCATGGAGGCATAGCATCAAAACTGCTTCTTGGGAGCTATTGTGGAGCGGGATCCTGAAGATTGGGGGCACCTGGCCTCTCCAAATACTTGTCTCGAGCTTTGAAATGATCTCTGGCCCAAAGGTCTTTTCGAAAATTGGCAATATCTTCTGGAGGCCTACTTTTGATGGAGCAGAATCTCGCCATGGCTTTGGCCACTCAAAGGGGCTCCTCTGGGACCTCCCAAAGGTCTGTGAGCATTTTTGTAAACAGGTGGTCTGAGTTTTTGTACTTCTCATAAGTGAGCACTATGTAGCAGAGGACTGTGGAGTCTATCTTTAATTCCTGGAGGGATTCCGTGATCACCTCCAAAAGTGCTGAAGGCTTAAACAGCCTGCATATAGTCAGGTCCTTTCCAAGATGAGGGGCCGCCACCAGATATGGATCCAGTCCCCCTAGACATGAAGCAGCCTATTCTGCTAGAGCAGTGATTCCCAACCCTGTCCTGGAGGAACACCAGGCCAATCGGGTTTTCAGGCTAGCCCTAATGAATATGCATGAGAGAGATTTGCATATGATGGAAGTGATAGGCATGCAAATTTGCTTCATGCATATTCATTAGGGCTAGCCTGAAAACCCAATTGGCCTGGTGTTCCTCCAGGACAGGGTTGGGAATCACTGTGCTAGAGGACCCTGTCTGGGAGAGTAAAGGCATTGGAAATAGGGCCCTCTTCATCCCAGTCTTCCTCAGACTGGATCTTCCCATCTTGATCATGGCACTGTTGCTGTTGAATTGCACTCTTGGGGGTGAACCCCTGGCACCAGCATAGCTGTGATCCCCGACGGTTCCATTTGGCCCTTATTAATCATGTAAACTTCAAACATCATAATGATGAATTCAAAGGGTACTCCTATCCAAGTCATCTACACAGCCCCTACATACACTCACAAGCTCCTTTCTGGGGTTTTGCGGCAGTGCCATGACAGCGCTGTGCTGGAGACGCACTTGAGCTCCCGGCTCAATCTTGGTCTTTCTCCCCTGGTCCTCGCACCAGCTGGGTATTAAAACCCCACGAGGGACTAGGGAAGGCTAAGCCATTGGCGCGTAGCATGTGGGACATGGCCAATCCTCAGATGGCCATCCATCATGAATCTGGCATGAATCCAAGGTATCCTGGCCTGAAGAGTCCATCACACCTGTTTTTAAGCAAAATCGAGGTGTTTTGAAGCACAGGCTTTTATTTTCAAATTTGAAAAAGCAAGATGAGCACTGTGGCTGTGATTTTAGCACCAAAAACAGCCCAGGGGAGTTACACTGGGATCCAAAAAACTACCAATATTGGGATTTTAGAGGTGGAGGAACTTGATGGCCTAACCTCAAAACCCACAAAAATTCAATTTTAAAGACTCTCCAGATTTTGCTATACAGGCTGTCAGCCAACAGGCTGTATACGGGAGGGGTATAAACTCGAGTTCTTTCATCCCCTCCCAGATCTCTTTTTGGAATATCCAGCTGGAAAGCCAGACAAAGTGGTCAAAGTTCGAGCAATAGTACAAAGAATGCTGGATCTGAAAGCCATAGAGCCTGTACCAGAGGAAGACTCAGGTTCCAGCAGATTCTCGATATACTTCATAGTGCCCAAGTGAGGCTTAGAAGACTGGAGGCTGATTCTAGACCTCAATGCAGTGAATGCATCCATCAAGATGCCCCGTTTCTGGATGGAGATGGTGAGGTTGGTGATTGTGTCAGTGGCGTTGGGGAATTTCTCACTGTTCCATGTTGTGCTGGGAGCTGCATTTTGCTGAAGCTGTAGATAGCTTACAGGGAGAACTTCTGCCTCAACAATCCTGGAATTTGGACTGCTTGCGTCTTCAAGCTGCCTCTAGGGCTCAACAAACCGGTCAGAGATCTTAACTCTCACCAGACCTTGTGCACGCAAAAGGGGGGGGGGGAGGAGAGCAAATCGGCTCCAATCCTGGAAAAACCGCCATGGAGCCACTCAGCCTGCGCTCAAGCCCACTGCAGACAAACCTGGGGTGAGTCTTGTTCCCAAGGGATCAGTCCTTGATCCTTGAACCTTTTAATGCAGGCTAAGGGGGTGCACTGCAAAGCAGTCTGCCCCTCGGAAGCAGACTCTCAGCATCAGAGTCTGCACTCTCCCACAGCCAAAGATGTCCTACAATTTGGATCCCGGGCAGCTCCAAAACGCCTCACAAAACTGGTCAGCAAAAAAACAAATTTAATTGAGAATAAGAATGAGCAGAAAAGACAGACTCCTACCATCTCTCTTGTAGAGAGACAACTGAGAAATTGGAGCAAAAGAATGATAAGCATTCTCCAGGAAGTGACTACCCACAGGTTCAGGAATGCACCAGTTTGCCATCGCCAGTAAAAAGAAAACAAGGCACTTGCCAGTATCCTATAAAAAGGAGGATAAAACCTATTGTTCCAATTTTGAAGAAACAACAGTAGGGCCCTGAACTATCTAGTTTGGAATCAGGTTGCCCTTTCAGGTCTGCAATCTTTGCTTGAAATCGTTGTTACAGCACTAATCACAATGGAAGAGGGTTAGAATGCGATTGAGCCTTTATTGCAGGTCTCTAGGGTTTCCCTCATCCAGGCCGATTGATTGGAAACTACCAACAGACCAGCTGACGTACCTCGGGCTAAAGCCAGTAGAACGTCAGTGCGCAGCTGCAGTCTGTTTCCACGGCGACGGCGTCTTTCAGTTTATGCAACGCTGCAAACCGGCAGCAGGGATGCCCCACGCCCTCCTCTTCTCAGGCTGCGCGCGGAGGATCCTGAGGCCCTGATTGGCTCAGGCGCCTAAGGCCCCTCCCCTTTGCCTTAGGCGCCCCGGACGCTCGGTGCTTTTCCGTTCGCGCTATGGACGCGGTGCCGGTGTCTGTATTGCTGCCCGGGGAAGCGGAGGGGATGGTACGGAATTTACACGTTTTCCCTCTGCAGGAAATTGGCTCTAAAGGGTGAGAATCGAAACATCGGGGTCTCAGATGAGGCGTGGAGATGATGATTTGGAAGTTTGCTTAGGAGTTAGATTCTTTGTTTAGCTCAATCTGTTTATTGAGGTATATCAGAAAACAAACATTTTAGCACTATCAGGGTGTGAGAGATGAGTTTCCTGGAACATGATGACATCGGGATTAGAGAATGAAACGGTGACAAAATTCATCACCGTCCCCGTCCCGCGGATAACCGCGGGAAATAATCCCATGTCATTTTCTAGTGTCTATTTCGACCTCAGTCCTTCTACACCAGCATTCTTCAAAGCAAAGCTTGCGGGTTAGAGGTTGTCGCCATTCATACTCTGATTCTTCCCTCTCTCTTTAAAGAATGACATGAAGATGGTTTCCCACGGTTATCTCACCGTGTCATTCTCTAATCGGGATTTAAGGGAGGTAAATAATTGGCCACATTTTTACGCTTGATACAGTGATTAAGACCATTGACACGGAGGGGTCCTTTTAGCAAGCCGCGTTAGCTGGGTTAGCGCGTCGGACATTTTATCACACGCTAACCCCCACGGCCGGCTAAAAAACTAACGCCTGCTCAATGCAGGCCTTAGCGGCTAGCGCGGCAGTCGGTTTAACGCACGGTATTACGCGCGTTAAACCCCTACCACAGCTTGATAAAAGGACCCCTGAATGTTAGGATTATGTAAACTAGTCGTGCAGCTATAACAGATAGGAAACACACATTATGCTGAATACGGAAATTAGCTATCAAAATTAAATGCATGAGGCGATCCTGATATTTGGAATGTAAATAACATAAAACTTTTGGAACAACTTGAAAAAAACTAAAATGTCATATCTAAAAAAAGGACAAAAATAATGAAATTGCTCCACTTATTAGGCTGAGAATATTATTCCAACGAAAGAAAAAGCCTCCAAAAAAAGGCAAACCATGCCAGAGATATGACATTTCAATACAAAGAAAAAATCCGGGTGGGTTTGAAGCCTCTAACGGCTGACCACGCTGTATAGCGTCTCCAGAGACGACAAGGCAATCTAACAAAATCATTCTATGCCTTACACAGCTGTGAAAAAAGAGCAGTAGAAGCAAAAGCACAATATGATCAGTTAGTGCATTTTTACAGAGTCGATATCAAGCTCTTATTATTGTGAGTGACCAGCATCCGGGCAGGGTAAAGAAGACCGAATCTGGTCCAGATCTCTTTGAGGTCCTGTTGTTGTCCTAAAAAATGCTTCCTGCAAGCCGCAGTCAATTTAGCCAGGTCTGGAACAAACAATATTTTCCTGCCGTGATAAAGGACCTGTTTTTTTTCCTTCCCTGCTGAAAGAATTTGGAGGTTATGTTGGTAACGCAGCACCTTAGCCACTATTGGTCTGGGCGTTTTCTGATTCAGGATAGGCCTCGATGGAACCCGGTGAGCCCTCTCCAATTCCAGGGGTGGATCAAACTAGATGCTCAATAAAATTGGAATAAGATTATTGACAAATATAATTGTGTCTGTTCCTTCCAATGATTCTGGGATCCCCAAAATTCTAATATTGCTGCGGCTTCTGTTTGCCAAATCTTCGACGTCGATTTTTAGCACTGCAATGTTGCGATCATGTTTAGGAATGAGGGAGACATTTTGAGCATGCTGGGCCTTAAAGCTTTCCAGCGCATAAAGACTATGGCGGGCATCTGTAAACTGTGCATTAAGTGTTTCAATCTCATTCCTGATTAATTGGGATTCTTCCACCTGCTGTGACATAATATTTTTGAAAGCGTGCATTTTAGACAGTAAGAGTTCTAATTGAGAATCAATTGATTTTGGCGGTTGTTTTTCAGGGGATGAGACCTCATGATTAGGCCACTTACTGCTGGGCGCTCGATGACATATTTCGGTAAAGGTGGAAATCATTTCTAGTTAGAATGCTGGGCTGCATCCACACTGTGGTTCCATCAGTGATGCCACCCATATATGGGTCACTCAAACAAAGGCATGCGACCTGCATGAAGACAGCCTCGCTTCTAACCCAGAACCTTAGCGGAGTGCACCAACTAGCAGAGAGAGAGTCACTACCTGATTTTTAAAAAGGGCATGTAAGCTAGATAGGTTAGTGTATCATGGTGCAAAGTCCAACTGGTCTGCGTAAACAATAATGAAAGCAAAACAAAGAACAACTGCAGACATGGGTACAAGATGCAGGCTTAGTTTATTAAAACAATTAGGGTTGCGGTTTTACAAACCAGGGGACCTGACACGGTCCATGTTTCAGTTAACACGCCTTCTTCAGGGGTCCCTAATTTGAAAGGTATCAAATGAAACCGCAACAAAAATAAACTTGTGCCTTATTCAGATAAAATGTCGCTGGAGCAAAGAGTCCGTGGAGTAATTGCAATCTTGTACCCCGTCTGCTGTTGTTTTTTGTTTTGCTTGTGAACATCAAAGACATAAACTTGGATTGGGGATTTCTGGCTATATGATATGAAGGAGTGAAGACAATCGGAGCGTTTTCCCAAAATTCAGTCCATTTTTTGGTCGATTTTAAGCCATGTGATTCATCAAGGCAAGGTCCATTTAACGTAGCTTATTCCTATGCCAATAGGTTATAGTAAATAAATATTGCCTTGATGAATGAAATGAATCACATAGCTCATGACTGACATAAAATGGACAGAGTGAGTTCTGGGAAAGTATTCTTCAATTGTAGCTCTGGGAAATAGTGATATCAGCTTTAGAGGCTGAAAGACAAATTGATCCTAGAATATGGAGGAAATAGGGACTAGGAAAAGGAAGGAGGGTCTGAAGTTGAGCTTGTGAATGGGTCAGGACTCCTCCGTTTTCAGAGACTGCTTGACAGGATGTTTTTTTTTCTTATTGTTTTAGGTGGTTCAAACAGCATGAATATATTGAGAAACTGAATATGCAGGCCATCTTAAACGCTTCAGCAAGCCAGGAGGAGTTCATCAAGGAGTTTTTGGGAACTTATGGAAAGGTAATCCTCTTCCAGTAGGGCTGGCAAATGTCCAGCTCTTACAACTGTTTATACCAGGTTGCCTGCTACATTTAAGTTTGGGAATTCTAGTTAGGTGGAGATTTTTTGTGTTTTTCCATAATCATATTACATGTGTGTGTGTGTGTGTGTGTCTTTCCCTCGCCACTCAGAATTGTTATAATAATAATAATAACAGTTTATATACCGCAATACCGTGAAGTTCTATGTGGTTTACAATAGATTAAGCGAGGTACAAATTGATTGAATTTAAGAGGGGGGAAGAGGAGAGTTAATAGGACCGGAAATGCGTTGTTGAGGAGAAAGAGATTAATAGGACAGAGGAATCACTATGGCGGAGAAAGAAGACGAGTGGGTCAGTTGTCTAGATACTTTAGGAACAGTTGAGTTTTTAGACGTTTTCTGAATTCCTCATAAGTAGTGGGCGAAAGCAGTTGATCTAGGTCTTTACCCCACAATGCTGCTTGATGTGAAAGAAGGTGTTCATTGTTATGAGACAAAAATATCCTTGTACCTACCCAACTTTGATAAAATTAGACTCCACTAGCTACATCAGTCATAAGAACATAAGAATTTGCCTCCGCTGGGTCAGACCAGAGGTCCATCGTGCTCAGCAGTCCGCACTCGCGGTGGCCCATCAGGTCCACGACCTGTCACCCCTCTTTCTCCAGATTAAAGCAAAATTTCTAGAGTTCAGAAAAAGTGTTGGGTTGTTCCATGCAATGAAACCTAAAAGAACCCTAAAAAGAAGGAGGCTGATTATATTTGACACGCTTTAAGTGGGCAGGAAAGACTCTTTCCCACTTAAATCACACTGAATGGGGCAGTTGAAAATATTCAATTTCAACTGGGCAGTGCCATTGAAATTGGGTTCTGACCACCCAAGAACTGCCCAGTTAATCCCAGGGTGGTCCAGGGGCAGAATTGGGGAGGAACCAGGATTTATGCAGGCACGAGTCATTTACAGTGCAGGTGTCTGGTCAGCTAAGTGGCTAGATAGGACCACAGAAAAGGTAGTCCTGACTAGAGCCACCTAGCTATGCTGGTGCCAGCACTAAATACTGACTGATGCCTACACAAATTCTTAGTTACCACCTGATGCTTCCCCCCCCCCTGTCAAATATCCTTTCCAGTTGTACTCCTTGGGTCCAATTTAACCCCTCTATTTACACTTTCCAGTCTTCCATTCTCATACCCCCTAATCCCTCCCAGATCCCTTTACACTCCTAGGACTTACCCAGAGGGACAAGACAGGTCCAGTCTCATTCTGCTTCTACCCCATTTTGCTCCAGGTTCAAAATGGTAGTGCTGACCCTAGCGGTAGTCTTAATGATACTACTGCTGGGGGATAACCTTCAAAAAGGACAATTTAAATAAAGTCAAAATAAAAATTTTGCTGGAAACAGATTGCAACATGAAATCCTTACAGATAGAAATTCCATATATGAAGGGAAAAAGAATAGTAGTGGGGCTATACTACTGTCTGCCTGGCCAGAATAAACTGTTAGATGGTGACATGTTAAATGGAAACTAACACATAAGAGATTTCAATTACCATAAAATCTATTTCTAGTGCAATAAGTGTGTCATTCTGGACAGTAGGGCATTCTCCCCACGCTCGTGAGCTGTGCAGAAGGAATTATGCACCTGTCTACTAGAAAAGATATTGGTAAGAACCTAATCTCTTTATGATATGTAGAGCTCAAAAGAATATGTTTTCGTGTTGTCGAGGAAAATGAGTGGATAAACGGTGGGCATAAAGAAATGGAGAAAAAAAGAACTCATTCAAAAATGCTAAAGAGCTGCTAACCCTCTCAACAGAGTATCCACACAGATGCACTTGTGCAGAAAATCACTCTATTTTTATTAGTAATTTGAATATAAAATCAATCACATCAAATTACAATTAGTATCAGCCTTATTTTGAGAAGCTAAATCAGCTATAATATTCTGCACAAGGAGGAATCGTACCATGCAAACACTACACAGCACTGTACAGTGATACAAAGCATGAGTCCTGACTTTCTATTCTAGCTTCACTTCTTATATACTCTAAACCAGTGTTTTTCAACCTTTTTACACCTATGGACCGGCAGAAATAAAATAATTATTCTGTGGACTGGCATCGGTCCGTGGGCCGGCGATTGAAGAACACTGGGCTAAGTCGTGGGCCAGACCCCGCCCATCTCTACCCAATCTCCACCCCAGACCCCGCCCCATAATAGTACTAATTGCACCTTGCACGTCCCGTGCCTCATCTGGAAGCCTTCTCTCTGACGTTGCAACGTCCGAGAGAAGGTTTCCGGTTCAGGCGCAGGATGCCCGTAGGAGCCACTGCCCGTGGCTTTGTGCACTGAATCAGTGAGGAAGAGGGAGCTGGCTCAAAGATAACGCCGCATCGATCGCACCATGGACCGGCGGTTGAAGAACACTGTTTTGGGCCTGATGCACATGCTGGCCCTGTGGACCGGCAGGAAATTTCTGTGGACCGGCACTGGTCCATGGACCGGTGGTTGAAGAACACTGCTCTAAAATGCTTGCTTTGTGCCTACTCATACATCCCCTCCCTTTAACAACTCCTTAGCAACCATCTTTGTCCTAGTTCCTCTTTCATGCCTTTCTTTTCGTTTTTTTATAACTTTCCCAAGGCCTGTTCTTTCTTTCAGCCCGTCTTTCCTTGTGCATTGACCATACTGTGTAGATACCTCATCTGTTGCTTTTACACATTCCATTCCAGAACTGGCTGCCTCAGTTCCTTGCTTATCTTTGCAACCTTCCCATCCTGTCTATATACTCGGAGCTAGCATGTTGCCCCCAGACCTCTCTTCCTGCACATACGGGACATTTGCTGACGTCCATCTTGTTAAGCCAACAGAAAACCCACCTCATCAGCCCCCGCTTGACTGCCGTCACAACTCCTTGCGATGGGTGTCACAGTAATACTAGTGAGTGTGATTGACGCTAAGTCCGTGCCAGGGTTGCATTGAGAAAATCTGGATGAGTTTCAGACTAGAAGTCAGTTTAGAGAGGCAGCCTTTCCAAAATGCATCAGAAAAGATGAGCAAAAGCAGAATAAGATCATAACTACAATGAGGCCAAGCACAAAACTGAAAAGGTCTTTGCCCCAGGGTCCTAACGAATAAAACCATCCCGTTATAGTGTCCCACCAAGTCTCTACCTGTATACCATCCTGAAAATCTAACCTAGCTAAGTCAGCAATCTTCTTAATAGCATTGGTTATAATAATAGGCCCATTTCGTATCACCGTGCAACATTGGGTATCATTAATAAGATCACAGATGCCTCCAGAGGCAGCAAGCATATGATCTAATGTTCTTTTGTTTTGCATGGTCATGTGTGTAACATCATGTAATTGTTGTTGCATTGCTAAAAAAGCTTTCTTATATTCTATGGATTGCTTATGAAACAAATATTATAAACGCCTAATAGCCATTCCCAGTTCAGCAGTGACAGCAGGAGTCTCAAAAATAGGAATCCATGAAGTCCAAGAAAGGGCAGAGGGACCTTAACAACTTGGGCCAATCAGAGCCTCAGGCCCCTCTGCAATGCATCCCAAAATGCACCAGGGAGGGGAAGACTCATGTTAGATGACACAGGCAGCTGAGAGGAGGGAATCTGTGTCCCTCTGGGTCATCTATTTAAGGTAAGGTGGGAGAGGGTGGCAGAGATGGGAGAGGTGGGGTCATTTGTCAGCGGGTAGAGTGGGCATCTCTCCTGCTGCAGGAGGAGAGGGTTCGGGTTGTGGTGGGGATTTTAGGGCAGCAGGAGAGTATGATCAATTTCTCCCGCTACAGGGGAGGGGGTCGCATCGCATCGCAGCAGGGATTTTAGGGCAGCGGGAGAGTGTAGGCATCTCTCCCGCTGCAGGGGATGGGTTGTTGGTTGACAGTGCAAGAAATTGAACATCTCTCCCACTATTGTTGTGTTGTTTTTTTTTTGGGGGGGGGGTTCTTGACGCATTTTTTCTGCGCATGTGCCCATTGCTATCACCAGCGATAGGCACATGCAAATCTAGTGAGTGTTCGTTGCTGTCTGCCGACCTCATTTGCATGCGTCATTTTTTGAGAATGTCTTGCTTTTTTAGATTTGCTATCAAAACGGCTGCGTTTTTAACGCGGATTTTTGAGAATCTTGGCCTTAGTTCCTTACAAGTAATTCACTTTTTCTAAGGACAGCAATTCATCAATCAGAAAAATTACCCCCTCCCTCCCCTCTGAAGCTGAGCATTTTAGCTTAATAAGGAGCCTGAAGTGTGGCATGTATCCAGTGGAGCTTTACAACCCTAGAAGATACTGCTTGATTCAGTGCATGAAGATAATAATAATAATAATAACTTTATTCTTATATACCGCCATACCCATCGAGTTCTAGGCGGTTTACAACAATTAACAAATGATCTGCATTGACAAGCTTATTTACAACATGTTACAAGCAGATTTACAAACAAATTACTAGCAGATTTACAGTAGATTACAACAATTTTCAATTTACAACAGTCAGCAATGAAGTTACCACAATGACATTCCTCCAGAGAAATTTATATTTATATACAGTCTTTTGTAGAAAATAAAACTATATTGTCCTAGTTGCACTGATATCTCGCCTCCAGGTTTTCAGGAGAAGTAGAACTTATCAGTTGACATTAGTTAAGGATCATAGAGTTAATCTAGTTTGCACTAGTTTCTTCCTGTGGATCTCTGCCTATTTCTTCACTTTTTTTTCAATTTATATTCTCTCTTCTTATCTGTGTAGATCCCAATTCTCATCCATGAATTGATCTGTGTGGAAGTCTGGAAGCAAAAAGTGTTTTCTAGGATCTGCCAGCTGCAGGATTTTAAACCCAAAAGTACCTTTCCAATCTATATAGTGGTGAGTACAAGGATCTTGTTGAACAGAACCTCTTCTTTCTCCCCATAGCCCCCACCCAAAGAAATCTCTTTAGATCCCACTGTCCAAAGCTGGATTTATGCATACTGGTCCTTAAACTAAGAAGTGCCTCTCAATTAAGTAGGAAGTACATTTTAGGTTTAATAATTTTGCATTCTAGTGAAATGTGAGGCCCCGGTGCCATTCTCATATTTTCATCACAAATTATAATAAAACCATTAAAGTGAATGATGGAACTGTTTTTGTATTTTTGTCCCTTTATCATGGCCTTTTGGAAATCAATTTGGTCCCAAATTAATTGTTTATTAGAGAATCATGTAGCATTGTCATATGATACGATTCTATTCGGTACGTCAATGAGAACAAGGAGTCAGATTTCATCAAACAACAATAAACTTTTATTGATTATGACAGGAGTCGCCATTCAAAATATCACAAGTAATTGGAAAAACTGCAGTAGATTAAATTATATCTTCTGGTGGAATTCGTTGTGTCACATTTATAAAATGGAAAGCATAATTGCTACTCAAAAAGGGAATTATAATAAATTTAAAAAGATATGGGGGCCATTGACAACTTACTGTAATGAATAGATACCATTTTCTATTGAAAATATATTTGCAGATGGGGGGAGGAAGTTGGTTTGTAGTTTACTGTGGGTTTGATCAAAAGAAAAGAATATTTATATTTGTATATTTTGGATTGAATGTTGAAGGAAAGGGTGGGTGGGAAGGGAATAAATTTATATATTGATGTTATATTAGAAAGAAATTCAAGTGATGTATTTAATTTCAAATGATTGGATAAGGCCCAACTTAGTACAGGAAGAGGCAGTCGGAACGTACCGCAAGTGATTTCTTGCACTCGCCGGCGCTCCGGATGCTCTCTCCTGCGTCTCCCGCTGCCCTCTCCTTGTCGGCAGTTCATGGTCGGAAAATACCGCAAATGACCGGGACCGCGAACCACCGACCGCGAATGACCGGGGGAACACTGTCATCTAAATAATATTACTTCATGCTTCATTTTGAACCAGTATTGAGTTTTTTCTTCTTCCCTCCTCTCTATGCAGATGCATCATGAGGCAACAATTATCAACCTCCTGGAGACTGTCTTTTATCACCAGGTAAAGGATTCAGTTACTTAACCCTCCGTTGTCTCATGTACAAAATAAAAAAGTTCTTCACCCAGAGAGTGCTAGAAATCTGGAACGCTGTTCCGGAGGCTGTTATAGGGGAAAACACCCTCCAGGGATTCAAGAACAGGTTGGATAAGTTCCTACTGGAACAGAACATACGCAAGTACGGCTAGACTCAAATAGGGCATTGGTCTTTGACCTAAGGGCCGCCACTAGGCACGATGGACCACTGGCCTGACCCAGCAGCAGCAAATCTTATGTTCTTATACCAGTGATTCTCAACCACTGTGTCACCAAGAGATGGCAAGTGTGCTTTACTTACCTGTGCTTACAAGCTGAGAAGAGCAGAGAGCCAAATACTCAAAATCCCCATTATGATAACTACTGCTACTGGCCTCAACTAGAAATGGTACAGATCTGCTATTCATAGGCTCTGTTGTTGTTTTTTTGGTGGGGGGTTACAAGGTTTCTGGGTTTTGTGTTACTCTGTACAGTATCTGGCAGTGGAGGAATAATGTTGTGTTTTTAATGTGAAGTGACACCAGAATTTAAATTGTATATTTGGTTTGTATGGGAATCTGTAAAGGGAACATCCTAGTAATGTACTCTAGAATGGGTAAATGTTTGTTGATGTTGACAGTGAGTTAGTATGAATTTGTCTACCATTCAGTCCCATATCAACATTTTTATATAGTCCAGATAGCACTCAACTTGTATTTCTTTATAAAAATGTAAAATTTACAGGAATTGGGAAAGAACGGAACTCTAATGGAATTATAGAAATACGTATGAAGAGAGGTTAGAGGGCTTAGTGTACCAGAGAGGGAAAGAAAAGTTACATTTTAGAGAATAGCCAAGTTTTCAGATGCTTACGGAATAGTTGAAGGGAGCTCAAGTTCCGAAGTGGGGAGGTAAGATTATTCCAGAGCTCCGTGATTCTGAAGGGGAGGGAAGACCCTAGTTTACCAACATGGGATATGCCTTTTAAAGAGGGGAAGGATAATTTTAGTTTTTGGGCGGATCTAGTGGAATTTGGATTTGAGGAATTCCAGGATAATGGAATAAAAGGAGGGAGGATGCCGTGTAGGATCTTGAAGGTTAAGCAGGCACATTTAAAGTGGACCCTGGAGATTACAGGAAGCCAGTGGAGCTTGGATAGGAGTGGTGAGACATGGTCAAATTTACTTTTTGAGAAGATAAGCTTAGCAGCGGTATTCTGGATTAGTTGGAGTGTATGGAGGCTTTTCTTTGTTAGGCTTAAGTAGATAGAATTGCAATAGTCCAATCTGGAAAGGATGGTAGATTGGACGAGGACGGCGAAGTGTTTTTGATGGAAGCAGGACCTTACTTTTCTCAGCATGTGAAGGCTGAAAAAGCATTTTTTTATCAAGGAGTTAAGGTGGTCGTTGTTGGATAGTGAAGAATCAATGGTGATGCCCAGAACTTTGCTACAGAACTCCAACTGTAGTGAGGAGCCTGAGGACAATGGGATGGAGGTGGGTAGTTGGTGTAATTTAGGGCCGAGCCAAAGTAGCTTCGTTTTGGACTCATTCAGTTTCATTTGAACAGTGAGGGCCCAAGATTGGAGGTTCGTTATGCATGAGGAGATGTTCGCTGCAAGATTAGTGAGGTTCGAGTCGGTCTTGAGGAGGACCAGGATGTCATCGGCATAAGTGTAAAGTGTTTCTAGGGGGGATAGATGGAGGAGTTTCAGGGAAGACATATAAATGTTGAAAAGAATGGGAGATAGGGGGGAACCTTGCGCGACTCCACATGTCGGTTTCCATGGGGAGGATGAGGTGCCATTCTTGGTAACGGTGTAAGAACGGGAACGTAAGAAGTTCGAGAACCAATCAAGGACTGTAGAGCTAATGCCTATCTCGGAGAGTTGGAAGATTAGAATGTCATGATGGACAACGTCGAAGGCTGCAGAAAGGTCGAATTGAAGGAGAACAGCACATTTATTATGAGAATGAAGTTGTTGAACCTTAGAGATTAGTGAGGCCAAAAGGGATTCAGTGCTGAAGTTGGGTCTGAAGCCGTATTGATAGGGTAGGAGAATAGAGAATCTTTCCAGGTAGGATGAGAGTTGGGAGGATACGATAGACTCTAGCAATTTGGTTAGGAGAGGAATATTTGCTATTGGGCGATAGTTGGATGGTGTGGAGGGATCCAGGTCAGCTTTTTTCAGTAGGGGGGTCAACGCAATATGTCCCATTTCTGGGGAGAAAAGGCCCAATGATAGGGCAGAGTTTATAAGTTTGGTAAGAGATGAGATGGCCTGTGCGGGAATTTTCTCAAATAGGTAGGATGGAAATGGGTCCAAGGTACATTTGCGGGATTTCAGTTTCAGGCAGAGTTTAAGGACTTGTGGTTCGGAAACTTGCTCAAAGGCAGTCCAGGATCTGTTTACTGGGATAGGGTAGGAGACATTTGGGGTAGGGTTGGGAATGGCGGACACCAGAGAGTTGAAGGAGGCTGCAGGCGGGAAGGAGCTTCTTAAGGTGACCTTACTGTTGAAGAAGTTTGCTAGGACATCGGACTTTGCAAGAAAAAAAAGTAAGACAAAATTATTAAGCCATAAATAAAATGGAGAGATATTGATTGATGACCCTCACAAAAAAACACTGTAACAAGAAGGTGAGTGCTTTATGGTTAATAAACAAAATGGAAGCATACCGAAATAAATATTATTTTCCTTCTTACTGTAAGTTTTGTTTAATTTTGAATTTTCGATAAATACAATTTTATATTATGGTTTATTACTGTTTTAGTGTAAGGGGACACCAAAATTAATTAGTGTTTAGGCATTTAAGGGTCTTGGGACAAAGACAATATAAGACCCAACTCTAGAATGCTCTGGTTCCATGAGTGGTCAAAGGAGTCCTGCTAAATATACCAAAACAATACTCTGTCCCTCTCCCCATAATAGTATAAATCAATGTTATACATATGGATGAAAAGCAGTCAAGAAAAAAAAAACCAAAAACGTAGATCCGTTGACAGTATAAATATGCTACTATAACGAAAAAAGAACAGCATTCAGTATGTAATACAAATAAAGATCAAGCATCCAAGCTTACCTAACGGGAGAGGCCCCAACAGGACCAAAATGAAAACAAGGAAATCAGGGTCCTGGACTCTGATGGGCCCCGAGAGACACAATACAGGACCTCTTCCCTGGTTGCCATAAAAGATCTGGGTTGTTTTGCTTTTATGGCTTAGCTCTTGAGCGCGCAGCTTTAACTTTAAAAAAAAAAACCAAAAGGGAATTCGGAGCCTGTCATAGCTAAAGCTTCTTAGGTCTACCAAGTCGTCCTTGGTGTCGACTTACGCTAAGGCGTAGAAGACCTTTAGATCAGTGTTCTTCAACCACCGGTCCATGGACCAGTGCCGGTCCACAGAAATTTCCTGCCGGTCCACAGGGCCAGCACGTGCATCAGGCCCAAAATAGTGTTCTTCAACCGCCGGTCCACAGTGCAATCGATGCGGCGTTATCTTCGAGCCAGCTCCCTCTTCCTAACTGATTCAGTGCACAAAGCCATGGGCAGTGGCTCCTACGGGCATCCTGCGCCTGAACCGGAAGCCTTCTCTCTGACGTTGCAACATCAGAGGGAAGGCTTCCAGATGAGGCACGGGATGTGCAAGGTGCAATTAGTACTATTATGGGGGCGGGTCTGGGGTGGAGATTGGGTAGAGATGGGCGAGGTATAAGCCGTATATGGCCGTTTGGTGGAGGATGGGCTGGGGAGGGCTTCAATGGCTGGGAGGGTGTAGATGGGCTGGAGTAAGTCTTAACAGAGATTTTGGCAGTTGGAACTCAAGCACAGTACCGGGTAAAGCTTTGGATTCTCGCCCAGAAATAGCTAAGAAGAAAAAAAAAAAAAAATTTAAATTGAATCAGGTTGGGCAGACTGGATGGACCATTCGGGTCTTTATCTGCCGTCATCTACTATGTTACTATGTTACTATGTTAGGTCTGGCCCACGACTTAGCCCAGTGTTCTTCAACTGCTGGTCCACGGACCAATGCCAGTCCACAGAATAATTTTTTTATTTCTGCCGGTCCATAGGTGTAAAAAGGTTGAAAAACACTGCTTTAGATCACTGGAGTGACCAAGAACAGGTGGACCCTTCTTCGACAAAGGCAGGAGAGTCGGGGCGGAAAGGTAGAAGAATCGGGGCAGCAAAAGCAGGAGAGTCGGGGCAGCAAGAACAGGAAAGGCAGGCAGGGTGGCAGAGAGGCAGGAAGGACGTGAGCGACTGGTCCTCAGCTGTCGCTTCTTCTTGATCGGTCATCCCAGTCGGTGTTCCTGAATTTTGTTTAGTGAATCGAGGCCCTTCCTACTTTGCATGCTGTTTCCCCTCACTTGCATGGGCGGATTGGATCAGGTGCGGGAGGAAGGTTAGTGAATCGGGTTGGGGTCGCAAAGTGGTCGGGATACGATCAATGGGCTTAATGAATCTAGCCCTAAGTGTCTCAGGATTAAGTGTCTGAATACCATCCTCCCACTACCATCAGTGGCAAGATATGTATACTAGTAGATGATCCAACACTTTTTTCTTTATAGCTCCAGAACTTTGGAATACCTTCCCTGAGTTTCTTCAAGAAGAACCTGAGCATAAAAGGCAGGGTATCCTTGAAAACTCATTTTTATTTCTTGGCCTTTGGCCCAATGGTATTTTAAGATTTGGGGAAGGAAGTGCTGCCACACAGAGACCGTATGTATGTTTCCACTTATATGTTTTGGTTTTTTTTACTGAAAATTCTTGTCCAGCCTAATGAATTTGCAGTTATCTGTCTATGTACGGTAATTACATTCTTTCTTATTCGGTTTGATTGTTTAGGTAATTTTAACTATTTACAATAGGAGTTCCTTTCTGTTTGCTTTTAATTGTAAGTTTTTGTGTGTAAACCATTCTGAATTTTATTTTTCTAATCATTTTGTTCCATCTTTAAAATCACCACACAACAATGGTAAGAAAAATGATTTTTAATTTTAGTAATTAAAACATGTCAGTTCTGAGAATTTACTTCTGCTGTCTACATTTGCCACTGTATGAGTATAGAAGGAAATGTGAGGGGGAATGGTTTATACATAAGAACATAAGAAGTTGCCTCCACTGGGTCAGACCGAGGTCCATCTCGCCCAGCGGTCCGCTCCCGCGGCGGCCCATCAGGTCTGCGACCTGTGAAGTGGTTTCTGACCACTTTTATAACCTACCTCAAGTTCTATCTGTACCCCTCTATCCTTTTATCCTCCAGGAACCTATCCAAACCCTTCTTGAACCCCTGTACAGAGTTCTGGCCTATCACTTCCTCCGGAAGCGCGTTCCATGTGTCCACCACCCTCTGCGTAAAAAAGAATTTTCTAGCATTTGTTCTAAACCTGTCCCCTTTCAATTTCTCCGAGTGACCCCTAGTGCTTGTGGCTCCCCTCAGTTTGAAGAATCTGTCCTTATTTACTCTCTCTATGCCCTTAAGGATTTTGAAGGTTTCTATCATGTCCCCTCT
Source organism: Geotrypetes seraphini (assembly GCF_902459505.1). NCBI lineage: Eukaryota > Metazoa > Chordata > Amphibia > Gymnophiona > Dermophiidae > Geotrypetes > Geotrypetes seraphini. Next base: position 45,597,770 of record NC_047100.1, read on the forward strand.
AAGTCTCCTCTTCTCCAGGGAGAACAGCCCCAGCATTTTTAACCTGTCAGCGTATGGAAAATTTTCCATACCTTTTATCAGCTTAGTCGCCCTCCTCTGCACTCCCTCGAGTACCGCCATGTCCTTCTTGAGGTACGGCGACCAGTATTGAACACAGTACTCCAGGTGCGGGCGCACCATTGCGCGATACAGCGGCATGATGACTTCCTTCGTCCGGGTTGTGATACCCTTTTTGATGATGCCCAGCATTCTGTTTGCTTTCTTTGAGGCTGTCGCACATTGCGCCGATGGTTTCAGTGATGAGTCGACCATCACCCCCAAGTCCCTTTCCAGGTTACTCACCCCTAGCAGTGTTCCCCCCATTTTGTAGTTGAACATCGGGTTCTTTTTCCCTACATGCATGACCTTGCATTTCTCCACGTTAAAACTCATTTGCCACTTTTTTGCCCAGTCTTCCAGTCTCGTTAGGTCCTTTTGTAGGTCTTCACAGTCTTCCGTGTTTCTAACCCTGCTGCAGAGTTTGGTGTCATCAGCAAATTTGATAACCTCACATTTTGTCCCCGTTTCCAGATCGTTAATAAATATATTGAATAGTAGAGGTCCCAGCACCGACCCCTGCGGAACTCCGCTCGTGACCCATTGCCAATCTGAGTATTGGCCCTTGACTCCAACCCTCTGTTTCCTGCCCGCTAGCCAGTGTTTGATCCATCGGTAGATATCCCCTTGCACCCCGTGGTTCCACAGTTTTTTAAGTAGCCGTTCGTGTGGTACCTTGTCGAAGGCTTTTTGGAAGTCAAGGTAAATGATGTCTATGGATTCACCCTTATCCATCTGACTGTTTATTCCCTCAAAGAAGTACAGCAAGTTCGTGAGGCACGACCTTCCCTTGCAGAAGCCATGCTGGCTCGCCTTCAGTTGTCCATTGTTTTCTATGTGTTCGCAGATTGTGTCCTTTACCATTGCTTCCAGCATCTTTCCAGGAACCGAGGTCAAGCTCAGAGGCCTGTAGTTTCCCGGGTCACCCCTTGATCCCTTCTTAAAGATGGGCGTGACATTTGCTATTTTCCAGTCCTCTGGGATCTCCCCAGTTTTTAGGGAGAGGTTACATATTTGGCGAAGTGTCTCTGCTATTTCGTTTCTCAGTTCTTTTAGTACCCTTGGGTGGATGCCGTCCGGGCCTGGTGATTTGTCGCTCTTTAGTCTGTCTATCTGTCTGAGGACATCCTCTTTGCTTACCTCTAGTTGTACCAGCCTTTCGTCGTGTTCTCCGTTTATAATCACCTCGGGTTCTGGGATATTGGATGTGTCCTCTCTGGTGAAGACTGACGAGAAGAATTTGTTTAACCTTTCAGCTATCTCTTTTTCCTCCTTTTAAACTGGGAAGGTGAGGGAGATGCTGGACGGGGACCCTGGAGTAACTGTTTGTGAATTAGATCATGGGAGGGGCTCACTGAAAGGGGAAAATGCTGGACCAGGGTTGAGGCAGGGTGAAGAAATGATGGGCCTGGAAAAAGAGGAGGGGGGAGAGAGAGAGTGTGGACAGAAGGGGTGAGGAAAAGAAGAAGGGAGGAATATTGGACACGAGTGGTGTGGAGGGAAGGAGACAGATGGGATGAGAAGGAGAGACATGGGATGGGTGGGCACTTGAGAAGAAAGAGAGAGATGGTGGATGTGGACCTGGGGGGGTGGGAAAGGAGGAAGAGATATGGAATGGGAGGGCAGTTGATAGAAGGAGAGATGGTGAACCTGGGAGTGTTGGGGAGGGAGGGAGAGACGATAGATGGGAGGGAAGTCTGGAAGAAAGAGAGAAGTCAGAGCTGGGGATGGGAAGGAAGAGAGAGGGAGAATTATTGAGTCTGGGGGTGGAAGGGAGGGAAATATGCTAAAAATAAGATGGCTGAAGGAAAGAGATGCTGCATCAAGGAGTTGAGGAAAGAAGAACAAGAGTAGAGAGGGAATAATGTTGGACCGGGGAGGTGGGAAGAGAGAGGAGGAGAGACAAATCCACAGAGGGGCAAGAAGGAAGAAAGGTGAGACAGGAAAATGCTAGGGGTAGAAAGAAAGGGACTGGGAGATGTATGTAGCCCACCTCATTCTCAATGCCTGACATGGGTGGAGAGAGGGAGAGGAGATTCTGGAAATGATTGAACCATATGGGAAAGGTCAAAAGGGAGTGGCAAGAAAATGAGTGAGGGATAATGGTGAATACAGAAATAGAAATGTGGCAATGAGGAGTAGATGGAAGGAAATAGGAGACTGGGAAAGGAGTGAGTTGGGAATTGGAAGAGCTAGGGACTGAGAGGAGATGGAAAAATCAATAGTTGAAAACTAAAAAGAAGGGTTGAGTAAGAGGGTGAAATTTGAGCAGACTAAGGCAGAAAAGAATCAAAGGGAGGAAAGAGCTGACAGGGAAAAATCATTATATTAGAGACAGTCATAGTGAGGAAGTGGAACATAAGAACATAAGAATTGCCATCTCCAGTTCAGACCCTGGGTCCATCAAGTCCGGTGATCCGCACACGCGGAGGCCCCGCCAGGTGTACCCTGGCATAGTTTTAGTCCCCATATCACTGTATGCTTCTCAAGGGAGATGTGCATCTAATTTACCCTTACCCATATCACTCTATGCCACTCTTAAGGAGATGTGCAAGAGAGAAGAAAAGATAAATGGATAGCAGGCACCGTTAAGATAATTAGCAGACAGACAAGAAAGCAGAAAGAAAAACTGGGACCAAGATAATGGGAAAACCAAATGTTCACACAACATAGGTAGAAAAAAGTGTCTTATTTTGAATTTATTAACTGGAGCTGTTGGTTGTGGGATATGTGCATCACAGAGAAGCAACTTTTCCACTGTGATAATATTCCATATGTAAACCTAATTTATGTTCAAAAACACATACTGGTATTTCTGACAGAGGAATTTTCAGCTGTTTCTGCTTTGTAATTCCTATAATATTCTAGAGCTTATGGTAATACTGTGGAACCCAGAATATAAGACTGAAGAATGTCATTCAGATTTTCTCTTGCTATGCAGGATGTGTGTGAGTCAGCTGAGGATACAGTTATGGACTTGATCGATTATTGTCACAGGAAGCTAACCCTATTAGTGGCTCGAATCAGTACAGACACCTTGACTGAAGACAGGCTTATTCCTGGTGAGCTGAGCGTCCCATCATCTTTGCAGGTCTGTATAACAGATAAAGCAAGATCTGAAACAGAAAAGTTTTAAACTGGCACCTAAAATTCATAAAATGCCTTCTTGTCGTTTGTCTGTCTCTTTTGTGTTTTGATGTACAGTGCTGCGTATGTCTAGTACCGCTATAGAAATGATTAGTAGTCTTGATAAATATCAATTTGGGATGTATTGTCATTAGAGATGACTTGGAAAATGATGACATAAACTATCTTTCTAGTGTAATGGGAACATCATTCTTGAATATACGGCTTTATGCTCCCCTGGTTGCAAGAGCCTCATTTACATTTTTCGACTCTTCCTCCCTCCCTCTGTCCTGAATCTCCTCAGTTTTTCTCTCTACCCGAGAGATGGTAGAAGCATGTTTGTTCTGCTGGTGTTTCTATTCTTTTAAGTTGCGTTTTTTTAATCCGATTGTTTCCAAGTTTTATTTAAAATTTGATAAAACGCTTATAAAAATTTCTAAGTGATTTACATTAAAAAGTTAAGACAAAAATCACATAACCAGACTGATACATAATAATCACTTACTGGAGAGTTAAGGAAGGAGGGTAGAACTACAATTGTGATAGGAAAGTAACATAAAAAGGGTAAAAACATTAGGGAGGGATTAGTAGCTGCCTAGGGAAGGCTAGTTTGTAACTGTGACTGTGCTAAACTAAGGATCTGTAGTTTATCTCTGAATTTAAGTCTCAAAAGCGTCATTATAAAGAAAACTTGTGAAGCTTTCTAGTGCTGCAGAGAATCCCAGTTTGCGGGACAGCTGTGGCTGCGAAAAGACACAGCCTCGGTGGACACAAGTCTGTAGCCAAGAGCCAGCCTGCATTGCAGGACACTTACTTGGCCAGTCCGCACTAACGGTTCGGGAGCTTAGGGACCGTTTCCTTGGGAGTATATCTCGTTCCAGGTTTTGTCCGCAGAAAGCATGAGTGCAGTCTAAGCAACCCTATGGCGGTATTGCACCTGGATTGGGTCTCAACTGCATTTTTCTCCCCCTTTCCGTGCGTATGGGTTTCAGTGGGGGTTGAGGTCCCAGTCCAAAAAGCAAGCTATTCGGTTTCCAGGCTTGTCTGAGGCAGGTCTTCTCAGGAATCTGACTGTAGTTTCCAGCTCTGATAGCTCCCAGCACCCACTTGGCACAGTGAGTAAGGCTGTCTCAGCCTGTGAGACAAAATCAGGGGAATCTTTAGAAGTTTGTTTTTTTTTTTCTTGGGCTAGGGACAGGGTCTCCCACCTCTAAAATCCTATTCCTCAAAATTTTTTACCTTTATTTTGGCTCCCATAGGCCGTTTTTAGCACCAAAATCTTGGATTTCCTGATTTTGAAATAAAAGGTTCTGTCTGTCTCAAAACATCTCAATATGACTTAAAATTAGTCTAGATGGACTCAGGCCAGGATATCCTGGATTCATGCCAGATTTGCACTGGATGGTTGGCTGAGGAGCATCTGTGTTCCACATGAAGTACAGCACATGGGGTGGAGGGCATAAACCACCAGAGTAGCCCCATCAAGTTCCTCTCATGGTATAGGGTTCCAGATAGCTTGAGCTCTAAGTAAAAAATCCTGGTGGGCGCTGGAAAATGGTAAAAGTGTGTCCTCAGCGAAGTGCAGCTGCGCCCTTGCTGGAAAACCCCAGAAGGGACAGCAGGAACACCCACAAGAGCCCTTGGAGCATCTTGGTCAGGGTTTCACGCCAGAATTTATCAGCATTATGTATGAGGCATACTTAAATTACAGCAGCTGCAGAGATTCCTCTGGAGCAACGTCTGTAATAGCCAGAGGATCTTCAGTCTAAGATTGCAATTCCCCTGTAACAGGACCATACATGAGGAGGATTCAGATGAAATGAATTCTCTCTCCATTCCTTTACTTTCCTAGTCGAGGTCCTCAGTAGTGGGTGAATCTGTCTCACACCTGGGAGGGCTAGGTCACAATCAAGTGGCAGACCTGGATCTTGGAGAAGACCTCACTGTGCGCATGTTTAAACCCTCAGCGCTTTTGGAAGTAATTACCGAGTCCCTCCAAGAATTAAAGATAGAGACTCTTAATGCTCAGTGCTCAGACCACTTGCTTTCTCTCCCATCTAGACGTTACTAAGATGTTGACAGATCATTAAGCGGTCCAGAGGAGGGCGATGAAAATGGTAGGTTTGCGCCAAAAGACTTATGATGAAAGACTGGAAGCCCTGAATATGTATACCCTAGAGGAAAGGAGGGGCAGAGGAGATATGATTCAGACGTTCAGATACTTGAAAGGTATTAACGTAGAACAAAATATTTTCCAGAGAAAGGAAAATGATAAAACCAGAGGACATGATTTGAGGTTGAGGGGTGGAAGACTCAAGAGCAATGTAAGGAAATTCTTCTTTATGGAGAGGATGGTTGATGCGCTTCCGAGGGAGGTGGTGGAGAGGAAAACGATGACAGAGTTTTAAAAAAGCATGGGATGAACACAGAGGATCTCGAATCAGAAAATAATGGTATATATTGAAGAACTAAAGCAAGTACTGGGCAGACTTACACGGTCTGTGTCCGTATACAGCCATTTGGTTGAGGATGTACTGGGTGAGTTTTGATGGAGACTTCAATAGATGGAATCTAAGCACAATATCGGGCAGAGCTTTGGGTTCTGGCGCAGAACTAGCTAAGAAAAAGGAAAATTTAGATTATATCAGTAATTTAAAGAGAAGGTAAGGTTGGGCAGACTGGATGGACCATTCGGGTCCTTATCTGCCATCATCTACTATGTTACTATGTAAGAGGTCATTTGAAAATATGTTTATTAAAGGATCAATGCATACGAGAAAATACAGAGTATGACCATACAATAGGGACATCATGTACAATGATCAAAGGTGCAGGCAAAGAATGAACAAACATGAATAAATCCACAACATATCAACTCCCATGCAGATCCAATTTTGAAATGAAACCCTCCCTTCCAACCCCTCCCCCCCACCCTGTGCACCCGGGACCTCTAACCAGCCCTAAAAGGAGCTCCAATAATCCAAATAGGTTATAGATTTCCAGCTCGCTGCCCCCCGGCGATGCTGCCGTTCCCACCCAGCCATCAGAGACATATGAGCCCGCCACTGTTGCACTGTTGGCCGCGTTGTACCAATCCAGTGGCGAAGAATTAGTTTCTTTGTGATTCCTAAGGCCACTAAAAGAAAGCGCCGTCCAGGGTCGCTAACACCCGCTTCCACCAGGGGACCTGTGACACCCAACAGCAACGTCTTGTAAGACCAGTCTATAGATAATCCTATAACGTTTTCCAGCTCCCGAAGCACAGAAATCCACAGGGGCCCTACATGTGAGCATTCCAAAAAGTGATGTACCAGGGTGTCCCGACGGGCCGGACATCTGGGGCAGCAGTCATCAGGCCATAGCCCCATTTTGTGTCCCTTACATCTCGTTAAATAAGATTGGTGCAGAATCTGCAGATGTACTTCCCTCAAACTCACATTAGGGGAGGCAGAGGCACATTCCTGAAAACACCGAACTAATTCATCAGCAGTGACCTGCTCTCCCAATGCTGAAGTCCAATCCATTGCCATAACATCAAGAAACCTATCAGACCGTCTTTCCCTCCCCACTTTATACCACTCTGAGAGCGTGTTAAGGTCAGATGGGGCGGACAAAAACTGGTGATCCAAGGAAGTGAAAGTGGGCAAGCTGCCCTCCGGCGAACGGAGCGCCAAACAATAACTGCGCATCTGCAGGTACGCAAACATAGACCCTGCGGTCCAACCCCAGCGGTCCCGACATGCCGTGAAAGAGGGAACCGATCCTGACCCCACTTCAACCACCTGCCCCACAAAGCGACACCCAGACGTCCGAACTGAGGCAAAAAATGCGTGCAACGAACCAGCAGGAAACTTAGGATTACCCACCAATTCCGTAAAAGGCGAAGGACCCACCGCGCCCCCCAAGGAAGACCGCCACCAGCTCCAGGCCATTCGTAAGGGTCGAAGCATAGAAGGGCAGGGTCCCGCCCCATGCCACAGGAGGTTAAAAACTGACACCGGAGCTGACAAAATGTACCAGAATCCAACCGGGGCAAACCTGGCAACTCCCGTATATAATTCATGCACCCATCTCAACAAAGCAGCCACATTGTAAAGACGCAAATCGGGCAAATTCACACCACCGTGCTCTCGCCCCCTAATCAGTTTGTTATAGCCAATTTTCACCCGGCGGGAGCGCCATACAAAGGACGAAACGACCCCCCGATAAGCCTGCACATCCTTCTGTTTAACCCAAAGGGGCACCATTTGTAGTGGATACAGGAGTTTCGGCAAGAGGACCATTTTAATAAGGGCAACGCGTCCCAGGGGCGAGAGGGGAAACTCCATCCATCTCCTACATAGAGCTCGGACAGCATCTAATTTATCAAGTACATTCTTCCGATATACCACCCCCGGATCCGCATGCAGATATATTCCCAGATATTTGAGCGTACCCTTAGACCATTGCAACGGAAAGGAAGAATCATGCTGCAAAACACACGGTGAGCATGTCATCCGCAAACAAATTAATTTTAAATTCTTGGGAACCCAACCGAATACCACGCAAGTCGGGGCTCTGACGGAGCTTAGCCGCAATAGGCTCTAGAGCCAAGACAAAAAGCATCGGGGAGAGGGGACAGCCCTGGCGCGTCCCTCTCTCGAGTTCAAAAGAAGAGGTAAGCTCCCCGTTAATCAAGATTTGGGCCGTAGGATGAGCGTATAATGATCGAATCCCATTCAGATAGCTCCCCATAATGCCGAACTGAGGAAGAACCCAAAAAAGATAATCCCACAACACTTTATCGAACGCTTTTTCCGCGTCCAAACTAACTACTAGAGCATTCTGCTGTCCCGGGTGTTGCCCAACAAGTTCAGGATTCTGAAGCACCGAAAGCGCCCTCAGCACATTAGCAGATGAATAGCGGCCCGGCACAAAACCTGCCTGGTCCGAATGAATTAAATTGGGCAAAACCCGACCCAGGCGAGCCGCCATAATAGCAGCAAACAACTTGATATCTTGATTGAGCAGAGAAATAGGTCTATAGGAACCCAGCTGATCTTCCGCTCGACCCGGTTTCGGTAGAACCACAATATTAGCGTGAGTTAGTCTATGCGGAGGCAGTTCACCTCTACTAAGAGCCCCACACAGGGCTTGAAAGGGGCCCACCACTCGTATCCCCAACAACTTATAATATTCAGAACCCAGTCCGTCCGGCCCAGGGGCTTTAGCCAATTTTAAGGCCCGAATAGCTTGTTGGAACTCCAACCCTCGCACCGGGGCATTTAACACCTCCCGCTGCTCATGTCCCAGGGACGGAAGCTGTAGGTCCTTAAAGAAAGTCGTCCTCTGTTCAGTGTCACAGATCCCCTTATCATATAGAGCCCTATAGTAGTTAACAAAACTCTGCTGTATCCCAGCTTGGGCAGTTATCTCTCTACCATCAGGCGCCCGAATCTTTGAAATTATTTGCTTCGGGGCCCTGGAGGTAACCAAAGATGCAAGCAGTTTCCCTGCTTTGTTACCCCAGCGGTGGAGCCGATATTTATACAATCTGATATCTCTGAGGGCTCTGTCCGCCAGCTAGCCATTAATTTGCCTACGTAGGTCAAAATATTGAGATCGAGCTGCCGTGGCACCCGGAGCATGTAAACTCCCACGCAGCGCGGCCAAACTTTGTGTTAAGTTTAACAGTGTCTTATCTTGGGCTCTGCGCTTGCGGGCAGTGTACTCTATAATTTTACCCCGCAAGACCGCCTTGCTCGCCTCCCAAAACACCACCTCTGATACATCAGAAGCAGGGTTGTCGTTCACAAAGAAATCCCATTGTTGTTCCAGAAAATCCTTAAACTCATCATCTTCATATAACGTGGGATTCATACGCCAACTGGTAGTCGACCCCCGGGGCCCCGGCCTATCTATGAGCTCCAGCCAAACCAAGTGGTGATCTGACAAAACACCGTCTTCAATCACCACTCGTGGAGTATCCGCCAGCAGAGAAGGAGCCACCAACAGGTAGTCCAAACGGCTATGAACATCATGCACTAGAGAGTGAAAAGTGAAGTCAGATTCAGTAGGATGCAGTGTGCGCCAGACATCAATCAGACCCAGTTGGTGCATCACAAAGTTCACCCCCTTGTGATCGCCTCCTTTCAGTCGGGGCTTAGGCGGCTTGCAATCAACAAGTGGGTCTGCAGTGATGTTAAAGTCCCCACCTAGCACCAATTGGTATTCAGAGAAAGGCGTCAGAGCCGTTACTAATACAGAAAAAAAATCTATGAGAGTATACATTAGGTGCATAAAGAGAACAAAACACATATTTCTTCCCCCAAAAAATTCCTGCCCAGATCACATATCGCCCCTCAGGGTCCTGTATTACTTTGTGCATAGTAAAAGGATGTTTTTTATGAAAGAGGAGAGCAATACCTCGCTGTCTGGAGTTATAGGAAGCAAAAGCTACTTCCCCTACCCACTCCCTCTTCAGTTTAACATGTTCTGTCACGCTGAGGTGCATCTCCTGAAGCATCAAAACATCTACTTTTAATTTCTTACAGTATTGAAATAATTTGCTGCGCTTCACCGGGGAATGCAAGCCATCAATGTTAAAGCTGGCAATCCTAACAGAACTCACAGTAGCAGCTGGTAAGAAGTAAGTTCCCCCAGTAACAACAGGCCTGTGGGGCAGCAGCGCCGGCCTCCCAGCCAAACCGGCACGCCACCCATTGAATCATCAAAACATTGCTGGTCATAGACCCCCGGGTGCTCCCAAGATACAGCCCACCCTCCCACCCCTCCCCCAACAAAACTTCCTGTTCCTTCAGATAAACCCCCCACCCCCCACAGATATCTCCCTTATCCAGTCCCCCCTTCCGTAATCCCTCCCCAACCCATAACCACACTCTCGTCCACACTCTCATAACACCAACCCCTGCAGGAAGCAAACACAGATACTCTCACTCCCCTCCCCAAAACTCCCCCTCCCCCCCATCTACCCCCGTGACCTTAAAACAAATACCAGAACTGTCCAGAACCTGCAAAAAACAAAGCTATGTGCAGGGACACATAACTAGAGACATACAACTGGAGACCTGGAAGAACAACAACACAGACCCCCTCAGAACCAAAGTAAGTTCCCGGGGAGGGTAGGCATTCCTGCCGTAAAAATCTCCATTGAAAGTGCTCCCCGAGAGGTCCCCTCCAACCAAAAAAAAAACACCAGAATCAAAAATAAAACACAGTCTCTCACAAACAGTCCCACACGCTGAGACCGGAGACATCAGCAGGGACCCCAAGGGGCTTCTCCCCTCGAGATAGAAACGTAAAGATGAAGAGGGGAACAACACAGCTTCGTCAGGTCCAGATCATCCAGAAGGTAAAGATCGGTCGAGTCTTCAGATGAGGCCTACTGGGCGGGAAGGCTCTCGATGAAGCGCTTGAGTTCCTCCGCCTGGGACACAGTGAAGGTGCGATTTTCATGGGTCAGGCGCACCTTAGCTGGATATAAGAAAGCAAATTTTATTCCCCTTGCGACCAGCTGCGAACAATATGGTGTGAAGGTTCTGCGCTGTTCAGCCACCTTAATAGAGAAATCTTGGAAGATCAAAATCTTGGCACCCTCATATTCTAGATGCCGGGACTTCTTAAATAGCTCAAGCAGACGGGCTTTGATAGCATAATTATGAAAGCGGGCCAGCACAGCTCTCGGTCTACCAGCGCTCTCGTGCTCTCGTCGCTGTCCCACCCGGTGGACTCGTTCCACCACCACTGGGCCCGCATGCTCCAGGAGGCCCAACTCCTTCGGCAGCCACTTCTCCACAATATGGAGGAGCTCAGGGTCCTTAACAGACTCTGGAATTCCGATGATCCGGAGATTCTTCCGTCGGGCTCTATTTTCCTGATCTTCAACTTTCTCCATGAGCTGACCAACTCGAGTTTCCAGCAGGTCTAGCTTCCCGTCTGCTACCCCAGCACGATCCTCCTGGGCTGACATCCTCTGCTCCACGTGCTGCAACTGAGCAGCTTGTCCCGTCAAGGTGTCCTTCAGTTCATCCATAGAGGCATGCAGTTTAGCTAGTTTGTCATCTAGCAACTGTGACAAATGCCTCATGGACACCTGCAGCACATCGTCGGATCGATCCATCGGGACGTCGGTTTGCGTGCCGGCCATCTTGCACGCTGGGCTCCCACACTGCTTCGCCGGCCGAGAAACTTTCGGCGGCATGCCCCGCGGCCAAAACTGCGTTCTGCGCCTCCCCGAACCGCAACAATGTGCCCCTGCAGTAGCGCCTGCACTGGCGTTCAAAAAATTGAAGTTTCACCCGACATGGGCGGTGATTAGGGGGGAGAAACCGGGAAGTCGGAGCGGAGCTCTGTGCACGGACGTCCGCTCAGGAACCCGCCATCACGTGACCCCGTAAGAGGTCATTTGAAGTTGCGGCGTTGGTGTTGAACGTGGCAGCAGTGGCTTCGTATGTCGCACGCGCTTGCCACTCTGTTATGTCATGCTCTGGGAGCAGATGCAGACATAAAACTACAGTTCCTTCTGTCAGAAGTGGATTATGTTGCAGATGCTCTATATGATCTGTTTAGGTTTCTGAACAAGGTCTCTACTTATGCTATTTCTGCCCGGAGAATGCTCTAGATTCATCTTCAAAGGTTACTGTGAGCAAATTATCCTTCTTTAGCAACTCTCCAGACCGGTATAGCTATTGATCTTACAGATGGTGCTTCCAGTGGATATTTGTAAGGCTGCCGTTTGGTCTTTCTTGCATTCTTTTGTCAGGCCAATCAGTGGGTCCTGGAAGTGTTTCGGGATGGTAATGCTCTGGAGTTTGTCCACTCCCTGCCAGATCATTTTCTAGCTTCTTCTTGTCAGGCAGAGTGGAAGAAGCAGATGCCAGTCTTCTCAGTTGGGGAGCTCAGTGTCTAGGTCACTCAGCTCAGGGCACCTGGTCTATGGAGGAGGCGTCCTGGTCGATCAGTGTTCTAGAGACCAGAGCCATCCGTCTGGTGCTGTTAACCTTCCACTCCTTCTTGACCGGCAAGTCGGTCCGGGTTCTGTCGGACAATGCTATGGCGGTGGCCTATGTCAATCGTCAAGGGGGCACCAAGAGTACTCTGGTGGCGCAGGAGGCAGCTTTGCTCATGGTCTGGGCAGAGTCTCATCTTCTGAATATCTCGGCCTCCCTCATAGCAGGAGTAGAGAATGTTCAAGCGGACTTCCTCAGTTGTTACGCGCTAGATCCCGGAGAGTGGTGTGTAAGCCATGTGGCCTTTCAGTTGATAGTGCAAGCTTGGGGTCAGCCCCCCATGGACCTGATGGCCACGAGTGTCGACGCCAAAACACCCCGCTTCAGTTGTCGTAGAGACGGTCAGGCCGAGGGTCTATATCAGGGGTGTCAAAGTCCCTCCTCAAGGGCTGCAATCCAGTCAGGTTTTCAAGATTTCCCCAATGAATATGCATGAGATCTATTTGCATGCACTGCTTTCAATGTATGCTAATAGATCTCATGCATATTCAATGGGGAAATCCTGAAAACCCGACTGGATTGCGGCCCTTGAGGAGGGACTTTGACACCCCTGGTCTAGATGCTCTGGTTCAACCATGTCCAACGGAGGGTCTGTTGTATGTGTTCCTCCATGGCCATTAGTGGGCAGAGTTCTTCTCCGCATTGTTCGTTATCCAGGCCTTGTGATTCTAGTGGCTCCGGATTGGCTCAGGTGCCCATGGTATGCAGACCTGGTGAGGCATCTGGTGGCAGATCCTCTGCCTCTGCATAAGGAAGCCACTCAGCGTTGAGCAGCAGCGCCAAGTCACACTCCTGCTCGTGCCGCTCAACAGCCGAAGAAACTCGATCTGCGGCAGCCAGTTAGCAGCGGGGCAGGATTTCGGAAAGTTTGCTCCTGCCCGCTGAACCTCCACCAGAGATTGACAGAGGTATGAGGATAGAGCAGGGCAGGGGGCAGAGCCTGGCAGTGGCCTGCCAAATTCTGGGAGGGGGACATTGGCTTGAATATAAACCATTTTTAGGCTCATCGAGATAGAAGAAGAGATTCTCTTTCTCAAAGGACCCTCAGCCACAAGAAGGCATCCGCTCAAACTCAGGGGCGGGAAATTTCATGGCGACACCAGGAAATATTTCTTCACCGAGAGAGTGGTTGATCCTTGGAACGAGCTCCCGGTGCAGGTGATCGAGGCAAACAGCGTGCAAGAATTTAAGAGCAAATGGGATGCCCATGTGGGATCCCTTAGAGGTTTAAGCCAAGGGAACCTGTCACCAGGAGTGGGATCCCTAGGATAGTAGACTTGGGGGTGGGTCAGTAGAATGGGCAGATCTGATGGGCTTTGGCCCTTATCTGCCGTCGTCTTCTATGTTTCTATTTTTTGGCCCCAAAATCCAGGTTTATATTCGAGTATTATGTAATATTTTAAATAAATGACTTTCCAAGATAGTGGCAGAGACAGGTGCAATCATCTGTCCTGCAAAACTATTCTTGTTGATGGGCAGTAGGGCAAAGTTGGAAATTCAACCTGTTTCATATGAACTAGCTCTCAGTGGAATGTTAGTGAACAATAAAGCAGAGAAAGATTAGACTTGTTTCCTATATTCCTATATTTGTTCTTCATTTATTTTTTCTAGGAGTTGAAGTTGCAGGCGGAGGCTTTGGAGTTTGATATTGCATTGAAGGCAATGGTTGTGCTTCGTTATATTACTGATAACATAGACAGGTAATCTTTATCTGAAGGCTTTGGTGTATATTTCTCTATTGACTTGATGCTGAGACGGAAGTCTGGCACTTGTTTGTGATGACTGTCATACTTGGTCCACTTTACTCTGCTTTCCCTTGTTCTTCTCACTCATGATTCCTCTGCTTACTCTCCTACATTTCCTTTACTGTGTCTTTATAGGGTCACCTGGAGGGGGGAGGGGGGTTACGGGGCAGGGATTCTCAGTTTAGGTTGAGGACCCTGGCTGGTGAGGGTCCCCAAGCCCTGCCAGCTGAAGGACTCTGCCTACATTTTCCCTGAGTCACTGTCACCTCACTGGGCCTCCACTTCTGCCATGCATGCTCAGTTTTCACAAAACAAAGCGTGCAGTGGGGGAACAGGCCTCTCCTGAGCATGCTCAGTTTCATGGAAATCGAGAACGCGCAGAGGGACGGGCCACTCCCATCCCTCTGCGCATGCATTAGGGCGGAGACCTGGCACGGTGATGCTGGCCCAGGGAACATGTAGGCTGTGGGTGGAAGAGTTTACATAGTAGTAAATGACAGCAGATAAAGACCTGAACGGTCAATCCAGTCTGCCCATTACTTATTCTCATTAAAAATACATTAAATTAACTTGTCTCTTCTTTGATAGTTCTGGGCCATAGACTAAAGTCCACCTGGAGTTGTCCTAGGTTCCAACTGCTGAAGTTGCCATCTAAGCATGATATCTGGTGGCTCTGACTAATTAAGGGCTGTTGAATATCAGCAGTCGGCACACTGAACTCAGTTGAAACAGGCAGGATCCTCTCCTACCCGATTAATTTGCTTTAAATATTGTGCTTGAACTTTTCAGGGATAAAGTCAAAGACATAGTTTTACATATCAAGTACAGTGTCTGAACCCTATAAGAATTCTCTAATCAGCCTCCAGATCAAACATCTTCATTTCAGAGGGGACAACAACCATTATATAAAAGAGCTTAACCACAGCAATTCTTCCAATAATTATATCCCTGCAGGCAGTTCCAGCCCTACACCAGATCACTGCAGCAATGTACAATTATTCAATTGTATTCTCTGCATTAGAGACAAGTGAATACAAACAACAGCCTGAAACGTCACAAAAGTCTGCCAAGCTTGTCCCATCACCATGTCCTTGAGCCAAGCACTTGTTATGGATTTCCATCTTTTCCTCTTACCTCCAGGGTCCTACATATGATAATTCAAAACAAAGCCCACGTGATTTTATAGTGCTTTATTGGCTGAGACAAATATGGTTTCCTGGCTCCCCGCCTTTGCACAGGATCACCCTCTAATGCTGGGAACACATCTCTAACTGATGACTTCTACAGGAGGATTGAATATTACACCCCAGTCTCAAATAGTTGTAGATATCCCAGTCTGCGAGAAATTAAAGAAATCCTCCTTGCTGTCGGGAGATTATGCACTAAAAATCCTGTCATCTTAAACAGAATTGATTTACGTGCTGGTGCAGAGAGAGCCTTCAGGATCCCATAACATACTCTATACCCACCCTTTTGGTGCACCTCTTTCATCACAAGGAGGCCTCAAGACCAGGTCAGTCTGTTTGCATCGTTTAGCTATCACAGCCTGTCTTGCTATATGGATTCTAAATAGGTTTCAGTTCATCTGATGATGGCTTGTTTCATGTGAGAACAATGAAACATAATGGCTCCAATACACAAACCAGCCTCTTCTTGGGATCTCAGCATAGTCCTCACTGTGTTGATGGAACCACTCTTGCTTTGAACCTTCGGTTGAAGCACCACTCAAAATTCAGAATAACTAGCTGAAATTTCATCAGCAAGAAGAGTTATCCTAGGACAAGCAGGCAACATATTCTCACATATGGGTGACGTCATCATGACGTCACCCATATGTGAGAATATGTTGCCTGCTTGTCCTAGGTAAGGACAGTTTGAAAGTGAACTGTCACTTTAAATTTTTTAAAGTGCTTGCAGCTATCCGCACAGAGCATGCTTGACTGCCTTCCTGCCGGAAGAGGCTCGAGGTACCTCAGTTCTTTGTTTTCCGCGGAGCAAAAAGTCTGTTTTTGACTGAACTCTGTTCAGTCGGCGTTGCCTTCCTGCTTCGCATAATTGTCTTCCTTTTTCATTTGTTTTTCTTTCCTTTCCTTTCGTTAAAGTCAAGTGAGTAGAGAAAACTTTATTTTCTTGTTTCCTGTTTTCTCGGGGAGGGGGGGAGGGTTTCCTTGGTGAGTTTCGTGCTTCAGAATTCAGTTTAACTGTATGGCCGCAGGGGCATGCTTTCTTTTGAATTGCGTTGTGTATATACAGTGGTGCCTCGCATAACGGACGCCTCGCACAGCGAACGCTGCGCACAACGAACTTTATGTCTTGATCCGTACAACGAACTTCGTTTCACACAACGAAGTGGCCCGAGCTGCATCCTTCCGCGCAGGCACTGCGCTTAACTGCCCTCTCTCCGCCTGGTTCCCTCTTGCCCCCCCCGACTCCCCGACACGATCGGGGCAAAAAGGAGCCCAAGCCCTCTTGCCCCGCCGATTCCCCAACTCCCCACACAATATCGGGCCAGGAGGGAGCCCAAGTCCTCCTGGCCACGGCGACCCCCTAACCCCACCCTGCACTACATTACGGGCAGGAGGGATCCCAGGCCCTCCTGCCCTCGACGCAAACCCCCCCTCCCCCCAACGACCGCCCCCCCCAAGAACCTCCGACCGCCCCCCCAGCCGACCCGCGACCCCCCTGGCCGACCCCCACGACACCCCCAACCCCCTTCCCCGTACCTTTCTGTAGTTGGCCGGACAGACGGGAGCCAAACCCGCCTGTCCGGCAGGCAGCCAACGACGGAATGAGGCCGGATTGGCCCATCCGTCCCAAAGCTCCGCCTACTGGTGGGGCCTAAGGCGCCTGGGCCAATCAGAATAGGCCTGGGAGCCTTAGGTCCCTCCTGGGGGCGGGGCCTGAGGCACATGGGCCCAACCCGACCATGTGCCTCAGGCCCTGCCCCCAGGAGGGACCTAAGGCTCCCGGGCCTATTCTGATTGGCCCAGGCGCCTTAGGCCCCACCAGTAGGCGGAGCTTTGGGACGGATGGGCCAATCCGGCCTCATTCCGTCGATGGCTGCCTGCCGGACAGGCGGGCTTGGCTCCCGTCTGTCCGGCCAACTACAGAAAGGTACGGGGAAGGGGGTTGGGGGTGTCGTGGGGGTCGGCCAGGGGGGTCGCGGGTCGGCTGGGGGGGCGGTCGGAGGTTCTTGGGGGGGGCGGTCGTTGGGGGGAGGGGGGGTTTGCGTCGAGGGCAGGAGGGCCTGGGATCCCTCCTGCCCGTAATGTAGTGCGGGGTGGGGTTAGGGGGTCGCCGTGGCCAGGAGGACTTGGGCTCCCTCCTGGCCCGATATTGTCGGGGAGTTGGGGAATCGGCGGGGCAAGAGGGCTTGGGCTCCCTTTTGCCCCGATCGTGTCGGGGAGTCGGGGGGGCAAGAGGGCTTGAGCTCCCTTTTGCCCCGATCGTGTCGGGGAGTCGGGGGGGCAAGAGGGCTTGAGCTCCCTCTTGCCCCGATCGTGTCGGGGAGTCGGGGGGGGGGGGCAAGAGGGCTTGAGCTCCCTCTTGCCCCGATCGTGTCGGGGAGTCGGGGGGGCAAGAGGGCTTGAGCTCCCTCTTGCCCCGATCGTGTCGGGGGTGCCAGGGACCACACGGAGTCACCCACCGTACCACCCGATTCGGGTAAGCGCAGGTATCGGTGGGTGGCTTATTTGCGGGGGGGTGACTTATTTTACATTTTTTTCTAAAAAGGGGGGCTGTCTTATTTGATGGCCCTGCCTTATCATCGGGGAAACACGGTAGAAAAAAAAAAAAAATGAACAGTTAAGTCCCAGTTTTTGCCGCTGAGACTCTGCCCTCTCACTGTAAAATTAGACTCT
Organism: Geotrypetes seraphini; assembly: GCF_902459505.1. Classification (NCBI taxonomy): domain Eukaryota; kingdom Metazoa; phylum Chordata; class Amphibia; order Gymnophiona; family Dermophiidae; genus Geotrypetes; species Geotrypetes seraphini. Next base: position 45,615,605 of record NC_047100.1, read on the forward strand.
ACTTAGTCTGTCTTTAAATTTAAAAAATGTGTGTTGTTTTAAAAAACAATTATGTTTTTAGATGTATCTAAATAAAAATAATAACCAAAAATTTATCTTTTTTTATGTCATCTTAGCATATTTTATGCTACAGAACGAATTATTTTTTTTAACATGTATTGTTATGGGAAAACGCGTTTCACACAACGAACGTTTCACATAACAAACTTGCTCCTGGAACGGATTAAGTTCGTTGTGTGAGGCACCACTGTATTACAAAGTTCCATTTTGATGCCATTAAACTGTGTTATGAAACCAGTCAAAGAATGTTGTTATATCGTGGTCACTGAAAGGCATTACATTTAAAACCTCGTTCTTTAGCACTCTCCAGACCAGTAGAGGTTAACTTTACGAATGGGTATATATCTAATCATGACCAGCAGGTGGAGACTGAAAACAAAACTTTGGGACAGTATATCCTAGCCCCTCCTCTCTATTTCCCTCAGTCTTCTTTCAGTCTCCAGCAGGTGTTGAGTGATCTGTACCCATCTCCCTTGGTAGGGCTGTTGGAATTTGTTTAGGGGGTTTATTGTCCCTGTTTTTAGCCGGACGGAGCTTGGGCGGACTCTGTTTGGGGGTTCGTCCGACCTCGGGGGTGTCAAACCTGGCGGGTCACGAGCGGGGTCCCTCCCCCCACTTCCTCCACCTCCCCACATTTTTTTAGAGGAGCCTCAGCAGTAAGCCTTGCCCCCTAAATCAAGCAAGGCTATTGCTTTGAGAGCCTGTGGAGTCTGTTCTGTAAAAAAAAAAAAAAAAAAAAAAAAATCCTGAGGTAGTGCTGGTCTGGAGGGTTGTATCCCTTTAAGAAAACTGTATTTTACTGTAATTTTTCAACTAACCGGCACTTTTTTACAGCTAGGTCGCGTATGGAGCAATGAGCACTTCTAAAGGGAAAAAGTGCTCATTGTGCTCCAGACGCGAGGCACTCGCGGCCGGCCTGTGCAAGCGGTGTTCAGGCCGGTGCGGTGGAGGAGCTCCGTCGGCAGCGGCTGCAGGCGCCCAGAGCTCCCCGCCGATGGTCTTCTCCGTCCGCCCACGGAGGGATTCCCCAAACCGCCGACGGTCGGGTTTTAGAGGATTCCCTCTCAGCTGATTTTTTGACAGCTGATGCCGGCTTGCCTGCTTTAGCGGCTGAGACTATTCAGGTTTCTCAGCCGCTTCAGGCTATGGAGGGAGTTTTTTTGGCGGGAAAACCGCCATCTTCTCTGTCTGGCCCCTCCATTTTGTCTTCCACCTCAGGTGACCTTCCCCCTGTTTTGACTATGTTTTGACCCTTCTGAGGAGTTCCAGGACTCTCTGGAGGGGACGGAAGCTGGCGGCGGGTTGTCGGATTTCCCGTTCTCCAGTGACGAGGCGTCCGTGGTGCGTCTTTTTCAGAAAGATGAGCTGCCTGACCTTATTCAGCAGGTTTTTTCGGTCTTGCGTTTTGAGGACGCGCCGCCGGAGACTCCGCGTGTGGGGGACCCCCTGTTGCGGGGGATCCGTTCCGTTTCCCGCTCTTTTCCTATGCATCAGGATATTCGGGATATTATTCTGGAGCAGTGGAAAACGCCGGAGACGCCGTTTCGGCTGGCGCGCAGCATGGCTCGCCTGTATCCCATTCCTGAAGGGGATCGGGCTACGTTAGCTTCGCCGGTCGTGGATGCGGTGGTCTCGGCAATTTCCAAGCGGCATACCGTGCCTGTTGAGGGCGGTTCTGCCTTGCGGGACCCTGAGGAGCGCAAATTGGAGAGCATCCTTAAGCAAAATTTTCAGGTCTCTGCCTTTGGGGTCCAGGCGGCTATTTGTGGGGGACTGGTCGCTCGCGCCGTGTTTCGGTGGGCGGAGCGGGTCTTGGATCGAGAGTCTGACGACTGGTCTCTGGTGGATCAGGAGGTAGCGAAGATTGAGATGGCGGCCTCTTTCCTCTCAGATGCTCTATATGACTTGGTGCGGATCTCGGCTAAGTCTATGGCTTTTGGCGTGGCCGCAAGGCGTGTGTTGTGGCTGCACGCTTGGGCGGCGGATGCTGCGTCCAAAGCTAAGCTTACTAAATTTCCCTTTCGGGGGTCGTTTTTGTTTGGAGAGGACTTGGATAAGTTGATTCAGACGCTGTCGGACTCGAAAGTTCCCCGTCTGCCGGAGGACCGTGCCCGCCCGGCGTCTCGGGGGGGTGCGGCCCGGGGGCGTTTGCGGGATTTTCGCAAGTATCGCCCTGGGCGTGGGGCTGCTTCTTTCCAGTCTCCGGGATTTTCCCGGGGTCGGTTCTTCCAGCGCATGCAGCCCTTTCGGGGGGCCCGTCGGGGGGCAGGGAATCCCTCCGCCGGTTCCCCCGCTTCCCGTCCTGCACAATGACGCCTTGCCGGCGCCCCCTTTGGTTCCGGTGGGGGCCCGGCTGCGCGAATTTTTCCCCAAATGGGCCGAGATCACGTCCGATCAGTGGGTCCTGGAGGTGGTGCGGGACGGTTATGCCCTGGAGTTCGCCCGCTCTCTGCCGGATTTTTTTCCTCGCTTCTCCATGTCAGACTCCGGGGAAGACGCAGGCTTTTCGCCAGACCCTTCAGCGCTTGCTAGATCTCAGGGCAGTTGTTCCGGTGCCCCCTCTGGAGTGGGGCACGGGCAGGTACTCCATTTACTTTGTGGTGCCCAAGAAGGAGGAGACCTTTCGGTCCATCCTCGATTTGAAAGGGGTCAACAGGGCTCTCAAGATTCCCTCTTTCCGTATGGAAACTCTGCGGTCGGTCATTCTGGCGGTTCAGCCGGGGGAGTTTCTCACTTCTCTCGATCTGACGGAGGCCTACTTGCATGTTCCCATTCGGGCCTCTCATCAGCGTTTCCTGCGCTTTGCGATCTTGGGTCGGCACTATCAGTTCTGTGCGCTTCCCTTTGGGCTGGCCACGGCTCCTCGGACGTTCACCAAGGTGATGGTGGTCGTCGCGGCAGCCTTGCGGTCGGAGGGCATCCTGGTACACCCCTACCTGGACGACTGGTTAATTCGGGCAAAGTCGTTGCAGGAAAGCTCCCGGGTTACTGCTCGGGTGGTGGAGTTTCTCCGGTCGCTGGGCTGGGTGGTCAACCTTTCCAAGAGTCGGTTGGTCCCGGCTCAGCGTCTGGAGTACCTAGGGGTGCTGTTCGACACCTCCTTGGGGAAGGTCTTCCTCCCAGAGGGCCGGGTGAGCAAATTGTAATCTCAGATTCGCCTGCTTTTGGCGTCCCGGTGTCCTCGGGCGCGAGATTTCCTCCAGGTCTTGGGGTCGATGGCGGCGTCCCTGGACGTGGTGAGGTGGGCGCGGGCCCACATGCGTCCTCTCCAGTATGCTCTGCTCCGGAGGTGGTCTCCCCAGAGGCACGGGATGGATGTTCCGGTTCCCCTGCGAGGCTTGGCGCGCTGCAGTCTGCGTTGGTGGCTCCAGACCCCTCACCTAGTTCAGGGGGTGGGTCTGGATCTCCCGCAGTGGACGGTGCTCCTGACGGATGCGAGTCTCCTGGGTTGGGGGGCTCAGTGTTTGGGTCACTCAGCTCAGGGCACCTGGTCCGCGGAGGAGGCCGCCTGGTCGATCAACGTGTTGGAGACCAGAGCGGTCCGTCTGGCGCTGTTGGCTTTCCACTCCCTGTTGCTGGGCAAGTCGGTCAGAGTGCTGTCGGACAATGCCACGGCGGTGGCTTATGTCAATCGTCAGGGGGGCACCAAGAGCACCCAGGTGGCGCAGGAGGCGGCTCTGCTCATGGTTTGGGCGGAATCCCATCTGCTGGACCTCTCGGCCTCTCATATAGCCGGAGTAGAAAATGTTCAGGCAGACTTCCTCAGTCGTCACTTCCTAGATCCAGGAGAGTGGTGTCTCGGCGCCGAGGCGTTTCAGTTGATAGTGCAGGCTTGGGGGCAGCCCCTGATGGACCTGATGGCCACGGGTGGCAACGCCAAAGTGCCCCGCTTCTTCAGTCGTCGCAGGGACGGTCTGGCCGAGGGTCTGGATGCTCTGGTCCAGCAGTGGCCAACGGAGGGGCTGTTGTATGTGTTCCCTCCTTGGCCGCTGGTGGGCAGAGTGCTTCTTCGCATTGTTTACCATCCGGATTTGGTGGTGCTGGTGGCGCCGGATTGGCCTCGCCGTCCGTGGTATGCGGATCTGGTGAGGCACCTGGTAGCGGATCCTCTTCCTCTGCCTCTCTCGGACGACCTTCTGATGCAGGGTCCCATTCCCATGTTCGACCCGTCTCCCTTCTGTGTTACGGCGTGGCTCTTGAAAGGGGTCGCCTTAGCAAGAAGGGATATTCAGACAAGGTGATCTCTACACTGTTGGGGTCCCGGAGGCTTTCTACCTCTCGGGCTTATGTGCGGGTTTGGCGTCTCTTTGAGGAATGGTGTCGGGCACGGGGAGTGACCTCTTTTCGCGCTTCTCTGCCTAACATTCTGGAGTTCTTGCAGGATGGCCTGGATAGAGGCCTGGCTTGGTCTTCTCTCCGGGTTCATCTTGCGGCCCTGTCGGCCTTTCGAGGGTTGGTGTCAGGTCAGCGTTTATCGGCTCTTCCTGATGTGATTCGGTTTTTGCGGGCGGCCAAGTTGCTTAGGCCTCCCCTACGGCCCTCGGTTCCCTCTTGGGATCTTAATCTGGTTCTCTCTGTTTTGGTGCGTCCGCCTTTCGAGCCCTTGGACGACTGTTCTTTGAAGGACCTTACTTTGAAGGCGGTCTTTTTGGTGGCCATTATTTCTGCTAGGCGTGTTTCTGAGCTGCAGGCTTTCTCTTGTAGGACTCCCTTCTTGGAGTTTTCTAGGGATCAGGTCGTCTTGCGGCCTGTTCCTTCCTTTCTGCCTAAGGTTGTTTCTCCTTTTCATGTCAATCAATCGGTGGTTCTCCCGGTCTTGGGTGGTCGGGAGGGCTCTTCTGAGCAACGGCAGCTGCGCAAGTTGGATGTCGGTCGGGTCCTTCGCTCTTATGTGCAGCGGACCCAGGAATTCCGGAAGTCCGATCATCTCTTTGTCCTCCTGGCGGGTCCTCGTCGGGGAGCTGGCGCTTCTAAGGTTACTATTGCGCGCTGGATCAAGGAGACGATTGCTTCCGCTTATCTTCTGAAACAGCAGCCTGTTCCGGAGTTTCTCAAGGCTCATTCCACTCGGGGTCAGGCGGCTTCTTGGGCTGAGTCGTCGCTCGTGCCTCCTGTGGATATTTGTAAGGCTGCGGTTTGGTCCTCCTTGCATTCCTTTGTTCGTCATTATCGGGTTGATGTGCAGGCGCGTCGGGACGCGGTGTTCGGTGAGCGTGTACTAGTATCGGCCCTTCGGGGGTCCCGCCCGTGAGAGGGACTGCTTTGGTACGTCCCATTCGTAAAGTTAACCTCTACTGGTCTGGAGAGTGCTAAAGAAGGAGAAATTAGGTTCTTACCTGCTAATTTACTTTCTTTTAGCTTCTCCAGACCAGTAGAGGTCCCCACCCTGTCTGTTGTTGTTGTTGTTGGGGCTGTTGCGCGGGCAGTTTTTGGTTTTTGCTGCGGTTTCTAGTATTTTTCTAGGGCCGGGGAGAATTGAAGAACAGCGGCTGTGGCTCGGCTGGCTTAGCTGGCGAGCTGTGGGGACATTCTTCCTTCGGGAATTTCTCCTCTGCATTTTCCAACAGCATTTTGGGTTTGTTATTTGTTACTCCTTTCGGAGTATTGTTTTTTCTCTCTGTTGTTTTCCAGTTCTTGGTTCTGCTTGGCTATTCGGCAGACTGAGGGAAATAGAGAGGAGGGGCTAGGATATACTGTCCCAAAGTTTTGTTTTCAGTCTCCACCTGCTGGTCATGATTAGATATATACCCATTCGTAAAGTTAACCTCTACTGGTCTGGAGAAGCTAAAAGAAAGTAAATTAGCAGGTAAGAACCTAATTTCTCCTTACCTGTCTTTTTCCATCTCATTCAGTTTTCTGTCCCCTAGGATCTACTTTTATGTCTCACCTGCCTGGAGAGCATTTTCAGTGCCTCCTATGTGGATGAACGATCCCCAGTACCAGCTCAGCACAATCCTATATTGCAGGTCTTATATTGCAGCGCCCTGCAGGCTTGGTCCCTCCTGCTCACCATCTGCCCCAGCTCCCAGGTGGAAAAGATACTGGTGACGTAAGTGACAGACTACAGTCATTGAAGAATTTGTACAGGTTCGTGAGGGGCGTGGCTTAGCGCGAGGCACGAATGGAAGTGTAGTCGCAGAGCTCCTCACCATCTAGGCACAAAATAAAAAAAAATAATTTTCCTTCTGGATAATTTCATCAAAGAAATAATCGACAAAGAAGAAGAACATAATATAAATCAGATGACCTCTTTAACTGAAATTAAAACGAAGCCTGAGGTAACTGGGAGCTGAGAAAGCAAAGTACCGTTTTTTTTTATCTATAACGATACTGTGAGATTTGAAATGCAGCGCTGAAGCAGCCTGTGAATGAAAAGCCGAAAGAGAGAAATACCGGCTTTAGAAAAGTGAGTCTTTTATAAAAAAAAGATAAAAATAACTCAAAGTTAATTGAAATAACAGAATACTTGAGTAAATTTCGCTCTCCTCTATCACAGCTGCGATTGGGCTTGTGAGAGGAGCTGCAGGAGGATTGCCGATTTTTTTTTCTAAGCATTGAAACGGCGCGATATTGAAGATAAGTGACAGATCGGTGTACCATCGGAGACAAATAAATGACAGAGGGAAAAAAAGTTTAAATAATATGGTGAGTGACTGACAGCGAAAGGATTTGGAGAGAGAAAGAGAGAGCTGACAGTTTGAATCTACCCCCTTTAAAAACTGTGAAAAGACTCAAAACTGCAGATTTTATTTCACTGCTGAAACGGCAAGACATCGAAGAGCTGGAATGGTGAGGCAATAAAGAAGATATGCTGATATTGAAAAGAATAGTAGCTAATTAAATAAAATTTGCTGATTCTACCAAAATGTCTTTAAGCTAATGTGAAATGACTGTGAGGAAAGGCTGATATATTGAATTGGCAAACGGAAGGAAAATGTTTCAATACAGTTTTAAATTAATACTGCTAAAGCTATAATTATTAGAAAATTTATGTAAAAGTAAAAATACTAACTAAAAAAAAAAAAGTATAAGAAAGATTATACTCTTAATGTGAATGTTGTCAATAGAATTCTTAAGTGTGGCAGTTTAAAGCGGCCATTTTCAGCTTAATGAAGAAATGGAACACAGAATAACTAACTGAACTTCTGTCTGAAACCTATCTATTTGTTCATTTTTCTTCAATAATAGATAGATATTGAGATATATTACAAACAAGAAACTGCTGACACTGAAAAAAAAAAAAAAAAAAGACTGAGAAGAAAATAATTTTTAACAGCTTTTCTCTGACTGATACAGAGAGATAGTGAAGCCAAGCTGGGGAAAAACTGACCAAAAAGAGGAAAGTTTCAAAGCGGTACTAAAATTAGTACTTTAAAAAACTGAAGCAGCAAGACATCGTGGCAATTAAGAGAAGCTGAAAAAAAAAAAAAAAAAAAAGACAATTGCTTCAAATTGCTCAAAATAAAGGAAAATAATTCTATAAAGTGTTGCTCTCCTCAATCGGGGCTGCGATTGGGCTTGTGAGAGGAGATAAAAATAAATAAATAAATACCAAGAATTTTTTTGTCAACGCTGAAACGGTGTCTCATTGAGAGAGAGAGTGAAAGTCAGGAGAGATTTAAGAGAAGGAAATGTTGTTGGACTGAATGTTCCCTCCTTCATTGAAACAGTAAAGTGAGAAAAATAAAAGAAAAAAGGAAAGATTTTTTAAACTAACATAAGAAAAGGGCTTAAAAAGAAAATTTCTACTTCAAAAGATAAAACTAAATCTTGGAAGAAAAGAGATTAAAAACCTAAGAATATCAAATCTAAACCTAAGAGACTAAATATAAGAAATAAGAATAACCAAGAAAAAGAAAACAACAACATGACAAGTACCAGACAAAACAAAAATGAGGCTGGTACATCTGCAAAAAGACAGAAACAAGACCAAATAACACCAAGCAAAATACCACTTCCTATCGAAGAATCAGACACATTAAGCAAAGCTGAAGTCATGGAAGAATTAAAACAAATCAAACAAATGCTTAAAGAAACTATAACTAATATGTCTGAAATGAAAGAAGAAATTTTAAATATACATAGACAAATGGAAGTTAACAACAAAAGAACAACTGAACTAGAATCAAAAATGGAAACTATAGAATGTGAATCAAAAAGATGTAAAAACGACAGCCTAGAATTAAATAAATTAAAAGACCAACTGGAGGATTACGAGAATAGAGGAAGAAGAAAGAACATCAAACTCTTTGGAATACAAGAAAATTTAGAGGGAAAAAATACTATCCTTTTCCTTGAAAATTTAATTCCAAAAATTCTACAATTAGACTTGAAACAACCAATTGAAATTGAAAGGGCGCATAGAATCCCAATTAAAAATTTAGAAAATAAAAACAGACCAAGACCAATCATTTTCAAAATGTTGAGATACCAACAAGCACTAGAGATACTAAATGCTGCAAAAAAAGATAAAAACTTAAATTATAAAGGATCAAGATTATGGTTTTTACCAGACTTCGCCAAAAACACAGCAACTAAAAGGAAAAGACTACTAGATATGAGACCTCTACTCAAAGAAAAAGGATTTAAATATGGTCTATACTACCCGGCGAAAATGAGAGTGTCATCTGGAGACAAGTCCTTATATTTTGAGGATCCCGAAAAACTAAAAGAGTTTCTCTCTAAACCAGAACCTATGATATATTAACATAATATATTAAGATGGTTTTGAAAACTCTATGAAAAATTAGAAAATATAACATATCGAAATATTTGAAGAAATGGAGGAAAACAATACAAAGAAAAGACAATAATAATTATATGAAAGAAAGAACAGAATATAGGAAAATTATTAAATAATACACTGCATATATGTTTAAAATAATTATATGTTGAAATCATAATACTAAGGAAATACAAATTAACATATTGTTAAATGGAAAATGATACATTAATAAAATGTTATGGAAAATGATTAAATAAATATAAAAGATCAATATAGATAGATAGAAGGGAAATTTGTTTAAACAATTGAAAATTGATTGCCTGGAATGGGGAGAATGTTAGGATTACAGTTCCAATGTGTATCCTTAAGCAGCCAATGTATTGGGTGGGAAAGGGAGGGATAAGGAGAATATTTATTAGAATAATTAAGGGAGATACATTAGGGTTAAATATGTGTGTCATGAAGAAAATTTTTTGGATATTAAATATGAAAGAGGAGAGGAAGAAAAAGATAATGAAAAGTATTAAAATATATAATGTCTTTTAAAATATATTCTATTAATGTCAATGGCCTGAATCACGTAATTAAAAGGAAAAAAATATTAACATTTTTAAAAAAACAAAATGCAGATATTTACTGTCTGCAAGAGACCCATCTTAATATGAAGGAATCACAGAAATTATCAGGTGGATGGATAAAAGAATGTTTTTTTGCTCCAGCAGTGGGTAAAAAAGCAGGGGTTGCAATCCTTATAAATAAAAAATGTATGGCCAATATAAAGGTAAAAAATTCAGATCCACATGGAAGATGGATACATATCGATATAGGTATGGGAAATGATACCCTGACGTTATTTAATATATATGCCCCTAATTCGAATCAATCAGAATTTTTCAAAAAGCTACAAAATATGTTATTACCACTGGCTGCCTCTAATTTAGTGGTGGCTGGAGATTTTAATGCTGTAATGGATCCATTATTGGATAAAAAACCAGGTAAAAATATTAAATCTTTAGGTCTAGATAATTTAGTTCGATCATGTGATTTGAAAGATATATGGCGTATTCTTCATTTTAATGATCAGGAGTATTCATTTTGTTCACAGGTTCATAAATCATTTTCAAGAATAGATTATATTTTTGTTTCAACAAATAAAGTGCAACAAGTGATTAAAGCCTCCATTGATCCTATTATCATTTCGGATCATGCGGGAATATGGATAGAATTACAATTAGATCAATTAGAAAATAATAGACCTCTTTGGAGATTTGATAATGCATTGCTTGTGGATGACAAATTTTTGGAAAATTTTAAAACACAAATTAATGAATTTTTTCAAATAAATTTAGTGGAAGATACATCTATAGAGAATGTATGGGATGCATTTAAAGCAACTATGAGGGGTAATATCATATCATATTCAGCTTTTATTAGGAAACAAATTAAAAAACAATATATAGAATTAGAAAAAGAAATAAAAATATTAGAAGCTAAATTGATAAGTAAATGGGAATATGAAACTTTGCAAGCTCTTTTGAAAGTAAAAGGTAAATATAATGAATTAACTTCAAAAATGATAAGAAAAGATTTGTTTTCCAAACAAACGGTGTATTATGGAAATTCTAATAAGGCGGGAAAATTATTAGCAAATTATCTTAAGGCAAAAAAAAGGAGAACTAATATTAATGGAATAAAAGATGATAATGGTATAATAACAAATCAAACAAATATAATATTAAAACAATTTTTAAATTTTTATAAGGATCTATATTCTTCCGAACCTTATTTGGAGAAACAAAAAGATGGAAAAAAATTTCTAGATTTAATAAATGGACCTAAGATTCCTGATCATATAAAACGAAGTTTAGAAGAACCTATATCATTAAAAGAATTAGAAACAGCATTGAGATCTCTTAGAGTTGGATCCGCTCCAGGTGGTGATGGTTACACAGTAGAATTTTATAAAACATTTCAAAATATCCTCTCCCCACATTTATTAAAATTATATCAGACACAACTTATAAAAGGTAATATAAAAGGTACTATGGCTGAATCAATAATAATTGTTTTGCCTAAGCCAAATAAAGATCCTACTTTGGTTTCGAACTACAGGCCTATATCTTTGATAAACGTTGATAATAAACTTTTGGCGAAAATTTTGGCTTTGAGATTAGCCAAAGCTCTCCCACATATTATAGATATGCATCAAACGGGTTTCGTTGCTAAAAGACATTCCTCCAATAACTCTAGACTATTATTTCACATGCTAAACTTATCAAAAAAAATGGATGAACCGGCATTTACAGTTTCATTAGATGCTGAGAAAGCATTTGATAGGGTAGAATGGAATTTTATGTATCAGGCTTTAGAATGGTTTGGTATAGGTTCTGGATTTATACAAATGGTAAAAACATTGTATAGCTTCCCGATTGCAAGATTAAATATTAATAATAAGATATCTGATGGTTTTCAATTGCAGAGGGGAGTTAGACAAGGTTGTCCTTTATCTCCTTTGTTATTTGATGTTGTATTAGAACCCTTATTGTTAGCAATACAGCAAACGAGGGAGATACAAGGAATTCCATATTCAGATATGGAATATAAAATTTCGGCTTATGCTGATGATATTTTGCTTTATTTGAGAAATCCAGAGTCTACCTTATCTTCTTTATTGGAATTAATTGATAAGTTTGGCAAATTTTCAGGTTATAAAATTAATTGGAATAAATCTGAAATTATACCCTTGAATGTTTACTGTGTAAAAGGATTATTTGATATTTTTCCATTCATATGGAAAGAAGAAGGATTTAAATATCTAGGCATTCAAGTTAAAAAAACAATTGAAGATACTGTAAAAGAAAATGAAAAATATGTATTAAAAAAAGTAACGGAGTTATGTGAACAATGGAACCCATTACATATATCTTGGTGGGGCAGAGTTCAAACTATTAAAATGATGATGTTGCCTGTGGTTTGCTACCAAATGAGTATGATACCTATTTATTTTCAGGGGTCCTTTTATAAGAAGCTTAATAGAATTTTAACAAAATTTCTTTGGCTTGGTAAAACACCTAGAATAGCTTTAGTAACCTTACAAAAATCAATTAAGGAGGGAGGGGTAAATTTTCCAAATTTCTATAGGTACCATCAAGCCTATATTCTACGTCAGGGTATGTATTGGATCCTCCCAGAACTTATAGATAATGCACCAGATTGGTTATATTTGGAATGGCGCCTTATGTTTCCCCTAAATTTAGTTCATTTACCAAGTATTAATATACCTAAAAGATACAGAGAAAATAAAATAATAATGGATACTTGGAAAACATTGAGATTTATTGATAAATTAACACCCATCCCAATATATAAATCAACTAATCAATCCATATGGATAAACTCCAAGATCAAAGTAGGCGGAGCTCAAATCCTTTGGAAGAACTGGATTATTGCAGGAATTAGATCTCTAGATGATATTATTTCAGAAGGTAAACTGCTGGATTTTTCACAATTGCAACATAGATTTGGTCTTAATAAAACACAAAGTTTTAAATGGTTGCAATTGAAGCAGGCCATTCAGGTTGGGTTCCCTGAATGGAAATCATTAAACAATCAATATAGTTTAAAGTTCTTATGCTTTAAAGCAGACTTCCTAGGACATCAAGCCGCATTGTGGTATAAATTAATATCTGGATATTTGAATAAAAAACCAAAAAATGGTCTAAGAGACATTTGGAGCATTGAGATTGGACATCAAATTAATGCATCTCAATGGCCACTAATTTGGTCTTGGAGAATGGGATGTACAGTGTCAGCGTCTATGAGACAAACATGGTTCTTTTTATTACATAGAGCTTTTTGGACCCCTACTCGTTTACAAAAACTAGACAGTTCTAAGTCTAATAGATGCTGGCACTGTAATCTAGAACCAGGGACATTAGATCATTTATTATATCATTGTCCTTATATTAAAATATTTTGGAATTCAATTTGGCCACAAATTAATAAATTAATGGAAAATCATATTGCAATATCATATGATACAATTTTATTTGGAACAATGATGAGAAAAAAAAGTCAAATTTCACCAGAAAATAATAAACTTTTATTAATTATGACAGGGGTTGCCATTCAACATATAACTAACAATTGGAAAAATTACAACAACCTAAACTACACATTTTGGTGGAATACAATATGCCATGTTTTTAAAATGGAAAGAACAATAGCAATACAAAAGGGGACATATAATAAATTTATAAAAATATGGGGGCCATTGACAAAATACTGTAATGATTAAATAATAGAATACTTTTTCTTCTTTTCTTCTTTTAGAGATTTTTTTTTTTTTTATGACACACATATAGGGGGGGTAAGGAAAACAATTTATATATATATATTATAATATATGATACAAAATGTAACAAATGATAAAAAAAATAATAGAAGGGTGGGGGGAGGGAAAATGAATAAAATTTATCCAGAATATATTGTATTAGATATAAATATGTTATTGAATAATTATCAATTGTATTCTAATATGTTGTATACTTTTATAAAATTTGAAAATATTATATTAAAGCAATAAAAGGGTGGGGGGAGGGTGAAGGGGAAAATCAAATTCAGACATACATTGTGTTAGATATAAAAGTGATACCATGCATTTATCAAATGTATTTTATTATTATGTACACTTTTTGTAAAATTTGAAAATAAAAATATAATGGAAAAAAAAAAAAAGAAGAATTTGTACATTTGATTTTCATATGGACTGATATGTTGAAGAATGATTAGTATTATCTTTGGTTTTTTTTAATTTATTCATTTTGAATTCTTACAAGTGAATTAAACATAATACAAATGATTTTCACATATCACTTGTATTTACAAACAAATAATCTTGTAATATAAAATAAATACTCCCTTTTTTATCAATATTCCTAATTCCATATGATATACATTTCCCACCCCACCCCCACATATTTGGATATTTGGAGTATTGAGATTGGGCAGACAATTTCTGCATCTCAATGGCCACAATTTTGGTCCTGGAGATTAAGGTCTACAAAGTCAGCATCTATGAATCAAACGTGGATGTTTTTGTTACATCAAGTTTTATGGACCCCTACGCGCTTACAAAAGATAGATAGCACTAGATCCAATAGATGCTGGCATTGTAGAATAGAAGTTGGGACGTTAGATCATTTGATTTTTTTTTGTCCTTGTGTAAATGCTTTTTGGAAACTAATTTGGCCCCAAATTAATAAATTATTAGAAAACCATGTAGGACTCTTATATGACACTATATTATTTGGTACAGCAATGAGAACTCAGAGTCCGATTTCTGCAAATAATAACAAGTTATTATTAATATTGACAGGGGTCGGCATGCAACAAATTACTCAAAATTGGAAAGATTATACTAAATTAAATTATACATTTTGGTGGAATTCAGTTTGTCACATATATAAGATGGAAAAGATGTTAGCGATACAAGGGAATCTTCATAATTTAAAAAAAATATGGGAACCATTGACTAATTATTCTAATGATCAGATATCATAGCACATAGATATCTTTGTTTTTTTGCTTTTGCTTTATGTATGTTTACTTGAAAACCGCTGTGACTTCAGGTGGTATATTAAGCTTTTAAATAAATAAATGAAAATATGCCAATTAGGTGCACACAAAGGGACTCATCCTCCAGCAAAAGTTTTCTTCACAATCACCGTTCCAAATATTCCTGACAAGGAACCTTGTTTTACCAATATCTTGGGATAAACACAGCCATTTTCTTCTACCACTACTACTATTTTTTCACTTATATAGTGCTGAAAGGCATATGCAGCGCTATACATTTTGACATTTAATAGAAGAGCTTACAATCTAACTTGGACAGATAGTCATGTCACATAGGGTTAAAGATGCAGAACCCAAGGTGAGAGGAGTTAAAAGCAGTCTCGAAGAGGTGGGCTTTGAATTTGGCCTTGAACACTGCACAAGTCCACATCAAACAGTGGTTAGGAACAGCAGGACATCGATATTTAATGGCTTTAATATCTCCAACACTAGCCAGTTTCCCACAAAATTCAAAGTTCCAAAAAACTGAAAAAGCAAAAAACCAAAAGAAAACCTAAACACCCCCAAAAATGCAAAAAAAAAAAAAAAATATATATATATATATATAAATATATATCTTTAAGCAGAGCATATAGGGGTGAAAATTGCATAGTTCAGCAGATACAACCTAGATTGACCACAGTCAAAAACAATACAGTGTTCCCCCGGTCGTTCGTGGTCGGCGGTTCACGGTCCCGGCCATTCGCGGTATTTTCCAATCGCGAACCGCCGACAAGGAGAGGGCAGCGGGAGTGGCAGGAGAGAGCAGCCGGAGCGCCGCGAGTGCAGGAAATCACTCGCAGTACGCTTCGACCGCCTCTTCCTGCACTAAGTCGGGCCTTATCCAATCAGGAGCTGCTTTGACACGCAGCTCCTGATTGGATAAGGCCCGACTTAGTGCAGGAAGAGGTGGTCAGAGCATATCGCAAGTGATTTCCTGCACTCGCGGCGCTCCGGCTGCTCTCCTGCTGCCCTCTTCAGGCTCCCCCATGAAAAACCGTATTTGTGTTTTTTTGAGATTCGCGGGGGTTCCTGGAACGGAACCCCCACGAATATCGGGGGAGTATTGTACTGGGCTCAATGAAGCATGTGCCAAACCCAGCAAGGGATTTCTTTTGTCCTTGGTTGCTCCCATCTCTGTTCTCTCTTCCTCATGGTCCTCCCTCACCTCTCCTCCATCTCTCTTTTCCCTTCACTTGGGTCTGTAGTACACTGTTAAATGAGTATTTTGCTTGCCCTCTTTTGTATTCTCTGATTGACACTTCAGTTGGTTTCTCTACAGTTTGCCCCTGAGTGCTCTCAATCGGCTGCTGACTACTCATAATGTTCCCTGCCTGCTTGTTCAAATGATTGAGCACCATCCCTGGCGTCGCTATGAGAAAGGTACGGAGCAGTTCATTTTCATTGTCCCTTCAGCTTCTGCCTCTCCCCGACTCCTGTTCACGTTTACTAGTTATCTCTGTTGTCCCTCATGTTCCCTTTTTCAGTTTTTTTTCATGAATGCTTTTTTTCTTTTCTCTTTCCTTCACCACCTCTTGAATTATTCTACTGGCTCTAAGGTGTGAATGCATATTTTGTAAAATATATCAAAACACAAGTGTTTAAGCCTGTTACATTAACAGGTGCTAGAGTAGATGTGTTTGTCTGTCTTTCTTTCTTTCTCTCTCCTTTTCTGCTGTCTGTCTGTCTTTCTTTCTTTCTGTTTCTCTCCTTGGCCGCTTTCTACACTCAGGCCCAATTGTCCCTTTATATTCCCTCCCTCCTTCCTTCCTATGTCCTTAGTGCCACCAGTGTCTCCTTCCTATATCCTTAGTGCCCCCAGTGCCTCCTTCCTATGTCCTTAGTGCCCCTTCCCATGTCCTTAGTGTCCCCAGTGCCCCTTCCCATGTCCTTAGTGCCCCCAGTGCTCCTTCCTATGTCCCCCCTCACTGTCTTCCAGCCTTTGTCCCACCCCCCTCCCCTGAAGCTAGCCAGCCTACCTCCCTCCCTATCTGCTGCGCTAAAGCCAGCCTGCCTGCCTCCTTCCAGCGCCGAAGCCTGCCCCCCCCTCCATACCGGCCCGCGCTGCTGCTACCTACCGTCTGGCCTACCGCCGCTTCAAACACCCCCCTCCCAGTCCGCTGCTGCTGCCGCCCGCCAAAACTAAACCAAAAGGAAAAGGGTCCGCCACACACAAACCACTGAACATGTCGAACACTGCCACGGAGCTACGGATCACGGAGGTAGAAGTACGCATGCACGCTTAGGGTTTTATTATTATTGATGGATAGAGTACAGATACATGTACACCTTTGGAGCAGGTATAAATTTATGTCTGAGAATTTGTAGGCTACCTATGATTCCACTGTCAAATAGGGTCCTTTCTGGGCATTTCATAGAGGTGCCTTTTTATAACATTACCCTCTATCCTCCAAATTCTGTACATGGCACCTTAAGCTGTTTGCACAAATCAGTGTCCATAGCGAATTTGCACGCACGACTTATTTGATTAATTGGCCTAATCGGATCAAATAATTGGCAATTAACACCTTGTAAATTACATTAATTGGCACAAATTAAAAGTTATGCACATAACTTGGAAAGTGCGATTCTATAAAAAGTATGCACTAGTTCTAGTACATGAATTTGAAAAGGGGGCTTGGTCAAAGGAGGGCCATGAGCGGATCATGGGTGTTCCGAAAAGAAGTCGCACCATGGAGCAATACAAGGGCATTATGATATTCTTAGTCTTGTTAACCATCTCTTTTTTAATAATTCCCAGCATCCTGTTTGCTCTGGGGGGGTCAGGGGATGTTAGTTTTAGGGGGGGAGGGGATGCAGAAGAGCAGGATTTAGGGGGGGGGGAGGGGATGCAGAAGAGCAGGATTGGTTTAGAGCTATTGAGGGGCTTGGTAGCTATGTTAACCATCTGCTGTCTGGGACATTATTTTGCAAAACTTGAAAAACTGAAGGTGGACAAAGCCATGGGCGCTCAGAGTTTCTGCTGGGTCCTCTTAAAGATTTATTCAGTAAATCCTTAGAAAGGAGAGGTTCTATAGGGCTGGAGAATAGTGGATGTAGTCCCTTTTCACAAAAGTGGTCATAGAGATGAAATGGGAAACTATAGGCTGGTAAACCTCACTTTGGTTACTGGAAAAATAATGGAATGAGCGCAGAACCATGGGATCGTCCCCAGGATCAAGAGTCATCATAGACTCCAAAGCGCCTGACTGTGACCCGGTATCCCCCGACAGGGAGGGTGCATCCTGAGACAAAAATGGTATAGTAAGAGATCCATTATCATCTGAATCGCCCTCTGAAAGGTCTCCTAGACCCTGGCTAGATACAGTCAGTGATGTAGATGCAACCTGGGAGTCTCTGCCCCCTCATGCTGTGTCTGAGATACTTCCAGACTTCTCTTTGAAAGGACGGCTCCCCTGAAAGGCTTGCTACATCACATTAATTCTGGGGAAAAAGCCTTACTAGGCAGTGCTGAGTCTCCGGTGGATAACTCCAGCTTGCATCTCTTGGGCTCTGCAGCTTCTGTGTCCCTCCATGCCAGGATGGCTGCTGTTCCGGGGACCAGAAAGAAAAATGGCCTGAACCAATGGGCTTTCCACCTGTTCCTCAGCCCTAGAGCACAAAGGGGAGGTTAAGTCAGATGCTTCCACCCCTCCCCTCCCTTCACTTGCTGCGCAGTATGTGGCGCAAGGACGCTCTTTGGGCTCATAACCTGTGCAATCCAGGCATGAATTAGGGACCAAGGAGTCTGAGGACTCCATCCCTGCCTTTTTTGAGGCAAAATGAGGTGTTTTGAAGCTTTGGAAGGACTCAGAAAAAATATCGGGAAAAATCTAAGATGGCCACTAGCAGTATTTTGATACCAAAAAATGCTTAAAAACAAAAAATTAAACCCCCACGATTTTAGAGGTAGGGGAACATGCAGAAACCTTGAAGATTCACATTTACAGATTCTCTTCCCCCCCCCAATTCTCCTCATAGGCTGTAACAGCCTTACTCACTGTGACCTGTGCTGGCAAATGTGCTGCAGCCTGCCTCAACTCCAAAGATAGTTGGACCAGGGAGAAGAAATCGTTGCCTTCAAGCCTTCTAGAAAGCATCCTTCCAGTGATGAATGTTCAGGCTGCCAGTCTGACTGGTGTGTGACTGAGCTTCTACCCTGCGGACACAGAAAAACCAAGGGGGAAGGCAAAACACAGCCGGCACCCTGTGAGACACTGCTGAGCCTCCTAAGGATACCTAACATCCTGTGCTCAAACTCCTGCAAGCGGTAGATGAGCAAGCTACAAAGGGAGGGCCCTGAGCTCCAAAAAATGCTTCTGCAGACTGGCTAACAGATACCACAAGGTATCTGTCAGCTGCAGACTGTAGTCTGCTTCTTCATGCAGGCAGAGTTGAACCCTCAAACAGGGGAGCTCTTAGCACCAAAAAAATGAAGAAAACACCCCCAAAAAACCGACTAAAACAAATAAATAAGCAGAGCAGAACAGAAACACTCCTTCAGGCTTGCGTGCAGAAGGAAAAAACTGTAAGGGGCAGCAAAGTCCTCTGTGAACTAGGAGGGATTCAGGAAAAATCTAGAGTGGATTCCTTCTGCAAGGCTTGTGGCTACAGGGAAATTACCGCTTGTCCAAAAAGACACACCTACTGCATTAGAGTTTTAGTGCCAGATGTTAGACCATTCTTTTAACTTTTGGCAGATCTTTTTTCATGTTTTCCACTCCCTCTGGGGTATGCACTCTTTTACAAATCTTGGTATCACACTAGGGCAAAAGGGTAAACCTTACCTTCTAACCCTTTGACAATGTTGCTCACAAACATATTAAAAGAATCAGCCCTAGCACCAATCCTTGAGGCACTCCACTACTCACCTTTCCCTCCTCTGATTGAATTCCATGAATCACTGCCCTCTAGTATCTGTTTATCAACTAGTTTCTAATCTAGTTCACCACTTTGGGTCCTAACTTCAGCCTGTCAGTGTTTATTCAAGCGCCTCCTTTGAGGATCCATGTCAAAGGCTTTGCTGAAATCTAAGTAATAACTGAAGTGAGGCTTACGGGCCTGTAGTTTCCCGCCTCATCTCTGTGACCACTTTTGTGAAGAGGGACCACATACACTCTTCTCCAATCCCACAGAATATCTCCTGTCTCTAAGAGGCAGTGCTTTAAACGGACTGCTTGTGGCCAGCCCCGGCAGGGCCTTTCCTATGCCATGTTGGAAGTGACGCTGCAGAGGAAAGGTCTGCTGGGGTGCGAGGGAGGGGGTGTTGTCAGTTTGGGAGCACGGGAGGCAATTTTTTTTTTTGTCAGTTGGTTGAGAGTGCCAGTTAACTAGGATTCTACTTTATAAACATTGTACAGTATCTGTAACCCCTTATCCCCAGAGCCTGTGAATGCTGCTTTTGCAGCATCCATGGGCCTGGCTAATCTGGAGAGCAGAAGCCAGACCTGCAAATTGAACCCTGGTCTCCTCAGTGCAGGCAATCAAACCATCACTGAACTTTTAGAATGAGATGGTGCTTGCCAATTTTATCTCGCTCCCTCATTCTCCAGTTGTCGTTTACCTGCGTGTTAGTTTTCTCTGTATTGCTTACTCATTGTTTGTATTGCTGTCTTAGGCCAGCTGAAGAAATATGAAAATGGACGATGGTATCCAGTGCTCCCTGAGGACTATCTGAAAATAAACAAACTGGACGGGCAGGTGTGGATTGCCCTTTACAATCTGCTCCTTCGAACTGAATGCCAGCAAAAATACAACTTCAACAACTTTAACAAGGATCAGCTCTTAAAGGTGTGGCACTGAATAATGCTGGAGCAAAACTTGTCTCTTTTCCCTGGCAATTCCTGTGCAAAGCCATTTCTTCTAAGAATGCTGTTGTTTCTTACTGTGACTGCAAGATAACTTTTTTGTTAGAAACATAGAAAGATGACGGCAGAAAAGGGCCATAGCCCATCAAGTCTACCCACTCTATTAACCCTCCCCAAACTACCCCCCAAGGGGTCACTCACAGGTGGCATCACCTCTACACAGCCCTCGTAGAGATCCGACGTGGGCATCCCATTTTTTCTTAAAATCTTGTATGCTGCTGGCCATGATCACTTCCTCTGGGAGTTCGTTCCATTGGAGAAGTACTTCCTGGTATCCCCATGAAATTTCCCGCCCCTGATTCTTAATGGATGTCCTCTTGTGTTGTTGTTGACGAGGATTGAGTCAGGTGCCCAAGTGGATGGCTCTGAACCTGATGTAAAGTTCTGAAGATGCTCTGTGCTTCCCATATGCAGCTGTCATCACAGTCCCCTCAGATTTGTTTTTTTCTGCTCTGTGGAACAGACTTGAAAAAAAAATCTATCTTAATTCTTTTTTTTTTAATAATTCTTTATTCATTTTAAAACTGACAAACAAGTGATAAACATTATAACAATTATAAGAATACAATACAAATAAGATATACAACACTTGATATTCTTATTCATATAATCCCTTAATGTAAAAATTATAACCCCTCCCACCCACCCACCAGTCTTTTAAAGAATATAACCATAATAAACCCAAATCAAATCATTATTTTAAAATCTTAAGCATCCAATTTCCCCCCTCCCCCCAACTAAATAGATGTAACAATCAAAAAGGAAAACAGTGTTCATTCATTACAATAATTTTCTAATCTATCTTAATTCTTGATAAGAAGTTTAATGTGTATGTTCTGGTCCAGCAGGAACCTATCTAACTTTTTCTTGAATCCCTGAAGGGTGCTTTCCCCTATTACAGCCTCCGGAAGAACGTTCCAGATTTCTACCACTCTCTGGGTGAAGAAGAACTTCCTTATGTTTGTACAGAATCTATCCCCTTTCAACTTTAGCGAGTGCCCTCTCGTTCTCTTCACCTTGGAGAGGGTGAACAATCTCTCTTTCTCTACTAAGTCAATTCCCTTCAATATTGTGAACATTTTGATCATGTCCCCTCTCAGTCTCCTCTTTTCAAGGGAGAAGAGGCCCAATTTCTCTAGTCTCTCATTGTACGGCAACTCCTCCAGTCCCTTGACCAATTTTGTCATTTCTCTCTGGATCTTTCAAGTAGTACTATGTCCTTTTTCATGTACGGTGACCAGTGTTGGATGCAGTATTCCAGGTGGGGGCGTACTATGGCTTGGTACAGCGGCATGATAACTTTCTCAGATCTGTTTGTGATCCCCTTCTTAATCATTCCTAGCATTCTATTGGCCTTTTTCACCGCCGCCACGCATTGCGCGGACGGTTTCATTGACTTGTCTACAAGTACTCCTAAGTCTCTTTCCTGGGGGCTCTCTCTGAGTATAGCAGCGGACATCCTGTATTTGTGCATATGATTTCCATTACTGACATGCATCACCTTGCACTTATCCACGTTGAACCTCATTTGCCATTTTGCTGCCCATTCCTTGAGTGTGCTGTGTACGCCTTTCAGCTCTCTAGAAATAATAAATAGTAGTAGTTCTCAGGACTTGCCAAGTTTTTCTGGCTTTCAAGATATCCACAATGAATATGCATGAGATACATTTGCATGCAGTGAGTCCATTGTTTGCAAATCTCTGTAATGCATATTCATTTTGGGTATGCCAAAAACTTCACTGGCTGTATGTGTCCTGAGGACTGAGTTTATGGTTTATTTGTTTCAAGTCCACTTTTTACAAAGCAGATCACAAAATCCCATACTTAATATAAATAACAAACACAAATAAAATCAAACAGAAAAAAAATACATCTTCTCTTATCCCACAACAGAATAAATCATTTTTCAGCACCTGTACTTCATTTCATTCATTCAAATCTCCTTGCTGCCTTATATTTATCAATCATTTAATTTTTATTTTTTTTATATCTTTTTAAAATATAAAATATGCAAAGTATTTATTGTTATTATTAAATGGACTTATCTTGAATCCGATAAATTTGTTGTAAATCTACAGGTCTATGCGGATCCTAATCTAATTAATGTAAACCGCCTAGAACTCGCTGGGTATGGCGGTATATAAGAATAAAATTATTATTATTATATAGGCCGGAAGCCTGTTCCATTCTGCAGGAGTTGCACATGAGAAAATGGCCACTCTGGTTGGTTGTAATCTTCTCTTATGGTGTGACCCATGCTTGGAGTATTGTGTGCAGTTCTAGTTGCCCCTTTTAGAGAAGGGAAACCAAAATGATAAAAGAGATGGAACACCTTCAGCTTAAAGAAAGGCTTCTGCTTGGAAAAGAGATGGCTGAGAGGGAATATTGAAGAAGTTTATAAAATCACGAGTGGATTGGAACACTGAAATAAGGGAAAGTTGTTTAACCTGTCAAACACTAAAATGCAAGGATTCTCCATGAAACTAAGAACCAATATACTGAAAATAAATTGTCAAATAATTTTTCATACAACACGTAAGGTCCATTTTATTCCTAGGAGGGGCTTACCTTTGTAAAAGCCTGTGTTGCTGGAGGACATGCACAAGGCAGCTATCATTGTGTGTTTCAAAAGAAGTTTGAACAAGTTTCTGGAGTAAAAGTCCACAAATCTTCCCTCTCCTCCCCTTTTATCAAGCTGCGCTAGAGGATTTTAGTGCAGGCCAGTGAGGTAATTCAATGCGTGTCGGAGCATTTACCGCACCAGCTCACGCTAAAAACCTTTAGTGCAGCTTGATAAAAGAGACCCTTTATTAGCTAGATCAGTGGGGTCTCCAACTCAAACCCTTTGCAGGGCCACATTTTGGATTTGTAGGTACTTGGAGGGCCGCAGAAAAAATAGTTAATGTCTTATTAAAGAAATGACAATTTATAGATCTTTCCTTTTGGCTAAGTCTTAATAATAATATTGTCATTTATAGCTAAAGAGACATATGATCAAAAAACTGTTTCATTTTACTTTTGTGATTATGATAAACATACCGAGGCCCTCAAAATAGTACCTGGTGGGCCGCATGTGGCCCCCGGGCCGTGAGTTTGAAACCACTGAGCTAGATAGATTTGGGAAAGCCATAATTTATCCCTTTAAATGAGCTAGGAAAAGTTTAATCTACTAGATACTCCTGACCAGGACTCTCAGACGGAATATGGCTCATCTTCTGCTCATTTGACTCTTTAATATGCATTTTTCCTGTTTAGCTCCGTGGTTTTCTGACAGATGTCCTCATTGATCAGTTGCCAAACCTAGTGGAGCTGAAGCATTTCCTGGGCCACCTCTCTCTAAGTGTGCCTGCCCCATCCAAAAAGGATCTTGTGCTGGAGCAGGTAGGCATCTTTCAAATGGCCTTTAATACATATAGATTCACTTACTTGGATTTAGAGATGTTTTCTGACCTCAGATACACATAGAGACATTGGATTTAGCTCCCACTTTTCTTAGTAGTTTGAGGTGAGTTAGATATTTTCCTGTCCCTGTAGGGCTTACAATTTAGGTTTGGTACCTGAGGCAATGAAGGCCAAGATCACAGGAAGTAATAGTGAGATTTGAACCTGGCTTTCCTGGTTCACAGCTTGCAGCTTCCATCAGATGTCTCCACCCAAACTACCAAATAAGGGAGAAATTGCTTTATTTAGCAGTCTGATCTCTCTTAGCGCATTATAGGATAAGAACGTAACATAAGAATGTAATATTTCTATGAAATTTATGATTATAATATTTGTGGGAAGGATGGGTGGGGAGGGAATAAATTTATGTATTTAAGATAATAATAGAAAGAAATTCAAGTGATGTGTATGAATTTATGATGATGTAATATTGTGCACTTGTTATAAGATGAAAAATGAATAAAGATTTTTGAAAAAAAAGAATCGCCATACTGGGTTAGACCAATGATCCATCTAGCCCCAGCAGAAACCCAAACAGTAGCAACATTCCATGCTCCCGATCCCAGGATGATGTTCCGCATGGGGGTCGGGTGCTGCCATTTTCCAAGATGGAGGTGTGGAGGCAGGAACAACTGGCTATCATTCCTGCCTCTTGAAGGTATTCTTGGGGAGAGGCGCTGGAGGAATTGAGGGATGCCACCAGACACCAAGGATTATATTTTTTTTAATTGTTAGTGGAGCAAATGAGGCTGCTCAACTACCAGGGAAAGGGGGGGGGGTTAGATCAAGGGACCACAAGATTATTTGGGAGCAATGCAGATCCAGTGATTTCTTTGTAACATGTCTCACTTCCTGCTCACATACTGACAAGAAGAGAAACATTTTGGCAATGAGCTGCGTATTATGGCACATTCTTAATGGAGCAAAAATTTGCATGCTCATTGTTTACTGTATCATTGTAGTATATTTTGGAGCTAATTTTGCAGCAGAAGCTGCACATTAAGCCAACGGCTTATAATGCTACTAGATGGCAAGGCATTGTAAGTTAGGTGACGATAGGCGTCCTTCTGCCGCTTAATTGTTTTAATTGGTGATAAAGGGTATTGACCGCGCCAATTAAAGGCTATTTCCGAGATGTGTAGTCTGCTCAACAACAGATTCCTCTTCGATTCCACCATGTGGGCATTCGAGACTGCCAACCAGGCCCCAACTTTGATATTTTAGCAGCAATCTGGGCTGAGGATCTGCAGTGTGCTCTTACTGCTCAACAGGTGCAGCAAGTGGTGAAAAATATGAGGAAGGTATCCTCCAATATCCTGCACTGGGAACTACAACTTAAGATTATTCTCCGCCTTTATATCGCACCCATGCGAGCATACCGAATGGGTATCACTCCTGTACATCATTGTCCGAAATGTACTCAGGCTCACGCCTCCTTGGGTCATATGTTTTGGTCCTGCCCTCAAATTCTCCATTTTTGGCATCGTTTGGGTCAATATACTACTACCCTCTGGAGCCGGCGGTGGACTCCAACTCCCAGAGCACTTTTTGAATTCTATACTTTTGCTTCTCTTAAACCTAAAGGAATGTCAGCCTTTGTGGCTAGAGTGATGTTGCTTGGCAAGAAGGTCATTCTGTTCCAGTGGTTGGCCAGTGAAACTCCAACTTACAGTCAATGGAGATCGTTGATGATAATACATGCCTCTTTGGAGCGTAGACATTTTGCAGATCTTGAAACTGGCCCTGGCCAGCGTTTCTGTTTGATTTGAGAATGCTTTTGGATGAGTCTTACTCCTACTGCTAGGCGTAGATTATTGAACTCATAACTTGGTTAATTTTTTGCTTTCTGTACTCATGGACTGCTCTGATTTGTTTGGGGGGATGGGGTTGGGGGGGAACTGGGGGGGGTAGGGGATTATATTGTGCTTATATGTAAGTGACCTGTTATGTTTTGCTGGAATGCGCTCCCGAGAGAGGTGGTGGAGAGTAAAACTGTGGCTGAGTTCAAAGAAGCGTGGGATGAACACAGAGGATTTAGAATCAGAAAATAATATTAAATATTGAACTAAGGCCAGTACTGGGCAGACTTGCACGGTCTGTGTCTATATGGCCGTTTGGTGGAGAATGGGCTGGGGAGGGCTTCAATGGCTGGGAGGGTGTAGATGGGCTGGAGTAAGTCTTAACAGAGATTTCGGCAGTTGAAACCCAAGCACAGTACCGGGTAGAGCTTTGGATTCTTGCCCAGAAATAGCTAAGAAGAAAAAATTTAAAAATTTAAATTGAATCAGGTTGGGCAGACTGGATGGACCATTCGGGTCTTTATCTGCTATGTTACTATATTTGTTTACTTGCACTTTGAAATTTAATAAATAATAAATAAAGCCAATTAAAAAGTCATTAGAAGATATAGGCATCTGCAGGCATCTACAAAAAAGGCCACCTAAATCCCATCTATAGAGGCGCCTACGTCAAAAGTAAGCATGGCTTGCACCAGAAGTAGACATAGTTAGGTGCCTCTGTAAACGTGATTTCTTGTCCTAAATATAGGCCTGTAAAACCCTGGCCTACATTTTTGGTGCCTAGTTTTGATGTGGCCACAAATCTGCAAACAGTGCCATTTCTTGACACGCAAAAGGTGCCTTTTTTTGTAGGTGGCCGCCAATAACGGTGCTGTTTGCAGAATCTGGCCCTTAGTGATCGTTAATCCTTCTTGGGTAATTGCTGACAGACTGACTTTCTTTTGATCAGATTCCAGAGATTTGGGACCGCATTCTTAGGGAAAATTCTGGGAAATGGAAGGCCATTGCAAAGCATCAGATGGAGCAGGTTTTTAATCCTTCAGAAGAGGACTTGCGCCATCAGGCCCACCAGTAAGAGCACCCTTTCAGTCACCACTTCCAGGATACCTATGAGAATAAAGTTTCTTTTTGTGTGAAATGAAGCTAAATTTAAATCCTACCTACATTTGCAAACCAGATCTTTGACAATAACATACTTTTGGTACTTTCTGGTTCATAATATATAGATTTTTGTTTGTTTACGTTCTTTATCTGTGAAAGGTCCATGCCTGGTTGCTAGCCCATGCTACCACAGTTAACCAAAGCAGTTCTGCTTTAGTTATCCCTGTGGAGATCCTGTTCATTCTTTTTTTTTCTGACAGTACCTTACTGGATCAGACCTATGGTCCATCAAGCACAGTAGCCCGCTCTCACGGTGGCCAATCCAGGTCACTAGTACCTAGCCAAAACCCAAGGTGTAGCAATATTCCATGCTACCAATACAGGGCAAGCAGTGGCTTCCCCCATGTCTTTCTCAATAACAGACTATGGACTTTTCCTCCAGGAATTTGTCCAAACCTTTCTTAAAACCAGCTACGCTATCCGCTCTTGTCGCAACCTCTGGCAATGCATTCCAGAGCTTAACTATTCTCCGAGTGAAAAAAAATACCTCCTATTGGTTTTAAAAGTATTTCCATGTAACTTCATTGAGTATCCCCTAGTCTTTGTAATTTTTGACGGAGCAAAAAAATCGATCCATTTGTACCCGTTCTACTCCACTCAGGATTTTTTAGACTTCAATCATATCTCCCCTCAGCCGTCTCTTTTCCAAGCTGAAGAGCCCTAACTGTTTTAGTCTTTCCTCATAAGAGATGAGTTCTATCCCCTTTATCTTGGCCGCTCTTCTTTAAACCTTTTCTAGTGCCACTATATCTTTCTTGAGATAAGGAGACCAGAATTGAACGTAATATGCCAGGTGAGGTTGCACCATGGAGCACCCCTACAGTAGATTTCTTTTGCGACGTTACTCCCAGTATCAGATCAAATTTGATCACGTTATGATCACTGTTTTCCAGTGGACCCAACACAGTTGACTCCTGTACTATGTCTTGCAATCCACTTCAGCCCAAATCTAAAATAGCACCCCCTCTTGTAGGTTCCCGGACCAGTTGCTCCAAGAAGCAGTCATTTGTGACATCTAGAAATTTTACCTCCCCGATGTAACATTTAACCAGTCAATTACCACCAGGGTAATTTTTCCCTATCTGTCCTGGTGGGCTCACACTCTATCTAATGTACCCGGAGCAATGGGAGATTAAGTGACTTGCCCAAGGTCACAAGGAGCTGTGTGGATTTGAACCCACAACCTCAGGGTGCTGAGGCTGTAGCTCTAAAAACTGCACCATACACGTGTCGGACCATGTTTTTCCAACCACAGACAATCAGATACAATGTTTTTGTATTGATGTGCTAAGCCTGACTGGAACCTGATATACACACCTCTGTGTTGCTATCTAAATGGTTGAAGATGGGGTAGTTGATGGGGGGGAAGGGGAAGAGAATCAAGGGGTTGATGGCATTATATCTAGTAGGGAAGGTTGGTATTCTTAAAGATTGTGAGCCTGCATGCATCCAGTGTTGCTCAGGGACCATTCTGTGATAAAGCAATGAAACATTTGTTGAAGGGAAAATTGTGATTGGAGAGTAGAGATTGACAGTATCACATGGTCAGACTATACACCAGTATGGCTTATGTGGACAGGGATGGCAAAACAGAATGGAGTTAAATTTTGGCGATTGAATAAGTCTTCTTGAAGACCAAAATATTATTGAACAAATTCAGACTGCCGTCAGGAATATTTCTAGTTTAATGACCTATGAAACATTCTCCTAAGGTCATTTGGGAATGTTTAAAAATAGTTCTTCAAGGTTAAATTTAGTGTTATTACATCTCATAAGCAGAAAGAAAAAAGAGCAAAAGAAATTAAATTGAAGGGGACCATTCAAGAATTAGAAGAGACTTATCGGAAGGAACAGGAGGAAAACCAGAGCCTTAGGAAATTAGATGCATCTTGGAGTCAACTTAGTGCTTTGCAGATAATAATAATAATAAACTTTATTTTTGTATACCGCCATACCAGTGAGTTCTAGGCGGTTTACATCAAGAAAAGCTGGACAATTAGCGAATCATATAACTACACCACATATCCATATCATAAATACAATACTAAAACAATTTTTAAAAAAAACAAGATTTGTCTGGGTAACCTCCAAAATCACCTGATCAGATCTTTGGAATTTCAGTCTCCTTTTTTTTTCCAGAAAGCTCTAGCAAATTTTTTATGGTACACATGATCTTATAATCCATATGTGTAATTAGAATGCCTAAAACAGATAATCAGCTTTGTTTTATTCCTCTTAGGTGGGCAGAGACCTATAACATGAATGTGATGGAGTCACTAATGTCAGAGAAACCTAAGTGTGGCTTCTGTGGCTCAGAGGCAACAAAACGCTGCTCCCGCTGCCAAAATGAATGGTACTGCACAAGGTAACTAATGAATGCGGATGCCATCTCTGGAATGAATGAAAATCCACAGAGACGGCAGTGTGGTGTTCCTAATAGTATGGCTGACCACAGGGATGTGGAAGTTTGCAGATCATCTGGAGGATGATGAGTGGGTGGGAGGTTCCTTTGGAAGTTGAGTGTCGTGTCTGTCTATGTAGGCCATCTTCCTGCTGCCACCACTGCTGCAGTCCCTCCGTTCCCCCCTCCCCCAACACACAAACATACAGTACACATCCTTCTGCACTGTGCGGGCTCTGAAGTGCTGCCCTGTCCCACTCTAAGGTTGCCAACTGGATCCAGATTTATCTGAAAGGGTTGATCCAGTCCTGGGTTTACTTCATTGTGTGCAGAGACTTGTATTCTTGCTTTACTTAGGGAATGCATTGAGGAAATTATAACTACAAGTCCATGCATACAATGAGGTAAACTGGATCAACCCTGTTGGGCAAATTTGGATCCACTTTGTAACCCTATATCCCCCCCCCCCCCTACGGCTTCAAAGCAGACCCTGTCAAAGGGGAACAGGACACATCAGTGCTTCAGTGTTGCCTTACTTATAGACCCAAGCTTAAAGAAGAGTGAATGGGACCTTAGCATTCCAAGCAGGATTAATGAATTCATGTTTGAATCTTCTCGTTTCTCCATTTCTTACTTACTATCAGTTTCGAAAAGATCTTAAAACCCACTTATTTAAACAATATAATATATATTACTGATTTTCATATTATCATGTAGTTATATTGTACTTTTAATCTATATTTTAGTCTATATTGTGTTTTTTTTTATTCATTAGTTTTAATGCTTGTATTAGTTACTTAGAATGTTATTATGTATAATGTTATTAGTATATTGTATGCTGAGTACCTATTGGGTAAACCGTTATGAACTGCTGGTTATATAAAAATAAATTATTATTATTATTACTGCATGTATTTTGTGCAGAAGGAAGTGTAGTGTAGTGGCAGGCCACAAAGCAGGAAGGGAAG
Source organism: Geotrypetes seraphini (assembly GCF_902459505.1). Lineage (NCBI taxonomy): Eukaryota > Metazoa > Chordata > Amphibia > Gymnophiona > Dermophiidae > Geotrypetes > Geotrypetes seraphini. The sequence goes on from NC_047100.1 coordinate 45,645,643, forward strand.
AGGGGGATATGCTGAATACAACTTGGGAATAGGGAAAGGAATATACAATTCTAACCAACTGGGGGGGGGAAGGAAAGATGCAGACCACTTTGACAGGTTGGAGAGGGGAAGAGGATACAGAAGGGAAGGGCGGATGCTGGCCTTCGAGGAGGAGAGTAGAGTGGAGAAGGGGAGATGCTGGCCAGTCGCTGCTTGGCTGGCTTGGACCTTCTCTCCGATGTCAGAATTGATGTCGGGGGGGAAGGCTTGTGGCCGGCGGCATGCAATCACTGCACACGCCTGGCCCTTCCTTGCCCGGAGTTGCGGCGGCAGGGGATAATTTAATGGAGCTGGTGGGGGGGGGCAGGCAGGCTTCGGCATGGGTTGGCTTTGAGGAGTGGCACAAAGGCTGGAAGGCAGTGAGGGGGGGCACGAACTTGGGACACAGAAGGAAGGGAGGGGGCATGAACGTGGGACACAAGGGAGGGAGGAAGGGACATAGGACGGAGGGAGGGAATAGAAAGGGACAATTGTTGGACCTGAGTGTGTGAGTGAGAGGGAAAGAGATGGTGCACATAGGGAAAGGAAGAGGAAAATTGGGCTTAGAGAGAGAAAGGAGTGAGGTAGAGATGCATGGGGAATAGAAGGATGAGAGGGAGAAATGTTGGATATGGTGGTTGAGAGGGAACAGAGGGATAGATTTTTTTTTTTTTTTTGTTTTATAAATCTTTATTCATTTTCTTATGTTACAAGTGTTTTAAATAAATTCATTATAAACTTGAATAATCACACTTGATTAACTTACAGATTAATATCAAATTTAAAATTTCTTTAGAAAATCAATATTTTATAAAGTTATAATATTATGTAAGAAATTTAAATTAATATAATTATTATTGAATATAATAATTTCCCCTCCCTCCCTCCCTATCAATACTGAATGAGAAATCTTTATTCATTTTCATATGTTACATCAACAATATAAATTCATACTAATATTTCAGAAAACTAAATTTATATAATTCTTAGTTAATATAATAATATCCCATCCCCTCCCCCCTCCCTTCTATTCAGTAATACATGAATAAAATTTTTAAATGCTATTCTTTCCATATTTCATATTATACATATTATACAGAGGGATAGATTGAAGGGGATGCAAGGGGGAGGAATGGTGGGCATAGTGATGGAGGGAGAGATGTGGCATGATATTGGAAAGGAGTGATAGAAGGAGAAATGAGCATGGAGCTGATGGTTTGTTGCTATTGTTGATTCCTGGTTGGATTATATTAGATTTTTCTTGTATTACTTTATAATAAAAACAGATTTGAACATAAAGTCATCTGTTTGACATCTTTGAAAAAACCCCGAATATAAATGATAATTAACATTTTATCCCAGGACAAGCAGACAGCATATTCTCTACATGTGGGTGACGTCACCGACGGAGCCCCCTAGCGGACGTTTTCGCAAGCAGACTTTCTCGAAGACCTTCAGGCTTGTGACTGGCCCGCGCATGGGCGCGTGCCCCTCCCACCCTGCCTAGGCCATGCGTCTCCTCAGCGTGTCCTCAGTCCTACGTTTTCCGCGGAGCCAGAAGCACTGCTTCCTTGCTTCGCCCGATATCGTTGTCCTTCTAGCACCGCAGCTTGTTTGGTTAGTTCCTGTTGAGTCGCTGTGCTCACGTCTTTCATTTCATTTATTTTCATTTTTTCCAGTTCGTATAATTTTGACCAGGTTCCCGGTCTTTCTCTTGCCGCCTGGCCTCGCGGGGCTGCATCCATCTTGTTTTCTTATGTCCCGGCCTCGTTCCGGCTTTAAAAACTAAGTGCAACCAGGTTATCTCCATCACCGATTCTCATCGTTGGTGTGTGGAGTGCCTGGGTGCTAAGCACCGCGCTGAGTCATGTCCCCGTTGTGCAACTTTGCAACCGTGGGCCCTTAATCGCAGGGTGGCTAAGATTCTTCAACTCTTTGGCCCCATGGATCCTGCAGGACAGGCCTCGAGCTCGGCCTCGGCGCCCTCATTGGGTGCCTCGGCCTCGAAGTCCCCATTGGCCTCCTGCTACTCCGGCCTCGGGTAAGTCTCATCTTTTCTCCTCAGGTGTGCCGGCAAAGAAGCCTACCTTGGAGTCTCATGTCAGAGCCGCCTCATCGGCGTCTTCGAAACATCACTCTAAGTGTGCCTCCTCACGTAGGGAATACTCTTCCTCGAGGTCGCCCCTGAAGGAGCGCACTGCTGCACCTCCGACTCACCTACCTATGGTCTCGGTGCCTATGTTAGAGGGCATGCTTAAGGCTATTATTACCACACAACTTTCCTCGATGGTGAGCCAATTAGTCCCGACTTCGACATTTTTGACTTCAGTTTCGACCCAGTCGCGGTCTGACCAGTCTGAGCGTCCCCTCGTCTCTCGAGGCCTCACCCATAAGACTCGTCGGGTTCCCTCGAGTGATTCTTCATCCCCTGAGTCGCCGGTGACCTTTTGGGGGTCCAAGCCAGGGGCCCGTTTTTCCCCCGCTACTGCGGCGAGACTTCCCTCTTCTAAAAGACCCTTGCCTCTTCTCCGCCCTGTCGGGGCAGGTCTCTGACCTCAAGGCCATCCAGACACACACTTGTCCTCGAGTTGGACTCTAGTATATGTTCCCCATCGAGGAGATTGCCAGCCTCTAAGGTGCTTGCTTCAAAGCTGGTTGGAGAATTCTCCTTTACCCCTTCGTCTCCGGGGCTTCGCCAGTGGATCCCTCGAACCCCGGGGTCTTCCCCGGTCCATCTGGCACGGGGCCATTCCTCGACGCCCCCTAGATGCCTTAGTCGAACCTCTTTGGTCTCCCGTTCACGGGACTCTGAGGCCCCGGCATACTATTACAGGGAGGTTTCTCCCTCTTTCTCAGCCGCACCCAGGTCCCAGTCGGAGTCTCCCCCAGAAGATGAATCTTCTTCTCGGACCTCCTCCTTTTCTCGTTTCATCTCTGACATGGGCAGAGCTTTGAACTTGGATCTTCAGTCCAACGGTATAGAAAAATAAAGTTATTATTAAAGCACCTACAGAAATATGATTCTGGTGCCGATTCTTAGGCGCTGGTAGGCACCTTGAAACTCAGTTAAACATGTTGTTTAAACAGTGTTGTTTTTTACTGAGCTTGCACACCTACCGCCACCTAAAAAACTGGTGCCATTTAGAGAATCTGGGCCTTAGCGCCTATCTTGAAATTAGCTATTTGGGGGACATTCCTGGAATGGAATCGGAACTTGGCCAGTTAAGTGCAACTATAAAGAGAACCACATAAATGTCAGTTCTATCTTTAAGTGTGTCCCAAAGTTGGTCAAATGCTGAATATTGTACTTAACTGGCTAAGCTTTAGCCAGCTCCACAAACCCAGAAATTCATTGCCAAAGCCCAGACCCAAATAATTTAGCTAGCAATCTTTTCAATAATCCACATCAAAACAATTTTATTTTAAACTGCGGAATAAAAGCATTGTATTGTATGATGTGTAGCTTGCTTTGATATATAATACAGTATATGCGTCTGTCTCTTTGCAGAGAGTGCCAGGTGAAGCAATGGCAGAAACACAAGAAAGCCTGTGAATTGATGGCTGAAGCCATGAAGAATGCGAAAGAGGAGCTAAAAATGAAGCCCTAATAAGAAGGCGCCATGAGACGTAAACAGCGGCCATTTTCTGTCGTTGGTTTCTAGGTGCAGACGGAAACACTAATACTTGCCTGCCTCACATTTTGGCATTTCCTTGCCTGGCATAGGGCTGAATGTAATAAGGCGTGTGTTACAATAATATATTAACACACATACCCCCCTTTATCAAGCTGTGCTAGAGGTTTTTAGTGTGGACTGGTGAGGTAAGTGCCTGCCACGATCAGTTTATGGCTGCTGTGGCCTGACTTTAGGATCCCACGGCAGCATAGACAGGCGACGGAAATGTAGGCCAGGGTTTTCCGGGCCTACATTTCAGCTGACTTATCTTGGCTGAATTTAGGCGCAATTCTGTAACCGGCGCTGTCGAGTGATTGACACACAATCGGTGACTGCTTTTAAGATGGCCACCGCCATAGGCGCCAGTTACAGCATCCGGCCCTATATATATGGATATGATGTTTTTATATCTGTTCGTATTACACTTGATAATATATTGTTATGTAGGTTTTTATATTGTAAGCTGCTTAGTCATAGGCAGGGTATAAAATTTAAAAATAAAGTAATAAAATAACGTGTATGGCGACAAAGATTTCAATATGTATACTTTGGAAGAAGGTGACGGGGGGAGTTATGATAGCGACATTTAAATACCTCTGTGATTTTGACTGGAGTTGCCATTACTAATAACTGGAAAGATTTTAATTGTTGGTGGAATTCAGTATTAGCGGTACAGAATGGAAATTATAACAATTTTATTAAAATATGGGAGCCATTAACATCTTTTTGTCATGATTAGATGCCATTTTTCTATTAATTATACACCATTTAGTATTGGGTGGGGGGAGGGTTTCAAGTATATGATCTTATAATGAATAATGGGCTTTGAGGGAGGGTGGGGAGAGGGTTATATTTGTATTTATAGGTTATAATGATAAGATGTTCAAGTGCTCAGATTAATTGTGCTTATTATTAATTTTTTTTTTTTTTTTTATTTATTCATTTTTTAATTCTTACAACAAGTGAATTAAACATAATATAAACAATTTTCACATATCACTACAAACATTTTTGTACACTTGATGAAAGTTTAAAAATGAATAAAGAATTAAAAAAAATAAAATAAAATACCTCTGTGGCAGAAATGCACAGGACAATGTAACGTAAGAACATAAGAGTTGCCGTACCGAGACAGAATGAAGATCCATCAAGCCCAGTATCCTGGCCAAAACCAGGTCACAACGTAAGTACCTGGCAAGATCCCAAAGAGTAAACCAGATTTTACACTGCTTATCCTAAGTCCATCTTAATAATGGCTTACAGACTTTTCTTTTAGGAAATTATCCAAACCTGTTTAAAACTCTGCTAAGCTAACTGCTTTCACCATGTTTTCTGGCAATAAATTCCAGAATTTAATTACATGTTGACAAAAATATTGTCTCTGCTTCACAGCTTCATCGCAGGTCTCCTGGTATTTTTGGAAAGAGTAAATAAGCGACATAATCTATCCATCCCACTCAGAATTTTATAGACCTCTATCATATCTCCCCTGAGCTTTCTCTTCTCCAGGCTAGAGAGGAGTCTCTGAATTGAAAGGATGCTCTAGAACAGGGGTATCAAAGTCCCTCCTCGAAGGCCGCAATCCAGTCGGGTTTTCAGGATCTATTAGCCTACAATGAAAGCAGTGCAAGCAAATAGATCTCATGCATATTCATTGGAGAAATCCTGAAAACCCAACTGGATTGCGGCCCTCGAGGAGAGATTTTGACACCCCTGCTCTAGAATGAAGGCATAGGATGAAGACGAAAGTTTCAAGTTTTTATTAATATTTGATGAATCGCTTATTCAGTTTGCTAAGCGATGTACAACTTCAAAAAACAGAGATGCGAAGACTAACCAAGTAACTTCAGACTTACGAATCTAAAACAGACATGAGTCAGGCGGGTAGAAGGGAAAAGGAGTAGTGTAAAGAAATATTTATTTATGGAAAGGTGGTGGAGAAATTAAGTCTGTGCCTGAATTCGAGAAAGCATGGGACAACCGCATAGGATCTCAGTAAGATGGCATGGATGGACAGACTGAAAAGGTCATATGATCTTTACCTGCCTTAATTTTTTTCCATGTTTCTGTTGGTAAGGGAAAAGATGGGTAAGACAGTTTGAAAGGTGTATTTATTTTGTATTACTCAGTGGCAGCTTAAGGGGTAAGTCAGTGAGGTACTCGAGCTTAAGAGATGCTGAAAGCTTGCTTCATGGAAGGAGCTTGTTACTTCACGCCTCTCACTGTGTTAGGCTGGTGCTGCTAGCCCTAAAGCCTTAAAAGATGAAGAGAGGCCCTGAAAAGGTAATAGAGCACGTAGGTTAGGATGGAAGAAGTAGAACGAGTAATAAGACCTTAAAAAGGTAGCAACAAACTCAGAAAGCAGGTTAGGTGGAGTGTGTGGCGCAGTGGTTGGATCTACAGCCTCCGCACCCTGGGGTTGTGGGTTCAAACCCCGCACTGTTCCTTGTGACCCTGGGCAAGTCACTTAATCCTCCATAGCCCCAGGTACGTTAGATAGATTGTGAGCCCACCGGGACAGAGAGGGAAAATGCTTGAGTACCTGATTGTAAAAACCGCTTAGATAACCTTGATAGGCGGTATATAAAATCCTAATAAACTTGAAACTACTGCGGCTGTAATATCCAACTGAAAAGGAATAATGGTCATATTTTTGGTTTAAGAAACTGAGCCTCCTCCCCCTAAAAGAAAATTTGGCAATGAAGTATTTGGCCTGGAAAATAGGGGGTGATGTAAAATCTGAGATGCACATGGCCTGAAGCGCTGAAGTTAACAGGAATTCCAGGCCCCAAGGAGGTTACTCAGTGTTTCCTGGACTGGAATTACTCCATGAAGCCAGTTCTATTCTTAGATTCCCCTGATACTTTCAACTTTTTGTCTTGGAAGCCATCTCGCACAAGAAATTACTGGACTCGAGAAAAACATTAGCTGCATTTCCCAAATTTTACAGCAGGCAAAACAATGTGGTCATGGGCGCTTTAGAAGCCATAGAATATCAGAATGGCTGCAGCACTGTACAGACACATATTTTTAAAAAACCTGTTTCTACTCCAGAGGACTTACGTCTAGATATGACACATAAGAGCAGTGGGGGTCCATGTTGGTAGGGGCACCGGCACCCTTCCTCTGTCTCCCCGTCTCTTCCACATTCCTCCATGCACATGCCCCCTGCCCCCCCTCATACCTCTAGATCAGGGATCTCAAAGTCCCTCCTCGAGGGCCGCAATCCAGTCGGGTTTTCAGGATTTCCCCAATGAATATGCATTGAAGCAATGCATGCACATAGATCTCATGCATATTCATTGGGGAAATTCTGAAAACCTGACTGGATTGCGGCCCTCAAGGAGGGACTTTGAGATCCCTGCTCTAGATGAAGTTGTTTGTGGCGGTCAACGTGCTCTTTGCGACCCCGTTGGCTCTCCCGCTGACATCACTTCTGGATGCCATGCATAGGAAGTCCATTGAACCTAAACTTGCCAAACAGAATACACTTCTCCCTCCGTATTCGCAGTTTTGATTATTCATGGTTTTTAGCTTGCTGGCTCCTCCCCCCCAAATTACGTCAGCTTGCATAGAGAAATTGCTGATTCCAAGCGTTTACAGAGAAAATTGCCGATTCCCAGCACTTTCTTCACCGTGTTTTGCCTCTCCTTCAGGAACAGGCCAGGTCTCCCACCATGTTATTCGCGGTTTCACCATATTCACGATGGTTTTTAATAGAAAACAGCGAACAACATATGAAAAAGTTATTCACGGTTTTTCTGTATTCGCGGGTCTGTTAATCCCCTATCACAGCAAATACGGAGGGAGAAGTGTACCAATAAAAATTGTCAATTAATATAGAAAGAGTACTATATAAGCCAAAATGAGGAAGTACAAAAATGGAACAGAAAAATGAAATCAACAATGAACCGAAAGAGAGAGACCTCAGTACTGGGAAACTGCAATGAATCACATCCCTAGCAGTAGACCCCTGGGCAGACAACTCATGTTTAACTTGAAGACTATAGCCTAAATGAGTTTGCCCCTTACGTCATCATGTCTCCTCTATGGTGAAAAAATAATAATGTGAGAAATCTTTTTATATACAATGTACTCGCCTCCTGATCACATTTTTTGTTAATCATTTGAGCAGCAAAGAAAATTTAAGACAGTATTTGTCTGATGAGGAGACTACATTGTATATAAAAAGATTTTTCACATTATTATTAGATAAAATTTTGGCCTAAAAGATATAGCTTCTGTTCTAATCTCTTGTATAATTTATTCATATTTTGTTAACTGAGTCGAGCCCTCCTGCTGGGATGAATTGATGTCTAAAATCAAAGATTCGATTCGATTATTTTTTCGCTTATTTAGTATTATTTTTTCACCATAGAGGAGACATTATGAAGTACGGGGCAAACTCATTTATGTTACAGTCTTCAAGTTAAACATGAGTTGTCTGCCCAGGGATATGATTCATTGTAGTTCCCAAGTTCTCTCTTTCAGTTCATTGTCGATTGATTTCATTTTTTTGTTTTATTTTTGTACTCTCCTCATTTTGGCTTATATAGTGAGGATTTTTGCTCTTTCTATATTAATTGATGATTTTTAATGGCATTCTGGTGCCAATGGGCTCGCAAAGAGAACGTTGTTGACCACCGCGAGCAACAACTTGAACTAGAGGTACAAGGGAAGGAGCGTGGGGGAGGGGGGCGCCTCTCACCCTCACTCCACCACTGCATAAGAGAAATGTTATTGGCCATGATCTGACAGCTTCCAGAAGGTGGACTCGGAACACAGCGTGATGCAGGTAGCCCGTAGGCATTTTGACCTATCATTCATTTCAGTGCCCTTTGCCATTCCAAAAACTCATTGGGCCTTACTTTCACTCACCAGCTGAAATACTGTTCTATTTCATTCCCTTCTACAATTTCCAGGTCCTCCTTTCCTTCTAATGCCCTCATCACAAAGGGCCAGGTATACATTTTCCCCATAGGGGAAAAGGAGGCTATTGTATAACTGGGCACCTGGTATGAACCTATTCTATAAAGAAATACATTCTCCTGGGTTAAAATGGAAAAATACACACCTATAAGCTATTTGCTTGCATTTATATTCCGCTGTAGAGCTGGCATAAGTGGATGCATCTAAATTCTGCTGATATGTGCCTGTTTGTATTCTATAAGTTAAATTCACTCCTGCCCAGGCTCTTCCTACCTGTAAAATATATAGTATGCTATGTATGTGTGATGGGGTGTGCGTCCTATTACCAGAAAACCTGAATTTAAAGTGAAAATGCATTACTCAAAAACAGCATGGGTTTAAAGCCGGGAACAGAAACCATTGTTGAAACTCATTTGTACATAGATTTACATATGGACACTGCAAAGATACCTGGGAGCTCGCTACTCACCCCGAAGGAAAAAAGGAGTTAGAAAACAAGACTCCCAGAGTTAGTCACATGGAAAGGAAGAACAGACATGTCAGGAGCTCAGGCAATTCTTGAAGGGATGAATGCTGGAATTTGCCTAATCTTTGATAAACTGAAAGGATTCTAATGTGGTCAAGGACTTTGCCCTATGGGAGCCATAGTGGGCGCAAAAAGGTGGATGATATGTGCATATGATAGAATAGTACTTGGGTGGTTTTTGGCATTAGTGCACATATTTGCCAGTATTAAATAGGTGCATAGCTGTCAGCATTTACTTTGTAGAATTGCCCTGAAAATGTCTGGCCTATATGGTGTTCCAGAAATATGTACAAGCATTGGCTCTTTCTGTTGCTGCAGCAAGGTTTTCCTTTGGATGAGTCCTAGAGAATGACGTGACAGAATTTATCCCCATCCCCATGGATAACCACAGGAAACCATCCCCATGTCATTCTTTAAGGAGAGAGGGAAGAATCAGAGTATAAATGGGCCCAGCCACTGACCCTCAAGCCTTGCATTGAAGAATGTTGGTGAAGGACTGAGGTTGAGATAGACACGAAAGAATGACCTAGGATGGTCTCCAGCCATTGACCCTCAAGCTTTGCATTGAAGAATGCTGGTGTAGAAGGACTGAGGTTGAGATAGACACTAAACAATGACATAGAATGGTTTCCCATGGTTATCCATGAGGACAGGGATAAATTCTGTCCTAGTATGGAATATGTAATCACAAACTAACCCCTCCCCCTTTCACACAAATGTAGTTTGTTTTTTAGCCATGGTGGTAACAGTTCTGATGCTCACAGAATTCTGAGCATCAGAGCTGCTACCACTACGGGTGGCGCTAAAAAGCACTCCACAGTTTTGTAAAAGGAGGGATAAAATAGAAATACATAGACAAAGGTTAAATTGAACCACCAAGAAGCTGGACTCTGCATACAATGCAACACCACAGAAACAGTGACACATGTCTCCTAAAGCAATAAATAAATAGAAACTTTTTTTTCTACCTTTGTCTTCTCTGGTTTCTGCTTTCCTCATCTTCTTGTTACTCTCTCCCTTCCATCCACTGCCCTCTCTCTGCCTCTACATGATATCTTCTCTCCCTTCCATCCACTGTCTGCCCTCTCTCTCAGCCTCTATATGGCATCTTCTCTCCTATGCCCCTTCCAGAAACTATATGCCTCCCCCTTCCATCTCTCCCTTCACCCCCATTGGTCTGGCATCTCTCTCCTCTCCTACACATCTCTGCAATCCCTTTCCCTTTTCCCCCTCATTTTCCTTTTCAATTTATTTTCTGCATCTGTCTAGATTACGTTCTTACTACCCTATCAACCTACAGCTCACCACCTCTTTCCCTCACCCCCTCCAGTATTTCAGTAACTCAATCCTTTTCCTCATCATGTGCCCTCCTTTTATTTATCCCCTCCTTCCATCATGTGCCCTCTTTCTCTACCCCTTCCATCTAGTATCTTCTCCTCTCTCTGTCCACTTCCATACAGCGTCTGCTCCCCTCTTTCTCTCCTCCCCATTTCCTTCCTGCATTTGCTCCCTTATCTCTCCCATCCAGCATACGCTCCCCCTCTACCCTCCCCACTACCATCCAATGTCTGCCCTTTCTCTCACCATCCACCCCTCTTCAATTAGCATCTACCTCCTTTCTTTCCCTCCAATCCAATTCCATCCAGTATCCTTCCCCCTTATGTCTCTCTCCCCTTTCCCTGCACACCAATTCCATCAGCACCACCCTTCCATACCACTCTGCCCCCTTTCTCTCCCTCCACCACTCTTCCATACCAGCAGTCATGCACCCTTCTCTCCCTTCATGCAGCAAGGTCCCATGATGACTGTAGCTGCCGGTCCACCCCACTCTGACGTATTTGCTCTGGAGCAAAGTCAGCAGCCGCGCTGAGGTGCAGGAAGGTCCCGCAATGACTATGTCTGCCGGCTGTGCTCCGGAAGAAGTAAGTTACGTTGGAGGGGGTGGACCCGGCAGACGCAAGGAGTTGCAGCAAGGTCCCGCGATGACTGTATCTGCTGGGTCCACCCCCTCCAACGTAACTTACTTCTGGAGAACTGGAGACAAACTGGAGAAAAAAGAGCAAATTTATCAAATAATTAAAATGGTCCATCAGAGTTCATCAGAGATCACCAAAGGTGAAAAATGTGCATAAATAGTCTTTCAAAACAGAGTCAACATGGGATAAAACCAAAAGATGGCTTAATGTTGATCTGTTGTAGAAACATTTCAAACAACGATCATCTTGTACAAAGGTGGCTTTATTTGCTCTATAAGGGGATATACTGTAAATCATCACGTTGTCAATTTATATTGCACTTCATAAGAATAGCCTTACTAGGTCACACCAATGGTCCATCTAGTATACTATGCCGTCCTCTTGGAGGCCAATTCAAGTCACAAGTACCTGGTAAAAACCCAAATAGTAGCAGCATTCCATGTCACTGATCCAGGGCAAGTGGTGGCTTCCCCCATGTCTGTCTCAACAGCAGACTATGAACTTTTCCTCCAGGAACTTGTCCAACCTTTTTTTTTAAGCCAGCTACATTAACCGCTCTTACCACATCCTCCGGCAATGCGTTCCAGAGCTTAACTGTTCTCTGAGGGAAAAAAAATTTCCTCCTCTTGGTTTTAAAAGTATTACTCTGTAACTTCATTGAGTGTCCCCTAGTCTTTGTAATTTTTGATGGAGTGAAAAATCGATCCACTTGTACCCGTTCTACTCCACTCAGGATTTTGCAGACTTCAATCATATCTCCCCTCAGCCGACTCTTTTCCAAACTGAAGAGCCCCAACCTTTTTAGTCTTTCCTCATACGAAAGGAGTTCTATCCCCTTTATCATCTTGGTCGCTCTTCTTTGAACCTTTTCTAGTGCCGCTATACCTAATTGGAGATAAGAAGACCAGAACTGAATGCAATAGTCAAGATAAGGTCGCACCATTGAGCGATACAGAAGCATTATAACATTCTTAGTCTTGTTTACATAAGAACATAAGAACTGCCATCTCCGGATCAGACCCATGGTCCATCGAGTCCGGCGATCCGCACACACGGAGGCCCAGTCAGGTATACACCTGATGTAGTTTTAGTCACCCATATCCCTCTATGCCTCTCGTAAGGAGATGTGCATCTAATTTGCCTTTGAATCCTAGCACAGTGGATTCCTTAATAACCTCCTCTGGGAGAGCATTCCAGGCGTCCACCACTCGCTGTGTAAAGCAGAACTTCCTGGCATTTGTCCTGGACTTGTCCCCCCTTAGCTTCAAACCATGTCCTCTTGTCCGTGTCGCGTTGGACAATGTAAATAATTTATTTTCCTGCTCTATTTTATCGATGCCTTTCAGCATTTTGAACGTCTCGATCATGTCCCCTCGCAGCCTCCTCTTCTCAAGGGAGAACAGTCCCAGTTTCTTGAGTCATTCCTCATATTCCAAGCACTCCATACCTCTTATTAGCTTCGTTGCTCGTCTCTGCACCCTCTCCAGCAGTTTTATATCCTTCTTTAGGTTGGGAGACCAATGTTGGACACAGTATTCCAAGTGTGGTCTGACCATTGCTCTATAAAGCGGCATTATGACTTTCTCCGATCTACTCGTGATTCCTTTTTTTATCATGCCTAACATTCTGTTTGCTTTCTTTGCCGCTGCCGCGCATTGTGCTGACGGCTTCAGGGTCCTATCTATCAGTACACCCAGGTCCTTTTCTTGTTTGCTCTTACCCAGAGTTGCGCCTGACATTCTATACTCGTGTTCCTTATTCTTACTACCTAAATGCATTACTTTGCATTTCTCCACGTTGAACTTCATCTGCCATTGCTCTGCCCATTTCTCTAACTGATACAAGTCGCTCTGGAGTTCCTCGCTATCCTCCTGCGATCTGATTGCCCGGCATAGCTTTGTGTCGTCTGCAAACTTAATGATCTCACTGGATACTCCTTCTTCCAGGTCACTGATGTAAATATTAAATAGGATCGGCCCAAGAACCGAGCCCTGGGGCACACCACTAGTCACTTTCTCCCAGTCTGAGAACTTCCCATTTATGCCCACTCTCTGCTTTCTGTTTTCCAGCCATTTGCCTATCCACCTGTGTATATCTCCCTCTATTCCATGGCTTTGTAGTTTCCTGAGAAGTCTTTCATGTGGAACTTTGTCAAACGCCTTCTGGAAGTCCAAATATATTATGTCCACCGGCATTCCACTATCAATTTGCTTGTTCACGGTCTCAAAAAACTGAAGTAAATTCGTTAAACATGATTTCCCTTTCCTGAACCCATCCCTTTTCTAATAATTCCTAGCATCTCGTTTGCTTTTTTGGCCGCCGCCACACATTAGGTGGAAGGTTTCAGCGTATTATTCACGATGACACCAGATCTTTTTTTTTTAACGCTGACCCTAGCATCTGGTAACTATGATTTAGATTATTCTTCCCAATGTGCATCACTTTACATTTGTCCACATTAAGTTTCATCTGCCATTTGGACGCCCAGTCTTCCACTTTCCTAAACTCTTCCTGCAGTTTTTCACATTACTTGTTATAGCAGGTACACTAAATAGGCAATTTTTAATCTGGCCTCCTCACCACACCTTAACAATGTAATATATTCTAAAAAAACAAACAAGTATCTAATCAAAGTGGATTATGCTTAAAAACCAATTTATGGCTCTTCTGCTCCAAATGAAGCCGTTTCAGTGTTTGTGCACTGGAGTGATACTTCATAAATCCATGAAGGGGAACTTTGTCACCAGTTGTTGTTTTTTTTTCTAGGTTGATCCTTTTCATGAGTTAGACATTATTTTAACATTCTCCTTCCTCCTTGCCCAGCCCTCTACACAAAACTATGAAACTCTTAGGGAACTAACACAGTGCCTGCATTACACATTATGAAGACAAGGCGATGGCCTGGAGCAGCGTGAAAAGCAACTGAAGTGGATGCAAAACTGTAGATTCCGATGCCAAGTTTATTAAAAAGTGACTATCCCGCACCTAGGGGGTTGCCTTCAGGGTGGTTTAGGATCTCCCTCCTTACCTCCCTAGGATTCCCCATTCCTCCCCCTACAATCACCCATCAGAAAGGCCACCATCTAGACTTAATATCCTTCTCCTCCAAAGACCCCCGTACTTTCCCCATATCCATTACCAAAGAAACCTGGACTGACACCATTTTTTCGGACCACCTTCTTGCAAACTTCCAAGTACTCTGGAGCAACACGAAACCCAACGTAAACATCAACCACAGAAAGGAGGCTCCTACCACAACCTTCAGACCCACCCTCAACCTCACTGAATTCTGGACTCACTTCACACTGCTACCTACCCCCGACACTAATAAGGACTTCACCGAATACTGGAACAACTCCTGTAATATGATCCTTGATAAAATTGCAACGCTAAAGAAAGGCAAAAAAAGACGACACATGGATGGCATGACATGAAACTAACTACACTAAAAGGAAAGAATCTGGACCAAAACAAAAAAATGAGAAAGACAAAGGAATCTGGAGATCCAAGATTCACGAATACAAAAGAATCTTAAAAGAAAAACTCCATGCTTATTACTCATCCAAAATAGGTTCTCCCTCAACTAACAGCAAGGAACTCTTCAAACTAATCAACACGCTGTTCGAAGATAACCATCATAAAAGATCCCCCTCCACTCAACTCCCAACTGCTGAATCCTTTGCTACTCACTTCATGACAAAAATCCTCAGGCTAAGTGCTCCCATCCAAAACTCCCTCCCCAACCCCCCCCCCCCTTCCCCACCATTAACCGCCACCCTGATTTCATCCCTGCTGACATGTGCTAGGATCACTTTGATAAACCCAACTGGTTCCACTTCCTTCAACTATACAACAAATATTCCAGTTCTTACTGCCGCCTCGACAACTGCCCATCCATCATCATGAAATCGGCACGATTGGATCTCACTACAGATGTCCAATGGCGAATTCCCAACTGATCTCGGCCACATCCTCATCACCCCTATCATAAAGAACCACAAGGACCCCATATCTTCAACCTCCAACTACAGACCAATAGCCAGCATCCCCTTCTTCACCAAACTGATGGAAGGTCTGATCAACACCACCCTAACAAACTACCTGGATAAATTTTCTACCCTACACGAATACCAATCGGGATTCTGCAAACATCACAGTATGGAAACCGCTCTAGCCTCCATCATGGATCACATCTTGTACATACTTAGTGCAGGGAACCAAGCACTAATCCTCCAATTTGACCTCAGTAGAAATCACGGGAGTAAGGAAGCCGCTCAGTGTTGAGCAGCAGCGCCAAATCGTGCTGCTGCTCGTGTCGCTGAGATGGACTAAGTGGATCCGTGCAGCCAGTTAGCAGCCGGGCATGAGTTCAGAAAGCTTGCTCCTGCCTGCTGCACCTCCACCAATGATCGGCAGAGGACCTTCTGCACCTCCACCAGATTGGCAGAGGTAGGAAGATAGGGCAGGGAGGAGGAGGGGGGCAGAGCGACCTTAAAAAATTCTGGGAGGGGGCATTAACCCGAATATAAACCAGGACCCCCACTTTTGGGCGACTCAGAACCTCTTGGTAGTACCCCTTGGTGATGGTTGATGATCCTACATCACCAGGGTTCTCACTTGGTCAATGACGATCTCATTTCTGGATGTTGAGGGCCTACCAGAACGTGCTTCACTCTCCACTGATGTGCAGCCATCTCTGAAGCTATCTATTCATATATTCCTCTTGAGCAGACGGTAGTTGTACCACTCCTTTATCTGTGTGTTGCCTATTGCTTCATCCCTGAAGACCTGTTCAGTCTTGCAGATCGTTTCCACTTGGGAATCTCCAAGCTTTGCACAAAATTGAATGCAGTAGCGTTGTTCAACTTTTTCTGCCATTTTGTCAAAAACGAAAATCCAATGGTGCTCACTTATACTTCCTTACTCATCAGCGGTCTGCCAGCGACTGACAGCTTCTGTAGGTGGGAAAAAATTCAAGCATGTGCATTAGGGTCGCCTACGTACGTGCACCAAACCACGTCTCCCTAGCTTTATTTGTTTATGCAAGAAAATTTAAGGTCTGATATTTTTTGAACAGATCCTAGTATATCTTTCTGACCTAACCCTGCATAGAGTGAGTTATAGTAGTCAAGTTGTTGGATCACTAATGAGTGTACATGAATGTTCAGAGCTTCTGGAACCAATATTTAATCAATCAATATATAAACAAATCAATATAATCAGATGCAATTTTAAAAATTGAATTCTTAACAACCTTAGAAATTTGTGAGTGGCATGTTAGTTGAATCTAAGATTACACCTAAAATATGTCATGTTTGTTTGTCCAAGTGAGATTGTAAACTCTTCTGAGCAAATGTCAAAATGTACAGCGCTGCGTACATCTTTCAACGCTATATAAGTGATAAGTAGTAGCAGTGCTTGATACAAGTGGGATTGGCGTATCTCCCAATATCAAAGAACCAACAGAGTTTACTTTTACCTAAAGGGAGGATGAATGATTTTCAAACAGCCCATTTACCTGGATAAAACATTTTGGGGAAACTGTCATTATTATTGTATATATAAAACATAAGTTTAATATTTAAAAGCTAATGATGGCTAATGTATTCTTATAAGTTCGTTCTGGGAAGATGTTTCAGTGCTCAGTACTGCTCAATTTGATAATCTACTGGAAAGGAGCCATGAGCTTCAAAGTTCAGTGAAGTGGCCCAAAGTGGAAGGTTTTGTCTAGGGACCTACACCTGGCTTTGTGCCCAAAGCTAGATCCTAGCTAGAAAAGTGACAGCTCTAGGTCTTTCCCTCCTCATACACTCCCTTCCGAGCCGCAGAGATTTTCTGTGAATTGGGGGGATGGGCCACAGGTGCCAACATTACAAAAGAGGATGTTTGTTTTGTTCACTGATTTATTTCTAAATCTGGGCCTTATTTCTGACTCACTGGTAGGTTGAGACCTGGGGGCAGGTTTCATCTTTGTGACTCGGATTCCCTGATCTCCTATTTTGGTTAATGAGGAAATCAGAGATGCCATGGGTGGCATTGTATTATTTATACTAGTCTTTAAACCCGTTACATTAACGGGTGCTAGAATATATGTCTGTCTGTCTTTCTTTCTTTCTGTCTCTCTCTCTCCCGCTGTCTCTCTCTCTCTCTCCTTGGCTCCCTTTTTCTGTCTATCTTTCTGTCCCTCTCCCTGCCCCTGTGTCTTTCTTCCTTTCTGTCCGTCTCCCTCCCTCCTACTGTCTGTCTGTCATTCTTTCCCTCCATTTCCCTGTGCAGTAGTATTTCCACCCCACTTCCCTGTGCAGCAGCAACAGCATTTCCCTCCCCCCCCCGACTTCCCTGTGCAGCAGCAGCGGTATTTGTCTTCCCCTCCAAGTCCCTGTGCAGCAGTTGCAGCATTTCCCCCACCCCTTCCCTTCTCTTACCGCGATCTTGCCTACTCCATTTGGCCCTTCCCCCACGTTCTGGCCTGCTGCGATCTGGCTGCTCCGTTCGGCTCCTCGCAGCTGGAGTCCTCTTCTTTGTCGCCCCCCCCCTTCCCTTCCCACGGTCTTGAGCTTCGGTCTGGTCTGGCCTGCTCGCCTTGCCGTATTTTTTTTTTTAGTTGAAAGGTGCGGCGGTGGCTCCTCTCATGATCCCCACCTGCGTCGGAAGTCCGACGCAGGTGGGGATCGTGAGAGGAGCCACCGCTGCGTCTTTCAACTAAAAAATGCAATACGGCAGGGAGCAGGCCAGACCGAAAAACAGAACCGTAAGCCGCGCATGCGCACTCCTACCTGCGGGTTGCTACAGCTCACGGAAAACCGGCGCACGCATAGGAAGTGCGCATGCGCGGCTTACCGTTTTATTATATTAGATGTTACATATGATCATTTTATATGTATCTATTCATATATTCCTCTTGAGCAGACGGTAGTTTTTGACCAGCGTGGGGGATTAGCGCGTGATGAAAAGTCACGAGCGTTAACCTCGCTAGCATGCCTTTGTAAAAGGAGCCCATAGTGTACATTCTATTATTTTATTTATTGAAAAAAAATGATTGGGGTGCCAAATACAATCAAAAGTGGCCCCCCCCCCCGAGTACAGTGAATTGGGGGGTACTTTCCGGTCCGATTTCCCCTCACCTGTGGCCTGAAGAGGTTTCCTATTCGGGCACAGGGGGATGAGAAGTCTCACCTCAGCAGAGACAGTCTGGGGTGCTTTTTTTCTGCTCTGCCGAGGGGAAGCCTGCCCAGAATTTTTTTTTTTTTTTAAAGACAAACTCCGAAAACAGAAACGAGAGGGAGGGAGGAAGGGAAAGTGAGCGAGAGAAAGCCTCGGCGGAGAGGGAGATGCCAGGGGCCGCTTTAAGCGCTTGCGCCTAACTTTGGCGAGAACGTTTAAGCTAGGCGGGGCCGCCGCAGCCCGGTTTAGCGACTCGGGAGCTCGGAGCGGCGCTGCCTCCCGGAATGGCCGGCCACACGGAGCTGATCGAGCTGCGGAGCCTGGAGGCGGGGGAGCAGATCGAGCTGATCCGGAGGCCCAGCCGCCTGGAGCGGGCCAACGCGCTGCGGATCGCCCCGGGGAAGGTACCCGAGCTCCTGCGGCTGCTGGGCTCCCCGAGCGACCCCCGGCTGACGGGGGACCGGGGCGAGGGCCACCGCTTCCAGCCCTGCACCCACACCCGGCAGACCTGGTGCGACCTCTGTGGGGACTTCATCTGGGGCATCTACAAGAAGAGCCTGCGCTGCATCCGTGAGTGGAATGGGCAAGGGCGGGGGAAGATTGTGGTGAGAAATCAGTTAGCTTAGCAGGGTTTAAAAAAATAAAAAAGTTTTCCATAGGCCATTATTGAGATGGAGAAGCAGCATAAAATCTGCTCTACCGAGTTTCCTGTGTGTTATATTAATTTGAGGTCCAAGAAACGCACTAGTTCTTATTTTTGGGGATGTATTATTTTGTTCATGTACAATGATCTTTCCCTTCTCTCCCCCACATGTGCATCATCTTTCCTCCGCTGTCACCCCTCCCCTTGTGCTTTCCCTC
Source organism: Geotrypetes seraphini (assembly GCF_902459505.1). Lineage (NCBI taxonomy): Eukaryota > Metazoa > Chordata > Amphibia > Gymnophiona > Dermophiidae > Geotrypetes > Geotrypetes seraphini. Next base: position 45,664,791 of record NC_047100.1, read on the forward strand.
TGCAGCTTCTTTCTAGCCCTCCCTCTCATCCCCCCCATGCAGCAGAACCCTTGCACAGCATCTTTTTCTATCAGTGCCTCCCTCCCATCCCCCCCCTGTGCAGAACCATACCGACATACCTCCCTCCAAACTGCAGCGTCGGCAGCACTCAAAACAGGCTGCTTCACGGTCTTCTCCCGCTGGGGCCTTCCCTGTGCCGCATCAGTGATGCGGCGGAGGGTAGGACCCGGTGGGAGAAGGCCGCAAAGCAGTCTGGGAGGGTCAGCAGGGTACAAATGGGAGGGAGAGATGCTAAGATGCTGCACAGGGTGGGAGCGTTAGTGAGTGTTGGGGGGGGGAAGCGCTGTTGCCGGCAAATCCAGGGCTGGAGTCGGGGACTTTTGGAGGGGCTGTGGGGCGATCTAACTAGGGCTTATTTTTGTGGTAGGTCTTATTCTCAGGGAAACAAGGTACTTGGGACCTGGTTGGCCACTGTTGGGAACAGGATACTGGGCTTGATGGACCTTCCGTCTGTCCCAGTATGGCAACTCTTCTATTCTTAGTCCTAAATCTCTCCAAACTCAAAGGGCTCCTTTTACGAAGCCACGTTAGCGACTTTTAATCACGCGCTAATCCCTGCGCTACCCAATAAACTGCCACATGCTCAAGAGGAGGCGGTAGCGACGAGCAGGCGCGTTAAACCACTAAAAAGGAGCCCAAAATGTCTGCTTTTAAGTATGCCTGAAACATGTGGCAGAGCAGTTTGGAGGGCTGGCTGGATTTCAAACTCAGGGTCCCTTAAGGTTACTAAGCTGTGCTAGCTGCTAACCTGCCTAACAGCAGCTTAAAATGGCAGAACTGCGCTAAAAAAAAAAAAAAAAAGGGTGAGGCGGGTTGAGGGGGCAGAGAATGGGCATTCAATAAGCTGGCAGTGAGTTTTTAGAATTTTTTTTTAAAGTTCAATATTTTTATTATATTTTGAAAAAAGTACATATTTTTAAACCAATAACAATCAGAATGCTGCCGTCCGTCTCAAAACATCGGATCATGCAAGCCCATATTACAAGAAACTACACTGGCTGGTAGAAGCAAGGCTCTTTTTCAAGTTTGCCTGCCTCTGCTTCAAAACCATAACAGGTTCATCCCCAATCTACCTGTCGCACCATTTTGAATTTCCAGGCACCACTTGAACACGTAATGCCTACCTGTTTGCTTTTCCATCCTTGAAGGGCTGTATCTACAAGAGATTTCTTGATAGATCATTATCATTCCAAGCAGTCAAATGGAATAAATATTTAACCAACTTCATTTCAAATGCACCCTCCTTCCAAACCTTCAGGAAGTCAAACCAATCTCTTTGATAAATTTCTCCGACTCCTTTCCTGTCTTGTTGTATCTATGAAATGCTTCCGGATAAATCTTGACATGCTAATGTAATTGGAAAGTCTTTTTTGTAACATCGCTGTCTGTATACAGTCTCTTCCTTGTGGTATTGCGGTATACAACAATAAAGTTATTATTAATAAAGTCATGTATACATTAACAATGTTATCAGGTCTGTGTAATAAGATTTCAAGTCCAAAAGAATTTAGGGTAACACAGAAGAAATCTTTAGATAGTTGTCAATGGGCATCTTTAAGTGAATGGAAAGTAGATTCAGTTTGTATTTTTTTTAATAAACAAACTGAGTTCCACCAAAAAGTGTCGTCCAGAAGAGAAGAAGCAGTTTTCCAATTTTGTAATATTTGTTGGATACTAAAGAGTCAATTAGAGTTTTAGAATTTTACCAGGACTATGGCTTGTGTTTTGTTGGTTTTCTTTTAATCTGGCAGTGTGCTTTCTTTGGAGTTATCTCCTTTGCAATGTATAGGAGAATCTTCAGTATTAATACCTTCCCGACTGTGATATACAGTACATGTAATTTGCATCACTTTAACCCAGACAATTGGTTGGTTGGAGCAGAGCCCTGCTCTCCAAACTATCGTTCCTAAATTCTAAGCATGCGGTCAGCTACCCTGAGCAGAATTTGGAAAGTCAGCCCAATAACATATGATTGTGAACACCGAAATAACTGGTTATAGTCCTGAGAAGTGGCGTTTTGAGTCCCCCATAGAACTGTGAGCATGTTATAACATGGGGGAACCCTCCATTTACTCTCATAAAATCCATTCTCTGTTCATTTGTTTCTCAGGGCCTTTCCCTCCTGCTTCCTTGGGCCCAGTGGCTTAGTAAGGGAGTTGCGGGGGATGTAGACCGCCCCAGGCACCAAGTCGGTAGGGGCACTGGCACCTCTCTGACCTGCTCTGCCACACCGTGCCACCCTTATGCCATTCCCCCCTGTATCTCCAAATTATCTTTGCTAGCGCAAGCAACTTCTACCTGTTGCTCGCACCAGTCTGGTTTCCCTCTGAATCACTTCCGGGTCACAGGGCCAGGAAGTGACATCAGAGGGAGATCCAACACTGGGTCACTGTTTGGGCCATCAGCTTACCCTGGATCTGTCCAAGCTTGGACTACGGAACCAGGAGGCTTTAGTCAGAGCTTATTAGAGATTTCCCCTCTCTTTCCTCTCCCACAGTCCAGACAAAGTTCACTGGCTCTCTGTGGTCTGATTTTGAGCCGCTCAGTAAGCATTCGTGTCCCGCATTGCTCAGGATTCCCTCGCTCTCTGTGAGGCTGTGACTGTTGTCATCAGGGCGTTCTTCCTGGCCCTACCAGCCTGGAAAGCCATCATGTTCTCCCACACACAGATGCACATGGCACCGCCAGTGGCTCAGCCTTTTACGTACTGTCTGAGTGCAGTACAAGTATAATGGTTATTTCCCTGAAATTGCAGTTTTAGTGACTCTTTTTGCAGGGGGCAGCATTTTTCTGTAAATTGCGCTTTCTAAAATTGATATAAAGCACTGATAACATCTCAGAACAGTCTGTACACGAACGAACCCGTTCGGTTTGCTTCTGGACATTCATCTTAGGTAGAATTATTAGATTGCAATGTTAACTTTGTGTTACAGTTTTGAGAGTAACCAGCAATTGAACGTAATTCAACGTTACATTGGTGTCTTCTATCCCGCCAATACCTTTCAGTTCTAGGCGGTTTACAACAAGAAATTAGCCTGGGCATTCCCAGAGAGATTGCAAGGTTGATAGCTATAGTTTGCGTTTGGATCTGGGAAGGGTCGATATGGTTCGGTTAGATCATTTGACAAATTTCTTGAATAGTATGGTTTTCAGTTCTTTCCTGAATGTTTTGTAGTTGGGCGTCGTGGTCAGCAGATCTGAGAGGTGGCGGTCTATTTTCGCTGCTCATGTGAATACTGACTGGTGTGTCCATCCTCTTCTGGACTTTCCTGCTTCTTTCACGTGCTAGATTGACCTTTCTTTTTCCTCTCTTGGATCGTCTGCCTTTCCCTCTGGCACTAAGGATAGGCTAGGAAAAAAGCATTTGGCTGAAACTTTTAGATGCAGTAGCAACTGGAACTCCAGTCATGGTCCGTGGGCTTGTCGTGCCACTGAGGCTTGCACACATTTGAGAAATTGAAAACTATGCCGTCGGTAGTTTCACTCCCAGCAGAGCCTCCCAAGGTGGAGAGGTTTCAGAGGAGATGTCAGACTAACGATGTACCACCCATCTAGGCAGCAGCAGCAGCTGGGAAGTGTTGGAGGCAGAGAATCGCGTTTGATGCAACAATGGCGACAGCGCTGAATTTATACTGCGGAGAAGAAAGGCCCGGCAATCTACTTCTGTATTCTGCCACGAAAACTTGATGATGGCCATCAAGTCGCTAGGACTCGAATCCGAGTCAATGGCACCTATAAAGCAACTGGAAGAGAAATCAGCATTAGGCCTGTGAACTGTGGCAGAAGGGACCTAGACCGCCTCGGAATTCCATGATTTATTCCTGTTCCTTGGGGGAACTCTTAAGAAACCCACTCTCTTGTATTTGCGTTTGATACTCAGTGCTTGCCCTTTCCAAATCTATGCTTGAGTTACCTATTCTTTTCTGGTATACACCACCTTGGGTGAATCTCTTCATAAAGGTAGTTAAGAAATCCCAACAAATAAATATGAGTTATTTCCCTGCCTGTATTTCCCTGCCTGGTCTCCCTACCTAAAGAAGGATATAAAACTGCTGGAGAGGGTGCAGAGACGAGCAACTAAACTAGTGAAGGGTATGGAGAAACTGGAATATGAGGATCGACTTAAAACACTGGGATTGTTCTCCCTTGAGAAAAGGAGACTGCGTGGGGATATGATCGAGACCTTCAAAATACTGAAAGGAATCGACAAAATAGAGCAGAGAAGATTATTTACATTGTCCAATTTGACACGGACAAGAGGACATGAAATGAAGCTAAGGGGGGGCAAGTTCAGGACTAATATCAGGAAGTTCTGCTTCACACAGAGAGTGGTTGACATCTGGAATACTCTCCCAGGGGAGATTATTGTGGAATCGACAGTCCTAGGCTTCAAAAGCAAACTAGATGCATATCTCCTTGAGAGAGGCATATAAAGATATGGTTGGATATAAAATAAGCCAGGTGTATACCTAGCAGGGCCTCCGCGTGTGCGGATCGCCGGACTTGATGGACCGAAGGTCTGATCCGGAGATGGCGCTTCTTATGTTCTTATGTACTGGCAGTTTAGATATAGCTGAATAATGGAACATAAAAAGATTTGGCCGAAGTCGTGGAGATGGGATTTGAACTTTGGCTCCAGTCCAAACTTTCTCTTCTGACTACTAATCGACAAGGGTGGTTTGAAAAGTTGGATGCAAAAACAGGTTAAACAACGTAGTCTCCATTGAGGGCTATACACTAGAGAATGACACGGCGACAAATTTGTCTCCGGCCCTGCAGGAACTCAATTTCTCGGCTCGTCCCCATGAGTTTTGCCCCTGTCCCTTCCCCACTCCTGTAAGCTCTGCCTTAACCGCACAAGCCTTGAACCACTTTATGATTTTAAAGTGGTTGAAGCTTGTGCAGATGAGGACGGAGCTTGCAGGAATGGGGCAGGGATGGGAAAATGAGTTCCCGCAGGGACAGGGTAAAATTTGTCCCCATGTCATTCTCTACGATACACTTAGTCCAGCGAGTTTCCTTTTATTTTTTTTATAGCAAAGGAAAAATAGCTTATGAAAAATCTGGAAACTCGTTGGATTAAGGGCGCTAACCCCACGCTACACGCCAAAAACTAACGCCAGCTTAATGGGGGCGTTAGCGTCTAGCATGTGCAGCGAGCGCTAAGCCCGCTAGCGCGGCTTAGTAAAAGGAGCACTAAGTGTTTAGCCCTCGATGGAGATGACGTTGTTTCACCAGCTTTTTTATCCAGCTTTTCAAACCACCCTCACGCTCTTCTATTCCTGAATTGGCTCTTTGACATTGCACAGAGTTCTCAGCTATGTTGTGATCTAAAATGTACTGTCATGCTCTACATCAGGGGTGTCCAACCTGCAGCCCCGGTCAAAGGCGATGCAGTGATTTCCTCTGCTGCGCCCGGGTGTTTACCGTCTTGCCGGCTCCCTCCTCTGTCTTGCTGCAGCGTTTGCGCGGCCCCAGAAACATTTTTTTCGGCCAGTGCAGCCCAGGGAAGCCAAAAGGTCGGACACTCCTGCTCGACATTATACCCTGTTCTACTTTATTGTGCAAGCTCTGTTACGTTTTATTATGTATGTAACCCATTTCGAGCTCTTCTGGGAGGACAGGACATAAATCCAAATACTGTAAATGAGTTCCCAAAGAAGGGCCCGATTTGGTAGAATCTTTTCTCATTCTATGTCTATAGGAAAAGCCCCTAAATGAGAAAATTTGACTTCCCGACCGCTGAACATTTTCATTTGAGGTTTCAGAGTTCTCAAATTCTTTGCGATGTAGGACTGCAATTCGATGCTTGAAGTCAGCTCATTTTTATAACTCTTTCTCAAACATGCACCAGCAGGATGGTACAGTTACACGGATCAGTGTTGTGAAATGATTTCCAGGCCTGAGGCCACCGTGAAAAGTCTGCAGTGCTCAAATTGCTTTCTGTTGGACCCTTTCAATCTGCTTAAATGTTCCCAATTGTACTTACACTGCTGTTTAATAGACTTTGAGGTGGAAGACTTGGTTATTTTTCTGGTGTAAAAAGGTGCTGAAACAGAATTTCTTGCTTTATCTTTTTGAATTATAAACCATATTGGGTTATTATCACCCACCTACTTTCACCAACTGGAAAAAAAACTGCAGAATCTATTGCCAAAGGATGTAGCGAAGATTACAAATGTACGCCCCCCCCCCCCTCCTTAATCAAACTGTGCTAAAGGTTTTTTGCGTGGGCCAAAGAGTTATGTGCTTCTTTGAGTGTTGGAGCATTTACCACGCCAGCTCGTGCTGAAAACCTCTAGCACAGCTTGATAAAAGGGGCCTCTAGTTTGGACAAGTTCCTGGAGGAAAATTCCAGAACACAGTAGCCCGGGAGACTTAGGAAAACCATCACCTATCCTTGAAAATAGCTTTTGGACACTAGTTTCCATACTGCTTTGGCCGACACCTCATCAGCGCTTGACCCAGAGTTTCAGCACGTACTGTACCTGCTTTCAAGACAGACTCTTGATAAAGGCACAGACGCCGAAACACTGCCAGTGTCGAGTCTTTGAGCCATAGTGGCATATCTACAAATATTTTTGGAACCATACCCCCTTGGCTGAATATTTGACATCTTATCCTCACGACTCCTTTGCTGTGTGTTCTTGCTCCCGTCGTTGAGGCCTGTTTTTGGCTTCCGGAGCAGTTATCACGCCAGCTCGTGCTGAAAACCTCTAGCACAGCTTGATAAAAGGGGCCTCTAGTTTGGACAAGTTCCTGGAGGAAAATTCCAGAACACAGTAGCCCGGGAGACTTAGGAAAACCATCACCTATCCTTGAAAATAGCTTTTGGACACTAGTTTCCATACTGCTTTGGCCGACACCTCATCAGCGCTTGACCCAGAGTTTCAGCACGTACTGTACCTGCTTTCAAGACAGACTCTTGATAAAGGCACAGACGCCGAAACACTGCCAGTGTCGAGTCTTTGAGCCATAGTGGCATATCTACAAATATTTTTGGAACCATACCCCCTTGGCTGAATATTTGACATCTTATCCTCACGACTCCTTTGCTGTGTGTTCTTGCTCCCGTCGTTGAGGCCTGTTTTTGGCTTCCGGAGCAGTTATCACGCCAGCTCGTGCTGAAAACCTCTAGCACAGCTTGATAAAAGGGGCCTCTAGTTTGGACAAGTTCCTGGAGGAAAATTCCAGAACACAGTAGCCCGGGAGACTTAGGAAAACCATCACCTATCCTTGAAAATAGCTTTTGGACACTAGTTTCCATACTGCTTTGGCCGACACCTCATCAGCGCTTGACCCAGAGTTTCAGCACGTACTGTACCTGCTTTCAAGACAGACTCTTGATAAAGGCACAGACACCGAAACACTGCCAGTGTCGAGTCTTTGAGCCATAGTGGCATATCTACAAATATTTTTGGAACCATACCCCCTTGGCTGAATATTTGACATCTTATCCTCACGACTCCTTTGCTGTGTGTTCTTGCTCCCGTCGTTGAGGCCTGTTTTTGGCTTCCGGAGCAGTTATCACGCCAGCTCGTGCTGAAAACCTCTAGCACAGCTTGATAAAAGGGGCCTCTAGTTTGGACAAGTTCCTGGAGGAAAATTCCAGAACACAGTAGCCCGGGAGACTTAGGAAAACCATCACCTATCCTTGAAAATAGCTTTTGGACACTAGTTTCCATACTGCTTTGGCCGACACCTCATCAGCGCTTGACCCAGAGTTTCAGCACGTACTGTACCTGCTTTCAAGACAGACTCTTGATAAAGGCACAGACGCCGAAACACTGCCAGTGTCGAGTCTTTGAGCCATAGTGGCATATCTACAAATATTTTTGGAACCATACCCCCTTGGCTGAATATTTGACATCTTATCCTCACGACTCCTTTGCTGTGTGTTCTTGCTCCCGTCGTTGAGGCCTGTTTTTGGCTTCCGGAGCAGTTATCACGCCAGCTCGTGCTGAAAACCTCTAGCACAACTTGATAAAAGGGGCCTCTAGTTTGGACAAGTTCCTGGAGGAAAATTCCAGAACACATTAGCCTGGGAGACTTAGGAAAACCATCACCTATCCCTTGAAATTAACTATATCATTCACACTACAAGTACACTAGAAAATCACTGTTGTGTGTAGAAACTTTCCACCCAAAAAACACCACAAGTCCACTCCTCATTCAAAATAATATCTTGAAAAAATATATATGTTTAAAAAATATGATGTGCTCAGATGATCTAGGGTGACTGCTATTTACCTGGATACAGGTTCAGGAGAAGTTCCACAGGATGAAAATTCCTCTCTTACGCAGAAGAGAAGATTGAACTGCAGAACTAATTTCACTGATGCGGCTCGGTGACCTGCAGGAAGATTTGAAGCGCTGGAAACGAAATGGGGTGTACAAAAATTTCTGGACTCTGGTTTCAACCAGCTGGGATGCCCTGTGTCTCGAAACATACGTTGCAGCATTTGTTAAGCATTTATCACTAGGGTGATGGGCATGTTTCAGCTGCCTGTATGGCTAATGATGCAAAACAGATTTGTTGGACTCCAAATTTAAAAGCTTTATGGTCAAACTATTGTTACACAGTGTCCCATTTGTTTCACTAATACTCCATTTAAAAGTCAACCAGTGCCAGCTGGTGTTATACCTAGGCCACAAGGACCGTTCATGCATTTGTAGACATGATTATGCCATGTAAAGGTAAAACCTTCTCTCTTAGTATTTGTAGATGCATTCTCCAGCTGGACAGAAGCATTCCCAGTGAAGCGAGAAACAGCTGGTCAGGTTGTAAAAGCACTGTTCGAACAGATTGTTCCAAGATATTATCATTAGCGATAATGCCACACGTTTTTGAAATTCATTAATTGATTTAATTTCCAAATAGGCTATGATGCAGTGGAGATACGTATCTGTGTATTCCCCCACCTCTAATTCTTTGGTTAAACGGGCCAATGGGTTGATAAAACAACAACTCCGTAAGCTAATGGTTGAGCTGAATGATAACCCACACAGGAAAGCTAGGGACCTCCCTACACTTCAAAATCACTGAGCTCTGGAACAACCTTACCTCCCCTCTTCGGAACTTGAGCTCTCTCCAAGTTTTCCGCAAACATCTGAAAACCTGGCTTTTCTCAAAAATCGTAAGCCTCTCTCCAACTTAGGTACCAAAAACTCTCATATCTGGCATCCCAAGTCCTCTAAATATTCGTCACACTTCTACCTCTAACCCTTTGTTGTAGTTCCTTCCTATTTCATCTACTGTAAACCGCACCGAGCTCTACGAACGTGGAGATGATGTGGTATACAAACCTAAGGATTAGATTAGATAATTGGCTGAAATGCCTACCGGCTTGTATGTACATTCTCTGAAATAGACCTATTCAGAGGTTGGGCCTGTCTCCACATGAACTCCTTACTGGAAGGCGTATGAGAATTCCCAAATTATTACAAGACCAAACTGATGCATATGTTTCTTACTTTGCATGGTATAGTAGACCCATAACCAAAATGCCACAGCGTAGGCAAGGGTTACCACCGGGCCATCGTAGCCACATCAGTATCTCAACCGGCTATACCTTGTCACACTTTTACAATCTTTTTATCAAGGACTCCTTGAGTTTGAGTGTTGCAAGTTAAAAAAAAAGGTGTTCATGTCCAGGTGGCAAAGCATGCCATGAAATGGAAGAACCGCCAGTCACACTTTAAAGATAAGTGCAGAAAGTTTCCGTTTCAGACAAAAATGCACAAGTATTTTCAGCCAAAGGCCAAATCCAGTTTTTGGGTTGGTTTTGGTGTCCAAACCGAAATTTAGTCAGCCTTTAAAATCCAATATCATAATGCCTCTGTATCGCTCCATAGTGAGACCACATCTTGAATATTGAGTGCAGTTCTGGTTCACATCTCAAAAAAGATATAGTGGAACTGGAAAAGAGAGAAGGGTGACCAAAATGATTAAGGAAAGGTTAAAGTGGTTAGGGTTCTTCAGCTTAGAGAAGAGATGCCTGAGGTGAGAAATATTTGAGGTCTATAAAATTCCTGAATGGAGTGGAACAGGTAAATGAGAATCGATAGTTTACTCTTTCAGAAAATACAAAGACTGGGGGACACTCCATGAAGTTACATAATGACACATTTAAAATAAATAGGAGAACGTATTTTTTCACTCATTGTAAACTTAAGCTTTGGGATACTGCTGGAACAAGTGGTAAAAACAGTTAATGTACAGTAGCTGGGTTTAAAAAAAAAAAAGTTGGGACAAATTCCCGGAGGAAAAGTCCATAATAAATAGAAAAGTGGGGAAGCAACATTACACATCAACCAGAGATAAAATAAACGAGGTTTTATTCCAACACAATGAAACAATATTCTGAATGAAACATTATAACATTAAATCCAATCTGTATAATAGACCCTAACATCAAATCTAGATACAGATTGGATTTAATGTTACAATACACTTCCCCCTCCCCATTCACGGTTTCAACACTCGCGATTTCACATATTCGAGATTTTTGGAGGGGGAGAGGGAAAAAAAAACAACAAACCCATAGTTTATGACGTTCCCGCCTCTCTCCAGCCTTCCTCCTGGCATCCCGGCCTTACCTGGTGGTCTAGCAGGCTTTTGGGGCACGAGCGATCTTCCTACGCTCCTGCCCTGTGTAGATCGCCAACAGGAAATGGCTGCTCGAGAGACTACGGGAATTCACGGCAGTCATTTCCTATTGGCGATCTGCACGGGGCAGGAGCGTAGGAAGATCGCTCCTGCCCTGAAAGCCCGCTAGACCACCAGGTAAGGCTGGGATGCCAGGAGGAAGGCTGGGGTGGGTCAGAGCCGGACGAGAAGTTATTCGCGGTTTTTCTCAATTCGCGGTCCGGCTCTGCCCCTATCCCCCACGAATAACGAGGGAGAAGTGTATTCCATTCAGAATATATATGGTTTCATTGTGCTGGAAAAAGCTGGTTGATGTGTAATGTTTCTTCCCCACTTTTTATGTTTATTGAGTTTTTCATGGGGTTGTTTTCTTTGTGTTTTGGCTTGTGGAAAAGTCCATAAATCAGTATCTTTGTATTTAGATTTGGCATTCTTTTCCTTTTTTAATTGATGTATACCGCACATGGCTATCCCTCCTCCTCTCTTATCGGATCTTGAATGAGAAAAAAGTTCAAAATCTGAAGGAAGTGCTTGAAATAAATAAGCTTCTTCCTCAGTTCGTAACCATGTCTCTGTAAAGCATGCAATCTCCACACCCTTATCCTCTACTAAATCCAGAATAGCAGCCATTTTAGTCTTTATGCCCTACAGTTTACTAACAGAAATTTTACCTTCCTATCTGTTGCCTTTCTAATCCTTTGGCCACTGAGCTTTCGATTTAACATTTATTGAGATTACACCCTACTTCCAGCTAATTCTTACATCCACCTTACCTCGGTGGATGTAAGCCTATTCCCTATTATTATTGGTATTGAACACATCATACCAACAGCACCCAATAAACAAATAAGATAAGATTTTTAAATGAATTACACATATCTTTTTTTTTTTTATTTTTTCCATCTAACAATAATCAAAATCTGAAGTTAATCCCCTGTCACCCACCCTAAGGAGCATGACCTCCTTTTAAATGCTCCCAATCAGAGGCTTACATTAAGTGGCCACTGACCACTTTGAAATTCGCAGCTGTGTTGAACCAGCTGATAGAATCCCCAGGAAGAGCAGCATTTGGGAGAGATGAAGGAAAACATAGTTCCTCAGAACCTGATGTGCTTTTTCTCAAGTGACTTGGCACCAATGGACAGCCTTAGCGTGGTCCATCTATGCTGCTGTGTTGAGCCAGCCCCAGGAAGAGCAGCAGTTGGGAGAGATGAAAGAAAACACAGTTCCCTCAGAACCTAGTGTGCTTTTTCTCAAGTGACTTGGCACCAATGGACAGCCTTAGAGTGGTCCGTCTATGCTGCTGTGTTGAACCAGCTGATAGAATCCCCAGGAAGAGCAGCAGTTGGGAGAGATGAAGGAAAACACAGTTCCCTCAGAACCTGGTGTGCTTTTTCTCAAGTGACTTGGCACCAATACACAGCCTTAGAGTGGTCCGTCTATGCTGCTGTGTTGAACCAGCCCCAGGAAGAGCAGCAGTTGGGAGAGATGAAGGAAAACACAGTTCCCTCAGAACCTGGTGTGCTTTTTCTCAAGTGACTTGGCACCAATGGACAGCCTTAGAGTGGTCCCTCTATGCTGCTGTGTTGAACCAGCCCCAGGAAGAGCAGCAGTTGGGAGAGATGAAAGAAAACACAGTTCCCTCAGAACCTGGTGTGCTTTTTCTCAAGTGACTTGGCACCAATGGACAGCCTTAGAGTGGCCCGTCTATGCTGAGATGAAAGAAAACACAGTTCCTCAGAACCTGGTGTGCTTTTTCTCAAGTGACTTGGCACCAATGGACAGCCTTAGAGTGGTCCGTCTATACTGCTGTGTTGAACCAGCCCCAGGAAGAGCAGCAGTTTCTCCGTTACTAAAAGACGCCCACTGGCTACCGATCGGCCATAGGATTATTTTCAAAATAATGTTACTCATTTTCAAAACATTAGCATCTAATGAACCACAATTTATTTCTAGATCTTTAATCCCACACAATACCCAACGTTCACTTCGATCATCTGATCAAAATCTGCTTTCAGTACCCTCTTTGAAAACCAATGGAATTTCAGATATAATGGAGTTACATGATCATGGATGTGTGCGTGACCTAACAGCCGAATTGCCGCATTTTGTAATATATTTTGCAAATACTGCTTGTAAACGTTTCAGTTGCCCAACTGTTATTCCCGCATATACCAAGTTGCCATAATCCAATTTAGATAGAACAAAAGCATGGCTTAAAGTATGTAATGATATCCAGGAAATCTCGAATATTTCTAATCTGTCTTAATGACCCAAATCCTTTCGCAACTGTAGATGAAACCTGATTCTTAAAATTCAAATGACAGTCAATTATAATTACCAAATACTTAAAATTATCTACTATCTCTATATGCTGATGGTGTAATGAAAGATCTAGTTTTGGTGTTACCTTGTCACACAGGATTCTATCAGCAGGTTCAACACAACAGCATGGATGGCTGTCCATTGGTGCCAAGTCACTTGAGAAAAAGCATACTAGGTTCTGAGGGAACTGTGTTTTCTTTCATCTCTCCCAACTGCTGCTCTTCCTGGGGCTGGTTCAACACAGCAGCATAGACGGACCACTCTAAGGCTGTTCATTGGTGCCAAGTCACTTGAGAAAAAGCACACCAGGTTCTGAGGGAACTGTGTTTTCCTTCATCTCTCCCAACTGCTGCTCTTCCTGGGGCTGGTTCAACACAGCAGCATAGACGGACCACTCTAAGGCTGTTCATTGGTGCCAAGTCACTTGAGAAAAAGCACACCAGGTTCTGAGGGAACTGTGTTTTCCTTCATCTCTCCCAACTGCTGCTCTTCCTGGGGCTGGTTCAACACAGCAGCATAGACGGACCACTCTAAGGCTGTTCATTGGTGCCAAGTCACTTGAGAAAAAGCACACCAGGTTCTGAGGGAACTGTGTTTTCCTTCATCTCTCCCAAGTTTCAAGTTTATTTATTCATTTGATGAATCGCCTATTAAAATTGCTAGGCGATGTACATAATCCAAGTAGAGAATAAAACAGAGAAACTAACATATTAACAATATAATTACATAAAATACAAACACGAGGTGGGAGGGAAATAATTAAAAGTTACAATCTTAAATTTGGTAGAAAAGGTAAAAACAAAAGGTAAGGGGTTGTAAAACCAAAGCACAGTTTAAGAAGGATCTCTAAAGCATATAAAAGTTTCAAGTATTAAAAGCGTCATTAAATAAATAAGTTTTAAAAAATTTTTTAAATGTTACGATGTCCTTTTCAGTTCTAATATATTGAGGGAGGGCGTTCCACCATTGTGGTCCCATCACTGTGAACATGTCTGATCTCCCACGCCTCTGACTTTGTGTGTCCAAGTGACCTTTCATTAGTACATATTTATTGAAATTATTATAAGTTAAAACTAAACGTAAAACATAAAATGAATTGGTCCGATGACGAATTGGAGCATAAAGCCAAGCACGATGAAAAGTAATTGAGTGTGTGGTGGCCCCGCTGAGGATCGGGAAGACTGATATATATGATATCAAGTTAATGAGGTGCAATACGGATGCAAGATTATGGGGTCCTTTTATCAAGCTGCGGTAGGGGGTTTAACGCGTGTAATACCGCGCGTTAAACCACTAGCCGCTAACGCCTGCATTGAGCAGGCGTTAGTTTTTTTAGCCGGCCGCGGGGGGTTAGCGTCTGATGAAATAGCGCGACTTGATAAAAGGACCCCTATATCTAGCATTCTCAGATTTAGGTCAAATCTAACACCTACACGTATATACAAAATACAGACATTGCATTAAGTACAGATGAAAAATATTACACTACAATATATATAGAAGCCAGATATTACATATATACAATATTTAAGAGTATCTGTGAAAATTCAACATATCTCAAATAGAATGATTTTATTTTTTACAAGTCACACGGCTTATGAAAGTACCTACAAAAACAAAGACATAAACCCCCAGAAAGCCCATGAAAATGCAAATAAAAGAAGAAAAAGGAGGAAAGAAAGAGGTGCCGAGTGAGGATCTGCTAAGGGGAAGAAAAATTCCATTGGAATCTCTTACCTGCTGGCATCCAAACTTGGGAAAAGGTAAAACTTGGGTTCAGTGGGTTATTTCATTGTTCTTCTCGTTTACTTTTTTAGTTCAGTGCTCTGCTTTTTCAGCAAAGTCAGTGTAGCCTTTAGAGTTAGGGTTTTTATATAAAATGTGTTTTAGTCTAGATTAGTATTTTAGGCTGCATGTCAGAGCATAAATTAAGATCAGATTAGGGCACAGATAGCAGTTGTGGAAAGTCTTTGTTTAGTATTTAACATTAGTTTAAAATACAGCTAGAAAAAAGTAGCCGTACAGAGCATATATATACAATATACACTTCTTCCTCTGTATTCGCGGTTTCAGCATTCACGGTTTTTGGCTTGCTGGCTCCTCCCCCCAAATTACATCAGCTTGCATAGAGAAATCGCTGATTCCAAGCGTTTCCAGAGAAAATCGCTGATTCCCAGCACTTTCTTCACCGTGTTTTGCCTCTCCTTCAGGAACAGGCCAGGTCTCCCACCATGTTATTTGCGGTTTCACCATATTCACGATGGTTTTTAATAGAAAACAGCGAATAACATATGAAAAAGTTATTCACGGTTTTTCTGTATTTGCGGTTCTGTTAATCTCCTATCACAGCGAGTACGGAGGGAGAAATGTATCTATATTTTTTCAAAGGTCTTTTCAGTCAGGCAGTTAGAAACTGCTCTTTTGTTTAGTTGCATTTCAGTTAAACAATAGTGCCTGATTAAAGGGAAAAGTCAAAAAGGTCAGGATCAATGCAGGGCAACTCATCCAGGAGGTGTAGTTGTGAGAAGTTCCTTCCCTAACCATGTAAACCGTGTCGAGCTCCATCTGCGGAGATGATGCGGTATATAAACCCAAGATTTAGATTAGATTAGATTAGATTAGAAGACTTCCAGAAATTGCTTACAAATTTGGGAGAAGGGAATCCTGAGAACATAAGCAATGTCTCTGCTGGGTCAGACCAGAGGTCCATCATGCCCAGCAGTCCACTCACGGGTCGGCCCATCAGGTCCAGGACCTGTATAGTAACCCTCTGTCTATACCCTTTTATCCCCTTTTTCTTCAGGAAATCATCTAATCCTTTCTTGAACCCCAATACCGTACTCTGTCCTATCACACCCTCTATCTATACCCTTCTATCCCCTTTTCCTTCCTAATCCCTTCTTGAACTCCAAAACTGTACTCTGTCCTATCACACCCTTTATCTATACCCTTCTATCCCCTTTTCCTTCAGGAAACTATCTAATCCCTTCTTGAACCCCAATACTATACTCTGTCCTATCACACCCTCTGGAAGCGCATTCCAGGTGTCCACCACCCTCTGGGTGAAGAACTTCCGAGCATTGGTTCTGAATCTGTCCTCTTTTAATTTTTCCGAATGCCCTCTCGTTCTTTTAGTTTTTGAAAGTTTGAAGAATCTGTCCCTTTCCACTTTCTCTATGCCCTTCATGATCTTGCAAGTCTCTATCATGTCCCCTCTAAGTCTCCGCTTTTCTAGGGAAAAGAGCCCCAGTTTCTCTAATCTTTCAGCATATGAAAGGTTTTCCATACCTTTTATCAATCGTGTCGCTAAATAGCTCAACTCAGGAACTTATTTTATTTAAAGTACTTGCTCACTTGGCAAGGGAGTTTTAGGGTTAGGGTTCTTTTTTCTTAACATAGGAAGTCTCCGTTAGTGTACATAGGCTAGCAGTTTAAGGGGCTATTTTTAAATTGCTATAGTATCAGTATAAAACACAGCTAATAGGCACAGGCAGCTTCAGTTTAGACTTTAATCCCAGGACAAGCAGGAAGCATATTCTCACATGTGGGTAATGTCATCCACGGAGCCCTGACGTGGACAACCTTGCAAGCAGACTTGCTTGAAGAACTTGAAAAAGTTTGCAACTGCCGCACTGCGCATGCGTGAGTGCCTTCCCGCCAGTGCAGGGCGTGCATCTCCTCAGTTCTCAGTTTTCCGCGGAGCTGAGAAGATGTGTTTCGATGCTCTGTGCTAGACTCAGTTCTACTTCGTGCCTTCTCTCACCGCAGCTCTTGTTTTATTTTCTTCAGGGTTGCTATGTTTCTTGCAAGTTATTATTATTTTTTTTTATTTTGTGTGTGTACCAACGTTGGACCTACCGCGATATCAGCATGCGGGCTTGATTGCGTTGTGGCTTTTCTAGTCTGGGGCTCCATCCTCCCTTTTCTCCGGACGCCAAGTTTCGGTTCAGCAACTTGGATGGTGTGACTAAGCCTTTCCATAAGGCCCTTACCCTGACTTCAATCCTGGTCTCGACTAGTCAGGTCTCCTGCGGGGCTTCCGTCCTCTACCTCGTCCTCAAGTTTACTTCACCTTTTCTCGACTGAGAAATCCTAGTCCAACTGCTTATTTGAGCATGAGCAATTGCTTCCTTCTACATTGTCTAAGCCTTCTACGGCATTCATACCTACTAGACGTTTTTGTTTTTCCTCAGAAGGTGCCTCCTTTTCACCTCTCAGTCTTTTTCAACACCAGAGCAACACCTTCATTGGTCTCGCTCTGTCCTTTCCTCTCCCTTGGGGAATAGTTTTCATTTTTTTTTCTGACCATTGGGAGTTCTTTCTATCATATTTCTGGATCATCTCTGTGTTCATTGCAGATTACTCTCTCCATTTCAATCAGGGCCACCAATCCTTTCTTCAGGAGAGTATTCTTCCCATCCGTCGCATTGCCTCTGTCCATCAAGCATGTTCCTTTGGAATGTTAGAGCATAGCAATTTTTCCCCGTCCTTCTGTATTCCAAAGGAATTGGGGAATCTGCGACCTATTTTGGATCCAATTTTTCTTTCAGACCACTCCTTTCAAATGCTATCTCGGGCATACTTACCGTATATCTCCTTCTGACTCAGCATGTTTCGTTCTGCTTTCTGGATCTCATGAGGCTTACATTTCCCCAGCCTCTCGCAGTTCCTCAGATTTGGGTGGGATCAGAGTGCTCCCTTCAACCTGGCTTCATCTCTGGAGCGTTCACCAGGTGCCTAGTTGTAGTGGCTGCAGCTCTGCGGAGCCACAGTTTTCAGGTGTTCCTTACCTGGATGACTGGCTCATCACAGTTTCATCTCTCAGGAGGTTTTTTATAGTGAGACAACCGAAGTCCCAGTTATGCCCCTTTCAGATTCTGCAGTTCATCAGAGCTGTCTCTGGTACTGTGCCACTCAGAGCCTTCCCTCCTCATCAACGTCAGGGGGCTCTTTTTCAACTCTGCTGCAGTGTGTTTTTCCTCACTTCAATTTCAGCCAGTCACATGATGGTTCTTCCAGGTCACATGGCTTCTGCCGTTCATTTGACTCTTTTTGCCAGATTTCACCTCGGAATTCCTCGGTGAGCCCTGGCATCTCAGTGGCCTCAGGCTTTCGACCCACTCTCTCAATATAGTCTCTTCGCTAGTGGATACTATCTCCCACTTTCTCCAGAGGCTTGCTGTTACAACTGCCTCTTCACTGGTTAGTCTTCACGACAGACTTTTCAAACTCTGCTTGGAGGGCTCTTCTGATGGATCTCTTTGAGTTTCCCCACTACCACTGCATCAGTTCTGCTCCGAGATATACTTTCCTCACCAACTGTAGGCAGATATTTTCTTGTGGGAATGGACGCTTCAGTTCTTCTATGCGTTTCATCTATTCCTTCTTATGACATTTGTCGCATTCAACCAGGAACATGCCACCCTCATTCTAATAGCTCCTCGGTGGCCCGGGTACCTTTGGTTCTCCCTTCTCCTTCAACTGAGTAGCAGGAAGCCTTTTCTTCTACCTGTTTTTTCCTCTCTCTTTTCACAGAGTCAAGGGCCTCTCCTTCACTACTTGCAGTCTATGCACTTGAATATTTTACTGTCAGAAATGCACTTTTCTGTTTGATCTTCCTCTCATCACAAGGAGCTTCAGTCTACCTCCTTGTGTTCACTTTTGGATTATTTCTTCCATTTCTCTGCCTCAGGCCTCAACTCTTCCATTCGAGTCCATCTCAGTGCAATTGCTGCCTTTCATTAGCCTATTGAAAGGGAACCCCTTTCAGCTCATCCTGTGGTTTCCAGATTTATGAAAGGACTTTTCAATGTCAAACCACCTCTCAAACCTCCTCCAGTGGTTTGGGATCTCAATGTTGTTCTTGCTCAATTGATGAAGCCTCATTTTGAACCAATGGATACGGCTCATCTTCAATATTTCACTTGGAAAGTGGTTTTTCTCATTGCTCTTACGTCTGCTCGCAGGGTCAGCGGACACACCTTTCACAGTATTCCATCATGACAAGGTGGTCCTTCGTACTTATCCTAAATTCTTACCTAAAGTGGTTCCAGAATTTCATCTCAACCAATCGATTGTACTTCTAGTGTTTTTTCCAAAGCCTCATTCTCATCCTGGAGAAACAGCTCTGCATACTCTGGACTGTAAGCATGCTTTTGCTTTCTACTTGCAATCTGCTCCTCAACTTTTTGTCTCCTTCGATCCAAACAAGTTGGGACATCTAATCTCTATTAGCTAGTAATTAGTTCTTAGTCTAAGAAATCCTTGGAGGGTAAGCTACCAATTACAACATTACAAAATAATAACAAAAATTAAACATTACCATAGCCTAAAATATAACTAGCAATCTTAGGGGACCTTAGTGTACATATTCCAACTCCCTTAGCAACTTAACAAAGAAATCACCAATATTAAGATGCAGTCAGCAGTCCAACAGCAAAATGGGGGCTATCCAGTGTTTTGCACTTAGTGTCATATGTTTGATTATCTCCAGCTGGTAAGAGATCTTATGTGTGTGCTCAGTGTAAAGAGGTCCTAGCAGTCGGAACGGGTCCGATCTCTTGAGGCTAGAGCAGCAGACTTGGAGGAACTGAGGGAAACAGGGAGATACATAGAGGAGACCTACAGGGACATTGTAGAAAAATCCCACCTCCAGTCTGGCAGCTTCTGTGCTGCCTTGGAGGAGAGAGGTCTTCTTAAAGGAGAAGATCACCTTGGTGAAGAAGGAGGCAATCCTTTATCCAGGACCTAGCCACCAAGGGATGTAATGTCCTTTCACACCGAAGATGTGTGTCCAAGGGTTTTTTGCCCAGGAGGGAAGGGTTAGGACGGCCATTATAATGGGAGATTCAATCATTAGGTATGTAGATAGCTGGGTGGATGGTGGATATGAGGATTGCTTGGTTACTTGCCTGTATGGTGCGAAGGTGGCAAACCTCATACGTCACCTAGATAAGATTTTAGACAGTGCTGAGGAGGAGCCTGCTGTCTTGGTACATGTGGGTACCAATGACATAAACAAATGTGGTAGAGAGGTTCTGGAAACAAATTTAGGCTCTTAGGTAGGAAGTTAAAATCCAAAACCTCCAGGGTAGTGTTTTCTGAAGTGCTCCCTGTTCCACACACAGGATCCAAGAGACAGGCAGAGCTCCAGAGTCTCAATGCATGGATGAGGCAATGGTGCATGGAGGAGGGTTTTAATTTTGTTAGGAACTGGGCTACATTCTTGGGAAGGGTGAGCCTATCCCACAAAGATGGGTTCTACCTTAACCAGGGTGGAATCAGGCTGTTGGCATCAACATTTACAAAAGAGATAGAGCAGCTTTTAAACTAGAAACTGGGGAAGACCAACAGCTTCTCAAAAGTATGGTTCAGAACGAGGTATCTTTAAAAGATATCATAATAAAAGGGAAATGTCGAGGGGTTGTGTGCACGGAAGATAGTGGCGCTGAGGTTCATCATGGGGGGGGATGTATGGAGGTTAACTATGCTGATGTTTAGTGGGGAGAGTGGGGGGGCCTCATCCTATTAAAGATTACAGCCCTGGTGGTCATCAGGAGCTGAATGGAGGATAGCTGCGCCATCAGTCGGGTGGTGGCTCAAATATAAACTGAGACCCCCATTTAAAAATCTCAGTTTATATTCAAGTATGTATGATAGCTTTAAAAAAAAGGAGACTGATAACATAAGGAGAATGGTAAAATATAAACTTAGAGAAGCAGCTGCAAAGGTCAAAAATTTTACATCAGGCGTAGATGTTATTTAAAAAATACTACCCTGGAAGCCCAGACTAGATATATTCCATGAATTAAAAAAAAGGAAGGAAGGAAGACCAAATGGCAGCCAGCGTAGTTAACAAGTGAGATGAAGGAAGCTATTACAGCTAGAAGAGAATCCTTCAGAGAGTGGACGAAGGATCTGACTGAAAATAATTGTAAGCAGCACAAAGAATGGCAAGTCAAGTGCAAGGCACTAATAAGGAAGGCAAAGAGAGACTTTGAAAAGAAGATTGCGCTGGAAGCAAAAACACAGTAAAAACTTTTTAAGGTATATTAAAAGCAAGAAGCCAGGAAGAGAATTGGTTGGACCACTAGACAACCGAGGGATAAACAAGGCTATCAGGAAAGACAAGGCCAATAGCAGAGAGATTAAATGAATTTTTTTGCTTCAGTCTTCACCAAGGAAGATGTATTGGAGTTAATGATGCCAGAAATGGTATTCAGCTCTGATGAATCAGAGAAACTCAAACAAATCTCTGTAACACTGGAAGATATAATGAGTCAATTTTATAAACTGAACAGTAGCAAATCACCTGGACTGGATGATATACATCCCAGAGTGCTAATAGAATTGAAAATTTTTCTCTACAATCCAGCATAGTACTGGAAGATTGGAGGGTGGCCAACATGATGCCAATTTTTAAAAAGGGTTCCAGAGTTGATCAGGAAATTATAGATTGGTAAGTCTGACATCAGTGCCGGGCACAATGGTAGAGACTATGATAAAGACAAAATGACAGAACATTTATATAAGCATGGATTAATGAGTGAAAGCCAACATAGATTTAGTCAAGGGAAATCTTGCTTCACCAATCTACTGCATTTCTTTGAAGGGGTGAATAAACATGTGGATAAAGGTGAGCCGATTGATATCGTGTATTTGGATTTTCAAAAGGCATTTGACAAAGTACCTCTTAAAAGACTTCTGAGAAAATTAGAGAGTCACGGGATAGGAGGTAATGTCCTATTGTAGATTAATAACAGGTTGAAAGACAGAAAACAGAGAGTGGGTTTAAATGATCAATATTCTCAATGGAGAAGGGTAAATACTATAGTGGAGCTGGGACCACTGCTTTAACATATTTATAAATGATCTAGAGATGGGAATAATTAAAAAGTTTATATACTGGATATAGCCTATGTGGTTCACAAAAAAAACATGCATAAAAATTTGACAATACAGATGTAGTGGTTATAAAGGCAAATCATACATAACTTTAAATGACACCAAGTTGTTCAGAAGTTGTTAAATTGCAAGAGGATTGTGAAAAATTGTAAGAGGACCTTGTGAGACTGGAAGACTGGATGTCAAAATGGCAAATGTCGTTTAATGTGAGCAAGTGCAAAGTGATGCATGTGGGAACGAGGAACCCGAACTATAGCTATATGATGCTGGATTCTGTGTTAGGAGTCACTGCCAAGAAAAAGATCTAGGTGTCATTGTTGAGAATACATTGAAACCCTCAGCTCAATGTGCAACAGCTGCTAAGAAAGCAAATTGAATGTTAGGAATTATCGGGAAAGGAATGGAAAACAAAGATGAAAATGTTATAATGTCCTTGTATCGCTCTATGGTATGGCTGCACCTCAAATACTGTGTGCAGTTTTGGTCGCCGTATCTCATAAAAAATATAGCGGAATTACAAAAAGGTACAGAGAAGGGTGACAAAAATGATTAAAAAAACCAAAGATGGGATGACTTCCCTATGAGGAGAGGTTAAAGCGGCTAGGGCTCTTCAGCTTGGAGAAGAGACGGCTCAAGGGTGATATGATAAAAGTCTTTAAAATACTAAGGGGAAGATTCTCAAATGGTCGCAGTAAAATCCAGCGGACTGAAGTCGCAGCCACTACTGTAATGATTTCAAAAAGGCGAGTCATTCTTTAAAAAAACCACATTTGCTTGGAGTTTCTCCTCCCCATCACCCTCGCCAGCCTGGTACAAGGGCTTTCCTGAGGTGGTCAATTTTGTCTGCCCTTAAATGTATTCTACTGCAATGGTTGGAGCCAGCAGCTCCGACTCTTTCCTTGTAGAGGATCCAAATGATTACTTTGCTTGCTTGGGAACGTCGGAGTGTTCTGGACCTTTCTTCTGCACGTGGTCTCCGTTTTACGGCTACCTGGGAACCCTTCTGGAACACTATGACTCCGGTGGTCAGGAGTCGGATTTGGAATTGCTAATTGTGTGGCTCTCCATATCTGTACTTCCCCTTTGTTTTTAGTAGTGGGACTCCGGACGGGGGGGGGGGGGGATAGGTGGGGGATGGGTGGGTGTTTGTATATTTGAAAATTGTTTGAGCTCTGTTTAAATGGAATGATTGGTTGAATTGTGCATTATCTTGGTTCAATAAATATCATTTAAACATAAAAAAACATGCATGCAAATGAGGTTGGCAGAGGGTGTGGCGGGAAGAAGTTGGCATTCCTCTCGCTGCTGAGGGAGGGGGGTTGCTCGATTGCGGCAAAAGTTTTTGGCAGGTCTGAGCTGTGAGGCCTTACTTTCCTGTCAATGCCTGAGCCAATCAGTACTGAAGCACTGACCAGAAAGTAAAGCTAGGATAGCTCAGATCTGTCGGAAAATTTTGTTCACAAACGTGGGACAGTGAAGTTAGGGAATCACTCAGTGATAATAGAGAATCGCCCTGAGTGCTTGTTTAAATATTAATTACCTCGCATGGGAGTGTCGGAGACTGCTAGGAAGTTTGGAAAATAACACGGTAAGCCGTTTTGATAATCCATCGCTAAAATACCTGAATGCTAAACCGACTGGAACCAGTTTAGCGACCGTGTTAAAGTTTTGAGAATCTTCCCCTGAGTGGAGTGGAAAGGGTAGATGTAAATTGCTTATTTACTCATTCCAAAAATACAAGGACTAGGGGGCATGCGATGAAGCTACTAAGTAGTAGATTTTAAACAAACCGGAGAAAATATTTCTTCACACAACGTGTAATTAAACTCTGGCATTCGTTACCGAAGAATGTGGTGAAATCAGTTAGCTTAGTCAGGTTTAAAAAAAAGATTTGGATAAATTCCTAAAAGGGAAGTCCATAGGCCATTATTGAGATGGTCTGGAGAAATCCACTGCTTATTCCTAGGATACGCAGCATAAAATATGTTTTACTACTTGGGATCTAGATAGGTACTTGTGACCTGGTTTGGCCACTGTCTAGGCTTCAAGGACCTTTGGTCTGTCCCAGTATGGAAATTCTTAGGTTCTTAAATAAGGAGAAGAAAGAAAAAAAAGAAAAGGAGACAAAATAAAACCAGAAAATCTATGGCTAAGGAAGTAAAATAAACCAGATCCAAATGGGATGGTGGGGGGGGGGGAGTAGGGATGGGGTAGGGAAGTATTCAAAGAGAAGGTGGTAAAAGTCGACGGCAAAAGCTATGACACACATTGCAACAGTATTTAAAAAATTCTTAAATTATGATAAAACTACATTGAACACTTGAATTATGACCATATACCATATGCCTCTTTTTTTCTCCCTTAGCTCCTTCCTTTTATTTTTCTCTTTTTCCTTCTGGTTTTTTTCTTCTTTTATTTGTCTTTTCATGGGCTTTCTGCTTTTGTCTTGTAGGTACTTTCATAAGCTGTGTGACTGTTAGAAGAATTTGATTTTTTACAATCATATTTGAGGTATGTTGAATTTTCACAGACACTTAAATATTGTACAGGTTTCCCTCCATTTTTGAAGTTTTAGAATTTCACAATTTTGGTTATTCGTGAGTCTCCAAACAAGTAGCCTCCCTCCCACCTTCCCAGCTTATCTTTGAAGCCCTGGTGTTATAGCGGTGAAGTGGGACGGGAGCAATCTTCCTACGCATCTACCCCATGCAGATCCATGATCAAAAATGGCTGCCGCAAGTTTCCGCATCAGTCTTGTGAATTTCCGTGGTCTTGCGAAACTGCTGCGGGAACATGAGGCACCCATTTCTGACAGCAGATCTGCAAGGGCAGAAGTGCAGAAAGATCGCTCCTGCCCAGCTTTACCGCTACACCATCAAGGCTTCAAAGGTAAGCTGTGGAGGGGTCCAGGAAGCAGGAGGGAGTCAGGGTGGGGAGCCCTAAAGTTATTCGTGACTTTTTTAATATTTGTGAGGGAACTGTACCCCTAACCCCTGTGAATTTATGTAAGATCTGGCTTCTATATATACATTTTTTGTTAATTTTTTTCATATATACATACGGTATATGTAATGTCTGGCTTTAATACATATGTGTAGGTGTTAGATTTGAAACATTTTTTCATATGCATATATATTTAATGTTCACAATCTGTATATATGTTTAGGTGCTAGGTTTTAAATGGTTATAGATATGCCTAACAACCGGATGCCAATACTGCCATGACTTGTGTGCATATACGTCTAATGTGCCTTCCCATGGAAGCACACCTATTTCCCCTATATCCTTACTATTTGGTTATTGCATTGGGAAGCAAATTTTTGGCATTACAGTCTCAATCTCAGTATTTATTCATTTAGCGCATCCTCCCAAAAGAGCTCAGAACGGGTCATAGGAGTACATCCACAGAATAGTTAAGACAAATATGGACAAAACGTATTTGGAAAGTGAGTTGTAAAATGATTGAGTTATGGAGATAACCTATAAACCACCTAATCCCAAAAACTAGTTCAAAAAGTTAATTAAAGTAAGAGATCAAAGATCAAAATACAATCAAATAATATACAAAAAAAGAGAAATACAAATACTAAAAAAGCAATCGCGTCTCCTTAATGGCCTACTCTAGACATTTCTAAAAAAGAAACAGAGCATAAGAAGTAGGAAACTGGGCACTAACCATTTATGGCTCTAATACTTAGGCCCCGAGCTCATGAAACCTCAGAGATCATTCTTTGTTTCGTGACCCTAAACCAAAGACTTTCCCTAGACACAGTAAGGTGGCTGCAAAATAGGCCGATGACGCTTTCGAGAGCACACCATTCTGAAGGTAGAAGGCAACAACCCGTTTCTCAGAACATGACTTTGCGTGGAGAGCAGACTTTTGCAGCAACGAATCTGTCAGTAAATACTGTGCATAGTTTGTATGCTTGCAGTCTATCTGTGTATGCCCTTGCAGATGTGTTCATGTTGGCTTGGGTCTGTAGGTCTGCGTAGGCGTATATTATTTCATCTCTATAACAAAAGCTTTGAGGGATGATGATACAGACTGTTGGAGCCCTTGCCAGGAAATGACTGAGTCGGTTGCTTATCTGATCAAAGACAGCCACAAGATGCAAAGAGAAGCGGTTCATGGGCAGGTGAAAGAACGCAGGCAAAATAGACCTCATCTGTAAAATCGAGCTGAAAATAGCCTACTTCTACCACGATTATTTCTGTGGTGGTACCAGACACACACAGTGCTGTGTAATAAACGTGCAAGAGACACTAGTTCTAGAGATGCCCTGCAGAAAATAGTTTCTGCTGCAGCATTCTGGATGAATTGCAGACTGAATTAAAATATGTCATTTCATTATTTCTGTCATTTGTTTAAATTTCCTCCT
This sequence comes from Geotrypetes seraphini, assembly GCF_902459505.1. Taxonomy (NCBI): domain Eukaryota; kingdom Metazoa; phylum Chordata; class Amphibia; order Gymnophiona; family Dermophiidae; genus Geotrypetes; species Geotrypetes seraphini. The sequence continues at coordinate 45,691,107 of NC_047100.1, forward strand.
TCCCATTTTTGGACACCTTCAGTGGCTGCAAATACTGGAAAACTCACTGAAGTGTCTCAAACACGGATGGTGAGACTTAGGAGAACCGAGCTGTAAGGCTGAGGGTGATTTTTTTACTCATTCTAGGCCGGATTCTCAAAACTCACTGGTAAAATCCGGCGGGTCGATGTATTGGCTGTAGTGGGAGCGATTTGTCTTTTACTGACAATTCTCAGCATAATAGCATACAAATTATATGCACGCTATTTGTGCGGAAAATCACTGGTAAAGGGGGGCTTGCTCAGAAGAGTAATTGCTAGGTACAGCTCCTTCCTCCTGTCAAGGCTGCTCTCCCTGCCCCAATCAACTGAGCCACAGGTCTCCCTGAATTCTGACAGGAAGAGTGCCCCTCTCGTCGACACCCTCCGTCGCCTGCCTCTACCTGGCCCCCTCACACCCTGTACAAGATCGTCAGGAGGGATGCCCACCATCTCCTGCCTTGGTCGCCAATGCCTAAGCCCGCCCCCACCCGTACAGCCCCGTGCCTTTACAAACCACACAATGATGTATACTGGTTACGGGCTCTGCAAATTAGTAATCAGAAAGAGCAGGAATGAACTCCAGCAGAGAAACAGCTGAACACCAAATTCAATTCAAAACATTTGCCTCAAACACCAGTACTATTAGGCGATCTGAGCTGAATCAGTGGGTTTACACAGGGATTAAAACTCTTTATTTCCCAGTACTTAATACCTCCTTTTAGCAACAGGAGTCAAAAAAATCCAGTTTAAATTCTGAAATACACATCAAAAGTTCTATCACTTTTTCTGTGAAATAATTCCAAACTTCAGGACAATGAAAAGCCTACATAAAAAGCAAAGTCTTCAAGGCTGCTTTAAAATTTAATTGTAAAGATATAGATCGAACATCTGGAGGGAGGTTATTCCAAAGTAAAGGAGAAGAGCAGAAGGCTGGTCCCGAGAGGTATCTAAGGGGCACCTGGAGGAATCACCAAAAGATTAGAGAGTTAGCTGATCTAAGCGGAGACTTAGAGGAGACATGATAGAAACCTTTAAGATCATGAAGGGCATAGAAAAAATAGACAGGGACAGATTTTTCAAATTAAGGGGATCAATAAGTACAAGGGGGCACTCAGAGAAATTGAAAGGGGAGAGGTTTAGAACAAACGCCAGGAAGTTCTTTTTCACCCAGAGGGTGGTGGATACATGGAACGTGCTACCAGAGGATGTGATAAACAGGAGCACGCTACAGGGGTTCAAAGAAGCTTTGGATAGGTACTTGGAAGACAAAGGGATTGAGGGGTACAGATAAGAGTAGAGGTAGATTATAGGGATGGGATTAGAGGTAAGTTACAAAATTAATCAGGGACCACTGTTTAGGCACTAGGCCTGATGGGCCGCCGCGGGAGCGGACTGCTGAGCAAGATGGACTTCTGGTCTGACTCAGCGGGGGCAACTTCTTATGTTCTTATGTAAGCATATGAGACACACTATAAGTAGTTATGAGCGAGGCCAGACAAGTAGGGACCTCAGAATAAAAAGCACAGCAAGAATTCAGGCAAATCCTAAACAAAACCAGGAGCCAGCGCTGTTCAAACATGTTATAGGGATATAATCGCACTATTTTCAATAAGCTGAAACCAATGGATTCAATAAGCTAGAAGTCCTTCTAAAAATTAGTTACAAAAGTCCGGTGGACTCAGAACCAGGGCATGACCAAAGTACAAAAGACTGTTGTCTACAAATGGTTTCAGGGAAACAAATTCTCCTTAAGAACATAAGAATTGCCATACTGGGACAGACCGAAGGTCTGTCAAGCCCAGTATCGTTTCCAATAGCGGCCAACCAAGGTCCCAAGTACTTGGCAGAACCCTGAATAGTAGCAACATTTGCGATGTCATAATGGCTCATTCCACCAATGCCTAAGAGCCAACCTCATCTGTGATGTCACAATGGCTTGACTGTCCTATTCTTGGCTTACATAAGAACATAAGAGTTGCCATACTGGGACAGACTGAAGGTCCATCAAGCCTGGTAACCTGTTTCCAAGAGTGGCCAACCCAGGTCCCAAGCACCTAGCTAGATCCCAAGTATGGTAGTAAAACCGATTTTATGCTGTTTATCCTAGGAATAAGCAGTGGATTTCTCAAAGCAATCTCAAGAGGGGGGCGCTGTTGAGCCCACGTGTGATGGCTGCTTGAATGTGGAGCTCCTGCACCCGATCGAGTATCGAACGTTGCTAGGCAGCACTCGCGGTTACAAACGCGCTAAATTTTACAACACAGGCAAGTTTAAACATTTTACTTTCGAAATCGCTATTCTTTAAGGGCAGAAATGGCTGATAAAAAGATCAGCAAGAGACATAAACCGGACCCCCCGTCGCCATCGAAGGTGCCGCTGCCGGGACCCGAAACCGGAAGTGCCTCCGAAATACTCGCCGAACTTCGCGAACTAAAATCCCTGGTCTCTGACACTAAATTAGCTACTGAAGAGATCAATGAAAAACTAACAACCCTCACTAATGATTTTTCTCAACTGCAAACTCGAGTAGTAACCCTGGAAAACAAGATGGATGCCACCACTCAGCACATGGCTGAACTGAGAGCCCAGACTAGGAGAATTGCTGCCTTGGAGTCAGAGCTGGAGGACAACAATAACAGATCTCGTCGCTGCAACATTCGTCTTTTGGGGCTCAAGGAAGGGTCACATGAGCGAGATCTGGTCAGACACCTGGAAGAGCTGATACCTAAACTTCTGGACCTTACCTTTCCTAGGGAATTTGAAATAGAAAGGGCACACAGAGTGCCTTCATCCAAGAATCCGAATGACCGTTATCCTCGCCCTGTGGTTCTTAAACTTCTCCGATATCAACATGTGCTGGATGTAATGCAGCGGGCAAAAATAAGAGCCCCTATTATACATGAGGGAGCCACCATTCTCTTCCTGCCTGATCTGAGCAAAACCACTGCAGCAAGGAGAAAGAAACTGCTCTCATACCGGCCACAATTGAAGCAGCTTAATGCTAAATTTGGTATGTTATATCCGGCCAGGATGAGAGTTACTCTTCATAATCAAACTAAAGATTACATTAATCCGGAAGATCTAGCTGCCTTTATTGAACTGCAGTCTCCTACACCAATTCATCAGGTTTGAATGTATTTGCCATGCTGCCAGAATGTCTCATCTCTGCCTGTATATGGTATGATGTCTGCTGTCTGCAATTGTTCTCTAATGTTCTGTTAAATATGTTTTATTATTATTATTGCTGCAGGAATTAACTTATCATTTGATGCTAAATTATTTAGCTGCATTGTAATACATGCTTCCTGCACATACAGTACACTGCTCCGTGATATGGGTGCTCCACAGTAGCAGCTGCTGTTACACTCTCACAGTGCACATAGGAATGGTTATGTTTGACTTTAGGTCAATTCTTAGGTATATTGGTCCTATTCAGATGCAGCTCACAAGGTATGCTAACATGTCTTTTTTCTTTTTCTGGTTATGCGGTGTGTCATATGAAATGAAATGTTTAGATCTCTATTTGAAGCAGGTTAATGTCAATCTTTCAATTACTCGCAGAGAAAATTTCCATGTCTCTTAATATCATTTCTCTGAATACTAAAGGGCTGAATAATTTGATTAAACTGAAGAAAATACTAGCATACCTAGACCAAATGAAACCTGATGTCATCATGTTACAAGAGACACATTTAGATGGTGTGGCTTCTGACAAAGTCCGTTTTGGGTGGGCTTTACCTGCATACTATTCTCCTGCTATTGATAAAAAAGGTGGAGTCCTGACTCTGGTCCGTAACACACCAGACATTACTGTTACGTCCTCTTCTCATGACTTGCATGGTAGATGGGTTAAGGTAACCATTGAATGTGGTGGGCATAAGATACTCTTACTCAATTTGTATGGCCCAAACACTGACACTCCTGATTTCTTTAATGCCATTACCTCAACGGTTCTAATGGATTCGGATTCACATTTGATCCTGGGCGGTGATTTCAATATGGTCTTGAACCCTGAAATTGACAGACGCTCTCAGTATAGATACAAAAAAACCAAAGCATGGTTCGCTCTCCAACATATGATTTCAGAGCTTCACCTGACTGACATCTGGAGACATAATCATGGATCTGACCGCGCTTACACATTTTACTCTAACCCACACATGTCTTATTCCCGTATAGACTTTTTTCTACTCAATAGGTCGCTATGCGACTCCGTTACTTCTGCAGAAATTTTACCCATATCAGTGTCAGATCATGCAGCCATATCATTGCAGATCACCTGTAAAGTACAACAGTCTCCACATAGACAATGGCGATTTAACTCTTCCCTTCTACAAGACCCTCAATTTAAAATATCCATTCGCAAAGCAATAGAGGAATTTTTCTCTTTCAACTCACCGGAGCATACATCTTGGATTACGTGTTGGGATGCCTTCAAAGCCTACATTAGGGGAATCATTATATCCTACGCAGCTACTACACGGAAGAGACAGATGGCTACCTCCTTGAAGATGGAGAATGATATCAAGAAGCTGGAGCTAGTTCATCAACGGGATCCAACAGATGTCAGTACTCTTCATAAACTAGCGAAGGCTCGTTTTTTATATAACTCCATGTTAAGTAAATCAGCTGCAAATTCCGTGTTTCTTCAATCTGCCTCATACTTTGCAGACAACAACAAATGTGGTCACTTACTAGCCACATATCTCAAAAAAAAAATTGACAAGAAAAACATCACGGCCATAGAACTAGATAATGGTAAAATATTAACTACCGACCAGGACATATCTCAAGCCTTTAAAAGCTTTTATGAAACATTGTACACCTCAGAATTGGATAAGAATGAACCTATTCCACAGTCTTTGGAAGAACTACCCCATCCTACAGTTTCTCACGAAGACAACCTTAAATTAGATGAACCCCTGTCTATCTCAGAGCTCTCTCAAGTGATCGACTCCATGGCGGTTCGTAAGGCTCCAGGGCCGGATGGCCTAACTGTAGAATTCTACAAAGAATTCCAGGATGTTCTTAATCCTTATTATCTTCAATTCCTTCAATCTATCATTGAATCAGGTCAAGTTTGTGGCTCGTTTACAGAAGCTCATATCATTGTTCTACCTAAACCTGATAAAAATCCACGTTCGGTGTCCAATTACAGACCTCTGTCTCTTATAAACGTGGACGCGAAGATTTATGCCAAACTCTTATCCACTAGGCTACAGGGAGTCATAACCAAACTCATCAAGACAGATCAGAGTGGCTTCATCACTGGAAGGTTTGCAACCGATAATTCCAGAACATTTGCACATATCATATCTCAATCCCAAGATCATACAAAAGATCTTATAGCAGTGGGTCTGGATGCCGAAAAGGCCTTTGACCGTGTGGAATGGTCATTTCTTTTTAGTTCCTTGGAATGGTATGGCTTCTCTGAAGAATTCATCAAGAAGATCAAGATACTATACTCCTCTCCCTCAACCAGAACATTTATAAATGGAACCTTATCTTCTGTATTTCATCCGACTCGAGGTACCAGACAGGGGTGTCCACTATCCCCTTTGCTGTTCGACCTGGCTCTGGAGCCTTTATTGATAGCTATACGTGAAAATAAATTCATAGAGGGTTTCACAAACAAATCATCGGAGATCAAGATATCAGCATATGCTGATGATATACTCCTATACATCACTCCAGCCTCATTTCCTCATCTAATCTCCACGATCCGTCATTACTCAGCCCTATCTGGTTACAAACTGAATATGTCTAAGACAGTGGTTATGCCTATTAACTGTCCAGAGGCTAAGCCAGTTGTAGAATCATATGGTGTACAATGGTCTGCTACTAAAATGAAGTATTTGGGAGTGTTTTTTGGACCCACTTTGGAGGAAACCATTCAACTCAATATTGATTACCTATTACAGATAGTGCGTCAGGCAACAACTGCCTGGTTCCCATTAAAACTATCTTGGTGGGGTAGATTGGAGTCGATTCGCATGATGATTGTACCAAAAATTAATTATGTCCTAAATATGTTGCCGTGCCTTTTGCCCCGTTCATTTTACAACAATGTGGATTCTCTCCTCACGCAATTCATCTGGAACAAAAAACAACCTCGTATAGCTCTTAACAAGCTCAAATTGGCTAAGAAAGATGGTGGAGTAAATTTCCCAGACTTTTTCAAATATCACAGCGCTTTTATCATACGGCACTGGTTTCATGGTCATATTGACAATAGTCTTTCAGAGATACCAAGTTGGATTGAATTAGAAACTCGCTTGTTTGGAGCATCACGACTGAAATTCCTTCCTGGTCACTCTGTATCCCGTAAAGATAAAAACGATCAAATTTTACGGTCATATAAGATAGCTCTCCAGGTCCTCGAATCTAACATGTCTCTGAAATGGGATCAATCCACTGAACTTCCCATCTGGAATAATCAGAGATTTCTGATTCAGTCAAAACCCTTCCTTTGGCCTCTTTGGCAAAGAGCTGGCATTGAGACAATAAAGGATTTGACAAATGCAGACGGTTGGCTGTCCTTCCAGGACCTCTCCAGAATATGGAATATTCCTAGGAATCAACATTATGCCTGGCTCCAACTCCTACACTGCTTGCGGGCGGCTGTTCCTGACCTGCAGGTCCTTGGGGACACACCAAGCCTACGTTCATTCCTTGACAAGCCCTCATTGCTCACCCATAAGGCCTCCTTCTGGTACAAGGTTATTCAATTGTCAGAGGACAAACCACCTCTCTCTTCAGAAGTAAAATGGCTATATATACTGAATTTACCTTCTGATGCCATTGACTGGAACAATGTTTGGTTGACCTTACATAAATCCATAAAATCCGCCTCAGTGTTACAGTCCATCTTCTTCTTGTTACATCGAGCTGTGTGGACTCCTGCTTTATCTCACAAAATTGATATCTCTTCTTCCTCTAAATGTTGGTCATGCGACAGTGAAGATGGGTCTTTGGAACATTTGTTGTTTCGCTGTAAACACCTTGTCATTTATTGGATTAAAGTGTGGGACACTAAATGCAATATCCTAGACATAGTTGAACCACTCAATATCAAAATTCTTATATTTATGTCTCATGGTCTGCAAGCACAGCTAGATAAATACGAGGGACACCTTTTGACAATTATGTTGTCTTTAGCAATCCAAAATGTACTCTTTTGTTGGAAAAATCTAGATAAAATTGAGTATCATACTTGGTGGAACTCCTTGTGTCTTCATGGTAAATATGAACAAGTGCTAGCTGAAAAAATGAATGCCCTTAGCAAGTATAAAACTATTTGGTCTCCTATTCATCAATACTGTTTGAAAATGTAATCTTGTATTAGTTCATTGATATCAGTTAGTGATGTTCCTGCTTAAAGATGTTATGTCATTTACATCACTGCTCGGAAATTGGCATACCCATAATGTTTTTGCATACTTTTGTTTGTTGCTTACTTGTATTTGACTTGAATGTATATTGTACTACAAATATGACCATGTACTCTGTAATTGCGTTTATGTTTTGTTTCCTTTGCATTACGCCTTATGAAACTTAATAAAACTTTTTGAACACTAAAGCAATCTCAAGAATGGCCTACGGACTTCTCTTTTAGGAAATCACCACCATACTTCCTGCCTGGCTACCCCACTAGATTCCCTGAGATCATAAACTAGGCCTGGAGGGGCCTACTTTTTCTTTTGAGAATAGGCTTGAAATATGTATCTGTTCATTCTCAAGTGTCCTGCTATAGAATTACCTTCCAAATACCATTCTAACACAAAATAGGGCAGAGTAACACGAGACAAATTTCTCCAAGTATCCCTAATGCTGAAGCCTGATCAATATATAGCAGACAATCAAAAGGCATTTGAGAAATCCCTATGGAAATACTTAACTTCACATTCCCTGGTAGATTTCTTGAATCCTCAAACATCAAAATTTAATTTGAGATAGACATGATCTGAACGCTCAACTCCAAGCTTCTCAATCAAACTTTTATTTTATTTATTCGATTTTCTATACTGTTCTCTTAGGGGAGCTCAGAACAGTTCACATGAATTCATTCCGTTACTCAAGCATTTTTCCCTGTCCTGGCGGGCTCACACACCTTTCAGCTAGGCATGGCCTCCTATTACAACTGCCAAATGTATCTGATGCTACTAGGTGACCTAATTGCAGACACTAGCAACGCCTAACTAAAATCCGTGCACAGCTAAATTGCTTTTTAATTGGTTATATGGTGTGGTGATTGGCCACACTGTTAAAAACCGATTTAAAACAATTTTTTTATTACTAATTAAGGCCTTCTCTTACTCTTCTATGAATGTCAGAGCAGCGTCAGGGCATTTAGTGCTCCAGGATGCGGTAGAAACCTCTACCGTGGCTTAGTAAAAAAAAAAAATTATTTTTGCATAACTGTAGAAATATGGAATGAGAAAGAAAGTTTAGAATCCAAAGTTACACCCAGTGAATGAATCAATTTCCTTAGGGGAACTTTTTCTCTATCTAGAATAGGCTGAAAAGATGTTGGCGTATCTTTGCTTAAAAAACAAAATGACCTTGCATTTATTATAGTTTAGGAACAATTATTTTTCTCGAACCATGAAGAAATACTCTGTTAACTTATTAGAAAGAGACAGCTGAGATGGACTGTCCCAAGAATCACAAGTTATTAAAAGCTGCATATCATCCACATAGATATATGGAGATATTCCTAGCTAAGGTTACCAGATGTCTGGGAAAATCTGGACATGTCCTCTTTTTGGGAAACTGTCTGGGTGCCCGGACAGTTTTTAAAAATTGGGGGTTGGGGGGGAGGTCTGTCCAGATTTAGCTGGTTCTCCCAACTCCCCCATCTACCTCTTCCCCAGGCTGGCTGCTGTAGTTTAATCTTTGGGCAGTCAACAGCAGCGACATGAGCCCACTTCCACTGGCCTGCCCCGGAAGCCGCCTCTCTGCAGTGACTTCCTGTTCCCGTGTAGGCGGGACTTTCAGAGAGGCGGCTTCTGGGGCAGGCTGGCGGTAGCAGGCTCACCTCGTTACTACTGCTGCCGACTGCTCAATGATTCAATTACAGCGGCCAGCCCGGAAAAGAGGTAGGTGGGGGAGTCGGGAGCTAGAGAGCAGCGTTGGAGGAGAGAGGGGAGGGGATTGGAGAAACAGCGTGGATGGAGGGAAGCAGGGAGGGGGGCTGACAAATAGCATGGAGAGAGGGAGGGCTGGAGAAATAGTATGGAGGGAGGGCTGGAGAAGCATTATGGAGAGAGTGCTAGAGAAAAGAGCATGGAGTAGGGTAGTGCTGGATAGGAGGGGAGAGACAGAAACAACAGGAGAGGAGGTTGGAAGGAGAGAGAAGTCACCCACCGGAGGGGGGTTGGGGGTTGGAAGGAGAGATAGAAAGAAGCACCCATGCAGGAGGAGGGTTGAAGGGAAGGAGAGAAAATTTAAATAATCCTCCCCCAAAATGTCCCTTAGGCATTTAATTATAGCAATGAAAATGTGGAATAGCATTTTAGAAAGGACGTCTACTCAGAATACAGATCTCCTTACAGACGGCTCAAAAAAGCACAGTTACTTACCGTAACAGGTGTTATCCAGGGACAGCAGGCAGATATTCTTTACGCATGGGTGACGTCACCGACGGAGCCCACGGTACGGACCTTTTTACTAGAAAGTTCTAGTTGGCCGCACCGCGCGTGCGCGAGTGCCTTCCCGCCCGACGGAGGAGTGCGTGGTCCCCAGTTAGTATAAGCCAGCTAAGAAGCCAACCTGGGGAGGTGGGTGGGTCGTAAGAATATCTGCCTGCTGTCCCTGGATAACACCTGTTACGGTAAGTAACTGTGCTTTATCCCAGGACAAGCAGGCAGCATATTCTTTACGCATGGGTGACCTCCAAGCTAACAAAGAGGGAGGAGGGATGGTTGGCCATTAGGAAAACAAATTCTGAAGTACAGATTGGCCGAAGTGCCCATCCCGTCTGGAGAAAGCATCCAGACAGTAGTGAGTAGTGAATGTGTGAACTGAGGACCAGGTGGCCGCCTTGCAGATTTCCTCAATGGGTGTGGAACGGAGGAAAGCAACAGAAGCGGCCATAGCTCTTACCCTGTGGGCCGTGACAGCACCGTCTAGTGACAGACCGGCCCGAGCGTAACAGAACGCGATGCAAGCTGCAAGCCAGTTGGATAGCGTCCGTTTAGAGACCGGTCGACCCAAACGATTCGGGTCGAAGGTCAGGAAGAGCTGAGGGGACAAGCGGTGAGCCCTTGTACGATCGAGATAGTAAGCTAGGGCACGCTTGCAGTCAAGACTGTGCAATGCCTGTTCCCCGGGATGTGAATGAGGCTTCGGGAAGAACACAGGCAAAACAATGGACTGGTTGAGGTGGAAGGCTGAGACCACCTTTGGAAGGAATTTTGGATGGGTGCGCAGAACCACCTTGTCATGGTGAAAAATAGTGAACGGTGGATCGGCAACCAGTGCATGAAGCTCACTAACCCTCCTGGCAGAGGTGATGGCAATGAGGAAAAGAACCTTCCATGTCAAAAATTTGAGCGAAGTTGTGGCAAGAGGCTCAAAGGGAGGTTTCATGAGGGCAGACAAAACCACATTCAGGTCCCAGACGACCGGAGGAGGCTTCAGAGGTGGTTTGACGTTGAAGAGGCCCCTCATGAATCGGGAAACCAGAGGGTGAGCCGTGAGAGGTTTTCCTAGGACAGGCTCATGGAATGCCGTGATGGCACTGAGATGGACTCTGATTGAGGTAGACTTGAGGCCTGCGTTGGACAGGGAGAGTAAGTAGTCCAGGACAGTTTCCACCGCTAAGGAGGTGGGATTGTGATGATGACGGAGGCACCAAGAGGAAAACCTGGTCCACTTCTGATGGTAACATTGGAGGGTGGCCGGCTTCCTGGAGGCGTCCAAAATGAGACGGACAGGCTGAGACAGATTTCCTGAAGAGGTCAGCCCGAGAGAAACCAAGCTGTCAGGTGGAGGGAAGACAGATTGGGATGTAGTAGAGACTGATGTTGCTGTGTAAGTAGCGTAGGAAACACAGGTAGAGGAATGGGCTCCCTGGAGCTGAGTTGAAGTAGAAGGGAGAACCAATGTTGACGAGGCCACCGGGGAGCTATGAGGATCATGGTGGCTCCGTCCCTGCGGAGTTTGGACAAAGTCCGCAACATCAGAGGCAGAGGAGGAAAGGCATAGAGGAACCGATCCGTCCAGTCGAGAAGGAATGCATCCGGGGCCAGACGATGAGGAGAGAAGAGTCTGGAGCAGAACTGGGGCAGCTGATGGTTGTGAGGAGCTGCAAATAGGTCTATCTGCGGAGTGCCCCAGCGAGCAAAGATGGAGTGGAGCGTGGGAGGATCCAAAGTCCACTCGTGAGGTTGAAGGATGCGGCTGAGATTGTCGGCCAGGGAGTTCTGTTCGCCCTGGATGTAGACAGCCTTGAGGAAGAGACTGCGGGCCGTGGCCCAGGTCCAAATGCGAAGAGCCTCCTGACAAAGGAGGCGAGATCCGGTGCCGCCCTGTTTGTTGATGTAGTACATGGCAACTTGGTTGTCCGTGCACAGGAGCAGAACCTGAGGGCAAAGAAGGTGCTGGAAGGCCTTGAGAGCATAGAACATGGCTCGGAGTTCCAGGAAATTGATGTGATGGAGACGCTCCTGCGGGGTCCAAAGACCTTGGGTGCGAAGGTCTCCTAGGTGAGCTCCCCATGCATAAGGGGAGGCATCCGTGGTGATGATCATGGAATGCGGGGGCAGATGGAAAAGAAGGCCCCTGGAAAGATTTGAGGAGTCCAACCACCATTGTAGAGATCGCTGAAGAGACGATGTCACAGAGATGGGATGAGAAAGAAGATTCGAGGTCTGTGACCACTGGTTGGCCAGAGTCCATTGAGGTGTTCTGAGGTGGAGTCGTGCCAGGGGAAGCACATGTACCGTCGAGGCCATGTGGCCCAGGAGGACCATCATTTGTCTGGCAGAAATGGAGTGATGAAGGAGCACCTGACGACACAGGTGTAGCAGAGTTCGCTGACGATCGGAGGGGAGAAACGCCCTCATTAGTGTGGTGTCGAGAACCGCTCCGATGAACTGAAGTCGCTGTGTGGGAAGCAGATGCGACTTGGGGTAGTTGATCTCGAACCCCAGCAGATGGAGGAGAGAGATGGTATGATGAGTGGCTTGTAGCACAAGTGGAGACGTAGGTGCTTTCACTAACCAATCGTCCAAGTAGGGAAACACCTGGAGGTTGTGAGACCTGAGGAAGGCCGCCGCCACAATGAGGCATTTGGTGAACACTCTGGGAGATGATGCCAGGCCAAAAGGTAGCACCTTGTACTGATAATGGCGATGGTGCACCTGGAACCGTAGGTAGCGACGTGAGGATGGATTGATTGGGATGTGAGTGTAGGCCTCCTTGAGGTCCAGGGAACATAGCCAGTCGTTCCGAGAGAGATGAGGGTACAGTGTGGCAAGGGAGAGCATTCTGAACTTCTCCTTGACGAGACACTTGTTGAGGTCCCGGAGGTCGAGAATGGGACGCAGGTCTCCTGTCTTTTTTGGAACTAGAAAGTAACGGGAGTAGAATCCCCGGCCCCTTTGTTCCAGAGGTACTTCTTCGATGGCATTGAGGAGAAGGAGGGATTGGACCTCCCTCAGGAGGAGGGGGGTTTGAGTTGAAAGAGAAGCAGACTCTACGGGAGGATTGTCTGGTGGAAGAGTCTGGAAGTTGAGAGAGTAGCCGTGGCGGATGATGTTTAGGACCCACTGGTCCGATGTGATGACCTCCCAACGGCTGATGAAGATGCGGAGCCTGCCTCCGATTGGCTGAGGAAGAGGCAATGAGGGTGGAAGACTGGCTAAGCCCTGGAGAGAGGAGTCAAAAGGGCTGAGAAGGTTTGGCAGGAGGCAGAGCCTTGGCCGGTTGGTTAGACTGGGCACGAGCCTGGGCGTGCTGGTGTTGGCGGGCCCGCCTGGGTTGCTGTGGAGGTGGATTGAGCGGCCTAGCGGAGAACCTGCGCTGGTATGAGGTCTGTGGCCTGAAAGGGCGAGCAGGTGGAGCCTTTTTCTTAGGTTTAATGAGAGTGTCCCATCTGGTCTCATGGGCAGAGAGTTTTTGCGTGGTGGTATCCAGGGACTCTCCGAACAATTCATCACCAAGGCATGGGGCGTTGGCTAATCGGTCTTGATGGTTGACATCCAGATCAGAGACCCTGAGCCAGGCTAGGCGGCGCATGGCCACGGCAATGGCAGATGCACGGGAGGTGAGCTCAAAAGAGTCGTAGATAGAGCGCACCATAAATTTTCGTAATTGAAGCAGGCTGGAGACATGCTGTTGGAAAAGTGGGACTTTATGCTCTGGCATGTACTTTTGCATGGCGGAGAGTTGCATTACCAGATGTTTGAGATAGAATGAAAAATGGAACGAGTAGTTGTTTGCCCTGTTGGCAAGCATGGCATTCTGATAGAGCCGCTTGCCAAACTTGTCCATAGTTTTGCCCTCTCTGCCAGGAGGGGTGGAGGCATAGACACTAGAGCCCTGAGTCTTTTTTAAAGTGGACTCCACCAGGAGAGACTCATGAGGGAGTTGGGGTTTATCAAATCCTGGGATTGGTATAACCCTATAGAGGCTGTCTAATTTACGGGGAGCCCCAGGAACAGTCAACGGGTTCTCCCAATTTTTATAAAAAGTTTCCCGTAAGATATCATGCACGGGCAACTTTAGGAACTCCTTGGGAGGTTGATCAAAATCTAATGCCTCCAGGAAAGCTTGTGACTTCTTAGAGTCAGATTCCAGTGGCAAAGACAAAGCACCCGACAACTCCCTGAGAAATTTTGAGAAGGAAGATTGTTCAGGTTTAGATGCGGTATCGGGTGCCGAAGGCTCTTCGTCCGATGACGATGCATCCTCCTCGGTACCGGTGGGGGATTGTTCCCATAGGTCCGGGTCTCTGACATCGGTATGTGCGTGTCGAGAGACTGGAGTGGAAGGCTCGGCATGGTGAGTTTTAGACAAAGATTTGCCTGAGCGTACCGAGACGTTACCGGGTGATGTAGACCTGTGTCTGTCTCGGTCCCGAGAAGTACGGTGCCGGTCAGAGTCGTGAGGAGACCGGTGCCCTGCCCGGTCCCGAGGAGGATCGGTCGTCGTCAAGGCCATAGCCTCGGCATGGGAGTGGAGATGCGGTGCCGAGAGAATGGGCATGGAGGAGTCCATAGGTACCGAAGGGGTGGATACCGGTTGGACGGTATGGGGCTCGGGCCGGTCTGGTACCGAGAGCAGCGGTGCCAAGATAGAGGGTAAGAGCTGCTTAAGTTGCTTGTGGAGTTGTTCCTGCAACTTGTCCTGGAGGATGGCCGCAATGCGGTCATCCAAGGGAGGCACCGGAACCACTTTTTTCTTCTTTGGTTCCATAGGTGCCGCTCTACACTCCGGCGATGAGGGGGCCAATGACGAGGCACTCACCGAAATCGGAGTGGAGCGTTTTTTGGCTCGGCGTGGGGCCGAAAGGACTGGTGTCGTCCCCGAAGAGGGAGGGCGCTCAAGGGTGGAAGGCTTCTTAGCCGGCTTACCTGGCGCCGGGGGCGCCGATGTGGACTCAGGCGGTGTCGAAGTGGTCGGTGTCGATTTCGACGGTGCCGCAGATGAAGAGGTCGAATCCATAGTCGGGCCGGTGCCGAAAAGTAGATTTTGTTGGATTTGACGATTCTTCAAAGTGCGTTTTTTAAGAGTGGCACAGCGGGTGCAGGAATCCGCCCGATGATCCGGTCCCAAGCACTGTAAGCACCAGTTGTGTGGATCAGTGAGGGAGATCGGGCGTGCACACCGCTGGCACTTCTTAAAACCGGGCTGCGGGGGCATGAATGGGAACACGGCCTCCGCAAAATCAAACCCCAAGGCCTGGATCGTGCTCACAGGCCCCGCCGGGGCAGGAACGAAAAATAAATCAAAAGAAAGAAATTTTTTTTTTTTTTTTTTTGTAATAGAAAGAAAAAAGCACCCGAAGGTGAAAAAATCGAAAAAAGAACGTGAGCGGGAAGGCAAAAAGGAGTATTTCAACGACGTTGAAAAACACACGTCTTCTTCGCTCCGCGGAAACGAAGAAACTGGGGACCACGCACTCCTCCGTCGGGCGGGAAGGCACTCGCGCACGCGCGGTGCGGCCAACTAGAACTTTCTAGTAAAAAGGTCCGTACCGTGGGCTCCGTCGGTGACGTCACCCATGCGTAAAGAATATGCTGCCTGCTTGTCCTGGGATAATACATGAGAAATGGACATCTATTTGCTGGTGATGTCCAGCTTGAACATCCATTTCAAAAAATACAACGTCTACATTTTGAATGGGGAATAAGGGGTACGGGCATCTTTGTGGGAGCATTGGTATGATCACAAAGACATTCATGTAGAGTAGAGGGTTATTTTGAGAACTGTGGGTCTGAAGCCTTGGGAGTGATCTATTGTCTTGACTTTCACAGGCCCTTTTTTTCAGTCCGCTGCCCTCTCTATCTCAGTTTATTGTAGATATTATGAAATAGAATCTAGTGTGCTGTGGTGAGATTCCAGTTGTGCCATCAGGGAATGGCATATAGTGAATGCTACTGCTGGCGTCTCTCCTCCTTTCAGCCCCTGGTGTACCTCCATAAAGGTTCTGCCAGTACGAGAGCTCAGGGCTGCCCCCGCATGGGCCTCCGAGCCTGCGTGGATGTTGGCATGTAACATCATTTCATTGACATCTGGGCATGCTCAGGCCCATGCAGGGCAGCGCTGGGGGTGGAGCGGGGCAAGAATGGGGCAGGGTCACACGTCCTCTTCTTTGTTTTCCGCAAAATACATTTGCTCTGTTAGTGTGTCGGAGCTAAAAAACCAGTTTGCAAGGCACTGATTTAACTCGAACCCATGCAAATCAGAGGCCATGTGGTTTTACAAGGACTATTTCTCAGTGTTGCTTGCACCACCAGTTTCCAGGATAAATCTTCATAATCGTAACCACAGCAATTACAAGTTGCTCTATCCCAAATGAAGTTCAACGATACGTTGTCCTCACCTGGATTTCAGAGCTCTGTTATTGCATGGTTTTCTTCCATCGCACTTTTAGCATATGCTGTGGTGAATCCTCCTCCACCGTCATCCCGCTGTCAGTCGATGGACCTAAGGGCTGTGTCCTGGGACCTCTTCTTGCCTTGGTGCTCTAATCTCCTCCCATGGTTTTCAGTATCACCTCTATGCCTACGACTCGCAGATCTATCTCTCTACACCTGAAACCTTGACAGATATTCAGTCCCGGTTTTCAATCTACTTGTCTAACATCGCTACTTCGAAGTCGCACTGCCATCTAAAACTAAACAAGTCCAAGACTGAGCTCCTTATATTTCTACAGTACCCTCCCTGAAAATAATTAATACAAGACGTAACGACGTTCCTCAGTTATGGAACTTTATGCCTTCTTTTCTCAGAAGCGTGCCATCTTTGGACAAATTCAAGTGTTCCTTAAAAACTTTATTATACAAAGATGCTTTTGAAGTTTAAATCTCTGTTCGACTCGTCTTCCTTTATCTTCAAGGATAAGAGCCTAAAGAGACCGTGCTTTTTTTCCTTCCTTTAATCCTAATTGACCTTTCCCATATATGTTACTTTCCTATAACTAATGTAGTTCTTCCCTTTTTTTTCCCTTCTATATCAAGTTAATTCTTGTCTGAGTTGGTTTAAATTTTAAGCTGTAAGATAATGATTATATTTTTATTATGTACATTGCCTAGAAGAAATATAGGCGATATTATCCAATTTTAAATAAACCTGAAACCTCTACCTAAACCTGTCTCTTCTCTTTCCCTCTTCTCTATTTCTATGAATAACACCCTCATCCTCCCTGTCTCGGCTCGCAGCCTTAGGATAATTTTTGATTCATCTCTCTCCTTCTCTTCACATATCCAATAGACTGTTATTTCTTTCTCTACAATATCGCTAAAATCAGACCCCTTCTTTCTGAGCACACTGCCAAGACCCTCATTCATACCCTCATCAGCTCTTGCTTCATCTCTCCCGCTGTTGTTATTGGGGTTTGTTTGGTTTTTTTTAGGGGGGGGGGTCATTTATTCTGTACATGTGCCCATCACTATAACCAGTGATGGGCACATGCAAATTTTGTGAGTCTTCACTACTTTCCGTCAACCTCATTTGCATGAGTGTTTTTTGGAGAATGACTCGCTTTTTTAAAATCGCTACTATAACGGCTGCGACAGCAGTCTGTCGGATTTTTACGTGTTTTTTTTTTTTTTTTTTTGAGAATCTAGCCCTATGTTTTAGACATTGTTTCAGATCTTTCATTGAACCATATCCACTTCATTCTTTTCTTGGTTGGGCCGAGAACTTTTCAGCACCCCCTTGTACGTCAGTAAAAATACTCAAATTACAATACAAAGTATGTTACAGTCTGCATTGACCAGCATTTAGAATTAAGAGTCTGCCAAGCATGTTTAAGAAATGCCATAATATTCAGGCTGGTATATCAAGATAAATATAAGGGAGGAAAAATTATATGAATGTTTCTGGCATTTCATTGAAAAACTTGTTCATTAAATTTTAACAATACTGTCTTTTGTTCTTTCTAGACAAGTCAGTTAATTAATGAACTTTACCATTTCCTTTCTTTTTCCCTGAAGGCACAGATTCTATTTTGATCTGAAATAAGACTCCTGCCCCCACAGCTGGATGTCAGATGCTGGCATCCGTGGAGGCTTCTCTCCCAGAGATAATAGAGAACGGTCCTAAAAGGCAAGCAGAGCCAGGATCCTGTTCAGTCCAGGTGTTTGTTGCCTTCAAAATTGGACTCCCTAGGCAGCTGACTGCATTGCCTGAGTCACAACAGGTGACTGCCTTCCCCTCTTTGCTTCCTGCTAGCTGAAAGGGTCTGGCTCCCACGTGTCCCACAGAACAGTCAGCCTCATGTTCTGCGCTGGTGCAAAAGCACTGGTGTCAGCAGTCAGGAGACCTCTCTTGGTGATGTGTTTAGGACTTTCGGGCCAAACAAGCAAGTTTGAAAAAACAAAACAGGATGTGATGACTAAATGCATTTTCTGATCAAATCTAAAAATGTTCGATCCGAATTGAGACAACAGGCAGCAGAATCAATAATTAACCATGATTTTTTTTTTTTCTTCTCTTTTATGAGTTATTTCCCTGTACTGAGCCCCAAGCATTTACTTTTGTAATAGGTATTTATGAAAACCGCCATCCTCAACCACATATAGGTTCCAGAAAATACACATTGGAAACAGACACGCTCTTGTGAGTGAAGTAAAGCCAGGCATACAGCATAGCACTTCCTCCCCTGCCTCCCAGACAAATAGCAGATGTAATAATAATAAACTTTATTCTTGTATACCACCATACCATTTCGTTCTAGGCGGATCACATTCTTAGAGAATACAGAGTATAATTGATGTTTAATTTACAAATTTTTCAAAAAAGGTGTAATAATACTGAGTCTGGGAAATTATTGTACTTAACCAATTGTTCAATTTGCCTGCCCAAAATACAAACGTTTTATCAAGAAATCTTTTATAATAGCAATGTTTTATTGTAGGAAAGGCAAAGAAATTGATTCTTCGAGCAGACCTTTTTATCCCATATAGTTCAAACCGTGAAGATAGGTAAGCTGGAGCCAAGCCGAACAACGTTTTGAAGCAAATACAAGCAAATTTAAATAACACCGTAGCTTCGAAAGGCAAACAGTGTAGCTGCTGATATGGGCTAATATGATCATATATATGGACACTTTTAGTTAGGGTTACCATATTTGTGAAGACAAAAAAAAAAGGACAAATAACTCCACCCACAGCCCAGCCCACATGCCACCCATTTCCTTGGTCCCCCTTTCCATCCTCTGTAATCTTATAGTGCTTCTCTTTCCTTCCTTCCAATCACCCTCTCCTGTGAGTGTTTCCTCCTTTCTTTTTCTCTCTCTCCTTCCAATCCCAACCTCCCCCCACGGGTGCCTCCCTCCCTCTCTCTCTCCTTCCAACCTCCTCTCCTGCTGTTTCTATCTGTCCACTCTCATTCAGCACTACCATACTCCATGCTCTTTTCTCCATCATTCCCTCCTTTCCATAATTCTTCTCCAGCCCTCCTTCTCTCCCTGCTGTTTCTCCAGCAACCTCCCCTCCACTCTCCCAATACTGATTCTTCAGCCCTTCGGCCCTCCCTGACCGCCAATGCTGCATACCTCCCTTCACAACCTCTCTCTCTAACTCCCGCCTCCTCCACCTGACTCCTCCTCAGCCGCTATCATTCAATCTTTGGGCAGCTGGCAGTGGCAACGAGGTGAGCCTGCTACTGCCAGCCTGACCCAGAAGCTGCCTCTCTGCAGTGACTTCCTGTTCCTGCGTAGGCAGGTCCTACAGAAAGGCAGCTTCCACGGCAAGCTGGCAGCAGCAGGCTCACCTCATTGCTGCTGTCGGCAGCCCGAAGATTGAATTACAGCAGCTGGGGAGAAAGTAGGTGGGGGAGTCAGAAGAACTGGTTAAACCCAGACAGACTTCCCAAAATCCATCCAGATACTCAGACAGTCCTCTAAAAAGAGGGCATGTCTGAGTTTTCCCGGATATCCAGTAACCCTACTTATAGCATATGGGTGATATCTACTTGGATGCTACTGTTCTGAACAGGAACCATTTTCTGTCGTCTGTGTATTGAAGTCTAGGTAGGACTATTTGAGTAGCTGGCTCCCTCCAGAAGGGAATCCACTAGATCGATAAAATATAATGGTTTGGACGGAATGGGTCCTTTTTCTCCTCTTTTCTGCCTTGGGCTGTGTGGAGGGTTGACTCTTAAGTACCAGAACAGGATAAAGGAAAAAAAGGAGCAATTTGGATCTTAACTTTTTTCTGCCTGAAAGGGAAACATAAAAACATAAGGTTTTCCATACTGGGACAGACATCAAGCCCAGTATCCTGTTTCCCAACAGTGGCCAATCCAGGTGACAAGTACTAGGCAAAATCACAAGAGAATCAAACAGATTTTATGCTGCTTATCCTAGAAATAAGCAGTGGATTTTCCCAAGTCCATCTTAATAATGGCTTATGGACTTTTCTTTTAGGAAATGATCTAAACATTTTTTTAAACCCTGCTAAGTTAACTGCTTTCGCCACATTCTCTGGCATTGAATTCCAGAGTTTAATTACACGTTGAGTGAAGAAATATTTTCTATGGTTTCTTTTAAATCGACTACTTAGTAGTTTCATTGTTGCCCCCTAGTCCTTGCATTTTTGGAAAGAGTAAACAAGCGATTCATGTCTACCCTTTCTACTCCACTCAGTGTTTTATAGACCTCTATCATATCTCCCCTCAGCCATCTCTTCTCTAAGTTGAAGAACCCTAGATGCTTTAGCCTTTCCTCATAGGGAAGTCTCATAGTCTCATCCCCTTTATCGTTTTTGTCACCTTTCTCTGTAGTGTTTGTACTTCTGCTGTATTTTTTAAGATGCACTGACCAGAATTACACACAGTATTTGAGGTGCATTTGTGGGTGCGGAAAGGGGGGTGGCGTTTGCAGGCAAAGGCTTGCAGAGGAATTGCAGGCAAGGGATCCATTTGGAAGTATTGAACTGACGTTTGGTACCAGAAGTGAACTCTTTGGGGAAAAAGAATTGCAATTTGGGTGTTTAGTGAGGAGGTTCGTGCTTAGACAAAGCAGGGCGTTTGGAGAGACTTACAAACTAGAATCCCCAGGATTCATGGAACCTGTTGTTAAGGGACAACGAGAGAGAGAGAGAGATTCCTGGAAGTATTTTTCAGGGCCAAGAAGAGCTTCTGCTGAAGAGTTGGTGGATGGCAGAACCAGAGTCTTGCCAAAGGTTCATAGACAACCCCGCGAAAGACAAAGGCGCGCGCCGACAACTGAGCGCAAGACGGAGGTGCGCGCCGAAGAAAATTACAGTTTTTAGGGGCTCCGACGGGGGGTTTTGTTGGGGAGTCCCCCCAGTTTACTGAATAGAGATTGCACCGGCGTTGTGGGGGGTTTGGGGGGTTGTAACCCTCCACATTTTACTGTAAACTTAACTTTTTCCCTAAAAACAGGGAAAAAGTGAAGTTTTCAGTAAAATGTGGGGGGTTACAACCCCCCACAATGCCCCCACAACGTGGCGTGATCTCTATTAAGTAAAGTGGGGTGGTTCCCCCTCCACGACCCCCCCAGAGCCGTAAAAACTGTAATTTTCTGCAGTGCGCACCTCCACGCTGCGCTCAATTGTCTGCGCGCGCCTTTGTCCCGGCGCACTTTTGACCTGACACCCTTGCCAAATGCTCCCAAAAGTGCCAGGAAGAGGAGTCAGGATGGAGGATAGAGTATAGGAGCTATTTTGTGGGACTGGTTTTTCTAAGATCATCACTAGATGAATATTCCAGATCTGAATCTATTCTGTGAGAATGGTGTACAATACATAAAGCAATTAATACTTTAAATAAAACAATGCATTGTGGTGCATAAAACCTGAAGGAATGGTATAGTTTAAGGGATGAAGAACTTATGTGCATAACAGAAGAGCAGGGCTTGGGGTGATTATATGTGATGATCTTAAGATGGCCAAACAGGTTGAAAAGGTGACGGCGGAAGCTTGAAGGATGCTAGGTTGCATAGGGAGAGGTATGGTTAGTAGCTGCACCATCAAAAAGATATAAAAAGGCTGGAGTTGGTCCAGAGGAAGGCTACCAAAATGGTGTGTGACCTTCGTGATAAGGCGTATGGGGATAGACTTAAAGATCTCAATCTGTATAATTTGGAGGAAATGCGGGAAAGGGGAGATATGATAGAGGTGTTTAAATACCTACCTGGCGTAAATGCACATGAGTAGAATCTCGTTCATTTGAAAGGAAGCTCTGGAATGAGATGGCATAGTTAAGAGGTGATAGGCTCCGGAGTAATCTAAGGAAATACTTTTTTACAGAAAGGGTGGTAGATGCGTGGAACAGTCTCCTGGAAGAGGTGGTGGAGACAGAAACTGAATTCAAGAAAGCCTGGGATAGGCACGTGGGATCTCTGAGAGAGAAAGAGATAATGGTTACTGCGGATGGGCAGACTAGATGGGCCATTTGGCCTTTATCTGCCATCATGTTTCTATGTTTCATTAATAAAGCTCTCACCAACACTAAATTACAGACACGCATACAAAAAAAAGAGAGAATGGCTAATTCTCCATTAGAGAATGACACGGTGACAAAATTCATCACCGTTCCCGTCCCCGCGGATAACCGTGGGAAATAATCCCATGTCATTTTCTATTGTCTATTTCAGCCTCAGTCCTTCTACACCAGCATTCTTCAAAGCAAAGCTTGAGGGTCAGTGGTTGTGGCCATTCATACTCTGATTCTTATGTGAGCCAAGGTTAATGAAGCCATTGTGACATCATTGATGTGATTGGCTCTTAGGCACTGGTGGAATGAGACATTATGACATCACAATATCTGCTCTGGATACCAGAGACTGTCATTCTTCAGTGTCTGTTTCAACCTCAGTCCTTCTACACCAGCGTTCTTCAAAGCAAAGCTCGAGGGTCAGTGATTGTGGCCATTCATACTCTGATTCTTCCCTCTCTCCTTAAAGAATGACATGAAGATGGTTATCCGCGGGGACGGGAATGGTGATGAATTTTGTCACCGTGTCATTCTCTATTCTCCATTAGTGGACCCCCTCAGTTGCCTTTTCAAAACCAGAAGTTCTTCATTTCTTTTTAAAATGCAAGTGCTCCTCCTGCAAATTCACAGGACGACCATTCCACAAAACAGAAGCTTTCCCCCAAAATGCTCAACTCTCTTGTAATGTCAACAGTTGAGAACCTACAGACCGTAATGTCCTAATCGGGAAATATTCTCTCATCAGGCATGCCAAATAAGGGGGCTGACGGTCATAAGAAGCCCTGTGGATTAGAACTAAAAAATGTATATACTGGCCGAAATTTTAGCGGCAACCAATGAAAAGTCATAAACAATGGCAATACTGAATTATATTGTTGGATTCTACCCAACAAGCGAAGCCCAGCAATTTGCAAAGTGCACAATCGCCAAAGTAGATATCGAGGCAGTCCCACATACATGACATTTCCATAATCAAGTGCAATTTCATCAAAAAAAGGACGCTCTGCCTGCACCATTCATAATACAGTAAACCTGTGCCCTACCTCCTATGAAACCTGTTTCTCAAAACTCAGGTCTGAATTCAGGACTACCCCCTAAAAAACGAAAACTATCACACAATTGCACATACCCTTTCAAAAAGGTGCAGGAGAAGCCCCAGTCGTGGCCTTCTTCAAGTTCAATATCAAGTGATGTTGCTGCATAATAGACAAATTTGGGCTAGCAGAATCACAATAACCAACTAACAATATATCATTAGCATATACATAAACCCCTATCAAATATTCCTAGATCTTAAATATCAGTGGCACTAAAAGCAAATTAGGCGAGAGGAAAGATCCTTGATCATCTCTTCCTAAAAACAATGTAAGCCACCTCAACAAAGTCTTTTGTAATTCCAAGAAGGACAACATTTGCAACAACAGTTGATGATTCAACACATCAAATGCTGCCACGAAATCCAAACAGCCAATGCCACCTGACCTTTATATATATATCTTCATCTGCATATCACACAATCATATCCCAGAGGAGGTTATTGCGGAATCCACCGTTCTAGGATTTCAAAGCAAACTAGATGCACATCTCCTTACGAGAGGGATATGGGTGACTAAAATTACGCCAGGTGTACACCTGGATGGGCCTCCGCGTGTGCCGAAGGTCTGATCCGGAGATGGCGCTTCTTATGTTCTTATGTGCCCTATTCCAAAACCTGACTGCACAGGATTTAAGACTTCAATTTCAGAACTAAATCCCCCATTTGGTTCAACATAAACGGAACTGCACCCACCTACCTCAACAACCATCTAAATCTCAACCGCACTTCCAGAATAAAGAAGAACCCAGATCCTATTCTCCTACCCACCGCTCAAGGGAACTCAGCGAAAGAAGATGTATGACGGCCTCCTAGCAACGCAGGCAGCGAAACTGGACCCCTGTATCTCCAACCTGTTGTCAACTACAAGTGACTTTAAATCATTCTGAAAAGAAATCAAAATCCTGCTATTCAAAAAAAACGACCCTAACAAGTAACCAACCCTAAACTCCTCTTCCCTACTAGTATTCCTCAATTCTCCTCCCTTCCCTAACCTCTCCCCTCTGCCTCCTCTATTTAACCTCCCCTAAATTGTAATTCCCCTGCTTCTACTGTGTAAGTGTCCCCCAAACTGTAACTTCCTGGAAATGCCCAGTTATCTTATACTGTAATCCGCTTAGAACTGTAAGCATCCCCTAAATTATAACTTCCTGGAAATGTCCAGCTATCTTATACTGTAATCCGCTTAGAACTGCAAGGTACAGGCAGAATAGAAGTCACTAATGTAATGTAATGTAACACAATCCTCTCCACGATTTTAGTGGTCAGGCATAAATTAGATGTAGGTCTCTACTTTGCCACGTCCATAACATCACTCTTTAAGAACTGGGCAAAGCACTGCTGGTTTCCAAAAGGAGGGAACCAAAGCTTCCATTAAGCCTCTCTGCCCCTTGCCAAACAGTTCTTCCCAAAAGCCTAACTCTGATCTCTTAATCTGGGCAATAGGAACAGGGTTCAACGATAAAGCACTCTTCAGGTGAATCATTTTGAATATCAGGCCCATTATATATAATATTTCTTCTGCTATTATTAGTTGCATACTCTCTCTCACCTCCATAAACTCTGTTATGATTTTTCTGCAACCTAACACTTCGGGGGGGGGGGGGGGAGTTCCCACTTTTTTTGTGTGTAATCAGCTTATTTCTTTTCCCTTCCCAATAACATGCTGTAAGTTTGCCTCTGATTACTGTTTACATTCTGTCCCCCTCATATCTTTTGAAAATTCTCCCATGCCTCTTAGGGCTCTTTTTTCAAAACCTCACTAGAGATTTCCACACGGAAAATCCGACAAATCCCATTCAATTCCTACGGACTTCATCACATTTGCCGTGCAGGAACCCTTAATTTGTAATATTCACCCTCAGTATCTAAGTTTTGAGCTAGACTTTCCATTTCCATCCAGCAGGGGGAGGCATCTGACTAATATTTATTTATTGTGCACTTTTAACAGTGACTATCAATGAATAGACAATATGAGAATGCAACCTTTTTTGCTTTGGATATAGAAATCTTCACACATTTAAAGCCCCATAATCTTTCAATATTTTTTTCAAAATTAACTGCAAAGGATTCAGTTTCAAATTATTTCCAGAGATAATATCCAAAGACGGAGTTAAAGCAGTTAGGCCTTCTCAGAGTAGAGTTGCCAGATTTTATGATTATAAAATCCAGACACATGGCCCTCCCCCAGGCCCACCCAGTTCCACCTTGTTCCACCCAAGTCACGCCCCATTCAACCTCAGCCTCGCCCACGAACTTCTTCTCGAGCTCAGAGCCACATTTGGAGGATACTCTATATACTTTATCATGCCCAAGACAGACCCAGATGACTGGAGACCCATCCTTGATCTAAAGTCAGTCAATGCAGCACTGAAAGTGCCCTGATTCTGTATGGAGACCATTTAGTCAGTCTAGCATCAGTGGCTCCAGATGGAGCTCCTCTCGTATGAGGAAAGACTAAAAAGGTTAGGGCTCTTTAGCTTGCAAAAGAGACGGCTGAGGGGAGATATGATTGAAGTCTACAAAATCCTGAGTGGTGTAGAACAGGTACAAGTGGATCAAGTTTTCACTCCGTCAAAAATTACAAATACTAGGAGACACTCGATGAAGTTACAGGGAAAAATTCAGAGATCCAAGATGGCTGTTACTGCCCGACTACTAGCAGATGTCTGGTTTGGGCAAATTCCTGGAGGAAAAGTCCATAGTCTGTTATTAAGACATGGGGGAAGCCTCTGCTTGCCGTTGGATCGGTAGCATGGAATGTTGCTACTCTTTGGGTTTTGGCCAGGTACTAGTGACCTGGATTGGCCACCGTGAGAAAGGGCTAATGGGCTAGATGGACCATTGGACTGACCCAGTAAGGCTATTCTTATGTTCTTATGCACTTAGGGGTCTGCTTCAACATGGCAGAGGACCATACATTTTTACCAGAGCTGTGCAAACTGAAGCTAAAATGTCAGATTTCAGAGATTTTGACAATGCTAACTCTTACCCCTTGGCACTATCTACAAGTGCTACAGTTGATGGTAGTGATCATAGAGGTTGTTCCTTGGGTGAAAGCTCATCTCCGTCCTCTCCAGGATGCACTGCTGTCCCACTGATCTCCACAGATGGACTGTCTCCAGAAGTCTCTGACCTGGACAGCAGAGGTGCATCACAGTCTGTGTTGGTGGATGCCAGAGTCATTGGCAAAGACTTGCCTCTCCGCATATCCTCTTGAGTGATCCTGACGACAGATGCCAGTCTTTATGGCTGGGTAGGTCATTGCAAGGGTCATCCAGTCCAGGGTCACCCTCCAAGAGGAAGTAGCCCATCAACAGATTGTAGCTGCGACCCATTCGGCTAGCACTGAAGATATTGGAGAATACCCTAGAAGGCAAAGCGGTGAGGGTTTTCTTGGATAATGCCACGGCTGCGGCATATGTCAGCTGTAGGGAGGCACCAAGAGTGACCCATTGAGAATGGAGGCCCAGTTGTTTCACTGGGCCACAACCCTCCTGCAAGCTCTATCAGCAGCTGCTGGATCTTACCGTTAAGATGGTTTTCCTAGTAGCTATTGCCTTAGGAAGAAGGGTCTTGGAGCTGCAGACGCTGTCGTGCAGAGAGCTTTTTCTCAGATTTATGGAGTCTGGAGTCTCGCTGCGCATGGTGCTATCATTTCTACCGAAGGTAGTTTCAACCTTTCACGTAGTTACCCTTGTTCCATTCAGCAGGTTCAAAGAAAAAGGATAAAGTTTTGATGTTGCTAGATGTCAGGAGAGTTCTCCATGATCTTGAGGTTATGAATGAATTACATCTCTCAGATCATCTTTTCATACTAACCAGTCCTCTTTCTTCTCGAAAAACATTGAAAGGTTTCCATGGCAAAGCTTCTTCAAATTCTGAAACATCTCGCAGGACCAATTGTTTAAATGTCAGTAATCCTGGATCTAAAAGTCCAGGAGAGAACCGATGTGATGGTTCTTTAACCACTGATCGACCCACTTATTCATTAGACTGAGTGTCAAAATAAAACTTTAGTTGCAACTTCCAAATAAACTGTTCTAATTCAACCCTAAATTAAAATGGATCATGGGTGCTAGAAGGTATGAATGAAAGTCCTTTCCTCTATTGCTGTTAGACACCTAGAGGACAGATTAATCACTACTGATTACAACAAAACTGTGATCTATCTCCTTGGTCCCTCTGTCCCAAGTGCACCATCCTCCCCTCTTGAACCTTCTCTTCCCCTCTATGGGGTCATCCGTCCGAATCACCCATCCTAGCCTCATCTCCACTACTAGAATTTTAACAATCTTCCAACTCTGTACATCAGCATCTTTTCTCATCCAGGGATAAATGTAACCTCCTTTACAGTCTTGTTCATCCCTGTGAAATTTTATTTATTTTTTGTTGTTTCAACTCATGTTTCAATCTTTCAAGTTTGATCTTAAGGTCCTGTAACTGAGTTTCAAAAGATGTTTCATTTCTCTGTGTAACCAAACCTTTTTTTAAAACCAGCTACATTAATCACTCTTACCACATCCTCTGGCAATGCATTCCAAAGCTTAACTATTCTCTGAGTGAAAAAATGTTTCCTCCTATTGATTTTAAAAGTATTACTCTGTAACTTCATTGAGTGTCTCCTATTTTTTGTAAATCTTGATGCAGTAAAAAACAAACACACAAATCAATCCACTTGTACCCGTTCTGCACCACTCAGGAT
Source organism: Geotrypetes seraphini (assembly GCF_902459505.1). Taxonomy (NCBI): domain Eukaryota; kingdom Metazoa; phylum Chordata; class Amphibia; order Gymnophiona; family Dermophiidae; genus Geotrypetes; species Geotrypetes seraphini. The sequence continues at coordinate 45,719,059 of NC_047100.1, forward strand.
TTTGTAGACTTCGATCATATCTCCCCTCAGCCATCTCTTTTCCAAGCTGCCCTCCTGCCCAACAAGAGCAGGAAGCAGGGGGCATGGCTGGGGCAGGGTAGGGCGGTTTTGAGGATGTAATGGAGCGGGGATGGGTGGGCCTCAGGATGGATCTAAGGTCCGGATTTTCAAAACAGAAAATCTGGTAACCCTATGTGCACAGATTCATACAACTCTTACTAACTAGCACCTCCTCCCTCTCTCGCCACCCTTTTCTTGGGTCTCTGTATCCAAAGCTGTACCAGTTATTGAAAGCTGTTTACGTACTTGTTCTTCTTTTTATGTCAAATTACCGTACCATGATTGCACTGACCTTGTCATGCTCCTAAGTTATTTGTACTCGTACCCTCGCCACTCATGTACGGTCTTCTACTTAATTCCTGTTAACCACATCGAACTTCATGGTGTATTGCGGTATACAAATAAAATGTTATGTTTTATGTCCACCATGTCTCTCTCTCTCTTTCCCACCCCGTTTCGTAATTTGTTTTTCTAGTCCCTCTCCCCCCTACCTCTGGTCTGCATTTTCGCATCTCTCTCATCCCTCCCCACCCCTGGGCTAACTTAAAACAGCTCTAGGAGGTCCCACAGTCTGGACATCTCTTCTCCTCTGACACAACTTCCTGTTTCTGCTTGGGCAGATTGTGGCAGAGGGAAAGCTTTGGGACAGTCACTGGCAGCTTGTGAGAAATGACTACTGCACCAGGGCCCTTCTGAAAAGGAACTTTTGGATGTTGAAATGAGACTGGGAGATGGACAGAAGAGGAAAAGATGTCTGGACTGCAGGGCCCCTTGGAGCTCTGGGGCCCAGGGCAGCTGCCCTGTTTGCCTTCCCTTGACACTGACCCTGAACACTAAACCTTCTGAAATCACATCCAGAGCATGTTAATACTGCTCTGTAGTGCCCCTACAGCAGGGCTACTCAATTCTGTCCCTCAAGGCCCTGCTGGCAGGTCAGATTTTCAGGATAGCCACAATGAACAAACACGAGAGACATTTGCATACCGTGGAGGCAGTCCCTGCAAATCTCTCTCATGCAAATTCATTGTGGATATCCTGAAAATCTGACCCACCTTTGGACTTGGAGGACCGGAATTGAGTAGCCCTGCTCTACATTTTTAGTACTGAGACTCCCAAACAGCTCTATCAATGCATCTCAATCCTGACTAGCAACACACTCCTGAAAAGCCCCACATCACAGTTCTACCCATCACCTCTCAGACTCCGAGTCTAGGAGAAAATGAAAGCTCACTAGAATGGTTGGAAAGGAAAGAGTTAAAGGAACACGCTTCCTCCCTCCCTGATTTGATCTTTACAGTATAATATTTAAATCTGGATTTCATGTGGAATTGCTGTCCCATGAGCTCACCCACTGTGCCAAGCTGATGCAAGCAAACAGAGCCAGCTGCTGTACTGAAGACCAGGCTGTTAATAGGGTCTTTGTCTTAGCATAACCTGGAGCAAAACGCAATGTGTCTGTCACATGGGCTACGTGAAGATCAATCAGCTCTTTTCCATCTCCTCACTTCATTCTGCGTTTCTCTGGAACTAGATGTTTAGGGTAGATATTGAGAGTTCCGCTTGCTCAAAAGCTGTGGGTTAATGATGAGTCATCTTTTATTTCTATAGAACAAGTCTTCTGTCACATGGTTTTCAAATTCTGGTACTACTCCAACAAATCATACAAAAAAATGACTGAATATACCATAACAGCACTAACTCCCCAGGACAAAGCGCAACAACCCTACATATTCTAACAGATTCTAGTACACCAACACGATTCCTCTTCGGAGAGAGATGAGAAAACAGATCCCGGCATAAAAACGATGAGTGTGCTTGCAGAATCCCTTACACTACTCATACTGGCAGAAATTTCTAGACAAAAGACAAAAATCAAAATGGAATTCCAAGAAGGCAGAGTCTGCCTACCATGCAACGACGGAAAATTAGAAACAAATGCATTTCCTTCTGTCAAAAGCTGCCGAGTAAAACTAGTTCCAGAAGGGAGATTTTAGGCCAGTCTTGGATTTCTAACAACCTGGGGACCTGTACAACTGATTTAATGGATTACAAATATATGTTTGAAACCAGAACTTGTCAAAAAATACCTTATTGGAGCTGGGTAACATGACAACTTTGGATTCTGTGGCAGAAATAAAGACTCCACATTAAAAATGATTTTCTTTCATAGACTGTTCATTGCCACCTACAACTTCTACTTTACCACTGGCAGTCAATCTGCAACTTTTTTCAAGTCTAAGATTCAAAGAATTAAGGATCAATTACCTCCTTATGACCCTCTCGGTATTGTTCAATCCAGTGATGGATTATCCATTCCAGCAGATAGGATCTGGTAGAAATTTGATCAAATTCAAATTAAGGATACCAAACACATACTTTTTAAAATATGAAAAATCTTTTTGCTGTATAGATCCTTATTCCCCGTATTTAATTAAGTCAGCATCTCCTTTATGTTTTGCTTCACTCACACAATGATTGAATTATCAGGTACCATCTGGTGTTTTTCCGTCCTCTTGTGGGGTCGTTTTGACACCTATACCTACAACTAGCCCAACAGAGATCAGCAATTATCGTCCTATTGCTTCCATCCCGTTATATGTTAACGTAATGGAGGGATACATTACAGAACCTACTGCCAACAATTTGACATCTATCAATTGCAGTCAGGATTTAGGAAAAATTACAGCACAGAGACTGTAGTGTCAACCTTGGTAGCCTATGGTAAAGAATTTCTCTCTAAAGGCCAATGTGCCATTGTCACTCAATTCACTCTCAATAGTGCCTTCGACTTAGTTGATGATAGCTACCTTAAGCCATATTGGAATTCAAGGATGGGCATTGGAGTAGCTTAGTGGGTTTTTTTTAAGGAACGACTTTACATCATGAAGAAGGGAAAGAAAATTGGAGACCCCTTAGTGGGATGCCCCAGGGCTCTTCTCTTTCTCCCTCACTCTTTAACTTGCTTCTCCAATCTCTAGGTGCTGGTCTTGATCAAACTGGTTTCCAACACCATATATATGTAGATGACATCACAGTTATCCTTCCAGTATCATATTTATTTATAGTCTAAGTGGTTTACATTCAGCTACTCAAGCATTTTTCCCTATCTGTCCTGGTGGGCTCACAATCTATCTAATGTACCTGGGGCAATGGGGGGATTAAGTGATTTATCCAGAGTCACAAGGAGCAGCGTGGATTTGAACCCACAACCTCAGGGTGCCGAGGCTGTAGCTCTAACCACTGCGCCACACATTCCTTATACAGAGCCTAGGTGCCCTGTTATAGGATAACTAGTTCTCACTGCCCTGAGATCTGAGGTTGACTGGAGATTGAAATTTTGCCCTCTGTGGGTCAGTGTTAATGGCACTAGCAGCAATGGAGGGAATTCAAGCGCAGGCTGGATGCACACCTTCTGGCATATCATATTGAGGGATATGGTAAAGTCGGGTCTCCATAAAGGAGTACCTAAATGGGCCGCCGCGTGTGCGGAGCACCGGACTAGATGGACCTCGGTCTGATCCGGTGAAGGCGTTTCTTATGTTCTTATGAATAGCAGAGTAGCACAGAATTACTGGTACCAGTTAGCTCTGTTTGTTACTAACAATTTGGTGGATCCTGGTTTTGACACTGTAGGAATGAATTTGTAGTTCCATTTTCTTGAAAAAGGCATCCCTGTTTTAGAGACGTAGTTAATTAGGAATGATTGCTAATAGGACAGACAGAACTAATAGAACCAATCTGAACTGAAAATAAAGAAAATCTGGATAAATACAAGAAAAGGCCATATGAACTGCAGATCTTATTCACTACTTTAGCTTCCAGGTTCTATACAAACGTGACTGACTTGGACATATTTCGCCAAAGGGGCTGCTTCAGGGTGAGAGGTTACTGTGAACATATGTCTATGCATACAAGAACATAAGCATTGCCATATTGGGACAGACTGAAAATCCATCAAGTCCGGTATCCTGTTTCCAATAATGGCCAATTCAGGTCACAAGTACGTGGTAAGATCCCTTAAAAGAGTAAAGCAGATTTTATGCTGCTTATCCTAGAAATAAACAGTGGATTTTCCCAAGCCCATCTTAACAATGGCTTATGGACCTTTCTTTTAGGAAATTATCTAAACCATTTTTTTTAAATCCTGGTAAACTAACTGCTTTTACCACTTTTTTTTGGCAATGATTTCAGAGTTTAATTACACATTTAAGTGAAGAAATATTTTCTCCGGTTTGTTTTAAATTTACTACTTAGAAATATGTATAGACTGAACACTGAATAAATATGGCATTGCATTGTCCCTATGGGTGAATGTAATGACGCCATAAGATGAAGAACTCCAGCTTGATAAGTTTGATTTGTAAATGTTAATTTTGTTTGATGTACATTTGGTTTGTCTTTATCATAAGTATGTTATTTTGTACATTGCTTTGATTTTAAGCGGTTTATACATTGTAAGAATATATAATAAAATAAATGAGTAGCTCCATTGATGCCCACTAGCCTTGTATTTTTGGAAAGAGTAGACATGTGGTTTATATCTATCCATTCTTCTCTCAGTATTTTATAGACCTCTATCATATCAGCCTTCTCTTCTCTGAGGTGAAGAGCCTTTCTTCATAGAGAAGTCATCCCATCCTTTTTATCATTTTTCGTTGCCCTTCTCCGTACTTTTTCTAATTCCACTGTAGGGCTCATTTGTCAAAAAGAATAATGTCCATAAAGTGGCATAAAGGGGCAGATGGATGTTTTTCCCACCAAACCTCCCAATTCGCTCTTTTTAAATGTATTTGGTGGACGGATTTCTTTGGTAACATAGAAACATAGAAACATAGAAATAGACGGCAGATAAGGGCCACGGCCCATCAAGTCTGCCCACTCCAGTGATCCTCGCTATCTATCTTTGCGGATAGATCCCACATGTCTATCCCATCTGGCCTTAAAATCCGCCACACTGGTGGCCTCAATAACCCGAAGTGGAAGACTATTCCAGCGATCAACCACTAGTGTCACTGTGCAGTTTCCCGCCCCTGATTTTCCACGAATGCCCCCTTGTTGCCGCGGGACCCTTGAAGAAGAAGATGTCTTCTTCCACCTTGATGCGGCCCGTGAGATATTTGAATGTCTCGATCATATCTCCCCTCTCTCGACGCTCCTCGAGTGAGTAGAGCTGCAAATTCCCCAACCTCTCCTCGTACGGGAGCTCCCTGAGTCCCGAGACCATCCTGGTGGCCATCCTCTGGACCGACTCCAGTCTCAGCACATCCTTGCGGTAATGCGGCCTCCAGAATTGCACACAGTACTCCAGGTGCGGTCTCACCATGGATCTATACAGTGGTATAATGACTTCAGGTTTACGGCTGACGAAACTCCTGCGTATGCAACCTATGATTTGCCTTGCTTTGGATGAAGCTTGCTCCACTTGGTTTGCCGACTTCATGTCTTCCCTGACAATCACTCCCAAGTCTCTTTCTGCTACAGTTCTTGTCAGGATCTCGCCATTTAGGGTGTAGATCTTGCATGGATTCTGGCTTCCCAGGTGCATGACTTTGCATTTTTTGGCATTGAAACTGAGTTGCCAGGACCTAGACCAGTGCTCCAGCAGAAGTAAGTCATGCACCATATCGTCTGCCATTGCTTTTTTGTCTGTTGTGCTTTTGCTCACTACATTGCACAGTTTGGCATCATCGGCAAACAATGTTATTTTACCTCGAAGCCCTTCTGTCAGGTCTCTTATATAGATGTTGAACAAGATCGGGCCCAGGACGGAGCCCTGTGGCACTCCACTTATCACCTCCGACATCTCGGAGGGAGTGCCATTCACCATCACCCTCTGAAGCCTACCTCCAAGCCAGTTCCCAACCCATTTGGTTAAAGTGTCGCCCAAACCTAAAGAACTCATCTTGTTCAGCAACCTGCGGTGTGGCACGCTATCAAATGCTTTGCTGAAATCCAGGTAGACGATGTCCAGGGACTCACCAACATCCAGCTTCCTCGTCACCCAGTCAAAGAAGCCGATCAGGTTGGATTGGCACGATCTCCCCTTAGTAAATCCATGTTGACGGGGATCCCGCAGATTCTCCTCGTCCATGATCCTATCCATTTGGTGTTTGATTAGGGTTTCCATTAGTTTGCTCACTATTGAAGTGAGACTCACTGGTCTGTAGTTTGCCATCTCCACCCTGGAGCCTTTCTTGTGTAGTGGAATGACGTTAGCTGTCTGCCAGACCATCGGGACGTTACCTGTACTAAGGGAGAGATTAAAGAGCGCGGATAGTGGTTCCGCCAAGACATCTCCCAACTCCCTGAGTACCCTAGGGTGTAGGTTGTCAGGCCCCATTGCCTTGTTGACCTTGATTTTTGACAGCTCGCAGTAGACGCTGCTGGGTGTAAATTTGAAATTACTAAACAGGTCTACTGATTTAATCCTTGTATGTGGTTGAGGGCCAATTCCCGGCACCTCGCGGGTGAAGACTGAACAGAAGTATTCATTTAACAGTTGGGCCTTTTCCGAGTCCGTCTCCACATGGTCTCCGTCTGGTTTTCTGAGTCGTACTATCCCACCCGAGTTCTTTTTCCTGTCACTAATATACCTGAAGAAGGATTTATCTCCCTTCTGGATATTCTTTGCTAGAGACTCCTCCATGCGGAATTTGGCCTCTCTAACTGCCGCTTTGACGGCTCTTGATTTGGTCAGATAATCTACTCTGGAGTCCTGTGTCCCTGATTGTTTGTAAGAGATGAATGCTTTTTTCTTCTCTTTGATGAGGTCTGAGATCTCCATAGAGAACCACTGAGGCTTGTTGTTCCTACTCCGTTTGCTTACTGATTTAACATAGCGGTTTGTTGCTTCCTGTATGGTGGTTTTCAAAGTTGACCACATTTCTTCCACGCTGTCGGTATCTGCTTGGGTTTGTAGCGCCTGGTGAACGAAGTCTCCCATGTCCTGGAAGTTTGTGTCCTTGAACTTGAAAACCTTGGTCAATGTGGTAGATTTCATGAAACCTTTCCTGAGATTGAACCATATCATATTGTGGTCACTGGAGGCCAAAGTTTCACCCACCGAGACCTCTGTGATACTTTCTCCGTTGGTAAGTACCAGGTCCAAAATTGCCTGATCCCTTGTTGGCTCAAATACCAGTTGCCTGAGTCCTGCTCCATTCAAAGAGTTTAATAGCTTCCTGCTGCTGCCGGAAGCAGAGGAAAGCGTGACCCAATCCACATCGGGCATGTTGAAGTCACCTACCAATACTGTGTCCCCCCGTAAGGTGATATTCTCTATATCACCGATTAATTCCAAATCTAGGTCTTCTTGATGTTTTGGGGGTCTGTATACCACGCCAAGATACAGGCATTTGTCCTTCCCTCTGGCCAAATTTACCCAAAGGGATTCCCCAGTGTACTGTACATCTGTGAGTCTGGTGACCTTAATGTCATCTTTAGTATATAATGCTACCCCACCTCCCATTTTGCCCTCCCTGTCCCGACGAAGCAAGTTGTAACCTGGTATGACCATGTCCCACCCGTGGGAGTCTGTGAGCCAGGTCTCAGATATCGCCACCACATCCAGGTCGGCATTCCTCATTTCTTTCTCCAAATCTAGGATCTTGTTTCCCAGACTGTGGGCGTTGACGTACATTGTCTAGAGTGTGCTTAAATCTGATGGGGGTACGTTGGAGGCATAGCTTGGGTGGGACTAGAGCAAGCTTATCATTTGGACATTTTGCTGCAATAATCAAACATTTTAGAAAATGTCCAGGGCACAGTGTAGATGTTTGAGGCTAGGCCTGTTTTAACAATGAATAAGAGCTAAAAAGATGCCCTTTTTGACCAGATGACTACTTGAGGGATGCACCATGGAGGGGAAGGTCCGCAGTTTTGAAGAAGCAGGCCTGCTGGTCAGAGGGAGTAGGCATCCCTCTGGCCTGCCATCATAAGTAAGGTAAGGGAGAGGGGGTGGGGAGTCATTGGAGGGAGTGAGCATCTCTCCTGCTGCTGGGGGGGGTGTCTGGTGGGGGGTTGCTTGACGTCGGTGGTGAGAGGGAGTGGGCATCTCTCTCACTGCCAGAGGGTGCATTGCTTGGCAGCAGGAGAGAGTGGGCATTTCTCCCACTGCTGGGTGGAGTTTGGGAAGTCGTTACTTGACGGCGGGAGTGGGCATTTCTCCTGCTGCTCGGGGAGGGGGTGACTTTCGCTGCTTGATTTTGTTTTTGCATTTATTCTGCACATGTGCCCTTCGCTATCACCAGCAATGGGCACATGCAGATTTAGTGCATTTTCGCTACTCTTCGCCAACCTCATTTGCATGAGCATTGTTACAATAACGGCTGAGACAGCGGCCCATAAGTTTTTAATGCAAATTTTTGAAAATCTAGCATGACTAGAATTACACACAGCTCAGCTGATAGAGATTCCTCTGCTATGATTAGACAAGGTAGTTGGTGGGTATGTCTACAAAACTTGCTTTTGTACGTTTTTTACGTGGACGTTTTTATTTTTGAAAATGGGCAAAAAAGGTAGACGTCCTAAGGACCAAAACTTATACCTAGCTCATTTTCAAAAATAAAAGATAAACGTTTGGAAGCTTAAGAATATAAGAACATAAGAATAGCTTAACTGGGTCAGACCAATGGTCCATCAAGCCCAGTAGCCCATTCTCACGGTGGCCATTCCAGGTCACTAGTTCCTAGCCAAAACCCAAGGAATAGCAACATTCCATGCTACCGATCCAGGGCAAGCAGTGGCTTCCACCATGTCTTTCTCAATAACAGACTATGGACTTTTCCTCCAGGAACTTGTCCCTCCAAACCTTCCTCATTTCTTAAAACCAGCTACGCTATCCGCTCTTACCACAACCTCTGGCAACGTGTTCCAGAGCTTAACTATTCTCCGAGTGAAAAAATATTACCTCCTTTGAAAATGGAGGCCATAATTTTAGGTTGAGGGGTGGTAGACTCAAGAGTAATGTAAGGAAATTCTTCTTTACAGAGAGGGTGGTTGATGCCTGAAATGCACTCCCAAGGGGAGGGGGGGAGAGGAAACAGTGAGAGAGGTCAAAAAAGTGTGGGATGAACACAGAGGATCTAGAATCAGAAAATAAGGTAAATATTGAAGAACTAAGGCCAGTACTGAGCAGACTTGCACGGTCTGTGTCCGTATATGGCTCTTTGGTTGAGGATGGGTTGGGGAGGGCTTCGATGGCTGGAATGGTTTATATGGGATAGCATGAGCTTTGACGGAGACTTCAGTAGCTGGAACCTAAGCACAATACCAGGCAGAGCTTTGGGTTTGGCCCAGAAATAGCTGAGAAGGAAAATTTAAATGAAATCAGTAATTTTAAAGAGTGGGTAAGGTTGGGCAGACTGGATGGACCGTCATCTACTATGTTACTATGTAAAACATCCAACCTCAGACTTAGGCACACTATCAATTACGCCCCTCTATGTGTGTAATATATATACACTGTTAGTATCAATCATAATGAAGTATAAACAGTTCACATTCAAATGAAATTATGTGTTGAGTTAGGATAAAAACTTGTATCTTATAACTTGTACTGTAATTATGGCAAATCATAACCTAACTGTATATTATGTATGTTTAACCTGTAACACATTCTGCGCTTTGGGGACAAGGGGACAGAAAATTAATTCAATCAATCAATCAAAATATATACAAAAAGTTTTAAACCATATATACAGAGTAATTTCTTGCCCCTGAAACAGTCCCTTGGGCAAAACATGGCTGTGTTAGAAGCTGGAAGCTAAAGTGGTGACTAGAGTCTGCTCTTCTTAACTACCCACATTGGATCTTGCAAACTGTCGGCCGCTGAAACGTTCTCAGCCCAACCAACAAAGTTGAGGCAGTGTCCATCAAGAGCTACACGTTTAGTCCAGCAATTTTCCACTTTTTTCATTCCATATATCATCTGGGAAGGTAACTGGGTTCTTTCAGACTTGAGTGTAGACGGTGGTTTAGCGAGGGTGAAAGGTGCCCAGGGCAGTGGCGTTCCCCCCCCCCCTCATCTGCTCCTTCCCCGTGTGCCCCTTCCGTGAACTAAGTGTACAGCCCTTGATGGAGACAGCCCTAACTTTGTTGGTCTGAAATCTTTTTAGCGGCCCCTCGTAATGCTTGAGAGTGACAGTCAGACAACCAGAGGTGGAATTAGTCTAAAGATCAGTCTGTCCATATGACATGAAGTCCTGGGTATCCTCACCAAGGAGAATGCAAGGAATTTGGGTGGATCTAGCATCAGACTTACCAAATCTGACCTACCAACAGTCGGAGTTTCAGGATCTAAGTGTTTTTCTAGAATACTAGCATAAAGTGGTGTTAGTACGCCTAAAAAGAGGCATGTACATTTACATCAGATCTATGACTGGAATAAATGGACATGCCTAAATGTGGAATTTACCCACAAAGGGTATTTTAGAAGTAGCCCGTGCAAATGTTGGCCTCACTTATGACATGATCCCCCTTTAAATACCGCCTTTGCATGTACATGCAAAGCCATTGTAGCATATGATTACGGTATTCCTGGTTGTGCACATACCGTAACTATAAGTGTGCACTTAACCCACATAAATGGCAGGATTGTATATGTTCTGGAAGTGGTGCTTAAATGTCGGCATCCTGTTCTAGGAGACAGGGTTGATGGCGGGTGTCTGATTCTTTTCTCTTTAAACACAGACTGTAAATTCACCTGTCACTATCGCTGCCGGGCCCTCATCCAGCTGGACTGCATTGGGCCAAGTTACCAGAGCATTGACCAATGCGATGAAAATGAGCAAACCCTGGAAAAAGACACCAATGTGGTAAGAAGACCTGTAGACAAATATATATTTGTACTGTGTGAAACTCCTTCGTCGCAGCTTCAGCCTAGAGAGTTGCACGGGGACAGAAATCCCACCCATCCCCGCCCGTCCCCGTCAGGATCCTCTCCATCCCCACCCATCCCCGTCAGGATCCTCTCCATCCCACCCGTCCCCGCCAGGATCCTCTCTGTCCCAAGTTTCCAAGTTTCCAAGTTTCCAAGTTTAATATATATTTGATTGATCGCTTTATCAATTTCAAAGCGATTAACACATGTTTAAAATTACAATATTTAAAACGTACAAAGAACAAACAAACACGACAAAACAATTTAATTGCAGGACTAATTGGAAACATTAGGGTAAGTAGGGGGAGAAATTACAATATATTTGAGCAGAGTAAAAAAAACAAATAATGGAAAACACATATGGGTCCCGTCAGGATCCTCTCTGTCCCCACCCGTCCCCGCAAGAAATTACCTTCATCCCCATAAAAAGCAGCAATTACTTCTGACAGGATCATCAATTCCACAGTTTCTTTTGTGTTCGCGCTGCTGTTTTCCTTGTGGAATCTCTTTGGTGGAACCCTTTTTTTGTTTTCTGTTCAGGTAATTAACTTATAAACCCCTCTTTTACTAAGGCTGACGTGTCCATTATATTATATGGACGAACCCTGCTTCCAAAGCCTTCCATCCCCTTGGGAGCCCCGTTGGCTAGAGGGGGGTCCCCGTGGGAGTCCCGTGGGTTAGGGGGGATTCCTACGATCCCTGTTCCCATGCAGACCTCTACTTCAGCCGTGTACTGTCACATATTAATAAGACATTGGAACTGCGCAGGAGCTACGGGAATGTCTTAGCTACGAACTGTGGGGAAGCTCTCAAGACCTGCTGTCCCAGTTTCTCCCACCATTCCTTATAGCACATTTCTTGATGTACTGAGCAAATTCTACGAGTTTTGATTTGGCCTCTTATTGACATACGGCATTGCCATGGAATATTTTATCACTAATGTTGTGGGAGAAGCTGCATGCACAGCCATTGGCATGCTACTCTACTGCACGACTTTTTGCATCAATCCCCCCTCCTCACAGTACAACTATACCACTGACCTCAGAAAGAAACTGTTTTATGTCTGTTGTTTTGAGTATATTTTAATTATGTATGTTTACAATTGTGATACACCTTGAACTGTGGAACGGGTAGGAATAGAAATATTTTAAATAAATAAAACGATACTAGATCTTTTATATTTGTCTAGTTACATTCTCTATATTCTCGAACTGATGTTAATTAAAATAATGCTACGAGATAGGAAAGAATCTGTTGACACTTTTTTCCATCTTCAAAAATTTAATTAACATTACAATGTTGGAAATAATTCACCCTGAATTGACTCAAGGGGACTTGATTAATAACTCTAGGTTGCGATGTGCACTTAGTGAAAGCCCTTTAATGGAAAACTTAATGCTGTGTAGCCCACAGCTGGGTCCCTGCTTTTGTGATGCATCCCTTGATATTAAGTTCAGCCCAGAGGGCAGTTTTCTGTAGTAGCTGGTAATATGATTACCACAGTTTCCTGACTCTGCATCCATGTCTTGTGCTCAGGAAAGATCTGGTTGTCCCTTTGTAGAGGGGGAGAGGATGGCAGGCTGCTTGTCTGGAAACTGCAAGGGGGAATGGCATTCTAGTCTTGGAGCTGGGTTTTGTACTGGAATCTGATAAAGAGGCTCCTGAGAAAATGAAAGAGTCATGGGATAGGTGGCAGTTGTGTATTAGGAATTGGTTATTGGATAGAAAACAGAGGGTAGGGTTAAATGGTCATTTTTCTCAATGGAGGAGAGTAAACAGTGGAGTGCCGCAGGGGTTTGTGCTGGGACTGGTGCTATTTAACTTATTTCTAAATGATCTGGAAATTGGAATGACGAGTAGGTGATTAAATTTGCAGATGACACTAAACTGTTCAAAGTTGTTAAAACGCATGCGGATTGTGAAAAATTGCAGGCAAACCTTTGGAAATTGGAAGATTGGGCATCCAAGTGGCAGATGAAATTTATGTGGACAAATGCAAAGCGGTGCTCATGGGAAGATTAAACCGAATCACAGTTACCGGATGCTGGGGTCTACCTTGGGGGTTAGCGCCCAAGAAAAGGATCTGGGTGTCATCGTAAACATATACGATGAAACCTTCCGCCCAAGGTGCGGTGGCTGCCAAAAAAGCAAACAGGATGCTAAGAATTATTTAAAAAAGGGATGGTTAACAAGACTGTTATAATGCTCCTGTATCGCTCCATGGCGAGACCTTATCCGGAGTATTGCATTCAATTCTGGTCTCCTTATCTCAAGAAAGATATAGGGCTCCTTTTACTAAGGTGTGCTAGTGTTTTTAGCACACACAGGATTTTAGCACACGCTAAACCCGCGCTACGCTTCTAGAACGCACGCCAGCTCAATGCTGGCGTTAATGTCTAGCGCACGCGACAGTTCAGCACGCACTATTCTGCACGTTAAAACCCTAACGCATTTTTGTAAAAGAAGCCCATAGTGGCGCTAGTAAAGGTTCAAAGAAGAACGACCAAGATGGTAAAGGGGATGGAACTCCTCTCGTATGAGGAAAGACTAAAACGGTCAGGGCTCTTCAGCTTGGAAAAGAGACGGCTGAGGGGAGATATGATTGAAATCTACAAAATCCTGAGTGGAGTAGAACAGGTACAGGTGGATCGATTTTTCACTCCATCAAAAATTACAAAGACTAGGGGACACTCGATGAAGTTACAGGGAAATACTTTTAAATCCAATAGGAGGAAATTATTTTTTCAATCAGAGAATAGTTAAGCTCTGGAACGCATTGCCAGAGGTTGTGGTAAGAGCAAATAGCGTAGCTGGTTTTAAGAAAGATTTGGACAAGTACCTGGAAGAAAAGTCCATAGTCTTATTCAGAAAGACATGGGGGATGCCACTGCTTGCCCTGGATCAGTAGCATGGAATGTTGCTATTCTAGGGGTTTGGCCAGGTACTGGTGACCAGTGTTCCCGCTAAGCTGCGCTGGCGTGCGCTGGCGCACAAAATATTACATCGCAGCGCACAAGTTTCACGTCACAGCGCACACTCGAGCGGAGGTGAGAGGAAGCGGCGGCGGTCTGCCCTGATCGCCTAAGATGCAGCAGCGGCGGCTCCTTTCATGATCCCCGTAAATTACGGGGATGCCGCCGCTGCTGCATCTTAGGCGATCAGGGCAGACCGCCGCCGCTTCCTCTCACCTCCGCTCGAGTGTGCGCTGTGACGTGAAACTTGTGCGCTGCGATGTAATATTTTGTGCGCCAGCGCACGCCAGCGCAGCTTAGCGGGAACACTGCTGGTGACCTGGATTGACCACCATGAGAAAGGGCTACTGGGCTCGATGGACCATTTGTCTGACCCAGTAAGGCTATTCTTATGTTCTTATGTAAGAGGAAGGCCTGAACTTTAGGGTATTCTGGGCCCGAAAGCTCTTATGTCACTTTTCACCGTCTCCCATGTAGTCTGCCCTAGGCTGCCTATCTCGGATGAACCATGGAGCTAATCAGACTGCTGTGACCAGGGTTATGGAGTCCGAGTTGTAAGCAATTTTGGATGAAATGGGAATCCAGGTCGGTAAAAATGTACCAACTCTCTAACTCCAGCTTCAAAAAAACATTATAATATATGGTAAATTTATAATTTTATTCTTGTATATACTCATCTTTATCCTGGATCTAAAGTTATATATACCAGTACTTTTGATCCAGAACAAAAAATGTAAAATCTAACACCCCACCCCCTTTCACAAAATCGTAGCACAGTTTTTAGTGCCAGCCATGACAGTAACAGCTCCAACGTTCATAGGAATTCTAAGCGCATCAGAGCTGTTACCACCGCGGCTGGCGCTAAAAACCATGCTATGGTTTTGTAAAAGGGGAGGAGGGGTAATATCGGTAGGAATCGGAGTCGGAAAGTAGAAAAATAGGTTTGGTGTATTATGAAATATTAACCTCCTCTTTTACTAAGGTGTGCTATGCTTTTTAGCGCACAGTAAACACGCGGTAACGCGTGCATGTTATCCTATGGACGCGCGTGCACCTTAGTGAAAGGGGGCCTTAATGTTTGACCGAAGATGCAGAGAAAAGACTAGAAACGTGCTATTCCCAAACAGACTACTTCCTCTTCTTGTTCCTCTTTCCGTTTCTCCCTACAGTACTTCGTTTTATTGTTTGGCATAGTGTGAATCACTTTGATGTGTCTGTGGTGAGACTTGCAGTAGAACAAGTGCTTATACAGAAATAAATAAAATGTCTGATTATATTGCAGATAAATTTGCAAGCGCCTCCGCAACAGATCTGGTGATAAGTGGTAGAACTGTGTTCCAGACCTTTTCTACAGAAATTCAAGGCATTAACCACCCCCACCTCCCTTTTCTGAAGCCATGTTGGGGGTTTTTTTTAATCACCAGCTGCGGTGGTAACAGCTGCGACACTCATAGGAATTCTTTACGCTTCGGAGCTTTTACCGCCGCAGCCGATGATAAAAAACCCTAACACAGCTTCATAAAGAGGGGGGAAGGGGGTGTTAAATTAGTCCAATAAAAAGAAAATTGCCTTTATTCTTCCCATTTCTATTTATTTTAACATGCACACAATGAGCCAAGTTCGCTGCTAGGTAAAGAATGACATGGGGGACACATTTTTCCCCGTCCCCGCCAATTTTCCCCGCCATTTTTCCCCATCAATTTCCCTGTCCCATCCCCATTGGTTTTGTTATCGTCCCTGTCCCATTCCTGTAAGCCAGGGGTGTCCAACCTGCGGCCCCGTGAAATATTTTGTGCGGGCCCGGTTTAGGACAATGCAGTGTTTTCCTCTGCTGCCCCCGGGTGTTTACCGTCTTGCCGGCTCCCTCCTCTGTCTTACTGCAGCGTTTGTGTGGCCCCAGAAACAGTTTTTTCGGCCAATGCGGCCCAGGGAAGCCAAAAGGTTGGACACCCCTGCTGTAAGCTGTGCCTTAACCACACAAGCCTCAAATGCTTATGATTTTAAAGTGTTTGAGGCTTGTACAGATGAGGTTGGAGCTTTCAGAAATGGGGCAGGGACAGGAAAAGAACTCGCTGGAACGGGACAGGGAAAATTTGGCCCCCGTATCATTCTCTGCTGCTAGGACTTGACTTGCGAAGGCTATGCCATTCTGTGACTGCAAATAATTCCTCATTTATGGGGCCTCACTTATAGAATGCTCTCCCTGGAAATCTGCGATTTTGTATATCGCTCCCACATTTTCAACTACAGTAGTCATAAAGGTGTCAGGTCAAAAGCGCGCCGGAACAAAGGCGCGCCCAGACAATTGAGTGCAGCGCGGAGGCGCATGCCGCTCAAAATTACTGTTTTTAGGGCTCTGACGGGGGTGTGTGGTTTACTTAATAGACATCGCGCCGCATTGTGGGGGTGTTGTGGGGGGTTGTAACCCCCCACATTTTACTGAAAACTTCACTTTTTCCCTGTTTTTAGGGAAAAAGTTAAGTTTACAGTAAAATGTGGAGGGTTACAACCCCCCAAACCTCCCATAACGCCGGCGCGATGACTATTAAGTAAAGTGGGGGGGTTCCCCAACAAAACCCCCCGTCGGAGCCTCTTAAAACAGTAATTTTGAGCGGCACACGCCTCCGCGCTGCGCTCAATTGTCTGGGCGCGCCTTTGTCTTTCGCACCATTGTCTATGAACCAGTCATAAAAGCTTGCACAAATAGGTGTGTGTTTGAAAAATGTTTTGTTTATTGTACTAGAGATGGACACAGTACATCATCCTAGTGATGGTGATATGAGGATTTGAAGATTGTGTGTTTGTATTCATATGCTTTATTGTGCGAGTTATTTATTTATACATAGGCTATAACTGTATAAAATAAATAATGCTGGGTTTTACTAAACGGCGCTAGAGAATTTTAGCATGGGCCAGTGAGGTAAATGCTCCGCCGCTCATATATGAGCGTTGAAACATTTACCTCATCAGCCCACATTAGAAACCTTTAAAAGGAGCCCTAAATAAATAAAGTTCAGAAATTAAATACTGATTTTCTGTAAAACACAGCTTGGTAAAGAGGTCCCCCTACACTTTGGTACCTGAGGCGACGGAAGGCCGAGTGACTTGACCGAGGTCACAAACAGCATCAGTGGGACCTGGCTCGCTTGGTTCTCAATCTATTACTCAAGCCATTAAGTTCCTCCCCCACTCCACTATATTATGGCAATGAACAATATAACCAGCTCCAGGATGATTCACTGACAGATTCATGCCCCCAGGCTCCCACAGAACATTTATTTCTCCTAGGCCTGTCCCCTCTTTGTTCAATAAACACACTCTTCTCTAAGGGAACAGATTCTTTCCAGGGGGATGGGAAAGGATTTCCCTTCAAGGCCCAGAAGTCTGGTCAAGCATAGACACAGATAAGTGGTGCTCTGACTCAACTGAAAATACACATAAAGTTTCTGCTTTATCTTATCTATCTATATTCTCCATCTTTGCTTACATCCTATGCTGCTTACTAAAATGTTTTACCATGTATTGTGTTGACATTGTAAGTTAGCATGCATTGCAATACTTTGATTGTAATTTTAATATTTTTACTGCTGTAGTTGTCTAGTGCTTATATTTTATTTATTTATATTTTTAAAATTTATACACTGCTTAAATCTAAGTGGTGTACATATCAAACATACATAATTATAAAAACAAACAACATAATAACCAATCAGGTCAGTGAACCCGCTATTTGCAAAGTCACACTGCAGACTTCAGAGCATACCCTGAAGAAAGCCACAGCATGGTGGCTGAAACGTTGGTTTCTACCTGACAAAGATGCAGCGAGACCCGGAAACTTGCAACAAGCACAATGCTAGCTGCGGAAACCCTGAGAGAAAAGTGTCTATTAAATGTTGGAAATGCTTCTTGGTGCAAGTAGCGATGGATGAATCCGTTGCAGTAACAGTAAGACACTTGAGCAACTGGATACGTGATGGAAGGACGTTGAAGATGGTAGGAGTCTGATGAGCAGATAAGACTCTCATTGCCATATCAAAGGCAGACAAGATGCAAAAAAAAAATGTCATTTAACAGTACACTTCTCCCTCGTCATTCGCAGGGGATAACGGCAGAGCCGGACCGCGAATGGCGAAAAATCGTGATTATCCGGCTCTGACCCACCCCCCTGCCGCCTTCCCGGTCTTACCTGGTGGTCTAGAGGGCTTTCGGGGCAGGAGCGATCTTCCTACACTCCTGCCCCGTGCAGATCGCCATGAGGAAATGGCTGTAGGGAGTTCCCGACGTAGTCTCGAGAGACTACGGGAACTCCCAGCAGCCATTTCCTCATGGCGATCTGCACGGGGCAGGAGCGTAGGAAGATCGCTCTTGCCCTGAAAGCCCTCTAGACCACCAGGTAAGGCCGGGAAGGCGGCAGGGAAGGAAAAAATATGGGGTTTTTAAAAGTTTAGACTGTTTTTTTTATTTTCCCCCTCCCCAGAAAAAAAATCGCGATTATTTGAAACCGTAAATGGAGAAACCGCAAATGGGGAGGGGGAAGTGTAGTTCATTGAAATCCAAAAGCAGTTTCTGCTGGGTTTTTTAAATCATTGAATTCAGTTGCCAATTGTTTAAGATGTGTTAAGTTTTTATATATTGATACTAGCCTCAAATGTTTAGAGAATGAAATTGGGATAAAGTTTGACTCTGTCAGCTCTGTCCCCATCCCCACCTTGTCCCTTGCTCCATCACCATCCTGTCCCCATCGCGTAGACTCTGTGTCAGTCCCTACCTTGCAGTTAACCGTGGGTACCTATCCTGTGTCATTCTCTACTTGGAAGAAAGGCTCTTGCGATACCATTTGTATTTAGCCCTGTCAAGCCTACAGGTGCCATACTTCACAGTTGCTAAAAATGCTGTCAGATTATTTACAGGATCTGACATCCCCGATCATTCCTCGTATCTGTTGATGTCAATTCTAGGAACCATTGTTCTGTTCTCTTAGGCTTCCGCAGGTGGCATCATGATTGTAGCAGTTTTCCGGGTCTGTGTAGAAAGAATTGACAATTCAGCCATCATGCTGTGGCTTTCTTCAGGGTATGCTCTGAAGTCTGCAGTGTGTCTTTATATATAGTGGGTCCACAGACCCGATTGAGAACAGGGCAATTTGTGGGTTAGAAAATTGGGGGGGGGGGGAAGTTTGTTGGGCTGACCTAATTGAGAACATGGAAGTCTGTCGATAATGAATTTGAATTTTGGCGGGGGAAAGTTTGTGGACCCAATTTTTTTTTTTTTTAATTCTGGAGAGAGAGTGTGAGGTCCCACTGTTAAATTCTGTCAGAAAAGAGGCTGGAACTTTTGAGATGGAGGAAAAAGGCGTTTGTCCTCGGCCCCAGTCCTTTTTGCACTAGGTTTCTTTTGGATGAGAGTTTGCCATGCTTTGTTTATGGAGAGCCCTTTATCTGCATTGAAGTTATTGGGGTGTCTTGCAATTTCTATTGCCTCTTTGATTCTTCTGGGCCACCAGTGGTCTTCTTTCTCCAGGACTTTTGTCACAGACATGGCAAGACCTGGAAAACTGCTACAATCAACTATTGTTCTGCTCTCTCCCGGTGCTGGATATGCAGAAGGATAGGAACTGTATTAATCCTGGGGAGAATAGGATACTTTGCAGCTTGGACCAGCATAAGAATGATGAAAGATGACATTGTACATAAGCTTTTGAAACCTCAGACTGCTGCTGCAGAAGCCATTTGATCATAGCTCTTTTAAACTGGAGTGAATGGTGCCACCACACTGGGCCCTGGCAGTAGGAGCATTGGCTGAGATGGTTGCATCACAGGACCACCAGTAAGAAGAGGAGGAAAAGCAGATCCATTCATGTACCACTCTTTTTTCCTCACCCTTTCTGAGATGAAAAATTTGCTGGTTTTTCCCCTAAAATAGCTGAACATGTTCTATGTAACAGTAATTTAAAAAAATATAGGAAACTAAAATCCCAGAGACTGATTTTTTTTCCAATTGCAAAGATTGATTTAATCAAGTTTTTCCAGTCTTTCTGTGTTTGACATACATCCTCAATCTGTTCCATTTCCTCTTTGTTTATTTTTCATCTTTTCAAACAGTCTTTTTTTTTTATATTGAAGTATTGCTCCTTGTCTTCTCTTTCTCAAGCAGACACCCTCTCTCTCTTCCATTTGTAAATTTTTTTTACTTCTTTTCCTCTCCTCGCACTCCCCCCTTCCCCTTTTTCTGGACTCACAATTAGAGAATGACACTGGGACCGTTTACCATGGTAAACCGCGGTCACCGCAGTAAATCCACAGGAATGGAGACATTTGCAACTGGGTTACCGCAGGAATGGGGACAAGACCTTTTACCGCCCCGTGGGAGCGGTGAAAAGTCTTACTCCTGTGGTTTAAAAAAAAAAAAAATTGCACCTGTTTCAGGCTCGGCATCTCCTCCCCAGCTCCTCTTGCGCCTATTTTACCTTCAGGAGCCAGCCATGCCACAATGAAGACAGAAGGAACCCAAAACCAAAGCCTGAGACCAATGTGATTTGAAGAATAAAATTACCAGACAACAAAAGGCAGGAAAAAAAATGTATTTTATATTTTGTGATTAGAATATTTCAGATTTGAAATATGTATCCTGCTAGAGCTTGTATTAGACATAACTAGGGACCACAAAACCCAGGCTGTGCTTCTTTAACTTAGCTTAGGGTTTTCTCTGACCAGGGGGCAGTTGCCCTAGTTGCTCTCCCCTAACACTATTCCTGTCATGTGTGACTGTGGTATTCTGTTAGCTTGATTTTTCTATGTAGCATTCTGTAGAAATTTGGTTTGTTCAGTTTTCACAATAGTGGAGGGGATATTAGTGAAAGGGAGGGGAGACAAGGGTTTTGTTGATCCTTGCTCTGTATTATTTGTGTTTATAAAATGACAATTGTACAGAATAGTCTCTTTTTATACTTTAATAAAATAAGTTCAGTATAAAATCATAACTATTCAAGGCTTGTGCGGATGGGATATGACAGTTTGCAGGACGGGGACCAAGCTCATGGGGACAGGATGAGTTCACGGGGACGGGGCAGGAATGGTGATAAATTTTTTTCCCCCGTGTCATTCTCTACCCACAATTACCAATCCAGCCTGCACACCCTGTTCTTTCAAAAGTGTCCTTCACTGAAGGGGCGATGCTCAAAACCTAATGCTTGCGCTAAAGATGTTAAATGCGGTCATATAGTACCCTGCAGCAATACTTGAAAAGAAAAGAAAAAAAAATTAAAAGCTGTCAGTTGCTGTGACGACCTTCGCCACCTACTCGAGAGTGTAGGCTGAGTCCTCACAGTTACTCTGATCAGTCGCAGCCTACCCACAAGTGTAGGCCAAGTATCCTGGTCCCTCTTGGACTCTCACTTTGGTCACTACCAAGTACCCTAGACTCTCTAGTCACTCTGGCTACATCTGAATAGGTTGGCTTACCGAGTGTTAGGCAAAAAGCCAGCATTCATCTCCAGGGAGCTCATGACAAGCTCTTCTCTTCATGGAAAGAGTCCAGAAGTCCTTTGGAAGCCCCCGTAGTCAGAGTGAGTCTAAAAATCATCATCAGAATAAAGTCTTTTCCCCTCCTGTGGATAGTCTTTCATCCGCCAGGCTGGTTCCAACTTCCCTTCTCTGTCCACTTTTCTCCAAGAGTCCTTTATGCTCCAAAACCAGTCCTAGTGTGGGACTAGGAATCCTGGTCAAACCCAAACTGTCTTCATGTAAGGACTACCATGACCCGCAAGAGAGTTGTGGCACCCTTTTTGTGAAGTTCACAGCAATACCCTGTAAGGTGCCATTTCTGGATGGCCAGTCCATCACTTTGTGTTCTAGGCAGAGGATTTCCATCCATTATTTTAGTGGCTCCCATACACTGAATTCTCTCCAGTGCTGCCTTTAAAAATGTGCAAATGGAAAGACCAATGTGCTGGGCACTGTCATTAGTTGCATCATTTGGCCTTTGTCTTCAGCTCCTGGAGCATTCATTTTTCAACCTCCAAATGAAACTTATTGAACTCCAAGGCAGCCTTTAAATCTTTCAGCAAATGAGGAGAGTGCTGGAGTCTTGGCGAGAAAGATGGGCTTTGGTTTTAGGGAGAGTTACAGATTTCCCCAAGGGAAGACTAGGCAGTTACTATCCCTGACACATCTCACACTTTTTAACAGTTTTCCGTGTGTTTAAAAGAATGAGGACCGGTTCTGCATTTTCCATGTGTCTTCTTAAGGCCCGCATTGGCTCTGGGTGGGGGGGGGGGGGGGGGTAGCGCGCGCCCCCCACGCTACGTTTCCTGTTCGGACGCCCCACCCAGGCAGCTGTTTTGGCGGTGAGATCAGCTCGAGCCCGGCTGACGTCACCGGAACGCCCTGGCTCCCTCTTCTGCCGCAGCAGAGCCGAGCGCCTTTCAATCTTGCAACGGACGCCGGGTAGCGCGAGGCAGCAAAAGGAAGCGGCGGGCGAGCGGCCTTTGGGGGCATGTGCGAGGTGGAGACGGGCATCCCGGCCTTCGAGATGACGTGGAGCAGCACCACGAGCAGCGGCTACTGCAGCCAGGAGGACGAGGACTCGGAGCTCGAGCAGTACTTCACGGCCCGCACCTCCTTCAGCCGCAAGCCCCGCAAGGAGAAGGTGAGAGGGGAGGCGGGGAAAAGGCGCCAGCGGGGGGCGCTAGAGAGGCCATTTTTAAAGGGTGCAGAAAAGTAAACAAGAAGAGAATTACATTACCTTAATTAGGATCAATTGTAAGTTCTTGTTAAATTGTGTTTATCTGTTGTGAAAACTGCCCTCAATATCTACATTACTTGTAAATCTAGTTTCTTGTCATTTCGTATTAAACTTTGTTTAATTGATGTGAACCGCCTCGAACTCCCTGGGTATGGTGGTATACAAGAATAAAGTTATTATTATTACATTAGTGGTTTCTATTCCGCCATTACCTTGCGGTTCAAGGCGGATTACATCCAAACTAAAAACAAGAATTACATTTCAACTTTGAAGTAATAGAATAAACGATGAGATAAAATGTTAAGGGAGAATTATGGGTTTTAGATAATGTTTGGTCATTAGAAAAAAATTTGAGAGTACTAAGGGTTTCTATATGGTTCAGTCGATGATCTGAAACAGTCAAAGCATAGAATTTTGTTTCTGCAAATTGGCACTTAAGGAAATAAGGTTGCAGAGCGCAGTGGTTAATGCTACAGCCTCAGCACCCTGAGGTGGTGGGTTCAAACCCCGTGCTGCTCCATGTGATCCTGGGCAAGTCACCTAGTCCCCCCTCCCCCATTGCCCCAGGTACATTAGATAGATTGTGAGCCCACTGGGACAGACGGGGAAAAATACTTGTTAATTTAAACAGTTCTTTTTTTTTTAATTCTTTATTCGTTTTTAAACTGTCATCAAGTGTACAGAAATCATAATAAACACTATTAATTAGATCACTTGTATCCTATAAATATAAATGCAACCCTCCCCCCAAGCCCATTATTCATTATAAGATCATAAACCCTTCCCTTCTGAGCTCAGAACAGTATAGAAAATTGAATAAACAATCAGAATTTAGGAAGTTGGTTGGTTGGGCTGAGAACTTTTCTGCACCCCTTTGTAGTTGGAATAAACTGCTACTGTATATGTGTAAGTGGAATTCATCGCTGTTTAACATGGGTAACAATTTTACCTCTTTTACAAAACCGTAGTGCGGTTTTTAGTGTCAGCCAGGGCGGTAACGCCTCTGAGGGTCATAGAATTCTGTCAGCATCGCAACTATTTTGTGAAAGGGGGGTTTAGTGTTGAAAAAGGAATTTGTAGTCCATTAATTTTAAAATACAGTTGAATAAATAATCATTTTGTGAGTTAGCTTATGTCATTATTTTGCTTTTCCTTACGCATCTTTTTATTTCATGTAGGATAACTCTGTTTTAAGGGATATGGTTATGCAAAGTAACTTCATATTACAGAAAATGTACAATGATGATCTCTCTATCACTACAATGCAATAACCATGCTAGAAATAAAACTTGTGATTTAGATTCTAGTACCAACTGCAGTCCTTTAGGCTTTTTGTAGAGGGGAGAATCAATATCCGACTTGTGCCTGGAAAACTTGTGCCTCAAGTGTCTGGGGGTCACGTCCACAATCGCCTTCATCTCTCACCTCCTCCAGCACCGGACACAACCGCCATCTTACATCAAGCAGTCACCGCCAAAAGAGGTGCTGAATTTCACAAGAGTTCATTAGATTAAATACACACGCACAAGCCGCACTGCCTCCAATGGTTACCTTACATTCTGGAACGTTGCCCACCTCATTGCTGTAACCTCACGTAAGTGCTTTCCTGCGTTTTTATGCGATTGTCCTCTCCACTCCACTTCATAATCGCGTATAGATGCAGGAAAGCGCTTGCATGAGGTTATAGCGGTGAGGTGGGCAACGTTTCTGAACAATGGCAACATACCAAGAGCCTCAAAATAGTATCTAGCAGGCCGCATGTGGCCTGTGGGCCACGAGTTTGAGACCGCTGAGCTATACTGTACTTCAAAATATTTGATAAACTGTCAAATGTTAATAGTAGACACTGAATGATAATTTAAAGGCTGATGCAGAAAACCACTTGCCGATGGAGAAATATATTGTTTCTAAAGTGAGCACAAGAAAGTTTTGCCTGCCGTTGGGGTTAAACTAATAAGTAAATTTGAAGCAAACAGATCTTGCATCCTGTACGCACATCCTTATTTGTGCACAAAGGGATTAGAGCAGAGAGCAGGTCTCTTCTTTGCAGGGCAGTGGCTCCAAATGGCTGAGTTTGTCACAGTGAACATCAGCGCTAAGTCGTGTGGCGTATGATCTAGATCTTGTAAATATAATGCCAAGTAGTCCTTGGCATTGTGCCAGAGAGCTTAATTTTGAGGTTCATAAAATGTAAAGTATTGGAAAGGTGTGCTTGAAAATTCCTTTTAATAAAGCCTGTAGCACCCAGTATGTTAGGAAATATTTCTGTATCTTTGTGCCATATTTTCTTGGTCTCTGGCTTTATTCATGTTCACTTGGTATAATACATTTAGTTTAAAGATCAGAAACAATTTGGTGTTTCATACATGTGATGCTAGGGGAAATACAAGGGGGCTGGGATTGAGAGGTATTAAAATTTATTTATTCTATACCGTTCTCCCAAGGGAGCTCAGAATGGTTTACATATAAAATATAATAAAATATGGCAGGGCTGGAAATATTTAAAGAATTGAATGGGCAGATGAGGAAAAGAGGGGATTGGAATACTACGGAAGGGTGATGAGGTAATTTGAGATGGAGGTAGGTAGGATGTGAAGATTTGAATCTCCACAGTTTCTAATGGAAACTTGTGCTATTGAGTTTGAAAAGTTGTTCATGTTTCGCAGCAGGGCCAGGGAAGATTGTAAAGGAGAGAGGCAAGGTGAAAGGGGAAGAGGGTTTGGAAGAAAAAAAGAAATGATGCAGTTAGAATACAAGAGTAACTAGGGCTACAGAGTTAGGAAATGGAGGTAGAGTGGGAGCAAGAAATCCAGTGGTAGAGAAGCATGAAGATCTGGGATGTGGAAGGGAATGTACATGCTGGAGATAGTGTTGGAGAGTGTGAAAGTAGGAATGAAAAGGCCAGAAGTGAACAAATTTGATGTGTTAATTGAAAGGAGATGTAAGAGTTAGATGTGGTGATAAGGGGGTTAAAGAAAGAGGATGTTGAGTTGTGTGAGAATCGCAGGATGATAATGGGAGCATGAGGGCAAATGATTAGGGATTAAAAGTCGGAGCAAGGATAATGGGACTGGTCGAACTTGATAAGGGATGACTGGAGATGATGGAATTAGCAGGGTGGAGACAAGGCAAATATTTGAAACAGGGTTAGAGTAAAAGGTTAGGGAAGTGTATTACTATGAGGAAATGGGGAGGATGGAAATATTGGGACAAGGAAAACTGGAGGGTGAAAGCAACACCTGCAAGGGTGGTAGACAGGTGGATATAGTAGGTTTTGGGGGAGTTTTGGAGGGCTCACCATACACTGAAAAGGGGGGTTATGGTGAAATGTGTAAGTTCACAGCTGTTCCCCACTGCTCTGTTGGCATGTCTGTGTGGCTGGTCCATTAAAATGCTAGCCCCTCATGTCTAAATGGGCTTATTTCGGATGTTTTGGTTTAGAAAAATGGCCAAAAATGATAAGACAGCCTAATGGAAAATACCTGCTTACTATTCAGTGTATTGTAAATCGCTTTGATATCTATGAAACAAAGGAGGTATATCAAATAAAGATGACTATAACCAGTAATATAGATGTGCAGGAACACTTATGGATATCATAGGGTATAAGCAAAGATGAAATACACAGATAACAGCGTAACAGGAGTTAAAAAATGAGACTACAGTAATATAACAAAGTTGAATGCAAAGTCAGAAAGTTGCTCACATTTAAAAGGTGCACTTGAAACCATTTGAAATGGACGTATCTTTGATAATGCTAATATAGCATCCCATATTCAGTTTAAAGGAATATAATTTTGTTCTCTCTTCAAAATTTTAAATAAAATTCTTTTTTCTTTAATGTGTACTTTAAATTCCTTAAAATAACTTGCAAAACAGACTCTCCAGTAAAAATTGGGGGGGGGGGAGAAATTGCTAAATCAATTCTAAACTTTCAGAAAATTCATAACATAAAATTTTATCTGTATACCGCAAAACCTTACAATTTTATGCGATTAACAAGATAAAGAGAACTAAAATAGAAAGCATCAATCCTCAAGAATTTTACAAATAAGTTTTCAATAATTTCCTAAAGTGTTAATAAGAAATAGAGCTGCCTAGAATCCAAAATTGTGGAAGAAAGGTGAGCTTAAAGGTATGTTTGTGTTCTTCCCGTGTTGTCTTCGGTCACTGCATGATATGACTGCTGCCTGTCTAATTATTTTGCGTTCTAGCCATAGTAGCCTGATCACTTGTAAGCTATTCCTTATTTGTTGGCCTTATTGCCTTCCTTGTTGATTCCCAGTCTTTGTTTAAATAATTTGAGCATATACTGTAACATAACACTAATCTTCAAACACACAATTTCAATGTAAGAACTGCATAAACATCCAACCCTCCCTCTCTCCACCCTACCAACTATATTACATAAATAAATAACTATGTCACATAAGGTGCACTGAATTCTGAAATGTTCATGTCTAATTGAGGAATCTGCTTTGGGCTGTGGGTATCATTGCATTCCAAAAGGATCTCAATTTTGGCAAAACTGAGACTCTATAGATGCTAAATCTTTAATAGAGACACCTTCTAAAGATACTACTGTTATCGGAATATGCCAATGCGGGAGACTCTATGAAAATTGTATTCCCTGCCTTCCCATCAGGATGGCTCAATGTGAAAAGCCACAGTATCCCTTTTGGTGCTGGAAAATCATGAAACTGTATTAAATAATAACAGGCTACAGTCTCCAATTGCATTTCCACATAGCGGAGAAGCGAGTGCCCAGTGCTGCCCAGAAGAAGCAGGTCTTTGGATAAGTCTAAAATAATCTAATCTAATCTAATCCTTAGGTTTGTATACCGCATCATCTCCACATTCGTAGAGCTCGACGCGGTTTACAGTAGGAGAAATAGGAAGGAACTACAACAGAGGGTTAGAGGTAGAAGTGTGAAGCAAATTTAGAGGACTTGGGATGCCAAGATATAAGAGTTTCCTTGATTCCTAAGTTGAAGGGAGACTTACATTTTTTGAGAAAAGCCAGGTTTTCAGATGTTTGCAGAAAACTTGGAGAGAGCTCAAGTTCCGAAGAGGGGAGGTAAGGTTGTTCCAGAGCTCAGTGATTTTGAAGTGGAGGGAGGTCCCTAGCTTTCCTATGTGGGAATAAATGACCAAGAGTGGCATGAGGTGGGAAAACGATCTCCCAATCTTAATTTAGTGCAATAGGTGTGTCATTCTGGACAAGCAGGTAATCTCCCCATGGCCCTGAACCTTTGCAGAAGGAAACCACTCTGGATTTTTTCTGCAACCTTCCTACTTCAGAGAGCTCTACTGCCACCTACAGTTTTTCCATTCTGAATGCTAGCCTGAAGGAGTTTCTGCTCTGCTCTTTTCTTTATTTTATGCAAGTTCATTTTGGATGTTCTTTGGTTTTTCAGTGCTTGGAGCTTCCTTGTTTGTGGGGTCAGCTCTGCCTGCTTGGAGAAGAAGCAGACAGTGATCTGCAGCTGACAGGCTAATCCCTCTTGTGGTACCTGGTTTTGTTTTTATTTATTCAAATTGTCAAAATATAAACAAGTAAATCTACTTGAATACAGCTTAGAAATGTGATAAAATAATACAAAGAAAAAAACTGGTTGGTCAATACACAGCCAATCTTACTAGGAAAACAATATTAATTTAATCCACAATATGTATATGATCCAAGAATAAAGAAAACAATAAGAAGAATTATACTTATATCATTAGGACAGAGTAGAAAGAAGAAAGACAACCCTCAGCAGCTGGTTCATTAAACTGCAGGTAATACTATTGAACCAATAGTCGCGCCTCCCCCCTCTCTAGCCACAACAAACTCTGACAATTGTTTCTATTTTAAAAAGGAAATATTTCCTCTCTGAGACACAGCAATTAGCAGGAAATTTCGAAATAAAAAATGCACCCAAAGCCAAAACCCTTGGTCTATAGACCAAAAAGTATTTTATTCTCTTCTGTATCACTTGAGATATGTCCGGAAACATTTGGATTATTGAACCAAAAAAGTATTATTCATATGTAAAGTAGGTTTGAAGAATTACTAAGTACTGTAGTCCAGAAATATTTTTTTTCAAGCTGAGGCAAATCTGATCAATTAGACATCTAATAACATGGAATGCTTTACAAATCCTTCTGATTGTCTTAGTGATCTCACATTTGAGTTACTGTAATTCTGTCCTAAAGGGTATCTCTGAGAAGGACATGAGCCGCCTCCAGCTCATACGGAATACAGCAGTTAAGCTTGTTATTAGATTGCTGTGAATTTTGATCATGTGAGCCCATTGCTACCAATCAAATTTAAAATACTTTTAAAGGATAATTTTGTTTTTTCAAGCATCATTTTTCTATCTACACACAATTATTCCTTCAGGTGCCATCGGTTCACCAGGTCTCCACCACTTCCCTTAGGAATACATGGTGGCCGGTTGTGGATCTAGTTCTCTGGAATAAGCCACCAAGTACTCTAAAATATCTCCTCATTAATAAGGTGTAAGCAGCAACTTAAAAAGCTTATTTGTTTCCAATTGCTTTTCCAGAGGTTGACTGCTGGGCCCTGTGGGTTGGTTTTTGAACTGGGAGCCAGAAAAATTGTCTGGGAGATTACATTTTATTTTTCTTTCTTTTAAGTAATTGGTGTGTTTTCTTTTTTGTTGTAAACCAGCGTATGAATATTGAATCCCTAAGCGGATAAAGAAATAAACCTGAATCTGAACCTAAAAGAACAGTACCATTTAGAGTTTTGATTTTCCGAGTGTACACTTGGAGAACCTAAATAGCTAAAGCCACAGAGGAACAGGAGTAGGCAAGTGTCAGTGTCCTCCTGGCAAAATACATAATCAGTCAAATTGCCTCTGAACTATGAAAAAAATAGTAACACTTTAAAATATTTTAATGGCATCCTATGACTTAACTTGAGCAGTGGGACAGTAAACAGAATATGGATGAAAATTTCCTCTCATCTTCAGGTGCTCATTCAGGTATACTGTATTTGTTAGATACAGGATCTAGTTTCTCATGATGCTGGAAAGCATGTGGGCAGATATTGGAGGTGGGGGAGCTTTATCAGGTAAGTCTGAGGAGGACTATTTTGTTTATTGCTGAGCAAAGGAATCCTTTTAACTAATTGCACGTAGAGTAAAAGAAAATCTATTTTCCTACATAATGATAATTGAAAGCTACCAAGGTATCTCAAGAAATTGTTGCTTTTGGATAGTTATGGGAAAGATGGCTTGTCCTTTTACTTTCCCAGGCCAAGATGGGGGGTAGCT
The DNA here is from genome assembly GCF_902459505.1 of Geotrypetes seraphini. Taxonomy (NCBI): domain Eukaryota; kingdom Metazoa; phylum Chordata; class Amphibia; order Gymnophiona; family Dermophiidae; genus Geotrypetes; species Geotrypetes seraphini. The sequence continues at coordinate 45,748,995 of NC_047100.1, forward strand.
GCAGTGCCCTTTTCCTGTTGCTGAGAAATGACATGAGAAAAGGGAAGTTGGAAAGTGTCTGTATCCTGTGGAAAGGGCTTGGGAGGAAATAGGACAGGGTGGGTCTGCCTGCCCCAAGAGAAAGTTTGTCCTGCTGTAAGAACACAGACATCCGGTTGGCAGAACAAAGGACAATGGTCTTTCTCTCCCTTGCACTCCCCCTCCCAAAAAAAGGGTCAGGGTATCTTTATCTAACTCTACCACTCCAGAAACTGCAGAGCAGAGTTAATTCTTATGTATATATGCAACCTGCTCAGAATTGGAGACGGTGCAGGATATAAATATTTTTAAATACATGAACACCAATTAGTTTTTAGAAAGAGAGAAACCTGAAAACAGGTATTTTTAAAAGCAAAATTTGACATATGCGCAGAGCTGATTTGGGGAAGCCTGAACAGCTGAGCGGCAGGGGAAGCCCCAAAGCAGCCTCCTACAACTCAGCTGTTGGGGCTTTTTTCTTTTAATGATACAGATGTGCATGTGTTACACATGCACAATATCTGTCCCATCAACCCCCCCCCCCAAAAAAAAAAAAATGCAAGCTTACACCTGACCCCTGAACCGACCCTTCCCCACTTTCCCAAATCAGCAGGAGGGATGTCCATTCCTGCTGCCACCGTGAACCCCTCCCCTTCCCCACTCCCCTTCCAAAAAAAAAATAAAAAATTGGCAGCAGGGTTGCCCACTCCCTCATGCCATCGGATGCCCCCCTGGGCTCCTCAATACCCACCGAACTTGCCTGTACCTCCTCGCAGGCCTTCCCCTTCCCAGTGCATCCCGGGATGCATGGGGAAGGGCCTAAAGCTCCGATTGGCTCGGATGCCTAAGGCCCCTCCCCTGGGTCCTTAGGCATCTGAACCAATCTGGGCCTTAGACCCATTCCCATGCATCCCAGGATTCACCAGAAAGGGGACGGCCCACCATTTTTAAGCAGCGGGCCTGCAAGCATCTCCTGCTGTCATCTAGTTTTGAGCTATGGGAGAGGTTCGGGGGGGGGGGGGGGGAGCCTCTAGCTAGACTTGGGTTTTCCAGGTCGGTAATACCAATCTGATTCTGGCATGAAGTTTCAGCCATTGATTGGATGGCTGATTTTAATATCAATGACCTCATTTGCATATCAATGTATCAAAACTACACTCTCAAACCATTTGCAGCACGGCAGACGGAAACCACCAAGCGTATAGTTTAAAGGCCACCATGTTCTAACCCGGAGCTATAATGAAAGATCACCTTTACGTTCTGAGGCAGCTTATTAGAAGTGAAACGCTAGCCATCATCCATGTGTGATGTGCTTTTTTCTTTTTAAATGAGCATTGCTCCACTGTGATCATTTGAGCACTAGTTGCTTCCCGGTGTGTTGTTGGCAAATTGGAGACCCCTTTGCATTGTACACGGCTTTTTCTTGGTGAAATATTACACGAGGAGGTTTTTCATGCCAGTGATTTAAGTTTACCCCGCTTATTTACAACTCTAACAGTTGATTCGGTGGAGGAGGGGTTCTGAGACTTTTTCCTACCGCGTGGTAATTTTCACAGTAACTGCCTTTAAACTATGCGCTTGGTGGTTTCCGTCTGCCACATTCCCAGGGAATATAGAAATATCTTTTAAACAGCCCCGCATGTTTTACATGGTTTATGCGTTTGCTGTGCTGTAAATGGTTTGAGTGTGGTTTTGATATTATTGTTTTTCTCAAGTAGGCTTGTGTTTGTTGGGCATATAAATCACGCGGTGAGCCATTTTGTGCATTGGGTTGGCAAATTCAATCAGTCACTAAACTGGTCAAACCAGTTTTGTGACGATTGGGGACACTCTAGCCCTGTGTTTAAAAAAAGACTCCAGAGCATATGAGCCACCTTTTCCAAAATAGAGCCCTATGCTCCTAGGGTGAAATATGCCTACATTACTCCACCAGGACATGCCCTCCAGCTCGACAACTATCTTGCTCCCATTTCCTACCACCTTTGTAATAACCTACCCTCACACATCAGATCCTTTGAGGGACATCTAAACTTCTGGAAAGCTATAAAAACCTACATCTTTGCCGAACCCTATTCACTCAAACCATCCTACCCTATCGCTCTATATTAGCCTCTGCAGATCACTTCATGGACCAGGGGTACCCATACATTCCGGGGTTTTTTCCAAGAGGTCAAGGCAGACTACTTTATGCAATGTCACCTTAGTAACAACTACACAAAAATAGACAAATATACCCCCTCCCTTTTTACTAAACCACAATAGCGGTTTTTAGCACAGGGAGCTGCGCTGAATGCCCCGTGCTGCTCTTGACGCTCATAGGCTGCTTGCACTAAAAACCGCTGTTGCAGGTTAGTAAAAAGGGGTACATAGTGCAAAATATAGACAGCAGACATAAATTCCCAAAAATGGACACATTTTGATCACTAAATTGAAAACAAAATCATTTTCCTACCTTTGTTGTCTGGTGATTTCATGAGTATCTGGTTGCACTTTCTTCTTCTGACTGTGCATCCAATATTTCTTCCCTTCTTTCAGCCTCCTGTATGCTTCCTCTCCTCCAAACCTCATTCCCTCCAAGTTTTTCTTCCTCTCCCCTGCCCCCTTCTTTCTTTCTATTTCCCTGCCCCTTTTTCTGTCTGTCTTTCTCTCTCCATGCCCCCTTTCTTTTTGTTTCCATCTTTCTTTGCCTCCCTGTAACAAATAGTGCAAAGTACTTATTGAGCTAAGGTTGCATAAGACAGAAACAAAATATTATACACCTGGTAATGGATTGTTAGCTACGCTTGTAGAAGCAGGTACCAGGGCTTCTGCACAACTGGGCAGATAAATTTATTTCCAATATACAATCAAGTATAAAAAACTTAGCTTAATTTGTGAGGATGGATGTAGAGAATTTACCGTACTTCTCTATTAACTTGTCTGTCATGTGAAGCTTCAGTTATCCTAGTTTTTGCCCCCTCTTTCCACTTTCATCCTGGTGTGGTAGGGAGGATGGTACTTTTGTACACATTAGGGCATGGATCGTTTCTCTCCACCCCTCTTTCCCTTGTAACATACGTGCAGATTCTAATAGGTTTATTCTTAACAGGGCTGTGGAGTCGGTACACAAAGCCTTCCCTTTATTTATGGTATCTCCATTTTGACTCTTTATATAACTGTATAGGAGTTCGCGGAGACAGGGGACAAACTTTGTCATTCTCTAGGTGCACTTTCATAAAATATATTACATTTTGTAATCAAAGAACTTGATATCAAAATACATTCTAAAAGTAAAACATATCCTGAATTAAATCTGTGAAATAAGAAATTTCAGCATTATATTATTTGAATGACATACAATTTAACTCTATTAGGAGTCTGAATTGGAATCAGCACATTTTCTCTGACTCCCAACTCCCACGGCCCAAAAATTGCTTCACACTCCTCGGCCCTGGTTCTTAAGGTAAATTATGGTTCTAGAAATCAGCCATTCATTTTTATTGCTGCACAGCCTTAAATAACCACAGTGTGTTTTTAGCATCAGTCACAGCAGTAACAGCCCCGTCACTCATAGGAATTCCTTGAGCATCGAAGCTGTTACTGCTGCAGTTGGTGCTAAAAACCACGCTACAGTTTTGTAAAAAAAGGGGGGGGGAACATTTGAGGGTCTGGAAGATGAACTCTGAAGCTACATTTGTGCTTTTGCTGATGCAACTCAAGTTATTGATATATCTAAATCTATAAGATTAATGCCTTTTTTAAAGATTGTTGGCGGTATATAAGGATAAAGTTATTATTATTATTATTATTATCCTGTGTAATTATAGGTTGAAAAAAGTTTGATTTTAGACTTTGCTTCACAGGAGTTTCTTAAAAGCGTTAATCCCCTAATTCTTGTCCCTAGTTCTGCTTATGTGGTTGCTTTGGCATTGGTGAGAGAGGAAATGGTTCTCAGCAGTGTGCAGGGGTTTCTGATTGGATAGTGATGATGTCATCTGCATCAACCCTATACACTCCCTACTAGGGAAATTGAGGTCAGCAGAAAGTAAGTCTGATGCAACTGAGTGCAAAAAGGCAGTGAAAAAGACAAGAGAGATCTGAATATTAGAGGCAGTAATCAGAGATCTCAATTTAATTTACTGACACTGCTTATTTAAATCCTGACAGGGTCTTTTTTTTTCTGGCCATTATTTTAGAATCCTATATCTCGTGGTCTTCATCATAAGGCTTATGAGGACAAAGATCTCAAGCTGTATACTTTGGAGGAAAGGCGGGAGAGGTGTTTAAATACCTATGTAATGTAAATACGCATGAGTCGAGTCTCTTTAATTTGAAAGGAAACTCTGCAATGAGAGGGCATAGGATGAAGTTAAGAGGTGATAAGCGCCAGAGTAATCTAAGGAAATACTTTTTTACAGAAAGGGTGGTAGATGCATGGAACAGTCTCCCAGAAGAGGTGGTGGAGACAGAGATTGTGTCTGAATTCAAAAGGGCCTGGGATAAGCATGTGGGATCTCGGAGAGAGAAAGAGATAATGGTTATTGCAGATGGGCAGACTAGATGGGCCATTTGGCCTTTATTACATTACATTAATGACTTTTATTCCGCCTGTACCTTGCAGTTCTGGGCGGATTACAAAAGAAACTAGCTGGACATTTCCAGGAAAATTACAATTTAGGGTTTTGGATTACAAAAAGATGACTGGACAGTTCCAGGAAATTTACAGTTTGGGGAGCTGTTTACATGATTGAGACTTTGAGGAGAAAGAATTACGGAGAGGGAGAGACTTTGAGGGAGAATTTGTAAGGAAGGAGGAGAACAGGGGGTAGAGTTAAGACATCTGGATAAATTTTTTGAATAGCAGGGTTTTAATTTCTTTTCAAAAGAAATAAATTGGATAAGATAAGGGAGGGTGGGATTATGACGGATAATATATTGATAGTTGTTATTTATTGATATATGGGTGGGAGGGATGGGTTTCTTATATAATTATTTATTTGGAATAATACAAATAAGAATGTCAAGTGATGAATTAAGGTATTTCTGAATGAATGTTGTACACTTGTAATTTTTGAAAATGAATAAAGATTGGAAAGATCACAGCAGACTTAACTTTAATTTCTGGTGGAATTCACTTTGTCATCTATACAAAATGGAATGTTCAATAGCAATACAAAATGGAAATTATAACAGGTTTAATAAAATATGGGAGCCATTGACATTGTTTTGTGATGAATAAACACCATTTTCTTAACATAAATTATGAATGGAAGGGAAAGGGGAGGGATTGTATAAATGAAGAACTAGGTAAAAGAAATTATCCCAGGACAAGCAGGCAGGTATTCTCACTAGTGGGTGATGTCATCAGACAGAGCCCCGGTACGGACGTCTCACAAGCACGTGTTGCTTGTAGAAACTTAAAGTTTCTAGATGCCCGCACCGCGCATGCGCCGGTGCCTTCCTACCCGGAGATCCGGGCGTGTCTCCTCAGTTCTTTCTTTTCCGCGGAGCTGAGAAGTTCAACTTCATCATGCGCTAGCTGAATTCAGTTAAATTTGCCTTCCTTGTCCGCGTTTTCGCTTTTCTTTTAATTACAGTTAACAGTTCTTTTATTTTCGTAAAAAAAAAAAAAAAAAAAAAGAAGATTATTTCCTCCGGCGGGTCGAACGGGCCGGCCACGTGGCTCAGGCCCACGGGCTTCGACCTCGCGGCGGAGATTTTCCGGCCTATGTCCCGGCCAACCACCGGGTTTAAAAAGTGCAGCAAGTGCCAACGCGCGATTTCACTCACGGACCCTCACTGGCGCTGTTTGCAGTGTTTGGGCCCTGACCACATCCCGAAATCGTGCGGGCCTTGCTCTACCCTTACGGCACGCTCATTCAAGCGGCGTTGCCTATTGTGGGAATCGATGTTCAAGATGGACGCAGCTAAGGATCCCACAGCCTCCACTTCATCTGATACCTCCCCGGTTCGGGCGAAACCGGCATCGACCACCCCTGCATCGAGTGTGGTGAAACCGGCATCGCTCGCCCCGACACCATCCACGAGCTCGACGTCGGTGCCTGCCCCGGTCTCCTCGGTTCAGGTACCTCTTCCTTCCACAGTGCCACCAATGGTCATCAAAGTGCCGAAAGCTACTAAGCAGAAGCACTCGACCTCGAAGGAGCGCGATGTCCGTGCAGGAGGACCCCCTTTCGGTGCGGATCCCTCCCTATCGGCTTCGCTACGGTCCGTGCTGGAAGCTCAATTCGTTGAGCTCATGCAGACCATCGGACCCGGGCTCATCGCTGCCATACAGGGTGACCTCCCGGTACCGATCCAAAGGGGCGGTCCGCCCCCTCCCCCTCCCCCACACCGTTCGACCTCGACAACCGACGAGGACGAACGGGGGAGGGCGGCGATGCCCACGCGGCAAGCCTCGCTTACCGATATGCCGCCATTAGAACCCATTACGCCTCCGCGCCAACATGGGACCAGACCCCCGCTCGATACTCGAAGCCCTGGGCATAGTCAGGAAGAGTTCTTCCGCACTCCTTACCAGACTTGGGTAGCATCGCAAGAACCCGCATCGCAAACCCAGTTGCGATCCACCGCTTCCAGCCCTATCCACTTGGGGGCCTCGGGAGACCATGCGATGCACAGACGATCCCGATCCCCGTCCCGCCACCGAGACGGGCACCGATCGAGACACTCATCCTGGCACTCCTCACGCCATTCGGAGGTGTCACCGCAGAAAAAACTGCAACGTAGGGGATACTCCTCAACAGAGGTGTCCCCTCCGAGGGGCCCGGAGTACGAGGAGACACCGGTACCCGATTCTCCTTGTCACTCCCCGATGTCCACAGACCTGGAGGCCTCATCCTCCTCCAGCCCGTCCCACAGACCGACGCTGGCGGAACAATTGTCCTTCTCATCATTCCTCCGACAAATGGCGGATGATCTGGATGTGACCCTTGACACGGGCTCCAGATACTCCAAAGAGTATCTGGACACCATGCACTTACCTAACCCTCCAACGGAGTCGCTTCGGCTCCCCCTGCATAAATTACTGGACCAGACCTTTATGCAGTGCTTCGAAACGCCGTATTCCATACCGGCGATCCCCAGCAAACTCAATGCTCGATACCGCATCGTGCACCATAAAGGGTTCGAGGGCCCCCAACTCTCCCACCAATCCCTACTGGTCGAGTCCTCCCTCAAACGCTCTCATCCCTCCCAGGTCTACGCTTCTGTACCGCCGGGCCGAGAGGGAAGAACGATGGACAAATTTGGTAGAAAATTCTACCAAAACTCCATGATGGCGTCACGGGTGCTAAACTACAACTTCTTTTTCTCTTCCTATCTGGAGTTCTTCTTGCCGGTACTCCGCAAGTTCACTCCGTTCATAGACAACCAAGCTCGATTCGAGTTCGAGGAAGTGGTAGCCTCCCTCTCCCAATTACGACTCCAGCTGATGCAATCCTCCTTCGATGCATTCGAACTCTCGGCACGCGCCGCCGCAAGCGCGGTAGCTATGCGTCGCCTGGCATGGCTCCGTACTATCGATATGGATCCCAACCTACAGGACAGACTCGCCAACGTACCATGTGCTGGAGCCGACCTGTTCGATGAGTCTATCGAAACTGTTACCAAGAAGCTGTCGGATCATGAAAAATCCTTTCAATCCATCCTACGGCCCAAACCCAAACCTCAACAGTCTCGACCTTCCAGGCCACCCCTGATTTACCAGCGGCGTTACATGCCCAGACAAACGCCCGCGGCGAGACAGCCTGCGAAGAGACAACCCCCCCAGAAGTCTCAGCAAAAAGTCCAGCCACCCGCTGTACCTAAGGCTCCCCAGCCCTTTTGACGCCCCTCCCGGGAGCATAACCTCGGCCTCTCCCATAGGGGGCCGCCTCCATCTTTTTTACCACAGATGGGAGGCCATAACCACGGACCTATGGGTCCTCTCCATCATAAGAGAAGGATACTCTCTTCAATTCCACCGGGTCCCCCCGGACCATCCTTCAAGAGAGTATCCTTCAAGCTCGACGCAGACCGCCCTTCTTCTTCAGGAAGTCCAAAACTTACTTCAGCTTCGGGCGGTCGAGACGGTCCCGTCTGACCAATTGAACCGAGGGTTTTACTCCCGGTACTTCCTCGTCCCGAAGAAAACGGGCGACCTGCGACCCATTTTAGACCTTCGGGCCCTCAACAAGTTCCTGGTCAAAGAGAAGTTTCGCATGTTGACTTTGGCTTCTCTATACCCCCTCCTCGAGCAGAACGACTGGTTATGCTCCCTGGATCTCAAAGAGGCCTACACTCACATCCCCATTCACCCGGCCTCCCGAAAGTTCCTCAGATTTCGGGTGGGAAATCTGCACCTACAGTATCGAGTGCTACCATTCGGCCTATCTTCGTCCCCCAGAGTCTTCACAAAGTGCCTGGTGGTAGTGGCCGCAGCACTCAGGGACAGGGGTCTACAGGTCTTTCCATACCTCGACGACTGGCTCATCAAGGCCCCGTCAGCCCCAGAGGTCACTTCGGCGGCCTTGGCTACAACCCACTTCCTCCAGAATTTGGGCTTCGAGATCAACTTCTCCAAGTCCCATCTACAACCCACCCAGTCCCTCCCCTTCATCGGAGCGGTCCTGGACACCACCCGACTCCGAGCATTCCTGCCCCGGCAACGCATGGAGTCTCTTCTTCATCTCTGCCAGTCGGTGATCACTCACCAAACCATACCGGCGAGACAACTGATGGTGCTCCTGGGCCATATGGCCTCCACAGTACACGTGACACCCTTTGCCAGACTCCACCTCAGGATCCCCCAGTGGACCCTGGCATCACAGTGGAATCAGACATCCGATCCACTATCCAAACGCATCGTAGTCACACCTGCTCTTCGGCAGTCTCTACTTTGGTGGATGACCTCTTCGAATCTATCCAGAGGTTTGCTGATGCACTCTCCCCCCCATCAGAAAGTTCTCACAACCGATTCGTCGAATTACGCATGGGGGGCCCACCTGGAGGGTCTCCGCACCCAAGGATTCTGGACCAGTGCGGAAAGACTACACCAAATCAATCTATTGGAACTCAGAGCCATCTTCAATGCGCTCCAAGCTTTCCAACATCTACTTCACGACATGGTAATCCTCATTCGCACAGACAATCAGGCTGCCATGTATTACATCAACAAGCAAGGGGGCACGGGCTCGTCCCTCCTTTGCCAGGAAGCTCTACGAGTCTGGGACTGGGCGGTGCGCCACAACGCCCTACTCAGAGCAGTATACATCCAGGGGGAGAACAACGTCCTAGCAGACAAACTAAGCCGTCTGCTACAACCGCACGAATGGACTCTCCATTCCAACCCCCTTCACCAAATCTTCACGCAATGGGGGACGCCTCAGATAGACCTCTTTGCGGCTCCCCACAACGCCAAACTGCCTCAGTTTTGCTCCAGGATCTACACTCCTCATCGCCTCGAGGCAGATGCTTTTCTACTGAACTGGGGGAAACGATTTCTATATGCGTTCCCACCATTCCCGCTGATCCAGAAGACTCTGGTCAAGCTGAAACTAGAACGGGCCACCATGATTCTAATAGCCCCTCGGTGGCCCAGACAACCTTGGTTCTCCCTCCTACTTCAACTCAGCAGCAGGGAACCAGTACCACTTCCAGTGTTTCCTTCACTACTTACTCAACATCAAGGATCACTACTTCATCCCAACCTGCAGTCTCTCCACCTGACAGCTTGGTTCCTCTCAACGTAACCCCTCACCAATTCTCACAAGAAGTGAGGGAAGTCTTGGAAGCTTCCAGGAAGCCCGCCACTCGACAATGCTACTCCCCGAAATGGACCAGATTCTCCTCATGGTGCGTTTCTAAGTCAAAGGAACCTCAACGAGCTTCCTTATCCTCCGTGCTGGACTATCTCCTGCACCTATCTCAATCTGGGCTCAAATCCACATCCATACGAGTCCACCTGAGCGCTATTGCGGCGTTCCACCAGCCTCTACAAGGGAAACCCCTCTCGGCCCATCCGGTGGTCGCCAGATTTATGAAAGGACTCTTCCATGTTAACCCTCCTCTCAAACCACCCCCAGTGGTTTGGGACCTCAATGTAGTCCTTTCCCACCTCATGAAGCCCCCGTTTGAACCACTCAACAGGGCCCCTCTGAAGTATCTCACCTGGAAAGTGCTTTTCCTTGTAGCCCTTACGTCCGCTCGCAGAGTCAGCGAACTCCAGGCATTGATGGCGGACCCACCATTCACAGTATTCCACCATGACAAGGTGGTCCTCCGCACTCACCCGAAATTCCTGCCTAAGGTGGTCTCCGAATTTCATCTCAACCAATCCATTGTACTTCCAGTATTCTTCCCTAAGCCTCATTCTCACCACGGAGAATCGGCCCTTCACACTCTAGACTGTAAACGTGCCTTGGCTTTCTACCTGGATCGCACCAAGCCACACAGAACCACTCCTCAACTTTTTGTCTCCTTCGATCCTAACAAGTTGGGAAGACCCGTATCAAAGCGCACCATCTCTAACTGGATGGCGGCTTGTATCTCTTTCTGCTATGCCCAGGCTGGATTATCACTCCCTTGTAAGGTCACAGCCCATAAGGTCAGAGCAATGGCAGCCTCAGTAGCATTCCTCAGATCAACACCAATCGAGGAAATTTGCAAGGCTGCCACCTGGTCCTCGGTTCACACATTCACCTCACATTATTGTCTGGATACCCTCTCCAGACGGGATGGACAGTTTGGCCAAACAGTATTGAAAAATTTATTCTCTTAAGTCGCCAACTCCCCCTCCATCCCACTGAGGTTAGCTTGGAGGTCACCCACTAGTGAGAATACCTGCCTGCTTGTCCTGGGATAAAGCAATGTTACTTACCGTAACAGTTGTTATCCAGGGACAGCAGGCAGCTATTCTCACGTCCCACCCACCTCCCCTGGGTTGGCTTCTCAGGCTAGCTACCTGAACTGAGGAGACACGCCCGGATCTCCGGGTAGGAAGGCACCGGCGCATGCGCGGTGCGGGCATCTAGAAACTTTAAGTTTCTACAAGCAACACGTGCTTGTGAGACGTCCGTACCGGGGCTCTGTCTGATGACATCACCCACTAGTGAGAATAGCTGCCTGCTGTCCCTGGATAACAACTGTTACGGTAAGTAACATTGCTATCTGAAAAAGATTGAGTCAATTAAGAAGAATAGTATGGAAAGGGAGGGGGAGAGGGGTTTAGATATATATACATTTGTTATTATCTTGATAGATTTATCAAGTGTTGTTTTTAAATCTATGTATCACTCTTATTGTACACTTGTTGAAAGATTAAAAATGAATAAAGAATTATAAAAAAAAAAAAATCATAGCCTCTTCAGGGTTTATTTATAGTAATTTTTTTACAATACATATTGCATGATGATTGCCCATTAAGAAGTTGGAGTTCAGATTTTACTTTTAATCACAGTTCCACCCAATTCCTCATCATAAAACCTGATGTGCCAGCATCCAGAAAATTAGGTGTTGAGGCAGCTTTATTTTTCTGACTATTTAAATGACACCTACTCTTAGCACAGGGAGGTTCCGGTACTGCACATGAAGTTATATCATCCACAGCAGTGGCCTCAGGACATGGTGGGGCATACATGAAGCCTGCCATTCCAGAAAGAGTGCATTGCAGTCTTTCCTGAAAGATTTCCATATTAAGTAAATGAAAGAGGGAGTTGTTGGGCCGGAATAGGGAAATAGCAGTTTCATCTGAATTAAATTCTTCAAGAAGCAGCCAATCCTTCAGGATCTTCAGAGCTTAATGTTTTTCAGGGATTATTTCACATGATTTCTGATCCTTTCCCTCAAAAAGAGGAGATTGAGAGGGGACATGATTGAAACATTCAAGATACTGAAGGGGATAGACTTAGCAGATAAGGACAGGTTGTTCACCCTCTCCAAGGTAGGGAGAACAAGAGGGAACTCTCTAAAATTGAAAGGGGATAGATTCCGTACGAACGTAAGGAAGTTCTTCTTTACCCAGAGAGTGGTAGAAAATTGGAACGCTCTTTCGGAGTCTGTCATAGTGGAATACACCCTCCAGGGATTCAAGACAAAGTTGGACAAGTTCCTGCTCGATTGGAAAGTATGCAGGTGAGGCTGGGCTCATTAGAGCACTAGTCTTTGACCTGGGGGCCATCACGGGAGCGGACTGCTGGGCACGATGGTCTGACCCAGCAGCGGCAATTCTTATGTTATTTTGCTATTTAACGTCCCCTTTCATCAAGCTGTGCTAGAGGTTTTTAGCATGGACCAGCGCAGTAAATGCTCCAGTTCTCATAGAATTCCTACAAGCGTTGGAATATTTTCTGTAGCTTCTTGGGCCAAATGCAATAGGGAAAATAACCCAAAGTAAACAATTGAAGGAAACTTCATCTTCAAGGTTGATTTCTTCCTGCATAGGCACCTTGTTAGAAACTCAAATTGAATAAATCTGTTCTGTATCTCAAAAACTAGAGTCGATAGGAGAAAACTAGTGCCATTTTTGGAATCAGCAGGTCAAATATACTCAGAAACAGGCCTAATATTTGAGGCACTAAAATGAGTGTTGGCCAGTGTTATAGCTGAGAATTCTTTTGCCTTCAACATAAGAAATGCAAGTAATTTTAGCAATCATTTTACCAATTTTGTAGGAATTTCATGAGTTTTTTTTTCTTTCCTAAGGATGAAAAGATTGATTGGGAGAAGCCGGTCCTATCCCAAAGTGAGATTGAGCAGAAGATAAAGGAATACAACAGGCAGATCAACAGCAACCTTTTCATGAGCCTGGTAAGATCCAGAAGGAGGGCGCTGAGAGGAGGTAGAATGTGGGGAAGAAGAATGTCAACTTTCCATCCCATCGACACAGAACTGTAGTCTAAGGTAGTGTTTCTCAACTCAGTCCTGGAGTACCCCCTTGCCAGTCAGGTTTCTAGGATATCCACAATGAATATGCATGAAAGAAATTTGCATATAATGGAGACAGTGTATGCAAATCAAGTTTATGCATATTCATCGTAAGGTTTCCTTACAGGACTTACTTAATTTAGGGTTTTTTTTTGCTCCCCATCCCCATTTTCTGTGCGATTTCTCCCTCATTTACCTGGGTTTTCCTGAATCATCTTTTTTATCCAGGCCATGGCCAGAAAGTGCCTTGTAAAGGATTCTGATGGTCTGTTGACGATACACAGGAGTCCATACTCAAGCTGTTGATTCTCATTTTCCGTGATTTGTTAAGTTTGTTTCCCTTTATTATTATAAATTGTAAAATGCTTAGAAATTCTGATTTGCATTCGATCAAATTTTTAATAAACTTGAAACTTGAACTGCAGAAGGATATCCCTTTAAGAATTTGAGAACTCCTTTCCAGCAGGGCAGCACAGCACCCTCCTCAGTTATTCTCACCTGATGGGCCGCCGTGTGAGTGGACTGCTGGGCATGATGGACCTCTGGTCTGACCCAGCAGTGGCACTGCTTATGTTTTTATGTTCTATAAGCAAACTCAGAAGGTGTGTTTTGCTTTGCTCTAGTTTTTCTTTTCGTTTTTATCCGCTGGATTTTTGAAATTCTTCATGACATAGAAACAGTGAAACATGATGGCAGATAAAAACCAAATGGCCCATCTAGTCTGCCCAGCCACAGTAACCATTATCTTTCTGTCTCTGAGAGATCCCACATGCCTATCCCAGGCCCTTTTGAATTCAGACAGTCTCTGTCTCCACCACCTCTTCCGGGAGATTGTTCTATGCATCTACCACCCTTTCTGTAAAATAGTATTTTCTTAGATTACTCCGGAGCCTATCGCCTCTTAACTTCATCCTATGCCCTCTCATTGCAGAGTTTCCTTTCAAATGAAAGAGACTGACTCATGCACATTTACATTACGTAGATATTTAAACGTCTCTATCGTATCTCCCCTCTCCCGCCTTTCCTCCAAATTATACAGATTGCGATCTTTAAGTCTGTCTCCACATGCCTCATGACGAAGATCACACACCATTTTAGTAGCCTTCCTGTGGACTGACTCCATCCTTTTTATATCTTTTTGAAGGTGTGGCCTCCAGAATTGTATACAGTATTCTACAGGGGCATCAATACCTCATTTTTCCAACTGGCCATACCTCTCCCTGTGCAACCTAGCATCCTTCTAGATTTCGCCATCACCTTTTCAACCTGTTTGACCACCTTAAGATCATCACATACAATCACACCTAAGTCTACTCTTCTGTCATGCACATAAGTTCTTCACCCCCTAAACTGTACTATTCCCTCAGGTTTTTGCAGCCCAAATTCATTACCTTGCATTTCTTAGCATTAAATTTAAGCTGCCAAATTTCAGACCATTCTTCAAGCTTCACCAAGTCTTTCTTCATGTTATTCACACCATTTTGGGTGTCTACACTATTGCAGATTTTGGTATCATCCTTAAAGAGGCAAATCTTACCCGACAACCCTAGAGACTCAATGGCACCCAGCTGAAGGGGAACAGATCCTGCTCAGATGAACTGAGCGATGATGGAGTGAAACACAAGTCCGTAGTGGCAGAAGATGCATCTCCTCTTCTCCAGTCTGGAGTTATGCAAGGGGCCTCTGGTTCCTGTGAAGCAAAACTTCTCAGATTTTGTCAACCTTTTATGGAAAGCCTATTTAACAGGTCCGGGAAATGCTGCACTGCCTACAGTGTCTACTCCAAATAAGGGGGTTTATTCTCCCAAATAGGTATCCCTGCCTCATATCACACCAGTTCCCAGTGTCAGTGACCCTTCAGAGCAGGATTGGGATGATTGGAAGTCCCTTTATATGCATTTGTTGGTCTCTTCTGCGACAGTGTATGACATGGGATACATTTCGAGATCCAGTATCCAGGGGGCAGGTGCAGCAGCAGTTCACAGTGATGATCCCTCTGTGTGTCACCTTTTCAGGTCTGCTTCAGTCTCCCATGACATTTCTGACACCCTGTCTACACTGAAGCTTGATGCCCAGCAGCCTTCCACCTCACAGTACTCCGTCATGTGCGGCACTAATGATGGAGACAAATTTTTTCTGGCTTGCCCAGATCTTACCTCTTTGGTCATTGACCAGTGGGAGAATTCTGAAGGCTCACTTAAGGTGGCAAAAGCTATGTCTCAGCTCTATCCTATGGCTTCGGACGTTTGGCAGCTGTTTGTCCAACCGAAGGTGGACTCTGCAGTGGCACAGGTGACTAAGCACATCTCCCTTCATAGTGAAGGTAGAGTAATGTTGAAAGATGCACAGGATGGTAGAGTGGATGCAGTCCTGAAAAGATTGATGTGCTGGCTTTGGGTATCAAAGCTGCAACAGCTGCCTCCTTAGTGGCATGTGCCTACCATACCAGACTGAGGACGAGTTCTTCAGAGTTTGGGAACTCCTGTCCCCACATGTTTGAGGGAGTGGATTACATGACTAATGCTCTTTATGACATCATTATTGTCCTAGGTAAGGTTTCAGCGTACTCAATTTTGGCTCTCTGGATGCCCTGGATCAGACAGTGGGCAGGTGATTCAGCCTCCAAGGCCATTCTCAGCAGATTATCCTTCAAGGGGCAGATGCTGTTTGGTAAAGGACTACTAGACAACCTCATGGCCAGTGTGGTAGATTGCTGCCCCAAATTCCTCCAAGATAGTAGAAGCCGTTGACCTACTGGAGGCAATAGAAGCGATTTTGGTGCCTCCAGGAGGGCTCACCAATTTTCCTCTGGCTACTCCTCTGAAGCCCTTTCAGGGCTCCAGACAGATTTGGCAGTTATCAGCATCAGCAGTGATGCCAGGAGGATGGCTCTCAGTATTCAGGGATAAATGGGAACAGATCTCGTCTGACTGTTGGGTTATGAACATTATTGGAGAGGGGATCAGGATCGAGTTTTATCGGTCCCCTCCAGATCTGTTCCTCAACTTCCCAGCCAGAAAGGCAGGTCAAAAGTCCAAGTGACAGTGCAATGACTTTTAGACAGTTCCAGAAGAAGAATTGGGCTTAGGCAAATACTCTTTATACTTCATAGTGCCAAAGAAAAGCAAAGATTGGAGGCCCATTCTGGATTTGAAGTCTGTAAACGAGGTAAAGGTCCCCTGCTTTCGTATGGAAATGGTCCGCTCTAGAATTTCTTGCTTCTCTAGATTTGACAGAAACGTATCTTCACATTCCCATCTTTCTGGCTCACAGGAGATATCTGAGATTTTACTTGCCTAAGCACCACTTTCAGTTTGTGGTGCTTCACTTTGGTTTGGCCACGGCTCGCCACACCTTTACCAAGGCGATTGGCTGATCAGGGCCCTCTCACTAGCGGACTGTGAGCGCGCAGTCCAACAGGTGGTGAGCCTCTTTACAGGACCTGGGCTGGATAGCCAACTTTTGGAAAAGCTATCTTCAGCCAATTCATTATTTCCCTAGCAACAGCAGCAGATGAATCCAGAGACCAATGGGATAGCTCACATCTACCAGCAGGCGGAGATAGAGAAACTGATTAACAGGTGGTCCTATTGGCTGGCACTCCTTCTGTCTCATCAGTATTCTCTATCTCCCAGCAGGAAAAGGTCGCTATTCAACTAGCTCCTGAATTCTGGCTGTGGCTGGAACTTTATTTTCTCCTGTTGAGGTTTCTCTTCAGTGAGACTGCCATTCTGTTTCTCCTGTTGAGATTTCTCTTCAGTGAGACTGCCATTCTGTTTCTCCTGTTGAGATTTTCTCTTCAGTGAGCTGGCAGTGCTATTTCTCCTGTTGAGATTTTTCTCTTCAGTGAGACAAGGGTGTCCGGCTGAACGGTGCCGGCTTTAGAGGTTACACTTGGGCCCCCCCTTGTCCCTGCCTCACCCTCCCTCCATTGCTAGAGGGTCTGACTGGGTCTCAAATTTTTTCTTCTTTCCCTTCTCTGTAAAAAAAAAAAAGAGACCACAGTTGTTACATTCTGCCATGCTTTTGCTGCAAACTGGCTTCAGCCGGCCCTAACAACAAGCTATGAGTATGTCTGGCTTTTACAGTTGTTTGAACTTCAGGTTCTGTTTGGGAGTCTTAGTACTGTGGGTTCGGTCATCATACATTTAAGGTATGGATATTTTATTGAGGCTAAGTTTTATGACTAGAAATCCATGGAGGGAGCCGGGACTTCCCGCCCTTTGCATGCACGCGCTTTGTTTCCTTGTTGGTTACAGCGCAGCAGTAGCAATGCGATTTCATGCTCGTACTTGTTCTCTTTGTTGGGTTTCAGTGCAGCAGTAGTCCTGTTTATTCTGAGGCTCTCTTTCATCAGTGTTTGTCACGGCCATGTGCAGCTGATTGTGCAGGTGCCGGTTTATAGCAGCGCGCATGAGATGGGATATGTTTTTTCCGGGCTGTGGGCCGTTCTTCTGGTTATTCCCCGAGTCTGATTTTCTTTCTATGCAAGCCGCGGCAGGGTAAATTTTGCGGGGCTTGAATCAGACTATGTTTCTAGGAGCGTTGATGCAGCGGCCACGTGTCAGCGAGAATCAGGCGTGCGCACGGGTCTCCAGCGATGGCGGGAGAGCTGCAGCGTTCCGGTAGTTTGTTTCCAGCTGACTTTGGTCAGGGTATGCCGGGGCTTCTCTCCTTTCCGGTTCAGACAAGTTGTATGTGTTTCACCAGCTTTGGGACAAGCTTGGGCAGCTTTATATGTCTATGTCTGTGTTCCTGCTGTATTCCCTTGAAGGAAGCTGCTTGTTTAATCGGACTCTGGGGTTAGCACTCAAGGGGTTTACCAGAGAGACTCTGACCTATGCTAGGTCACCCAGTCTCGGTTTGTCTCCAGACTGGGGCGACATACGGCAACTCACGGCACAGTGAGATCAGCAGTAAGATAGTGCCCTGTATTTCACACAGGTATCTCATTGTCTCTCTTGGGGTCCCTGCAGATTTAGCCTTTGTCTATTGGTAACTGTCCTTGTTTGGGCCTCTGTGCTGAGCTGCATGTGTCTAGTAGTGGCACAGGATATTTATGCCTAAAGGTAGTACAAGCAGTTTCCAAGTTCGGGCTGTCTCTATGGGCATAATGACACTGCGCATATTCCTGCGGCCAGGACTCTCTTTCTCTATTTCTGAGGGGGCCTGGACTTCAGATTTCCATGCTTATCACGCTGGTTTCTCCTGTCACCATTTTCTCATGGCACATGCTAGACGGGCCCCCCAACCAGACAGAAAAGGCTGTACAGCTCCTTTTAACCAGGAGCCAGTTACCTATTCTATCAAACCCATGGAGGATCACGCACTATGTGGCTGTTAGCCTCATCCCTGAAGCTCTCATTAACGATGTGAGCTTTGTCTGATACCTGTAAGGATGCTGTTGTTTTCCACGGGGCGGTAGATGCAGCATCTTGATTGAGTCTAGTACGTATTCACTTTAAAGGACATACGTATTTTGCTCATGTTGCATGGGGTTAGTACTGTTTTCATGGTTCCAGTATATTCCTCTTTACATTGTGAACCTCGATTTTTCCTAGGAGAATCTTCTTGCAGATCCTACAGTCTTATTCTGCCATTCCCTGACCTTCTGCACTTCAATCTGAGGGGATCTTGACTTCTTCCAATGACTCTTCAGGCTTTCTCATGAGGGAGAAGACACTATAATGTCAGGTCAGAGGGCTGTGAAGATTTTTCAGATTTTTCACATCTTTGCATTCTCCTCAGGTTTTCCAGTTCGTTCTTGGAGTCTCTATGTTTTGTGTTTCCCTTTTCAGTGTTTCTGGTCCTCAGGACGGTTCTTGTAGTTCTTCAGGAACTAAGGGACGTTGTTCCATTTACCGCATGGTGCCCGAGATAGGGGGCATTGGGCAGGCTGGATCCCATTCTGCTGAATTAGTTTCTCGGGGTTACACATTTCTGCAGACAACCTGGGAGTATATTTACATTTTCTCTATGGACTCCGAATCGGCACTTGGTTTGCCTGCCTCTCTTGGAGCGGCGCTTTCGGTTTTGGCACACGCCATTTTGCCTACCCAAGGCTTCACGAACGTTTTAGGTGATGTGGGCAGTGGTACCGTTTTGGCGCTACCAGGCGATTCATCTAATTTCTTCTTGACTGCCTGCTTGATTCAGACGACTTCCAGTCGGGCCATTTGACTGACATGAAAAGGGTGATATCTTTTCCTCAGTTCTTTACACATGCATCTTTGAATTTGCACAGCACTCTTTTCTCCTGTACTATTTATAGGTATATCGCGGTGATGTTTTTATTCATATAGGAGAGACATGTGTTTCTTTCCGGAGACTTGGGCGTGGGGTCTCGGTCTCAGATTGGTATTCTTCTTCGCTTACCATGACCAAGAGTATGGGATTCTGTACAGTTTCTGGGATCCATATTGCTGACTCCACTGGGGACTTCGGCTTGCTTTCCCCTTCTTATGCTACAGCAGTCGCTTTTGTTCCGGTGGTTCCCGGTATCTCAGGGCACCAATTATTTGGTATGCTCCTCCTGCATCACTCTGTATGATTTGGTGGCTCCGCGCGATTTCTCTTTTCAAGGCATGCCTCGGTCTTTGCTGGACTATCTCATGACCACCGACCATCCCGGGCTGTCGGGTTGGGGGGCTCCGTGGCTTCCATTCTCAGCTCCTGGAGTCTGGTCTTCAGAGGCGACTCAGTACTTGTTCATTCTTCTGCTCTTGAGCAGGGTCAGGCTACCTTTCTGGAGCTTCAGATCATTCTTCCGGATTGCCGCCGAGGGTCCTTTTGGTCAGTATTAGGATGGGGGTATTTCTCTACTGCTTGGGCAGTAAGTGTTGTACTCATTGGCAGGTGAAGTTGTTCTGCTTCAATGGGTGGACTCTCATCTTCGTCTTCTGTTGGCAGATCCTTTTATGGATCAGGATAAGAGTTTGGATAGACTTTCTCTCCGTGGAATCTGAACATGGCCCATTTCTTGTATGTTACAGTGTACAGCGCTGTGTACGCTCTGGAAAGTGTGCATGTTAGTAATAGTATAATCTTCTGCATCCTGGATATTGAGATTTGTGGCTCAAGCGTTCTAGCTCTTTTTATGGAAGTGAGATCTGCTTGACCTAGACCTCATGGCCTCGTCTCTCAATTCTAAGCTTCCTAGCTTCTTCGGCGGGCCCAGGGAGTGGGAGTTAGAGGGGGTAGCTGCATGGCTCCTTTCTCGCTTCTGCCTTCTCTTTTTCAGTGTTTTCAGATGGCTTGGATTTGCCACCTCGAGCTCGCTTTCCGGGCACAGTATGTGTAGAATCTCTGGATTGGCGGCGCCATCCTTACTTTGCGGATTTGATGAGTCTTTCAACAGCCGGACTAAGAAGTTTCCTGGTATCTCCGGCTTTGCTCGCCTAGGGTCCGTTCAACATGGATATTTGTACTACTTTAGTATTACGACCTAGTTTTTTGAAAAATCTTGGCTGACGTGTAAGGATTATGCGAAGCAGGTTGTTTCTTCTCTTATCCAGGTGATACGGACGTCTTCTCCTGTGGCTTCTGCTTCCTTTTGGAGGTTTTTCCTTTCTTGGGTGCTTCTTAACGTTTGAACCACTCCAGAGTTCCTTTTTGGCACAGGTGTATTGCCGTGGGCTTAGCTCAATTCCCTTCAGCTTCTAGTGCCATTCTTAGCTTGTTACAAGGGCTAGGTATATTGCTCTTCGCTTACTTCTCAGCTTCATGTAGGTCAGGTCCTAAACAGAGTGCGGTATATTCATGCGCCTCTTAGAAAGCCGGTTTGGAGTACAATCTTCACGTACTTCTTCTCAGTATACCGAAGGCTTCATTTCATCCTTGTCTTTTGGGACTCTAAAGGGCTGTGCCGTTGAACATGGGGTTTCTTGTGGCCATGGCTTCAGCTCTGCAGTTTTCTATGTTGCAGGCCTTGTTCAACGGGGATTCCTATTTCTGATTTCCGAAATATGGGGTATCAGTTCGGATGGTACCATTATTTCTTTCTAGGGGGGTGTCATCCTTTCTTTTATGTCATGCTCGCTTTTCCTTCCTTCTTCCTGAGAGGGGAAATTGGGAGCAGTGCTTTTATTCACTGCATTTTTTGATATGTACGTAGCGTTCTCTGTGAGCTCGGTTTCTTACGACTTTTAGTTGTTTATATCTCCTTTTTGCATTCTTCAAGGGACGCCTCAAACGTTTGGTGGCGTCCGAAGCCTCCATCGCTCAATGGGTCCAGGAGGACATTCTTTATGCTTGCTTGCTGGCAGGGAAGCGGTTGGCGAAAGAACTTCATGACCATTCCGCTGGAGCGATGGCTACTTCTTGGGCTCGGCCCAGAGGTTTTTTTCCTTGGAGGAGATTTGTCTCGCGGCTAATTGGTCTTCCGAGCGTGCTTTCTCTCCCCATTTCTGCTTGGATGTGGGGGCGCATGCGGTAGGGGCGTTTTGTGCTTCGGTTGTTGCGGAGACGACGTTTGCTTCCCACCCAGATTGAGGATTGCTTTGCTACATCCCATTGGTCTCTGGATTCATCTGCTGCTGTTGCTAGGGAAGGAAAAATTGTTCTTACCTGTTAATTTTCTTTCCCTTAGAAGCAACAGATGAATCCAGAGCCCCACCCTTTCTGGATATTGTCTCTCGGTTTTTTCTTTTGCAACTTTCGCAGTTTGTTATTATGGCAGGTTGTTTTCTGTATTATTGCATTTTGAGATTTGTTATGGGAAAGAAGTTTTTTACATGCTATGCCTATTGCTGGTTACGTGTGCTTGGTCAAGGAGCTATACTGATGAGACAGGAGGAGTGCCAGCCAATAGGACCACCTGTTAATCAGTTTCTCTATCTCCGCCTGATGGTAGATGTGAGCTATCCCATTGGTCTCTGGATTCATCTGCTGCGTCTAAGGGAAAGAAAATTAACAGGTAAGAACATAATTTTTCCTTATTGTATCTGGGAGTCCTCTTTTGACACTGCACTGCACAGTGTTTTTCTTCCCGAGCTTTACAAGCAGTTCAGGATGCAGATCTTTGTGATCTTGGCTCTTCTGAGCCCCACTGCCTGGCAGAATCTGCAGGTGCTGAGCTCGATGGAAGTGGTACCCTGGGTGAGAGCTCATTTGCGCCCTTTCTAGCACTCCCTTCTGTCCAGATGGTCCTCTACATCACTCCCTGCAGATGTGCCTCTCCTGGATGGCGGAGGAGAAGCGCAGCCTGCGTTGGTGGCTTCAAGGGGAGAACTTGGCAAGGGGCATGCTACTTCAAATTGACACATGGGTGATCTTCATGACCGATGCCAGCCTCAGCGGTTGAGGGACTCTCTGTTGTGCTCCCCGTCAGAGAGCAAATAATCCATCATTAATCTGGAACAGAACGCCATTTGGTTGGCTTTGCTACAATTGCAGTCTTTCCTGATAGTGAAAGTCGGTGTTTCAGACACTGTCAACAGCAGTGCTTTAAGTGCAGCCCTTCGTTTGGAGGCTCAGATGCTGTTTCAGTGGATGGAACTTAACTTGCAGGCCCTCTCAGCAGCCCATGTGACAGGAGTAGAGAACATCCAAGCCAACTTTCTCAGCCAGCAGACACTGGGCCCTGGAGAGTAGTCTCTGTCTCAAAGGTCGTTGTCCCTCATAGTCCAGACTTTGGGCAGACTGGGCATGGATCTCATGGCCACAGCCAAGAATGCAAAAGTAGCCCTCTTGTACAGTTGCAGAATCGAGTGGGGAAGCACAGGGCTGAATGCCCTGGTCCAACCTTGACCCATAGATCTGCTTCTCTGTGTTTCCACATCTCATCTGCAGGATAGCCACCCATTGGGGTCTGGTGATCTTGGTGGCACTGGACTGGTCCCAAAGACTTGGTGCGTCTACAAAAAGACAAACCATTGAAGCCTGTTCATCCAGGGCTTCTCAGTCAAGACCTGGTTCCGATGGAGAAGCCAAAGTGCTTTGGTCTTATTATCATGACCTTGATTTGGAAGGGTTATTTGGAGGTTATGATTATGATTCTCATTAGGGCCAAGAAGCCGGAAACTGTTGTGGCTTATGCTAAGTCATGGAAGATCTTCCGATTATGGTGTGCCAAGGAGCAGGTGGAACCAGAAAGCGCTACTGTTTGGTGATCCTTGCCTTCCTTCAAGCTGGCCTTGAAAAAGGGACTTGCAGTTTTGTCCCTCAAAGTGCCGATAGCTGGTATCTTGTGCTTTAAGGTTCAAAGTGGCCTTTGGTCTCTGGTGTCTCACCCAGATATCATTCAGTTTCTGAGGAGGCTCTCAAGCTGAAACCCCTGATGCACAGATCGTTCCTGTCTTAGAACTTCAATGTGGTCTTGAAGGGCCTAGTTCCTGCTCTTTACGAACCTCTTTTGGAGGCTACCCTGCTAGACCTTACAGTTAATACGTTATTTTTGGTTGCCATAGTCTCGGCAAGAAGAAAATAATCTCAGAATTGCAAGCTCTTTCCTGCAGGGAGCAATTTCTCCATTTTACAGAGCTGGGTGTTTTCACTGTGCACGGGTTCCTTCTGTTCAGCCAAAGGTGGTTTCCGCCTTCCATGTTAATCAGGAGCATAGTCTTCTTGCCTTTCAGCCTATGGATTTGGCCAAACAAGATAAATTGTTGCACAAGCTGGATGTGTGCAGGACTCTGCTCAACTACCTGGAGAGGACTAATGACTCTAGGTCAGGGGTGTCAAATGTCTCAAGGGCCGCAAGCCAGTCGGGTTTTCAGGATTTTCCCAATGAATATGCATGAGATCTATTAGCATACAATGAAAGCAGTGCATGTAAATAGATCTCATGCATATTCATTGGGTAAATCCTGAAAACCCGACTGGATCGTGGTCCTCGAGGACTGACATTTGATACCCCTGCTTTAGGCCTTCTGATCATCATTTTGTATTGACCAGTCACTCAAGGCAGGACATGCCAGCCTCCAAGGCAACCGTTGCCAGATGGATCCATATGGTGATTTCCTCTATGTACTGGGAAACAACCACCTCTTTCCCTAGCAGCACATTCCACTAGAGGGGTAGCGACCTCCTGGGCAGAACCCCAGGCTGTTTTGCCTAATGAAACCTACAAAGCTGCTACTTGGACTGTTCTTCAGAGTGAATGCTGTAGCTCGGGAAGATGCTGTTTTTGGGTCCTCGGCTCCATGGGCAGGCTCATCTGCTTAGCCCCCCCTAGATGTTTGGCACTAGTTTGGTACTTTAGTGCCTGTGTATCCGCAACAGGTTCTTACCTTGATAATCTGGGTTCTGTTAGGATACACATGAGTTCATACTGCTCTCTCTCTCTGTGGACTTGTTTTTGATTCGCCTGATTTCAGCCTTGGACATTGCTGGTGTCCTTGGGACTTCTGCTATTGTACTTAAGATAAAGAAGAAATGCATTTCAGGTATGGCGGGGGGTTTCCCTTTCTCTTTCCTCCTAGGAGGGTCCCATAATAATTGTTCTATTCCTAAGTTACAGAGCAAGTTTCTTGCCGGGGAAGTTACCCGTGCCTCTTCGTCTCTTTTCTTATGTTTCAGTGGTGTTTGATTGTTTTGATACCAATTTAGGAGGGTGCTGTGCTCCATTGCAGAAGAGGAGCTATCAAGTTCTTGAAGAGAGATCCTTCTGCAGTTCGCAGGAAACGGGAATCAACTACTCAAGTATATGGACTCTTCTGTATTCTAACAGAATTCATATTACTGAGATAAGAACCTAATCTGTTGAACTTTACCCTAACTCCTTTCCTCCCCATTATCTACCTAACATACTTGTTCTGCTGATCCCACAACATGTAAATTCAGGTGTCTTGCAACACATTTATGTGGCTTCACAGAGCCCTTCCTTGCGTACCAAAGAACTTGTTCCATTATCTCTAGCAGCTCAATTCAGATGAACATTGTAGCTAACTGGGATGTGGTTGTACAGGGCTAGTCATGATGAATGGGATGCAAGCCATTGGCAAATACAAAGATACAGTGGCTTGGACAAATTCCCCTATGTCTTAACTCCCTCTTCCTTTCTAGAACAAGGATGGCTCCTACACTGGCTTCATAAAAGTGCAGCTGAAGCTGATCCGTCCTGTGTCTGTGCCAGCCTCCCGAAAACCACCTTCCATCCATGACAGCAGGAAACAATCTACACGCTCTCAGGCAGTGAAGCGACGTACTTCTTTCTATTTGCCCAAGGGCACAGCAAAACACCTGCACGTTAGTGCGCAGACTAGGGCCAGTGAGGTGATTGAGGCCCTGCTCAAGAAATTCATGGTAGTGGACAATCCCCGCAAGTTTGCACTTTTTGAGAGAACAGAAAAAGAGGACCAAGGTAAGTATTACATGCTTCCCTTCTCCTGAATGCATTCTTGTATTTATGAAAAAATATATTTGCCACTTTTCTAAACGAACAGCCTTTCTGTACTTGTGGAAAGATGGTGTCCAGCAAATGGTTAAATGCAAGTTTTCCTCCAATGTGCAGTTCTACAGGTTAGCCTTGCCTGCTCCCAGAATCCTGCCTAGATTGAGTCTAAAGTCTGGTAAAAATCAAGTCTGCAAGGACCTAGTCAACAATGAAGAAAATGACCAACTGATATGGCAACAAGGTGTAAACAACAATTATAAATAAGGATCAAACATATAACTTGAATTGGCCCCATTTTGGAAGCTTTCTGCATTAGGACTATAGTAAAATATTGTCTAAAGTTACAAAATATGATTCTATATTTGCTCCTCAGCTTTAAAAAAAAAATGCAGTCTCTCTTGCTATGTATCTGAATGTAAAGAGCAAACAAAACAAAATACTGCAGACTTTGAATGTAAAGAAACAGGAAGCTGAAGTGGCATCACTTGGTAATCCTTTCAAGAACCATGCAGCCATAGGAGCATCCCCAGTATTGAACAAACTCCTTGACTGTCCAGGGAGAGATAATTCAGTTGGGTTTAGCACCCCTAATAATTTTGAAAAGTTGGCAACTATACATGTGACCCTTTGGTCCTCTGTGGTTTCTTTGCATTTAAGCATGTAATGAAACGTGGTCACCTCAGGTTATCTGGTTGGTTTTTTTTTTAAATCCATATTTAATCAATTTACATCTTGTTGCCATACTGGCTGGTAAATTTTCTCCTTCATTGTTAACTAACTGGTTTCTTCCAGGCTTGTTTTTATCAGACTTCTTCACCTTTGGTGGTTCTACAGCCTCTTTAATTGCACAAATTGAGTTCCGAACACATTCTTGCAATGTACCATTTGCCAATACACCTGACTTAGATCACAAGCCTTTGTTGCAGCTCGTTGCTTTTCCTGGTAAAGGTCAGAACTGCAGAGCTACTATCCCCTCACAGTGCCACCATCTTGGCCTGTAAGACTAATTAATATTAGTGTAGGTTTACATAATATGAGTCTTGAAATATTTAAAAAGTATTAGTCACCATTTTATAAATTAAATGAAGGGAAAATTCTCATAATTTGGTGGGGTATTTCAAAAGGTTACCTAAAGTGACACTTTTGAATTATTTCAATACCTTTACTCTTGCACCCATGAAAAGTGAAAGTGTAACACTTTTTTTTTTTAAGCCGAGTCGCAGTGCTTAAAAGAAGTGTCTACTTCCAAGTTTATTTATAGTTTGATATACCGGCCATCGACATGTATCTGATCGGTTTATAATATTAAAATTTTAGTTATAAAATAAAAATAAGATCGGGCAAAGTATATACAAGACAAAGACAGATTTTGTCCCACAAAGTTGCTAACGCTGTACTTAATAAAAATCTTTTGGCACTGGTAGCTAAGGGGTTTTCAAATAAAGAAAATTCAAGTTGTCAAAGCTCTGAAGCAGATTCAGAAAGCTCAATGCCAGTTATTGAATGTAACTTAACTCCCTTTGGCCCTTCTTGCAGAAACAGTACTAATAAGACACATAGAACTACTAGTTTTGTTAGAAGTACTGATGTTTTTTTTGTTTTAAGTATCAATTGTTTCTTGGAGGAAAAACAGGAGGGCATCATATACTCGCATCTGGGTGATGTCTTCCGACAGAGCCTTCAGTAAAGACTTTTCTCAGCATTCTAACTTCTAGAAACTTTTGGGACTGTCAAGCGCACATTTTCGTACATGTTCCCACCCTGCGTTGCACAGGAGCAGGCAGTAGGGTCCCCTCCACTCCCTTGTGTTGCTAAGATGATGCTGTTCATCCATACCATCTTGATCTTTTTTTTTTTTTTTTTGGAAAAGGGGAAGAGTTTGCCCAGTTGTGATTTGCCTGTCTGTCTTTTTGTTCCATTTTTTGTCTGGATCTATGATCCCCTACATCTCTACATATTGTTTTTTTCTTGGCGTTTTCAGTGATTTTGGTAAGTTTCTTTGTTTTCCCATGGCTCTCGTGGCCCTCTAAAGCCCTGAGCACCCAGTTGAATAGATTTCTCCTTTTTGACCCAAATTGAGGCATCTGATTTCACTTCAGCCATTTTTACCCAAATGTTCAGGAAACTCCCAGTGGTTTAAAGGTTCCAAATATGTTCCTCATGGACACTGACTCGGTGCTAGCAGTGTCTGGGATTGGACCATAATTCTCCTTTGTTTAGACTCTTTGCGGATGATGACAGGCAAAATCTGCAATAGAGTAGATGCGCCTGATAGTGTGGAAAACATAAGGAAGGACCTAGTGAAGCTTGAAGAATGGTCTGAAATTTGGCGGCTAAGATTTATTTATTTAATTTTGTTTTCTATCCCGTTCTCCTAAATGAGCTCAGAACAGGTTATAGGAAATGCAAGGTCATGCATTTGGGCTGCAAAAACCTAAGAGAATGGTAGAGCTTAAGGAGTGAAAAACTTTTGTGCATAGAAAGTGAAAGTGATAGTATGTCATGATCTTAAGGTGGCCAAACAGGTTGAAAAGGTGACGGCGAAAGCTAGAAGGATGCTTGGGTGAATAGGGAGAAGAATGGCCAGTAGGAAAAAGGAGGTATTGATACCCCTGTATAAGACTCTTGTGAAACCTCATTTAGAAAATTGTGGACAACAGTTCTGGAGACCACACTTTCAAAAGGATATAAACAGGATGGAGTCGATCCAGAGGAAAGCAACTAAAATGGTTTTATGGTGTACGACATAAGGTGTATGGGGACAGACTTAAAGATCTCAATATGTATACTTTGGAGGAAAGGTGGGAGAGGGGAGATATGATAGATGTTTAAATACCTACTGTATAAATACATATGAGGCAAGTTTATTTCCACTGAAAGGAAACTTCAGAGTGAGAGGGCAAAGAATGAGGTTAAGAGGTGATAGGCTCAAATACATTTTTACAGAAAGGGTGGTAGATTTTTACAGGACGTGGAATAGTCTCCTAGTAGAGGTGGTGGAGACAGACTTTGTCTGAATTCAAGAAAGAGTGGTACAGGCACATGAGATCTCTTAAGGAGAGGAGGAGATAGTGGATGCTGTGGATGGGCACACTGGATAGGCCATTTGACCTCTATCTGCCATCATGTTTCTGTGTTTCTCCATGGCTTGGCTATTAAAAGGCTACAAGTTGAATCCTTCCAACTGCATGAGGGTGTCTCCTACATCTTGCTTGCTTCCAGAAAGGATTCCACTAAGATGTGTTATAATTTCAGATGGAAAAAGTTTGCTATCTGGTGTGAAGGCAAGACCCTAGATCCTTTTTCTTATCCTTACTCCACAGGGGGCTGCTTCAGATGATGTTGCCCAGATTTGAGAACACCTGCTACCAGGTGAGCTAATTTCACTTTCACTTCAGCTTTATTTGATAGGATGCCTCCCTTGCCTCTTTTGCTACATTGTATGTATTCGAGGCGAGGTGTTTCTTCTTGTGGCTCCAAATAGACTCCTTATTGAGGGGTGTCCACTCCGAATCACCTTATGGGTGATCTTCACAACAACTACCAGCCTCTCAGGCTGGGAAGCCCATTGTGGCAGGCATCTGGTACAGGGCAGATGGTTTCTCAGTCAGAGAAAATGGTCCTTATATCTACTGATTCATTCGGGGCTATTCTGTCAGTGTTCAATTCGCATGGAGAACCCAGATCACTTTGGTCTTACAGCATAGCTATTGAGCACTCTGCCTTAATATGCAGAGGATATTCAGAGGTAGTCATTTCTACTCTCTGAGCTAAAAAGCTTTCAACTGTTTCAACCTATGCTAAGGTCTGGATGGCTTTTCAGCTTTGGTGCACCAAAGATGATGTGGAGCTGTCAAGGCTCCAATTCAGATGATTCTTGACTTTCTGCAGGCCGGACTAGAGAAAGGCCTGGCAGTGGTATCTCTTTCAAGGTACAAGTGGCAGGCTTCTTGTGCTTTCAAGCCCAAGTGGGAAAGGTTTTGCTAGCATCCCATCCAGATGTGACCAGAATTTGAAAAGGGTGCTAAGTTTGCGGCTTCCATTACGCCAGCCTTTTCCAACATGGAATCTTAACATCATCCTGAAGGGACTTTGTAAGCCTCTTTACAAGGCCATTCAAGAGGTATCCCTGCTGGATCTCAGTGAAGACAGTGGTGCCAGGATGTCTGCTGGCAATGGTCTCAATTGCAGGCACTCTCATGCAGAGAACCATACTTCAGGATCACAGAAACAGGAGTTATCCTACGCATGATACCTTCCTTTGTATCGAAGATTGTTTTGGCCTTTCATGCTAACCAAGAGGTTTGTCTAACCGCATTTCAGTCTACAGGTTCGGCCAATTAGGATAAAATATTGCAG
Source organism: Geotrypetes seraphini (assembly GCF_902459505.1). NCBI lineage: Eukaryota > Metazoa > Chordata > Amphibia > Gymnophiona > Dermophiidae > Geotrypetes > Geotrypetes seraphini. The sequence goes on from NC_047100.1 coordinate 45,778,609, forward strand.
AGACTAGATGTACAGAGTTTTACTCCTCTATTGGAACAGACCAACAACTTTCGTCATTCTGATTTGTCGCTTTGTTCTAATCAGTCAGTCAAGATGAGGCAGATCAGCTTGCAAACCATCTATTGCCAGATATGGCAATCTCGTCAACATACATTGCCTGTGGCACAGCCGCCTATTTCTCTCATTCGATTAGAAGTATGGCGGCTTCCTGGGCAGAGACCAGGGCAGTACTGTCTGAAGAGAGAGGGGGTGCTGAAAAGTTCTCAGCCCAACCAAGAAGAGAATGCCATGGAATATGGTTCAACTAATGATCTGAAACAGTGTCAAAACATAGAATTTAGGTTTTGCAAATTGGCACTTAACGAAATAAGAACTCTTTTCAGCTACAGTGGCAAAATAATGCTCAGAATTTAAGAAGTTGGTTGGTTGGGCTGAGAGCTTTTCAGCACCCCCTTGTACTTGCAAATCTGGTTTTTAGAATTTGTTGCTCGCACATAATTGCCTAGATTGCTAGATAGGCAGTATATAAAAATAAACTTGAAACTTTAGAACTTGCCGTTCACAGAAAATAAAATTAACACACACCTGGCCAATCCTTAGAGGGAGCATTGTTTTCAACAGAATGGAGCTCCAGCGCATTGAGCTTACAAAACAGTTAAGCTCTGAATTAATGAAACTCCAGTGTCAAGTTCAAGTTTCAAGTTTTATTAATTTTAATATACCGACTATCAAATTAATATCTGGCCGGTTGACAATAAATTTAAAAGATAGGAAGACTAAGATTGAATTAGCATATTAAAAATATTGTGTGAACATAAATAACAATTACAAGACAAACTAGAGAGTGGGGGAGAGGAGGGGAAAAGTTACATATTTGAGAAGAAGAAGGGGATAGTGGGGTTAGGATAAGACATAGTGGGTTTGTTGCTGGTAAGAAGATGGGAGATGAGAGGTCTAAGTGTTAGCGAAAGCATCGCAGAATAGAAAAGTTTCAAGGATTAAGGACAACACTTTGAACACAAATTATGAATTACTAAGAATAAAACTTAATTTTTTTTTGTCCCTGTGTAAATGCATTTTGGAAATTAATTTGGCCCCAAATTAATGAATTACTAGAAAATCATGTAGGACTCTCATATGATACTATACTATTTGGTACAGCAATGAGAACTCAGAGTCCGATTTCAGCAAATAATAACAAACTATTATTAATATTGACAGGGGTCGCCATGCAACAAATTACTCAAAATTGGAAAGATTATACTAAATTAAATTATACATTTTGGTGGAATTCAGTCTGTCATATATACAAAATGGAAAAAACAATAGCACTACAACCGGGAAATAATACAACCCGGGAAATATTCATAATTTTAAGAAAATTTGGGAACCATTCACTCGTTATTCCAATGATCAGATTTCATAGCACATTAGTAATAGTTATATTAGAATGGGGAGGGGAATGTATATTATGTGGAATTAAGAAATGAAAAAAGGGGAGGGTTATATTTTATATGATAAGATGAATTATTTGCAATCACAATTTTCATGTATTAATTGAATATAATATGTATAATTCAAATATTGTAAGAATGCAAAAATTTATAAATAAAAATTAAAAAGAATAAAACCGTTATACTAATATATTTTCAAAGGTCACAGTAAATGTTTAAACGGTTTCAAAATATTTTGAAATAGGTCTTGTTTTTTTTCCAGACTCCAGATAGATACATAGTAAATGTAAATCATCGGCATATAATTGACAGTGAAGTGTAATGTTAATTAACTTACAGACTAGCTGGTGGTGGTATACAGTATGTTGAGATTATCTACCCCAGAAATAACTGCTTACTTAATTAAGATACAGTCCAAATGGATATGTGTTATTTCCTTTTTCACAGTGTACCTGCGTAAGCTGTCTGATGAGGAGAAGCCTTTGCATCTACGACTCCTGGCAGGGCCTAGTGAGAAGGTTCTAAGCTTTGTACTAAAGGAGAATGAGACAGGAGATGTTAATGTAAGTATGACAGGAGCAGAAATAGGTAGACTTGGGGGAATAAAACTGTCTTTAGTGTTTAGCATCCACTTAACGTGCTCAAATGACTGCATTTTGTACTACGCTGTTCAGCCAACTTTAACTTGGATAATAGAGGGACAGGGGAGATACGATTCAGACGTTCAAATATTTGAAGGGTATTAATGTAGAACAAAATCTTTTCCAGAGAAAGGAAACTGGTAAAACTGGAGGACATAATTTGAGGTTGAGGGGTGGTAGATTCAAGAGCAATGTTAGGAAAGTCTACTTTACGGAGAGGGTGGTGGATGCCTGGAAGGCGCTCCCGAGAGAGGTGGTGGAGAGGAAAATGGTGACTGAGTTCAAAGAAGCGTGGGATGAACACACAAGATCTAGAATCAGAAAATAGTAAATATTGAACTAAGGTCAGTACTGGGCAGACTGCACGGTATATGGCCTTTTGGTTGAGGATGGGCTGGGGAGGGCTTCAACAGCTGGGAAGGTGTAGATGGGCTGGAGTGAGCTTTGACAGAGAAAGCACAGTACCGGGTAGAGCTTTGGATTCTTGCCCCAAAATAGCTAAGAAGAAAAAATGTAAATTGAATCAGGTTGGGCAGACTGGATGGACCATTCGGGTCTTTAGCTGCAGTCATCTACTATGTTACTATGTAACAGCAGCCTGGTCCTCTGATATCGCCACATACTGTGCTTATCCTTAGCCACAGAGATGGCTCCAGTATTTTAAATTTTATTTTTAAATCTTCTTCGATATCAGTGCAGGAGTTCTCCCCAGGGTTTCTTATGCTACTCCTAGTGGAATACTGCACAGTGCAGAATTCCCCATCCATGCAGAATTCTGTGCAAACCTTCCATTCAGCCCCTGTCCCTGTCCCCTCTCCCCCGCACATGTCTGGCCTCCCTCCAACCAAGGAAGTAGCAGCATTGGCGGCCAGCTGGCAGAGGCAGCACTGTGAACAAGCTGTTTGCGGCTGGCCCCATCAGGGCCTTCCTTCTGCCACATCACTTCCTGTAGATAGATGGCAGCAGAGGGAAGGCCTTAGCAGGGCCGGCCACAAGCAGCCTGTTCAAAGCGCTGCCTCTGCCAGTCAGCTGCCACAGCTACTGCTGCTATAGGAGACTTGTAGTATATCTGATCTCATGGAGGGAAGGGTCGGTTGGTCAGAGGGAGGCCAGACCCACTTGGGGGAAGAGGAGAGGATGGAAACATGGAAGCTGGGTCACAATTTAAGGGAGAAGGAGGGAACATGGATGCTAGGCCTGTGGTGGAAGGGAGAGAAGGGGACATGGATCCTGAACTACAAGTGTGTGGGGGGAGGAGGGGACATGTATGCTAGAACTGCAGGGGGAGGAGGGGAGGGGACGGGACATGCGTGCTGGACCCATAAGTAGAAGGGAAAGGGCGTGAGAAGGAAACTGAGGCTAGGAAGGGGGTTGAGAAGGAAGAGATGCTTGACCATAGAGAGAGGGAGAGAGAGATGCTAGACCATGGGGAGTAGGGAAGGGATTTAGGGTGCTAGCGAGAGGAGGTGGGGTGAAGGGTCATGGGGTTGGTAGAGGAAGAGAGAGGGGATGGGAAGGGAGGAAGAGATTCTTAGCCAGGGGAGAAGAGACTAGGGGCTAAGGAGGGATTCAGGGAGCAAATGAGAGAGTGATGGGATTCAGAGGGAGACAGAACTGTAGTTGGAGTGAGAGGGGGAATGGAGGAGGCTGAGAAAGGAAAAGGCAGGAAGGAATTTCAGACCTCAGGCTAGGAGAATTCTGTACAAAATAAACTTTGCAGAATTTTGAAATATTGTGCGCAGAATTTTCAAATATTTTGCGCAGAGTTCTGCCAGGAGTAACATGTGGTATGCAGAACTGAAGGCTAGAAGGATATATTTAATCATGCCTTATATGTTTATACACTATCCCAAGTATTCTGGAACTTGTAGTTCTATAATTCACATATGTTAAAACGAGTAAACAGATCTAGAATGCTTTGAGCTGTGCAAAACCAGAAAAGCATTCAGAATATCACTTTTTTCATCATTTTGACTTTTGCTTCTTTTGGCATGTTTCACGAAATTATCTTAAACATATGATTTTCAAATCTGACAATGTAAAAGCCTCTCCTTGAGAGAGTCCTTCATTGAGGACAGGAGCAAACTGCATTGATCTTGAAAAATATCTGCAGTTTTGACTTTATTTGTATTTATAATCTCAGAAATATTATTATACTTCTGATGTGGATATGTAGAAGCAGTGGGAAACCATACGCTTTAACATTTGTCTGTCTCTGTCTGGGGGCAAAGTAACTCTGAAAATGTAATGGAATGAACTGAAATTTGGCATTAGGTTAAAATTGGTAAAACGTCACAAGTTTGAAAATGAGCCAAAAGGGACTGTGGGCTCCAGAGAAATGAACCACCTAAAATATTGTTCCAGTTCCTGTAACATAGAAACTTAGATTAAGTATAGTAGTTACAGGACAAGGCAGTTTAAAAGGTGGAAGACCCCACTCTTCCAAATACACAAACCGCCCTTACTCCCTGCAACTCCTATGAAATACTCCTACTCCTATGAATTACCCCTACATGCCATAGGCAGGGCCAGAGTTGGTCGCTTGCAAACTTTGCACATACTTTGTGCACAGGTGTCAGTCGGTCCTCGAGGGCCGCAATCCAGTCGGGTTTTCAGGATTTCCCCAATGAATATGCATGAGATCTAATAACCATACAATGAAAGCAGTGCATGCAAATAGATCACATGCATATTCATTGGGGAAATCCTGAAAACCCGACTGGATTGCAGCCCTCGAGGAGGGACTTTGACACCCCTGGTTAGGGGAACCTTGTGAGACGTGCTCAGGAAATTTAGGATTTTTCAGAATATACACAGGGCTGGAGAGAATTCCATGTGCTGTGTTCTGCATGCTTTCCCTACTTGGTGCATATTTGTCATGTATATACTGTACAATTTGCTCTGTTATAAAATACTACTGTGTTATCATGATGGTTCATTACTGAATGAAAGAAACAACACAATCACTTCTCAAAAAAATACTATTGTATAATTTCAAAACGAGTGAATGCCAGGCCTCAGAGACCAATTATTCAAGCCACTCTTGCTGAATAATGATTCGGTCAAGATCTCAATCATTGGCCTTTGGCATACAAAAGCTATTAATCAATGTGTGTATTGCCTTAACTTTTTTATAGCTTTTGTTGTTTTTTGTTTTTTACTTTTTTATATATATAGTTTTATAAAGCATCCAGCGATACAAAAAAGTGCAAGAAATTTGAAAAGCACTTAGCTTAAATGTGGAGCGGCTTTTCAAATTTCTTGCACTTTTTTGTATCACTGGATGCTTTATAAAACTATATATATAAAAAAGTAAAAAACAAAAAACAACAAAAGCTATAAAAAAGTTAAGGCAATACACACATTGATTAATAGCTTTTGTATGCCAAAGGCCAATGATTGAGATCTTGACCGAATCATTATTCAGCAAGAGTGGCTTGAATAATCGGTCTCTGAGGCCTGGCATTCACTCGTTTTGAAATTATACAATAGTATTTTTTTGAGAAGTGATTGTGTTGTTTCTATTATACTTGACACTTCTTCAGTACTTGTTTTTGGTCATTACTGAATGAAAACATGACGAGTAAATGATGTCTTACTCCTCTCCTCCTGTGCAGTGGGATGCATTTAGCATGCCAGAACTCCAGAACTTCTTGCGGATTTTGCAGCGTGAGGAAGAGGAGCACGTGAAACAGATCCTTCAGAAGTATGCTTGCTGCCGGGAGAAGATGCAGGAGGCGCTGGCAGCTCGCACCCCAGGCTGAGCTTGCCACAACGTTTGGTCCACACCACTTGGGTCTGGTGTTGGAGCAAAGAGTAGAGAAGAGGTTGGAAAACCTGGCCGCTTCATGGGTCCATGTGAATGGAGTAGAGTGAAAGAACACATCTGCAAGTGTATGTATGTGTGTGTGTGCGCCTGTGTACAGCGCACTGCTGCCAGGAAAACTGAGGAAGAAATTTCGACGAGTGACATGTAAACTTCAGGGGGGTCCGAGTGTGTGAATGAGCCCCATGGAAGAAGTAGTCTGTTTGCTGCATACCCCTACTGAGCAGGGGCAGGGAAGGGAGAGAAGTCCTAGTTGCAGCCAACTGGCAATTTGGCTTGTTCTGCTCAAAGCAGGCTTATTTAGTTCTGGTTTGATGGTATATATGAACTTTAATTTTGATTTTTTTTTTTTTTTAATGGGTGCAGGTACTGCATCTGTGTATTATGGAATTAATACATATGTGTATTATAGATTACATAAACTGACTGTAGACCATCCAGCTGGAAATTCTTTTAAATTGTTAACTTCAAAATTACTGTCTTTTGAAAGACTACATTCTATATTTTAGGGTTTAATAAGTACTGTATGAAACCAAATAAATAGCAAAGAAATATCGAGGAATACTGCCCATCAATAGGGTCTGTTAAGCCTGCAATTGAGTCAGACATTTCTTTAGCAGATGGTTTTATTTGACCCTACTTGGATAGGGCTTTTCTTTATTTTCTTTGATTTGTTGTGGCTTATTTTCACAATTCAAAATGAAATGGAATTACACGTTCAGGTTAATATAGGATGAATAAGGAACAGACTTGCTGTAGAATTGTTAGGGTGAAATGAGACTATGTAGTGAGTGGGTGCGCACCTGTGCAAGGTATTAGTATAAAGAGGAGGCATAGCCTAGTGGGCTAGTGGTATGCGTGTTAGAGCATTAATCCTCCTTCTCCCATTGATGCTTTTTATCTTGGGTGAGTCACTTCACTCTATTGCCTCAAGCCCAAGCTTAGGAGCCTATTTACTAAAGTTGCTCTCATTTAGTGTCTATGGGAAAGGAATTCTTGAAAGGTCCCTTAAGCACCCTGGGGGCAGGAGAGTAACTACTGTGCCTGTACGTAACTACTTCTGTACTACCAATGACAAAGTGAGCTACATGCAAAGGCTCTTACGTCAGAAGACGGCTCTCTATTTAAGCAGAGTCTGGTGCACTAATACACAAGGCACAAACAAAAGCAAAACCTCTCCTGCAGATCTACAAATACTGGAAAGGTTTAGGAAAATCAGCAAATTTGAAACTGAAAGTCATTTTGAGTGGGTGACACAAAAACCCTAGGCTTTGATTTGTAGAGAAATAAGGTGGTAATTACATCTTGTTAACTCTTTTTGACCCATTGAAGAAATTTTGTAACAACAAAATTGTGATATCCTTACCAAAAAAACCAACAACAAAACCAAACCGAGTTGAAAGTTTAACATTTTCTAGCATTGTAAGATGATATATTTTGCTTTTTGGATTGTAGTCACCCAGGGTATATAGAGTCTCTTTAGCATCAGTCCCTAACTAAAATTATAAAATGCATGTATTTTTTTAATATAATCTTAATTTTTTCAGCACTGTAGGGTACAAGGGCATTTATGCAACTACACACTTCTGCTCAAACTGTTCTACATCAGTTTAATTTTGCATGTTGATTGCTCACCAAGAAACTCGGCTGGTTGCCACATCTTGAATCTGCATGTGACTTAATATAGTGATTCATCCACTTCCTGTCCTTTCCTAAATCTCACTAGATAAGCCCACTGTAATAATAAAGGTTGGAATTCTTCATCCAGTCTGAAATGTAAATAAGCTGTATTTTCTCAAATGAAGTACTGTAAAGAGTTAAACTGTATACCAAAAGGTCTATTTTTAATCTTTTGATATTTAAATGTTTTTAGTTTCTTGGATACACAGTCATAGCTTTTTAGCTACGACACCAATAAAGTATTTTTGAGATACAAAATGGTCTCTCTAGTTTTAACTGGCTTTGTTTTATATTAGGGTGCTCTTGTGGTTTAGGGTGCATGTGATCGAGCGATTGTTTTGCTCTCAATTAGAATATTCTAAAATAGTGAGATTTTATTTGTGTAATCAAAGAAAAAAATATCATTTTAGGAATTGTTTTGGAGCCCTTTTGCTAAGCTGTGCTTAAAAAGTGGCCAGCACCGCAACTAATGCAGAGCTTTCCCACACGCTGGGACCAGTTTTAGCATAGCTGCAAAATGGCCACACTTCCCATTTTTGCTAATGAATATGCATGAGGCAGATTTGCATATAATATAGGTGACAGGCCTATGAGGAAAGGCTGAACAGATTGCAGCTATACTCACTCGAGGAACGTAGAGAGAGAGAGGAGACATGATTGAAACGTTTAAATATATCACGGGCCACATCGAGGTGGAAGATGATATCTTCTTTCTTAAAGGTCCTCGGCCACAAGAGGGCACCCGCTGAAAATCAGGGGTGGGAAATTTCATGGCGACACCAGGAAGTTTTTCTTTACCGAAAGGGTGGTCGATCATTGGAATGAACTTCCACTTCAGGTGATTGAGGCCAGCAACGTGCCAGATTTTAAAAGAAAATGGGATACACATTTGGGATCTCTAGGGGGGTAAAATCAAGGGGGGTGGGTCATTAGAGTGGGCAGACTTGATGGGCTATGGCCCTTTTCTGCCGTCATCTTCTATGTTTCTATATTCATTAGGGATATCTTGAAAATCCAACTGGCTGGGGAACCATCAGGACAGGTTTAAGAATCATTGTATAATCTAGGCCAGGGGTGTCCAACCTTTTGGCTTCCCTGGGTCGCATTGGCCAAAAGAAATGTTTCTGGGGCCGGACAAATGCGCAAACGCTGCAGCAAGACAGAGGAGCCAGCAAGATGGTAAACACCCGGGGGCAGCAGCAGAGGAAAACACTGCATCGTCCTCGACCGGGGCTGCACAAAATACTTCACTGGGCCGCAGGTTGGACACCCCTGATCTAGGCAGTAAAGGCTCCTATGCGAATTGATTGGTGTGGTGATGAGCACAGAATACACCTACTCTAAGATGCGCTAGCTGATTTAGCACATGCTAAAGATTAGCATGCGCTAAATGCTAACATTCCCTTAGAATATAATGGGCCCGTTAGCATTTAGACCCTTCTATCTCTAAACATGCCCCCAGCACTAAAAACCCAAAATGCGTGCTGGTCCAAAAACTAGCACAGGACACCCGAGTTTGCTCTGCAGTAGTGCTTTTTAACCTGGGTTAAGTACACGTTAGCAATTGTTTCAAAACTTACATTCCTGATTTTTTTTTTTTTTTTTCCCCCACATTTGTAACCTCAAAACAGCTGAGAACAAAAATCATTCAACTTTTAAAGACTCACTTTTTGCATTCTGGAGCTGCGTAAGGCTCTTAAAATGTCCATCATCATCCTTATCATTATCATATTATAGAATTTTAATTTGTAATGAAATGTTAAATTTGATGCTTATATGAGAGTTAATCAAGTGTGTATCGTTAAGTTTTAAATGAGTTTATTTGCTACACTTGTTGTAACATACGAAAATGAATAAAGAATTAAAAAAACAAAAACATTTCCATTAAGCATGCGCTTTTTTAAAAATTAATTTGAGCACTTGTCAGAGCCCCAGGCAAACTGCACCAATACATCTAAAATATTATTATGATAGCTAAAAAGAGGAAATGGGAAGGCCACAAAAAACAAAGCTATCTGAATAGGAAATCTTTATTTAAAATCAGAGCACTTAGAATATAAACTTAATATGTTAGAAATGCCATTAGGGTTCAGCAGCTGAGGGTAATGTATAAGGAGAGTGTGGTGCAGTGATTATAGCTACAGCCTTGGCACCCAGAGGTTGTGGGTTTAAACCCTGTGCTGTTCCTTGTGACCCTGGGCAAGTCACTTAAACCCCCACTGCCCCAGGTACATTAGATTGTGAGCCTACTGGGACAGATAAGGAAAAATGCTTGAGTACCTGAATAATTTCATGTAAACTGTTCTGAGCTCCCCATTGGGGTAGGGGTGAACCCCCCACTTAGGAAACTAATTTTTCCCTAACAGGGATAAATTACACTTTCCTCTGTAATGGGGGGGGAGGTTTCCCCTTCTAACCCCCCAACGACAACGCCAACACTTCTAAATAAACTGGGCAGGGGAGGGGGTTCCCCCCACACACCCCCTCAGAGCGCTTTAAATTTAATTTTTAATCCAGCGCACTGACATCATGCGTGCATTTGTCTGAGCTCCTTTGTCCTCGCACCACATATTCAAATAATTCATATGGCAGGGCGGTGAAACATTTTATTTAATTGCAAGTATGATTATATAATTTTAATGTGACACTGGACAGCACTTTATCACACAAGAACTTTACACAGATTAATTCAAAGCGGCTCATGGCACAGGATAGTTAAATGCTGAACAAGGATGGCAACAAGAACAATAAGATAAGTACAGTTTCCAACATAATTTTAATAGCAAGTTTAAAATAACTGTATAGGTAATCGGAATAACAACGATTATTTTTTTGAGTAAAAATTAAGCCATTGCACATTATGGAAGGAAGGGAACAATAAAGTGCAACAATGGTTCCATGACTATCGTGGTCTCAACTGCATTAGCAATGACTAGGTGGTGTCACTGAGCACTTTGTTTGTTTATTCATATTTATATTGGCAAAGTAGCTATTTGATCATGATTTCAATATTTAAATATAAGAAAATTGAATTATAGTGGCATTAGTGTTAGTAGAACTATAGAATGCCAATCACAATGTCAACATAATACTCATTAAAGCATCCAAATAGACATCTTAGAGAATAAGAGGAAACAGAACATATGTATACAGATAAGATAAAGTAACAAGGGTTAGGGTAAGGGTGACGTCCAGAAAGTGCAAGGAAACAATCTTGGCTAAAGTAGGAGTAGCTAGGCAAGTCTTGTTAACAGTATGTGCAGCTGGGGTTAGTCATTTTGTATGTGACTAACTACTTAGATGCTTGTTCCATCAAAGGCTTTGGAGAAGTCGAGCTTTTGCCTGTTTCCTGGTATAGAAAGGCTTACCATAAGACTAGGAATGCATGCCAGAGTGTGTGGGCTACTTCAGAGAAGGTTTATGGCTGGGTGGGACGTTATGATTTTCTTTGCAGTGGATGTGGTTAGAGGTATTGAGAGTATCTTGCAATGCAAGAGGGACAGGAGTCCTGACTATTGGGTTCTTTCCCCTTACCTCCAATGATTGCAGAAGGCATAACTTTACATTTTACTTCAACTCTGCCTCCTTGTGTCACTAGGCAGTGCCTCGAACCCCAGTTTTTCCTTCTGAAAGCAAGTTGAGAAGGTGTCCTTTTGTTCTACTCTTCATCTGTTTTATTGTTTTGGGTTATTTTAAAATCTGATCTTGAAGCTTTCTGGTGCTACAGAGGTTACCAGAAATCCTCGGCCAGTTCTGCCTGGGAGAAGATAGTCTCTGGTTCAGAGGACTATAGCTGGGGCGGGAGGTGGGGGGGCAACCCTTCAGGGCACCTGCCTGGCTGAGCTGCACTAACTTTGGGACAGCTCAAGGAGGGTTCTCCTGGAAGCGCAGCTCACGCTGAATTTTGTCAGGCACTTGAGGGCAGGCTGAATTGCCCCTTGATGGTCCAGAGGACTGTAATGAATGTTGGCTGCGCCTCCCCCCCCCCCCAGACGCACAAGGAGCTAGTGGGGTTGAAGGTTCCAGATCTGTGAGGTCTATGTAAAAGGCGGCCCAAAGAGACAAGCCCCTGGAGAAACTTCAGGCTTGTGTGAGGCAGAAACCTTCTCCATGTTGGGCTGCATTAAGAGTTGATGCAAGCACAAAGCACCTTCCTGTTCTCACATATGGGTGACGTCTTCCATGGAGCCCCAATGCAAACAGCTGCAAAAGCATTTTGCTTGAAGAACTTTAGAAAGTTTACGACTGACTGCACCGCGCATGTGTGACTGCCTTCCCGCCCGATGCAGGGCGCGCGCATCTCCTCAGTTTTTGTTTTTCCACAGAGCCATGAAGTCATACTTCAAACGTTCTGCGTTATTTTTCTGTGCCTTCTCACCGCGGAATTCTTCCCTTAACTTTTTTTTTTTTTTTTTAAAGAATCTCTTTTTTACTTTTTTTGGCCGTTCGACGGCAGGGCCTTGTCCTTTGCCTTAGCCTTTGGACTTGAATTGGCTGAGGCGGTGTTTCTGTCCATGTCCCGCCCATTAACCGGCTTCAAGAAGTATAGCAGATGTCAGTGCACGATTTCACTCACGGACCTCCACAAGTAGTGCATTCAGTGTCTGGGCCCAGACCACTGTGTGAAGTCTTGTTCGCGCTGTGCCACACTACAAAAACCATCTTCTACAACAAAAGCAGATCTTCGGTATCATGGATGCTGCTTTGGTACCTCAGACACCGGTAAAACCATCAACATCGCCAGAGGTGCCAGTGTCCAAGTGGGTATCAACGTCCCAGTCAGGAAAGCCAGATAAGCCACCAGCTTCCCAGGCAGGATCTTAGGCCATAAAGATACAGAGTCCATTCATACAGCTCTTTGAACCTTTTCTAGTGCCACTATATCTTTTGTGAAATAAGGAGACCAGAACTGAATTCAATGCTAAAGGTGAGGTTGCACCATTGAGCGACAGAGGCACCATAACATTCTTAGTCTTGTTTACCATCCACATGTGAGAATATACTGTATACCTGCTGTCCTCTGAGAACACCTGCTCCAGGTAAGCAACTGTTTTCTCTCTTCCCTCCCTCCCTTCTCTCTGTCCCCTTTGACCAACAACTGTTCCTCTGTCTCTCCTTCCCATCAAGTCCCCTGGTCTACCTTAAATGTTGTCTTCTAGAAGTCCCCAGCAATGACAGAAGTTCACAGATGGTGCCTGTGCTGGAGTCTCTCTCTGCTGTGTCTTATCCCCCTCTGAATCAACTTTTTGTTTAGATAGGTAAGGAGAGGCTTAGGTGTGCAGCAGTGTCTGTGAATCACTGCTGCTTCCAGGTACTTATTTATTTAAACTTTATAGCCCGCTACATCTACATTTAAGATAGAGGAGTGGGGGGAGTGGTAGACACATGGAGAGGTGCTATGTGGAGAGAAGACACAACATTAAGATGCTGGCTCATAAAAAAGAAAGTACTGGGGTCCCTGCTGCTCTGGACCCTCAAGACACTGCTAGTTGCCTGAATACATTAAATTACATTACATTAGAGATTTCTATTCCGCCATTTGGGGTTCAAGTCGGATTACAAAAGAGATGAAAAACGTTGGATTACAATGGAAGAACATTTGTCCTTTTTAGAGAGGTAAAGAGTAGGTTATGAAGTTTCTGTGTGGCAGGAAGAGTGGGGGAGGGAGGACAGTAAGTTTGAAGTTAGGGCTGTTTCAGGAATTTCTTGAAGAGTATAGTTTTTATTTCTTTTCTGACCCTTAGTTGACCCTTAGTTATTACAGATGATGATACAGCTCCTGATAGTTGCTTATTCCTAGGATGGTCAGCATGGAATCTGTTTTGCTACTTGGGATCTAGCTAGGTGCTTGGGACCTGGGTTGGCCACTGTTGAATACTGGGCTTGATGGACCTTTGGTGTGTCCCAGTACGGCAATTCTTATGTGAGCCAAGTATAGGACAATCAACCCATTGTGACATCACTCATGAGTTTGACTATTAGGCATTATGACATCACAATCTCAGCTCTGGAATGTTGCTACTATTTGGATTTCTGCCAGGTACTTGTGACCTGGGTTAACCACTGTTGGAAACAGTATGCTCGGCTTGATGGACCTTTGGTCTGTCCCAGTATGGTAATTCTTATGTTCTTAAGTGTTGAATCTATCTGTACTTCAAGGTTCCCGACCTGTGCTTTAAAGGGGAATCTAGCTGCCAAAAGAGGCAGGTACATGAGCACTTGTGTTAGGGACCCACAAGAACTCGGTTGTAGTTGGTTTCAAGGAAAGTTTGTAGTTTTAAGCCCAATTTTTTTAACATTTTTCAACCAAGCAATATATGTACAGTGAGGCAGTGCAAGGGGTTTCTTCAGTGCACTACAGATCAACAAACCCCACCTCACCTGTACAAAAACGTGTGCTGCTTCAGGGCCTAGTCCTGCAACAAACTCCACTTTTAACTGTACTAGATAGCACTTCAATCCTACTCATGTTAGCAATGGTTCCTGTGAATCACTGAACATTTGGAATATAAGTTCACATAAAACCAGCAACAATTTGGGTGAGTCATGGGGCTGTGATTCTCCGTGTGAAATGAGTCACCAGCTGAGGTTTTATAAAGATGTAAGAAATGCCATAAGAAACTGACAAACCCCTGAAAGCTATGATTAAATTGTTGAGGAAGTTTTGCAGGCATGTTCAACAGGTAGATCGCCAGTCCCACTTGGCTCCATCTCTCCAGCAGCTTGCCCCATCGCTAGGAGAGAGCTTGTGCCGGCAGGTCGTCTGCCGAGGGCTTGCCGCCACTACTGATCCTTTGCCTGTCTTTTTCCCTGCCTGCAGGTGTATTGGAGGCTCTTGTTTTTGTGCCAATATTTTGGAGTACCCCAGAGGGCTGCCGCCTGCCCCCGCGACGATATGCCACAGACCCAGCGTCATACCTGGTCTCCTGCCTCTCAGAATCACCAATTCCTGCCCCCGCCCCAACACTCATTAGAAGTGTTTTATACACTGGGCGATATCCGATCGCTCAGGCTTTACCTGAATACACTTACTGTAATAATTGTGTTGTGTGCTGGTCATTGGTCGATTTATAGTTCGCTTTCATTAAATGTTTTCGGGCAGACACAACAACGTGTCAACAATTTGGTGATTTTGGCAGGCTTTTCCAATTTTTTTTCTAATTTGCCTATGCCTTGCCAACAAATTGGTTCAAACCACTGTAAGTTTTGCTTGCCTCTGCAATTTTATTTTGCCTTGCCTTGATTCTACACTGTGTGCAGAATTTATTAAATCGTGTGCGGTGGTATTTGAACTTGTTTGGTGGTATTTGATTTTATCTGATTTGCTGGACAGGTATTTGAGGTTTTTTATGATTGTTTGGTGGTATTTGATTATTGGTGCCAGTATGATGAATTCTTATTTTTACTTTTAGAACTGCATGTGTGGTTTTGGCATCTCCAGTCCTTGTATTGCATATTAGAGAATGACACGGTGAAAAAATTGGTCCCCGTCACCGCCCCGTCCCCGTCTCACCATCCTCTGCACCGCCCCGTCACCGCCATTCCCTTCACTGCCCCGTCACCGCCACTGCCACCCCATTCACCGCCCCGTCACCGTCACCACTGCATACATAAAAGCCTCAAACGGGTACGATTTTAAATACTTTTCTTTATTTACGTATAAAGGAAACATTCTTTAAAACTTTAAAACTTAGTTAAATATTAGTTAATAACTATACAAAAACAAACACGACATGTACTTTTAATGCTTACAATGTTAGCCTACATGGTAAGTAGACGCGGCCGCTGTACCTAATCGCGGCAAAGATCTCCCTGCCGTGATTAGCATAGTGACCGCGGCTACGGCTGCAAGTCTCCCCTCCCCCCAGCGATCACGGCAGGAGGGCACCCAACCCCTCCTGTAGACCCCCCCCCCAACGGCCCTCCCGACAATCGCAGCAGAAGGGTACCCAACCCCTCCTGCCGGTCCTCCCAATGGCCTCCCCTAAGATCGCCGGCAGGAGGGTACCCAACCCTTCCTGCTGGACCCCCCCCAACGAACCCTCCCACCCCGGAACCCCCTTAGTCTTACTTTCCAAGTTGGACCGGACGGCTCCTCACACGTATGGCCAGCAGGCTTGCCTCCGTCCAAATGAGGCGGGCCCGCCCCTACCCTGCCCAACCCACAGGATCCTAGGGCCTGATTGGTCTAGGCACCTAAAGCCACTCCCGCTATAGGAGGGGCCTTAGGTGCTTGGGCCAATCAGGCCCTAGGATCCTGTGGGTTAGGCAGGGGAGGGGAGGGGCGGGCCCGCCTCATTTGGACGGAGGCAGGCCTGCTGGCCAGACGAGCGAGGAGCTGTCCGGTCCAACTTGGAAAGTAAGACTAAGGGTGGTGTTTCGGGATGGCGGGGTTTGTTGGGGGAGGGTCCGGCAGGAGGGGTTGGGCACCCTCCTATTGGCGATATAGGGGGCCGTTGGGGGGGGCCGGCAGGAGGGGTTGGGCACCCTCCTACCAGTGATCATAGGGGGGCTGTTGGGGAGCTGGCAGGAGGGGTTGGATATCCTCCTGCTGCGATCGTCGGGGGGGCTGTTGGGGTAGGCAGGAGGGGATGGGTACCCTCCTGCCGCGATCGTTGGGGAGGGCTGGTTCTGTCGGCATGAAGGGCTGAGCACCTTCCTGCCGGCGATCGTCGGGGGGGAGGGCGGGTTCTATTGGCAGGAAGGGTTGATCTGACAAATGAGGAGCCAGTATATTGGGGGGCGGAGTCAATGCGGCAACGTGCAAGTTGGATCGAGAGTTGGAGGAGACAGACAACATGGCGGAGACATCAAACACCCGGTCACGAACACGGTGAAACACAGGTAAATAGCGGTTCCTAGAAGGGGGTACATTGGCCTGCGGGGACAAATCTTTTCACCGTTTTTGCGGGCGGTGAAAACTTTTGTCCCTGTGTCTGCGGCGATTTGGCTTTGGAGTCTCCATAACCCGCAGCCACGCCGCAGCTCCCTGCGGGGATCGCTCCCCGTGTCATTCTCTATTGCATATCATCCAGAGGTCTTCAGTTCCTGTTGATCTTTAAAACTTTGGGACAGTGACAGTTTTGGGCCAGATTCAGCCAGTGTTTACACTAACTTAGCAGATTTGGCCTTCTTACATTCAACCACCCTAGTATAACAAAGATGAGTGTTCCAAAGAGCAAAACCTACCACTTTCATGATGAATGGGAAATGGACTACTTCATCATGGTAAAAGACAAGTGTGTTGTCTAATTTGTAACGCCCCAGTATCCTTGCCCAAAAAGGGTAATCTGGAATGTCATTATAAGGCTCTGCATTGCAATAAGTTTGATGCTGATTTTCCACCCAAAAGTAAAATTCATAAACTGAAGCTCAAAGAACTTAAATCGAAATTGGCTACTCAGCAACAGTTGATGGCGAAGCCAAGGTCACAGTCAATGCAACCATAGCATCCTTCAAGGTCAGCAACCTGATTGCAAAGAAATGCAAACCTTTCACTGAAGGGGAATTTGTAAAAGATTGTATTCTTGAAGCAGCTGACAATCTTTTTGAAGGATTTAAAAATAAGAAAGAGAGCATAGCTGCTATTCAAGATGTACAATTGTCAAGAAACACCGTCATGTGGCGAACAGAAAAGATGTGTGGAGACACAACTGAACAATTGTTGGAGGATGTTTCAAATTGTGATGCTTTCTCACTCCAACTGGATGAATCTACAGACATAAGAGACATAGCCCAGTTACTAGTCTTTATCTGGATGGTTTTTTAAGACTTCAGTGTTAAAGAAGAACTACTTGGAATGATTTCTTTAAAAGGGAGAAGTGCCAGTCAGGAAATATTCAGTTCTTTCCATTCTTTTGTGACAAAGTGTAATCTTCCATTGCATAGACTTGTTTCCATCACTACTGATGGAGCCAGAGCAATGACAGGTGAGGTGGACTAAGGAAAACGTCTGGGACACTGTGCTACCGGGATACAAACTATACCGCAGAGACAGAGTGGCTCAAAAAGGTGGGGGCATTGCTATATACGTCAAAGAGGTAATTGGATCTACTGGAGAGAACAAAATTCTGGGAACAAATGGACTGGAAACAAAGATTGGCATCTACTACCGACCCCTAGGGCAGTCCGAAGAAATTGATGGAGAAATGACGGACGACATTAAACACAACATTGTATATCTGGATTTTCAGAAAGCGTTCGACAAGGTTCCACATGAACGACTACTTCGGAAAATTGTGAGCCCTGGAATCGAGGGTGAAAAACTCATGTCGATTAAAACTGGCTGGAGCATAGGAAACAAGAGAGTGGGGGTAAATGGACAATACTCAGACTGGAAGAGTATCACCAGTGGGGTGCCGCAGGGCTCGGTGCTTGGACCTGTGCTCTTCAACATCTTTATAAATGATCTGGACATTGGTACGACGAGTGAGATGATTAAATTTGCGGACCATGCGAAGTTATTCAGAGTAGTAAATGGTTGGTTATGCGTATCTTTAAGTTGAATGTGCTTTTATTATAAACCAAAAGCAAGAGAATCTAGATAAATATTATTAAAGAATTAATATGCATGAATGCATAAATTAAATAAAATATGTGTTCAGTGAAATCATCAATAAATGCCAGTGGAAGGCTAAAAAAAAAAAAAAAAATGTTTAATAATTTACATAGCACGTGCCCTCCCTACCTCCATCAAGCAAGCTTCTACAAGTACAATATAAAAAGATAAGAAAAATACTTATCTCAGCTGTTTCTCCGTTGTCCTGATCAGGAAGGCAGCAGTAAAAGCGCAAAGGCGCCCTATCCCAACTGGCAAGCAAGCCGGTGTGTTCCCAAGTCCCCAAATATCCTCCATGAAAAAAATCAAAATCACATCAAAAATAGTCCATAAATACTCCACATCCACAACAGTAAAATCCAAAATGAACGCGAACTCCACAGATCGTGTGTCAAACTGTTCTTTCTCAAGAGGAAGAATCCAACGCTGAAAGAGAAAAACACAGCTAAAAAATTCAGCACAAAACTCAAAAACGTTTTGTCATACCTAAACCAAAATCATTCAAAAACAAAATGCAAAAAACAACTACCGACTATCTTACCGGGTCAGAGAAAAAAAGACCGCAAACTCTCAAACTCAGCAGGACCACACCCGCTGGGCAAAACCTGACCTAAAAGGCAGGTCTGCCATTATGTTCAGACACCAGGGGCAGAAGCATTAGGGGAGGAAGATCTATCCCTACATGTAGAAAAGGCCTAGAAATCTCTCTCTGCTTTTGCAAATGAGGCTCCGCAGTGAGTCTCTGCACCTGGCCCCAGATGCCTTCACCTATCTTATAGGCTGCCCCCTAGCACGGCTTTATGTTATATTTATTTATTTAAAAAATTTATCAACCGCCTATATCTAGCCAGCCTTGCAGCAATAACATGCAACATGCACATAATATGAGTGCCTGCCCTGGTAGTTGGGGGCATTTGTATTAATGTTATTCATATAAAAGAATCTGGTTCTTATATAGTGAATACAAAGGGGAAACAATCTAATTCTGCTCTAAACCCGTGGCTGGAGTGTTTCAGTGGATATGTCCTATTTGTCACAGAACCGGATGTGCAGGGTTGCTATCGGGGTTTTGCTTCCATTCTTTTTGTATAGTTATGAGTTAATCATATATCCCACACTGATTCTGTATAATAGTTTCACTGATGGGTTAAAAGTGGATAGGGATTTCTTAATTGCATAAAGGGCCTTTAGAAATGTGTCTTGCAACAAGTCTCTTCAGATTTCCTGCGGTAACAAGACCTTTGCCAGCATCCCCACCCCAATAGGTTTGATAGTAGTTTGATCCTTACATGGGATCCATTCCCCAAACCTCTGCAAAGAGCCACATACTAGACTACAAGGGGGCTAGCAGTACTGAAATAACACCCCTAGTGTGGAGACAATTTTCCCTAAGGGACCATCTCAAACAAATAGCACTTCCCAGAGTTTGGGAGGAGTGTGGCGCAGTAAAGCTACAGCCTCAGCACCCTGAGGTTGTGGGTTCAAACCCACACTGCTCCCTGTGACCCTGGCCCAAGTCCCTTAATCCCCCCCCCCATTGTCCCAAGTACATTAGATAGATTGTGAGCTCACCGGGACAGATGGAAAAATGCTTGAGTATCTAAATAAATTCATGTAAACCGTTCTGAGCTCCCTTAGAACAGTATAGAAAATTAAATAAATGAATTTAAAAAAAAGCTGACGGCTAAGAATTTCCTAGAGGCCTTGGACTATCCACATATGGATGAAATGACAACTACATTGTCAAAACATGTTGAGATTTGGAATACACACTTAGCTAAGACCTCAGAGAAAACAGAACCACTAAAAAGCACAGTTACTTACCATAACAGGGGTTATCCAGGGACAGCAGGCAGCTATTCTCACATTTGGGTGACGTCATCGACAGAGCCCGGATGCGGACGCCTCACTAGCAGACTTGCTTGAAGGAACTCGAAGTTTCAAGTCGCCCGCACCGCGCATGCGCGAGTGCCTTCCCGCCCAGTGCACAGGGCGCGTCTCCTCAGTTCAGATAGCTAGCAGAGAAGCCAACCAGGGGAGGTGGGTGGGTTGTGAGAATAGCTGCATGCTGTCCCTGGATAACACCTGTTAAGGTAAGTAACTGTGCTTTATCCCAGGACAAGCAGGCAGGTATTTTCACGTATGGGTGACCTCCAAGCTAACTAGAATGGGATGGTGGGAGTGTTGGCAACTTAGGAGAATAAATTTTGTAAAACTTCCTGGCCAAAATGGCCATCCCGTCTGGAAAAAGTATCCAGACAATAATGAGAAGTGAAAGTATGAACTGAGGACCAAGTGGCAGCTTTGCAGATTTCCTCAATAGGAGTAGATCTGAGGAAAGCCACTGATGCCGCCATGGCTCTGACTTTGTGGGCTGTGATTCGACTCTGTAGATGCAGTCCTGCCTGAGAAAGAGATGCAAGCAGCTAACCAGTTGGAGATGGTGTGCTTGGAAATCGGATGTCCCATCTTGTTTGGATCAAAGGAGACAAAAAGTTGAGGTGCAGATCTGTGTGGCTTTGCAAGTGGAAAGCCAAAGCACACTTACAGTTCAGACTATGAAGAACTGTTTCTCCAGGATGAAAATGAGGCTTTGGGGAAAAACACTGGAAGTACAATGGATTGATTGAGATGAAATTCTGAAACCACTTTAGATAAGAATTTTGAGTTTGACAAGTGTCTTGAGAATGAGAGGGAATGGAGGGAACACAGAGAAACCGATTCATCCAATCCAGTAGAAAAGCATCTGCCTCCAGTCGGGGAGGAGAGTATATCCTGGAATAGAACTGAGGCAGTTTGTTGTTGTGGGGAGACGTGAAGAGATCTATCTGAGGAGTCACCTACTGAGAAAAAATGTGATGCCAAGAGGCAAGGAATTGAGTGTCCATTCGTGAAGTTGTAGAAGACAACTCAATTTGTCCGCCAGACTGTTTTTCTCTCCTTGAATGTAGACAGCTTTGAGGAAGATGTTGTGAAAGATTGTCCAATCCCACACCTGTAGAGCTTCCTGGCAGAGAGGGAGAGATCCTGTTCCTCCCTGCTTGTTGACAGTACATGGCGACTTGGTTGTCCGTCCAAATGAGGACTACCTGGTCGTGAAGATGTTGAAAAGCTTCTAGAGCAATGAAGATCGCTCTGAGTTTCAACAGACTGATGTAACACTGACGATTCGTGCTGGACCAATGGCCTTGAATATGGATACCACTGAGATGAGCCTCCCAAGCGTAGGTCAAAAAATCTGTCATGAGGGCCTTCTGATGAGAGGGTGTTTGAAACAGTCAACCTCTGGAGAGATTGGAAAAGAGCATCCACCAGTGGAGAGAATGTCTCAACGAAGGAGTCACTCTGATGTGTTGAGAGAGTGAGTCGCAAGCCTGCGCCCACTGAGGAATTCTGAGGTGAAGTCTAGCAAAAGGAGTCACATGAATTGTAGAGGCCCTGTGACCTATGAGAACCATCATGTGTCTTGCTGAAATTGTAGTCAAGGAAGACACTCTGTGGCAGAGATGAATGAGAGCATCCTGATGTTGTTGAGGAAGGAATGCTCCGAGTTGGACAGTGTCCAGAACAGCTCCGATGAACTGTAAAGTTTGAGAGGGCTGTAGTCGAGACTTAGGAAAGTTGATTTCGAACCCCAAGCTTTGTAGGAACCACGTAGTCCGATGGGTCGCTACAATAACCCCTTGATATGTTGAATCTTTGATGAGCCAGTCGTCCAAGTACAGGAACACCTGTAGCCCATAGTTCCACAGAGCTGCTGCTACCACAACTAAGCACTTGGTGAACACTCTTGGAGATGAAGCCAGGCTGAAAGATAGCACTCTACTGAAAATGCAGATTCCCCCACCCTAAATCTGAGGAATTGTCGAGAGGCTGAATGAATGGGAATGCGAGTGTAAGCCTCTTTGAGATCTAGAGAACATAACCAATCGTTCTGATCTAGAAGGGGGTATAATGATGCCAGAGGCAGCATCCAAAATTTCTCTCTGACAAGAAATTTGTTGAGGGCTCTGAGGTCCAAAATAGGTCGCAGATTGCCTGTCTTCTTCGGAACTAGGAAATAATAGGAGTAAAACCCCCTGCTCTGCTGTTCCAGAGGAACCTCTTCGATGGAACGAAGACGAAAAAGAACTTGAGCTTCCTGAAGAAGAAGGGCGGTCTGGGATGGATTGGAAGGATACTCTTTTGGAGGCAGATCTGGAGGAACCTGGATGAAATGATGTGAGTATCTTTCCCTGATGATGGACAGCACCCAGAGGTCTGATGTAATCATCTCCCAGCGGTGATAAAAATTATGGAGACGACCTCCAATGGGAAGGAGAGAGGACAGATGCAGAACGATGGAGGTTATGCTCTGTATTAGATGGTCAAAAAGTACTGATACCTGAGGCCTGAATATGCAAGTATAGACGACTCACTGAGAGAATGGATAGAATCCTTTGCAGGAGAAAAAGAAGAGGTATCTGGGAGGTGGTGTCCTCGACTTCAGAGTTGGAGACCTCGAAGAGTCTCAAGGCTTGGACCTAAGAGGCTTGTCTCGAGAAGAGGATTTATGCCTTGATGAATGCCTCGACTGATGTGGAGAACTATACCTCGAACCAGGCAGGTCTCGCTGAGAAGAAAGTCGAGGAGTCTTTGCCTTATACGAGGAGGGAGGGCTGGAGATCGAGATACCAAAAAGGATTGAACACCTGGTGTCGAGGTATCTCGAGGCACTGACAAGGACTCGTCTCCTTGAGTAGTATGTTTATGCTCCAGACGAGACACTCGCAAAGGCTCGACTCCTTGCCTAGAGGCACACCCAAGGACTCAACTCCTTGTATACTGCTAAGTGCTCAGGCTGGATTGCAGGAAGCAGAGTCGAGGCAGGAGTATGTTTGGCAAATATATTATCAAACTGGCGATCCAAGATGGTCTGGATCATAGCCTCCAAATGCAACACCAAGACTTGAGGATCTGGTACATTTGGTGTGGCTATAGTCTCTGATGAAGAATGACTCTTCGACTTAGAGACATACTTCTTGGGTAGCTTGATAACTACTGCTGGCACCTGACCTGAAGGAGGCAGCGAGGCAAGCGTCTCGTCAGGAGAAGACTTAGCAGATTTACTCGAGGACAAGGACCCGCTGAACAAGGATGGCTTGATTAAAGTTGAAACCAAAGTCACGGCAGAAGGTGGAACCCCTGTAAGCTTGACCAGATTTGAGGTCGAGACCGGGGCAAGTGGATCCATACTTCCAAAGAGTTTTTCCACCTGACCTCAACGAAGTTTGCGGGCACGAGATTGGATGGCGCAGTGGGCACACGACTTCGGACGATGGTCAGGTTCCATACACTGAAAACACTACCAATCTAGGTCAGTGAGGGAAATTGTGCGTTGGCAACAGCCACACTTCTTGAAGCCTGTAACCAGCTGGGACATAAATGGGAAAATAGCCACAGCTAAGTCGAAGCCCGGAGGCCATGAGGCAGGCCCCGCCATGACCAAAAGAAAAAAACAAAGTAAATCTTTTTTTTTTTTTTACTAAAACACGCAAGAAAAACACAGCGACCCTGAAAAGAAAACACGAGCCGCGGTGAGAGAAGGCACGAAGTAGAACTGAGTCTAGCGCAGAGCGTCAAAATAGGACTTCTCAGCTCCACAGAAAACTTGAGAGCTGGGGAGAGACTCGCCCTGCACTGGGCGGGAAGGCACTCGCGCATGCGCAGTGCGGCAGTCGTGAACTTTCTAAAGGTCTATATGAAGTCTGCTTGCGAAGCTATCCGCAACTGAACTCCGTGGATGACGTCACCCACGTGAGAATATGCTGCCTGCTTGTCCTGGGAAAAGAGGTCTTACACCCCACTCACAAATGCTCACATTGGGTTTCTCCAGAACTTTGGACCCTTAAGTGCAAAGGACAGAAACTGGAAAGGAGATGGTATAAACCTTTCCTAGATGAGGACAGGCTAAGCTGTAGGTAATGCACGACAAAGTACCACCAAGCCAGTTCAATTAAGTTCAGCACAGTAAACAGCCTACTGCAAGAGAACCAGCTTGCCCAGTCAAAACTGAACCTCCAACAAAATTAAGAGCCCCTATCAGAATTTACAGGAAGTACCACCCAGTCTCCAATCAGCTAACTAGGAGCACATGAACTCACCCCCTCCTGACACAGACAAATGGGACTCTTAACCCAATAACAGAGGAGGACTTTGACAAAATCCTAAGAGATCTTCGACCAACTACCTGATCCCTTGACCCCTGCCCATTAGAGATAGTGCAGCAGATCAAGCAGGGATCTCACAGAAAGTTCTACAAAAATCACAAACTCCTTGAGCAGGCAAACTTTTAAAGTTACTGGCCAGTATTTAACATCCCGTTTATATGAAAATATATAGAACAGTCTGTGTTCAATATACGTAGATCTAGCTAGTTTCTCAGTCAATCTGGATTCAGACCTGGTTATGGAACCAAAACTAATTGATTTTCATAGAAACTAAGACAGGGGACTTGCCTCGATGTTAATACTGCTAGATTTCTCAGCAGCTTTTGACACTGGATCATAACACTAGAGATTGACACGGGGACCGTTTACCACGGTAAACCGTGGTCACCACAGTAAATCCGCAGTAATGGGACATTTATAACTGGTTTACCCCAGGAATGAGGACAAGACCTTTCACCGCCCCATGGAAGCAGTGAAAAGTTTTGCTCCTGTGGTAAAAAAATTGCGCCCGTGTCAGACTCGGCATCTCCTCCCCAGCTCCTCTTGCGCCTATTTTACCTTGATGAAGACAGAAGGAACCCAAAACCAAAGCCTGAGACCAATGTGATTTGAAGAATAAAATTACCAGACAACAAAAGGTAGAAAAAAAAATGTATTTTATATTTTGTGATTAGAATATTTCAGATTTGAAATATGTATCCTGCTAGAGCTGATATTAGACATAACTAGGGACCACAAAACCCAGGCTGTGCTCTTTTAACTTAGCTTAGGGCTCTCTCTGACCAGGAGGCAGTTGCCCTAGTTGCTCTCCCCTAACACTATTCCTGCCATGTGTGACTGAAGTATTCTGTTAGCTTGATTTTTCTGTGTAGCATTCTGTAGTAATTTGGTTTGTTCAGTTTTCACAACAGTGAAGGAGATATTTGTGAAAGGGAGGGGAGACAGGGGTTTTGTTGATCCTTGCTCTGTATTATTTGTGTTTATAAAATGACAATTGTACAGAATAGTCTCTTTTTATACTTTAATAAAATAAGTTCAGTATAAAATCATAACTATTCGAGGCTTGTAAGAGTGGGATCTGACAGTTTGCAGGGTGGGGACGGGGCAGGGACGGGGACCGAGCTCGCGGGGACGAGGTGGAACGGTGATACATTTTTTTCCCCGTGTCATTCTCTAGATAGCACGATTGGCAGAAGCAGGTATCAATGGAACAGTACTTGCTTGGCTCAGATCCTCTCTCTCAGACAGGCATCGGACCATACTGCTCAGCAGCTTCTCATTGCCACCATGGGCACTGGGATACCACTAGGATCAATACTGATACGATACCGACATTTACATATTTGAAAGGTATTAATATAGAACCAAATCTTTTCCAGATAGCAGTATGTTTATCCATTCCTACCCTAGCTAAGATAATAGTCAAGCAACTTTCTTTAAATTAGTCCCCATATTTTTTTTTACTCTGTCTTATCTATCTATAATATTCCATCTTGGTTACATAACAATATAAAACATAAAAAAACTTGCTTTTATACCGCATACCCATAAGGATCCATGCGGTTTACAAAAGAATAAGACAAGCAAGAACATATTAAAATTGACCAGAAATCTAGTAAATAGATATGTTTTTAGATGTTTCCTAAACAAAATCAGGGAATTCAATTCTTTGTCCCAGGAGGCTGCTTGGTAAGCTAAGAGACGTTGGTCATATTTCTTAAATTTATATCCCTTGATGGAGGGACATCCCTTATGCCCTATATCAGGGGTAGGGAACTCCGGTCCTCGAGAGCCGTATTCCAGTCGGGTTTTCAGGATTTCCTCAATGAATATGCATGAGATCTATTTGCATGCACTGCTTTCAATGCATATTCATTGGGGAAATCCTGAAAACCTGACTGGAATACGGCTCTCGAGGACCGGAGTTCCCTACCCCTGCCCTATACGGTCTATTAAATGTTTTATTGCTATTGTAGTGCAGCATGCGTTGCCATACTTTGTTATTATAATGTGAATATTTTTACTTTTGTAATTGTCTGTTTAATTTATTATTGCTGTACATCGCCTTGAGTGAATTCTTCAAAAAGGCTATAATAAATAAATAAACAAACATGCAAACAATTGAGACAGAGAAATCATAGCCCTGTCCAACAGCGCCACCGTGTGGAAACTTTCTTTTCTGTGTAGCTAAGTGGCCTGCAAAAAACTCTTCCAAGCTCTTACTGGCCTAATGGATGGTCTGTGTCACGAAATTGCATTTTGAAAATAACCATTCAGTTATTTATATACTTTCAATACAAAGTCCTGTATTTTCAAACAATCCATAAAAACACGTTCTGCAATGCTAGTTACCCAAAGACATCCACAAAATGGGCATTCTGTGAGTGTTACGTAGGCATGGTGTGAGCTAGAGTCTGGGAAAACCTGGGCATGTCCTCTTTTTATAGAGGACTGTCCGGCATTTTTTGCTTTTTAATTAAGCAAATTTGTATTTTTCCAGGTTTTTCAAAAGTGAGTTGCCTGCATGTCTGCCCATGCACTTTGAGCTCAGCATAACATAGATCTGCAAAAAAATTTTCTCAAGAGCTGTTATGGTTATTCCATGTAATCTTTAGGTTTTTTGGTGCGCTGAATCCGAAAATGACCTCTATTTTGTCATAGGACATCACGTTTCCTGACAATTTAAGTAACTATGTTAAATAAGGCAATACCTCAAAATAAATGGAAATAGACTTTTAAAATTAAAGTTTTTACAATTTTTTTTTTTTAATCCTTTTTTTAACTGAAATGAGCTCACCTACACACACTAAACTCGATTCTTCTTCCCTGTGAGGCTCCTCTTGGTGCATTTACGCTTGTGAGTAGCATCTGGAACGTCTCTCTGAAGCATCCAAGTAGTCTGCCATCATTGTAATGCTCCATTTTCCCTGGTACATCTCTTTAATGTCTTGATGGAATTGTTCACCTTGTTCCTCACTCACAGCTCCCAAATTTTCAGGAAAGTAGTCAAGGTGGGACTGGAGGAAATGCACTTTCAAACTCATCAGGCAACCTAAAGCTTGAAATGCTTTCAGCATTTGTCTGACGATCTTTTTGTAGTGAGGATCTTTGTTATTGCCTAAAAATTTCTGTACGTCTTCTTTAAATGCAATCCACCCTTCTTTTTGAGGATCCGTCATGGTATTGACAAACTCTTGATCAACTATAAGCCTTCTAATGTATGGTCCGAAGACACCTTCTTTCAATTTTACCGCCTACAGGCCTGGAACCTTGGTGACCAAGTATTTGATGCATTCTCCATCTCTTGGAAGTGATTTTACTAATTGCTTCATCAATCCCAATTTTATGAAGAGAGGTGGTAGAAGAACTTTATGGGAAGGTACAAAAGTTTCTTGGACGACATTTTTTTCACCAACTGTTAGTACCCATGGCTGCCAACTCTTCTTGGTCCAGTGATTTTGTCGGACTCGACTGTCCCATAGACATAGAAAACAAGGGTATTTGGTATACCCAGTTTGTTGCCCGAGCAGCATGCACAAGACCTTCAAGTCCCCACACACTTGCCAACCATGGTCTTCATATTTAAGTTTACGAAGAACCAATTCCAAGGTCTCGTAGGTTTCCTTCAAGTGTATGGAATAACTTACTGGTATGGAAGTATAAAAACCACCGTTGTTAAGTAAAACTGCTTTGAGACTTCTTTTTGAAGAATCTATAAAAAGACGCCATTGCTTTGAATCATATTAGATTTTAAATTGACCCATCAGACCTTCGACACAATAAACCAACTTGTCTTCCTGTGCAAAGTAAGGAACGAACTCCATTTCACAATGTCTGAACCATGAAGATGACACACCTGGCTTTTCAGCCTTGATCCAAGTAACTCAGCGGCATCTTTGGGAAGATTCAAGTCTCTTACCAAATCATTCATCTCCTCCCGAGAAAACAATTTTGGTTTTGTATCATCTTCAAAGTAAGAACTGGTTCAAGTATGACTTCACCTTCATTGGAGCTAGGTATCTCTTCCAAGGTAGCAGGGAACTTGGGTACTGGTATATCTGTGCCATGGGGGATGGGACGAATTGCTGAGTGAAGATTGGGATATGAAATGGAATGCTTCCATTTGGAATTAAACCCTTTCACATCGCATGAACAAAAGTAACAGTCGTCACTATGGTTCTTTTGCTCTCGCCATACCATAGGAATCCCATAACGGAAATATTTTTTCTTACCCTTGAACCAGTTTCAGAGGTCCTCAACACACTGTCTGCACACTTTATGAGGCGCCCAAACTTTATCTTGATCTCCAATTTTTAGTCCAAAGTATACTTTTTTCACAAAGTCTGTAATATTCTGCTGTTGCTTCAACACTGTATATTCACCACAGATGAAACAGAAACTGTCTGGCGAATTAATACACTTTTGCAGAGCCATAACATAACGGTTGAAGAATGACGAGTTAATACAAACTGCGATAAAAAAGTGTGAACAGCCTAGAACCAAGAACCTGATGATGATTCATGCACAAGTGTGGACTGCAGGAGAGAGCAGCTCTTTGTCTTTATACGAGTTGTCACAGTGCTGGCTATGCCCCCCTGCACTGACTGGAGCTGCTGCTATCTGCCCTGAGTCTCCCTCCCACTGGATTCTTCTACCATTAAAAGCACAGACTCAGGGCTGAGGCTTACACATACAGCATGCTGCAGTGCTGAGTATCCCAGTACTCAGACATGTCACTCAGAGCAGCACTTGTATTCACCCCCTTTGCAGGGGGGGGGGGGGGACAGAGATTGTTTACCTGCAAACAACAACAAAGAGCCAGAAGAGAACTAGGGAAATAAGGAAACAATTTTTTTCCCTAAAACTTGCTTAACTTATGTATATATTGCTGACCATCAGATTTACAGTGCTAGATTTTTTTTACCTAACTCGGACAACCCCTTTAAGGTTTTTTTTTGCATTTTATATCTTAAATGCACTTATGTGAATTAATTAATAGTAATTTGGACTTTAAATTTGGTTAAAACCCATAATATAAAGAAATTAATAAATTTGAAGACAATTTTGCATTTTGTGGCAAATCATGATGTCTAGGAGGTTTTTTTTCAATATTTTATTTGTTTTCAGCACACCAAAATACATAGAAATTAGATGAAAATAATCAAACAGCTTTTTAGTCGCAGACTTGTGTTATGCATCCAACCTCTCCCCCTTTCCAAAGTCTATCTTGTTTTCAGTTTTCCTCTCCTCCCAGCTGCCCTGCACTTCCTCTCTAGTTCTTACCCCCTCTGCGGTCTTCCAAGGCTCAGCTTGGATGCTGGCAGTGTCAATGATCAAGACCACCCTAACCCACAGCCGGCTCCTCCTGAACATCCCACATCCTGTGATGCAAGTTCCTGTTCCCGCGCAGGTGGGATGCAGCAGAGAGAGAAGTTCAGTAGCTAGCAGGCAGTGGGTATCTAAATCACTGACACTGCTGGCAATGTGCCACAGAAGTCAAAGACCGCAGTGGGAGGGACCAGAGAGAAATACAGGACATGACAGAGAAAGATGCTGCTCAGAGGGGGGAGAGGAGGAAGAAAGGAAGGAGAGCTGGCAGGGAGATCAGAAGAGAGGGTAGGGGGCAGGATGGAGTGGAGAGGTTATATTGAGGAATAAAGGAGAGGGGGGAGGCATTAGAGAGACAGAGATTGATGCTGGGAAGGGGGTCAGCAGAGAAATATGGAGAGAGGGAAAAAGATGCTGGATCTGATGCAGGAGAGATAAAAATGGAGAGAGCCAAAGCTGGAATGAATCGTAAAAAAGAGATGGATTTACAGGCTGGATGGAAAGGGGAGAGGGCAGACGTTGAAAGGAAGGGAGTGAAGAGAAGATGAGGAAAGCAGGAATCAGAGATGACAAAAGGCTGGACCTGGCTTCTGGATGTCCAGCAAACACTACAGCCGCTGGCCACAAGGGAAGCTGTGGACTTTGATCCTATGCTCCTTTCTTATGCCTCTGTCCTCCCACTTGGTCTGTCTTGTGCCTCCTCCCTCTTTGTGTGTCCTGGGCCCCTCCCTCCCACTTTTATCTGTTCCGGGCCCATCCTCCTCCAACTCCCTTTTCTTTTTATCTGTCCTGCGTCTGTCCTACACTACCTCACTTTCCTCTCTATGTGTCCTGGGCCCTTTTCTCTCCCTTGGTCTATCCTGTGCCTCCTCCCTTGCCCTTTTTTGGTTCTGGATCTGCTCCCTCTCCCTTTAGCTGTGTTTGCTCCTCCAGAGGCAGAGCAGGGGCCTCCTCCCCCAATCCTAAGGTCCTCCACACAGAACTGGGGTATGCTGCTCCACTCCCAGCTGACGCAGCTTCCTCTTGCAGTCCATGGTGTAGGGTCATCCTGGCTGCAGTCCACTACATTCCTCTGTGCTTTGGCCCCCTGACCACTAAGCTGATTCTCTCCACTAGCTAGGCACACCTTCTGGCCTGTGCCTGACAGGTTGCTGTGGTGGATCAACAGACATGTCTAGGAGTGTTTTCTGCTCTCTTCCTCATGTCTATAGTCTATATACTACTACTACTATTAATTATTTCTATAGCGTACCAGACACACACAGCACTGCACAGTCACAAATAAGAAGAAAACAGTCCCTGCTCGAAAGAGCTTACAATCTAAACAGCCAAGACAGACAAACAGGATGTCATGGATATAGTTAAGGGGAACGGTTAATCAGCTGGCTGGGTTGGAGGGCAGAAGTGTAGGGTTAAGGATTGAAGGCTATATCAAAAAGATGGGTTTTCAGTCTGCTTTTAAACAAGGGAAGGGGCTTGACAGACAAACTCGGGTAATTCCAGGCATAGGGGGCAGCTAGATGAAAGAACAAAGTCTGGAATTGGCAGTAGAGGAGAAGGGTAAAGCTAAGAGCAACTTATCTGAGGAACACAGTTCTCTGGGAAGTGTATAAGGAGAGAGAAGTGAGGAGAGATACTAAGGGGCAAGTTTCAAGTTTATTTGGGATTTGATAAAATTGCTTTTTTATAGATTACAAAGCGATGAACAATTTAAAAAAGGGGGGGGCAAACAATTTTGGGGTAAATCACAGACACACTTCCACGAGAGGGAAATAGAGGAAGGAACTCACTTGTAGGTCATTAATAAGACCTTGAACTGTATGCGATGGCAGATAGGGAGCCAGTGAAGTGATTTAAGGAGAGGGGTGACATAAGCATAGCGAGGTTGGTAGAAGATGAGTCGTGCAGCAGAGTTTTGGACAGATTGCAAAGGGGAGAGGCGACACTACGAGATACCAGTTAGAAGTAATCTAAGCATGAGATTACGAGAGCTTGGACAAAGTATGCTCAGAGAGGAAGGAGAGAATTTTGGCAATATTGAAGAGATAGAAGTGACAGGTCTTAGCAGCTTGTTGGATGTGCATAGAAAATGAGAGGTCGGAATTGAAGACCACTCCAAGATTGTGAGCAGAGAAGACTGGAACAATGATAGTATTATTTACCGAGATGGAGAAAGGAGGAGGAGAAGAGAGTTATGGGCTATTTGTGTCCATTCTCTCCCTTTCCCTCCTTCAGCTGCCATGTGTCAACATTCAGAAATCTGTTAGCATACTCTCTGTTACCCATGAGCTTACATTTTCATCTGCCTATTGGTTAATTGAAATCGGTATTTGTTAGCATCATGTTTGACATGTGAATTGATGTCACATGTTAATCTGTATGTATGCTTCTGACAATTGTCAACCTCTGTACCATCTCTCTGCTCTTGCCAATCTGTTTATCACAATATGATCTTGTCACGTTTGCATTAATATTCTTAACTTATCCCTCCCTCCTGTTACATCTCTTTATTGTAAACCTTCTCTTTGAAGCAGCTGATTGTGCATTTGCTAAAGCCACAGCCATGTAGGTTGGGCCACAAGTTGCAAGGTGACACACAGAGCAAAGCCTTATCTGTGCACTCCAGTTGCAAATCTGGAGGGTTTGTCCCTCATAGGTTGGTGGTGCAAGACTAGAAACTAGAAACCTTTTCAGCAGACCATTTCTCCTTCTGTGATGTGTGCGACCAGAGGGTGGAGCTGCAGCGTGTTGGGGGGAGAGCTGAAACTAACTCTCTCGCTCAAAGTTGTGAGGATCAAGCAGGAACACTTATTCATGGGAAGATACATGGACAAGGATGTAAGCCCCCATCTGGGGGCCAGTAACCCATCTTGCTACCTCTTGTATGTGGGCAATGACACTCATTGTTGGACCATGGATGCAGGCCCCAGCATGAAAGTGGCCTTATGAAGCTAGCTATCACACATCATGCAGTGCCTCCCCTTTCACTCAGATTCAGCTGTAAGGAAACAAGGCGGGAGCTGGTCTACTAGATCACGGCCAAGATGGGTGAACTAGAAGTCATGGCAAATGGGGAGGACTTGGATATAATTGGAATTGTAGAAACCTGGTGGACAGAGGAAAATCAATGGGATGTAGCGCTGCCGGGGTACAAGCTCTATAGGAGGGACAGGACCCACAAAAAGGGGGGAGGCATAGCACTATATATAAAGGACTCTATCCACTCGGTCGGGATGGATATGGCAACGAAGGCAGAGGGGCTGGAATCGATGTGGGTCAAATTACCGGGAAACAAGGGTGCGGGCATAAAACTGGGGCTGTACTATCGACCACCTGGTACACCAGAGGGAGTCGGACACGACTTGGAAGCGAAATTGAGACAGGAGTGCAGGACTGGAAATGTAACAGTGATGGGGGACTTCAACTACCCAGGGATAGACTGGAGTACGGGTCACTCCAACTGCAATAGGGAGATAGGATTTGTAGAAGCTGTGAAGGACTGCTTCATGGAGCAACTAGTCAAAGAACCGACGCGAGGGGGTACTACTCTTGACCTCATCCTAAACGGATTAGGGGGGCCTGCAAGAGGGGTAGAAGTGGGAGGACCACTAGGCAACAGTGATCACAACACGATCAGATTCACATTAGAAAGAGGGACACCCATAGTTAGGAGGACCGCAACAACTGCGCTGAACTTCAAGAAAGGGAATTACGTTGCTATGAGGGAAATGGTGGGGAGGAAGCTCAGAAACATCTTTAGGATGGAGACTGTGGGAAACGCCTGGACCCCTGCAAGAAGCACAGAGAATGTACGTCCCCAACTTCAGGAAAGGCTGCAAGAACAAGCGATCAAAGGACCCGGTTTGGATGTCAATAGAAGTCAAGAGGGCGATAAAGGACAAAAAAGTATCTTTCCGGAGATGGAAAAAGGACCCAACAGAGGAAAATCACCAGGCGCACAGGAAATGCCAAAAGGAATGCCACCGGGAGGTTAGAAAAGCAAAAGGGAAATACGAAGAGGGGCTGGCCAAGGAGGCAAAAAACTTCAAGGCATTCTTCAGTTACGTTAAGGGGAAGCGACCAGCGAGAGAGGAAGTAGGGCCGTTGGACGATGGGGACAGGAAGGGAGTGATTAAGGAGGATAAAGAGGTAGCTGAGAGGTTGAACACGTTCTTCTCGTCGGTTTTCACGAGCGAAGACAAATCTAATATACCAGACTCAGAGGAACTCATGAGTGGGGAACAGACTGAAAAATTAGAGCACATAGAGGTAAGTAGGGAGGATGTCCTCAAACAGATAGACAGGTTAAAATGCGGCAAATCACCGGGCCCGGACGGGATCCATCCAAGGGTTCTGAAGGAACTAAGACAGGAAATAGCGGGCACAATACAACATGTTTGCAACCTATCCTTGAAAACTGGTGAAGTGCCGGAGGACTGGAAATTGGCAAATGTCACACCCATCTTCAAGAAAGGATCGAGGGGTGACCCCGGGAACTACAGGCCGGTGAGCCTGACTTCAATTATAGGGAAGATTGTTGAAGCTATGATCAAGGACGGCATTTGCGAGCACATCGAGAGAAATGGCCTACTGAGAACAAGCCAGCACGGATTCTGTAAGGGAAGGTCGTGCCTAACGAACCTTCTGTACTTCTTTGAGGGAATAAGCAGTCGGGTGGACAATGGGGAGCCCATAGACATCATTTACCTCGACTTTCAAAAGGCTTTCGACAAGGTGCCACATGAAAGGCTACTTAAGAAGCTGTGGAACCACGGGGTGGGAGGGGATGTGCACAGATGGATCAAGCACTGGTTGTCGGGAAGACTGCAGAGGGTTGGAGTAAAGGGTCAATATTCTGATTGGCGGGGAGTCACGAGCGGTGTGCCACAGGGATCGGTGCTGGGGCCTTTACTCTTTAACATATTCATCAATGACCTGGAAAAGGAGGCAAAGTGCGAGGTTATAAAATTCGCAGACGATACCAAACTGTGCGGCAGAGTTACGACCAGGGAGGAGTGTGAGGACCTACAAAGGGACCTGGACAAGCTGGAAGACTGGGCAAACAAATGGCAAATGCGCTTCAACGTGGACAAATGCAAGGTCATGCATATAGGGAAAAAGAACCCGTTGTTCAGCTACAAATTAGGGGGGGTATTGTTGGGAGACAGCAGACTCGAGAGAGACTTGGGTGTGCTGGTGGATGCATCACTGAAGCCATCTGCACAGTGCGCAGCAGCCTCGAAAAAAGCCAACAGGATGCTGGGCATCATAAAGAAGGGCATAGCAACCAGAACACGGGAAGTCATCATGCCTTTGTATCGAGCGATGGTACGTCCACATCTGGAGTACTGCGTTCAGTATTGGTCGCCGCACCTCAGGAAGGACATGGCGGTACTTGAGAGAGTCCAAAGGAGAGCAACGAAATTGGTAAGAGGGCTGGAACACTGCTCATATGCCGAGAGGCTGGATAGGCTGGGGCTCTTCTCTCTGGAGAAAAGGAGGCTCGGGGGAGATATGATAGAGACTTTCAAGATCATGAGGGGCATAGAGAAGGTGGATAGGGACAGATTCTTTAGACTGAAGGGGACAGCAAATACGAGGGGACATTCTGAGAAACTGAAGGGAGATAGGTTCAAAACAAATGCAAGGAAGTTTTTTTTCACCCAAAGGGTAGTGGACACTTGGAATGCGCTACCGGAGGAAGTGATCAGACAGAATACGGTACAAGGATTCAAACAGGGATTGGATGGATTCCTGAGGGATAAAGGGATCGTGGGATACTGAGGGAGGAGCTGGGAGGTAACACAAGTATAGGAAGTAAATCAGGTAATGAGTATAAACTAACCTGGTCGTGCATGTGCAAGACCGGAGGGCTAGGACTTCGATAGGAAGGCAGGACTTAAATGGGAAACCAAGGTGGCAAGGGAGCCCCTTCTGATGATTCAGACAGGTCTTGACCTGTTTTGGGCCGCCGCGGGAGCGGACTGCTGGGCGGGATGGACCTGTGGTCTGACCCAGCGGAGGCACTGCTTATGTTCTTACAGTAATAAAGCAGCAAATCAAACAGAATACAAAGCCACAATCTTTATTAACCTTCTCCCATGACATGAAACGTGCCCTAGAAAAAGACAGCATCTTACATACTGCAGTGTATGTAATACTGCAATACACCAATTGTAAAACTAAACAAATCAGACTAGTACAGATCAATCCAGCACAGTCAATCCTAACAGAAAACCATGTCTTTCGAACACACCTTTGCCTAGAATGGAATATGTAATCATAAACTAACCCTTCCCCCTTTTACAAAACTATAGTGTGGTTTTTAGCCACGATGGTAACAGGTCTGACGCTCATAGAATTCCCAGCATCAGAGCTGCTGCCACCACAGCTGGCGCTATAAAACACTCCACAGTTTTGTAAAAGGGGGATAAAATAGAAGGCAGGAGAGAGCAAAGGGCATCGGCAAGAGGTAGCTCCGCCCACCCCATGTCATCCACTGGAGCTCCTCCTTAAAAGGGGAGGGGCCAACGGCGCTCAGCCGTTCCGCGAGAGCATCTTTGCGAAGGGCCTTAAGAAGGGACGAGCAAAGAAGAAAAACTAAGGGAGGTCACTTACACAGGCAAGCACCACAAGGGCAACAGTAAAACACAGTAGTAGCAGAGGGCAATCACAGCAGACAGAGGACACACACAAGCAACAGGGTAGCAAGTTTAAAATCAAGACAAGGACTTCACAGTAACACCAAGGACGCTATACAGCTACCTACACAAGGAGAAACCACTTCAGGCGACAGACCGGCAAGCTGACAGCAATGGATGCAGCAGACAGAAGCAGGATGTTGAGCTACCCAGTTTTCTGCACCGTTTGCCATATGTATGACTACCTCCTCTCTGGGAGGCGGTCTTATGTATGCACTCGATGCAAGGAACAGGAGAGCCTGAAGAAGCAAGTCAGACTCCTGGAGGGCAGAATACTGGAACTAGAAGCACTTCGAGCAGTGGAAGAGGACAGAGGCAGAAAACTTCATGACAGAGGAAACCGTTGAGAAAGAAGTCATGAGTTAGAATTCACTGAACAGGCCTACAGGGAGGCCTTGGAAAATCACAAACAACAGTGGAGCTGCCAAGATAAACCTACAGTGAGCGAGGACCAAGATACACCTACAGTGAGTGAGGACCACCTGGAGGACAACCACAAGGAAGACTAGTCTGGTGCAGCCAACGACAGGATGAGGGAAGATGAAAGTGCACCGAGGACATTGACCTACGGCTGAAAAGATGGTCATATACCAGGGACACAGACCTGTGGCTAGAGAGGCAAGAGAAGATAGAGAGGACAGCAATCGTCGTGGGGGACTCCATCATCTGACAAGTCGACAGCTACATAGCGGGAGGAAGACGGGATTGGCTGCTGACTTGCCTACCGGGAGCAAAGTAGAAGATGTAGTGAGCCGCATCGATAGGATCATCGACAGCGTGGAAGAGGAAGATACAGCGGTGGAGATCCATGTGCGGACAAACAACGTGAGCAACAGGAACTACAGCAGGGAAGGACTGAAGGACCAGTTCCGGATGCTAGGAGGGAAGCACAGCGTCAATCATCGGCGTGCGTATCATGCGCAGCGTGCGGGTGGGGCAGCGCTCGGCTGCGTGGGCTCAGGTTGGGGCTCTCCAGCATGCGGGGGGCATCCGACGTGGAGGGCTGGCCGGCGGATGGAGGAGGCATCCCTCTGAAGCGGCACTGCAGGGTTCTCCGGCGGCTGGTGGACATTAGAGGCATCCCCCCCGAAGCGGCACTGTGGGGTTCTTCTTCGGATGATGGACAGAGGAGACGGCGCTGCAGCACCCAGCACCCGACAGGTACAGACCCCGGGTTCTGGAATGAATCTTCGGTGTTGCCACTATTTTCTATGGGGAACTTTGCTTTGATAAACGAGCATTTTGTATTACGAGCATGCTACTGGAACGGATTATGCTCGTAATCCAAGGTACC
Source organism: Geotrypetes seraphini (assembly GCF_902459505.1). NCBI lineage: Eukaryota > Metazoa > Chordata > Amphibia > Gymnophiona > Dermophiidae > Geotrypetes > Geotrypetes seraphini. Next base: position 45,816,300 of record NC_047100.1, read on the forward strand.
ACTGTACGTCGGAGGGGGTGCACCGGCAGTCACGCTAAGGTGCAGGTCCTGTTGCACAGTAGAGTGGGAGGTTCCGAATCTGGATGCCTTTGCACCCTCCTAGGGCATGCACCTGGGCGGTCTTGCACCCCCCCTTGGTACGCCACTGGTCCATTACAATCAACCAAGCAACCATGTGATTACAATCTAACATATCTAAAAGGCAAATCTGGTATTTGCATAAATAATAGGTTTGGAAAGTTGGAATCATATAAAATACAAAGAAAAACAAGAATATCAATTCAGTCTTTAAAATATTAACTATATCATATCATTCATAAAAAAACAAACAAACCATGATTAGAAATCAACTTTAAAACATTTTTAAACCCCATGCAGCTGTGCACAACGGGTTGGGTCTAAGAAAAAAAATAGTTTTATCACTGGAAATAAACTTCTAAAAAACAACTCTTGAGATGTTCATCATTCCATACCACCTAAAATTTCTGTTGAAAAAGACCTCAAAATGTTTAAAAACATTATTAAAAGGTGGTGGAAGACATGGAACCAAGTCTTATGCTTTCAAATGATGTCATCTTAAGAGACTCAGAATAATACAGAACACAGCAGTTCGCCTGATTTTTGGTCTTAAAAAACATTTATTATTTAAAGCTCCATTGGTTGCCATTTGAGGCTAGAGTTTTGTTTCAATTTGGCTGTATCTGTTTTAAAGTTTTTATTTGGATTGACTCCAACCTACCTCTCTTACAACTTTGAATTTTTAGTAAAAGCATGTAATTATGTGCAAATATATTTTATTGAGCAAGTGAAAAACACCAACAAGGGAACATTCAAAGAACAATCAAGCTCAGCATTTTTAAAGAAAATCCTACCCCACAAATCAAACCCCCCCTTCCCAATACAACCCTGCCCAAAACATCACCCTCCCTGGGGTCCTCCTTCCAAATACAACATGACCATAAAAAACATAGAAGTGTCAGTCATACCAAATGTAACAAAATGAAACAGTATACAAAAATTCAACAGTTCAGCAAGCGGCTTCGAGCCAGCAGGGTCAATGTTGTCCAAAATGGTTAAAGCATGTCATTATAAGAGATTCTTAGGAGAAACTTTTGCATTTCAGGCTAGTGCAATGAATTCACGTTGGCGTACGCTTATTCCCCAAGCGCAGTCTTATTTATTTAGAAAAATTCTTAAAAACGTACCTGTTTGATAAATATGCAACTTAATTGCCATTGTGTATTTTCTGAGAAATTTTGCTATGCTTATGTAAGTAATTCACCGTTTGTGCAGTTCCTTCTTGCTGTAAACCGCCTTGAACTAATGGTTTGGCGGGTATGTAAGAATAAAATGATTATTCTTCCAACTAGGGAAGAAACCTGTAACTGAAAAAAACAACAACAAAACAACTAGATTTAAAAAAGGGATCTTTTCCAGATAAGCCCCGCCACTACTGGAAAATGTGGACGCGCCGAAAGTTAAGCCCCGCCACCTTTTGCCAGCGCACGCAACCTTAACCAGTGAAGTTCTCAGCACAACGGCCCCACAACGCAGCGCGATGTGTATAAAGTAAAGTGGGGGGGGGGGGTTTCCCCCCCACACCCCCCGTCGGAGCACCCAAAAAAGATAATAAAAAAAGAGGATATGAAACTTAACATTATAAAAAAAATAGGATAAACTGTCGACCATTTTTTAAGGGCTCCGACGGGGGTGAGGGGGGGGAACCCCCCACTTTACTTTCTACGGATCGTGCCTCTTTTTTATAATTTTTTTGGGTGGCGGGGGTTAACTTTTTGGCAGGGCTTATCTGGAAAAGATCCCCAAAAAGATGGAGGAACCTTGAAAAACTACCTCATATAAGTATTAAACCATCAAAACTCAATAAGATATGGTGTCTAAGATGCCATAAGTATAAAAATGTCAAAATGGTTGGTAAAAGTGGGCCATTAGCGGGCCTCACCTCTAACCCCACCTTCACGTTTGCTATTGTAAATTGTCTTCTATGTACACACCCCTTCTTACTCATAAGTAGTACTTTTTATAAGCATTACTCCTATTCTTATTTTATCATTTTATTGTAAACCGGATAGATACCAGTTGATGGTCGGTATATTAAAAAAATTAATAAACTTGAAACTCTATGGTTGATGTTCAGTACCGGTTCCCGCGGGAACTCCATTTCCCCGCCAAATTCCTGCAAACGTTCAGTTTCAGAAAATGAGTAAAAACAAACTTGTTTAACCGATTTGTAACCCAAGACCTGTTCTAAAGCCTTATCTCTTCAACTCTGTTTCCCAAGACCTTTCATGCCTCTGTGTCCTACTCACCTGTACCTATATTCGCTGATTGTCCAACCCTTCTTTGTGGTGAACCGCCTCCAACTACCACGGCTTTGGCGGTATATAAGAATAAAATTATTATTAAACTGTCCTTTAACCGCACAAGCCTCGTTAACACTTATGATTTTAAAGGGTTTGAGGCTTGCGGGAAAGGGACGGGGAAAACGAGTTCCCGCGGAGGAAAAATAAATGAGTCTCTGCGCAGCTGCGACTCACCTCACTTCAACCGCCAAGAGCGCGCCGCTCGGCGCCTCGTCACGTGCTGCGGCAGCTGGCCGGAGACGGAAGTGACGTCTGGTTTCCCTGGTTGCAGCGCCGTCGGTTGCTTAGGGCGTGCGTTTACCGGGCGAGTGACCGCCTCTAGGCGGGTTGGGCCTTCGGGGGGCCCCGCTGGGGGCGGCGAGTGACCGACGCTGTCTCTCTGCCCTCGTGGGAGATGCCTCGGTGCTGACCATGGGCGCCAGTGGCTCCAAGGCGCGGGGCATTTGGCCTTTCTCCTCGGCGAGTAGCACCGACAGCTCCTCCAACGGCGGCAGCAACTCCGAGCAGAGCCTGGCGCGAGTCAGGCAGGCCACGCCCTTTATATTCACCCGAAGGGGGTAAGACCGGGGGTGGGGCTGAGGGAAGAAGTTCATGATCTCCGGTCGATGCAGGTTTATTCTTTTGCCAGTGACTGATATCTGGTGTTTTCTATGAATCGCTTTTTATTTAATTCTATTTGACCTGATTAAGGGAGGATAACTCCTGAAAAATAGTGAGCAGTGTCAATTATGTTCCTTATACAATGGGATATATTCATATTTATCCCAGGACAAGCAGGCATGATATTCTCACATGTGGGTGACGTCATCTACGGAGCCCCAGCGCGGAAAAGACTGAACTGGGGCTCCGTAGATGACGTCACCCACATGCTGTCCCTGGATAACACCTGTTACGGTAAGTAACTGTGCTTTTTGGTTGATCCTTATTTTTTCATATCCCAAGTGGACTGTCAGAGAATTAGTTATTAAGGTGTTCCGCCAATGGGATTTATGTGTATTTTTTTTTTAACCTTGCATTTTCCTGATTTGCTGCAACTCGTACAGTTGGATTATATGTAGAACTGAATTCCTTCAAAGAATGATGAGGGCTCATGATAGATGGTCAACATTCATTATTTAGGGTTTTGTCATTCAGATAGTTTTCAGGGAACAGAAAGTTATACACTGAAGGGAGGATTAGAGTCCCCTCAGACTCCTCTTACTGGTAAATTAAGGATTTCTTGTGGTAAACAATAGATTTGGCTAAAAATAGATGAATTGCATATTAAGCATGCAGGAATTTTATGTGCATTTCTGTGATTCAGGAGGGCAAGTGCTGTTTTGTTTGCAATTCCTCACTTCTAGGCGCAGATGGTCTTTTCCATTTTTTCCCCAGTGCTGGGGATTCCACCACCACCCCTCTATTTTAATAGACCCTTCTTTTTACTGTTCAAATGTGGTCGCTGTAGCAGTTGTCCTTCTGACTGGCGGCAGCCCCCCAAAAGCAAACAAGATGCTAGGAATTATTAGAAAGGGGGATGGTAAATAAAGACTAAGAATGTTATGCCTCTGTATCACTCAATGCTACAACCTCACCTTGAGTATTATGTTCCGTTCTGATTGCTGTATCTCTAGATATAATGGAATTAGAAAAGGTTCAAAGAAGAGTGACCAAGATGATAAAGGGAATGGAACTCTCTCATATGAGGAAAGGCTCTTTAGCTTGGAAAAAAAGACGGCTGAAGGGAGATATGATTGCATTCTACAAAATCCTGAGTGATGTAGAATGTTTACAAGTGAATCAATTTTTTTACTCTATCAAAATTTACAGACTAGGAGACACTCAATTAAATTACTGGGAAATACTTTAAAATCAATAGGAGGAAATATTTTTTTCACTCTGAGAATAGTTAAGCTCTGGAATGCATTGCCAGAGGACCCAGTAACAATGGTTAATGTAGTTGGTATTTAGAAAAAGGTTTGGACAAGTTCCTGGAGGAAAAGTCCATAGTCTGATATTGAGACAGACATGGGGGAAGCCACTGCTTGCCCTGTGGTCAATAACACTGAATGTTGCTACTATTTTTGCCTGGTACTTGTGACTTGGATTGGCCACTGTGGAAACAGGATACTGGGTTAGATATATCATTGGTCTGACCCAGTATGGCTGCTGTTAAGTTCTCTTTGTCAAGAATAGTTTCTGGACTTTATGCCAGTTTTGATTTGGGTACCCTTGTTTTGATAAGGCTGCCCAGGTCACAATTTCATATGCCTTCAGAGTATCGAACTTGGATTACTGTAGTGTCAACTATGTTGGAACTAAGTCATCAAAATTCTGTCATTTGTGTCATCATGGAAAGAGAAGGGGTGACATGACTGAACCTATTTGCAATACCACTTATAAGCGCCATCTTCACTTCCTGATCCTTATCCTTAAAGCTATCTGTGCTTGTAATCTGTCTCATCTTGCTTCTTTTGTTGTTCTGTGTTCCTGCCCATGACTTGCATTCTTTACATGGTGGTAGGTTGGCCCAGTGGCATACCTAGTGAGGTGGAAACCTGGGGTGGAGCACTTCTTCAGGTAGTGGGAAGGTGCATGGAGTGCTCATGGGGTTGTGGCCTGCCTGTAGCCCTGTGACATCCCCCCTCCCCCCAAACTCCCTGCACCCGGGGTGGACCACCCACACTGTCCCGTCCTTGGTATGCTACTGAGTTTGTCTGTGTATTCTGGCATGCCTAGACTCCACAAGTGTGTGCCTTCTTTTTCTTAGCCCTAATGTTTGGAATGCTCTTCTGCTGTGGTAATGGATAGAATCATTCTGTTTGTTTTTATAATGCCCTAAATTTATATATTTTCACTCAGGCCTTCATTGTTTCTTCGATAGAGTAGGTTGTAAGAGTACAGGCATAGATAGTCTGGCTGTCTGTTATACTGTGCCTTTGTGCTTATATCCTATCGGTGCATTTGTATTTCTTTCTAGGTTCCTATTAATGACTGTACACTGCTTTGTTTTGCCTAGCAATAAAGGCAGTATAATAAGTACCAAAAAACAAACACATTTTCACATCACTTCCCTCCCAAAATGAGCAAACTAAGCAACCCACCACCTCCAATGAATAGTAGAGTCGGAAGAGAGAACAGAAGGGTCCCCAAACCAAGAATGTGGCTGGAGATTTCTAGTTCTTTTCAACACGGCCCACCAACAGCAAAATCCCAACCCTCCTTGATTTATTTAAGAATACTGCAGCTAATAAGCAGAAAATAGGGCAGCCGGTATGTTAAAACAGTCTCTTTATCTTAGGTCAGGTCTGTAGCAGGCACAGAAGTTGGCCCTGGAGATTTAATGCTAGTTTTTTTATTATTAGCTTCCTTGGTAGCATAGCAGCTCCCTCTGTATTGGATTCTGCAGTAAGGAGGCAGTTATCTAACTAGAGACCCCGAGACCATGTGGTAAGAGCCTGTTCTCTATTAGATCCTAGATGCCTATGTTCTGTTATGGAATGCTATCTGTAGTCTGATATCTTTGTGCCTAACATTTAGTCACAGAGCTGGGGGGTAAGTGCTACTGGTAAAATGCAGCAGGTGACTATGTAACTTAAGATTATGCACATAAGCGAAAGCCTTCCCTTGTCTCACCCATGATTTGCTCCTGTGAATACTACCCCTACACATATGCACTATGCAAGTTAAGCAGATGTTTGCAGAATAGCACTTAAGATCCCATTTACACATAGGTGCATAAGTGCTAGTATTCTAAGCATAGAAACATGAGGGCAGATAAAGGCCAAATGGCCTTTCAGGTCTGCCCATCTGCATATTTCCTACTCTCCCTAAGAGATCCCACATGTTGACCCACGCATTCTTGAATTCAAACACAGTCTTTGTCTCCACCACCTCTACCAGGAGACTACTCCATGCATCTACTATCCTTTCTGTAAAATAGTATTTCCTTAGCTTATTCCCGAGCTTATCATCTCTTAACTTCATCCTATGTCCTTTCACTCTGGAGTTTCCTTTTAATTGAAAGAGACTCGCCTCATGGGTATTTATGCTACATAGGTATTTAAACATCTCTATCATGCCTCTCCTGCCTTTCCTCCAAAGTATGTATATTGAGATCTTTAACTCTGCCTCATACACCTTATGACAGAAACCACCAACCATCCTATCTAAGTTTTAGAAAACTAGTAAAAACAAAGTTGTACAACCAATTTGTAACCTAAATACTCCTATTGCCCTATCGCTTTACTCCAACCGATTTTTACCACGATCTCTCATCCCTCTCTGTTCTCTGCCTACATGTATTGATGACTGTTCTGTGCGCCTATTCTCGCTGATTGTTCGTTGACCGGTCTAGCCCTTCCTATCCCTGTATTCCGCTCGCATGTACTCTGTCTTTACATTGTACCTATCTTCGCTGATTGTCCAGCTCCTCTTATTGTAAACTGCCTCAAACTACTACAGCTTTGGTGGTATATAAGAATAAAATTATTATTATTATTATATCCCTCCTGTTTTTCTTGCTCCACTTACAGTGGTTTTCAACTGCTTTGGTATAAACTGAGGAGCTACAGCACAAGCCCAGGGATGCAGGAGGTGGAGCTGAAAAATGTAGATGATGCCCTCTACACAACTCACAATTAAAGGAGAACTACTACTCTTCTAGAAAGATTATTGAGGTAAGAACCTAATCTTCCCTTATATCACAACAAGCTATATTGCTTAACTGACATTCTAAGATTTCTGCTGTATTCCTTGTGCTGTTTTAGTTATTTAATATGTTATCAGGATTTGAAATAAGATTTATGTTGACTCCTGATGAAGGCTTCCTTGCTGAAAAACAGCCGTGTTGAGTCCTTATTCATTGACCTTGCACATTAAAGACTTGTATGACTTTACCATTGTCTGGAGGCCATTACATTACATTGGTGTTTTCTATCCTGCCAATATCTTTCAGTTCTAGGCGGTTTACAACAAGAGTTGGCCTGGGCATTTCCAGGGAGAATACATGGTTAATAGATGTAGTATGCGTCGGAATCTGTGGAGAGTCGATCAGGTTTAGGAAAAATTTCTTGAATAGAAAGGTTTTAAGTTCTTTCCTGAATGTTTTGTAGTTGGGCATTATAATCAGCAGATTGGAGAGGTGGCGGTCTAGTTTCGCTGCTCTGGTGACTAATAGTCCGTCGTATATTTTTTTCTTTGTATACCTTTGATTGGGGGGGTGGGTAAAGTATGCATGAGTTCTCCTTGGTCTGGATGTGTTTTTCCTGTTTAGGCGGTTGCTCAGATAGCTTTGAATAGGGTGCAGTAGAATTTGTATTGTATACATGCTTGGGAGCCAGTGTGAATCTCGGAAGGCAGTGGTAATGTGGTCATATTTTTTCAGTGAGTAAATCAGTCTAAGAGCTGTATTTTGGACTGTTTGTAATTGTTTTAGCATGTTGGTTGGGCATGACAGGTATAGGAAGTTACAGTAGTCCAGGAGTCCTAGGATTAACGCTTGTACTAAGAGTTTGAATTGATTTTCAAGCGTTTGAGGCTTGTGCAGATGAGGACAGAGCTTGCAGGAATGGGGCGGAGACAGGAAAAGAACTCGTGGGGATGGGAAAATGAGTTTTCATGGGGATGGGGGAAAATTTTGTCCCCATGTGATTCTCTTCTCTCAAGTGGGGAAGGAAAAGCGAGAGGGGTCTCTGCTGCTGGTTCCTAGATTTAAAGAAAATTTGTGAAGGTCTGCTGTCTTACTCTTTTTTTTTCTTTTTCTTTTTGTTTCCCTGTCAGAGAGCACTACTTTGTGATCTGAGATATCGAATGGCATGCTCCTTGGTCAGTCTGTATTCTCTATCTCCAGCAGGTGGATGGATGGATGGATGGCTTCTTCCATGCTCCTGTTTTGGTTCTCCAACTCATTTAAGCCTGGGAATTAGGCTAACTGGGTACCTTGTGGGGTGGAAGCTGGTGGGGCCAGGGAGCAGGAGAACTCGCCACCCTTCATGTGCCCCTCCCCCTTGGTGGTTGCATTTTCTGCATTCCCTCCTTGCCTCAAAAAAAAAAAAAAAGAGCCAAAAATCCCAGGTTTAAAAAAATAAAAACTATAATAACATCAGATTCTGTCAGACAAAGGGATTCCTCACTTTCTTGCTCTTTTTTTCTTTTCACTTCTTTTACTTTTGTATACATGAATATATTTGGCAATAAACACAAATCTCACTGCTTAATGCACTCAAGCTAGCACTCTTCCTTGCCAAGCAGATCTGACTCTGACCTATGAGTTAACCCACAGTGGCACTTAGACAGAAGGATGCAAGAGCCAGTTGTTGCTTCTATAGTGCACAGAGCGGAACTAACTTGGCAGAATTCTCCCATGTTTCCTGTCTACAGGAAATCTACTAGATTTACTCAATAGGTGGCAGAGGATATGGTAAAAAAATGGAGAAATGTTTGCTTCCCATCCACCTCTTCCCCGCTGATACGTGTAAGTTCTCATGTGCACCTCTTTTTCTTGCTACAGATCGATGTATTTTGATGAAGATGGGGATCTGGCACATGAATTTTATGAGGAGACAATAGTCACCAAAAATGGGAGGAAGAGAGCCAAGCTGAAAAGGGTCTACAAGAACTTGATACCTCAGGTAATGGATCACTTTGAGTCCCATATCTGTATGGCAGAACTTCACAGGAGAGCCTAACAAAGCCATGCATTTTTTCCTCACTTCTTCCCTGTTAGGTTAGCTCTCAGATCTTTTTTTTTTTTTTCTGTTGTGTTAACAACTGAGAATGTTCATGTCTGTGACACACTGAATGCTACAGTCTGTGACTGAAGAAAAGAGCCCAAATATTTTGTTGTCGTTAGTGATAAAGGGAAATGTAAACTGTACTTAATGGAATCTACCGTATATTATTTAATAAACCAATATTTAAATCAAAGTTAAATTTTAATCTTCTTATATCATCAATGGGAAATCAGGGACTGATGTGCTACATTTTTTTCCATGTGTAGTTGTATGGAACCAGGCTGCTGGTGCTAACGTTTAAAAAGGAGGTATAGCAGCTTTTAAACTGAGATGGGGGGAAGCGGATGGTTCGGGTGGAGTATCCTTGGTGGGGGAGTCCCAATAGAGAGGTTTCAATAATGGTGAAAGAAAGCGAGGAGTGTTTAAGAGGAAGGCAGAGTAAAGGACTCCAATTGTCCCTGTCATCTTCTCAGCAGCCTGAAAATACAAGGAGAAAACACAATTTGAAATGTCTGTATACAAATGTTAGAAGCCTAAAAAATAAAATAGGAGAGTTAGAATATATAGCACTGAATGATGAGGTATATATAATAGGCATCTTGGAGACCTGGTGGAAGGAGGACAATCAGTGGGACACTGTGTTGCCTGGGTACAAATTATATCAAAGAATAGAGTAGATCAAATTGGGGAGGGGGGTGAGCTGTTTGTTAAAGAGGGAATTGAATCAAACATTCTGCAGACATAGCAGTGAGGAATCCATATGGATAGAAATCCCATGTGTGAAGGGAAGGAATATATACAGGTAGGGGTATACTAGACAGATGAAGAAATGTTTTCAGAGATTAGGAAAGCTGGCAAATTGAGCATAAGTGTAATAATGGGGGCGTAATTTGCAGTATCCATATTTGATCCCTCAGAAACTGGTTAGCAACATAGTAAATGATGACAGATAAAAACCTGAATGGTCAATTAGTAAGAATATTAATCAAATGTGGAAGAAGGTCTTTTCAAATTGTCTTCACCATTCATCCCAATTAGGCATACAGAAAGCCAACATAGGTATGCGTGCATGCGTGTGTGTGTTTATATGTATGCGTATACACACATGCAGGCACAGATAAACACCATATATGTGTGCACATTCTCGTACAGGGATTGGAAAGAATCCCATGAGCTCCGCTCTGCATGCTTTTCTTACTTGTTATAATAATGTGCATTAGTGCAGGTTAGCAAATCTAGCTCTGAGTTTGTACTTGAGGCCCAAGATCACAAGGTATGTCGCTGGGAGACCTTCCATAGCACAAAGCCAGTGATTTACATTTACACTCTCAGCATCCTCGGATATATGCCTAATTGCATCTCTTTCTTCCTTGCAGGGTATTGTGAAGCTGGAGCACCCTCGAATCCACGTCGATTTCCCTGTCGTTATCTGTGAGGTGTGACCTGGAAGTCCCAGGAGAGATGTGAATGAGGTCCATTGCTGTGTGTATAATCATGCAGCCCTTCCGTAACCTACATATATTCAGAGGACATACTGGCATCTATGCCTGAAGAAGGAACAGTGTACAGTAAGACTTTGGAATGCCTCCTGACAGTTGAAATGGGGAGACAGCAGAGACCACCATACATAGTCTTCTGTTAAGCTGCAAACGGAATGTGTAGAGACCAATGCAATGAATAAGTATTCCCCTGTGTCACACAGCTGGGGAGAGGGTATCTACCTTCCGTGAAAATAAACCATCAACTAAGCATCAGAGATAGGTGCAAAAAAAAAAAAAACTTCCTTCTTAATGCTGTGGAGATTGGTTTCCCAGCCCTAGAATGGTTATGAAAGAAAAGATCAGAGGTTTCGGAAGGCAGATGAGTTATATATGAGAGAGAGAGAGAGAGGCAGATGGAAGGAGAAAGTGCCTTCTCTCATTAAAACAAAAGACTTAATATGCAGGTAAAAACTTAAAATCAAATTTAGTTGGCTACCTCTATTTTACATGGGAGCCGAAAATAAGGCAATTATTTTCATTGGTATATTCAGCTGAAAATCTAGAATGGTAAAGTTGTCCAAACATTCTATATATATATTTTTTTTTTACCCCATCCTTTCTTTTGCCTTGCTGCCTACTCTCCAATCAGCAACAGGACCCAAGTTGGATATTGGAATGGTAACTGTAGCTGTGTCCTCTAGGAGGAGCTGGGGATGCTCATCGTACATTGTCCTTCTGTTGGCTTTGGCAGCAAAGAACTTGGGAAGTAGGTCTGCCACGGGTTGCATTTTCCACCCCAGGAACTGTTGTCTGAAGGGGAGATGGATCAGCAGAAATTTTCCCCCCTTCTTCTGTCCAGGTTTCTTCTCTGTTCTGTGCATTTCATATTAACATATTCTCTCTTCCATGAAGTAGGACATGAGGGCTGCTGGTGAGCCTAGTTCTGCCCAGGAAGCAGGATAGGTTGTTAACTGTTACTGTGTCTATGCTAGTAATCGTAAACATTTTCTTAGCATTACTCCAAGTAGCTGCTGTGGTGACATCCTTCACTGTGATGGAGGTGGGGAAGGAGCACTGGGCATCAAATTGCATATTTTCAACCCAGTCCTGTGCAGATACTTTACACATATTTATTAGCGATACCTTGAAAACAGCACTGGTTAGGAAGGGCCAGAGGGCTAGGTTGAGAACCCCTGGTGTAGACTAAAGATCTTCCATTTTGCTCTGTGTTTAGTGAGACTGAGCTCCCAGAATTGCTGATGTGAGTGGGACTATCACTTCTGGGTTTGGGAGTTTCCTCTAAAACAATGAGAGAAATGTTCTTGCTTTAAATGCCACCCTCATTCCAATTTGCCTATTTATTTTGCTGATCTGTATTCTCTTAGTGCTTAAAATTTTGTGGATTCTATCAGCTTGTCTTCTGAGTTGGCTGAAGTTCTTCTTTTCCTCTGCGTTTATTTATTTAAAAAAAATTTGTTTTATTTAGATTCTCCATCAAATAGAGAATGAAAGAGGAGGAAAATTTTAAATTTCAGGGTACAAAGTCAGTTGAAAACGATTGGGGACACCATCTTATCCATTTCATGTGAAAAATATGATTGACTGATAGCATTAGAGTTGGCAGTTATTGCTACTTTCTCTCCAGCTTTTTGCTCTGAAATTGTAAACTGTAGTATGTAAGCATTGAAGGCTATTGTGTTGTCGGTGTTTTGTTTCTAGGCATGCAGGCCAAAGTTAAGCTAACAATGAATTAACCTACATTTTATGTCAAATTTTTGCAATAGAATACTGTTCTGGGATGTTAGTGTGGCAAAAGCTGCTTGGTGGAACCACCAGTAACTCTTCTAATATGTAGAGCTGGGATGTATGCGTACTGGGTGTTATTTCACTGGCTAGGATAGCTTGAAAAGGAGTTTTAAAATAACAATTTAATGCTCCTTATGTTAATGCCCCAGTGAGCTCTGATTTGAGGAGTGGGAGGGAACTGTCCCACTACCTAGAGTTAAGGTGTGACCAAACCATTTTTCATTTTCTGCTATAATTGACTCTTATGTGGCAGGAGAAACAAACAAACAAACAAAAAAAAAAAACCCCCCACTGGAGTGACGATGTTCCTGAGATGGACTTTATTGAAAATTTCAAAGTTCCAAAGGTACAATTAAGCAATCCACATGAAAATAAAATAATCCACATAAAAACCTAAAGGATCTCGTCCGCGTTTCAATAAGATAGTCTTCTTCAGGTGTCCCTGAAAGTCCTATGGTGGTAGATACGTGGAATAACTGATATGTGGAGAGTTGTAAGAAAAGCGCTGCTTGAAACCCCCGATGAAAAGCCAGGATACATATACAGTATAGCAGGGCAGTTGGACTGCAGCGCAACTGTTGACCTGAACCATGCAGTGTGACTGCTCAGGGGTGCAACAACATTTCTCCCAGTCCACCATTTCTTCTCACTGCTGAGAAGGAAGCAGGCGGAGCAGGAGCACAAGTGGACAAGTTGCAGAAGACACAACTAGCATTTGGTATGATCCTGGAGCCATGCCTGGGTTATCTGAGGTCTGTGTCTGTCCCTCATCAGTCCATTAAATATACAGATTTTTTTCAGCACATACCTGCTGAGCCCTCTTTAGGTGAATATAAATGTTATCAAGCCCTCTGGAACAAAAAAACCACCACCTTTTCTGCCAAAATCTCTTATTTTGAGCCTTCTGTGATACTAGAAATCTGGTTACCTGGCCATCCGGAAAAATCTAGTGACAGTGATTTCTAACATCTTCACAAGAGAACTTTCACTTCTGCCCACATTCCTTTTAAGCAAAATGCACATAAGTAACAGTTTATCATGCAGCAAATGAAATAGGCTTTTTGCAATAAGATCCTATAAGTGCCACTGAATTAACTGCAGAAGTAGTTTTTCCTGTACAAACAGTATACAATTCTTTATGGATGGGTTCTATACCCCAGCTCGCAAGTTGGATTGCAGAAGATGTCAATCATTTTTCTCAGCCCCTGCTCCTTCCTAGCCAGTGTCCTTTCTCTTCAGTCTTAACTTTTGCAAGTGAGCTGAGAAGGCATTTTTTCATCTGCTCTGCAGTGGATTTCTTCTTTTTGGGTTATATCCAATTATTTTTCGAGAGGCTTTCCTGTGCTAAGAGGTTCCCAGTAGTCCTAGGACAGCTGCCTGGGAGAGGATCCAGATGTTGGGGTCTGCAGCCAGGAGGGCAACCCTTCTGAAAGAGTACCTGCCTTGCCAGCCTTCAGAATTACTTGAAAGCTCAGGGATAGGTCCCCTGGGAGTGGTGCTTGCTACTGTGGAGATCAGCGCAGGCTGAATTGACCCCATGACTGGTTGGGAGGCTTGGCAGTGGTCGGCTTCATCCCCCCCCCCACTGAAAAATTGTGTGGGAGAAAGTGGGGTTGAGGGTTTCAGGCTCTCTGTGACCTGAGTAAAAGGCAGCCCAAAGAAACGAGCCACCCCTGCCCATCTGAGGTAGAAGATCCTCCTCCATTTCCAGCTATAGCAAGAAGCTGAAGCAGGCACATGGCAGTTCTGTGAGTACAGATTATTGCTGTCTATTGGGAGACATTGGGGTGGGTCTGAATTTAGCAAAACTAAAGGATTTTTGGGGTTGTCCCAAGAAACATATAGAAACATAGGGTCTGCAACCTCTAAAATCCTATTTTCATGATTTTTGAAAATTAGTTTTGCTCCCACGGCTGGTTGGGGTTTTTTTAGCACCAAAAAGCACCTGCTGCAGCCATCTTGGATTTCTCTGTTTTATTTTAAAAGCCTCTATCTGCCTCAAAACACCTCGATTTTGGTTTAAATCAATTATAATGAACTCCCCAAACAGGTGGTTTGATCTTTGTATCTTGTAAGGAATATGTTGGATGGTTGCCTGAGAAGCATCTTTGTACCGTGTGCCACGGGGCATGCGAGGGGGGAGGGTTTGAGAACTGTGAGTTTAGCCTCCTCTAGTCCCTCCATGGGTCTGGGGTTGCTGAAGCCTCCAGATTAGTCTGATGGATTGTCATCCCAAGTCCTTGCCAGACAGTAAACCACAAGGATCGGGGGGGTTCAGCTGTAGTTCCTTTCGTGGCTACAGGAGTCCAAGTTAGGAGTGTGTGGGGCCTGCATCCCAAAGGTCCTTTCAAGGATCCAGACAAAGGAGACTGTCACCTAACAGCCAATTCTAAGAAGTCCCAATGATGCCAGGTCATCCTCCAAATTTCCCCACATAGGGGAGTTCTGTGAGACTTGGACACAGATTTCCACAGACCAATGGATACTGGACATCATACATGAGGGATACAAGCTAGAGTTCAGTTGACTGCTCAGGGCGATTTTTCTGGACTCTCTGAAAGGACGACCGGAGAAGGCTGCCAAAGTCAGAGTCACTGTACACAGATTGTTAAAAGTTGCAGACTTGGGCACCAGGAGATACTCCATATACATTTTCATAGCCAAGAAAGATTCAAATGATTGGGAGTCCAGTCCTGGATCTCAAGGCTATCAAAGTGGCCTTGAAGATGCCCAGATTCAGGATGGTAAGGTTGGCAGGCAAATTCTTGGCTACCCTGGATCTGATGGAGGCCTACTTGCATATTCCTATTTTCCTGGAACACAGGAAATTTTTCTGGTTCCGTGTTCTGGAGAATCATTTTCAGCTGTTGGGGCACTGCCTTTTGGTTTGGAAACTGTACCTCACACCTTCACCAAGGTCATGGTAGTGGCAGCAGCATACCAGCATAAGGCAGGAATTCAGGTTCATCCTTACTTGGACGATTGGCTGATCAGAGCGCCATCCGTGCTGGACTGTCACCGGGTGGTGACCCAGATAGTTCAGCTTTTGGTAGGACTTGAGGTGGATTATCAATTTCAAACAAAGCCACCTGCAGCCAACTCAGTGTCTGGAGTATTTGAGTATCCTAATCAACATGGCAGAGGGCTGTATCTCACAGAACCACACAAACTGAAGATGCAGCAGATCAGGGAGATTTTGACTAGGCCAACTCTTATGGCCTAGCATTATATGCAGGTCCTAGGGTCCATGTTGGAAACCATAGAAGTAATTCTGTGGGCGAGAACTCACCTAAGCCCTCTATAGCATGCTCTACTGGTGTGTTGGTCCCCCTGGTCCAACTTTTTCCAGACAGAGTTAACATGGACAGTGGAGGCATGCCAAAGTTTGCAATGGTAGTTCTGGCCAGAATTATTCTCAAGAGGTCCTCCTCTCCAGATAAAGCCCTGGGTGATCCTAACGACCGATGTCAGTCTTTATAGCTATGGGGGGGGGGGGGGGGCGGCGGAGGTCATCCAGCACAAGGCCGATGGTTGCTCTCACAGAGTACATCAACAGACTGGAGATTTCTTTAAGGTTCACATGGCTAGTCTTTCTCTGCATCAATGGCTTCTCATATGGATGTCTCCAGTTCAGCAGCCCTTTCCTACATGGAATCTTAACATGGTCTCCAGGGCTCTCTCTAAGGCCCCGAATGAGCCTTTATTGAAAGCATCTCTTGTGGATCTTACCACAAAGACAGTCTTTTTAGTAGCAATCAGGTCAGCAAGGAGGATGTTGGGAGCATGTGCGAATCACCGGACTTGATGGACCGAAGGTCTGATCTGGAGATAGCGCTTCTTATGTTCTTATAGGCTCTATCATGTAAAGAGCATTTTCTCAGAAAAACAAGCAGGGATATCCTTGCGTGCTGTGCCTTCTTTTCTGCCAAAAGTAGTTTCGGCGTTTCACATCAATCAGGAAGTTCGACTTCTTGTATTATGGCCCACGAGCGAGAAGCAGGACAAGATTTTGCAGTTGCTGGATTCATCTTTTAGATCACCTGTTTGTCTTATCCAGCTCTAATCATAAGTAAAAACCAGCCTTTAAGTCTTCTATGTCACAATGGATATGCATGGCTATCTCAGTAGTGTTTATTGGCTGTGGTAAGCACCTACCAGTGGCCTTGAAAGCTCACTGCACCAGAAGTGTGGTTTTGTCTTGGGCCAAGTCCAGGGCTGTGTAGATTGCAGTTAAGATTACTGGGGAGCTCCCCAAATCCCTCATTGTAATTTCTCTCTTTTAAGAGTTATCACTTGCTTTGGTATGGACTGAAGAGAGAGGGCACTGTCCAAGGAAACAAGGAAGCGGAGCTGAAAAAAAGATTGACATCTTCTGCAATCCAACTCGCGAGTTGGGGTATAGAACCCATCTGTAAGGAATCATATGCTGTTCTACAGAAAAGAGGATTATCAAGGTAAGTACCTAATCCTTATTCCCTTTAAGCTGTAATTTGCACTGAAGATGTTTGTTTTATTAACTGTATTGCAGAATATACCAGTTATTTGGTAGCACAAAGTAAATAAGCCACCTTGGCTCATTTACTTTAAAAAGTACACATTGTTGAAATCAGCTTGGGGCTATGTGACAGCACATTATAACTCCTCCCCTCAAAACTATATTGCAAAGTCTGACTCGGCCAAACCTCTAAGAATACGAGTATACTCAGAAATTAGCTCAGACTCTTAAGTCAAAAAGAGTTGAGAAGTGTGGAGTAACCCTTCAAAAACATAGATCAGCAGCTCACTTTTCAGTTATTTTTGTATATTGCTGCACTCTGATTTATGGATGACTTTGCTAATGGAAGAAGCTCATTAGTGCATCTGTCCTGTGTGTGTTCCTGTTCACTTGAGGGGTATTGTTTACTAGTGGGCTAATAGTACAATTAGCAGTTTGTTCACTGCTCTAATGAAGCTATGGCATCACAGCTACCTTAGGCTGTAATATCAGCCTGGCTCAGTTCAGCAAGTGGTGAAGTTGCGGAAGATCCCGAAAATGGGGTGTTGGAAAGATGAGTTTTTCTTGTTAATAGCAAAACAAACAAGCATAATTCAACCACTTCTATTTACATTTCTCCCTTGGTTTGAGCCATCTGTTCAGTAAAATGCTGGCATCAAACAAGTCCTGCGCTCATTTTTGCATGCTTGCGAAGGGACCACGGGGTAAAATGCACAGCAATTCTGTATATTTTAACAAGGTCTAGTTTTTTTGGGGGGTCTTAACCCCATCATCATTTAACTATGAAGAATGCAACCTTCAGTATATATGCTTATGAGGGTTTTGTGTCTTACCACAACAGGATGCATTCCCTCTGATTCCTAGATTATCTGCCACTACTTATATCTTTAAGCTCTTTCACCTCTTTTGGTAGCGGTGAAACCCTTCTATGCTTTTATGAGGACCAGGAAACTTGGCTCTCCTTTCTTTGCTTTTACTTTTTAAAGCTCCTCCATCTTTTCTGTAAAGAGGGCATCTCATTGCTGTCATTAGTATACCAAATATTAGCACAAGGGGGGTCATAGTTTGTGGAAAATGTATTGAAAGTAATCCCAGCTTTGCTAAGCTTGTCTTCTGTTCAGAGAACTCTCCAAAGGCTGAGTTCTGCCTCTTAGATCAGTGCTTATCAGTCTTTTTGTATGGCTGCGACATCGTGATTGCATCCAAATAAAATTATACGAAACCCTCCTCTCCCAAGGCTCAGAACAACAATGCATCTATGGCAGGGGTGTCAAACTCAATCACATTAAGGGGCCAAAATCTAAAACACAGGCTAAGTCGTGGGCTAGATCTCGCCCAATCTCCGCCCCCACCCCCATAATAGTACTAATTGTAATACCATTTTTTCCATTCATTTTTCATATATACACACAATATAATCTTATTAACAACACATAATGGTTAACCACAAAATTAAAGAGCAACAAGAGGAAATCCAACCAAATCTGCAGTGAAAACGCCGAACCAAGAAAACCAAAAAAACTGCAGACAATGTACAAGATGCAGGCAAAATTTATTGTACCAAAATTAAGATGCAGTAATATAAAAAAACCTTTTTACCAACCAGGGGACCCGACACGGTCCGTGTTTCGGACAACACACCTTCGTAAGGGGTCCGTGGTAAATAAGGTATAAAGAGGAGCTTCACTTTTGGCAGCGACCCTTGGCGAACTAATCACACAGGCTTTTGTTGTTACCTTTATTCTTTGCGGTATTCTTTATACCTTATTTACCACGGACCCCTTACGAAGGTGTGTTGTCCGAAACACGGACCGTGTCGGGTCCCCTGGTTGGTAAAAAGGTTTTTTAATATTACTGCATCTTAATTTTGGTACAATAAATTTTGCCTGCATCTTGTACATTAGTTTTTTTGGTTAACCACAAAATTAAACCACACAAAGCACACTGTATGCTTCTCAACATTCATTTCTACCAGAACACAGATAACCCCTAAGCAGATAGAGGACACAAACTAAAAGTACTAATATATACAAACAAAACCCTAAGATTCAAGACTCTGCATGCAGTACAGCCCCAGAGAAATAGAAACAAGTGCATTTCTTTCTGAACAGTGCAAAATATTATAGACAGCAGATGTAAATTCTCAAAATTGATACAATTTAATCACTAAATTGAAAATAAAATCATTTCCCCTACCTTTGTTGTCTGGTGATTTGTTTCTCAAACCATCTTTTCCCAGTCTCTGGCTGCAGTTCCTTCTGTCTGTGCTCTTAACTGTGTATCCAGGGCCACCTTCTCCATTTGTTGTTTTCTCTCCTTCACTCCATCTTTCAACTATAGTGGGACAGGGTACTATGGTTTGTATGAGGAGATAAGTAAAATATACTAAGATGTATACTGAAGTATAAACAAATAGAACTTACTCCTATATATATGAAAGATGCTATATGTCTCAGTGGATTGATCATTTTTTTCTTGAACGCTCAGAGATATGGAACTCTAATGGGGAGTGACAACCTAGGACACTGTCACGCAATACTGATCAGCCTAACTACGAAATGATTGCAGAATCCCGTACTGAACAAGTCACACTATCATTAATCGGAAGGGGTGGAAGTTTTTTATTCGGGTCTCTGAAGCAGATTCCGAGTCCAGGGCTGTGCCACCTGATGAAAGTTGTAGGGTAGCCACTTGATCCAGTTTCCATACCTTTTTTATGAAATTTTACAGAGTGGATGTGACGGTACAAACGGGCACAGATTTTGGGTCCTCGGTGCTAGTCACAGGCTCATTTGTCCTGCCCTAGACTCAAGGGACTGCTCTCGTAAGTCCCTTCCATAAGGAATAATATGCTGAATGCACCGGAATGAAGGATTAGGTACTTACCACAGTAATCCTCTTTCCCATAGAACAGCATACAATTCCTTACATCCCTCCCTGTCAGATGACAAACACTCTGGGTTTGAATTTCCAGTAGCTTGCTTCAGGGCAGCCAAAAAGATGAGCATTTTTGGGTGGCAGAATATCTGAGTCACTCTGATTTAAGTACACTGTTTGTGAAGAGCTATACAAAAGTGTTAATACTGACTGCACACAGATAGGTAGAGAGATTGATTCCACCTTTACATTGACAGTTCTTGCTGAATGTTTACTGCTTTTTTGTTTTCTTGTGCAGAGCAGATTGAAGTTAAGATTACTGGGGAGTTCCCCAAATCCCACGTTGAGAGACCCCCGGACAAAGTCTAAAGCTAAGTGAAGATTTTTATAGATTTGTGACCTTTTTGCTATTTGATTTTTGCAACCCCTTTTAAGAAATATAACAAAAAAGAAGTAACATAATATTTAAAAAATGAGAATATTATTATGTCTGAGAGATTGATCACATGATTTAAATTCTATGACTGGATGGTGAAGTCCACAAGAGGGGTTGTCACTCCCCATTAGAGTTACATCTCTGAACGTTCAAGAAAAAACTGATCAATCCACTGAGACATATATCTTCCATATATATATATATATATAAGTAAGTTCTATTTGTTTATACATCCATCTTTAGCATTAACTTTTAACTTTTAACATTCAACTTTTTTCTCAAAATCTATCTACTTTTCCATGTCTTCCCTTCCCATCTATCCATGTGTACCATCTCCTCCCTCTTCTCCCCTATTCCCATCTATCCTTAAGAAGCATTTCTTATCACTTCTCTGCCGCACCCATTGTTGTGCACCATCTCCTCCCTCTATCTCCCCTTCCCCTACATCCCTGTGTACCAACTCATCCCTCTCCCATGATCAGACAACTCTATCTTCCCCCTTCCCCCCTTATATAGTCTGGCATCTTTCTCCTCTCCTTCCCATAGACTGGAATCTCTCCTCTCCCATGGTCTGGCATCTCTCTCTTCTTCCCTCCTTCTTCCCGAACTCTAGCATCTCTTTCCTCTCCTTTCTACAGTCTGGCATCTCTCCTCCCTGCAGTCTAGCATATCTCTCCCTTCTTTCCCTTCCATTCTGTGGTCTGGCATCTCTCTCTCTCTCTCCTTCCCATTCCAGTGGTCTGACATCTCTTTCTTCCCCATACATCTCTACCTCACTCCTCTCCTGTCCCAAGTTCATGTCCCCTCCCTCCTTCCTTCCATCATTTGTCTGAAGTTTGTGCTCCCTCCTTCTCCAGTCCCAACACGCCTCTCTCCCTCCATTCTGTGCCTCAAGTACTTGCCTCCCTCCGGCGGATGTTTACCTTCTGGCCGGCTCCCTTCTCCTCACTGCCGCAGTCATTTCTGTGCACAAAGCCACAGGTGGCAGTTCCTACACGTGTCCTGCGCCTGAACCGGAAGCCTTCTCTCTGATATTGCAATATCAGAGGGAAGGCTTTCGGATGCAGTGCAGGACATGCAAGAAGCTGTCGCCCACAGTTTTGTGCACAAAAACGATTGCAGCAGTGAGGAGGAGAGAGCCGGCCAGAAGGTAAACACCCAGGGGTGGCAAATAGCAAAATGTCGCATCACTTTCAAGCCAGCTGCCTATGGCCCGCGGATTGGACACCCCTAGTGTAGTATAAGGCGCAGAGTTGCTGCGGGCCGCATAAAACAGCCAGGCAGGCCGGATTCGGCCCGCGGGCCTTGTGTTTGGCACATGTGATCTATGGAAAACCTACCCAGATCCCAACCCCCAAATGCAGATTTTGCAACTTATTCGGTGTTCTGACCCATAATTTGGGAAGTTCTGTTGCAGAGCAACTAGATTTTGCTTGTGTAACAGTATATTGGTGAGCAGAGCTTACTCCTAAGACTAAAGTAATATTTTGACTCCCTCTAAGTTACTATTTTTATTCCATGTGTGCAGTGGGAGCAAAACAGATTTGATCAGCTTGTTCAAGGTGTCTGTCTATCTCAGGAAAAGTTGGTGATGTTTTTTCAGCTTATGCCACGTTTCCCTTTCCGTCACGCATAACCATTATCTTAGTGGGATTTCTTTGGTTCATCATCTTTTTCCTGCAAATAAGGCTGTTCTTCTAATCGGTAATGTGTACTACAAACAATAATTGCTGCTTAATGATATAGAAATCAGAATAGGCCCCTGCTTCTCACCTTAGGAGAGGTAAACAATTGGCATATCTGCTTAGTCACATCCTACTGCAAGTTACTAGACTGTTTTGAAAGGGTGCCAGTTAGGTTGTTGGCAGTAGGCTATGCTCCTTGATTAAGCAATAAATACACCCATCCTGGTGGACATCTATGACTAGTAGAGCTGGCCAATTGCTAAGTGGTCCTTGAGCATTATGTTGGCAGTACATTTACTTGAACAATATAATTTTCAAATGGATAAGAGTGTGACCTCACAATCAATAATTTAACCTCAAAACTTTGGAGAAAAAGAGGTCTCAAGAGTAACTAGTTAGATAAACCATATATAAGTGAGAATTTGACTGTAAAAAAAACCCCAAATCTTGCTTTCAATTGCTCAGCTACTCATGAAATCCTTCATTAATATGGCCAAGCCCTTGCTACTTGATTCAGGTCGAGAATTATGATTTTAAGGTCAGCAAAATATTTTATTACTAGGTTGACTTTGCATAGAGAGTAGCTAGTTTTCTTGAAACATTTGATGATGTTCATTCACAGGGAAGATGCCTTCTCCAGCCTGCTGTGACATACTGGTCCATATACTAAAGCCGCATTATACAGAGAAGAGTCCCATGCCTGGACGATGCCTATGAGATTGTGCCTCACCCTTTCACTTATCTGGGCTCAGGTGCTGTTCTGTTTGTGGTCAGTCATCCTTTACATACAAGGGGACAAGAAGTGCTAAGCAGAATTAGAACTCCTGAGATCATTTTCCAGAAGTACTAACTAGTACTTTTGACCTTGACCAAGTTACGTTAGCTTTTTATTTTTTTCAACATTGTCACTGGCTCTCCTAGAACTCAGTAACTTGTTTCTTCTCATTAGAATTTTGAAGAGCTTTGAGATCCACTTACAAAGTACAGTTTAAGGCATGAATGACTTTTTTCAATAGGCTGCAAACCACTTCAGACCCGATAAGGCAGAGTTCCTGGCCTAATTTTGATACCATTGGTTGCCTGATGAGTCAGCTTGGCTGACATAATCTTTCTTCTTCACTGTGTCTGGTGTTGTGAAATTTGACTCAGTCTGCATTTCTGTAATTGATTTTTTGTTGTTGTTTTTGAAACGCTAAAAAGAAAAAAAAATCAATTTGGTAATCTGTTTAGTAGTTCCATTTTTGGAAGGGGGAACATTTTAAACATTTTCAAAATGTAAGTTTTAAAGGGGAACATTTTGATATCTTATTAATTTTTGGGATCTAAGTATGTGATCTCTAGGAAAAAGGTGACTAAAGTGGCAGATCCAGAATGTTGAAAAGAACTAAGTCATGGATCCATAAGCAGTCTGAAAAAGTTACACAGTTGAACTTCTGTAACATTTTTTAATTTTATCAACACAAGAGAGGCAGGTATGATCCCTAGACCATAGTAACAAAAACCAATGGATCAGACAAGATGAAGAGCAAGATGAAGGCTTTTATTAAATAGCCTAATGCAGAAAGCACAAAAATATCCTTTAAATTCCTGACTCTGCTATAAGCTACTAATCTTTATTAGAAAAAAAATCAATATTCTTTATAAGGGGCCAGTGTTTTCCTTAATATTTTTACAATATCCAGGGAGAACTGGTTCAGCTCGATTTGGTGCATACGATTCCGTTTTCTTCCAGTAAATGTATTGAGGAGTGTCTGAAAGAGGCACAAACATGCGATAGAAGAGAATTCTTGAAAAATAGAAAGGAAGAAAAGCATGCGCCACCGAATTGAACCAGTTCTCCCAGGACATTGTACTGTAAAAGAAGCACTGGCCCCTTATAACGTAATGTCATTTTTATTAAATGTATCATGTACAATAGATGAATACAAAAGTGAACATGTCTTAAAGAATAACATGAACACAACTGTATTTCAGATACAATAACAGAAGAAAAACATAACTACATAACTACCCTTCCCCCAAAAAACCTCCCCAGCCCCCCTCCCAGGACCACATAGAAAAGAAATAAGCCAAAAAACAACTTAAGGTCTAACTAATAAAATACAACTGCGAGCAGTAGGGGGTCAAGGTATCAAAAAATGGTTGCCAAATTTTTGTATCCAAATCAGAAATAGACATAGCCTTCATGAGCACAAGATGTAACATACAGGCTCGCCAGTGACCATAAATCGGACCTGTAGGCCTTATCCATAAATAGAGAATAGCTTTCCATCCCAAAAGAATCACCCGTTTCAAAAAACCTTTATTCCCTTAGGTATCGGACGTTGAATATCAAAAAGCCAAAATAGGCTATAACTATTACAAAGCCACTTAACATGCCACATACGACTAACCTGGGAAAAAAACTTCTGACCAAAAACTGCGAATCAAAGGACACTTCCAGAACATATGAGATAATATCGCTTTAGAGTGACTACATTTCAGACAAGAACCATAGGATAGGCTTGCCAAGGTGCCATAAATAAGCGACAAAGAAATTTGTATCCCATCTCAAAATAAGAAAGGTCAGGCAGTAGACTATGAAGCAATGACAAAAAACGTTTAAGGTGAATACCTTGTAAATTTATCTGCAATTTAGCATTCCAAGCTTGGGCCACTTTATCATAATCCATAAGGAGAGAACACTCCAACATTGAATGTCGAAAGTACTTTAAAGGTACTATCATCTGGGCCTCCAACCAAAGCACCTCTGATAAGAGTCAACACAAAAATTTGGAGGGCAGGGAGGATACATAATGCCATAATTGGAGATATGAAAAAATATCTAAATGAGGCCACCCATATTCAGTATGCAGCTGAGAATAGGTTGGCAGAGTACCATCATCTCCGAGGATTTGATACAAGTAGGTAAGAATCCCTCTCCTATCTGCCCTGAAACCAGCAGGTTGAAAGGATCCGTTACCACTAATAGGCAACAAAGGAGTAATTTGAAAATTAAAAGCCAATTTTCCGCAAATTTGATGCCAAGTGGCTCTTAAGTGGGCAAGCAAAAAGTAATAAGGGTTCCTCAGGACAGCAGAATCTAACTGAGAGGAATGAAGAAGATATCAAGTGATAAGGCTTCCAAAAATGAAGCTCCACCAGAGTCCAAGAAAAATAAAACGTGGAAAGAAACCAATCATGTATGTCTCTCATATGGCAAGAATCCACAAACTGACGTAAAGGCAGCAAACCAAGGCCACCCCTATCAATCGGCAAAGCCACCATGTTCAATGGGAGACGAGGCCCCTTATAAAGAATATTGATTCTTTTTCTAATAAAGACTAGTAGCTTATAGCAGAGTCAGGAATTTAAAGGATCTTTTGTGCTTTCAGCATTAGCCTAATTTAATAAAACTTCGCTCTTCATCTTGTCTGATCCATTGTCACCTTCTGCTACTTAAAAAAAATTTTTTTTCCCCCACATAAAGAGGATAGGATTTGGACTGTTATATTTACGAATTGTTTGCTCTGACAGAATTCAATAGAACCTCGGAGGGGGGGGGGGGGTTTTCTGGTGACTTTAGTCACCTTTTCTAAGAGATAGTCACATATATACATTCTTCCCTCATTTTTGAACCCCCCACTCCCAAGCTCCCAAACAATTTGGAAGACTTGAAGGGGCATCTTGGAGCTGAATCATCCGTTGCCTCCCTTCCCTGGTCTCCACAGCACTATGACCTGAGACAGAGGAAGATTTTGCACATAGAATCAAAACCATGATTCAGAAAGGGTTGAATGTAACTCCAGCTTGAATTTTGGCTTGGTTACCTGTAGTCAGTCTAGTAGAACACCTCTACACCACTGCAGCCAGTGGGGGTAGGATGATTTGACTGGATCTCCCTTAAAAGGGGATGTTTCACTATGAAATACTGTAAATAGCTGTGTCCAAATCTTGCAAATGATTGGGCAAATGTAAAGCAGTGTTTTTACTCAAGACAGTGCTGTTTGGTGCCTGTCCTATATGTTAGTATTTTTTGTGCATTAGGGAATGTTAGAGTCGGCGTTCGACTCTGCATTACACCCTTTAGCCAGGTCTTTTGGTGATATATCACTATATAAACAAAATGAGAGTTGAAATGTAAGTAAAAGTCCAAAAATAGAGAAAATGGAAAAGAGAGCCATTTATGCTGTGGCTCCTTTAAGTTTGGCTGCTGCCCAAGGTTTCTAACATTGTCCAGCCCTGTAAATGTTTTACATTTGCCCAAACAGCATTATGTCTCTGTCTCTTTTTTTTTAATTCTATGCTGCCATGTGCTTTTTCATCATTTTGGACGTTTTCTTCTACTCGAGTCTATATGAAGCAAAAATATGTAAATAATATTTATGATGGTTTCCTCTGCTATATGTTGACTGCATCTGTTTAATTTGTTTGAATCTTAATAAATTAAATGAATACATAATTTGTAAAGCAGCAGAGTATTTTTTCTTTTTTGCTTAAATTCTGCACGCTCATATGCAAGGCCAGTGTTCTCTCCAGAAATTTTTTCCAGCCGGGTGGCACGAAAAAGTAGCCAGGTGGGGTGGGATGGGGAAATTTGGTGGCGGGGAAAATTAAATGTGCACTATTTTAATTAATTAATTATTTTTCCAATGCTCAATATGACTTCAAGGTTTGACACTTAGGCAGTGTTCCAGTAGCATTTAAGCCACCCTTGAAAAAAAGCAATGCAGATCCTCTTATTCCAAATAACTACTGGATAGTATCAAACCTTCCATTTCTTTCAAAACTACCGTACTTGAGCGAGTGGTATTCAACCAACTTCAAACTCATGTTGAATCTAATGCCTGCCTTAGGGCTCCTTATAGCAATTCTGCCACAGCAAATGCACTGAAGCCCATAGGAATTGAATGGACTTTGGTGCATTTGCCATGGGAGAATTGCTACTATAGCTTTGTAAAAGGGGCCCTAACTGAGTGAACTCCATAGTCACCTAGGCCAGTGTTTGCCCTCCTTCAGTGGGCCCCCCCTGACGATTTCGAGCCCTAGGCACGCGCGTACTAGCCTATCCTTTAATCCGGCCCTGGTTACAAGTAAAGCTTAACATGGTATAAACCGGCCTTCTTTTCTTTACAGCTCTAATACTATTGCATTAATTTTTTTGCATCCAAAAAGGTTCAAAGTTGCTCTGGCTCAAATACATTTACATGGATTTGATAACAAGAAATTTGCTCCCATTTTTACAACTTCTTCCTTCATAACTAAAAACAACTTTCTGCAGTCCTGTTATTTTAGTAACATCTGGGAAAATTCTAATTTTTTGTCCCATAAAAAGACTATGGAGAAATCGAAAAAAGGCCTTCATAATTAATTCAGGTCCTGCTCAAAAACCAGTGAAATAACCAATGTTCCTTGGTATTCGATTTCCTCCTGAGAATTTTCTAATAAGATGCACACAGTTTGTATACAGCACAGACAGCTGAAGAGTAGATCTTCAGAGCCCTATGCAAGTGTCCCCCTGATAGTCATAACAGCATGAACACAATACAGATAGCTGGAAAGCAGATTTTCAGCAGAGTCTCATGCGACCATCACACATCTAGAAGTTGGAAGAATGTGATACACAAGTATGACAAATGAAATGATACATGTAGAGAATGAATGGAATAGGTAGCTGAAGGCAGTAGAGAGGGTGCTGCAGGGCAGGAATAAAGTGCATTGGCAGAGCTCTGTGTATGAGGGTCTCCGAACCAGGGAAGGAGTGAGATGCATTGGCAGAGGGATCTCTTTGTGTGAGGGTCTCAGAAATGGAACAGCAGAGCAGAAAGGAGGTGCGTTGGCAGAATGCTGTTTGTGTGAGAGAGGGTCTTGGCACTGGCGATGTTGAAGGGCAGGAGCGAGGTCCGTTAATAAAGCTCTGTGTTGGGGGTGGGGGGAGGCTCCATTCACATCTCACTTGCCCATAAGCTGATTTTCGACTGCCTTCTCTTCCTACTCTAATCTTTATTCCTTCTAGCATGATATGAGCTCTCCCTCCTATTAGAGCTTTTTATCTGCTTTCATAAGTTTCTGGAGCTAGTGGACTTTGTGAGACTCTGGACTCCTGTATGGTTCAGAGTTATTGTTTATTCTGAACTTATTTGTAATAGAAGTCAAAGGGGTTCACAAATTAAAATTCTAAAACCAAATAAAGAGGGTGGGGAACCCCCTCCAATTAACCATAATACAGGTTAAAGCCTGCGCAGGAGAAAGCAAATGCAGCTCCCTCTTTAAAGTCATCGGAAATCCATCCCTGACCATTGCCCAGAGTCACTGCTGTCAGACAGAGGAGGAATGAGTGCTGTACCTAAAGACCTGAGATGGAACTTCAAGTCTTCCACTTTTCATATCAAAAAAGCTAAGTTATCGATGTGAGCTATGCAGTCCTTTGCAGGTAAAGTGACGCTTTTATCAAGTGGAATTTATATTTCCTCTATCACACACAAATCTCAATGACTTGGGGCCTCTTCTATCAAACTGCACTAGCAGTTTTTAGCACAGAGAGCCACGCTAAATGGCCTGCGCTGTTCCCGACGCTCATAGAGTTCATATGAGTGTCGGGAGCAGCGCAGGCCATTCAGCGCAGCTCACTATACTACAAACTGTTTAATAGAAGAGAGGGTTAGTGAGTGCGAGGCAATACAGAAAACACCCACATCTACATAGCAAAATACAAAAATCAAGTTGTAGACAAATTAAGGGTGAGAAAATAAAATTAAAATAATAAAATAAGCTGAAACTACTGGAAAAATATCTATATGTGTAATAGGAAATACTGGATAATAAAAATGTAGTATATATATCGCCATCTGGTGGAGATAGTGAAAAAGACAACGAATGATGAATTGACTAAAGTGAAAGATTTTCCAAATAATGTGGTATTTACGCCATCTAGTGGAACCAATTAAAAAAAAAAGCAACGAATGAACTGCAAAGTGAAAAGAGATGTAATATTTTTTAAAGTCTCAGTATTCAGACGGAAAAGGTGAAGGGCTTCAAGCTCATGACTCTCTGTTCTTGTCGACGTTGCCTCACCTTAAAAACAAACACAATCAAACATTATGACACAGTTAACGAGCAACCAGTCTGAAACGGAACCAAAAGAGGTGAACGAGAAAAAGGAACCGCGCATGCCCGAAGCCATTCAAAAATCCCCCAGGGCTTCTCTTTCAAAGCTGCAGTAGGGAGTCCCCTGCGAGAAATGCACCAAAGCCCCTAGGGACATGCAGAGAAAAGACTTGGCCCTCTTCTATTAGCTATAGCAGTTTCGTAGAAGAGGGGGTAAGTCATCATATATCATAAGAGAAGATCCGGAGATGCCATGTGGCTATATAGTCAATACAGAAAACATCCACAAATACATAGCAAAATAAAATCAAAATCAACCTGTAGGTAAATCGTGAACATACAATTTAAATAAGAGGACACTGAGGGGGAAAATATATGTATAATAGTAATGTAGTAATATCGCCATCTCGTGCAGACGGTAAAAAAGACAATTAACAAAAAATGGGCTGTAAAGTGAAAGATACAGTATTTCTAATACAATGGCGCCATCTGGTGAAAACAATCACAAAGTTCAACGAATGGTCTGCAAGTGAAAAAATGATATATTAAATAAATAAATGTTTAAAAACAGTTGTAATATGTTATGGACCCCGACGCGCTTGCAAAAGATAGATAATACTAGATCTAATAGATGTTGGCATTGTAAAATAGAAGTAGGGACATTGGATCATTTAATTTTTTTTTGTCCCTGTATAAAAGCTTTTTGGAATTTAATTTGGCCCCAAATAAATATATTACTAGAAAATCACGTAGGACTCTCATATGATACCATATTATTCGGTACTGCAATGAGAACACAGAGTCCAATATCAGCAAATAATAATAAATTACTTTTAATATTGACAGGAGTTGCCATGCAGCAAATCACACAAAATTGGAAAGATTTTACCAAACTAAATTATACATTCTGGTGGAACTCGGTATGTCACATTTACAAAATGGAGAAAATTTTGGCTTTACAACAAGGAAATATTAAAAATTTTAAGAAAATATGGGATCCATTGACTAATTATTCTAGAGATCAGATATCTTAACACATTGATAATAGTAATATAGGGTTAGGGTGGGAAATATAGATATTAATATGAAAGAAAAATGGAAAAACAATTAATAGGGGAAAGGGATGAATATCTATGATATGAATTTGTACATACATATATATTTTATTATACATTTTATAATATGTGATTCATGTATTGAAAGAATGAAAATTCTATAAATAAAAAGTTTATAAAAAAATAAAAAAAAAAACAGTTGTAATATGTAATGTTTAAATGTTTTAAAAAGGCAATCTAATAAATATCAGCATTCAGACCATAATAGTGAAGGGTATTAAGCTGATAACTGAGTCTCTTTTCTTCCCTATATAAAATATTGTTGATGTTGCCTGGGTCGCCATTCATGCTTTAAAGGCGAGGCCCATACGAGAAACAGGAATCTATGTGAGATCTATTTTACCTGGCTCCGACACTCAGCTACCTGCACACACTGGCCAACCAGCCTGCGGTTGCTGCTCTGTCTGCAAACATGTGGTATGCATTGATTCCTTCACAGATCCGCAAACTAATAAAGGTTTCAATATACATCATTCATCCGATTGCAATGCCTATCAAATTGTTTACATCATAATTTGTCCATGTGATAAACTATTCTATCCAAACTGCTATCGCAGTTTTTAGCGCGGGAGCCAGTCCACTCATTGCCTTTTTTTATTGTTTCCACCATTGTATTAGAAATACCGTATCTTTTACTGTTCAGCCTATTCACATTCACTGTCTTTTTACCGTTTCCACCAGATGGCGATATTACTATTTCCTATCTGTTATACATAACATTTTTTTCCACCAGTATCAGCTTATTTTAATTTTTTACTTTCTCGCCCACGATTTATCCACAATCTGATTTTATTTTATTTTGCTATGTATATGTGGGTGTTTACTGTATTGACTTGCACTCACTATATATCCACATGGCTTTTCTTGCTATTACATTTTAGCATCTCCTGTTCATCATATGATTTGTTCTTTTCGGTTTTTGATATTTACTCCTGTTTTGGCATACGTTGTATTTTCTGGACCTTCATTTGTGATAGACGTCACTTTGGGCACCTTTTATCAAGCTGCGTTACAGGTTTTTAGCGCGGACCAGCATAGTAAATGCTCCAGCGCTCATAGAATTCGTGTGAGCAGTGGAGCACTTACCTCGCTAGTCCGCACTAAAAACCTCTGCTTACACATCACATTGCCTCCTTGGGGATCTTCTCGTAAAGCTAGCACTTGAGTGTTTTAAAGGTGAGACACTGACTAGGGGGGAAGCGCATCATTCAAGGAAGACAGCCGGGCGCTCACCTAAATTAGCCGGGCGGAGCGCCGGCTAAAAGACGCTAGGGAGAACACTGAAGGCCTTCTCTTGGCATCTTTTGTAGCTTGGTATGCTACTCATTAATCTCTTACAAATATGCCAGAGGCACAAGTGCTGAGCATTAGTAATAGTGCTGGGCCAAGCTATAGTAGAACCTTCTACCATGTCCATTTATAGTTGATCGAAAGTGCCACAATCTCAGATCAGGAATGGAACCCAGAACAACTCAAACATCTTTATGACCACTCTAAATTAAATTATCCTAAGCCCAGGAGAATGGCTATTTTCATACGCAGATGAAATTTTCTTCTAATTCTTGTGGATTTCATTTTAACAAATCTGTCCACCAAAATGTCTAGTGCTCTAATTAGAGTGCAAGAATGGTTGACAAAACACCACCTTAAACTAAACACTGGAAAAAAAAAAAAAAAACCTACTGTGGTTTAGACTACAGACACACTTGATTCAATCTTCTAATATAGGGGAAGATTCTTAAAACTTTAATGTATTAGATAAACCGGTTCCAGTGGCGGATTATCAAAATGGCTTGCCGTGGCAGTCTCCAACTAAGCCATGCAAATGTATTACAACAAGGTCATTAATATTTAAATGAGCACTCTGGATGATTCTCTCTTATTAGGATAATTCCCTAATCTCGCTGTCCTACATTTGCGAACTGTCCTAGCCTTACTTTCTGGTCAGTGCCTGGCTCAGACATTAACAGGATAGTAAGGCTTAACAGGTCAGACCTGCCAGAAAATTTTGCTCTTGTCAACCCCTAGCACTGGTAGTAGGAGGGATGCCCAGTCACTCTCGCCGCTTCCATTGAGCAACCCTCCACTGCAACACACCCCTGGCAGTGGGAGAGATACCCACTCTCGTTACCGCTGTCAAGACCCCTCCCACCCCCTTTACCTTGTTTACAAATGCCGGCCTGAGGGATACCTACTCCAGCTAACAGGTCTGCCTCTTCAAAATGGCAGGCCATCCCCTCCCAGTGCATCCTGGGGTGTCGGGGGTGAGGGGTTGCTTAACGGCAGCGGAGGAAATGATCATCCCTCCTGCTGATCTTTGATTTGGGGGTTATTTTTTTATTTGTGGGTTTATTCTGTGAATGTGCTGATCGCTATCGCCAGCAAACCCTCCGCGACTCTCTGCAAACCTCATTTGCATGTGCATTTTTTAAAGAATGACTTGCCTTTCTGAAATCATTACAGTAGCATAAAAACATAAGAATAGCCTTACTGGGTCAGACCAATGGTCCTTCAAGCCCAGTAGCCCGTTCTCACTGTGGCCAATCCAGGTCACTAGTACCTGGCCAAAACCCAAAGAGTAGCAACATGTCATGCTACCCATCCAGGGCAAGCAGAGGCTTCCCCCATGTCTTAATAACAGACTATGGACTTTCAGCTACACTAGCCGCTTTTAATTGGACTTATTATCCACAATAGCGGCCTGTCAGATTTTGCCACGAACGTTTGAGAATTTTCCCTATAGTAAATGGAGTTAGAATCAATATTGAGAAATCCTCTGTGAGATTTTAAAATCATGTCAACAACTTAGTCTGAACTCCGGTCCTCGAGAGCCGTATTCCAGTCGGGTTTTCAGGATTTCTCCAATGAATATGCAGGAGATCTATTTGCATGCACTGCTTTCAATGCATATTCATTGGGGAAATCCTGAAAACCCGACTGGAATATGGCTCTCGAGGACCGGAGTTTCCAACCCCTGGGTTACACCATACTTTGTTCAGCAACATTATAGTATTAGATTATTGTAATGCTCTACTCTCAGGAATCTCAGTAAAACTAATGAAAAAAAAACTCCAGCTGATACAAAACAATGCAGCAAGATCAAAATTTGATCATGTTACACCACAGTTAATAGAGCTACATTGGCTCCCGGTAGACAAATGGGTAAAATTCAAACTATGCTGTTTAATATTTAAAATCTTGTATGGAGAGACTCTTGACAGTTTCCATAGATTCACTGAACTACTAGGCAGATCTATTGAACATCACAACTCTGACCATTTGATATTATCTCTTCCATCTCTGAAAGGTGTAGAAGATGATTCACTGCAATTCATTCAACTCCCAAAAGTATGGAATTTACTAACCATAGAAATGTGTAAATTTGTACTACTACGAAGTATGCCCTGTTTTGCAAAATCCTGAAAACCATGTCTCTTCCAGAAGTCTTGGTTAAAGGTTTTAGCATGATCCTGATTTCGCATTGTATGTCTACCTCCATTGAAGCAAATATACTATCTGTAACCCACTGTATCAGAAGTCTTTGTTAGGAATCTAATCTGATTCTAACTTGTATGCTCATTGCTCGAACTCTGTTCCGGAGGATTGGGTGGGATATAGGATCATATATAACAACTGTCCCGGTGGACTCACACTATCTAATGGAGGATGAAGTAACTTGCCTAGGGTCACAAGAAGCAACATAGGATTTGAACCCACAAACTCAGGGTGCTGAGGTTGTAGCTCTAATCACTGCGCCACACACTCCATTCTTGGGGGTCGAGCCCACCTGGAAAGCCTTCACGTTCATTCAGGGCATTTGGAGTATTCAAGAAAAATCTTCCCACATCAATTCTCTGGAACTGTGAGTGATTCACAATGTTCTTCAAACCTTTCGAGATCACCACCTCGACCAGGTAGTACTGATTCGGACAGACAATCAAGTAGCCATACATTATATCAACAAGGGGGTACAGGGTCTTGTCCACTCTGCCAAGAAGCTATACAGATCTGGTATCTTGTTTCAGCTCCTGCGAGACTGCAAGAGAGAAGTCAGACATATCAAGAGAAGTCAGGAGTTGTCAAGCCTTTAAGTCATTATTTATGAAAATATTTTATTTATTTCTTTATATATCACTTATATCCTAAGTGGTTTACATTCAGGTTCAAACTATCTAGTGTACCTGGGGCAATGTGGGGATTTAGTGACTCGCCCAGGGTCACAAGGAGCAGCGAGGGATTTGAACTCACAACCTCAGGGTGCTAAGGCTATGGGGCTCATACTCAAAAAAACACAAAAACATCTAAAAAGTGGCCTAAATGGGTACTTGGACGATCAAAAAGCCTGATCGTCCAAGTACCCATAATCAAACCAGCTTAGGCCTTTCCCCTGCCTCTAAACGCACAGAGAGAAAAGAGGCATTTTTAGAGGAGGGGAAAGGGCGGGCGGTGGGCCAACCTAGACCTAGACGTGCAGCAGGTATAACCAAAACTTTAGGCAGGTTGCCTAGTCGGCACTTAAATGTTTTGACTTATACCATGTCAAAACAGGTATAAGTGCCAAAAAGGGGCTGCTGAGCTGATCATGGCTGCTGCAATCAGCTCAGCGGCCCCAGCAACCTGCCTACCCCAGCCTACAGCAATGATCGCGGCAGGAGAGATGGCTCATCTCCCCTGCCGTGATCCTCCCTTTCCCCCCCCCAACAATCAGGGCAGGAGGGAGGCCAAGACCTCCTGCCCCGCGGCACCCCCGAATTCCCCACACTATCGGGCAGGAGGGAGCCCAAGCCCTCCTGCCCTAGATGCAAGGGCCCCCCCGAATCCCCGATCGCCCTCTGCTGACCCGCGCCCCCCCCACCGACCCCATGACCCCCCACCCCCACCCCCCTCTCTGTACCTTCAAAAACGTTGGTCGGACGGATGGGTGCCAAGCCCGTCCGTCCAACAGGCCAGCCATCCGTTGAATGGCTGGCCTTAGGACCTGATTGGCCCAGGCAGCTCAAATCCCGCCCACAGGTGGGGCCTGAGACGCCTGGGCCAACCGGAATAGGCCCAGTAGGCTTAGGCCCCTCATGTGGGCGGGGCCTTAGGCATATGGGCCGGGTTGGTATGATGTTGGATGGTTGCTAGAAGTATCTGGAGCCATGTAGACTGCAGTGTGTCCGTCAGGTGCTGACAGGTGCAAGGTGATAGACCTAGTCATCGAAATGTCGATCGAGGTGGTCTCAAATATGTTTGATGGAGTTACGGTAGGGAAATTCAGAGGCAAGTCTTGTTCACGCTCTGCGAACCACTCACAAACAATTCTAGTGGTATGACATGTTGCATTGTCCTGCTAAAAAATCCCATTGGCCATAGGGAAGACCGTCAACATGTACAGGTATATTTGATTGGTAGGGATGGAGAGATACCCATATCGGTTGAGCGTGCGTTCCAGAGGTAGCAAGGGACACAGACCATAATGCTGCTGCCACCAGCTTGTGTATGTCCAACAATAGTTGCCGGGTGTTTGTTCTCGGCGGTTTCACGCCTCACACACCAACATCCATCTGTTCGATGGAGCTCAAAATGTGACTCATTGGAAAAGGCAACCCTCTGCTAGTCAGTGCAAGTTTGATATTGGTATCCCTGTGCAAATTGCAGTCATGTTTTGCAATGAACCCTCGTGAGAATGGGTGCAGTCACCAGCCATCTGCTCTGAAGCTCCATTTGCAACAGTCATTTTGGACACACATCTGGAAGCTCCCTGGTTCATGGATGGTGAGTTGCTCCACAGTAGCATGCCAATCGGCCCGAACCAAGCTGCGCAGCTGACGTTCACCTCTTGCATCGATGGCTCGTGCTGCCCCATAGTTACCACATTCGGTCATCGAAAAGGTTCCATTCATCCACTCATGGTACACTTTGACCATAGCAGCCCGTGAACAGTTCACAAACTCCACCGATTCTGAAATGCTGCCGCCCTTGGCCTGGTAGCCGATGATCATGCCTTTTTCAGTTTCTGATAAAAATAGCGCTTTTTCCCCATGAGAAGCACAATATTGGCAACTGGCTGACATCCCACCTTATATACCCATGAAGTTTGCACGTGACATATACACTCATTCATTGGCTGTGCATCCCTGATGTCAGAGGTAGGTGGTGATCATAATAATGTGACTCAACCGTGTAATGAGGAAATTAAAAACTTTTTTGTTTAACCCCAAAGCCCTTTAGATCCCTATTGACTTCGGGGCAGTTACCGCAGCAGTCTGTGCTAAAAGCCTTCGTATAAGAGGCACTTAAAATTGTTAAAATAAAATTTGGATATTCCCAAGTACATTTTTTCTGGTTCCATTTTGTATTCTGCATTGAATCTTTATCAGATAAATCAAGAATATAAGGGCAGTGTTGTATTATATTGTACCCAGGCCCCTGCAGAGGGCACAGGAGCATTCGGCAAGCTTAGGTTTTTGGTGATTTTGCCAGCCTTAGCCCACAAAACTGAAGTACTGAAACGTTTTTGTTTCCCTCAGTTCCCAGCAGGGAGGTGTCAGCCTGCCAGGCATAAATAGAAACCGCTGCTGTCTCTTCCCACTGAAGTCTCAGAGCTGTTCTGCTCCAGTTGCTTCAGATTGGCATCTGAAAACTCCTCTCGCTCATTGTGGTTTCCATCATCGCACGTTTTACACGGCACTAGCCAACTGCAGCACATTGTTCCAATTCTGTCCAAACACACTTCCTGGATGAGTGCAGAATAATAGTGCATGCCTGCTGAGGCTCGGTGCCTGCTCATAAGCTGTGATCCTGTCCTGTAACGTCTGTCTGTTATATTGACTCGTTTCTTGTAACTACTACTGCTAGGACAGACGTGTGCGGCTGAGCTCAGTGTCAGCGCCGCTTCATCACCTCTCTGCTCCACTGTTTGGCCATTTCTAGTCCGATTGTGACTTGGATATTTACCTCTTATCCGAAGCTACTTCAGTAGCGAGGTCAGTATTTTTTCGGGCCCTGCGCTGCCCGACTGTGAAACTACCTGTTGCCTGATCATGATCGGTGTGTTCTAGTGCGGCTTTCACTATGGGGAAGAGGAAGGGTGCTTCTCGACCTGGACCTCTGGCGGTTGGAAGCCCCAGGAACCTGGTTCAGATGACACTGGACGCGGCAGTTACAGGAGATGCCTCAGACCTTGGGGGAAACGCCGATTTCATCGGCAAACCTTAGCTTCAATTGAGCTTCACTGAGCTCGATCCCGAGACAGGCTCTCTCCAGCCTGGGAGCGGGTGTGACGCGGAGGAGGCGGCAATCCAGTCTGTAAATATGGCAGCACAGCTAGTGAGCCCCGGAGGAACAGCGGGAGTAGGGAAGTTGGAGAGAGTTCCCTGTTGAAGCCTGACCAACGGTACCCAATGCAGAAGCAGGTGAGATCTTACCCTCTCTAGAAGAACAGTGTGGAGAGTTAATTAAGCCTGCTAAAGTTAGTATGGAGGATTTATGGAAAGCCATTGTGACCATGGACTCCAACCTCAAAAAAGCTGTGACTATGGTACTCTATTACTACTCAGGGGTAATGTTTAAAGAACAAAGTGAATCTATCAAGAAGCATGAAGAACAGATTTCTCAAATAAAGTCCTTGGAATTGGAAATAATTAAAGAAAGATCTTCCATTCAAAGAAAATTGGAATATATGGAGAACCAGCAAAGGAGAAATAATTGAAGGTTGTTGAACTTTCCTAAATCTCCGATAATTTCTCCAGTGGAAATGATGTGGAGATATTTAAAAGAAGTCTTGTTAATACCAGAAGAAAGTTTACCGCCTATAACAAGAGCTCAGTATATCTCAATTTTATTGTGGCTAAAGAAGGGGGGGAGTAGTTATTGGTCCAATGGCTGTACCATTAATCTAATGAACCGGCTGTTTGGGATTTAAAACAATATCTCCTATTCTGTCCTATTAATTTTTTGTCATACCTTGTTTATTTTTCCTTGTTCTTGGATCACAACTTTGTGGACTAAGGCCCAGATTCACTAAAAGACAGCAAACTCCCTGACTCAATCGCTCACTGAGCGATTGAGTCGGGGAGAGCCCTGACAGTAGTGACAGGGGAAGTAGCTTCCTGTCACTGCTGTCAGGGCTCCTGTCAACCGCCCGCCAAACTTATGGCAGGAGGGATGCCCACTCCTTCCCCCCAATAAACAAATGGCAGGTGGGATGCCCACTCCCTCCTGCCACTGGACCCAGACAATGCTCCCTCCCCTCCCTTTTTCTTACCTTTAAAAGTTGCGAGCATGAGGGGTGCTCAGTCTCTCCTGCTCCTCCGGACTCCGGTGACACAATGTAGCCTTAAGCCCCACCCCGGTGCATCACATGAGGAGGAGCCCGTGAAATTCCCTACCATTCCCCATTTTCACACTGCATATATACAGTATACCACCCACCCCGCAGCATCCCTTACCCTCCCTCTCAGCAATAACAGAACATGCAGATTTTGCTAGGTAATTTAGGTAGTTCTATGTAAAGCTATATAGCTCTGAGCTTACATGCCCCCCAAAGAGAAAGTTCAAAAGTTTGTAGATGGATTTGGGCTTTCTAAAATATCTGAGGCAGACTTACAGATCTTAAAGGTCTCATCACAGCTCAGGAAGTAGAAATAATAATAAAAGGGATTCCGAGAAGTAAAGTTTTGGGGGAGATGGGCTCCCTACTGAATACTATGAGATCATAAGGCAGGATGTAGCACAACATTTGGCCAGGCTTTTTAACAAAATCACAGATGGGGCCCTGCTTCCACCTTCTATGTGTAAAGATCCGACCCTCTGTGCCAGGTATAGGGCGATAGTTCTCCTGAATAATCAATATGAATATTTTTGCAAAGGTTTTAGCCAATAGGTTGGAGAGCATCACCCCTAGGCTTGTACATTGGGACCAAACAGGGTTTGTCCAAGGTAGACAACTAAAAGATAATATAAGAAGGACCCTGGACTTTATTGACACATGAAGACAAGAAAAAAGGCATTTTACTGGGTCAAATGGCTCTAATTCTATGAAGCAGTGGAACATATAGAACTGGGTAGGGGGTCCAATCCCTGTATATCGCCCCTAAAAGTGCTATTTTGGTGAATGGTATTTGGTTGGAGGAATTTCCTCTATCATGAGGAACCAGACAGGGATGCCCAATGTCTCCTCTTTTGTTCACTATTGTGGTTGAACCAATGGTGATGAGGATTAGACAGTGTACTCACATTGCCCCTGTAAAAGTCCAAGGGGAGCAGCTGTTTGGACTCCCTTGTCTTAGCATGGGAAGGTTGGCTCTTTGGTGATAATGAAATGAATGAGGCTGTCATTAGAAAGCACTTCAATAATTATCAATTCCGCCTCAACTGGACTATTGCAATGTCACCTTTTTAGATTGCCCTAAATTTATAATTTTTTTTTTTTTTTAACTCCAAACGCTACAGAATACAGCCATTAGATTAATCTTCAGATTGAAGAAAAGTGATAAGATTACACCTTATTTATGTGAATTACATTGGCTACGTATAGAAGGGAGAATACTTTATAAATTCTATTGTATTCTATTTACAATACGGTTTGGAGAAACTCCTGATTATATGCCACATCTCGTTAAATTTTCTAATAATCC
Source organism: Geotrypetes seraphini (assembly GCF_902459505.1). NCBI lineage: Eukaryota > Metazoa > Chordata > Amphibia > Gymnophiona > Dermophiidae > Geotrypetes > Geotrypetes seraphini. The sequence continues at coordinate 45,855,995 of NC_047100.1, forward strand.
TTTACTAATGCGTAGGAATTCTAGAAGCGTCTGAGCGCAGTTACCACTGCCGGCGGCGCCAAAACCCACCTACACACTAGTAAAGGAGGGGGGATGATACTTTTCAGTATCCAGTCATTAGGTACAATAGAACTTTTAACTCCACGTGGGCATATCAAGCGGCAAAACTTTACCAACTAATATTAACCAGCAATCTAATTTTACATGTGTCAAAAAAGACCTAAAGACCTATTTCATGAATTTGTTACTAATAATACTAGTTTTTAATTTGTATCACCATAATTACTTATGTAAACCGCTGTGTATTGGATTATACTCATACATAATGATGGCATGCAAGAGGCAGATTCATTCTCAAGATACAAAGTTTCATGTTGGCCATATTATACATGTGATGTTTTCCCATTATACTAATTTTTAACTATGTAAAATTTATTGTGTATTTTCCATTAAGTTGTTTTGGCTTCTTCGTTGTACATCACTCAGGTATATTTGGGAATAAAGTTTCTATTAGATGAAGATGAATTGCCCAGGTGGGGGCAGTATCCTTCCAGCTACAAGATCTAACTTCTCCATATTTTGGCAAGATCTTTTCATTTTCCATCTAAGCTCTGTAACAAGTTTCCATGGGCAAGCCAATGACTATTTTCCATCCTGTGTACTATTTTGAGAGCAGGAGTGGGTTTCAACTTCAGTTACATGTGAGGTGACAGGAGAAAGAAGGCATAAGATCTGTTTGGCAGATACTGTCTTACATTTGTAATCTTCATCCAACTCATGTAACATATCACCCCAGAAATATTGAGGGGAACTCAGTTCTGAACATCTGTATATTAGAAAAAGAAATGCATTTCCCTTTTGATAAAAGATGCCAACTAATACAGAAAGTCAAAACATAAAGCCAGTAGAGGGAATTTGTTTAACACTGTGCCTATAGCAGTACGAATGATTGCTGAGTCAGATGAAGGGAGGGGTGGGCATTCCTGGGACACAATGCCTACAGTCAAGGAAAGTATGGAATCTGATGGCTCAGCATCACGAACCATAAGGGCTATTGTTAAAGAATAACCAGAGGATGTCACATGAGGGGCGAGCATGTGAGGGGAAGAGCAGTGGCCCAAATTGTAAATAGGGTCAGAGGTCTAGAGAATAAGAGTAATACGAGAGGTAATTAGGGATGGAGAAACCGGAAAAGTGAAGAAAGGATCTGATAGGTTGTGAACTGTTACTGCTGCAACCAATGAGCATGCAGGCAGGAGGGGTTAAGAAATATTTGTACTTAATATAAAATTAATGGATGTATTGATCTCTGTGTGCCTACCTTGCCATTTTTGTGCATTTTGGGCCAGAAAGAAAATAAATTTATACTTTAACACTTTCTGGAGTTCTTCTTATACTGGTGTTCCATTTCTCACATTGGGCCTACGATAGTATGACCTGAGCAAAGGACACAGATTTTTTTTGCTGTGTCTAGATGCTTGAGGTCACTGGCTTCCGATAATCTCCAGAGTCCACTTCAAATGTGCCTGCCTCACTTTCAAGATCCTACACGGCATCCTCCCTCCCTTCATTCCTCTCACTTGGAACTCCTCTAACCCCAATTCCACCAGATCCACCCAAAAACTGAAACTTTCCTTTCCCTCTCTAAAAGGCGTTTCACTTGTAGGAAAACTAGGTTCTTCCCTCCCTTTCAGAATCACTCAGCTCTGGAACAACCTTACCTCCCCTCTTAGGAATCTGAGCTCCCTCCAACTCTTCCGCAAACATCTGAAAACCTGGTTATTCTCAAAAATGTAACTCCTCCTCCCTCTCTGGTTATTCTAGTCCTCTAAATTTTCTCTTCATTTTGCCTCTTCCCTCCACTGGAGTTCCTTTCTACCCTAACTCTTGTTAACCGTGTTGAGCTTTACGAATGTAGAGATGATGCGGTATACAAACCTAAGGATTAGATTAGATAAGAACATAAGAATTGCCGCTGCTGGGTCAGACCAGTGGTCCATCGTACCCAGCAGTCCGCTCACGCGGCAGCCCTCTGGTCAAAGACCAGCGCCCTAACTGAGTCTAGCCTTACCTACGTACATTCTGGTCCAGCAGGAACTTGTCCAACTTTGTCTTGAATCCCTGGAGGGTGTTTTCCCCTATGACAGATCCCGGAAGAGCGTTCCAGTTTTCTACCACTCTCTGGGTGAAGAAGAACTTCCTTACGTTCGTATGGAATCTATCCCCTTCTTGTTTTTTGTTTATTTTATTTATTTTAAAGGCATATTATATCACTCTCTATTTGTTGAGGTTAATTTGCAAGTCTGATTGGAAATTTTTCTCCACTCTTCAAGCAGTTGTTACTTAAGAATCAGCAAGGGCAGGTTTTCAGCAAGGAGTAAAATCAGTAACACTGGATTTTACATTTGTAAATGATCTGCAAGAAATAGCAGTTTTTAAATATTAGCAAGTCCAACAGGGTAAGCTTACCTTACTGACATGGTCCAACAGGGTAAAGTTATCTTACCGACATGGGCATCATAGTTGTTGGGTTCATCACCCGCAGCTGGCAAGCCTGGTCATGAAATATTGCTGAAAAAGGAAACATTTCTACAATAAGCAGCTGCTCTATGCACAAAATTAAATAATATGATTCCTCTCTTCCAAAAACCAATTAAAAATGTGCTTGAAGGTCAGTAAAACGTTTAAAGGCTTCTTACTCCAGAAACGCTTTGTGAAGCTCCCTGAGGCTGCTTTTCTCAGTCTCGCCAAACTCTCACAGAGCTGTAGCTGTTCAAACAGCAGGACACATCCACAGAACCATGACATCATAGAGGCAGTGGACATGATGCCTGATGACATCACAATCAAAGGGGAGGGGCTCTAGCCAGGTAAACCAGGCAACCAAAACCATGCAAACAACAAGCGTGTTTTCTTTTAATCAGAAGTTCTGGCACGGTTTGGAGGTTCCAGGACGCTACTGAAGCTTCTCTTATTCACATTCTGATTTCCATGGAAGGAAAGAGAGTGAGGTTACTTTCTGCAATCCTGTTGAGTTTCATTGCCCAAGGCTCTTCCATAGTATATGCCAATAGCATATGCCATCTATACAGGGCAATAGAGTTGTTAAGTCCAGGGGCTTGAAATGAAAAAAAAAAAAGGTCATAAGTGAAGATTGACAATTTTCTATTATTTGCCACTGGGTTATCCTATGATACTGTGATATTTGGTATGGAAATGAGAGCAAAAAGTCAGATTTCTGCGAACAACAATAAATTATTACTTATAATGACTGGTGTTGCCATTCAACAAATTACATATAATTGGAAGGATTGGAGAAGATTAAATTATAATTTTTGGTGGAACTCTTTATGCCATATCTATAAAATGGAAAGATTTATTGCAATACAGCAGGGATATTTCAGGAAATTTCAGGATGTGTGGAAACCATTAACAAAATATTGTACGGATTAGTTGACATTGTTTCCCTTAAATTTATCAGTTTAATAGTGAAGGGGGGATATTTTATTATTACATATTCTATATGATAATGGAATATATGGTAGGGAGGGGTGGGAAGGGGGGAGGGATAAGAGTTTATGTAGTGTAACAATGATAGCTTGTAAGTGATGTATTTATTGTATTTATAGAAATATATATTTTTTTTTAATTCTTTATTCATTTTCAAAATTACAATAAGTGTTATATATATTCAATCACGAATATATATAACACTTATTGTAATTTTGAAAATGAATAAAGAATTAAAAATATATATATATATTTCTATTATTTTTGGACTCAGTTTTATGACCATTACTGTACTGTACCTGCAACAGGATTTAGAGGGGAACTGATTGTTCTTGGGGGGTTTTTTAATGGAGGAAATTTCTCCAAATGGGTTATTCTTGTGTATACTATGACAGTAATGAGCCTCACTCCTAAGCCAGGGTATGTGGCATATGATCCAATCTCTCAAATTTACTGTCAATGCTCACCATAATATTTACAGTGTTCCAAAAAGAGCTTCCTTCTGGAGTTCATAAGATATTACACGTATAGGCAATTTATCCAAGTGTGCTTGGAAATTATTTTTAATGAGACCTGAGGCACCCAAAACTGTGTGAAATTTGTCCATATCCTTCTGCCACATTTTCTTGGTCTCAGACTTCATTGCTTGATACTTGAAGACCCTTTCTCTCTCTAAACAATTAACTGAGTAGTTGCTTGGGGCTGACACCTCTATGATCAATATGGAGCAAACAGGTTGGACGGATGATTATACTATACATCTCATAGATCAATGGTTCCCAACCCTCTCCTGGAGGACCACCAGGTTAGTCGGGTTTTCAGGCTAGCCCTAATGAATATGCATGAGAGAGATCTGCATATAATGGAGGTGCCAGGCATGCAAATCTTCTCCATGCATATTCATTAGGGCTATCCTGAAAACCCGGCTGGCCTGGTGGTCCTCCAGGACAGGATTGGGAACCACTGTCATAGATCAATTATTTTATAACATGTCGTTATGACCTATCTGAATATTACCTCCTCCTTTCACACATAACTTAAATCTCCTCCACTTAAGTTATGGTGTGAAAGGATATGAGAAGTATAGTATGATCAGCTGTAATACCTGTTTGCTCTATGTGGGTTGGATGTGCTAGTGAGGCTTGGATTTCTTCTATAACCTCTATGATCAATGCCATTATCCCAGGACAAGCAGGCAGCATATTCTTTACGCATGGGTGACGTCACCGACGGAGCCCCCGGTACGGACCTTTTTAACTAGAAAGTTCTAGTTGGCCGCACCGCGCGTGCGCGAGTGCCTTCCCGCCCGACGGAAGAGTGCGTGGTCCCCAGTTTCTTCGTTTCCGCGGAGCAAAGAAGACACGTGTTTTTTCAACGGCCGTTGAAACTACTTTTTGCCTTCCCGCTCGCGAATTTTTCCTGTTATTTTGCTTTTCTTACCTTCGGGTTCCTTTTTATTTTCCTTTGCAAAAAAAAAAAAAAATTTACTTTCTTTTTTCTCCTTTTTCGAACCAGCCCCGGCGGGGCCTGTTGCCACTATACAGGCCTCCGGGTTTGATTTTGCGGAGGCCGTATTTCCATTCATGAAGTGCCAGCGGTGTGCACGCCCGATCTCCCTCACTGACCCACACAATTGGTGCTTGCAGTGTTTGGGTCCTGAGCATTGGGCGGACTCCTGCACCCGCTGTGCCACTCTTAAAAAACGAACACTTAAGAATCACCAGATCCAGCAGAACATCCTATTCGGCACTGGGTCTGCGATGGAATCCACTGTGTCGACGGCGGTACCGCCAAAATCGACACCCACCACTTCGACGACGCCCAATCCGACATCGGCGCCGCTGGCGCCAGGTAAGCCGGCTAAGAAGCCTTCCTCTTCCCTCGAGCGCCCGCCAGCCACAGTGGCGGCACCGGCCTTACCAGCTTCACGCCGGCCCCGGAAACGCTCCGCCCCAATCTCGATGAGTGCCTCGTCATCGGCCTCCTCATCGCCGGGGCGTGGAGCGGCACCTATGGAACCGAAATAGAAGAAAGCGGTTCCGGTGCCACCCCTGGATGACCGCATCGCGGCCATCCTCCAAACGCAATTACAGGAACAGCTGCAGCATCAACTCCAGCACCTGTTACCCACTATCCTGACACCGCTCCTTTCGGTACCAGACCGGCCCGAGCCCCGCACCGAACAACCGGTATCCACCCCATCGGTGCCACTTAATACGTTCATGCCGATTCTCTCGGCTGAACAACTCCATGCCCATCCTGTAGTTCACTCACATACCACTACAGATCCGCCTCGGGACCGGGCGGGGCACCGTTCTTCCCGGGACCGACACCGATCTTCCTCTCCCGGTACCGTTTCGGTGCGCTCGGGCAAGTCTCTAAGACCCACCATACCAAGCCTTCCACCCCGGTTTCTCGGCATGCGCACCCGGAGGTCCGGGACCCGGACTTATGGGAAGAATCCCCTCCCGGTACCGAGGAGGATGTCTCCTCATCGGACGAGGAACCCTCAGCGCCCGATACCACTTCCAAACCTGAGCAATCCTCGTTCTCCAAGTTCCTCAGGGAGATGTCAGCGGCTTTGTCTCTCCCTCTAGAGTCAGACTCCAAAAAATCCCAAGCCTTTCTGGAGGCCCTGGATTTTGAACAACCGCCTAAGGAGTTCCTTAAGTTATTTGTGCATGACATCCTACGGGAAACCTTTTATAAAAACTGGGAGAACCCTCTTACAGTCCCCGGGGCCCCCCGTAAGTTAGATAGCCTTTACCGGGTTATCCCGATCCCGGGGTTTGACAAACCTCAATTGCCCCATGAGTCTCTCCTTGTTGAGTCCACCTTGAAGAAAACTCAGGGCTCCAGTGTTTATGCCTCCACCCCTCCTGGCAGAGAGGGCAAAACTATGGACAAGTTTGGCAAAAGGCTCTACCAGAATGCCATGCTGGCCAACAGGGCGAACAATTACACGTTCCACTTCTCATTTTACATGAAACACCTGGTCCAACAGCTGTCTGCCCTTCAAAAATATATTCCAGAGAGAAAGATTCCACTTTTCCAGCAACAAATTTCCAGTCTCCTTCAACTGAGGAAATTTATGGTACGCTCTATCTACAATTCTTTTGAGCTGACCTCTCGTGCCTCTGCCATTGCTGTTGCCATGCGCCGCCTGGCTTGGCTGAGAGTATCTGATTTGGACATCAACCACCAAGACCGTCTAGCCAACGCTCCCTGTCTTGGGGATGAACTTTTTGGGGAGTCCCTGGATTCAACCACCCAGAAACTCTCGGCCCATGAGACCAGATGGGACACCCTGGTTAAACCCAAGAAAAAGGCTCCACCTGCTCGACCTTACAGACCTCAGTCCTCATATCAACGCAGGTTCTCAGCCAGACCGCTCAATCCGCCTTCACAACAACCTAGGCGGCCCCGTCAGCAACAACACCACACCCAGGCTCGTTCTCAATCCAACCAACCTGCCAAGCCTCTTCCACCTTCCAAACCCTCTCAGCCCTTTTGACTCTTCTCTCCAGGGCATAGCCAGTCTCCCGCCTTCATTGCCTCTTCCTCAACCAATCGGAGGCCGTCTCCACATCTTCCTCAGCCGTTGGGAGGTCATCACATCGGACCAGTGGGTCCTCAACATCATTCGCCACGGCTACTCTCTCAACTTCCAGACTCTTCCACCAGACAATCCTCCCGTAGAGTCTGCTTCTCACTCCTCCCAAACCTCCCTCCTCCTGAGGGAGGTCCAATCCCTCCTTCTTCTCAATGCCATCGAAGAGGTGCCTCCGGACCAAAGGGGTCAGGGATTCTACTCCCGCTACTTCCTGGTTCCCAAGAAGACAGGAGACCTCCGTCCCATTCTCGATCTCAGGGACCTCAACAAGTGTCTAGTCAAGAAGTTCAGAATGCTCTCCCTTACCACGCTTTACCCTCTTCTCTCTCAGCACGACTGGCTATGTTCCCTGGACCTCAAAGAGGCCTACACTCACATCCCAATCAATCCAACTTCACGTCGCTACCTACGATTTCAAATACAGCACCGTCACTATCAATACAAAGTGCTACCTTTTGGCCTCGCTTCGTCGCCCAGGGTGTTCACGAAGTGCCTGATTGTGGTGGCGGCCTTCCTCAGGTCTCACAACCTCCAGGTGTTCCCCTACTTGGACGATTGGTTGGTGAAGGCACCTACGTCTCCACTTGTGCTGCAAGCCACTCATCACACCATCTCCTTCCTCCATCTCCTGGGGTTCGAGATCAACTACCCCAAGTCGCATCTGCTTCCCACGCAGCGACTTCAGTTCATTGGAGCAGTTCTCGACACTACATTGATGAGGGCGTTCCTCCCCTCCGACCGTCAACGGACCCTGCTCCACCTCTGTCGTCAAGTGCTCCTCCATCATTCCATTCCAGCCCGACAGATGATGGTCCTCCTGGGCCACATGGCCTCGACCGTCCATGTGATTCCTCTGGCGCGACTCCACCTCAGGACACCTCAATGGACTCTTGCCGACCAATGGTCACAGACCACGGATCTTCTTTCTCATCCCATCTCTGTGACATCGTCTCTTCAGCAATCTCTTCAATGGTGGTTGAACTCCTCAAATCTTTCCAGGGGTCTACTCTTTCATCTACCCCCTCACTCCATGATCATAACCACAGATGCCTCCCCCTATGCATGGGGAGCTCACATGGGAGATCTTCGCACCCAGGGACTCTGGGCCCCTCAGGAGCGTCAACATCACATCAATTTCCTGGAACTCAGAGCCATGTTCTATGCTCTCAAGGCCTTCCAGCACCTTCTCCGGCCTCAGGTTCTTCTCCTGTGCACAGACAATCAAGTCGCCATGTACTACATAAACAAGCAAGGCGGCACCGGATCTCGCCTCCTTTGTCAGGAGGCTCTCCGCATCTGGACCTGGGCCACGGCCCGCAATCTCTTCCTCAAGGCTGTCTATATCCAGGGCGAACAGAACTCCCTGGCCGACAATCTCAGCCGCATCCTTCAACCTCACGAGTGGACTCTGGACCCTCCCACACTCCACTCCATCTTTGCTCGCTGGGGCACTCCGCAGGTGGACCTCTTTGCAGCTCCTCACAACCATCAGCTGCCCCAGTTCTGTTCCAGACTCTTCTCTCCTCATCGTCTGGCCCCGGATGCATTCCTACTCGACTGGACGGATCGGTTCCTCTATGCCTTTCCTCCACTGCCTCTGATGTTGCGGACCTTATTCAAACTCCGCAAGGACAGGGCCACCATCTCATCGCTCCTCGGTGGCCCCGACAGCACCGGTTCTCCCTCCTGCTTCAACTCAGCTCCAGGGAGCCCATCCCTCTGTCTGTGTTTCCTACTCTACTTACACAGCAGCATCAGTCTCTACTGCATCCCAATCTGTCTTCGCTCCACCTGACAGCTTGGTTTCTCTCGGCCTGACCTCTCCACATAATCTGTCTCAGCCTGTCCGTCGCATTTTGGATGCCTCCCGGAAACCGGCCACCCTCCAATGTTACCATCAGAAGTGGACCCGGTTCTCCTCTTGGTGTCTCCTACATCATCACAACCCCACCTCTTTGGCGGTGGAACCTGTGCTGGACTATTTGCTCTCTCTGTCCGATGCTGGCCTCAAGTCTACCTCAATCAGAGTTCACCTCAGTGCCATCACTGCGTTTCATGAGCCTATCCTCGGAAAACCTCTCACGGCTCATCCCCTGATTTCCCGCTTCATGAGAGGCCTCTTCAATGTCAAACCACCTCTAAAGCCTCCTCCTATCGTCTGGGATCTCAATGTGGTTTTATCTGCCCTCATGAAGCCTCCTTTTGAGCCTCTTGCCACAACTTCGCTCAAACTTCTGACTTGGAAGGTGCTTTTCCTCATTGCCATCACCTCTGCCAGGAGGGTTAGTGAGCTCCATGCACTGGTAGCCGACCCCCCGTTCACTGTTTTTCACCATGACAAGGTAGTTCTACGTACCCACCCTAAGTTCCTTCCCAAAGTGGTCTCGGCTTTTCACCTCAACCAGTCCATTGTGTTGCCTGTCTTTTTCCCGAAACCTCATTCACATCCTGGGGAACAGGCGTTGCACACTCTGGATTGCAAGCGTGCCCTCGCCTACTATCTTGATCGTACAAGGGCTCACCTCTCGTCCCCTCAGCTCTTCCTGACCTTCGATCCTAACCGTCTAGGTCGCCCTGTCTCTAAACGGACGCTGTCCAACTGGCTTGCAGCCTGCATCGCGTTCTGTTATGCTCGGGCCGGTCTGTCACTGGAAGGTGCTGTCACGGCCCACAGAGTTAGAGCTATGGCTGCGTCTGTTGCTTTCCTCCATTCCACACCCATTGAGGAAATCTGCAAGGCTGCCACCTGGTCCTCAGTTCACACGTTCACTACTCACTACTTCCTGGATGCATTCTCCAGACAGGATGGGCACTTCGGCCAATCTGTACTACAGAATTTATTTCCCTAATGGCAAACCATCCCTCCTCCCTCTCTGTTAGCTTGGAGGTCACCCATGCGTAAAGAATATGCTGCCTGTTTGTCTTGGGATAAAGCACAGTTACTTACCGTAACAGGTGTTATCCAGGGACAGCAGGCAGATATTCTTACGTCCCACCCTCCTCCCCGGGTTGGCTTCTTAGCTGGCTTATCTTAACTGGGGACCACGCACTCCTCCGTCGGGCGGGAAGGCACTCGCGCACGCGCGGTGCGGCCAACTAGAACTTTCTAGTTAAAAAGGTCCGTACCGGGGGCTCCGTCGGTGACGTCACCCATGCGTAAAGAATATCTGCCTGCTGTCCCTGGATAACACCTGTTACGGTAAGTAACTGTGCTTTCTGGTGGTTTTCTATTTCACCACTATGTCCATTTTCCTGGCACTTCATTCTCCATGATTCTCTGATGATCATGATCCTAATGCTTCTCCAACACAGTGAATGCAACATGCTACCCGGTAGTGTTATAGAGCTTTTCTTTCCATCAGAACTTCACAGCCAGTTACAAGATGAGCCACCATTTTCAGCTCTTTCATATAGAATCTATGGATGTCAGTAGCACCAGCTTTTCCTATACTTGCTGTGAACCATCCCAGTCATAATCTGCTGTCCTGGGCTGCAACTAGCAATCGCTCATCCTTAGATTTCAAGTAGTTCTTAGAGCAAGTCTTCGTATATTTTGCAGGAAGGCAAAGAGAGACCTTGAAAAAAAGATTGTGCTGGAAGCAAAAACACACAGTAAAAACTTTTTTAGGTACATTAAAAGCAAGAAGAGAATCAGTTGGACCACTAGATGACCGAAGTATAAAAGGGGCTCTCAAGGAAGAGAAGGCCATAGTAGAGAGATTAAATGAATTCTTTGCTTTGGTCTTCACTGAGGAAGATGTGAGAGAGCTACCGGCAGTGGCATAGTAAGGTGGGCAGACCAAGGCTTCATTCAGTTTCCATTGCCAACACCAACCACAACTGTTGAACAAATCTCCTCCATCATTAAAGTAGTGCTTCCCATTACTGCCATTCACTAACCCCATCTCAAACGAAGGCCACTCAGTTCTTTCCATCTTAGGCCACAAATACATCAATGGCTTTGGTAGGTGATTCCATGGCAACGGGAGAACAATACCCACAGCTCTGGGCTTAAAGTTCTCTCCAAATCAAGGGAGTTTGTTGGTTCTCCAGTCTCCAACAAAATACCCAGTGGCTAGTTACCTTTGGAGCTCATAGCTTGGGATTCGCTGTATTGTAGAAAAAAAAAGTCAATTAGGCTAGAAAATGTCACTGTTTGCCCTTCTGCTTTTTCCCCATTAAAATAAAGAGAGGAAAAAAAAGATACCCAGAGAAAAAGCCATCTTGACTCCTCACCCAATCTGGATTGTTTAACCTTCCTTTCGCAGAAGACTTACAGTATACAGTGATGCCTTGGAATCCGAACTTCATCCGTTCTAGAACCCCGTTCGAGTTCCAAGACAATTTTTCCCATTGAAAATAATAGACACTGGATTAATCCGTTCCTGGGTCCCACAAACTCAAATTTTAACAGTAAATACACTGGATTTTAAGGTAAAATATTAAATATTCCAAAGCAACATTCAGATTCTGGGGCACAAACACACACATACAATGTGCAGGGCGTTCGGATCCCAAAGCAGAGTTCGGATTCTGGGGCAAAATTTACTACAAAAAAAAGTTCGGATTCCAAAAGCGTTCGAATTCTGGGGCGTTCAGATTCCGAGGTATCACTGTATTTAGAATTCAGACCTCTGCCCCTACCCCCATCTCTATCTTTCTCAAACTCTTATCTCTTCCCATTTGCCCAGCACTAGTTTTTTTTCTCCCTAAACTCCCTTTTCCCAAATACTAGTCATCCCCTTCCCAAACCCTTCTCTCTCCCTATAGCTAACACAGTTATTCCCTCTCTTCCCCTCAGCTCCCCACCACTGGTTTCTCTGTTCTAGCAGTCCTTCCCCCCCCCTTCTCTATTTGGGCCCTAATCCGCTTTCCATACTCTTCTTCGAACCATGTGTATTGATGGTGGCCCGAGATTGGTTTATCCCTTGGCTCAGCTGTGTAGTAGTGTTAAAGGGGAAACATGCACTAACGTCAAGCTGTGTTTATATTGTCTGACCCTTAACACGCAGTAGAAAGGAAAAGGGGGGAGTGAGCCTTGAAACAGCCCTAGCGGCGAAACATGATCATATCAGCCTGTCCATTCCCTCCCCGATGCAACCACAAAGCTAAGTTTGCTCTTGACTAATATTGAAACAATATGTTTGAAGAAAAACTACTTATTAGTATATATATACTGAAGATAACAGTTTTGAATTTCGAGTTTGCAAGCACGTTTATGCACTTTATCAAATATCTGCCACAAATTTTTTAAAAATCCAAAAAAAATTCAAAAAACAGGACTACTGAAAAGACACTGTGGCATAGCATTTTTGCTATTTCGGTCCAACTAGTGTTATCTCTGATGTCCTACAAACAATTGTATACTATGGTTGAAGAGTCTACATAAGCTAGTCTATTTAGTCAGTATATTGAGTGCCCGACATCTCATGGCTTGTTCTGACCGTTCGCCCCCTGCCCCTTCTCATTCCCTATCTGTGAAGGACTGCGCTCAGTTCCTTCCTTCCTTAGCACTTCCTTCTTTCTCTGGAAGAACTTCATCAGCTCTTCAAACACACAGTGGCTTCCTGCTGTCATTCTCCACTGTGTGCAGGAGGGGCTTTTCCTGTGCCCTGTCACTGTGGAATCTGCTGTGCTTTGCTGATATATGCTGCCTCATGATTTCAGCTCTGCTTTAAAGCGGTCAGTCTTTATGCCAGTCACCCAGCTCTAAGGTTTTTCTGCCGATTCACTCACGGCAGTGGCGTAGCGAGGGTGAGAGGTGCCCCCTGCTCTCGTCTCCGCTCCCACACTCCTTCCCTGATCCCCCCGCCGCGCGTGTGTGTGCCACTGACTCACAGCACAAAGTTAGGATTTATTGTTCTTCTGACATGGCCATACATTGTAGGGCATGACATTCAGCCAGCAGTGACAATGTTTTGCTGATCGCCACCAGTGTTCCTGATGGTGTGGATAATATGAGGAAGGACCTAGTACAGGCTGAAGAATGACATAGATTTGGCAGCTAAGATTTAATGCTAAAAAATACAGGATTGTATATTTGGGCCACAAAAACCTGAGGGAACAGTACAGAATAAGATGTAATGAACGTTTGTGCATGAAAGAGGATTGGGACTTGGTTGTGATTGTATGTGATGATTTTAAGGTGGCCAAATAGGTAGTGAAAGCTAGAAGGATGCTTGGGTGCACAGACAGAGGAACGGCCAGTAGGAAAAAGGAGGTATTGATGCCTCTGGTGAGACCTCATTTAGAATATTGTGTACAACTCTGGAGACCACACCTTCAAAAAGATATAAACAGGATGGAGTCGGTCAAGAAGAAGGCTACTAAAATGGTTGGAGGTATTCATCATAAGGCGTATGAGGACAGACATAAAGTTGTGAATATGTACACTTTGAAGGAAACGAGGGAGAGGGAGATATGATAGAGATGTTTAAATACCTATGTAGAGGATCTCTAATCAGAAAATAATGGGTATACATTGAAGGAACTAAGGCCTGTGTCCTGTATATGGACATTCAGTTGAGGAAGGGCTGGAGAGGGTTTTAATGGCTGGGATGATTAAGATAGGCTGGAGTGAGCTTTGATGAAGACTCCAGTAGATAGAAACTAAGCACACTACTGGGTTTCTGGCCCAGAAATATCTAAGAAAAAGGACCATTTAAACTAAATTAATTTATGGAGCATGTTTGGTTGGGCAGACTATATGGACCACTTGGGTCTTTATCTGCCGTCATTTACTATGTTACTATAATAATAATAATTTTATTTCTTGTATACCGCTATACCGTGAGGTTCAAAGCGGTTTAGGAGGCAATTCTCTTTCAATTGAAAGGAAATTCTGGAATGAGGATGTTTAGGATGAAGGGGGAAGGGGAAAGACTCAGAAATAACCTTGGGAAATACTTCTTCATGGAAAGGGTTGTGAATTCAAGGAATGGCCTCCCGGTGGAAGTGGGGAGATGAAAACTGTATCAGAATTCAAGACAGCTGGTGTGGAAGGAGAGACAGGGGCAGAGACAGACAGAAGGGTAATGCTGGATGGCAGGGGAAGAGAGAGAAAATGTTGGATGGTGGGGGCGGGAAGGTCGAGAGAGCCTGAATGACAGAGGGTAGGAGATTAAGAAAGCTTAATTGGCAGGGGGCAGGGAAAGAAAAGAATTAGTGAAAGACTCGAGAATAAGAGGAAGGAGAAGGGGGGAGGGGTGAAGTGAAGAAAAGAGATGGAAAACTGTAGGTGAGCACAGTAAAAAGAAGGAGAGTGAAAACTGGATAATAAGAATGAATGAAATCTGAGCGGATAGACAGGCAATAAAATAGAAAAAAGCTGAAAGGAACAAATCAGTATTGGAGCTGGATGTAAGGAAGAGTGAAAAATGACAGATGGATAGGAGATCCTTGAAAAGAAAGTTAAGTAAAGATAGAAGAAAGCAGAAATCAGAGACTCTAATCTAAATCTTAGATTTATATACCTGATCATCCCTAAAGATACAGTTCATAATAAAAATATGTTTACAAAGATACAGTATGTTGATTTTGAGATAGATCATTAAGAATTAGATTCTAAAAAAACATTGAAATATTGTAGTTTTTACAATTTTACGGAAAACCTGAAAGGAAATACATGATCGTATCTGAACGGGAAGGAAAACGATTGAGCAATTTTGCTGGTTGATCGAGAACCTTTGACCAAAGGAAAAGATAACTTATGTATATGAATAGTTCTACAGTTTAAGGTTTAGGTATCAGAGAGTCAAACAATCCACGAATAATTTTATAAACAATACACGCACATTTAAACTGAACTCTGTAACAAAACAGGAGCCAGTATAAGTTCTTAATGGAGTAACTTGCCTGAATTTTGACTTTCCAAAAATGAGTTGTGCTGCAGTGTTCTGTATTCTGATTCCCTTTACTTAACCAGGGGTGGCCAACCTTTTGGCTTCCCTGGGTCACATTGGGCGAAAAAATTTTTTCTGGGGCCATGCAAACGCTGCAGCAAGACCTGGGGGCAGCAGAGGAAAACACTGCATTGCCCTCAACCGGAGCCACACAAAATACTTCATAGGGCTGTAGGTTGGACACCCCAAACCAACATAGATAGAATTGCAATAGTCCAATTGAGCTAAAATAACTGACTGGGCCAATACTGCAAAATGGTACCAATACAACGAGAAAAATTAAATGGCCAGACAACAAAGGTAGAAAAAATATTTTTATTTTTAGTTTAGCATTAAATAATGTGGTAGCTGTGCTAGTCCACTTTAAATGTGATTAAATAAAGAAGAAAAAAAAGGAAAATAAGATGATAACTTTCTGTTGGACTAACAATACTTTTTTTTTTTTACTAGTTTTCAAGAGACAAAATCTCCTTTCTTAGGTCAATATACTATAACAGTAAAAAATGAGGTTTTGGCCTCTGAAAGCTAATTTAACAAATGTACTAAGTTAGTCCAATAAAAGGCATCAACATATTTTCCATTGTTTGGTTAATTTTTAATGTAATGATTGAAATATATCAGTTTTTGAAATGTATGTCTGCCAACTTTATATTTTGCACTGTGCAGGGAGTCCGCACCCCTCTTTCTATTTCTCTGGTGTTGCACTGCCTGAAGGGATTTTAGTTTAGTTTTCTATATATATATTTCTGTTGGTGGAGGATGGGCAGGGGAGGGCTTCAATGGCTGGGAGGGTGTAGATGGGCTGGAGTAAGTCTTACTATATGTGAAAACGTATTGAAAATACTGTTTTGATAACATAGGATCATTCATGCCACATTAACACAAAACACTTATTAACATCAATGAAAGAAATTATAAAACGACGGAGAAAAATAAACCTCAAGTGTGAGAGGCCGGGACTACACAAGTACCCGAGTCTACTCACATCATCACTGGTTTATAAAAAAACTCCGTGTACATTTATATAAATACTTATTCATTCATACTCAATAACCTCTTAAGAGTTTTCAAAAACTTTTTCAAAAGTGTTTCAGAATAATATATAAAGAGACATATTCATGGCATGAACCAGATCCCAAACTAATAACAAACAGCACGAGGGCCACAGCTCAACTAAACAGGTGTATGCAATTGTTGAGGCATGGAAATTTGGAGCACAAGAATGAGAACAAGCAACAACTCATCTGAAAATACGGAGTGTCCCAAACGATTCTCAGTCCTTTATCCCTTGACAGAAAAGTCTTTCTGTTTCGCCTGAAAGGCTACTTCAGGGGAGAAATCCAATGTCCAAAAATCTCCTGCTTCTTCCAACGCCACAATTGTAAAGCTGGCTCCTCTCAAGCCTGAACTATCTTGAGAGGAGCCAGCTTTACAATTGTGGCGTTGGAAGAAGCAGGAGATTTTTGGACATTGGATTTCTCCCCTGAAGTAGCCTTTCAGGCGAAACAGAAAGACTTTTCTGTCAAGGGATAAAGGACTGAGAATCGTTTGGGACACTCCGTATTTTCAGATGAGTTGTTGCTTGTTCTCATTCTTGTGCTCCAAATTTCCATGCCTCAACAATTGCATACACCTGTTTAGTTGAGCTGTGGCCCTCGTGCTGTTTGTTATTAGTTTGGGATCTGGTTCATGCCATGAATATGTCTCTTTATATATTATTCTGAAACACTTTTGAAAAAGTTTTTGAAAACTCTTAAGAGGTTATTGAGTATGAATGAATAAGTATTTATATAAATGTACACGGAGTTTTTTTCTTTCATTGATGTTAATAAGTGTTTTGTGTTAATGTGGCATGAATGATCCTATGTTATCAAAACAGTATTTTCAATACGTTTTCACATATAGTTTGATATACACGATTGAATTCCCGTATATATCTGGAGTAAGTCTTAACAGAGATTTCGGCAGTTGGAACCCAAGCACAGTAGAGCTTTAGATTCTTGCCTAGAAATAGCCAAGAAGAAAAAATTTAAAAAAAATTTAAATTGAATCAGGTTGGGCAGACTGGATGGACCATTCGGGTCTTTATCTGCCGTCATCTACTATGTTACTATGTTGTTAGTCTGTGGTTATTTATTCTAAACTTGGTGAGGGTCTATCTGTGTTCTGCATGTGTAAAAGAGACCAGTTTTTTTTTTGTTTTTTGTTTTTTTGTTAGGATTGAACTGTACTAATCCAGCTTGGTTAGTTTTTTAATAAAGTGTATTGATGTTTTACTTCTCACTGTAATGATTTCAGTGCAGATTTTTCCTAGGTGGAGAATACTAGAGAGGCAACAAGGCCTATCCATAGGATGAACAAGTCCAACCTGGTCTGGAGACACCAAGGGGGCCAAAAGAGCAAAAGGCATTCAGCATCAGTATGATGGAGAGAACATTTACCAAATAGACACTGAAGACCCAAATGGCCACACTATGGAGGATGCCTGAATCACAGCAAATTTAGTGACACACCAGAATGAAAGTGTTTCCGACACACAACGGTGGTATGAAGACCGACAGTTCAGAGCTCCAGTAACTCTTTGCGTCAAATAATCGATACCCCTGATGTAGGCATTCACTAAAATGTGGCTGCAGCTGTCAAACGCTTCAGTGTCAGTAAATTTTCTCTCTACTGTACTGGTTTTGGCTTGCTGTTTGTTCCTTTGGCTTCGCTGCTGTCTCCGGATTGTTCATCCTACTTTTCCTAGGTAGGCCATTCTTGTATGTTGCCAGGAAGTTAGTACAGTAGACTCTCAGCTAACCGGCACCCATAGTTGCCAGATAAATGTAGTTTCTGGTTGCTTGAGAGTTACGATTAAAAATAGGCCCAGTACTATACCCCATACTATGCCATACCATAAACTGTTCCAGTACTCAGGTGTGGCGTGCCAAGTTTACACTTACATTTCTGCCAGAAATTGATTTCATTTTCATTTTTATTTTAAGTATTACAGTATTTCTTTGATATATTTTTTTTCTGGTTGCTTGAGAGTTGAGTTGCAGTTAACAGAGAGTCTACTGTACACAGAAATTAAAAAAAAAAATATGGGAGGGGGAATTCCTCTGTTCACGGAATCTTCCAGAGGTTTCAAAGTGGAGGGAGCTGTCATGGCAACGGGGAGGCTGTCACTGTGTGGATTCCTCCCACTGCCATGAGCAGAGAGCTACTACCCTGTTTCTCCGAAAATAAGATCTATCCCAAAAATAAGCCCTAGCATGATTTTTAAATATGCTCCTAATATAAGCCCTACCCTACAAATAAGCCTCAGTTAAGATCAACCCCTCGAATCCCTCCCCTGAATGTCCCTGACTCCATCCCTGACACTAGTGCTGCCTGATTCACTGAAAAAAATCAGACTCATCAATTCAGCGACCCCCACCCTGGTGAGACCTGACATCCCTCTGCTCTGAGGCCTCCAAAAACAGCAGTGACGGCAGCGCTCTGAACGGGCCACTTCATGGCCTTCCCCCTGCCGCGTCACTGACATCATCAGTAATGCGGCAGAGGGAAGGCCCCAGCAGAGAAGGCCGCAAAGCAGCCCATTCAGAGTGCCACCGCTGCTGTTTTTGGAGGTCTCAAAGCAGAGGTATGTCAGTCTCACGGTGGGAGGGGCAGTGGGGTTCTTCTACACAGGTGGATAGGAGGGATAGAAAGATGCTACACAAGGGGATGGGTAAGAGGGGAGGAAAGATTTTGCACATGATGGGTGGGGGGGGGGGGGGAATAAAGGAAAGAGGAAGAATTGGGATGTCCTCCCTGAAACTCTTTCAACTATCCCCCCTGGAAACAATCTACACTTATGCAGATGACATCCTTGTCCTCCTTGAGACTGACCAGAACCTCACCAACCTCCACGAAAACATTACAGCTTGCATAATGAGACTCCGTGCCTGGTCCCTCTCGGTACAGATGAAACTAAATGAATCTAAAACAAAACTACTCTGGCTCGGCCCAAAATTCGAACACCTGCCCACACTTTTCACACTACCCACAGGCGATACACTACAGCTCGAGTTATCATGCAAGGTCCTTGGTATCACTATCGATTCCTCTCTCTCCCTTAATGACCACCTCAACTCCTTGGCAAAATCATGCTTTTTCAGCCTTCACATGCTGAGGAAAGCTAGATTCTACTTCAGCCAACAACACTTTGCCATCCTTGTCCAATCCATCATCCTCTCCAAACTAGATTACTGCAACGCCATCTACTTAAATCTATCAAAAAAAAGTATTCTAAGACTCCAGCTAATCCAGAATACTGCAGCCAAACTGATCTTCTCAAAACGCAAGTCTGACCATGCCTCCCCACTCCTTGCCAAACTTCATTGGCTCCCAATAATCTCCAGAATCCATTTCAAATGTTCCTGCCTGGCTTTCAAGATCATTCACGGAATCCTGCCTCCTCTTATCCCACTGTCTTTCAACTCCTCCAGTCCCGACTCCTCCAGAACTGCCCAAAGGCTTAAACTAGCCTTCCCCTCTCCACACGGCATCCACTATTCAGACAAACTGGGAAAATCCCTTCTCTTCAAAATCATAGGTCTTTGGAACGACCTCACCACCCCGCTGCGGAACCTGAGCTCCCTTCAGTTATTCCGCAAACAACTGAAAACCTGGCTTTTCAGCAAATTGTAGCTCTATCCTTCCCCCCTTTCTCTCCGCCCTTCTACACATAAGTTCATGTCATCCTTTTTCTTCTTCTCTACCCACTATTTTAAGTTCTTGTAAACCGTGTCGAGCTCCATTCTCATGGAGATGATGCGGTATATAAATTTAAGGTTTAGATTAGATTAGATTAGATTAGGAGAGGATGAGAGAGATGATTGTTGTACAAGAAAAAAAAAAAGATATCCCCGAAAATAAGTCCTAGTGTGTTTTTAGACCCCAAATTAATATGACACTGTCTTATTTTCGGGGAAACATAGTGTTGGCTCTTTTGATACATTTAGAGGATTTTTTTCAGCCTGAGAACAGTAGAGAGAGACAGAAATGCAGTTGGAGTGAAAAGGGGAAGGGAGCATTTGGGAGGAGGGAGAAACAGCTTGTTTCTCTCTGGTAAATAGTTTGGTGGAAGCTGGCAAAGCATTTCTCTAAGTAACTGGCTACCTCTATATAGGGTTACTAGACGGCCGGATTTTCACGGACATCTCCTCCTTTTGAGCTCATGTCTGGGGGCTTTTCAAAACCCGGCACTTTGTCCAGGTTTTGAAAACTTCCGATGTCGGGACGGCATCCTCGAATGCATGGATGTAACGCGATGACATCACATGCACACATCCATTAGTTTTATAGTTAGTACAAACATTTCTTAACCCTGCCTGCTCATTGGTTGGAGAAGTAACAGTTCACAACCTATCAGATCCTTTCTTCACTTTTCCAGTTTCTCTGCCCCCAATTACCTCTCCCATTACTCTTATTCTCTAGACCTCCGACTCTATTTACAATTGTCCATATTTGGGTCACTACTCCTCCCCTTACATCCTCGGGTTATTCTTTAAACAATAGCCCTTATGGTTAAATATGCTGAGCCATCCGATTCTTTTCACAGTACCAGCACTCCAGACCAGTTTGGTAAATTTTGGTTGCTAAAAGCCAGCGCTTCATTTAAAGAATCGCCCAGCGATGATGGAGAATCACAAAGAGTATTTATTTATTTATTTATTTAGATTTATATCCCGTTCTCCCAGTAGCTCAGAACGGTCTACAAGTAAACATACACAGTAGAAGTAATTAGGCAAATATGAATGAGTCAATTTTATTACCATTTTAATAGTAATGACCTTGTTGTACTACATTTGCAAGGCAGAGTCGGAGGCTGTTAGGGAGCTTGAAAATCAGACAGTAAAACACCAGCATGCTAAATCGGCTGGAACCGGTTTAGCAACCAGCCCCTAGTCAGGAATCTTTGTTATACAGTCTCTACATACTTGTTTCTTCACACATCCCTCTTTCATCTGGGCCAAGAATTGCAGTGCCCTTCTGAGCTGAGGTGGCAGGATGCGCTCTCTGGTAACAAACTGTAATGCAGCTTTGTGGCTGACCACTAGGTGTCACTCTTAAAATAGTATTCAGCACCTTCTTCCCAGGGAGAAAGGCTCAAGATCTCATGAGAGAGGTCACTGAACAGTACTCATCAATTCAGCTAGTCTGAACTACAGCTACAGCTTCTGAAAAATAAGCAACCACAGATCAGAGCAGTGCCAGAGCTGATAAATGAGAAGCATGCTAAGATAATCTCCACACGCCAGAATTTTCCCCTAATGCATTGTTAATGAAATCCATCTGTTTCCTGGCTGCACAATAGAGCCTGTTCCATCCTAATCTGAGTTTACAGGAGACACATGAGAATACAATCCAATAGAAATATTATTTTATGTGGCCAGTGTGTATATCCATGTATTTGAACTGGACAGCAGGGGTACACAGGAGATGCATGCCATAAAGTAACTTGCTGCCTTCACTTGGCCTGCCAACCATCGATGGCATATATTCCCTCAAACCTGCTGTTACTGGGTCCCTAACAAATAAAACTAGTCAATCTGAAAGTTCTGATAAACAGTAATGAAGGAACAAAGCACTGAATGAGCAGGACTATGCCGCTTGACAAAGGACTTTAGGTAATTAAGACAGATTTTTATCTTATGTTTTTGAGGCTTGTTTATAGTGCATGTTTATCTATCTTTTCACTTAGTGCAATATAGTCTTACTCTTATCCTTCTGGCATTTGCATACATACATTTCAAACAATGTTGGTTGTTCCTATTTACAACTTACTCAGCAGTTGACCGTGATAATTTGCAGCCTTTTCAATTTGTTTGCTCTGTATTTTAAGAATCCTGATCAACTGTGGTCTTTATTGCAACCTCGCAATCAGGATGCCCCAGCTTCCCTGTTTTGTTGAAACTTGCTTGTGCCGCCAGTGGGAAGCAGCAGCAGAGGGGTAGTTGAAAGGCCTGGATTGGCCTGATGAGTGCACCTGGAATGGAGGAAAGGAACAAAGGAAGAAACCCTAATATGGAGTGCAAGAAGTGCAGGGCCCTGGCAAGATATGCATGGGAGCACAAAAACAATTTTGGAAGGTTAATTACCGTAAATGCAGAACCATGCAGTGGGAAGCTGTATTAGGTTACAAAGGGAGAGAATCCTGAGCTTGGACTCATGCTGTCATGAACTGCAGGTGGGCAGCACTGGGTTCTAAACAGTTATATTCTGGCAGATGGATGGGTGACTTTGTGAAAAGAAGACCTGTGTTTATATAGTCAGTGAAGGAAAACCTGAGAATTTTATTTATAATAATTGATGACTTTATTGGAATAGAATATGAGTGAATGAATAATTAATTAATTGCATGAATCTTACAGGATTTAGAAGGCTCGCGGTTGAAATGCATGGAAAAACCTAAAGTGGATAGATACTGCCTGGGAGTAATTGAATGAATATCAGGCAGATTTTCAAATTTACTGAATAGAACCAGCATTGTTAAATTTTATAAGAGGAAGTTTTGCGTGAGATTTCGGCAGATGGAACCCAAGCACAGTACCGGGTAGAGCTTTGGATTCTTGCCCAGAAAAAACTAATAAGAAAAAATTAAAAAAAATTAAATTGAATCAGGTTGGGCAGACTGGATGGACCATTCCGGTCTTTATCTGCCGTCGTCTACTATGTTACTATGGTTTATAGCAATGTTTCTCAGCTTGGTTCTGGAGTACCTCCTTGCCAGTCAGGTTTTCAGGACGTCCACATAAACCTGATTTGCATAAAACTGCTTCCATTATATGCAAATTTCTTTCATGCATATTCATTGTGAATATCCTGAAAACCTGACTGGCAAGGAGGTACTCCAGGACCAAGTAGGGTGACTAAAGTGGTATAGAGCCTATATTTCTGCCTTACTAGTAGTCTTACTTATAGTCCCACCAACCCCAGGGACCACTATTCATATATAGAGACCCATATAATCAGGACTTCACAACCAATCAAGATGACCTTTATTCTATGCAATCACTGTGGTGCTTTAATTCCAAGACATACTATTTGGAGGCTTAAGGCTTGCCCCATCTGTCTTCAACTTGCCAGTATTAAGGAGGAGCTCTGCAAACTTAAACAGGAATTGAATACAATTAAAGCAGCTTCCATCGCTCCACAAAATCATACCAACTTACCACCTCTACCTCAAAGAATAAAACAGCCCAGGAATAAATGGGTCACAGTAGGCTCAGGAAGACTGCGACATGTAACACAGAAACATCCACCTTCACTAATATTACCTCTACAGAATTCCTTCGCTCCACTAGTGCACTGCGATACTCAGGAAAACAGAAGGGAGGTGGGACTGGAACCAATGAAGGAAACTCAAGAGAACAAGATAAAAAAGCCAAAAACAGAAAACTATTACTGTTGGGGGATTCCATCATCAGAGGCATTAACCTTGGAACACAGGGCGAGGAGACCAAAATAATGAAATGTCTTCCAGGATCCTCAGCTACCAGGAGTTCCAGGCAAATACTGACTATAATTAAGGAAGAAACTAAGGATTTTAACACTGATGTTGTTATCCATCTGGGAACAAATGACCTTGCCAACAACTCCACACTTGCAGCACAGAAAACTTTTCGGGAGCTTGGTGAGGGCGTGAAACCTTTTGTAAAGACTTTAGCTTTTTCTGAAATACTGTCTGCATATGGAAAGGGAGAGCAAAGAGTGAAAAACACAGAGGACTTCAATAGATGGCTCAGAGCCTGGTGTCATCAAGAAGGCTTCAGGTACATAGGAGGATGGGGAAATACATGGAAGGACAAGAAGCTATATTGCACTGATGGGCTACGTATTACTACAGCAGGAAAAAGAAACCTTGCAGAGAAATTTAGACAATATTTTTCTAGGCATTTAAACTAGAAGGTGGGAGTGGTGTATGTATGAAGGACAATTATAGAGACCACCCCCGGCAAAAGAAAAGATGTGATAGTAGTAAAGGCTGCAACATAAGCAATATCAGCAACTCATTTCTTAGTATTGCAACAGAAAGTGAAACGACACAAAAATCCATACGAAAAAGGAGATTATCGCTGAAAAATAGCTGGAAAGCGATGACCACAAATGCTCGCAGTCTAAGCAACAAAGTTCATGATCTGCAAGCCCTGATATTAGAGGCAGATCTAGATATTGTTGCTATCACAGAGACATGGTTCAGTGAATCACATGGATGGGATGCAAACATACCGGGATATAATCTTTTTAGGAAGGACAGAGATGGTCATAAAGGTGGAGGAGTAGCTCTCTATGTAAAGATCAATATCCAAGCGACCGAAATGCAAGGGACGTGGGGAGAGGAAGAAGCGATATGGATTGCTCTGAAAAGAGAAGATGGAACTTCTATCTACGTGGGTGTAGTCTACAGACCTCCGACTCAATCGCAGCAAATTGATAAGGATCTGATTGTGGATATCCAAAAGTTTGGAAGGAAAGAGGAGGTTCTGCTGTTGGGAGATTTCAACCTGCCGGATGCGGACTGGAATGTTCCGTCTGCGGAATCGGAAAGAAGTAGGGAGATTGTGGATGCCTTTCAAGAGGCTCTGCTCAGACAAATGGTGACGGAACCCACAAGAGAAAAAGCGATATTGGATCTGGTCCTCACAAATGGAGAGAGTATCTCTAATGTTCGAGTGGGTGCTCACCTGGGTAGTAGCGATCATCAAACGGTTTGGTTTGATATAACGGCTAAAGTTGAGAGCGGCCGCACGATACTTAAAGTCCTAGATTTCAAACGTACGGACTTTAATGCAATGGGAAAGTACCTGAAGAAAGAGCTGTTAGGATGGGAGGACATAAGAGAAGTGGAAAGACAGTGGTCTAAGCTGAAAGGAGCGATAAAAATGGCTACGGACCTTTATGTGAAGAAAATCAATAAAAACAAGAGAAAAAGGAAGCCAATATGGTTCTCCAACCTAGTGGCTGAGAAAATAAAGGCGAAAGAGTTGGCGTTCATGAAATATAAAAAAACCCAAGAAGAGGAGAGCAGAAAGGACTACAGGGTGAAACTGAAAGAAGCCAAGAGAGAGATACGTTTGGCGAAGGCACAGGCGGAAGAACAAATGGCTAAAAATGTAAAAAAGGGAGATAAAAATTTTTTCAGATATATTAGTGAAAGGAGGAAGATAAAAAATGGAATTGCTAGGCTAAAAGATGCTGGGAACAAATATGTGGAGAGTGATGAGGAGAAAGCAAATGTGCTAAACAAATACTTCTGTTCTGTGTTCACAGAAGAAAATCCTGGAGAAGGACCGAGATTGTCTGGCAAAGTTACACGAGAAAATGGAGTAGATTCTGTGCCGTTCACGGAGGAGGGTGTTTATGAGCAACTTGAAAAACTGAAGGTGGACAAAGCGATGGGACCAGACGGGATCCATCCCAGGATACTAAGGGAGCTCAGAGAGGTTCTGGCGAGTCCTATTAAAGACTTGTTCAACAAATCTCTGGAGACGGGAGTGATTCCTGGGGATTGGAGGAGAGCGGATGTGGTCCCTATTCATAAACGTGGTCACAGGGATGAAGCAGGAAACTACAGGCCGGTGAGCCTCACTTCAGTTGTTGGAAAAATAATGGAAGTGTTGCTGAAAGAAAGGATAGTGTATTTCCTTGAATCTAATGGGTTACAGGATCCGAGGCAACATGGCTTTACAAACGAACCTGATTGAATTTTTTGATTGGGTGACCAGAGAGCTTGATCGAGGACATATGCTAGATGTAATTTACTTGGATTTCAGCAAAGCCTTTGATACAGTTCCTCATAGGAGGCTGTTGAACAAACTTGAAGGGCTGAAGTTAGGACCCAAAGTGGTGAACTGGGTCAGAAACTGGCTGTCGGACAGACGCCAGAGGGTGGTGGTTAATGGAAGTCACTCGAAGGAAGGAAAGGTGACTAGTGGAGTCCCTCAGGGTTCGGTGCTGGGGCCAATCCTGTTCAATATGTATGTAAGTGACATTGCTGAAGGGTTAGAAGGAAAAGTGTGCCTTTTTGCAGATGATACCAAGATTTGTAACAGAGTAGACACCGAAGAGGGAGTGGAGAATATGAAAAAGGATCTGCAAAAGTTAGAGGAATGGTCTAATGCCTGGCAACTAAAATTCAATGCAAAGAAATGCAGAGTAATGCATTTGGGGATTAATAATAGGAAGGAACCGTATATGCTGGGAGGAGAGAAGCTGATATGCACGGACGGGGAGAGGGACCTTGGGGTGATAGTGTCCGAAGATCTAAAGGCGAAAAAACAGTGTGACAAGGCAGTGGCTGCTGCCAGAAGGATTCTGGGCTGTATAAAGAGAGGCGTAGTCAGTAGAAGGAAGAAGATGTTGATGCCCCTGTACAGGTCATTGGTGAGGCCCCACTTGGAGTATTGTGTTCAGTTTTGGAGACCGTATCTGGCGAAAGACGTAAGAAGACTTGAGGCGGTCCAGAGGAGGGCGACGAAAATGATAGGAGGCTTGCGCCAGAAGACGTATGAGGAGAGACTGGAAGCCCTGAATATGTATACCCTAGAGGAAAGGAGAGACAGGGGAGATATGATTCAGACGTTCAAATACTTAAAGGGTATTAACGTAGAACAAAATCTTTTCCAGAGAAAGGAAAATGGTAAAACCAGAGGACATAATTTGAGGTTGAGGGGTGGTAGATTCAGGGGCAATGTTAGGAAATTCTACTTTACGGAGAGGGTGGTGGATGCCTGGAATGCGCTCCCGAGAGAGGTGGTGGAGAGTAAAACTGTGACTGAGTTCAAAGAAGCGTGGGATGAACACAGAAGATTTAGAATCAGAAAATAATATTAAAGATTGAACTAGGCCAGTTACTGGGCAGACTTGTACGGTCTGCGTTTGTGTATGGCCGTTTGGAGGAGGATGGGCAGGGGAGGGCTTCAATGGCTGGGAGGGTGTAGATGGGCTGGAGTAAGTCTTAACAGAGATTTCGACAGTTGGAACCCAAGCACAGTACCGGGTAAAGCTTTGGATTCTTGCCCAGAAATAGCTAAGAAGAAAAAAAAAAAAAAATTTAAATTGAATCAGGTTGGGCAGACTGGATGGACCATTCGGGTCTTTATCTGCCGTCATCTACTATGTTACTATGTTACTGGTTTATAGCGTTGATGACAGAGACCTTGAAGCTCTGGTGATGCTGTTTTGCCAATAACTTGTTTAAGGAAGTAATTCATTGAAGAAACCTAAAATTGGCTTTACAGCTAATTCTTCTAACTTTTGAGTAAGTCGATTCCTAAAGGAAAACTGAGCTGTCAGTTATAGTTAGCTGATGACAGAGATATTGCTGAGGAGTGGTATGATGAAATGCAAAAAGGCGAGAGAAAGTTGAATTTTAAGAATACTGTGACACTGAGTTCCTCTCAGGAACATACGCTTTCAATAACGGAGTGACTGAAGGGCTTGAAGTATGACATTTTTAAAGAAAGCACAATTCTATCCAATATAGTTAGCAGTAAAACTGATAGCTGAAAACTTTCAGTGTCAGAAGTTGAACCAAAGCAAACAGAATGTGTGAGAGAGTGTGATTGACAATAAATGCGACTGAATATTCTTAAGAAATCATGAATAAAATTCATGTAGGGGCAGAATAATCAGGGATCCACAATTATCTGTTTATTTAAGAGGCAGATAGATACACAAAGAGAAATCTGAAGGAGAACATATTTAAGAGTGCAAACACCACAAATTTAGGCTTATCTTGTTTATTTAATAAAGGTAGACAGTACACTTCACCCTCCCGATTCGCATATTTAAGTCTCGTGACTTCAGTTATTCATGAGATTTTTAAAACCCAGAAGCACCCCCGCTTCCCTGATCTCTATACAGCTTACCTGGTGGTCTAGCGGTAAAGCGGGGCAGCAGCGCTCTTCCTCCCCGTGCAGAGCTGTCCACAAAAATGACCGCCGTGAGTTCCTGTGGTCTCATGAGACTACAGTGAGAACTCATGGCAGCCATTTTTGTGGAAGGCTCTGCACGGAGCAGGAGCGGGCCTTCCCCTTCCCGGTGTATCCTGGGGAGGGTCTTTAGGCATCTGAGCCAATCAAGGCCTTAGGTCTCTTCCTGTGCATCTCAGGATACACCTGGAAGAGGGAAGGCCTGCCATTTTGGAGGTAAGGGGGAGCTTTGGGGGGTTTGGGGGGTGGGGGGGCATCCGTTGGAAGAAGGAAGTGGGCATCCCTCCTGCCAATTTTTTTTTTTTTTAAGGAAGGGGAGTGGGGGAAGAAGAGGGGAGGAGGACCTGGCAGGGGGTAAGAGAGGGCCTAGCAGGTAGTTGGGAGGGCCTGGTGGGGGGTAAGTTCAGCGGGGTGGAGTGGGGGTTCATGGTGGCAGCAAGAGGGAGTGGGTTGGAGAGGGTGGTTCAGTAGGCGGGGCTCACAGCGGCAGGAGGGACTGGGCATCCCTCCTGCCTCTATTTTGGTACTGGGGTCATCAGGGAGGAACCTGGCCTGGTAGGCCACTTTTTTTATGGGCACAACATCTGTGCTCATAGAAAAAAACAGGCAGACCTGTTGGGTTTTCTGGGTTGGTAGTAATGATCCGATTCCAGCATGCAAGTTTAGGCCATCGATCGGATGCCTGGTTTTAATATTAATGACCTCATTTGCACGACCGCACGGAAAACCACACGGTGAGCCATTGTGTGCATAGGGTTGGCAAATACGATTGGTCGCTAAACTAGTCAAACTGGTTTAACAATGATCATTAGACGATTGGAGACTTTA
Source organism: Geotrypetes seraphini (assembly GCF_902459505.1). Classification (NCBI taxonomy): domain Eukaryota; kingdom Metazoa; phylum Chordata; class Amphibia; order Gymnophiona; family Dermophiidae; genus Geotrypetes; species Geotrypetes seraphini. The sequence goes on from NC_047100.1 coordinate 45,884,812, forward strand.
GTGCATCTAGACCTAGGTTCAATAAATGGCACAGCAAAAATGCACAGAGCGTTATTCTATAAATGGTGCTCCAAGGTATGCAGCTTATTGAATAGTGCTTAAGAGTCAATTTCTGTGTCTTTGGGTGAAAGGATTTACACCAACTGAATTCTGGTCAGTGGCATAGTAAGAAGGGTGAGCAGAGCCCAGGGCGGTGGCATCCCTCCCCCACCCTCTTCCCTGCACCCCCCTGCTGTGTGCACACCCCCTTCCTTTTTAACTTCTCCGGCATGAATAGTATGCCCACATCGGTGTCGACTCATCCTTTTACATCACTTCCTAAGCGCAGGTCCTGGAAGTGACATCAAAGAGAGCGCTATTGCCAACGTGGGCAAGCAACCTTGAGCCAGGGAAGTAAAGGTATGGGGAAGGCAAGAAGAGAAGTGTGGGGGGGGGGGCAGAGAGAAAAAGGGATGCCGCACCCTTAAGAAGACCGTGCCCTTAGAAAGATCGCACACAGGGTGGTGTAAATCTGGGCATCTAAGTTAGGCATTGATCCCTGGTATTCAGTAATAACCGCATGCATCTTTACGTTTTAACAGTTTTTATTGATGACTCATCAATGAGATAACAATATAGCCTTGTCATCATTTGTGTATTACATCATCCTCCTCCTTTCCTTCCCACCTTCCCCTCGGTACTAAAGCTACCCCAAGCCAGAGGGCCTTTGCTCTTATGACCCTCCGCACTTATTATAACTAAGATTTAAATAAAAGGGAAAAGGAGGAAGTGTGAATATTCTACATAATTATTTCTGCTTGGATAGAAAGGCCCAAAACACAGCATTACAAATTATTTAAGAAAATGCTACGTCCTTGTGGGTGAAGACTTTGCAGACCTTAATATATTGAACTTCTCTCATAGGAAACCCTCATGTATCTCTTGCCTCCCAGCTAGCCAGTAGGTGTAATTGATTCTGCCCATGCCAATATGAAGGTGGTTCACAGGGCAACCAACTCTGTAATATACATTTTCGAGCAACAAGACACATTATTCAGAATCATAATATAGTCTGTTTATCTATTCCCCTGTAAGTACCAAGTTTATCTGATTACAATTGTTCCACCAAGCCTATTGACATAGTGCCTGAAATACTGGCTATAAAGGTCCCTATTCTAATTCAGAACGGTTGTATTTTCTGAATTTAAGACAGATTCGAATCTGTATTTCCCCAATGATATGCAGCTGTTTTTGAGTATAATATGCTGTGAGAAAAACTCTGTAATAGCATTCCCTCATCCAGGCACTACGTGTTAAAACATGAATGCTTCTGATATTAATAAACATGTCTGAGATCTCTAAGTCAACATTCTTTTCATCTGTCCACTTTTGACAATTCACTCCTCCCTCAATATTTGTGGGGGTTAGGGGCAGAGCAGGCCTGTGAATATTGAAAATTAACAAATAACTTTTGGGCCGACTCTGACCACCCCCAACTCCCTCCCGCCTTCCCCCTGGCATCCCGGACCTTACCTGGTGGTCTAGCAGTCTTTCAGGGCAGGAGCAATCTTCCTACGCTCCTGTCCCATGCAGATCACTTATCCAAAATTGCTGCCATGAGTTCCCTTAGTCTCTCGAGACTATGGTAGGAACTCACGGCAGCCATTTTGGATGATCTGCACGGGGCAGGAGCGTAGGAAGATCACTCCTACTCTGAAAGACTGCTAGACCACAGGTAAGGTCCGGGGAGGTCCGGGAGACAGGAGGGAGATGGGGGTGATTCCGATTTTAGTGGTGTGGCTGTGACTGAATGGCCACAATCACACCATCTCTTTCAAGGCAGCAGGGACTGGAGGAAGAGGGGAGTGGTGGACCCTTCATAGTTCCAATAAACACCACAAAATATCCATTCCAGACCAATAAAGAAAACTTGTCATCACTGGTGTAGCGTCCCCTCACCCTCTTCTCCACCCCCTGCTCCTTCCCCTGTACCTGTTTAGCTTCCAGCTCAGGACCACGTCAGGAGGGGATCTGCGCATGGGCAGATGCAACACAGTCATGCCATGCGCAAATGCCCTCCTGACGTGGCTCACGGCATGAGAACATAAGAACATAAGAACATAAGAAATGCCATCTCCGGATCAGACCTTCGGTCCATCAAGTCCGGCGATCCGCACACGCGGAGGCCCTGCCAGGTGTACACCTGTTGTAATTTATAGTCCACCATATCTTTATATGCCTCTCTTAAGGAGATATGCATCTAGTTTGCTCTTGAAGCCTAGGACGGTCGATTCCGCAATAATCTCATCTGGGAGGGCATTCCAGGTGTCAACCACTCTCTGAGTGAAGCAGAACTTCCTGACATTAGTCCTGAACCTGTCCCCCCTTAGCTTCATTACATGTCCTCTAGTCCGTGTCAAATTGGACAATGTAAATAATCTTCTCTGCTCTATTTTGTCGATTCCTTTCAGTATTTTGAAGGTCTCGATCATATCCCCACGCAGTCTCCTTTTCTCAAGGGAGAATAATCCTAGTGTTATAAGTCTGTCCTCGTATTCCAGTTTTTCCATACCCTTCACCAGTTTTGTTGCTCGTCTCTGCACCCTCTCCAGCAGTTTTATATCCTTCTTTAGGTAGGGAGACCAATGTTGGACGCAGTATTCCAAGTGTGGTCTGACCATTGCCCTATAAAGCGGCATTATAACTTTCTCCGATCTACTCGAGATTCCTTTCTTTATCATGCCCAACATTCTATTTGCCTTCTTTGCCGCTGCCACGCATTGTGCCGACGGCTTCAGGGTCCTATCTATCAGTACACCCAGGTCCTTTTCTTGTTCACTCTTCCCCAGAGTTGCACCTGACATTGTATACTCGTATTCCTTATTCTTATTGCCTAAATGCATTACCTTGCATTTCTCCACATTGAACTTCATCTGCCATTTCTCCGCCCATGTTTCTAACCGACACAAGTCGCTCTGGAGTTTCTCTCTATCCTCATGCGATCTGATCGCCCGGCATAGTTTTGTATCGTCTGCAAACTTGATGATCTCACTGGATGTTCCTTCCTCCAGATCATTGATATAAATATTAAAAAGGATCGGCCCAAGTACCGAGCCCTGGGGTACTCCACTAGTCACTTTCTCCCAGTCGGAGAACTTCCCATTTATGCCCACTCTCTGCTTTCGGTTTTCCAGCCATTTGCCTATCCATCTTTGTATATCCCCCTCTATGCCATGGCTTTGTAGTTTCCTGAGAAGTCTTTCGTGTGGAACTTTGTCGAACGCTTTCTGGAAGTCCAAGTATATTATGTCCACCGGCTTCCCACTATCAATTTGCTCGTTCACGGTCTCAAAAAATTGGAGTAAATTCGTCAAACATGATTTCCCTTTCCTGAATCCGTGTTGACTGGGTTTCATCAAGTCGTGTGCGTCCAAGTGCCGGACCATGCTATCCTTGATCAGTGCTTCAACCATCTTGCCGGGGACAGACGTAAGACTCACAGGTCTATAGTTGCCCGGTTCCCCTCTCGATCCTTTTTTGAAAATTGGGGTGACGTTCGCTATCCTCCAGTCGTCCGGTATCTGTCCAGTTCTGATTGTCAGGTTTGCAAGTTTTTGCAATAACTCTCCGATTTCAACCTTCAATTCCTTTAAGACTCTCGGGTGAATTCCATCCGGTCCAGGGGATTTGTCACTTTTAAGTTTGTCGATCTGATAGTATATCTGGTCTAAGTCCACTTCAACTGTGGTGAGGCTGTCTTCTATTTCTCCTGCAAACACTTTCTCCGCTTCAGGTATTGTTGAGGTGTCCTCCTTCGTAAAGACGGACGCAAAGAAGGAATTTAGTTTGTCTGCGATTTGTTTATCTTCCTTGATGTACCCTTTTCTTCCCTGGTCGTCCAAGGTTGAGGGGTGGGGCTGGGTCAGAACTGGGTGTGGCTTGGGCAGAATGGGGCGGGGCTGGGTAGAACTGGGCAGGCCTGGGGGCAGGGCCATGGGTCTGGATTTTACAATAGTGAAATCTGGTAACCCTATACCTAGTGAGAAAACATAAGATCTAGCCGAATACCACACCTTGATCGGAATCAAAAATCTTATATACGAATACAGGATGTCCGGTGCAGTACTTGGAGAGACCCCCAGGAAAGAGACTTAGGAATACTGGTTGACAAGTCAATGAAGCCGTCCGAGCAATGCACGGTGGCGGCAATAAGGGCGAACAGAATGCTAGGAATGATTATGAAGGGGGTCACAAACAGATCGGAGAATGTTAGCATGCCGCTGTACTGGGTCATGGTATGCCCCCACCTGGATTACTGCATCCAGCACTGGTCGCCGTACATGAAGAAGGACACAGTACTACTCGAGAGGGTCCAGAGAAGAGCAACTAAAATGGTTAAGGGGCTGGAGGAGTTGAGAGATTAGAGAAACTGGACCTCTTCTCCCTTGAAAAGAGGAGACTGAGAAGGGGACATGATCGAAACATTCAAGATACTGAAGGGAATAGACTTAGTAGATACAAACAGGTTGTTCACCCACTCCAAGGTAGAGAGAACGAGAGGGCACTCTCTAAAGTTAAAAGGGGATAGATTCCGTACAAACGTAAGGAAGTTCTTCTTCACCCAGAGAGTAGTAGAAAACTGGAACGCTCTTCCGGAGGCTGTTTTATAGGGTAAAATACCCTCCAGGGATTCATGACAAAGTTAGACAAGTTCCTGCTGAATCAGAACGTACGCAGGTAAGGCTAGTCTCAGTTAGGGCACTGGTCTTTGCCCTAAGGGCCGCCGCGGGAACAGACTGCTGGGCATGATGGACCACTGGTCTGACCCAGCAGTGGCAATTCTTATGTTCTTAAGAAAGACATATATGAAGGCATGAGAGATATGAAGGCAAAAAATTGAATTGGAAACCTTAAGAAGTCAGACTCTGCATGTACATTGCTACTAGAGAAATATAAACTGAAATACAAGATATTGGAGATGTGCATTTCCAAAAGCTACAGAAACCAGAGTGGAATTGTCCAGATAAGAATGATGTGCAACAAAAGTGTCCTCCAATCCGTCTGGTAATATGACGATCTTTATTGTTCAAACATCAAAATGATATATTCACCAACTCAATGACTCGACATGTACATGTTTCGGCCATCAGGCCTGCCTCAGGAGTCTAAACGCATATATGAACACATAAAGAAAGAGCATAAATAACTTCATATTAAACAAAAAGCAAAATACATATAAAATGAATTTTAAATAAAAGACCATGAAGACACATATATATCATAAAAACTTAAATCAAAACATTTCTTTAATAACAATGATAAGAACCATCCATCAATAAAATGCAATAAATAATACTTAATGGAATAACATATTTAATAAAAATGACTTAATAAAACAACACATCTTATATCGTAAAAACCATTGGCATTGGGATATTTTATTAATATGTTTTTTATATGATTATGGAATATATGGTAGGGAGAGGTGGGAAGGGGGAGGGATAAAAATTTATGTACTGTACAAATGATAGAAGGTAAAATGATATATTTATTGTTAATGTGATTGAATATATACAGTATATACATTTAATGTAATTTTGAAAATGAATAAAGAATTAAAAACAAAAAAAAAAAAAAAAACCGAATCTGATAAAACTAACACATCATATATCATAAAAACTCTAACACATCTTGTATAGTTAAAACCATCAGCATCAATTTAATAACACATCTAATAAAACTATAACAAAGAAAAGCAAAACAAAAAAAGCACAAGAGAACAGGGAAAACCATAGATCTAATAGAAGTAAAACACTAGCACCAAAGTGATTAGAAAGTTAATTTTACATGACCACACCATCACCATGAAAAGTATGAAAAGAAAAAAGATAAAAAAAGATCCAACCATACCTTAAAAATCATGAATAATAACATGCGAATTATGCAGATTTGACCAAGAACCAATCAAAATGGAGTATCACCTAATTGTGTAACGGCAAAAAAATAAAAAAGTAAAGGCATGAAAATTATGTCAACTACTAATTAAAGAGACCACCAAACTGCGATATCAAAATTACTAATAAACTAACCCCCACATTGAAATATGATTTAAACAAAAAAAGGTGACGTAAAATATGTAATCCCTGCTGTAAAAAAGTGCTAAGCCCAGTAGTTCAATTAGCACATAAAAAATGAAAACCAAAATATATGTGGGGCCTTATGGAAACTAAGGCAGCAAAAACCTGCAGAGAGCTACACCAATGAACTGCATGAGACCTAACCATCATGAAGGGCAATGAAGAACTAGACTACACACAAAAAGCGGTGGACTAACTGAGAATTACTTGCCGAATGTTTAGAACATATTTAAATCCAACTTGCATCTATATAAAGACTGGGCCGTCATGCACATATGAGAGACACATTAGCACAGGCATACATTTTTAATTCTTACAGGTATAGCCATTCAATTGATTACAAGTAATTGGAAGAATCATGATAGAATAAATTATACTTTCTGGTGGGTGAATGTGTGAACGAATTAATGCAAAGTGTAGGGGACTTAGTGGAATATTCAACAAAATTTGGTGCCCATTGACTACATTTGTACAAATATAATAATGTATTTTGTCTTACTTTTTTCTTGGTTTATTTATCTTTACACATCCAGGGAGAGTGGGGGAATGGGTGGTTGGGAGGAAATATTAATAATGATATTTTAGGTAACTTGGTTTCATATTATATTATTTACTTGGTTCTTATGTTATTACTATATGCAAAATAATGTAATTATTGAATGATAGTTCTGTTATCTATATAGATATTAGTGTTATGACTGAATGCAATAATATACAGTTCTTTTATTTATATAACACTGTTCTTATTTAAAAATCAATAAAGAATTAATAAAAAAATAAAAAAGACTGGGCTGTCATGCACATATGAGAGACACATTAGCACAGACATACACTTGCCTGCTCGTTGCCCTGGTAACCAGGGTAAACATTCTGGTTGCTGCTGTTGCATGGCATTGGCAGTTGGGACTAGTTGCTGAAAGAAAGTAGATGCTTCTGAGTGAGTGGGCATGAAAGAGTTGTTTTGGGTTAATTTGAGATAGAAAAAAGTTAGATTGAAGACGTTTAGGAGACTGATTAGAGAAAAGTGAATGTGGTTACAGAGAACATGTTTTAATTGTATTGTCCCTTAAGGACGTAGGAAGGATTATCTGAGTAACTTTGGGATTGTAGACTAGAATGGAAGCTGGGATCTGTAGTTTTTAAAATATTCTATTAAACTTATTTTGGTCAGTTGTTTTACTTCAGAGAAGTTAGAAAGGAAAATTAGATAATAAAAGGAAAAGTTTATGCATGAGGCTTCTATAGAGTTTAAAAGTGAACTGACAGAAATTATTCTGAAAAGATTTCTAAAAAAATTAAGATTGACATTAGTTCAGTGAGGAGTTAGTTACTGAGCTGAAAGACTAACAGAGTGACGGAAGTTTTAACAGTGTGAGCTTTGCGAAGGGCTCTGCCAAGCTGTGCTGAGTGGAAACATTCCACGTGTGAGAGAGGTTGCCTGCTACAACAAAATGTGTTGCCACAACGAGGAAGGGCACTAGATAGGACAACTTTTAAAGTTCCTGCTGGAGGAGGTAACTCTGAAGCTCACACAGCACTAGCCCCCGCCTTTACTAACATGCCGGCAGCGGCAGTAACTGCTCCGACGCTCATAGGAATTCTTTGAGCATCGGAGCAGTTACTGCCACTGCCGGCACTAAAACCAGTGCTACGCGTTAGTAAAGGAGGGGGTAAGAGGGAAAGGGTTTTATTCCTTTTATTTTATTTAAGATAGGTAATACCGTGTTTCCCCCGAAAATAAGACAGTGTCTTATATTAATTTTAGGTCCAAAAAATGTATTAGGGCTTAATTTTGGGGATGTCTTATTTTTTTTCATGTCGAAAATCATCTCTCCCTTCCTCTCCTCTACCCCACCCCAATTCTTCCTCTTTCCTTTCTCCCCCCCCCCCCCCATGTGCAGCATCTTTCTATCCTTCCCTGCCATCCCCCTGTGCAGCAGAACCCCACCAACCCTCTCACTGTGAGACTGGCATACCTCCACTCTGAGGCCTCCAAAAACAGCAGCGGCGGCAGCGCTCAGTGATGCGGCAGAGGGAAGGCTCCAGCGGGGAAGGCCGTGAAGCAGCCCGTTCAGAGGCCTTGGAGCGGAGGTATGTCAGGTCTTACTGGAGTGGGGGTTACTGAATCGTGAGTTTTTTTGGGGGGTGAATTGGGCAGGAATGGAGTCAGGGAGTGTTGGAGACATTCAGGGGGGGCTTTGGGAGGGTCAATATTAGCTAAAGCTTATTTTTGGGATAGGGCTTATATTAGGAGCATCTTTAAAAATCATGCTAGGGCTTATTTTCGGGATAGGGCTTATTTTCAGGGAAACGAGTAGGTGGAGATGATTGCTGATATTTACCTGGAGGAGAAACTGTTCCTGGTTCCTGGAGTTTGGTTCTGGTCCAGTGTTCCTGTCCTTGGATCTCAGAAGATGCCGCACTGCAGAGTGGACCTGAAGAAAGAAGAGTCATTGGGGGGGATTGGTGTTGGGGTTTTGTTTTTTTGGGTTTTTTTTTTACTATTATTCCTTATTTTAGTATGCACACTTCAATTTTTGTTTTAAATTAATTTATGATGGACAACTTTTTAAAGAAAAGTCTGAGCACTTACTTTTTCCCAAAGAAGCAATACTTACCCGTGTTGAAGGTGTAGTAATTCCTTTGGTTTGCACCTGGTTTACCTGAAAGGAAAAACAGGGTAAAGCAATTTCTTCTGGTTTTAATAACACAACACTCATTGATTAATGAAGGAGGGGAAAACACTTATCTGATAAGTCCTCTAGAGTCTAGAAGGCTCACTAGGGTAACCAAATATATAGAAATATTTCTGTTGAGAACAATAGTTAATTGGTTAATCTTCATAGGCTTCATCGTCTTTGTAAAAAAAAAAAAAAAAAAAATTGAGAAACAAATTTACGTTAAACCATTTTATTAGAAAAAGAAATTCAAATGTATTTGTCATATATTTTAGTGCAAATAAAATTGTGTTAATTGCGCTTACCTGACAGAGGTCTGACTCTAATTTTATTTCACCCTCATAAGCAATTATGTGGTAGAAGTAAACCTGGTCTCTTACAGGGAATTTTCACTGAAGAACCCTCGGGGTTATCGCGATTACCTAGAGAAAGTGTCAGAGAAATTCTACCAAAAGAGAGACTGGGTTTACATTATTTTTGTAAACTGCTGTGATCGACTTTTCAGAAGCAGTGGTATATCAAGCACTGAATAAAAATAAACATATGTCTTGTTCATCATGTCCTAGTCGCTTTCTCCTATATTCAGCATCTGCCCTCTGTGTCCTTATCCAATCACTTTTCCAGCATTTCCTCTCTGCATCCCTATAGACTCTCTGTCCAGCATTGCCCTATGCGCCCTCTACCAGTATCTCTTCTCTTGCCATACCTCAATACACCACCCTGGAGCTACTCTTCCTCTTTCTTCCATGCTTCCTCACTGCAGTTCAGCATCTCTCCCTCCCTGAGTCCCTCTCTTCTCCAAGTTCAATTTCTCTCTCATTCAGCATCTCTTGATTGCTGATGATAGCTTTAGCACAGAGATTGAAACAGGCAGCTGGAAGGTCTTTTCTAAGCTGTGCCCTGCCTCTGTAGAAAAAGAGGAGGCGGGATGTGACTTAGTGAAAGCCCTGAAGAAGCCTGTTTTAATTGCTATGCTGCTGGATGGAGGGGGGGGGGGATGGACAGGTGCTACCGGACATGAGAGAGGAGGGAGGGAGGTAGAAATGACTTGGCTCTTGGGTGTGTGCTACCAAAGTGCCATGTATCCACTGCTAAGATCTCAGGTATCCCTTGAGAACTTCTGCTTTAGTTCAAAAGTTTGGGGACCCCTGGCATAGAGGGTAACAATGCTGCAATTCTCCTTTTATTTTCTTCCCAAGGTGCAATTCTTCTTCCCCCCTTCCCCCATATGGTTCAGCATTTCTCCCTCTCTCTTCATTCGTAATGTCCAGGACCTCTCCTTTCCTCCTTTCTGCCTTTGGTCAAACACCTCTCCTTCTCTCTTCCCTCCCTTCCACTGTCCATCATCTCTCTATCCTTCCCCTCCACTCTTGCTTCTGGCATTTCTTCCTTTCCTCCCCCCTTGCTTGCAGTCTAGCACTTGTACCTCCACTGACCACCATCCAACATTAGTGTCTTTACTCTCTTTCCCCCTGTCTTTAATCCATTATTTCTCTGACACCCCCCCCCTTGACCGTAATCCAGCACCCTTTCCACCCTGCATTTACCTTGAACTTTGTCTTTACCCTAAAGGTGTATGGCAGTAGCAGGGCTTCATCAACTGCCTCTTGATCCATACTTCCTATTTCCATTTGGGTTGGACACATCAGAGGGAAGAGCCTTTACTGCAGTGTCCTGCAAACTTTTCGGTGCCACAGCACACTAAACCTGGAAGTGTGCGGACGTCGATGCGATGACTTCACGCGCATGCGTGATATCATCACGTTGATGTCCCTGCATGCGCGGAAGCCCTCCGGCTGCGACCTCGAACCTGTTACTTTGCCGGTGGGGGGGATCCTGGAGGAGGGGAGGTGCGGGGGGAGGAGGAGAGATGCCAGTGAGGAGGAGAATCGTCGGGGCCAGCTGACTGCCTACAGGACGTGCCTCTCACCGCGAGAGGCACGTCCTGTAGGCAGTCAGCTGGCGCCAGCACCTCTCCTCCTTGCCGGCATCTTGGAGGCACATCTGGAATCTGCTGCGGCACAACACTGCTTTAGTTTAAAGAAAAATTTCAAGGTGGAGGGGGACAGTTTGAGAGAATGGAAGAGACTTATTTATTTATTCAGTTTTTTAGCCCATCCTCCCAAAGGAGCCCAGAACAGGTTACAAAGTACATCCATAATAATCATGACAGGACAGAGATGACATAATTTACATAAATTACAATATAGACATGACAATAAAACATATGTCAAATCATGGTAAATGGAAGAGATACACTGGACTATGGTGAGGGAGGGGTAGGTTGACTTGGTAGGCCTAGCTGCAGGCAGCCCCTACCACTGGGTGGCCTTGGGCTTTTTGCCAGGCTCAATCAATGGTAGCTAAGCCCCTAGACAACACCTCATTGCCACCTTGGGCACTCACCTCTAGAATACCAGAAGGATTCCTACTGTCACCAATTGTGTTTAATACCTACTTTAAGCCACTGACAAAGCTGATTTGGCTGATGAATGCTCAGTTGAATGGGAAGTTACTCATACCCACTGAACCAGCTCTGAATGAACTGATTAGCCCATTCTTGGCTTACTGCAAGACAGGCAAAGACGTGAAATGAGCTCCTGTAGGTGGGGTTACCATATGACTCCAGAAAAAGAACAGATTGAGACATCTGGGTTTGACTTCCATTGAAAGCAATGGGGTGACAGAGGGAGGAGGAACTGGTGCTCCTCAGGCTATAAAACCTTGACTCATTACTGAAACCCTGTCTTAGGTTCCTGATCCTCCCTGACCTCTGACCTTAAGCATATGGGGAGAATCATCAAGTGTAAGTCTTAACGCTTTAGCCTAGTATGTGTCAAGTTAGGATAAAACTTGTATTAAAAAAACCTTGCACTGGGTTGCCATACAGCTTATTTTAAGGAATTGGAAAAACTGGGATCGACTAAACTATACCTTTTGGTGGGAGTCTCTGTGTCACGTTTTTAAAATAGAACGTATTATGGCTATACAACAGGGACATTATAAGAAGTTTCTGGATATTTGGGAGCCATTGACAAAATATTGCAAAGAGTGTTTGTTGCTGATTTTGCGCCTTGATCATGCACATCCAGGGTGGGGTTGGAAAATATTTTTAATCTTTAATTTGAGTGCAATTTTTTTAATATGAATATATATGTATTTGTCATAGATTACAATTTGATTGAATTTAGGTGCTATTATAGTGTAATATGATTGTATAATATGTTGCACTTATTTTTGGCTTCAAAATGAATAAAAATATTTTTTAAAAAAACAAAAAAACACCTTGCACTGTAACTATGGCAAACTGTAACCTGTAAATTGTATATTACTTATGAGGTCTTTGGGGAGAACGGAATTGAAAATGAAATAAATAAATAAATGACTTTTTGTTGTGCAGGAGTTAAGTTATGGAATTCCTTGGTGGGTCAGATTCGAAACTGCCGTGAAAAGGGCATGTTTAGAAAAAGACTTAAGACGCAGCTATTTGTAGATGCCTTTCTCTAGCCAATAATTTTCCTCTCTGGCAGAATTGATGAACTATTCATGATCTTTGCTAGGCAAGCTATGGTATTATTTGGTAGACATGATTTCTGAGGACCGTTTGTATGTTTATTTTATCATGTTTTTGTTTTAAAATTACGTAAACCGTTTAGTTTTAAACGGTATAGACATTTTTAAAAGGCTCCTTTTATCAAGCCGCGCTAGCGGCGGTTAACGCGTGCGACTTTTCATCACGCGTTAACCCCTGCGCTGGCTAAAAACTACCGCCTGCTCAAGAGGAGGCGGTAGTGGCAAGCGCGGCCGGCGGTTTAGCGCGGCTTGATAAAAGGAGCCCCCTAGTGCTGTGCTGCCCAAACCAGGAGTATCTAGGCGACAGAAAGGCACTTAAGCGCCTGCCCTAGAGGATGGCAGAAGGAATGGGGAATCCTCACCACCCAAAACAAAATCACAAACAGCGTGCAAAGCTCACAAAACTGTTAATAATAATAATAATAATAATTTTATTCTTATATACTGCCATACCCATCGAGTTCTAGGCAGTTCACAACAATTACATTAGGATCCGCATTGACATGCCGATTTACAACAATTTATTAGATTTAAAACACCTTTAGCCGAACTTGGCTGATGAAGAAGGAAGTGGGAAGGAGAGAGGGAAGAAAGTGATCAATAAGGGGGGCCAGGTAATGCCGGCAAGGGGGCGTTACGGGTCTTGTTTGCTGAATAGGTAAGTTTTGAGTGTTTTTCTGAAGTCGAGGTAAGTGGGGGCCTCGAGAATCATTTGGGCAATCCATGGGTTATCTGGGCTGCTTGGAAGGCAAAGGTGGAGAAAAAAAGAGCTCAGTTAAAAGCCACAAGTGGCTAGGAAACCACTGTTACAACTAACAAATAGCTTGTCAATATACTTACAGTGGATCAGAGAATGACACGGGGACACTTTGATCCCGTCCCTGCAGTAACTCAATTTCCTCGTCCCGTCCTCACGGGTTTTGTTGCTGTCTCTGCCTTAACCGCGCAAGCCTCGAACACTTATGATTTTAAAGGGTTTGAGGCTTGTGCAGATGAGGACGGAGTTTGCAGGAATAGGGAAGTAGGAGGAAAAGAACTCTCTGGGACGGGAAAATGAGTTCCCGCAGAGACGGGGAAAAATTTGTCCCCGTGCCATTCTCTACAGTGGCTCCATAATAGAAAAGCACTTAAAAAAAGCAGCAAATTGAACGCTACTCCCCAAGTATTAGGTAAGCACAAAGAGAGCATATTGGAAAGTCACTACTTTTCCAAAACATCCAGTTTAGGCACAGTGATTAACGTCCAAAAAAGAAAAAAAGGGCTACTTATCTTTCTTATATCTATCGATTTGAAATCCCACCGCCTTGAGTTATTGAATTTGTTACAGCAAGGCAACCTGGATTTTACCTCCAGGAACATCACAGGGTTTGCTGAGGATCCAAGAACACCTTGGTTGATCCCAATTGCAGAATACCTGGACCTCAGTTCTCGGAGTCCTTGAAGCTAACACTCAAACTCCTAAGTGGAAACCTATAGTTAATTGTACTGCATTACTCCTCATAGTTGCAGGAAGTTGCTTTACTGGAACTGGAAGACGGAAATGTGGAGAATTTCACTTTTCTCTGAGATTGGAGTTAGGTATGAATAGCCTGAGACTAGTCTGTAACTATCTACAGTTGCCACTTGAACCTGTTATGTCGCTACTGCCTCTGCCTCATTGTATGGTGATTGCTGTTTCAGTGAGTTTAGTAAACCATTGTTTCAGAACACAGCATTAACTTGGTCTGAGTCACTGAGAGATTGGACATTGTGGAAAGGAAAGGTGCATATCAGCTTCCTGGAAGATTCTGGTCCCGCCCCTAGCCCCAACCAATAGAGACTTTTTGAGGGGGTTCTCTATTATCCTGGTACACACTAGCTCTCCCCACCCTATATATTTATATGTAACTAGTCTTTAAGCCTGTTACATTAACGGGTGCTAGAATAGATGTGTGTGTCTGTCTTACTTTCTTTCTATATCTCTCTCTCCTTGGCCACTTTCTGTCTGTCTGTCTTTCTTTCTTTGCTGTCTCTCTCCTTGGCTGCTGTATGTCTGCCATTTTTTGTTGTCTGTCTCCTTGGCCGCTGTCTGTCTGTCTTTTTTGCTGGCTGTCTCCTTGGCCGCTGTCTGTCTGTCTTTTTTGCTGTCTGTGTCCTTGGCCGCTGTCTGTCTGTCTTTTTTGCTGTCTGTGTCCTTGGCCACTGTATGTCTGTCTGTCTTTTTTGCTGTCTGTGTCCTTGGCCACTGTATGTCTGTCTGTCTTTTCTTGCTGTCTCCTTGGTCATTGTATGTCTATCTGTCTTTTTTTGCTGTCTCTCTCCTTGGCCGCTGTATGTCTTTTTTTCTGTGTGTCTCTCTCTCCTTGTCCACTGTCTGATTTGTTTGTTTTTTTCTTTCAATCTCTCTCCCTGGCCTCCTATCCTGCTGTGTGTGTCTTTCACTGCCACCTTTTCTGTCAGTCTGTCAATGTCCCGTCTGTTTGGCCCCCTGTCTTCCTGTATGTGTATGTAGATGTCAGGGGGATGTCGGGGGAATATTGGTGATGTTAGGAGGGATGTCAATTATTGTGCCCCTTCTCCCAACTACCTTTTTTTTATTAAGTGGCAACCGGCACAGAATAACTGCTGCTGAGTAAAGTAAACCGCCACTCGCAGCAAATCGAACGTACGTGCTGTACGCGCCAAACGCTTTACCAACTTTTCTTCTTCTTACAATACAATTTCTCTGCTGGCCACGGAGCTACAGACGCACAGAGCCACCAGGTTTGAAGTGAGCATGCATGCTAAGGGAGTTATTATTGTGGATGCCCAGATTTGCAGGCCCAAATTTGCATATGCTCCCAAGATATGCGTACAAATTAATTGACTAATGAGCTCTCAGAGTGTGGCACAGTGGTTAAAGCTACAACCTCAACATCCCGAGGTTGTGGGTTCAAACCCACGCTGCTCCTTGTGACCCTGAGCAAGTCACTTAATCCCCTCATTGCCCCAGGTACATTAGATAGATTGTAAACCCACTGGGACAGACAGGTAAAAGTGCTTAAGTACCTGAATAAATTTATGTAAAACCATTGAGAGCTCCCTTGAGAGAATGGTGTAGAAAATTAAATAAATAATTGGGTGCTAATAACCAATTACTGATATTAATTGGCACCCACTATAATTTGTGCATATAGATGGCTGTGCACTTTTCTATAAGGCAGCACAACTAACCTCCATGGTGCGAATCTCAAAAGACAGTGCGCCCATGGGTGTGTCAGTGGCGTTCCAAAAGGTTGTGCATGTAGGGGAGGGGCCTTAGGAGTCTGAGCCAATCAGGGCTTTAGGCCTCTCCCCATGCATCCCAGGATGCACCAGGAAGGGGAAGGCCCGCCATTTTGGAGTGGTGGGCTTGAGGAGCAGGAGGGACTGGGCATCTCTCCTGCTGTCAACCTAATTTCCAGGTATGGGGGAAGTACGGGGGCTGAGGGGCATCCCTCCTGACATTTTCTTTAAATTAGGAAGGGGAATGGGGGAGGGGAGGGATCAGTTCAAGGGGACCTTGTGGGAGGGGGGGTCATGCAGGTGGGGGTTCACGGTGGCATGATTGAATGGGCAACCCTCCTGCCTCCATTCTGGTTCTGGGGTGAGTCATGGCTAGTCGGGGAGGGCCATCATCGGGTGGGGGGGGAAGGGCCAGCGTGGCATTTCCTTTTAATGGAGCAGATATTGTGCGTTTGAAACACAGGCACATCTGTGCCATTACAATAAAAAAACAAGAAAAAAGCTACTTTGGGGATTCCCCAAACTGGCTCATATGCATGGAAACTTGTTGGAACATCGCTGTTAGTATGTACATTGTTCTTTTATCATGTGTAGTTGTTTGTTTTAATGCTTTTGTAGGTTTATTGTAACCCGCATAGATTTTTGTGATATGCAGGATATAAATGTTTTAAAATAAATAAATCGGCCCCAAAAATAATAATAATAACAGTTTATATACCGCAGGACCGTGAAGTTCTATGCGATTTATAATGATTAAAAATGCTACAAATTGAGTAGAACTAACAAAGTTGAAAACTAGTGACTAACAGCTCTAGAGATCAGTTATTGTGCGAAAGATTGTACAAATCAGCTACCTAAGTACTTCAGGGACAGATCTGGTTTTAGGTTTCTGTTAAATTCCCCGTAAGTATTAGTGAGCATAAGTAATTGCTTCAGATCTTTACCCTATAATGCTGCCTGATGTGAGAAAAGGTGTTGCTGATGTCTTTTAAATTCACATCCTCTAACCGGTGGAGAAACAAAATTCAGCCAACAGTGACTTGCACGGTCTTAGCGACCATGTGTAGTGCATCAAGCCCTCAGTGTGCCCACCTTGAGCACCAGTATTTACACTTGGTTTCAGGAGGCGCAAGCCGGCCCTTAAATTTGGGAACAGGAATCGCCACTAAGCGCAATTCTATAAAAGGCATAAGCTTAGAATTGCGCTTAGCACTCATCTTTTCTGGCGTCCATTTGTGAGCGCAATTTACAGGATCCAGGCCTCGGTGACCCCCCCCCCCCTCAGTGAAACTTGAGCTGCCTTTTTCACGCCAATAAATCAAACACGCAAGCTGACAACCGCCGCTAAAAAGTGATGTGGTATACAATTCCGGCTGAAGCACTGAGAAGCTGACTATTAGCATGTCTGCAAAATACTTGTCTCCTCACAAGGAAATGGAATAAGATGGCAGCTCCGGCACTTTGGCCTCTGATTGATAAATCCTCGAAGGACCACAGAATACAACTCCTGTCTCTCGCTCTCAGCAGGCCCTTAAATGCTCCTCCTCACCCCCAAGCGAGTGGTCAGGGTCACAAGAAGAGGAATAAACAGGCCTAAACGGTGAAAGGGAGAGACAAGAGAATGTGCTGAGAGAGGAAAAGATAACATGGACAGACGCTGCCAGAGACCACAAATTCTGCCTGACCTTGCATCTCTCTTTGCTGGAAATTTATTTATTTAATTAATTAAAAGATTTCTTAACTGCCTATAACTAGGCGGTTTTTACAAAAAACAACAACAACAAACCAACCCAAACATATAAAAAATAAGAAACATACAGCATATATGATACAAACAATAACAGCAGTTCCTTC
This sequence comes from Geotrypetes seraphini, assembly GCF_902459505.1. NCBI lineage: Eukaryota > Metazoa > Chordata > Amphibia > Gymnophiona > Dermophiidae > Geotrypetes > Geotrypetes seraphini. The sequence goes on from NC_047100.1 coordinate 45,902,276, forward strand.
ATATCAGCCATATTTTACGGCATTCGACAGCGTATCAGTACAGAAACATTCATAATCCAGAAAAGACATTCATTGAAATGCTTCTACAAACTTCTGAAAATCTCCAAGAGCTCTTAGTGGTCCAGTCAACTTATTCCTCAGCGTTACTCCCATGAAAGAGATAGCAGAGGATCTAAGCACCCCTACTTCCAGAGAGATAGAGTTCTTGTCCCTTACGGAGAACGACCACACCTACTACACCTCTCTTCCCTTGCCTTGCTTGAAACACTCTCTAGAAGAGTACAGACTGCTCACGCTCTCTTTCCCTGCTTTTCTTGTTGGGATGCTTTCTACAGCCAGTTGCAGGGCAGGGCTGGGAGCGCTTCCTTTTCCATTACTAGCAGGAAATGAAAGCTGATTATGGAAGTGAGTGGACTAGGGGGGGGCGGAAGAGGGTGGGGGCTGCCGTGCAGGGCAGGTTTAGAATGACCAAGATAATAGGACGGACCACAGTGTCCAAGTCACTCACTTCTACAGAGTCCAGGGCGAGAGGTAGGTGAATACACGGGACAGAAAAAAAAAAAAAAGTGGCATAAAGAGAAAGAGGCCCAACGAGATGGGAAAGATACAAGGGATGGACAGAAGGACCTGAGGGAGATAAAAAGTCCACGAGACAGAGTAGGAGCAAGAGAAAGTGAAGTTGAAGATGAGATAGGAAAGAGAGAGGCTTTCTTTGCAGAAGCTGGGAAATTCAAAGATTACATGGAATTCCTGATATTTCGGGCACGGTGTCTCATTCCCCTCCTTTGGAACTATTCTATATAGAGGCAGCTTGTCTGAACACTAGCTCTTCTTTGTCTCGTGTCTTTTCTTCAGGGAAGCTACTGTTTTTCCAAGACAGGTCAGAAGGAGCAGGATAGAGACTCCAGCCGCCATCTTCAAGGAAGCCACGGCTCACCTGCCAAGTGCTACGGGCTAGCCCATTCAGGTCAGCTTCTCAGCCCAATCTTTTCTTTTTATGGGGAATAATACGTGGAAATTAGAGTTAACAAGTGGCCGTTGAGACATTGTTATTGAACTGACTAACTTTCAGTAGCTGAGTTCTCTTCATGAAGGAGTGAAGAAACAGCACAGTTACGATGTAGAGTTAAGTAGGTTTTACGTTGTATGTGTAGTCAGTACTTTATATCGTATCAGTTAGTAGCTAGGTAAAGGGAAATGGGGGTAGGAGGTGTCAGTCAGAGGGGAAAAGCAATGACAGCACTGGAAATAGGCGGCAACGGTGCTACTTCCTTTCCCCCCCCCCTCCAGTCTCCCACCACATTCTACCGTAGATACAGCCCTCCCGGACAGCAGCCCTGCACGATTCCCTCACACAATGCCCCGGCACAGAAATCCATCAACAAACTTCCTATATGTATTACCTCATCGCCAACCAGGGAGTGCAAGAGCAAAAATGCAAGCAGGCATTTGCAGACATGTGCGCAGCCCCATCGTAGGGCAGGTGTATGACAATCATGAAGGGGTGGAATGGTTAAACGGGATGTGGTTGTTTAATCTTTCAGAAACGAGAACGAAAGGACACTCCATGAAGCTAACAACCAGCTGATTGAATACAGATTGTAGACAGCTTCTTTTTCTTCACATAGTTCGATTTGGATGTGTCAAAAATACGGATGCCAAAAATGTCCATTTTTGAAACCGTTAGATGCCCATCCTTTTGTTTTGGGTTTTCCCCAAAATGGCCTATTTAGATATTTTGGCCATCAGGATGTCCAACCTTAGGTAGCCTAACTTTTTTGGCCATTTTTGACCACAAAAACATCCAAACCCAAGCCAATCGGATATAGACATTCCAGCAGAGCAGTGGATCACCTTAGAAGGCACTGCTTAGAAAGGTGTCAGATGTACATCTCGCCATAACCCCCTTATAATGTATGGTGAGCCCTCCATAAATCCCCCAAAACCTACTACCACCCCAATAGCCCTTATGGCTGCAGGTGGCACCTATATGATAATATAGTAGGGTTTTGGTGGCCTCACACTTTCCACCATAGAGTGGGATATGGGCCTGGGTCCCACTCTCTATGGTTTACTATACCACCCACCAGGCTACGCTTTTCAATATCTGATGCTGCTATTCTAAAAGTATGTACCGTTTCATTCAGATCTTTAGGGGGTAGGGGAGTAGGAGGGGAGGTCAGTGACCACTGGGGGAGTGTGTGGGAGGATCATTACTTAATCCCTCCAGGGGTCATCTAGTCAGTTTGGGTTCCTTTGTGGCACATGGACGGTTCTAAAACAGGTCTAGCTCCAGACATCTTTATGGCATCCTGGGCACCTTGGAAAAGGTTCCACTGCAAGTTGCTAAGCATGCCCAAACCCGCCCATAACACACCTCCAACATGCCCCCTTGAACTGTGGATGCTCAGCGGACAAAATGCCTGGCAAGAGTCCAGAAAGTCGGTTTCAAAAATCGGCGCTTGGATGTTTTGGCAAGAAAATGAGCCCCGTAGTATGTAATTAGGCTGTGGAATCTGTTGCTGGAAGATAAGATCATGGTGACTAACAGAGAAGCGTTCTAAAAGGGTTTGGATAAGTTCCTAGAGGAAAACTCCATAAAGAATAATTAGCCAGGTAGACTTGGGAAAACGACTGCATATATCTGGAAAGAGCTATGAAAAATATGTTCTTGGGACCTGAATTGGCCCCATCAGAGAGAGGATGCTGGGCTTGATGGGCCTTGGTCTGGCTCATCATGGGCAACAGTGAACGTTTCCCACTAAAGTACAGATATAGCACAAGTCTCCTTACATAAACACATAGGCACACGCAGGCCCACCACAGCACAGGGCACGTCAATACCTCAGAACAGGGACAGCACAGGCAGCAGCAGTACAAATCTCCATCATATGATATGTTTGTGTGTGTGGAACAAAATGGCTAGCTGGAGATTTAATTACACTGGTGATATTTATTCATATGGATATCTAGCTATGAGGAGTTGGACTAAGGCAGGGGTGTTAAAGTCCCTCCTTGAGGGCCGCAATCCAGTCGGGTTTTCAAGATTTCCCCAATGAATATGCATGAGATCTATTTGCATGCACTGCTTTCAATGCATATCCATTGGGGAAATCCTGAAAACCCGACTGGATTGCGGCCCTTGAGGAGGAACTTTGAGATCCCTGGACTAAGGCATTGGTTCTCAAACCTGTCCTGGGGGATCTCCCTCCCCCCATCCCCCCCCCCCCGGCCCGGGCCAGTCATGTTTTCAAGCTATCTCTAATGAATATGCATGAGAGAGATTTGCATATAATGGAGGTGGGAGACATACAAATCTGGCTTACGCATATTCATTAGAGCTATCCTGAAAACCCGACTGGCTGGGGGTCCCCCAGGACAGGTTTGAGAACCACTGAGCTAAGGAATTCCAACTCATTTCCTTTATTTCACAGAACGGATGGTAGATGCCTGGAATGACCTCGCAGTGGAGGTGGCAGGGGCAAAGTCAGTGACAGAATTTTAAAAAATTGAGATAACCCACTTTGAACAGTGGAGAGAACAGGCTTTTGGATGAAGCTTGAATTCTCCAGTGATACCAGACAAATCTTTTAACCGATCCTTGATGTTACTGTTATGAATCCTTGTCTTATGTAAGCTGCAATGATTCCTTGGTGATAATTGCAGGGTATAAGAAACAGTACACTTCTCCCTCCATATTCGCTGTGATAGGAGATTAACAGAACCGCAAATATAAAAAAACCGCAAATAACTTTTTCATATGTCATTTGCTGTTTTCTATTAAAAACCATCATGAATATAGTGAAACCACGAATAACATGATGGGAGACCTGGCCTGTTCCTGAAGGAGAGGCAAAACATAGTGAAGAAAGTGCTGGGAATCGGCAAATTTCTCTATAAAAGCTTGGAATCAGCGATTTCTCTATGCAATCTGATATAATTTGGGGGGAGGAGCCAGCAAGCTAAAAACCGTGAATGCTGAAACCGCGAATACAGAGGGAGAAGGGTACCATGTCTTATAATAATAATATCCCTGTATGTTACAGAGAGGCAGGTACAATCTCAAACAGAGGACGTAACATGTATGTTCCACACAGAGCAGCTGGCACAATTCCAGCCACCTTGCTGGGCAGACTGGGTGGACCCTGCTGGTCTTTATGTTATGTTATGTTAGATGTAATCTTATATTCTGCCAAGTCCTCGCCAAGCAGAGTTCAAGGTGGGTTACGATCGCTACACAAAGGTAAATATATAGTGCAAAATCAAAACCAGTCTACATTCCTCACCTAGCCTTCTAAAATAGTGGGTTATAAACAGCATTTTTGTTACAGCGAGATAAACATACAGTACAGAGTCAAGGTCAAACTAAGCCACTAACAAAGACTTTTTGAAAAAGTTACGTTTTCAGATTTTGCAAAACAGGGCATACGAATCTCTACAGGAAGTGAATTCCAACATTTTGTGGTTTGATCATTAAGACCCCCTTTTATAAAGCCGCAAATGCTCCGATGCCCATTCAATTCCTATGGGTGTCAGAGCATTTACCCGCACTGCCGGCTTTTGTAAAAGAGGCTGGTAAATGATTTGCAGCGAGTCGACTTCTATTTTACACCTTTAATCAAATGATCAGAGTTACAATGTGGCACCGATCTGCCTAATAGTTCAGTAAATCTGGAGAAACTTTCAGGAGCATCTCCATATAAGACCTTATCGGCCATCTGTTACTATGTTAAGCCACCAGATGACTTTCGCAAGCTTCATGGTTTAAGACTCCAATTTGATGAGGGTAAGTTTACAATTATGAAGCTTTTAAGTGATCCTAAACATATATGCTGCTGACTGCATAGGTGACTTTGAATACTGATTCTCCAGGGAAAGAAAGAGCTACGAATACAACAGGTTTTCATGGGATTGGCGTTCCATGCTGAGATTGTACAGATTACGGATGTCCATTTGTTTGACACGACATAGGAAGTCAACACAAAAATTAAGTATACTAGGAGTTTATATAATAAACTTTCCTGTGAAATTGTTCGACTCAACTATAAAACACAGGATCCATCAATCTGCAAACTTTTTTATATATATAATATGCCACCTCTTAATGCTAAATTATAATAGTGAAAGATGAAGTGCTCAGACCCACAACCTAGTGCTTTGATATAATAAATCAAGCAGAGGTTGCCATCGGGACCATTGTAGCACTCCCACGGTCTTGCACAGCCCTAAATCACTCAAAATTAACTTATTTTAAATGCTGGATGGTTGGTCAATCTCTGGCAACACTGACTCTGTTCAAGTGAAAAATTAAATTCCAACGAGCTCTTTTTATCAAGTACCCCATTTCATATCATTGCCAAATGAAAATGAGCAGAAAAAAACATGAAATTGTGGGGGGGAAGGGGGTTGTTGTGTGTCATCAATAATATACACTTTCTCTAAACAATGTAGACTATTCAGGAAGTGTGCAAACTCTCTCCTAATAACAGGAATGGGACAACTTCCATATGAGGAAAGGGCTAAAGCGGCTAGGGCTCTTCAATCTGGAGAAGAGATTCCCTGAGATAACTATATAATACTAAGTGGAGTGGAATGGGTAGATGTGAATCGCTTGTTTTCAAAAATACTAGGACAAGGGGGCATGCAATGAAGCTACCAGAGAAAATATTTCTTCACTCAGCGTGTAATTAAACTATGGAATTCATTGCTGAAGAGTGTGGTGAAAGCAGTTAGCTTAGCAGGGTTTAAAAAAAAAGGTTTGGATAATTCCCTACAACAAAAGCCCATAAGTCATTATTAAGATGGGGAAATCCACTATTGTCCATTGTTGGAAACAGGATACTGTGGTTGATGGACCTTTGGTCTGTTCCAATATGGCAGCTCTTATGTTCTTATATTGCATGCATGCGTGCATTATTTGGAAAAAGTGTGTACACTTCCTGAATGCTGCAAGTTCTTTTCAAAACAGCATGCATGTTTAACCCTAAAATTGGCAGATGGTGAAACGACTGCCTTATGTAACTTGATGTTGAATGAATGCAACAGTTCCAAGTAACAGGCATTTGGAGATACAGATCTCCCATAAGAGCCATAGAAAACACACGTTGCTTCTGAGCAACAATGCCAACTAAAGGGTAATGATATTGCTCCCTCAGCAGAACAACCCCCTCCCCCCCCCAAAAAAAAAGAACACTCTCAAATGACATAGGAAATGACACAAAGCCATAATTTTCTGTCTACATACTCATGAAATTGATTATTCCTAGCCTGGAGACATGTAAGGGTCACCTCATCTTTCTCCGATCGGCAACGCGGGCCCATTGACAGAAAGTAAGACAAGCAAGCAAGCTTCCTGTTTCCACCTGGGCGTATGGTGGGGTGGGGCAGGGCAGGGGGCCCAGTGTACTTGTGTGCCTAGGAGCCCTCGATGAATTAATCCTGCCCTGCCTCTACCCCACCGCACCACACGAGGTCACGGTCTGGTATTTTACCTTTTTCTTCTTCAGACCCCTTCCCCCCTTTAGCTTTCAATTCACTCCTCCAAGTCTCTCCCACTTTACTCTGGAGCTTCAGCTAGCTGCCGCACCATCCCCCCATCATCTCTTCTTCCTTTCCCCCAAATTGATCTTACTTTGCATTACAGAAGTTACATTTGGTGGTGGCAGAGACTAGGGGACACTCGATGAAGTTACAGGTAAATACTTTTAAAACCAATAAAAGGATAGTTAAGCTCTGGAAAACTTTGCCAGAGGTTGTGGTGGTAAGAGCGAATAGCGTAGCTGGTTTTAAGAAAGGTTTGGACAGTTTCCTGGAGGAAAAGTCCATAGTATGTTATTGAGAAAGACATGGGGGAAGCCACTGCTTGCCCTGGATCGGTAGCATGGAATATTGCTACTCCTTGGGTTTTGGCCAGGCACTAGGGACCTGGATTGGCCACTGTGAGAATGGGCTACTGGGCTTGATGGACCATTGGTCTGACCCAGTAAGGCTATTCTTTTATTCTTATCACTGCGCCTGCCCCTGAGGAAACTGGAAGTTACATAAGAGAGGGTGGGTCACAGCAGCAAAGAGAAGCGCCGGGGCCAGCCTCTGTGAATCATCGCCATCGCCATTGGTAACTTCTACAGTGCACAGTAAGGTAGACTGGGGGATAAGATAGGAGAGATGCTGGCCCAGGAGGGAAGGAATGAGAGATGTGGCAGCTGAAGTTCTAGAGGAAAAGGACAGAGACTTGGAAGGAAAATCTGATAAGTGGGCAGTCTGGCTAGTGATAAGATGCTGCCTTAGTCGGCTGTCCCTATAATGACTGTCACGGTGAGATAACAAGTTCTCAAAGGTCACATAGGGTCAGTGGGGGTAAAGGGTGGGTGCCACTTAGTACTGCAGATGTAAGTGAACATGAAGGCCTATAACTGAAGAACATTTAGCTGAAATTCTAAGTCCTGGCCTTGAAATTAATCATGGGCAAATCAAGATAGGGTTACCATATGACTCCAGAAAAAAAAGGAGGACGGATTGAGACATCTGGGTCTTCCACTAGAAGAAAAGAGGACAGATTGAGACACTGGAAGTAAAACCCGGATGTCTCAATCCGTCCTCCTTTTTCTGCAGCCATATGGTAACCCTAATTTATCAAGAAGCTGTTTGGTGTGGAAGAACGAGAGATAACCAGGTCATGAATCCTACAATAAAGCAGTTCTGTTTGTTCATGTTCCTTCCGCACTGTGATCTCACCAAAGGTGACTAATTAACAGTAATTAGCTCCAAGGCCACCAAAATGAGCATGAATCAGGAGATGATCCATGGGATTGGTAAAATGAAGGAAGTAAAATCAGAGCTCTGTCTTACAAAAGCTATGTACCAGGAAGATACATTTTAAGGTGTGCCATGGGTTCAGCCAGCATACCACAGCACAATTAGAGGTGATGGTATGGACCACCCACAGATGTCTGCTGTGCTTGAAATCAAAGATGAAACGCTGATCCGCTGGAGAGTTCTTATATAGGGAAGAACTATTTGCAAAGAATACAGCTTTGCTCCCTTTTGGTTTCCCCCCTCTATTGCTCTCTGTCACTGGGGTTATCTTTTCTCTCACACCTCACTTCCTTTTTTTATGCTAATCTTTTCTCTCTGTTTCCACTTTAATCCCCTGCTCTTCTAGGCTTGTACTGTATCTGAATTGGAACCAGGTTTAGCATCGGGCACCATTAGCCTTCATTTGCATTCATCCTCTATTTTTTACCCCTCCAAACTAGAGGTCTGCACGGGAATGGGGATCGTGGGAATCCCGCAGGGGTCCTGCGGGAATCCCCCCTAACCCATGGGACTCCCACAGGGACCCTCCTCTGGCCCATGGGACTCCCACGGGGACCCCCCTCTAGCTAACGGGACTCCCAAGGGGATGGAAGGCTTTGGAAGCAGGGTTCGTCCATATAATATAATGGACACATCAGCCTTAGTAAAAGAAGGGGTTTATAAGTTAATTACCTGAACAGAAAACAAAAAAAGGGTTCCACCCAGTGGCGTACCTAGGGTATGTGGCACCCGGGGCCCATCATTTTTTGACACCCCCCCCTCCCCCCCTATGTAAAAAATTTTTTTTTTTTTTTTTTTTTTTTGCAATAACCATGAAATGGAATAAATGGTCAGAATAGAAACAGGCAGTGAAAATTTTCTTTTATTGAACCTCATATATGTAACCATTATTCCAAACATAACATAACATAAATTATGTCTAAATTGTCATGACATTAGAAGTACATATGGAGTAGTTGCAGGTGATGCTTGGGACAGTTCTGATTGTGTTAGTTCGGTTTTATGTGTTTTTTGAATAGAAGGGTTTTTATTTCTTTTTGAAGGTTTTGCAGTCTGTGGTTGATATCAATTGGTTGTAGAGTTGGGGGTCGAGTGTTGCAGCTCGAATGGCTAGGAGGTTGTCGAACAGTTTTTTTCTTTTGACGTTTTTGGTTGGAGGGTGTGTGAATGGTGCACAAGTTCTCCTATGTCTGTTTGAAGTGGATTGAATTATTTAGCTGAAGAAATTAGTTACCCCCCATTCCACACACATTAATTCTCTTCCATTTTTGTTCCCATTATAAAAAACACTGATAAGTTCCCAGAAAAAAAATACATTAAAATAAGAAGTGAAAACAAAGGCCCCTACAGATGAGAACATAACATAAGAATAGCCTAACTGGGTCAGACCAATGGTCCATCATGCCCAGTAGCCCAGCTCACTAGTACTTGGTCAAAACCCAAAGAGTAGCAACATTCCATGCTACCAATCCAGGGCAAGCAAATGTTTCCCCCATGTCTTAATAACAGACTATGGACTTTTCCTCCAGGAATTTGTCCAAACCTTTCTTAAAACCAGCTACACTATCTGCTTTTACCATAACTTCTGGCCACTTCATTTTTAAGTTTAGATCTTTCCTTTCAAACAGAGACCTTGCTAGATGTCAAATACAGCACAAGGTAACTTCACATGGACTTAGCTGTGCAGGAAATGTGAATCTCCTCATACACCCACCATATAGTGCAAAAATGTGCAAAGGTCTGTTTTTTTCTTTCGATCACTACATAGCCTAATGCCACACAAGCAGCGCTGTTACAAACATATTCTGTAGGTCAATGCTAAGGATAACAAAGTTTCCTTCCTTGGACCAGAAGGAGATAAACCACTGGAAGAGATCCCAAAACAACACCCAAAGACCCACTCAGTGTGTGAATCAGTTGAGTGGAGTGGACTAACTGGGGGGTGGAAATGGGCCCGGAGTTTGCTCAGCAGAATTTCCCAGACCACCTCTTCCTCTCAACACATTGACACGCTGCCACCATCACCACTAGGAACACCTCACTGGGTAGGCCAGCTATGCTATAAACTTTATAAAACACATTATTATATTTTCTTATAAAGCACATATTTTAACTGACCTCTCTGACATCCTCAGCCTTTCCATTCACAAAAATAGAAGGAAGAAAAGTTCCCATTTCCTGCTGTCTCATGTCCCCGGCCTATACAATATTTTTTTTCTGCAGACCCTTCAAAAGTCTGACCAAATCCTCGTTTCACTTGCATTATAAAGTACTGAGGATGCCATCTCTCCCCAATCCCAGGTCCTAAAGTCTAAGACAGTAGCGCAAACTAATGCTGCCAGATACAGGAAAAAAAAATTTTGATTCGATTCAGCCCTATTGAATTGGTTTTTCAATTCGATTTTCCTGCCCAGTTGGGTGATTTTTTTCAAAACTCCTGGTGGGTTTTATAGCTTTTTCACCCCCTTTGGCTTCTCCTAACCACACTGGCGCTGTGGTGTAAATAAAATAAAGAAACAAAAAGGACTTTTCCTCTTTCTGTTAAATCCTAGCTCACGTTTGCAGTCCAACACCAGCTCTGGCAGGATACACATTTCAAATCTGACATGTTATAATCACAAAACAGAAAATAAAATTAATTTTTCTACCTTTTGTTGTCTGGTTATATTTCAAATCTTGTTGGTCCAAGGCTCTGGTTTTCTTCTGATAACTTGCTTGCCAGGGTCTCCTTCTTTCTGCATGCTAACCATCCATCTGCCAACTCTGTCCTCCCTTTCCATTTCCCTTCCCTTCCCAGGAAGTCTGGTATCTTTCCTTTTTTTCATCTCCCTCCACAGATCCACCTTTTCTTAAATACCCTTTCATCCGGCATCTCTCCCTCCTTCCCCACCATCCCAGAGTCCACCATCTCTCCGTTTCTTTTCCTAATTACCCTCCTATCCAGTATCTCTATCCCTCCTCCACACCATCCCTTGTGTCCAATTTCTCTCCCTTTCTGTTCCTTCCCTCCCTAAATCCCATGGTCCATCATCTCTCTCCCTCTCCTCTATTTTCAGACCCATTATTTCTTCCCCCCCCCCAAAGTTTGGCATATGCATGTCTCTTTGAACACCCCCTTCCCTCCGTGTACTTCTAAATCATGGTCCCCCCCCAAAGGCCTGTCCCCCCTTAAAGGTCTGCCTGTCCCACCTTGAAGGCCTGCACCCCCCTTGAAGGCCTGTCCCTTCCCCTTGTAGGCCTGTCCCCCCCTTGAAGGCCTGCCTGCCTGTCCCCCCCTTGAAGGTCTGCACCCCCCGAAGGCCTGCACCCCCCCGAAGGCCTGTCCCCCACTTGAAGGCCTGTCCCACCCCCTTGTAGCTTCTCCCCCCCCTTGTAGGCCTGTCCCCCCTTGAAGGCCTGCCTGCCTGCCTTTCCCCCCTTGAAGGCCTGTCCCCCCTTGAAGGCCTGCACCCCCTTGAAGGCCTGCACCACCCCCCTCGAAGGCCTGCACTCCCTTGAAGGTCTGCACCCCCCCCCGAAGGCCTGTCCCCCACTTGAAGGCTTGTACCACCCCCTTGTAGCTTCTCCCCCCCTTGTAGGCCTGTCCCCCCCTTGAAGGCCTGCCTGCCTGCCTTTCCCCCCCTTGAAGGCCTGCACCCCCTTGAAGGACTGCACCCCCCCCCCAAAGGCCTGCACTCCCTTGAAGGTCTGCACCCCCCCGAAGGCCTGTCCCCCCCTTGAAGGCCTGTCCCCCCCTTGTAGGCCTGTCCCCCCTTTAAGGCCTGCCTGCCTGCCTTTCCCCCCCTTGAAGGCCTGTCTCCCCCTTGAAGGCCTGCACCCCCCTTGAAGGCCTGCACCCCCCCTTGAAGGCCTGTCCCCCCCCCTTGTAGGCCTGCCCCCCCCCTTGTAGGCCTGTCCCCCCCCTTGGAGGCCTGTCCCCCCCCCTTGTAGGCCTGTCCCCCCCTTGAAGGCCTGCCTGCCTTTCCCCCCTTGAAGGCCTGTTCCCCCCCTTGAAGGCCTGCACCCCCTTGAAGGTCTGCACCCCCCCAAAGGCCTACACCCCCCCCGAAGGCCTGCACCCCCCTGAAGGCCTGCCTGCCCCCCTTGAAGGCCTGCACCCCTTGAAGGTCTGCACCCCCCCCCGAAGGCCTGTCCCCCCTTGAAGGCCTGCCTGTCACCCCCTCCCCCTTGAAAGCCTGCTTGCCTGCCCGCCCGCCCCACCCTGAAGGCCTGATGCCCCGACCCACCCCGAAGGACCGCTCGCCCCCCTGGCCTCCCCGCACCACCTATGAACAGCCGCAGCAGGATCGCGAAGTCAGCGTCAGCGATCCCTGCGCTGCTTCCTGCGCCACGGTCCCGCCCCTCCTCTGACGTCAGAGGAGGGGCGGGATCGCGGCGCAGGAAGCAGCGCAGGGATGCTGACGCTGACTTCGCGATCCTGCTGCGGGCTGCTTCACAGGTGGTGCAGGAAGGTCAGTGGGGCGAGCGGTCCTTCGGGGGTGGCGGGGGACTGAACGGCAAGGCCGGGAACACCCCCTTAGGGCTGGTACCCGGGGCGGCCCGCCCCCCCCCCCCCCCCCCCTAGGTACGCCACTGGTTCCACCAAAGAGATTCCACAAGGAAAACAGCAGCGCAAACACATAAGAAACTGTGGAATTGATGATCCAGTCAGAAGTAATTGCTGCTTTTTATGGGGACGGGCGGGGATGGAGGTAATTCCTTGTGGGGATGGGTGGGGACGGAGAGGATCCTGGCGGGGAAGGGTGGGGATGGAGAGGATCCTGGTGGGGACAGAGAGGATCCTGGCGGGGACGGGTGGGACTTTTGTCCCCGTGCAACTCTCTACTCCAAACACAACTAGCTCTGTTCTTGGTCAGAGGCCAGGCTATCAATGTTCAATAATACAATTTTAAATTAGCCATTTTCAACAGAGTGCATAAGGTCAGCTTATACAGTATTTGAAAGTTGTCATAACATGTTGGGGAGGCCTCCCTGCAGCTAGGGTTACCATATGGCTCCAGAAAAAGGAGGACGGATTGAGACATCCGGGTTTTACTTCCACTGAAAGCAATGAAAATAAAACCCGGATGTCTTAGTCCGTCCTCTTTTCTCTGGAGCCATATGGTAATCCTAAGCAAGACTTCCATCTAGGGTTAGATCCGTGCACGGGCCTACTGGGTACAGTCGGAGGGGAGCCTCTTCTCAATATCAAGGTGGGCTTTGCGCAACAGCCGATCTGTACAATCCAGTATTGTGTTTCTCAGGAACGTGATAAATCTATTAATTAACTCTGCGGAAATCCTGATGTTTACTCAATGGCGTAGCGAGGAAGGTTGGTGCCTGGGATGGTGGCGGCTGTCATCACCACATCATGCGCCCTCTACTCTTCCCCACCGCTTGAGCACCCCCCGCATACCTTTTGAAATGTTTGCCAGCGCAAACAGTGTCTTCCACTTGCGGCTCGCGCCGGACTTGGTTCCCTGCTGATGTCATGTCCTGGTCCCGCGACCAGGAAGGGAGCCAAGTCTGGCCGCAAGTGGAAGACGCTGTTCGCGCTGGCAAACATTTCAAAAGGTACGAAAGGGGGGTGGAGAGGCGCCAGCGCCCCCTGTGAAGACGGCACCTGGGGCGTTCCGTCCCACTCACCCCCTCACTAGGTTTACTATTTATTAATGCTCATGCAAATATCCCTTTATATGTCTTTTCATTTTGAGGCAGTTAAATTATGCCAAACTTGCAGTGAGCATGCCCATTCTACTCAGGCTTTATGGTACCAGTCATTACAGACTGAAGCATAAGGACAGAGAAGAGAACAAATTCGTAAATGCCACCTACTAGAAACGATAATGACCGAAACAATTGGTTACTAAGGAGCTAACATTCCAGTCATTCCAGTTAAAGACCATGGCACCCAGTGGACCACTGCAACATGTTAAGAGAATCAGCCCTGAGAGTCTCTAAATAAAGGGTAAAGTTTCGCTGACGTGGTCTCTGATGCTTTTCAAATGGAAGGGTTTCCAAACTTGTTTCTTTTTGCATTCTCCAGTCACTTACAATGTTTGAAAAGTAGAAGTCAGATATACCCCCCCCCCCTCCCAAGGAGACTAGCTTTATGCAAAATTTGGTTCAACCAAATCAAATCAGTTTGAAAATATTTGGGGGAGGAAATAGCATTGCATTGCTTTATAAGCAGTCAGTAACCAAGAACCAACCACAGATGAATTTTTCCCAACCAACTTTCCTTATCCCTGTGTTTTAAATAGCAAGTTTCATTAAAATCAGCTGTCTAATTGTTCAGGTAGAAGGAGCTGAATTTGCACTCCTCCTCCGCAAACTGCAACATTTCTTATAGGGGGTCATTCCTCCTCTCCCCAAATTACCAACCCATCTTTGAAAAGTACAAAGGTCCAATGTCCCTACCTTCATACAGATTCACTCAGGAATTGAAAGAGGGAAGGACTTGATAATCCGACAATATTCTCTTCTTTATGGAACAGAGCCCATAAAGCACATACGTCGACAAAAGCCAACCTGAAAAAAAGTCCAAAATATAGACAAAACAGTTGAAAGCATACAAGGTTACATGGAAAATTCTGCCCTGGCTTCTGTGAAAATGTGGCTGGCCTCCAAGTTCTTGAAATGTTTTTCAGCCTGACAAACCTCAGGAAAATTTTGCAGTCAGTAAAAAAAAAAACCAGAGGCAGTAACGATATCTGTCATTAAGAAGGCAGGACCTTAACAAGGTTTCAGCACAGTCAGGGAAATTTGGTTCTGTCACGCAGAGGAAGTTTTTCACCAGGGGCTGACATTTTTTTTAATAAAGTGTGGGCATCAATCCAAATTCTTTTGAACCACTTGTAAAAATAAAAAGCAACCCGTTTAATTTAGCTTGGTTTAATTTTCTTTGCCCTCCTCTACACCTCACCTTTCTTTCCACTTCCTTTATCTCTGCTCCAGCTTTTCCTGTCTGGTCAGTAGCAGGGGACAGCCCTGGAACTAAAACCAGATCCCTTCACAGGCCCAGATGCAGGTGACAAGTTTATAAGGATTTGGGGTGAGTTGACACCAGGACCAACTTTGGGCCCATCAGTATTTATAATATGAACAAGGACATAAGAACATAAGCAGTGCCTCCGCCGGGTCAGACCATAGGTCCATCCTGCCCGGCAGTCCGCTCCCGCGGCGGCCCGAACAGGTCACGGCCTGTCTGAGTCACCAGAAGGGGCCCCCTTGCCACCTTGGTTTCCCATTGAGTCCTATCTTCCCATCGAAGTCCTAACCCTCCGGTCTTGCACATGCACGACCTGGTTGGGTTTCTATACTTATTACCTGGTTAGCTTTCTATACTTGTGTTACATCCCAGCTCCTCCCTCAGTATCCCACGATCCCTTTATCCCTCAGGAATCCGTCCAATCCCTGTTTGAATCCCTGTACCATACTCTGCCTGATCACTTCCTCCGGTAGCGACATAGAAATGACTGTTGACATAACTGAACATCCCGTCGCTCAGGCACAGGAGATGAGGCGGGATGGCGCTGTGGTCATCTGATGCAGAGGTCAAGAAGAGCATTACCAGGAACTGCTGAAAAGTTCTCAGCCCGACCAAGAAGAGAATGGCGTGGCGCAGGGTTATCAGATGTCTGGGAAATCCCAGACATGTCCTCTTTTTGGAGGACTGTCCAGGTCCGGATGGGTTTCCAAAACCTGGCAGTTTGTCCGAGGACTGGAAAGGCTTGAGTTCCGCGTAAGCTCAGAGGCCCTCCAGACACGGCCCCGAGCTTGGGGGAAGAAGAGATGAGGTTAGTGTGGGGGTGGGGCTTGGATCAGGGCTGGAGGCGGAACAGGATGGGGCCATGTGGCCTCTTTTTTTTTAACTTGAAAAACCACAAATGAAAAGAAACATCAATAGAACAATCTCCTATTTTATTTCAAGTTTATTATTAGGATTTTATATACTGCCTATCAAGGTTATCTAAGCGGTTTTTACAATCAGGTACTCAAGCATTTTCCCTATCTGTCCCGGTGGGCTCACAATCTATCTAATGTACCTGGGGCTATGGAGGACTGAGTGACTTGCCCAGGGTCACAAGGAGCAGCGCGGGATTTGAACCCACAACCCCAGGGTGCTAAGGCCGTAGTGCCAACCACTGTGCCACACACTCCTCCTATACAACAGAATAGAAAATACTCAACTATACAATCTGCATACAAACTCAATGCAACCACAATAAACTCCATCCCACCCCCCCCCCACCCCCACAACCACAAAAGTGAACAGTATACAAAATTTTTGTCCCATAGTAATGCCAAACCTCATGGGCACAAAGGACCAACCAGCACACAGAGATTAAGACAGAACACTGTAACCAGCCCAAGTCACAAGAAGTCAACTCTCCCCCTATGCAGTCAATTTTCTGAAGGGTGCCATGCTTAAGTGCCGTTGAGTCTGTACATGGTGTACAAATGACACAGCTTATCAATCACCAAACGCCAGTCGGGCTGTTCAGAGTTCTTCCAGCTGGCAGCAAGAACCAACCACACTGCCGTGAAGCACAACAAAGCTCAATTCAAGTTTCACGTTTCATAATAATCTGATGTATCGCTTATCGTGATACTAAGCGATTATACAAAATACAATAAAATCATGGGATACATATCCTTAAAAATGCATAATGACAAGGACAAGACAGACTAACATGGCACAAAAGGGTATAAGAGAACTACAATAATTGGCCAGGTACTAGGGACCTGGATTGGCCACCATGAGAACGGGCTACTAGGCTTGATGGACCATTGGTCTGACCCAGTAAGGCTATTCTTATGTTCTTATGTAAGAGAACATAAAAGGAATAAACAATAGGAAGGGTAAAGTTCATACTGTCTATTTCAGTTCAAAGCAGAGAAACTAATATTAAGACGGGAAGTATCAATGTTCAAAGGCATCTCTTTATAGAAAACTTTTTAGCAATCCTTTAAATTTGTCAGAATTAACTTCTTCCCTAATTTAAGTGGGCAACGTATTCCAATTATGAGGGGCAATAACAGAAAAACAGGTCGTACGGCGAGAGCTAAATGTCTTGAGAGTAGGCACGAACAGAAGGTTTTGAGAAGAAGATCTAAGAATTCTGGTTGGATTGTGAGGAATGAGTAACTGTGAGGGATTGGGAGCCAATGGGCATTTTTAAGTAAAGGGGTGACGTGATCATATTTTTTTAGTTCGTAATGATTTTTATAGCGGTGTTTTGGATTAACTGAAGTCATCTCATTTCTTTTTAAAATATACCTTTATAAAGAGAATTACAGTAGTCGACTTTGGAAATTATGAGTGAATGAATTAAGATATTAAGAGAGGAAGGATCCAAGAAGCTGGATATCAATCTAATTCCTCAGGTTCCAGCCTAGTATCATAGTGCAAAGAAGCGCCACCTCCCGCGATACCTCCGCCCTCCTCCCCAGAATTTTAGAAAGTAACCCAAAAACAGAAAGCCAAAACCCATAGACCCGGGGACAATCCCACCACAACCACATATGTACATAAGACCCTTCCATTCCACAACCCCGCCAACAAAGTCCCTCATCTCCCAGCCCCATATGGGCCATTCATATTGGCGTATAGTACCAGCGAATGAGTACTTTAAAACCATTCTCTATTAGGGGGGCCACCAGCCACATAGATGCCACCTGGGACCATATGGCCATCCATTCAGGCACAGTAAGCCCCACCTCAAATCTTGTTCCCAGGCCTTTATATAGGGTAACTGAACTCCCCGCCAGACATTAAGACAGTTATAGATAGTGGATATTGCCCCATTCCACAATGCGGGACCCGGTAATTGTTCAAATTGAATTTTCCCCCCCCCCTCCAGCTCTTGAAGTAGACCTGAAGACTGTATATAATGATTGACCCATAAGTAGGGAAACAGATCCGTGGGCCATAACTGAAATTTAGCTTGAAGTACAGGAAACACATAAATCATATCCCGGTGGTATCCCAGAACTGTCTGACTCATACCAAACCTTTGGCTTCCCATGCAGAACAAATCCCTTCCTCCCTACCAGGGGCAAACTCAAGGTTATATCTCAGTGGGGTAAACCAAGAATATCTCTTACCATCCAACAGATCCCTGCAAACTGTTCTCCACACCTGCAGGGCAGTCCGAACTGCAAGACCCGTCCTCCACTCTACCACCCCCTGGGAGGGAGCTAAGGCAAATGTAATAATGGTATGCGTCCAACTGCTTCTTGCTCAACATAAACTCATTGTTTACATTCCTGAGCCTGCCACTCAATGAGCGCTCGCAACATTTGGGACAGCCAAGTCCTCTTATGCAAGCATAACACCCGCATATTCACCATGGGCGTCTATTTGCCCAAATAAACATGGAAATTCTTTTCTGTAAATCCTCCAAGACTGACCGAAGGCAAAGACTGACAAAGAAATAATAATTGTGGGAGAAGCATCATCTTTACCACTTCTATGCACCCTCTCCAAGAGAAGTACATGCCTCCCCACCCATCTAAGTACTTAGGAGGAATTTTTTTTTTCACTCAGAAAATAATTAAGCTCTGGAACGCATTGCCAGAGGTTGTGGTAAGAGCTGGTTGTATGAAAGGTTTGGACAAGTTCCTGGAGGAAAAGTCCATAGTCTGTTATTGAGAAAGACCTGGGGGAAGCCACTGCTTGCTCTGAATCGGTAGCATGGAATATTGCTACTCCTTGGATTTTGGCCAGGTATTAGTGACCTGGATCGGCCACCATGAGAACAGGCTACTGGGCTTGATGGACCATTGGTCTAACCCAGTAAGGCTATTCTTATGTTCTTACGAATCCGGTGAAGCAGTGGGACACAGTTCGGGTCATAAAGGTTAGCACCTATGGGCCCAAAGTACACCCCCAAATACCACATAGATGTTCTAACCTAACAAAAAAGGAAATTGGGCCCGCAACTCATCCCTGGCTCCATCAGACAGATTGACATCCAGCAGCTCCGATTTGTTTAGATTAACTTTAAAGCCAGAGACCCCTCCTTATTCCCAGAGTTCCCCCAGAATAGCTGTCGACAAATGAGCCAAGTCCTGAATGATAAAGAGGATGTAGTCGGCAAACAAGCTTAACTTATATCCCTTCCTGCTGTCCGCACCCCTTGAATGTTCACATTGGCACGAATATGTTGGGCCAAGGGTTTGATCGTCAGTGAAAACAAGATCAGTGACAGAGGGCATCCCTGCCTAGTTCCCCTGAACAACAGAAACGGTGCGGAATACCCTCCGTTCACCTGTAGACATCCCAGCAGATTCGTATACAACACTCGAATCCACGTCTGCATACGAGGGCCTAGTCCAGTAGATTTGAGCACCATGTCCTCTTTTTTTTAAATGAGGAATTCTGGTAACCGTAACATGGAGCCAAGAAACTTAAAAAAGTGTCAAGAACAGTGTAGAATAACTTGTCATTTAATTTCATATCATTAAAACAAAAAACTGTCACGAAAAGTGTGGAATAACTTGTAAGTTTCATGGCTCCACATCATTCTTGTCTTAGTTGGGCTGAGAACTTTTCAGCAGCCCCTCATAGTGAGCCCAGTTGGGTAGGAACCAGGAACAGGCAAGAGATAAAGGGACAAAGAGGAACACTAACCCACCAAGCTGCAGGGAAAAAGGTGGGAGAAAAAGGCAAGAGGGGATCAAAAATATCAAAAAACAACATAAAGACAAGAACCAAAAACATCAGATACTCTCCTCCCCCCCCCCCCCCCGGGTTTCTAAGAATGTTAACTGGTTCCTAAGTTTTCTATAAAGCTGTTTACCCTTACATTAGTACACAGGGGTAGTAGAACACGTTTTTGGACAGAGAGGCCAAACACACCAATCTCCGGCATCCTCTCCAAGTTCTCATTGCTGATTCTCTATTAGACAAATATATATTGGTCAGGCCACGAATCCTGTGGTGAAGTTCATTCTGCTAGTTATGATTTCTTCTATGGAGGGACTGTCAGGCTTATACCTAAGGGATTGCTGTGGGGTGGGAATTTCTCATTAAAGAAATCTTCAAGAGCAGATAGGATTAGCTTCAGTTTTAATTAGCAGTGTAGTTGATTGGTATTTTTTTTTAATCTCACCAAGCAATGCTAATATGAATCCCAAGTTAAAAGGTTTTAATTCTAATATTGAAGTCTAAACAAAATATGGTGTGTTATAGGGAAAGGTCTGTGAAGAAATGGCCTGAAAACTGTCACAGTGCACCCAGAATTCAGCTGCAGTGTCATCTCTTAAGAAGGGAGCCTTGTGCTCATAAAAGGATGCATATTACAGTTTGGGGTTCTTTTTATATTTGTGTGATATCAAATATTAACAGCCAATTCAAAATGCAACTATTCTTCATGCAGAGGAGTCCTGAATGAGAAGAAATCTATTTCTTCTGAGCCTTACAGAGCACCCCCCCCCCCCCCAGCTATCTGCAGTTCTAGGGGTAAAATGATAGCCCACAAGACTATTTAATAATTTTAATACAATAATCTCAATGCAAAACACAATTAGCATTGAATATAATTTGTAAACTTAATAAACTAATAAGAATAATGCATCTTATCAACACTACAATTAAAATAATCCCATTCCCTATCTGACCCCCCCCCCCCCCCCAGGAGACCTGGTTCCAAAACCATAAGGGTAGAATAATTCTTCATAGAGCTTCTTTTTCCAATTCAATATAAGTCTGCCATATGTCATAAAATTTTGCCCATTGATTAGTTAGAAGGGCTGAAAGTCTATATTCCTAAACGTTCCCTTACATCTCTCAGAGTAGGTACACTTAGCATACGCCTTTGCTGAACTAATGTCAATCTAGCAGCTATGAATGCCAAATCCAAAAGTTTAGATACTCCCAACAATGCCCTTTCAGCATTCAGCTTAAGTGGAGTCTGAATTAATCTGCTTACGTACTCAAAAACCTGCTCCCAAAACTTCTGGACCCTTTGACATTCGACCTTGGCATAGTCTACTGATAATTCTGTAAAAGTCTAATTCAATCCTCACCCTCCCTGCTGGCACAATAATAATAATAATAATAACAGTTTATATACCGCAGGACGTGAAGTTCTAGGCGGTTTACAATGATTAGAATTGTTACAGATTGAGTGAATAAACAAAGTTACAGATTGAATGAACAAAGAAAGTACAGATTTAGCGATAGGTGGGTACAACTCTTCAGCAAGCAGAAGCCTTTGAATCCCCACGGCTAACTTGGTGGCCTTTACTACCGAGACAATATTTCAGAATTCCATGGTTGGGGTTTCTTTTAAATGCTGGCTGCAGCATCTAATCTTATGGCCAGATATTCAGCACTGGCTGACATCTGGATATCAGCACTGAATATCGCACTGGATATCTGAATATTGGCATTGGATACTGGCACTGGCTAGCTGGGTATCGGCACTGGTTAACTGGATATGGCATAATGGTGATATTCTGTACCATTATTTGGATATGAATCCAGATAATTTAGGGCAGCTTTTCTCCTGTCCTAAGTCATTATCCAGTTATTGGCACTAAATATTGCCAGTCACCAGATAAATCCTGGATCTAATCTAATCTAAATCATGGATTTATATACCGTGTCATCTCCCCAAAAGGAGCTCGACTCGGCTCACATAAAAATCGATAATCAGATCTGCTCAGGCTCCGTCCTGGACCATCTAGATTGCATTGGGGGGACTCTGTAGTCATTTTTATAGGTATTATCTGGGTAATATCGCTGAAAATTACTGACTAGCCCCACTCAGTGCTACTTATCTGAGTTTAATGCACCTGCCTACCCTGAATCTCATCTGCTACTTCTCTGTCTAGCCCTCTAGTGAAATCAGTGAGTCCTGCTGTGTATTTACAACATGGCGCAGCTTAATGTCTTCTTCAGAAATGGGTAATGTTGCTGCTCAGTCTTCTAAAACAATGGTTCTCAACCCAGTCCTCAAACACACCCAGCCAGCGGGGTTGTCTGGATAGCCATACGTGATACAATACATGGGACCCCACGTTAGGCGCCAAAATGATCTACACTAAGCTCGTATTCCGCATGGAGCGTCCTTTATAGAATAGTAGCTTAGTGGGCATTTCATGTCAAACTTTGGGCGTGAACATTTAAGTCAGACGAAAGGCTTGCGTAAGTGCTGGTGTCCAAGTGACGGCAGGTGCACAAATGCAAGTATTGTATATCTGGCCTCATTTCTGGGAACATCCTTGACCCATCCATGCTGCTTCGCTGGCTCCGCCCTCTTTGCAATTGCCTGCTATTAAATTTGGCACACATATTATAGATTTGGGCGTAAGGCAGTCCATGCATAACTCCTAATTACTGCTATTTAAGAACATAAGAATAGCCATACTGGGTCAGCCCAATATCCTGTTTCCACAGTGGCCAGTCCAGGTCACAAGTACCTGGCAGAAATCCAAATAGGAGCAACATTCCATGCTTCTGATCCCAGGACAAGCAGTGGCCTCTCCCGTGTCTGTCTCTTTTAAACCCAGCTATACTAACCATTGTTACCATATCTTCCAGCAGCGGGTTCCAGAGCTTAACTATTCTTTGAATGAAAAAATATTTCCTCCTATTTGTTTTAAAAGTATTCCTACATAACTTCATCAAGTGTACCTTGTCTTTGTAATTTTTGAAAGAGTAAAAAAATCAATTCACTTTTACCCGTTCTACACCGCTCAAGATTTTGCAGACCTCAATCTTATCTCTCCTCAGTCAACTCTTTTCCAAACTGAAGAGCCCTAACCTTTTTAGTCTTTCCTCATAAAAGAGGAGTTCCATCCCCTTTACTTTGATCTCTCTTCCTTGAACCTTTTCTAATTCCACTATATCTTTTTTAAGATATGGGAACCAGAAGGGAATGCAATACTCAAGGTGAGGTCACACCATGGAGTGATACAGAGGTATTAAAATATTCTTTGCCTTATTTACCATCCCTTTCCTAGTACTGTATTTACTTGAATATAAACTGAGATTTTTGAGCCAAAAAAAGGCCCAAAAATTGGAGTCTTAGTTTATGTTTGGGTCAGCACTTCTTCTGGGCCTGCCGTGAGACTTGGTAGACCAGCGGTGGCCGGGACAGGAGGGATCCCTCCCACCTCCTGTCCCAGCTGATTCTAATTATTTTTATCTCCCTCCCGCCTCCCACACGTACCTTTAGTTTGCCTGGTGGTCCAGTGGTGAATCGCGGCAGGAGCAATCTTCTTTCGCTCTTGCCCATGCAGAGCTGGTAGCTGATTGGCTGCCGTGAACTCGATGGGGAAGGTCGCAAGCGGTTATGGGCAGTGGTGATCCAGGAGCTGTCAGGAAAAAGCTTTAGGTGGCAGGACGGCGTGGCTGAAGTGCTTATCATTGCTGGAGCGGTGCTAGATCCAGCAGTTGCAACAAAGTGAGACAATTCTTTTAGGATGTGGCTCCTACTTTTCAGGGCCTGTGGTGAAATGTGGCTGCATTATGAGCAGGCCGCAACATCATGTTGAAGACCCAGATAACACACAGACATTGTGAGTGTCAGAAAACACCATATTCTTCCCGCATTGGGGTATTTCTTAAACCCAGTCGTCAGGTATTTTCCTGTGCTTTGTTCTTAGCTTTTCTTTGTCTTATTTTATTTTATTTTTTTTGTAAGTTTATTTATGCAATTTTTCAAAAATCAGAAGCCCCTGGTACCAATAACTATAGAAACAGCAGAATACACATTAGAAATCAAAATCTTCCCAGTACCTTCCCCTTCCCTCATCTCTCCACAGCAATTTATAAAACCTATAAACTGCCCCTCCATTATTCCACCACCTCCCCAATCTCATCAGGTCCCATGGCAAGCCTGGTGGAGGCCTGCAAGGCATCGGGAGGGAGGGAGGAGGGAAAGGGTACAGAACCTGGCAGGGAGGGAGGGGGCTGGGTGCAGAGACTGGCAGAGGGGGAACAGGGTGCAGAGCCTGGTAGGGCAGGGCAAGGCATGACAAGGCACTATACTTGAATATTAACCCCCCACTACCCCCGGTTTATATTCAAGTCAACTTTTTTTCCTCCTTTTTTGGGTTTATATTCAAGTATCTTTTTTCTTGGTTGCTGGACTCTACCATCTGGTAACTGTAATTTTGATTATTCTTCTCAATGTACATCTCTTTGCATTTGTCCACATTAACTTTCATCTGCCATTTGAATGCCTAGTCTTCCAATTTCCTAAGGTCTCCCTGCAATTTTTCACAGTCTAAATATGTTTTAAAAACTCACTTGTCATTCCAAATTACAGATAATTTATAAATATTAAATAGCCCCAGTCCCAGATCCCTGTGGCACTTCTTTGAGAAAACGGCCATTTAGCCTTACTCTCTGTTTTCCTAATCCACAATAAAACATTGCCTCCTATCCCATGGCTCTTTAATTTTCTCAAGAATCTCTCATGAGGAACTTTGTCAAAAGCTTTCTACAAATCTAGATACAGTATGTCAATCGGCTCACCTTTATCCACATATTTATTCATACCTTCAAATAAATTAACTAAGTTGGTGAGGCAAGACTTCCCTTGGCTGAACCCTTGCTAACTGACCCATTAAGCCACATTTTCTGTGTGTGCCGTAATTTTATTCTTTAGAATAGTTTCCTCTATCTTGCCTGGAACTGAAGTTAGGCTTACTGGCCTCTAATTTCCCAGATCACCCCTGAAACCCTTTCTAAAAATCAACGTTAAATTGGCCAACCTCCATTCTTCAGGTACTATTAACAATTTTAACAATGGTAAGCATCCTGGGGTGTACATCATCTGGACGGTGCTTGTTAACAGCCATAACTGATTGTTGGTATCTAATTGACTACTTAGTTTATGTTCAGATCTGAGATCCACACTCAGATTTGGTCGACCTATACAGAATTTGGGAAAGTATGCGCAAACCTATCTCCTACCTATTCATCATGGGAATCCTAAAAACCTGACTGGCAGAGCAAACCCTGAGGACTAAATTGCGCTTTAAGGGGATTCCAGAGTTGAAGGACTATAGAAATTATGGTTTGGTGGGCAAGAACATCTGTTTACATCTTATGAAGGATGACCTGGATTTTTCGTCTTATCAAGTTTCAAGTTTATTTAAAATTTCTTATACTGCCTAATCAAGCCTTCTAGGCGGTGTACAAAAAACGCCAAAACAATGCGCCAATTAAAATACAATATGAACAAAGACAAACCAGGGGAAATGACAATTTATAAAGACATTGATGAACCGGAAAGGGAAGAAGGGTTGGCGCTACAATTGATAGAAAGAAAGAGAACATTCAAGGGAAAGAACAAAGGGAGGGGGACTTATGACTTTAAAATTTTGAGAGTGCATCATGGTCTTGGCCAGGCACAAGATGGGTTGCCCCATGACATCGTTGTCTGTTTGCAGAATCTCAAGGAAAAGATTCTGAGAAAGGCCAGACAACTGAGGGAAATATCCTGGAAAGATCTTAAAATAACAGTTTTTCCAAGATCTGGCCCGGTCCACCTTGATAAAGCAGCGCACATTTAGAGAAGTTACCCAATTTATGGATATGGGAGGTTATAAATTTAGGTGGCTGTTTCCATTTGCACCGTGGATAATGGTAGCAGGTAGATCTAAGAAGGTCAGAACAGCCGCAGAGGTGTGGGCAGCTCTTAAGGACTTGGGCTATAAAAATATCTCATCACAACCTTTACAGCTAATGGAGGAGCCAGAACCAAGAACCGATTCTGCTTGGCAGACAGTTGTGAGGAACTGGAAGGCCACTAAATTTCTTGGTTGATTTTTTTTAATGGAGCTTTGTTCTTGGACTACAATTTTCTAATTTTTTTGCAGACCCGGTTGGGGATAAAGCCATAGGCATTGGCTGTTACACTGCAGTGCCATGTTTTGGCTCAAACTATTACCAGTTATTTGGGGGTCTAGGATTCACTGTGCATTTATTACAGTTCTGTTTGTTGACATTATCACTGATATGATATTACAATATATCTTTTGACATGGAGATATCCTTGTGAGGGGGCTGGTCATGAGGATGAGTGATCCGGATGTGTGGAAGGGGGAAGGAGGGGTACTGCGAAGAGAGGGAGAGAGGGAAGCGTATTTCACTAATAAGGAATTTGCTGCCGGGGGAGGGGGGGGGGCAGAGGAACGGTGGAAGTACAAGACATGCTGGGTTAATAGTAGGTTCTTGAAACATTAATGGACTTAATAATGCAGAGAAAAGCAGTAGAGTGTTTAAGAAATAGATAGGCTTAAGTGGGATATCATCTTTTTGCAGGAGCCACATTTTTGGTTGAAAGATGCACATTTATTGAAACATAAGCATTTTGATCAGATTATAGTACATCAGAAAAGGGGAGAGCCTAAGGTGGGTGGGGGAAGTGATTCTCTTCCATAAGGGGATTATGTTTGATATCTAAGATCAATATTGGGATATGGAAGGTCGCTGGACAAGACAAATACTTTTTGCAGCTACAGAACATCCTACTGCTGTTTGTAAAGGGGACAGGAATAATGAGGGCGACTTCAATATCACGCCTGATGCTCACCTAGATCACTCTAAGGATGGGGGAATTATAGTAGACCTCATAGGAAAGCTTTCTGAGAATTAACTTGAAGTTACTTCATGGCATACATAGAAACTATACCTTTTACTCTCATGTTAGTCAGACATATACACATCTGGATTCCCTATGGGTACATCATAATTTATGGGGTCAGGTGTCAGATATGGGTATTGAATCCATACATATTTCTGATCAACTTTCAGAGGTTGGGAGACATAGGAGTCAGGGATACTGGCGTCTTAACGAGTCCCTTTTGGAGAATGAGAGAGTTTGTGGAGAAGTATGCCACTGAGTATGAGAATGGGGAGGTGGGGATGGCATTATATGGATGTGCTCAAAGCGGTCGTGTGGGGGGTCTTATTTAAATGGGATTTATTCTGATTCCTTAAGGATTGAATGGAGAACTTGACGGGGTTCCCACTGTTATTTGCCTTTTCCATTGAGCCGTTAACAGCTAAAATCCGCACGAATCCAGATGTGAGAGGCCTTCAGGTGGAGCACGATAGAGCAAAATATCATCTGCAAAACATGCTATGTTCACCACCCAACACTGGCTCTTCTTATACTTCTGAAGGAGCTGGATTATTATAGGGCAGTGTCTAGATTCAGGACCAATATGAATAAATCTGAAAATTGAGGTAGTTCCATTTTGCACAGTGAGGTGGTCCAGCCCCTCCCATTCTGCCTTGCCATATACGGAGCACAGACCATAGATAAGAACAGAAGAATAGCCTTACTGGGTCCATCAAGCACAGTAGCCTGTTCTCATGGAGGCCAATCCAGGTCACTAGAACCTGGCCAAAACCCAAGCACTGCGTCTCCTACTTCGAGGCATCAGTGCAAAGCTGCTGGTTGTGAGCAAGATCTACTTCCCACTCCCAGCCTCTCCCAGTGAGATCTGAATACATTAGTCTGATTGTTACATGGACACTCTGAATTACTGTGGCTCCTTTAGCTTTATTCTAGTGACAGAGCAGCTGCGCGCTTTGTTTTCATCTTAATAGACTGTGGAGAAACATTTGCTTTTGAGCCCTCTTTGAATGCATGTAGCCTGGGCAATGCCAGTTTGTGGCTAGGAATGTGCTGACCCTGCCAGCTTCAATGACCAAGGCACCCGGGTAATAGAATGTCCACTGACAACGTTAACATTCCTTTCATCTAATGTCTCCCAGCCAGCCGTCATTCTGGCCTCTAGCCAGAGGCTTAAGTACCCAACTTTCAGTTCCTGTCAAGAGATCAGAGACCATACTTCTCCTCCTTATGTAGTCATTTCCCTATTTTTCCCCAATTCAATATTACTGTTGAGGAGGAATAGGATTCTTTTTTTTTTTTTACTTTAAACAATTTTTATTAAGCATTACAACATTCAACGTTCCATAGTCCAACACCATACCAACACATTCCAACTATAACATATCTCTTCTGTTATCTATGTTAACCAGCCACTTTAAAAGACTATTTTTTTAAATAATTTTTTTTGTTTAAACATTCAATATTCCCCTAGCTACCCTCCACCACCCCATCCCAAATAAAAAAATAATGCATAGAGGAAACCCATACATCCCTCCAAGCTCCCTGTATCCCTCAGCAAAGTTAATCCCCCAACCATCTCAAAATACCTTCCCAGTCCATCTTGCGTAGCAACAAATGAGATGGACAGCCTCTTTGAAATACAGATTTTTGTCCAATATTGTTGTATAACCCCCACAGGTCCACCATAAATGAAGAAAAGTACTCACTTTACCACATCGCTAACACACATTAGATACTGAGGGAAATATAGCTTTCAAACGCATTGGTTTGAAAGTGAGTACCTTATAAACATTTTCTTGTACTAGGGAACAAACTGAAGATTTTTGTAATTTCTGAGAACATGACATCCCATTGTTCTGAAGTAAAGGTAACCCCTAAATCCCAATCCCATTTCCCCATAAAAGAATGTGGATTCCCATCCATCCCCTAATATATTTATAAAGTAATGAAAGAAACATAGAAACATGATGGCAGATAAAGGCCAAATGGCCCATCCAGTCTGCCGTTCCACACCATCCACTATCTCCTCTTCTCCCTATGAGAATCCCACATGCCTGTCCCAAGAATTCAGAAACAGTCTTCATCTCCAACACCTGCCTCGGGAGACTATTCTATGCATCTTCGAACCACCCTTTCTGTAAAATTTTTTTCACCTCTTAACTTCATCTTATGTCCTCTCCTTCCAGAGTTTTCCTTCATTTGAAAAAGACTCACCTCTTGTACGTTAACGCCACAGAGATATTTAAACGTCTCTATCATATCCCCTCTCTCCCATCTTTCCTTCCTTAAGGTCTCAAAGTCTGTCCCCAAACGATTTATAACAAAGATCACCATCCAATTTTGCAGCAGCCCTCTGGACCAACTCCATCCTATTTGTATCTTTTTGAAGGTGCAGTCTTCAAAATTGCACAGAATATTCAAATGGAGCCTCATCAGAGACTTATACAACGGCCTTTTCACCTCCCTTTTCCTACTAGCCATTCAGAGTATATGATACGACTGGTTAACGTAGCTGGTTTTAAAAAAGGTTTGGCCAAGTTCCTAGAGGAAAAGTCTGCTATTGAGACAGACATGGGGAAGCCACTGCTCGCCCTGGGATTGGTAGCATGGAATGCTGCTACTATTTAAGTTTCTGCCAGGTACTCATGACCTAGATTGGCCACTGTGGAAACAGGATACTGGGTTAAATGGACCATTGGTCTGACCCAATATGGCTATTCTTATGTTCCTATATGTGCATCACAGATATTTTTATATCTCTTCTTGGTATGAATGATGCTTAGGTCTTTCTTGTTATTATAATGGAGTTCTTTTTCTTTATCTTGGGGGTTTTTTTGTACACCACTTCGATCTCTATTAAGCTTACGCGGTATATTAAATTTTTAATAAACAAGTGGAGAGGCATAATCGAAAGCGTGCCTAAGTCTGAGGTTGGACATTTTGTGCAAGATGTCCACAAACCCAGTAGGGAAAATGTCCATTTTCACAGCTGCCAAACATCTATCTTGTATTTTTGAAAATGAGCTAGGTATAAGTTTTGTTCCTTAGGACGTCTACCTTTTTTGCCCATTTTCAAAAATAAAAATGTCCAAGTGAAGAACGTACAAAAGCAAGTTTTGTAGATGTACCCACCAATACCTTGTCTGATCGTGACAGAAAGAATCCCCATCAGCTGAGCTGGTTTTGGGGATTCCCCCTACAAGGATCAGCTGAACTGTGGAGCCTTACACCCCTCCCCCTGACATTCATGGACCTTTCCTGACATCCCCCCAACACCCCCTGGCATCCCCTGATATCCCCCAAATTCTAATCTAATCTAATCTTCCATTTGTGAGTCACAAGGTGACAGATCAAAGAGGAAGAGGGAAATTAGAGGGGGGGGGAACATGGAAGAAGCAAGGGGAGGGGCCTAGAAGTAGGGGGGTGCAATACAGAAGCTGAAACAGTTAAATGTCAAAGGTTTTTCTTGAATGCAGTGTAGTTTGTCTCTTTCCTGATTGCTTCTGGGAGGACATTCCAGGTTTTTACACCCAGATAGGTTATCATAGAGTGGAAAATTCGCTTGTAGTGGAGGTATTTTGTGGATGGCAGGTTAGTTGAATTCATCCCCCTGATATCCTGGACCACCCCTGACATCTCCGCCCACCTCCTTTCATCCCCCCAACATTCCCAACAGCCAAACCCCCTATTGACCCTCCATCCTTCCCTCCCCGCCAACTGCGAGCGAGCTGTACCTTCAACTGAAGCAGCGTCGGGCCGGCAGCACTTCAAACAGGCTGCTTGGTTTTGTTATCAGTAACACGGCAGAGTGAAATCCCCGACGGACAAGGCCATGCAGCCTGTTTAGAGTGCTGCTGGCCCGACACTGCTTCGGATGAAGGTAGGACTCGCTCACTCGCGGTTGGCGGGGAGGGAAGGATGGAGAGTCAGCGGGGGTTCAGCTGCGCAGTGGGGTGCTCAAGGGTTCTGCTGCACAAGGGGTGAGAGGGAGAGAAGGATAGAGGCTGGGCAAGGCTGCACGAGGGATGGGAGGGAGGGAAGGATAGAAGCTGGGCAAACTTCTGCTGCACATGGGGATGGGAGGGAGGGGAGGAAAGATGCTGCACATGTGGGGGAGAGAAAGGAAAGAGGAAGAATTGGGGTGAAGGAGAGGAAGGGAAAGATGATCATGTACATGAAAAAAATAAGCCCTACCTGAAAATAAGACCTAGTGCCTTTTTTGGGCCCAAAATGAATATAAGACATTTTCTTATTTTCGGGGAAACACGGTAGTATCAAATCTGTGGTATGGACCCAACATGGTCCATGTTTTGGTATTAGACAACCTTCTTCTTGGGTCCGTTCTTATTAAACCGCAAAAGATAGAAAAGCTTGAGAGCATCCAAAATACTGTGTGATAAAAGTCGGAGCGCTACCAAGCCAGTCTGAGTTCAGCAATTGGCTTTACCTGGCACATGTGCACATTTACACCTCTTCGCATGGACTGACTGCCATCATCAGTGACTGATCTCATGGAAATTAGGCGATCCTCATTTGCATATGAGGTTTTTTGAGAACCGCTTGTATTTTCTGAATTGTTTTATGGCCACTACTGGAACCTGGTGGATTTTAATAGGGAGTTTTGAGAATCCGGCCCAGAGAGATTAAAGTTACTTCTAGTGGAGTATCAGGAGAAGAAAGAGAATAAAGCCATTGTGTGTTGGACTGTTATGTAACGCCTTTGTACCTACTGATTGCCAATACATCTAAAGAAGTTGTACATTGTTCTGCAGTTAATTCGACAGCAAGTTAAATAATAGAGTTCAAGTTTGTTCAGTTATACCTTGGACTTGACTGTTCCTTCAGCAGAAGAGCAGAACCTTGCCTGAGTATGGTGAGTGAGCCCCGGGATTAGGTCTCCGGGCTCCTGGAGTTTTTTGGCCCAGCCTAAGCCCAAGCTTGGTGAGACTGTGAATATCTTTTTGGGTGAGCCCTGGTTGCGGGTCACCTGACCCCCCAAAGAGCTGGCCAGAGCCCGCATGGTGAGCGAGAGGAGGGAAGCCAGGGCTGCATATAAACAACAATTAAAACATTCTTGTCATCAGGGGACAGGGCTGGACAGGGGCCCCACTGAACTGGTCTGCACAGGGCCCTGCAGTTACTAAAACCGGTCCTATTCAAATGCTGCTATTTTTATTTTGTGCACAATTCTGCTGCTATTATACTCCTGTGTAAACATTTGTATCCTCTCCCATATTTGCCACATTCTTTTTTTTTTGATTTTCAAACTTTGACAGTGCAAAACAATTAATTGAACATAAGCACTGCCTAAAACACACTTTTAAATATACATGTAATACATGAAACAATCATTTCCTCCCCCCTCCTCCCAATTATTAATTCAATAAGACATATTATGTGAATACAATTATAAATAAGTAATTTTAATACTCAAAATACATTCCCCCCCCCCCCCGGATGTGTAAGGGAATCTAATAAAAGAAGAGATATATGACTATTATTGCAAGGTAACAAATGTAGTTAATGGGCTCCACACTTTATCAAATGAATTACCGAACCCTAAACATTCTGCAATCATTCTCTCATATTTATATGTGGCACACATATTCGTCGCCAAAATATGTAGTTAAGTCTGTCATGGCTCTTCCAATTGCGTGTAATCAATTGGATAGCTATTCCCGTCATGATCAAGAAAAGACGGCTTTTAAATTTGTCCAAAGTGGGCTTAATGTGTAATAAAGTCACATTTTTTTTAATGCATGCACTTTAGTAGCGTATCAATTAGTTACTGCATTAGGTACCCGACTGCTTTTAACACCCGTGTTATGAAACCAGCGCACATCAGATCTTCAGCAAAGAGCAAGCTGAAGTGACAGGATGAAATGCAAAGCAACAGCAGGAGCAACGAGACTGCACCTGATGGTTCCCCTTTCCCTTGCACACTGAAAACTTCTGCCTCAACTGTGGCCAGCGTGCAGAATTAAACAGAAGGCAGGACTTGAGCGCCATGCAGGTTGCAGGGCTACTGTATTTATCTAGCCAGCTAGTCACAAGGGTGGATCGCTCCAAATCAGCACAGCCCCTTACTACAGCCAATCAAGTTCAATTTATTTAATATACTGCAAATGTAAAACCAAAGGTAAATGTAAGTGGTTTACAATAAAAGTTTAAAATAAGTAAATCTGCAGTCAAACCTTGGTTTGCGAGCTTAATTTGTTTCAGAAGCATGCTTGTAATCCAAAGCACTCGTATATCAAAGCGAATTTCCCCAAAGGAAATAATGGAAACTCAGACGATTCGTTCCACAACCCCAAAACTTTAATACAAAATACTATGCATACTTGTATTGCAAGACCTCGTTCATTAAGAAGAGTCAGTACACTCTTGCATTGTCAGAGAGAAAAGAACCATCGGCTCACTTGTGGTGACGTGATGTGTGTATACTGTATTTACTCGTATTGCAAGACTTTGCTTGTATATCAAGTTAAAATTTAATCAAATGTTTTGCTTGTCTTGCATAACACTTGCAAACCAAGGTTTTACTGTAAAGATTAAATATCTGTTCTGGATATTAGGTGGGTTGGAATGGTGGGATTAGAGATTGATATTGAAAATTGTTTGAGCCTAATATTTGTTGTTTACATTTTTATTCTTTCTGTATTGCTAGATTTTGTATGTGCTGAATAAAAACGATTAAAGATATAATAAATAAATAGGGCAGGGAACAAAAAATAAACAAAACATAAAATACAATTAAAGGGTCTCAAAGTCCCTCCTCGAGGGCCACAATCCAGTTGAGTTTTCAGGATTTTCCCAATGAATATGCATGAGATCTATGTGCGTGCACTGCTTTCAGTACATATTCATTGGGGAAATCCTGAAAACCCGACTGGATTGAGGCCCTCAAGGAGGGACTTTGAGATCCCTGACACAGTATGAGGAAAGGAGGGAGTTGGTAGGTTACAATAAAACAAAAAAGGATGGGGAAAGGGAAGGAATGAACAATATGGTAAGGGGGGGGGAACCCTAAAATGTGTTCTGCCCACATTAGTTGAGATAAAACCAAAGATGGAAGTTTAGAGAAAGATTTCCTAGCCCTGTCCTGGAGGACCACCAGTCCAGTCGGGTTTTGGGGATAGCCCTGATGAATATTTGCATGCCCGTCACCTCCATTATATGCAAATTTCTCTCATGCATATTTATTAGGGCGATCCTGAAAACGAAGAGCACAAAGCCTTGAATTGCAAAAGAAGCGCGGCCCCTTTAAACAGCAGCCGGCAGGACCGGGTCGTACCAAGTGGCCAGGCGGAGGCGGGGGAGGCGTCCCGCGCACTTGTCGCTCCGGCTCTCCCTGCGCGCCAAAAAGAACCCCGGAGCCCCGCAGGCGTCTCTGCTGCGGGGCACGCGGCTCGCAAAGGGGGGGGGGGGGAGCCATGTGCCGAAACGAAGGCGAGCTCGTTGCGCGGAAGCGGGAGAGATCCCGCCCCCCCCGCTGAGGTGGGACGGGCCGAGCCGCCGTCCTCCGAGCTCGTCAAAACGGCGGCGGAGGCTCGGCCGCCTGGTGAGAAGCGGAGGGGATGGAGCCGGGGACCGGGCGGAGCGCCTCGCGAGGTGAGTTGCCGAAAGTTCGGCTGGGTTTCGGCCTGGCTCGGGCCGAACTTTTGTGTTTTTTTTTGTTCCCTGCTGATGGGATTCTCTCTTCTCCCACCTCTGAGCTTTTGTTCTTCTGTGCCAGCTTTTTCCCGGTTTCGATCCCCCTCCTCCGCTTCCAGGAACAGCAATTGCTCATCCCACCCCCCTTGATGCTGGCTCCGGCACCCCCCGCAGGAGCCGGAGTTTGCCCCGGTGGGTTCGAATGGCTGGTGCGGGGCTCCTTCTCGAGCTCTCGGGCTGATCTGGCCACCCCTGAAGCCCCGCAGATAGCTCGATGTAGCTCGGGGACTTTGCTATTAGTCACACTGACTCGATGAAAAGATATTCTAGCAGTTTAGTCACTGTATATATTGGATTTAGACTCTCATGCAGAATGATAGGACAAAGTACACTACTGGGTTTCAGAGAAGGATTGGATAAATTCCTGAAGGATAAGGGGATTGAGGGATACAGCATAGATAGAAGGACAAGGGGGATTAAATGATTTAGACCAGGGGTCTCAAAGTCCCTCCTTGAGGGCCGCAATCCAGTCATGTTTTTAGGATTTCCACAATGAATATGCATGAGATCTATTAGCATACAATGAAAGCAGTGCATGCAAAAAGATCTGCATATTCATTGGGGAAATCCTGAAAACCCGACTGGATTGCGGCCCTCAAGGAGGGACTTTGAGATCCCTGATTTAGACAAGGATCACCTTACAGATCATGGACCTGATGGGCCACCGTGGGAGTGGACTGCTGGGCGCGATGGACCTCTGGTCTGACCCAGCGGAGGCAACTTCTTATGTTCTTCTGATTCTTAATCCTTTTTTTTTTAGTGATTGTATAGACCACGGGTGTCAAAGCCCCTCTTCGAGGGCCGCAATCCAGTTGGGATTTCAGAATTTCCCCCAATGAATACGCATGAGATCTATTAGCATACAATGAAAGCAGTGCATGCAAAAAGATCTGCATATTCATTGGGGAAATCCTGAAAACCCGACTGGATTGCGGCCCTCGAGGAGGGACTACAGCTGTTGCAAACACTGCTGTCAAATTAATCTATGGTGCAAAAAAATTTGACCATGTCAGTTCTCTCCTCCACAAAAGCACATTGGCTACCCATCACTCATCGTCCTCACCTTTAAAACAAAAAACTCTAATCAACCAGCATTCATAAATAAACTTTTGATCCCATACTCATCGTCCAGGGCCCTCCAATCTAACAATCTAAACCTACTTTCCATACCGTCAATTCACGAACAGTTTAACGATACTACTCGTAAATCCATTTTTCGATTACTGCTTATTCCTCCCATTAGACCTTCGATTAGAGAATTCTTTTGAAAAATGTAAAACCCAAACTCAAAACTTTTCTCTTTAAAGAAGCCTTTACTCTTTAGTACCAGCTTCTGCTTTTCAAACCTCTAATTTCTGTGAAGCCCTGAAACATCAAACGCTTCTTCTGAAGCAATCCCCTTCCTAATGTTTTGCCACTCCACTTTTACCTTCCTTTTTTTTAAATTAATTTTACTTCAATGTATTTTAAAGAACTTCTCACTCCCCAACTTCCCTTTTGTTTCATGTACGTTAATGTGGGTTTGTCTAGTATTTTTCATATATGATAAAATATTGCTTTTATTTACCTATTTTAATTGTTTTCTACAATCTTTTTATATTGTACACCGTTTAGACACTTGTTTTGATAGACGGTATATCAAAAATAAACAAACTTGAACTTTGACACCCCTGGTATAGACACTTAAACATAAAACTGCATTAGTCTGCATTCTACTAAGCCACCAGACCTGCTTTACTTCAGTCCCCCACCCCCTTGATTTTGGAGGGGGGTGTCTGGGTGTCAATTTCATATTGTTTCAATGTGCACAAAGGCCACACCGTTTTCAACCCCTTTGTACCAAATGAGATCTCGCATAAGTTTTTCCCTTGCCATCTTCAGTTACAAAAGCCACTTTCCAGCTTGGGACTACCTTGTAGAAGTGGGTGTGGAATTTGTGTGCTTTCCTGCACTCTGACCTATATATGCTTCTAGGAGTGCCTCGTCCAGGTATAAAGCCTGTTTATTACATTAGGGACTTCTATTCTGCCTATACCTTGCAGTTCAAGGCGGATTACAAAAGAGCTAACTGGACATTTCCAGTGAAGTTACAACAGTTTTGTTTTTTTTGGTTACAAGGGAGGAGAGGTACCTGGATTAATTCCGGAAGAACTTGCAAATTGGATATTAAATTGACTGTACGTTACTGTGTGATATAACAAATAGATTACAGTTAGAGTACAAATAAGATTACGTTACATTTCAGGGATCTGAATACTTGGTTGGTGTTTTGGGGGAGGAAGAGATTATTTAAGTGGAGGTTTTGGGGGAGAATTTATCTAGGAGGAGGGGGAAGGGTTGGGTTAAGATATCTGGATAAATTTTTTGAAAAGTAGGGTTTTGATTTCTTTTTGAAAAGTTTTGAAGTCGCCCATTGCCGTCAACAGGTTGGAGATGGAGTGGTTAAGTTTTGCTGCTTGCGTCGCCAGAAGGTTATCAAACATCTTTTTGCGCTGAGTGCCCTTGAGTGGAGGGAAGGCAAAAGGGTTCGGAGTTCTTCTTTGTCTTGAGGTGAGGATTTGGTTTAGGCGGTTGTTTAGATAGGGGGGGGCGGAGCCGTTTAATGCTTTGAATAATAGACAGTAGAATTTGAATTGAATTTGTGCTTGCATAGGTAGCCAGTGAGAGTCTAGGAAGGCAGTTGTAATATGATCATATTTTCTCAGGGAGTAGATAAGTCTGAGGGCAGTGTTTTGTATAGTCTGAAGTTGTTTTATCATGTTGGTAGGACAAGGTAATAATAATAATAATAATAACTTTATTTTTCTATACCGCCATAGTCAGGCGACTTCTAGGCGGTTTACATTATAAGAAGGCTGGACATTCAGCGAATAGCAAAAATCTTAATACAATACGATATCATAGATCCACTTACAATACAATACTGTGAATCTAAATACAATAACATATAATACAGTCTAAATACAATAGTATATAATACAGTGAGTCTAAATACAATAACATATAAAAGTCTAAATATAATACCGTACAAGGAGTCTTAATGCAGTACGATAGTCTAAATGGGAAACTTACGTGTTAAATTGGAGAACTATGGGCAAAAAGTATCTGAGAGATTTAGGACCTCCATAAGTTGGAGTTCTAAGGGTAGAGGAGATCAAAAAAAGAGGGGCTTCTTGAGAGAGAGAAGGGCGTTTGTTGGGGAGGGGAGTCTTAGTGGGGGAGGGGACTGTTTTAGTCAATGAATTTTGCGAATAGGGCGGTTTTGATCGATTTGCGGAATGCATTATAAGTCGTATTGGGTTCGTTTATGTGGTTTTTCAGCCAGGTTTGCTGTCTGTTCGCTTGGAACTTAAAGGTTCTGTCCAAGAAGGATTTGTATCTGCAGCCTGTAATCTTTGGGTAAGCAAAGATGTTTTTGTTTCTGGTCGTTCTAGTGGGGTTGTGTAGGCTGAAGTGAGTTTGTAGGTATGAAGGCGCTAGTCCCCAGGCTTGCTTGAAACAGGTGCAAGCAAATTTGAAAAGAATTCGCACTTCTATTGGAAGCCAATGCAGCTTTTTATAGTAGGGGCTGATGTGGTCGTTTTTTCTTAGTCCGAAAATTAGGCGGACGGCGGTGTTTTGTATTAATCTCAGTTTTTTTATTGTCTTTTGTGGGATGCCCAGGTAGATGATATTGCAGTAGTCGAGGAGGGATAGGGTCAGTGTCTGTACCAGCAACCTGAATGATGTAGGGTCGAAGTATTTTTTTATGGTTCTTAGTTTCCATAGCGTGTAAAAGCATTTTTTCACTAGTGAATTTGTGTGGTCGGTCATAGTTAGGTGAGTGTCAAGAGTGATACCCAGTATTTTTATGTTTTTGGAAATTGGGTGTTCGTGGTTGTTTATTTTTATCGATGTTCTCGTAATAGTGTCATTAGGACTAGCCAGGAAGACTTTTGTTTTTTCTGCGTTTAGTTTTAGTTTGAAATTAGTGGTCAATTTATCGATTTCGGTCATTGTGATTGAGAGGTTATCTACAATTTCTTTTGTGATGTCGTTTAAGGGTATAAGGATGGATATGTCGTCCGCGTAAATGTAGTGTATTAAATTTAGTTTTTGTAGTAGGTGACCTAGGGAGGCGATATAGATATTAAAAAGAGTGGGTGATAGGGGGGAACCTTGAGGCACGCCTGATGGGTTTTTCCATGGTTTGGAGAAGTTTCCATTGCTGATTACCCGGTAGGATCTGTTTGTTAGGAATTCTTGGAACCATTTCTTTGCCTTTCCTGTAATTCCCATTGCTTCAAGGCACCGTAGCATGATTTCGTGATCTACCAGGTCGAACGCGCTGCTGAGATCTAATTGTAGGATCAGTGCGCTTTTGCCTTTGCTAAAGAGATCGTAAAGGTGATTCAGTAAGGAGGCTAGGACAGTTTCTGTGTTGTATCCTTTTCTGAATCCTGATTGGTGTTCGCTAAGGAGGTTAAATTTGTCCAGGTAGTTGACTAGTTGGAGGTAGATAGAGGGAATTGCAATAGTCCAGTAGACCTAAGACTAGGGATTGGATTTATCTGCAAAATTGTCCCCATGTACTGCCTTGCCTATTAATATAAAAATCATTGCCTTGGTTTAATTTTAACCTTAGCTTGGAATGCCAGATTCTGCATATTGTTGGCTAAAAATGGCAGCCACAGACTATTTTTGCACTGGTTTTGTGTCACAACACTTCACTGTGCTTTGTTTGGGTTTAGTTAGTCTCCTTTGCAGACCCCTGTACCTGGGTGAGTTCTTTAGAACATAAGAATTGCTATACTGGGACAGACCGAAGGTCCATCAAGCCAGTATCCTGTTTCCAACAGTGGCCAACCCAGGCCCCAAGTACCTACCTAGATCCCAAGTAGCAAAACAGATTCTATGCTGCTTATCCTAGGAATAAGCAGTGGATTTCCCCAAGCCTACAGCCTATGGACCTCTCTTTTAGGAAATTATCCAAACTTTTTTTTTAAACCCCGCTAAGTTAACTGATTTCACCACATTCTATGGCAGTGAATTCCAGAGTTCAATCACACGTTGTGTGAAGAAATATTTTCTCTGGTTTGTTTTAAATTTACTACTTAGTACTGTAGTTTCATTGCATGCCTCCCCTGTCCTAGTATTTTTGGAAAGAGTGAACAAGCGATTCACATCTACCCTTTCCACTCCACTCATTATTTTATACACCTCTCTTCAATTATTCTGAAAACATTAGAAAACTTGGCTTTTTGCAAAATCATAAACTTCCCTTTATATTACCCCTGTTCCTACTGTATTTATTATTATTTATTTATTTTTTTTGCAAACCATGCCGAGCTCTATTTTTATAGAGAAGATGCGGTATATAAGCCTAAAGTTTAGTTTAAATCTCCCCGAGCCATCGCCGCTTTAGCCTCTCCTCATAGGGAAGTCATCCCATCCCTTTTATCATTTTTGTCACCCTTCTCTGTACCTTTTCTAATTCCGCTATATCTTTTCTGTGATACGGCAACCAGAACACACAGTATTCGAGGTGCGGTCATTCCATAGAGCGATACAAGGACATTATAACATTTTCATCTTTGTCTTCTATTCATTTCCTAATAATTCCTAACTTTCTATTTGCTTTCTTAGCAGTCGTCGCACATTGAGCTGAGGGTTTCAACGTATCCTCAACAATGACACCTAGATCCTTTTCCTGGGCAGTGACTCCTAACGCAGAACCCAGCATCATATAGCTATAGTTTGGGTTCCTCTTTCCTACATGCATCACTTTGCACTTGCTCACATTAAACGTCATCTGCCATTTTGACGCCCAGTTTTCCAGTCTCACAAGGTCCTCTTGCAATTTTTCACAATCCTCTTGCGATTTAACAACTTTGTGTCATCAGCAAATTTAATTCTCTCGCAAGTTATTCCCATTTCTAGATCATTGATAAATATGTTAAAAAGCAGCGGTCCCAGCACAGACCCCTGGGGAACCCCACTATTTACCCTTCTCCATTGAGAATATTGGCCATTTCTTGCCTGAAGAGGGTACTTTTAATAATTGCAAGCACTTGCAAAGTTTTCATTTGCAAATTTGGTTGGGTTTTCAAGGCAAAATTATCCCAGGCAAACATGTATTTTCTTTTACACCCACTTCCTGGTAGGAATAATATGCACATGTACTCTTTAAAAATGATTGACTTTGTACCCGGGACACTTGAGAGTCTTGTTTAAGGGCACTGAGACTGCCAGTGGGAGAAGTGGAATTCCAGCCCTGTCTTTCCTCCTCCTTGGCCGCCTACTTCTTTAATTGCTAGGCAGCTATTCTTTTGCTCTGTATATCCTCCGTGGCGTGAGGGAGTTGTCGCACAACATGGTTATGATGTGATCTTAGTGAAAAGTATAATTTTATAGATTACTTTCTTTTAAAGAATTTAGAAAGGTATTGCACAAGACCTCAAACTCCTTTTGAATTGTTGAAACTTGTAGATGGAGGAAGCACCAGGAGTGGAGTGCAAAGCATTGGTGAACTTGTTCTGGAGCCAGCTGCTCACATTATCAGTTGACCAAAAAGATGCCAGTCTCCAGTTTATTTAATCTTTGATACACCGTTTATCAAAAACATACCTAAATGGTTTACAATTATCAAAGTATTGTTAAAATGAAATAAAATAAAAACTTTAAAGTAAAAAAAAATGGAGGGGAGGGGGTGACAAAGCAAATAGACTTACTGGAATAAAAAGGAAAAGTGGGGGGATGGTAAGAGCTTAAATACAATGGCAAAAATAAAATGCGGAAAGGGAGGGCATTGGCACACTAGGTTAGGAGTTGCTTTGAAAGAAGCGTTTTAATTCGGTGCTGCTGATTACAAGGATGCGCACGGAGAATAGAGGAATGTTTTTAAATTACTTGAATTTTCCAAGGGATGTTTCTTGTCTGAGATCTGACGGAAGGTTTTTCCATAACGTGGGAGCAGTGACTGAAAAAATGGTTTTACGGGTAGAATCAAGAAATAGTTCACAAATGGGAGGAACAGAGAATAGGTTTTGGGTAGTGGAACGCAGATTCAGTAAGACGTATTATATTCTGTTACTGGCTTGTAAAGTTCCAGTGCAGATGAAAATTAGAAGAGGCTGGTCAATTCCAGGAGCATAATGGAGGCGTTTCCAGCCTTTGGGTTCTCAGGATACCCACATGGAGGTTGTGCATGAAAGCTTCTCTCATTCATATTGGATGTGGGTATCCTGAAAACCTGACTGGCTGGGCTGAGAACCCCTGGCACAATACAAGTGAAATGTCTTATGATATCTAAATTTTGTATATGTCTTTAGCTTCTTTCTAAAATTTAATTGTTCTCATACGGCATAAATTCGTTAGGTAAATTATTTCGACATTATACCACTTGATATGACAATAGTCACTGAAATACCCTTTTGCAGAAGGAAAATGTAGAGTAGTACAATTGCTTTTGTGCAGGGTTATATCCTGAAGAGAGACTCTTAGTAATAGAATCACGTAAATGGGCGCAGATCCTGACAAAACTCTAAATCATGGAGCATAATTTAAACTGAACTCGTGCCTGGACCAGAAGCCAACAATAGGATCTAAGAGGAGCAGCCCTGTCAAATGTTTTTGCTTTACATAGTAGCCTGGCAGCTGTATTCTGAACCGTTTGAAGTATATTGAAAAAGTCCAAGGAAAGCAAATTACAGTAATCCAGCTGTGACGTTATTATTGCTCGCACCACTGTGCCAATCTGGTCAGGAAAGAAAATCTTTCTAATGGGTCTAAGCTGTTTCAGCAGAAAGAACATTTTTGTTTAAGGTCTGAACCTGATTTTTCCTAGTTAATTTGCAGTCTAATAACACCCAACTCTCAGAATCAGTTCTACTTAAATAACTGATCCTGTTTAGTTATTGTCATAACAACATAAGAATTGCCACTGCTGGGTCAGACCAGTGGTCCATCGTACCCTACAGCCCTTAGGTCAAAGACTGAGACTAGGCTTACCTGCATACGTTCTGGTTCAGCAGGAACTTGTCTAACTTTGTCTTGAATCCCTTTATGGTGTTTTCCCCTATAACAACCTCCGGAAGAGTGTTCCAGTTTTCTACCACTCTCTGGGTGAAGAAGAATTTCCTTACGTTTGTACGGAATCTATCCCCTTTCAACTTTAGAGAGTGCCCTCTCGTTCTCTCTACCTTGGAGAGGGTGAGCAACCTGTCTTTATCTACTAAGTCTATTCCCTTCATTATCTTGAATGTTTCCATCATGTCCCCTCTGTCTCCTCTTTTCAAGGGAGAAGAGGCCCAGTTTCTCTAATCTCTCGCTATACGGCAACTCCTCCAGCCCCTTAACCATTTTAGTCGCTCTTCTCTGGACCCTTTCGAGTAGTACTGTGTCCTTCTTCAAGTACGGCGACCAGTGCTGGATGCAGTATTCCAGGTGGGGGCATACCATCTCTATCATAGCTCCCTTCAACCGCCTTTTCTCCAAAGTATACATATTGAGATCTTTAAGTCTGTCCCTATACACCTTATGATGAAGACCACGTACCATTTTAGTAGCCTTCCTCTGTACCGACTCCATCCTGATTATATCTTTTTGAAAGTGCGGCCTCCAGAATTGTACACAATATTCTTAATGAGGTCTCAAAGAAGTCTTTTACAGAGGCATCAATACCTCCTTTTTCCTACTGGCCATACCTCTCCCTATGCAACCTAGCATCCTTCTAGATTTCGCCGTCACCTTTTCAACCTGTTTGACCACCTTAAGATCATCACATTCAATCACACCCAAGTCCCGCTCTTCTGTCGTGCACATAAGTTCTTCACCCCCTAAACTTTTTTGCAGCCTAAATGCATAACCTTGCATTTCTTAGAATTAAATTTTAGCTGCCAAATTTCAGACCATTCATAAAGCTTCGCCAGGTCTTTCTTCATGTTATTCACAGCATCCGGGGTGTCTACTCTATTACAGGATTTTGTATCATCTACGAAGAACTGATTTGGGGGATGTGAAAAAGAGAATATAAGGGACAAAGCACATCGCCTGCTCAGACTCTTGTCCTCGGAAGCTTATGCTGCCATGAATCCGACAGTCCATAAAACTCCCTCAGTCTCACTCTTTGAATTACTTTTGTGCTGCCTGGGAACAAGGTATAATCGCTTTACTTTGGTGCTGCTTTTAGCTTACTTACACATTTTATTAATAACAGCCGGAAAAATAGTCTGGAAATTCTGCAGGAGAGGAATGGCTGGAAGCTAGTTCAAACTTGTTCATCTTGCAGGCTTTTCTGTGATTTAATAATAGTTTTTAAAAGCTGAAATGCCAGTGTGAAACACATCGGCACCTGCTGAGGATTTCCCTTTCTAGGAAAAGGATATCAATAACACAACTATATAATTTTATATAAAAATACGGCATTTAATTTACCGGCTTCGAGAAATTACAAGTGGTCTTATTTCGCTTTAATGTGTAACTGGGAAACTGTAGAGGACAGACATGTTACTGTCTAGCTTTTGTGTCCCTCCCTGTGTGGCCTGGCCTTTGGCAGATGCCATTCCCTCATTGTTGGGACCTTTTGGGGGAGGGGAAGCTGTAGCGAGAGAGGCTTTCTGGAACAGTCACCCTAAATGCTGTGCGTAATCCCTTGGGCTCAGATTCAAAAGATTGGCCACCTGCACAGCTTCCCCACACAGAAGAGCGATGGCAAATTATAGTAGATAGATCAAACACCATATAAATAATTTAAATAAATGGGCCATTTAGTCTCTGTGGAATTAAAGCAAACAAACAAACAAAAAAAACCCCGTAAAATCTTAAACTGCATTAACATCATGGTACCGTCCAGTCTGCTCAGTTCAGATTTGTCAAGTTCTGG
Source organism: Geotrypetes seraphini (assembly GCF_902459505.1). Taxonomy (NCBI): domain Eukaryota; kingdom Metazoa; phylum Chordata; class Amphibia; order Gymnophiona; family Dermophiidae; genus Geotrypetes; species Geotrypetes seraphini. Next base: position 45,946,256 of record NC_047100.1, read on the forward strand.
GATATCTGATTAGAAATTTCTAAGTGGGGCCTGGGACTAGCTCAAGTCATCTTTTTAGCGTCTCATTCCAAGCATTCCCAAAAATTTATCGATGGTCTTGTCTTGAAGCAGTTTGGTTTGGTTTAAGACGTAAACCTCTTTTCCAAATCGGTGTACAAGCTGAGATTGTTAATACCCAGTAAAACGCTACTAGTCGTACCATTGTGGTTATAACCACTGTTTATTAGATCAAAGAATTTCTGGTGATTCGGCACTAGTGGCCAGTTTGAATTGGGTCCTTGATCCAGTCCCGGAAACATCCTGTTCTTTTTCCCATCCCCCTCTTAGTTCAGTTCAAAAGCTCTGCCCCCTGCTGAGGTGGAGATTGTATGTTTCAACTAGAAGTCCTTCATGTCACTCTGAGAATTTTAATGAGGGTGATGCCCTTGTAATGTTGTATAGCACTTCCACCCATTTCCTTCCATCTCTTTTGTCCCCTTCCCCCTCCCCCCCCTTGCAGAGCATTGGGTAAGCAACCAAAGCTTGGATTCAGTATTCAGTGAGGTTGGAACAAGGGAGGAGAGGGAAAAATATGGAGTTTAAAAAAAACAAATCTGCTCTCTAGTATCTCCTGTCGGACCCTGATTTACGATAAAACTCTCCTGCTAAGAGATTAAGGGGGAAAGGGAATGAGACTTGTATACTGCTTTTTGCGATTACACATTCAAAGTGATTTACATATATGCAGGTACTTATTTTGTACCAGGGACAATGGAGGATTAAGTAACTTGCTCATGGTCACAAGCTCAAACTTGCCCATCTGTCAGTTCCCAACATCATATAATCAAATCTTTTCACCGTGAAAAAAAAAATAAAAATTAATCTTGCTTTTCTCTCCATTTTACTCTTCTGGCTTTTCTTTCTTTCTTTCTCATCCCTTTCTCTGTCTGACATTGTTTTTGAGGCCCTCACTTATCTTTCCCCCCTGACACATTTATCCCTTAGACCTCTTTAGTCCAACTCCCATCCCTACCTGCAGTTTTTCTTTCTTCTCAACTGCTCCCTCCCTCCCTCCCTAATTTCCCAGCATGGGAATGCAGTTGAGTAGCTGCTCCGGCCCCCTAGTCTCCTACCTCGAGAAGCTGTTCGGAAGGGCTGAGGTCTTGGACACTGAGATGGAGCGGCAGAAGCAGCTTCTCACATCTTGTTCCTCATACAAAATTTTGTTCAGAATCTTCCACGGTTATATTAGCCACTGCCATCTCCTGCAGCAGACATCTCCCCAGTCACTGAAGTGATAAATATTTTTGACTAAGTATCTTCAACTCTTCTGTCTGTGGATGTGCCGTGTGTCCTTTCCAAGATCACTCATGCTGCTGCTTTCCTGTTTGCCTGGCTTGATCTTATAACAGGTTTGGAATGAGTATCTCCAGTGGCTGTTAAACTATTTGATTGGCACCATGAAAGGGAGTGGGGTCTACCTTCCACTTCAGTAGTTGATCAATGGACAGGATTAAAATCCCTATAAAGAAGAGGTTCATTTTCTACTACTACTAATCACTTATATAGCGTTGAAAGGCATATACCAGTGGTTCCCAAACCCTGTCCTGGGGGACCCCCAGCCAGTCGGGTTTTCAAGATATCCCTAATGAATATGCATGAGAGAGATTTGCATACCTGTCACTTCCATTATATGCAAATCTCTCTCATGCATATTCATTAGGGATATCTTGAAAACCCGACTGGCTGGAGGTCCCCCAGGACAGGGTTTGGGAACCACTGGAGTATACAGTGCTGTACATTTTGACATTTATAGACTGTCCCTGCTCTGAAGAGCTTACAATTTAACTTGGACAGACATGACATATAAGGTTGGGAATGTAGAACCCAAGGTGAGAGGAATTAGGAGTCAAAAGCATTTTCAAAGTGGTGGGCTTTGAACACTGCCTGAGATGGAGCCTGCGGCAGGGATTTGGGCAGCTTGTTCCAAGCATACTCGTATGGTGCAGCAGTGCAGAAAGGATGGAGTCTGGACTCTGGAGCTGGCAGTTGAAGAGAAGGGCACAGATAGGAGGGACTTAGCAGCTGAGAGGAGCTCATGGGGGGGAGGGATCATAGTGGGAGGTAAGTGAAGAGAGATAGTGAGGGGCAGCTGAGAGAGGAGCTCATTGGGGGGGGAGGGATCATAGTGGGAAAAGTGAAGAGAGATAGTGAGGGGCAGCTGAGTGAGTGCATTTGTAGGTCAGTATGAGGAGTTTGAATTGTATTCAGAAACAGATGGGAAGCCAATGAAGTGACTTTAGGAGGGGGATAACGTGAGTAAAGCGGCTCTCCTGGAATATAAGCCATTCAGCTGAATTCTGGATGGATTGGAGGGTAGCGAGATGGATAAGCGGAAGACCTGAGAGTAGCGAGTTGCAGTAGTCTTAAGTGCGATGTGATGAGGACATGGATAAGTGTTTTGGTAGTGTGCTCAGAGAGGAAGGGTTGGATTTTGGCAGTTTCCTTTTCTGTACTTCCATATAACACTGTTTTGCCTTGTAACATTATATAAAAGTATGTTTGATTCAGGAAATCACTACATAAAAAGTGGTTAAACTTAAAACAAAACATACATAATGTATAATAAAGAATAAAGCCTCCAGCTGTCTTCCCCAGTACCTCCTTCCCAAAACCTACTCCTCAAAGCCAACCCCCAAAGCCTTCTACCACAGCCAAATGCCACCCCTGCTAGGCTTGTTGCAATACACAGACAGGTCTTCAGACTTACGAGGGGATGCTGAGAAGTTTTCAACCCAACCTACCAACTTCCTAAATTCTGAGCGTTATTTTGCCACTGGAGCTGCAAAAAGTCTTTTATCTGATTTCGTTTGCAGAAACTTTCAGATCATTGAACCATATCTATGTCATTCTCTTCTTGGTTGGCTGGAGAACTTTTCAGCACCCACTCATATTTATGAAATAACCTGTAACCCACAACTATACCCTTGGATGACCTTGGCGAGGCACCCTATATTATGGGGGTCACTACAAAAGAACCCCCCCCCCTTTTAGGCAATTTCGGAACTACTTTGATAATAGCTTTCCATCCTGTCTTGATCATAGCAGGTTTCTCGGCATATATAACGTGATCCTGGTCTGCAAACATGATCCTCCCCTGACCCAGCTTAACACAAGGCAAAGCGTAAAATATAACTTGGATGTTAACCAGGAACCAGTGCAAAGTTTTCACAATGGGAAAGCAGATGACTATCTGTGGCATTGTGTATTGCTTGAAAATAAACAACGTCTTTGGGGAAACTCGCATGTAACATGAGGTACATATGTTATGTAATTGGGTATGATATACTGACTCTAATATTATATATTGTTTTGTGTAGCTTTGATATTGTGCTTCTATTATGTATGTTTACAGCAGGCTATAAATTTAAAAAAACATAATATAGTACATTACAATAATCTGGCTTTGCAGGACCACTGTTTACATTAAGAATTTTTAATCCAGTAATAGATGATGCTTACGTCCATTTTCACATTTAAAGAATATTGTTTCTACCATTTGATAACCTGCTAGCTAGGCCTTTACTTTATCGTCTGAAGCAGAGATCCCAAAATGGAAGCTTAAGCATAGGCCTTAAGTCCAAAGGATCCTCACTTCCTACACATTTCTGTTTTCTGAAGGTTCAAGAGTAAGTTTTATTACTCAATTACCGATCCAAAATTGATGAACAATAAAGTTTTTGGGGTTTTTTTGGTTGTGTTTAAAGCTGGAAACCTGGCACTTGCCTCTTGCTTAGACCCTGGATCTAGTTTAAATGTAATAACTAATTTACTTCTGGATTTCATTTGACTTCTCCAAAGGACCTGACAAGGTGGTATAACTTTCTGGACTTTTTCCACAGATCCTGATCTCTGAGCTGCAGTTTCCTTGTGCTAGAGCTGACCTCAGTGGACTGGAGAATGCGCAAAGATCCCACCCTGGTACTGCCATGGCTCCTGTGTATTACCCTCGCAAGTGCCCAGAGGGGGGATGAAAAGCCTACCTTCCGGCCCGTGTTCACACGCAGACCCTTCCTGGTAGCTTGGAATGCGCCCACCCAGGATTGCCAGCCTCGCTTTGGGGTCCAGCTTGACTTCAGCCTCTTCGATCTGTATGCATCCCCTAATGAGGGTTTTGTGGACCAGAACCTAACCATATTTTACAAGGAGCGTTTGGGACTGTATCCGTATTACCAGGATCAGGTGGCAGTGAATGGGGGGGTCCCGCAAAATAGCAGTCTGTTGGAACATCTGGATCGACTGCAGGAAGGCATTGACAAGTATATCCGTTCCTTGCACAAGGATGGGCTGGCAGTTATCGACTGGGAGGAGTGGCGGCCCATCTGGGTACGCAACTGGCAGAGCAAAGATATTTATCGCAATGCTTCCCGCCTGCTGGTGGCGGCAAAGCACCCAAACTGGTCCGAGGAAGAGGTGGGCAAGCAGGCACTGTTTGAATTTGAAGCCTCGGCCCGCGACTTCATGGTCCAGACTCTGCAGCATGCCAAAAACTTTCGTCCCCGACAGCTGTGGGGCTACTACCTCTTCCCAGACTGCTACAATCATGACTACATTAAGAATCCCGACACCTACATAGGCCACTGCCCAGATGTGGAGGAGAGCCGCAATGACCAGCTGGCGTGGCTGTGGAAGGAGAGCACGGCCCTTTACCCTTCTATCTATCTGGACAAAATGCTGGCCTCTTCTGAGAATGGACGCAAGTTTGTGCGTTCCCGTGTGAAGGAAGCCATGCGCATAGCTAACAAGCACCACGAGGGCTACTCGTTGCCTGTGTTTGTGTACACACGGCCTACCTACAGCCGCAAGCTTGAGTTGCTGAGTGAGGTAAGATGCCCTTCCCCTATCTCTTTAAATTGCTGGGAGCTGTACAGCAGAGGGTGCTGAAGGACCTGAGTTCTGGAGGGAGACTGTCATTCCTGGTTCCCCCGTACCCCTACTCACCTCCTTAAGTGGGCTCGGGTAACTATTGGATCTCTTGTACTTGCAAGACTGCAAGAGAGGTCTCCTCTAAGACCGAACCCCTCAGCTTCTCCACCAGCAGGGGACAGCATCTGTTACTTTCCTTCCCACCCTTTGCCCCACTAGTTAGAAAATTTAACCTGTCTCCTGTATCACAGTGATAGATCACTAATAGTGACCCAATGATAATGGTGCTATTCTCCTTCCATTTTGACATATGTGAATTTGACCAAACTGCATCCAAAAGAGGTATTGAAGCCTGACCACCTTGGTTCAGTAGCAGCACTGGACCTGGATTCAGTTGCTGAACTTGACCTGTACACTTGAGTTTCAGGGACTGGGGCTGCTTTGTAGCAATCTTCCTAGTCACTGGGAGGGAGCCTCAGTAGTCAACAGAACAGCCCCTCGCTAGGTGTGTGACAGCAGTACACATGCGTTGGCTTAGTTGCTGTGACTGTGGCCAGTGGGGGTGGGGTTAAAAATGGGGGCATACATCTACCCACCCAGGTAGCTGTGTCTGGAAAAGAGACGGCTGAGGGGAGATATGATTGAAGTCTACAAAATCCTGAGTGGCGTAGAACGGGTCAAAAAGTACAGACTAGGGGACACTCAATGAAGTTACAGGGACATACTTTTAAAACCAATAGGAGGAAATTTTTGTTCACTCAGAGAATAGTTAAGTTCTGGAATGCATTGCCAGAGGTTATGGTAAGAGCGGATAGCATAGCTGGTTTTAAGAAAGGTTTGGACAATTTCCTGGAAGAAAAGTCCATAGTCTGTTATTGAGAAAGACATGGGGAAGCCACTGCTTGCCCTGAATCGGTAGGATGGAATATTGCTACTCCTTGGGTTTTGGCCAGGTACTAATGACCTGGATTGGCCACCGTGAAAACGGGCTACTGGGCTTGGTCTGACCCAGTACGGCTGTTCTTATGAAACCCTAGAATTATAACCCTAGTAAAAGCTGACTCTGAGTAGGAAAAACATTCCAGACCAAAAAAAAAATGACAATGTAGGATTCAGCTTAGAAACTGGGTCATTGGCAGCTGTACAGTAAGCCCAGCACAAAAGGGGAGATAGAGTTCGGGCCATGTTAGGCTTGTATAAGTATCAGTCGGAGGAGTGTGATAAAAACAAATCTTTCTAAACTGCAGCTGCACAGAAATAGTACATGGCAATTGAAGTCCTTTGTTTTCACACCTGATTTTGTTAGGTGCCCCCCCCCCCCACCTGTTTTCAAGTTCATATCTATCTGATGTATGACTTGCAGCCCCATTGCCACCCCTGATCCAGATTCCTTTCTACAATAAATGGGAAAGCGATTGGGATTTGTAAAACTACTAAAAGGCAGTAGCCACATTCAAAGCTGTTTACATACAGGTATTTCAAGCATTTCCCCTGCTACAGATGGATCTATACCTGTGGTCTCAAACACGCGGCCCAGGGGCCACATGCGGCCCGCCAGGTACTATTTTGAGGCCCTCGGTATGTTTATCATAATCACAAAAGTAAAATAAAACCGTTTCTTGATCATATGTCTCTTTAGCTATAAATGACAATATTATTATTAAGACTTAGCCAAAAGGAAAGATTTATAAACTATAAAGAGTTTGACCTCATGCAACATTATCATTTCTTTAATAAGACATTAACTATTTTTTTTTTCTGAGGCCCTCCAAGCACCTACAAATCCAAAATGTGGCCCTGCAAAGGGTTTGAGTTTGAGATCACTGATCTATACTGTAGCCACTGAGGCCAGGATTATAAAAACAAAAGCGTTAAAAAGCGACGGTCTGCTAACGCAGCCGTTCTGCTAACTAATTTAAAAAAGTGAGTCATTCTCCAAACAACACTCATGTACATGAAGTTGACGGAGATAGGGGGGGTCGCAGCCGCTGCAGGGGGGGTTGTTTGTGGTGGGAGAGTGGGCATCTCTGCTGCTGCGGGGGGTGGGAGGGGTTGTTTGTGGCGAGAGAGAATCGGCATCTCTCCTGCTTCAAGGGGGGGTCACAGCTGCTGTGGAGTGGGGGGGTTGTTTGTGGCAGGAGACAGTGGGCATCGCTGTTGCTGCGGGGGGGAGGGGGTGTTTGTGGCAGGAGAGAGTAGGGCATTTCTTCCGCTGCAGGGGAGGGGTGTTGTGATGTAAGGTGGGAGAATGAGCATCTCTCCCGCTGCATCGCAACACGGTCATGCCTGTACCTGAACCCCTGGACCAGTCACTTATTTTTGTCACCAAAAACTGACGCCACTTTTAGAAAATGGCTCGGCATTTTTTTAAGAATCCACCGGAGGTCTCATTTCAATGTTGAAGAACCCATTTGCATGTCATTGTTGGAGACTGCTAGAAAGCTCGCTAAAGACGGAGATAATTTTGATAATCCGCCGCTAAAATGCGTGCAGACTAACCTGTCAGTAACAGTTTAGCGACAACTTAAAGTTTTGAGAATCTGGGTCTGAGACAGCAAAGTTCTGGGAGTGTGAGGACCCCCTGGGGGAATGGGGCACCACTGTATTCCCTGCATCTCATATATTGTTTTGACACTCACTGGCAGTTAATTTTTGTAGAGGGGTTTTTTTGGTTTTGTTTTTTTTTAATTCCTTCCATCCCAATGGAAGTTGGACAGACAATTTGACCTGATTATGCATAATTATTTCCATTTATCTGTCTAAGGGCAAAATAAATCTTTGAAAATAACAGAATGAGATGAAATTTGACCTGTGACAAAAACTGGCCAAGTAGATACATTGAGTTAAAAAATGGTCCAAATTGAACTGAGGACTTGCAGAGGAATAAGCCTCCCTTTCTCTAAAAAAATGGCCCAATAGATTTGCTGAAGGAGGAGTTCAAACTTTTATACAGTGAAATACAAGCAGTTAGGGAATTCTTCATATCAAAGTGCTTCATGCCTTCATACCTGTTCTCTGCTGTCCTAACCCATCAATCTGACTCATCTCCTAAATTAGCTTCCCCCCCCCCTAAAAAAATAAAACCTACCACCTCAAAAACACTTTTGATGATCAGGGCAATCTTCCCACAATTGCCAGATTCCCCTCACCCCAAAACTGCCATCTTCAAGGTGCCTTTACTCCCAGTACCCACCCACCCCCAAATATCCACTCACACAAACTGTTTCTAGTTCTAAAAACAGCCCCCTCTCCCCTCCCACCCATCCATGGACACAACACAGTCAAAGCAACTGCTCTCTCAGCACCTGGCGTTCGGTATCCAGAGTGCTTATAGCAAGACGCAGCAGAATTCCTAATTATCCTTGGAGTAACATCTCCACATGAGTTAATATTGCACACACTGTACAGGAAGGAACTTCATTTCTGTGCCAGGGTCTTTTGGAGATAATCTCTCAGATTCATTGCCATTGCTGTAGCCTTTTATTCCTGGTGAAAGACTAATTTGAAACAGTGTATTCTGGCCTGTTCTCAACGACTTGGAGCTGAAAATGCCATGCAGGCACTATTCCATTTCTTGGTCATGTTAGGACATGGTACCGGTGAATTAACGTGTTGCAAGGTCTCCCACCTTTAGATTTGTCTCTCGTGCTCAGTGGAGTAGCCTAGTGGTTGGAGCTGCTGCCTCAGCACCCTGAGGTTTCAGGTTCAATCACCAGCCTCTCCTTGTGACTCTGGGTAAGTCACTTAACCCTTCATTGCCCCAAGTACAAAATAAGTACCTGTATATGTATAATACGTAAACCACTTTGATTGTAAGCATAGAAAAGCAGTATATCAAGTCCCCTTCTCCTTTCCTTCTTAAAGACCATTTGCCAAACAAATGTCTGATGTAACTGGACTTTATATGGATGGGCAAATAAGTGATGTGAAGACTAAAGGATGGTCAGGGAGCCAGCCCTTGATGTTCTTCCTAAGGACAAAGTTATCACTTTAAATGATATTTGGCCAATTGTTAATAGAATTGAGTCTTCTCTCCAAAGCACAGTTTTGAAATTGTGTCAGTTTTCCTCAGATGTAATAGTTAACATGAATGAGCATGATAATTAAATAGTAGAGTTGGGAGATAAATTGGATAAATCTGTGACTAACTTACAAAGTACTGCTCTATCTAACATTAAAGAGAGTGTGTTTCATGCAAAAATAGAAAAAAATGGAGAACTATATTAGTTAGGAATCTTCCTAACTTTCCCGATTACGCATTTCCTTTCTCCTTTGGAGCTAGTAAGAATTTACATGAGGGAGATTTTGCAATATTCTGAGGTGGATCATTTTCAACATGATAACCTCTTATGTTCCGAAGGCCTCTAGGGAGGAGGGAGCGGAAGGGGAAATTGATAAATTAGTCTCCCCAGATAGTTTGGATCGTTCTCAGCTTCTACAATAACAAAACGTGTTACACTTTTGGTAGTTTTCAAGTCAGAGTTAGAGAAACAAACTATTTGAAACTATATTTTACTAAAAAACAGGCTCTGTTTTGTGGCCAAAGGATTCTTGTATTTCCTGATGTCTCTAAGCAGACTCAAATGAAGAGGAAGCAGTTCCTAACGCTCAGGCCTAAGGCCTTGGCAGTGGGCGCAACCTTCTTCTTAAAATGTCCCTGTAAATGCCTGCCTTATTTCATACGCAAGTGATAAGTATGTCTTTTTAGATCCAGTCCAGTTAGAAGGTTTTCTGAAAGATAAACCGGTTCAAACAATATCCTAGATTTATTTGGTTATCTTTAATCAGGGAGGTTAATTGAAGAAATGTATAGAAATAGATGCCACATTCTGCCTACTTAGTTGTCTTTCTTTTAATAAATTTATGTTGCTATATAGAAGGTACTGCCGGCCAGTTGTAATGATAGGAGGAAGCTAAGTCACTGGCGAGAATGGTTGATTTCTGACAACCTTTTGAGACTACATTGCCCATATTCAGAAATGTTGTCAGTTCCCTGAAGCAGTACCAAAATGTGTCACGTCGGAACCAGCGAGCTATAAGCTAAATTTGCAATTTTCAATGCATTTTCAATCTTAGTGCAATATAGAGAGACCAGATGACCTGTGTGGCATTATTATTAAATATTTGACTACCTTGATAATCAACTTAAGACTGTTCTGAGCAATGCTATGATTCAGTGGTGGGGCAGTAGTGTTGGGGGTTTCCCCTGTTACTGCCTTCATGTCTCTGAGCATGAGTTCTGTCGGCCAGTTAATGTGGGCTAGATCGCTGAATGATTTTATTTTCCTTTTTGTAAATGTTTATGATGATACTTGTGGATTTTCCTGCGTTTGTTATATACATAATTTGTAACAAATGAATAAAAAAACAAGAGTGACTTACCCAGGGTCACAAGGAGCAACGCTAGGATTTGATCCCACAGAGGCAGGAGGTCTACCACTTGGCCATGAAGGGAAAACTGTAGTACTAGAGGTCAAGAAATAAAGCTGAAAGGGTGAAGTTGTTTTTTAAAAAGTAAAATCAGGAACTATTTTTCACAGTGTGGTAGATGCTTGGAATGGCCTCCCAGTGGGATTGCTAGGGACAAAAACAATGATGGAATTTTTAAAAGGCAGGGAATGAACACAGAGGGGATGGAATCAAAGTATAGAACATTTGCAAAATATAAATGACTTTCATTTAAAAAAAAATCTTGAGGGAAATAACTTACACAAAGTAGCAGGAGCAATCCTAACCACCTTACTGTGCAGACTGGATGGGCTGTGTTGGTCTTTATCTGCTGTATAGTAACAGTTGGACTGAGCCCATGAATAACAAATCAGGGCCTTAGGCCCCTCCCAGTGCATCCCAAGATGGAGGGGGAAGAGGCAGCCCTATCAGTAGGAAGGAGTGGGCATCCTTCCTACCGATGTTTTAATGAAAGATACCGGGGGAGGTATCAGAGGCGTGTCAGAGAGGGGGGCTGGTGGGGATGTTGGGGTTTATGCAGACTGCCCATGAGAAGGAAAGGTACAGGAGTGTGCAGATGTCAGAGGAGTGTCGGGGAATGTGTTGGGAGGGGGGATGTCAGGGGGAGGGTTGTGAAGGGGTGTCGGCTGGCAAGGAGTCAGCCTACCTGGACCGCTCATGAGAAGAAATGGTACAGGAGGGGTGTAGGGATGTCAGGGGTTTCAGGAGGAGGGCTATGAAGGTACAGAGTCAGCCTACGCACATGAAAGGGGGGCCTCCCTCCTGTTCAAATGCAGTTGGTAGCGGTAATCGGTAAACATAGAAACATAGAAAATGACGTCAGAAAAGGGCCACGGCCCATCAAGTCTGCCCACTCTAATGACCCACCCCCCTAACTTCTTCCTCTAAGAGAGCCCACATGCCTATCCCATTTTTTCTTAAAATCTGGCACGCTGCTGGCCTCAATTACCTGCAGTGGAAGTTCATTCCAATAATCAACCACCCTTTCGGTGAAGAAATACTTTCTGGTTCACCATGAAATTTCCCACCCCTGATTTTCAGCGGATGCCCTCTTGTGGCCATGGATCCTTTAAAAAAAAGATGTCATCTTCCACCTCGATACGGCCCGTGATATATTTGAACGTCTCAATCATGTCTCCCCTCTCTCTACGTTCCTCGAGTGAGTATAGCTGCAATTTACTCAGCCTTTTCTCATACGGGAGATCCTTGAGTCCTGAGATCATCCTGGTGGCCATTCGCTGAACCAACTCCATTCTCTGCCCATCTTTTTGATAATGTGGTCTCCAGAATTGTACACAATATTCCAGATGAGGTCTCACCATGGATCTGTACAACGGCATTATGACTTCGGGCTTCCAGCTGACGAAACTTCTTCGGATACAACCCATCATTTGTCTAGCTTTGGATGAAGCTTTCTCCACTTGATTGGCAGTTTTCATGTCTTCACTAATGATCGCTCCTAAGTCACATTCTGCTGCAGTCCATTTAGGGTGTAAATCCTGCATGGGTTTCTGCTGCCAAGGTGCATGACCTTACACTTTTTGGCATTGAAGCTTAGTTGCCAAGTCAAGGACCAATGTTCTAGTAAGAGTAGGTCCCGCATCATACTGTCGGGCAATGTGCTTTTGCCTACTATGTTGCATAGTTTGGCATCATCGGCAAATAATGTTATTTTACTTTGAAGCCCCTGAGTCAGGTCTCTAACGAATATGTTAAATAGGATTGGGCCCAAGACCGAGCCCTGCGGCACTCCACTGATCACCTCTGTTTTGGAGAGGGTACCGTTAACCACCACCCTCTGAAGTCAACTGCTTAGCCAGTCTTTGACCCATGCAGTTAATGTTTCTTCTAATCCCATCAAACTCATCTTGCTCAATAACCTGCGGTGTGGGACACTATCAAAAGTGGTAGTGGTAGAACAATTGGGTACAGCAATTGGTAGGATGACAGTTGGTAGGAAGATCCTCCGAATTGTCATATCCTCTGAATTATCTTCCTACCAATTGTCAGGATCCCGAATATTTCTACTTAAGTTATCCAGAGGTTGTTTCTATTTTGCTTTATCTGAAAATCCCCAAGTAAAGAGTATTGGCAGTCAAAGTAAAACATAAATGACTCCCACAAATAAGAAACCAAAAAAAGCTTGGGTGGAAGGGTGGAAATAACCTGCAGGGAGCAGTAGATGCAGCCCTGGCCAATGATTGGATGAGTCATTTCTGGTCTTTATCTGCTCTCCAGTTACTGTTACTCTAGGGATGTCAAACTTGACTATGGAGCAGTTTCAGAATATTTGCTTTCTCTCTCAAGGTACGTGTGGATTAGTCTTGCTGCTACCCAGGGATTCCATAGCTCTGCAGGGGCACAGAAGCAATGCGGATCAGCTTGGTAGATGCAGGATTTCTTAGTGTGCTAAAGTCATTCTTCGCTTCTGATAATTCCGCTGACTTTATGTTTTATGTGGGTCTGCAAAGCTCGGCCTTAACGAGTGACTCTTTGATCACTGGCATCAGCACTGTGCTGTGAGATTAGTTGAAATTAATGACGTCCAAGGCCGAAAGGCAAGCCTGCACATGTCGGACTAAAGACAGGCTTCAAGAGAAACAGGGTGGAACGGGCAGGCACTTTAATGTGAGACCACCCCTGTGAAGACCCAGAATCCTTATTACATGAGCATTCACACTGTGCAAATGTACCAGAAGCACACGGGAAACATACAACTGGTTACCACAGTCATGTTAACTCATTGGCTTCTCTTCCACCCCTCTTCCCCCTTTAATCTTCTGGCTGTCTTGATACTGCTCCTGCTGTTTCTTCCTCCCTTCTGTGGCCTAATGGTTAGCGCTACTACCTCAGCACCCTGAGGTTGTGAGTTCAATCCCAGCCTCCTCCACGTGACTCTGGGCAAGTCACTTAACCCTCTATTGCCCCAGATACCACAGTTAGATCGTGAGCCTGCTGGGACAGATAGGGAAAATACTTTGAGTACCTGATTGCTATTCAGTGACTCTCTTCATGAAAAAGGCAGTTGATTTAAATCCCAAAACTGTTGGATGCTCTGTAGAAGGCTACTTTGAACCACGCAGACAGCTCTACAATGGGGCTCTACAGTGGGTATTTCCACTATGGAAGAGCAGCAGCAGCAATGACCTGAGGCTGGGACCTTGGGACAATTCATGGTTGGAGCTGATAAATACCTTTTTATGTTGAGAATTATAATATTTATGCTATTTTTCTGATCCATGGTGTAATTGACTCTTGTCCTGTGTCAGCAATATGCAATGGGAGAATTGGAGCATTCAAATTCTGAGGTCTTTTCCTCCATCTGTCTCCCCCCCCCCCCTTCCACCATTGAGGTCTCTGAGGCAGTTCAGATTTGAAGCTGATTTTTCTGTATGATTTTCTGATTTAAATCACCCATTACTGCTGCAAGATTTGTTAAATTATACACAGCACATGTGGCACATTCCAAATTCATTTGTTTGTTCATAAATGAAGTGAGAACCAAAGGATGGTCTATTGAGCATCACGTCTGCTTATGGTAACATAATAAATGATAAAGAAAAACAGAGAAGACCAATCCTTCAGTCCAAAAAACTTTAATGACAGCAGTGTGGAGTGGAACATAAAAACAGACCCATCAGCTTTTCCAATTTAACTTTCTTGATATGTTTCCTAAAAACATCTAATTTCTTTTCCACATTTTCAAAATTAACATCTTTCTTAAGGGTATCAACCTTATTGTCCAGTTCTTCTTTTAAGATCTCGTTCGTTTTGGAAGTCTCATTTTACTTGCTAAATTTCTCTAGATGTCGTCATTCCCTCCCCCCGGAAAATCAAGGGAACAATTCTGTAATTGGTCGCTACAACTTAGGCTCACAGCCCGCATTATATGGTTCTCTGTTCTGTGAGCGCAATTACACAAGAAAGTTGGCATCGGTGCACCAAAATTTAGGCCTGCGCCCTTACACCAGTTGGTTGCCCTCGTCACCGGCATCGTTTTTTGCTTGTGTGGGGAGTCTGTTTGGATTCCCTATCTCCTAGAGGTCGTAGTCTTCTTTTGAATCCTCTTGCTTAGTCTTGTTGATGTAAATCGTGCTCACTCCTGGGATCGTTCACTGCAGGCCTCCCCACCTTTTTTGTGGGGAGGGAATTCTTACTGCGACTGCCATGGGCCACCAGAGCACGGGCCTTTAGCATATTACAGATCTATTAGTTGTTTTCTGTAAGCTTCTTGGGAAGGGGGGGATTCTGCTCTGGGCTTTTGCTGCTTGGTTAGGATTCTGGGGGTGGGAGGGGTTCTGCTCTTGTTCTATGAAAACAACGTGACAACTTTTGTATTGTTTGATGTTAATTCCTTTGACTGTTGCATTCTTTGTTTTGTATACAAAAATAAAACGGATTTGAACATAAAAACTTTCCTATTTGCTAAACACTTTGGAAATTAGTCCCATCAAAATTCTTGATTGTTTACCTTTTTAGTATTTTTGTAATTATTGTTAACCGAGTCGAGCTTCCTTTGGTTGATGACCCGGTATATAAAGCTAAGTGTTCATTTAGTTTAATGACAAAGTTGTAGAACATCTGCTTCTCTACTGGGAGGGAGGCTGATCTAGATTGTCCTTATGGTTCTTTTGTATTTTCAGATGACAAATGTGCGCAAACTCATATGATACTGTAAATGCAGCATAACAATCGGCTCACACAGCTTCTGGTTTCAGTCTCTAACCTCTTGTGCATGGAGTGGACAATGAAGAATCTGGCCTGCAGAGATCACAATTATATCTCTGCAGTGCACAGAGATGAAATATCGATGGAGTGGGGGGGGAGGGGGAAGCCAAAAAGAAAAAAAAGCTCCAAAGAAATGAGGCAGGGCCTGACCAGGATGCCCAATCAAATATGTACACGTGAGCCCCAGATCTTTCACGGTAACGTATGCAGTTTTCTGCACTTACAGAGAAAAAGGAATGCTTCTCTGCCTCAGTTCCTAATTGATAAGAAAGGATGACGGTCTCTGGCTGTGGCAGGGGGATTCAGAGACAATGCAGTGTAGGCGTGAGTATGTCAGATAATGAGGCCCGATGTGAGACTTTGCATACCTAGAGAGAGAGGCCTCAGGAATCCAATTCACAGCTATATGGGACCATTTTCCATAGCCAAAAGTAGTTTTGTACCTTTCTACATCAGAGGCCTTAGACTTCATTCACACTGCAATGGTGAGCTCTTGCCTGGATTAGGCAGGAAATGGGACTCCTGACTTAAAGTTGGGGTAGAAATTGTTCTGGGGGTTCCAGTTCCCATTCTGCTAATTTGAGAGGGGATTTGAACTTGAACACTTGTCAAAGTTCATTGAACTTAACCATGCTTGTAGATCCCCAACCTAATACATGGATCATAACTAAGGTGACCATACGTCCCGTTTTGAATGGGACTGTCCCCTTTTTAGATCCCTTGTCCCGCTGTTCCCAGGCACAGCTTCGGGATTCCGAAATGTCCCGTTTTCAGGGACAGCGTCCCAAAGCTGTGCATGGGGACAACGGGACAGAGGTTCGCTTCCCCTCTCTGCAGTGGCAAAGCCGGCCCCCCCTCCCGGACCGGCCCCCGCTGCTGCTGTCTACCGCCACTTCAAACACACACATCACCCCCCAGTCTGCTGCCGACCGCCGCCAGCCACAACTAAAGTGAAGGAAGATCCAGGCGCCAGCCCACAAACCACCTTCCTGATGTCAATTCTGACGTCGGAGAGGAAGTTCCAGGCCAGCCAATCGCTGCCTGGCTGGCCCGGAACTTCCTCTCAGACGTCAAAATTGACACGGGGAAGAAGGTTTGTGGGCCAGCCCCTGGACCTTCCTTTGCTTTAGTGGCGGCGGGCAGCGGTCGGCAGTGGCGGCAGACCTGGAGGAGTGTTTGTAGTGGCGGTAGGCAACAGCAGCGGGGGCCGGTCTGGGGGGAGGGGCAGGCTTTGATGCTGGAGGGAGGGAAGCAAGCAGGTTGGTTTTAGAACTGCAGGGAGGGATGGTGGTAGGCTGGCTAGCTTCAGGGGAGGGGGTGGGTCAAAGGCTGGAAGGCAGTGAGGGGGATATAGGAAGGAGCACTGGGGGAACTAAGGACATAGGAAGGAGGCACTATGGGCACTATGGACATAGGAAGGAGGGAGGGAATAGAAAGGGACAATTATTGGGCATGAGTTCAGAAAGAAAGGATGCACAGTCAGAAGGAAATGCAACCAGAGACTTGTGAAATCACCAGACAGCAAAGGTAGGAAAAATGATTTTATTTTCAATTTAATGATCAAAATGTGTCAGTTTTGAGAATTTATATCTGCTGTCTATATTTTGCACTATATGTGTCTATTTTTCTATACTTATTGAGGTGACATTGCATATTTTAAAGTCATCTGCCTTGACATCTTTGAAAGCCCCCAAATATAAATGATAATTAACATTTTCTCTGCATATAGTGTGCTTCATGGTTTGGTTTTTTATTTTATGGTTACCATTATGAATTAATAAGATATGTGTACATGAAAAATGAATGGAAGAAATTGGGGGCGGGGCTAGGGCAGGATTGGGGATGGGATTGACAATTAATAGATGTCCCATTTTGATGAAAAAAATAAATGGTCACTTTAATCATAACTCTAACCTATAAATTGAGGCCAACAGATTGTTAAAACATAGTAACATAGTAGATGACGGCAGATAAAGACCCGAATGGTCCATCCAGTCTGCCCAACCTGATTCAATTTAAATTTTTTTTTTTTTTTTTTCTTCTTAGCTATTTCTGGGCAAGAATCCAAAGCTTTACCCGGTACTGTGCTTGGGTTCCAACTGCCGAAATCTCTGTTAAGACTTACTCCAGCCCATCTACACCCTCCCAGCCATTGAAGCCCTCCCCTGCCCATCCTCCACCAAACGGCCATACACAAACGCAGACCGTACAAGTCTGCCCAGTAACTGGCCTAGTTCAATCTTTAATATTATTTTCTGATTCTAAATCTTCTGTGTTCATCCCACGCTTCTTTGAACTCAGTCACAGTTTTACTCTCCACCACCTCTCTCGGGAGCGCATTCCAGGCATCCACCACCCTCTCCGTAAAGTAGAATTTCCTAACATTGCCCCTGAATCTACCACCCCTCAACCTCAAATTATGTCCTCTGGTTTTACCATTTTCCTTTCTCTGGAAAAGATTTTGTTCTACGTTAATACCCTTTAAGTATTTGAACGTCTGAATCATATCTCCCCTGTCTCTCCTTTCCTCTAGGGTATACATATTCAGGGCTTCCAGTCTCTCCTCATACGTCTTCTGGCACAAGCCTCCTATCATTTTCGTCACCCTCCTCTGGACCGCCTCAAGTCTTCTTACGTCTTTCGCCAGATACGGTCTCCAAAACTGAACACAATACTCCAAGTGGGGCCTCACCAATGACCTGTACAGGGGCATCAACACCTTCTTTCTTCTACTGACTACGCCTCTCTTTATACAGCCCAGAATCCTTCTGGCAGCAGCCACTGCCTTGTCACACTGTTTTTCCGCCTTTAGATCTTCGGACACTATCACCCCAAGGTCCCTCTCCCCGTCCGTGCATATCAGCTTCTCTCCTCCCAGCATATACGGTTCCTTCCTATTATTAATCCCCAAATGCATTACTCTGCATTTCTTTGCATTGAATTTTAGTTGTTTACCAATTAGGCAATATTAGATATTGTGTGACACCTGAACTGAAAGGTTTTCCCATCCTTTTGCTAAGTAGAGATCAAGTATAGTGAATGTAATGCAAGTCTTTTTTATAGAATGCCAACCAGTTTCTCCTCCATGTATCTTGAGGACACAGGAGAAGCAGAACAGGTTCAACTAGTGTTTGCATCGTTCCATGGAATAAACCCTTAGTATTCACTCCTAATCCTTGAGGGCTTCCAGTGAGTCGGGTTTTCATGAATTATGTAATGAATATGCATGAAGGAGGGTTTACATGCTTTCTACCTCCGTCGTATGTGCATAGTTTTGGAAATGCAGGAATAGAAGTGGTGCTGCAGTCCCCAAATCTGGGCGCGCCTCCTCTCAATGTGAAAGCACCCATAGACAGAGTTGCAGCATTGAAATAGTTACTTCATGGGTAAAAATCTGTTCTCCTCTGCCTGGAAGGGTCTCTGATAGGACTAACTCTAACTCTGGAATCTTCTTGCTAATGATGTTTGTCGGTGTTCATCACATGCTGTTTTTCTGTTGCAGGAGGACTTGGTCTCCACCATAGGTGAGAGTGCTGCACTGGGAGCTGCTGGGGCCATCTTCTGGGGTGATGCTGACTATACGAAGAGCAAGGTGTGTACAAGTCTAGGGCCTGCTAATATAGCACACTTTTCTAAGGCCAAGGAGCAAGGGTGGGATGAAACCAAGGAAGAGGGTAGATAGGGTACTTTCCATAAATGCTTTCAGCCTAAAGGGAGAGCTATTGGCACACTGATGGAGTTTGATAGCTCGGGGATGGCCACAAGGATGCGAAGCCTACACATGATAGCGGATAAAGGCCAAATGGCACATCAGTCTGCCCAGTCCTGTTGCCTCAAGGACTGGTCAGCTCAGGGATATTTTAGGACTACAATGAGACCATGTTGCAACTACCCATCGACCTTTGTCTAATCTGTCGGTGGCTTCAGTGTCATTCAAACTTAGACAGGTGTTATCGCTGCAGAAGAAGGGAAATGTCGTCTTACTCATAATTCCTTTTGGCATACTGGATGAAAGTCACTTGCTCGGTAACATGAGTAGCTGGTAATGTATTATGAAGCTTCATGTCTCTGCTTTCTTGGGATACCATATATGGAGACCTTGAGTGATCGCTTAAAATAATGGAGAGGTGTGGGGTATGGGTTACTAGAGCTCCCTGCTAGACAGATGCATAACCTCTGCAAACAAAAGCTTAGTAATCCTTGGAAGGAAAATTGATGTCTCTTCCAAATACAATCCTAACTGGCTTGTCGTTAATTAGGTCTAATAAAAGCACCTTTCTTTAATACACTGTGCCACACGGACAGATCAGTAACTCCAGGTCTTGCTAATTAAAAAAAATAAAAAAATTGGCTTTCACTGCATCATGTCAGAAGGTACAAATTGGAAAATGGCTGCTGGTAAAGCTCAACTGAGAACCTCCCTTGTACCTCCCAAAAGGAACCACAATCCCTGAAGATGCAAATTGATGTCATGAATGCAATGTGAATTAAAATGAAGATGGCATTTCCCTACTGCACCATGTTGAGTGCAGTTTAAACTGCATCCTCTTTGCCTTCAAAAAGGGATCAAGAGGTGAACCAGGAAACTACAGACTGGTGAGTCTCACATCGGTTCCTGGGAAGATAATCGAAGCACTAATTAAAGATCACATCGTACAACACTTGGAAAAGCACAACCTAATGAGAGCTAGTCAACACGGCTTCAGGAAAGGGAGGTCATGTTTGACAAATTTACTTCAATTTTTTGAGAAGGTGAACAAGCAAATAGATAGTGGAGATCCAGTTGACATAATTTACTTGGACTTCCAAAAAGCATTTGACAAGGTTCCGCACGCAAGGCTTATGAGTAAACTACTAAGTCATGGAATTGGAGGAGAAGTGCACGGATGGATCGGAAATTGGCTAGAGAACAGAACACAGAGGGTAACTAGTTAATGGGAAATTCTCGGACTGGGAAAAGGTGACCAGCGGCGTGCCCCAGGGCTCTGTTCTTGGGCCCATCTTGTTCAATATTTTTATAAATGACCTGGAAGAGGAAACATCGTGCGATATAATCAAGTTTGCAGATGATACAAAACTTTGTTGGGCGGTTGGCTCTCAAAAGGACTGAGGATCTTCAGAAGGATCTAAACCAGCTGGAAACGTGGGCGATAAAGTGGCAGATGAATTTTAACATAGACAAATGCAAGGTGATGCATCTGGGAAAGAAAAACAAACAACATGATTATAAGATGTCGGGGGTGACATTAGCCAAATGCGAACAGGAAAGGGATTTGGGGGTGCTGATAGACAGAACCCTAAAGCCAACGGCTTAATGTGCAGCGGCGGCGAAAAAAGCAAATAGGATGTTAGGCATGATTAAGAAGGGGATCACGAGTAGGTCGGAAGATGTTATAATGCCACTTTACAGAACAATGGTCAGACCACACTTGGAATACTGTGTCCAACATTGGTCTCCATACCTTAAGAAGGATAAAATTCTGTTGGAAAGGGTGCAGAGGCGAGCCACGAAACTAGTCAAAGGCATGGAGAATTTAAGCTACAAGGAACGCCTTGGAAAACTAGGACTGTTCACCCTCAAAAGGAGAAGACTGCGTGGGGATCTGATAGACTTTTAAAATATTAAAAGGATTTGACCAAATTGACCAGGAAGCAGCATTACTGACATTTTCAGATGTGACATGGACAAGAGGTCATAGCCTGAAACTGAGTGGCAGCAGGTTCAGGACAAATGTCAGGAAGTTCTGTTTCACACAACGAGTGGTGGGCGCATGGAATGCTCTCCCGGAGGAGGTGGTGGCAGAGGCTACTGTTCTAGGTTTCAAACGCAAGTTGGATGCACACCTTCTTGCAAATCATATTGAGGGATACGGGAAATACGGGTCTCCAACTAGGAGCACCTAAATGGGCCTCCGCGTGTGCGGATCGCCGGACTTGATGGACCTTGGTCTGTTCCGGTGAAGGCGCTTCTTATGTTCTTATATTCTTTGGGCCAACAGCCACTATTGAGTAGTGGATGTTCAGTATATGGTTTTCTAAGATACTTAAACGGGGGTAGCGCTGGTGGTGCTCTCTCCAGTTTCAGGTGATGGTGGTGTATGGTCTACTAGAGCTTTGGGGCTGTATTCTTCTGTATCAGTAAATACTCTGGCAGCACTAGTCTCTCATGTTCTGAGCTGCTTGCTCTTGCACCATTTCTTCCCCCCTCCCTCCATATCTAAGCCCTTGGTAAGGCGGCTTAAGGAAATCCGCAGATTCTTTTATGGTTAAGCACTCTTTCTGCTTGGGTCTTGCCAGGTACTTATGACCAGGGTTGGCCCCTTAGGGTGAACCAAAAAAATTAACACATTTGTTTGTCCATAAGGCTAATTTTATTCCTTTTTATATAAAAATGAAAAACACACAAAATTTTACTTAAATAAAGTTTAGGGGTTGTCCCACCTCACTGTTTTATAAAATTACCGCTAAACTTAGCAATTCTTGTGCACTCGACAAATAATCAATGGCCTATGACATAAGAGCCTCATTTGATGCCGAAGGAAACGTCTTTCTGTGGCTGGCCACTAACCAGAGAACAAATTGCTTCTGTTCATCTTTTGTCAAAATATCGTTGTATTTTTCAGTGAGGCTTATTTTGCTGTATCATTAGCAATCAATTTGGATGCCCAAGTTCCTTGAAAACTGGATCGGTAGTCCACTCTATGGTTTGTGCCTTCAGGAATATTTTTGCTTTTGTTGATCCTCCTTCAATCAAGAGATCAAAATGTGACTGTGTTCTCTGTGTTAAGTCTTTTAAAGGTCACTGGTTCCGTTTCATCTTTACACAAGATATTGTGAAATGTCGGGCAACGACGGACGTTGCAAGTTTTGTTTCTGGTGCGATTCTGTTATCAAAAAAGGCAAGTGCTACTACGTGATCAGACAGAAGCCATAGATGTGGGGAAATTGCTATGAGCACCTTGTTCGCCAACAGTTTTATTCAGATATGTGTTGAGAGTAGACAGCACTTCAACGTCATTGTATGGAGCCCTAATTCCTATTGGCGCTTTATTCCATTGTCAAAAATACACAAGACTGTTTTTCTAATATAAGTAGCGGGAGAGCATGGAATGGACCGGCTTGTGTCTGCTGATCTTAATTTGACAGAATTTCTTGAGGACTCTCAAGACTTCATACAGGAAAGGTCCACTTTATTGGTCTCTTGCTTAAATGAAGTGGACAAAATATTGATTTTGAAACTTTATTTTAAAAATAAAGAGGCTAAATTTTCTGGTGATAAAGATTATGATGTTTCATGACGTGGCCAGACCCACGCAGCTCCGGAGGAAAGCCTTTTTGGCGTTAAAATCCAAAGCTCTGGGTCTGGGAGCTACGTTCTTTTTAAAGTTCCCCTATAAGTGTTTGATACACTTACAAAACAAGGATTATATGTTTCTGGAACCAGCACAATTAGAGTTATTCTTTCAAGATAATGAGAAACAATATGAAGTGATTATTCTGATTCTGACTGAGGGTCTTTAAATATTTTTTTCAGTGCTGAGAGTTTAAAGAAAATTCCTTGTGGGACTGGTTTGTCCCATTTGGGAAATTTTTCTTTTTTATTTGCCTTTATTGTTTACTTTTGAAGTTGAAATAGTCTTCTCTCAATAATGTGGGCTTGATGGTCTTTGAAAAACCTATTTATTTGATTGTTCCATATTCTTTGTTATCTGTATTACATTTAATGAAAAATTTCTAATAAAAAAAAATACACAAGACTGACAAACAAAGCCAAGTCAGCTACATTGCTGAGTCGTCGTGCTGTTATCTGAAACTGTGCTCTGAATAGGAATAACTTCCGTGCAAAAATCCCAGCTAATAGACTGACTTCCCAAGGAACCAGTTTTCGGGTGCAGATTGCAAACTACATGACGCCATACAAACTAATTATGTGCAATCCGTGAGCTATCAGACATGGGGGGGGATGGAGGGGGCAGAGGGATTTGAAAGGGGATTAGAACTGGATGGTGGCTTTGGCGGATTAGTGTCAGTTAAGTGGGCAAAGTTTGGACTGCTTTTCCTGCAGTCATATCTGATTAGCTATGTGAACACAGTGCTAAAATATGTTTAATGGCCACAAATAACTGGTGGCTCCTCCGTGACTCAAAGACCACCCAACACTAACCAGTCAGCGCCTAAGTAGTTAAAGCCGATAGTCTTGGCATTTAAGTGCTGCTCAATGGAACTCCTCTACCATGAGGTTAGGGCTCTTCAGCTTGGTAAAGATGGCTGAGGGGAGATATGATCATAGTCCTACCAAATCCTTAGTGCTTTAGAACGGGTACAAGTGGATCGGTTTTTTTTTGTTGTTGTTGTGTTTGGGGTTTGTTTGTTTTGTTTTGTTTTTTACTGCTTCAAGATTTACAAAGACTAGAGAACCCACGATGAAGTTAGAGTAGTACTTTTAAAACCAATAGGAGGAAGAATTTTTTCACTCAGAGAATAGTTAAGCTCTGGAATGTGTTACTAGAGGATGTGGTAAGAGCGGTTAATGTAGCTGGTTTTAAGTTCCTGGAGGAAAAGTCCATAGCCTGCTATTGAGACAGACTTGGGAGAAGCCACTGCTTAACCTGGATCAGTGGCATGGAATTTTGACTTGGATTGGCCTCCATGAAGATGGACCATTGGTCTGACCCAGTAAGGCTATTCTTAATATGGGCAGCCAGACTGTGCAGCGTAGTATGTGGTCAGAAGCCTCCCCTGCCTGCTTCACCCCCACTGAATATTGACTTCTAGACACTAAAGCCTGCTGAAATGCTGGAGTCTGAGAGGATTGGGGTGGAACCGGTTCAGGGATGTGAGTATAGGAAATGAGTCATATATAATAGCTGGTTTTTAAAACAATGAATGGAAGAAGGAAAAATATTGGGAAATGGTAATACTGTAGTGTGAGTGAAGTGACAAGGGAGGTCATTTGTCCCCTAGGATGGTCTGCAAATGAGAGAATCTCATGGGGAAGGATATACTTTGATTATTCAACAGACCGAACAATAAGTATGTTCGTGTGAAAGGCCATGAACTCTTCGGAGGATGTGAACAGTTGGCATCTCACTGAGCAGCACTAGCTCTTCTGTGAACATAAGAACTGCCGCTGCTGGGTCAGACCAGTGGTCCATCCTGCCCAGCAGTCCGCTCACACGGCGGCCCTCAGGTCGCCCTGCGGTGGGTGAGTCAGTCTCCCACTTTGTGATGGAGGAATCTCTCACAAAAATATTTCAGCTCTGTGACATTTGAGGGCTTCCCTGCATGAACGCATCACTTCAGGTTTAGCCACATTTTCAGTAGGGCTTAGATCAGACCTGACCTTCTCTTCTAGAATTTTCTGGTTTATAAAGCAACATTTCTGGCTTCATAAATGGTGGCAGGCTGTCCAGGTTTGGATGTGATGGGGTTCTTTCTCTGGAGGCAGTGTTTGGTATTTTTATCAAACTAAACCTTTTGATAATTTTAATTAAAAAGTGTAGGTTTTGACTCCTCTGTCCGGAGAATGTTTGTTCCAGAGGTTAGATAGGTCCTCAGCAAGTATAAGAGAGGCAGCAGTGCTCATTGAAGAGCATGGTGCTTTCTCCCTCTCTATCCTCCCACAGCAGCAGCAGTAGTGAGCAAGAGAGAAGTCTGATGGTGTTTGGGGGACTAAGGATGGTTTTGCAGTAAAGGTTTGCAGTAAATTTTTTCATGTGAAAATTGAGTTCTGTAAAATACCAGTTTTCATAGTGAAATCCTGACTCTGCACTTTTTGGACTTTTATGTAACATAGAAACATGATGGCAGATAAAGGCCAAATGGCCCATCTAGTCTGCCCTTCCGCAGTAACCATTATCTCTTTCTCTCTCTGAATTCAGACAGTCTCCGTCTCCACCACCTCTTCTGGGATACTGTTCCATGCATCCGTAAAATAGTATTTCCTTAGATTAATAATAATAATAACAGCTTATATACTGCAATACCGTGAAGTTCTATGCGGTTTACAAAGATTAAGCAAAAGTACAAATTGATTGACTTTAAGAGGGGAGGAAGAAAGAGGGTTAATAGGACAGGAAATCCATTTTTGAGGAGAGAGTGATCAATAGAACAAGTTAATCGCTATAGAGGGGAGAGAGAAGAGAGGATCGGTTGTCTAGATACTTTAGGAACAGGTGTGTTTTCAGACGTTTCCTAAATTCCTCATAAGTAGTGGGCGAAAGCAATTGTTCTAGGTCTTTACCCCATGATGCTGCTTGGTGTGAGAGAAGATGTTCATGGTGTTTTTTCAGTTTACAACCTCTCACTGGAGGGGAAACGAAGTTGGAATGTGAGCCTATCACCTCTTAACTTCATCCTATGCCCTCTCATTGCAGAGTTTCCTTTCAAATGAAAGAGAATTGACTCGTGCACATTTATATGTAGTTATTTAAACAATTCTATCGTATCTCCCCTCTCCCGCCTTTCCTCCAAAGTATACAGGCTGTGATGTCTAAACTTAGGTCTAGATTCACTACAGATAGCGACTGAATTGCTATTGGCCAATTTTCCAACAGCAACTGATTCACTATCAAGTTTGCATACAAATGATTTGCAGGCAAACCCACCGACTCAATCGCCTCAGTGAGCGATTGACACAATGCAAAGCCCTAACAGTAGTGACAGGAGAAGCAGCCCAGGGCTTCTGCTTTTTTTTTTTTTTTTTAATGGAACAGATGTTCTGTGCGCATCTGTCCCATTAACCCCCCCCCTGTGCTAGCACTCCTAAGCCACTGCCCCCCCCCCCACCTTGAACCCCAAAAAGATGGCAGGAGGGGTGCCCGGAAAGACCTCCCCCTCCACTCCCCTCCCCCCAAAACAAAAAGGAGGGGATGGTGACAGGTGGCAAAGGTGCTGGTATTCCTGGGTCTCAGTTCTCCTTGTGGTTCCTTCCTCTGCAGGACACCTGTCAAATGATTAAGAATTACCTGGAAGAGGACCTGGGTCGCTACATTGTCAACGTCACCACAGCAGCTCAGCTCTGCAGCCAGACTCTCTGCAGCGCCAATGGGCGTTGCCTTCGGCAGGAGAACCACACAAATGCTTATCTCCACCTTTCTGCTGCCAGTTTCCGCATTTCTCAGCACAGGTCGCCGGCCCTGAAAGCCGAGGGTCAGCTGTCCGCTATGGACATTGAGAACTTCAGAGTCCAGTTTCGGTGCCAGTGTTATGTGGGTTGGCACGGACGGAGCTGTGAGCTGAGTGATCCGATGAAAGGTGGAGCAGTGGCCCATGATACCCATGCTGTGTTACTCTTAACATCAGTCCTGCTGTTCTGTTTAGTCAGACTTTGAGCAAGCAGCAGTGACCGGGGCGCTGTCATGTGGCTCCAGGATGAGGTATTGGGAGTGAGGGGGCCTTGGACCCTGCTGCCAAGGACTGAGGCACGTAGTAGAAACAAAAATACCTCTCCCACTTACTACCACAAAGCACCCCAGCCTTTTTCAGACTGCAAAAGGGAAAACATGGAAACTTTATTTAAAAACAAAGCTTAAAAAGTCCATTTTTTAATAACTGTGGTTGGTTGTGTTTTTTGATCTTTTATTTTGATTTATTTGGGAATTTTATACACTCAAACTGAAGAGGGTGGGTAGAAAAGGGTAATACAGAGGTGCAGGTTTTAAGGGATGAGTAAAGGATACAGAGCCCGTTGCCTCCAAATCCTTTACTTGGAATATGTATGTGTTTAGTGGTTTGTAGCCTAGAAGGGTAGGGTTGCTGGATATCCGGATTTACCTGGACATGTCCTCTTTCAGAGGACTGTCCAGGTGTCCAGCCGGGTTTTGAAAAGCTTTGAGCCTGGGGCCATGTCTGGAGGATCTTTGCACATGTGTGGATGCGACACAATGGCATCACATATATGCACGCTTGCATATGACATCATTTGTCGCAGAGACCATCCAGACGCAGCCCCAAAAAGACATCCTCTTTTTATGAAGGTACAAATTCTGGTAACCCTAGGTAGTTCAGTGTCGGTTCAGTGAATTGGTCCACTTTGCAGACTAATAAGGTAAGGTTTGACTTAAATAGAGTCTTAAGCCTTGAAATGGAACTGGTCCCAGCTACCTAAACAAACACCTGATCAGAAATAACACCTGATCAAGACCAAGGAGAACACAGGCTCTCTTCACCCATCCCCCAGCAAAAGGCATACAAAGCAAAAAACTATGACGAATTACTAGCCACCAGATCAGCGAAAATAGACAGCCACCTCTCCAAGCTACTGACCAAGACGACCAACTACAAAACATTCAGGAAAGAACTGAAAACTATACTTTTCAAAAAATTTGTCAAATGAGCTAATCAAAAACCTTATAAACCCATCGCTCATGCTAGTCTTCAATTTGTATAAGCTCACTCTGTCTATCACCTCTGTAAGCTCCCTGGGAATGCTCAGGCCAACTCTTTTTGTAAACCGCCTAGAACTGAAAGGTATTGGCGGGATAGAAAACACTAATGTAATCAGCTTGAACGGTGGTTAAGAGAATCTCATGGCCAGCAATCATATGTGGCAACTTTATTCCCCTTTCTCTCCCTGCCCCTATCTGTTTCTCTGCTGTAAACAGACGAGCCAAGCTCTACCAGCCCCTGTGGAACTGCGAAATGTAGGGCAGTACATCCCAGGGCCATGCCTAGGTCCGGCTTGCAGCCATTATGA
This sequence comes from Geotrypetes seraphini, assembly GCF_902459505.1. Lineage (NCBI taxonomy): Eukaryota > Metazoa > Chordata > Amphibia > Gymnophiona > Dermophiidae > Geotrypetes > Geotrypetes seraphini. The sequence goes on from NC_047100.1 coordinate 45,974,055, forward strand.
TCCCTTCATTTCTTTCACCCTGTTTTTGTGTCCTCATTTCTCCACAAGGTGAAGAGCAGAGGCACTATTTAAGAAAATAGAAAGGGAAAAGAAAGACGTGTGGCTGAATAGTGAAGGTTATGAGGATGCTGGGATGGCAGGTCTTTACTTGCTGTGGTGGCAAGAGCTGGATAAATAGTGATTAAAAGGGGGGAGGGTGTGATCTGTTTTTGTTATCTTAGAACTGATCGGAGCCGTATTTCCACCCTTGCCTGAAGCATGGGGGAAGCCTGGGTTGTGGCTAGAGCTCTATCAAGAAGCCGCACTAGGAGTCTTGTTTGTAAGAACAATGGTGGGGGAGTGAGAGACAACTGGCAGCAGGTGGAGATTTATTTTCAGCAGCGAAAAGAAACACCTTCCAACGTAAAGCTCGTTCATGTTATTAAACCTAGGTTTTGGCTGTGTCGCCTACAGCAGGAGTACGCCAAAGTCACTCGTGTGTATAAATTAAACAGCAGTAGGAAAACAAGATGTATAAGAGAAAAACAGAATTGAGAGAAGAATCAAAAACTAGTGTTACAATAAACTTTCCCACAAACTAAATGATCCCATGCACTGTGTGGATAAATCAATGCAGAAGAATAGAATTTTAATCTTGTCTATAAAAAAACAAATGCTTCAGCTCATATAATATGTAGAACCATTTCCAAAATCTATTCTGGAGGACAATATTTCACTAAGAAAACAAAAAAAAAATGATGTTTAAGAGCCTTTGATATACAGTGTTTCCCCGTGAATTCGCGGTCGGCGGTTTGTGGTATTTTCTGACCGCGAACCGACGACGACAGCTGGAGAGGGCAGCCGGAGAGCCGGCGAGTGAAGGAAATCACTCGCTTTGACACGTAGCTCCTGATTGGTAAGGCCTGACTTTAGTACAGGAAGAGGCAGTTGGAGCATACAGCGAGTGATTTCCTTCACTCGCTGGCACTCCGGCTGTTCTCTCCTGCCTTTCCCACTGCCTTCTCCAGTCTCCCCCACAAAAAACCATATTCACGGTTTTTCAAGATTTGCGGGGGTTCCTGGAACTGAGCCCCCGCAAATATCGGGGGAGTACTGTATACTGAATCATAGCTTATGTTTCTCAGGGCACATGAAAGAGGAAACTGACAAAGTGGATGATATGTTCAGCCCTGCTGATGAGACAGCTTCATGTTAAATAAGAGATACTGATTAGAGGTGTAGGGGGGGAAGAGTACAAGGGGAGCGGTTGATCCACTAAATCAGGGATGTGAAAGTCCCTCCTGGAGGGCCGCAATCCAGTCGGGTTTTCAGGATTTCCCCATTGAATATGCATGAGATCTATGTGCATGCACTGCTTTCAGTACATATTCATTGGGGAAATCCTGAAAACCCGACTGGATTGCGGCCCTCGAGGAGGGACTTTGACATCCCTGCACTAAATCAATGAAAAATGAATGTGTGTGCATAGGAGCCCACTTTTAAAAAATTATCCTTCCCTCCACACTGTCAAGGAGTTTGTTCAATATTGGGGGTGCTCAAGCACCTATAGAGCTGGCTGCTATGCATGCGTGTGTGTGTAAATAGGGGTTATAAAACAAAAAACAACTAAATAAAAATGTGCTCACTTGGGGTATCCAGCCAGTTGGGTGATGGAGCTTTGTGTTGTGGGCTTTGGCGCTTCTCACTTCCAGGAGAACTGCTGCGAACAGGAGGAGCGGAGCAGAGACACCTGTGGACCTAGAAGCCCTTGGGATAATGGGTCGTGGTGGGATTGGAAGAGGCTGCAGGCTTGGCCGGCTTTGCTTCAGGCATTGTTTGGGGTGCGAGCCAGGAGCCAGCCTGTGGAAAGAACCAAGTGCTGTGAGCAAGGTGGACTGATGCACATGCTGGAATCGGATATGCATGCATGTAAGGAGGCAGGGAGAGAGGCCTAGTTGGGTGCAAAGAGCATGCTAGAGTAAGGGAAACGTGCAAGGCATTATAAGCATGATGCAGTACCAGGTCAGTATGCAGAACCATGCAGCAGCTTGAGTGTGTGGAATTCCTTATCTGTCTTGTCTTCCTCATGCAAAAAGACTCTGGTAAGGCATCATCCAGCTCTCTCCTCATACCTTATTTCTGTGAAGAAAGGAGTGACTGGCGCATCTCGACCTCTAAAATTATAACCTGCCAATAATAGTCGGGTGGATATACAGAAGAGGAGGATGTGTTATGACATGTAACTATGTGACAGTACACATTTAGTAAATTTGAAGTTATAGAAATTATGAAATAGCCAGTTTGTCAGTAAAGGGTGTGAATTACAGCTATGGTAAGTGCTAGAGAGCCAACGCAGGGTGAGGAGGCTCTTGAGTATGAATGGGAATTGACTCCAAATAATGTGCTTCATTGTGAGAAACGTTATGGCAGTTTTGAGTGGGAGCCTAGGTCCATTCCCCTTGGAAGATGTGCAAGTCCCGATGAGACTCCAATGCAGCCATCAATGTCCCCGATCTTAGGGGCAATGCCTTGTCTTTGCTAAGAGTATTCAGTTGCACCTCTCTGCTGTGAGATGCTGCGATTTGCTCTCTAGTCTGGCACCTGTTTTTACAAAATCTACTCCACCTGACCTCAAAACTTGGCTACACCTCTGCTGCTAACAGCTCATACAAGGGCTCTTTTGTTAAGATGCACTAGGAAATGGACTTAGTGTGCCTTAATGCAGGACTTCCCCTCATGCTAAATCCATTTCTACTGTGGCCTTAAATACCAATTTGCCTGTATTTTCAGGTTGTGTGGTAATGTAACCATTAGTGGAGGAGAATGTGGCATAGTGGCTAGAGCTACAGCCTCAGCACCCTGAGGTTGTGGGTTCAAACTCCACGCTGCTTCCTGTTACCCTGGGCAAGTCACTTATTCCTCCACTGCCCCAGGTACATTAGATAGTGTGAGCCTGCTGGGACAGATAGGGAAAATGCTTGAAGTACCTGTATGTAAACTGCTTTGAGTGTGGTTGTTCAAAAAGGCAGTATACAAGTCCCAATCCCTTTCCCATTCGTGCAAGGGTGGACAATTGCAGTCCTCGAGAGCCACAACCCAATTGCGTTTTCAAGATTTCCACAATGAATATGCATGAGATGAATTTGCATGGACCGCTTCCATTGTATGCGAGTAACTCTTGCATATTCATTGTGAAAATGTTGAAAACCTGACTGACTTGGCTTGTGGCCCTTAAGGACCACAATTGCACTCCCCTGCATTAGTATATGGCGATTTAGGGGGTTCTAAGGTCTCCTGCATTAAGCTTCTGTAAACTGGTCTATGCTTCCACACCCTTTCTCGGCCCGTGATGCATCCCCTGCCAAAAATTAAAAATAAATTACATGTTTACTATGTTCTTTTCTCCAAACTAATGTGTCGCTCACCAGGGGTCTCAAAGTCCCTCCTCGAGGGCTGCAATCCAGTCGGGTTTTCAGGATTTCCCCAATGAATATGCATGAGATCTATGTGCGGACTTTGAGATCCCTGCTCTAGGTTATGTTTGCCGCACTAAGTATGCAAAGGGCCAAACAGTGGGCTGACTTTTATGAGGAGGTGCTGAAAGGTTCTCGGCCCAACCAAGAAGGGAGCCATGAAGTTATTCCAAATATTCACCCCTAAGTTCAACACACTTGGCACATCATGTCTGAAGTTTTGGGAACCCTTCCAAAAAATACCCTGATGTCTGGTTACTGAAATACCACTCCATTGCTGCGATTGCCTCTGAATCACTTGAAAATTGTCACCCTTTGGAACTCTTTTTAAGGCTTGGAAACGGAAAATAGTCAGATGGAGCAAGATCTGGTGAGTAGGGTGAATGATGTATGCACTGAAACTCCCACTGCATCAAAACATCCATCGTTTTGCCAGCCTCGTGCGCAGGTGCATTGTCTTGCGAAAATAATTCCTTGACACAGCTTCCCTTTCAATGCTTCCTTTAATCAACACAGCAAGTTACAGTAGTATTCTGCATTAACTGTTTGCCCCCCCCCCCCTTGGAAGCTAGTCAGTCAATGCAACACCTTCCTGATCCCCCAAACACTCTGGCAATGCACTTTCTTGCTGACTTTTAGGTCTTGAATTTCCTTGACCGTAGAGAACCTGAGCGCCGCCATTGCATGGACTGTTTTGTCTTAGGATCATAGTGGCGTAACCATGTTTCATTGACAGTAACTAGTCGTTCCAAAAGGTTGGCATCAGCTCGCTGAAAATGCTGCTTTCTCGGCTGCTTTCTCGTTGGGCACCCACTTGGCCGATAGCTTCTGCATACCCAGAAAGTTTGCCTACCACGTCTTCACGGAGAAGTATGATGGACATTTGTCACTCAATGTTTGCATCAAACATGCATGGATTTCCTTTGTCTGCAGGTCTAGGAACTTCATGATGGCTCAGAGTTCCACACTTGAAAATTCCATACTTGCGTTGACATTGTTTGAGATCATTGATTGAACCGTGTCAAAACATAGCATTGCACTTCTATACATTGGCACTTTGCAAAATAAAATAACATTCTCTTCAGTTGCAGCGGCCAAATAATGCTCAGAATTTAGGAAGTTGGTTGAGCGGAGAACTTTTCAGCACCCTACTGCACTCCGCTAATGTGGTAATCCTGCACTTGGTGGGTGCTTTTAAAGGTAAATGGGTGGCGAATGCTGACTTTGGGTTAGATTTTTGGTGCAAAAAACTCACAATGCAAAGTGGGGCCCAGTATAGGCAATTGTTATACATTATGTTCTGCTGTGTTTTAACCTCTTTAGATGTTAATTGTATGTACGTCTAAGGCTCTTATCTCGTACCCCTACTGCAGGTTCTACAGCTGAAATGTGGCTATGTTGGGTTTTTATGACATGAACTAGTTGAATAAATGTTTTTATGCATTCAATTTTAAAGGTTTCATTTTATGAAACTTTTTTCCTATGTGTAAAACCTGGTTTTATTAAAACAGAACAAGGTTTTTATAATCTTGGAGGATCGCATGCATGCTCGTTAAATAGCACAGATTGAGTGTACCTGCTTTTCCATGGACTCTCTAGATTTTTATTTATTTATTTAAACCATTATCAAAAGATGAAAACAACGGGATGTGGATGTCCTGAAAGAGGATTTTATTTGCTCTTCACACTAAAAATACAAATAAAAGTCTGAATTAGTAATACACGTATGATTGTCCTGACGGATCCTACACGGTCTGTGTTTCGGCCAGACCGCCTTCCTCAGGGGTCCGGATGACGTAGGGTACAAAGATAAAAATATGAGCAAAACAATGTACGTGTATTGTACGTGCATAAAACCTGAAAATGGCGCGTAAAATGGCAGGACAATCATACGTGTATTACTAATTCAGACTTATTTGTATTTTTATTGTGAAGAGCAAATAAAATCATCTTTCAGGACATCCACAGTCTGTTGTTTTTATCTTTGGATTGTTTTTACTGTGGATCATTTTTGGGTTTTTTTTAGGTTTAAACCATTATCAAACATCTATACGGATAACAACAGTACATACATAGTTAAAACAAACATAATACATAGTAAAACAGTATATAACCTACTATCCAAAACCTGTACCTAAGACAAATAAGGTAGTGAACTACCCGTTTAAACATTACTCTGTTTGGAAAAGCAAAGAAAAAAAAATGCTTTTAGGCTTTTCCGAAAGACTAAAAAGTCAGGAGTTAGTCGGATGGAATCTGGAATTGAATTCCATAGCATCGGTCCGGCCACTTGAAACATTCAGGATCGATTAGCCACTTTAGTGTGGAACAATCAGAAGGTTCCTGGATTGTGATCTTAAAGATGTCTGCAGCAAGGAGGTAATCATCCTAGAGGTCGCTGGGGTGGAGTTGTGATGTATGTTTACAAAAGTACACAGAGATCAAGCAAGTATCGATTCCAGATGTGTAAACAGCTGCACCTGGGAACCTGATGTGCTTTCATAAATGAAGTGCTTTTCTAGACTTTGTGTACATGGCCTGACATAAAGAACCTCCTTTGATGGCAGTAGTTCACTCCACCTTCTTGCAGGACAGCAGTCCACGATCTGTGTGGGGTTTTCTTCTCAGTTGCAAAGGTTTTTGCTCTGATCCATTGTTGGTTTTGTAAGCTAGGATATGCCCTATATACATATCAATATAAAAATACCGTCAAGGGTGGACCATTTCCTGCCACTAGGATTCAGAGGAGACTCAAGCTTGCCTCGCCCTCTTTGTGAATGTTTTGCTTTTAATAAGGGTGAGTTTCTGCAATGAGGCTCCACAGCCTGTCTTGATGCATCTTAGCTTCACTCCTTCCCTGGACAGCAGCTTTCTATTGCTTTTATTTTAGGATTTACCTTCAGTTTTCCTCTGTATGTGACCCTTCAGCAGCATGGAGTAGGTAGGTGATGGGGACTTAAGGTGCCAGACAGGAAAAGTGGTGGGAGGTGAGAAAACATCCCAAAATCCACATCCATTGGCAGGCTGCCCACAACCAAGGAAACTTCTAAGGTGGTAAAAAACTTAATGTAGGAAAGGCTGTAACATGAGCTAATAACTTTTACGGTATGGTAGGTAGGTAGGTGTAGAAGATAATTAAATTCATACAGTTACAGTTTGATCCACAGAAAGCTTATAATATAAGATTGGGAAGGTTAAGTAACATGTTTGAGGGGTGAGAATGAAATAGACACACTGTTCTGCTTTAATTATTGTTTTTGTAATGACTAGAAAACCAAATGAGAAGTGGGAATAAGGCCGGGGACCTTTTCATGAACCAAAGTTATAAAGCAAGAGAGCAGCTGCTCGTACCCACAAGCCCTGAGGGACATTTGAAATGAGTGGGAGGCTCTGGGCAAGTGCTTGTCCTAGACTAGTGAAACTCTCTTCCTAGGCTGGTCGAGGCTTAAAGAGAGGTAATGAAGAACACTGCAAAGCCCATCAGGGGCTCTCAACTTGATGCAGTGTAATGAGCCCTTCTCTGCTTGGACATTTACGCAGTGAGCTGCTGGGACGGATGTTGGAGACCATCAGCTCGGATGGACTGGTGGAGGAATCCTTCCTCCTCTGTTGGAAATTTTGCAGTACCGGTCCACATGTCGGAGCCGTGGCTGCTTTCACAGCTAATAGCATGCTTTGGAAGAAAAGCTCATCTGCCCATAGGATGAAAGATTGAGTACGATCAGTAGACGACTGCAGATGTCCCTTTCCCTGTGCTAATAACAGCTCCACCCCCCCAAAAACACATATATATATACTTGTGTAAAAATATACTGTAATTCGGTGCACAAAATTTGCAAATTCTGCAAGTTTATTTGACAACATTTACAATATTTTTGTTAATTATTATCCAGAATTTTAGTATAATTCAGTATTTTCATTAAATTATACTAGAGAAAACAAAGAGCCTTCCATTTTTTTTTTCACTTACCCTCCCATTTTACTCAACTGTGATAGTGGTTATTAGCGCAGGGAGCCATGCTGAATACTCCCAACGCTCATAGGAACTCTGTGAGCATCAGGAACACCGCAAAGCATTCAACGTCACTCCCTGCACTAATAACCGCTATCGCAGTTGAGTAAAATGGGAGGGCGGAATGGGCTAGTGACTTTCTTCTAGCTGAAGTTATCAAATTGAACAGTGAACAACGCTCCCTGCATCTCTGGAGTTGGAGATGGCATGTATACAAATGAAGCCCAGGCTACATTGTGAACCATACTCCCAGATACCTATCCCCCTGAGCCAGCATTTTCATCACCCCTGTCCCCCCTCCCCCATCTCTCTCACCCCTGTTCTCTCCCAGTCAGCATCTCCTACCCTCTCTCCACCCTATCCTTCTGAGCATTTCACTCGGGAGGTTGATCTTAACTAAGGCTTAAAAACATAAGAAATGCCTCTGCTGGGTCAGACCCGAGGTCCATCGTGCCCAGCAGTCCGCTCACGCGGTGGCCCAGCAGGTCCAAGACCTGTGCAGTAATCTTCTATCTATACCCCTCTATCCTCTTTTCCAGTAGGAATTTGTCTAATCCTTTCTTGAACCCCAGTACCGTACTCTGCCCAATCACGTCCTCTGGAAGCGCATTCCAGGTGTCCACCACACGTTGGGTAAAAAAGAACTTCCTAGTATTTGTTTTGAATCTGTCTCCTATCAACTTTTATTTTTGGGGTAGGGCTTATATTAGGAGCATCTTTAAAAATCATGCTAGGGCTTATTTTCAGAGTAGGTCTTATTTTCGGGGAAACAAGATAGAACATTTCTTCATGGAAGTCACCATACAAAAAAAAAATATTGATTTTCATGTTATCTGAGCAATAGCAGCACAAAACTCTCCACTGTCAGGCACACTGTGAAATACAAAACTTGAAAAGGGGCTCCGTATTTTCTAATCTAATCTAAGACTTGGCTTTATATACCGAGACATCATTCCAAGAAAGCTCGACTCGGTTTACAATAGTTAACTTAACAAATAAAAACCATAAAGAATAAGACTAAGTTTCGGAAGATTAATTTTCAAAGTGTTTAGCAAATAAAATGGTTTTTAAAGATTTACGAAAAAGTTGAATACAGTAGAAAGACATCTGCAATTAATATTGCCCAAAGCTAACTTATTTCAATTAATACATTCCAAATAAAACATTTCATTCTACCTTTGTTTTCTGGAGGCTTTCACGTTCTATCGTGCTGGTTCCAATTATTTGTCTGCTTTCCTGTCTTTCTTCTGTTTCCAGTAGCTGTTGTCTCTTTTTCACTTGATTTTTCCTTTTTAGCTGTTTCCTTCCTTTTTTTCCTTATACCTGGCCACTTAAATTTCACCCTCCTCCTTTCTGCTTTTCACCTACCTATCAACTTTCCATCTCCTTCTCTCAACCCCCTAGCTCTCCTATTTCCCATCTTGCCCCTTCCCCAGCCTCCTATTCCCATTTATCTTTGACCTATTTCCCATTACCACATGTCTATCCTCTTTACTAGTGCTGCCCAATTCAGGGAAACATTTTTCAATTGGATTCACCCTGTTGAATCAATTTTTCGATTCAATTTGCTTTCAATGACACAGCTTTTTAAGTTTAAACATTTTATGTAGCCGCGGCAATATCACGTCAAAGATAGGAACATCCAATCTATAACATAGTGTCCATGCGGCTTACAAATTGGTCTGACCCAGTATGACTGTTCTTATCTTTCTCAAGTGCTCTCTTTTATTTTTCTCCTTTCTGCCTCTATCCACTCAAATGTAACTCTTGCTTTATTCCTTTTCACTTTTAATCTAATCAACTTTCTATCTCCTTCTCTTATCCCCTAGCTTTTACATTTCCCATCTTCATATTCCCTTTCATCTTCCCCCCTTACCACATTTCTATCATCTGTACTCATTATTCTCCTCTCACTCATCTCCTTCACAACTCTCCCACATGGATCCACCATTTTTAGCATCACCCTCCTTGTCCTTTACTTTGCCCTTGTAACCCAGCATTTCCTTCCTCTTTCTTTCTCTCTCCCCCTCCCATCTCTCCTTCCTGCCTTTCTAACCTCTCCTCCCAAGTCTGACATCTCTCCCCCCTCTGACCCCAAGTCCATATCCCTGCCACCTTTCCCTATCTCTCCTCCCCCCTGCTATCTCTGAGTTGTTCATCTCTCCCCATTTTTCCCTCCTCCACCAAGTCCATCTCACCCTCTCTCCCCAATTTTCCCTCCTCCACGCTCTTTCATAGCTGCCTCCCAACTGACTCTCACCAGCAGCTGCAAGCTCCGTCCCTGGCAGTATTCAGATCCAGGCTCAAAGCCCACTTCTTTAAAGCTGCTTTCAATTCCAAACTCCATCCCACCTTCTAAGCACTAATATCTGTTTAATCATTCCCTCTGTAATTCCTCTACCTGAGCACTGTGTCCAGTTTGTCCATCTTGACTAGATTGTAAGCCCTTTTAAGCAGGGACCGTACAGTGCTGTCTATGTCTAGTAGTGCTATAGAAATGATCAGTAGTGAGAGGGCAGGTGCTGAACATGAGGGATGAAAGATAATAGAAGAAATATCAAACTCATAGGAGACCCTGGAAAGAGAGTTAAGAACACCCCCCCCCCCGAGAAAAGCAAAAAAGAGAAACAAAGGTAGAAGACAGTATTTCTGAATTTATTAATTGTAATATGTCAGCTTTAGGAAATGATATCTCTGATCTCTTGTACTTTAGCTTATATTTCTATGATGGGTTTTTGTCTGGAATGTGTTTGATTTTGCAAGGTTTGTTTACTACAGCCCCACCACCTTGGGAGAAAGGCCCTCCTATAATGCTCTATCTTAATTTTTTCATCGGGGGCCCATTTAGTCCTTGCTATGCTACTGGTGCTATGTTTATAGTTTCAATACTTCTGGGTTCCAATGGCATCAAAAAAGACCACATGAGATGTGTGCTTAGGTAGAGAGTTATTGGTGGCCTAACCTATATTGTGCCACAACTTCTGGGCAGTTCCATTTTTAGATGTTTTTATAGGTAGCCAGTAAATTTTCAGCTGTTTGGCAATGCTCAGTCTAGTAGACATGATGGTACCAACCCACACCCAAGGGGCCAGAAGCAGGAATGGAAACATGCTTTGAGTGCGGAAGGCACTAATGAGCATGGTGCTGGAAGCAGCAAGCTGTCTTTTTCTCATATTTTGACAGGATCTATTCACATGCTTATAATAGCCTAGTACAACAACTTGCCCTTTCAATCTGTGGAATTTTAGGCAGGATCTGACATGATCAATCACAGTGAGTGCAAACTATTGATACTATCCCCTACAAGTTGGAGCAGAGCACAAGGCTAGCTCCAGTCTGCTTCAACAGTAATAAAAATTAATGAGAAGCTGTCACTTCAGGACAAATGAGCTCTACAAGCAACACTCGGCAACCCATCCACCCTCCTTCCCATCCAAGAATATGGAGCAGGCATGCTCTTGTGTGTGGCCAGAGATGGGGCACTGGGGTGCTAGGGTTCCTCTTCAGAAACATTATGACATCCTGCATATCAGTGCAATAGCTAGAACAACTGCCCTGTCCATGTCAGGTCTACCACAGTGCCCATTGCAATTTCAGTACTGAGCCCTCCACCTACAGATCTACTTAGTCACCTCCACTCTGCCCTGCAACACCCTTGCTATTCAAATCCTGAGACCCCTCCCTGCCCCAATTGCCTCTGCTAATGCACCTTGAAACCTCAATCCTGCCCTGTAGCATTCTTGCTATACCAATAGTGAGACCCTTGTGCCATCCAAACCCTCTGGCAAAGTACATAGTCCTGCCCTGCAGCACTGCCTGGTTTTCTAGTACTGAGATCTACACACAGCCTGGCCAATGTACCCCATTCCTAACCAGCAGAGCTGTAAGGACAGTGATCAAGAGCAGTTGCATAGTAAGGGGAGAGCGGGGTGTGTATGTGTTTGTCTTGATAGGGGCACCAACACCCATCCTCCTCTCTGCCCCCCCCCCTGCATACATGCACCCCTTCTTCTCCCTCGTACCTCTTTAGTTTTCCCTGCGGGAGCAGCATTACAAACTTGCTGCCCGCATCAGTGTCGCCTCTCTTTGACGTCATTTCCGGGCCCGCACCTAGGACATGACGTCAGAGGGATAGCCGACATGATGTGGGCAGCAAGTTTGCAAGTTAGCTTGTGCCTGGAAAATTAAAAAGGTGTGTGGGGGGGGAGGGGGGAAGGGGGCGTGCACACAGCAGGGAGGTGCGGAAAAGAGGGCGGGGGAGGGGCGCCGCTTTCCCACGCTACTCTACTGATTAGGAGCTCAATGCAGAGTCCATGAGCAAAGCTACTGTAAATAGCAGGAAGCAGAAAATGAAAGGTTCCTGCAAAATCAAACATAAGCACCCTAAAGAAGGACTCGACAACTGTAGGTAAACCTTTATTTTCTGAATGTCTAAGGAGCAGGAGCAGCTGGATTGAGTTATCTGGTGAGTTTCTTTTTTTTTTTTTTTCAATAATATCTTAGCCAACAAATACAAAAGATCATCAGCAAAGATTGTACGAACAGGAAACATAGGGAAAAAAAAATTCCCCCCCAGTGAGATTCTTTTAAGAGGGAGACATTTCTGGCCCTCTTGGCAGTTTTACTAAAGAAGGCCTCAAATATTTATCCGGCATGTGAAGAGTAATTCACAGCCCAGGAAACGCTCAGTAAGAACTGAGATTCACCTAATGACAGCTTGGAACAGTATTAAGCTATGCAGAAGAAGGACCTCACCAACTGTACTTGTTATTTATTTAAGAAAGCTTGTTGGCTGACCTTTGAGAACTGTGAATGTCTTGTCAAATACCTGGACAAACTGCTGGGTTTTGGAAATCTGTCCGGGCAACCAGACAGTCCTCTAAAGTCTAAACCAGGGGTCTCAAAGTCCCTCCTCGAGGGCCGCAATCCAGTTGGGTTTTCAGGATTTCCCCAATGAATATGCATGAGATCTATTTGCATGTGCTGCTTTCATTGTATGCTAATAGATCTCATGCATATTCATTGGGGAAATCCTGAAAACCCGACTGGATTGCGGCCCTCGAGGAAGAACTTTGAGACCCCTGGTCTAAACAGTGGTTCTCAACCCTGTCCTGAAGGACCACCAGGCCAATCGGGTTTTCAGGCTAGCCCTAATGAATATGCATCAGAGAGATTTGCATATAATGGAAGTGACAGGCATGCAAATCTGCTCCATGCATATTCATTAGGGCTAGCCTGAAAACCCGATTGGCCTAGTGGTCCTCCAGGACAGGGTTGGGAACCACTGCTCTATGTCCGGGTTTTCCCAGATATCTGGTAACCCAGACTCAGGAGAATCACTGCAATTTGAACACTTGCTTCCCTGGTTTTCAACACACTGCTCTAAACACTTGGCGTTTCTTTGAATGAAGTGCTGAATGGTGAATGCCAATGCAGCCTTGCTATAGTTTTATAGGAAACTCGCAAAACCTATTTCCAGTCTGCTGTGAAAAAGGGAGATTCTTGGCATAACCCAATCCTCGAATTTGTGCCATTCAGCCCTTCCCCACACTCCCTTACATTCCTGGCACAGTTTCCTGCTCCTGAAGCTTCCTCTCTCCTTGGCATTTCCCTGCCTTTGCCTGTCCACAAAAGGTTCTTTCTCTTTCTATTTATTTAAATTTTTTTGTAAAATAATTTGCCTACTCTTTTTAAAGTGCCAAGCATCCTTTTACTTTCTGTAGACACATTATTACCGAAACCTCACAGAAATCCTCCCTAAGAATGTGTGATCCTTCAGACCTTCATTTAAAAGCGCTCCTGTTCTTCATTGTGATCTTCTCCCCACCCCTGGCCCTGCTGCATATTTTGCTGAATCAGTGGTTAGACCTCCAGTGCGCACCCTTAAGATTCAAAAGGTTTGGGACATACAAGGAAGGGGATGCTGAAAAGTTTTCAGTCCAACCAACTTCCTAAATTCTGAGCGTTATTTTGCCACAGTACCTGAAAAGAGTGTTATTTTATTTGGCAAAGTGTCAATTTGCAGAATCGTAATGCTGTGTTTTGACATTGTTTCAGATCAACGATTGAACCATGTCAGCAAAAAGTGTGGAATTATCAAGTGTGGAACTCTGAGCCATTATGAAGTTCCTATTCCTGCAGAAGAAAACTCCAAAGGAAATCCATGAATGTATGATGCAAATATTGAGTGAAAAATGCCTATCATACTCCACAGTGATGAAGGGGTGTGCAAACTTTCAGCATGGAGATTTCGAGACTGAAGATGCAGCAAGGCCTGGGAGGCTTCAAACAGTGTTAACTACTGAAATTGTTGACCATGTCCGTGACCTGATTTTGGCAGATCAGCGAATATTGGCTAAAACAATTCCTGAGACACTACATATATCCAGGGAACATGTTGGGTGTATAATCTATGAGCAGCTGGGTATGCAGAAGCTGTCAGCCAAGTGGGTGTTCAAAAGTTTAAATGCGGATGAGAAACGACGCCAAGTGGACACTTCCAAGTTGATTGTGCAGCATTTTCAGCGAGCTGGTGCCAACTTTTTGCAATGACTAGTTACTGTTGATGAAACATGGTTATACCACTATGATCCTGAGAAAAAAACAACAGTCCATGCAATGGGGGCACTCAGATTCTTCAAATCCAAGGAAATCCAAGACCCAAAAGTCAGCAGGAAAGGTCGTGGCCAGAGTGTTTTGGCATCAGGAAGTTGTTGTAATAAGCAGGGGACAAACAGTTAATGCAGAATATTACTGTAACTTGCTGTGCCGATTAAAGGAGGCATTGAAAGAAAAGCTGTGGAAAGGAGTTCTCTTTTTGCAGACAATGGACCTGCTCATAAGGCTGGCAAAATGATGGATGTTTTGACACAGTTGGGGTTTCAGTGCATAGATCATCCACCCTACTCATCAGATCTTGCTCCATCTGACTATTTTCTGTTTCCAAACCTTAAAAAGAGTTTGAAAGGGTGACAATTTCTGAATGATTCGGAGGTGATTGCAGCAGCGGATCAGACAGAGTATTTTTTGGAAAGGTTACAGAAACTTCAGACACAATTCGCCAAGTGTGTTGATCTTAGGGGTGAATATGTGGAGTAACTTGTAAGTTCATGGCTTCGGGGCTGTGCTCCTTGCTCACTGGGTTAATGTATTCCTAGTTCCCTGAACATCTAAGCATATAGAGACAGTGCAGGACTCAAGAAATAAGAGACAGCAAAGCTATGTGAAGGAAACACACAGTGCCAGTCTCAGTCAGGGCAGGTGCTACAATTAGGATAAATTATTATTTATGATTATTATTTTAAAAATCTATAAACCAACACACACATCATACAGATAATATCAACATGGTAGAATTATTTAGATGTCATTCTTACTAATTCTCAAAAAATGTGTGCACTGACACAAAGGGGTCATATGATGTCAAATTATAATAGCTTAGAGTCAATCCATCCCATATAGATCCTGGAGGTTCTCACAATTATTTAGGGCAGAAGCTTTTAGCTGTAGTCAAAGCAAAATAGTAAGTCCTGACTGCCACATAAATTAAAAAAATCATCAATGCATACCTTTCGCTGCAGGAAGGGAGGGCAATTGAACATGTATGAACCTGCTTTTTTTTTTAGCATTAAATATTAGTTGCAGGGTCTGCTGGCTCAAAAAAATATAACAGCGAGCCAGCTAGTCTTAGCCTCAGTGTGAAAAGAAAAAGAAATCCCTGGATTCACTTAAGTTATTGAAAAGTCAACTATATTTGATGTCTAAGCTATCAAAGAAGGGAAGAAGTGTCTTTAG
The DNA here is from genome assembly GCF_902459505.1 of Geotrypetes seraphini. Lineage (NCBI taxonomy): Eukaryota > Metazoa > Chordata > Amphibia > Gymnophiona > Dermophiidae > Geotrypetes > Geotrypetes seraphini. The sequence goes on from NC_047100.1 coordinate 45,989,313, forward strand.
CAGCATACTGACTAACCTACTGAAGAGGGCTTTAATCATTGGGGCAGGGTCATCTTAATGTGTGAATCAGATAACATTATATTCTACAGCTGCATTTAAGGCTTCCCTTGGATCTTTGGCTTTCACTTCTTAATAAGGACTTGAGTCAAAATGTTTGAGTTTTGAGGCCTATGCTGCCACCTGCTGACTTTTCTCAGTAGTACAGTCCCATAGAATAAATCCAGAGCAGTGATCTCAAACTCAAACTCTTTGCAGGGCCACATTTTGGATTTGTAGGTACTTGGAGGGCCTCAGAAAAAATAGTTAATGTCTTATTAAAGAAATTACAATTTTGCATGAGGTAAAACTTTTTATAGTTTATAAATATTTCCTTTTGGCTAAGTCTTAATAATAATATTGTAATTTATAGCTAAAGAGACATAAAATCAAGAAACTATTTTATTTTACTTTTGTGATGATAAGCATACCGAGGGCCTCAAAGTAGCACCTGGTGTGAGTTTGAGACCACTGACCCAGAGCATATAGAGCAGTGGTCTCAAACTCGCGGCCCGCCAGATACTATTTTGAGGCCCTCGGTATGTTTATCATAATCACAAATAAGACAAGAAGAGTAGAACGAGATTGAATTTATACTAAAGATTTTTCCAAAAATTCAGATAAATTATGCATATCAATAGATTGTAAATTATCAATTTCAGGGGAATTTTCTGGCTTCTTTTTTTTCAGAAAGTTAGTAAATTTGATTTACTGGAGGCATTGTTTCTGTCGGAAATGTTAAAGTTTCAGTCAGATATTTCTTAAACATATCACCAGGTGTTACCCCTGGTGATTTGGGAAAATTGAGTAACCTGAGATTTAACCTTCTGTTAAAATTTTCAATTTGTTCAATTTTCCTTTGACTGTATAATTTATCCTTAGCAAGATTCGCTGTTAAATTTTAGATATTTCTTTAATCATCTGTTCAGGTTTGTTGGTAGTCTCATTTCTCATGGATTCAACTAATAAAGTTAAGTCATCAATTGTACTCACAACTGTTGAAAACTCTAGAGTCAATGTAGTTACCGCAGCTTCAAACCTTCGCAGCATACTCCAGACGCTGTCCAGTGTCACCGCCGCGGGGGAGCTGCCTCCTCCTGCTCCCTGATTGATCAGTCAGCGTTCTGTACCAGCTCAGCTCCCTCACCGCGTGAATGCAATAACCTTCTCTGGGTTGGAGTTGCTGCGCTGTCGCTGGATTCTGACACCGGACGCGGTGGGGGTTGGGTAATCGGAGGAGGCAAAGATGTCTCTAGCCCAAAAGGTTCCTTCCTCTGAAGTAAAAGCAGGCGGGTTAACTCCGGCTATAGATGGTGAGCTAGCCATGAAGCGGTCCATCTTCATCTGACCAGACGATGAGGGATTCGGCTGTACAGAGCCCTTTCGCTTTGTATGAGGCATTATTTAGAATTCCAGCAATAAACGCCAACCTCAGTTGGACAACGCAGGGGAAGAATGGTAATCAGGAGAGAAGGAGCGCTAACGCTATTTGCTACCCCGCCGCCATGTGCCATCATGTTTCTATGATCCTTCTTCTGAATTATTTGTGATTTATAAAATGACAGTTGTACAGAATATTGTTTCTTTTTATAATTTAATATGATTTTGGTATAAAATCATAACTATTCGAGGCTTGTGAGGATGGGATCAGACAGAGTTTGTGGGGGCAGGGACAGGGCAGAGTGGGAACAAAGCTCGCTGGGATGGGACAGGGACAGAGCTCACGGGGATAGATTTGCAAAGGAGATCTAAGCGGAAACTGTGCACCAATAGACAAAACTTCTGACTGTAGTACTATAAACTTTTTCCTCATCAGAAAACAGTCTGGAGAGGCTTTCAGGGAAATTCAGTATCTTTAAATTCAGATATCACGTGTAATTCTCAAAAATTTCCCATTTTCTATGAGTAACCGTCTTGTCCCAAACTATTGTGGCCTGAGTTATTTTAACCTGTTCCACCTGTTCTGCTTCACCTATCTTGACACTGGATTGGGTCAAGGGATTTAAAAACCAGCATAAACCTTGTGTGGGCAATCCAGCAGAAGGTAAGGAAATAGCAGGTCTCAGCAAAGATTGCAACAGTGATAATCTTGGCAGCACCGGCACTCCTTCACTGCCTTCTATGGCCAAGCCACTGCCAGTAACTAACTCTCCCTGGGTCCTAGACTGCCCTTCGAGGTTAGACGTCTCAGCCAAACTCAAGCAGCCTGGGGTCACAAATTGAAGCCCTCTCCCCCCCCTCCACAATATGAGACTGCAGCATTACAGCAGTGTCCAGTGACTCAGCATGGAAAAACACCTCATCCCTGCTTCTGGCTGCTTCCCCAGTTCCAAAGTTATGCAGTCACCTGATCGGGTAAGTAAAGAAAACCAGTAACAAAAGCCTGCTGAATTGTAAAGGAAGAATCCTAGAGTGGAAGGGGTCCTCCAAAGTTTCCTCATGTTTAAGCACTGAATAATAAAGGTGGCAACTAGTGCCACTCCGGTTGATGAGTGCCACACATTTGGGTGATGCTTTGCTCTATCCTCTCCTACACTGTAGCTGCTTTCTGTGTTTATCATTTTTAGATTGTACGCCGCATGGTTCTGCCCACCAGTAGGGGGTGATATAGAAAGCTCAAATTAAACTGTAAACATAGTCATCAGAGCTCAGCCTCTTGCTTCCAGCATGAATGTCATTTTTTATTTTTTTTTATTTTTCTTTTATTAAGAAAAGAAGAATACAAAGAAGTAAACCACAATCGGAATACAAAGAACCAGAAACAAAGCAAAACCCAAGACAAAAAGGGTCTACCGCGTTGTTTCTGCGCGGAGACAAAAGATACTCATCAAAAGCCAAGAACAACCCACCCTCCAAACCCCCCCCCCCCACCCCTCACCCCCCCAAGCACTCCAGTGTCAGAAATTCAGAAGAGCACTTCGGGCACCTGAATGTCATTTTGGATCAGCCTCTTTTTTATAGTTCTAGTACGCTTTGTTCAAATAAATGATACATTTATTTATTTATTTTAGTTCTGGGTTCAAATTGGCAGCTGCTGACCTCTAATGGTACTCTCACAGTACTACTGCTAGGGATCAGCAGCTGCCATTTAGACCCCAGAGCCAAATGGAGAGTGGGGGAAGGGAGCAGAGGAGGACAACTCTCAGCCAAATCCACTAGCCAACCATGTATAGTTTCGGGTTTGTACCAGAGATAGTGGGGGAGGGTCTGCTGCTGGATCAGAAGGGTGGATCTTGATTTGGGGGGGAGGCAGATTGTGGTGCTGGGGGAAATGGATGGCACTGGCAGAAAGGAGGAGCAGCCCAAGTCAGGTTCTCTATTGAACTGACATGTCACAATCTTCCTCTTGGAAAGGCAGTATTGGCAGTAGTGCTATGGGCAATTGTGGCAGCTAGCATGTGGTCATGCCCTGTGTACCATTTACCACCTATGGCCTCTCTCTGCTCTGCCCCTGACATGCCTACGCTGCGTCCATTTAGGTGTGAAGCAAGTAGTGCAGTATTTTTACCATGCTGGATGTTTTCACATTAACTTTTCACGTGCTGTACATGTCACGCTCGCCACATAATGCAGCTTAGTAAACACGCCCCATACTTTTTAGTACATAACCTTGATTGGATCACAGTTATCAGCTGGGAATATGCCATTATAATTTATTTGTAAGGGTCACTAATATAAGAAATGCCAAAGTCAAAAAATGTTTGCAGTGAATTTAATTCACTCATTAATCAGAAGCTAGTGTAATTCAGCTAACAATCCGGCCCATTTAGGACTCCCAGCTACTGGGCAGATCTTGCATAGTTTGAATTTTCCTAATGATCCTATCTGGAAATCCAATGTAAAGTACATTTCATGCAGTGTTGTCCGGATACTGTAGTTGTAATTAAAAAAAAGCTTCATTTGTTTAATGAAACATAGCTAAAGATACTGAGTTAGATGAACCATTGGTCTGATCCAATATTATGTTCCCCTTTCCTAAATTCACAGACTTGGGAATGCCTGAGTGGGGGTTTCAGTTTCAACAGCCATAGTAAAGTGTATCTCAGTAAAGTAACCCTTTGCTGTGTTGAACAGGGCAGTAGCAAGAAATGAGTCCTCTGCTGGGTACAAGGTCTGAATTGAAAGGAGGCAGTGCTGGAGGGCTAGACTTTTTTTTAGGTGTAATGTAGCCATATTATGGGATGAGCACTTGACTATAAATGGATATAATGGAGGTAATGGTGGAGGATGAGCCCTCTGTTGCATGTAATAAGGGGGCCATGCTGGGAAGAAAGCCTTTACTGGGTTTAAAAGAGGGGAAGGGACAGTGACAAAGTTTGAACCCACAGCTGGTTGTAGAAAGGGGACAGTGCTGTAACAGGGAACAGGGTTGAATCCTCTCTGGAAATAGCTGTGGGTGAGCTTTTGCATTCTCCCCTACAGTGTTATATATTTTTTTTTCATTCTGCTGCACCCATATCAGGAAATCGTCCAAAGAACTGGCAGAGTTATCCTGATAATGATTTTCTTTTTGCTTGTGACCTTGGGAAGACATCCAAACCTCCTGCACTGCTGACCTGCTTAGAGGGACAGCGCCACCCTTTGCCCTGTGTGAAGCCAGATAATTGCTTGCCCACACCTATTGGATCAACTAGAGCTGCCATTTCTGGTGTCTACCTACATCTCTGTTAGCAGCTCCTCCTCCTTCGCCCTGCATATAAAGTTCACGCCACTTATGTCTTTCTGGAAGGCAGCTGCAAAGAGAAGTTGTGGGCTGAAGGGACCACGCCTGGAATTTCCAGTAAATATAACTGCCAGATGGCTCCAAGTCCCTAGGCACATATTTTAATTTTCTAAACTAGCCTCGTTGCCCACTGCATCCTAGGAGCTGGAGTTCTATTGTTCCCACTTAATGTAGCTTCGGGCTCAGCTCTGCTGAGAAAAGAGTCTGCAAACGCAGTTGCGTTCTTCTTCCTGTCCCAGAGATGTACGGAATGAGTTATAGCTGTCTGTAAGCACCAGGCAAAAAAGTATCACAGCATAAGTACATTTTTAACCCACAAACATGTGGACCCAAGTATATCAGTCTCTACAGTTAATTCCACATTACATCATGCTGGTCACAGTACATGAAGAAGGACAAGGTACTACTCGAGAAGGTCCAGAGAAGAGCGACTAAAATGGTTAAGATACTGGAGGAGTTGCCGTACAGTGAGAGATTAGAGAAACTGGGCCTCTTCTCCCTTGAAAAGAGGAGACTCAGAGGAGACATGATCGAAACATTAAAGATAATGAAGGGAATAGAAGCCAAAACCCTACATGAGCCCAGCTGGAAATATAATGGGCAATTCAGCAGGAAAAGCTCTCCAAGGAGGAAGTTTATAGATGTGAGCAGGATCTCCCAGAGCTAAGGGTCCTAAAAAATAAATCCCAGAAGATGAGATAAGCAGGCTGAGAAACTTAGGGGAACAGGCCCTGAAGATAAAAGCCTTCGGAGGGAATGCTGGGGAGAGATGGATCTCCCGTAAGAGGAAGCATAATCAGAAAAGTAGAGGTCAGAAAATTGCAGCCTCAGAAGAGAGGTCCTTGGTAGGGTGTTTGAACCCTGAAAAGCAGAAAAGGGTCAGTGGCACAAGCAGACAACTGGGGAGAAAGAGGAGTTTCCAGACTGCCTTGGAGGAAGCAGTTGCATAGTTAGAACATCAGGGAAAAAATATTGAGGGTGTCCCCCTTATAATAGTTCTCCTCTGCTCCCCCCATGCAGAATTTTTTCTCACTCACTCACAGTCGTGTAGCCAGACTACCATTTTTGAGAGAGCCTAAGCCCACAATGGGGAGGCACAAAGTTTTGACCCACCTCTTGATCTCCCCATCCCACCCCATGGTGACCCAAAATACTTGTGGTTGTCCACTGCTGACAGGGTTCCCCAAACCCCCAACAGCCAAAAAGGTTCTCCACTGGCATTCTTTCTTTCAGCAGCATTGCCAACGCCACTGCTGCCACTACCTCCCATGCATGCTCGTTTTCACAAAAAAAAGCATGCATGAGAGAGGAAAAAATTCCAGCCAGCTTTGGTGATACACCCCATAGAAAATGCTTTAGACAAGATAGAACTTCTTTGGCAGGTGGGGCTTTGGGATACTTACCAGTTATAGAAACAGATGCCTGGTGCCACACTATGAGGGGATTGGAACTCAAATTGAGGGGGCCCAAACCTCCTGTGGCTACACCACTGTATCCTTCCTACCTCTTCAAGAGGCCACAGGCAGCAGTTTCTACATACTGCCAGCAGTTGACCCCAAAGCCTTCTCTTTGTTGTAAAATATGTCAGAGAGAAGGCTTATGGGTCATCTGTGGGCAGCATGTAGGAACCACTGCCTGAGGTCTTTTGAAGAGAGCAAGTGCTGCGCTGAATTATTGAAGGGTGCTGAAGGTGATTGGCTTGGACTCCGTGGGATTCTCTCCAACTGCAGTTATGCTGAACTCTCTCTAGCTTAGGAGCCTCCCCTTCCCCCCCCCCCCGGCTTGTGGGCTCATGGGATTTCCCACCTTTTCCACATGGTTGCTAAGTTATTGGGAAGTAGACTTCTGTCTTCAGAAGTGAAGCCTGGAATGGGGCTGGAGACTTATTGACATGCTAGGAAGTTCTTCTTTACCCAGGTGGTGGACACCTGGAAGGCGCTTCCAGAGGACGTAATAGGGCAGAGTACGATACTGGGGTTTAAGAAAGGATTGGACAATTTCCTGCTGGAAAAGGGGATAGAGGGGTATAGATAGAGGATTACTGCACAGGTCCTGGACCTGTTGGGCCGCCGCGTGAGCGGACTACTGGGCACGATGGACCTCAAGTCCCAGCAGAGGCATTGCTTATGTTCTTATGATGTGTTTGGATGAAATGAAAGTTCTCTGAGGCCAGCTTCGCAAGAACTGAACTTCAAAAGAAATTTTGTAAATATTTTGCTGGTGTAAAACCCATGAAATTTAACCAGGGAAAGGCTACTCTGGGGAATGACGGAGTGAGGGACGTGCTGATAATATGGCAAAGAGCCTGGAAAGCTTGTGAATATTTATTGGTATAAAGTCTAATAAGTGATAAGATTGCACTGTTGAATTACAGTGGAAAAAAACCAACAGAGAGAAGTCAAACAGCCTAAATGTTAAAATTTTACTGTGTTTTTTCCTTTTTGAGCTGCAAACAGGCAGTTAATTAAGGACAGCTGAAGCAACTGAGCTCCAGAGTGGAAGGAAGGAATCGAGTGAGACACGCTGAAGTACTAATGAGTGTACCCAACTTTAAACTCTTTGTTGTTACCAAAAGAGAACTTTGTGCTGCCAGTTAGTAAATCCTGATAAAGATAAAGGCCCTGATTTAATACATGAGGCCTAGCTAGGGTTACCAGATTTTCCATTTGGAAAATCCAGACCCCTAGACCTGCTCTTTTGAGCAGGGACTGTCTCTTTCGTGAGTAGAGGTAAGGTTATAGGGATAGGATTAGAGGTAATTTGTAAAATTAGTCAGAGACCACTGTTCAGGCAGTGGGCCTGATGGGCTGCCGCGGGAGCGGACCGCTGGGCGAGATGGACCTCTGGTTTGCCTCAGCGGAGGCTACTTCTTATGTTCTTATGACCCTGTACAACACTGCGTATGTCTGGTAGCGCTATAGAAATAATAACAGTAGTGGTATCAGAGTCAAGAAAATTAAGTTAGGCATCCAACTTTAGGCATTTTTTTTGTTAAATATATAGAATCAGGGCCACAATGTTTGAGTTCTAAGTATGTGTTTGCCCATCAGAACTGAGCAAAGCTGTCGTGTTGGAATTAAGACAGTAATATGTCACAAGTATAGATCCTGAGTTGTGTCAGTTAAAAGACTTTTTTGGTTTCAAAGCCTCTGGTTTGAGCCTTACCTGTCTATGGTAAAGGAGTGATACAGAGGGACCACCAAACCCTCCCACTCCTGCAGTGTCCTGTCCATGGTGGACCTCTAGGGGGTGATGGCCCCAGAGCAGAAATTCTGGCAGTCAGTACCTGGAACCCCGAAGCTCTGCCTCAGTGACATTGCTCAGTTTCACCAGTTACTTCTTTCATTCCAAAAGCCTCAAAATGGCCACATTTGCCCAGAGATTCACAGTCCCTTCAATACTCAGATTATATGGACAAAAGCGTTTTGGTAATCTGGCCGGTTTCAACAACATAAGAAAATGTTATTGTAACTATACCAGATCTTGTGGTCTACCCCATGCATTGCACCTCTGCCACTCCAATACTTTTACTGCTGGATCTTTTCCCCACTGAGCAACGCAGAGGGTTCTAAATAACTTGATACCTGTTCAGATAAGGTGGGGTAATTATAGCAGAAACCCCAAAAGAAACATTGGTCATACTAAAATTAAAGAGCTACTCTTAACAGAGCTAGATGCAAGGGTTAAAGCTTTTGCAAATCATGCTTTATTGTTGCACAATCAGCAAACACACAGAACTAAGCAAAAGCATAACAAGGTCGAGAAAACCAATAGTACAACAAGACAAGTTTTGGAAATAAACCCCCGACCCACTCTCGAATGCAAATACTCCACCCAAACTGGAATCCTCCCCCTCAACCCACCCCATCCCCCAAAGAAAACATACAGACCATAAGAACTGCTGAGCAAGCTGTGTTCTTATGCCTCTCAGCAAGCACCGAACAGAAACATCCCCAACCAACCACCCCCTTCCCAACTTGCGAACAACACACTCTATACAGCCATACCAAACATCCCGAGGAAGCATCCGAGGACATGCGGTATCATCGTCTACAGTTTAAGACCAGACTTCTGGCCCTAGGGGAAAGCGATTGAATATAAGAGTGCCAGATCTGCAAAAAAAGGGTTAAAGCTTTTAAACATCTCTCTTGGTGTGCCCTCCTCAGATCCTACAACAATACCTTGCATTCTTTTAAATGTTTGTAAAAAATTAAATATCATACAAGATCTACTTGGTGACTGAGATTATGAGACTTGCTTTTCCAACAGAGACTTGGCTCTCACAGACGGAAGGTCCAATAGAAGATTTTTTATTGCTCTAGATTCAACTTCTCAGAAAGGAGCAGAGGTTATGGTATTTTATAAAGCATGATCATTAGTCATGGTCATTTCTAGCCAGTCAGACAATTGACTGACAAACCCACATTGGATTTTATAAAACAGTTGCGAAACCTTATCAAAACACTTCCAAAGCAAGTACAGCCACATCTAAAGAGACTCCTGCCAAACAACTGCTTCTGTGGGCACATTCTACATGCTACCTAAAATTCATAAACCTGGAAACCCTACAAACCAATCATATCTGATATTGGCACACTCACAGAGGAAGTTTCTAGACCTGTAGAGGGAATTCTTAAACCTGTGGAGGGGCATAATCAAAAGGAACATAAGTCCGATTTGGACACAGAACGCTAGTCGCTCAAAGTCCGTAGTGGCAAAACGTCCATTCTCGAAAAGTACATCCAAATTTCTTTTTTTTTTTTTTTTAATCGTCTATCTGTATGTCCAGGCGTTTGATCGTCCTGATTGCCACTATGTCCATATTTATACCACATTCTCGTGCAAATATTCATCCAAGTCCCAAACACCCAGAACAAGACCTTTTGGATGTGGGAGGGACCAGCAATGTCATGGACTGGCCACCTAGACATGGCAAGAGAGCATTGGGGCATCTTACAGGGCACTGCTGTGAACTTCACAAAAAGGGTGCCACATAAACATCTCACCACAACTCCCTTATAGGTCATGGTGAGCCCCCCAAAACCTACTATACCCCAATAGCCCTTATGGCTGCAGGTAGCACCTATATGGCAGTACAGTAGGGTTTGGGGGGGTTCACATTTTTCACCATAAATGCAGTGGTTAGAGTGTCTTATGGTTCTAGGTCCTCCCCAGACTACTTAAGCCACCTCTATGCAGCTCTAGTTTCAAGTTTATTATGGCTTGATAAACCGCTTTATCTTCCAAAGCGGTTTACAACATACAGTTTCTAAATATTATTTTAAAAAGGGGTAGAGACATACATCATTAATATTATAATGAACTAGACATGATTCAGGGACATGGGTGGGGTTATACTGCTTAAAATAAAAATGAAATGGTAGAGGAAAGAAACATAAGGGTGAGGGGAGAAGTATAGGTTAAGCCTTTGGTCTAAATTTCGTCTACTCTAAAACAGTGGTCTCAAACTCCAACACTTTGCAGGGCCACATTTTGGATTTTTAGGTACTTGGAGGGCCTCAGAAAAAAAATAGTTAGTCTTATTAAAGAAATGACAATTTTGCATGAGGTAAAACTCTTTCCTTTTGGCTAAGTCTTAATAATAATATTGTCATTTATAGCTAAAGAGACATATAATCAAGAAACTGTTTTATTTTACTTTTGTGATTATGATAAACATACCGAGGGCCTCAAAATAGTACCTGGTGGCCGCATGTGGCCCCCGGGCCGTGAGTTTGAGACCACTGCTCTAAAATTAAACATACAAGTACATGCACTTACACGCCCTTGTGATTCAGTGGCAGTGGACCACTTAAACGGCACAATGGGAGTGACAGTTCAAAAGTTGAACAGTGCACCTTTTATTTGGGACATTTCAATCTGCTTTTCACGTCCCATACGAGGCATACACACAGCGAAATGGCTGTGGTTTCATGCATGTCTAAGGCTCTATTATTCCGATAGATGTTATAAAATGATTGGGCAATAAGGAAAGTCAGGCTTCCATTGCAACAATATCGGGTGCATCAAAGCCAAATCTCATACAGAAGGACAAGTGTTTGGAGGATTGGCAGTACATCAATCCTGAACAAAAAAAATCAAAACCAAACCAAACCACAAGAGAGCTGGAAAAGCAGAAGGAGTGGAAGAAGCTGTTCTTTGCTGTTTTTTACAACCAAGAAGCCTTTATCTTCCTACTGATGGAGCAAGCCAATCGTTTGGCATAAAAACCTTGGATTTACCTCTAGTCACTGGTGGGCTATACCCTCCCGGGCAATGTTGAGGGGATTATCTTTCTTACTAAAGGTTATTTGGGGGGACAATTTGTTCCTTAGTAAAGGTTATACTGTGGGGAAGAAGTGTATTTTGAAACACTGGTTACAGGACTCCCCACCCACCATCTGGAATTGGCGCAATAAGTTTCATCTTTTAATGGTCTGGGAATCTCTGTCGGTCCGGTTGTCTAGGCACTGGAGTAAGATTTTTCTATCTGTTTGGTTTTCTTATCCCCTACTATCAAGAGTCAAATTATAAATAGACTGCGGAAGCCAGCGGTGCCCTTACTACCTGTTACTTAATGTTAGCTGAGCCAGGTTGGGGGAAGGGTGGGGGTGAGGGGTTTACAGTGGGGTAGTTTTCTTTGGCCGAGTCTGGGCTTTGATTGTTTACCTTTGTTGTATCCTTTAGGTTTTGCTGTATTTCTTATTGAGAAAATGTTGTATCTGTTTGTATTGCTCTATGCTTTATTTCCTGAACAAATTGTTTACAAAAAAAACCCCCAAACTTTGGATCGGCCATTGGGTGGTTGGAGCGATGGAAAGTGAGACACAACATCAAGTTGCAAGAGTACCAAAGCACGAGGGAAACAAAATGAGAGGACAAAAAACTGGGTCTTAAATTGCCTATACACAAATGCTAGGAGCCTGAGGGCCAAAATGGGAGAACTGGAAATCACTGCCAGCAATAAGGACCTAGACATAATTGGAGTCACAGAAACGTGGTGGACAGAGGAAAATCAATGGGATGTGGCCATACCAGGGTACAAACTGTACAGGAGAGACAGGACACATAAAAAGGGTGGAGGAATAGTGCTGTACATAAAAGACTCCATACCATCAGCCAGGATGGAAAAAACAGTACGGGCGGATGGCTTGGAATCACTATGGGTTAAACTACAGGGAGGAGCAGGGGCAGACATTAAATTGGGTCTGTACTACCGCCCACCTGGACAACCGGAAGAAATCGACCAGGAGCTGGAAGCTGAACTGAGGCAGGTATGCAGAAGCGGAAATGTGGTGGTGATGGGGGACTTCAACTATCCTGGGATAGACTGGAGTATTGGGCACTCAAACTGCGCAAGAGAGACCAAATTCATAGAGGTCACGAGGGACTGTTTCATGGAGCAACTGGTCACGGAACCAACACGGGGCGATGCCACTCTTGACCTAATCTTCAACGGACTAGGAGGCAGCAAAGGAGGTGGCGGTATTACCCCCGCTAGGTAACAGCGATCACAACACGATCCAGTGCAGGCTTGAAATTGGATCATCAAAGGGGAAAAGAACCACAACGACGGCACTCAACTTCAAAAAAGGAAATTATGATGCCATGAGGAAATTAGTGGGAAAGAAACTCAAAGGCAACATAGGGAAGACGGAATCCGTAGAAAAAGCCTGGACCTTACTCAAGAAGACTGTGCACGAAGCGCAAAACCTATGCATCCCCAAGTTCAGAAAAGGGTGCAAAAAAAATAGAACGAAAAATCCAGTGTGGATAACAAATGCAGTGAAGAAGGCAATAAGCGACAAGAAGGCATCGTTCAGAAAATGGAAAAAAGACCAAACAGAGGAGAACCAAAAAGTGCACAAAGAACACCAGAAGGAGTGTCACCGAATGGTTAGAAAAGCAAAAAGAGAATACGAAGAGAGACTGGCAGAGGAAGCAACAAACTTCAAGTCGTTCTTCAGATACGTCAAGGGGAAGCAACCGACGAGAGAAGAAGTGGGACCATTGGACGATGGTGACAGAAAGGGAGTAGTAAAAGGAGAGAAAGAGATAGCTGACAGGTTAAATGAGTTCTTCACATCAGTCTTCACGATGGAAAATATAACCAACATTCCGGAACCCGAGGAGATCGTTATAGGAGACCAAGACGATAAGCTGGTCGATTTAGAAGTAAGCCAAGAGGATGTACTCAAGCAGATTGACAGACTAAAGAGCGACAAATCGCCAGGTCCAGACGGCATTCATCCAAGGGTACTCAAGGAGCTAAAAAACGAAATAGCGGAGCCATTTAGACAGATATGCAACCTATCCTTAAAAACCGGAGAGATCCCGGAGGATTGGAAAATAGCAAATGTCACACCCATCTTCAAGAAGGGCGCAAGAGGAGACCCGGGAAACTACAGGCCGGTGAGCCTGACCTCAGTCCCAGGAAAGATGATGGAGGCACTGATTAAAGACAGCATCTGTGAGCAAATCGAAAAAAATGGGCAGCTAAAACCGAGTCAACACGGCTTCTGCAAGGGCAGGTCATGCCTCACTAACTTATTGTACTTCTTTGAGGGGGTGAGCAGCCAGATGGATAAAGGGGAATCTATAGACATCATTTATCTTGACTTCCAAAAAGCCTTCGACAAGGTGCCACACGAGAGACTGCTTAAAAAGATATGGAACCACGGGGTACAAGGGGAGGTCCACCGATGGATCAAAATCTGGTTGGCAAACAGGAAACAGAGGGTTGGCGTAAAGGGCCACTACTCAGACTGGAAAGGGGTCACGAGCGGAGTTCCGCAGGGGTCAGTGCTGGGACCGCTCCTGTTCAATATCTACATAAACGACCTAGAGGCGGGAACCAAGTGTGAGGTCATTAAATTTGCAGATGACACTAAGCTATACAGCAGAGCTCAAACCAGGGAAGACTGCGAAGATCTTCAAAAGGATCTAACGCAGCTGGAAAAGTGGGCCGAAAAATGGCAGATGAGCTTCAACGTGGGGAAATGCAAGGTCATGCACGTGGGGAAAAAGAACCCGATGTTCACATACAAAATGGGGGGAACACCACTAGGGGTCAGTAACCTGGAGAGAGACCTGGGAGTGATGGTAGATGCAACACTGAAGGCATCGGCACAATGCGCCACGGCCTCAAGGAAAGCAAACAGAATGTTGGGTATCATTAAGAAGGGTATTACAACCAGGACGAAAGAAGTCATCATGCCGCTGTATCGTGCAATGGTGCGGCCGCATCTGGAGTACTGCGTCCAGTACTGGTCACCGTACCTCAAGAAAGACATGGCGGTACTTGAGAGAGTACAAAGAAGAGCAACTAGACTGATAAAGGGAATGGAAAATCTCCCATATACTGAAAGATTGAAGCAGTTGGGACTTTTCTCCCTGGAGAAGCGAAGACTTAGAGGAGACATGATAGAAACCTTCAAGATCCTGAAGGGCATAGAAAAAGTAGACAGGGGCAGATTTTTCAAATTAAGGGGCGCCACAAGTACAAGGGGGCACTCGGAGAAATTGAAAGGGGACAGGTTTAGAACAAACGCTAGGAAGTTCTTTTTCACTCAGAGGGTGGTGGATACATGGAACGCGCTTCCAGAGGCTGTTGTAGACAAGAAAACATTAAATGGTTTCAAAGAAGGTTTGGATAGATTCCTGGAAGAAAAAGGGATTGAGGGGTATAGATAGGTATAGACCATTGCTCAGGCAATGGGCATGGTGGGCCGCCGCGGGAGCGGACCGCTGAGCAGGATGGACCTAGGGTCTGCCTCAGCGGAGGCAACTTCTTATGTTCTTATGTTCTTAAGTTCAAGAAACAGCATGGTGAAAAACAGATGAGTTAGGTGCAGGTAACAAATGTTCTATCAAGCATTATGAAAAATTACCAACCATGTGACAGATTTTTATTGGAGAGCTATTCCGGATGAGACACTGGCTGAGGTTGCTGGAACGTGCCAAAGGAAAGACTGACCATGCAACAAGCATGTAACATTGATGGAAAAGCTGGAACCACTAACAATCGGGAAAAGTAGAACAGCCACGTTACGTCAAGAACACTGAACTGCTTCCAGTAGTTTATGTGGCAAACAAAAATGCTTGGATCACCTGAGAAATATGGCTACAATGGCTAAAAAAATTGAATAACACAACACAAAGGCAGAGGCATGAAATTTTGATGCTGCACAGCATATAGCGATAATGTTAGACTATCAAATGGTAAACTTGTGTTCCTGCCACCCAACACAACTTCACTTATTCAACTGATGGACCAAGGTATCATAGTCAATTTCAAGGAGCGTTACAGAGTGCTGGTGCTGAGTCTTCTGTTGGGCACAATAGACTGTGATGAAAACATTGGAGCTGCCAAGACGGCTTGCAAGCTTAGCCTGCTGAACTCGCTATACAAGCAGAAGGAGGCTTGGCGTCATGTTACCCAGAGTACAATTGCCAACTGCTACAGGTGGGCTAGCTTTGAGAAAGAATGCTAGGATGATGAAAATCCCACAACCACTATGGTAAACACAGATGAGCCACCTAAATATATATATATATATTTATATATTTATTTATTACACTTCTATTTCATGCTATCAATTTGTTTCTAGGTGGATTACAAAATAAATATACATAAGCTAAAAACAATAAAACAAGATATTAGACAAATTAAAACAATTTAGATTAGTTACACCTGCATTATTTCTGTCTGTTTCTTCTAAGGTTCAGCCTCTCCATTTCCACCTTTCAACATTAAGGTGGCCAAACAGGTTGAAAAGGTGACGACGAAAGCTAGAAGGATGCAAGGGTGTATAGGGAGAGGTATGGCCAGTAGGAAAAAGGAAGTATTGTTGCCCCCTGTATAAGATCTGATAAGACCTCATTTAGAATTTTTTAATACAATTTTGGAGGCTGCACCTTCAAAAAGATATAAAAAGGATGGAATCAGTCCAGAGGAAGGCTACTAGAATGGTATGTGGTCTTCATCATAAAGCATGGAGACAGACTCAAAGATCTCAATCTGTATACTTTGGAGGAAAAGTGGGAGAGGGCAGATATGATAGAGATGTTTAAATACCTACGTGGTGTAAATGTCAAGTCAAGTCTTTCATTTGAAAGGAAGCTCTGGAATGAGAGGGCATAGGTTGAAGTTAAGAGGTGATAAGCTCAGGAGTATTCTAAGGAAATACTTTTTTACTGAAAGGATGGTAGATGCGTGGAACAGTCTCCCGATAGAGGTGGTAGAGACAGAGACTGTGTCTGATGTCAAGAAAGCCTGGATAGTCACATGGGATCTCTTAGAGAGAGGAAGAGATAATGGTTACTGTGAATGGTCAGACTAGATGGGCTATTTGGTCTTTATCTGCCATCATGTTTCTATCCTTAAATATGAACATTTTCAGCAAGCTCTTATAGCTTTTTAAATCAGTTTCAACCCAAATGTAGTCAGGTAATGTGCTCCAAGTTTTCCAAGTTTCCAAGTTTTATTATAAATTTGATGAATCGCTTTTTCATAATTTACTAAGTGAATTACAGTAAAATATAAAATAAATATACTAATCAACATACAATTTAAAAATTTAGTTAAAGTGGGTTAGACAAACAGACATACCGACAAAACTGAAAACGAGGGGAATAAGGGGTAAAGTTACAAAATTAATACTTTTGGAGAAAGAAAAGAGCCATAGAGGGAAAAAACATAAGGAGGGGTAACAATTTTTCTTTCTTTTGTTTTTTCATTTTAGAGGTTAAAAGCATCTTTAAAAAGAAAGGTTTTTAAGTTATTTTTAAAACGCTTAATGTCTTTTTCATCACTTTACCATTGAGGCCGTTTAATGTAAACAATTTAATTTGTCCATTCCTCCAGATGAACCAACCGAAATGAGGAACCACCTTGGATTTTAGACTCACCCAAACGCAGTGCTCTCACAGGCTGGTGGAGATGCAATGTCGCTGCTAATATTGTTGACATTTTTCCAATCAGGGTTATATATTCTAATCAGGACACATAAGAGTTAAGTGTCTTAGGTATCTTTACCCTATAAACCAGCCAGTGTAAATGTCACTTCTTCTATTCAGGACAAATAATGCGTTATAAGTGTTCAGGGCTTGAGTACAGAGTTCGGACTAAAAAACAATCACTAAATGTTTATTATAAGGCAGAGAGGTACTGTATCTCACTTATAGCAGAGAAGGGCAATGGTCAAGAAAGCCAAGCAAATGCAGGATTTTTTTTCCAAGGTTTTTTAAAGCCTATAGCACAGCTTAGTACCTCAAATATTGCAGGAGAGAAGGGAAACAAGAAAGCAAGGCAAAGGGGGTGGGGACAATAAGCAGCCAATGCACAATAACATAATGCAAGTAGCAGATTAACTTAACACAAAATTAATTTAGACAGTGATAAAAACGATAAAAGTTAGCTGTAGAGAAGTAGAGAATCCTAGTAACAGTAGGGTTATCAGATGTCCGGGGAAACCCGGACATGTCGTCTTCTTATAGGACAGTCCAAGTGCCTGGACAAATTTTCAAAACCCAGCAAGTTTGTCCAGGTTTTGGAAGGCCCTGAGTTAGGGCCACATCTGGAGGGCTTCCGAGCATGCGCAGATGCAACGCGATGATGTCACACGCTTTCGTGCATGTGTGTGATATCATCGTGTTGAATCCACACACGATCGTAGGCCCTCCAGATGCAGCCTGGACTCGAGGAAGAAGAGATGAGGTTTGTGTAGGGGCAGGGCTGGGGGCAGAACAGGCTGGGGGCCACATGCAGGGCATGATTAATTCTTTGAGGGCCCCTAGGCACACAAGTACACTGGGCCCCCCTGGCCCTGCCCCGTCCCCATTTATCTGTTTTCTTATTTACTTCTTTATTTCCACTTGTATTTCTTTTTTTTTGTTTGTTTAATTCAAAACAAACAAAGATTAGCATACCAATGCACAGTTTTTCTTCTATGCAACTCCCAAACATCTCTGAACGAATTCCCCTTCCTTCCCTTCCCACCTACTTACCCAGGATTTTAACTCTGAACTCTTTCCATACATATATAAAAGTGTTCAAATATATTGTAAAGCAGTAATACTATCCAAAATACTGTATAAGTCTATATTAATAACCAAGTTTACGCCTCTCAATTGTAACCCATATGTATGGATAAACAACCAAATCTGTAACTCCTCTACTACGTTCCACTCCATGTATGTTAACTTGTAATGAAACAACAAGGCAAAGCAGTCCACCAAAGAATTCAACATAAAACAAAAGAAGATTGGCAGAAAATAAGGAGATTCAAATCAGGTTTATTCAAGATGCTTCCAAGAACCATGCCCGATGCATTTTGCCACACAAGGCTAGTCAACGCTAACAGAAAACCATGTCTTTCATACCCGCAGAACACAGATATATGGAATAAGTAATCACAAACTAAAAATAGAAATATGTAGATAAAGGTTAAACTGAACCGCCAAGAAGCCAAACTACATACAGTGAAACACCACTGAATCAATGACACATAGCCCCCTAATACTCTGCAAAATATAAATATAGCCGATGTAAATTTGAAGAAACTGACAAACAATCACCACTTTACAAATTAACAAATATAAATAAAACAGCAATTGAAAATAACAATATACCATTTTATTGGACTAATCCATTTTCCAATTAACTTTCAGAGGCCATTAGCCGCCTTCTTCAGGTCAATATAGTATACTGCTGTTACATAATACTATCCTGACCTGAGAAAGGGGGTTTTGGTCTCTAAAAGTTAGTAAAAAATGTATTACAATTAGTTCAATAAAAAGATTACCTCATTTTCTGTTTCTAAAAGTTTTATCAATACAACTACAATACTATTTTATTTTAAAGCAACAAAAAAATATTTTTTCTACCTTTTGTCATTTCTGCTTTTTGTCTTCACTCTCTTCTTTCTAACCAGCATCTGTCCTCTGTCTTCCATGCAGCATCAGCCCCTTCCATCCACTGTCCACCCTTTCCCTGTTCCATAAGGTATCTTTCCTCTTTCTATGCTCCTTCCATAAACTGTCTATCCTGTGCCTCCTTCTCTCCTTTGTACATGATTCATGTCAACTTCATCCCCTCTCCATTTTTCTGTCTCCACCCTATCCCCTATGTTCGGGCATCTCTCTTCTCCTTTCCTTCCTTCCTTCCCACTCCACCCCATGCCCTGGCATCTCTATCTCCTTCCTTTCTCTCCCCCCATGCCCTGGCATCTCTCTCCCTCCATGCTCTGGCACCTCCTCTCCTTCCTTTCCCTCTGGTCTGGCACTCAGGAGAGTTTCCCAGGGAAATGTGTGCAAAGTACAGTTGAAAGAAGAGATGGGGGAGAAGCTAGTCCTGGAGGGTCAGGTGCCAAACAGCTAGGCAAAGGCTGGGAACCAAGCTGCTCTACTCAGAGATAGTCATTTCACTGTTTGACTGATGTGAAGGTCCTTTATACACCAATTGTTTTCATCATATTTGATTCTTTGTATACTTTGGCAAGGCCATGTGGCTTAAGAGTTCTATTCATCCAACCTTTTTGTCTCTTGGGTATCTGTGAAGTGGAACTTTCGTCCCCTCCTTTTCTTTGTTGGTGTTTAAGATGCTGCCTTTTCCCAGGTACCCCCTTGTTGTGTGACTGGTGGATTATTACTAAAAAAAAACCCAACATTTTCCCAAAGAGGGCTGAGGGGTGCAAATAAATGACCGTCCCAGGTGTCCAATACACTGATGCCTGCAATATTTATGTGCTGAAAATGTAGCTCAGACTCGTTTGCATTATGCAGTGTTCAAGGGCCGTTTAAAAGCCCACCTCTTGGAGAGTGCTTTCCACTCCTAACTCCTCTCACCAACCCTATATTGTCATGTCTGTCTGTCTGTTTATATTGTAAGCTCTTCCTAGCAGGGACCGTCCATAAATGTCAATTTCAGCGCCGTACACGTGGTAAGTAGTACTCGTGTTTGCGCTCATTTTTTCCCTCACAGCTTATTTGGACGTTACTTCGTTGCGGCCGCATTTCTGTTGGTCTCGCGCACACCTGACGCGCGAAAATCTACCCGCTCCTCGCGAGCGCCTGGCTGTCACAAGCTTCCTCGGGCCAGACAGCGTCCCGCCCCCGCCCCTCTCATTGGTTGCTGGTCCGGGACAGGCAGGAGGGATTGCTGGAGCAGCCAATCAGCCTCTTCCTCCTCTTCCTGCTTCGGTAGGTAGCGGCGGCCGGAGGCTCGTGCCTTTTCCCTGGTCCCAGCTGGAACCTTTGCCTTGCTCGCTCGCGCTCAGAGGCTCGTGAGCGCGGCTCAGGTAAGGACTGGCTTAGGGCTCGTGCTGACCTGTTAGATCTGAGCCCGAGGATGCAGCGAAGAGAGTGATCGTGAGCAAATGCCATGAGCAGTGTAAAAAGTCTGGACCGTACTTTGTAGCGGAAACTCCTGCTGTTCCCAGACTATGTACTAGTCTTTCAGCCCGTTACATTAACGGGTGCTAGAATAGATGTGTCTGTCTGTCTTTCTGTCTCTCTCTGTTGTGCCATGCCTGCCTGGCCCCCTTCTGTCTCCCCCCCCCCCCCCCCCAGAGCAAAGCATGATTGCTGCCTCCCCCCCTCCACTTCCCTGAGCAGTAGCAGACTGTTTACCAGCATGGGACACCTCACAGACAACCCGCCGCAAGCCACGGAGGCACACATCACGGCAGCACAAATCATGCCGTTTCAACTGCGCATGCACGGGTAAGATGCATGCTATACATTCAGGTGGACTAAACGCGGTGAGTAAAGTTCATCCCGTGGGGACGGGGGACAAAGCTATCCCCGTCCCCATGGGATCTGTCCTTGCCCCACCTCGAACACTGTGCAGATGAAGACAGAGCTCAAGGGACAGAGAGAGATCCCACAGGGACAAATTGGACGGAACCACCTTTTGGTGGTTACACGTTCAAAGCGGTTTACATATATACAGATAATTATTTGGTATCTGGGGCGATGGAGGTCACAGGGAGCAGTGCTGGGATTCAATCCCACGACGGGTACTGTCATCTCCGCTTAGTTTTGGTCTTTTGTTCTCAAATGACAACTCTTGTCTACATTTATAAGGATTGCTGTCTTCCTCCGCATTTTCAGTTTGCAAAATACCAATATGGGGACTTTTTTTTTTCCAAATTCTTTATTAACCAAGTAAGAATCAGTTTTACAAAAAAGATGTTACATCGATCAGAGAAAAGATTTATGTTTAAATAAAATACATAAAGTAAATAAATATATCTAAATAAAGTCTTCTTATTTGGATAAAATCAGTTGATGTCTGTAGAAGTAGAGAGTTCTTAAATCGTGCTTTTTGGCCTTTTAGGAATGAATCTGAACCCAATTTGTACATACTGTGTACATATTGCATCTGTTCATTTTTAGCTGGAGCAACTGGTGTTTTCCAAAAATGAGTAATCACACATCTACAAGAAAATCTTTAAAAAATTGAGAGTGGTTCAAAACACTGCAGTTAGTCTAAAAAAATGGGAGCATATTACTCCATATTATCAGAAATTTCATTGGTTGCTGACTGAGGCCAAAGTTTTGTTTAAGTTTGCTTGTTATAAATCAATTTTTGGCTTGTCACCTGGCTACCTTGTTTCCCATTTTTCTTTGAACTACTCAAATAAGTTTACACATAGAATTTGTTGTTATAAAAGGTTTCTTGAAATAACTCTCTCTTTTCAGGCTGCTAAATTGAATGTTTGGTTTGGAAAAATTATGCTAGGAGATTCCTCCTATCTTGATTTTAGAAAATTATTGAAGAACCAATTATTTGATAAATTTGTATCCTAAAGCATTCTGTTGTCTTTTAAAATTTTATGCATTTCTCATGTTTTACTATCTGATGTATTTCCATTTTTAAATTGTATTCTTCGCTGTATGCTCAGTTTTACTTGTTGTGAATCGCCTAGAACCATTCCTGGTCAGCCGGTATATAAAAAATAAAATTATTATTATTATCTAGGGTTTAACCTTTGTACTGGGTGTCAGCTCTAAAGTATGGACTTGATTTTTGCTTTCAAACTAACTTGCGTTGTTTCTGCGGTTAGGTGTTTGCTGGAAAAGCTCACTGAAGATTTTGGAAGTTCTATCTAAACCCAACTGTCTAGCCCTGCCATTGGCACAGATATAGTAAAAATCCAATATTATCAATAAATAACTCTTTCACATGGATAGTGCAAGTACAAAAATTAATCACATGTGAATGCAACAGTACAGGCTTGGCCAAAAACTCAGAGGACGAGAAAGCCTCAGAACCTAACTTCTCAATAATGGTTCAAGGTGTTCAGGGTGCCACTTTTGGTTTTGTCTAGCTCAGGGGTAGGGAACTCCGGTCCTCGAGAGCCGTATTCCAGTTGGGTTTTCAGGATTTCCACAATGAATATTGAAAGCAGTGCATGCATATTCATTGGGGAAATCCTGAAAACCCGACTGGAATACAGCTCTCAAGGACCGGAGGTCCCTACCCCTGCGATAGCACCTAAAGAAGATGAATATTTTGCATGCAAGTATCTTTCTTGTAGATTCATTAGCGATAGCCTGAAAACCTATCCAGTTTGTAGCCCTTCAGGATTGCAGTTTGATTCCACTGGTGTATAGATGGATAGAAACAATCAGGCAGACTGAGTAGGCCAGGGGTGTTAAAGTCCCTCCTTGAGGGCCGCAATCCAGTCGGGTTTTTAGGATTTCCCCAATGAATATGCATGTGATCTATTTGCATGCACTGCTTTCATTGTATGCTAATAGATCTCATGCATATTCATTGGGGAAATCCTGAAAACCCGACTGGATTGCGGCCCTCAAGGAGGGACTTTGACATCCCTGGAGTAGGCTGAGTAGAAACCAGCTGCCACGGGTACAAGTGAAGTGCCACTCAAAGAACTAGAAAGATTTATTTTCTGCTTTGTTATTCATAGTCTTTATATATTTTTTTTCTTATGTCTACTGTGTAGGAAGATACTGGGAAGCTGGTACTAGGTTCACCGGCAGAAGATTCATCTCTGACAAAGACCATTAGGAGGAAAAGGGAAGAGTGAAGAGAAAGAAGAGAGACAAAGCTGAAGTACCATGGGCTCCAGGCCACTTAAGTGGGGGCTACTTTATGAAGGTCGTTGGCACGACTGAGAATGCGGAATTATCTCTAAGGACAAAGTTTTGGAATGTGACTATATGACCTTTTAACACCACCTGAGTCCTATTGTATAATGTTTCTATTGTCCTGAGACGTTACACTCAGATCTCTTACTGCATTTTAGTCCGTTACTTCCTGCAATCATTATTGCTTTTATCCTGTCAACCATCCCTAGGCATATTGAGCAAATGCCCACTAGGAACTCTGCTAAGAAACCAAAAAATATTCATTTCATGTGTGGCTTAAATGGAACCTGAACATAGAGTCTAAGGACTCGCGTTCTGGCGCACTGCATCACATTTCCGGCTTCTGTCCCATTTGCTGTTCTTGATATTTTGAGTAGAGGGTAGTTGTGCTGTCAGAAAGGTCATGATTTTTTGGGCATTTTTGATGGGACTCTCCTTGAGCCCATGTTCTGCTTGTTTAGCCAGACCAGCTCATTTGGCTATCCCATTTGTAACTATTTGGAATGCTCCAACCCAACATTGCCAAGACAGATACCAAGTGGATTTAGATCTGAGAGTCTTTGATATTGTACGCAACCAAAACCAGTCATTTGTTGGCAAAGAGGTTACTATTTTTTACAGCACAGAGCTTGGTTTTTATCCATACTACACTGAGAATGGGACTGCAGTGAATGGTGGGGTCCCCCAGAATGCTAGTCTGAAAGATCACCTTGCAAAAGCCAAGGAAGATATTAAGGCCACTATATTGAACCCAGACTTCCAAGGCATGGCAGTCGTTGACTGGGAAAACTGGAGGCCTTTATGGATTCGAAACTGGGACAAATTGAAGATCTACATGGACAAGTCTATTGAGCTGGTTCAAGATCAACACCCTGATTGGCCACTTGACCTTGTGACCAGCGAAGCTAAACATGAATTTGAGCAAGCTGGTCAGGGCTTTATGGAAGAGACCTTGAAGCTCAGTAAACAATATAGGCCAATGGGATTGTGGGGTTTCTATGGCTTTCCAAATTGCTATAATTTTGAATACAAAAATGCAACTTTGAACTATACAGGAGAGTGCCCCAAGATTGATATGCAACGGAATGATGAGCTTCAATGGCTGTGGAATCAAAGTAGGGCACTTTACCCTCAGATCTATCTGGACAAAGAGATGAATATGTCTGATAATGCTCTGAAGTATTCCAGGCACCGGCTACAGGAGGCATTTAGGGTGGCCCGACAGACCATCAATGATAGTCTCCCGATCCTGCCTTATGCTCGGATTGTGTATGTTAACACAATGGATTTCCTTGCTGAGGTAATCTTAGAAATATCATTGCAGGACAGTATTTTGGGCACAGTGATCTGATTTGGGTCCACTTTCAAGACTTGAGTTCTTAAGAAAACTGGGAGTAAGCCAAAGTCTTTCTATAGGCTACTCTATAACGTCGGTTTTTGAAGTCCAGCTGACAGTTTTGAGAGACCCGAGTCCGATTTACTGATTTGAGCACTTTTCTAGTAATTCAGCAACAAGGTTCCCTGACGCAGGGACGAAACATGACAGTTTCACGATGGAACCTTTAAGATGAGATAAGTGTCTTATTTCATCTTATTTCAAAGGTCTAGTACCGTTTTTCAACCTAAAATTACATTAAATATGCTATGATTGGATGGAGAGGCTTTATATGGAGAGAATTCTCCGGGTACAGTCTCCAGGTCTCTGAGTATATTTCTTGTTTAGAGATTAGATTACTGGCATTTGAGTTTAAAGATTGCCAGAAATTTAGGGGAGTCTATTATCTTTGCTACATATTGAAAACAAATTTTATGCACATGATATTAAATCAGTCTTGGTTGTGAAAGTACCTGTGATTAAACACATATGTGTGTTATTGACCTATTAAGCTAATATTCTGTAAAGCAAAGTAGGTACAACCTTTTCTTTTTTAAAAAAAAAATTATTTATTGAGAATGTGAGACATACAAATTGTAAAACATACATATATCAACCAGTACATTTGTAACAAGGCCAACATATTGCAAGAAAAAGAATGGTACCAGAAGCTCCCCACGCAAAGTAAAACAATATGCACAGATAGATAATCAACAACCCCTCCGGACAGTCCAGTCAATATACGGCTTCCACTGCAACAAAAACAAGCCTAAGCTATGATGCTTCAATTTGGACATATGAAAAACATAGTCCATTTTATTGACCACTTGTGCTTGTGATGAAATCGTATCCTGACGCCATGCAGCCGCCAATACTAGACGTGCTGCCGTGGCCACTGTCGCAATAATACGAGAGAACTTGGACGGAACTCCATGCGGAGTCAGAGTCTAAAGGGCACATCCCAAATCTTTAACCATGATCATCCCCATATATATCTGATAAGATAGAGAACACCCTATCCCAGCAACCTTTTCTTTATACTGTAGAATAGACTCTGACCAGTTACACTATTCCTCCATTCTGTGTGTGGGGGTCTGCAAATAATAACATAACCGTGGTAGTTTGAGGTAGCAAGTGTAGGCCTCATGAGTTTGTCATGTCAGTGCTTTGTATTGCCGTGTTGGCCTGTGTTTCTTAGATCTGGCCGCTCCATGGCTGCAGACAGGGGAAAGTGAAGTCCTATTCATATCACCCGGTTACAGGCTTTTAAGATTATTAGAATGATATTGATATGAGTTAATTATGATGTAGACATTTAATGAGAGCAGAAGAACCTGTAGATCACAATAGTCTCACAGTTTGGATATACCACCTCCATTGCTCAAGGGTGCAGTTTCCTATAGCTTCTGGAAGGGAAAAGAATTCATGGAATTTTCTTATGTTCATTTTTTAAAAGGAAGATTTGGTGCACACGATTGGAGAAAGTGCCGCTCAAGGGGCTTCTGGGATTATCCTCTGGGGAAACCAGGATTACAGTGAATCACAGGTGCGTTATTTAAGGTCTGAGCTGCTTCAAACCTGCTGTGCTTGGAGGCTGAGTTACAAATTGTGGTACTGGTGCATTACGGAGTGAATCTTGCTGTTCTCAGAACCACGAGGGGAATTGAGTCGTCCAGGTCAGGACATTCTCAACTACCCCTATATTTAAAAAAAGGCTTCACTGAATGTGGAGCCTTTTGTGAAATACCTAGGACACCAGTAAATACGCAGGTATTTGCCAGCAAGTCCAGCACACACACATATACCACACCCATAAACACACATATATACCCCCTACACAGAGATATACACACATCCACACATACTCCACAGCCAGGCACCCCCCAACATCCATACACATATCGCCACACCCAGATGCACACACCCAAATATATCCCATATACTCCCCCATACATATGCACACATATACACCCCACACCCAGACACCCCTCTACACATACATACGTATATACCTCCCACGTCCATACACAGACACTGCCACAACCCATACACACTCCCCTACACAACCCACACCCCCATGCACACATGTTTTTGAATACAATGTATAGAATCTGATCCATAGTGCTTAATAAAATGAAAGTATGAATTCTGGAAATAATGCAGTGGGGTTTGTGGTTCCTGCTGTGCTCAAACCCTGTGAGCGATTCCTGGCCTAGTGGTATCTGGATGTTGATGCCTTTGAATACTGTTAGTTTTTTTATGGGAGAGTGGGGAGACTAAAAGATATTCTGCGATGGTAAGGATGCAAAAGAGAGATCAGAAGATGAGGAGGTCATGTGAAAGTAGGGTTCATGGGATTAGGGCAATGATCTCAAATTCATGGCCCCAGTGCTGCATGCAGCTCTCAAACAGTTGGCCAAAACGCTTCTCAAGTCCTGCAGATTCATTAAATGGATCGCAGTAGGCCAGGTGAGGACACAGGTCAATGTAGAGCAGATGTAGGAGCTACTGTGCCTGCACCATATGTACATATGACTGTAGGACAGGCCAAAGATCAGGATTCATATTTAGATGCATGTGCACTGTAGTGATTTGAAGCACTTGTGTTCAGAGAAGTGTAGCAACCACACCAAAGTTTTGCAAAAGCACAGAAGAATGCAAGATGAAATCTGAATTTTCAATGATGTCTTTAACTAGTAGAGTCCTTATGCCTGCAGGTGGCATCTTTATGTAGGTAAGTTTTGGGTGGGTTTTGGAGGGCTCACCATGCAATATAAGCGGGTTATGGTGGGCTTTATATGTGATGTTCACTGCAGTGTACCCTATTTAACCTGACATGTCCTAGTTTTTGAGGACATGTCTGGGCACCCGGACGGCTTTTCAAAACTCAGCACTTTTGTCCAGGTTTTGAAGAGCTTCCAGCTTGGGACCACGTCGGGAGGGCATCTGTGCATGTGTGTATGCAACGTGGTGATGTCACGCATATGAACGCATGCATGTGATGTCATCATGTCACGCGTGCACAGATGCCCTTCCAACGCGTCTCAGAGCACGAGAACAGGTTGAGGGGGGCGAGGCTGGGGCGGAACGGGGCTTGACGGGGGCGGAACGGAGCTTGACTTGGGGTGGGGCTGGGTGGGCCTTGGGGTGGGCCATGGGTAAAATCTGGTAACCCTACCCTAGAGTGTCCTTCTGCTCTGCTTAGAAGTCTATGTGGCCATCTGAAGCTGTCACAGAGAGAGAGGTACCTACTGTTTCTTTCACATCTTTGGGTGGTGGGAGGCGATTGGTATTCACTGGGGGAGTAAGGAGGGTCATGCCTTAATCCCTCCAGTGATTAACTGACCAGTTTGGGCACCTTTCTGGCCCTTATTCGTTTTTAAAACAGGTCTAGCCTCAAATGTCTAAATGGTTGCCTGGATGTTTTGTTAAACGTTTGATTATTGCTGCAAAACATCCAAGTCCTAAGTCTGCCCAAAACGGTTCATAGACAGTGGAGTGCAAGACGTCAGCGCGCTGACAATCCAGTGCCGACAATTCGGCGCAAGACAGAAGCGCGCGGGGGAAAAAGTAATTTTTAAAGAGCTCCGACGGGGGGTTTGGGGTGGCAACCCCCCCCCACTTTATTGGTTAGTGTTCGCGCTGCTGTTGGAGGGGGGTTCGGGGGGTTGGAAACCTCCAATTATAGCAAAAACGGAACTTTTTCTGATTTTTATCGGGAAAAGTTCCATTTTCTCTATAATGTGGGGGGTTTCACCCCCCACACCTCCCCGCAACAGCAGCGCGAACACCAACCAATAAAGTGGGGGGGTTGCCACCCCAAACCCCCAGTCGGAGCTCTTTAAAAATTATTTTTTCCCTCGCGCGCTTCTGTCTTCCGCCGAATTGTCGGTGCTGGATTGTCAGCGCGCTGGTATCTGGCGCGCGATTATCCCGTCACCGCCCAAAACATGCCTTCAACACCGCCCTTGGAATTTAGATGAACAGGAGACAAACAGCACAGAAAAATGTTTTAAAGTATGGGTTTTGAAAATGGTGATTTGGACATTTTAGCAAAAAAAATATGTCCAAATGCCACTTTCTGCCATTTTCGGGGTCGTTTTTCTCTTTTGCAAATGAGAGTGGGGTGTGCTTATGTGTTGACATTTGGAAGAGGGAGATGAAACAGAGGGCACTTGGAATGGGTAAAGGAAGAGAGAAGAGTAGAGCAAAGATCAGGATAGGGAAGAGAGAAACGATGAGGGAAGCACTCCTGGAGCTGGTGCAGGGTCTCAATTCAGTTTATTAATTTGATATCTCACCTTCTTATTTAATCTCAGAATAGCTTATAAAGAATATAGCTCCATCTTTCCCCTTAGTTCTTCCCTCTTGGGATCCTCCTCTAGATCTCAGAACCTTTCTCTCCCTCTTCTGGATGGATTCCAGAACCTTCCTTCCCTCTTCTTTTCCCCCCCCTTCCTTCACCTTTCCTTGGTCCTCGGTCCTCTTTCCAATCCTTGACATCAGCTCTTCCTTTGCTTGCCCCCCCCCCGATACCCGAGATCTTTCACATCTAAAATTCCCCACAAACAAAATAAATGATACAGGCAAAAGTACTTTATTTTTATTAGGCACAACAAATACAGTAATATGTAAAATTATTAAAATGTATGCAAATGGGTCACTCAGGGGCAGTCCAAGATAGGGGCAGTGCAGTGAAACGCACTCGACTTGGACCCTGAGATTCTTCTTGTTTCCTAAAAGAAAATGCCGCATTCTAAAAGAAAGGGTAGCGTTCGGCCTGATCCCTTGGCTGCTAGAACCTCCTCACCTGCTCAGCGGTCCATTAGTTTGTTTTTGCTCCGATCCCGCAATTACCCGGAGGCCAGGCTGCTGTGTCTTCGGTGAGCGGTGACGCCAAAGATTTGGACTTTAACATCTCCTCGTCTCCTCCGGGCTCGGTTCCTCCGCCTTGCCTTGCTCCCATTGCGGCACAGCTGCTGGTTCCCGGCGAGGGAGAATCCAATCCAAGAAGCAGTAGCCGCAAAAGTTGGAGAGGAGCAGAGAGAGCTGGGAGTGGTAGTAGAAACCATCACCCGGCCTGAAAGACTGATGGCAATAACACTGGAGAGCATTTGGGAAGCTCTCCAGACATTGAACACTTCAGTTTCCAAATCTTCTAATGAAGTTTCAACCTTAGTAAGTATTGTAACTGCCCTGGGGGAGAAATTAGATGGGACAAGGAATGAGTTTTCCCTGCAGATGAAGAAACTTACAGACAGAGCAGATAAATTGCAAGAAATAATGTCTGGATTAATAAAAGAAAAAGCTATTCATAATAGAAAGATTGAACAACTTGAGAATTATAACCGCAGATTGAACTTGAGACTTTTGAATTTCCTTAAGGGCGCTAGATGCTAACGCCACCAATGAGCTGGCGTTAGTTCTAGCCGTGTATCGCAGGTTTAGCGTGAGCTAAAAACACTATTGCAGCTTAATAAAAATCTCTGAATGTGACTTGCATTGAATTGCTTAGAAAATATCTGATTGAAGTTCTAGGTTTTCCACCAGAAAATATTCCTCCGATTAACCTTCCTGAGAAAAAAAGAAATGGGAGCCACCTCAGAGAATTTACAAAAGAATTCAGACAAATCACAATTGAATATTACAGATATATTAGAATCAACTATTACAGAAGATTCTGAAAGAGCGACTTTACTGTGTCTATGAACAGGACGTTAATACTATTTTCAGGTTGTTTTTTCGTAATTCTCAGAAGGTATTTTACAGTAAAAAAAAATCTGGATATTTCCAGATGTGACTCAAGATCATAGGAAATTATTTCTTGCAATGAGACCAGATGTGATTTCTTTGGGAGCGTCATTCTTGTCCTATCCTTGGAAGTATTTGATAAAATATTTAGGGTTAAAATATGTTTTCTTTTCTCCAGAACAGCTAAAAGCATTTATAGAGATGAAGAGGCTGGGCAATTGGAAATGTTTAATGTTAGAGAACAGTGAAATATGTTAGCGGGATATATCTGTTAAGCCATTCTTATATTAGAATTATGTTTATTTGATAAGCTCGCCCCCTAACTTCATTATTGGGGTCTAAGGAAGATTTATTTTTCTTATTGTTTTCTATTTTGCCTTTTTCAATTTGCTTCTGTATTTCCTTAATAAGACTTGTTCTTGTATTTAATTTAAAAATATTATAAATAAAGGGGGAAAAAAGTATGCAAATGAACCACTAGTCTACCCTTGATCCGCCAAAGGAAACTGGTGGTTAAAAGTAGCCCTATGTACTGTATTAAGCTCAGTCATTCTGTTGAGTTAATTTATTGCCAAACTTTCTTTCAGGGGTCCTGCCTTGCGGTGAAAGGCTATATTGACACAACCTTAGGTAAATATATCATTAATGTAACCAAGAGCGCAGTGCTCTGCAGTCATGCCCTGTGTTCTGGCAATGGACGCTGCGTGAGGAAGGAAAATGTCTTGGGAGCATTTCTCCACCTCAGTCCTACGAGCTTCAGCATCAAGAAGGATCCAGATGGGCTTGACTACCTAGTACAAGGAGCGCTGGCAAAGGAGGATCTCGACAAGATGAGAGATGGTTTTAGATGTCAGTGCTACTGCGGCTGGGAAGGGACAAATTGCAAAGAAAAAGCATCCCTGAACTCTGCACTAAAACCATCATGGGAAAAAGCCACACATTGGAAGGATCTATGAGAATGAGGATAAGTGAAGAGAAGCAGAAATCACTGTTAATGCTTCTCTAGACATAAATAACAGTTGGGAATAATTAATCCTTCCTGTCGATAACCTTTCAATTCTAGCTCGGTTTGGCTCAGCTTCTAATACACTCACCAAGCAAGATTATTATGTCCCTCTAACAGACACTCTTACCTGTAATCTTTCTGCCCTTTACCACACTCACTTCCCTTTTCAAAGAGCCTTCTGCCCTCATCCTCTCCTCAATGTCTGCCCGAAATTTGGCTGCCTTCTTAACATAGTAACATAGTAGATGACGGCAGATAACGACCCGAATGGTCCATCCAGTCTGCCCAACCTGATTCAATTTAAATTATTATTATTATTTTTTTCTTCTTAGCTATTTCTGGGCGAGAATCCAAAGCTTTACCCGGTACTGTGCTTGGGTTCCAACTGCCGAAATCTCTGTTAAGACTTACTCCAGCCCATCTACACCCTCCCAGCCATTGAAGCCCTCCCCTGCCCATCCTCCTCCAAACGGCCATACACAGATGCAGACCGTACAAGTCTGCCCAGTAACTGGCCTAGTTCAATCTTTAATATTATTTTCTGATTCTAAATCTTCTGTGTTCATCCCACGCTTCTTTGAACTCAGTCACAGTTTTACTCTCCACCACCTCTCTCGGGAGCGCATTCCAGGCATCCACCACCCTCTCCGTAAAATAGAATTTCCTAACATTGCCCCTGAATCTACCACCCCTCAACCTCAAATTATGTCCTCTGGTTTTACCATTTTCCTTTCTCTGGAAAGGATTTTGTTCTACGTTAATACCCTTTAAGTATTTGAACGTCTGAATCATATCTCCCCTGTCTCTCCTTTCCTCTAGGGTATACATATTCAGGGCTTCCAGTCTCTCCTCATACGTCTTCTGGCGCAAGCCTCCTATCATAGGAGCCTTCTTCAGTGACAAATTGCACAAGATTAATGGTGAATTCTCCACCAGGCCACTGCCTCCTTCCCCACTTTGTTCACCTCCCCCCCACTGTGACACCGCTATACTTTGGTTGTTTTTTTTTTTCTGAAATCACAAAGGAAGAAACTGATTTGTTTTCTCAACTCATTTTTTTGTTCCTCTAACCCAGTGAACTCAAACTCTATGGAGGGCCACATTTTGGATTTGTAGGTACTTGGAGAGCCACAGAAAAAAATAGTTAATGTCTTATTAAAGAAATGACAATTTTGCATGAGGTAAAACTCTTTAAAGCTTATAAATCTTAAAAGAAAAGATTTATAAATTATAAAGAGTTTTACTTCATGCAAAATTGTCATTTCTTTAATAAGACATTAACTATTTTTTCTGAGGCCCTCCAAGTACCCTATTTTTTTCTGCAGCCCTCACATTTAAAGTCAAAACTGACACATTTCAATCAATCTGGTGCTTTATTTTTCTGTGTTTTTAACTATGTTTCCAGGGCCTTCTTGTCCTTTGACTGCTTTTCTCTCCGTCTTCACTTTCTGCCTTGCATCTATCTTTAAAATAAGAAAACTGACTGTAATAAATACCAGTAAGGAGAGAGCGAAAACCTCCTTAAATATATGCTCAGAGAAGTGAAACTCTGTTTTCATAAAGTCCCTGTGTCTGGTCTTAACGAAGTTGCATCTATCTTTGGCATTAACTTATTCAATTTTTCTGCTTTCTTCCCTTCCTATCTTTCTCTCCTTCCTTCCTTCTTTTCCCCTGGCCTAGCATCTGTCTCCTCCCCCCCCATGCCCTGGTATCTCTCCCTCCCCCTCCATGGTCTAGTATCTCCTTTTCTTCATTCCTTTTCCTCCTTCCATCCCATGGACTTGACATCTCTCATTCCTCTCCCTTGTTTTCCTTCTCCCTCCTTCCCTCTCACTCCCCAATTGGGTGCAGCAGCATTTCTCTACCCCCTTTCCTCCTCCCTTCCCTGTGCAGCAGCAGCAGCATTTCTCTTCCCCCTCCCCTCCCCCCACTTCCTGCTTAGTTTCTGGCCAGCTCCCTTGTTGCACTCACTTTTCCTTCAAAGCTGCGGGCGGCTCCTTCCGAGATCTGCGCCTGCGTCGGAAGCCTTCTCTTTGACGTCAAAATATCTGTTGATGTAGAGCAAGGGTGTCAAAGTCCCTCCTCAAGGGCCGCAATCCAGTCGGGTTTTCAGGATTTCCCTAATGAACATGCATGAGATCTATTTGCATGCACTGCTTTCGTTGTATGCTAATAGATCTCATGCATATTCAATGGAGAAATCCTGAAAACCCGACTGGATTGTGACCCTCAAGGAGGGACTTTGACACCCCTGATGTAGAGCCTTTTGTAAAATACCTGTAGGAGCATGTGTAGCTGCCAGCATAGGGTTACCAGACATCCGGGAAAACCCGGACATGTCCTCTTATTAGAGGACTGTCCGGTTGCCCGGATGGACTTTCCAAAACCCAGCAGTTTGTACGGGTTTTGGAAAGCCCCCGAGCTCTGGCTGTGTCTGGAGGGCCTTCAAGAAGCATGTGCGGATGATGTCATACACTTCCGCACATGCTAGAGGCCCTCCAGACGCTACTCAGAGGTCGGGAAAGAAGAGACAAGGCTTTGTGGGGGCCGAGCTGGGGGCTGAACGAGGTGGGATTGAGGCAGAACAGGTTGCGGCTGCATGCGGAACAAGGTGGAGCTGAGTCAGAACGGGGCATGGCTATGCAGCTGGGTTTTTATGATGGTAACCCTATGCCAGCACATAGAGTGAGAGCAGCCATTTTAGAAACATTTACATAGATAAAATTAGAGTTACCAAATTTTCCAAAGTAGAAACCTGGACACATGGCCCCAGCCCCATCCTGTTCTTCTCCAGCCCCGCCCTGTTATGACCCCGCCCTGTTACGATCCCACAAAGCCTTGTCCTCCTTTGCCTAGACATATAAATGCCGCCAATTAAGTAACGAGACTAATTTTAATTTGGCTTCATTTTGGAAGCAGAAATAAACAATAGGGGTGATATAGGCTGGAAAAATCATGGTTATTCAAGCGAAAGTTAGGCTTGAGAGCCTAAGCTAAAAGTTAACATAACTATACTGTTGATGTTTCCATTTTTACATATATCTGTCCTCCAGCTAATACAAGAAAAACATGTTTTTCTATGTATTTGTTTTATCTGTAGTGTACAGTAAAAGCAGACATTGTTAGGCACCAAGATAGGAAAATATATCCATCTTTTCTCCCAGCTTGCATGCTTTCTGATTGGTTAAAGCAGCCATCAGTCTTTAGACATAGGAAGTGTATGTACTAGTGTTTAATTGTTTTGGTTAGGAACACCTTCCTATATATTAGAGGGAATCCACAGTCTTTTTGTGTGAGGGAGACTCTTTCTGACATCTGCTTTTCCTGATTGCATTAAAAAGTATATTGTATCTGATTTCTGTGTATATATGTGATCTCTGGAGCACAACAAAGAGAAGACCTCTGCAAGAGATTGACATGTCAGGATTTTTATTGACTGACCCGACATGGCCATGTTTTGGCACAATACCTGCGTCGTGGTTCTTTAAAATAATAAACATAATCTGTAAATTAGTATGACATGAAATACAACGTACACATGAACAAAAACGAAAAACTGATTGCTGAATTTTGATTCAATTTTCACACAAACTTTTATGCCTGTTATCAAAATCAATCTGATGTAACTGAATAGTCACAGTTATCAAGGAATTACCAGAAATCTCACGAAATTACATGGAATTATACTTTTCAGACAAAATTATGTTTAGTTAGTGGCTTAAATTACAGTACCACCCTTTCTTTAAAAAGTATTTCCTTAGATTACTCCTGGGCCTATTTCAATTGAAAGACTCTTCTCATGTGTATTTATGCCACATAGGTATTTAAATGTCACTACTGTATCTCCCCTCCCGCCTTTCCTCTAAAGTATACATATTGAGATCTTTGAGTCTGTGTCCATGCACCTTATGACAAAAACCACCAATCATTTTAGTAGCCTTTCTCTGGGCCAACTCCATCCTTTTTATATCTTTTTGAAGGTGTGGCCTCCAGAATTGTACACAATATTCTAAATGAAGTCTCACCAGGGGCATCAATACCTCCTTTTTTCCTACTGGCCATTCCTCTTTCTATGCACTCAAGCATTCTAGCTTTTGCCATCGCCTTGTCAACCTGTTTGGCCACATACTATCACATCCTTTTCCCTCCTCTTTCATGCACAAAAGTTCTTTACCCCCCATAAACTGTACCGTTCCCATGGGTTTTTACAGACCAAATACATGACCTTGCATTTCTTTGCATGAAATCATAGCTGCCAAATTTCAGACCATTCAAGCTTTGCTTGGCCCTTCCTCATATTATTCACGCCATCTAGGCCCTTCCTCATATTATTCATGCCATCAAGGTATCTACTCTATTGCAGATTTTGGTATCATTCGCAATAGAGACAAATCTTACCTGACAGCTCTTCAGCAATATCGCTTACAAAAAATATTAAAAAGAACTGAACCTTGAAGCATACCACTGGTAATATCTCTTTCCTCAGCGCGATCTCCATTGAGCACTCCCCTCTGTCACCTTCCACTCAACCAGTTCCTGACCCAATCTGTCACTTTGGAGCCCATACCAAGAGCACTCAGCTTATTTATTAGACATCTGTGTGGAACACTGTCAAAGGCTTTGCTAAAATCTAAATACACCACATCTAGTGCACTCCGTCTATCCAATTCTCTGGTCACCCAGTCAAAGAAATTAATCAGATTTGTTTGACAAGATCTTCCTTTAATGAATCCATATTGCCTTGGGTCCCGTAATCCACTGGATTCCAGAAACATCACTATTCTTCGTTTTAACAACGTTTCCATTAATTTACTTACCACAGAAGTCAGACTTACAGGCCTGTAGGTCCCTACTTCTTCCTTACTTCCACTTTTGTGGAGAGGGACCACATCTGCGCTTCTCCAGTACCTTCTCCGGTGCCACTCCCAACATTGAGCAAGTCATCCAGTGGAGCCACCAGAACTTCCCTAAGTTCCATCAGCACCCTCAGATGTACACCTTCTGTCCCCATTGCTTTGTCTACCTTTAGTTAGCTCCCCACGAATACAACCCTCTGAAAATTGATCATTTGTGTTTGTGTTCTACAGTCCCGCTCCCAGCACACAGAACAGAAATATTTGTTAAGCAATGCAGCTTTATCTTTATCAGCTCCTAT
Organism: Geotrypetes seraphini; assembly: GCF_902459505.1. Taxonomy (NCBI): domain Eukaryota; kingdom Metazoa; phylum Chordata; class Amphibia; order Gymnophiona; family Dermophiidae; genus Geotrypetes; species Geotrypetes seraphini. The sequence continues at coordinate 46,025,476 of NC_047100.1, forward strand.
ATATTTCTTTCCTTCACCTTTGAGTCACACAATGCCACTTTTGAACTTTTTCCTATCACTATTACATTAAAAAAATGTCAGCTATTTTTTCTTCCATTTGCATCTTTGCTTTCCTGACTACACTACCAGCCTCTCTTAACTTTTCCAGATATTTTTGCCTGTCTTTCTTTCTGTGATCTTTTGTAGTTTATGGAAAGCTAACCTTCTTATTCCTTACCTTATTCCTACTTTTGAGAACCAAAGCAACCTTCTTTTCCACTTGCCAGACAACAATTCCTTGACATAATACTCCATCTGAACAAATTTAAATTTTTTTTAAAGTCTAGAATCTTTACTTTTGAATGAGCCGTGCTTGAGGATTTTCTCTCCTCCTGATTCTCAGAGTAATTGTTTGGGATTGACACTAGAGAATGACACGGGAAAAATTCTGTCCCCATCACTGCCCCATCCCCGAACCACCATCCCCTTCAGTGTCCCGTCCCCTCGTCACCTTCACCGCCCCGTCCTCACAGCATCCATACAAACCTCAGTACTGCAATATTTAGCTTATTCGTTCCTTATAAATCAAAGTTCTGACTGCTGAACTAGAGAAAGAGATGTTCAGCTGGCAGGGCTTTGTTTATAAATTTTTATTAACACAACTAATATACTAGAGCAATCCTAAAGCAAAAGGAAATAAATAGAAAATTTTTTTTAGACCTTTGTTGTCTGGTTTCTGCTTTCCTCATCTTCTCATTCAATTCCTTCCATCCATTGTCTGTCTTCTCTCAGCGTCTTCCATTTGCTCTGTTACTGTGCCTCTCCCTCCCCCCCCCCCAATTGGTCTGGCACCCATCTTCTTCCCTCCGCTCTCCCCACAGTCTGGCATCTCTGTCTTCTCCCCACTCTGTCTTCCCCATTTCCCTTCTAGCTCTTCTGCCCACTTTTGTCTTCCCCATTTCCCTTCCAGCACCTTCTCCCCACCACCACCCTTCCTTCATGCCAACCCACCGCCCTTCGGCACCGTTGCGCGGCCCGAGAATCCTCCTCCCTCCCCCTTACCTTCGTGGCGCATTAGTAAAGTAAGTTGTTCAAGCCAACTGAGCCTGCCTGCCTGCAGTCGCGTGTGTGTGAGCGAAAGCTTCTCCTCTGACGCACACACACGCGACTGCAGGCAGGCAGGCTCAGCTGGCTTGAGCAACTTACTTTACTAATGTGCCGTGAAAGTAAGGGGGAGGGAGATAGATTTGGTAGGAAGGAGGGGGCCGCACGCACATGCGCATTCCCTCCTTTAACTGCGGGAACAAGGCCATTGACTGTTCCACCCTTTCTTTGGGTTTTGAAAAGCTTTCCTTTGAGCTGAATGCATGGATATGACTCGATGCGGTTGGGTGGGGTGTGGAGGCAGGGCTGGGGTGAGATCTGGCAACCCTATCCTAGGGAGAAATTCGATCTGCGACACTGTGCATCTATAACAGGGATGTCAAAGTCCCTCTTTGAGGGCCGCAATCCAGTCGGGTTTTCAGGATTTCCCCAATGAATATGCATGAGATCTATTAGCATACAATGAAAGCAGTGCAAGCAAATAGATCTCATGCATATTCATTGGGGAAATCCTGAAAACCCGACTGGATTGCAGCCCTCCAGCAGGGACTTTGACACCCCTGATGTATAATAACCAATCCCAAATTCTTTTTTTTTTGTCTAAGCAGAGGGTCCGGGTCGAAGCCTCCGGAATTACTTTCAAGCGTGCAATGCCTTTGGCGTTCCAGCAGAGGGCGCGGCCCGAGGCTCCGGGGACTTTGCTACTGGCCGCTTCTCCTTGACTGCGGAGGAGGCGGGGCCTTCCACGCCGGCGACAGATTCGCCTGGACTGGAGGGGAGGCTCGCGCGCGGATCGGCGGCATGTGGAGGCGAGTTGGGTCCCCGGAAGTCGGGCTTCTTGCTTCAGGGGAGAGTAAGAAGTGACCTGGGGGGGGGGAGGGTCCTCGTCCCGGGCCTCCCGCAGAGGTGCCGGATCGCTCCCCAAACGCTGCAATCGGACGATTCACGGCGCTGGGGTGGGGGGTCCTTGGCAGAGACTGTGCCCGGGAACAAAAGGGCACAGCCGATTTCTCCTGCTCGGGGAGGGGTAAAAGGCGGACCTTCCGGATCTAAGCCCGGACGTCCTTAAAAATCTGAGGTCGGTGCCATTTTTTTTTTTTGTAAATCTTTATTGATTTTCAGACTTTGACAGTGTGCAGTACATTTAATTGAACATGAAACACTGCATAAAACGCACTGTTAACTACACAAGTTAACAGGGGAGAGTGTGGCACAGTGGTTAAAGCTACAGCCTTGGCACCCTGGGGTTGTGGGTTCAAATCCCACCCTGCTCCTTGTGACCCTGGGCAAGTCACTTAATCCCCCTATTGCCCCAGGTACATTAGATAGATTGTGAGCCCACCGGGACAGACAGGGAAAAATGCTCAAGTACCTGAATAAACTCATGTAAACCGTTCTGAGCTCCCCTGGGAGAATGGTATAGAAAATTGAATAAATAAATAAATAAAACAATAATTTTCTCTTACCCTCCTCCCAATTCTTAATGCAATGATGTGATTACAATATTATAATTATAATATTGTAATTGCATCATAGGGCCGTGCCACTTTTCGTATCGGCATAGGGAGGGAGAAGTGTTGGGGTCTGTCGGAGCCTAAAAGTGGCTATTTTGTATTCTGGTTCTACTTTGTTGTTATTCCACGGTTGCCTGTACTTTGCAGGTTGCTTTTCTGTTTTGAAAATAAAAACTGTTTATTATATATTAACTCTGTAAATTTTGGTTTTCTTCTTGTATTTGAAAATTGTTGTTTTTTTTAACTATTTTGTTTGTATTTGAAATTTAAATTTAATAAATATGATTTACATTTTTAAAACCCAAAACAAAACTGATTACACGTAAAAAGTGGCATGAACCTCAGATTTTTAAGGACGTCCAGGTTTCGATCCGTATTTTACCCCTTCAGCTCTCCTGTGCTTGCATTATGATTCCTCTTTGTGCCATGGCTTTTTCCCTCTTTCCTCTGTTTTTTGTTTTTCTTTAAACTTTTGTCCTGTCTTTGGTGTCCCTGACTTTCTTGTTTTGGGTGGCAGTGTGTTTGCCTATGCTTATGCAGTGGCACCAGCTCTCCACAGTAGCATAACCCCTTCTGCTTGTTACAGGACAGCTACAGTCCAGGTTCTTTCTCACATAATACAGAAAAAGGTTATATTTTAATCCCTTTCTTGAAATATAAGACTCGTCAACACTGTCGGGGTATGGTCATGTAGGCAAAAAACAAAATTGGCTTTACCCAACATCAAGTAATACTCGAGTCTCTAATCCAGTGGGCTAAAAAAATGCTTGACCCTCTGGTTTGGAAAGGGGAGGAGGAACAGGTAATAATAGAAGGCAGTACACCATCATTTGCATACTTTAAGCATCTCCAGCTTATTAAAACCACTTTACACTTGGTTACTACTGAGGAGAATTAAATAAGGAGGCTTTGGATCTATTTTAACCACTTGATTTGTTGCACGTTCCTCTCAAGTTGTTCCGATGACAGATTGTAAATCATATGAACACTGCTCTGCTGTACTGTGCTTTTGCTGGGTCTATCTGCACTGTGGTATCTGCAGGTTTCATTGACCCTACCAGCAGAAATATAGGGTGGATTTAAGTCATGCTTTTGACAGTCTGTAATTTTTGAAAAATAACCTTGCAGCTTCAGTTAGCTATAGACTTAATTTTTTTGGGGGGGGGAGGAGCCAGCACGCTATAAACCATGAATAGTCGAAACCGTGGGTGCCGAAACCACAAATAAGGAGGGAGGAGTGTACATTATTTTTAAAATTTATTTTATATCTCATCCTACCAAAAGAGCTCAGAATGCTTCTCCTCCTGCCTCAGCTCATAGTTCAATTCTCTATTTTTAGCCTCTATGCCAAGAAGATTTGAGATTGCACAGATAACAACTGTATGTATGAGGGTTCTTCAAAAAGTTTCTGCGCTTTCATATTTTCGTGGGAGAAGTGGTAAGAGTGCATGTCGTAGAATGTCATGTGACTAGTTAGGCAAGCCGGCTCACCTTGCATAATTTGAACATTAGAATAGTCCATCAAGCCCACTAGCCTGTTCTCACAGTGGCCAATCCAGGTCACTAATACCTGGCCAAAACCCAAGGAGTAGCAATATTCCATGCTACCGATCTAGGGCAAGCAGTGGCTGCCCCCATGTCTTTTTCAATAACAGACTATGGACTTTTCCGCCAGGAAATGGTCCAAGCCTTTCTTAAAACCAGCTACGCTATCCGCTCCTACCACATCCTCTGGCAACGCACTCCAGAGCTTAACTATTCTCTCAATGTAAAACTTTTTCCTCCTATTGGTTTAAAAGTATTTCCCTGAAACTTCATCGAGTGTCCCCTAGTCTTTGTAATTTTTGACGGAGTGAAAAATTGATCCACTTGTACCTGTTCTACTCCACTCAGGATTTTGTAGACTTCAATCATATCTCCCCTCAACCGTCTCTGTTCCAAGCTGAAGAGCCCTAACCGTTTTAGTCTTTCCTCATACGAGAGGAGTTCCATCCCCTTTATCATCTTGGTCACACTTCTTTGAACCTTTTCTAGTGCCACTATATCTTTCTTGAGATAAGGAGACCAGAACTGAATGCAATACTCCAGATGAGGTCTCACCATGGAGCGATACAGGAGCATTATAACAGTCTTGTTAACCATCCCTTTTTAAATAATTCCTAGTATCCTGTTTGTTTTTTTGGCCGCCACCACACATTGAGCGGAAGGTTTCATCGTATTGTTTACGATGACACCCAGATCCTTTTCTTGGGCGCTAACCCCCAAGGTGGACCCTAGCATCCGGTAACTGTAATTCGGGTTATTATTCCCAATGTGCATCACTTTGCATTTGTCCACATTAAATTTCATCTGCCACTTGGATGCCCAGTCTTCCAATTTCCAAAGGTCTGCTTGCAATTTTTCACAATCCGCATGCGTTTTAACAACTTTGAACAGTTTAGTGTCATCTGCAAACTTAATCACTTCACTGGTTATTCCAATTTCTAGATCATTTATAAATAAATTAAATAGCACCGGTCCCTGTGGCACTCCACTGTTTACTCTCCTCCACTGAGAGAAATAACCATTTAAACCTGCCCTCTGTTTTCTATCTGATAACCAATTTCTAATCCACAACTGAACTTTGCCACCTATCACATGACTTTTTAATTTTCTCAGGAGCTTCTCATGAGGAACTTTATCAAAAGCTTTTTGAAAATCTAAATACACTATCAACCGGCTCACCTTTATCCACCTGTTTATACACACCGTCAAAGAAGTCAAACAAATTGGTGAGGCAAGATCTCCCTTGGCTGAACCCATACTGACTGTCTCATTAAATCATGTTTGTCTATGTGTTCCACAATTTTATTTTTTATCATTGTTTCTACCATTTTGCCCGGCACAAGTACCTGGCAAGATCCCAAGGAGAAAACCAGATTTTATGCTGTTTATTCTAGGAATAAGCAGTGAATTTTCCCAAACCATCTTAATAATGACTTATGAACTTCTTTTAGGAAATTGGCCAAACCTTTTTTTAAACCCTGCTAAACTAACTGCTTTTGCTACATTTTCCAGCAATGAATTCCAGAGTTTAATTGAGTGAAGAAATATTTTCTCCGGTTTGTTCTAAATCTTCTACTTAGTAGTTTCATTGCATGCCCCCCAGTCTTAGTATTTTGGAAAGAGTAAACAAGCGATTCATATCTACTTGTTCTACTCCACTCAATATTTTATAGACCTCTATCATATCTTCTCTGCCCTAGCTGCTTTAGCCTTTGCTCATAGGGAAGTTGTCCCATCCCTTTTATCATTTTCGTCTCCCTTCTTTGTGAATGTAGAGCCTATAGAGCAGTGTATTGCAAGTGCCGCAACGTTGTCTAAGCCGGCTTACTGCCTACAGGACACGCCTCTCGCGGTGAAAGGCACGTCCTGTAGAAAGTCAGCCGGCACGGACGACTCTCCTCCTGGCTGGTGTCTCTTCTCCTCTCCCCGCACCTCCCGGATCCCTCCACTGAAGCGGGTTGCAGCCAGATGGGCCTCCGCACACTTTGGGCGCCTTCCGGCCGGGGCACTGGATTTAGTGTGCCGCTGGCCGGAAAGTTTGCAAGATACTGCAAGCACTTGAGAGACAAAATAGTGTGAAAGTTAGGGTATCGGCTCACCCCAGGTCTATCACACAGGCCAATCTTGTCCTGATTTTGTTCTGTTGTACATGGACTTTCAATTTTGATTGTCTCCTTGATTTCCTTTAGATAATTAGAGCTAAAAGCATATGAATGCAATGAATCAAAACCATGACTGGATCAGCCTGTTTGGTAGACCTGCAGTTTAATTGTTTGCACATTTCAAGCTACAAATGGAGAACTGAGATTCTACTGTATAATGTCTTAGCTTCAGTTTTACTTCCCCATACTCCTTTATAATCTAGTTAAAGCTGTGATATCCCTGGATTGGGACTACAGTCCACAGATCTCTTTGATACAGGTTCTGTGAGTAGAGGCTGCTGTTGTACCATGAATTCCCTTCCCCCTTGGGAAGGAGAGCCAGGTTGCACATGGGGGGGAGTGCATAGGATTATCACTAAGGGGCAGATTCTCAAAACTAAAATGTGCCCTTAAACTGGTTCCAAGCCGGTTTAGCGTGCATGTGTTTTAGTGGCTGATTATTAAACACAATACAGTTTGCCAGATTTCCTAATTCCTGTAAACATTTCTTTGTGTGTTCGTTCTGTCCCAGCGGGTGGTAGTAGAGCCCCATCAGCATCTCTCGCTGCTGGACTGGTGTCTGTATCTTAGTATTACTGAGGTTTAATTAATTAAAACTTGTTCAGGTACTAGGGATATTAGAGTAATCAAAAGCCTTGATTATATGGTATATTGCATGATTGTTTACTTCTTAGGAAGCAATGAATCTAATGAAAATTCTCCTTATTTTCCTAATTAGAATAATTGATTATATACAAGCACCATTAAAATATCTTCCTTTGCTCTTTTCTCTAGTTATACATATGAGGTTCTTAAGTCTGATGATACAGATTTGGAGCCATTTTTGCGTTGCCTCTATCAGCTCCTTTTTGGACATACAGGTTCCAGAAATGGACACAGTGCTTTAGGAGAGGCCGCATTAGTAATCCTTGTGTAGTCTAGCATTCTTCCAGCTCTTGTAATTATCAGATATGATCGTCACCTTTGAAGATCCCTCTCCCGTAATCTTGACTGTGCTCTTATTTACATCTAATCTTTGTTGCCAGACTCTTTACCACTTCTCACATTCATACCTCATTTTATCTGCTATATCTGTTGCAGAGCTTGGCATTGGCGCAAATACATTTTTTTTTCTTGCCAGACCCTTGCAACATCATTTATGAAAACTGTTACAGAACGGCCCCAAATCAGATAACGATCAGCCCCCCCTACACTTTCCCCACCCAAGCATGATCTGGACAGGATATGAGACACTCGTGCTGACCTTATGGTGACAACATTTAGAAAGCAGCCCTCAATTGGACTACAAGAGCCGATAAAATACCCCATACTGTTTTACATGACCACCGATGTTGCCACTTTCTTTTCTAGGGACTCTCACCAGTTCTGTTCACATGCCATATTTTCACAAAAAAATAAATTGCACATAGGACATACAATAACTTAATACAGAAAAGCATATGTGTCGTCTAAAAACATACATGGGTTATTTATTTTAAAAAAACCCAAAAAACAGCTATGAATACTTCAGGAAGTTTACAATAAAACTGCATTTCATAAAATGCAAATCTTAAAACCAGAATCACAATAGATAAAGCATGTTAATTACAATATTCAGTCCATACATCAATAACATCTTGTTATACATTTCTAAAACCCATCCCAGAAAATTAGTAAACATTTACTTCCTGCTTGATCGTTCATTATTGACTTAAAACTCAGGGCCTCATTAATCTGCTACCTCCATAATCCCTGTATCACTGACCCACTGCTACCCCCTTCCTTCCATTATTTCCCTAATCTGCTGTTGCCCTCCGCCTTCCCCCAAAGCCCTGAATTACCATTGCCCCTGTCCTAATCTGTTGTTGCACTTCTCCCTGTTTTCCCAAAAGCCCTGATGCACCTTATTAGAGAGATTTTTTCACGTCTGAAGAATGGACATGATATTCATTCTAATCTCGAAACTGAAAATAAATACTTTTGTCTGCGTTTTTGTGTGTGTGTGTATGTTTGTGTGTCTCTGTGTTTGGGGAAGAGAAGAGATTTCTGTTGGTCTCTGCCACTCTCAGTTCCTCTTATCTGACTTTTATTCCTTTCCCAAGGTTGCCATTTACTTCTTTCCTGTCTTCATTTCTTTCCCCTTTCATCTCATTTTCCTTTATTTTTCTTCTTTGCCTCTCATATCCCTTCTATCACCTTCATGTCACTGTCTTTTATCTGCTCATACCTGGATATCATCCCCCCCCTCCTCTCTTACACCATTTCTCGTTCTCACAGTGAAGGAGTAGCCCTAATGGGCTGAGAAGCAGGGAAACTCCTTCAAATTCCGCTGCTACTCTTTGCGATCCTGGGCAAATCCCTTAACCCTCCAGTGCCTCAGGTACAGACTTAGATTTTAAGCCGTCCAGAGAAATGCTATCTGTCTCATTTCTACAAGAGGTGTTCAGTAATTTATTTGAGTATGAAAGAAAGCAGCAAGCATATTGCATGTTGTGAGATGTCTCAAGGTCTCATGCACAGTTGCGGCTAAGTGCGAGTCTAACATTCCGAGAGACAGGATGTCAGGAGAGTCTTCGCATGAATCAAGTAAGAAACTGCTAGATTTGGAGAACCGTTTAGTGATAAAATTTCTCACAAAAGAAGGGAAAAAGCCAAAGGAGATCCATGAACACATAACTGCAGTTTATGACGACTCTGCCCCATCATCCTACAAAGTAAAATTTTGGAGCAAGCAGTTTAAGTGGGGTAGAGAGTCCACTGAAGATGAACCTCACACTGGATGGCCTGTGGAAGCAACTTTGACAGAGATGTGCAAGAAAGTTGAGGATTTAATTTTGTCAGATGGATTAAGATTTCCCGAATAGCTGAAGAAATGGGCATCTCAGCAGGTACAGTTTGGAAAATAATTCATGTAAAGTTGGGCATGTCCAAGGTTAGTAGTGTCAGAAGGCCACGAGGCTCCAGTGCTGTCAGGAGAACTTGGAGGTGCTCTGTGAATTTTTTGTTATCATTTGGTAACTGGAGATGAGACTTGGGTCTGTCAAAGAGATCCTGACTCTAAATGGGTCAAATGCAGTGGAAGCATAAGTCATCCCCCATCCCCAAAAAGCTCAAAACAGAAAAATCTGCAGGATGATGAAGGATTTTTGCTTCTGGAGTTCGTGGGGAGAGTTACGCCAAAATAACAAAAAGATCCCACTGCTCAAAGCATAAGGTGTAAAAAAGGGGAGGAAAAGGATCTCAGTAACCCGTTTGGTGACAGGGAATTAAACCTCAGCCAAGTCTGACAAGGTTCCACGTTTCATTCATTGATCCAGAACCCCCCCTTCCTTTTTACTCTATTTCTTTTATATTTATTATGATTCGTTCTTCCTTTTAATATTAATTTTTATAAAATCTTCTCCACTGCGTCTTCTCTTAAAACTATATTTGTTGGAATTACTGTTCAATGTATCTTCAAACTTACTTATCTCAAATGTTGCAGGCAACCACAGCCCAAGAGGATCCGTTTCCCAAGATTTTCTGGCTTTCTCAAGGGTTCACATAGGCTGCTGCATGTTTATTCAGTGGCATTCAGTCACTAGCCTTCATACGGAAGACATCATTATCTTTAACTCTCTCTTCTACCCCACTTTTGGGGGTTAGCAGTTAAAAACAACCTAAAAAAAGTGATTTAAATTGCATTAGGACAAATTTAAAATAAAAAGGACAAAATAATGTTAAAACAGGATCAAATATGATCTGTGAACATTATATGCCATGATATTTAATCATACCGATCAACTAGACCAGGGGTAGGGAACTCCGGTCCTCGAGAGCCGTATTCCAGTCGGGTTTTCAGGATTTCCCCAATGAATATGCATGAGATCTATTTGCATGCACTGCTTTCAATGCATATTCATTGGGGAAATCCTGAAAACCCGACTGGAATACGGCTCTCGAGGACCGGAGTTCCCTACCCCTGAGCTAAACAAAACCAAAAGTGGCATAATTGCAAAAAAAAAAAATACAAACAAATAACACAAAAACCAGAGTATACAAATGAAAATATTTAAATCACATCAGCATAAAAATCCTATAATCATTCAGTGTGATGGGTTGCCAAATTCTATCAATAGTGTTGACAAATGTGGTCACTGTCCACAATTTGGTCATCGCAAACAGAATCCCCCAGTGAAGGGCTCGACAGGGTTCAGTGTGTCTCCTGCTTCAAGGAGTTCCAAAAGATTGGGTGCTGCAACGAAATGGTCATGATGAGAGAACCAGTTGTTAGTGATATAGATAGAGATGTGAATAAGTATATGAGTGTATTTTATACAATTTCACCCCTTCTTATACCATCAAGCAATTTAGAAGAACCCACTTCAGTGCATAAAATTACTCCCACAATGTGTGTGTAAGTACTGTAGGAATAAGTGCATGGTTGTGGTGTGTGTGGCCCCTTCAGCATTTTTTCTGAGGACCTCCCCTATTTCTTTAGTTCTCAGGAACACCACAAGGAAACGTCCTGCACTTCCTGTGTGGTGTCTTTAAGCAGAGAGGTTCTGCCACACATTGTCTCAGGCTGAGGCACAGAAAGCAACTTCTCTTTCTGCTGCAGGATCGGGGAGAAAGGCCCGTTACAGGTACTTCCTTAATACCTAAAAATATTGGTAAAATCCCCATTGTCAGCGGTGGGTTTATATATTTTGTGGGAAGCGTCGTCTTGTTTTGGCCATGGGACTTATATCATTGTGTTTCCAATAGGGTAGGATGTTAATTCCCCCTCCCTCCTATTGTTCGATTCTCATTTATTCCAAGAGAGTCAAGTAGGAATCATTCTCAGTTCATAATTCAGATCCTGCACTTTGACCCCAGCTAGAGAAGTGGTCAAGAATAAAACTCCCGGTTTTTGTTCAAAAAGAAACCAAGAATATAGTCTGGTCACCCATCACTTCCTGTTTGCTGATGTGTGGTGATAAGACTTCAGCATGCTTTTCATGTAGAGGGGAAAGAGTTCTCGGTGAGCAGACAGGAAAGGGATCTGGGAGTCCTCGCCTCTGATGAACGTGAGATAAACAGCGATTAATAGTGTAGAGAAGGCTACCAATAACTGCTTGAGTGAATAAATAGATGTAGCATTACTACCGAGGAAAAGGCGACTGTACCTCTCTGCAGGTCTCTCTTGAGACCTCTTCAAATGTGCTCAGCTCTGGAAACGACAATCTACAAATGGATTTTGATAAGGTAGAGCGAGTTCGAAGCAGGTTCCCCCAAAACGAGCCATAGTTTGCACTATAAGCTGTAGCCAGAGATCTTTTCATGGAGCAACTCATGAAAACAGCAAGACAACTAGATACATTTAATTAAGTGGATCCCTGAAAATAACAAGGAAATGTGCTACTATTTTTATGCCCAAATCCTATTGTTTAAATTAAGAAAGTATATCAGAAGACTGGAAAAGTACACCTTGATATTTTCCTATGAACTCTAGATGAAGACTCTTTGGCATATTGCAAGTATTAAGAGCATCTAGCATAGAGCTGAACTGAATAGCATATATTATTAGTTAGCCGAATATGAGTACTGAATATGAATAATGGGCATTGAGCTTTCGCATAACAAAATAATAAAAGAAGCAACGGGAAACAGCGATCAGGTGTTTATTTCGGTAGGATCTAGTACAGTAGTATTTGTATTGAAATTTAAATCTATTCAGCCGAATACGAATAATGTATTTGGGACCAAATCAAATACGAATATTTGGCACAACCAAATTTCTCGGGGAAAGGCCTGGAACGCAGTCCTACCACTTCTTTCCAGACTTCAGAGCAGCAGGAGCATTTTGCTCTAGTATTTCCCTTTCAGGAAACCTGCCAACGAGCAGGAGGAGATGAAGCAGTACAGAACAGTAGCTTTACTCCCTAATTCAATCCCTTTTTCCTTGTCTCCTCCCCTGGCTCCACTTCATTTTTTGCCTACAAATTAAGCCCTGGGTACAGTCCTAATCAGTGACGTACCAAAGGGGATGGTCCGCCCCAGGTGTAGACCATAAAGGAGTGCTCCCGGGGTTGGTGTCATGTCCGGAAACTGACATATCATCGGGCCTGCCTCTTAAAGCAGAAGTGATGGCCGTTAGAGGCAGCGCTTTGAACAGGCTGCTTGTGGCCTGCCCCGCCGGGGCCTTCCCTCTGCCATGTCACTGATAACATCATTGATGACGTGGCAGAAAGAAGCCCTGGCAGAGCAGGGCTGAAACAGCCTGCTCACATCGCTGCCTCTAACTGCTGCTGTGGGAGGCCCGAAAGTATGTCAAATCTCACAGTGCAGGGGTCAGTCAGGAGGTGTAGCAAAGGGGAATAGGAGGGAGGAATGGAAAGCTGTTACACAGGGGGATGGGAGGGAGGGATGGAAAGCTGTTACACAGGGGGATAGGAGGGAAGGATGGAAAGCTGCTGCACATGGGATAGGACTGAGGGAGGGATGGAAAGCTGCACATGGGATGGGACTGAGAGAGGGTTGGGAAGCTGCTACACAGGGAGATAGGAGGGAGGGATGGAAAGCTGCTGCATGGGATGGAACAGAGGGAGGGATGGAAGAGGAGAGGAGAGAGGTGCCAGGGCATGGGGGAGGGAAGGGAAGGAGACAGATGTCAGACCATCAGGAAGGAAGGGAGGGAAAGGAAGGAGAGGAGATGACAGAGCATGGAGGAGGAGATGGAAGGAGAGAGATGCTATGGCATGGGGGAGGGGAGGAGGCTGAGATATCAGATCATTGGGAAGGGGGAGAGGGAAAAGAAGGAAAGGAAATGCCAGAGCATGGATGCTGCGGGAAAGATGGAAGGAGAAGAGAGGAATAGGGGGAAGCACATGCCAGACCATGGGGTGAGTTGGGGTGGCAAGGAGGAAAGGAAAGGAGAAGAGAGATATCAGATCACAGGGGAGGAAATGGAGACAGACAGAGAAAATTGGAAGGGATAGAAAGAGGACGGACGCTGGTTGGAATGGAGAGTAAAAAGAGGAAAGCAAAAACCTGAGATGACAAAAGGTAGAAAAAAAAAGATTTTTTTCTTGTTGCTTTAGATAGAATAAAGTATTGTAGCTGTATTGATAAACATTTATAAACAGAAAATGGAAATAAGGTAATCTTTTATTGGACTAATTTGAATATTTTTTTTTAAACTAACTTTTGGAGACCAAAATCCCCTTCCTCAGGCAGTGGCATATCAAGGGGGAGGAGGTGATCCCCCCTGGGTGCAGCTCCTAGGGGGGTGTTCCTCCGATCCCTTTTTATATAGGTGGTGTTTAAAAAAATGATTGGCCTCAAGTGTCACATACCCTAGGTATGCCACTGGCTCTAATCCAGCATATTCTGGTTTACAAGTGAGGTTCATTTCTGACATGGTCTGTGCAAAGTTAACCCATGTGCACACATTACCCTGAAGAAAGGCTGAGGTAACTAAAGGTGGAAAATGAGAACATTTTTCACTCGGGGGAAGGGGGGGTAATGAGAGACACAGAAAGACTTTTCTCAAGGACTGCAAGAAAAAGAAATCAGTGGTAGAATTCCAGTATGCAAGGGAAAAATACACCTAGGGTGATTTTTATAGCATGGTTTTTAGGTGCCTTTATGAAATTTCCCCAGATAAAGCAGGTGGACATGTTTAGATCTGCTCCAAGGCAGATGTAGTTGTGTACACGTGTGTGTTTTTATTCTTTCCAACCAAATGGAAGTTGGAAGGAATTATTCAAAAGAGATTGAACATGTCTGCCACCCTAGAGGCAAAATAGGTCTTCAAAAATTGAATGAAATGGGATGAAACAGTAAAAAGACAAAATGGGATGTCACAATGGGAGGGGTGGGGGGAGGTTTCCAGAGAAGTAACCCTCATTTCCATCCCCCCAAAAATGGCCCCTACGTTTCCAGCAAACAAAACTTACATAGAGTGAAATAAGGGACTTCCTTCTTTTAAACTAGGTCTACATGTCTCTCTTAACCCCCAAATTTACCATGTCTACAACATCTCCACCCTACTGCACCCTATTCAAAGCCCTAAAACAGGGGTGCCAGGGTCCCTCCTTGAGGGCCGCGGTCCAATCGGGTTTTCAGGATTTCCCCAGTGAATATGCATGAGATATATAAGCATACAATGAAAGCAGTGCATGCAAATAGATCTCATGGGGAAATCCTGTAGGCCCAACTGGATTGCGGCCCTCGAGGAGGGACTTTGACAACCCTGCCCTAAATGGAAATGGACCAAGCTACTGAGCAACCGCCTAATCTGGAAAAACACATCCAGACCAAGGAGAACTCATGGACACTTTACCCCCCCCCCCAATCAAAGGTATACAAAGCAAAAAAATATATGATGGACTATTAGCCACTAGAGCAGCGAAATTAGACCACCACCTCTTCAATCTGCTAATTATGACACCCAACTACAAAACATTCAGGAAAGAACTTAAAACTTTTCTATTCAAGAAATTTGTCAAATGATCTAAACCTGATTGACCCTCCACAGATCCCGACACATGTATTCTCACTGGAAATGCCCAGGCCAACTCTTGTTGTAAACCACCTAGAACTGAAAGGTATTGGCGGGATAGAAGACACCGATGTAATGTAATGTAAATCTAGGGTGCATCTTATGGTCAGGTGTGTCTTATGGAGCGAAAAATACAGTAACTAGGGGGACATTTTCCCTATACAAATCTTGAACCAAATTTAGCACAAATGATGATGATATGAGCCTAACCAAGCCATTATTTCTAGCGCTTTCTTCACTGCTCTTCTAAGTATTGAAAGTTGAGCAAATGTTTGTAAAGAGAGAAGTGGCAGTTAGTCAACCCTTATCTCCTGATAAGACCTAGGCTTCTGTGTTTAGCAAAATATCAGACCAGTGTTTCTCAACCCAGTGCTCACAATACAACCTAGTAAGTCAGATTTTCTAGAAAGCTACAGTGAATATTTGGGAAATCCACATCATGTTACGCAAATCTATAGTGTGCATTTTCATTATGAATATCTGACTAGCTGGGGGTGTCCCATGGACTGGCATGAGAACAGCCGAGATGGAATGATGCCCTGCACCAGAGGCCATGGGATTTCTGGGCAGAACTCTCTTCTCACTGTTCGGACACTTTTCTGAAACCAGTCTCTGTCTTCTGATATGAGAGAATATATCAAATCTTTTCAAATGCAAAAGAAAATGACAGCTGGAATTTGTGAATTTTATACTTCAGGGCTTTCTGTCTTTGTGTCCATAGTTTTCTAGCTGGTTCTTTAACCCCTTGTTTCATGGTCAGTCCTGAGTACTAATGCTATGCATGCGCTAGGTTTGAATTGTGTGCTCTTTGACTTGACCCCTCACTAACCGTTTCTTTAGTGGACCAATAGATTGTAGCTGTGTTGTATTTTCCCTTCTTCATGTAAATCTTCGCTACCAGTTGTCTGTATGCTACTTTCATTAACCACAGTGTTTTGCTTCATAGGAGCCAGCTCACTGGGTGCTTCAACACCCCTAATACTCCTTTCCTTTGACCAGGGAACATGCACTTGTGTTGTATTTAGCACTCCCAATCATTTTGAAAAGTTGGCTCCTATGTTTCGCTGCATAAATATCAAATGGTTGACTATAATTTCAAATGACTGACAAAGTTCTGACACTTGATCTTTATCAGTGAGAAGATGGGCTCTGAAATTCTCACGGTGGTCCCCCTTCACCAGAGGCCAGATTTAATTGAAGCCTGTGCTGACCTCATCAACCAAGAATGGAAGAGAAGCCAGGCCTCTCGTATCCATTCGCTCCAGAAGTCTTCAGATAACTTTCCAGTATGTCTGATACTCATTAAAACCCAGAGAACTGGAGAGGATTCCATTGAAGAGAATGTAGCAAAGACTCGGTGCCAACTCATTGGACATGCAAGACTGTCACATGTCGTCAACCAACCCAAGAGTTTGTTTGTTGAGACAGTCGTAGTCAGCAAAGAACTGCGTGGAAAGGGACATGGCAGGAAGCTCATGGAAGCCACCGAGAACTATGCAAAATTGCATGGTTTTAGGCATCTACATCTGACTACCCATGACAAGCAGCACTTCTATGCCCATTTGGGCTATTCTTTGTCTGAGCCTGTGCAAAGTGCTGGCGCTATGACTGCCTTTGTTTCTATGGAGTTTTTAAAGATCTTTTCTACTCCACATCAGCAAATGGAGATGTGTTCTCCTGAGTCTAGGATGCCCAATCCTGGATTCTCCAGTCTCGGTGATGGACCCTTAGTATCGGGATCTCCTTCACCACTATCTTCTGTTGCCCATTTAAATCCTGCAACAACATCACCACCACTGCCTCCTCCACCTCCACCTCCACCCCGACCTAAGTTTCATTCAAACTCTATTAATCTTTTGCTACCTCCACCACTCCCTCCTTCTTCTGAAGTATCACAACAAATTTCCAGTCCAAAGGAGAAAAAAGTTGAACAAACTCTTCTGGAGACTCCATATCGTGATATCAAAGGACTTCCTATCTTCTGGATGAAGAAAAGTATCTAACTTAAATGCTACAGGATATTAAGAAGGCAAAGCATAACGTGTGAATAGAATATTATACTGTAATTAGAAAATATCTCCTCAAATTGTAGGTGCCAGAGCCCTGAAGTCATTCAAATGTGCTGGTACTTGGAGAGATGGCAACCTGTGGGTTTGTGTATATTGTAAGATGGTGTTTATAAGTGTAACACTGGTTTCTTGCAATAAATTGTTTTCTCAAGGTCTAGGGAAAGATGCAAACTTGGTCACATAGAAATCCACCAACAAAATCAATGTTATATGAATTGCAAATTGACTTTGTTAAACTTATTTTACTTACTGAGATAAAGGATATTGAGAAATAAAGTGGTTATGCTAAAGACGAGATAATAAATTCAGGCTGCACTAACCACCTTCTGTTTAATTTATATTCCAGCATCCTCTTGTTTTTATGGAGTACCACATTGGTTTTATTTTGTGTTGCCAGCTAGCCATTTACAAGACATTTAGCATTTCTTACATTACATTCCTGTTTATATACTGCATAAGCTTCCAGTTCTATGCGGTTTACAGCTAAAAGAATCGGAGACAATCTCAGGAAATATAAATGAACAAGTTATCCGGTTCTGATTTTATAACGATTTATCAAATAGATGTGTTTTCTAAAGTGTTTGTAAGACACAGCATTAACCAATAGCTAGCTAAATTCCTTGTCTCTAATTGCTGCCTGAAAAGAGTATCTTCTATAGCAGAGGGAAAGGAAAACTCAGTCAAAGTACGTTTAGGCATAGCAAATGCAAAATGTTCCATTCATGGTTGTCTTTTTGTATTGCCCAGCAGTTTTCCTCTTGCTCCACAATCAGAACTACCGTAGTCTTTAATAGGTTATAGTGCAATGAACTCAAGTTTCAAGTTTTATTAGGATTTTATATACCGCCTATCAAGGTTATCTAAGCAGTTTTACAATCAAGTACTCAAGCATTTTCTTGTATACACCTTGACCTACCCCCTCCCAATTAAATCAAGCCATATTGCAGTGACAATAATTGGCCAGGAGCCAAAAACTACCACGCCTATGGAACCTGGCTAAAGATCAAGTCTAAAGGCCTGGTATATGATAGTACTGGTTCTGTCCCTGTGGGTTGGGACCCCAACTTAGGGTCACTGAAACAAGGCCATTCCCCTTCCTACAGCTTTGGATTCTTGCTCAGAAATAGTGAAGAAGAAAAAATAAATAAAAAAAATTTAAACTGGATTAGATTGGGCAGAAAGGATGGACCATGCGGGTCTTTATCTGCCATCATCTACTATGTTAGTAGTGGCAGCCAGAAGATATCCAGTGAGCCAATGCATCCTCCTAAGTCAGCCTCCAGTTAGGCTGGAAATCCATACAGAATATTAGTCTGCTGCTTCAGTCTGCCTGCTTTGGATGAACAGGGAAAAGAGAAATGGAAACTTTTTGTTTTACATCTTTGAGTATTTGGAGTTACTGAACATGAATTTGGATGGAAGGATAAAAGGGATTACAGAAGGATCACATTACAGGTCATGGGCCTGATGGGCCGCCGCGGGTGCAGACTGCTGGGCACGATGGACCTCGGGTCTGACCCAGCGGAGGCAACTTCTTATGTTCTTAAAATGAAATCATACTGGCTAACAAAATATTTTCTTCCCAATTTTCTGTGTGTGGGGAAAATTTTCAGTGCATATGTTTTTGTTTAGGCCACATGGTGTTACCGTCAAATGGTGGTTGAGACTACCTTTCCTAATGGGCTCCCCAACTGATCTGGGGAACAGAAGTTTGGATTAGGAATTGACTCTATACCTCCCTTATCGCAGTGTGTGTCAGTGATACACCAATGTAGATCTTTGAGAATAGGTGTTATAAGATCAGTATTTCTCTTCGATGAAACCAAACATGCTGCTGTACTCTGGACTCATTGAAGTCTCTTGAGACCCACTTTAGGAAGGCCAGCATACAGCACATTGAAATGGTTCAGTCTACTGATGACAAAAGCAAAAATTAATTTCACCAAGTTTCCTTTGTTAAAAGAGATTGCAATTTTCTGATAGATGAAAGTTGGAAATAGAACTGAAATCTGATAAGCAATTTAATATAGTAGTCAAATCTTGCTGAGTCACAACAGACTCCTAATGTTGTGATTTCCAGTTTCATGGGAATTAATTGACCACCCATATTTTTCAATGTATCCAAAGTAAATGCTGTTTTCTAGATATCCATAAAGCAGAATATTTTTCACTATTAAGAAATAAATCATGCCCCTGGAGCCAAGTCTCCGGCAAATCAAGATGATTGTTCATGTGCGTCATAATATCAAGTTGGTCGTCTTTCATGAACACTATAATCTGAATATCATTAGCAAAAAGATGAAATTTATAATTCCAACCATCAAGTATTTTAGTTAAAGGGATCAAATATAAATTGAAAAGTAGTGGGGAAAAAAGTGACCCCTGCGGGACCCCTGTCTTGAGACAAGCAGGGCAATGATGAATGGTATGGCTAAGCAGGGCAATGCTGGTTAGGGGAATGGAGAGAGAGTTGCTGGATAGCATGGGGAGAAAGAGAGACATGGGCAATGATGATGAGTGAAGAGAGAGAGGCAATATTGCAAGTAGGAGAGGGCAAGACGGCAAAAAAGCTGCATAATGTGAGGGACAGAGACAGGCAATCCCAGATGATGTGAGTGGAGAGAGATGAAATGCAGGATGGTGAGGGGAGAGAGAAGCAAGGGATGAAATGGTTTATTAGTCTTGATGCTTTTTGTGTGTCATCGATATAAAAGAAATGGAAAGAAACTACAATGTTAGGAAAGAAGAGAAGCAAAACAGTTTAGTAGAAAAGATAAAAATTAATTTAGACAAATAGTTAACACTGTTATTGCTGGGAGGGAGAGATTCGTTAGGGTCAACTAATTAGATATATCATGAATCAAAGGCTATGGCGAAGAGGTGGGTTTTTAATGTACTCTTGAATTTAGGATAAGAGCTCAAGGGAAAGGGGTTTGGGGAGTGAATTCCAGAGGGATGGTGCTAAATAAAACAGCAGAGGTTAGGGTTTATTTGAGATGGGCAGAGGACTCACTGAGGCTATGTAGGCATTAAATCAAACATTTCAATGCGTATTACAAATTAAAAAGGGGACAAATGATAAGACAATTTTTTACAAAAAAAAAAAAAATATATATATATATATCTTCATACCTAGACAAAAGGAAAGGGGATGAACTACAATCGTTGAAGAAAAAGAAGAGACATCTATGGGTAACACATCGGGGTGGGGGATGACGACAAATGAAGAAAAAGAAGGAAAGAAAATAAAAAGAAGGAAAAATAAGGGACTAGGATTTGAGTCCTGAGAATAAGGGTTGATTGAAACTGTGGATGGCTCTAAGCGAGTTTGAGACCACTGCAGGTACTAGATAATATGAATGAAATGGAGCAGCAGGAAGATTTTAATCGTGTGACTAAAAGATACCTGTGACAGAAACGTTAATTATGGTCATAGAAGCTGTGGCAGAAGGCTTCTCCAAGTATGAACTATATTAAAGAGCAACCAACCAGTCCCCCAAAACACTTCACCCTTCCCACAAACAAGAGGATACAAAGATACCAGGAGGGTTCACCAGGAGGGAGAGCCTTAGAAAAAATAGTTAATGTCTTATTAAAGACCACCACAAGAGGGAGGAGGAGCAGGGGATGACACTTCTCAGAATTTGAGCGGATTCCTCAAATTTGAGTGAATCAACACATGGCTACCACTACACTTCTCCTTTTTCCATCTTACTTAATAGGCTTAGCATACCTCGGGGATCCTGTAGTACACAGCATCAGCAAGAGAAAGAGGTAGGGGGAAGAACCAGTTACGGTGAGTGTCTCTGTTTTGATGCTGAATTGTAATGTGGTTTGGATTATTCTGTACCTCAAGATGCTAGAATAAGGGAGGAAGGGGGCTTGGTCTATTTCATGTGGGTTTACCTTATGGTTTAGAGGAGTTGAAAACAGTGGCTGAGGTTTTGCATCTGAGTGTCCTTGTATGGTTTCACTCAACTGTATGTGATCGGCTGCAGTGTGTTTTCCTGCTGGTGAGAGTAGAAGCTATAAGCTGGTAATGATTTTTCTCTTATGCTAGAGTCAGACAGAAGTAGGGAGACTAGGTAGATGAGTTTAATCATGATGAGAAATGTTGGCACACATTAAAATGTTAATGCACCAACCTCGATAACACAATAAATCTGCAGCTCTAGAATGAATGAAATCTATAAGCAGATTAGTGTTGGAGCTGGATGTAGTAGAGGAGGTAAAGAAGACAGATGGAGAGAAAAAAAGGACAAATAGACAGGAGACCTCTGGAAAAAGAATGGAAAGCAATAACCAGAAACTGGGTCAACACAATTAGAAAAATGAAATAGCCAGACAACAAAGATAGGAAAAAATCTTTATCTAGGATTAAGTAATGTGGTAGTTCTATTAGCCCACCTTGAAGATTAATAAAAAGAAAAAAATGTAAAATTAGTCTAAAAAGGTGGTATCTTAATACATTTTTTGACTACTTTTCTAGCTTTTGGAGGTCAAAGCCTCCTTCCTCAGTTTGGGTCAGCTATTATGGTATCCTGTCCTGAAATAAAAAAAAGAAGAGATTTTATAGTCAAAAATTGTATTGTTAGTACAATACAAAATGTATCACCTTATTTCCCATTTGTGTTTCATTTGTTTGTAATGTAATGACTGAAATAAGTCAGTTTTCAAAATTTACATTTGTTATCTTTATATTTTGCACAGGAGTGGGGAGGGAGACATGCATCACTGCATCTAACGTGTTTCCCTGAAAATAAGACCCTGTCTTATATTAATTTTGGGCCCAAAAAAGGCACTAGGTCTTATTTTTTTCAATGATCATCTCTCTCTTTCTCCCTCCACCCCAATTCCTCCCCTCTCACCCATCCCCTTGTGCAGTATCTTTCAATCCCTCTCTCCCATCCCCCTATGCAGCAGAACCCTTACAGCTTCTATTTCTCCCATCTCCATGTGCAGCATCTTTCTATCTCTCCCATTCCCCCCCCCCCGCCGCTGCTGTGCACCCTGCAACCCCCTAATAACCCTTCTATCTCTCCATCCCATGCGAACCCTGACCACAAGCCGAAACACCTCAAAACAAATGGCAGTGTCGGCAGCACAGGCTGGTTCGTGGCCTGCCCTTCTCACGTCCGGGCATTCCTCTGCCGCATCACTGATGATGTCATCAGCAACGCAGCACGGAATGGCTGGGCGTGAGGGCAGGCTACGATCCAGCCTGTGCTGCCGACACTGCCATTGGTCAGGGTTCGCATAGGAGGGAGAAATGGAAGGGTCGGTGGGGGAGTGGGGGGAGGGCAGGTGAACCGTTGCTGCTGGCGACTAGGGCTTATTTTCAGGGGTAAGGCTTATTTTTGGGGAATTACGGTATTTCCCCGATTGCTTTTTTTTGGGGGGGGTGTTAACTTTTGTGTTCATATTTCTATTTTTAGTTTGTGATTACTTGTTCTGAATTTGATGAAAGTCTGTTTTCTGCATGAGTGAAAGAGATGGGGGCTCTCTGCTGGCATTGGATATCTGGCTAGGATCAATCTCTGCTAATCAGGCTTGTTTAGTTTTCCAGTAGGTGAATGGATGGCCTAAATGCCTACTGCCTTTTCCTAGGTAGGCCCTTGTTGCAAGGAAAAAACACAATTTGAAGTGTCTGTATGCAAATGCTAGAAGCCTAAAAAATAAAATAGGAGAGTCAGAGTATATAGCACTGAATGATGAGATAGATACAATAGGCATCTCGGAGACCTGGTGGAAGGAGGACAATCAATGGGACACTGAGTTACCTGGGTACAAATTATATCGCAAGGACAGAGTACGTAGATCAAATTGGAGGGGGGGGGGGGTTGCGCTATATGTTAAAGAGGGAATTGAATCAAATGAAATAAACATTCTGCATGGCATAGATAACAGTGTGGAATCCTTATGGATAGAAATTCCATGTGTGAAGGGAAGGAATATAACGGTTGGGTTATACTACCGTTCCCCGGGACAAAATGGGCAGACAGATGAAGAAATGTTTTCAGAGATTAGGAAAGCTGGAGAAATGGGCAGCACTATAATAATGGATGATTTTAATTACCCCAACATTAACTGGTTAAATGTTATATTGCGGTAGGAGGGTGTCACATGATCATATTTCTCCAAGCCATATTCTGAATTAATCTAAACCTAGCCATCTTTTTCTTCGTGTATGCTAAATAGACCATATTGCAATAAAGAAGACTCAGCAACAATGATTGAACTTGAAAGCAGAAAACTCAAAATATGGTTTTATGGTACGCATCTACTAGCTTTGTCATGGTCAGATGTTGATCAATAACAACTCCCAGTGTTTTAATTGTTGGATTACAGTATTGAGTCTATTGTAATTGATGGTTCATATGAAATTTTTTGTGGAGATGCAACAAAAAACTTGGCCTTATGATTTAATTTACTTAAATTCCTGCATCCATGAATCCATCAATTTCAATATAGACTCAATCGTCTGAGTAATATGGGACAAAGT
This sequence comes from Geotrypetes seraphini, assembly GCF_902459505.1. NCBI lineage: Eukaryota > Metazoa > Chordata > Amphibia > Gymnophiona > Dermophiidae > Geotrypetes > Geotrypetes seraphini. The sequence continues at coordinate 46,048,854 of NC_047100.1, forward strand.
TGTATTACAAGTACTAATAATCGTAATGTCTGTTATATCATATGCCTTCAACTCTCTGTATATTGTCCAGCTTTGGATCTTTCAAGAAAAAGCTCAAGACTATTCCTTCATGCTTCATGGGCGTATACAAAGATCAAATTCAAAACCTGAAACCAAGTGAAACTCAATTATATCAAAACTAAATAATATTTCACTAAGTAACCCCTATATTAAACCAACTTCATGGCCGAAAAATGATCGTATTAATTAAAATAATAGGAGGAAAAAGCCTCAGGGCACAGCTCAGAACTCAGTTGCTCTCACAAGCCAAGCAAGTTGTGCTTCCTCGTTAGCATTACAAAAAACCTCTGTGTTAATCGAGCAGTGGAATTATTAGTGGCAAACAAATGTTCAAATCAATTGAAATGATTAACACTTATGTTTTCCATCGACAGTCCACTCATGTTTCCTCCATGGTGTCTGTACAATTCCCCTTCTCATGTAGAAATTTTTATAAAGAATTAAAGAGGAAGTAAGGTCCTGAATGCCGACAATGGCCAGCATTTTGCTGTCAAAGTAAGGATCCTTTTGCCCTGAAGCAGCTTTTGACAGCAAAACGCTGGTCATCGTTGGTGTTCAGGACTTAAACTAGATAGGGGAGATAGGGGAAGTAGGTGATTTTGGAGGAGAGCTTAAGCAAATGAGTGGACTCAGGTAGAGAGAGGAAAACAGGGACTGGTGAGAAAAGGTTCCCCCAAGGACCGAGTCAAAGAGCAAGGACACTTTTCAACTTTTTTGTGTCTGGCCTACAAGATCCTACATGGCATCCTTCCTGCCGTTATCCCTCTATCCTGGAACTCCCCAACCCCTACTTCCTCCAGATCCTCCCAAATTTTTAAACTATCCTTCCCTTCCATAAAAGGTATTTCCCATGTAGGCAAACTTGGGTCATCCCTCCCCTTTAGAATCACTGAGATCTGGAATAACCTCACCTCCCCTCTCCGAACCTCAAGCTCCCTCCAACTCTTCCGCAAACACCTAAAAACCTGGCTATTCTCAAAACTGTAACACTTCCCCCCTCTTAGGCCTCTCACCTTCCCCCTTTACACCTAACTCTTTAATCTCTCCACTGTAGTTCCTCTCTCATCTTTCTTCCTGTAAACCGTGCCGAGCTCCACATTCGTGGAGATGGTGCGGTATATAAACCCAAGGTTTAGTTTAGTTTAGTGTCACATGTAACTCCATAGAGTCATGAGTACAGTGTGTCATATAAGCAAGTGCTGTCCATCAGGTGTGTCCCGAAAGAAAAAAAAGTTGAGAACCACTGCTCTAACCTGCAAGGTTGCTTCACAGTGGTGCTGCCAGTTGGTACATGGCACGTACTGGGCAGCCAATTAGGAACACTCATTCAGGCACCAGACACAGCTCCCTGACCAATCACAGTCCTTGGCTTTGCTCTTTTAATTTAGATATGACGAGCTTTTTTGTTGGATTACAAATTTTTACATGATCTGTGTTATGAGAATTGGAACTCCTAATTGCAGTGGACGTAAGTAATGGAAATCAGAAATTATTCCGTTCAATACTAGGTTTTCTATGATTGCATTGTGCTTATTATTGGAGTCAGGTTTTCTGTACAACTTTTGCCTGATTTGTCTTTACTTGAAATTTCATAAAGAGAAACTAATAAAAAATCCATCTTGTCAACGGAGCTAGGGGTGGGCCCAATGAACTTGTTTAGGTTACCATATGGCTCCAGAAAAAGGAGGACGGATTGAGACATCTGGGTTTTACTTCCATTGCTGTCAGTAGAAGTAAAATCCGGATGTCTCAATCCATCCTCCTTTTTCTGGAGCCATATAACTACACAGGGCTCTGCAATTGCTAAGACCAGCCTTGTATGCACCTGATCATGACTGTTACATTATAGCTTGAAAAATACATGAATGGAAAATGACAGTGCTATTTGTAATTATCTTCTAGTCAGTGGTATAGTAAGGTGGGGTGAGGGGGGTGGTGTGCTCTGGGGGCCATAGTGGGGGTGCTGGCACCCCCCTAAATCTTGAAAAATACATGAATGGAAAATGACAGTGCTTTTTCTAAATATCTTCTAATCAGTGGTGTAGTAAGGTGGGGTGGTCTGCCCTGGGTGCCATGGTGGGGGTGCTGGCACCTCTCCTCCTCTCTGCTCCCCCACCTCTTCCAATTTCTTCCCTCCCTTGTGCGCCCCCTTCCCTTCCTCCATACTTCTAGTTGGTTGTTGTGTGCAGTGGTCAACAACAATGCTCTTCGCGACCCTGTTGGCTCTCCCGCTGACATCACTTCCGGGTGTCGCTCATAGGAAGTGATGTCAAAGAAAGAGCTGACGGAGTCACGAGGAGCACATTGTTGACCACCGCGAACAACAACTTCAACTAGAGGTACAAGGGAAGGGGGGAGGGCATACATTGCAGGCGGGAGCAGGGCAGGGGTGTCTTTCACCCTCGCTATGCCACTGCTCCTAGTAAAAGTTATGGTTTTCTCTCATTGTGAAGACTAAATTTGCCTACCCATTGATCAGACCAAATTTTGTCCTGTTTAATGATCATTCGAGTCTTTATCTGCCGTCATCTACTATGTTACTATGTTAATCCTCTAATTTTGTATTTATTTTGTGGGATTTTTTTTTTTTTTTCAGGTTTTACCTTTGTAAAGAAAGTTGTCCAGGAAGTGGAAAGGTTTCCCTTATAGAAACTTTTCTAGGCCCTCCGCCATGAATTTTGACGTAACATCTTTGACCTGTCTCGCCTTCTGGTTCAACATCATGCAGTTAAGAGGAAATAGTTGTCAGAGACCTTCTAATACTGCTGTCTCCCAAAAGCCATTTGTTGTGGTGTGGAACATTCCCATAAAGAGATGTCAAAGCTTTTATGGGATCAGCCTTCCTCTTCAGGACTTTGGTATTGTTGAGAACAAAGGCAAACATTTTTGTGGCCAGAACATCACAATCTTCTATAAGAATAAGTTTGGTTTATACCCATATATCACCCAGCATGACTCTTGGATCAATGGTGGCATACCACAGAATGTGGACTTAAAAAGACATCTTGTACATGCTTCCAATGACATTTATGATTTATTGGACCCAGACTTCCAGGGGCTTGCAGTCATTGACTGGGAGGAGTGGCGACCCCAGTGGAACCAAAATTGGGGCTTAAAGAAGATCTACAAGGAGGCCTCCATTGAATGGGTCCTCAGGAAGTATCCACAACTGCCCAGTAAAAAAGCTATTTCTCTTGCAAAGTTAGAGTTTGAACATACAGCACAGGTCTTAATGACAGAAACACTAAAAGTTGCAAAGCGATTGAGGCCAAGGGGACTCTGGGGCTTCTATGGGTTCCCTGATTGCTTAAACCACAACTGGAATGAAGGTGATAAGTACACTGGTCAATGTACAGCTGCATCCATTTATCGAAATGACCTTTTGAAGTGGCTCTGGAAGAATTCCACAGCCATCTATCCAAGCATCTACCTCCAGCACAAACTGAAGGATTCCATCACAGGCCTTCATTATGTGCATTACCGAATCAAAGAGGCTCTACGGGTAGCAGAATTCAATCCCAGCATTCCTCACCTACCCGTGCTGGTATACTCTAGAGTCTCCTACATGCGTTCCTTAAAATTTCTATCTGAGGTAAGACATCAGAAACACTCGGGTGTAGACAGAACAGTAAGTCTAGTAATCAGTCTCTGAAGAGAGAGTTCCTGAACATCATAAAAGCTGCTTTTCCTACCAACCTTAGATGTTCATATACTCGTAGGGCAGGGGTTCTTAATCTTCTGTGGTTCCTGCACCCCTGGTTATTTAGTATCCTCACACCTTTCCTAAATCATCTGTCCACGAGGAACTACTAACTGCTAAATATGTCGCTGTTAGCTGCTAACAATGCTAATGTTTCTCTAAAATTAGAGTAGTACACAGGTATACTACCAAAATCACACTTAAAGAAACAATGGGGGTCATTTTCAAAAGAGAAAAACATCTAAAAAATAGCCACCACCCCAGCCTACATAGAATCTAAGCTAACCCTGAACACCCCCACCCACCCCCTCCGCTCGGAAATGGAGAAACGCCTATGCATCCCCCCAGGAAGGTCCCTCCTGTCAGTAAATGCCCGCAAACGCTCCTACAGCCACTTCATCCCCCAACTCTGGAACCAACTCCACACGCAAATCAGATTACAGAACTCATTGATGATCTTCCGGAAAGCGGTAAAGACCCTCCTCTTCACCTTAAATTAGAACCACAATCTACCCCTCACTCCCCTTAAACTCCCCCTCCCTTCTACCCTCTCTTCTCTATTCTGAACCTCTACTTAAATTGCCGTATAGTCCTTGTACTTAAACTACTGTATAGTCTTTGTATTGTCCCTGTGAATGTTTGCTTGTAGGCCGTTCTGAGCTACTGGGAGAATGGGATAAAAATCGAAATAAATAAAGTAGCAGATGGACTTTTTTCTCGCCAAACTGTCCAAATTGCTATTTTCAAAACGGATTTCTTTGTTCTTTGTCTGAAGTTTGTCTAAATTTCAGGAGAATATGTTAGGGCAAACTTATGACCTGGACATTTTTCTGCCATAATCAAATATGTTAGAAAATGTCCAGGGCACAATTTGGAAATTTGGGGCTACACCTGTTTTAACAACGAATAAGTGCCAAAAAGCTTCCCAAACTGACTAGATGACCACTGGAGGGCCGAAGGTATGACCCCTCCACACACTCCCCTAGAGGTCCCACCCCCCAAAGTTGTGAATAAAACAGTACATACCTGCCTATGTGATGACTTCAGATGTTGTGGCCAGTCCTAGTAGACCAGCAAGCAGGTTCCTGGAGTAGTCTACTGGGCGGTGTAGTCAACCATAGAGGTGGAGACTCAGGCCCATATCAATCCAATTAAATCCCACCCAAGACAAACTGTTGTCAAATATATTGCACTACAAAACTCTAAAGATATAAGTCAGATTCTTCAAAGCAGGGAACAAAAAAGCCTCAGGGCACAGCTCGGGACTCTTGTCCTCACAAGCTCCCAAAATGTCTCTTCATAGGCATAAAAACCTTTTCTAACAATTTCTTAATTTCTTGTAATGAACAGTCAAGCTTAAATTCTTCATTGTGTAATAATTTTGATGATATTTTGTTTGAAAATTCACACTTACCTTTACAAAAGCATATAATTGTAATCATGACTTAAAATCCAATGCCAATCTAAGTAAGCAAGCATTTGAGATACAGCTTTTTTATGATAAGTTTGGCAATGAATATTATTGAAGATGCAGTAGCTTGAACTGGCAAAACACTGGCCATTAGCGACTGGATTTACAGTTGTGAAAAAATTAGGACACCCCATGAAATATTCAGTTCTTTCTTAAGAAATGTTCCCATATCGATGTCAAATCTTTTTTTTTTTTTTTTTTAATCTCTGGAAAAGAAAGTGATGGAATTGCAGGTAAACAACAAAACTTTTCCTTGATTTACTCATGAAACAAAAGATATCCACAAAAATGTATATTCTAACTGAGGAATAAATTAGGACACTACCACATATCCTCCCACTTAAAATGGCTCAAATCACACACAGGTGCACATGATTAGAACATCGTTATTCAGCATTTTGAAGGAGGTTTGCCCTACTTAAACCTCAGTTTGGTGTGCTCATGACTGCTGCAGTGAGAGTGAACACCATGTTGAGATCAAAAGAGCTGTCTGATGCCTTCAGAAAGAAGATTGTAAAAGCTTATAAGTCTGGTAAGGGATTTAAAAAGATCTCGAAAGAATTTGACATTAGCCATTCCACGGCCCGGAAAATAGTGTACAAGTGAAAGACTTTCCAAACAACTGCCAACATGCCCAGGTCTGGCCATCCAAGCAAGTTGACCTCCAGAGCAGACCGCAAGATGCTAAAAGAAATCTCCAAAAACCCTAAAATGTCATCACAGGAACTACATCACTGGACGGTAAACTCTTACCCCAAGAGAGGGTTGTCACTCTCTCTTCAGAGTTTCACTTTTCTGAGCATATTTTTTATAAATCCTTTCCACTCTCTGTGCACTAGTTTTCAGTACAGTCAGTTCTTATTTTGGCTATTACACACACTTTGGCTGACTTTTTGTATAATCTTTCCCTGTGTATACTGTGATCACAGGAACTACAGCAGGTTCTTGCTACTGTTGATGTGAAAGTGAATGCCTCTACAATCAGAAAGAGACTGCACATATTTAACTTATATGGGAGGTGTGCAAGGAGGAAACCTTTGCTCTCTAAGAGAAACATCAAGGCTAGACTGAAGAGAACGTAGACCAGGACTTCTGGAATAGTGTTCTATGGACAGATGAGTCTAAAATTGAATTATTTGGATACTAAAAAAGAGGACATGCATTCCAGGATAAGAACCTCAAACCAACTGTGAAGAATGGAGGTGGAAGTGTCATGGTTTGGGGATGCTTTGCTGCAGCAGGACTAGCTCACCATCATAGAATCCACCATGAATTGTGGATCAGAGGGTGCTTGAGGAACATGTGAGACCATCTGTAAGAAAATTAAAGCTGAAGCAGAACTGGACCCTGCAACACAACAATGACTCAAAACATACCAGTAAATCCACCAAGGACTGTCTGAAAACTAAGAAATGGAGATTCCTGGAGTGGCTGAGTCAAAGCCCTGATTTTAATCCCATTGTGGGGTGATTTGAAACGGGCTGTATATGCAAGAAACCCCTCAAACATCTCACAGCTGAAAGAATTCTGCATTGAGGAGTGGGCCAAACTTTCCTCAGACTGATCTTGGAGATTGGTAGAAGGCTACAAGAAGCGTCTCACTGCAGTTATTTCAGCCAAAGGGGCTAACACTAGCTATTAGGGTGTAGGACAGGGGTCTCAAAGTCCCTCCTTGAGGGCCGCAATCCAGTTGGATTTTCAGGATTTCCCCAATGAATATGCCTGAGATCTATGTGCATGTACTGCTTTCAATGCATATTCATTGGGGAAATCCTGAAAACCCGACTGGATTGCGGCCCTCAAGGAGGGACTTTGAGATCCCTGGTGTAGGGTGTCCTAATTTATTCCTCAATTAGAATACACATTTTTGTCAAGGAAAACATTAGTTTTTTTATATGCAATTACATCATTTTCTTTTCCAGAGATAAATAAAAAAAATGATTTGACATCGATATGTGAACATTTCTTAAGAAAGAACTGAATATTTCATGGAGAGGAGGGGAGCCACACCTGGGGTAGACCGCACCTCCCCACTAGGAAAAGTCCATAAACCATTGTAAATCTGGGGAAAGCCACTGCTTAACCGTGGGAATAAGTGTGGCCTGGAAACTGTCTACATTGTGGGATCTGGATTGGCCTGTGTGACCTGGATTGGCCACTGTTGATGGGTCTGACCCAATATGGCAGTTCTTATGTTCTCATGCATTAATCCAATCCACCCCCTCTGCCCCTTCTATTTGCAGTATAGTCTGTATTCTAATCAATGCTGCTCTTGTACCCTAGCTGGACCTGGTGCAGACGATTGGAGAAAGCGCTGCAATGGGAGCTGCGGGGGTGGTACTCTGGGGAGACCACTCTTTCTCCAGTTCTGCTGTAAGTATGCCAGCCACCTTCATCTCCTTCAGCATCTGGTGAGGCAAGTCAGGAGCCAGAGGGGGATAAATGGTTGATGTGCATTCCTTTAAACCAATTCAGCCCCCGGTTGGAACAGAAATATGAAAATTGCTCTTTATTCCTGAGTGTTTTTTTTTCTTTCTGGTGCTATATAAGTGTTTGAAATCATCACCTAAGTCCAGTAGCTCTTCTTGTGCAGTTTCTCAGTGGGCACCTTTTATGGACATGCTTTACTCTATGAGTTGCACCAGTTCAGCCAACCAGTGGTCACTTAATTTACTTGCTAGTCCTTGCCCTCATTTTGTCAGATTGCTTCTTGAGAATCCTTAGCAGGAAAATTATTTGTAAAGATGAAGAAAAGCAAAAGCTCAGTCCAAGTTAAAATCTTTCTACTGAGAGCTGTGTGTGCAGGAAGTAAGCTCTCAGCAGAAGTGATAACAGTCGAACCAGTGTAACAGTCACGAGATTAGTGCGCCAGCAGCTTAAAAAGTTTGCGACACAATGATCTGAGATGAGAGAGGTGATTTGTGTCTGTTGGTTGTAGCCTGTTGGGGGAGGAAAGGGGGGGGTGTAATATATTTTCCAAATAGATTTATAGGCCTTTACCAGCACAATTAAGGAATACCCCCTCATATCAAAACTTTTGTAAAGGATTCCACCATTTTGCTGCCAGGTATGGGAAGGTTGTAGAGTGAATAGTTTTGTATTTGGTTCCTCTAGGATTTGGGAATCGTATTTTCATATGTTTGCTGATCAGGTTGTATTTGTCTTTGGGTGGTATTTCAATTAAATTCAACATGTAGCCTGGAAGATTAAAAAGATCAGTGTACATAGTTTAAAAATACACTCTTCAAACCTAGGGTTACCAGATGTCCAGGAAAACCTGGACATCTTTTAGAGGACTGACTGGACTCCTGGATGGGCTTTTCAAATCCTAGTATTTGTCCAGGCTTTGGAAAGCCCCGATGAACTGTGGCCGCATATGGAGATCCTCTGAGCATGCGTAGTTGACATCACACACAACCACGCATACTCCAGGCCCTCCAGACGCGACTGGAGCTTATCGCAGAAGTGAGGAGATGATTTCTGGAGGTAGGACTAGGCGGGGCTGGAGGCAGAATGTGTCCAAGGTTTTCCTTTGTAAAATATGGTAACCTTAGTCATACCTTTACAAAGTTTTGTAGGGTGGATGTGGTGGCATAATTGGATGCTGCATTTGGGTCCTCAGTGCTAATGGCAGGCTCATCTGCCCTACTGTAGACTGAAGGAACTGCTCTGGTACATCCCAGTTGTTCAAGACTCGTATGTCTTTTGCACTAGAAGGGAACCTAATCTTCTCTTCTAAGAGATTGACATGAAGTGGGTTTGAAGCTGCTGATCTGTAATTCTTGACATCATTCATTTCTCCATTTGAATCTTTTGGAATAGGTGCTAGACTGATTTTTCCTAGTTATAATATATTTTTGATTAATTTTTTGTAGGAAAATTGGGCAGATATCTAATGAGCATTGAGATTTGGAAAGTATTGTTTGGCATGTCAATGAGGGCTAAAAGCCAAATATCCTCTAATAACAATAAGCTTCTACTCATTATGACAGGGGTTGCCATATAACAGATTACGAATAACTGGAAAAATTGGGAGAGGTTGAATTACAGCTTTTGGTGGAACTCTTTGTGTCACATATTCAAAATGGAAAGGATAATTGCCATGCAGCAGGAAAATTTAAAAGAATTTCAGGTTATTTGGGAGCCATTAACAAGATACTGTAAAAATTGAAATAACTGCATAGAATAAATATTATTTTTTTCCTTTTTGTTCATACATGTCCAGGGTGGGGGTGGGGTGGGTAGGAATATTTTATGATTTCTTTTGCTTATGAATAACTGTTGGATATAAGGGAGGGGGGATATTTGATGCGACTTAGAATGTGATGATATATTAAGTGATATTAAAGTATAAATGATTGTATTATATGTTACACTTATTGTGAGCTTTAAAAATGAATAAAGATTAATTTAAAAAAAAAATAGAGATTTGGGAAATAACCATGTGGGCTATAAGTAATATATAAATTTTATAAATAAATAATAAATCCTGTTTCTGTGACTGGGGAGAATTCCTCCCAATACCTATCTGCTGGGCATTTTGTTTGCTATTATCTTTAGGTTGTTTTTCCTTTTTCTATTGCTTATTATAAAGTCTAGTTGGTGACCTTTATTGTGGGTTTGTTTTTTTTTTGAAAGGATAGGATCTCTTGTTAACGTACTGGCATACTTTAAATTTCAGTCAGGCTATAAAATATTAGAAAAAGCAAATAAAAAGTATAAAAGAAACAATGAAATAAGATTTACAACAATGAATTATTGAAAATCAGAGATTGATTGACATTTAGTACCATTTAAAAATATAGAAATAGACGGCAGATAAGGGCCACGGCCCATCTAGTCTGCCCACCCCAATGACCCTCCCCTACCTTTCTCTGTGAATAGATCCCACGTGTCTATCCCATTTGGCCTTAAAATCAGGCACGCTGCTGACCTCAATAACCTGAAGTGGAAGACTATTCCAGCGATCAACCACCCTTTCAGTGAAATCAACCACCCTTTCAGTACTATGACTGGATGCTGTGAGGGGGCAAACACTCCCCCCCCCCATTAGAGCGCCACATCTCTGAGCATATGGAAAACATATCGGTTAATGGCTGGTTTTCAGTTTTTTCACAGTATGAGAGGAGATACGTTGCCTGGAATATATCCTACTTAAAGTAGACCATAGAAATCCACATTAATTCCAATATCCAAGTAAGGATAAAAATGTTTATCTGTGGAAGTACGCAGCTGCTTGTTTCTCTTGAAAGGGGTGCTATAGCTGATTACCCTTCAGAGTACCCTGTTTCATGTCCTTCAGGGGCAAGCCCAGGAGCACCACCCACTGCTGCTAATGAATAAGCCATTTTAAATGTAATGCTAGGATCTTTAAGCTGCATCCTTTTTTCACCACACGTTCCCTTTTGTTTCAGAGGCGATGCATGAACCTGCGTAGAAACCTGATGACTTCACTGGGGAAGTACATCGTGAACGTGACGAAGGCCGCAGAGATCTGCAGCATTCAGCTATGCAGTGGGAATGGGCGCTGTGCCAGACGCAACCCCGAGAACCTGAAGGCCTTTCTTCACCTCCACCCCCAGAGCTTCCACATTGACCTGAGTGACAGGGGAAGAGGAGGTGTGATGGCTGTTGGGCAACTGAGGGACGATGACTTGTATCAAATGAGAGAACTCTTTCAGTGCCATTGTTACAGAGGATGGAGTGGGACGAGATGTCAGGAAGGACAGTGAAGTGCGTAGCTGGTACTGAGCTGGGAAAGAGAAGCAATGAAGGGCGGGTCTATCAAGAGAGCTCCACCCCAAGGATCATATTCCTATTCTTTGGTTATTCAGTGGTAAAGGACATCTTTCATTGATGGTTACTGTCACTACAAGCAGAGACTTTGGGCAGTTCCAAGTATACGGCTTATGCAGTTCTGGCAATACAGACAAAAACATTAATGTAATCTAATCTAATCTTCTATTTGTGAGTCGCACAAACCTATACAAGCTCTAGGTGACTGAAGAGTAAACAGGGAGGGAAGGGGACATATAGGAGGAAAGGAGAAAAGGTTTGAGGAAGTTGAGGAAGGTCGAGATCGACTCATATTTCTTTAGGTTGAAAATCAGTCTTACTGTTGTGTTCTGAATGAGTTGAAGATAAATGAAGCTTTATGTGCTTTTTCACATACCATTTAATATGGTGTTAAGATTTGAAAACTAAAAATTAAAAAAAAAAAAAAAAAAAAATTATAATAAGGATTAGGATTAAGATTAAACACTTGACTGAGTAGTATATAAAAAAAGACTGGGAGTCACGTGATGTGCTGAGCCGGGCAAGACGTGCTTTGCTCGAGCTCCGGGGCCCTAGATCCCCCTACACCCGTTTCTTCCTGGACTTCCATAATTTTGGCAGTGGCTCGTGCTTCTGTGGTGTATGGACCGTTTTCTTCTGTCAGGCAGCCCTACTATGAGCGGGAAATCTAGTTGTGCTCACAAAGATCGGGAGGTGAGATCTTCGCGCATGGACACCAAGATGGCGGCGGGAGCTGAGCCGGGTTCCGCGCTCCCGCTTTCTGCGGCGCATATAGAAGAACTGTCGGCTTCCGTGGTGCGGGCGTTAGAAGCTCGATTTGACCAACTTTCCCCTCAGTTAGCCTCCCTAGAATCTACAATCGCTGATACTACCAGACGCACCGGGGAGCTGGAGCACCGCGTGGCCCACGTGGAAGACGCCCACGATGTCTCGGCAGCAGAACTCTCCTCTTTAAAAACTTTGCTTCGGCGCCAAGAAGAAAAGCTGGAGGATTTAGAAAACCGCTCTAGAAGGGATAATTTGCGTCTCATTGGGCTGCCTGAGACGGTCTCGGATGCCGGTTTACTTACCACCTTGGAGGCCTGGCTGCAATCGGAACTGCCGCTCCCTGCTGGGATGGGGCCCCTCAGATTGGAGCGCGCACACCGCCTGGGGCGGCGGTCCGACGACCATACCCGGGCGAGGGTGACTATCTTCAAAGTGCTGAATTCAGCACATAAGACTGAATTGATGCGCCATTATAGAAAGAAACGAAACACGCTTGCTTTTGACGGGGCCACAGTCCGCTTATTCCAGGACTATTCCCCTGCACTGCAGGACCGGCATCGTAAGTTTTCCAGGATCTGCTCGGTCCTCTATGAACGTCGACATCGGTTCCAGCCTTCCTATCCTGCCCTCCTGAAGATTTAGACGACCGACGGCTGGAAGAGTTATGCCACAGCAGAGGAAGCACAGGCCTATATGGATGCCCTACCTGGGGAATCTGGCCCGTCATCAGCGCCTTGAGGTTTTGGGAGTCTTGGTGATGGTTTCTGTTTGCATTGGTTCTTTTGGGATTACTTGGAGTTTGCTTTCTGTATGGGATCTTTGTTACAATCCTGCCTGTGGTTTATCATCTCCCGTTCTTGTACTGTGTCCCTCTTTCCTGGGGTGCTGCGGAGTGAGCCTGTGTATTGGACCGTCCTGGAGGTTGCGCAAGACAGGCGGTTCTAATCCCACCTGGAGTCCTGCCTGAGGTTTGGCCCCTTACACTCTTGTACAGTGTTCTCCTTCCCAGAGGTTCTGGGGCGGTGTGCCTGTGCCTTGGGCCACCCTGGCTGCGGAGCCGGGCAGACAGTTTTCGGCCCATCTCCGGTCCGGCCGAAGATTTGGCCTCTGACATTCCTGTGCGGTGACCTTTTTTCCCTGGAGCACTGGGGCACTGACTTTGTGTTTTGGGCCACCCTGGCTGCTGAGCCGGGCTGACAGTTCTAGCTTTGCCTGGGCTTACTGTTGGATTTTGGGTGTCCCCTATACCTTGCTTGCCTTATGTGGACTCCCTTGACGGGGTTTAGGGTCTGTTTTGGGGATTGTTACTGTTGGGGAGTTTATGATGTGCCCTAGCCATCTTTGCCCGCCCCTATGGCGCTTTGCTTTTACTTGTTATTGGCACCCAATTTGGTTCCCCATCTTTCTCTTTCATGGATGTACGGGGTACGAGAGTTTTCGATGTTCTGGTGGGAAGCTCTGATATCTGGAGGAGACAGTTGCTTGTTTTGGATGTTTGCGATGTGTATGGGGGATTGTTTGGGGCTTTTACAGGGTATCTTTCTTTCTGGGCTCTTTGTCTCCTGTGGAACGGGGTTTTCTGTCTTTTCTTATTGTTTTGCCTGGGATTGAGTGTGTGCGTGAATGCTGGGGGGGAAGGGGGGGTTTTCGGGTATTCTTTTGCCTGGTTTCTCCCTTTTTAGGGTTGTTTGGAGCTTTTGCCCTTGGCTTTCCCTTTCTCTTCCTTCTGCTCTTGTGGAGGGGGACTGTTGTGTTGTGGTTCTGCTGGGTTGTTCCCAGTGTGTGTGTGGGGATTTTGCTCTTTACTGCTTTGGGGGGTGGGGGGATTGGGGGCCCTGTTGCCATCTTTGTGTGACTTTCTCTCACTCCACGTCTGTTGACTGGGGTGTATGTTTGCAGTGGGACTTTCTGGGGATTTTGGGGGGGGTCTAGGGAGGGTGGACGGGAGGGAGGCTTGGGATGGGGGAGGTTCGGGTGTGGGTGGGGTTGGTATTGGGGGTGGGGGGTCCTCCTTCGCTATGTTTGCCTTATTTTTGCTGTGATTTACTGATTTTCATTTGTTGCAATGTGTTCCTTAAGCGGATACTGCTACTCTGGGGGGGGGGCAGGGCCCTTGGGGTGGCTTTCTTTTGGTTTCCTTTTTCTTCTCTCGCATCTTTTCTGACTTTCAGCTGTGAGTACCCCTTTTAGAATTACATCTTGGAATGTAGGGGGGATAACGTCGCCTGTTAAGAGATCCAAAGTGATTGCTGCTCTACAGCGTTATCGGTCAGATATTGCATGTCTACAAGAAACTAGACTAACCGATGCAGAACATCTTAAGTTGCGTCGATCCTGGGTGGGAGAGGTGTATTTTGCTTCCTCTTCGGGCCGTCATGGGGGCATTGCTGTGTTGGTCCGCAAGTCTTCTCCCATTGGTGTCCAGGTTTTGGATAAGGAGTCTGACGGCCGTTCCTTGCTTTTGCGTCTTACCTTGGGAGGGCGCTCCTATCTTTTGTATGTGGTTTATGGCCCCAATTCTGGTGAATCAGCCTTCTTGCAGCGGTTGCTCCAACTTTGTTCTCGTTTTCCTGGTGATCCTCTATTTCTCCTGGGTGATTTTAACTTGGTCATGACTCCTGATCAGGATAAATCCGGATCTCCCGTTTCTTCCTTGGGTTCTAAGGGTCACCTTCTTTCGGACTTTTGTGACTCTCTTTCGGTTGTGGACCCTTGGCGCCTCCTGCACCCTGAAGTTCGCGATTACACTCATCTTTCTCGTGCCCATGGCACTTGGTCTTGCTTGGATTATATCTTGTCTTCCTCTATGTTTCCTTCCGTTCAATCGGCTGAGATTGGCCCTTTGTCTATATCGGATCATGCCCCTATTTGGATAGATGTTTTCTTGGATTCTTCGTATCTCCGAGCGTCGTCCTGGCGGTTTCCTTTCTATCTTGCACGGGATACGGAATTCCGTACCTTTTTGCAGGCCCAATGGGGAGGACTATTCCACGAATAATGCTTCCCACATGGATGATCCTATTTTATTTTGGGAGGCTGGGAAGACGGTGATCCGAGGTCATATCATTTCATTTCTGTGTGCTCGTACCAAGCGTATTAACCAGGGGTTCGTTACTCTCGAACGGGCCTTGCGTTTGGCGAAGCGGTCCTTTTCACTTCACCCTTCTCAGGAGACTCGAGACTGTTATCTGTCTACTCAGGTGGCCTTGAACTCCCTTCTTCATTCTCGTTTTCAAAAGAGTAAAGCCTTTTATCAGCATCGTTTTCATCGTTATGGGAATAAACCCGGACGCCTTATGGCTCGTTTGGTTAACGCTACGACTGGGAGGAAACCGATTTTGTCTTTGCGGACCCAGGGCGGTGGGGTAGTGTCTCAAACTTCTGAAATCTCCAGGGTTTTGTTTGACTTTTTTCGTCGGTTATATGATGCTCCAGACGACGTTTCTCTGGAGATGGTGACGGACTATCTTCACTCTTCTGGACTTCTTCGTTTGTCGGAGGCTGCGATTTCTTCTCTTAATAGTCCGTTCAGGGCGGTTGAATTGGAGTCTGCTATTAAATCACTCCGCTCTGATCGAGCTCCAGGCCCAGATGGATTCTCGGGTGACTTCTATAGGATCTTTTCTCCTTCTCTTTATGAACCATTGTTGGCCTATTTTAATGCTGCGATTGCCCGTGGTTCTTTTCCGTGCTTTGCGAATGAGGCCCTTATTACCTTACTCTTGAAGCCGGGTAAGGATGCGGATTTGCCGGGGTCTTATCGCCCCATCTCTCTCATAAATGTTGACCTAAAGCTCTTTGCACGCATGCTGGCTGATCGTCTTGCTCCTCATTTACCACAGCTTATACACGACGATCAGGTTGGTTTTGTTAGGGGCCGCCAGTCTGTCCACAATGTCCGTAAGGTTCTTCTTGCTCTTGCTCAGTGCCAATCTCGTCGTATTCCGACGTTATTTGTTAGCCTGGATGCATCCAAGGTGTTTGATAGCATACATTGGTCATTTCTGTTTCGCACCTTGGAGTTTGTGGGGCTCGGAGGGTTCTTTTTGGATGCCGTGAGTTCACTCTACTCTAATCCGCATGCTTCTTTGCTTGTTAATGGGACCCGCTCTGATTCTTTCCCTATTCTTCGTGGAACCCGACAGGGTTGCCCTCTTTCCCCTCTTCTGTTTCTTCTTTCTTTGGAACCTTTGTTATGCACTCTTCGGGGGTTCGCGGAGGTCAGAGGTCTCTCAGTTGGCGACCTCGAACTTAAGACCCTGGCGTATGCCGATGATATGTTCTTAATTCTTACCCGCCCTGAAGACTCTCTCCCGGCAGCACTGGATCTCATTTCTGAATTTGGGTTTTATTCCGGGCTCTCTCTTAATTTGGATAAATCCTTGGCCTTACCTTTTCCACCGGATTTACGCACTTCCTGGAGGGGGGTTTTCCAAGTCAAGTTTCAAGTTTATTAGTTTTTAATATCCCGATCATAAAACAAATATCTGACCGGTTAACAATAAAATTTAAAATAGGTTAGAAAGAACTAGTTGTTTGGTGTATTAGAAAAATTAGAGAAAACATATAAAACATGTACTGACAAACCTGAAAGTGAGGATGAATGGGGAGGAAGGGAGAAGTTACATAATATTAGAAGAAATGAGATAGAGGGAAGGGATAAGACATGAGGGATGAGGGTGCATGGTATAAGAGATACGCGCTGAAGTAAAGGTTAGTTTTGGGAAAAAGATAAATAAATAAACAAAGTAGGGATTAAGATTTGTCAAAGGCATCTTGAAATAGGAAAGTTTTAAGATTAGTCTTAAATTTTGGTCCCTCTTCGTTGGGCTGATTCCACTTTACGGTATTTAGGGGTTATCATTCCGCTAGATTTATCTGATCTGTACCGGTTGAATGTCTCGCCGCTGCTTCAGGCTTTACAAAATAAGTTGCACCTTTGGGAATCTCTTCCTTTCTCGCTTCTGGGCCGGGTACACTTGTATAACATGCTCTTAGTTCCCTGTTGGCTTTATGTTTTTCAGGTCCTTCCCCTTTATTTGTCTTTTCGCGACGAGCGTAGACTGGAGCGCCTAGTCCAGAACTTTCTTTGGGCGGGTAAGAGACCTCGTTTGTCTTATAAGCGGGCGGCGACTCCCTGGTATAGAGGTGGTTTGGGCTTATTGAATCTCCGTTATCTGACAATTGGTTGTGGCATGCGACATATTAATGACCTCTTTAGGGGTACTTCAGCGTTCACTAACACTTCTCTAGAACTTTCTTGTTTTTCTTCTGCTCACTTTAGTGTCTATCTACATTCTGTCCCTTCTCTTCTACCTGAATCTCTTTCTATGAAAGTATTGCATCGACCCTTGAAGAAGGTTTGGCGTTGGGTCTGTAAATTTCACACTCTTTCTTCCTCTGTCTCTTCCTTTCTACCTCTTCGCTTTAATGGTTCTTTTTTGCCTGGGATTGATGGGCCGAGTTTTGTTCGGTGGGAAGCAAAGGGCATTTGGTTAATGATGATGGAACACCTAAATCTTTTGCTCAATTGCAAACCGAATTTGATATTCCTCCTTCCGACTTTTTTGCTTATATGCAAATCCATCATTATATTTCTTCCTTACCTCCTAGTTCTTTACAGGCTTCCTGCCAAGAGTCGTTGTCTACGGCCTTTACCATTGGTTCACAGGAGCCGGTCCCCCTCAAATTCCATCATCGCCACTTGAAGGATGAATGCCCTTTGTTTGACCATTCTCGGCTGCGAGATGCTTGGTCTTGTGATCTTGCTGTAGACTTGCCTTCGGACATACTTATTCAGGCTGTCCGACGTTTACCAGCAGTTCGTAAATATACCACCTTTTGGGAACAACATTTTAAATTGATTTTTCGTTTATATATCTCTCCTAAAAGGGCTTATTTGGCTCACTTTCGTCTAAACGCAGCCTGCCTTCGCTGTCAGGCTCTGGAAGCCAGTTTAGGACACATGTTTTGGACTTGTCCTCAGGTGCAGCATTTTTGGATTACCATCTTTGCTTTTGTTGAGAATCTTTGGCATGTTAAAATCCGCAGCTCCCCTTTGCTTTTGTTTGGGACTGTTCCTCCCTATTTTCCACGTTCCAAAGGAGTTTCAGCTTTTCTCAAGTGGTCTATCGTGATTGCTTTGAAATGCATCTTGCTGAAATGGCTTGAAGCTGAGGCTCCTGACTATTCCCTTTGGAGGAGCCGTATGATTGCTCTTTTGATGTGGGAGCGACGGGATGTGACTGATTTGTCCTCTCGCCAAGGTCGCCTTTTCCAGACTACTTGGGAACCCTTCTGGGTTTTCCAGACTACTTTGACCCCTCTGGCTCGTAGCCGGATACTTAATTGATGCTTTTTGTTGTGTATATTGTTTGTTTTCTTTTGTGTATAGCTTGTTCTTTGTTTCTTTTTGGTAATTGGAAGGAGGACCCAGGGGTGGGATTGGGAGGGGGAGGGGGGTGTATTGGGTTTGGGGTGGGGGAGGGAGGTTCTGTGGGGGGATATTTCAAATTCTTTTGAGCTGGGTTTTTGACTTTGTTGTGTCATTAGGTTGTTTTTCTGGATTGCTCAATAAAAATATACTTGACCATAAAAAAAGACTGGTAAATTAATACAAGAGAATAGCAATATGATCCTTGGGGTGATGTTCTGAGATCTTTCCCTTCACTTGGGCATTTGAACTATCAGGTTAACCTTGTGAGGATCTATGTTTGTGTGGGTTAGCATATTTTTCACATTATTTTGCCTATCAAGAGAGCCACAGGTAGGGTTACCAGATTTCTTCATTTAAAAAAACCAAAAAGGACACATGGCTCTGCCCTGTTCTGCCTTCAGTCCCGCCCCCACACAAACCTCATCTTTTCTTCCCCGAGTCCGGGCTGCACCTGGAGGGCCTCTGACCATGTACAGATGTGATGATGTCACACCCATGCGCGTGACGTCAACGCATTGCATCCACGCATGCTCGGAGGCTCCACAGACGCGGCCCTGAGCTCGAGTCTTTCTACAACCCGGGCAAATTGCCAGGTTTTGGAAATTCATTTGGACACCTTGAGTGTCCTCTAAAAAGATGACATGTCTGGGTTTCCCTGGACATCTGGTAACCCTAGCCACAGGTTATGTGATCACAAGGGCCTGGCTGAGTCTGTCCTAATGTCCTATGTTTGTTGCAGAATCACAACTAAATTTATATCCATGCAGTTAGATAAAGCCAGCACTGGCTCGCTCTGTCCCTTTGGACATGAAGCTATTTGGCTTATTCTAGCCTGCAAATACAGAAAAACCGCAAATAACTTTTTCATGTTATTTGCTGTTTTCTATTAAAAACCATCGTGAATATGGTGAACCGTGAATAACATGGTGGGAGACCTGGTGGGAGAGGCAAAACACGGTGAAGAAAGTGCTGGGAATCAGTGATTTTCTCTGTAAATGCTTGGAATCAGCAATTTCTTCATGCAAGCTGATGTAATATGGGGAGGAGGAGCCAGCAAGCCAAAAACCGCGAATGCTGAAACCGCGAATACGGAGGGAGAAGTTTACCTAAAGGCACCTGATTACTATGAAAAAGGCGTTTAATAAATCCCAGTGACTAAATAAATCAGCCTCTTGAAGAAGATACAGAGTATGGATAGAAGGATAAAAGGGATTAGAGAAGGATCACATTACAGGTCATGGACCTGATGGGCCGCCACGGGTGCGGACTGCTGGGCACGATGGACCTCGGGTCTGACCCAGCGGAGGCAACTTCTTATGTTCTTATACTAAAATTAAATTTCAGGTTTGGCAGGGTTTTCTTTTTTTTCTGCTGTAATTATCTATTGCTTATCATTGACTTATTCTTGTGAACTCCTTCAATTGTACTGTAACTGTGGCAAATTGTAGCCCATTAACTGTATATTGTGTTAAATTGACCTGAAACCTGTCCTGGGGCTCTTTGGGGAGAACGGGATAGAAAATGTATTAAATAAATAAAAAAAATTCTTCACCTCTCTCATGAGTAAAATAGTGCTTATGACATAAAAATTCCTGGGTGCCTTTCAAATGCTCCCTCTATTTTTATCTAATTGTCATAAAAGACAACATCATCAGACACTCGCCCGACCTCTTTGGCAGGTTAACAGAGCTAGAATCCCTTGTCATAAAATTGCTAGACCCAGAGATATGAGGGGGTGGGGTGGGGTCTCTTGTTTCGGTGGCATATTAATGGCTGGAAAAGAAGATCAAATAACACTCCGGTGTCAAAAAAACACCACACAAAAAGCCAGAAAATAAAATTCTTAAAGCGAAAGAAAAGCCTCATAGAGGTGAATCCCACACTCTAGCGCCCTAGCATCATTGGAAGAAAAACTTTTGCGAGAGTTTATTAAATACTGGCAAATATGTAGCAAAAATGACTGAATGCTGTGGGAAAAAAACACACAAGCAGGGAAACAGGCCGACGGTCGTTTCATGGTACACAATCACTGCTTCAGGGCCTTACACCAACAAGTCCAGCAACCGGTTATGGAAACCAACTGCTACTGCATGTTCATTTACCCCTTCAAAGAAATGCAGTAGATTGGCGAGGGAAGATTTCCCTCGACTAAAACCGAGATGGCTTTCTCTCATTAATCCATGCTTACATATATGTTCTGTAATTTTGTTCTTTATAATAGTCTATACCATTTTGCCCGGCACAGACGTCAGACTCACCAGTCTACTGTATAATGTCCCGGATCACCTCTGGAACCCTTTATAAAAATCGGCATCACATAGGTCACCCTCCAGTCTTCCAGTACGATGCTGGTTTTTAATGAAAAATTACAAATTACTAACAATAGCTCTGCAAGTTCATTTTTCAATTCTATCAGCACTCTGGGATGTATAGCATCCCATCCAGGTGATTTGCTACTGTTCAATTTGTCAAATTGATCCATTACATTATCCAGTGTTCATTATCCAGTGTTACTGAGATTTGTATGAGTTTCTCTGATTCATCAGTTGAATTCAATTCATCCGATTCAATTAATCAGATTCATCAGAATTGAATACAATTTCTCCCTCACATCTTCCTCAGTGAAGACCGAGGCAAAGAATTCATTTAATCACTCCGCTATGTCCTGATCTTCCCTGAGAGCCCCTTTTATCCATCGGTCATCTAGCAGTCCAACCGATTCTCTTCCTGACTTCTTGCTTTTAATATACCTAAAAATGATTTTACTGTGTGTTTATGCTTCCAGTGCAATCTTCTTTTCAAGATCTTTCTTCGCCTTCTTTTGCATTTGACTTGACATTCCTTGTGTTGTTTACAATTATTTTCAGTCAGATCTTTCTTCCATTTTCTGAAGGATTCTCTTTTAGCTCTAATAGCCTCCTTCACCTCACTCATTAACCACACTAGCTGCTGTTTGGTCTTCCTTCCTCCTTTTTTATGTTTAAGTCATATTTATTGAGCAACAGAGAACAAACACAGCCAACACGTGAACCAGCAATACAAAAAAAAAAAAGGAGTATCAAAACCAATAAATAGCAAGCTCAAACATTTTACAGTTTCAACCTCCAACCCCAATCCCAACCCACCCCATCCGCCCCCTATCAGCCAACCACCCACCCCAAGGCAAGGGAGCAAAGAAATAAAAGAGAGAGAGAAGAAAGAAAAAAAAAAGATAAGAGGAAGTAGCATAAATAGAAGATACACACAGTATCTCAGAAACAAAAGTCTACTTGCGACGGGGGAAAAGGAGTTCCAGAAGGGCCCCCAAATGTGCATACCTTCCTCCTTTATTAATACATGGAATATATCTAGTCTGGGCTTCAGGCAATTTCTTAAGACCTAATTACTAGCTAATTGTGTTTATAGCCTTCTAATTAGTTCAAGGAACTATAAATCAGAGATTAAGACAGGGGAGAGTGAGCAGGAGTTAAACACTAAACAAGACTTTCCTCAACTGCTATTGATGCTCTAATCTGATCGAATACTCTGAAATGCAACCTAAAATACTAATCTAGACTAAACACTTTTTATATAAAATCCCCAACAGAGACTCTAAAGGCTACACTCTTGCCTAAACTGACTTTGCTGAAAAAGCAGAGTAGTGAACTAAAAAACTGACCAGATTTATCTGTTAAGATCCACCCTTGATAAAAGCCATTCTTCTTTGTATCCTATAATCTGGATAATGATTCCATTAATTCACACACCACCAATTGCAATGAAAGCTCTTAGCCTTTGTGATGAGAGTAAACAGAGCTGAAAACTAAGTCTAGGGTAAATTGTCATGATAGCTAAAAATGCAACCTTAGCATTCACTTAAGTACAAATTAAGTTTCTGGATTGACATTCATTTTTGTTTGGTATTTTTCCCCATGCAGTTTGGCCCACCAAAACAGAACTCAGTTATTTGATTTCCAAACTTATAGATCACATCTGAAGATGTATATCTTTGTGTTTCCAAAAACTCACATACAGTACATCATCTCTGAATATTTATTATATTGGTCCAATAAGTCAGTGTTGCAACCAGTTGAAGAAACCAAGAAAACCAATCCAGCAGAAGGTAAGAATAACCCTTAGATGCCTTTACTTTGACCTTATTGACTGATAGCCCTAAGTATCTATCATTATGGGTAACCTGGGGTACTTGTGTGAGATTTGTTGCTCTTAGCATGAGTCATGAAAAACTATGAGCTGTGGCCCTATCTAGTTGTTTGTGGCCCACACTCTCCCCTAACCACATTGTAGTTGGTTTCATTGCCTATTCTCTTCTCCCACCAGTCAGCCTCTACCAACCTGTATGTCTATCTCCAACTAGAGCCATCACTTCTATTAGGCAAGCTAGGTAGTCACCTAAAGTGCCAAGATTCGGGGGATGGCAAATGGTGGCATATGTATCCTCCCTCTCAATCAGTGGCAGGAAGAACATCCAGAACTAGTCTAGCAAGCAGGTTGGTGGTTTAACAAGGAAGCACAGGGCATCAGCATATGCAAGCTGAAGGCCCACCTTGTCCCCTACCTACTCTGACCAAGACTTCCTGTTATGGACTGGAGACATGGCAGCATGTGCTAAGGCCTCACACATCTTCATTGGTTAGCTGCTGGCCCGCCTGCTGAACTCTGATTGGATCCCCAGATAGAAGGGGCACATAGGGAAAGAGAAAGGAGAGGGGGTGGGAGGAGGGAGCACTGAGTTGCTAGACTACAGAGGGAGGGGACAAGTTGGGACAAGTTGTCCCTGGGGATGGGGAGAAAGATGCAAGACTGGAAGTTAACCTAACAGCTTTGCACTGACTCTGCCCCAACTCTATCCAATCTAATTCTCCCCTCAATGTATTAATCCATCCTCATCTTCTCTGGTTCCACCTCAGGAGTAACTACCATGTTTTCTTCTAGCCCCAGGTGCCAGACTCTTGAATACAGTGTAGGAGTTCTGTCCCTGAGAACTGTTATGATGCTAGCAGAAAACAGAACAGCTGGTACAGAGGAATCGGGAGGAATCCAGAGAAGTTGGGGGAGAGTGTGAATTAGGGAAGAGAATCAGGGAGCTAAACATTGAGTAAACCGGGGCTTTCACTAATTCCAAAAGCTTTTAAAGAAAACTGTGTCTTGGAGAAAGCTTGCAAATATTAAGCAAACCACATGGGCCACTGACCTTAGGCTGCTTTCCATTCTGGTGTTTGGGGAAAATGGAGAGACAGAGGCCTTCATGGAGACAGAATAAGAGAGCTCAAGACCTTTGCAAAGCAGAATAATACAGCCAGAAATACTTGGGTTCTTTCAGTCTCTCTCTCTCTCTCTATCATAGAGATAGAATGACAGATGGGGCTGTCAAAGAGACAACGATAGAGCCTCTGTCTTTCAAACAGAGAGAATAAATCATATAGCGCTGTGTTCACCTGGTAGCACTATAGAAATAATAAATTATTGTTGGTGTTGTCAGTGACATGGTACATTTCAAATTATGGACCATGGTATTTAAAATACTGTATGAATGACTTACTTGGCTTCCTGACTTGGTCTGGAAATATTTTATCAAGAAATGCTTTGTTTTCACAGTTTCCTAGTCCTCAAGGGATACACTCCAATTTCATTTTTTCTTCTACTTTTCAATACATAGCTGCTAGAGTCTGAAATTTCTGTTCTCTCACTGCTTAGTTTTTAGGAAACAGTTAAAAGCTTATCTTTTTTTAACAAGTATCTTTTATAATAACTTGATCAGTTGTTCTACATTATGCAATTATGTAATTTCACAGCTATTGCCAATTTTATGTTTGAATTCTTCAGTCTTGTCTGAAGCTCATGACATATGTAATCCACACTAAACTGAAAGGTTGTTGCAGAATATAAGAGTGTATCAGTATCAGAGCATCAAACCTCAAAAGGCAAAAAGCTTTGGCCACCACAAGTGCAAAACAGAATCCAGGATCTTCACCAGAGCAGACGGGTCGAAAAGGACTTGCAGAAAGCAGTAACAGGTCAGAAACTGCAATGTATTCTCAAAGCCAGGACATCAGTGTGTGAAGGAGAAGGAGGTAATCTGCTCTAGTTTTTGAAGGGGGAGAGAAGAACCTGGGCCTCATTTGACATTCTTCTCCTCTCTCCTACCTGAAGCTTGATCAAGGAAATAAAACAATTCTTGAGGGTTGTATAGTGAGAAATTTCTTCCAAAGTAGGTTTGGAAAGAGCAGACTAGTGCTCAGGTCAGGTCACAGAAAATCAAGCGAAAAAATTAGCTTGGAAAAGAAGAAAGAGTTGTCCCAGTTAAGAGAAAGTAGTAAATCGATCCTTTCTGATGGGGAAACAAAGAGTCAGCGTCTTCTGATCCAAGGCTAGAAAGGTGCAGTGTGTCCTTACACATGATGGTCAAAGGGTCACTGGTTCTTTGTGTATGGCAGAGGGTAAAGTTCTCAAGATATTCAGTCAACATGCCTGGTAACATTGGGATTCAGCCACTTCCACAGCTGGGAACTGGTAAACTTTATTTGTAGGACAGTTTTCTCCTGGGAAGCCAGTTGCTGGGAGAGGGCCCGAAGAGACTCGTTCTGCTGGACTGCAGGGACACAAGAACAACACATTTTATAGATTTGGACCATGTTCAGGAACTATGCATAGTACCTGCTGGGACCTGCTAAATCTAAATTCCAGATTTACAAAAGTGTGCTGCTATATTAATAAATGGCAAATATCATTAATATGAGTTATCAGTAAATAGATCCCATTGTGTAAAACAGGAGCTCTGTTAAATCATTTGTGCTAATATATATTATCACATGCTAGCACAGAAGCATGCTTTAACAAAACTAGCTCTAAGTTTGGGAAAACGTGGAAGGGGAAGCTCCTGGGCTAGTTTTTCATAGACATTTTTCCATGTAATCTGGGAAATATTTTAGAACACACTCAGTATGTTATGTTAGTGTGTCTTTAAAAAATGTAGGGATCAATGTTCAGCAGCGTCATTCCTGGATATTCAAAAGCCAGGACCTGTGCTTTGAATATCCAGTTATTTCTAAGCTGGCTAATACATATATCTTGGGGATAATTTTAATCAATAGGCACACCAAAATCTTAACAAAAATGCCTCTGCATGTTTAAAATATATTATCAATCACTATAAATTGCCAGTAAACGAATATAATAGTCCTTAATGAATGTGTTCAAAACCCCCACACACCAGTCATTTGAACTAAGACCAATGGGACAAAGAACCATCATTGCAACATTCTGTTCTCCATCACCATAAATGCATACTCTAAATCACTATTTAATAAGAATTCCACAAGTAACCATCATTGCAACATTCTGTCCTCCATCACCATAAATGCATACTCTAAATCACTATTTAATAGAATTCCACAAATAACATGGAGACAACAAGCAACTGAGAAAATGCAAATGAGATGATATTATTGTTTTTGAGTACATTTGAGTTCGCACATATTTTTTAGAGCACGAGGATTTTGGCTGTACTTGGGAATCCATGCCCAAAATTTTTAAAAATATATTTTCTTGAACTCTTTGTGGCTTACACAGTTGGTGTTTGGGTCACACTGACTGGACATTTGGACAGAAGTTAACAACTAAACAAGTTTCATCATCACACATATAAGTGGCTTTTTCTTGCTTGCATTTTCTCAGTTGCTTGTTGTTTCCATGTTCTTTATCCCATTGGTCTTAGTTCAAATGACTGGTGTCTATTTTTCTGTGAACGGAGTTTAGCGGTATATAAGAAATAAATTACATTATATTAAGGACTATTATATTAGTTTACTGGCAATTTATAGTGATTGATAATATATTTTAAACATACAAAGGCATTTTTGTATTTGTTTTTGTTAATACATACCAATTGCCATACTGGGACAGACCGAAGGTCCATCAAGCCCAGTATCCTGTGGCCAACAGTGGCCAACCCAGGTCTTGAGCACCTAGCTCGATCCCAAATAGTAAAACAGATTTTATGCTCCTTATCCTAGGAATAAGCAGTGGATTTCCCTAAGCCATCTCAATAATGGCCTATGGACTTCTCTTTTAGGAAATTATCCAAACCTTTTTTTAAACCCTGCTAAGCTAACTGATTTCACCACATTATCTGGCAATGAATTCCAGAGGTTAATTACACGTTGTGTGAAGAAATATTTTCTCCTGTTTGTTTTAAATCTACTATTTAGTAGCTTCATCGCATATCCCCTAATCCTAGTATTTTTGGAAAGAGTGAACAAGCGATTTACATCTACCCTTTCCACTCCACTCAGTATTTTATAGACCTCTATCATATCACCCTTGAGCTGTCTTTTCTCCAAGCTGAACAGCCCTAGCAGCTACATCGCTACTTAAGCTGGTATTCAGCGGCCATGGTTAAGAACATAAGAATAGCCTTACTGGGTCAGACCAATGGTCTATCAAGCCCAGTAGCCCGTTCTCACAGTGGTCAATCCAGGTCACTAGTACCTGGCCAAAATCCAAGGAGTAGCAATATAGCAATGTTACTTACCGTAACAGTTGTTATCCAGGGACAGCAGGCAGCTATTCTCACTAGTGGGTGATGTCATCCGACAGAGCCCCGATACGGACATCTTGCAAGCATGTCTTGCTTGAAGAAACTCAGAAGTTTCGAGATGCCCGCACCGCGCATGCGCCAGTGCCTTCCCGCCCGATGTACCGGGCGTGTCTCCTCAGTTCAGGTAGCTAGCCTGAGAAGCCAACCCAGGGGAGGTGGGTGGGACGTGAGAATAGCTGCCTGCTGTCCCTGGATAACAACTGTTACGGTAAGTAACATTGCTTTATCCCAGGACAAGCAGGCAGGTATTCTCACTAGTGGGTGACCTCCTAGCTAACCCCAATGGGATGGTGGGAGAGTTGGCAACTTAAGAGAACAAATTTTGTAACACTGTTTGGCCAAACTGTCCATCCCGTCTGGAGAAAGTATCCAGACAATAATGAGAGGTGAATGTATGAACCGAGGACCAAGTGGCAGCCTTACAAATCTCCTCAATCGGTGTCGATCTGAGGAAGGCAACAGAGGCTGCCATTGCTCTGACCTTATGGGCTGTGACCTTACAAGGAAGGGATAATCCAGCCTGGGCATAGCAGGAAGAGATACAAGCCGCCATCCAGTTGGAGATGGTGCGCTTCGATACAGGTCGTCCCAACTTGTTTGGATCAAAGGAGACGAAAAGTTGAGGAGCAGTTCTGTGTGGCTTTGTGCGATCCAAGTAGAAAGCTAAAGCACGTTTACAATCCAGAATGTGTAAAGCAGATTCTTCAGGGTGAGAATGAGGCTTTGGAAAGAACACTGGAAGCACAATGGATTGGTTGAGGTGAAATTCAGAGACCACTTTAGGCAAGAATTTTGGATGAGTACGAAGAACCACCTTGTCATGATGGAATACTGTGAACAGTGGATCCGCCACTAGGGCCTGAAGCTCACTGACCCTGCGAGCAGACGTGAGAGCCACCAGAAAAACCACCTTCCAGGTGAGATACTTAAGTGGAGCCTTGTTGAGAGGTTCAAACGGAGGCTTCATGAGATGAGACAGGACAACATTGAGATCCCAAACCACAGGAGGAGGTTTGATAGGAGGGTTGACATGAAAAAGTCCTTTCATAAATCTGGAAACCACAGGATGAGCAGACAAAGGTTTCCCCTGTAGAGGCTGATGGAAAGCCGCAATAGCACTCAGGTGGACTCGTATAGAAGTAGACTTGAGACCAGACTGACACAGGTGTAGAAGATAGTCCAACACAGAGGATAGAGAGGCTCGTTGAGGCTCCGTGGCATTGGAAATACACCAGGAAGAGAATCTAGTCCATTTTTGGAAATAGCATTGTCGAGTAGCGGGCTTCCTGGAAGCCTCTAAGACCTCCCTCACCGCTTGAGAGAACTGGTGAGGAGTTACGTTGAGAGGAACCAAGCTGTCAGGTGGAGAGACTGCAGGTTGGGATGAAGCAGTGATCCTTGATGTTGAGTAAGCAGAGAAGGAAACACTGGAAGAAGGACTGGAGTCCTGCTGCTGAGTTGAAGCAGAAGGGAGAACCAGGGTTGTCTGGGCCACCGAGGAGCAATCAGGATCATGGTGGCTCAGTCTGATTTCAATTTGACCAGAGTCTTTTGAATGAGAGGGAACGGAGGAAATGCATACAGAAATTGATTCCTCCAATCCAGCAGAAAAGCATCTGCCTCGAGGCGATGAGGAGTGTAGATCCTGGAGCAAAACTGAGGCAGTTTGAAGTTGTGGGGGGCTGCAAAGAGGTCTATCTGAGGCGTCCCCCACTGTGCAAAGACTTGATGAAGGGGGTCGGAATGGAGCGTCCATTCGTGAGGTTGGAGAAGACGACTCAAGTTGTCTGCCAAGACGTTGTCCTTCCCCTGAATGTAGACAGCTTTGAGGAAGGCGTTGTGGCGAACCGCCCAATCCCAGACTCGAAGAGCTTCCTGGCAAAGAGGGGCCGAGCCCGTGCCCCCTTGCTTGTTGACATAATACATGGCGACCTGATTGTCTGTGCGAATGAGGACCACCATGTCGTGAAGTAGATGTTGAAAAGCTTGCAGAGCATTGAAGATGGCTCTGAGCTCCAGAAGATTGATTTGATGGAGTCTGTCCGCACTGGTCCAGAACCCTTGAGTGCGAAGACCATCCAGATGAGCCCCCCAGGCATAGTTCGAAGAATCGGTTGTGAGAACCTTCTGGTGGGGAGGAGTGTGAAACAGCAAACCTCTGGATAGATTCGAAGAGGTCATCCACCAAAGAAGAGACTGCCGTAGAGCAGGAGTGACTACAATGTGACTGGATAATGGATCGGACACCTGAGTCCACTGAGAAGCCAGGGTCCATTGAGGAATTCTGAGATGGAGTCTGGCAAAAGGCGTCACATGAACGGTAGATGCCATGTGGCCCAGGAGGACCATCATGAGTCTCGCTGAGATGGATTGGTGAGAAGACACCGACTGGCAGAGATGAAGAAGAGCATCCATGCGCTGAGGAGGAAGGAATGCTCGAAGCTGAATGGTGTCCAGGACCGCCCCAATAAAGGGGAGGGACTGGGTGGGCTGTAGATGTGACTTGGGAAAGTTGATCTCGAAGTCCAAACCCTGCAGGAAACAAATGGTAGCCAAGGTCGCCGAAATGACCTCTGGAGCTGACGGGGCCTTGATGAGCCAGTTGTCGAGGTATGGAAACACCTGAAGACCCCTGTTCCGGAGTGCAGCGGCCACCACCACCAGACACTTCGTGAAGACTCTGGGAGACGAAGAGAGGCCGAATGGAAGCACTCGATACTGTAGATGTAGATGTCCCACCCGAAATCTGAGGAACTTGCGGGAGGCCGGATGAATTGGAATGTGAGTGTAGGCCTCCTTGAGATCCAGAGAGCATAACCAGTCGTTCTGCTCGAGGAGGGGGTACAGGGAAGCCAGGGTCAGCATGCGAAACCGCACCCTGACCAAAAACTTGTTGAGGGCCCGAAGGTCCAAAATGGGTCGCAGATCGCCCGTTTTCTTCGGGACGAGAAAGTACCGGGAGTAAAACCCCCGGTTGTGCTGGTCCAACGGAACCGGCTCTACTGCCCGAAGCTGAAGTAAAGCCTGAGCCTACTGAAGAAGAAGGTGGAAGGATACTCTCTTGGAGGGTGGTCCGGGGGGACCCGATGAAAATGAAGAGAGTATCCTTCTCTTATGATGGTAAGGACCCAAAGGTCTGTGGTAATGGACTCCCATCGATGACAAAAATGGTGGAGTCGACCCCCGATGGGAAAAACGGGAGGATGCAGAACGAGGTCGGTTATGCCCCCTGGAAGAGAGTCAAAAAGGCTGAGTAGCCTTTGGAGCAGCCGGCGGCTGAGGCTTCTGCTAAGCCTTCTGGGGAGGCTGTCTCTTCGCCGGTTGTCTCGCAGGAGGAGTTTGACGAGGTTTATAACGCCGTTGATAAATCAAAGGCGGCCTAGAAGGTCGAGACTGTTGAGGCTTGGGCTTAGGTCGTAGGATAGACTGAAAGGACTTCTCATGATCCGAAAGCTTCTTAGTAACAGTCTCGATCGACTCATCAAACAGATCCACGCCCGCACAAGGCACATTGGCAAGTCTGTCTTGGAGGTTCGGATCCATATCAATCGTACGAAGCCATGCCAGTCGTCGCATGGCCACTGAACAGGCGGCAGCACGTGCCGAGAGCTCGAAGGCATCATAGGAGGATTGCATCAGCTGGAGACGGAGCTGGGAAAGAGAGGCTACCACTTCCTCGAACTCGAATCGAGCCTGAGCATCGATGAAAGGGGTAAACTTGCGGAGAACCGGCAAGAAGAACTCCAAATATGAAGAAAAGAAAAAATTGTAGTTGAGGACCCGAGACGCCATCATAGAGTTCTGGTAGATACGTCTACCAAACTTGTCCATTGTTCTCCCCTCTCGGCCTGGTGGTACTGAGGCATAGACCTGAGAGGGGTGAGAACGCTTGAGAGAGGACTCGACCAGGAGGGACTGATGAGAGAGTTGAGCTCCCTCAAATCCCTTGTGGTGAACGATGCGGTATCGAGCATCTAACTTGCTGGGGACCGCAGGAATGGAGTAAGGCGTCTCAAAACAGCGCATGAAGGTCTGATCAAGCAGTTTATGCAGAGGAAGCCGAAGCGACTCCGCCGGAGGATTAGGCAAGGGCATAGTGTCTAGATACTCCTTGGAATATCGAGAACCAGTGTCCAAAGTCACGTCCAGGTCATCCGCCATTTGTCGGAGGAAGGAAGAGAAGGACAGTTGGTCCGCCAGCGCCGGCCGGCGAGACGGACTAGAAGAAGTAGAGGCCTCCGGGTCCAGAGAGATTTGGGAGCGACAAGGAGAATAAGAGGTAGAAGGTTCCTCATACTCTGGTCCCTCAGGCGGGGATAAGTCCGACGAGGAGTACCCCATACGTTGCATCTTCTTTTGAGGCGACACCTCCGAATGACGGGAGGAGTGCCGAGATGAGTGTCGGGATCGATGCCCCTCCCGGCGTCGGGATGGAGATCGTGAACGCCTATGCGCCTCACATTCCCCCGAAGCTTCCAAGGAATGGATAGGACTGGATGCTGTGGAGCGTAGAGGTGGCAAGGATGCGGACTCACGCGCTGCCACCCAGGCTTGGTATGGAGTGCGGAAGAACTCTTCCTGTGATTTACTATGCCCAGGACTCCGATTATCAGCAGGGGGAATTGCACCGTGATGGCGCGGAGGCGTGATGGGTTCCAAGGGCGGCATATCGCTAAAGGAAGCTCGACGAGAGGCCCCCGCCGCCCTCCGTCGCTCCTCCTCGTCAAGCAGTGAGATCGAACGGCGAGGAGGAGGGGGAGGGGGCGGACCGCCCCCTGGAATCGGGACCGGGAGGTCACCCTGGATGGAGGCGATAAGCCGGGGTCCAATGGTCTGCATAAGCTCGACAAACTGAGCTTCCAGCAGGGATCGCAGCGAAGCCGATATGGAGGGATCCGCACCGAAAGGGGGTCCTCCAGCACGGTCTTCGTGCTCCTTCGTGGCCAAGTGCTTCTGCTTACTAGCTTTAGGCACTTTGATGACCACCGGTGGAACAGTGGAAGGCGGTACCTGAGCCGAGGAGACGGGAACAGGCACCGGCGTCGAAGTCGTGGCTGAAGTCGGTGTGAACGATGCCGGCTTCACCAGGCCAGATGCAGGAATCGACGATGTAGGTTTCGCATGGACCTGCGAAACAGCTGAAGAAGTGGAAGCAGACGGCTCCTTAGCAGCTTCCATCTTAAACATTAATTCCCACAGCAAACAGCGTCGCTTAAACGAGCGCGCAGTAAGAGTGGAACAAGGCCGGCACGATTTCGGTATATGTTCTGGACCAAGACACTGCAGACAGCGTCGATGCGGGTCCGTCAGCGAAATCGCGCGCTGGCACTTGCTGCACTTTTTAAAACCGGTGATTGGCCGGGACATAGGCCGGAAAATCGTCGCCGCAAGATCGAAGGCGCTGGGCCTAAGCCACGAGGCCGGCCCGGCCGAACCGCCGGAAGAAATAATTTTAACTTCTTTTTTTTTTTTTTTTTTAAAGAAATACAGGTTAAGTTAAAGTAATAATAAAAGCAAAAAACGCGGACAAAGAAGGCATAAAAAAAGAACTGAAATTCAGTCAGCGCAGAATGAAGTGATATTTCTCAGCTCCGCGGAAAGAAAAGAACTGAGGAGACACGCCCGGTACATCGGGCGGGAAGGCACTGGCGCATGCGCGGTGCGGGCATCTCGAAACTTCTGAGTTTCTTCAAGCAAGACATGCTTGCAAGATGTCCGTATCGGGGCTCTGTTGGATGACATCACCCACTAGTGAGAATACCTGCCTGCTTGTCCTGGGATAATCCATGCTACCGATCCAGGGCAAGCAGTGGTTACTGTATAAAAATAGGACAGGCTTATACGGTATCTTGGCCACTTAAGGGATGAACATCAGGCTTAAGTGCCAAATGCTGACTTTGCCCTGGAATGCCCCCAAGATTGTCGGTTTTATGTTTGATCCTAACTCCAATATTCAATGGAATTTAGCCAGTTAGGTTTCACTGAATATTAGTGGCTAACCCCGACCAAGTGACTTAACCAGTCAGCGGCCGGCTAAATTGGTTTGAATATCGGACGCTTAGGGCTAAATTCTCCAAATGGCATCCCGAAGTTAAGCAGCAGTAGGTGCCCTAGCGCCATCTAACAAACCAATTGGGACATACATTAAAAAAAAATAATAATATATATATATATGTAGGCACCATTCTTAGGCACCTGTCTCACACCTACGGAGGCACATGAGGACACCTACAGAATCCTAAGGCCAGCATGGGGGTGGTTTGCACTGGAAGTGGCCTTAGGCATCTGTAGGCAGCTACCCATTACATAAAATCAGTTAATAAACAACAAAGAAACAAGAAACCTCAATGGTTCACGGATGAAATCTCGTACCTCGTCAAGGAGAAAAAAAGAGCATTTCTTTCACACAAACGCACGGGGGAAGGAGAAGCTGACATTAAATACAGGACCAGGTCTGCAGCGGTCAAAACAGCAGTTAGGGAGGCCAAACTCCGAGTGGAAGAAAATCTAGCAAAGAACATCAAGAAAGGGGACAAATCCTTCTTCAGATATATTAGTGATAGGAAAAAGAACACCAGCGGAATAGTACGCCTTAGAACACCGGATGGAAATTATGTAGAAGCAGACTCCGACAAAGCCAAACTACTGAATGAATACTTCTGCTCAGTCTTTACCTGTGAGGCACCTGGACACGGACCTCAGCTGGAAGCAAACCCAACCGCGGAAGACCCATTTCAGAATTTCGAGTTCACACCAGCTGACGTTTACAGCGAACTGGCAAGACTCAAGGTGAGCAAAGCCATGGGACCAGACAAATTACACCCAAGAGTGCTCAGAGAGCTGTGCGGTGTCCTGGCGGAACCACTAGCCATGCTCTTCAATCTCTCCCTACGTACAGGGAGAGTCCCCCTAGACTGGAAAACAGCCAACGTCGTTCCTCTGCACAAAAAGGGTAGCAGAACAGAGGCTGCGAATTACAGACCGGTAAGTCTCACATCGATAGTGTGTAAACTCATGGAAAAACTACTTAAATGCAAGCTGGACATTATCTTGGAGGAGGGGAATCTGAGGGATCCCAATCAACATGGATTCACTAGGGGCAGGTCATGCCAATCCAATCTCATCGATTTCTTTGATTGGGTAACAAGGAAGTTGGACTCCGGGGAGTCTCTGGACGTAGTATACTTGGATTTTAGTAAGGCTTTTGACAGTGTCCCACACCGTAGGCTTCTAAACAAGATGAAATCAATGGGTTAGGTGAGACACTAACTACATGGGTCAATGATTGGCTGAGTGGTAGACTTCAGAGGGTGGTAGTCAACGGCACCTTCTCCGAAACATTGGAAGTGACCAGCGGAGTGCCGCAGGGCTCAGTCCTGGGTCCACTGCTTTTTAACATATTCATAAGGGACTTGACACGAGGGCTTCAGGGTAAAGTAACATTATTCGCCGATGACGCCAAAATATGTAATACAGTAAGGGAAAGTAATGTGCAGGATTATATGATGCAGGACCTGCTTGCGTTGGAGAGCTGGTCCTCGACATGGCAGTTGGGCTTCAACTCTAAGAAATGTAAGGTCATGCACCTCGGTAGCAGGAATCCGTGCAAAACTTACACCTTAAATGGAGAAACATTAGCTAGGACGACATGAAGGCTGCAAATCAGGTAGAACAAGCATCATCCAAGGCAAGACAAATGATGGGATGTATCAATAGAAGCTTCGTCAGCAGGAAACCTGAGGTCATAATGCCACTGTACAGAACCATGGTGAGACCTCATCTGGAGTACTGTGGGCAGTTCTGGCGGCCATATTACCGCAAAGATGTGCTTAGAGTCGAGTCGGTTCAGCGGATGGCCACTAGAAATATCTCGGGGCTCAAGGGTCTCTCGTACGAAGAGAGACTGAACAAATTGCAGCTCTACACTCTGGAGGAACGCAGGGAGAGAGGGGACATGATAGAGACGTTTAAGTACATCACAGGTCGTGTCGACGTGGAAGATGACATCTTCCTACTCAGGGGACCCTGGGCCACTAGAGGGCATCCCCTCAAACTCAGAGGAGGGAAATTTAAGGGTGACGCCAGGAAGTACTTCTTCACGGAAAGAGTGGTGGGTCGCTGGAACAAGCTTCCGGAGCAGGTGACCAAGGCCACTAGCATGCTTGACTTTAAGAATAAATGGGACATCTACGTGGGATCCCTACAGAGGCCTAGTAAGGGGATGGGTCAGTAGAGTGGGAAGACTTGGTGGGCTGTAGCCCTTTTCTGCCGTCATCTTTCTATGTTTCTAGGTGTCCCTATGTGCTGACACTTTCTTCAGTAGGAGGGATGCCCACTCCCTCCTGCTGCCACCCGCAAACCACCCAATATTGTCCATGGCAGGAGGGATGCCCACTCCCTCCTGCTGCTGACTCCATCAATCCCCTGAACCCCCCCGACACTCCCCAACACCCACCTGACATTCTCTAACACCTCTCGACACACCCTCAAACCAGGGAGGGGCCTAAAGCTCTGATTGGGCCATATGGCTAAGGCCCCTCCCACAGGAGGGACCTTAGGTATCTGGCCAATCAGAGTTTTAGACCACTCACACTGCTTCCCAGGCTGCACTGGGAAGGAGGCCTAAGACTCCGGTTGGCCCAGGTGCCTAAGGGGCCAATCAGAGCCTTAGGCCCCTCCCCAGTGCATCCTGGGAATGCTCACCATTTGGAAGAGGTGGGCCTGCCGGCAGGAGGGGCATATGCATCCCTCTTACCGGCCATCTCCTAAAGGTACGGAGTTAAGGAGGTGTCAGGGGCGATACTGGGGTATGAGGGAGGGTTGGGTAGGTGTTTGTTGAGTGTCATGTGGGTGTTGGGGAGTGTCGGGGATTCAGGGATCCCGACAGGGCTGGCGGCAGGAGGGAGTGGGCATCCCTCCTGCCAATTGGCTGTGGGGGTGGTGTCGGGTGTCTTAGGGGTTCGGGGGATCAGTGTGGCTAATGGCAGGAGGGAATGGGCATCCCTCCTGCTGTGGACAATGTTGGTGGTGGTGGTGGGAAGGAGTGGGCATCCCTCCTGTTGCAAACCGGGTTTGGGGTGGCGGCAGGAGGGAGTGGGCATTCCTCCTGCCAGCTGACTTGCAGGGGAGGGAGGGGGTTCCCTGCTGCGGCCACTCAGCTGATCGCAGCAGGGAGATTCCCTTGCCGCAAGAATCGTGTTGGTTAGGTGTGGACAGATGCAATTCTGTGTAGAACGCTGGTGTGCAATTCTGTATAGCCATTTAGGTGGCTGCTGAGACCAGCATCCTAAACAGAATTTCCCCCTAAGTACCCACTAAATCATTCTAAAGCATGTCAACCTATGAATTAATGCACATTACATTGATTAACATGTGTGAAAATATTTTAAGATGTATTAAACATATTGTTAAAATGAATGTGTGGTGTGAACCACGAGAAGTCAGATTTATTTTTAGATCATTCTCATGCAGCCTAGAAGACTGAATCTCATTTCTTATGCTGTATAATCCTCCTTGAACTAGAAATGGCAGAGGCAGAATGCAAGAACTGTGTAATGTAATTGGGCAAGAAGCCAAACAATGTTACCCACGTCTCTGCCAAGGAAATGTTATACGAGTCTCGTATTTTTGGGATCAGCAAGTGCAGAAAAAAATCCTTCAGGCATTATGTTATTGAAATGTGACGGAAGGAGCGTGCAGTGGATTCATGGACTAAGTCTTATTTGGCCTCCTGGGGAAATCTCTAACCTCAGCCTATGCTCCAAAAACAAAATATTGTATACCCGGCACACACCAGGTGACTGCCTAGACTGAATCTAAAGATCAAAGCTTAAATGAGTGATAATTCAACTCCAAACCCCCTGCCCTGTCCACACAGTTGTCTCATTGGATTTGGGCCAATCCACTCCTGGCTGTGTCCCAGTGAAGTTTATCCAAATTCCCAGAGAAGGAATGACTATGTGTGCTTATGGAAGGGCATATGAACATCTTGGTCTGGAGACGTACCACTGAGCCAGAGAGTGGAGGCGGCTAGAAAGATGCCCCCCAGGAGCAGGACAGTCAGGAGGGTGGGCAGGGTGAAGCGACAGCAAACACAGCACCCCCCTGGCAGACGGAGACTGCCGATTAGCTGCTGCAGGGGAAACGTTTTCAGCTCCTCTTCAGCCAGGCTCTTGGGCCCAGTCTGCAGGATCCTAGGAGTGCCTGAGCCAGAGGGACTGTTTCCTAGGTAGACAAAAGAATACACAAAGATGAAAACCAAAACCCTGCTTTCTGTGAGTTTGCAGGATAACATACATGTTATAAAAAATGTAGAAACGGCTCAATACATTAATTTTGGTACTTAAATGACTACTTTAGCTGACTGTGCTTCAAAAACCATCTTCTAAAAGGAAAAAAAAAAAGGCGCCAGGGTTTGTATGACCTCCATCTTCCAATTTCATTAAAAATGTTTGTAGCAAACACATGTGAGGAGAAATTTGTGTGAGTGAAGAGAGTTTAAGCTAGAAGGCGACAGAGCAATGGACACTGTCTCACAGGGGCGGTGGCCTCACCCAAAATTGGAACCCCAGTAGTCCGGGGGAGCTTTCCGCATACCTGCTCGCTGTTAACCTGGTGGGCGGCGGCCGGTGACTTCTGCAACTGAGTTGCAACAGGAACCCACGTAGGTGCAAAATCTGACAGTGGAAGGAAGAAAGGGAGCTGGGTGATGAGCCCTACAAGGGTTGGGAGGGAAGGGGGCTGGGTGAAGAGCCTGACAGGGGTTGGGAAGGAAGGGTGCTAGGTGAAGAGCCTGACAAGGGTTGGGAGGGAAGGGGGCTGGGTGCAAAATCTGACAGTAGAGGGAAGGAAGGGAGCTGGGTGATGAGCCTTACAAGGGTTGGGAGAGAAGGGGGCTTGGTGCAAAGTCTGACAGTGGAGGGAAGGAAGGGAGCTAGGTGATGAGCCTTACAAGAATTGGGAGGGAAGGGGGCTGGGTGCAAAATCTGACAGTGAAGGGAAGGAAGGGGGTTGGGTGCAAAATCTGACAGTGAAGGGAAGGAAGGGGGCTGGGTGATGAGCCTTACAAGGGTTGGGAGGGAAGGGGGCTGGGTGAAGAGCCTGACAGGGGTTGGGAAGGAAGGGTGCTAGGTGAAGAGCCTGACAGGGGTTGGGAAGGAAGGGAGCTGGGTGATGAGCCTGACAAGGGTTGGTAGGGAAGAGGGCTAGGTGCAAAGTCTGACAGGGGAGGGAAGGATGGGAGCTGGGTGATGAACCTGACAAGGGTTGGGAGGGGGAAGGGGGCTTGGTGAAGAGCCTGAAAGGGGTGGGGAAGGAAGGGTGCTGGGTGATGAGCCCGATAAGGGTTGGGAGGGAAGGGGACTTGGTGTAGAGTCTGAGAGGGGAGGGAAGGAAAGGGGCTGGGTGATGATCCTGATAAGGGTTGGGAGGGAAGGGGGCTTGGTGCAAAGTCTGACAGGGGAGGGAAGGAAGGGAGCTGGGTGATGAGCCTGACAAGAGTTGGGAGGGAAGGGGACTGGGTGCAGAGCCTGACCGGGGAGGGAAATAAAGGAGCTTGGTGAAGAGCCTGACAAGGGTTGGGAGGGAATGGGGCTAGGTGAAGAGCCTGACAAGGGTTGGGAGGGAATGGAGTTAGGTGAAGAGCCTGACAGGGGTTGGGAAGGAAGGGTGCTAGATGAAGAGCCTGACAGGTGAGGGGAGGGAGTTGGCCGATGAGCCTGACAACCAGATATCGGAAGTTCACTGAAAGCTGAATTGCAAGCTAGACCAGAGACTGACATCCATTCTGGAAGACTTAAGAGTCTTTCGTTGTTACCATTTGGCTTCCTGAAGAAATTTTGAAACGTGGCACGTCGAGGCCAAAGAACTATATACAAAAGATAAGTGCTTTTTCAATAATACAATCTTTCAAGTCATGCACATATAAAAGTGTGTTAAGGTGGAAGTTATGCTATGATTGGGTGGCGAGGTTTTTTGGGGACTTTCTGTCCCCTTTTTCCTCCATGTCTCTAAGCACAATCTATCCACTTATTAAAGTATAAGGATTATGGAGTTCCAAGAGGACTTTTAAGAAGTTACAGCAATTACACTAGCGTGTTTTTTGTTTATTTTCTTGAATTTTTTTACGCTTTTTGATTTTTGAAGTTATTTTCCTCCTGTGTAGTTTTGAAAAAGATGAATGTAGGGCAGAAAGTGAAGAAAGAGAGAAAACCAGAAAATGGATAAGAAGGCCATGGAAGCAGAAGAACACAGACAGAAAGAAGTGCAACCAGAGATTGGGAAAAGATGATTAGATCACCAGACAACAAAGGTAGGGAATATGATTTCATTTTCAATTTACTGGTTGAAATGTGTCAGTTTTGAGAATTTATATCTGCTGTCTATATTTTGCACTGTTCAGGAAGAAATGAATTTCTTTCTATTTCTCAGGTGTTATAATGCATGTAGAGTCTGACATCTTAGGGTTTCGTTTGTGTATATTAGTACTTTTAGTTTGTGGTCCTGTGTTTGCATAGGGGTTATTATCTGTGTTCTGCATGTGCGACCGAGGCCATGTGTTCTGATAGGAATGAATGTTGAGATGCATATAGTGTGCTTTGTTATAGCAAATTACAGGGACTGTCTATAAACTATAGTCAGTAAAAGGCTATGTATATAATGAGAGACTGACTATATAATAAAGAAACTACTAGTGTGGAGAAAATGAATAACTCATTAGCTGTACGCTCAGAGAAATGAAACTCTGAAGAGGGGGTGAGAACCTCCTCTTAGGGTAAGAGTTTACCATCCAATCATTGCATATGTTTCATGAAAAAACACTCTCTGAACACTGGTAAAACATGTATTGATAATTAGACTTGCTTGTAAGGCTGGCATAAGTATTCAAATTTCTTATGCCACAAATCTCACTGGATTGCTAGTTTGGAACCCTTATCTTGTAAGTATAGCTCTCAGGGGTCTCAACGCGGCCCCGTTTCGTGTTCTGCTTCAGGAGACCCAGAAACACTTAATCGAACGATGTACTCATTGAGACTCTGTACAACAGTAACAGCTTTCCATGAGAAAATCTAAAATACAAAAACTTAAATCAGAACCACACAAACCGTAGAAAAATATACTTAAATAGTCTACGCTGTGGGAAAAGTTAATGTCTTATTGGCAACAATGAGGCGGGAAACACAAGAAAATTCAAAAAAGTACATAGCAATTGCAAACTTCCAAAGTTCCAAGCAACAGAGAGCCCTGCCTGATTTAAAGCAAAGGGGAGGGAGGGGGAGGGGAGCTCTGTATGCAAACGTGATGACATCATAACGTGAAAAAAGTTACAGCTGTGGGTGAACAACTGTCACTGTAAATAAAGATGATTGAAAAAATAAAAAAACTAAAAAATTTAAAAAATTTAAAAAAAAATGTAAAAAGGTATTTGTGAAAAGTCCCAAACACATCAGAGAAAAGCCACCCATTCTATTTCATTGTTAAGTCCTTGAGGGTGCAAAGTATTAAGTTCGTGTATCCATTTCTGTTTCTTTCGCCAGAGTAGCTTAGCTGTGTCACCACCTCTCATGGTAACAATGGTGTCTAATACTGAAAATTTCAAATCCGCTAAAACATGTCGGCGTTGAAGCCAGTGAAGAACCAACGGGGCTTCTTGTATGCCTGACTTGATCCTGCTGATGTGCTCAACAATCCGAGTTTTGACACTGCGGGTGGTGCAGCCCACATACAGTAGGCTGCACGGACATTGAATTACGTAAACCACTTGTTTAGAGTTGCAGTTCGAAGCCCTCAGCGTGTGTTTTCTCTTTATGTGAACATTCATCTCTTGCAGGGAAACACTGTATTGGCATATTTTGCAATGACCACACGGGTGATGCCCACCCGCGGTGGCAGAGACTTCATTAGAGGGACTGATGAACTGAGAGTGAACCAATCTCTGTTTCAAATTCTGATTCCTGGAAAATGCAAAACGAGGAAGTTCTTGAAATTCCTGATGTATCTGCAAAATGTGCCAATGTTGTTTGATGATCCGTTTAATTTGAAACGCTAAGTGTGAATATGGTAACACACTGTTCATTAGATTTAGGATGGGATTCTAACAACAGCTCACGGTTGGCATATAGCCCCCTTTTGTAGGCTTTTCGAATAACTGTAGTGGGATACCCCTTCTCCCGGAACCTCTCTTTCATAGCTTCTGATTTGGCAATATAATCCTTCACAGAGGTGCAGAGCCTACGAAGCCTCAGAAACTGCCCTGCTGGGATATTATCCCGCAAGTGCCTGGGATGAAAGCTATACTGTAGGAGGTTGTTCCGATCAGTTGGCTTGCGATATATGCTAGTTTGGAACCTTCCATCCACCATGAAAATGTTGATGTCCAGGAATGGCACTTGATAACAATCCTTGGTCATGGTAAACTTTAAATTGACATCACAGTTATTGAGCCATATTAGGAACTGATCTAATTCTCCTGCAGTACCCAACCATACGCCCAAAAATGTCATCAATATATCGCTTCCAGAACAGGAGATTTTGCCAATATATTGATAGATATAAAAACATCTGCTCAAACTTAGAAACATATAGGCAGGCTATGGATGGGGCCATTTTGGCTCCCATGGCTGTACCCTTAACTTGCTTGTAAAAGGTATCTCCAAATTGAAAATAGTTCATACCTAAGGCGATAGAGGCTAGTTTCACAAGGAATGTGATCCTGCTATCGGAGATAGCCAGCGCTTGTAATTCAGATCTAACAATATCAACGCCGGCATGTTTTAGCGGATTTGAAATTTTCAGTATTAGACACCATTGTTACCACGAGAGGTGGTGACACAGCTAAGCTACTCTGGCGAAAGGAACAGAAATGGATACACGAACTTAATACTTTGCACCCTCAAGGACTTAACAATGAAATAGAATGGGTGGCTTTTCTCTGATGTGTTTGGGACTTTTCACAAATACCTTTTTACATTTTTTTTTAAATTTTTTTAATTTTTTAGTTTTTTTATTTTTTCAATCATCTTTATTTACAGTGACAGTTGTTCACCCACAGCTGTAACTTTTTTCACGTTATGATGTCATCACGTTTGCATACAGAGCTCCCCTCCCCCTCCCTCCCCTTTGCTTTAAATCAGGCAGGGCTCTCTGTTGCTTGGAACTTTGGAAGTTTGCAATTGCTATGTACTTTTTTGAATTTTCTTGTGTTTCCCGCCTCATTGTTGCCAATAAGACATTAACTTTTCCCACAGCGTAGACTATTTAAGTATATTTTTCTACGGTTTGTGTGGTTCTGATTTAAGTTTTTGTATTTTAGATTTTCTCATGGAAAGCTGTTACTGTTGTACAGAGTCTCAATGAGTACATCGTTCGATTAAGTGTTTCTGGGTCTCCTGAAGCAGAACACGAAACGGGGCCGCGTTGAGACCCCTGAGAGCTATACTTACAAGATAAGTGTTCCAAACTAGCAATCCAGTGAGATTTGTGGCATAAGAAATTTGAATACTTATGCCAGCCTTACAAGCAAGTCTAATTATCAATACATGTTTTACCAGCGTTCAGAGTGTTTTTTCATGAAACATATGCAATGATTGGATGGTAAACTCTTACCCTAAGAGGAGGTTCTCACCCCCTCTTCAGAGTTTCATTTCTCTGAGCATACAGCTAATGAGTTATTCATTTTCTCCACACTGGTAGTTTCTTTATTATATAGTCAGTCTCTCATTATATATATAGTGTGCTTTGTGCAGTTTAATTTTGTGTTTAACCATTATGTGTTCTCGAGGACTGGAATTGCCTATCCTTGATCTAGGGTGGTAGGAAAAAACAAGCACTGATCACCACCATAGAAGAATGGAATAGCATTCTTTCTTGCATCTTCTCATAGGACATAACTCAAAGTGTCTTTCTTTTCTATGCTCTAGTCTAAACATACACATTTGTACACACACATAATTAGAATTTAGAAGAGAGAAACAGTGAAATAAAGTAGCACTGTGAGTTGTGCTTTTAGAGCTTCTGGTAATCAGGGTCAACAAATAAGTTGTAGGCGATACCAGCGATGTACCCAGATCTGACATTTTGGTTGCTATACTCCTAAATAATGCCTTAGACTTAGTGTGCACTTGATGACGGATTTCCAAGTAAACCATCTGTCTTGCATCAAACATAAACCACAGAAAACACTGACATTTTTAAATAAAGTTGCATCATCCATTTGTGCCGAGATATTGACCAGACACATCACAGTATTCTGCAACGTAATTGCCACATATCCTTCAGTTTTGTTTGATCACAAATATAAACACCTTATTAAGATTTATTCATAAAA
Organism: Geotrypetes seraphini; assembly: GCF_902459505.1. Taxonomy (NCBI): domain Eukaryota; kingdom Metazoa; phylum Chordata; class Amphibia; order Gymnophiona; family Dermophiidae; genus Geotrypetes; species Geotrypetes seraphini. Next base: position 46,092,008 of record NC_047100.1, read on the forward strand.
CATGCAAACACAGCTTTTAAATAGCCATTTAGTCTAAGAAATCTAATAAAAAAAATACTGACCCCCCTAACTCTAGACTACTAAGCTATTAATTTAAACATATTTGTTGCATTCATAGAAACCTCATAAGCTTCTCTTCTAAGAATGGATGCAAAGCAGAAAAAGAGCATTTCCCCAGGCGCTCACCACATAAAAATAGTTATGATTTTGGTGTAATCTTAGTAAAAATATAACCCCTCTCCGGTACTAAGCATATTTTGAAGTAATAAAACAAATCTACAAAGATCATTCAGGACCTATAGAACTACTCTATTAACCATAATGCCACTACCTTACAGAAGTAATACAACAAGGACCCCATCTAGGAAAACGCAGCCCAGTAAATATTGCAGTGAGATTTAGAACTTCAATATGCTTTATGGGGAAGATGAATTATTACAGATGTTTAAATCAGTAACGTACCAAGGGGTGAGCGGGAGAGGGGGGAGGGCGGTCTGCTCTGGGTGCAGCCCATAAGGGGGTGCTCCGACGACTCCTCCGAGGGCCAGCACCAGTGTCAAGAACTTCTTTCTGGCAGCTACAGCAGCATTCACAATTCGCTGCTCTTGTCGGTGTTAGGCCTTCCTCTCCCAGGTCCCGGCTACTTTCTGTTTCCATGAAGGCAGGACCCAACAGAGAGGAAGGCCTGATGCTGGCAAGAGCAGTGAATTGTGAATGCTGCATTGCTGGCTGCAGGGTGATAAAGGAGGGGAGGAGGGAGGGAGAGATAAATGCTGCACCTGATTGGGGAGAGGGAGGGAGGGAGAAGGAAGATCAGGGATGGGAGAGGAGATGAGAGAGATGCCTGGCCATGGGGGAGGGAAAGGAAGGAAGGAAAGGAGATGGCAGACCATGGAGAGGGAGGAAGAAATGCCAGGGCATGGGGAGGGAAGGGAAGGTGACAAAGATGCCAGACCAGGGAGAAAGGAGGGAGGGAAAGGAAAGAGAAGACATACTAGAGCATGGAGGGATGGGATAGATGGAAGGTAAGGAGAGGAGAGAGATGCCAGGGCATGGTGGGGGAGGGAAGGAAAGAAGACTGAGATGCCAGATCATTGGGAAGGGAGGGAGGGGAAGGAAGAAATGTCAGGCCATGGAGGTTAAGGAAGAGATGCCATGGCTTTGGGGGGGAGGGGAGGAAAGGGAAGGTGCCAGAGAAGTCAGACCAAGGAAAAAGGAGGGAGGGAAAGGAAAGAAAAGAGATACCAGAGAGTGGAGGGAGAGATGGAAGGAGAGAGTTCCCACGGCATGGGTAAAGGGAATCAGATGACAGACCATGGGGTGAGTTGGAATGGGATGGAGGGAAGGAAAAGAGAAGAGAGAAATGCCAGAACATGGGGGAGGGAGTGGAGACAGAAAGAGAAAAATGGAAGCAGTGGCGTAGTAAGGGGGGGCAGACTACCATGGGCTCCATCCTTGTGGGGGCGCCAGCACCTCTCTGACCCCCCATGCCATGCACGTACCTTCCATTCCCTGTCCCCCCCTACCTCTTTACAATCTTTGCCTGGTGAGCAACTACTTAAGTCTGTTGCTTGCGCCGACCTGACTCCCTCTGAAATCACTTCCGGGTCACAGGGCTAGGAAGTGACATCAGAAGGAAAGCCAGCATGAATCTGCTCCCGCTGGCAAAGATGTAAAGAAGTACGGGGGTGGGAAGGGAGGGTGTGAATTGGGGGGGCACAGTAGGGAGGGCATGGGGGTTGGTAAGGAGGGCCTGGGTGGGGTGCCTTTGGCCAGGGTGCCTCCTACCCTTGCTATGCCACTGAATGGAAAGGACAGAAAAAGAGGGCTGGCGCTGGATGGAATGGAGAGTGCAAAGAAGATGAGGAAAGCAGAAACCAGAGGTGACAAAAGACAGAAATTTTTTTTATTTTTGTTGCTTTAGAATAAAATAGTATTGTAGCTGTATTGATAAACATTTATAAACAGAAAATGGCAATAAGGTAATCTTTTAATTTGATTAATTTTAATGTATTTTTACTGACTTTTGGAGATCAAAATCCCTTTGCACAGGCAGTGGCGTACCGGGGGAGGTGGGGAGTGGTCTGCCTTAGCTTGAGGGGTGTTAAAAAAGGATCAGTAAAAAAGGATCAGCCCCAGGTGTCATATACCTTAGGTATGCCACTGGCTTAAATAGAAACTCCATACAAATAGTACATGGCCTTGATCAGAAACCCTGAACACAATAGACCTTTGCCAGATTTTATATATGTTAGGCTGCCGCTTAGGCATCGCTAGGCATCCGAAGTGTAGGTGCACCCAATTTATGCCAGGGTTTTCTTTGCCTAAATATCTACACCTAATAGATGCTGGCACTGTCATCTTGATATAGGGACATTGGATCATTTATTATACTATTGTCCCTTGATACTCAACTTCTGGAAATCCATTTGGGGGTCAAATTATTATGATATTAGAAGCCCCTTTATATCTTTCTTATGATATAATATTATTTGGAATGATATTATTAATAAAAAAAAACTATAAGTGCAAATCAGAATAAATTGCTTCTCATTATGACAGGAGTGGCCATGCAGTTGATGATGAAAAATTGGGATAACTTGAATTATAGTTTTTGGTGGGAGTCCATATGTCACGTTTATAAGTTTGAAAACATTTTTTCCATGCAGAGGGGTCATCATAATAAGTTTAAGGAAATTTGAGGCCCATTAACAAAATATTGCAAATTATGATAGAAAATTAGTTCTCTTTGATTTATGAAAGATTGCACATCCAGGTGGGGGGGTGGGTGGAGGGGAGGTAGGATTTAATACTTTTATAATATGTGATTGGAATGGAGTGCATTTGTTATATTTCTTGTTTGTTCACTTGTTTGCACTATGTTTTGGATTTAAAAATAGATAAATAATTTTTAAAAATAATAATAAATACCTGCACCTAAGTGAGGCATCTAACAAAACCACAAAGAGGTGTCTAACTCAAAAATATAAATACAATAAAAAACTGACTTCAGTAGAAGAAACTGTCTATAGAGAGTGATCAGTTAAATATATAAAATGCTCAGAGACATGAAACTCTGAAGGGAAGGCTGCTAAACCTCCCTACAATAAGAGTTCACCTTCCAGTCATTGCAACTTCATAAATCAATGATTACGCTCTAAGATTTATGAAGTTGAAATGACTGGAAGGTGAACCCTTTGGGTGAAGAAGAACTTCCTAGCACTGGTTCTGAATCTGTCCCCTCTTAATTATTCCGAATGGCCTCTCGTTCTTGTAGTTTTCGAAAGTTTGAAGAATCTGTCCCTCTCCACTTTCTCTATGCTAGGATATGTCATTGCCATTTTTTTCTGTCATTGCAACTGACAGCCCATCCCTGACTGCATTCTGGGTTCCTTTTCTCGCTGACTTGAGTGAGGCTGTCTGGACTCAAACCAATCAATATTCAGCCAGTGGCAATCAGCATTTTTATGTCCACTGCCAACTAGTCAGATTGTGAGTCCACCAGGACAGAAATACTTGAGTATCTGAATGTAAACTACTTAGGTATAAGTGGGGTATAAATAAATAAGACCGATAAATAACTGATTTCCTGGATATTCAATGTCAGGCCACGTCCAAGTACCAGCATTGAATATCTGGTTATAGATTGGCTGTAAAAGCTTATGTGCAATATTCAACGCTTAACCATATAAGCTGAACCGCTTAAGGATAGGACGGTTGTTTATGCGCTTAAGGGCTGAATGCTGGTACTTAACAATTATAAGCCAACTCCATCCCTGGAACGCCCACAAGTTAGCTGGTTCAGATAGCAATTTTACTTACCGTAACAGTTGTTATCCAGGGACAGCAGGCAGCTATTCTCACTAGTGGGTGATGTCATCCGACAGAGCCCCGATACGGACGTCTCACAAGCATGTCTTGCTTGAAGAAACTTAGAAGTTTCAAGATGCCCGCACCGCGCATGCGCCAGTGCCTTCCCGCCCGATGGTCCGGGCGTGTCTCCTCAGTTCAGGTAGCTAGCCGAGAAGCCAACCCAGGGGAGGTGGGTGGGACGTGAGAATATCTGCCTGCTGTCCCTGGATAACAACTGTTACGGTAAGTAACATTGCTTTATCCCAGGACAAGCAGGCAGGTATTCTCACTAGTGGGTGACCTCCAAGCTAACCTCAATGGGATGGTGGGAGAGTTGGCAACTTAGGAGAATAAATTTTGCAACACTGTTTGGCCAAACTGTCCATCCCTTCTGGAGAAAGTATCCAGACAATAAAGAGAGGTGAACGTATGAACTGAGGACCAAGTGGCAGCCTTACAAATCTCCTCAATCGGTGTCGATCTGAGGAAGGCTACAGAGGCCGCCATTGCTCTGACCTTATGGGCTGTGACCTTACAGGGAAGGGGTAGTCCAGCCTGGGCATAGCAGAAAGAGATACAAGCCGCCATCCAGTTGGAAATGGTGCGCTTCGATACAGGGCGTCCCAACTTGTTTGGATCAAAGGAAACGAAAAGTTGAGGAGCAGTTCTGTGTGGTTTAGTGCGATCCAGGTAGAAAGCCAAAGCACGCTTACAGTCCAGAGTATAAAGAGCTGATTCTCCAGGATGAGAATGAGGCTTAGGAAAAAACACTGGAAGCACAATGGATTGGTTGAGATGAAAATCAGAGACCACTTTAGGCAGGAATTTCGGATGAGTGTGGAGGACCACCTTGTCATGATGGAATACTGTGAAAGGAGGATCTGCAACTAAGGCCTGAAGCTCACTGACCCTGCGAGCAGACGTGAGGGCCACTAGAAAAACCACTTTCCAAGTGAGAAACTTTAGTGGAGCCATTTTCAAAGGCTCAAAAGGAGGTTTCATAAGCCGAGAAAGGGCAACATTGAGATCCCAAACCACTGGAGGCGGTTTGAGAGGAGGATTGACGTGAAAAAGTCCTTTCATAAATCTGGCAACCACAAGATGAGCAGAAAGAGGTTTCCCCTGTAGAGGCTGATGGAAAGCCGCAATCGCACTCAGGTGGACTCGTATAGACGTCGACTTGAGACCAGACTGAGACAGGTGTAGAAGATAGTCCAACACAGAAGATAGAGAGGCTCGCTGAGGCTCCTTAGAGTTGGAAATACACCAGGAAGAAAATCTAGTCCATTTTTGGGAGTAGCATTGACGAGTAGCAGGCTTCCTCGAAGCCTCCAAGACATCCCTCACCGCCTGGGAAAACTGGTGAGGGGTTACGTTGAGAGGAACCAAGCTGTCAGGTGGAGAGACTGCAGGTTGGGATGAAGCAGAGATCCCTGATGCTGAGTAAGCAGTGAAGGAAATACATGAAGTAGGAATGGCTCCCTGCTGCTGAGTTGAAGTAGAAGGGAGAACCAAGGCTGTCGAGGCAACCGAGGGGCTATCAGGATCATGGTGGCACGGTTGGACCTCAGCTTGACCAGAGTTTTCTGAATGAGAGGAAATGGAGGAAACGCATACAGAAAGCGATTCCCCCAATCCAGCAGAAAAGCATCCGCCTCGATGCGATGAGGAGTGTAGATCCTGGAGCAGAATTGAGGCAGCTTGAAATTGTGGGGAGCCGCAAAGAGGTCTATCTGAGGCGTTCCCCACTGAGCAAAGATCTGAAGGGACGTGGAATGGAGTGTCCATTCGTGAGGCTGGAGCAGACGACTCAATTTGTCTGCCAAGACATTGTCCTTCCCCTGGATATAGACAGCCTTGAGGAAGACGTTGTGGCGAACCGCCCAATCCCAGACTCGAAGAGCTTCCTGGCAGAGGGAGGCCGAGCCCGTGCCCCCCTGCTTGTTGACATAATACATGGCGACCTGGTTGTCTGTGCGAATGAGGACCACCATGTCGTGAAGCAGATGTTGAAAGGCTTGAAGAGCATTGAAGATGGCTCTGAGCTCCAGAAGATTGATTTGATAGAGTCGGTCCGCACTGGTCCAGAATCCCTGAGTGCGAAGCCCATCCAGATGCGCTCCCCAAGCATAGGTCGAGGAATCGGTTGTGAGGACCTTCTGGTGGGGAGGAGAGTGAAAAAGCAAACCTCTGGATAGATTCGAAGAGGTCATCCACCAAAGTAGAGACTGCCGAAGAGCAGGAGTGACGATGATGTGTCGAGTCAATGGATCCGCCACCTGAGTCCACTGAGATGCCAGGGTCCACTGAGGAATTCTGAGATGGAGTCTGGCGAACGGTGTCACATGAACTGTAGAGGCCATGTGGCCCAGGAGGACCATCATGAGTCTCGCCGAGATGGACTGGCGAGAAGACACAGACTGGCAGAGATGAAGAAGAGCATCCATGCGCTGAGGAGGAAGGAACGCTCTGAGGCGGATGGTATCCAGGACTGCCCCGATGAAGGGGAGAGACTGGGTGGGCTGTAGATGAGACTTGGGAAAGTTGATCTCAAATCCCAAACTCTGTAGGAACTGAATCGTGGACAGGGTCGCCGAGATGACCCCCGATGCCGAGGGAGCCTTGATGAGCCAGTCGTCGAGGTAGGGAAATACCTGAAGACCCTGGATCCGGAGTGCAGCGGCCACCACTACCAGACACTTCGTGAAGACTCTGGGAGACGAAGACAGACCGAATGGAAGCACTCGATACTGCAGATGCAGATGTCCCACCCGAAATCTGAGGAATCTGCGGGAGGCCGGGTGAATGGGAATGTGAGTGTAGGCCTCCTTGAGATCCAGAGAGCATAACCAGTCGTTCTGCTCGAGGAGGGGGTAGAGAGAAGCAAGCGTCAGCATGCGAAACCTCTCTTTGACCAGGAATTTGTTGAGGACCCTGAGGTCCAAAATGGGTCTCAGGTCGCCCGTCTTCTTCGGAACAAGGAAGTACCGGGAGTAAAACCCCTGGTTGTGTTGGTCCACAGGGACCGGCTCGACGGCCCGGAACCGGAGCAAAGCCTGGGCTTCCTGAAGAAGAAGGGCGGACTGAGTCAAGTTGGAAGGATACTCTCTTGGAGGGTGGTCCGGAGGGACCCGATGGAATTGAAGAGAGTACCCTTCCCTGATGATAGTAAGGACCCAGAGGTCGGTGGTTACGGCCTCCCAGCGATGATAAAAATGATGGAGGCGCCCTCCGATGGGAAAAACAGGGGAAGGCAGAACGAGACTGGTTATGCCCTCGACGATACAGTCAAAAAGGCTGAGGAGCCTTGGGGACAGCAGACGGCTGAGACTTTTGCTGACCCTTCTAAGGAGGCTGCCGCTTCGCAGGTTGCCTCGCTGGAGGAGCTTGCCTCGGTTGATAACGCCGCTGATAAATCAAGGGCGGTCGAGAGGGTCGAGACTGTTGAGGCTTAGGCTTCGGCCTCAGAATGGACTGGAAGGATTTTTCATGATCCGACAATTTCTTCGTGACAGTCTCGATAGATTCGTCAAAAAGATCTGCCCCAGCACACGGGACGTTAGCCAGGCGGTCCTGAAGATTCGGGTCCATGTCAATGGTCCGTAACCAGGCCAAACGGCGCATCGCCACCGAGCAGGCTGCTGCTCGTGCCGAGAGCTCGAAAGCATCATAGGCCGACTGCATCAACTGAAGACGAAGCTGGGACAGCGAAGCGACGACTTCTTCAAACTCAAACCGAGCCTGGGACTCGATGTAGGGCGTGAATTTTCGAAGCACAGGCAGAAAAAATTCCAAATAGGTGGCGAAGTGGAAATTATAATTCAGGACTCGGGACGCCATCATAGAATTCTGATAGATGCGTCGTCCAAACATATCCATCGTCCTGCCCTTGCGGCCCGGAGGCACCGAAGCATACACCTGGCCTGGATGAGACCGCTTGAGCGAGGATTCTACCAGGAGGGACTGATGAGAAAGCTGAGGTCCCTCGAAGCCCTTAAGATGCACCGTGCGGTACCGAGCATCCAATTTGCCAGGCACCGCCGGAATGGAGTAAGGAGACTCAAAGCACTGCATGAAGGTCTGATAAAGGAGCTTGTGCAGAGGGAGGCGCAAAGACTCGGCTGGAGGGCGAGGCAAGTGCATGGTATCGAGATATTCCTTGGAGTAGCGGGACCCCGCATCGAGGGCAATGTCCATGTCATCCGCCATCTGCCTGAGAAACGAGGAAAAAGCCAGTTGGTCCGCCAACGCCGGTCTCCGAAAAGGACTAGAAGAAGTCGAGGCCTCGGGCTCCACGGAGGCCTGTGAGCAACAGGGCGAGTAAAACACCTCGGGGTCCTCGAACTCCGGCCCGGGAGGAGGAGACCCAGCAGAAGCAGAATACCCCATCCGAGGCAATTTCTTATGAGGCGAGACGGTGGAGTGCCTCGAAGGAATGCCTCGAAGAGTGTCTGGAACGATGCCCCTCTCGATGCCTGGAAGGGGATCGAGTCCGCCTATAAGAATACTGGTCCCCAGAAGCCTCCAAGGAGCAGATAGGACTCGAAGCTGTCGATCGTAGAGGCGGATGCGTCGGAGCCTCCCCGGAAGCCGCCCAGGCTTGATAGGGGGTCCGGAAGAACTCGTCCTGCCTCCTGCTATGCCCAGGACTGGGAGGCCTCGAAGGTGGACGCCACACAGTGTCATGGGGCGGAGTAATAGGTTCCAAAGGAGGCAGGTCACTAAGGGAGGCTTTCCTCGAGGGAATCGGCTCCAATGGAGGCATCTCCCCAAGAGGAGCCTTCGTCGATGGAATCGGTTCCAAGGGAGGCATGTCACCAACCGAGGCTCGCCTCGAGGAGCTGGACACTGCCCGCCTATCCTCCTCGCCGAGCAACGAGTTCGTGCGGCGAGGAGGAGGAGGGGGCGGCCCGCCCCTCGAGACCGGAACTGGGAGGTCACCCTGGATCGAGGCAATCAGCCGGGGACCCATGGTGGTCATGAGTTCCACAAACTGAGCCTCCAGGATGGACTTCAACGAAGCCGATATGGAGGGATCCGCACCAAACGGGAGCCCTTCCGCACGGTCTTCGCGCAATTTCGGTGCAGTGTGCTTCTGTTTGCCAGCTTTCGGTACTTTAAGCACCACCGGAGGAACTATGGGGGTCGGTACCTGTTCCGAGGAGACAGATGAAGGCACCGGCGCAGAAGACGAGGCCAAAACCGGCGTGAATGAGGCCGGTTTCAAAAGGCCCGAAGCAGCCGGGGAGATAGAGGGCTTTGTCGATGAAGTCGAAGCCCCAGTCGATGTTGAAGCCACAGGATCCAACGAAGCATCCATCTTGAACATGGACTCCCACAGCAGGCAGCGACGCTTAAATGCTCGCGCCGTCAAAGTGGAGCAAGGCCGGCACGATTTCGGAAAATGATCCGGGCCCAGACACTGGAGACAGTGTCGATGAGGGTCCGTGAGCAAAATCGCGCGCTGGCACTTGCTGCACTTTTTAAAACCGGTGATCGGCCGGGACATAGGCCGAAAAAGTTCCGCCGCAAGGTCGAAGGCGTGGGGCCCAAGCCACGCGGCCGACCCGGTGTCGGAAGGAAAAATTTTGTTTTTTGTTTTTTTTTTGAAAAAGAAATCAAAGAAAGAAACAAACACACGGGAGAGCCCAAAAGAACCCAACCCGTGGAAATTAGAAGGCAAAAAAACAGATTCAATGGGCGCAGAATTGAAGTTGAACTTCTCAGCTCCGCGGAAGAAAATGAACTGAGGAGACACGCCCGGACCATCGGGCGGGAAGGCACTGGAGCATGCGCGGTGCGGGCATCTCGAAACTTCTAAGTTTCTTCAAGCAAGACATGCTTGTGAGACGTCCGTATCGGGGCTCTGTCGGATGACATCACCCACTAGTGAGAATACCTGCCTGCTTGTCCTGGGATAAATGTTGTTTTTGGTTTTAAACTTTTTATTATTTTTTAATGTATTTACGATATGTATTTTATTGATAATTGGAGATGTGCCCACTCCGCCATCATATGAAAGGTAAATCATTTGAATATCAGCCGGGAAGAGTCCAAGACAGCTTTTTGAAGAACGGCCTGCCTGTGCATATTTATTTATTTACTTATTTAGATTTAGCTCATGCCTTTTTCAGTTACATTGAGTACGTCCCCCCCCCCCCTCGCAAGAGAGACTTAAGAGAGCCACAGATACAAATAGGGCTGCCATACTGATGAATGAGCTTTCCAGGTTCAATCCCAGCACTGCAACCAGGTACCAAAGTTAGATTGTGAGCCTGCTGGAACAGATAGAGTACCAAATCATCATTCAGTGTAAACCATTTGGATCATCTTGGGGTATATAAGGGGTATCAAAATAAATAAATACAAAGGTTGAAACAGTTCCCTTATAAAGAGAGACCAAAGAGGTTAAAGATCTTCAGGTTGGAGAAAAGATGGCTGAGAGAAGATATAATCGAGTTCTATCAAATCATGAGGGGTGGCATGAGTACATTGGAAATGGATTTTTACCCCTACTAAGATTAGGAGACAGCTCCATGAAATTAACTAAATAATTAAGCTGTGAAATTTGTTTCCAAAAGATATGGTCAAGGCAGTTAGCATAAGTTCCCAGAGGAAAAGTCTATAAATGATTATTAGCCATGTAGACTTGGGAAAGCCTCCATGTATCTTTCTCAGTGAGCAACAAGCTATGGACCTCTCTTTGGGATCTTGCCAGGCATTTGTGACCTGGACTGGTCCACTGTTGGAGGCAGGATGCTGGGTTTGATAGACCTTTGGTCTGAGCCAGTATGACAGTTCTTACATCCTTATGTGTTTGCAGGAAGTGAACGTAGGTATTGGCGATTACCTTCCTCTACACTCTTGGTAAATTCTGGAAGGGTGGGTGCCCAGTGAAGGTCACTGATGGAGTCCACCGAGTGCAGATTAATATCTACCAGCTCATTCCCTTCATTCAGATTGATTGGAACCTCTTCCACTGAAGTGGCCTCTTGGAACATGTTGTCTGTAAACAAAAGCAATTATTAGAGACAGAATATATGGGCACAAAGGTACTTTAGCAGTCGATGTGGACCAGTAAGGTGACTCACTTTTGGGATAAGGCTTTCCAGGCCACCCTTTGGATAGTCTTTGCTCTTCTCTTGGATTCTTGCTAGAAACTGATCCGGGGGCACCAGAAAAAAATAGGGTAAAACGCTTGGATAATTTCCTAAAAGAGAAAACCATAGGCCATTATTGAGCTGGCTTGGGGAAATCCACTGCTTATTCCGAGGATAATAATAAAAATAACAGTTTATATACCACAATACCGTTAAGTTCTATGCGGTTTACAATAGATTAAGCGAGGTACAAATTGATTTAATTTAAGAGGGGAGAAGAGGAGAGTTAATAGGACCGGAAATGTGTTGTTGAGGAGAAAGAGATTAATAGGACAGAGGAATCACTATGGAGGAGAAAGAAGATGAGTGGGTTAGTTGTCTAGATACTTTAGGAACAGTTGAGTTTTTAGACGTTTTCTGAATTCCTCATAATTAGTGGGCGAAAGAATCTGTTTTACTATTTGGGATCTAGCTAGGTATTTGGGACCACGGTCAGTATGTGAGTCAAGTATAGAACAATCAAGCCATTGTGACATCACTGATGAAGTTGGCTCTTAGGCATTGGTGGAATGAGGCATTTTGACATCACAATCTCAGCTCTGGAATGTTGCTACTCTGGGTTTCTACCAGGTATTTGGGACCTGGGTTGGCCACTGTTGGAAACAGCATACTGGGCTTGAAGGACCTTCGATCTGTCCCAGTATGGCAATTCTTATGTACCCTCCCTGCGCATTTGTAAATGAAGGCTTATGATGCTACATTTCATCCCTCCAAGGAGCAAGGATGAAATAGAGGGCCAAACAAGAAGAAAAAAAATCTCCTTTTCTCTACATTTGTATATTTGCTGATATGTGCTTGCAAGCTTTACCTGTGCAGACAGAGAAAGCCCATTCGATGGGCCTTTTTTTGATATAGGCTGGAAATTGTCCCAACTTGAATGTTCAATTATATATAAATAATAGAAGTACTTTGTCCATCTTCTCTGACTGTACAGAGAGGCTCCCAGCACAGAGGATTGCTATGCTAGGGAGAAAACTCACATGGACTCCTCCAACACTTGCAAACAGAGTTCCCAACTCATGACCATGACCATGACCTTAGACCCAGTTTGGCCTTCTCCTCCTGTGCAATCTGGCACCTCCCTTCACGTGCACACCTTAAGCTATCATTCAACTGCCGTGGGAGCTTGCCTCTTGCTCCCTGCCACCTACCTCAGCAGGCCCTATGGAGCAACTCTGGAGCTGCCACCGACTTACGATGTCAGTTGAGCCTTGAAGCCCATTTCCATCAGGTCACACTAATGCTTCCTGGAGTGGGACCTGGAGGGGTGGATGGATGGAAGAGGGAGAGAGAATATCTGGGGGGGGAGGATACAGGGAGTGCCTGAGTCAAGTAAGTGAAGGGGGGAAAAAGGTGCCTGGGTTATGTCGGGGAATAGATGGGAGTAGAGGAAGGGGGAAGAGATATATGTAAATTCAACCACCACATACATCTATACATTCCTTCACTCACTAAAGGGTAAAGAGGATGTGGCCTGATATACTGCTTTTTCTGTGTGGTTACAAGCAAAGCGGTTTACATATATTAGATTGGTACTTATGTTGTGTGTGGGGCAATGAAGGGTTAAGTGACTTGCCCAGAGAAACAAGGAACTGCAGTGGGAATCAAACTCACAACCTCAGTGTGCTGAGGCAGCTGCTCTAACCACTAGGCCACTCCTCCACTATATACCCTAAATACCCATTCATCTACTACACCCCATCACCCCAGCTCCTCATACCCCACACACCATCATGCATGCCACATATTCCCTCACACACTATGCACCCCGCTCTCTCCAACCACCCTTATCGACCATAGGCCATGCGCTATCCCCACCCATCACCACCCTAAACACCACACACCAGTCTTTATCTACTACAAACTCCACCTTGTCCATCACCCATTGCACACATCACGTATCCTTCCTCGCACTCCGTGCACCAACCCGTTACCTATCACCCACCGTTTTAAATTTCTTTGGGAGTCTTTCACAGGCCATGGATTCAGACTGGATTGTAATAGCTATAAGCCCATTCACTGAGAGTGGCTGCTTAAGAGGAAAGAGACCACTGGGGATAATGATGGGAGATTGAGAGACAGAAAGAGACGAACAAACTGCTGAGAGGGATTAAGAGAGATAAAGCAATAGTAACAGGGACAGGTATATTTGCTGGACACAGGAAGAGTTCCCAAACTCTACCAATATTAGTCTAGAGAAAGCCATGACAGCTCTTAAGATTCTTGCACCCAATTCAGAAACTCTCCTAGCCTGTTATCTGGAAATAAGATAATGCCACTTTTTCAATAAGCTTTCAGGGGCCAGAACCTCCTTCCTCAGGTCAGTAAAGTATTCTGCTGTTACCGTATCCTGTCCTGACCTAAGGAAGATAGTTTTGGTCTACAAATGTTAGTCAAAAATGTATTAAAATTAGTCCAATGAAAAGATCACCTTATTTCCATTTATAAACATTTATCAACACAGCTACAATGCTACTTAATTCTAAAGCAAAAAAAAAAAGAAAAGAAAACTTTCCTTTTTCTGCCTTTGGTTTCTACTTTCCTCATCTTCACTCTCTTCCTTCCATCCAGCGGCAGCCCTCTTTCTATGCTCCTTCCATTTACTGTTATACTTACAGTTTATTAAAATTTGATTAAACGCTTAATATAAAATTTCAAAGCGTTGTACAATAAAATCTAAAATTGAAACAAACAATGAAAAATAAACATATACCATACAAGACAAACTAACTTGGGGGAAGAGGGTAACAACAAAAGGATAGAAGGGAAAAATTACAATTCTTAAAATAATAAAAGATAAGGATAAAAATAAAAGGATCAGATGGGGAAAAGTTTAGTTTTAGGAATAAAAAATAAAAGAAAATAAATAAAAAAGCATAGGATGAATCAATCGTAGGCATCTTTAAAAAGAAAGCATTTTAAACTACTCTTAAATTTATCCAAACTCTGTCTACCCTCTCTCTACCTTCTATCCATTATCTCCCCTCTCCTCTTCCATATGGCATCTGCCCTCTTTCTGTGCCCCTTCCATCCAGTACCTGCTCACTCCACAGTTGGAGGCCAGCCTCTGTCAGCTGGCTTCCAACCCCACTGCTGCTGCTGCTTTGGGAAGTCCACAGGTATGTCAGATCACATGGAATAGGGGGGTTGGTCGGAGAGAGGCCAGACCTGTGTGGGGGAGGGATGGTGGGCAGAGAAGGTATGTATAGAACTCTGCACAGGTGGGGAATTCCACCAGGAGTACCATGGGAATGCCACAATATCATTCCCGTTCAATTACCATGGTATTCTTGGGGTATTTTGAAAGGTTTTCCTGTTACTGTGGGAGGGATAGAAAGATGCTGCCCAAGGTGGTGGGGTGGGGAGAAAGGAAAGAGGAAGAATTAGGGTGGAGGAGAGCAAAGGAGAGATGATTTTTGTACAAGAAAAAAATAAGACATCCCCGAAAATAAGCCCTAGTGCATTTTTTGGACCCAAAATTATAAGACACTGTCTTATTTTCAGGGAAACACGTACATATATGTATATTGTATATATCTATAATATGGCCTAAGCAGCTGGTTTCCCATGTTAGTACTCAGCAGACATAGGCAACTTGTTTTTTCTCTTATCACCTTTATCATATTTCTTTCATAGGTTAACCGATTTCTTCTGTAGCTAAACTGCCTCATGTTCCAGGGTCTTTCTTAATGATTGTGCTTGCTGAAATGTAAATTTGTGGTCTACAAAGCTATCCCAAAACAGCCCCAGAACCTGTGCTTTCTCCCCTGGCCCTTGTGTAGGGCGGGAAAACCTGATTCCTGCTGACTGACAGTATCGGCTGGCATCAAGTATGCCTCTAGTGCCAGCTGCCCACAGCCCTTCAACTATATAAAGTTAGACTCACCTTTTCTTGTACAGCTGCGGGGAGCATTACCACCAGCTCAAGGAACTAAGCTCTGCACTCAGCTGGAAGCAATCTGTGGAGGGCACTGGACACGTGGAAAAGAGATGCAGAGTCTCAGCCACATTTCTGAGATAGAGCCCTGGAAAATCCAGTCCAGGAGCACAAGTCATTCCTGACTAAAATAGGAAGGGCCTGATTAGCAAAGGGAAAATAAAAAGCACAACCCACAAAGAGGAAAGGTTATAAATAGACCAGAATCAGCTAAAAGTCAGTGCGCATAAACCAAGGGAGGGGGCTAAGCTATATTAAGGAATGCCTAGATTGGAAAAAGTGAGAAACAGTATGTGTTTGAGAGCGAGAACACAAGTGAATGTGTTAGAAACGGAGAGAGTGCTTGTGTTCAAGGGAGAGAGTGTCTGTGTGACTGTGAAAGAGAGAACATGTGCCAGACAGAGCAGAACAGTGAGAGGCCAAATATGTTGGCATGACAGTGTGTATGTTTGCAAGAGTGTGAGAAGTATGAGTCAAACCCAGCCAGTGTCGCCAGATTTTAAATGGTATTGATAGACAGATAGATATGAGCCCAAAAAGAATCCAAGTAACATAGAGAGTGGGTGATCCCAAGCCCAAAAGTAGCCCAGTCTTCACGAAGTCAAATAAAGTTTCAATTATTCCTGAAGACTTTGACATAGTGGATCACTCCCTCCTGTTAGGGAGAGTAGCAGAGTTCAAACACTCCTTCCGAGTGATGCGTGGCAACTGATCTTTTGTGATATGTAATACGGGTACCTTGGTTTGTGCCCAGGTACAGAGGGGACCCCTACATAACATCAACAATTTATTATTTCTATAGCGCTACCAGGTGCATGCAGTGCTATACACATTGTACATGCAAGAGACGGTTCCTGCTCGGAAGAGCTTATGATCTAATTAAGACATAGTAAATGACAACACAAAGACCTGAACGGTCCATCCAGTCTGCCCCATGACAATATAGGGGGTTAAGAGGTGGTGGGGGACTCTTAAGGGAATGAGAGACAGATATGTTGGTTGAGTCTGTGTTTAAACGCAGAGACGGAGCCTGATGATGTGGATGAGGCAGGTTGCTGGCGATAGAGGAGAAGAGTACAGAGAGAAGGGACTTGTCTGATGAGTGGAGTTCCAGGAGGGGAGTAACAAGAGAGGAGAGATGCTGAGGAGCTGTAGAACGAGTACATTTGACCGTCAGTAAGAGAGGAGTTCGAATCATATGAGGAGATGGATTCGGAGCCAGTGGCGCAACCTAAGGAGAGGAGTAATGTGGGTATTATGACCCTGGCGGAATATGAGGTATGCAACAGCGTTCTGAACAGGTTGAAGTGCAGAGATATGGCGTAGCGCTAGACCGGTGAGAAGCGCATTGCAGTTATCCAGACAAGAGGTGACGAGGGTGTGCAGGAAGGTTTAGGCAGCGTGCTCGGAAAGGAAAGGACGGATTTTAGCAATATCAAGGCCAGGACCAGAAGCCATCAGGAGGGTGTTACAACTACTTATTTCTATAGCGCTGTCAGGTATACGCAGCACTGTACACCGAACATGGAAGAGACACTCCCAGCGCAAACCCCCGCCCATCTCTCTCCTGGGGAAATGACACCCTTACAGCCAAAGACAACGTCCGCAGCCTAGGAGTGATTCTTGACTCAAATCTGTCGCTCTCAGTCCATGTATCAAAATTAGTGTCATCTTCCTTCTATCACCTCCGCCAACTAAAGTGCATCCGTGCTTATTTCTCAGAAAGCGATTTTGCCCAGCTTAGATTACTGCAACGCTCTACTAGTGGGCTTACCCGTAAAAACACTCTCCCGGCTCCAAGGTGTGCAAAACGCCGCTATCCGACTCCTTAAAAACTTGGGCTTCCGCAACCATGTCACCCTTTCTATCCAAAAACGATGCGCCTTTAAAGCTTTGGTATTAGCCTTTAAGACTTTCCACAAAATGGCGCCAAACTATAAAGCATCTAAACTACAAATTTATGTCCCCAACCGATCACCGAGATCCCAAACAGAAAAATGGCTGGTCCTGCCACCTGGCCGCTCACTCACATCTGAGACAACCCGTAGATGCTCATATTCTCACTACATTCCCAGAATGTGGCACATCATCCCCCCATCTATTAGATCACTAGACAGTCTTTGGAACTTCAGAAAAGCCGTGAAAACCTTCCTCTTTACAAACCCAGCACCTTGAAGACCCACGTCTACACCCTGACGGATGGATCTCAAAGACATGACCTAAAACTCCAAACGGAATCACAGAAATACTTGCATGCCACCACAAATATCACCTGAATTACATTCTCTGACAACAAACATGCACCCACTTACTAAGAAAGATATCTTACCCCCAAGTGATATCTATGTCAGCATAGTTATTGCTAGCAATCAGCATTTTCAGTTGGCATAACTAATGTCAGCAAAGGCCTATGGGAAATTATATCAATCTGACTCTGACATGTGAATGCAGATAGACTCTGAGTGCAGGCAGACGGTTTCATACAACCCTAAAAGACGGTTTCAAATAGCCCTGATTAAATCATGATTAGCTAAAAGGTGTTAATGTCTGATTAAGAGGGTGCTTAGGACAATGGGTTCAGGTGCACAGATAACTAAAGTTAATCAGAAACTATTGTCAGAGACATACTGGAAATTACATATGACTGCAGCCTATTCTTATTCTGTCTAGCACAAGTTTACTAAGGTTTAACTTCTATTGAAGCTCAATAGTTTTCTATAGTCAGAATAAGTTCCCAAACTATAAAAGCCCCCTTGCAACATCACCCCTTCTTCTTGTTCGTCTTGCTCTCTACCTGAAGCTTGGAACATCACCCCGCTATTTCTCTCTCTCTTTGTGTGTTCTCTCTCATTCACAAGAACACAGAAGCAGGCTCTGTAATTGTAATTATAACTTTTATGAATCCTACTTTTCTGTAAGCCTATTTCTATAATATATTCTTTATGCAATCACCTCTGGCTGTGCTTCTCATTTGATTCTACTCCTGGTGAATCGTCGGGGAGGGAACTGAACCTGGGACCTGGCGTGTGTAAAGGCGCCTCTCACGTAACCCCTACAACCTAACATTGTGGGACCCCTATGAACCTTACAACCACCAGGCCATTCAGGTTTTCAGGATAGCCCTAATGAATATGCATGGAGCAGATTTGCATGCCTGGCACCTCCATTATATGCAGATTTCTCTCATGCATATTCATTATGGCTATCCTGAAAACCCAACTGGCCTTGTGGTCCTCCAGGACAGGGTTGGGAACTAGAGAATGACACAGTGACAAAATTCATCACCGTTCCCATCCCCGTGGATAACCGCGGTAAACAATCTTCATGTCATTCTTTAAGGAGAGAGGGAAGAATCAGAGTATGAATTGCTTTGAAGAATGCTGGTGTAGAAGGACTGAGGCTGAAATAGACACTAAAAAATGAAATGGGATTATTTCCCACGGTTATCTGCAGGGACGGGAACAGTGATAAATTTTATCACCGTGTCATTCTCTACTGGGAACTACTGTTCTAAATGTCACTCAGACAATGGTTGTTTGACATACAAATAGTGACCATAAAAAATTCAGGCAACAAACAGGAAAGGGGTTATAAATAATACTAGGTCAGTAAAGTTTACTTTAGCCAGACTCCAGGACAACTAGAAAAAGAAAGGTCTGAGCAGTTGCATGTCAGGAATCGCAGATTCTGGGCTATTTCTTTCTAGAGCTGGCTCTGGAGAACTAGTATCAGCACCCTTCTTGATTGGGGTGCTAGGCAGTTGCCTAGACCCTGCCCAGATGATGGCAAGAGGATCATATAAACTAGTATTTTTTTGTCGTGGCTGGGGCCAAGCAAGCTAGTTTCAGACTGTCCACTCACACACTAATGTGGACCCCACCAGATGTTAAAACTCCAGACTTGAACTTTACTCTCTCCGTTGATGAAAGATGTGGTTTTATTTACATAGGATATCCTTTACTTCGCTCCTCTGTTCACAAAAAGGTGTTACAAAAATAAAACTTAAAACGCTTCTCTACACAAGGTAGGCTGATGGTATTCAGATGGTAAAAAGCACAGCTCTTAATTAGTACAGTTCATATCAGATGTCGGTGCTGCTCATGCAGATTATATGCAAAACATGATGCCTTTGCTGTAGTAGACTGGTACCAGTATCCTTGTTTCAAGTTTAAGTTTATTCAAATTTGTGATCTCGCCTTATCTGTAATCATATCCGGGCCTAGTTCTTTTTACCTTTGCCAGAGATGTAGGTTCTGATAAGAGTCTAATATGGGCTACCTGGATAGTACCCGAGGTTCCCCTTAACTCCTTCCAATGAGACACCATAGCATGAGAAGGGTCCCTACACCTTTTCACTAAAGCACGTCAGCACCGGGTTTGCACTGGTTCTTGCCTCTGATTCCTTGCTCCTAAAGCAAGTGCTTCTAATGTCTAACCTAGGTGATATAAGACAGGCTGAATCCATAACTCTCAGGTGTGGTCAGTGACAGGAGCATGTGTGGTCAGTGACATAGACCACATTGGTGCTAAAAAGCAGAGCTTAAATGTTGTTGGGGGGTGTAACCTATGGCTACTAGCACACCCCTTCCTTAAGAAAATTCAAAAACTACCTTTGCTTCTAATTGGGTCTAATTCCAGTAGTAACCAGAAACTTTGATATGAGCTCCTGACGGCTACATCATTGTTTGTCAATTGTTCACTATTGTTTGTAACTTTGATTAATTGTTGTGAACCGCCTAGAACTCCCTGGGTATGGCGGTATACAAAAATAAAGTTATTATTATTATTATTATTATTACTCGTGCCATAATGTCTGCGAGTCCCTTTGAATTCCCCCCTCAACTCCCCTTCACAAAGCAGGTGCAGGCAGCTTAAACAGGGAGGGGGAACCCAAGGTCAAAAGTGCAGCTCGCTGAAAGAAGAGCAATGGCGCTACTAATGTATTTTTTGCAAAACCACTAAGGAAAGCTGCCAGCTCTCACTGACTAGGAACTGCAAACTTTCAGGAATAGCCAGGAGAAATATGCACACAGCACTATACAGTACTGCATACTTTCTCTTACTGTTACACTATGACTCAAGATTCTTCAGATATATTCTTAAAAAATATATGAGTAGACTGATTATGTTAAGCCAGCATCCTATTTATGGTTATACTTTTGAGGGATCTTTTTTGCAGAGTGGAAACTTCCCTGACACAGCAGTGGTTGGGGGCTGCGAAACACTGACAGGGTCGAAAGACTGGAAATAGTGTAAAAGATCTCTTGAGCTGTTTCAAATGTGAAAAGTTGATTTTTCTATTATGACATTGTAAAGGATTTGCCTTTTTTGAAGAGATTATGCAGGATTCCTCAGTAAAATATTTATAGAGAAAAATACGAAGTACAAAACTGAAGCTTTAAACTAAGCACCAGATGGGAGGCTTTTTATTTATATATATTAGCTTTCAAATGTAACTACAAACATAATGATATGTCAATGTATAATATATCAATGCAACAACACACACATTGCAATAATATAATCAGTATAAATGTAAACATTGTAACAATACTAAAATATAATCAACCCCCTCCCTACATCATCTTCCCTCCCCTTTCCCAGAACTGCTTAAAAAAAAAAATATCAACAATCAAAACACAACTTCTTGCTGTTGGAGATAACGTGTTTAAAAACTGTTGCCTTCTTGGTTTCCCATTCAAAAAGAGACACTTTCCATCATTAAAGGATGAAGCATATTGGAATGCCAATGACTATAAGTAGGTCTAATCCAAAGAGAAAGAATGACCTTCGTGGTGGGAGGTTTTTATGCCAGTGACTGAAGAAAGGAGCTTTGGACGATCACATGATTTTTCTATGATACTCCTGTGCATTTCGGAGGCTTTTCCTAGCCTTTGGTTTGCTTAAATGGGTAGTATGAGGTGATAACCTAGCTACCGTATTTTCACGCAAATAACGCGCACCCGTATAAAACGCGCACACGGGTATAGCGCGCAGAAATCACGATGATATGTACAAAAACTTTGGTATACCGCGCTCACGGGTATACCGCGCATGCTGCCCGACGCTCCTTTCGCCCGCCCTGACTTTCCGTGCGCTGTCCCGACTCTCCGTTCACCCCCCCTGACTTCCGTGCACTGTCCCCCCTTGAAGGTCTGTCCCCATCCTGAAAGCCTGATGCCCCCCCCGACGTCCGATACATCCCTCCCCCCCGAAGGACCGCCGACTCCCCAACAATATCGGGCCAGGAGGGAGCCCAAACCCTCCTGGCCACGGCGACCCCCTAACCCCACCCCGCACTACATTACGGGCAGGAGGGATCCCAGGCCCTCCTGCCCTCGACGCAAACCCCCCTCCCCCCCAACGACCGCCCCCCCCAAGAACCTCCGACCGCCCCCCCAGCCGACCCGCGACCCCCCTGGCGACCCCCACGACCCCCCCACCCCCCTTCCCCGTACCTTTGGTAGTTGGCCGGACAGACGGGAGCCAAACCCGCCTGTCCGGCAGGCAGCCAACGAAGGAATGAGGCCGGATTGGCCCATCCATCCTAAAGCTCCGCCTACTGGTGGGGCCTAAGGCGCGTGGGCCAATCAGAATAGGCCCTGGAGCCTTAGGTCCCACCTGGGGGCGCGGCCTGAGGCACATGGTCGGGTTGGGATCGCGGGTCGGCTGGGGGGCGGTCGGAGGTTCTTGGGGGGGGCGGTCGTTGGGGGGGAGGGGGGTTTGCGTCGAGGGCAGGAGGGCCTGGGATCCCTCCTGCCCGTAATGTAGTGCGGGGTGGGGTTAGGGGGTCGCCGTGGCCAGGAGGGTTTGGGCTCCCTTCTGGCCCGATATTGTCGGGAAGTCGGCGGTCCTTCGGGGTGGGGGTGCGAGTGGTCCTGCCGGGGGGGTGGGGGATGTATCGGACGTCGGGGAGTCGGCCGGGCAAGAGGGCTTGGGCTCCCTCTTGCTCCGATCGTGGATGCGGGTCGGGTGGGAGCGCGTGCGAGCGGTCGTTCGGGGTGGGGGTGCGAGTGGTCCTGCCGGGGGGGGGGGGGGGGGGGGATGTATCGGACGTCGGGGAGTCGGCCGGGCAAGAGGGCTTGGGCTCCCTCTTGCTCCGATCGTGGATGCGGGTCGGGTGGGAGCGCGTGCGAGCGGTCGTTCGGGGTGGGGGTGCGAGTGCGAGTGGTCCTGCCGGGGGGGGGGGGGGATGTATCGGACGTCGGGGAGTCGGCCGGGCAAGAGGGCTTAGGCTCCCTCTTGCTCCGATCGTGGATGCGGGTGCGGGTGGGAGCGCGTGCGAGCGGTCGTTCGGGGTGGGGGTGCGAGCGGTCCTGCTGGGGGGGTGAGTCGGGCGGGGTGGGAACTATGTTTTAAAACTTTTGTATACCGTGCTCACGCATATAACGCGCGAGGGGTATGCGCGGTAGGTAAAAACGCGTATAACGCGCGCGTTATATGCGTGAAAATACGGTAAGTTATTAGTGGGTATAGTATTTTGTATGTGAACTTTTGTTAATGTTGGGATAACAACCTACTATCCCTAATAAATTTGGTTTTAACATAATGCTATACTGGATTAGACCAAAGTTTTATCAACCTGTTTTCAACCAGGTCACAAGAGTAATTCCTTGTTACTTATACTCGAGGATAAGCAGTGGCTTTCTGACCAGTTAATGCTGTAAAAATACAGAATAGTGTAATATTACAACTGCCTGATTTCCTGGGGAGATGCCTACATTTGTCCAAGAGTCACATTTAACCCCTTCCCCTCAGCTGTCAGGAGTTTCAGAACGCTGCAAAAGCTTTAAATGTCACCTTCCTACTAGAGAATGACACAGGAACTCATTTTCCTGTCCCTGTCCTCATCTTCTCAAGCCTCAAACACTTTAAAATCATAAGTGTTCGAGGCCTGTGCGGTTAAGACAGAGCTTAAAGGAATGGGACAGGGACAACGACAAAACTTGCAGGGACGGGGCAAGGAAATTGAGTTCCTGTGGGGACGGGGACAAATTTGTCCCCGTGACATTCTCTACTTCCTACCAAAGAAGATATTTGACTTCGTACTGCCCAACTAGACTTCTTAGATCATCAGATTAGAGAATGACAAGGGGACAGGGAACTCGTTTTCTCATCCCAGCAAGTTCCTTTTCTGTCCCTGCCTCAATCCTGCAAGTTCTTGCCTCATCTGCACAAGCTTCCAACACTTTAAAATCATAAGTGTCCAAGACAGAGCTTACAGGAATGGGTCAGGGACAGCAACAAAACTCACTGGGATGGGGAAAAATTTGTGCCTGTGTCATTCTCTACTTCTGATCAAATCCGCTTCAGTGTGCACACCTTCCAGGCAATCATTTGTGAGCAAATTAGCAGCCTTTTTTAAAATCAAAAGCTGACAACATCAGAATTGATACTAATAAGGTTCATACCGCTAATAGCATAGAATACGAGTAGGTCACAGTGCAGACCGGAGCTGTCACAAATAAAAAACCCAGCAGACAGGTATTGATTTCACTTCATCCCAATCGCAGAAACAGAGCTAAAGAGATTACTAAAGAAATACACCAAATCCCATCAAGTGCTCATCAGATGCATGTCCAACATTACTACTAAAAAATCTATCTAAAATGTATTATAACCATCTGCTAGGTTGACTGAATGATTCACTAAAAAAGGGAAACTTTTCCAAGCAAAGTATTCCTATTCCAAAGGACCAAAAAGGAGACATGAGCGATATCAAGGACTTCAGACCAGTACCTTCAATTCCACTACATGTCAAACTAGCAGAACGTGTGGTAGCCACTCAAATTACAGAATATCTGGAACGCCATAGCTATACATTCAGACAACAAGTTCTTGTGTTACAATTTTACCTAGCTAGTACATTGGATGTGGTTGACCAACCGTTCCTATTATTGATTCTAAACATTCTAGGGACTGGTGGTAAGGTTGGAAGGATTTCCGACAAGTAGATCTTACAGTGTAAAAATGAAGAAATATCCAAAGAACGGACAGCATTAGGCAGACTGCCTCAAGGCTCACCACTTTCCCCCAATACTCTTTAATGTATTGATGTCAACGTTGGGATACTTCTTGGACAAGAAAGGGCTAACACACTTTTCCTACAGATAACATTACAATATGCCTTCCTTTCTACAAGCTGAAAATATGGACTAATAATCCCTCATATATAGCATTTTCAACACGTGTATAAAGTATTGTGTACTTAATATAATATAATGTACTTTACATATGCTCAGAGACTCAAAGCCCTTCTAGAGATGTGATCCCCATTGAAGGACTTATCACCCAATCACTGTATATGTGTTCAATCTTAATGAAAAACTTGAACATCAAAAAATAAACAAACACTTATCTTAAAGACATCTGGAGGGTCCCGATGCAGACCATGTTTCGCTGTCTTCCTCAGGGAACCCCAATAAAGTTCTTTATATACTTGTTAATCTCTATAGGTGAATGCGATTCAAAACTCATCTGTATATTTTTGCTGTTACTGAGGTCGTCTATGAGAGTAATAACATTGTTTAAATTAATATAATCTTCTAAAAACTATCTTATAAACAATTACTCATGTATAATTCTTATATTCAGTAAAACCTTGGATTGCAAGTAACTTGGTTTGCAAGTGTTTTGACAGACAAGCAAAACATTTTATTAAATTTTAACTTGATATACAAGCAATGTCTTGCAATACAAGTACTTACAGTATACACACATCACAACTGAGCCGATGGTTCTTCTCCCTCTGACACTACAAGAGTGTAGCGACTGTTCTAAACGAACAAAGTCTTGCAATACGAGTACATACAGTATACATGTGTCATCTTCACAACTGAGTCGATGGTTCTTCTCTCTCTGACGCTACGGGAGTGTAGTGACTGTTCTAAATGAGCGAGGTCTTGCAATACGAGTACGTATAGTATTTTGTATTCAAGTTTTTGGGTTGTGGAACAAATCATCTGAGTTTCCATTATTTCTTATGGGGAAATTTGCTTTGATATACGAGTGCTTTGGATTACAAGCATGTTTTCGGAACAAATTATGCTCGTTAACAAAAGTTTTACCTTTTAGTGAGGCCATTAAACAAACAAACAAAAATCCCATTACATAAAATACAAGAGACAGATGACAGTATCCAATATACAGTGTTCCGCTGCGAATTCGCATTTCGCGAATCACTGTCTGCTCCAACCACCTCTTCCTGTAGTAAAGTCGGGCTACACCAATCAGGAGCTGTGTGTCAAAGCATTTGCGGTTTTTCAAAATTTGCGGGGGTTCCTGAAACAGAGCCCCCGTGAATTTTGGGGGAGTACTGTATTACATCTATGAATGAATGCTGGGAAATCTTATCCTGAGTAGCATAGTATTTGATTTGACAAACTTTATAGCGAGTACTCCTGAAACCAAAGGCAAATGTGATGAGGAAAAAAAAAAAATCAGAAGATCTGAAACACCAATTAGAAGAATTTTGATGCTTTTCACCCCACTGATCAATCTTGCCACTGTAGCTTAGAGGTTTGGCTCAACCAATGGACCAGGACACCGGTGAAAGAGGTACCTTCAAACTTTTAGAGGAATAGATGCCAACTGGGATTTTGGTGCTCTTTATCACCAGCACTATGAGATAGTGCCTCATCTGATCCAGCAGGAGGGGGAGGTCTTGAAAGAGTGGGGGAAATAGCGGATTATAGATGGGGAGGTGTATTGCCAAATCAACACTTGGCTCAAGGCACCACCGTCCCTGTGCAACACTTTCATAAAAATGATGGCTATCAAATACGGAACTCGGATGCCATCAGAAATCAGTAATGAGGAACATAACACACAATAAGAAAGGAAACTGGACAAAAGTTGTTTTATTTCAAGTTCTTGTGTTATGTGGGCTATTTTCTTTTGTAAACAAACAATTTTGAGACACTAGGCAGGATAACAAATGAAAGTTTTCAAATTGGAAGCTATATTTTGGATGTAGGCCACAAACCACAATCCCTTCCTTAAAGCAGCAGACCTAACAATTGTCGGTATAATGATTGCAACATTAGTGGGCTGTTGGCACAAAGCAGCAGCATGACCCCATTGCACAGAAGAGGCATAAGCTGCGACGGGCGCTGTGCAAGGTACCACTTAAGTGTGTAAAAACACTAGTCACGCAACACTGGATGAAAACCAAGAGATATACAAACTGCTAACTGCAACATTCTTATACATTAAGAGGTAGATGGTTTATTTTCTTGGATTTGTTTAGTGTGTGCACGGTCAAGCAATATTGGCTTTATGGCCCAATGATGCTCTGAATTAAGAACATTTTCATGATGAGATCTCACCAGAGTTACCTGGCTACGAAGGCGTTACACCTGGCTAGATACTTTGGGATGGAAACTCCAGCCTTAAAAAGTGGCTAAAGGCATCTGCAGATTTCCAGCCAGATTAAAGAGAGGCATTCTCGGGGGAGTGGTTTAGGTCTGGGATGTTACTCTTGCAACTGTATTTTCAAATGTGTACTTTTGTATTTTACCCAGCAGGGGTAAATTTTGCACACACACTCCATTTTTCAATTAAAAACTGAAAGGCAGACATACAAATGTGTCTCTGTAGCTTAGTCCAAATTGCCCCTGAAAGGTTTAAAAATGTCTAAAATCTCCTCCTATTTAGCCATGTCCACCACTGTGTGTTAATACTAAACTGAAGCATCCAAAGAATGGATGCAGTATACACAGCTAAAGAGATAAATAATTAGAAAGGGCCATAATAAAAACAGTTCACATTTTATGTCCAAAAATATGAAAAATAAATATATATTTCTCTTTCATTCTCTTCAAAAGTGTCTCTTTTCCCATGCAATCCTGAGTCAGCGTCCCTCCTTTTTCTTTGCCAAAGATGAGAGAGCAGGAGGCACATCCCTTTGGAGCTACCGGATGTCAATGTAAAAGAGGTATTTAGCAATGCCTCGTCCTTCCACAGGCTCTAGTAAGCTGAAGCCAATCAGGAATGGGACCCCAAACTCAAAACCACCACCACAGAATTTAAACCACATGATCAGTACAGGTCAGGTCATGGACAGTAAACCAGGAAGAGGGACAGGGCCGAGAAGCAGGGAAGGGAAGGGCAGGGAAAGTTAATTTCATCCTGAGGAACACAGGCAGTATAGCCAGTTTTGACTATTTAAAGAACAGAATAAAAAGCAGGGATATTTGGCAGGTCTTCCTAAACGAATGTGCATAAAGAGCCAAAAATGGGGACCCAGGCACCTCTAGCTGAGTCAAGTCTCCATAAAAGCAAGGCCCACACACTGCCTCTCACTCCGATTTAAAAGAAGTTCTTAAAATAAAGTCCCCCATGTTATCAGCTGGTCCTGGCCCTATGCTCTATCCTGTAAACAGCATAATTCAATGATTAACAGTCTTCACAACTGTTTTTGTTCTTTTAAATATACACGTTAAAAACCCTTGGAAGTCAGGTGCAGGGGCCCTCCTCGTCTCTTCCTGTGTCACAGTGAGCGGTGTCCAGAGGTCATTGTCCTGCTGAAGGTCAGAGAAGGATAATGTACAAACAAGCATCCTCCAGTGTCTACACTTGCATCTGGTCACATGACATCAGCCCGTTTGTCACGAACTTTACTTCTTGCTTTCGTCCTGGCTTTGAAGGCAGCAGAGTTGTACAAATGCTTAACAAAAAGAACAGAAAGCTTTCATTAATACCATAGTAATGACAAGGGTTAACACTAGATTACCACCACCAATAATTGAATTGGATTTATTATTCCGATATACCACTATTGACACTGTTAAGTGGTATGCAATACACCATTACAACAAATACCACATAATACAAACATACATTACAGCAAAGTGGTAATACAGAGCTGACATTAAAATACAAGCAATCCCCAGATTAAGAACGAGTTCCGTTTCTAAAACCATTCTTAAGGTGAATTTGTACATAACTCAGATCATGTGAGAATCTATGTGTATTTATGTTCTCCTGTACAGTACACAGTCTATAAAGAGAGACACACAAATTCTTCAGAACCTGCAAAATTGTGTAAATGGTAGGTGGGCACCTTTTTTGAGGCTCCTGTTCAACAGAAAAAATACAGGGGACCTTTTCTGGTGAGGAAGGGGATATCAATAATTATTTATAAAAATTTTTTTTTTTTTCCTTTTTTTTCAAGATGGCGCTGGGTTAGGTTGCAGTTATAGTACCTCCCGCCATTTTTCTTTGTTTATGTTTTGTATTTTGTTCTTTTATCATTTTAATTTGGTTTTATTATTTTTAATTTACTATTACATCTGCTGTCCATCAGTTCGCTCGCCCGCCTAGTGACATGTCGCTGGCGGTGCCCGAGAAGCAGCAGGTGCGACTGGTGTTCCTGGGGGCGGCCGGGGTAGGCAAGACGTCCCTGATCCATCGCTTCCTGCTTGACGCCTTCGATCCCGAGCACCGGAGGACGGTGGAGGAGCTTCACTGCCTAGAGTAAGAGGAGCGCGGGGGCCCGAAGGTCCGCCTGGAGATCCTGGACACCAGCGGCAGTTACTCGTTCCCAGCCATGCGGAAGCTCTCCATCCGCCGCGGCGACGCCTTCGCCCTAGTCTACTCGATCGAGGACGCAGAGTCCCTGGAGAGCGTCCGGAGCTTGAGGGCAGAGATCGCGGCCCTGCGAGAGGACCGGCTGCCCCCCGTCGTGGAGGTGGACAATAATGGTGGACCGGGAGGCGGAGAGGAAGGTCTCGGCCTAGCAAGCATTGGCCACAGAGGATGGGGAGTGGGGCGGCCTCCACGTGGAAGCCTCAACCAAGGAGAACCGGCAGGTGTTGGAGGTCTTCCGGCAGCTCCTGCAGCAGATCGATGTGCCCGGCCGCTGGAGCCCGGCCCTGCACAGGAGAAGAGAGACCATCCCCAAGGAGAAGGGCCCCTCCAAACCCCCCCTGAATAAAACCAACAGCTCTAGCATCTGCTAAAAAAGGGGGGTGGGCGGAGTGCACTGAAACCCCCCAAGACAGATTTACATGTCTATTTGTATAGTTTTCATTTAAAATTTCTTTAGAATTCTATTGTTTAACTGTTTCTCTTTCCATTCTATTCATATGCCTTCCTCTACCTTTTCTTTTTTCCTCATTTCTAATGTTTATTTTTCTTTTTACATTTCTATATTTGATTTAATTCTTAAAATTATTTTCTATTTAATTAGTTTCTTTCCATTACATTATTATTTTGGAATATACGTTTTTGTTTAACAGTATGGTATTGAGAGTTCAATGCATTCTTGTTAGGATGCTTCATATCTCATTTTTTCCTCTATCTTTATTTTCCTCTCTATTATTTTGCTAATTTGTTTGTTCTTTGGTACTTTAGTTAGATTATGAGCCTTTGGGACAGTAAGGGAATTTCAAAGTACCTATTCTTTATTTATTTATCTTATTTTTATTGTCTATTTTCTGTAAACCGCTTAGAATCCTAACGGAATTTAGCGGTATATAAGAAATAAATTACATTACATTACTTATCTTATGCAATATTTATGCTCCCAATAAGCCAGATGTAGGATTTTTTTTTATTTTTTATGATTTTGAATCTACTTATTAGTTTTGGGGACATTCTTATTGTACTGGGGGGAGACTTCAATTAAGTGTATGATTCTGCATTAGATAGATTTATCTCTGCAGGTAGGGAATCTACGAAATTATCGAAGGGCTGCTGTTACTATGTACATCAGACAGAGATTACATTCCACTATGTCATAAGAACATAAGCCGTGCCTCTGCTGGGTCAGACCTGAGGTCCATCATGCCCAGCAGTCCGCTCACATGGTGGCCCATCAGGTCCAGGACCTGTATACTAGCCCTCTATCTATACCCATCTATCCCCTTTTCCTTCAGGAAATTGTCCAATAACTTCTTGAACTCCAATATCGTACCCTGTCCTATCACTCCCTCTGGAAGCGCGTTCCAGGTGTCCACCACCCGCTGGGTGAAGAAGAACTTCCTAGCATTGGTTCTGAATCTGTCTCCTTTTAATTTTTCGGAATGCCATCTCGTTCTTGTAGTTGTTGAAAGTTTGAAGAATCTGTCCCTCTCCACTTTCTTTGTGCTCTTCGTGATCTTATCCCCTCTAAGTCTCCGCTTCTCCAGCGAAAAAAGCCCCAGTCTCTCTAATCTTTCAGCATATGAAAGGTTTTCCATACCTTTTATCAAACGCGTCGCTCTCTTCTTCCGGTCCAGACTAAATTATCTTTTAACAACAAGAGATCTTTTATCAGAGGTTACAAGAGCACTGATTGGGCCTATAGAGATCTCAGATCATGCTTGAGTGGAATTACAATGGAATTGGACAGATGTACAGTGCTCCCCCGCGAATTTGCGGTCCCGGTCATTCACAGTATTTTCTGACCGGAAACAACCGGGCAGGAGAGGGCAGCCGGAGCGCCAGCGAGTGAAGGAAATCACTCGCGGTATGCTCCAACCTCCTCTTCCTGTACTAAAGTCAGCTCTTGATTGGTGAGGCCCGACTTTAGTACAGGAGCATACCGCAAGTGATTTCCTTCACTCGCTGGCACTCCGGCTGCCCTCTCTTGTCTCCCCTATTAAAAAACGTATTCGCGGTTTTTCAACATTTGCGGAGGTTCCTGGAACGGAACCCCCATGAATATCGGGGGAGTACTGTAGTAAGAGATAGATGCTGTTTGAGATTTCTATGTCACCTATATAGAGAGCCATTTCTGACCACTTATTTAATAAGTTGCATGATTATCAACATAACAATCAGGAACATCAGGATGACCCCATTCTTTATTGGGAAACTACTAAGACAGTTTTACGAGGGGGAGATCATGGGGAATGCTGCTTTTCAGAAAAAGGCATGGTGGATTCTAGAACTTTGCAGCGCACGAAGATGGCTGGGTAGAGGATTAGCTCTGTTGTGACAGGCAAATTTTATTAAGATTTTGGCAGTTAAAATTAAAGAAAAGTGAAGGAAAAGAGAGAATTGAAGTAAGAAATGGCTTCGGGTAAAACTAGTAAAAGTAATCCGGTGAATTCAGGAGCAGGAAGTAAAAAAAGAACAAAAATGGATTCGGTATCCCCGACAGCGGTCCCGTTGCCTCAGGAAGAAATTGATAACAGTGATTTGATGAATGAACTTCAGAAAATTAAAGAAATAGTAAGTGATAACGCTAAAAATATAAAAGTTGTGAAGGAGGAAATAGAGAGTCTGACAAATAGATTGCAGGCAGTTGACTTCAAAATTGAGCAGTTAGAAAAGCATGCTGAGAAATCTGAGGCAGAGATGCTGGTGTGTAAAAAAGATCACAGAGAAATAGAGGCGTTGAAAAAGGATTTTGAAGACTTATCAAATCGTGAAAGAAGGATTAATTTGCGTCTGATTGGGATACCTGAGGGGATTGAGCAGAATGATCCTATTCAATTTGTGACTAATTTTATCCCAAAGATCTTGCCATTTAAAAGTTATTTTCCTTTGGAGATAGAAAGAGCACATCGGATACCGATGAAAAGATCAAATAGTCAGAAGGGTCCCAGTCCACTAATCTTTAAGCTGCTAAGACATCAGCAGGTGGTAGAGATTATAAAGCTGGCTAAAACAAACAAGGATCTTAAATGCCAGGATTCTAAGATCTTTATAGTACCTGACTTTGCAAAAGCTACAACCTACAAAAGAAAACAGCTTTTCGATTTAAGACCTAAACTGAGAGCAATGGGAGCAAGATATGGATTGATATACCCTGCTATTATGAGGGTAACTTATGAGAATAAAACTTATAATTTTGAAGAAGCAGGCAAATTACAGGAATTTCTAGATCAATATAATTTGCCTATGGTTTCATGAAAGTATTTAGAAAATGTAATAAATAATATACTTAGATTATTTTTGGTTTATATTTTTGAGTGAAAATTGAAAGATATTTTATAAAGAAGGAAAAAGTGGAAAAAAAAAATAGAAAAGGAGAAAAATATTTTCTAGAAAATTGTTGAGGTTAGATTAAAGGGGGATCAACATTTCAAACAAGATTTAAAGAATAGAAATGAAAAATTTTAAAGAGACAATAAGAAAAGAAGAAAAGAAGATTTTGACAAGGTAAGAAGAGGGATGGAGCATATAGGAAGTGAAAAAAATATGAGGAACAATTATAAGATTTGGATGGTTTCTTAATGTGAGTTTATAATTTGCATTTGAGCGTGACTGAGATAATAATATGAGGACACATAAATGCTGCATTGGAGAAATGTGGGAACTTAGAATATAATAAGATGAAAAATACAAAAGACTATTGATGTAAAGAGAAGAAGATGTGAAGATGGACTGATGGAAATGACTTGAGCATTATTTAGATTTACAATTTGCATCTGAAATTGACTGAGATATAAGGATGATGTTGCAAAAATACTTTATTGGAGAAAGATGAAATAGCAATCTGCAAGAAGATGGAATAAGAGACTGAAACAGCAGGATGAAGATGTACAAGTGTTACAGTTGTGCAGAATGGAGAATAGACTGTAATAGATTGAAGATGCAATGAAAATTAATGAGAGTTTTAAAAAAATATGAGGTCTGCTTGGTTGAAATGTTTGATCCTTCTTTTGATGTAAGGTTAAAAAAAAAAAAAAGAATATTATAGGATGGAGTGATATATGTTCCATTGAAGTTGTGAGAAACTTAAGTTATACAAAAAAATAAAATAAAATAATAATATTAATCTTGGGGGGTATATATTGTAAGAAATGGTTTCCGAAATATTGGGTATATACTTTTATAAATATATTAGAGGTATAGGATGGAAGAATGTTTGGAAATTTGAATGAGAGGGGAAGTATATAATAAAGAATTATAGTAAATATGGGTATTTAGGGTATTGAAGAATGGATTGACTGCAGGAGAATTTAGTGTTGGTTGTTTGAAAGATTAGAGAAAGAAAAATGAGTATGTTATTGCCTGTGGGGAGTTTATTTTTGCTCAGTAATATGTGCGTTTCGAAGTTTGCATTTGTGTTAGGGGAGGGGAGGGTGGGGTAGGGAATAGGGGGGATGGGGAAAGAGGGGAGGGGGAGACTCATATATTGGTTTAAGGAAAAAGAAAAAATGTATATTTTATGTTTGAGTGGATTATATATGTATTTTATATTTTATTTGTAAAATGGGTTTTAAAATTTTTTCTTTGAATGTAAATGGCCTTAATCACCCTATAAAAAGGAAAAAGGTATTGGAATATATTAAACAAAATATAGATATATGTTTCTTGCAAGAGACACATTTGTCTGGAACAGAGTCTATGAAGCTGACAGATAAGTGGATAAAACAATGTTTATTTGCACCAGCGGTAAAAAAGAAGGCAGGAGTTGCAATATTGATTAATAAAAAATGTCCAGCAACATTTAATATGGTTAAGGCAGATCCTCAAGGAAGGTGGTTACTTGTTGACATGAGCATGGGCAGTAATACAATGGCGTTACTAAATATATATGCACCTAATTCGAATCAAAGTGAATTCTTTAAATCTCTACAACAATTAGTTTTACCACTGGCTACTACTAATTTAGTGGTGGCTGGGGATTTCAATGCTGTTATAGATCCAATAATGGATAAAAAGCCTAGTAGAATAATGAAATCAATGGGATTAGATAATTTAGTACAAGTATGTAATTTAAAAGATATATGGCGTATTCTTCATTTTAATGATCGGGAATTTACATTTTGTTCACATGTTCATCAATCGTTCTCAAGAATTGATTATATTTTTGTTTCAGATCAGATGGTACAGCAAGTTATAAAAGCTGACATAGAACCAATAGTAATATCTGATCATGGTGGTATATGGATAGAAGTTAACTTAGTAGATCCAGATAATTCCAAACCTGTATGGAGGTTTGATAATACATTGCTTGCTGATTCTAAATTTTGCACAGAATTTCAAAATAAAATAAATGAATATTTTAGACTTAATGATTTAGAGGAAATTTCGATTGGAATTTTATGGGATGCTTTCAAAGCAACTATGAGAGGACAAATTATATCATATTCTGCATATAAAAAGAAACTGTTAAGAAAACAATATGTGAATTTGGAAAAAGAAATTAAGAATTTGGAATTAAAATTGGTTAATAAATGGGAACAGGAGACATTTCAAATATTGTTAAAAAAAATGTGAATATAATGAAATTTCCTCTGGGTTAGTAAGGAAAGATATTTTTGCTCAGCAGGTGGTGTATTATGGTAGTGCAAATAAGGCTGGAAGATTATTGGCAAATTATTTAAAAGCAAAGAAAAGGAAGGAGAAAATAAGCATAATTAAAGATGAGTTAGGAAATTCTCATTCTCAAATTGGAAATATATTAAAACAATTTTTAAAATATTATAAGTCATTGTATTCTTCGGAGTCTTATTTAAATAAAGAGAAAGATGGGATGGATTTTTTTAGTTTAGTTGAAGGTCCTAAGGTTCCTGATCATATAAAAAGAAGTTTAGATAAACCTATATCATTAAAAGAGTTACAAATGGCATTGAAATCCCTTAGAGTTGGGACCGCTCCAGGTGGAGATGGATTTACAGTAGAGTTTTATAAAGAATTTCAAATTTCCCTATTACCGTATTTATTAAAATTATATCAGGATCAACTGAATAAAGGTTGTATATCAGGCACTATGGCAGAATCTTTAACTATTGTTTTGCCAAAGCCAAATAAAAATCCAACATTGGTTTCAAACTACAGGCCTATATCTTTAATAAATGTAGATGGTAAATTATTAGCTAAGATTTTAGCATTAAGATTGGCTAAAGCTCTTCCGCATATAATAGGAATGAATCAAACTGGATTTGTTGCTCAAAGACACTCTTCTAATAATACTAGACTGGCATTTCAGATGTATTATTTAACAAAACAAATTAATGATCCGGCTTTTTCGGTTTCACTAGATGCTGAGAAGGCTTTTGATCATGTAGAATGGAGTTTCATGTATCAAGCTATGGAATGGTTTGGTATTGGATCCGTATTTATACAAATGATACAAGCATTGTACAGCTCCCCAACTGCTCGCTTATATATAAATAATAATTTTTCGGATGCTTTTAAGTTGCAGAGGGGAGTTAGACAAGGTTGTCCATTATCTCCTTTGCTCTTTGATATAGTTCTTGAACCCTTATTATTAGCTATTCGACAGGCAAAGGACATACAGGGTATTCCATGTGCTGGAGTGGAATATAAAGTATCTGCTTATGCAGATGACATCTTGCTTCATTTGAGGAATCCGGAAACAACAATCCCATGTCTACTGAAGGTCATAGATACATTTGGAAAATTCTCAGGATACAAAATAAATTGGACTAAATCAGAGATTTTACCTTTAAATGTGCATTGTACAAAAGGTATACTTGATTCTTTCCCTTTTATATGGAAAGAGGATGGAATAAAGTACTTAGGTATTTGGCTGAATAAAACACTTGAAGAGACTGAGAATAAATGAAAAATTTTTATTACAAAAAGTTACAGAGTTGTGTGAGCAATGGAATCCTTTACATTTGTCCTGGTGGGGAAGAGTACAAACTGTTAAAATGATGATTTTGCCTGTGGTTTGCTATCAATTGGGAATGATACCAGTGTTTTTTCAGGGGTCTTTCTATAAAAAATTAAATAGTATTCTGGTTAAATTTATTTGGCTGGGTAAAATTGCAAGAGTGGCTTTAGTGTCTTTGCAAAGACCAATTGAGGAGGGTGGGGTAAATTTTCCCAATTTTTATAGGTATCATCAGGCCTATATCATGCGCCAAGGTATGTATTGGTTCCTCCCAGAGCTTTTGGAACAATTACCAGAGTGGTTAAGGGTGGAGAGATCACTTATCTTTCCACTTAGGCTTGATCTTTTGCTTGGTATAAAGGTGCCTAGAATACGTAAGGACAATAGAGTATTAATGGATACTTGGAAAACATTAAGGTTTGTAGACAAATTAACTACTGATTCTATTTTAAAATCGAAACAACAGACTATTTGGGTAAACTCCAAGATACAAATAGGCGGGTTTAAGGTTGTCTGGAAAGATTGGATTAAAGCAGGTATAAGATCATTAACGGAAGTAATTGATAATGGTAAGATGCTTGAATTTTCACAATTGCAACATAAATATGGTCTGAATAAAAAACAAAGTTATAAGTGGTTGCAATTGAAGCAGGCTATTCAGGTGGGGTTCCCTGAATGGAAATCTTTAAATGATCATTACAGCTTAGAATTCTTATGTTTCCAGGCAGATTTTCTGGGTCACCAGGCCGCAAAGTAGTATAAAATTATATCTAATTATTTGAATAAGAAGCCTAAAAATGG
The DNA here is from genome assembly GCF_902459505.1 of Geotrypetes seraphini. NCBI lineage: Eukaryota > Metazoa > Chordata > Amphibia > Gymnophiona > Dermophiidae > Geotrypetes > Geotrypetes seraphini. The sequence continues at coordinate 46,128,279 of NC_047100.1, forward strand.
ATTAAGAGATATTTGGAGCATTGAGATTAAGCATCAGATTAATGCATCTCAATGGCCACGTATTTGGTCTTGGAGAATTAAAGGTACGATGTCAGCATCTATTAGGCAAACATGGTTCTTTTTGTTGCATAGAGCATTCTGGACCCCTACTAGATTACAAAAATTAGATTGCTCTAAGTCTAATAGATGCTGGCATTGTAAAATTGAAGTTGGAACTCTAGACCATCTTTTATTTTATTGTCCATGTATTCAGGCATTTTGGATATCAATATGGGATCAAGTTAATATGTTGATGGAGAGTCATGTGGCTTTATCCTATGACACAGTGATTTTTGGAATGTGTATGAGGGCCAAATGCCAAATATCTGCAGCAAACAATAAATTATTGTTGATTCTTACGGGAGTGGGAATTCAACAGATAACAACTAATTGGAAAGACTGTTCTAGATTGAATTGTAATTTTTGGTGGAACTCAGTTTGTCATATGTATAAGATGGAAAGATTTTTTGCGATACAGAGGGGGTATTTTAAAAGATTTCAAGAGGTGTGGAGGCCATTAATTGAATATTATAACGAGTAAAGTTTATTCTTTTTCCTTAGGGGATAATATATAGAAATGGGATGGGATGGGAGGGATAGGGAGGGAAAAATATTGGAAAGATGTTGTTATGAAAAATAAGGAGATATATGTAATAGGATGGGATATTTACTGTTGTGCATTACTGGGTATAATAAAATGTTTAAAGTGTTTGAGGAAGAAGGATGGGGGGAGGGACAGATTTCATGTCAGATTAATTGTATTATCAAAAAGGGATGTATAATTATATATAAATTTGGAAGGAATATTTTATTGATATGGAAAAGGGTGGGAGGTGGGGGGGAATAAAAACATGTATAATAATATTGTTTAAGAATGCCAAGTGTGTTATGTAAATTAATTGTAATAATACTGTACACTTGTTGAAAGAAATAAAAAGGAATAAAGATTTAAAAAAAAAAAAAAAAAAAAGAAAAAGGCATGGTATCGAGAAATCTTAAATTTAGAACGCAGGATGACTTTTGAGAAATCTCACACTTTAGTCATCAAGTCTCAGCTGCTAGAAATACAATAAGCGTAGAATGAGTTGCTCCATCAGAGAACAGAGAGAACGATGTCCCATTACAAATACCAACTATATTGATTTGCAAATAAGAGTAGTGGATTATTGGCTTATTTGGTAACACAACAATCAGGTCCCACTAATATAGCCACACTGAGGGATGCACAAGGTAGACTACAATATCAGTATTTCTCAACTCGGTCCTGGAGTAACCCCCTTGCCAGTCAGGTTTTCAGGATTATCCACAATGAATATGCATGAAATAAATTTGTAGTCCAGGGCTCTGACATCATCACAACTAGTCAGAAATTTTCATCTATTTTATGTCCTTGCCTAATTCGCTTAGCCCTCTCACATAATTTGCTGTATTTGTGCTGGGGGGACATGCATCAGGGCATCTTCCAGAATCCTGCAAGTCATGGGCTGTATGTCCTGCCACTGCAGGATATGAGAATTCTGCCCACCCAGGGGCTTCGAATCCAGCCTCTGCAGCATACACAGGCACCACTGGCCTGGAAAGCGAGAAGTTTACAGTACTGCCATTAAGTCAGCTAGTTTCTTTTTTCTGTATTAGGAAGGGCCCAAAAAAATGTATGCACACTTCAATCCCTGAGGACACTATACTCAATGTTGTTCGTGCCGTAGCTCACCGAAATCAGAACTGTATGGATGCTAATGGTGACTACTTTGACCACCTAATATGATTGTAGAAGTTAAACATAGTAAAGCTTTTATGCAGATATTTTTTTCATGTTGAAGTGTGTATACAGTCGACTCCACCTAAATGCACGTCGGTTAAGCGCACGCTTCGGTTATCCGCACCCTACCACCACGGTCCAGTTTTTTTTTTACATTAAAGTCAATGGACGTAAACTCCGGATATTTGCAATTCAGATAAGCACACACTCCGCTTATGCACACTGGTGTCATAGGTCCAACCTCTATTCTTTCACGTTACGTTCACTCCAGTTAAATGCAATCATGTTCTGACTGGGAGGAAAGCCAGGAAAGCAGATCAGATTGGCCACAATGGCTAGGCTTCACACAGCAGCTTAAACACTGGGACAGCTGGGAAAGTGAGTACTCCGCTTCCACTCAAGCTATAAGGCATAGCTTTCCTGTACTTTAGGCTCCAGCAGCCCACGCGCCATATTTAAATTGAGCCGGCTTAACTCCCCCCTCCCCACTTCTATTAAACACACACTCCGTTTAAGCACACATGGCGACCTGGTCCGAAGGGCATGCATTAAGCGGAGTCAACTGTACATTGTTTGGGCTCCTCTGTATTGATATGAATATATTTACTATATTGCGGTTAACAATTTTAGTATCATACCAAATCAACACAAAATTACTGGACTGAAAGCCTCTAAAAACCTTACTGTGAGCTAGCATTTTAAACCAGAGGAAATTTATACCCTAAACTTTGGAAAAGCAGTAACCGCAACTCTTCCAGATTCATTTCAAAAGAAGGACCAATCCTTGCGCAAAAGCTAGTCTTATCAAATAACATCTCTGAACAGTGATCAGACTCTTCTTTCAAAATGAAATGAATGTTACTGGTTTGAAATACTTGTTCACAGGAAGGATTTTGCAATCTTTCAGTCCAGTTCCAAAATTGTACAATCATCTGCTGAAAGCCTCTTTGGTCTTTATTACGAAGCAGCATTTCAGATCGCAAGAGGTTTAACAGTCTGCTAGGAAGAAAACGTACACGTACAGTATATAATCACACACAGTCATACGTATTTTATATATTATGCATGTAAATTATGACTGCTCACGCTCCACACAAACTCCTCCAATACAAGTACATGTTGGCTCTTAAACGCGATTTCCCCCTACCTCTTTTCTCTGCTACAGGTAGGTACTGTGCAGCAACATTTACACTGTTGCATTAAGCGTATGTTTTAAAATCAGAAGTGGGTAACCTTGGTCTCAGAGGGCTGCACCCCAGGCGGGTTTTCAAAATTTCCCCAGTTAAAATGCATGCAATGGAGGCAGTGACTACAAATAGATCTCAAGCATATTCACTGGGGAAATCCTGAAAGCCAGACTGGGTTGCAGCCTTCGAGGACAGAGGTTGCCCACCTGTTGTTTTAAACACACAGGGATTGGATAGTATTTCATGCGTGTTTTTACATCTATCAGTTTTCAATGAAAAATTATGTACATATGCTCCTTTTCAAAATTGTCCAAGAAAAGCGTCCCTACAGATATTAGCACTAATACCAGTAACAACAAAATAAGAATAGAGCACATTTGTGTACAATATCTGACTGACCCACTCCCAATTACAGAGTTGCATGGGAATGGGGATTGTGTGAATCCCACAAACACGAAGAAGTTGCCATGGGATTCCCACAAGTGTAGTCAAATTCTCTGGTGACTCCAGAATGAGGCTTGGAATGAACTGAGAAGGGAAACTAGAGCACCAGAATGAGGCTTGGAACACCAAGAGAGGCAGATGGACCACTGGACTGAGGTTTGTTGAAACAGAAGGCTGTGAACAATAATATCATCAACTCCTGTGGGTATGTGTGGGGATGGAATGGATCTTAGTGGGTATAGGTGAAATGGCAAAATTGCTGAAGTTAAAGCACCTACCAGCATCTATACGATGACAATATTGGTGGCCGCCGATCACATGTCAATCACACAATGGCACCGTATACAGAATCATGCCTCTGGGAAAGATGGGCACTAGAAATGTAGCCAGGGTTTTCCAGGCCTATGTTTCTGGCACCTATCTTTGTCATGAATCATGCCTAAGTGGGTGCTTTAGGCCACCTAACTCAACTTCCAACGTTAGCCATGCCCACAGTGGCATTAGGTGGCCTAAAGCACCTATGGAGGCATAATTCACAACCAAGATAGGTACCAGAAACAGAGGCCTGGAAAACCCTGGCCTACCTTTCCAGCGCCTATCTTTCCCAGAGGCATGATTCTGTATACGGCGCCATCGTGTGACTGACAAGTGATCGGCGGCCACCGATATTGTCATCGTATAGATGCTGGTAGGTGCTTTAACTTCAGCAATTTTGCCATTTTAAGTGGCATTTCTTAAATTAACTTAGGCACTGCTAGGGCGCCATTTGTAGAAATTTCCTCCAAAATTTCTATCCTTGGCAACTCTCTACTCCCAATCACAGGTTTTTGAAAACTGCCTTAGCCTCCATGTGTCCCACAAAGGCAGTGTAACTCTGCTTTCTGGCACATGAGTGAGCATTCCTAGCACAAACAGCAAATTATGTGTGTATGCAAATGTAAGGATGTCTCCATATAGTGAAAATCATTTACACCTCTCTCGAGCAGGCATAATGTCAGTGCCTTCAGTCTAGCTCTGATTTCTGCACAACATGTGCTAGTATTTTATAAACACTCGTACTAAAAATGGGTGCCTTTCTGTCCTATTATTAAATGACTCTCTATACATATACAGTAAATGCCATATTTTCCCAGTAACACAAATTAAGAGGCTGTCTGAAACAATGGACTTGGGAGTCTGGCCCAGGCTACTACACTTACCTTCTCTACCCGGGATATCTTACTGGCTTTGATAGAAGCAGCATCCAGCACCAGTGGAGGGCCCAGGTCAAAAATCTCACGCAGCAGCTCATTATTCTGATTGAAAAGTGAAACTTTTATTAATAACACCTCAGCAAAAACAGGCTTTTCCTGCTTAACACCCTACTCTTACACCCAGCTGCCTTTCATTGCTACTCCAAGACAGGTTACTTTGTGTGTCTAAATGCTTTGAAAATGACCCTTTAAATCTCTCACACTCCACAGAGAGACCATCTCCAACCCGCATGAAGATATGACCGATAATGAGGCAGAGGAGGGATTCAGTAAGAAATGATCATCTTATCATAAGAGAAGAGAACAGGGCTATAGTCTTTTTCCTTCATCTTAATAAGCTCTCGTATACTACCCTTTAATATTATACATCTTCCTAGTTCTTGAGACAGGTCTCTGTAAATGTTATACCCTATTCCCTTTCTTACCTGAAGGTGGTGGCGAACCCCTGAGCCGAGCACTTCTTTAAAAGCGTTGTAAGATCTTCTTCTGACCCAGCTGTCTACATACATGCACTCCAAGCCAAACTTTATTGTTTCCTCATGACATTCACTGCTCTGTGAGACACAAAGAAACGGTGGCCAGTGAAGTGCTACCGATATACATGTGCCATATCAACCTCCACTGTGCAGGTATTCCTCACGGCAACCTGATTTGCCAAGTCTCGCAATAATACTCCACAGCATCCTAGAAGCCTCACCCAGTGTGGTCATGTCTCCCAGTAACCCAGACAGCCTTGCACAGCACTGGCATGCTTATTTATTTATTTAATTTGTTTTCTATCCCGTTGTCCCCAAAGGTTAAACATACATAGTTAACAGGTTACAATTTGACATAATTACAAAACAAATTTACAATACAAGGGATGGAGGGAGTGTTGGCCATTAGGAAAATAAATTTTGCAATACTGCTTGGCTGATTTTATTTGGAACATCTATGAGATTAAAGAGTCAAATTTCGTCAAATAATAATGACAGGAGTTGCCATTCAGCATTATCACCAGCAATTGGAAAGATTACACCAGACTTAATTACACCTTCTGGTGGAATTCACTCTGTCATATATATAAAATGGAAAGAATAACTGCCATACAAAAAGGGAATTATAATAATTTCAAAAGATTTGGGGGCCATTGACAACATATTGTAATGATTAGACACCTTTTTTGAACAAAAAGTAGGATATAAGAATGGAAAGGGGGGATGTATAGTTATATTACTGATTCTGCAATATCTTTGAATATAATATATGTATAATATGCTTGAATTATATTGATGGGAAGGGAGGGTGGGAAGGGTCTTAAATTTATGTATTTACGATGATAATAGGAAAGGTTTTCAAGTGTTCTATATGAATCAATTGTTTTATTATTGTACACTTGTTGTGAGTTATAAAAATGAATAAAGATTTTGAAAAAAGGATTCCAGACAGTAATGTGATATGAATGTATGAACTAAGGACCAAGTAGCAGCTTTATAGATCTCATCAACTGGAGTAGAGTGGAGAAAAGCAGCTGAAGCTGCCATACCTCGCACCTTATGGACTGCGATACAACTCCCTAGTTGCAGCCCAGCCTGAGCATAACACAGTGTATCTCAAACTGTGTGCCTCTTGAGATTTCAGGTGTGCCGCGGTACACTGGGGATGAGGAGAGGCACGTCCTGTAGGCAATCAGCGGGTGCCAGCACCTCCTCTCTGGCCCTCTTCCCTTCTGGCACCCCCCACTGGCATCTCAGGGCAAGCCTGGAGGGCCTTCACACACACGCAAACATCGACATGATGATGGCACGCATGCGTGTGATGCCATCACGGCAATATCCGTGCACTTCCAGGGGCCTCGAGCCATGGCCACTACCTTTAGTGTGCTGCAGCTCGAGAAAGTTTGCGGGACACTGGCATTACAAAAATGAGATACAAGGTTGCCAACCAAGTGGAAATAGTTCTCTTCGATACAGGATGTCCCAGCTTGTTAGGATCAAAAGACACAAGGTTGAGGAGATGTTCGATGTGGCTTAATTCTATACAAGTAACAAGCCAAGGCTCGCTTGCAGTCTAGAGTTTGAAGAGCTATTCTCCAGGATGAGAGTGCAGCTTGGGAAAAAAACACTGGAAGCACAATCGATTGATTCAGATGAAATTCAGTGATGACTTTAGGAAGGATCTTGGAATGAGTGCGAAGCACAACCTTGTCATGATGGAACACTGTGAACGGTGGGTCTGCCACAAACGCTTGAAGCTCACTGACTCTTCGAGCAGATGTAAGAGAGATGAGAAAAACCACTTTCCAGGTAAGGTATTCCAGATGAGCTGTAGACAGTGGTTTGAAAGGAGGTTTCATTAGTCAAGCCAGTACTACATTGAGATCCCAAACCACTGGTGGTGGTTTAAGAGGTGGTTTGACATGGAAAAGTCCTTTCATGAATCTAGACACCAAAGGATGAGCAGCGAGAGGTTTCCTGTCAACTGGCCGGTGAAAAGCATCGATAGCACTGAGATGCACTCTAATCGATGGACTTGAGACCAGAATTGGATAAGTGTAGAAGGTAATCCAAGACTGAAGAAACAGATATAGATTCAGCATTCTGCTGATGAAGAGAACACCAGGTGGAAAACTGTGTTCATTTCTACTGATAACACTGTTGCGTAGACGGTTTTCTGGAAGCTTCTAAAATAAGTGACAGGCTGAGAAAGGTGAAGATCAGCTGAAGTCAGCCCAAGAGGTAACAAGGTGTCAGGTGTAAAGACTGAAGATTGGGATGGGGTTGAGTTCCGTGACTCTGCATGAGAAGAGAGGGGAAAATTTGGAGTGGCATTGGTTCCTTGATATTGAGTTGAAGTAGAAGGGAGAACCAAGGTTGTTTGGGCCACCGAGGAGCTATAAGAATCATGGTGGCTTGACAAGCGTCTTGAGGATGACAGGAATGGGAGGAAACACAAAGAAACCTGTGCGTTCAGTACAGTAGAAAAGCATCCGCTTCCAGCCGGTGAGAAAAGTACTGGGGCAACTTCTTGTTGTGAGGGGATGCAAACAGGTCTACCTGAGGAGTCCCCCCCCCCCCACTGAGAGAAGATGTGATGGAGAACTGTAAAGTTGATCGTCCACTCATGAGGCTGAAGAATTCTGCTGAGTCTGTCTGCCAGAGAATTCTGCTCTCTCTGAATGTAGATTGCTTTTAGAAAGATGTTGCGAGCAAGCACCCATTTCCAAATCTTTTGGGCCTCCTGACAAAGAAGGAGAGAACCTGTTCAGTCTTGCTTGTTTATTTAATACATTGCCACTTGATTGTCATGTGGACTAGAAGTACATGACTAGTTAGAAGATGCTGAAAAGCTTCGAAAGCGTAGTAAATAGCTCTGAGTTCCAAAAGATTGATATGATACAGCTGCTCTTGTGGAGACCAGTGGCCCCAAGTACGAAGCCCGTCCAAATGAGCTCCCCAAGCATACATTGACGAGTCCATGGTCAGAACTTTCTGATCAGGCAGAGTGTGGAACAACAACCCTCTGGAAAGATTAGAAGTGTTCATCCACCACTACAGAGACTGTTGAAGTAATGATGTGATTATAATGTGATGCGAGAATTGGTCGAGAGCCTGAGCTCACCTAGACGCCAGAGTCCCTTGGGACGTCCTGAGATGAAGCCTCGCAAAGGGAGTTAAGTGGACTGTGGAAGCCATGTGACCCAAAAGGTCTAGCTGAGATGGATTGAAGATGAGAAATCTGATGACAAGTTGAAGCAAATTGTCTTGATGTTGTCGAGGAAAAAACGCCGAGCTGAATGGTGTCAAGGAGGGCTCCTATAAATTGTAGCTTCTGAGAGGGCTGAAGTTGGGATTTAGGAAAAATGATTTTGAACCCCAACTGCTGAAGGAAGAGGATGGTTTGCTGAGTCGCTAAGGCCATTGCCTGTGAGGAAGGATCCTTGATGAGCCAATAGTCCAGGTAGTGAAATACTTGGAGACCCTGAGAACGCAAGGCTGCCACTACTACCAGGCACTTGGTGAAAACTCTGGGAGAGGATGCAAGGCCAAAAGGTAGGACTTTGTATTGATAGTGGTGGTGCACCACCTGAAATCGGAGAAACTTCCTGGAAGCTGGATGTACTGGAATGTGGGTGTAGGCTTCCTTGATATCTAGAGAGCATAGCCAGTTGTTGTGATCTAAGAGGGGATATAATGCTGCCAGGAACATCATGCAAAATGTCTATATCTGCAACTCTGAGCCAGGCTAAACATCTCATTGCTACTGACATTGACGAGGCTCTGAAAGTCAATTCAAAAGTATCAAAAGCAGATCTAACCATATACTTTTATAGCTGGGTAGAGGTGTGAACGAGATGCTGAAAATCCTTCAGGCGTTGAGAAGGAATATATCTCGCAAAAGCAGGAAATTTCTTGATAGCGACGACATCCAAATTTGTCCATAGTGCATCCTTCTCATCCGGGTGGCACTGAGGCAAACATCGAGACGCGTGCTTACTGTAAATTCAACGGCTTCTGTTTCGGGGAAACAACCCCCCTTCGAGAATAATAGCACTGCTTAGAAGAGCATACAGTACAAAAGTCCAGCAATCCCCAGTCACCAGACAGGAAAGAAAAATGGCGCTGGAAGGAGAGGAACGCCACAAGAATTTAAACTGCAGAACGTTGGGGGCGTGATGACATCATTTAAGGAGCTGATGCCGCCCAGAACTGAAGTCAAAATGAACACAAAAGAAAATAAAGAAAAAGTTAAACACTAAGGCCCTGATTCTCTAAAAGTGCGTCCCGATTTTAGGCAGCTGTAGGCGTCCTACAGCTGTCTAATCAGCCAATCGGGATGCACGTTTTTTTAAAAAAAAATGCTCCCCAGGCAGGCCGCCTATATTGAAGGCGAGGCCCGCAAGACACCTAGGCCCTGATTCTTTATAGGACGCCCGGGAGAGGCGTCCTATTCAGAATCGTTCTAAACTAAACCCCGATTCTGTAACCGGCGTTCATGTTACAGACGCGGGTTAGAGAATCGGGTTAGATTAGACACGGCTCGCTACACTTATCGCGGCAAGGGATCTCTCTGCCGCTATAAGTATAGCGGACCGTGGCCCCCTGACCGATCACTGGCAGGAGGGTGCCCAAACCCTCCTGCCCGAAGACGCACCCCCCTCCCCAACACTACCGACCGCCCCCCCCCCCGACAATATCGGTCGCTGGCAGGAGGGTGCCCAATCCCTCCTGCCCGAAGACGCACCCCCCCCCGGCGCTAACAACCCCCACTCCACCAAACCTGGAGTGGGTCTTGCACGTCGAGCAAGCAGGTACGCCTCGTCGAAATGAGGCGGGCCCGCCCCTTCCCGCCGAAGCCTAAGGCCTGATTGGCCCAGGCTCTAGAAGCCTGGACCAATCAGGCCTTAGGAATAGCGGGTCCGCCCATCCCTACTAAGTCTAAGGTCTGATTGGCCAATCAGGCCTTAGATTAAGTGGGGATGGGCGGACCCACTATGACTAAGGCCTGATTGGTCCAGGCTTCTAGAGCCTGGGCCAATCAGGCCTTAGGCTTCAGCGGGATGGGCCGGGAAGGGGCGGGCCCGCCTCATTTCGACGAGGCGTGCCTGCTTGCTCGACGTGCAAGACCCATCTGTAAGAACAGGTTTGGTGGAGTGGGGGTTGTTAGCGCCGGGGGGGGGGGTGCGTCTTCGGGCAGGAGGGATTGGGCACCCTCCTGCCAGCGACCGATATTGTCGGGGGGGGGGGGGGGGATCGGTAATGTCGTGGGGGGGGGCCGTCGGTAGTGTCGGGGAGGGGGGTGCGTCTTCGGGCAGGAGGGTTTGGGCACCCTCCTGCCAGTGATCGGTCAGGGGCCCCGGCCCGCTATACTTATAGCGGCAGAGAGATCCCTTGCCGCGATAAGTATAGCAGCCGCGTCTACTTACAATGTAGACCAACATTTTGCTGGCCTACATTTTTAAGCTTCTCATCTACTAGGGAGACGCGTAGGGCCGCCTAGGTTCAGCCTAAGGCCCGCCTAAGGCCCTTAGACGAGCTTAGGCATCTTGCGGGTCTCCCTAGGCTCCCGGAGGCGCCTTCAGGCCTGCCTGGGGAGCATTTTTTTTAAAAAAACGTGCATCCCGATTGGCTGATTAGACAGCTGTAGGACGTCTACAGCTGCCTAAAATCGGGACGCACTTTTAGAGAATCAGGGCCTAAAGGTCTATCAAATGGTACAATTCCACTCAATCAATTCATTTAAACCTAAAGGTTGAACTGTTTCCAGATTAAACATCCAATATTGTTCCCGCAGTTGTAAGCGAGCCCCCGACGTTCTGCAGTTTAAATTCTTGTGGCGTTCCTCTCCTTCCAGCGCCATTTTTCTTTCCTGTCTGGTGACTGGGGATTGCTGGACTTTTGTACTGTATGCTCTTCTAAGCAGTGCTATTATTCTCGAAGGGGGGTTGTTCCCCCGAAACAGAAGCCGTTGAATTTACAGCAAGTACGCATGTTGATGATTGCTATATTCATTACAGCTACAAAAAGCACAGTTACTTACCGTAACAGGTGTTATCCAGGGACAGCAGGCAGATTGATGGGTGACGGCACCGACGGAGCCCCAGTACGGACAATTTTAGAGTGATTGCACTCTAAGAACTTTAGAAAGTTCTAGCTAGGCCGCACCGCGCGTGCGCGAGTGGCTTCCCGCCCGACAGAGGCACGCAGTCCCCAGTTAAGTTAAGCCAGCTAAGAAGCCAACCCGGGGAGGTGGGTGGGACGCAAGAATATCTGCCTGCTGTCCCTGGATAACACCTGTTACGGTAAGTAACTGTGCTTTATCCCAGGACAAGCAGGCAGCATATTCTTGACTGATGGGTGACCTCCAAGCTAACAAAAAGAGGGATGGAGGGAAGGTTGGCCATTAAGAAAACAAATTTTGTAAAACAGATTGGCCGAAGTGTCCATTCCGTCTGGAGAATGCATCCAGACAATAATGCGATGTGAAAGTATGAACTGAGGACCAAGTAGCAGCCCTGCAGATTTCCTCAATGGAAGTTGAATGGAGGAAAGCTACAGACGCTGCCATAGCTCTAACCTTGTGGCCCGTGACAGAACCTTCCAGTGTCAGGCCCGATTGAGCATAACAAAATGAAACGCAAGCAGCAAGCCAATTGGATAGGGTGCATTTAGAAACAGGATGACCCAACTTGTTAGGATCAAATGACAAAAACAGTTGAGGAGATGATCTGTGAGGTTTGGTGCGTTCAAGATAGTAAGCCAGAGCATGTTTACAGTCCAAGGTATGCAAAGCCTGTTCACCTGGATGAGAATGAGGCTTTGGAAAAAAAACAGGTAGGATGATGGACTGATTAAGATGAAAGTCAGACACAACCTTAGGGAGAAACTTTGGATGTGTACGTAGAACCACCTTATTATGGTGAAAAACAGTGAAAGGTGGATCAGCCACTAGTGCATGCAACTCACTGACCCTCCTGGCAGAAGTGAGAGCTATGAGGAAGACCACTTTCCAAGTGAGAAATTTGAAATGTGCTGTGGCCAAAGGTTCAAAAGGAGGCTTTATTAAAGCGGAAAGAACCACATTGAGATCCCAAACCACAGGAGGGGGCTTGAGAGGTGGTTTCACATTGAAAAGGCTCCTCATAAATCTAGAAACTAAAGGATGAGCCGAGAGGGGTTTTCCATGAACCGGCTCATGAAAAGCAGCAATGGCACTAAGATGAACTCTGATAGAAGTAGATTTAAGGCCAGAGTCAGACAAGGAAAGAAGATAGTCCAACACCAGTCCCACTGCTAGAGACATGGGATTATGGTGATGTAAGAGGCACCAGGAAGAAAACTGAGACCACTTCTGTTGATAACACTGAAGAGTGGCCGGTTTCCTGGAAGCATCAATGATAGAACGGACAGGCTGAGAAAGGAGAGAAAGAGCCGAAGTCAGCCCGAGAGAAACCAAGCTGTCAGGTGCAGAGACTGCAGGTTGGGATGCAGAAGGGACTGTTGATGCTGAGTAAGCAGAGAAGGAAACAGTGGAAGAGGTATGGGTTCCCTGGAACTGAGTTGAAGTAGAAGGGAGAACCAATGTTGCCTGGGCCACCGTGGAGCGATGAGAATCATGGTGGCTCGTTCCCTCTTGAGCTTGAACAATGTCCACAGCATGAGCGGTAGAGGGGGAAATGCATATAGGAAGAGACTGGTCCAATCCAGGAGAAATGCATCGGGCGCCAGACGGTGAGGAGAGTAGAGTCTGGAGCAAAACAGGGGCAGCTGATGGTTGTGGGGAGCTGCAAAAAGGTCCACTTGAGGAGTGCCCCATTGAGCGAAAAATGGACTGAAGAGTCGAGGGATCGAGAGTCCATTCGTGAGGTTGGAGAATTCTGCTGAGATTGTCCGCTAAGGAATTCTGTTCCCCTTGAATGTAGACAGCCTTCAGGAATAAGTGACGAGCTGTCGCCCAAGACCAAATCCGTTGGGCTTCCTGACACAACAGGCGAGAGCCCGTTCCTCCCTGTTTGTTGATGTAGTACATTGCAACTTGATTGTCTGTGCAAATGAGTAGTACTTGAGGAAAGAGAAGATGTTGAAACGCCTTGAGGGCATAAAACATCGCTCGGAGTTCCAGGAAATTGATGTGGTGTTTCTTTTCCTGGGCAGTCCAAAACCCCTGAGTTCGGAACTCGTTCAAGTGAGCTCCCCAGGCGTAGGGGGAGGAATCTGTGGTGATGACTAGTTGATGCGGAGGTAGATGGAACAGCAGACCTCTGGATAGATTTGAAGATGTCAACCACCAAAGAAGTGACTGTCGAAGAGACGAGGTCACAGATATGTGTTGCGAACAAGGATCCGTCGCCTGGGACCATTGGTTCGCTAAGGTCCATTGAGGAGTACGCAGGTGGAGACGTGCGAAGGGGGTGACATGTACTGTCGAAGCCATGTGCCCCAATAGCACCATCATGTGATTCGCAGAAATGGTAATCTGTTGAAACACCTGTCGACAGAGATGAAGGATGGTCTGAAGGCGGTTGGATGGAAGAAATGCCCACATCAGAACAGTATCCAGAATGGCTCCAATGAATTGAAGTCGCTGGGTTGGAATGAGGTGCGACTTGGGTAGATTGATTTCGAAACCCAACAGTCGAAGGAAGTGAATGGTCTGGTTGGTGGCCAGCAGAACCGCCTGAGGAGAATGAGCCTTGATCAACCAGTCGTCCAAGTAAGGGAAAACCTGAAAATTGTGAGAGCGGAGATAGGCCGCTACTACAATCAGGCACTTGGTGAATACCCTGGGAGAGGAGGCCAGACCGAAGGGTAGCACCTTGTACTGATAATGGTTTTGATTGATGAGAAAGCGTAGATATTGCCTGGACGCCAGGTGGATAGGAATATGTGTGTAAGCCTCTTTCAGATCGAGGGAGCATAGCCAGTCGCCCTGAGAGATGAGAGGGTGGCAAGAGAGAGCATTTTGAACTTCTCCTTGACCAAGCATTTGTTGAGATCTCTGAGATCTAATATAGGTCTGAGGTCTCCGGTCTTTTTGGGAACTAGAAAGTACCGGGAGTAAAATCCCTGACCTCTCTGATCTTGAGGAACTTCTTCGATGGCATTGAGAAGAAGGAGGGATTGAACCTCTTGAGCTAGAAGGAGGGACTGAGACTTGTTGGAAGCAGACTCTTTTGGCAGGCCTAACGGCGGAGGAGTCTGAAAATTGAGGGAGTAGCCGTGGGCTATGATAGAGAGCACCCACTGGTCGGTGGTGATCACTTCCCATCGAGTTAGAAAGATGTTTAGTCGACCTCCTATAGGTTGCGGAAGAGGACATGAGGGAGGAAGACTGGCAATGCCCTGGAGAAGCGAGTCAAAAGGGCTGAGTCGGTTTAGGCTGAGCAACAGGCTTCATGGCAGGCGGCTGTTGTTGACGAGCCTGTTGTTGTTGCTGCCTTTGCCTCCGAGGCTGAGGAGGATGAGGCTGAATCGGCCGAGCAGAAAAACGCCTCTGATAGGACATCTGCTGCCTGAAAGGACGAGGAGGAGGAGGTTTCTTTTTGTTTTTCAATAAAGTATCCCACCTCGTCTCATGAGCAGAAAGCTTCTGAGTGGTGGTATCCAGAGATTCACCAAACAGCTCATCACCCAGGCAGGGAGCATTGGCAAGGTGGTCCTGGTGGTTCACATCAAGGTCTGAGACGCGAAGCCACGCCAATCGTCTCATCGCTACAGCCATAGCAGTAGCTCGAGAGGTCAGTTCAAAAGTGTCATAGATGGAACGGACCATAAACTTCCTGAGTTGCAAGAGACTGGCAGTGCATTGTTGAAAAGCAGAAAGCTTGCGGTCAGGAATATATTTCTGAAAAGTGGCCATCTGCTGGGTAAGATGCTTCAGGTAAAAGGAAAAGTGAAACGCATAGTTACCCGAACGATTGGCCAACATAGTATTTTGGTAAAGTCGTTTACCAAATTTATCCACGGCCTTGCCTTCTCTGCCAGGAGGGACAGAGGCATATACACTAGAGCCTGCAGATTTTTTGAGGGTTGACTCCACCAGCAAAGATTCATGTGGAAGCTGAGGTTTGTCAAACCCTGGGATAGGAATAACTTTATAAAGTGATTCTAACTTCCTTGGAGCTCCTGGAATTGTGAGAGGAGTTTCCAAATTTTTATAAAAAGTTTCCCTAATATATCATGAAGGGGTAACTTTAAAAATTCTTTGGGAGGTTGTTCAAAGTCCAAAGCCTCCAAGAATGCTTTTGACTTCTTAGAATCAGATTCCAAGGGAAGAGCAAGGGTGTCTGACATTTCCCTAAGAAATTTGGTGAAGGAAGAGTGCTCTGGCTTACTAGCAGGATCCTGCACCGATGGGGTCAGCCTCATCCGATGAAAAATCCTCCTCGGTACCGAGGGGATCATCAGAGTCATCCCATAAATCAGGGTCCCTTACCGATGGGAGACGGCCCTGAGACAAAGGGGTAGAGGATTCGGTACGCCTGGTTTTGCGTACCGATTTGCCTGAACGCATCGACACCGTACCCGGTGACTGTAAAACGGGACGGGCGTCAGTAAGCGGTACCGGATCAGAGGCCGAGTGAGCCGTACGTCGAAGAGTCTTTGGCTCCGCCGATAAGACAGGCATAGAAATAGAAGAGGCAGATTTAAGCGGTGCCGATAACGTCGATGCCGATAACATAGGCTGGTCGACTATCGGTACCGCAGGCTCAGTGGATACCGACACCGGAAGGTGCGGAGTTAGCAGAGCCGGGAGCAGGTGTTGTAATTGCTCCTTAAGCTGGACCTGAAGGATGGATGCTATACGCTCATCCTGAGACGGTCCCGATGGCACCGGTACCGCTATTTTCTTGCTCGGTACCTGCGGTGCCGCTCGACGCTCAGGTGAAGTCGATGCCGATGAAGAGGCAGTGACTTCTATGGGAGCGGAGCGTTTGCAGGGCCGGCGCGCAGTCTGCAGGACTTGGCTCACTGCTTGTTCGACTGGCGTGCCGAGAACAGAAGGGGATGGCTTCTTAGCCGGCTTACCTGAAGGGTGCGACACCGAAGAGACCTCTTGCGGTGTCGAAACCACCGGTGCCGATTTGGAGGAAGTCGCTGGAGTCGACGCCGGTGGAACTTCCATAGCGGTACCGAAAAGAATCCGCTGTTGAATTTGGCGGTTCTTCAAAGTTCTCTTTTGAAGAGAACCACAGCGGGTGCACGTTTCTGCCCTATGGTCCGGACCCAAACACTGAAGGCACCACTTGTGCGGGTCGGATAAAGAAATAGGGCGTGCACACCGCTGACACTTCTTAAAACCCGGAGAAGGGGGCATGAAGGGAAAAACGGCAGTAGCAAAATCGAAGCCCGAGGCTTCGATGGTGCCAACAGGCCCCACCGGGGCCGACTGAAAAATCGAAAATAGACTTTTGTTTTTTTTTTAAAGAAAATAACAAAAGAAGAAAAAGTGAATAAATTCACGAGAAAAATTACGCGAGCGGGAAGGCGAAAAAGAGAGTCCAACAGCCGTTGGAAACGCGTCTTCTTAGCTCCGCGGAAACTAAGAAACTGGGGACCGCGCGCCTCTGTCGGGCGGGAAGGCACTCGCGCACGCGCGGTGCGGCCTAGCTAGAACTTTCTAAAGTTCTTAGAGTGCAATCACTCTAAAATTGTCCGTACCGGGGCTCCGTTGGTGCCTCCGTCACCTCCCAGTCAGAGGCAAGGGGAGAGCCAGGGATGAGCGTATCCAGAGGACAAACGAGTGGCTACGCAGCTGGTGCAGGGAGATGAACTTCGGATTCCTAAACCACGGAGAGTCACTTCAGGGACTTCAGGGATCAGACGGACTGCATCTAACCAGCAGAGGTAAGAATGTCTTCGGACACCGATTGGCTCGACTACTAAGCAGGGCTTTAAACTAAGTAAGTTGGGGGAGGGTACCAGTATAGTAAATAACTATCCAGAGGAGGGGAGACACTACTCCAATTCCACACCCAAGGTATGTAGTCACCTTGCAAACAATTCTTTAGGTACCACATTAGTTCAGTTGGGAAACTCCCCTCGGGAGCCTAGCAAACACAGGGTATGGAAGGCTATGTATGTTAATGCACACAGTCTAGGCAACAAAATTCTGGAATTAGAGACTGAAATAATGTCTGCTGACCTAGATGTGGTAGCAATTTCTGAGACTTGGTTCACGGACTCTCATGGGTGGGATATGGCTATACCGGGTTACAACTTGCTTCGTCAAGACAGAGAGGGAAAGGTAGGGGGAGGGGTAGCACTATACACCAGAGAAGGCATCAAACTTACGAGAATCACAGATGTCAGGTACACCGGGGAATCCCTCTGGGTTAACCTAGCCAGAGGCAACGAAAAATCCCTATACCTTGGTGTAATATACAGACCTCCAAGACAGTTGGAAGACAAAGACACAGAACTAATCAAGGACATTGAGAATATCACTTTACGGGGGGATACGGTACTACTAGGGGACTTCAATATGCCCGATGCAGACTGGAACACACTTTCAGCATCTACCAGCGGAAGTAAAAGGCTATTGTCCTCCATAAGGGGAGCACAACTCAAACAATTGGTATTGGAGCCTACCAGGGCCCAGGCGATACTGGATCTGGTACTCACCAACGGAGAAAGTGTCTCGGAGGTATCAGTGGGCGACAAGCTGGCCTCCAGCGACCACAACATGATATGGTTTGACCTCAAGAAAGGGTTCAATAGATCTAACACGACAACAAAAGTTCTCAGCTTTCGAGGTACTGACTTTAAAGGCATGGGGGATTTTGTCCATCAAGCACTGCGTCACAAAGCAGTGACCAACAATGTGGAGGCTATGTGGTCAACCTTGAAATCAACCCTACACGCAGCAACAGACCGTTACATAAAATCCGTGAGTAAACGGCGAATTAAAAACAGACCTCAATGGTTCACCTCAGAGATATCTGACCTCGTTAAAGACAAGAAACGAGCATTCATTCACTACAAATGCACGAAGGGTAAAGAGGCTAAAATAAAATATATGACTAAGTCGTCAGCAGTCAAACTGGCAGTCAAAGAAGCCAAGCTCCGAGTAGAAGAAAACTTAGCGAATAACATTAAAAAGGGGGACAAATCTTTCTTCAGGTATATTAGTGATAGAAAAAGAAACACAGATGGAATAGTACGCCTCAGAAAACCTGACGGAAAATATGCAGAATCGAACACAGATAAAGCCGAACTACTAAATAAGTACTTCTGCTCAGTCTTCACCTGCGAGGCGCCAGGGTCAGGTCCAAAGTTAAAGGTGAAGCATAACTCGAGAGACCCATTTCAGAACCACGAGTTTACACCCAGTGACGTCTACGACGAACTATCGAAACTCAAGGTGAACAAAGCCATGGGACCGGACAATCTGCACCCAAGGGTGCTCAGAGAGCTATGTGACGTTCTGGCGGAACCGTTAGCCGTACTCTTCAATCTCTCTCTCAGTACGGGAAAAGTCCCATTGGACTGGAAAACAGCTAACGTCGTTCCTCTGCACAAAAAGGGTTGCAAGGCAGAAACTGCAAATTACAGACCGGTGAGTCTCACTTCGATTGTGAGTAAGCTCATGGAAACACTAGTCAAACACAAACTAGACACGATCCTTGATAAGGAGAACCTACGCAACCCCCACCAACACGGTTTCACCAAGGGTAAGTCATGCCAATCCAATCTTATCAGCTTCTTTGACTGGGTAACTAGGAAGCTGGACCTGGGAGAGTCCCTAGACGTCGTGTACTTAGACTTCAGCAAAGCTTTTGACAGCGTCCCCCACCGTAGATTACTGAGCAAGATGAAATCAATGGGATTGGGTGATACACTGACTGCATGGGTCAGCGACTGGCTAAGCGGGAGACTTCAGAGGGTGTTAGTTAACGGTACCCTCTCTGAAACGTCGAGGGTGACCAGTGGAGTGCCGCAGGGATCAGTCTTGGGCCCGATCCTTTTCAACATGTTTATAGGAGACATGACTGAGGGGCTTCAAGGTAAAATAGCATTATTCGCCGACGATGCTAAATTATGTAACACTGTGAGTGACACCGCAAGTAAAAATGATTTGTCTGACAGCATGAGGCAGGACCTGCTTTTACTGGAACATTGGTCCACAACCTGGCAGCTGGGCTTTAATGCGAAAAAATGCAAGGTCATGCACCTTGGTAACAATAATCCGTGTAAGACATACACACTGAATGGTGAAACCTTGTCCAGGACTACAGCAGAGCGGGATTTGGGGGTAATCATTAGTGGAGACATGAAATCAGCCAATCAAGTAGAGAAGGCTTCATCTAAGGCTAGACAGATGCTGGGATGTATCCGTAGAGGCTTTGTTAGCCGGAAGCCGGAGGTCATTATGCCGCTGTACAGAAGCATGGTGAGACCTCATCTGGAATACTGTGTGCAATTCTGGAGACCGCACTACCGTAAGGATGTGCTGAGAGTTGAGTCGGTTCAGCGAATGGCCACCAGGATGATCCTGGGGCTCAAGGATGTCTCGTATGAAGACAGGCTGCACAAGTTGCGGCTATACTCTCTCGAGGAACGTAGGGAGAGGGGAGATATGATAGAGACGTTTAAGTACATCACTGGTCGAATAGAGGTGGAAGACAACATTTTCCTTCTAAAAGGGCCCTCGTCCACAAGGGGACATCCGTTGAAAATCAGGGGGGGGAAATTTCATGGGGATACCAGGAAGTACTTCTTCACTGAAAGAGTGGTGGACCATTGGAACGAGCTCCCGGAGCAGGTGATCATGGCCAGCAGCATACAAGATTTTAAGAATAAATGGGACGCCCACGTCGGATCCCTACGAGGGTAGCATAGAGGAGGGCAGATTGGGGACGAGTGATAGAGTGTAGATTAGGGGAGGGTTGTTGGAGTGGGCAGACTTGATGGGCTATGGCCCTTTTCTGCCGTCATTTTCTATGTTTCTATGTTTCTATGTCACCCATCAGTCAAGAATATGCTGCCTGCTTGTCCTGGGATAAAGATAAGTACAGCATATTTTCTACTCTCAGTTCTAGCCTCACATCCTGTTGGACTTCTTCACATATGGCTTGATTTGAACTTTGCATGCTGAACTGTGTTTATAGCAGCAGCCAAATATAAATTTGGTTTTTTTACTAGTTTTCCAAATTTTTTATTTATACGTAGGCACGTTTGTGCACTATAATTCATAACGGGGGTGAGACCATTGATGTTACACCTCCTGAACTCTGAGTGGGTATTAAGAGTTGCAGCTGACGATTTGGTCTTCTTAGCGTTCAGTTGTGTAAACTAAGGACTTCCCCAATCATACTTAATTTATTTCACTCTTACTGTAGTGTGGAACCATTGTTCTTGGCTACTGCTATCTCCACTTTATCTTTGAAGAATTTTTGGATACACTTTTAAAGCCATCCGTACCAGGGCTCCATGGATTACATCACCCACATGTGAGAATATGCTGCTTGCTTGTCCTGGGATAATGGCTGTTACTCTTCCTCCTTTTTTGTGTGTACGGGAGCCTGTTAAAACTTGATAGGAGAAGAAACTCTCTCTAGAAGCTTTCTACACAATCCTTACAAACTCTTACAGGAGCTGCTTATTTTTTTTGAAGGTTTTCCTGGAGTAAAGGTTAGGTATAAAAATTAATCTGTCTTTGCACAGATAGAAATTGATGACTCGGTGGGTAGATCACATGAGAAGCAAGTGCTTACCTCAATGAAATGCAGAACATCACGGAAGATGGACCTCTGCTTGCGACGATCAGTTTTGGCCCTGTACTTGTTGCTGTCTGTTGCTAAGGCCTTGAGCTTTGCACATAAGAGATCTGTCTCTTCATAAAAGAAGTCCTCCTGTAAATGGAAAATGTTATAAATCAAAGATGGTGGGGACAGCAGGAGACTGATTTCTCTGAATCCCACGGAAGCATAAGATCAGGATCCAGATCAATTTTAATTGATATGCTGCCTATATACTGTATAAAATAAATTTAAGCAGTTTACAATATGATATAGAAAATATTAAAGATATGGGGGGGGAGTAATTGAGAACAAAACCAATGAGAATGAAAAGGAACAGATAAAAGATACAATTTTACATAAGGGAAAATTCTGGGGAGAAATAACAACAAGGGAGAGAGGGTGTGTCATTCCTTTTTAAAGAGCCCACCCAAGAACAATTTTTCTTAAACAAGTCTTAATACCCCCACCAAGCAGGAACCAGATAGCTAGGATACGTGCATGTCACCCACATACGAGAAAATAATGCCTGCTTGTGCTTGAAGAAATTGGAAAGTCAATTCTTGACTCTTCTCTTGTGTATTGTTGCAAACCCATTGTCTCCCTCCACTGCTCCAATACTGTCTCTAGTTTAATGCCATGGCTGTCTCACTGCTTGACCATCAAGTGAGACAGAAGCTAGTCCAATTCCAATGACCTCATCCAGCATGAAGTCGAATGACCTCATTAGAAAGTGGTAAGCTGGGCAATTATCAGAAATAAGCAGTAAATGCTCTCTCTCACCAGGCGCATCCTTATCAATGTTTTCCAGTTATAACAGAGAATCAGAAGTCCTAGCTATACTGCAGTTGGGTCTCATGAAAAAGAAAACTTACATCTAATTCACGGGCAAGCTCAAAAAGAAGTGCTATGCTTTCTCCCACCACAATTCGCAAGTTGACGTTCTCGCTGGACAGCATACTAGGCAGCCGGGGCAGGTGACTAAAGAAAAGAATCCAAGAACAAAGAATGATTAAGAACAGTAGGGCATAGCCTCCAAAAGCCTTGAAATTATCACCAGTTCAGCCACAGTTCCTTGTGTAAGATTATGGTTGAGGCGAGGGAAGAAATAAGAAAGCATCATGGCAGATTTCTTCCCTCCCCTCAACCATCATTTTACACAAGCAGCTTCCATGAAATTACAAAACAAAGCACTTCCTCTACCATGCACACATGTGGCTGACTAGACTATGTAAAGAACTGCGTTTCAGGTCCCAGTGCATAGCACGCTGCCGCATCAGTGAATTTCCTATTTTCTGTTTGCGGTGCCGCTTTCTCTTCTCACTGTTATATCTCTATGGTTTCACTAGTATGATTTGTGTACCCAGTTTTGAGTGTTCAATTATATAAATCACTTTTTTTTTTTTTTTAATCTTTATTCATTTCAAACTTTCATCAAGTGTACAAATATCAAAACAGTAACAATGTAAACATCACTTGATATTTTTACTATTATAACTTATAATACAAATAGTTAACCCTCATCCCACCCAAAATATCCACCCCCCCACCCTATAATAATTAATGTATACTTCAAAAGAAAAATGGCGCTTAATCATTACAAATCACTTTTGATATTGAGGTCTTAAATGCAATTAAGCAAACAAAAAAAATTAACACTTCAATTTAGTACTTAAATTTGAAACTAGTAATGATATGCTGCTATATGGACAGGGAGGGCCCTGCAGCACCTAGTGCTAAAATGATCAAGTAGACATGGAAACAACAGAGGCTAACAACTCACTGTGAATGACAAAAATATACAGAAAACACTGCGTTTGCTCTCTATTAAAATCTTCTCTTAAGCAAAAAGCTTCTTCATAAGGACACCATGGAGCAATAGAAAGGCACTGTTAGTCTTGGTCACCTTAGTTAAGGGACAAAATATAAGTTTTTTCTGAAATGTATTTAATAGGAAGATTAGGTTCTTACCTCAATAATCTTTCTTCTTGATGTGTTCAGTGGTCCTGAACCATAGGGTTTTGTATCTGAACCCACAAATTGCTTGCAGAGGACTGTCATTCATCTTTTCAACTCCACCTCCTTCCCAAGGAGCTGCTTCTGCCCATTCAGTTCATACAAAAGCAATCAAGTAGCACTGTAATGAAAGACATAACTGAAGGGAAATGGGGAAGAATCCCCGATACTACAATTCTGCTTGGTCTGTAACATTCGAAACCAATAAATATTATAACATTCAAGCATCTGCTAAAAAAAAGATAGAAAAACTTGTGCAACCAGCACTAATCTTATATAAAACTCAAAGCTACTTGCATGTCCCACTATCCAGCAGAGACCTGAGGCAGACTATACTGTATACCTGCAAGAGTATCTCCCCTCCTTTTATTTTTCTCAGCTCACCTAAAGAGTTCTATCTGTCCAGCTCCAGACTGATTCAGAGGAAGAAGGCAAGCAAAGGGCGGGGCTTCAGGACCACTAGACACATCTACAAGAAAGAAGATTATCAAGGTAAGAACCTAATTTTTCTTTATAGTGCAGTGTAACTAGTGGTCCTGAACTGTAGGGATGTACCAAAGCAGTCCCCAGAGTCTAGGGCAGGTACGCTGAGTCTGCCTTCAGAATGGAGGACCCGAAATTGGCATCTTTCCTGGCTGTCACGTCCACCCTACAGAACCTAGTAAAGGTACAGAGGGTAGACCATGCAGCTGATCTACAGATCTCCTTGGGCGAGTTAGCCCTAGTCTCTGCCCATGAGAAAGCAACTCCGCTGGTGGAGTGAGCTTTCAGTGCGATTGGCGGCTGCTTACCGCTGCCCACATATGCAGAAGAAATGGCCAATCTAATCCTTCTGGAAATCGAGGCCTTATACACCGGCCTCTCTTTCTTGGCACGACTGGTAAGATCAAAAAGGTGATCAGATAGATGAAACTCATTGGTAACTTTGAGGTACTGGAGGAAAGTCCGCTTGATATCCAGCAAATGCAACGTTGTCCTTTTCTTTGACCACATAGGGTGGAAAGCAGGCAAGCGGGTGGAAAGCAGGCAAGCGGACTTCCTGATTAAAGTGGAAGGCCGAGACAACTTTCGGTAAGAATGGAACCATGCATAGAGAGCTCTGCTTTTGTAATTTTGAGAAACGGCTCTTTGCAGGAAAGAGCTTGCAACTTGGAGACTCGTCTTGCCGACATAATCGTCACCAAGAACACAGTCTTGACCGTAAGATCCAGAAGGTAAACTTCCCATAAGGGCTCATAAGGAGGCCCACTGAGACTCTGCAATGCAGTGTTAAGGTTCCAAGAAAGGAAATAGGGACACACCAGAGGGTGAAACCAAAGAGCCTCTTTAATGAACTGGGTGACATCTGGTTGAGAGAGGCCAGGGAGCCTTTGTCTCCTTGCATTTGGAAACAGGAAAGGCCTGCAATCTGCACTTTCACAGATCCAACCAACAGACCCTTCTGAAGACCTGCAAAAAAGTCCAAGACTACCAAAATTGGAGTTCAGAAGGGCTTTACATCTTCCACAGTGCACCAGCGCTGAAAGGAATTCCAGGCCTTAACAGACTGCCATCATCGACCATTTCTTAGCTCCGAGCAAAGTGGTGACAACCATGTCCAAATAACCTTTGCTCACCCGCTCAAAAGCCTTATTATGTAGTTCTAGATTCTCAATATGGACTAGTCCCTGAATGAGAAGATCCACTTGGACCGATAGTCTCAGATCTTTACCCTTCTGGAGACGGACTAGGTTTGCATATCACGGCCTGCATGGCCAATCGGGTACCACTAAGACTACCAACCCAAGATGATTTGCAATCCTGAGAAAGACTCGACTGAGTATGGGCCATGAAGGAAACATGTATAAGAGCTCTTTCTCTGGCCACTAACGCGTCAAACCTCTCGTTTCCATAGTTGTTTCTTTGGCAAATGTTTGCTACCGAGGCCATCAGATCCATCTGTGGAGGCCCCCACTGCCGAATTATGGCGTTGAACATCTGGGGTGACAGAGACCATTCCCTCAGGTCGAGTGTCTGCTGACTGAGAACGTCAGCCTGCACATATTTCACTCCCGCTACGTGCACAATCAAGAGAGCCTGCAAATGAGCTTCTGCTCACCGAAAGAGGAGTTGAGCTTCTAGGCACAACGGGGTACTTCTGCTTCCTTGCCTGTTAACATAGTCTTCTTGGACAATGCGACAGCGGTGGCCTGACTGCCTTGCCGAGACTTCTCCATTGCCTAAAAAGCTAGTCGAATAGCTCCGTGTTCCAGACAATTTATGAACTACTTCTGCTGAGTCAGTGTCCAAAGACCCAGAATTGTGCATCCGCTGCATTGATACCCCCCCCAACCGTAATGGGTCATCAGTATCTCCAAGGAGGAAATACTTAGAGGCATGCCCCTAGAGAGGGCAGCTGCCTGCAGCCATCACCACAGGTTGCCCTTTGCTGCTCGTAACCATGGAAGTGGTTGCTAAAGTGAATCCGTCTGAGGAGACCAGCAAGCAAGTAGGGAGTCCTGGAGGGGTCTCATGCTCTCTTGCTCAAGGGACCACAGGTAGTGCCAGGACCACCCTTCTGGAGCTTCAGTCAGTGTGGTTCTGGAAGAAAAAGTTGGCCCAAGGTTGTGTCGAACAAAACTCCCAGGTACTTGGTCAGTTCCAGCTGACTTTTCTTAAAGTTGACAATTGATTCCAAGCCCTGGAGGAGCTGCACCACTCTAAATCCACCAGTTCATCTTCCTCCTTCAATGGAGATTTGATGTGCCAGTTGTCCAAATATGGGTGCACTTGAATCGCAGCCCTGCAGGTGTGCTGCCACCACAACCACCTTGGAAAACGAGCAAGGTGGTGTTGCTAAGCCAAAGGGAAGCACTGAGAACTGAAAGTGCTGCTCCAAGTACCTCCTGTGGGCAGGGAAAATGGAAATGTGGAGATAGGCCTCTGTCAAATTGAGGGAGGCAAGAAATACCACTGCTGCTATGACCAATCAAAATGGTCACTAGCCACAATACTTGCAGCCAGTTCATCCAGACCCTTTCCAAATAGCATCTGCCCCTGAAAGGGAAGCCTGCTCAGCGTAGCTTTAGAGCAGGGGTGTCCAACCTTTTGGCTTCCCTGGGTCGCACTGGCCGAAAAAAATGTTTCTGGGACCGCACAAAAGCACAAACACTGCAGCAAGACAGAGGGAGCCGGCAAGACGGTAAACACCCGGGGGCAGCAGAGGAAAGCATTGCATCGCCCTCAACTGGGGCCACACAAAATACTTCACGGGGCCACATGTGGCCCTCAGGCCGACACCTTGCTCATAACTTTGATGATATTATATAGAATGTCTGCTATATAATTCACCCCAGATTTGGGGGATCCTCATCTTTCTCCAAGTCCTGACAGTCATGTGTAGCAAGCTTGTGCCTCAAAGGAAGACGTGGTTGCCACTTTATTTATTTTTTTTTATAATTCTTTATTCATTTTCATATTTTACATGAAGTGTACAAAATATTGAGTTACAACTAATGAATACACAATATCACTTTTATATCTATTACATAATATTCTGAACAAATTTTTTTTATCCCCTCTCCCATCCCCCACCCTTCAAGTACTTTCCAATCACCTTATACATATTGTATACCATATTATAACATGTTATGTAAAATTATTTTCACTACCCCCCCTCCATGTGTGCCATAAAGAAGACAAGATAAAGAAGAAAAGAAGAAGATAAATCCTACTATTCATTCAGTACAATACTTTGTCAATGGCCCCCATATTTTTATAAATTTAGGATATGTCCCTCTTTGTATTGCTATTACTCTTTCCATTTTGAATATATGACAAATTGTATTCCACCAAAATGTATAATTAAGGTTACTATGATTCTTCCAGTTATTGGTTATATGCTGAATGGCAACCCCTGTCATGACTAGTAAAAGCTTGTTATTTTCTGGTGAAATTTGACTTTTTTTTCTCATCATCATTCCAAATAACACTGTATCATATGATATTGCTACATGATTTTCCATCAATTTATTAATTTGTGGCCAAATTGCATTCCAAAAACTTTTAATGTAGGGACAATGATATAGTAAATGATCCAACGTCCCAGGTTCCAGATTACAGTGCCAGCATTTATTGGACTTAGAACTATCTAATTTTTGCAAACGTGTAGGGGTCCAAAAAGCTCTATGTAATAAAAAGAACCAAGTTTGTCTCATAGATGCTGACACTGTACATCTCATTCTCCAAGACCAAATTAGTGGCCATTGAGATGCAGTAATTTGATGCTTAATCTCAATGCTCCAAATGTCTCTTAGACCATTTTTTGGTTTTTTAGTGGTTGCCACTTTAAACCCTAGAGCCAAAACTTCAAATTGCCTCTTGAGAAGTAAGTCCATTTTACGGTCCTAAGAATCCTTTAATATCACACCTCCTCCACTAGGCAGGGATGTGCGTTTGGTGACCTGCATCACCAGTGAAACCACCTTCGGCTGAACAAACAGCTCGAAATCTGGAGCCATTGGGTAAAGCTTGGCCACAACCTTAGCAAGGATCCCTCTGAAAACTCCCAGTGGTCCATGACCAGCTTTGTGATGTCCAGATGTGAGGGAAAGCATGCAGTTGGAGCAACCAAGCTGCTCAAAACAGCACTGAGACGAGGGAGATGGAGGAACTTCCAGCTTCAATTCTCTCAGCGAGATAGAAATAATACCCGAGAGTGCAGAGGCTTTGAAAAGCTGGCATCCCATAGTCTTCCCTCTGGTCTAGGGCCACTGCCACTTCTTGACCACTGCTTTCATACAAAGAACCAGACTCTGCAAGCAAAACTTCTTCCTGGGACAACAGTGGCATGGAATTGGACTTTCCATTCTCCCAGTCTATGTTAGACTGAACCTCCTGGTCCAAGTCTGTGTCCCCATCTGGTTGGGGCGCATGCTGAGGGGAGTTCACCTGCACCTCCACCTCTGGTGCACTGCAAGCAGATGCTGAGGACCCGCGGCTGTTCAAATAGGCATTCCACATGCGTCTCACAAAATCCAGGGTGAAGACTTGTACTGGGGGTCTCGAGGACCACAGCAGGAGCCCTCTGCTGGTCCTCCTGGGCTCCGTGGCTCCTCATGTCTTAGCTTGGTCAGTGCATCTATGGAGAGCTCTGGAAAGGGTCTCTTCCCCTGGGAATGCACCTTCTGGTGATCCCAAGCCCTGGAAAAGGAAGCTGAGCCCAAGGCTCCAGCCCCTCTCCTGCACACGGGACATGGATGCTAATCGGCCGGCCTCCTGAACAAGCATGGCGTGATATAGGGGTAGGAAAGCCTGAGGGGTCCATCCCTGTCAATTTTAAGCAAAATTGAGGGGTTTTGAGGCAGATGGAAGCTTTAGAAAAAAGACAATTTAAAATCTAATATGGCCACCACCAGCAAAATCGTACCACACAAGGCCCTTGGAGACTTCCCTGAAGGACAAAAAACATAGGAAAAGGGGTTTTAGAGGGGGACTTAGGCTCTGGGTGTAGAAACCTTCAAATTCAACTTTTGGAAAAAAAAAAAACCCCCATAGTCTATAATAGCTTTACTCACTGTGCAATGTGGCCTGCCTGTTTCAGCATAAGAATTCAGCTGGAACAAATGGAGAAGAACTCTGCCTCACAGATTCACTGGACGAACCTGGTCTTCAGGATGCCAGTAAGACTGGGGTTAGACTGAAACTCAACCCCTGGAAAACCTTGTTCTGAAGGAGGTGAGGGCCACGCAGATGATCCACTATTAATCCTGGCTGAGCTGAGGAGCCAAACAGCCTTTGTTCAAACTCCTGAATAAATCAGGGATGCAAGCAGCTATGTAGGGGACACCTCCTGATCTTCAAAAATACAAAAACAGGCTGGTTAGCCAGGTGACCCCCCAAGGGTTGATCCTGGTAGCAGCAGACTTCCATAGTGCAAGTCTGCATCTTCTCCCAGGCAGAGATCCTAAAGAGTAGGAACCTATGGGCATTGAGCCTCCAATCAAACACTTAGAAAAATACCCAAAAATAATAAAACCACATAATAGAGCAGAAATTCTTCTGTGTAACTTTCTTGCAGAAAACAAACTGAGGGGGCAAGAGCAGCTCCCTAGGAAGGAGATGGAGTTGAAAAGATGATTGACAGTTTTCTGCAAGCAATTTGTGGGTTCATATGCAAAACCCTATGGTTCAGGACCACTAATCATATTGCACTAGAAATATTAATAAAATTTATTTCTCGCTTATCCACAATTCTAACCAGGTTACAAAAATATACTCATTATAAAAGAACGCAAAATCAATAACTTCCACAGTACCCACTAATGACACAACTGTAGTCTGTCACTTACGTCACCAGTATCTTTTCCACCTGGGAGCTGGGGCAGATGGTGAGCAGGAGGGACCAAGCCTGCAGGGCGCTGCAATATAAGACCTGCAATATAGGATTGTGCTGAGCTGGTACTGGGGATCGTTCATCCACATAGGAGGCACTGAAAATGCTCTCCAGGCAGGTGAGACATAAAAGTAGATCCTAGGGGACAGAAAACTGAATGAGATGGAAAAAGACAGGTAAAAAGCATTTATTTAGAGTAGAGGACAATGAAGTGTTTCCTCCCACTGCTTCCCTTTCCATCCCTACCAACTGAAAGCAATGAGTAATTAAACCCTTCGCTTTTGGGGTGGTCATTGGGTAAACTGGGTGGGGCACATGTGGCCTCCACATCCCCCTCCTCCATGGGCCAATTCAATGCATTAAAAATATCTGAGCTGGTGGGGATCCCTAAGCCCTATGTTGTAATGGTCCTCCAGCGACAAGAACTGCTCCAGCCCCGCTCTCCCTGTACATGCTCAGTTTTCACACATGCGTGAAACTGAGTCTGTGCAGCAGGGGAAGGCCAGCGCTTGGACAGTGCCACGGGCTGGAGCAAGTGGGAGAGGGAGCAGTTCTTGCCAGTGTAGGTTGGCCCACATCCTGCCCAAATACAGCCCTAACTACTCCTCCACGTGGACCTGTCTTTTAGGTTGTCCACGTGCCGACTTGGGTGGGTTTTTAGACGTGTTTAAGGTTTGATTACGAGCCCCATATGTTTTTAAGCCTTTACAAAAGTTTTGGTAGGAGGGGGTGTTCCTTAATTGTGCTGGTAAAGGATTCTACCATTTTGCTGTCAGGTATGGGTATGGGAAGGTTGTAGAGTGAATAGTTTTGTGTTCGATTCCTCTAGGATTTGAGAATCTTAGTCTCATATGATTGCTGATAAAGTTGAATTTGTCTTTGGGTGGTATTTCAACTAAATTCAACATGCAGTCTGGTGTATTGCCATGGAAAATTAAAAAGATCATAGTACATAGTTTAAAAATAAACCTTGTTTTGAAGGGGAGCCAGTGTAGTTTGAGATATAGGGGTGTCACCGTCATATCTGACTGCCGAGAAAATAAGTCTGGCTGCTACATTTTGAAAGGTTTATAGGGTTTTTTTTGTACATTTTCTTTACATCTTACATAAAGGACATTGCAATAATCTAGTGGGGATAGTACCAGTGACTGAACCAAGATCTGGAAGTTTTCTTTGGTGAAGCAATGCAGTTTTATCTCACTTTTCTAAGTGTTTGTGCTTCCCAAGATAGATTCTCAGTTCTGATTCCAGTTTCAGTGGGGTGCTGGTGATTCTGGGTGGGCTTATCAGTAAAAAAAAAAAAATTGTTTTTTACTTTAATTAATTTTGGACTGCTCTGGTATGGATGAAAAGCAATAAGAATATTCTTTCTAGTTTTCCAGTATATCTTACCTTGTCGTCTTAAGCATCACACACTGCTTAGGATTCCATCCTTGCTTTGTTTTTCTTTTTTTTTTGCTAAACAAATGCTGTGAAACATCCCTAATGTTGCTATTTCACGTAACGGATATGCAGAGCTAACCTGTGTAACCCAGCCCCCTGATTAGAACTGAACTAGGGCATCAGACACAAAAGCAGATAAAGCATTGGAGAATGGAAATGATGCAGCTCAGGTGCGAATTACCTCAACATCACCTGCTGCAATGTAGCAGCACATCCCCAGGGCTGTGGCGCACTGTAGAAAGGGAAAGAAAATGAATACTGAAAGGTAACCAGGATGAAAACCAATTACAAGACAGCCATCAAAAAAACAACTGGGCAGAGAGTTTAAGTTTCAAGTTTATTTAAAAATTTTATAAACCGCCCAATTGGTCTTCTAGGCGGTGAACATTATGTTAAAAACATATATGGGGTAACTATACAACCTTTAAAACAATAATCATTATTTAAAACATTTAAAAACAATATGAAAACAAACAGGAACAAAAAAGGAAGAAGGATAGAACTACAATTTATCAAGTAAGAAAGAGAACATATAGGGAAAAAACAAAAAGGAGGGTATCTAAAATATTTAAATGATACTACCTTGTCAGCAATCTAACAAATATTCCTATTAGTAAATCAATAAATTAAACCATATGGCTAAACCTCAAGATTCAAATTGGCGGATTTAAGATCATCTGGAAGCATTGGATGATTGCAGGTATAAGGACTTTAAATGATGTTATTTTAAATGGTAAACTGCTTGATTTTTCACAGTTGCAGCATAAATATGGTCTTAATAAATCACAAAGTTTTAGGTGGTTGCAACTGAAGCAGGCCATTCAGGTAGGGTTCCCTGAATGGAAAAATCTGAATACGCAATATAGTCTGGAATTTCTATGCTTTCAGGCGCACTTTCTGGGTCACCAGGCCGCACAGTGGTATAAAATTATAAATGAATCTGTTAAAAAGAAACCAAAAATGGTCTTAGAGATATTTGGAGCATTGAGATTAAGCATCAAATTTCAGCATCTCAATGGCCACAAATTTGGTCTTGGAGGATGAGATGTACAGTGTCTGCATCTATGAGACAAACTTGGTTTTTTCTTCTGCATAGAGCGTTTTGGACCTCAGTTAGACTACAAAAGTTAAATAGTTCAATGTCTAATAGATGTTGGCACTATAATCTTGAAGTAGGGACTTTGGATCATCTTTTGTTTTATTGTCCCTTTATCTTAGCCCTTTGGAACTCAATTTGGGATCAAGTAAATTGTTTATTGGAAAAACACGTGGCATTATCTTATGATACAATACTATTCGGTATGTCAATGAGGAAAAAGAGTCAAATATCATCAAATAACAATAAGCTTTTATTGATAATGACAGGAATCGCCATTCAGCCTATTACAAATAATTGGAAAAATTACAGTAGACTCAATTATAATTTTTGGTGGAACTCATTATGTCACATATATAAAATGGAAAGAATAATAGCTGTACAACAAGGGAACTATAAGAAATTTAATAAAATTTGGGAGCCATTAACTTCTTATTGTAATGAGTAAACACCATTTTCTATTGAACTTTACACCGTTTAATGTTTGGGGGGAGGAATAATTTTTTATTATTCATATTGGGAAAATAATAGAGGAATGATGGGTGGGGAAGGTGGTAATTTTATGTATTGTAAGACAATTTAGGTATATAAACTTAAGGTTTCGATTAGATTAGATTAGAAAGATTATCAAGTGATGTGTTTAATTGTAATGTTTTATTGATTGTACACTTCATGTAAAATTGAAAATGAATAAAGATTAAAAAAAAAAAAAAAGATGTAAACGCTACTAACTATGGAAGTGCTTTCTTCAGGCAATGAATTTAAATGGAGAGACGGGCTTCCAGAAGGGGACATTGTGCTCTATTTATATTTATATACACACACACAGTAGAGCAGAGCGCTGAGGCAGGAGCAATCCTACTCACTCCTGCCCATGCTCTTTCAGCGACAAAAATAGCTACTGACACTTCCAGCAGCAGTCTCGCGAGGCTACTCCCACACAGTCCTCCGAAAATCGTTCGGGGACTGCCACACTTCCATTCCTATTTGTGTTTCCTTTCACCCAAGGACTACCCATAAGTTAGTGAGTTTCAGAAATCCAACAGCACAATCTGGTTAAATGCCACTGAATATTCGCGGTAACCCTGGACAACTGACTTAATTGGCCTGGACTTAATTGGCCTGGTTGTTTAAATCACTTTGAATGTCAGACAGTCTGTCTTTTACAAGTTGCCTGGAATTCACCTAAGTAGGTTTTTCTATTTGTGTTCAGGTTCTGGAGCAAAAAGGGATTTACAGCTATTAATTTATGAGGCAGTATGGAAGAGAGCCACTATATCACAAATCTGAAAAAGAAAACGAACACAGCTTGCTACCAACATGACAAAGAAACACACTGTATGACACGGATGCACAATGGCCATGGTCCCAAGCTTTCAGGATCCTCATTTTCACTAAGTTAACTAACATTTATATATCACCGCTCCAACATTCTGCATTTACTATGATACAAGTGCTGTAAAGTACCACTGTGTTACTGATCAGAAACCAGCCCGCTGTATTTACAAGCACAAGCAGTGGTGCCTATCTGGCCTTTTAAAAGAATGCTTAAAACTCAATTTTTTGCAACTGATTTTAATACCTAATTAGTTAAGATCTGGAATTGTTGGCAGATTGTGTGAGCTTTACAAAGGGCAGTTACTGTGTTTTTTTTCTGTTAACTTTTGTTTTATTATGATGTATGTTTTTCTGTAAACCGCCTAGCACAGACATGGGCAACTCCGGTCGAGGGCCGGAATCCAATCGGGTTTTCAGGATCTCCCCAATGAATATGCATTGAAACCAGTGCAAGCAAATAGATCTCATGCATATTCATTGGGGGAAATCCTGAAAACCCGATTGGATTCCGGCCCTCAAGGACCGGAGTTGCACACCCCTGGCCTAGCAGATAGTGTAGCTGGTTTTAAGAAAAGTTTGGACAATTTCCTGGAGGAAAGTCCATAATCTGTTATTGAGAAAGACATGGAGGAAGCCACTGCTTGCCCTGGATCGGTAGCATGGAATATTGCTACTCAAGTTCAAGTTCAAGTTCAATTTTATTTGATGAATCGCCTATAACAATTTCTAAGCGATGTACAATTTAAAACATCATATGAGATAACAGACTCTATTAAAAACAAAATTTTTAACAAATTAAAAAAAAAACAATAATTTATAACATACAATGTTAGAACTTAAGGGGTAACATGACTAACTAGATACAGTAGGAAAGAGGGGCACAGTTACAATATTCTCAGTCTAAGATAGAAGAAACATAAAGGGTAAAAACACATAGGAGGGGGCAAGGGATATATTTAGAAGATTAAAAGTTTTGAACATGAAAAATTTTAAATAAAGTGTTAAATCATTAAGTAGTAAAAGCATCTTTAAATAAAAAGGATTTTAAAACTTTTTTAAAAGAGCTGAGGTCTTTTTCTTTTCTTATATAAAGGGGCAGGGCGTTCCAAGTTTGAGGTGCTAAAACGGAAAACATTTTGTTTCTTCTTGTGCCCACTATTTTTAAAGAAGGGACTGATAGTAGGTCTTGAGATGAGGACCGAAGAGATCGAAGAGAATGATAAGGAATAATCATTCTGGATATGAATTGTGGTTCATTAGATGCCATAGTCTTAAAGATTAGTAATGCTATTTTAAATCTTTACTCCTTGGGTTTTGGCCAGGTACTAGTGACCTGAATTGGCCACCATGAGAACGGGCTACTGGGTTTGATGGACCACTGGTCTGACCCAGTAAGACTATTCTTATGTTCTAATGGTGTATAAATTTTCTAAATAAATAAAGATACACACTTGTATTAATTTGCTAGGTTTTTATTTTGTTCCTGTGTGGATGCTTGATCTTTTCTATTCCATTTTATTGGAGTTCCTTTCTTTTAATTGTCTTTTATTGTACACCGTGTTGATGCACTCCTTGGAAAATGTGGTATATCACATGTAAATAAGCCATAAAACCAATGGTTTCCTGGGATCAAACCCTGGAAAGTCACTATAGGGACATTTTTCAGAAGCTTATGTAGCTGCAAAGTACTGTATATAGCTTTATACCTAATTTTCAAAGTGAAACTAGCTGAATAATCTATTTGAAATGTAGCGTAAAATATGCCCAATAAAAGTAACCAGTAATTGACAAGGATACACTCGTATGCATTCATCTAAAAATCTCAATTATGTGCACTGTTTTACTCACCCACCTAACCCCAGGAACGCCTCTTTCTAACTCACCTTGAAGTATGTGAGCTGCACAAGTCTGCAAATAATTTTAGATTAATATGGATGAATGGCTTAGGCTGAAGTACAAAACTTAATGCCAGCATTAGCGTAGGGGTTACCTGACTAATGAGGTCAGTTAGTATTCCTTCCCAATGCACAAGTGTTGTAATACACAAAAGGAAATGATAACCGTAATGCCAGTTCAGGGGCAGTGCAGGTGGTTTTCAAGAGAAGAGTTCTCATCAGTGTTTCACATTGCACTGCGGATTTGTGTCTTCTTTTGCAAGCACAAGGAAGCCTATGCAAGTCTGAGGCCCATGTGCGCAAGTCCAAGTAAAACCAAAAGTGAACGCAAACATTGGCACCTCTTTTTCTGTGCTTAAATACAAGCCCCTCAAAAAATTCAAGTACAAATAATTATCCCAGGATGAGCAGGCAGCATATTCTCACATGTGGGTGACGTCATCCATGGAGCCCGGATGCAGACAGCTTCGCAAGCAGACTTGCTTGTAGAACTTTAGAAATTTTGCGACTGCCACACCGCTCATAAGCGAGTGCCTTCCTGCCCAGTGCAGGGCACGTCTCTCCTCAGTTCTCAGTTAGCCGCGGAGCCGAGAAGTCCTATTTCGACGCTCTGTGCTAGACTCAGTCTACTTCGTGCCTTCTCTCACCGCGGCTTGTGTTCTTTTTAAGACAGGGTCGCTGTGTTATTTGCGCGTTTTTATTTTACTTTAAAAATAAAAACAACTTTGAATTTTCTTTATTTTATTCGTGTCATGGCGGGGGCCTGCGGGCTTCGATTTCGCCGCGACTATTTTTCAGTCTATATCCCGGCCGGTCACAGGTCAGGTGGAGAAATCTTCAGCAGTATGGATCCACTAACCCTGGTCTTGACCTCGACCTCAGCACCAGTCAAGTCTTCTACGGGGCTCCCACCTACTACCTCGACCTTCATCAAACCTTTCTTGTTTGGGAAGTCCTTGTCCTCGAGCACATCTGCCAAGTCTTCTCCTGAGGAGCCGCTTTCCTCACTGTCTTCCTCAGGTAAGGTAGCGCAGCAGTCTCTTCCAGCAGTGGTTCTGAAGCTGCCCAAGAAGCAAGTCTCTAAATCGAGGCATCATTCTTCCTCCTCAGGAGTTTGGCAATATGCTTGCCAAACATACTCCTGCCTCGACTCTGCTTCCTGCAGCCCAGCCTGAGCACTCAGCAGTATCACAAGGAGTTGAGTCCTTGGCAGTGCCTCGAGCTGAACCTATACACTCTATGCAAGGAGTCGAGTCTTTGCTAATGTCTCGTCTGGAGCCTAAGCACTCTGTACAAGGAGCCAAGTCCTTACCAGTGCCTTGAGATACCTCGACACAAGGAGCTCGACCTCAATCTCCAGCCTCCAGCCCCTCCTTCCTCACATTAGTTTTAGCTAAGTTATTTTTTTGCACATATTTAACAAGTTTGAGAAATTCAGTATAATATTCTTTGAAAAATTTCTAATAATCGGCTTAAATGTATGAAGGATTAAGCAATGATTGGGTGGTGAGGTGGTTGGAGGGTTTTCCCTCCTTGATGCCCCTCAATGTCTCTGAGCTATCCTATCATATGGTATTGATAGATTTTTACTATTCTTTGTGGGTAGTGTTTTTTGCTTTACATATCATTTCTTTGGAGCATGGCATTATTTTTTTGCATTCCTTTTTGTGTCGGTGCCTTTGCGTTATGCACCCGGCTTTCAGCATCAGCCCCAGAACTAGGTAGAAGCTGGGTGGGGAAGGAGGAGGAGCAAGTTCTTCCGGAATTAATCCAGATACCTCTCCTCCCTTGTAACAAAAAAAAAACAAAAATTGTTGTAACTTCACTGGAAATGTCCAGTTAGCTCTTTTGTAATCCGCCTTGAACAGCAAGGTATAGGCGGAATAGAAGTCCCTAATGTAATGTAATAATTACATTTTGGCTGAAGTGCGGCTCGGGACAGTGATGTCAAGTGGCTATCGACGAAGAGGAGTGACCAATGCTCTGTTGAATGAGGGTCCTGGCGACAGTACAAGTACTTACACTCTGTCGAGCAAGGGGACTGGCGGTGGTATCACTGAGGATATTGATGAGAATCTGCTTCAGGCTGCGGAATACCTCTTCTCCCTCAGGCCCTGAGCCCATCTGAAGGCACAGTAGGGTCAGAACTGTAGCAGCAAGAGATTGTTCTTCCCCCTTCCCTGCAGCCACCAGAAAAAGAGAATGGACCGCTGTAAAACACAGAACTTAAGCAAAGACTTACCTCAACTGTTTACCACCTTGCAAATTGCCCCATCTGCAAAAAAATACCATCTCATAACCCACCCATTAATATATATTCTAACATTAGTACTTAAAAAGTACCACCACAAACACACAACCCCATACCAACATTCTTAGGCAATATAGACATACATCACAAACACACATATACAGTATATATATATGTAGTGAGGTTGAAAAGAATCATGTCTTGCCCACTTGTGGTGGTGGACATACCTTTCTTTAGGCAGCGCTCTAGAGCATCAGTGAGAGTCAGCCTCCGCTCCAGAAGAAAGTCATACAGTATCCTAGAGGAGAATGCCAGTCGCAGGCTCTCCAGAGCCATTTGACGTGTTTTTGCGCTGAAAGACAGATGTGGTAATATAGCACCGTTGTTCTGGGAAACTGGAAGGCAGGGTTCTCTACAGAATGTACAAACTGCCCTACTGCAGGGGGCACAGAGGGAACAGACAGACACGTGAGCACTGCTTATTCAATAAACGCTAAGCATGTACTCATGTAGCTCAGCAAGCGGATAAGGAAACACAGCATCTGGTCAAACCTGCTGAATTTGCTTCACACATTCTGACACCTGAAGTCTCCGACCTCATCAGCAAGCTATTCTTGTTCCAGAAAGTAATCCAGGCCCAGCTAGTTGGAAATCCCAGAATTCAGCCTTCTCTAAGATGTACCCACATGAGGTTGTTGGGATTTTGAGACTAGATTTCCTCTCTCATCTTACCTCCTGTCCATGACGCTGTCGATGCTTTCTTTCAGTTTATCTTCTCTTTCATCCTGCAGAGTCTGTTCATCCACACTCTCACTCACTATAAGTGAAAAAGAAAATGACTGCACACGTTGGCAGGGTTATGGCACTCTGCCCGCTTGCTGCCCAACAGACCTACTTTTTGCTCTACTGTATAGAGGGAGGGATGACTCTGAAACCTAAACAGTTCTTTCACCGAGTGATTGATAACCTTGCCTTAAATCAGTGGTCTTAAACTCGCGGCCCGCCAGGTACTATTTTGAGGCCCTCGGTATGTTACCATTGTTCTGGAACATTGTCCGCCTCACTGCTGTAACCTCACACAAGCGCTTTCCTGCATCTTTCTGCATGTTGCACTGTGTATAGCTGAAATTATCAGAAGCAATTAAGGAAAGATTTATAAACTATAAACATGCAAAGTTGTCATTTCTTTAATAAGACATTAACTATTTTTTCTGCGGCCCTCCAAATACCTATAACTCCAAAATATGGCCCTGTAAAGGGTTTGAGTTTGAGACCGCTGCTTTAAAGCGTTTCTCAGCACTGGGAAAAACGCATATAAATGTACATACATTTTCCTTGTGTTGAGATATACTTTAGGGTAAGACTGTCTGAAACTCAAAGAAATACAGTGGAACCTTGGTTTACGAGCATAATTCGTTTCAGAAGCATGCTCATAAACCTAACTACTCGTATATCAAAGCGAGTTTCCCCATAGGAAGTAAGGGAAACTTGTTTGACACGTTCCCACCCCCCCACCCCCCCAAGAACCAGCATCGCTCTGCCCCCCCCACTGGTGTTTATTTTAACCAACATCATTTTTTTATGTCACAATGGGACTTCTGGTTTTACCATTACCTAGAAGCTGTATCCATATTACTTCATCTGGTCTCTCCTGACGTAGGCCCAGATGCACAAAGCTCTGACACCACAGTAAAAAAAAATACCGTGGTGGGAGCGATTTTTCTTTTACTAGTGATG
This sequence comes from Geotrypetes seraphini, assembly GCF_902459505.1. Lineage (NCBI taxonomy): Eukaryota > Metazoa > Chordata > Amphibia > Gymnophiona > Dermophiidae > Geotrypetes > Geotrypetes seraphini. The sequence continues at coordinate 46,167,329 of NC_047100.1, forward strand.
CTCGGCAAAAGAGTATGCAAATTATATGTATGCTATTCATGCGGAGAATTGCCGGTAAAAGGGGGAGGAACTGTGCCTGGCACTTGCTCAGAAAAGCAATCGCTAGCACCGCTCCTCCTCCTGCCTACCTGTCAAAACAAACAAACAAAAAACAGCAGCCCCTGTTCAGCTGATCGGAGATTCACCTTCCCCGATCAGCTGAACTGGCTTTTTTCTAAATAGGTGCAGCAGCTGTTGTGTTTTATACATGCACAACAGCTACGCACCATTAAAAAAAAAAAAAGTCCATGCCCTCCTGCTTAGCCCCTCCCCCCTGATGCTGGACCCCCCCCCCCACACTCCCCTTTTCTTTCCCCAAGATCAACAATACAGACGCCCACTCCCTCCTGCCACTGGTCAGGAACCACCATGCTGCTGCCCCTCCTCCACCCCAACTTTTTTTCAGAAGTTTGGTAGGAGGGATGCCCACTCTCTCTTGTCTAAAGGCTAAGCAGGGTCTTAGGAAGGCACCAGGAGGGGGCAGGGTTGCCACTTTGAATAGGTGGACTGAGGCAGGAGGAAGTGGGCATCCCTTTTACTAATCTTCCAAAAAAGGTAGGGGGTTGTCGAGGGGGGTGGGCATCAGCATGGGGCAGGAGGGAGTGGGCATCCTTTTGTCTATCTTGAAAAAAAAGTATAAGGGTGTGGGGGGGAAGCCAGCATGGAGGGGGGGCTTAGCCTACTTTTATTATTTTAATTAACTTCACATTTTATTTCATTTAGGGGAGCAGCTGCTGTGCATGTGTTGTATGCTCAGCTCCAGAGCTACAGGAAAACTTTGGCACCAATTCTCAGTGATGGGGGGACGTTCCCTGTGGTGCATTACAATGTGGGCTCATTAGAATACTAACGAGCTCTTTATAATGCATTTGCATAGGGCTCTCATTAGCTGCTAGAATCAGTAGCAGCCACTGGGGACCCTTTTATGCATCAGCAGGGGAGCTTTCCATGCAGGTAAGAGTGCTTTAACAACTCTTGCTGCCAAGGAAAGCTTTTATGCATCAGGGTACTAGTCCTTTGTTCCACTCCAAAAGAAGTTCAGTTAGCTGAGACAAGAAATGTCCCTTAGGAATAAGAAGCCGAGACTCATTCGGATCGACATCTCTCTCCAAAATGATAAAGCTTGGTTTTCAGCGTTGCTTTTCGTCTGTCTGCTTCCTCATGAATTAAATGGGGCAATTCTTACGAACGTCTATTGGAATTTATTTCTACATTTTATGATGTGTTCTTACAAAATTATGCAAAGACAAAAATATGCTCTAACATAATCAAAACAGGAACATAGCATGAAAGCATCAAAATTGGAAGGGGTATCAAATGATCCATGCTTACACTTAAAATCTTTTTTTGAGAAGGATTAATATACAAAAAGTTGCAGTAGCCTACAACTCATCACAATGGGCCAAACAAAGGTAAAATACTGATCTTATAATTATATACCTCCATATAAGCTGACCCATTGTGGTATCTAAAGTAAGACTGGATTATTCATGTTATGAGTCATTTTAACATTTTTGTCATCTTAGTTCTATCTTCTGAAATTGTTTGCTCTTATATTAGCTGTCTCTCTGATTTATTATTGCATTGAAATTTTTTGTGCATTTTTTTTAACCTGAATCTGTAAAGATGGGCAGATAATTTGAGTAAATAAATATTGGAGCGCGATGGTGCCAGCTGGCAAATGTGTGGGGCACAGATGCACCATTGCACAGTGGCAAAGATTTACCTTAGAAAACCAAGGGACTCTGTGTCTGAACTAGGGCATCTACTTTCACTCAGCTACTTACTACTTTTGCCTTATTACTGGACAATCGGACACCTGAACAGACGAATGAATGTTTCCTGTAGGTATCAGGTTTACCTCCACATTCTGGGTGGGGGGAGGGGGGGTTGTGGATGGATGTTACTCACCTGTCCCCTCCTCCACAACACTGGTGGTCTCACTGGCACTGCTGTAGTGACTCAGCACCTCGCTTGCTACCTCATCATCGCTAGCCTGGGAGTCATCCTTGGCACCATTACGGGCTCCTGCAAACAAGATTTCCAGCAGTGGGTCGCGGAGTACTCATTAAGCAGAAATAGAGAAAATGTTCTTGCAGTGCCCAGTATTACTACAGTTTATTTCCAGCAAAGATAAAGTTCACACAAACCCAGCTTCCAATAAAATTTTAGCTCATGCCTCCAAGCAGCTCCAGGGTTGTCTCCAGCTATCAGCCTACTACTTTCTTTGTAATAGGTGCACTGCCAGCAATTTTTAAAATATATATATTTTCATCTGTCTCATGGGTTGGTTGTGTGGATTTTGTGCACTGCAAGATCAACACAGCCAACCTAAATAACCAGCTCCTGCCTAAGGCATTAGAATGGCAAAAAACTCAAATGTTGAGCTGGAGGCCTGCTCTTGCTCTGTGGTTTCTTGAACCCTTAAGTCAAGAGTTCCTTCTGTGACCATTGACCAACAGCCCTGCAGCTTCAGTAGTAGAACTAGAGAGCAGTATGATAAAAGCTCCTTCTGGCTGTCCATGAAAACATTCCGATATTCTCAATCCATGCAGAATCCTAATCGTGTAATTTTCACCAGCCCTGTAATATGCTCCACATGCTCTGCAGAAGACTCTTTAGAGTTTGTCACCATTATAAAGGCATCCAGAGCTGGTGAACACACCTTGCTCCTGCTTCCTGCCCTCTTAACAGAGCCACAATGGGGGCAATTCAGCATCTAGCAGCGCCTACATTAGGAACTTTAATTGCAGCTGCCTAGCGATGCCTAAGATTGATATCCGTGCCTAATTTTTATTTTTTTAATTGGCATGGTAATTGACCACGCCAATTTTCAGCCAATGAAAAAAAAATTAAGAGCTTCGAGCCAAACTCTTAGGACACCTAGTAGAGGCGCCTTCCCATGCCTAACGACACCTATGTTAAAAAGTAGGCATGGTTCTAGGCGGAGAATAGGCGTGATTGACTTAGGCGCCACCAAATTAGGTGGCCTAATGGAGTGGCGCCTATGTCTAGATGCCTAGTGACACGTAAATCTGCTTAGGCGCCAGGCATGATTCTATAAACAGCACCAATTTTTTGATTGACAACTGCGCGAGTGGCGCCTACAATGTTTCAAGGATCTGGTCCTAATTCTATCAGAGCCTTTAGGCGTACCTAAGCCATTACAGAATGCTAGCACAAATCTGCACTGCTGTGCTGAAATTTAGGTGCTCCCAATAGCTGGCATAAGTTGGCATGCTAAAAAGTGCCATGCAAGGTGCTCAAATGAATATTACACAAGTTGTATATGTCCCACCCATGCTCTGCTCCTTGCAGTTAGCTGCTAAGTGACTTTGGCATGCACATTGTAGAATGCATGTAACTAAAAGTTATTGGCATATCTTGATGCACTAAATGCTAGGTGGGTTTTTAAAAAAAAAAATAACACACACACACTTACCCTGGGATTCGATAAATGGGGTCAAAGTTGTGCACCCAATTTGCATACATAGTTAATTAGTGCCAATAATTTGATGCTAACAATTACTGGCATTAATTAGCAACAATTAGGACTTGCGCATCCACTTTGACTAGGTGCTCCTCTGTTTGGCTTTGTGCATTGTTGGTCATTTCATGTTTTATCCTCCCTATGCATTCAATTTTCTCTGCCTCTCATTGCTGTGCAGTAGTGCTGCCCGATTCGCGATTCGAATCGATTCACATTGGGTGAATTGATTCGAATTGATTTGTATTTAAAAAAAAAAAAAAAAATCAGCATCGCCAATTCAGGGCCCAACCCTCCTCCCTGCGCCGCTAACCTAAAGCTGCTCTTGGACAGTTTCTGTCTCTGAGGCAGGAGACTGTGTTTCAGCGCTATAAGTAGCAAAGAAATCCGCACCAACCATCCGTCCCACTCACTGGAAGCAGACGCCTGCCAATGGGAAGTCGGGAAAGGCTCAAATCCGCTCACAGACGAACTTCAGCTTCTGCGCCAAACTCCTTCCGCTCGTGTCTACACGCGAGGAAACGCCTGCACTGCCACGAAGGAAGCTAGAGCCTGGGGCTGCAAGCACGTAGATCAAAGAGAAGGGGCGGTGTGCAGACAAATGAAGGCTCGAGCATGGCCGCGACATCAAAGCTAATAGGTTAAAGAGCAGAGAGGAGGGATGTCTAAAACTGAGCAGCTAAATCACTCAAGTGCATCAAGCAGAGGCTTTCTGACCTCTTTACGTCCTAAAGCAGTGTGTGATTTGGTCCTTTGACATCAGTGCATCCAATTCTATAATGCATCAGAAAGACAGGACTGGTTTACAATCTCCCCCCCTGCAGCTGTTAACTTGGAAGCTCTAATACTTTCTTATTACATACCATAAGAACATAGGAGTTGCCATACTGGGACAGACCACAGGTCTAGGGCTAATATGCGGTCCATCCAGGCATCTCTTTCCCTTCTGTCCCTTCCCAGGCTTGTTTGGAGAGGCCCCAGCCATTCTTACAAGCTGCCGATGCTACCCCGAAGCTTTACCTCTACTGTGATCTACCCAGGCAGAAATAGGAAATTGAGTCAGGGAGAGGGTGGAACACAGCAGAGGGAAAGCTTCAGGGCAGCGCTGGCAGCTTGTGAGAATGACTACCACGCTGGGGACCCTCTGAACAAGAAGAGTGAAAAGAGACCGGGAAGGTGAGGGGAACAGAGGGAGAGGGACAGAAAGGGAAGAGATGCCCGGACCGGATCATGGGGCACTCTGGAGATGTTTTAAGTTAACCCCGGGGGGGGGGGGGGGTGGGAGGGGGATAGAGATACTGGATAGGAGGGTAGTTGGGAAGAAAAAGGAAGAGCTGGTTGACCCTGGGGTGGTGGGGAAGGAGGAAGAGATGCTGGATGAAATGGTAGTTGAGAAAAAGAGATTGTGGATCTGGGGATGTTGGGGGTCCATCTCTGCAGCTGCATGGATGGAGATGAAAAAAGGGAAGATGCCAGACCTTTGGAGGAGGGAAGGGAAATGGAAGAGGAGGACAGAGATGGAAGATGGATGGTTAGCACGGAGAAAGAAGAAAGGAGACTTTAACAAGCGAGTTATCAGAAGACAACTAGAGCCTGGGACCAACATGATTTGAATAATGACCAGACAGCAAAAGGTAGAAAAAATCATTTTATTTTCTGTTTTGTGATTACAACATGTCAGATTTGAAATGTGTATCCTGCCAGAGCTGGTGTGAGACCGTGAACGTGAGCTAGGATTTAACAGAGAGGAAAAGTATTTTTTGTTTACACCACAGCACCAGTGTGGGTAGGAGAGGGCAAAGGGGGTAAAAAGTCTATAAAAGGGGTGAAGAGGCATAAAAATAAATCCACCAGGATGTTTGGAAAAAAAAAAAAAAAAAACAACAACAACAACAAAAAAAAACCACCCAATTGGGCAGGAAAATCGAATCGAAAGTTCAAGTCAATAGGCTGAATCAAATCGAATTTTTTTTCCTGAATCGGGCAGCACTACTGTGCAGTCATGTGCCTTTCCCCACAGATATGTAAACCATCCAGTTCCATTTTGGGGACTTGCAGAGTCCTGATGTATAGTGGATGACTCTCCCTTTAACTCTGGAAATGAAAAATGTTGCTTTTGAAGCTCTGAATTGGAGGTATTGCCTTTGATAATGCATAAGACAAATAGTTGAGCCAGCAGGCTACCTTTGGCTGTGTAACATTTTATTCTATTGTAGCATGGCTGCCTATTAGGAGATCCTGTTGTAGTAGCAGCCAGAGGACAAGATGCCTTTCCTTGCTACATTTTGAATGTGTTTGTTTTGTGGAAACAATTTATTATTGTTAGTGTACAGTATCATTGAAAACATTTTCTTGGTGGCAAATCAAAGGCACTGGTGATTTATTTGGGATATGTAAATACAATAACGTTTCCTTAAGATTCACTGTGAATGCATAAAAGGCTATGAGCTCTGCCTTACAGCTTATACCTGTATAGGTGAAATGGCTACTTTTTTAATTTTTTTTTACATGTTTTATCATAATCATGTTGAACCTCTGACCTTGTTCTATGTAAGGATTTTCCCCTGGATTCTATAAAGGTTACACCCAAAATAATAAATTGGCTCTAATGATTTAATTATTGGAGCTAACAAACACTTCATTGGTTTTAGAAGAACGAGAAGGCACTCGCTAAAGTTAGAAGGGAAAAGATTCTGTACAAACGTAAGGAAGTTCTTCTTCACTCGGGGAGTGGTAGAAATCTGGAATGCTCTTCCGGAGGCTGTTATAAGGGGAAATACCCTCCAGGGATTCAAGACAAAGTTAGACAAGTTCCTGCGGAACCAGAACGTACGCAGGTAAGGCTAAACTTAAATAGGACACTGGTCTTTGACCTAAGGGCCATGGCGGGAGCGGACTGCTGGGCGCAATGGACCACTGCTCTGACCCAACAGAGGCAAATCTTATGTTCACATCTTGTCAAGCACTATCCTGTAAGGATGCACACACAAACATTTTAGCGTATAACTGAAAAGGAGTGTGCCATGGGGGGAGGGGGGGTCAGGGATGCTCTTAAAGACAGGTATACTATTATAGAATTTGGGGGCTCTGTACCTAATTTATGCATGCGGATTTACACCAGATGTTAGCAGGTGTAAATCCTTGTGACCAAAAGTTGGGTGCGGATCCCAGCAATATAACGGCACCCAACTCGAATCACGTTTTATAGAATAGCACTCAGCACTTTTTTTCAGCACCCAAATTTGGGCTCCATTTAATGAATCTAGTTCTTAGTGTCTAACATAACGTGCTAGGTAACAGAATAAGGTGGAGCCTCTCTCAATGACTACGAGAGAATTCTGTATCCTTTTAAAATATTTACTCAAAAGATCAATCTCCTCAAAACAGAAAAGCCTGATGCTGTGAGACCACGGTAAAGAAATACTGGGATGGGAGCAATTTTTGTTTTCTGAGTGATGGTCTGCATGAATAGCATACAAATTATATTATGTATGCTATTTGTGTGGAGCAGCCCTGGTAAGAAGAGGAGAAAGAGCTATGCCTGGCGATTGCTCAGAAGAGCAATCGCTAGACACAGCTCTTCCCCACATCCCTCATGACAAAATTTAAATGTTTTCTTCTGCTCATTGATGCTGCTCTCCCTGCTGGCTGGGCTGATCACTGCAGGGAAATTCTCAATCAGCTGAGCTGGCAGGACTTCCCGAAGCTGCTGGCTTTGGAGCTTCCCCCGTGCTTGGGGCATCTCCTGCTGGCTCAGCTGATCAGGGCTCAGCCAAACTGGGCTTTAGGCCGCTCTCACTGCATCCCAAGATGCACTGGGCAGAGGAAGGCCTTCTATTTTGAAGATGCGGACCATGGACAGGAGGATCAGTGGGAAAAGAAAGAGAGAGATCTTTTCTTTAATGGGGCATCAGGGCCTTTATCGGCAGGGTCTGCTGTCATAACCTTACTTTCCTGTCTGTGCCGTCCAATGAGTGTTCAGGCATGGACAGGAAAGTAAGGTTATAACAGGCCTGACCCTGCCAGTAAAGTTTGCACGGGAAACAATGCATTTCCCTGCTGTGCATTACACAGTGTTCATTAGAATATTAATGAGCTCCTTATAATGCATTAGATTAGGATGATCTGTAGCAGTCACGGAGAACCCTTATGAGCATCGGCAAGAGTTTCCTTGCAAATAAGACTGGTTAAAACGAATCTTACTTGCAAGGAAACCTTTTGTGCATATGGGCTTGAGATAACAGTTCAGCAACAAATTATTTAAACAAATAAAATAAGATAAACCACAGCTTTAAATCTTCAGAGTTCACAGGAAGCAGAATGCATCAAGCACAAGGAGGTATGAAAGAGAGGAAGAACGAAAGATTAGATTCTTACCTTTGCTAATCTTCTTTCTTGTAAATCCACACTTTATTCTGGGACCAGAGGGTTATTTCCATCTACCCGCCAAGACTTTGTAGGAAACTTCAGAGGCTTAAAACCCTCCCCCCTCTTCACGGTCCCTGTGAACATCAGTTAGTCTTAAAGCAGCCAGGTAACAAATCTGGGAACAAATGACCTGGCCAACAACTCCACACTTGCAGCACAGAAAGCATTTCGGGAGCTTGGTGAGGGCTTGAAACCTTTTGTAAAGACTAGCTTTTTCTGAAATACTGCCTGCATATGGAAAGGTAGAGCAAAGAATGAAAAACACAGAGGACTTTAATAGATGGCTCAAAGCCTGGTGTCATCAAGAAGGCTTTAAGTACATAGGAGGATGGGGAAATACGTAGAAGGACAAGAAGCTATATTGCACTGATGGGCTACATATTACTACAGCAGGAAAAAGAAATCTTGCGGAGAAATTTAGACAATATGTTTCTAGGCATTTAAACTAGAAGGTGGGGGTGGTGTAGGTATGAAGGTCAATTATAGAGACCACCCCTGGCAAAAGAAAAGATGTGATAGTAGTAAAGATTGCAACGTAAACAATATCAGCAACTCATTTCTTAGTATTGCAACGGAAAGTGAAACGAAACAAAAATCCATACGAAAAAGGAGATTATCGCTGAAAACTAGCTGGAAAGCGATGACCACAAATGCTCGCAGTCTAAGCAACAAAATTCATGATCTGCAAGCCCTGATGTTAGAGGCATGAAATTGCTCCTTTTCAATGATTATTCACCAGCGGTGGTAGCGAGCCAACGCGCCCTTGCCCCTTACTGTGCCGAATTGAGGAATCAGGGCATCCGCTTCACTGTGTTGTTCCCTGCGCGGGTCCACTTTCAGAAGGCATCTGGACCTCACTTCTGTGACACTTTGGCTGCGCTAAAATCCTATACGGAAGGTCTGAGGGGAGCGGCGAGCTTGTGAGTCCTGACCCGAAGAGTGCTGTGGGGCTGCTGTCTTTCTACCCTTTGGAGCTGGGGTTTGTTATCTACTACCTTGGGCGGCACTCCGCTCCTGTGTGCAGAGGCGGTGCGGGGAATGCCTGCACCTCCACACTTTTTCATCTCTTCATCCTGCTCCCATTTGGGCCCTTGTCTGACAGCAGTTTGCCAGGCTTGGAGGTTGGGGTTGGGCCTCTTTGACTTTGCTGCCCTGTTGACTGTTGGGATCTGTTCACCCTGGCTTCACTGATGGATGCTGGGGTGGTCTTAGGGCCTTGCTCAAGTCTGTGGAGTTCGGGAGGACTTAGGAGGGCTTGTCTGGAACATCTCTGCACTCTCCCTGTGTGTGACCAGCCGCCCCAATATTCGCAAGACCAAGGATGTAACACTATCGGCAATCCAATCTACCTTTGATTTAAACCTTACAGATTTCTCTACTTTTTCAGCTTCTGAACAGTCTACACTATGGGAAACCTCTACTAAATCTCTACTTAACACGTTGGCACCTCAAATAGAGATACATCCCTCTTCAAACCAAACCCAAAAAAAACAACAACCCTGGTTCAATCAAAATCTAGCTTTAATTCGTAGACAGTTACGCTCTATCGAACACAAATGGCGTAAAACAAAAATTAACAACTTATATCTCATGTACAAAGAAAAAGCTTTATATTACAAGAACACTGTTCAATCAACAAAAAAAGAATACTATTCAAAACTCATCACCTCTACTCGTAACTCTTCCAATCTTTTTAACATAGTCCAATCACTCTCCAAATATTCTAAGAAAAAAAATCCTCCTCCTTCTACTCAACCGAATGCAGATGAATTATCATCTTTCTTCGTCACAAAAATTAAAAATATTAGATCTCAACTTGGACCAATACTCCCCGACCCCTCTCTTCAAAATTCTACAGACTTTCCCCAACTTTCTTTTAGCACTCTTTCAAATTTCAAAATACCCTCCTTATCAAGTCTTCAGCTTACTTTACAAACACTAAACACTTCTAACAATCCTATGGAAACTATCCCCCCTTCTATTTTAAAAATTTTTTTTTCTTTTTTCGGCCCTTTCATCCTAGAAATGATATCCAAATCTTTCTCCAATAGTACTGTACCCACGGCTTGGAAAACAGCCTCTATTTTTCCTAAACTTAAACAATATAATCTGGACCCCACACTACCAAAAAACTACCGCCCTATCGCTAATCTGCCCATGATCTCCAAACTAGCTGAAAAAATTGTTCATCTTCAACTTACAGAATTTATTGAAAAAACCCATTCTCTACATCCTTATCAAACTGGATTTCGCTCATGTCATTCAACAGAACTATCATTATTGGGTCTTATATCAATCATTCAATATTACCATGAACATCAAAAATCCGTTATTCTTATTTCCCTAGATTTAACAGCAGCTTTTGACACCATTGATCACTCTCTTCTCATCAACAGACTTAAAGACTGTGGAATATCAGGTACAGCTTTATTATGGCTTACATCTTTCTTCAATGAACGTCGCAACATAGTCTGTGTAAACAATACTACTTCTGCAGCTACTACACAATCCTACGGTGTCCCTCAAGGTTCGATCCTATCCCCACTACTATTTAACATTTTTCTAGCTCCTCTCCTTACACTAGCCCAATCCATAGGATTTACTATTTTCACATATGCTGACGATATTCAACTTCTCCATCCTATTAACACATCAAACATTTCTGATATAAAAGAAATTAATAACAAATTAGACATTATCTACGATTGGTTATTTACTAATAAACTGTCTCTTAACCTAGATAAATCTCGAAGTATGCTATTATCTATCAAAACTACGGAATCCTTATTAGGTAACATTTCTATCAAATCTACACCAATTCAAATAGATACCAGAATAAAACTTTTAGGCGTCATTATCGACAGAGATCTTACCTTCCATGATCACATTAGCTCAGTTATCAAAACCTGTTTCTATAAATTACGTATCATCCGATCTGTAACTTCTATCTTAGAGACCAGCTCAATCACTATCCTGATTCATTCCTTAGTAATCTCCCATTTAGATTACTGCAATTCGCTCCTCAACGGTCTACCCCAAAAAGAAATCCGACGCCTTCAACTAATACAAAACACGGCAATAAAACTTATCTATAAACTAGGCAAATATGATCATGTAACTCCCCTTTTCAAAAATGAACATTGGCTTCCCATCACTCACCGTATCACCTATAAAATCATCATCCTAACCTTTAAAATTAAACTTTCTCATCTTCCCCTATTTCTAGATAAACTCCTCATTCCACATAGTTCCCCACGTACATTAAGATCAACAGATCAAAACCTATTATTCATCCCATCCATAAAAGAATTTTACAATACACGAAAAGTAAATTTTGCAGTAACTGCCCCAACCCTCTGGAACTCCATACCACTGTACCTCCGCAACGAGCCACGAATTGACAAATTTAAGACAGGACTAAAAACCTTCCTCTTCCGCGATGCATTTGATATCATATAGAGTCTCACTTATTCCCTCTTTTGCAAACATTAAATAGCTCTGATATCATGACCCCCCCTCATGTTTTATCCTAACCCCACTGTCACCTTTTTCTATCTCCATTATGTAACTTTTAACCTTCCCTCCCTTCCACCCTCACTTTCCAGTTTGTCTTGTAATGTTATTTATGTTCACACTATACTATTAAATTAATTATATATATACTTTTGTGTTATTTTTTTTTCTTTTCTATCCTGTAATCTTAATGTAAACCAGCTAGATATTAATTTGATGGTTGGTATATCAAAATCAATAAACTTGAAACTTGAAACTTTTGTTTTTACTGGGGTGGTCGGCTGTTGTTGATTGGTGTCTATCACTTTCCAGCTCCAAGCTGTCTTGCTTCCTGACATTACCCTTTATTTGTTTCGTTAGGCCTAAATGCCTGTTTGTATTAGGCTGGGTACATTATCTGTGGTTATCTGCTGATATTCTGTATTGCTGGTTACTATGTGGCTCATTTTTTTCTTGTTTGAGCGGGATGGGGGTTGGGAGTGGGCATTCTCTTGTTTTTTTTTAAAATACGGTTGAGGGGGATGCCAGGGGTGGTGCGAGAGAGGGTTTGCTTGGGGGGTAGGGGGGACTGGTGCGGGGGACCCTTCAGCGGCTGGGGCTTTCTTTTCCTCCTTTCCTGGGGGCGCGGCTGGGAGGCCTACTGGGAAAAACACCTGATGTATATCTGTCTGCTCTTTCTTCTTTATATCTCTCATGGCTATGGCTGACCTGACTTATGTTACCTTAAATTTGGATGGCCTTCATTCCCCAATTAAACGGAAGAAGGTGCTGTCCTTTCTAAAGCGGGAGAGGGTGTCTGTGGCCTTTTTGCACCTCACTACAGGCAAGCATCAAAAACTGGTGAGGGAATGGGTTGGAGAGGCTGTGCATTACTCCTATAACTCGAAAGAGGGGGAGGGGGGTTGCCATTCTCATCAATAAAGCAGTGGTGGCAGTCAAGCATAAGATTATCACGGACCTTCAGGGTCGCTATGTTCTCTGAGCAGGTACCCTCCAGGATTGACTAGTGGTTTTATGCAATTTATATGTCCCGAACGTATACTCTCACTCTTTCTTTTCAGTGATTCTCACCCATCTTTTGGCTCTGCCCAACTATGAACTCATAGTCACGGGGGATTTTAATATCACTAGTAATCCCTCAGTAGACTGCAAGCCTCCCTGGGTGGTGTAGAGCGACAATGAGCGGATTGGGGTGAATTTTTTTATGGGTGAATTAGGTCGTGGATGGATGGCGTGCTTATCATCTGGGCGAGGTGGACTTTACTTTTTACTCTGGGGTGCACCATACTCATTCTTGGCTGGATTACATCTTGCTGCCGTCCCAGTCTATTAGACGGGTAGTGCGTACACATATTCTTGATGTTCTCTTCAGTGATCATGCTGCTGTCACCCTTATGCTGAAATGGCAGGGACCATCTCATGATCACATCTGGAGACTTAACCCTACATTCTATCTGGACAAAAATTTTCATACATATCTTATTGAGGAATGGACCCAATACTGCCATACTAATGGGGGCCGTGAAGTTTCTGACACCATATTCTGGGAGGCCGCAAAGGCTTACCTACGGGGTAGGATTATCGCTTATTCGGTTAAGACGAGGAAGCAGAGGGATGTGGAGTTGGTATCCCTCACCCTGCAATTGCATCTTAGCAAAGGTGCTCTTATTGGTTTATAAGTTTTGGATATATCAGTGGGGTAACAAGGCGGAAAAGTTATTGGTCAATCCTGTGCAGCCTTTTCGGAAGGCTACTCCTATCACACATATCAAAGGGCATCAAAACATCCTACATACTGAGGAGCAGGAGATCCAAGACTAAATTCTCCGCTTCTATACGGATTTGTATGGTCCATGCCCATACGATCTGACTGTCTGAGACCCCTTCTTTAGAAATCTTGACCTACCTCAAGTGTAGGCAGCCCAATTACAGCTGCTGAACACACCTATTTCAAGTAAAGAAGTCTATGATGCTGTGGGGAGGCTGAAGTTGGCGAAGGCACCTGGCCCCGATGTTATGGGGCCAGAGTTCTACAAAATTCTGAAACCCCAGATAGGGCCGGCTCTGGTGGCCCTGTATGCAGACTACTGGCCACATTCTCTCTGAACAGTGTCATGCCCATGTGGTGGTCCTCCCAAAACAAGGGAGGGACCCATCGTCCCATATCCTTATTAAAAAATCAGGACATGAAGATCCTTACAGCGATCTTGGCGGGCAGGTTAGCTCAGGTGGTTCCTTCCCTGGCTCATATTAATCAAGTGGGGTTCGTTGCTGAGCGGTTTGTCTCTTCTAACATCTTAAGGGCTCTGATGGTGCTTCGGGAGGGTAGGGGCAAAGCGGGCGATGATCTTCTTGCTAGCTTGAATGCCGAGAAGGCATTCGACAAGGTGACCTGGCCTTATCTTTATTGGATAGTGCAACAATTCAGGATTATAGGTCCGTTCCATCAGTGTATTGTTAATCTCTATAAAGCCCCAACAGCTCAATTGCTCATAAACAAACATCGAACTGCTTCGCTTTCACTGCACAGGGGCACGCACCAGGGTTGTCATGTCTCCACTCTTATTTATATTGCCTCTGGAGCCTCTGGCTCAAAAAATTCGGCATTGCCAGGATATTACGGGCATTAGGGTGGGCACGGGGGACTGTAAAATTACAATGTTCATGGATGATATGCTAATGTTCGTTGAGTAATGCCCAGGAGACAATTCCACATCTAACAACTCTCATTGGGGTTTTTGGTGCTTTCTCGGGTTTTTCTATCAACTTTGGCAAATCCGACGCTATGCCTGTCTCCTCCCTGTGTGTATCATGTCGTAATCTGGATTTCCCGTTCCACTGGGCGGGAGGGGAACTCAAGTATCTGGGGATCTTTCTCAGTGTGGACTGGTCTAGTGTTTATAGATGTAATGTATCCAACAAGTTGAAGACTTTGCAAGACTATTGCGCTTTTGGGGGGACCTGCCTTTCTCTGTATGGTAGAATTGCTCTTGTGAAAACGGCACTGTTCTCCAAACTCCTATATCCCTTACGGATGATTCCCCTCTGGATCAAAGCCGCAGATGAATGCTCTTATAGATCTTTTATTGGCTCTTTCATCTGGCACAACAGGAGAGCATGTATTGGTATTGGTTTCTGGAAGATTATGCAAAGTCGGGGTAGGTGGGGACTAGCTTTACTGGATCTTCGATTATATAATGTTGCTGCACTTCTGAGATGGATACATGAGCTCTTCACTGATGAGTCTCGTTTTGCCCCTGCAGTACTGTTCTACTCTTGGATGGCCCCTTATGCAGCATTGGCCTGTCCACAATGGAAGCATCCATGTTTGGGATTTCACTCGGTTTAGCTTACTCCCTTAAGGAGGGCATTAAATTGGTGGTGACACTGGATTGGCAAAGGGAAGGGTAATTGGGCTTTCCAGCTGATTAGCCATAGCCCTAATTTTTCCTCGGGGGTGGGGGCTTCTATGGGTGTTGGGGAACGGTTTGGTACTCGTCTCTGTTTGGGTCATGTCTCCCATGAGGGATCCACACCATTCATTTTTCTTTCCTATGATACCCTACACCTCATAAGGCCTTTTTTGCATACTTACAGTTGAGACACTATTATATGGACAAATTCTGTCATAATCCGGGGGGCAATCACCTCTCCCAGATCTCAATTCTCTGTCTTTCTGGTATGGGATGGCATGAGGGAATTCCCAGTTAAACATTTTGGCTTCTAAATGGTCTCTGGAAATGAGGGAGCTGATAGCCCCTGGGGTGCTTAAAACTTGTTTTTCTAACATAGTCTGGGGAGCACGTAATGCTCAATTAGAAGAGCTGCAATTTAAGCTGCTCCATCGTACTTATTTCACTAGGATGCAGGGGGTCAGAGTTGGCCTCTGAGAATCAGCTGGATGTGTGAAGTGTAAGTGCATGACTGGGAATTTATTGCACATGATCATTGAATGCCTGGTTTTGGGCGTATATTGGAATGGGGTGTTGGGCTTTCTCACCACGATCCTGGGGGTATCTGTTCAGTGGTCCTACATAATGAGGAGATTTTGGCTCAGGGATTGACTGCTGACCATTGGCGCTTTTTATATGCTGCTCTCCTTGTGGCTAAATGGGGTGCGCTACGTATGTGGATAGAAGAAGAACCTCCAGAGTTGGTGGGGTGGAAGCGCTCCCTTAGGAAATTGGCACATTGGGAGCTGCGTAGCATTGGTGGGAATATAGGGGGACCCCGTCGGTTGTACAGGTCACTATGGGAATTAGTCATTGCTGAGATTGACCTTATGTGATGTTCTTTTATTATTTTTTGGTCTCTTTTTCCCCAGTCGCTGAAGGGGGGGTTTCTTTTGTTGTTTGTGGGGGTGGGGATTTTTATACCAAATGTGGGAGCAAACCAACAGTTGGGGAGTCTTTACTCTTTTTTTCTATTTAGTGCAATTTGGGAGCAGGGAATTGTTTTGGTTTTTACTGTTTATAATGCCTGGAAGGGGTTCACGCTTGCCCCACTTGCCTGTTTCTTTTTGTTGTATCTATATCATTGCTTTTTTAGGCAGTGAGTTGTGATGTATTCTTCCCTATGCATTGTTTCTGGTTAATTTGTATATACCTCTGATTTGTTTGTTTGCTTTCTTAATAAAAACATTTCAAAGCAAACAAACAAAAAAAAGATACATGAACCTAATGTCATAAAAGTATATTACAGTGGTCTCAAACTTGCGGCCCGCCAGGTACTATTTTGAGGCCCTCACTATGTTTATCATAATCACAAAAATAAAATAAAACAGTTTCTTGAACATATGTCTCTTTAGCTATAAATGACAATATTATTATTAAGACAACATTATTACTACCCACACTGTATAAAAGGCTAGGCAAACCTTCTTTTGCTCCTTTCAGGACTAAAATAAAGTCTTTTGAATCAGACCCAGTACTCAGACCGGGATCTATCTTAGCAGAGCTATTCCACTCACAAAAACAAGGATTTCCTCTAAAAGCAGAGACATGAAAGCATGCCATGCAGTGGAGTATAGTGGACAATAACATCAGAGGATAAGAGACAGTGGGATAGTGTCATATAAGGCCATGCTGGGACAGGCAGCAGAATGACCGTACCTTTCAGTTGATGGGTTTTGGCTGAAACCTGTAGCTGCAGCAGCTCCTGCCTCAAGGACCCTATTACCACAGCAACAAAATACAGTAATAAAATTAAAAATAACACGTGTCCATGCCAAGTTTCTCCATTGGACTTTAGACTTATTAAGATAGGAGCATAGTTATCACAAATAACCCAAAGAAAAACAATTTGCCAACACCTACTCCCACCTCCAGCTGCAGACCCCTCACAGAACCTCATACCAGATTAATGCCAATAACCTGGGCAGTAGTGAGGAGCAGAACAGCACAAGCATTCCACCTTTTGTGAAGTTGCCTACAGCATCTCAAACAATAATAAAACACTAAGGGGTCCTTTTATCAAGCTGCAGTAGGGGGTTTAATGAGCGGAATACCGCACGTTAAACTGCCTGCCATGCTAGCCGCTAACACCTGCATTGAGCAGGTGTTAGTTTTTTAGCCGGCCGCAGGGGGTAGCGTGTGATGAAATGTCCGACGCGCTAACCCCGCTTGCGCGGTTTGATAAAAGGAGCCCCAAATGTCAAGATCATGCCAGCAAGAAGACTCAATATTTCTGCCTCTCCAACAGATTATGGCACAATGAGAGGCAGGGCCAGTTCTAAAACAAGGGCAACCTTGATAGGAACTGTCAGTGGGGCTTCTTCCCCTGGGGCATGTAAGCTCTCTCCTCCCCGATTGACACAGGACAGAGGTTAATAGCAAACAAATTGCTGTCCCCTGCTCAGGTATGCCTTTATGCTCTGTCTCCCTCTCCTCCCATCCCTCGGGTGATGTTATCCCTGGTTAGTGGCATCTTGTCATATGGCAAACAGGGTGACACCTGTGTGCTCTACCCTAATGATGGCCTTGATACAACAGAAAAGTGTAGCAGCTATTTCTGCTTCATGTGTACAACAGTCTATAAGACACTATACATCAGTTGTGAATGACACAAGGACAAATATGTCTACATTCCCATGGGATCTATCTCCATCCTTGTGAGTTCTGTCCCTGTCCCATCTCTGAAAACTGCCCTTATCTGAACGAGCCTCGAACACAAAGTGACAGAAGGGACAGAACTCACAGGGATGGAGATAGATCCCGCGAGGATGGGGACAAATTTGTCCCCATGTCATTCTCTAAATTTAAGATCACTTAATAAGCTGTTATAAAGCAACTCATAGATGTCGGGATTACAAAAATCATGAAAAATGGCAGATCAGATCTCCTATTAAAAGACCTCGTCCATCAGTGGGAGCTTGTGTACTCCAGAAGCACAGATCTATACCCATTACACCTAGTGCACTCTCTTTTAATAGACCAAAGTGTAGAAATTTCCTCAGGGTGCCCACAGGATGTGGGTTTCATGCATGGTGCATGTTTGGATTCTGTTTCACCTGAATCACATACTTTTAGAGTCAACATGACAGTAGCACATACCTTACTGCTCCTAGATTTTTGCTCAAGAGCTTCTTTCGTGCACTAACATGTCATGTGAATTTCCAATGCTAACTGGAGAGCTAATACTTAGAGCAGTGGTTCCCAATCCTGTCCTGGAGGACCACCAGGCCAATCGGGTTTTCAGGCTAGCCCTAATGAATACGCATGAGAGAGATTTGCATATAATGGAAGTAACAGGCATGCAAATCTGCTCCATGCATATTCATTAGGGCTAGCATGAAAACCCGATTGGCCTGGTGGTCCTCCAGGACAGGGTTGGGAACCACTGACTTAGCACATACACTTCAGTGAATAAGCCTCTAAGTGCAAAAATTACCAAATTGTTAGCTAACAGGGTATTCCCACCATCTTCTCATAATGATGATGTGGAGAAATTCCTATCCGGCCGAATATCAGAACCTAATGTTCAGAGGACACCAATACTGGGGACAACATGCATGCCAAAGATGGCTGTAAGTAGCATTTAAATGTATTCAATCCTATGCAGGTGAATTCCTTACCTATTCCCTCCCAGTGCTCAAACAATGCACAAACCAAACCCTACTCTTACTGTTGAAAACCTAACACCAGCTCTGAGCTGGCATTAAGGTGTCTGAAGAGATTTCCTCAGATTCCTAGCATTGGCCTGCGGGAGATCCAATTCTAAAGGTAGGGGTGTGTGTGTGTGTGTGTGGGGGGGGGGGCTCAGGATCACAAACTCACAAATTAGTAATGAAGGCATAATTCATATCTTTATGTCCTGTTTGCGCTCCTCCCTGTCTGCCTCCTCTCCTCTGCTTGACTGGGCATGCACACACAAGAGCTGTGCTTACTGCACAACTTTGTGTGCATGCATCAGTCACATTCCTCCTCCATAACTTCCCCAAGCTCAATGCTAAAAGCATGCAAATAATTTGCAAACCATTAGCACTGAGCATTGGGAAGTTATTTTGCTGTGCTTTCTTGCAATATTTTCTGGTACTGTTTTGTAGAGCACTGGAGTTTTGATGATCAGCCCACATGTGTCAACTGCATGGCAGATAACATGATGCAATTTAGCTGTATTAACTAGGCCACTCAATCTGCCATGCTAACAACCTCTGTGTTGACCGTCAACGGAGATCCTACCCCTTCTCCATTAACGGTTATTGCAGTAAATAAGCCCTTTACAATGAAATCTTCTGGAAGACATCTCCCTTCACTTGGATAAATGAAGCGATATACTACTTATGGATTTATTTTGTAAACATCTAATTATTTTTCTAAAGCATTGTGTATCATAACTGATTAAACAGTTAAGTAACTCACCCAAAGGTGAATTAATAAATCAAAATTATATTCAATAAAGTGGAGTTTAGAGCACAGGGGCCATTCTCTAACTTTCACTAGCACCGTGATCTTGATCAAGAAGAACCAACAAACCCCTGTAAATTCTCTGGACACAAAAGCTATGTTAACTAGTCCATACAATGTTGCACATAGATCCCATATTCTTCTTCAGCGATTAGGGGCCACCATACCATCACTATTTCATAGGAAACAACTAGACAGCTTGGGGGGGGGGGGCAAGGTTCAAAACGGGCCTTGTTTGACCCCCTCCAACGGTCCCGGGCGGGAAAGTTTCACGAGGCCTGCACCTGCCGGAGGCCCGGCATTCCCGCCTCCCGCGAGCACACTCACCCCGGCCGCCCTTCTTCTGCGAGTGGCCCTTACGCGCCCGGGGCATGGCGGCGCTTTCGTTCTCAGGAGGCCGCCCGCTCGCCTTCGCTCGGAGGGTAGACGGTGCCGCACACGTCGCTCGTCACGCTGACTCTCTGCACGAGGAAGGAGCACGCCGCCAGCTCCACCATCTTCTCACCCCTACGCTGAGTCGGCGAGCTCGCTCAGCTCCCGGCATGAGCCGCCCGCCGCGCCCCCCTGGGACATGTAGTCTTCAGAGCCGCAATCACAACGGGAGCCGCAACTGTGACACGGCAGCGTCAGGACTACAAGTCCCGGAATACACGGCGCGCCGCTGACGTGGCGATGGCGTCAAGGCAGCGAGTGTTCGCCCCAAAGTTTCGTGACAGGAATTCAAGTACAGAGGTCGCGTGAGGATATTGGAATTAAAGAGAAGGGAAAAAAGCTACCGCGCGCGCGCTAGCCACTGTTGGCGCCCTCTATAAAAAAAAGGGACTTATCTGACATTCAAGCAGTTAAGTGCTTGAATGGCAGATAAGTCTTACGTGAGAAACTTCTTTAAAGTTAAACCACATGGCAAAGAAATGTTTAATGATAAATTGGGGAGAAGTCTGCGGTGGGTGCAGTGAATTTTGGTGTATTTTTTTTTTTTTAAATAAACTTTATTAATTTTAAAAACAGTCATAATGCATTAGCAAATAAGCACACATATAATATAATAATACAATAAAAGCACTTTGCACTAACAAATATGTCTAACCAAACATTTTAACCCTCCCACCCCTTTAATTAATAAGTCATAAACGTTAATACTTTTAAGATTATCAATAATTTATCTCATTTAAAATAACCTTGTAAATCCCCACCCCACCCTGGATGTGTATAATTAAATGAACAAAATAAGATCAATCTTTACACTGAATTTTAAAAGCAGATTTTCTCTCTGTTGCATTACTACCATTACTATTAATTATTTCTAGAGCGCAGCACTGTACAGAGTCATACAGGGACAGTCCCTGCTCGAAAGAGACAAGGCAGGGTGGCAAAGCCTTCTAGCATTTGCTGGCTAGGGCAGTGGGGTGTAGGGTTCTGAAGACTATATCAAAAAGGTGGGTATTCAGGGCGTGACAGATGAACTCAGGTAGTTTATTCCAGGCAGCTGGATGAAAGGAACAAAGTCTGGAATTAGCAGTAGAGGAGAAGGGTAAAGATAAAAGCAGCTTATCTGAGGAGCAGAGTTCTCGGGAAGGCATACCAGGAGAGATACTGAGGGCTGAAGCATGAACACACTTGTTAGGTTGGTAATAGGAGTTTGAACTGTATGCTTGAATACCAGCACTGTAATAGAAATGTGGGGGCTGAAAGGTAACATGGCTGAGCTAAGCAGAGAGGGCGGTGAGCAGCACCTTCTGCTAATTGTTCACTCAAGAAATGCCAGGCAGGCTGAAGAGAAACCACATTTACAGGCTTTGGGGAATATGCAAGGATATAGCCATGGGTGGGCCTGGGCCCACTCAGTTCAAGCTCAGGTCTACCTAGCACTTCTGCACCCTTGAATGCAAGCTGGAAGGGTTGGCAGCAGCCATTCTCAAACACTGCCCATGGTTAACCTAGAAGTCTCTCCTTTGCCGCATACCACTATCACTGATTCAACTTCCCTCCCCCAACTTTGTCTTCCTTTCTCCCTGCCTCCCCCACTCCCCTCCCCTTTCTTTCTTTCTCTCTCCATCCCCCCTTTCTTTCTGTTTCCCTTCTTTCTTTGTCTCCCTGCCACTGTCGCAGCCTTCGGGGAACAGGCCACCGCCGCCCCAACCTCTCCCTGCTTCCTGACACAAAAGCATTGGGCCAACCAGGATTCCTCTCCCCGACGTCAATTCTGATGTCAGAGAGGAAGTTCCGGGCCAGCCAGGTAGCAATTGGCTGGCCCAGAACTTCCTCTCCGATGTCAGAATTGACGTCGGGGAGAGGAAGGCTAATCGGCCCGGTAGATTGCGAAGGCAATGCAAGTCTGTCACAGAGCCCAAGATGGGCTCTGCAATTGACTTGCGTTGCCTCACGATCGACCTTTTGGGCATCCCTGTTCTAGAGCTATGAGCAATAAGGAATGCTTCAAAACATTTCAGGGTTACCTCTTTCAACAGGCAGTATTTGTTTATACGGCCAACCAGGATGCCATGTTCTATTTGTGTCGCAATCTAAGAAAAGGTACCAAGTCTTAGTACACGCTTACTTGAGAAACGAAGCAACAAAGTCAGTTGGGTTCTATTTATAGCTAAAACTTTTTAGTTAATTGAAACAGCATATCTCTGACATATGAAACGATAAAAAGATGTGGTTCAGCGCACTGACCGTTGAGGAGACTGAGGGAGGTTTCTTTTACATCGGAGGAGGTGTCCTGTAGTTGCGTGTTGTGGATGATAATGGCGGTTGATCGGTTAAAACGGCTGATGGACTAGAGACGCTGAGAATGATGATCTGACTGAAGTGAAATTGAGACCCTCCTGACTCTTATAACATTGTGTTTAAAATTTCATTTATTTTTACTGTTTTTTATTTATTTTGTTTTACATCTTTATTTTAAATTTTCATTAGAATTCCATTGTCTAACGGTTTTTTGGTTTCTCTCTTAATTAATTCATTTATATATATTTAGTTTTAATTCAAATAATTTTAATTTAATTTATTTTACCCACTTTATTATTGCTGGGATGTACACTTGCTTCAAAAGAATATGGCCGTAATGAGATCAATGTTTTCTATGTATTCTTGTTAGGATGCTTTATATCTCATTTACTCTATTCTTTATTTTTCCTTTCTATTATTTGCTAATTTGTTTGTCCTTAGGTACTTTAGTTAGATTGTGAGCCTTCGGGACAGTAAGGGAATTTCAAAGTACCAATTCTTTATTCATTTATCTTATTTTATTATACTCTTCAATGTATATTTCTCTGTAAACCGCTTAGAACTTAACGGATTTAGCGGTATATAAGAAATAAATTACATTACATTACATTTGAATCAGCATCATCTTGATTACTTATCCTTTTCTTGGATTATGACACATTTGAACAAACAAGGAGGCACGGGATCTTATTTCCTTTGTACAGAGGCAATCAAGATTTGGAATTGGGGAAACTTCTCAGAGCAGTTTTTATCCCAGGACAAGCAGGCAGCCTATTCTCAACATGTGGGTGACGTGCCAGTGTTCCCGCTAAGCTGCGCTGGCGTGCGCTGGCGCACAAAATATTACATCGCAGCGCACAAGTTTCTCGTCACAGCGCACGGCGTACGGCAGATGGCAGGGCGGCGAGAGGAGAATCGGGCGAGTTGGCTCATAACTTGCTGGCGCCCGATATTTTTAGCTCACAGCGAAAAAAGTTTGCTCACAACACCCGCCCGCTTAGAGGGAGCACTGGTGACGTCATCCATGGAGCCCGGATGTGGACAGCTTTGCAAGCTGATTTGTGACTGCCGCACCCCGCATGCATGAATGCCTTCCTGCCCACGCAAGGGTGCACGTCTCAGTTCTCAGTTTTCCGCAGAGCCAAGAAGTTGAGTATTCAATGCTCTGCGCTAGACTCGGTTCTACTTCGTGCCTTCTCTCACCGCTGCTCGTGTTTTCTTGTTTTATTCACGGTCGCTGTGTTGCGTGTGTTTTTCTTTACTTTAAAAAAAAAAACCAACAACTTTAATTTTATTTTTTTTTTCACGGCGGGGCCTGCTTTGTGGCCCGCGCTGCCGGGTTTCAATTTTGTTGAGGCCATCTTCCCTCCTATGTCTAGACAGGTCACAGGCTTCAAAAAGTGTAGCCGTTGCCAGTGCGTGATCTCCCTCACTGACCCACATAGG
This sequence comes from Geotrypetes seraphini, assembly GCF_902459505.1. Classification (NCBI taxonomy): domain Eukaryota; kingdom Metazoa; phylum Chordata; class Amphibia; order Gymnophiona; family Dermophiidae; genus Geotrypetes; species Geotrypetes seraphini. Next base: position 46,190,876 of record NC_047100.1, read on the forward strand.
TGGTGTATTCATTGTCTTGGGCCTGACCATCGTCCGGAGTCGTGCACTCACGGTGCTACCCTTCAACTTCAAACCCGCAAGCGTCATTGAATTTAAGTGGAGAAGCTTTTTGGTGGTATGGATCCCCTTCCCTCAGTCTCGACCTCGCAAAATCCGGTCAAGCCTCTTAACGGGGTTCCGCCTTCTGCCTCGACCTTGGTTTCACCTTTGATTAAGCCTGCCTCGTTCAGGGCTTCATCGTCCTCGGGCAAATTGGCTAAGTCTTCTCCTGATGCGACGTTTGCCTCACTGCCTCCTTCAGGTCAGGTGCCACCAGTAGTTCTCAAACTGCCTAAGAAGCATGTCTCCAAGTCGAAGACTAATTCTTCCTCGGAGACCACTCCTCCACCAAAAGTTCCAGACCCTCCAGTCTCGGAGTCACGTTTGGAGGCTATGATCCAGACCATTTTGGATCATCAGTTGGGCACTATCCTTGCCAAACTTCCTGCTGCCTCGACTCTTCTTCCTGCAGTCCAGCCTGAGCACTCCCAAGGATGGAGTGGCTTTGAGTCCTTGGCTGGGACTCTAGTAGTGTCGAGTCCTTGGCTGGGCCTTGAGCTGAAGCCACTCCATCCTTCGACAAGATTCTACACTTAATATACAAGGAGTCAATTATTTCTGAGTGTCTCATCTAGAGCATGAGCATGCTATTCAAGGAGTCAAGTCCTTCACAGTGTCTCGAGATGCCTTGACACCAGGAGTTCAATCTTTGGTGGTGTCTCGATATCCAGCCCTCATTTCTTGCATAGGGCAAAGACTCCTTGACAGCGAGACCTGCCTGGTTCGAGGCACAATTCTCCACACCAGTTAAGGCATCCATCAAGGCACGGATCCTCTTCTTGAGAAACGCATCGTCTCTCTATGCCTCGAGGCTCTTCGAGGCTTTCTACTCTGAAGTTAAGAACACCTCCTCCATCGAGGGATTCTTCTCCTAGTGAGTCGTCTCTTCCTGCATATCAGGCCTCAGGTGTGAGTACTCCAGGGAAGCTTCGCCCTCGTTCTCTGCTCTTCGAGGTGCTTCGAGGTCGCCTTCTCCTCAAGGCCAACCTACCTTGGAACAGATCTCCTTCTCGACTTTTATACGTCACATGAGTAAGGAGCTCAAGATTGATTTGGGCTCTGATTCCAAATACACTGCTGAGTATTTAGAGGAGATGGGTATGTCTCATCCTTCTCCGGAGTCTCTCAAAATACCAATTAATAAACTTCTCTCTCAAACTTTCAAGAGGAACCTTGAAACACCTTATTCCATTCCTGCTGTTCCGAGCAAGCTGGAATCCCGTTACAGAATGATCCATTGCAAGGGCTTCAAGAAGTCTCAATTATCACATCAGTTCCTTCTCATGGAGTCCTCTTTAAAACGGAACAACTCTTCCAAGGTGTATGCCACTATTCCGCCTGGAAGAGAAGGCAGGACCATGGAGAAGTTTGGACGCTGTTTGTATCAGAATTCTCTGATGGCAACCAGAGTTTTGAATTACAACTTTATATTCATTTCTTACTTCAAGCATTTGATTGACACACTGCCTGCATATTTCAAGTACATTCCTCAACACCATCTTACAGGGTTTCAGAATGCCATTACTACTCTGAACCAACTCCGCATGCATCTCCTCCAATCTTCCTATGATGCATTTGAGCTTTCCTTGAGGGTCACTGCCTTCTCAGTGGCCATGCGCAGGCTTGCCTGGCTTCGCACTGTTGACATGGACCCTAATCTACAGGATCGCCTCGCCAACATTCCTTGTCAAGCCAATGATTTATTTGATGATTCTATCGAGGAAGCCACTAAGAAGTTGTATGAACATGAGAAGTCATTTGCTTCCATCATTCGTCCTAAGCCTAAGCCTTCCACCTCTAAGAGTTTCAGGCCTGCACCATCTTATCAGCGGCATTTTCCATAGAGACCAGCTCCTTATACCAGGCTGTCTCCTAAGAAACAACCACAGCTAAAGCAACAGAGGCAGCAGAAACATCAGACTTCTGCTGCACCTAAGGCCTTTCAGCCTTTTTGACCAGATACTACAGAGCATAACCTCCATCATTCTGCCTCTGCTCTGTCCTCTCCCCTTAATATTGGAGGTCATCTCCATCATTTTTACCAACGATGGGAGATCATTACATCAGATCTTTGGGTGCTGTCCATCATCAGGGAAGGATACTCTCTTCATTTCATCCAGGTTCCTCCAGATCTGCCTCCAAGAGAGTATCCTTCCAATCCATCCCAGACCTTCTTCTTCTTCAGGAAGCTGAAGCTCTGCTTCGTCTCCGTGCCATTGAGGAGAGCAGAGCTGGGGGTTTTACTCCCGTTACTTCCTAGTTCCGAAAAAGACGGGCGATCTGCGACCCATTTTGGAACTCAGAGCCCTCAACAAATTTCTGGTCAGGGAGAAATTTTGCATGCTGTCTCTAGCATCATTATATACACCCTTCTGGATCAGAACAATTGGTTATGTTCTCTAGATCTCAAGGAGGCTTACACTCGCATTCCTATTCATCCAGCCTCTCGACAGTTCCTCAGATTTCGGGTGGGGAATCTGTGTTTTCAGTACCTTTCACCTGGCTTCATCTCCAAGAGTGTTCACCAAGTGCCTAGTGGTAGTGGCAGCAGCTCTGCGGAACCATGGCCTCCAGGTGTTCCCATACCTGGACAATTGGCTCATCAAGGATTCATCATCTCAAAGGGTGACCCAATGGACAACGTGGTTCCTACAAAGTTTGGGGTTTGAAATCAACTTTCCCAAGTCCCAGCTACAGCCCTCTCACTGTCCGACTCAGAGCATTCCTTCCTCAACAACGTCAGGATGCTCTCATTCATCTATGCCACAAAGTGTCGTCCTTGACTACAATTTCTGCAAGACACATGATGATTCTCCAGGGTCACATGGCTTCTACAGTTCACGTGACTCCTTTTTATTTTTATTTATAAGTTTATTCATTATTACAACAAATAAAAATAGGAATACACACCAATGTAAAACAAAATTATTACATTAAAGAAAATAAATCTTTCAAATCCAAGTCCACATTATTGGGACTTTAACTTCACCCAATAGATTTCATAAAAAGAGGTAATTTAAATTATAACTTAAGACAAGCAGACAATGTTCATTTCTTTACTTTATCACTTCTTATCAACCTCTGCAATAGTCTCAGGTAATTTATCTACTTTAGATTTATCTTTCAGGAAACTTTCCAAATGAGATGGATCAACAAAACTATTTATTACTCTCATATGTAACCAAACATTTGCAAGGAAATTTAAGGAAGAATAAAGCTCCTATAGCCAAGACTCATGTCTTGAGTTGTAGGAACTGTCTTCTCCTATACTGTGTTTGCCTGGAGAAAGTGACTCCTTTTGCTGGACTTCACCTCAGAATTCCTCAGTGGACCCTGGCATCTCAGTGGGCACAGGCTTGTGACCTACTCTCTCAACGCATCCAAGTGACTCCTTCCTTGAGACAGTCTCTCCACTGGTGGATGCTCTCTTCCAATCTCTCCAGAGGTTTACTATTTCAAACGCCCCCTCATCAGAAGGTCCTCATGACAGATTCTTCGACCTAAGCTTGGGTGGCTCATCTCGATGGTCTCCGTACTCAAGGCCATTGTTCCAGCATAGACCGCCAGTCTCATATCAATCTGTTGGAACTCAGAGCGATTGTCAATGCTCTCAAAGCTTTTCAGCATCTTCTTCACGACCAGGCAGTCCTCATTCTGATGGACAACCAAGTAGCCATGTACTACGTCAACAAGCAGGGAGGAACAGGGTCTCTTCCTCTTTGCCATGAAGCTCAACAGGTGTGGAACTGGGCAATCCATCACAACACCTTCCTGAAAGCAGTTTATATCCAAGGAGAGAAAAAGTGCCCGGTGGACAAATTGAGTTGTCTTCTGCAACCTCACGAATGGACACTCAATTTCTCCATCACATTTTTTCTCAGTGGGGAACTCCTCAGATAGATCTCTTTGCATCTCCCAACAACCACAAACTGCCTCAGTTCTGCTCCAGGATATACTCTCATCATAATCTCGAGGCAGATGCTTTCCTTCTGGAATGGGCGAATCAGTTTCTCTATGCATTCCCTCCATTTCCTCTGATTCTCAAGACTCTTGCCAAACTCAAACAGGAGCATGCCACCATGATTCTAATAGCTCCTCGGTGGCCCAGTCAACCTTGGTACTCCCTTCTACTTCAACTCAGCAGCAGGGAGCCATTGCTTCTACCAGTTTTTCCCTCTCTGCTTACACAGAATCAGGGGTCTCTGCTTTATCCTAACCTGCAGTCTCTACATCTGACAGCTTGGTATCTCTCAACTTAACTGCCTCTCTACAGTTGTTTCAATCTGTACAGGACATTTTAGAGGCTTCCAGAAAGCTTACCATAGGCAATGCTATAATCAGAAATGGACTAGATTTTCTGCTTGGTGCACCATTTGTCACAAGGAGCCTCAATCTACCTCCTTGTCTTCAGTTCTGGATTACCTGTTCAGGCCTCAAATCCACATCCATTCGAGTTCACCTCAGTGCAATTGCTGCTTTTCATCAGTCTATCGAAGGGAAAACCCTGTCTGCTCATCCTGTGATTTCCAGATTTATGAAAGGACTTTTCAATGTCAAGCCTCCTTTCAAACCAATGGATTTGGCTCATCTTAAATATCTTCCATGGAAAGTGGTTTTTATCATTGCTCTTACGTCTGCTCGCAGGGTCAGCGAGCTACAAGCTTTAGTAGCGGACCCTCTTTCACAGTATTCCGTCATGACAAGGTAGTCCTCCGTACTCATAAGAACATAAGAAATGCCTCTGCTGGGTCAGACCCGAGGTCCATCGTGCCCAGCAGTCCGCTCACGCGGCGGCCCAACAGGTCCAGGACCTGTGCAGTAATCTTCTTTCTATACCCCTCTATCCCCATTTCCAGTAGGAATTTGTCCAATCCTTTCTTGAACCCCAGTACCGTACTCTGCCTTATAACGTCCTCTGGAAGCGCATTCCAGGTGTCCACCACACGTTGGGTAAAGAAGAACTTCCTAGCATTTGTTTTGAATCTGTCCCCTTTCAACTTTTCCGAATGTCCTCTTGTTCTCTTATTTTTCGAAAGTTCGAAGAATCTGTCCCTCTCTACTCTCTCTATGCCCTTCATGATCTTGTAAGTCTCTATCATATCCCCTCTAAGTCTCCTCTTCTCCAGGGAAAAGAGACCCAGCTTCTCCAATCTCTCAGAATATGACAGGTTTTCCATACCTATTATCAGACGTGTTGCTCTCCTTTGAACCCTCTCGACTAACGCCATATCCTTCTTAAGATACGGCGACCAATATTGGACGCAGTACTCCAAATGCGGGCGCACCATCACCCGATACAACGGCAGGATAACTTCTTTCGTTCTGGCTGTAATACCCTTTTTGATTATACCAAGCATTCTATTCACTCTCTTAGCGGCCGCTGCACACTGTGCCGACGGCTTCATTGTCATGTCCACCATTACCCCCAAGTCCCTTTCCTGGGTACTCTTATTCAATAACATCCCTCCCATTGTATAGTTGTACCTCGAGTTTCTGCTCCCCACATGTAATACTTTACATTTTTCAATGTTGACCTTCATCTGCCATTTCGCCGCCCATTCTTCTAATTTGTTCAAGTCCCTTTGCAACTTTTCGCAGTCCTCTGTAGTCCGAGCTCCATTAAATAGTTTGGTGTTGTCCGCAAATTTTATTATCTCACACTTCGTACCTGTTAATAAAATTTGCGGACGACACCAAACTATTTAATGGAGCTCGAACTACAGAGGACTGCGAAAAGTTGCAAAGGGACTTGAACAAATTAGAAGAATGGGCGGCGAAATGGCAGATGAAGTTCAACATTGAAAAATGTAAAGTATTACATGTGGGGAGCAGAAACTCGAGGTACAACTATACAATGGGAGGGATGTTATTGAATAAGAGTACCTAAATTCATCCTAAATTCTTACCTAAAGTGGTTTCAGAATTTAATCTCATCAATCAGTTGTATTTCCAGTGTTTTTTCCAAAGCCTCATTCTCATCCTGGAGAAACAGCTCTTATATATTCTGGACTGTAAACATGCTTTGGTTTTCTACTTGCAACGCACTCAACCATATAGATCTGCTCCTCAACTTTTTGTCTCCTTCAATCCAAACAAGTTGGGACATCCAATTTTCAAGCACACCATCTCCAACTGGTTAGCGGCTTGCATCTCTTTCTGCTATGCTCAGGTTGGACTGCATCTACAAAGTCGAGTCACAGCCCATAAAGTCAGGGCCATGGCGGCATCAGTAGCTTTCCTTAGATCTACTCCTATTGAGGAAATCTGCAAAGCTGCCACTTGGTCCTCGGTTCATACTTTCACCTCTCATTATTGTCTGAATACTTTTTCCAGACGGGATGGCCATTTTGACCAGGCAATATTACAAAATTTATTCTCCTGAATTGCCAACACTCCCACCATCCCATTCTGGTTAGCTTGGAGGTCACCCAAATGTTGAGAATAGGCTGCCTGGTTGTCCTGGGATAAAGCACAGTTACTTACCGTTATCCAGGGACACCAGGCAGCTATTCTCACAACCCATCCACCTCCCCTGGTTGGCTTCTCTGCTAGCTATCTGAACTGAGACGCGCGCCCTTGCGTGGGTGAGAATGCACTCGCAAACTTTCTAAGTTCTGCAAGCAAATCAGCTTGCAAAGCTGTCCACATCCAGGCTCCATGGATGACGTCACCCACATGTTGAGAATATCTGCCTGCTGTCCCTGGATAACACCTGTTACGGTAAGTAACTGTGCTATTTGGCATGGAAACAGAATGTGTTGGCAGAGAAGTTGTGCATGAAACCAGTATAATACAACCAATAATGTTCCAAATAATGTTCCAAATTCCTCCTGCATTACCAATCTACTCCATAGCAAATTAGAAAATGTTCAAACTATTCCTTAAATACTTCTTAATATGTACTTAAGATCATAACAATTCTTATGTAATCCGCCTTGAACCGCAAGGTAAATGCAGAATAGAAATCACTAATGTAATGTAATACTTCTTCAGCCTCATAACGCTCAGCATGAGTCTTGCATCCAGTTTTCTCTTGATGGGGAACACTGGACATAAAGCTTTTCAATTCCCCTCACAACAACAAACTTCCACAATTCTGTCATAGACTCTTTGCCCCCAATCTCATTATGTCAGATAACTTTCTGCTTCATTGGGGGAACAGGTTCCTCTACTCATTACCTCCAATTCCTCTTATAGGAAAAGCTGTACTCAAATTTCATCAAGATTGGGGTACCATGATCCTCATAGCACTCTTTTGACCATGCCAGGTTTGGTTTCCACTCTTCCTAGAGCTCTTGATCATGAAAATGTGTAAACTGCAACTGTTTCCAACATTGCTAACTCAGAGCGAAGGGTCTCTACTCCATCCCAACTGCTGCTCATTAGCACTGACAGCGTGATTTCTTTTTCCTTGTATTGGAAGGTAAATACGTTCTGCCTCTCGGCTGCGGTATCTGCTGTCATTGAAGCAACTGTGCCATTATTGCTTCAAGTAGACATGATTTTCTTCCTGGTGTGCATTGCATTCTTTGGAGCCTTTCCCATGTCCACTTTATCCATCCTCGACTACCTTCTCTACCTCTCTAATTCTGGTCTAAAACCCATTTTGGTTAAAGAGTTCATCTTAATCTCATCAGTGCATTTCATTTCCACCTGGACAACAAATCTCTTTCTGTACATCTCTTAGTATCCCGTTTCATGAAAAGCCTATTCCACACAAAATCATTTATGAAGCCTCCTCCTGTGGTTCGGAATCTTAACATGGTTTTCTCTGCTTTTAAGAAATCTCCCTTTGAGCTGCTTACATCTTACTCTCTCAAACTACTCACTTGGAAAGTCGTTTTCCTCCTAGCCCTCACATTTGCACGCCGTGTGAGTGAACTTCAAGCCCTGGTATCGGATCCTCCCTATCACGATAGGGTAGTCCTTCAGTCACATCCAAAATTCCTCTTACAGAAGTCTCAGAATTCCATCTCAACTAATCCATCGTGTTTTCTTTCCAAAGTCAGGTTCCCATCCTGGAAAAGCAGCCCTTCACATCTTGGACTGCAAACATGCTCTGGCATACAACCTGGACTGGACTAAGCCACATAGAGGGGTCCTCTCAGCTTTTTTTTGCCTTTGATTCTAATAGGCTAGGAGTTGCTGTTTCCAAAACAACCATCTCCACTTGACTAGCGGATTATATCTCCTTTGCGTTACAAGGCCATGTGACAGCCCACAATGGACAGGTTATGGCTGCTATGGTAGCTCATTTTCACTCTGCTTCTATTGAAGAAATCTGCAAATTGGCTACTTGGTCTTCTTTCTGCACGTTTACCTCTCCTAGTGTTTAGAACACAATTCCAGAAGAGATAGTTGATTTGTGCAAGCCATTCTGCACAATCTATTCTCTACTTAAAGACAACTTTCCCTCCAACCCTGTGGAGTTTTGCCAGGCTACTGTATATTCAGTGTTCAACCTGGCAGCTTGGAAGTCCCGTGTGTGAGAATATTATGCCTGCTTGTCCTCGGAGAAAGCAAGATACTTATCTGTAGCAGGTGTTCTCCAAGGACAGCAGGCATATAGTCTCACAACCCACCCACCTCCCCTACTTGGCTTTTTAGCTGTTACTGAACAGCACAGTTACTTACCGTAACAGTTGTTATCCAGGGACAGCAGGCAGATATTCTTAACGTATGGGTGATGTCACCGACGGAGCCGCGGTACGGACCTTTTTAACTAGAAAGTTCTAGTTGGCCGCACCGCGCATGCGCGAGTGCCTTCCCGCCCGACGGAGGAGTGCGTGGTCCCCAGTTAAGATAAGCCAGCTAAGAAGCCAACCTGGGGAGGAGGGTGGGACGTAAGAATATCTGCCTGCTGTCCCTGGATAACACCTGTTACGGTAAGTAACTGTGCTTTATCCCAGGACAAGCAGGCAGCATATTCTTAATGTATGGGTGACCTCCAAGCTAACAGAGAGGGAGGAGGGATGGTTGGCCATTAGGAAAATAAATTTTGTAACAGATTGGCCGAAGTGTCCATCCCGTCTGGAGAAGGCATCCAGACAGTAGTGAGTAGTGAACGTGTGAACTGAGGACCAAGTGGCAGCCTTGCAGATTTCCTCGATGGGCGTGGAACGGAGGAAAGCCACAGAAGCAGCCATAGCTCTGACCCTGTGGGCCGTGACAGCACCTTCCAGTGAGATACCGGCCTGAGCATAACAGAACACAATACAGGCAGCAAGCCAGTTGGAAAGCGTCCGTTTAGAGAGAGGACGACCTAGACGGTTAGGATCGAAGGTCAGAAAGAGCTGAGGGGACGAGCGGTGAGCCCTGGTACGGTCAAGGTAGTATGCAAGGGCACGCTTACAATCCAGCGTGTGCAACGCCTGTTTCCCAGGATGAGAATGGGGCTTAGGGAAAAAGACAGGCAACACAATGGACTGGTTGAGGTGAAAAGCCGAGACCACCTTGGGAAGGAATTTAGGATGGGTACGCAGAACCACCTTGTCATGGTGAAAAACAGTGAACGGTGGATCGGCGACCAGTGCATGCATCTCACTAACCCTCCTGGCAGAGGTGATGGCAATGAGGAAAAGCACCTTCCATGTTAGAAGTTTGAGCGAAGTTGTGGCAAGAGGCTCAAAAGGAGGTTTCATGAGGGCTGATAAAACCACATTCAGGTCCCAGACGACAGGAGGAGGCTTCAGAGGTGGTTTGACATTGAAGAGGCCTCTCATGAACCGGGAAACCAGTGGATGAGCCGTGAGAGGTTTTCTGAGGATAGGCTCATGAAACGCAGTGATGGCACTGAGGTGGACTTGAGGCCAGCGTCGGACAGAGAGAGCAAATAGTCCAGTACAGTTTCTACCGCCAATGAGGTGGGATCGTGATGATGCAGTAGACACCAAGAGGAGAACCTGGTCCACTTCTGATGGTAACATTGGAGGGTGGCCGGTTTCCTGGAGGCATCCAAAATGCGACGGACAGGCTGAGACAGATTCTCTAGAGAGGTCAGCCCGAGAGAAACCAAGCTGTCAGGTGGAGCGAAGACAGATTGGGATGTAGTAGAGACTGATGCTGCTGCGTAAGTAGAGTGGGAAACACAGGAAGAGGAATGGGCTCCCTGGAGCTGAGCTGAAGCAGAAGGGAGAACCAGTGTTGGCGAGGCCACCGAGGAGCGATGAGAATCATGGTGGCCCTGTCCCTGCGGAGTTTGGATAACGTCCGCAACATCAGAGGAAGTGGAGGAAAGGCATAGAGGAACCGATCCGTCCAGTCGAGCAGGAATGCATCTGGGGTCAGACGATGAGGAGAGAAGAGTCTGGAACAGAACTGGGGCAGCTGATGGTTGTGAGGAGCTGCAAAGAGGTCCACCTGCGGAGTGCCCCAGCGAGCAAAGATGGAGCGGAGTGTTGGAGGATCCAGAGTCCACTCGTGAGGTTGAAGGATGCGGCTGAGATTGTCGGCCAGAGAATTCTGTTCGCCCTGGATATAGACAGCCCTGAGGAAGAGATTGCGGGCCGTGGCCCAGGTCCAGATGCGGAGAGCCTCCTGACAGAGGAGGGGAGATCCGGTGCCGCCTTGCTTGTTTATGTAGTACATGGCGACTTGATTGTCTGTGCACAGGAGAAGAACCTGAGGGCAGAGAAGGTGCTGGAAGGCCTTGAGAGCATAGAACATGACTGAGTTCCAGGAAATTGATGTGATGTTGACGCTCCTGAGGGGTCCAGAGTCCCTGGGTGCGTAGATCTCCCATGTGAGCTCCCTATGCATAGGGGGAGGCATCCGTGGTTATGATCATGTAGTGAGGGGGTAGATGAAAGAGTAGACCCCTGGAAAGATTTGAGGAGTTCAACCACCATTGAAGAGAGTGCTGAAGAGACGATGTCACAGAGATGGGATGAGAAAGAAGATCCGTGGTCTGTGACCATTGGTTGGCAAGAGTCCATTGAGGTGTCCTGAGGTGGAGTCGCGCCAGAGGAAGCACATGGACCGTCGAAGCCATGTGGCCCAGGAGGACCATCATCTGTCGGGCTGGGATGGAGTGATGAAGGAGCACCTGACGACAGAGGTGGAGCAGGGTCCGTTGACGGTCGGAGGGGAGAAACGCCCTCATCAGTGTGGTGTCGAGAACTGCTCCAATGAACTGAAGTCGCTGTGTGGGAAGCAGATGCGACTTGGGGTAGTTGATCTCAAACCCCAGGAGATGGAGGAAAGAGATGGTGTGATGAGTGGCTTGTAGCGCAAGTGGAGACATAGGTGCTTTCACCAACCAATCGTCCAAGTAGGGGAACACCTGGAGGTTGTGAGACCTGAGGAAGGCCGCCACCACAATAAGGCACTTGGTGAACACCCTGGGCGATGAAGCGAGGCCAAAAGGTAGCACTTTGTACTGGTAGTGACGGTGCTGTATCTGAAACCGTAGGTAGCGGCGTGAAGTCAGATTGATTGGAATGTGAGTGTAGGCCTCTTTGAGGTCCAGGGAACATAGCCAGTCGTGCTAAGAGAGAAGAGGGTAAAGCGTGGCAAGGGAGAGCATTCTGAACTTCTCCTTGACCAGACACTTGTTGAGGTCCCTGAGATCGAGGATGGGACGGAGGTCTCCTGTCTTTTTGGGAACCAGGAAGTAGCGGGAGTAGAATCCCTGACCCCTTTGGTCCGGAGGCACTTCTTCGATGGCATTGAGAAGAAGGAGAGAGTGGACCTCCCTCAGGAGGAGGGGGGTTGGGGAGGAGTGAGAAGCAGACTCTACGGGAGGATTGTCTGGTGGAAGAGTCTGGAAGTTGAGAGAGTAGCCGTGGCGAATGATGTTGAGGCGGGTTGAGAGGTCTGGCCGAGAACCTGCGCTGGTAGGAAGACTGCTGTCTGTAGGGGCGAGCAGGCGGAGTCTTCTTTTTAGGTTTGATCAGAGTGTCCCACCTGGTCTCATGTGCTGAGAGCTTCTGGGTTGTTGAGTCCAGGGACTCTCCGAAGAGTTCATCACCCAGACAAGGTGCGTTCACCAGGCGGTCCTGGTGATTAATGTCCAGGTCAGAGACTCTTAGCCATGCCAGACGGCGCATGGCCACCGCCATGGCAGATGCGCGAGAGGTCAGCTCAAATGAGTCGTAGATGGAGCGAACCATAAATTTCCTGAGTTGGAGGAGGCTAGAAATATGTTGCTGGAAAAGAGGGACCTTACGTTCAGGAAGATATTTCTGTAAGGAGGAGAGCTGTTGCACCAGATGCTTCATGTAGAAGGAGAAGTGGAAGGTGTAGTTGTTGGCTCTATTGGCTAACATGGCATTTTGGAAAAGACGCTTACCAAATTTATCCATGGTTTTTCCCTCTCTGCCAGGAGGGGTGGAGGCATATACACTGGAACCCTGAGATTTTTTCAAAGTAGATTCCACCAGGAGGGACTCGTGGGGCAATTGAGGTTTGTCAAACCCTGGGATTGGAATAACCCGGTACAAGCTATCCAATTTACGAGGGGCTCCAGGAACAGTGAGGGGAGCCTCCCAGTTCTTATAGAAAGTTTCCCGTAAGATGTCGTGGACGGGCAACTTCAGAAATTCTTTGGGAGGTTGCTCAAAGTCTAGGGCATCGAGGAAAGCCTGAGACTTTTTAGAGTTGGACTCTAAGGGAATGGAAAGAGCTGCTGACATCTCCCTAAGGAATTTGGAGAAAGAGGTTTGCTTTGGTTTTGAGACGGTGTCGGTCATGGAGGGTTCTTCGTCGGTTGACGAAGCGTCCTCCTCGGTACTGTGAGGGGAGTCTTCCCACAAGTCCGGGTCCCTAATGTCGGGGTGCATACGTTTGGACATCGGTGTGGAGGGCTCGGCATGGCGGGTCTTCGAGAGAGATTTGCCGGAGCGCACCGAGGCGGTACCGGGTGAGGAAGACCGATGTCGTTCCTGGGACCGGACAGGGTCGGCAGCATCACGGGTATGCACTGTAGGTGTTTCTGCCAAGAGCACTGGCATGGAGGTATTAATCGGTACCGAGGGGGTCGACACCGATGGAACAGTGCGAGGCTCGGACCGGTCCTGTACCGGAAGGTGCGGTGCCAGCAACGCCTGCAACAGTTGTTGGAGCTGTTGTTGTAGCTGCTCCTGTAACTGTGTTTGGAGTATGGCCGCGATGCGGTCGTCCAGGGGAGGCACTGGTACCGCTTTTTTCTTCTTCGGTACCATAGGTGCCGCTCTACGCTCCGGCGATGAGGAGGCCGATGATGAGGCACTCACCAAGATCGGAGCGGAGCGTTTGCGGGGTCGGGGTCGGTGCGGTGCCGGGAGGGCCGGTGTCGCAACCGTGGCAGGAGGGCGCTCAAGGGAAGTGGGAGGCTTCTTAGCCGGCTTACCTGGGCCCAACGACCCCGAGGAAGGGTCCGGTGGTGTCGATGTCGTCGGTGCCGACTTTTGGGGTGCCGTCGACGTCGCAGCCGGTTCCATGGCAGACCCGGTACCAAACAAGATATTTTGCTGGATCTGCCTATTTTTTAAAGTACGCTTTTTAAGCGTAGCACAGCGGGTGCAGGTGTCTGCCCGATGCTCTGGACCCAAGCACTAGAGGCACCAATTGTGCGGGTCGGTGAGGGAGATCGGGCGTGCACACCGCTGGCACTTCTTAAAGCCCGGTTGAGGGGGCATGAAGGGAAACACAGCCTCCGCAAAATCGAATCCGGAGGCCTGTATGGTGGCAACAGGCCCCGCCGGGGCCGGCCTGAAAAAATAAGGAAAACTCGACGAGTTTTTTTTTTTTTAACCCTTTCAGGACCATAAGGATCGTAGGCCAATTTTTGTGGTTTTGACGACATTTTTATGGTAAAAAGGGCTTGCAGATGCCAAAAAATTGATTTTTTTTGTGAAATATCATTATTTTTATTTAAAAAAATCACACTTCTGGCTTATGGACAGTGTGGCAAGTGAATCTTCTCGTCAATCTAGCAACGACGCTAATGAATGAATGTCGGAACCAGTTTGTTTACATAAAGGCAGTATCATATGGAATCCGTACATATCAAATTTAGAACTGTAGACTATCCCAATCAAAATTTATAGGATTTTAAAGTTATGGGACAAATATGTCCCTTGGTCCTGAAAGGGTTAAAGCAAAAATAAGGGAATCCGAATAAGAAAAAAGAAATAAGTGAGAAAAAACGTGAGCGGGAAGGCAAAAATTAGTTTTTCAACGGCCGTTGAAAACACATGCGTCTTCTTCGCTCCGCGGAAACGAAGAAACTGGGGACCACGCACTCCTCCGTCGGGCGGGAAGGCACTCGCGCATGCGCGGTGCGGCCAACTAGAACTTTCTAGTTAAAAAGGTCCGTACTGGGGCTCCGTCGGTGACGTCACCCATACGTTAAGAATATGCTGCCTGCTTGTCCTGGGATAATGATGGTCCTGCAAGCTGATGTTGGGCAGGAGGGCACTGCCTAAATATTTAAAGTAACACCATACTTGGCTGTGTCTGTACTGGACTCTGTGGATATCACCCACATGTGATAATATATGCTTGCTCAGAGAACACCTGCTTTAGGTAAGTATCTTTTTTTTTTGGCAAAGGGTTGGATTTTTGGGAGAGAAATGAGCATACTCTGTGCTATTTGGTTAGCCAATTAGCACATGATTAGTACATGAGCTCTCACCCTCTAAAAAAATAGGTAGTGGCTCACACGCTAATGAGAATATTAGTGCATGGCCATTAATAAAAAAAACAGAAAAAATGGGCATAGGGCATGGGAATGACCAAGTAAGGATGCGCTAATCACAGTTTGGTAAAAGGGCCCCTCTGTATTTGTTGTTCTGCTTTCATTTTCCTTTTAGGGTAACAACCCAGCACAGCATCTCTGGTCATGTTCACACTAAAGTTCAATAATCTAATAAATAGCTACACTCATGCCATGAAAAATACTAATTTAGCAATTTTTTTTAAAACATATCGCTCTTGCTCTTACTCTTGCACCTTGCTAACTAAGATAAGTTTGTTTATAGCATTAAGTTGTGCTATTTATGAAATTGATAAGAATATTTATAAGCATATATTAAAAGTGGCTGATGGAGGAGGCTGGCTACTCGAACTTTACATGAAATATGATGTTCAAGTGTAGCCGCTGAGGTCACGGAAGAATGGATGATATGCAAATTATAAGATTCTACTAAGTGCATTTTTCATGACATAAGAGTGTAGCTATTTATTAGATTACAAGTGTTTAAGCCCGTTACTTTAACGGGTGTTAGAGTAGATGTGTCTGTCTGTCTTTCTTTCTCTCTCTCCTTGGCCCCCAGTGCCTCCTTCCTATGTCCTTAGTGCCCCTTTCCATGTCCTTAGTGCCCCCAGGGCCTCCTTCCCATGTCCTTAGTGCCCCTTCCCATGTCCTTAGTGCCCCTTCCCATGTCCTCGGTGCCTCCAGTGCCTCCTTCCCATGTCCTTAGTGTCCCTTCCTATGTCCTTAGTGCCTCCTTCCCATGTCCTTAGTATCCCTAGTGCCCCTTCCCATGTTCTTAGTGCCCCCAGTGCTCCTTCCTATATCCCTGAAGCTAGCCAGCCTACCTCCCTCCCTATCTCCTGCGCTAAAACCAGCCTGCCCCTCCCCTGTACCGGCTCCCGCTGCTGCTACCTACCATCTGGCCTACCACCGCTTCAAACACCCTCCTCCCTGTCCACCGACACCCACCGAAACTAAAGGAAAAGGGTCCGCCACATACAAACCGCCGTAGGCTCCAGCTGAACATGTCGAACACTGCCACGGAGCTACAGATCACAGAGGCAGGGATCACAAAGTTGTAAGTGCGCATGCGCGCTTAGTGTTTTATTATGATAGATTGTATTACGTTGGCTCCACTCAGAAGACAAGTTTTGTCAAATAAATATTTGGCTTTGGAATTTGATGATTACCCCACACTAAAGTTCAAACAGCCAATTGAGTACAGGAATATAGCTGTGGGAGCTTACTATGCCTTTCTAGAACTGGAGTTTCTGGTGGTAAATGACATTATTATGGGATAGGAGTGCTTAGTTGTAGAGTTGTAGAAAAAGAAATCAAATGCATAAATATGATCAACTGCATTTATTGTGTTAAATTTAATACAATTTCTCTTTTGTGGATTCTGCACTTGAATTGAAACATCACATTTCCTCCTTTGTGCGCTATACTGTACACAAGTATATGAACTTTGACCTTTTGTCCCATGCCTAGTTTACATTTCTTTGGCCTGCTGTTTAAAAACATCTTTTCCTTCCTTCTCTTTTTAAAAACTTTTTTTTCATTTATAGATTAGCCATATATACAGTAAACAAATATTAAAATTATACTTATGCACAAAATAATATCTATTCGCATTGTTTTCTGCTTAGTACTAAAATATTTTAGGTTGCTGGTTTTAGAAGGTTAGTGGATTCATGGCTGGAATTTTCTATGGACATCAGCTGATTTAAATAAAAAAACAAACAAATAACCAACACTCACTCTGAATAAAGTAGAAGATCTGCAGAAGAGGGTTGCAGTTAGTTTCTGAAGTACCATCATGATTCCTGTGCGAGATGGAAGAGTCATCAGCATGCTATGCATTTGTAACCCAGGTGTCACTTTTTAAATTTTGTTTTTGTCAAATTATTAACTTAATATTCCAAGATTAAGTATGCATCTTGTTATAGAAACAAGGAAGCGTTAAAAAAAACCCTCAAAGAGAGTAAGAGTTAAAGAAAAATAAAGAAGGAAATATATACCAATTCCCCCTTCCATAATCGGTCCACACATAATGAGCTGGGAGGAGGGGCAAGGATATACGCCAGGAAATTTTCTATATCTAAGGAAAAATTAAAGAAGATAGCCAGGGAGTGGATGTTCTTGCTGGTCAGAAGCTGGAGGGAGAAGTTCCCTACTCTTGGAATCCAAAAATTGTTCAGGTTCACAGAATGATATTTAATAACATATAAGAACATAAGAATTGCCACTGCTGGGTCAGACCAGTGGTCCATTGCTCCTGCGGTCAATTGCCCCCAGGTCAAAGCCCAAAGCCCTAACTGAGATCAACCCTGCCTGTGTATGTTCCGATTCAGCAGGAACTTTGTCTTGAATCCCTGGAGGGTGTTTTCCCCTATAACAACCTTCGGAAGAGCGTTCCAATTTTCCACCACTCTCTGGGTGAAGAAGAACTTCCTTACGTTTGTACAGAATCTATCCCCTTTTACCTTTAGAGAGTGCCCTCTCATTCTTCCTACCTTGGAGAAGGTGAACAACCTGTCTTTAACTGCTAAGTTTATTCCCTTCAGTATCTTGAATGTTTCTATTATGTCCCTTCTCAGTCTCCTCTTTTCGAGGGAGAAGAGGCCCAGTTTCTCTAATCTCTTGCTATACAGCAACTCCTCCAGCCCCTTAACCATTTTAGTTGCTCTTCTCTGGACCCTTTTGAGTAGTACTGTGTCGTCCTTCATGTACAGCGACCAGTGCTGGATGCAATATTCCAGGTGAGGGCGTACCATGGCCCGGTACAGAGGCATGATAACTTTCTCCGATCTGTTCGTGATCTCCTTCTTAATCATTCCTAGCATTCTGTTCGCCCTCTTCGTCACTGCCGCGCATTGCTTCATTGACTTGTCAACCAGTACTCCCAAGTCTCTTTCCTGGGGGGGGGTGTCTCTCCAAGTACTGCCCCGGACATCCTGTATTCATGTATAAGATTTTTGTTACCAACATGCATCACCTTACACTTATCCACGTTAAATCTCATTTGCCATGTTGCAGCCCATTTCTCGAGCGTGTTTATGTCCTGTTGCAGGTCTTCACAATCCTTCTGCGTCTTCACTACTCTGAATTGTTTCGTATCATCTGCAAATTTAATCACCTCGCTCGTCGTACCAATTTCCAAGTCATTTATAAATATGTTGAAGAGCACGGGTCCAAGCACCAAACCCTATGGCACTCCGTTCATGACACTTTTACAGTCGGAGTATTGTCCATTTACCCCCACTCACTGTTTCCTATCCGCCAACCAGTTTTTTTTATCCACATGAGTATGTCATCTCGATTCCAGGAATAGTTCAATCAAAAAAAATCTTAACTGTGGTCTCCAAAGAAGAAATTGATGACAAAGAAGAAATTGATGACACCTTTTTTGTGTGGGATGTGAAACATCAGGAAACATTTGAACTTTACAATTTAGGAAAGGCACTCCATGATTGGGTATTAAAATATTGCAGTCTCATCTTGTTCCAGGCCAAATGAACTATTAAAGTGGCTGGAATAGTGCCCTCATCATCCTTTTCTAACAACTGAGTCACATTCAGTGAATCAAAGGAAATTTTGAAGCCAGAAGCTCCTTATTGACTTTCTTCTCACAAAAAGTAGAATGTAATAAGCTTTTGAAATTGAAGGGTAAGATTGCTACGGTATCTTCAATATCTCTAAAAAAAAAAAAAAAATCTTATCCAGGTTATAGTTGCAACTACTGAGGGTTCTTTAGGAATATTCTAGTAAATTGAATATTCTAGTAAAGTTCTGGGAGTCATCATTGACTCTACACTTTCCTTCAACGATCACCTCAACTCCCTAGTAAAAAAATGTTTCTTCAGCCTTCACATGCTGAGAAAAGTGAGATCCTGTTTCCATCAAAAACACTTTGCCGTCCTTGTCCAATCCACCATCCTTTCCAGACTGGACTACTGCAACTCTATCTACCTTAGCCTAACAAAGAAAAACCTTCAAAGACTCCAGCGGATTCAGAATACCGCTGCTAAGCTTATCTTCGCAAAAAGCAAATTCGACCACGTCTCACCGCTTTTATCTCCAGAGTCCACTTCAAATGTGCCTACCTCACTTTCAAGATCCTACACGGTATTCTCCCTCCCTTCATTCCTCTTTCTTGGAACTCCTCTAACCCCAATTCTGCCAGATCCACCCCAAAACTGAAACTTTCCTTTCCCTCTCTAAAAGGCGTTTCACTTGTAGGAAAACTAGGTTCTTCCCTCCCTTTCAGAATCACTCAGCTCTGGAACAACCTTACCTCCCCTCTTAGGAATCTGAGCTCCCTCCAACTCTTCCGTAAACATCTGAAAACCTGGTTATTCTCAAAAATGTAACTCCTCCTCCCTCTCTGGAATTATTCTAGTCCTCTAAATTTTCTCTTCATTTTGCCTCTTCCCTCCACTGGAGTTCCTTTCTACCCTAACTCTTGTTAACCGTGTCGAGCTTTACGAATGTAGAGATGATGCGGTATACAAACCTAAGGTTTAGATTAGATTAGAAAATTAATGCATCCCAAAATCTTTCAACTAACTACATTTTCCAAATGTTCAAGCTTTCAGTATTTTGAGATATTATCTTTAATTACATGCACTGATATTGACTTTGAAGAGTCTTCTAACATTATCAATTTGTTTTCAACATATGTATCTCTCTTTTCCAAATTTTTAAAATTTTCCACGGAGTGTTACGATAAGACCAATTGAAGAGGCAAATATTTGAGAAAGAGATGCCTCAAATTTTGCAAAACCATCACACAATGTTTCTAGAGTAATGAGTTGGATTTATCAACAAGGTCAAGTGTCCCAGCTCCTCAATTTTCTCTCTAACAGGATGGGGTCCACACATCTTCCTCTAAACCAGCAGGTCCAGCGGTGATGACTTCACCTGCCTCACTGGTGGTTTGCAACAGCACTTTGGTAGGCTGGTCTGCTACAAAGATTCCACTCATATCATCAACGTGTGGCAACTCCCCTCCCCCTATAAGCTCTGAGCAAAAGTGCTAGATCTGTAGGAATAATCTGCTTCTCTGGGCTCAAAGTGATATCTGCCATAACCACTTATGGCTTTCCTTCTGGCCAGCTTTCCTTCTGGTCTTGCCCACAGCACGACCCCGGTGCTGGATATTTCACCTCTGCTGGTGACAAATCTGTCATTGGAACTGATGGCACTGCAGGGTAAGTGCATCTTTTTCCTTTCTTTTCATCATATTTAAGGCAAGAAACTTTTAAAGAAGAAAAAGGTGTCACTAAGCTTGCTATTAGAGCCTCCTTGTGGATATGTTGGTGTAGTAGGAAAGTCTGGGCCCTGGAATCAGCTTAAGACTGTATTCAGTAATGTTACATAAAGCATCTAGTAAACCCAACTTCATAGGAGGGCCTGGAAGGCTAGTTGGTAGAGCTATATATATTCATGGTTTTGGAAGGAAAAAGCTTCCTTTTTCTGAACCCCAACAACCAGAGGGAGGGTAGCTTGCTCTGAAAACTCAGGCCAATCACCTTGTCTACTTTACTTAGATAACAGTGCCTAGAATAGAGAAACAATCTGTTCCGATAAGATAATGAAGAGAAAGATAGCTATTTATGCAAGCTGATCTAGGAAGCTTTGACTTAACTCATACCTGGCGCAGAATGAAGCAACCAAAAGGAAGGGTTTCTCTTTCTATCAAGCTGGCTTTAACGCTGGAGTAGCCCAAGCCAGGAGACAAAAGAAGAAGACAGGAGGGCTGCCTGGAAGTTCTCATATCAATTCAAGGAGATGAAGGAGTGAAACCAAGCTTCAAGTGGACCCAGTTCCCTAAGAGAGATTCTTACCACTCCAAAATCAGCAAGAATCTCAGGAAGCTACAGTACGTGTTAGCCCTAGAAGAGAGTGAGTGAGAGGAGTGCAAGGAAGAGCCCAACTTCCATGACTGGAAGGAGAAGAGTACCACTGTTGTAAATACTTCTGTGTATCCATTAAATAAATCATAACCAGTGTTTCCTGTAAGTTGTATGGGAGTACTGTACCTACAGTCCTGCCCAGTAGCAGTCCTGCTTCAATATCACATTTTCAATGGTGAAGGGCAGGCAAGTTCTGAAGGATTCCAGAGGCCCTGTCTTTCCATAGTGATTGAAGACACGATATTGAAGCGTTACCTCCTCTCCCCCACCCCCAAAAGGAAAGAGGTTAGAGAATCCTGCATAACTTAAAAAAGGAAACATTGATCATAGCTCCCCTCAAATTTTCCTTTTGCTGCTATTCATCCTGATTTACATCTGTTTCTGATACTGGACCTCTTGGGTTACCAGTAAATTGGAGTTCAAGTTTCCTGCCAGTGCCGAGCGAGCATTTGGCTTAAGGGGGATTTCCTTGATAAAGCCCTGGGTGGGCGAAACATAGTTCTATGTCGGAGTGCTTGCCTCCATCCGCGTAGATGAAGATGAGTATTCTATTCTATTAAAAATTAAACTCGCAGTTGCATATTATTTAATATGTAATTACAGTTCTAAAATGGGGGAAAGGGGAGGGAATTGGGTATATTTGCTTTTAGTGATAATGTTTATTATATATTAACTCTATAAATGTTGGTTTTCTTCTTGTATTTGAAATGATTTTTTTTTTTTTTTTACTATTTTGTTTGTATTTGAAATTTAATAAATATGATTTACATTAAAATTAAAAAAATCTAAAAAAATGTATAGATACAAATTTTGGGACCGATGACGAATTTGGGTGCTATTTCTCTGTATGGTACAAAGTTTAAGACATACAGAAGGTTCCACTGAGGTCTTTGAGAGCATTTAGAATCTTGAAGAATTTATATATGAAACTTTATACCCATAAGACCTGTCTAAATATGCTTGTTTAAATGTAGGCCAGAATTTTACACTCCTACATTTAAGGCATCTGACTCGTGCCTACAAGAGCCTAGGCACGCTTAAGGCCACTTCTGGTGTAAACTATGCCTACTCTGGCCTTAGGCATGCCTGGACATCTCCATACATATATTGTAGGTATCCTTCACCCCATCAAATTTTTTTTAAACGTCCTTCACCCCATCAATTTTGTTTTTTAAACGTGCGTCCCAATTGGTCCGTTAGATAGTGGTAGGATGCCTACGCCACTTACAATTGGGATGCCGTTTTTAGAATCAGGTCATAAGTGACTATGGTTCATAACAGATTATTTGGAGTTGGCCGAGTTAATTGTATGGAATACACTTCTCCATCTGTATTCACGGGGGATGCGGGTGGACCATAGGCGCAAATATGGAAAAACCACAAATAACTTTTTATATGTTATTTGCGGTTTTTAGAAAACGTCGTCGTTTTTATTATTGAAACCGCGAGTAAGCAGCAATTTCAGGGCTAATAGCAGGCAGGCAGCGATTCCTTCCATGCATGCTGGGAAGAAGCTTTTCTCTCTATGGATGCTGGGAAGCAGCATTTTCTCAGTGCACACTGGGAAGCAGGGAAACAGCGATTTTGTGGGAGAAAGCATGGAAGCAGCGACTTTCAGAGTGAATGGTAAGTGATAAACTTTTTTATTGGTACAGTAAAAGGAAAAAGAACTTTAATGATGATGTAATTTTTGGGGGTGGAATCAGCAGCCGAAAAATCGCAAATAACCAAATCCGCCGATACAGAAACCACGGATATGGAAGGAGTAGTGTAATTTGCTGAAAGTCTGAAAACTGCTTATTCGGTATCCTGGTGTAAGCCAGTCTGACTCTGGTCCCAATAACAAAGAAATTTTGTTTTATGTACTGTGTTCCCACCACTCTGGACATAAACTAAGCAATTGCCTTGGCAGCATTTGAACCCAGGGTTATACACCTCATTACTCTTACACTTCTCTGCCTCTCCTATTTTTTTATCTGTACCCTCACCAGCCTCCTCTTCCCTCTTTTTCTCCCTGTTGCTGCCTCCCAGGCCCTAAACAGGGCTGAAGAATTGAATTGAAGCCCACTCCTCTGCCTGGTGACTTAATTGGGGCTGAAGATATTGCCATTGGTTATTTGGTCTCGGTTGAGAGCCAAAAATGATAATGCCCTCCCAGAAAACCTCATCAGCCATGAAAATCCATTCCCCCCAGGCATTTGGACTTTCAAAACCTTGTTGATGACATCAAGATGTTGATCTTTTATCCCTCTTCTTCAATCACTTTGTGAATTTGATACATTTTCGAGCATTTCCTTTGGAGATAGAAATATAACCCCATATCTTTTGAGCAAAAACAAGTTAAGAAAAATGTACTATGATTTATAGAGTCCTCAGTCTTGTAGTCCCAGATGATTGCAAGTACATTTTGGCCTTTCCTGCTTGTGAACAATAAACTATAACTAACTGAACCAGAAGGAAGGGAGATAAGTACCATGGAGGCAGCTGGTCATTTTATAACTGCCATGTTTGCACAGTTTTCAAAGGAATTATTTTCAACTGTTGGGAATCTTTGAATAATGGAAGCACACTGGTTAACTGGCAATACATGCCATTTCATAGGAATAACTGTCAGAGTGCGTGGCGCAGTGGTTGGATCTACAGCTTCAGCACCCTGGGGTTGTGGGTTCAAACCCTGTGCTGCTCCTTGTGACCCTGGGCAAGTCACTTAATCCTCCATAGCCCCAGGTACGTTAGATAGATTGTGAGCCCACGGGACAGAGAGGGAAAATGCTTGAGTACCTGACTGTAAAAACCGCTTAGATAACCTTGATAGGCAGTATATAAAATCCTAATAAACATAAAAGCAGTTTGGGTGATTATTACTTGGACAGAAACATTTTCTCCTGTTATGTCTTAGCTGGTGGTGTGCAAGGCCAGTTTTTCTGGACCTATTATTGAAGGTGGTCAGGACAGAGGGGACTTTGGTCCTGTTCTTTGCTGTACTGATTCACAACCAACTACTAAGTAATACTACAATCCAGCATAACTCAATATAGCTTTCAAATAAATACAGAGTCTTGGGTGTTTGCAGTGAGAGCTGAGATTGGTTGGCGCTGCAGCCACAGAAGGTTCTCTGCAGCTCATCTCATTCTTGATCAAACAATCATGAAATGCAAACTTTCCCACTGGTCCCAACCACTGAAACATCTGAACATTTTACAATATGAAACCTCTTTTTTTCCAAGAAAATTCCAGCCACAGATTTTTCAGATTGTCCTTTTAACAAAGAGGATTTTAACCATTTAATCTAAAGCAGGAGTGTTTGAGGATGTGTTCTCCTCAGATGGGTTTATGTTCATCTGTTACAGTTCATTAATAAATATGTAAGTGATTGTGTTGTCCTAGGGAAGGGGAGAAGAGTTTATATTACCTGCTCATTCTATCATGGTATCAGTTCAGAATATACCATAGAGCAGACAGCCATCTTTCCAAGTACATTTGGCATTTTGGAAATGGGAGTTGGAAGTTTAGGAAGGGATGAAGAAAGTAGTTGCAAAGCTCCTGGTTCAAAACTGCAGTCTGCAAATGAGTCTGTAACAGAAACTTGGAGCTTGTAAAAGGAAACCAGACGAATAGAAAGGCAGAAAAGGATTGCTCCACCACACTGAGAATCAGGGAATGAGAAAAGCCAAGAAAGAAATGGATGTCTTCTTTATATTGCTTTTTGTCATAGCATTCTACCAGAGACTCAGGGCCTGGGACTTGACGCCAAAGCTTTTGCCTCCATTCCTCCTCTACCTTTCTTATCTTTGTAGGAACACTTGCTTCTCTCCTTTGGCTTGATACAGGTCCAATACACAAGGCCTCATTTTTGTACTATATAAATGCTTTTCTATATTACCATGTTAACTGGTAATGAAAGATATACAAGCCCCACTCGTTTCATGTTTTTCTTTCTTTCTCTTTTACTTTTATAAGTTTTGTCCAATTCCGAAGAGCCTCAGCTAACACTAATCTCAATCTTTTACCTATAGACTACACGTGTAAACTTAAAACATTAGTGGTTTACTGAAAAGAGTTCCTTTGTCCTCTGCACAATAATGCTTTCTGAGGGATTCACACGTTTCATTGAGATTTTTTTTCTGTTTAATTCATTTCACCTATATAGGCTCAACTGTAAAAGTTCATGGAACAAGCACCAAGGACTTTGGTCACCAGATGGCAGCACTGCGAGGGCCTCTCTCAGCACGGAGTGGCTCATGTGTTCGTCGGCTTCTAGTTTTCCGCTTCTCCTCCAGGTGTTTCCATTTGTGGGCTTTATTCTTGACATTGAGTGGTGGTGGTGGTTTCTTCTTCGGTTGATGACTTTTGCGAATCCAGAGTTGCTCACATACTTGGTCCACAGTATTGAGGTTGGGGTGGTCGATGAGCTGCAGGAAATCCCGGTACCAGACTTTACGGCTGACAGGAGAAGATAGCGACTCAGAAGTCTCATCCTCTTGGGAGATGGAGTCAGCTTTCTGGGTGCTAATTATCTCCAAAGAGAGGTGCATGAGAGTCTGAGTGAAGCCATGCTCAATGGCATGGCAGTGGTAGATGCCAGCATCCTTGCGGAGGACATTACGTAACAGGATACCACGGTCTGTCTTCACAATCCGATTGTCCATCTGAATCTGGGAAGATATTAAAATGTAACATTTAAAATTTACTTCAAAAGACTCAGCAGGATATGGTGTTAGCAAAACAACGTTTCATGCGTTTCTTCTTTTTAAGCACAGCACTTTGCGACCATTTGTTTTGAGTTTTACTTTACTGCAAGGTCACGGCACGATGGCGTTTTGGTAAGCTTTGCATTTTTGTTTTTATTCTCATTGTTTGGTGCTCCATTGTTTTATGGTTTTATGCATTTTCCCCTCTTTTATGGCTCTGTTTTGAGCGTATTTCTGAGATTTAGTTTTTCATTTTCTGTAAGCTTATGGCTCCTTGTTGACTCGGTAAGCTCTACGATTAGTGTGGATCTTCCGGGGGTCTCCTTAAACCTTTTTGTGTACTTCCTCTCTTTTGGTAAGTTCTATGATTAGTATGCATCTTCCGGGGTTCTCCTCATCTATTTTGTGTGCACTCCCTTTTTTTACTTGCTCCTCACGGCGTTTTTTCTCGTTGTTTTTTTGTTTATTCGGTTTGTGCTTTTCAGGCCGTTCTCATTAGCTATCATCTTTTTTTAGGTATATATTTTTAATTAGCTTTTAATTCTTTTACTTTATGTTTTATTTAGACATAAACGGCATTTCAAGTGGTTTACATTATTGTTCATATACCCAAAGATCTTCAAGGTACTGTAGCTGTCCTTATATATTTCAGAGTATTATCCTTTTAGTTGCTTTATAACCATCCCACCTAAAATAATATAATATTATAGTTGTCCTTGTGCTATCCCTAATTATATATTTGTTATCCCTATATATATATTACATTTTTCTAGTTTTTAATTCTTCATCATTTTGTTTGGTTGTTCATATATACTGATTGCTTTAATTGCCATTATATATATATATATTTTCTTATATATATTTTTTATACAAGTCTTATATTTATTATTTACCATGGGTTTTTTTGAGAAGGTTTTTTTATTATTGAACATTGTGATTTATATATGTTATATGAGTTGTATTTATAAAATAATATAATATGTATTTTTATTTCCGTATTTTTATATATGTGATATTAGTTATATTTATTAAACAATATGTATTTTTGTATCCATGGAATTTATACTTATATTTTAATTTTTTATGGAATTAAATTGCTGTTTTTATTCATGTTTATTTTTGTATTCACATTTTGATGCTTATTTTTTGTGCTTGTTTTTAATAATTACCATATTTCTATGTATGTTCATATGTTTTATTAATGTTTTTGTATATGATTTGTAGACTCCTGACGCAGGCCTTAGGGCCGAAACATGTACATGTCGGGTTGAGTAACTTTGGATGAATAAAGATCAATCAGATGAGTTGAAAGACACTTTTATTTGTGCACCTTTCTGATTGGACAAATTCCACTCATTTTTGCTACTTTGTCCTTTGTGGATTTGTTTCCCCTGTCATTTGCGAAGATATTAAAATGTAACATTAAAAATTTACTTCAAAAGACTCAGCAGGATATGGTGTTAGCAAAACAACTCCAGGAAACCATAGTTAAAGATAATTTAAATCTTAGAAGAAAAGTGGAGCTATTAGAGAATCAGGTGCGTAGTAATAACTTGCGTCTGATAAATTTTCCACCTAGAGACATGCTTAGGAGATATCTAATAGAAATATTGGGAGTTCCGGAAGATAATCTTTCACCATTTTCTCAAGTCTATTATCTTCCCAGTAAAAAGTCGTATCAACAGCAACCTGCTCCTACTGAAGGACAAATATTGAATATTTCTGAGATATTGGAGAAGTCAGACAAAGAACTGGTAACACCTGCAACATTAATAGCTACTTTAGCTCTTTCTATAGATAAATCTTGAATACTGAGACTATTCTTTAAGAATAAACAGAAGGAATTTCTTAGTTGTAAAATTCAAATGTTCCCTGATGTTTCAAGGGAAACTCAAAAACGTAGATGTGATTTTCTTCTTTTGAAACCGGGGGTCACCTCATTGGGGGCTACCTTTTATTTAAGATATCCTTGTAAGTGCATTGTCTGTTATCATTCCATTAAATATGTATTCTTTGAGCCTCAACATTTGATTAATTTTCTGGCTATGTCCCATCTGGACAAGGAGAAATTCAACCTGAGCTCTAAGAAAATAGTAACTCCCAACCCGATCTATAGGCACACTTTTACTTCTTTAGGTTGTTTTCTTGTTTTTTCTTGCAAACTAATTCTTGGATCTAAAGAGGACTTGAGCTAATTTCACCGTAATAGTTTTTCTTGTAAACTACTTAATTAGTTAAGTAAGGATTTATGATTGTATTATGTTTGGTTAAATTTGCTTTCTGTACAAGTTTTACTTTATATTATATTGAAATCAATAAAATACTTAAATAATAAAATGTAACATTTAGGTCAGGGGATTTTATTGTATCTGAAGTCCACTGATGGCTGAGTGGTAGGACAGTATTTTCAAGCATGGACTAGAGCAGGGATTCTTAAGCCACTTCTCAGGGCACATCTAGCCAGTCAGGTTTTCAGGATATGAATATGCATGAGATGCCAGCTGCGGAAACCCTGAGAGGACATGTACCTAGCTCCACGGGACAACATCTTTAAACCTACTAGAGACATTTCTATGGACTTTCACAACAAAATTCAAATTTCTGATCAACTGATTTTTCTGCCAAATTCAAATTGGTGGACTGCCCTGTTCCCAATCAGGTCAGTGAATCCACTACAGCAGACCCTCAATATTTGCGGGGGTTAGGGGCAGAGCCAGCCCACGAATATTAAAATATCGTGGATAACTTTCAGGGTTGGCTCTGACCCACCCTGTCTCCCTCCTGTGTCCTGGAACTTCACCAGACCTTACCTGGTGGTCTGGTAGAGACATGGGGCAGGATCGATCATCCTACGCTCCTGCCCCGAGCAAAGCCATCCTCAAAATGGCTGCCGTGAGTTCCAGTTGTAGTCTCAAGACTACAACGGGAACTCACAGCAGCCATTTTGATGATGGCTCTGCACGGGGCAGGAGTGTAGGACGATCGATCCTGCTCTGCATCGCCGCTAGACCACCAGGTAAGGTCTGGGGAAGGTCCAGGATGCAGCGTTTCTTAAAAATTCACAAATAACCAAATCCTCGGGTACTGTATTTACAAAGTCAAATTACAGACTTCAGAGCATACTCTGAAGAAAGCCACAGCATGGTGGCTGAAACGTCGGTTTCCACTTGAAAAGATGCAGTGAGACTCAGAAACCTGCAACAAGCATGCATGAAATAGATTTGCATGCCCTACATCCATGGTATGCAAATTTATCTCATGTATCGTCATTGTGGGTATCCTGAAAACCTGACTGGCAAGGTGTGTCCTGAGGACTGGGTTGAGAACCCCTGGGACCAGAGATATAATTACGTATCTATTTTAGAAGACAAGTGAAATAATCAAAATATTTGGTTTCTCAAAGGAGTCTTATTTTTTGCTCTTGACAAAATTCTTTATCTTTTGTGTTTTACACATTTATGGGATATTTTTCTGACCTCTGTTTCTCTCCCATTGCACTGCCTTAGCCTTTCTGCTGGTTCTAGGTCAGTACTATATAATGATGAGACGAGTCTATAGGAAGAACCACCTCTATTCTTAAAGAGTAACTTGTTGATTTATGCAACACATTGCAGGGTGGCTAAAGGTAAAAGAGGGAGAAAAAGTAAAGAGAGAGAGGAGAGAAAAGGCAAGAGAGAACGTAGAAGTAAATTGATCTGCTGACCATAAGCACACAAGTCATTTCTGGTTTTTCCACCTCTGGAAGTTTCTCAATATGAAAAACTTTGAATCTATAACTTAAAAAGCTCAGTGTCTTCATGACTTGTTTCCCCCCAAATAAGCCCTAGTCCCTGGATTCGCCGACAGCAGCTCTTCCCCCCACCCCCGCCTCCACTGCGCAGCCAAACCCCCGCTGACTCTTCCATCTCTCCCTCCCATCCGAAACCTCGCTGACCCTCCGACTGCGAGACCTACTACCTCCCTCCACGGAGCAGCGTTGGCAGTGTCTAAACAGGCTGCTTCACGGCATTCTCCCACCGAGGCAATCTTTCTGCCGCATCACTGATGATGTCATCAGCAACGTGGCGGTAGAAGGCTGTGAAGCAGAATGTTTAGAGTGCTGCCGACGCTGCTCTGTGGAGGGAGGTATGTAGGTCTTGCGGTTGGTGGGGTTCGGATGGGAGGGAGAGATGGAAGGATGGGATGGTCAGCAGGGGTTCGGCTGCGCGGTGGAGGGGCTTCTCAAGGGTTCGGCTGCAGCTGCACAGAAGTGAGGGATAGAAGCAGGGCAAGGATTCTGCTGCACAAGGTATGGGAGGGAGGTATAGAAAGATGGTGTGCAAGGGTTCTGCTGCACTGGGGGATGGGAAGGATAGAAAGATGCTGCAGTGGGAAGGCACAAGGGGATGGGTGAGAGGGGAGGAAAGTTGCTTCACATGTGGGGGAGAGGAAAGAGGAAGAATTGGGGTGGAGAAGAAGAAGGGAGAGATGATCATTGTACATGAAAAAAATAAGACCTACCCCAAAAATAAGGCCTAGTGCATTTTTTGGGCCCAAAATTAATATACGATACTTTTCGTGGAAACACGGTATTTATGTGAAATTAACTTCCTACCTCTTTCCTTGGGCTGTCACTTCCTTTCTGATGAGTCCACATGAGCTGAGCCTGCAGAGATTTGGGCAAGCACTCCAGGAAGGCACTACTGCCCTCCACACCATACAGCTTCCTTTCTACTACATTGTTTCTCTGGTGATCTGAAAAGAAAAAGCACCATCATTGGTTGCTGGCATATATCTTAGGAACTCTGCATAACTCCTTTAATATGGTAACATAAGATATGCCTTGCTGGGTTATGCTGATTTAGGTCACTTGGCAGTATCCAGAAGATTTCAAAGTGTAGAACCATTTCTTGTTTTTTGCCCTCAGAGATAAGTGGTGCTCTCCTTGACTATTAATCTGATTAAAACTATAGATGCTCTATATAAGAGGCTTGGGAAGGCTAAGCCTCCTCAACTCCAAGCACTGACTTCCCCTCCCTACCTAAGTCCACGATGGAAGGGTGATCTTCTCTTCCGTTGCTTGCCACTGTCTGGTTCTGAGATAAGTGTGTAGGACTAAGAACAAATCTCTAAGACCCCTTTGGGTCTGCTGAAGTTTTGTTTGAGTCTTTACACCACTGTCTCCCTGACTCTGAAGATTGCAAAGAAAATGAAATCATGAGTAGGCCAGAGCCCTGTGCATGCTGTTGCCAGCTTTGCTCATCTCCCTCCTCTTCCTCCTTCTCACCCGTGATGTTTCAGGGAGAGAGGAGAAGGAGGGAGATGAGCAGAGCTGGCAACAGCATGCACAGGGCTCTGGCCTGCTCATGATTTCATTTTCTTTGCAGCTTCCGGAGTCAGGGAGACAATGGAAGGGAAGATCACTTTTCCTATTTGTTCTTGCCGATGTGGACCCAAGATGGAGGAATCAGTGAGTGAAAGGAGAGGAGGGAGGAAGAGAGAAAGATGGAGTTATATTGTGGTGAGGAAATGAGATGGGATAATAGTGGTGAGGGATGGGACTCGGAGGAAAGAGAGAGAAGGATTAGTGGGGGAGGGAGGGAGAGAGAGGCAATGCTGGGTGGCCACTCTAATCTTCATCTGCTGTTAAGTTTGCTATGTGAAAAAATACTTTCTCTGATTAGTTTTAAATGTAATGTAATGTAATTTATTTCTTATATACCGCTACATCGCACTATATATTGACTTTATCCTGATGTTAATATTATCTGAAAGGGTAAATAATTGTTTTCTGTTCATCTGTCCCACCTCACTCTTGATTTTAAGTACCTATTATATCTTGTCTTGGACTTCTCGTCTCCAAGCTGAGAAATCAATCCTAACCTTTTTAGCCTGACTTTCTTTCTTTTCATTTTCTTCCATGCATCACCATTAAAATTTGAAGTGAGTTACATAATAAAACTAGCAAATATCTATAAAAACAGTAACAATAAAAATATATCAACATGTTCCCTCCTAACCACAGAACCCAGGCTACATCCAAACAAGAGATGTCCCTTCAACCCAATGTCTTACCCAACTCATAAAGTATAAAATAATGTAAAAGATGTATATTCCCAATAAAAGATCAATTAAATCTTCTTGTTGCATAGAGCATTCTGGACCCCTACTAGATTACAAAAATTAGATTGCTCTAAGTCTAATAAGTGCTGGCATTGTAAAATTGAAATTGGAACTTTAGATCATCTTTTATTTTATTGTCCATGTATTCAGGCATTTTGGATATCAATCTGGGATCAAGTTAACCTAATGATGGAAAATCATGTGGCATTGTCCTACGATACGGTTATTTTTGGAATGTGTATGAGGGCTAAATGCCAAATATCTGCAGCAAATAATAAACTTTTGATGATCCTTACTGGTGTGGGGATCCAGCAAATAACGTTTAATTGGAAGAATTGTTCTAGACTAAATTACAGCTTCTGGTGGAACTCAGTATGTCATCTGTACAAAATGGAACGACTACTTGCAGTACAAAATGGGCATTTTAAAAGGTTTCAGGATGTGTGGAGGCCATTAATAGAATATTATAACTCTGCCTCAAACTTAAAACTTGCAAGTGCATTTTGGATCCTTTCCCCTCCTATCTATTCGAGAATATCCCCACACAGGCCATCGCTTCCCTCACCGACCTCATAAACTCTGCCCTAACATCGGGCCTCTTCTCCCCCGACATGGGACACATCTCACTGTCCCCTCTACTGAAAAAGACCGACCTTGATCCCACCATTCCATCTAACTACCGTCCTATAGCAAATATCCCTCTCCTAACCAAGTTATTAGAATCCATCATATCCACCCAACTCTCATCCTACCTAGAACGATTCTCTATCCTCCTACCCCACCAATTCGGCTTCAGACCCAACTTCAGCACCGAATCCCTCTTGGCCTCACTAATCTCTAAGGTGCAACAACTCCATTCTCGCAACAAATTCGCTGTTCTTCTTCAATTCGACCTCTCCGCAGCCTTCGATGTCGTTCACCACGACATCCTAATCTTCCAACTCTCCGAAATAGGCATAAGCTCCACAGTCCTTGACTGGTTCTCGAAATTCCTACTCTTCCGCTCCTACACCGTTAACACAAACGGTTCCTCATCCCCTGCCTGGAAGCCGAAATGTGGAGTCCCGCAAGGCTCACCCCTTTCTCCTATTCTTTTCAACATCTTTTATTTCCGTATTTTTATATATGTGATATTAGTTATATTTATTAAACAATATGTATTTTTGTATCCATGGAATTTATACTTATATATTTTAATTTTTTATGGAATTAAATTGCTGTTTTTATTCATGTTTATTTTTGTATTCACATTTTGATGCTTATTTTTTGTGCTTGTTTTTAATAATTACCATATTTCTATGTATGTTCATATGTTTTATTAATGTTTTTGTATATGATTTGTAGACTCCTGACGCAGGCCTTAGGGCCGAAACATGTACATGTCGGGTTGAGTAACTTTGGATGAATAAAGATCAATCAGATGAGTTGAAAGACACTTTTATTTGTGCACCTTTCTGATTGGACAAATTCCACTCATTTTTGCTACTTTGTCCTTTGTGGATTTGTTTCCCCTGTCATTTGCGAAGATATTAAAATGTAACATTAAAAATTTACTTCAAAAGACTCAGCAGGATATGGTGTTAGCAAAACAACTCCAGGAAACCATACATGTCCTCTCTGAAACTCCTTCATCTATCCCCCCTAGAAACTCTCTACTCCTAAGCCGACGACATCCTCATCCTCCTTGAAACCGATGCGAACCTCTCGAACCTCGCTGACAACATCTCCACATGTATTACGAACCTCCAATCCTGGGCCCAATCTGTTCAAATGAAACTGAATGAGTCCAAAACCAAACTACTTTGGCTCGGTCCAATTTCAGACCATTTACCCACCTCCATCCCTCTACCTTCCGGCCCCACTCTTCAGCTTGAGTTTTCAAGCAAAGTCCTAGGCATCATCTTAGACTCCTCTCTCTCCTTCAACGATCACCTCAACTCCCTGGTAAAAAAATGCTTCTTTAGCCTCCATATGTTAAGAAAAGTAAGATCCTGCTTCCATCATTCTCATTTCGCAATCCTCGTCCAATCCACCATCCTCTCTAGACTAGACTACTGCAACTCCATCTTTATAAGCCTAACTAAGAAAAACCTCCATAGACTTCAGCTAATTCAGAACGCCGCTGCCAAACTTATTTTCGCAAAAGGCAAGTTCGATCACGTTTCCCCACTCCTCTCCAAGCTTCACTGGCTCCCAGTATACTCCAGAGTCCTCCATAAATGTGCCTGCTTAGCCTTCAAGATTCTACATGGCGTCCTTCCTCCCGTTATCCCACTCTTCTGGAATTCCTCAAACCCGCTCTCTTCTAGACCCTCCCAAAAACTGAAACTATCCTTCCCATCTATAAAAGGTATATCCCGCGCAGGAAAACTTGGAACATCCCTCCCCTTTAGAACCACGGAACTCTGGAACAGCCTCTCATCCCCGCTCAGAAATTCTAGCTCCTTCCAATCCTTCCGTAAACGCTTGAAAACTTGGCTCTTCTCAAAAATCTAATCTCCTCCCGTTCTCTGGTTCCCTGCCCCTCTCTATCTTCTCAGTCCCTCTCCTATATCCCTTCTTTGTAATTTCCTTTCCTCCTAACCTCTGTAAACCGCGCCGAGCTCTGCGCATGCGGAGATGGTGCGGTATACAAACCTAATGTTTAGTTTAGTTTAGTTTAGATTATAATGATTAAGGTTAATTTACTATTCTTTTTCCTTATGGGATAATTTGTAGAAATGGGGAGGGTGGGGGGGGTTATGATAATCTAAATAAATATCTGCATATTTTAACTGATTAATAAATATAATATGTATGTATGGATATGGAAGGGGGTGGGGGAAAAATTTTTTTTGGAAATATATTGGTATGGAATTTCAAGTGATAATGAAATATGATGAGTTATAATTATTGTACACTTGATGTATATGTTAAAATGAATAAAGATTTGGAAAAAAAAAAAAAGATCAATTAAATGATAGCATAAATAACCTTTCTTCAGAGGTGATCTATTCCAGCCCTGTCATCATTTTTTTATTACCTTCTCTATCTTTTCTAATTTAACTTGTCTTTCTTGAGGTGGGATGACCAGAATTACACATAATACTCAAAGTAGTCATACCACAGAAAAGCACAGGGGCATTAGGATATTATCCATTCTTTTCTGAATAATTCTTGGCAATCAGTTTGCTCTTTTGTCTGCTGTTTCACACTAAGCTGAAGATTTTTTTGTACTGTCTACAATGACTCCCAAGATCATTTTCTGTTCTAGAAACCAGCATCGTATATCTAGTTAGGATTCATTTTCCCTGTGTACATCACTTTGCTATTTCCACATTGTAATAACATGAACAAGGGTGGGCCCCTGAGCCACACCATGGGTTAAGGTGAACAAAATAATATTTAGGTAAGGTATCAGAAAGTTGTATCAGAGGGAAGGCTCAGGATCAGCATGAGCCGTGAGTTTGGAGTGGAGGAGTACCCTAATGGTTAATGTAGTGGCCTTAGAACCAGAAGTTCAATTCTCACTGCAGCTCCTTGTGACTCTGGACAAGTCACTTAACCTTCTATTGCTCTGGGTGTAATGAGGAAGGAATGTGGTTACAGCTACAGCCTCAGCACCCTGAGGTTGTGGGTTCAAGCCCCACACAGCTCCTTATAACGCTGGCCAAGTCCATTGCCCCAGGTAGAAACATAGAAACATAGAAATAGACGGCAGATAAGGGCCACTGCCCATCTAGGCTGCCCACTCCAATGACCCTCCCCTACCTTTCTCTGTGAATAGATCCCACGTGTCTATCCCATTTGGCTTTAAAATCAGGCACGCTGTGGCCTCAATAACCTGAAGTGGAAGACTAT
The DNA here is from genome assembly GCF_902459505.1 of Geotrypetes seraphini. NCBI lineage: Eukaryota > Metazoa > Chordata > Amphibia > Gymnophiona > Dermophiidae > Geotrypetes > Geotrypetes seraphini. The sequence continues at coordinate 46,226,200 of NC_047100.1, forward strand.
TCCAGCGATCAACCACCCTTTCAGTGAAAAAGAATTTCCTGGTGTCCCCGTGCAGTTTCCCGCCCCTTATTTTCCACGGATGCCCCCTTGTTGCCGCGGGTCCCTTGAAAAAGAAGATATCTTCTTCCACCTCGATGCGGCCCGTGAGATACTTTAATGTCTCGATCATGTCACCCCTCTCTCTGCGTTCCTCGAGTGAGTACAGCTGCAACTTATCCAGCCGTTTCTCGTACGGGAGATCCTTGAGTCCCGAGACCATCCGGGTGGCCATTCTCTGGACCGACTCCAGTCTCAGCACATCCTTACGGTAATGCGGCCTCCAGAATTGCACACAGTATTCCAGGTGGGGCCTCACCATGGATCTATACAATGGCATAATGACTTCAGGCTTACGGCTGACGAAACTCCTGCGTATGCAACCTATGATTTGCCTTGCCTTGGATGAAGCTTGCTCCACTTGATTGGCAGTCTTCATGTTCTCACTGACGATCACCCCTAAGTCTCGTTCTGCTTCAGTTCTTGTTAGGATCTCGCCATTAGGGGGTCACGTGATGAGTCTGGAGTGAGAGGACGTGTTTTTTGAGCTCTCTGACCTCGGGTCTCCTAACACCAGCTTAACTCCCTTTAAACTACTGGCTGGCTATCTTAGCCCCCACCGGATCTTTTGCTACGGTTGGGAGTGTGCGGGGGGTGTCTCGCAGGGTCGCTGGGACCCGGAATGCCGGTACGGTTAGCAAAGACACCAAAGCAGAAGTCGGCCCTGTCTGGGTCTAAGATGGCGGCGTCCCCGACTCCAGTTTCGGCACCAGCACAGTGGGGTGAATGGGCCCAGGAGATCTCCCGCATGGTTACAGCGGCCCTGGAAGATCGTTTGCACAAACTGCAATCTGCAATGGAGGGCATAAATGAGCGCTTTGAGTCCCACGCTACCCGCATCGCAGCGGTGGAGCAACGCATATCTGATGGGGAGGACGCGGCTTCACAGGATCGGGAAAGTGTGATCGCCCTGAAGGCTCAGGTGGCCACCCTAACCGGCCGGCTAGATGATCAAGAGAATCGCCAGCGGCGGAATAACCTACGGGTGGTGAGTCTGCCGGAGCTTCGGGCAGATCTTGAGTTGTATAACTTTTTCCAAGTTTGGCTCCCGACGCGGCTGGGCCTAGAGCCGCCGGTGGCGGGCTTTCTGTGCGAGAGGGCTCATCGCCTGGGGCAGCGCTCGGGAGATTCTAATCGTCCCCGAGCAGCGATAGCGCGGTACCTGAACTGGAGGGAGAAAGAACTTATCCTTCATGCTTACAGGAAAGCCGGTCTGCTGGAATATGAGGGGCGGAAGTTGCTGTTATTTAATGACTACTCCCTCCACGTGGCGTCCCTCCGCAGAGAAATGGCGCCCCTGTGCACAGCATTCCATCGGAGAGGAGTGCGCTTCGCGCTAGTCTACCCAGCGTCTCTGCGTGTCTGGAGGGAGGGAAAGCCTTACACCTTCCCTGATCGTGCGGAGGCCCAGCGCTATTTGGATTCCCTACCTGTGGCTGACAACGGAGGAGTCCCTGCAGCAGATCGGGTGGCTTGAGCAGCATGGTCGGGGAGTTATGCATCCGGTCTTTGCCTCTTAACTTTCTGCTTGCTGACCAGGAGTAGAAACTGTGACACTGTGCTTCCCGGTGCTCTGATGGCTGGTTTCGGCTGGTGTGAGCGGGGGAGGATGGTGGGACTGGGGACTGGCAAGGTTTGGTGTTTTTGCCGTGCTCCCTTGCTGTTGGGATGAGGGCTGGACTGGTTTCAAAGTTCCCAGCCTTCTTCTTTTTTCTATATCTGGCTGTTGTTTGCTCTTCTAGCTGGGGTTACATGGGCAGTGTTGTTCTTCCTGTGGTGGGTGGGCTTTCTTGTTGTATATCTGCCAGTATTCTTTCTTTCTTTGTTTAGGGGGATCCGGGGTTTTTGAGAGCTCTGTAGGGGATTTTGGGTTGTTTCTGTTTTTGGGTGTGCTGTACATTGTTTTTTCCCTCACCTTGTTCTGTTTTGTCAGGGGTAGGGTTTTTGGGGATGCCTCCGGGGATGGTTTCCTATGGGGGACGGGGTGGGGCTGTTCCCTTCTTTTTCATTCTGTGCTGGGAGGCACTGGGGATGGCTCTGGGATAGTGCTTTTTCAGGGGGTGGGCTGTGGTTGGAGGGTAGGGAGGGTTGGGAGTGGGGGGGCAGGGGGGGGGGCTGTTGTGTTTGCTTGTGGGGTTGGATGGCTGTGGTTTGGAAGGGCTGTGGAGTAGACTGTGTGTGTGGGGGTGCAGCGACCCCGGGGGTGGATGCACTGGATTTTTTGTTCTGAGTTCCTGCTTGGGGAGATTTTGGTTCTCTGGGTTCCAGATGGGAGGCCTAGCTGGGGGGCAGCCCGTCTCTACTACTTTCAAGTATACTGTTCTTCTGATTGGGACATTTTCTTCATCATGACTAAGTTGACCATATCTACTTTAAATGTAGACGGGATTCATTCCCCTATTAAGAGGAAAAAATTGTTATCTTGGTTCCGGAGGAGGGGGACGGACATCGCTTTTGTGCAAGAAACCCATCTTTCGGCTGCGGAGCATCTTAAGTTGAGGCGAGAATGGGTGGGCGAGGTCTGTTCGTCCTCCTTTGGCGCCCGGAAGCGAGGGGTTGCCATTCTTATTCATAAACAGTTGCCCTTCCATGTTCATAAAGTTCTCCAAGATCGGGATGGCCGCTGTGTTATTGTTTTGGGGGAACTCTGGGGTCAGAAGTGGCTATTGTGTAATGTGTATGCTCCTAATGTGTATAATCATAAATTTTTTTCAGATTTGCTTGCCAAGATAGCCATGTATCCTGAGTACCAACCGGTGGTAGGAGGGGATTTCAATATTACCGCTGATCCCGCACTGGATTGTAGACCGGCCAAGGGTGGGACCAGGGACCACGGAGCCAAGGGGGTAAACTTTTTGCTTAGCCAGTTGCAGCTGTTGGACACTTGGAGGATTTTGCATCCCGCGGAGCGCACTTACACTTTCTACTTGCATCCCCACAATGTATATGCCAGATTGGATTACTTGTTGGTGTCGCCCTCTCTGCTCTCAAGAGTGTCTGGGATTGATATTGAGGAGGTTCCCCTGTCGGACCATTCACCAGTCGTCATGGAGCTTCAGTTCACGCCGGATCCTGGGGAACGCCATTGGAAATTTCCGTGCTCTCTATATCGAGATCTTGACTTTCATAAATATCTTCGGGAACAGTGGTTGGAGTATAGTTCACACAACAATACCGAAGATGTTGGTCCAGTGACTTATTGGGAGGCCTCCAAGGCGGTCCTGCGAGGGTTTATTATTGCTTATCTGTCTCGTAAACGGCGGTCCCTGGATGCGGAATTGTTGACTCTATCGGGGGAACTTCGACAGCAGCGGGCGCGCCATTGTAATTCTCTCTCACTGGATGACAAACTTCGTCTCTTGAACGTTCGGCGACAGATCGACGCCATCCTGACGCAGAGGGCTTCCCGCGATATTTATTTTCAACGGTATAAATTGTATGCTTGGGGAGGTAAGACAGGGAGGTTGTTGGCTAATTTGGTCCGGCCTCCGCGTACCAGGCAGGTTATCCTCTCCATCAGAGACCCCAAGGGTACCTGTTACACGCAGGAGCGCCAGATTCAGCAGCAATTTGTTCAATTTTATGAATCTCTGTATGCGAATAGACCGTTCTCGGACGCTGACCGGGATGCTTTTTTTCAGGGGCTTCGGCTCCCTCGGTTGACGGACGCCCAGTTGGGACAATTGAACGCCCCTATTAGTCCAGAGGAAGTGCAGATTGGTATCAAGCAGCTTAAGTTAACTAAGGCACCGGGCCCGGATGGGTTTGGATCTGAGTATTATAAGATTTTGTCGGATCAAATCTCTCCGGCTTTGGCGGGAGCGTTTAATGCACTCTCTGAGTCTCGCGGTTTGGGGTCTCCTAATTTGGCCCATGTGGTGCTGCTGCCTAAGCCTGGCAAGGATGCGGCACAGGTGGGTTCCTATCGGCCTATCTCCCTCCTTAATCAGGATGCCAAACTCTTTGCCGCTCTTTTGGCGCGTCGTTTGAATGTTTTTTTGCCGCTCTTGATCCACGAAGACCAGGCTGGATTCGTGCCAGGCCGTTACGCGTCCATGAACTTAGTTAGAGCTTTGATGGCCCTCCATTCCAGGCGTGGCCTGGCTGGAGAATCGGCTATTGTAGGCCTGGACATGGAAAAGGCCTTTGATAGTATCTCCTGGCAATATCTCTTTTGGATTCTGCGGCAGTTTGGCATCGATGGTACTATTCATCAATGGATTAGTAGCTTATACATCCAGCCACAGGCCAGGCTGTTGGTTAATGGTCAGTTTACTGCACCGTTTGCTTTGGGGAGGGGGACGCGACAGGGCTGTCCGCTGTCCCCATTGCTTTTCGTGTTAGCTATTGAGCCATTGGCGGCTAGGATTCGAGCTGATCCGGATATTCGGGGCATTCATATTGGAGACCAGGAGAGTCGCATTAATCTTTTTGCCGATGATATTCTTCTTTATCTGGACCATCCCCGGAGGGATTTGGGGCGGGTTCTCGCTTTGGTCCGCTCCTTTGGTGATATTTCTGGGCTGCGAGTTAATTGTGATAAATCTGAACTTCTTCCATTGCGGTCTACTCGGGTGGAGGGTTGGCATGCGAGCCTTGAGATTCCCCCGGTGAAGGGGCCGATGCAATATCTGGGAGTATATTTAAGTCCTGATCTCAAGCTTCTGTATCGCTATAATGTGCTCCGTCATTTGGAGGAGATTCGGCGTTTGTGTGAGAAATGGAGAGAACTTCCCCTGGGGGTTTGGGGTCGTGTGGCTTTGACTAAGATGGTCCTCCTTCCCAAGATTTTGTATCCGTTGCAGGCTATACCGCTCTGGGTTAATGCTAAGGAGGTGCGTCTGTTTCGTTCGCTTATCTCCTCTTTTGTTTGGCGTCATAAGCGAGCCCGGATTAGCTCTGCTACCCTGGCATTGGATAAATATAGGGGTGGTTTAAACCTTCCTGATCTTCGCTATTATAATGTGGCCGCTTTGTTCCGCTTTATTCATGAAGGATGGTCGGGGTGTTATAAATTCTCGTCCCGGAGCTGGGTGGAGTCGTGGTGTGCCCCACACTCGGTCTTGTCTCTTTTGCATATCCCATTGTCGGTTATCCCGGGAGGGGGGGCTAAGTTTGCTTATCTCTTGCCTATGAGGCGGGCGTGGCGGTGGTGGAGACAGCGGCAGGGGACATCTCCGGCTGCATCCCTTTTGTTGCAGTTATATGGGAACTCCGACTTCCCGCCGGGAGTGGGACACGCCTGGTTCCGGCAGTGGGAGCAGAGAGGGGGAAGAACACTTCATGATATTGTCTCCGTGGGGGGGGGGGTCGGTTTCCTTCTTTTGAACAGCTGCAGACTCAATGGCACTTGCCTCGGACTCACTTCTGGGCTTATCTCCAGGCCCGGCATTATTACTTCTCTCTTGACCATCGCTGGGGGGAGGCTTGGCTATGTGGTCCCTTGGATGTTCAGTTTTTTCAGGTTTCTCCAGCTTCCAATAAGTTGGCTACCTGGTATCGGATTCTGAAGGCCACTTCGGATTTGGGATCTATTGACCGTTTGGCCTCTCGGTGGCAATCGGAGCTCGGTATTGCCTTGGACCGTAAGGCCTTTCTTGATCTCTTTGCCACCGTGCACGCCATGGGGGGTTCCACGGATTTTAGGGAAATGCAATTTAAAATTTTGCATCGGGCTTATTTATCTCGGGCTCAGGGAGCTCGTATGGGCCTCTGGGAAGACGCCGTGTGTGTTAAATGTAAGCGTTACGTGGGTACCCTAACTCATCACTTTTTGGAGTGCCCTTCTTCTGCAATCTGGCTGCAGGTTCTCCCCTTTTTGGAGCGCCTTCTTCACCGAGCTATACCATGGTCTTATGGTTTTCTGCTCCTGGGGGATCAGCGGGATTTGATTGAGGGGGGGCTCACGCTCCCTCAACGCAGGGTTCTTTACATGGCTGTCTTGGTAGTAAAAAAGCTCTTGTTGCAGCATTGGGTGGACGAGTCTGTTGCATCCTTTCCGCATTGGCTGGCTCGTTTGGCTATGGTGGGGCGCTATGAGCTTCAGCGTCTTCCTGAGTTTGATTCACCGCTGCTATCGAGATCTGTGGCAGAGGGTGTTGCAGCTCTGCTCCGGTTTGGAGTCGGAGGGCATGTCTTCGTCTTCCTCTTTTTGATTTGGTTCCTAGTGGGGGTGGTTGCGTTATCTCCCTCTGTTTTCTTGATTTTGCTTTTGCTTTTGTTTTGTTTTGGTTCTTTCTCGGGTGGCTGCACCGGTGTGGATGTGGGGGGGGAGGATTGGGCGGCTTGGATGTTTGACTGTCTAGTGGTATGTGTGGGGGATGATTGTTGTGGTCTGGGTTGCGTGAGTGGGATTGGCGTGTGTTTGTGTGGTGGGGTTTGGTATTTTAACATGTCAATTGTGAGGGGAACCCGCACCTGGGGTTTTTTGTACTGCGATTATTTGCTGTTCTGCTATCTTGTACTGTTTCTGGATGCTCTGTTTTCTGATTGTTTCACTCGTGGTTGTGTGTTCCTTTGCAGTTGTCAATAAAGATAATTTACAAAAAAAAAAAAAAAAGGATCTCGCCATTAAGGGTGTAAGTCTTGCATGGATTTTGGCTGCCCAGGTGCATGACTTTGCATCTTTTGGCATTGAAGCTGAGTTGCCAGGACCTAGACTAGCGCTCCAGTAGGAGTAGGTCGTGCATCATGTTGTCGGACATTGAATTTATGTCTGTTGTGCTTTTGCCCACTACATTGCTTAGTTTGGCGTCATCAGCGAATAATGTTATTTTACCTTGCAGCCCTTCTGCCAAGTCTCTTATAAAGATGTTAAATAGGATCGGACCCAGGACCGAGCCCTGCGGCACTCCACTGATTACCTCCGTCATTTCGGAGGGGGTGCCGTTCACCACTACCCTCTGAAGCCTACCTCCAAGCCAGTTCCCAACCCATTTCGTCAATGTGTCGCCCAATCCTATAGAACTCATCTTGCTCAGCAACCTGCGGTGTGGTACGCTATCGAATGCTTTACTGAAGTCCAGGTATACGATGTCCAGGGACTCCCCAACATCTAGCTTCCTCGTCACCCAGTCAAAGAAGCTGATCAGGTTGGATTGGCAGAATCTCCCCTTAGTAAATCCATGTTGACGGGGATCCCGTAGATTCTCCTCATTCAGGATTGTATCCAATTGGCGTTTGATTAGAGTTTCCATTAGTTTGCACACTATTGATGTGAGACTCACCGGTCTGTAGTTTGCTGTCTCCATCTTGGAGCCTTTCTTGTGGAGTGGAATGACGTTAGCCGCCTTCCAGTCCAACGGGACATTACCCCTACTAAGGGAGAGATTGAAGAGTGCGAATAGCGGTTCCGCCAAGACATCACACAACTCCCTGAGCACCCTGAGGTGTAGGTTGTCAGGCCGGACCAGACAGTGTTGGGTCCTGTATCCCTAGCGGACTAGGTCCTTTAAGGCTCTTATGTGGATGTTTTACTTTTAGATAGACAGATTGTGAGCCTGCTAGGGCAGATAAGGCTCTTATGTGGATGTTTTACTTTTAGATAGATAGATTGTGAGCCTGCTGGGGCAGATAAGAGAAAAATGTTTGAGTACCTAATCTAATCTAATCTAATCCTTAGGCTTGTATACCGCATCATCTCCACGTTCGTAGAGCTCGACGCGGTTTACAGTAGGAGAAATAGGAAGGAACTACAACAGAGGGTTAGAGGTAGAAGTGTGAAGAAAATTTACAGGACTTGGGATGCCAAGATATGAGAGTTTCCTTGATTCCTAAGTTGGAGGGAGACTTACATTTTTTGAGAAAAGCCACGTTTTCAGATGTTTGCGGAAAACTTGGAGAGAGCTCAAGTTCCGAAGAGGGGAGGTAAGGTTGTTCCAGAGCTCAGTGATTTTGAAGTGGAGGGAGGTCCCTAGCTTTCCTGTGTGGGAAATGCCTTTTAGCAAGGGGAAGGATAGTTTTAATTTGTGGGAGGATCTGGTGGTATTAGGGTTTGAGGAATTCCAAGAAAGAGGGATAAAGGGAGGGAGGATACCATATAGGATTTTGAAAGTTAAGCAGGTGCATTTATAGTGGACCCTGGCGATTATCGGAAGCCAATGTAAACTGCTTAGACAACCTCCATTGATGGGCGGTAAATAAATAATGTTATTTATTTATTTATTCAGTTTTTACATCATTCTTCCAGGGGAGCTCAGAACGATTTACATGGATTTATTCAGGTACTCAAGCATTTTTCCCTATCTGTCCCAGCGGGCTCACAATCTATCTAATATACCTGGGGCAATGGGGGACCATGTGACCTGCCCAGGGTAACAAGGAGCAGTGTGAGTTTGAACCCATAACCTCAGGGTGCTGAGGCTGTAGCTCTAAACCCTGCACCACACTCTCAGACAGATAGTATGTAAACTGCTTTGATCGTAACCACAAAAAGGCAATATATCAAATTCTATCCTGTTCAGTTTACAGGTGGGGGAATAAAAATAAATACGAAGTTAATCCTTCGATATAAGAATGTTCTTTTGTGGCTTACTCCTGTAAGGCCACAGTGCACATTACTATCTCTCAGCAAGCAGCATACGCAACTGAGCTCTGGTTTATCTCCCCTGAGTTAGCAGTTCACATAGGCCAGCCAGGCCAAAGGTACCAGTTTGCAAGGGTCCAAGCTGAATTTGGCCCAACTGTCACAGTAGTTCATAGATATGTGACAGAGACACATAAATTCAAGTATTGCTGCTTCCCCTTGGGCCTCCCTGACCTAGCTGAGCCCCGAGACCATGCCCTCCTAGCTCCTCTTTTAGTGAGACTATGAGGAAGATTTTCAAAACTCACTGGTAAAATCCAGTGAGTCGATGAAGTGCCAGTAGTAGGAACAACTTTTATTTTATGAGTGCTTCTCAGCATGATAGCATGCAAATTATATGCATGCTATTTGTGCGGAGAATCACCAGTAGAGCGATGGAAACTCCAGCAGTGGGAACCTAAAGATAGTCCTGGGCGTATTTCTATAGTCTATTACCTAGAAATATTAAAGAAAAGACAATTTTAACTATGAATATATAATGCGTGTGACTACTGGGCAGACTGGATAGACCATTCAGGTCTTTTATCTGCTGTCATTCAGCTTTTTCCATTGCAAATGCTAGCAGTGTCTCACTTCCGGTTCACCATACAATCGTTTCCCACGTACTCACCTTTATAGGACCCCCAGGGACCCCTGAAGAAAACTTTTTGTCGAAACATGGACCGTGTTGGGTCCTGTATCCCTAGCGGACTAGGTCCTTTAAGGCTCTTATGTGGATGTTTTACTTTTATATGGATGGAATTATTTTATGTAGATGATTTTAGTGTACCTTTGGAACTTTGATACTTTCAAATAAAGTCCATTTGGGAACATCGTCACTCCACAGAGTTTTTTTGGTTTTCTCTGGATTTTCTTCTTTGTGGATATTTTGGGGTCAATTCCTTTTGTTTTTTGCTTGTTGTCATTCACTATGTTACTATGTAACATACATAGTAACATAGTAACATAGTAGATGACGGCAGATAAAGACCCGAATGGTCCATCCAGTCTGCCCAACCTGATTCAATTTAAATTTTTTTTTTTTTTTCTTCTTAGCTATTTCTGGGCGAGAATCCAAAGCTTTACCCGGTACTGTGCTTGGGTTCCAACTGCCGAAATCTCTGTTAAGACTTACTCCAGCCCATCTACACCCTCCCAGCCATTGAAGCCCTCCCCTGCCCATCCTCCTCCAAACGGCCATACACAGACGCAGACCGTACAAGTCTGCCCAGTAACTGGCCTAGTTCAATCTTTAATATTATTTTCTGATTCTAAATCTTCTGTGTTCATCCCACGCTTCTTTGAACTCAGTCACAGTTTTACTCTCCACCACCTCTCTCGGGAGCGCATTCCAGGCATCCACCACCCTCTCCGTAAAGTAGAATTTCCTAACATTGCCCCTGAATCTACCACCCCTCAACCTCAAATTATGTCCTCTGGTTTTACCATTTTCCTTTCTCTGGAAAAGATTTTGTTCTACGTTAATACCCTTTAAGTATTTGAACGTCTGAATCATATCACCCCTGTCTCTCCTTTCCTCTAGGGTATACATATTCAGGGCTTCCAGTCTCTCCTCATACGTCTTCTGGCGCAAGCCTCCTATCATTTTCGTCGCCCTCCTCTGGACCGCCTCAAGTCTTCTTACGTCTTTCGCCAGATACGGTCTCCAAAACTGAACACAATACTCCAAGTGGGGCCTCACCAATGACCTGTACAGGGGCATCAACACCTTCTTCCTTGTACTGACTACGCCTCTCTTTATACAGCCCAGAATCCTTCTGGCAGCAGCCACTGCCTTGTCACACTGTTTTTTCGCCTTTAGATCTTCGGACACTATCACCCCAAGGTCCCTCTCCCCGTCCATGCATATCAGCTTCTCTCCTCCCAGCATATACGGTTCCTTCCTATTATTAATCCCCAAATGCATTACTCTGCATTTCTTTGCATTGAATTTTAGTTGCCAGGCATTAGACCATTCCTCTAACTTTTGCAGATCCTTTTTCATATTTTCCACTCCCTCTTCGGTGTCTACTCTGTTACAAATCTTGGTATCATCTGCAAAAAGGCACACTTTTCCTTCTAACCCTTCAGCAATGTCACTTACATACATATTGAACAGGATTGGCCTCAGCACCGAACCCTGAGGGACTTTACTAGTCACCTTTCCTTCCTTCGAGCAACTTCCATTAACCACCACCCTCTGGCGTCTGTCCGACAGCCAGTTTCTGACCCAGTTCACCACTTTGGGTCCTAACTTCAGCCCTTCAAGTTTGTTCAACAGCCTCCTATGAGGAACTGTATCAAAGGCTTTGCTGAAATCCAAGTAAATTACATCCTCGATTCAGCTCTCTGGTCACCCAATCAAAAAATTCAATCAGGTTCGTTTGGCACGATTTACCTTTTGTAAAGCCATGTTGCCTCGGATCCTGTAACCCATTAGAATCAAGGAAATACACTATCCTTTCTTTCAGCAACACTTCCATTATTTTTCCAACAACTGAAGTGAGGCTCACCGGCCTGTAGTTTCCTGCTTCATCCCTGTGACCACTTTAATGAATAGGGACCACATCCGCTCTCCTCCAATCCCCAGGAATCACTCCCGTCTCCAGAGATTTGTTGAACAAGTCTTTAATAGGACTTGCCAGAACCTATCTGAGCTCCCTTAGTATCCTGGGATGGATCCCGTCTGGTCCCATCGCTTTGTCCACCTTCAGTTTTTCAAGTTGCTCATAAACACCCTCCTCCGTGAACAGCGCAGAATCTACTCCATTTTCTCGTGTAACTTTGCCAGACAATCTCGGTCCTTCTCCAGGATTTTCTTCTGTGAACACAGAACAGAAGTATTTGTTTAGCACATTTGCTTTCTCCTCATCACTCTCCACATATTTGTTCCCAGCATCTTTTAGCCTAGCAATTCCATTTTTTATCTTCCTCCTTTCACTAATATATCTGAAAAAATTTTTATCTCCCTTTTTTACATTTTTAGCCATTTGTTCTTCCGCCTGTGCCTTCGCCAAACGTATCTCTCTCTTGGCTTCTTTCAGTTTCACCCTGTAGTCCTTTCTGCTCTCCTCTTCTTGGGTTTTTTTATATTTCATGAACGCCAACTCTTTCGCCTTTATTTTCTCAGCCACTAGGTTGGAGAACCATATCGGCTTCCTTTTGCTCTTGTTTTTATTGATTTTCTTCACATAAAGGTCCGTAGCCATTTTTATCGCTCCTTTCAGCTTAGACCACTGTCTTTCCACTTCTCTTATGTCCTCCCATCCTAACAGCTCTTTCTTCAGGTACTTTCCCATTGCATTAAAGTCCGTACGTTTGAAATCTAGGACTTTAAGTATCGTGCGGCCGCTCTCCACTTTAGCCGTTATATCAAACCAAACCGTTTGATGATCGCTACTACCCAGGTGAGCACCCACTCGAACATTAGAGATACTCTCTCCATTTGTGAGGACCAGATCCAATATCGCTTTTTCCCTTGTGGGTTCCGTCACCATTTGTCTGAGCAGAGCCTCTTGAAAGGCATCCACAATCTCCCTACTTCTTTCCGATTCCGCAGACGGAACATTCCAGTCCGCATCCGGCAGGTTGAAATCTCCCAACAGCAGAACCTCCTCTTTCCTTCCAAACTTTTGGATATCCACAATCAGATCCTTATCAATTTGCTGCGATTGAGTCGGAGGTCTGTAGACTACACCCACGTAGATAGCAGTTCCATCTTCTCTTTTCAGAGCAATCCATATCGCTTCTTCCTCTCCCCAGGTCCCTTGCATTTCGGTTGCTTGGATATTGATCTTTACATAGAGAGCTACTCCTCCACCTTTATGACCATCTCTGTCCTTCCTAAAAAGATTATATCCCGGTATGTTTGCATCCCATCCATGTGATTCACTGAACCATGTCTCTGTGATAGCAACAATATCTAGATCTGCCTCTAATATCAGGGCTTGCAGATCATGAACTTTGTTGCTTAGACTGCGAGCATTTGTGGTCATCGCTTTCCAGCTATTTTTCAGCGATAATCTCCTTTTTCGTATGGATTTTTGTGTCGTTTCACTTTCCGTTGCAATACTAAGAAATGAGTTGCTGATATTGCTTATGTTGCAGCCTTTACTACTATCACATCTTTTCTTTTGCTGGGGGTGGTCTCTATAATTGTCCTTCGTACATACACCACCCCCACCTTCTAGTTTAAATGCCTAGGAAAATATTGTATATGTATATTACATATTCACTGAGATTTGTTTCATTTCCTCCAAATTGTGTTAAATACCATTTCTGGTATGAATTACCGTATTTTCACGCATATAACGCGCGCGTTATACACGATTTTTAAAAACCGTGCATAACCTTGCGCGTGAGCAACATGGGCCCAACCCAACCATGTGCCCAAGGCCCCGCCCCTAGGAGGGACCTAAGGCTCCCGGGCCTATTCTGATTGGCCCAGGCGCCTTAGGCCCCCACCAGTAGGCGGAGCTTTGGGACAGATGGGCCAATCCGGCCTCATTCCGTCGTTGGCTGCCTGCCGGACAGGCGGGTTTGGCTCCCGTCTGTCCGGCCAACTACACAAAGGTACGGGGAAGGGGGGTGGGGGGTGTCGTGGGGGTCGGCCAGGGGGGTCGCGGGTCAGCTGGGGGGGCGGTCGGAGGTTCTTGGGGGGGGGGCGGTTGTTGGGGGGAGGGAGGTTTGCGTCGAGGGCAGGAGGGCCTGGGATCCCTCCTGCCCGTAATGTAGTGCGGGGTGGAGGTAGGGGGTCGCCGTGGCCAGGAGGGTCTTGGCTCCCTCCTGGCCCGATATTGTCGGGGAGTTGGGGAGTCAAGAGGGCTTGGGCTCCCTTTTGCCCCGATCGTGTCGGGGGTGCCGCAGTTGGCTGGTGCAAGAGGGCTTGAGCTCCCTCTTGCCCCAATCGTGTCGGGGGTGCCGCAGTTGGCTGGGGTAAGAGGGCTTGAGCTCCCTCTTGCCCCGATCGTGTCGGGGAGTCGGCGGGGCAAGAGGGCTTGACGTTAGAGAAAGGGCGAATCGCCGGAAGAGGAAGCAGCGCAGTTGCAGGGCTCACGAAAGGGCCGGGACCGCCAATAGGAAGCAGCAGGACACCGGTAGCTTCTACATGATGGGGGGGGGTCTGGAGGCTGTGGGGGTGCGAGTGGTCCTTCGGGGTGGGGGTGCGGGTGCGTGCGAGCGGTCCTTCGGGGGGGTGAATCGGGCATCAGGCTTTCAGGGTGGGGACAGGACTTCAAGGGGGAGAGGAGAGTCAGGGCGGGCGAAAGGAGAGTCGGGGTGGCCAGAGGAGAGTCGGGGCGGGCGAAAGGAGAGTCGGGCGGCGACGGGAAAGTCGGGCAGCATGCGCGGTATACGGGTGTGCGCGGTATACAAATTTTTTTTTACATATATGTCTGTTTCCCGCGCGTTTTACACGGGTGCGCGTTATCTACGTGAAAATACGGTAGGTCCCTTATATCTTCCTCACTAAAGACCAAAGAATAAAACCAGTCCTGTATGATATAAGAGAAAACATGAAACAGAGAATGCAGAATGAGGCTCACCTCCAGAGCAAAGGATGCTGGGATCCCCATTCCTCACATCCTGTCGCCGAAAGCGCCTGCCAAAGAGAAAAGAGTTCCAATTAGTCTGAGTATTCTGTTGCTCAACTGTGACATACCTGAACTCAGAATATGTGCTGGCACAAACACTTTGTTCCATGAATGATGTTAATACCGACTCCATTTTCATATGTAATACCTTTGTCAGCCAACCATGGTAATTCTCCAGGATTTTTTTCCATGAACACAGAAGCATTTGTTTAGCATGTCTGCTTTATCCTAATCACTTTCCACAACGCGGTTCTCGGCATCTTTCAGTCTTACAATTCTAATTTTAGCTTTCCTCCTATCCCCAGTATACTTGAAAAAAATCATCACCTATCTTTACATCTGTAGCCATTTATTCTTCCACCTGTGTTATTGCTAACCAATCAATATTCAGCCTGTGGCAGTCAATGTTTTTTTAAATGCTGACCGCTGCGGACAGAATTAGCCCGTTATTCAATGCTGGGCCATGTGTGGATACCACCATAAAATATCCTGGGCTGATTGTTTTAGGTGCTGGCTATTGGGTCTTATGGAGGTCCCGCCTGAATATCAACTAGGACTCACATAAGATTATCTTGGGTGTGATTGTATGTGATAATCTTAAGGTGGCCAAACAGGTTGAAAAATTGACGGCAAAAGCTAGAAGGATGTTAGGGTTCATAGGAAGAGGTATGGCCAGTAGAAAAAAGGAGTTATTGATGCCCCTGTTTAAGACTGGTGAGATCTCATCTAGAATATTGTATACAATTCTGGAGACCGCACCTTCAAAAAGATATAAAAAGGATGGAGTTGGTCCAGAGGAAGGCTACTAAAATGGTGCTTGGTCTTCATCATAAGGCATATAGGGACAGAATTAAAGGGAGATATGATAGAGACGTTTAAATACGTATGTGGCATAAATGCGCATGAGTCGAGTCTCTTTCATTTGAAAGGAAGCTCTGGAATGAGAGGGCATAGGATGAAGTTAAGAGGTGATAGGCTCAGGAGTAATCTAAGGAAATACTTTTTTTCAGAAAGGGTGATAGAAGCAGCAGAGCCGGTCCTGACAACCCTTTTTCCCTCCGGCCCCTGAAGCAGCACAGCTGGTCATGACAGCCTCCCCCCTTTCCTCCCAGGAGTGGTACTGGAAGGTGGAGAAGGGTGGATGTGGTCCCTCCAATGGAAGTAAAGAAGAAGAAGGGAACTACAGGCCAGTAAGTCTGACTTCTGTGGCAAGTAAATTAATGGAAACACTTTTAAAACAGGGATTTCTGGAATCCTGTGGATATCAAAACCCAAGACAACATGGATTCACTAGAGGCAGGTCATGCCAGACAAATTTTGATCAATTTCTTTGATTGGGCGACCAGAAAATTGGATAGAGGGAGAGCGCTAGATGTGATTGTATTTAGATTTTAACAAAGCCTTTGACAGTGTTCGACACAGGCATATAATAAATAAACGTCAGTGACCTTGGGATCGGCCCCAAAGTGACAGACTGGGTAATTATATTCCTTATGCATTCTAGCTTGTTTAAGTATGAAAAGTCTCATACCTAATTTGCACTTTCTAATTATCATTAGTATTTGCCACTTGTAATATAAATAAATAAATATTCTATTCCGCTAAGCCTGATCTATTTGATTGTCAGTAATCCTACTGGCACAGGGGGTTTGGATTTGAATCTTTGTATAGTTAAAGAGATTTCATAAACCAGACTGCTACCATAATATAAAATCTGTTTTTCAGTGTCCTGGCTACTGCCAGGCCATGTAAGCGACCTCTGTTAGCATTACCAATACGCTTATATTGTGGATAACATGAGGAAGGATCTAATGAAACTTGAGGAATGGTCTGAAATTTGACAACTAAGATTTAATGCTAAGAAATGCAAAGTCATGCATTTGGGCTGAAAAAAATCAGAGGAAACAGTACAGTTTAGGGGGTGAAGAACTTTTGTGCATGAAAGAGGAATGGGACCTGGATGTGATAGTATATGATGATCTTAAGGTGGTCATACAGGTTGAAAAGGTGACGGTGAAAGCTAAAAGGATTCTTGGCTGTAGTAGGTGAAAGGAGGTATTGATGCCCCTGTTTAAGATTCTGGTGAGCTCTCATTTAGAATATCGTGTACAGTTTTGGAGGCCGCACCTTCAAAAAGATATAAACAGGGTGGAGTTGGTCCAGAGCAAGGCTACTAAAATGGTCAGTGGTCTACATCATAAGGCGCAAGGACACAGACTTAAAGATCTTTGGAGGAAATGCGGGAGAGGGGAGATATGATAGAGACGTTCAAATATCCACGTGGCATAAATACGCAGGAGGCAAGATTTCAATTGAAAGGAAACTCCAGAGGGTATGGGATGAAGGTAAGATGTGGCAGGCTCAGGAATAATCTAAGGAAATACTTTTTTACAGAAAGGGTGATAGGTAGATGTGTGGAATAGTCTACTGGTAGAGGTGGTGGAGACAGACTGTGTCTGAATTCAAGAAAGTGTGGGACAGGCATGTTGGATCTGTTAGGGAGAGGAGGAGATAGTGGATGCTGCGGATGAGCAGACTGGATGGGCCATTGGGCCTTTATCTGCCCTCATGTTTCTTTGTCAACGTAATTGGATAACACAAGCGCACACTTATTTCATTTATTTGCTACAAATAGGGAACCACATGAAGAAATTCAACACAATCTGGGTGGCCATTTCTCCTGAATTATTACGTTTGAGGTAAAGAGAGAACTCCTGGCCCTAGAGTCCTGCTGCCGGTTCTGTGTACCAACCTTTTAGTGTTGGGTAGATAGCGGGTGCAGGTGCTGCCATCCCAGGCACAGTAAGGATCTCTAGCCAGACAGCATTCAGCACAGGCTTTGCCATAGTTGCCGCAGCGGTGCAAGGGCAACTGGGAAATGGACGATTTTGACCCAAGATATAGCTGTTGCTGGAGAAAAAAAAGGAGATAAAATAAGAAATAAGAGGGTCTACATATATCCAATTTCATCATCATGTTAAAATATATTTATTTCCAATGTTTCTGATGAAGATCTGGTGGAATTTTACCTACCGTATTTGTCGGCGTATAGGACGACTGGGCGTATAAGACGACCCCCCAACTTTTAGTTAAAAAATAGAGTTTTGTGTTATACTCGCCGTATAAGACGACCCCTTCTTCCGCATACCTTCTCTACCGCCCCGGGAGCAGCACAGCCGGCCAGGTTCCCTTACTTTTGTGGCACTTCCCCGACCGACCGACAACAGCCCCGGTCCGACAAACCTCCCTGCCCTTAACCGCGAATCTAAATTACCTTCTTACAGCTGCTGTAAGAAGGTATTTAGATTCGCGGCTACAGGGCAGGGAGGATTGTCGGACCCAGGCTGTTATAGGTCGGTCGGGGAAGTGCCACAAAAGTAAGGGAACCTGGCCGGCTGTGCTGCAACCGGGGCGGGGCGGCCGCCCCTCTCTCTTGGTAGCCACTCGAACCGCGAGGCTACTCTCCTTCTCCTTACCTGCCATGCCTGCAGCACAGAGCCGAACGGAAGTCTTCCCGACGTCAGCGCTGACGTCGGAGGGAGGGAGGGCTTTGTTTAAGCCCTCCCTCCCCTCCGACGTCACGCTGACGTCGGGAAGACTTCCGTTCAGCTCTGTGCTGCAAGCAGAGAAGGTAGGGAGAAGAAGAGCCGCGCGACTGAGTACATCCAGCCCCGCAAGTAAGGGCATGTAAACTGTACCCGGCGTATAAGACGACCCCCGACTTTGGGGAGGATTTTAAGGTACTAAAAAGTCGTCTTATACGCCGGCAAATACGGTATTTTTGTTTTACAGTAAGTTGTTCATTTTTTATATTTTATGTATTATTTGCTCTGTAATTTTAGAATGAACCTCTTGTTTGATTCTGAATTTATTACATTATCCCCTCCCCCCCCCATTTACTAAGCCACAGTAAAGGTTTCTATCATGCCTGGGTGCTAAATGCTTCAACGCTTATAGGAATTCTATGAGTGTTGGAGCATTTAGCTCTCCGGGCTGCGGTAGAAACCTCTACTGCGGCTTAGTTAAAGGGGGGGAGGGTATATTTTTCATTATATCCTATTTTTATTCTTTTGTTATAATCTGCTGTGGACCAAGAAGGATCAGGGCAGTGGTGTAGTAAAGGGGGGGAGGGTGCGGCCCTCCCAGTGCGTGATATTCCTAAGGGTGCGGCACTCCTCTTCCTCTCCTTTTTTACTTGCCCATGTTGGCATCGGTGCTTTCTTTGATGTCGCCTAGGAAGTGATGTCAAAGGGTGAGCTGACACCGATGCGGGCAGGCTGCTCACGCTGGAGAAGTTAAAAAAAGGTACGGGGAAAGGGGGCATGTGCATGGCAGGGGGTGGGGGAGGGGCACCGCTCACCGCTTACCGCTCACCCTTACTACGCCACTGGCTCAGGGCTTAATTTGTACATAAAAAGGAAGTGAAACTGTAGAGCCGGAAGAGACTTGGGTGGGCCATGAGCAGCAAGATTAGGGAATAGTGACTGCTCTTTGCTCTGCTCCACACACATCTCCTCTTCCTTGCAAGTTGCTTGGCAGGGAGCGGATAAAGCAGAATGCCCCTGCTGCATTGGAGTCTGAAAATAAGAGGTGGAACTGTGTTTCATGCCATTCCTCCACAAATTAAGCCCTGAGCAGGATAACCTGGAATGAAATGAAAGCAATGGATGCGGGCAGAACATAACCGCAAATAACTTTTCCTATGTTATTCACAGTTTTTCTGTAAAAAGCTCCAATAAAGATTTAAAAAATGTGAATAAACTGACCTATGCACTGTAATTTAAAGCAGACTTAGCTTGCTGATGAAATCCAATAGCTGGAACACAAGGCACATCAAGAAGTATCCGCTCCCTTCTGTTATTCAACACTCTTGCCTCTAGACCAGGGGTGTCCAACCCGCAGCCCAGCTTCTCTCTCCCTCCCTCCGGCGGGTAGTTTTCTGGCTGGCTCCCTTGCTGCAGTTGTCCGTGGGCAGCATCGGCTCCTTGTGTGCGATCTGTGGCTGTGTCAGAAGCGTTCCCTCTGACATCAGAGAGAAGGCTTCTAAATTAGCCATGAATCGCGAGCGAGGAGCCGACGCTGCCCGCAGACGACTGCAGCAAGGGAGACGGCCAGAAAACTACTGGATCCAGGAGACCCTGAGAAGACTGAGGCTGCACCCCAGATAGAGGCCCAGGATGAGCTGCAGTGCTCCTGGAAAGCACCTGGAAAGCACTACGGCAAGACGCATGGCAGACACAATGGGGAACAATATGGAGGACTTCAGATAAGATATTGTGTCTTGCTCAAGAGTCTGAGAGTAACCCAGTGCTTTGGTTGTGATAGGGACAATAGTCAGACTGAACAGGGCCACTTGACTCTGCTGGGATAGAAGAAGACTCCAGTTGTCTAAAGAAGAATCACAGGTTTCAAAGAAAAGACCTCCACTGATAAATGGAGAAAAGCTAGGGGCATTAGTGAGAGAAGCAAGTAATCGCGTTACGCTCTCATCTATAGAATTACCAGGCATCACAGAAATGGGACAGAACCAGGACTCTCCCGCGTGAGGAGCCAGCCAGCACCGCCCGCACATTTCACCAGAAAAACAATTGCAGCATGGGAGGGAGAAGGTCATGTTGGGACTCAAGAGGGAGGGAGCACAAACTTTGGACAAATGATGAAGGAAGGAGGGTGCATGAGCCATAGGACTGAAGAATGGAGGGAGTGAGGGGGAAAGGATAGCCTGACCAGTGGAGAGAGGGAGGGGGATTCTAAAAGTGGTGAGCCATGTGAATGCGGTCAAAAGGGAGATGAGAAGATGAGTGAGAGAGCAGTGAGTACAGAGGTAGAAATGTGGTAATGGGGAGTAGATAGCAGGAAATAGGAGGCTGGGAAAGGAGTGAGATGGGAAATGGGAGAGCTAGGGACTGAGAGAAGATGGAGAATTGAGAGGTAGCTGAACATTTAAAAAGAAGAAGGGTGAGAAAGAAGGCAAGATTTGAGTGGACAGAGGCAGAAAAGAAAAAGTTAAGCTGAAATGGAAAATCAATACGTTGGAGACAGGCATAAGAAGGAAATGGAACGAGAGGAGAAAAAAATGGACAGCAGACACTAGAAAGAGAATTAGTTGAAGATAGAGAAAAAGCAGAAAGAGAAACTGGGATCAAGATGATGGAAAAACAAAATGTTCAGACAACAAGGTAGAAAAAATTGTTTTATTTTGAATTTATTAACTGGAATATGTTAGCTTTGGGATATGTGCATCACAATTATTTTTGTATTCAGTGGCGTAGTCATATACAGCTGATTTAGGGGAGGGACTGGAGCCCAAAATTAGTGGATGTGCACCAAAGTTTCTCCCAGCCTGAGTGCAATTTACAAATACTTGAGCTACCTGAAGACATCTTCCTCCAGTCTGGCAACCCAAAATCTCCAAGCTTTGCAGCCAATGGCAATATCCGCAAGCTGACACTGCTTTCATGCATGCATGAAAGCCAAGGTGGGGTGGGGGGGGAGGAGGGAGGAGGGAAGGCAGAAGCTCTGCAATATTGCTGCCAGCTGCAGAACTTAGGAAGTTGGAGGGGAGGAGGTGGCTGGGACAAAAGCGTGCGAGACTTCGGCGTGCTGACATTGCAGCGCAATTTGGCGCAAGACCTCAGCGTGCCGCCTAAAAGTTACTTTTAAAAGCTCCAACGGGGGATGTGGGGGGGGAACCCCCTCACTTTACTTCATACTCTTCGCGCTCTATAATGGAGGGTTCCTATCCCCCCCCACAATGGCAGCGCGAAGAGTATGAAGTAAACTGGGGGGTTCCCCACTCACACCCCGTGTTGGAGCTCTTTAAAAGTAACTTTTTAGGCAGTGCACTGGGGTCTTTGTGCCGATTTGTCTGCGCTGCAATGTCGGTGCGCCAAAGTCCCGTGCGCGAATGACTATGAACCGCTCAAAGATGGACCAAAGCTAGGCATGAGAACCAGTTTAACTTTATCCTGCAACATTAGTGCTGCCCTTTACAGAATACAATTTTACTTACTCGTTTCGAAGAGATCTGCATGTTGGTAACTGGAGAAGAATCCTGGCAATAAAAAAGCAAGTGATGTCAAATGTATATTTTGGAAATAGCCAGGGCCATAAATAACATAACATACAGTAACATAACACTTTATTTTTATTCCACAAAATCTTCCAGTTCTATGCAGATGACAAAATAAGAAAAACTACACAAAGTGGCTAAAATGCAAATGTGGGCTGGTAACAGATGAAAAGACAGGAAGAGCAAGACTGTCCCTCTTACAAGTTTAAATTTCAAGTTTTATTTAAATTTGATTCAATCACTTATCAAATTACTGAGCAATATACAAAAATTAAAAAGGAAACAGATAATTTAAAACAAACGGGCTTACAGGAATATAACAAAATCTCAATATAATCCAATTTGGTAAAACAAAAGGGAAGGAGGGAGAAATTCATTCCTGATAGGATAGGAAACATTTAAGGCAAAAACATGTGGATTGGGGGAAAAGAGGAGAGAGGGCAAAAGAATATTGAGGATTGGGAGGGAGGGAGTGGCCTTGTGGTTAGAGCTGCTGCCTCATCACTCTGTGGTTGTGAGTTCAATCTGGGCATGCATGTGATGTCAATGTGGCAACATCTGCATATGCTCGGAGGCCTTCCAGACACAGCCCTGAGCTCAGGGAAGACAAGATGAGGTTCGTGGGGGGCAGGGTGGGGCTGGGGTGGAACAGGGCTGCTACGGTAGTGGGGGGGGGGGATTTGCTTGACTGATGAGAATATTATTTGCGCTCCTGACTGCTTCACCTTCTCTCCCAGAGCCACAAAGACACTGTTGATACATTCAGAGGGGTACCTCGCAGTACCATTAGTGCCAACATGGATGAGTAGCATTGGATAATAGCCACTAGACTTGATGAGTCCGGCAAGCTCTCTGTAACATCTTGAATTTTGGCACCAGACAGCACACCTCCTGGGAGATCATGTCTGGTAGGAAATGGTCGCTTCTGTACCTCTCAGAAGGGAATTACCAATCACTGCTACCAGCAACTTTGGGGACTTCAAGCTTTGGTCTTTTCTTTCCCTGGGATGCTCTCATCTACTCCACTTCCAGGGCTGCTCTTCAGTTCAAGGGTAGCTCGAGTCATAGTATTGAGCCTGCAGGGTCTCGTAACCTGAGTCCAGCTGTTTTCTATCAGTATGATCTCTTCTTCCCCACTGCTGGAAATGTTTGATGCCCCATGAAGCATTACAGCCTCTGCACTGTGAGATTGTGGGTTCAAACCTACGCTGTTCCTTGTGACCCTGAGCAAGTCACTTAATCCCCCCATTGCCCCAAGTACATTAGATAGATTGTGAGCCCACCAGGACAGACAGGGAATAATGCTTGAGTACCTGAATACATTCGTGTAAAACCATTTTGAGCTCCCCTGGGAGAACGGTATAGAAAATTGAATGAATGAATAAATAAATAAATGCTTCTCAGCCTTGCCACCTCCTCTCTCAGTTCCTTTATGAGGGACTCAAGCTGAAGACAACTTGCACATGGAACCACTCCCTCCGCCATGACCTTCTGTACTGGCGGGGTATAAAATGAATAATAAACAGTAACCAAAAATAATATCAAACGCCTCCAACGGGTCCAAAATGCAGCCATCCGCCTCCTACACAACCTCAACTACCACGATTCCATCTCCCCGGCACTCCATGCTGAACACTGGCTCCCAATTAGCCAACGCTGTACTTTCAAAGCCCTTGCTATTGCTCACAAGAGAATCTACTCCACCACCCCCTCCTACATAAAATCCAAGCTTCCCATCTACAACCCCACTCGCACCCTCCGCTCAAAGTCAGAGATACGCCTATGCACCCCCCCCCGGAAGATCCCTGTTCACAGAAACTGCCCACAAACGATCCTACAGCCACTTCATTCCACACCTCTGGAACCAACTCCCCCCCCAACTTAGACAACAGAACTCATTATTAACATTCCGTAAATCGGTAAAGACCCTCCTCTTCAACTAAAGATCTCCTCTGTCTTCTCCCCCCCTTAGGCCCCACCCTCCACTCTCCTATCACCTTCCCGAAATTCCAGTATGACCCTCTCTTACTCTATCTACTAACAAATTGTACCTAAACGCTTATATCTTTCCTTAAACTAAACTACTGTATTTCCCCCTTCTCTCTTTCTGCTTACTCTCCCTGTATTTAATTCTCTCCAAAAACTATAAATCCAATCACTAAACCTGTTGTACTACTTATATGTCTAGTTACTCCCCACTGTGTATGTTCATTTGTAAACCGTTCTGAGCTATTGGGAGGACGGGATAAAAATCTAAATAAATAAATAAATAAAGTAAACATTCTGCTTGCAAATTTTTTATCATTGTTTTTTGGTCTGTTAATAAATACAAATTTATGTATGTTTATTCATCTTTGTAATTCATTGGAATTTAATTGGTACTCCTAAACTCCCTTCCCTTCCATACAACATTGAGCTAGCATATACAGTACTCCCCCGAAATTCACGAGGGTTCCGTTCTAGGAGCACCTGCAAATTTTGAAAAACCGCAAATGTGGTTTAGGAGTGGATCGGAGGCGGGCTGCAGGTGTGGCGGCGGGTGCTAAAAAAAAACAAACAAACAATATTTAGGCTGGCAGGTGGTTTGGCTGTGTAGAAAGCTGACTGGGGGGGGGAGAGGAGGAGGAATCGGCTGTGCAGAAGGCTGACGAGGGAGAGGAGGAAGAATCAGCTGTGCAGAAGGCTGATTGGTTGATCCGAGGGGGGGGGGGGAAGGAGGAAGAATCGGCTGTGCAGAAGGCTGATTCGCGGACTCAGTCATTCCTTATATTTTCTGATCAGAAGAGGCAGTCAGAAAATACTGCGAATGACTGAGTTTGCAATTTGTGAACCACAAATTTGCGGGGATCCACTGTATAGAGTTACCATATGGCTCCAGAAAAAGGAGGACAGATTGATACATTCGGGTTTTACTTCCATTGAAAGCAATGGAAGTAAAACCCGGATGTCTCAATCCATCCTCCTTTTTCTGGAGCCAAATGGAAGTAAAACCCGGATGTCTCAATCTATCCTCCTTTTTCTGGAGACATATGGTAACCCTAAGCATACAACACATAACCTAACAGAAAAATAGCATTATAGAGGCTCATTTTCAAAGCACTTAGACACACAAAGTACCATAGAAATCTCTAGTAGTTTGAAAATGAGCCTCATAACCTCCTAGTGGTAGATGCTGTGCTGACAGAATTAATACTACAGAAAGTGGAAGGATGTTGTGCAGTGCCCTTCTATCCTACACATATCCTGTATGTTCCTCAGCTGAGGACCTGCAATTTGCACATGATAAAGTACAGGGAAGGCTCTCAAAGGCTGTTCCAGGGTAGGGGCCTCATGGGGAATGGAAGTTCTATGGGAATTTCCCTTTTATACACCTTGATGGCCAAAATCTCTAATGATCTCTAAAAGCATGATTCCTCCACATTGATATCTCACCTTGAAAACTTGTAGCTCCTCCAGCAGCAGTTCCTCCATGTTCTGCCAGCTCTCCTTGGGCACTGGAATCACTTTCAAGACTGTGCCAATGTCTGTGTAAACATAATTATAAAGATAAGGCTTGTAAGGAGGAGCACACTGGGTGCACAGCTGGCCCTCAAGAACCGCAACCAGGTCTGGTTTTCCAAGAACTCAAACTCTGCAAATTAACCTGTCTCTTGTCTAGGAAAGATACGTTTTAAAGGGATTTAGCCAGGTGGTTAAGTACTTCGTCAGCCAGATTGTACTAGTTGAATATTATAAGAACATAAGATGCGCCATCTCCGGATCAGACCTTCGGTCCATCTAGTCCGGCGATCCGCACACGCGGAGGCCCTACCAGGTGTACACCTGGCGTAGTTTTTTTAGTCACCTATATCCTTCTATGCCTCATAAGACATAAGAAGTTGCTTCCGCTGGGTCAGACCAGAGGTCCATCACACCTAGCAGTCCGCACCTGCGGCGGCCCAGCAGGTCTATGACCTGTCCGCTATGTAAAATCAGTAAGTAAACGGCGAAGGAACAATAAGCCACAGTGGTTTACTGCGGAGATCTCAGACCTGATCAAGGAGAAGAAAAAAAGCATTCATCTCTTACAAACAATCAGGGAAGCAGGACTCTAGAGCAGACTACCTGGCCAAATCAAAAGCCGTCAAAACAGCAGTCAGGGAGGCTAAATTCCTCATGGAGGAGTCTCTAGCAAAGAACATCCAGAAGGGAGATAAATCCTTCTTCAGGTATATCAGTGATAGAAGAAAAAACTCAGGCGGGATTGTACGTCTTAGGAAACCAGACGGAGACTATGTGGAAAAGGATTCGGAAAAAGCCCAACTATTAAATGAATACTTCTGCTCAGTCTTCACCCGAGAAGCGCCAGGGCTCGGCCCTCAGCTACAGACAAGGGTTGGCTCAGTTGACCCGTTTAGTAACTTTGAGTTTACGCCCAGCAGTGTCTACGGTGAGCTGTCAAAGCTCAAGGTTAACAAAGCAATGGGGCCAGACAACCTGCACCCCAGGGTGCTTAGGGAGCTGAGTGATGTCTTGGCGGAGCCACTGTCCGCGCTCTTCAACCTCTCCCTTAGTACAGGCAGCGTCCCGTTGGACTGGAGGACGGCTAACGTCATTCCACTCCACAAGAAAGGCTCAAAGATGGAGACAGCAAACTACAGACCAGTGAGTCTAACATCGATAGTGATCAAACTAATGGAAACTCTAATCAAACACCAATTAGATAAGATCCTGGATGAGGAGAATCTACGGGATCCCCGACAACATGGATTTACTAAGGGGAGATCCTGCCAATCCAACCTGATCAGCTTCTTTGACTGGGTAACGGGGAAGCTGGATATTGGGGAGTCCCTGGACATCGTGTACCTGGACTTTAGCAAACCATTCAATAGCGTACCACACCGCAGGTTACTGAGCAAGATGAGTTCTATAGGATTAGGTAACACATTGACGAAATGGGTTGGGAGCTGGCTTGGAGGTAGGCTCCAAAGGGTGGTGGTGAACGGCACCCCCTCCGAAATGACGGAGGTGATTAGTGGAGTACCACAGGGCTTAGTCTTGGGCCCAATCCTATTCAACATCTTTATAAGAGACTTGGCAGAAGGGCTTCGAGGTAAAATAACATTATTCGCCGATGATGCCAAACTGAGTAATGTAGTGGGCAAATGCACAACAGACGAAGATTCAGTGCCCGACAACATGATGCACGACCTACTCCTACTGGAGCGATGGTCTAGGACATGGCAACTCAACTTCAATGCCAAAAAATGCAAAGTTATGCACCTGGGCAGCCAGAATCCATGCAAGTCTTATACCCTTAATGGCGAGATCCTAGCAAAAACGGTAGCAGAACGAGACTTGGGGGTAATCGTCAGTGAGGACATGAAGTCTGCCAATCAAGTGGAGCAGGCTTCGTCCAAGGCAAGACAAATCATGGGCTGCATACGAAGGGGTTTCATCAGTCGTAAGGCGGAAGTCATTATGCCATTGTATAGATCCATGGTGAGGCCCCACCTGGAATACTGTGTGCAATTCTGGAGGCCGCATTATTGCAAGGATGTGCTGAGACTGGAGTCGGTGCAAAGAATGGCCACCCGGATGGTCTCGGGACTCAAGGATCTACCATACGAAAAACGGCTTGACAAATTACAGCTATACTCGCTCGAGGAGCGCAGAGAGAGGGGGGACATGATCGAGACGTTCAAGTATCTTACGGGCCGCATCGAGGCGGAGGAAGATATCTTCTTTTTCAAGGGTCCCACGACAACAAGAGGGCATCCGTTGAAAATCAGGGGCGGGAAACTACGAGGTGACACCAGGAAATTCTTTTTCACTGAAAGAGTGGTTGATCGCTGGAATAGTCTTCCACTACAGGTGATTGAGACCAGCAGCGTGCCTGATTTTAAGGCCAAATGGGATCGGCACATGGGATCTATTCACAGGGCAAAGGTAGGGGAGGGACATTAAGGTGGGCAGACTAGATGGGCCGTGGGCCCTTATCTGCCGTCTATTTCTATGTTTCTATGTTTCCTTGACATAGCCCTATGATCCCCCTTTTTCTTCTATCTATACTCTTCCTAACCTATCACTACTTTTATCTGTACCCCTCTTCCTAGCCTATCTCTCTCACATGCTTATAGCTGGATTATAAAGAGTTACAGACTGAACTTAATTTTAGCAGCTACAGCTGCCAGATAAGTAAAGCACCGATGGCAGTTTCATTTTTTAAAAAAAAAAATCTATTTGGGAGTGCTGATAAATTACGTGTTAGTGATGACCATGTAGCTGCTTTTAAGCATGTTAGACCTGCTTGTTTTGCAGGTCTAACTGATGCACTGAAGTTATGCAGAAAGAAGCTGAATTTTGCCACTGTCAGTATAACGTTTTGGTTGGTCCTCAGTGTACCCCTAACCAGGGCAGGATTAATTCGTCGAGTGCCCCTAGGCACACAAGCCCACTGGGCCCCCTGCCCCTGTTTATTTACCCATTTTCTTATTTACTTCTTTATTTCCACTTTATTTCTTTTATTTTAAAATTAAAAACTAACAACAAAGATTACCATACCAGTGCCAGTATACAGTTTTTCTTCTATGCAACCTCCAAACATCTCGGAGCAAATCCCCCCTTCCTTCCTAGAGGAAGAAATCTTCAGCTGGCAGGGTTTTGGGAAGCCCACAAATTTATATTTTGCATTTGGGTAGGAGGCATGGGATATGGCGGGAAAAAAATTTAGTGCCTGTCATTTTATTGGACTAATACATTTCTCAATTAGCTTTCAGAGGTTAAAACCTCTTTCTTCAGGTCAGTAAACTATATTGCTGTTACAGTATCCCTGTCCTGATCTGAGGAAAGGAGTTATGGTCTCTGAATTAGTAAAAAATGTATTAAAATTAGCCCAATAAACAGGATCACCTTATTTCCATTTTTTATTAATAAACAATTATCAACACAGTTACAATAATACTTTATCCTAAAGCAAAAATAAAATAAATAAAATAAAGAGAAATTTTTTTCTACCTTTGTTGTCTGATTTCTACTTTCCTCATCTTCAAGTTCTCAAGTTTATTGATTCTTAATGAATCGCCTATTATAAATTACTAGGCGATGTACAAAACCATAAAACATGTAAAATAAACAATGGTGATAATATAAAAACTGATTTTTGTTATAGATTAAAACAAACAAAAAAAAATGACAAACAAAAATACTTATATATTAAAACAAATATTAGTTTTAGACACAGTACATACAAGAATTGTGAGGAAAAATGGGGGAGAAATTACAATATTTTAGCAAGAAAAAGAGGGTTACATCATTCTCTTCCTTCCATCCAGTGTCTGCCCTCTCTCTGCCTTTTCCATATGACATTTGCTCTCTTTCTATGCCTCTTCCAGAAACTGTCTGCCTCTCCCTTCTATCTCTCCCTCCCCCCCCATTGGTGTGGCATCCATTTACTTCTCTCCACTCCCCCCATGGTGTGGCATCTGTCTTCTTCCTTTCTATCTCTCCCTCCCAGCAGATTTTAGCATCTCTCTCCTCCCCTTCCCTTGCTCTGGCATCTCTCTCTTCACTCCTTTCCTCCTGTTATTCCCTGGTCTTCCTTCTCAATTTATTTTCTGCCTCCGTCTAAATTCTTTCTTACTATTCAGTCCTCAATTTCCCTCTTTCATTGTGTCTACCTATAGCTTGCCACCTCTTTCCCTCACCCCTTTTCAGTATCTAACTCTCCTCGTCCCCCAATCCAGCATGTGCCCTTTTTTTCTTTCTCCTCCCCACTTCCTTCAAGGGTTTGCTCCCCTCTCTCACCCCCTTTTCCATTCAATGTCTTTCCCTCCCTCCCCCACAATTCCATTCAGCATCTGTCCCCCCTCTCTCTACCCCTTCCATCTACTGCCCACCCTCTCTCTCGCCCCTTCCATCCACTGCCCTCTCTGCCCTTTCCATCCAGTGTCCACCCTCTCTCTCTCTTCCATATGGCATCGTCCCTCTTTCTTTGTCCCTTCAAAACACTGTCCAGTGCCTCTTCTCTCCTTTGTACATGATTCATTTCAGCTTCACCCCCTCTCCATTTTTCTGTCTCCACCCCTTCCCCTATGCTCTGGCATCTCTCCTCCTTTCCTTCCCACACAACCCCATGGCCTGGCATCTCTCTCCTTTCTTTTATATCTCCCCCTCCTTGCTCTGTCATCTCCTCTCCTTTTTTTTACTCTAGTCTGGTATCTATCCTTTCTCTTCTTTCTTTACCTCTCCTAGAGGTCTCACCTGTGCCAAGGAAAAGGACATCATACTGGCCATCGGCAGCAGTGACCCTGTCCACAGCAATCTGTGTAAAGATGTAATCCACGTTAGTTTTTAGGAAGATTGGCCGATGGCTCAAGGGCACCACAGGGTTGTACATCAGTGGGTGGTTGCGGGCAAACTGGATCACCTCATCTGGAAAATTCTTGGTGGACTCAAAGCTGCCAAAGGTTTTGCTGGGGCACTGATAGAAGAACAGGAAGGATGTCAGATAAGCCACTTAGTAAATATTACTAATTACAAAGTAATTACTTAAGCATTAATGTTAGATAACTAGTGTTGTGCCATCAGTTGTAGATGTAGAGACCCCTGGAGTTTTGTCTTGCTTTAATAGCAGATACCTCTGGTGGTTCTGAGAGTATTGTGCTATGACCTGTTTATACCCTTGCAGGTTCCAGAGCGAGTGGGGGAGGGGCTTCTGACCAATGAAATAACGGTAGGAGGAGACTCTTTTTGGAGGAAAACTGGGAATAGTATAAAACCCTAACCCTTTCTTTGGTTTCATGGCCATTGTACCTTAAAGTAAGGGGAAGAGTCTTTGGCTGGCTCAGCCATTGTATCAGAAAGAGCAGGAAAATAATGAGAGATGACAGGGGTTGCTTAGGCCTCTGTATTTCCTTGGGAGAAATTATGCAGCTGTGGAGCACAAGAAAGCAGCAAGGTGGCACTGGTCCTGGAACTCCCTAACAAGTCAAGTCTTTTCTGCTCTGCAACAATAACATTTAATTAAATCAATGGACACATAGCCTAAACAAGATGGAACCAAAGAAGCCATCTACCTGAGTGCAACCAGCACCAACATTTATGCAACTCCTATAGCCTCTAATAAAGGGTTTGCTATCAAGCTAACACTTAGTTATTCGTACTTGTTGAATGGAAGAACAGTAAGTCATAGGGGAAAACACCCTCCAGGGACTCAAGACAAAGTTAGATAAGTTACTGCTGAACCATAATGTACGCAGGTAAGGCTAGACTCGGGGCAATGGTCTTTGACCAAAGGGCTGCCGCGTGAGCAGACTGCTGGGCATGATGGACCACTGGTTTGACCAAGCAGCGGCAATTCTTATGACATTGTGACCCAGAAATTCTTTCACATTTGTCTAATGTCAGATTTACTTATATTTACACATTTAATTTATGTCCATAGCATAATGATAGCATTATCACCTGTTTAGTGCAAAATTATCAGTTGATTTTAAGGGAAAAATAGATTTTACTGGTGCTTATTAAGCTATCCCAAGGATGGACTAAAAAAATTTGTAGAAAAAATATTTTGTGATCAAGCACATACAACTTCAATTAGTAAAGTTTCCCCAACTTTAGGTTTTTCTGGAGAATCCTACACTACACAATCTACGATATTAAAACCCTTACCTAATGGACAGCCATTAAGCATTCAGTACATACAGGCAATCATTTTAAAGTCCTGTACCTGTGGGTCTGCTAATGAATTTGCAAAGAGAAACTGCCCTGGGCCCTCCTGCCTGGTTTTGTATTTTTTTTAATTATTCCCTAAGCTACACTAACCTAGTCATTAGGTTCAATCTAGCCAGTCCTCCAGCTGAAAGGATCTGTATTCATGCATTAATCCCAAGCACTCTTAGGAGAGATTGAGGTACAATGGTACAGATTCTATCTTCTTCAAAGCTTTTGACTTCTGGTGTAATCATTCTCATGGAAGAGAAGACATCATCACACATCTAAGATTTTGGCTTCTCGGATTTAGAAACTTACCATGCCTGGGCGTGGATATGGTACGCGGCCTTGATATGACACCCACTGGTAATTTGGTCCCTCTTTGTGGGCAAAGGGTCCCAGGAATGCTCTGCGGATGTCGTTCATGGTATAAAGACAGACAGCCGAGCCTTTGAACACCATGCTAAGGAAATAAAGAACACAGTGTGACACAGGGACAGGAAGGGAGAACAATAAAATCAAGGTACCTTCCATTAGTCATGGTTTTTAATCTTTTAAGAGAGAATGCAGTTGTAATTTCTTATAATGTTTCTTTTCAATATATGATACCATGTTACATTTATTCACAGGTTTTTGGGCTTATCAGAGCCGGAAAGGGTCCTATGACTCTGATTGGCCCGGATGCCCCATAGGAGGGGGCCTTAGGACCCTTCCCGGTGCATCTGGGGAGGGGCCTGAGGCTCTGATTGTCCCAAGTTGTTTAAGGCCCCTCCCATAGAAAGTATGTATTCAGGGCTGGCTTAATCTATGAGCCAGGTTAGGTTCTGACCCAGGTTAGGGCTTAAAGGCACTAACCGCCCTTGCCCGTGACATCATTGGCCCATGGATTAGGCTGACTTATCCGCTCACCCACCCTTACCTGACACAGGTGCCATCTAATGATCCCAGAAGCCGGACAGGGAGATAAAAATCCACCTTGCATCTCCCTCTGGATACAAGTTTATTTGTGGGGTTTTTTAAAGAGCCACGGCAGCAATTCCTATTGCAGTATTCTCCCCAGAAATTTTTACAGCCGGGTGGCATGAAAAAGCAGCCGGGTGGGGCAGGACAGGGAAATTTGGTGGTGGGGAAAATTAAATGTGTACTATTTTTATTAGTTAATTATTATTAATTATTTTCCAGTGCTCAATATAACTTCCTTTTTTAAGGTTTGACACTTGTGCAAGAATATTTTTATTAAATTTAAGAAGTATTCAATTCTAGAAGTGAATAATTAGATATTTGCCCTCTTTCAAATGGTATAGAGGTTTAAAAAAGGGAAATGTATTAATGAATTCATTAGGTTCAATCTAGCCATTTATTTCTACATGAATTTAAACAACTAAAAAATATATATAAATATAGCTCATCCAGTCATACAAGAAATAGCTCTACACCACCTCTAATAATGTTTTGATCACTAGGTTCCTTCCTGAGGTCTCACTGAGGATATGAAATAGATGAAACAGACCTCTTCCACATAATTTATAGAGGTGTTACTGAGCCTTGAAGGAGACCTGTGTAATTGCACTAAGGCAAAATACAAATGTAGCAGGTAAAGATCATAGTGAGAGCTAGGGCAAAACAGTTTAGGTAAAGATGCAGGTAATAATTAGGAATGTATTAAAAATATTTTATTTTTATTTGCTTATAATATCATTTGAAAGCTGCTTGATGGCCCATGTAAAAATAAGTTTCTGTTTTGAATTCTAGATGTCTGATATCCATATTTCTTGAAAAATAAATCATGATTTTAGTGCTAACTGAAAATCCAAAGGTTAGAAACATGATGGCAGATAAAGGCCAAATGGCCCATCTAGTCTGCCCATCTGCAGTAACCATTATCTCTTTCTGTTTCCAAGAGTTCTCATGTGCCTATCCTAGGTCCTTTTGAATTCAGACACAATCTCTGTCTCCACCACCTCTTCTGGGAGACTGTTCCATGCATCTACCACCCTTTCCGTAAAAAAGTATTTCCTCAGATTACTCTGGAGCCTATCATCTCTTAACTTCATCCTATGCCAGTGGTGTCAAAGTCCCTCCTCGAGGGCTGCAATCCAGTCGGGTTTTCAGGGTTTCACAAATGAATATGCATGAGATCTATTAGCATACAATGAAAGCACTGCATGCAAATAGATCTCATGCATATTCATTGGGGAAATTTTGAAAACCCAACTGGATTGCGGCCCTCAAGGAGGGACTTTGATACCCTTGTCCTATGTCCTCATTGCAGAGCTTCCTTTCAAATGAAAGAGACTCAACTCATGCACATTTACATTACGTAGGTATTTCAATGTCTCTATCATATCTCCCCTCTCCTGCCTTTCCTCCAAAGTATACAGATTGAGATCTTTAAGTCTGTCTCCATACACCTTATGATAAAGACCACACACCATTTTAGTAGCCTTCCTCTGAACCGCCTCCATCCTTTTTATATCTTTTTGAAGGTGCAGCCTCCAGAATTGTACACAATATTCTAAATGGGGTCTCACCAAAGTCTTACACAGAGGCATCAATACTTCCTTTTTCCTACTGGCCATACCTCTCCCTATGCAACCTAGCATTGTTCTAGCTTTTGACTAGACAGAGTATAAAGTATAGTCTCAACCTTAGGGGAGGTGTTTCTCAAGCCTTTCCTGGAATAAACCCCTAGCCAGTCCATTTTCTAGGATATCCCCCAAAAATATGCATATGAGAAATTTGAATGCATTGTCTCTACTGCATACAAATTCCAAACACTCTTTATTAAACTTCATCAATGTTTTATTTCTAACTTCACTATTTTCATATATAAATATAATTTATCACTATTAAATCCAAATCTCATCAATAATTTAAACATCAACAATATATCATTCACACCTCATTCATACACAAACCCTTCCAACCCACGTTATTACATAATAACATATACATAACACCATCACAATATTAATACAACAAATTTTGTTGTACAAGACCCATACCAAAGGGTCACATATGAATAGAAAACTGTCCTTATTGTGTAATCCACTCCTTCTTTATGTACATTGCATATGTTCAGAGACCTCTTGTAACTCCAATGAGTGTTCCTTGTGAGAGTTGCAGTCATCAAAATATACCAAGCCTGACACAGTTCTGTGTTTCGCCAGTAGGCGTCTTCAGGAGCTTAGGATGGTGAGGGCTCCATGTTTGTTAAACATTCTCATAATTCGTCGTAGCATTTACAAAGACAGCTTCAAATGGTAAGACATCCAAACCAGGATTATTCCACCACACGAGTCGATTCACAACTCAACTGGAGACAAATGAACTTCCACATAAGCTCTAGCAGCAAGTCCCATCAAATTCAGCGCTCAATAGTCAGTGCTAGTGCCCAGAACTCAATATCTGGGGCTAATGTAGCCCTCTGTAAAAAGGGCTCATTCATACTCTTGTACAACAGACCTGTGTCACACAGAGCTTTGTAAAACCCAAACTGTGCTTGAATGTTTGCATGCACATATGTATGTGTTTCTGTGGGGATGGGGGTGGGAGTGAAAGCCAGAAAACCATGTTGTACAGAGGAGAGCAGTATAAGGCATCTGGACTTGATGCTGCATGCTCTGCAGTGCCCTCACCTGGATGATGAGAAGACAGTGTAGATAAGAGGGTTGCGTCGATCTCTGGTCTGCAGAAGGAAGACATCCCCTGAGGAGAAGAGAGTGCCCCAGAACTGTCAGTCACTAAATAATCACTGGTCATTACAGCATCCATAAAAACCCATCATTTTCCCTCATTCCAAAACTGTATGTTCTGGCAAATCACTTATCTGTATACGCTCAAATATAAACCCATCCAAATATAAATTGAGATAACGTGTTTTTCCCCTTAGAAAAGAGGGATAAATTGCTAACTCAAACATAAGCTGAGGGTTTATATTCCAGGATTTCTCCCTCTCCTGTGGTGTTCAGTATTTCTCCTCTTATCTCCTCCGGGTCAGCTGACACCGACACTAAAAGCATTGCAGTTGGCCGGTGCTGGGCCTTGAGAATCTGTACATGCTCAACTGCTGCCAGATCCTGCTCCTTAAAACTTCCAGTTTTAGAGGGAGCAGGAGCTGGCAGGCCTTGGGCATGTGCAGATGCTTTTTGTGTTCAATCAACTTGGGAGAGGGAGGTAAGGGGAGAAATATGGGGAGGGGGAACACTTGAATATAAACTGAGACATGAAATTAATGATTACATATGCTTATTCATGTATAATTTTATTGCATTATTTTTAACATGGTTTATTTCTGGTAATCAACTCTACTGTGATCCGACATGAACTTTGGAGGAATACAAACGGTAATGTAATGTAATTTTTGATGTTTTGCTTTTGGAAAATATTTTTTTGTTTTTATTCAAGTATATCTGGAAATCCTCCATTAAACCAGGTATGTAGACTCTCTGGGGAAAGGAAAATACTTACTGTACCTGAATGTAACTTTCCTTGAGCCAGCAATGAAAAGATAAGATATGATCTTGTGAAACCGGTTGTGAAAACAGTACATTGGCTTAAAGGCTGTTCCATATAAGGGTAAATAGCTCCCATTCCACTACAACACCAGGAATTAACTTGAGTCTGGGCTGTTTAGTGGGTGGAGGAAAGTTGGGTTTGGTTACATAGGAGGCGTTTTGGGCAGAGGATGCAGATCGGGGAGTTGTCAGATAAGGGTATGGTGTTGGTGGTCTTATTTGTTACCATTCCGTGACATTGTCTAGTATCTATCTCAACCTCGGTCCTTCTGCACCAACATTCTTCAATTCAAGGCTTGAATTGGTCAGTGGCTGTGCCCATTCATACTCTGATTCTTCCCTCTCTACTTAAAGAATGACACAGGAATGGGTATAAATTCTGTCCCAAGTCATTCTCCCAGTAGTGTGGCTGCATTTACTGACACCTTTTTTTTTTTTTTTTTTGTAATTCTTTATTTAACGGTTGCTTAGATACAAGTGAAACACCCAAACCGGGGGATTTGTTTCCTTATCTACAGGGCTAGAAAAGCGGAGCCTACTGACACCTTATTAAGTGCAGCTGGGCTCTCGGCAGTCATGACAGCTAGTGTGCGGTATTGATCACACTCGCTAGCTGTCATTGCTGGTCACAGCACTTTTGCAAATCTTGTACATCTCCAGGAGCAGGTGTAGATCCCAATGTACCTGTTTATATTTTAGTCCTGATCTGGTCTCACCCAAACCATGTCCTCTTGCCATATGCACATAATAATGATTCAGATGTTTACATTTTGGCTTTCTAAAATTGTTTTTCTAAATTATTCATAGATGTTTTTGTGCTTGGATTTAAATATCTAAACCATGATTAGGGCTTCAGAACTAAGGGCCTCAGTGTCCTCCAGCGTTCCTTTCCCATGCCTGAGCACAAACCTCTCTGAGAATCTAATACCTAAAATGTTAGTCTAGCCCAGGGGTGTCAAAGTCCCTCCTCGAGGGCCATAATCCAGTCGGGTTTTCAGGATTTCCCCAATGAATATGCATTGAAAGCAGTGCATGCACATAGATCTCATGCATATTCATTGGGGAAATCCTGAAAACCCGACTGGATTCCGGCCCTCGAGGACCGACTTTGACACCTGTGGTCTAGCCACTGCACAAATATTCAGCCTTCTTGGGAAGAAGGGGGCATAAAATAAAGGTGAAAGGAGATAATAGGGAGACAAAATTCATCGCTGTTCCCGACCCCACAAGAAACCATCTCCATGTCATTCTTTAAGGAAAGCAGGAAGAATCAGAGTCTGAATGGGCCCAGCCACTGACCCTCAAGCCTTGCATCGAAGAATGCTGGTGTAGAAGGACTGAGGTTAAGACAGACACTAAAGAATGACATGGGGAAGGGATCACGTGACGCCATGCGGCGGGACAGACGCTAGTCTGTGTCTCTCCCGCTGCCCTTCGCGGATTCCCCCCCCTTGTCGGGTATCCTTCGGCTTTTGAGCCCTGGACCGGACCCTCCGCTGCCTCCTCTCCCCCGGATATTGTGGGTGAGTTTCGGGCCGATTTCGCGGGGGCGTGTGGCTAGAATCGGCCCGCAGAGAACGGGACCGCGGCAGGCAGGGAGAAGCCAAGATGGCGGCGCCGCCGAGTCCAGCGGCAGTCCCGGGATCGCAGCTCCAGTGGTCAGCAAGGGAGCATTCCTGCCCATGAAACGGGGGGCGATCAGGAGAGGGGAGGTTGGACTCGCTCCAAACGGAGTTTCTGGGGACTACTGGAAGAGATGGTGATCTGGCCCTGAGAGCTGGTCTGTGTCTCGCTCTCCCGTGGCCCCTCGCAGCTTCTCCTCCCTTAACAGGCACTCTCTGTCATTGAGCCTTCGGACCGGACCCTCCGATATCTCCCCCCTCTCCGGTCGCTGTGGGCGAGTTTCGGGCGGCTTGTGCAGGGGCATGTCGCTGAAGTCGGCCCGCAGAGAAAAGGACCGCGGCAAGCAGGGGGAAGTTAAGATGGCGGCGCCGCCGAGTCCTGGAGCTGCTACGGGGGGGCCGGCTTGGATAACTGAAATCACGGCCGGAGTTACGGCGGCGATGGAGCTCGTGTTGGAACAAAAGCTCCTGCCGTTGGATCACAAGCTGGCGGTGGTCCAGGCTTCGCTGGATGCTATGGGCCAGGAGACGGCGGCGTTCCGGCAGCGGGTGAGCGATGTGGAGGATAGCCTGCAGCACGTGGAGGATGTCCAGACAACACAGCAGCGCCTTATTTCTGCTCTCGAGGATCGCATTGAGGACCTGGAAAATAGATCACGCCGGTCCAATTTGCGTTTTATCGGATTTCCAGAGGCTGTAGCGGAGCGGGACTTGAGAGGCACGCTGGAAGCCTGGTTAGCTGCCTCCGTTACCTTTCCTGCGGATCTCGGCCCGCTTCGTATCGAGAGGGCGCATCGCCTGGGTCTCAGTTCAGCTCATCAGGCCCGGCCACGGGTGGTAATAGCAAAGATCTTGAACTATGCTCACAAACAGTCTATTCTTCAGGCGGCTCGGGGCGAGCGCGTTCTCACCTATCAAAACGGCAGGGTGCTCTGTTTTCAGGACTATTCTACAAAAGTGGCTCAGCAACGGCGGGCATTTGCTCCGGTGTGCTCTACGCTGGCGGCTCGCCATGTTCGCTTCGCCCTCCTCTACCCGGCGAGGTTGAGGGTCCATCACAATGGCACTACTCAGTTTTGTTCTACCGTAGCGGAGGCGCAGAGCATGTTGGATGCGTGGAATGTGGACCTGCCTTCTACTAGTGCCGCTGGTGTGATCTCCTCTACTGCTGGTCCGGCTTGATAGCTGCCGGTCTTCCGAGACACTCTTTCTTCTGGAGTTGGTGCAACTATGGTCTCCTCCTTGGATCTTTGTCAGGTTCTTAGATGGCCCTGTGCGGCTATGTCTTTGATGGTGGCACCGCTCGGATTCTGTGCTTCCAGATGCCGCGGTGTCCCTGGACTTCTGCTGGATTTCTCTCTTCGGAGCTCCTCATTCTTCTGGCTCGACTACAACTTGGGACTCCTTCTTGGATTTGGCTGGGACCTTGGTTGGACTTCGGTCTTTGACTGGGGCGCTGCTCAGCTTCTGTGCTTTTGACTTTCAGTGGTCTCCAGGCCCTTGGATGTGTGGGGCTTTCTTGTTTCCTACGGGTGGACGGGGCCTCTCTCTACCCCTAAACGGCCCAGGCTGTGTTGGGTGGACGGTGGCCTGGATCCATCTTTTGGAGCGGGTGTTGTTGCGCTTGTTGACTGGGGTGAGGGGCGTGCATGGGGACGAGTGGTTGGTGGAGTGTCTGATGCGAGGGGGGGAGGAGAGTTAGAGTGGGGGTTTTGGGGTTCCGGTTGTGTATGAGTTTTGGGGTTCTTGGTTTTTCATGTTCAAGGGATATTAGGGGGTGGATAGGGTCTGGGATTAGGTTTCTTTGGGTCGGGGGGCCCTTCCTGGGACACTGAGGCCTTATATGAGGCTGTCTTGAGATCGGGAGATGGGTTCAAATTCTGCTAGGTTGCTCTTGGGGGTTTGTCCAGTTCTATTCGCTATTTTGGGGGGGTTTCTGTGGAGGGGGCGTCTGTAGTGATTGGGTTCCTGTGGGGACCAGAAGGGTTGGGGTGGATGGGATGGGAGGAGTTTAGTGGGGTAGGATTGGTCTGGTTGGGTTTGGGGGTTGGGTTGGGGTGGGGGGTGGGTGGGGGTGGGTTGGTGTTGGGGGGGAGGGGAGGGGAGGGTGGGGAGGGTTGTTGTTCTTGTTCCATGGTGACCGCAGGCACTGGCTTCCGCAGGACTGTGGCCTTAGGAGGGGGACTTGCTGGGACGCCTCTTCCTGGGCTTTTGAATTTTTTGATTCCTTGTTGGGTATTTTTGTTTCATTTTTATGTCCCTTAAGTTATTATCTTGGAATGTGGGGGGCATTCATTCCCCAATAAAGCGACAGAAGGTGCTTCGACAGCTGCGG
Source organism: Geotrypetes seraphini (assembly GCF_902459505.1). Classification (NCBI taxonomy): domain Eukaryota; kingdom Metazoa; phylum Chordata; class Amphibia; order Gymnophiona; family Dermophiidae; genus Geotrypetes; species Geotrypetes seraphini. The sequence continues at coordinate 46,265,689 of NC_047100.1, forward strand.
AGGAGCCGGGCGGACGTGGCCTTTTTGCAGGAGACGCATTTGACTGCTGCGGAGCATGCCAAACTGCGCACCTGGTGGGTGGGGGATGTCCTGGATTCCCCGGCGTTGGGTAAGAGGGCTGGAGTGGCTATTTTGGTGGGTAAACATCTTCATTTGGAGGTACAGACTGTCCTTAGGGACCCGGAGGGTAGGTATGTGATAGCCTCGGTTAGTTTGAACTCTAAACCTTACATTCTCTGCAACCTTTATGCTCCCAATAGCCCGGGCGTGGGTTTTTTTCATCATTTAGCAGACCTTTTGTCGGTTTATGGAGATGTTCCTCTGTTGGTGGGGGGGGATTTCAATGAGGTGGCGGATCCTCTTTGGGATAGATCGTCGGGGGTGGGGAGGGAGTCTCGGAAATCTGCTACTGGAATTGAGATTCTTTGTGCCTCCCTTGACTTGGTGGACGCCTGGAGGGTCTTGCATCCCTTGGAGAAGGATTTCACTCACGTTTCTCGGGCCCATGCTTCCTTATCTCGTATAGACTATATTCTCTGTTCCCGCTCTGTGTTTGCAGAGGTCGTAGAGTCTACGCTGGGGCCTATTGAGGTATCGGACCATGCTTGGGTGGCGTTGGTATGGCAGTTATCTCGGACGCCGGGGACCCCTCGGGGTTGGCGCTTTCCTTGCCACCTATATCGTGATAGTAAATTTCACGAACATCTGGTAGCCCGGTGGCGCTCCTTTCAGGATACCAATGCAGCTCATTTTGGTACTCCTTCGTTGGCTTGGGAGACGGCAAAGGCGGTCCTTCGGGGTGAGATTATTTCCTATGCTAGTTTTCAGCGTAAAGCGCGCACGCGAGAGCTGCTTCGGCTGGAGAGACTGGTTTCTTCTCTCCGTCGACGCTACGGCACCACTCGGGCACTCCCGGATAGGGCTAGATTGCTGGAGGCTCAGTGTGCGCTTAACTCTCTGTTACACCAACATGCTCGTCGGTCTATGGAGCATTATAGGTATCATCTTTATCGTTTTGCGAATAAGAGTAGTAAGTTTCTTGCAAAGCTAGTTCGACAGCAGCGGGGTAGTTCGCGTATTGCTTCTCTTCAGACGCGGAACTCGGAGATAGTGCATACTGATGGAGACATCAACAGGGAGTTGCGGGATTTCTTTGAGAACTTGTATTCTGCTCCCTCTGACCCTCTGCTAGATGGGGAGGTATATTTGGCTGGACGGGATCTCCCGACTCTTTCAGCTTCCTCTCGGGAGCAGTTGGAGGCGGAGGTTACTGCAGGGGAGATTGAGCGGGAGATCCAGGCTAGCGCTTTGGGTAAGTCTCCTGGCCCGGATGGGCTACGTAGCGAGTTTTATAAGATATTGCGAGCTGAGGTGGCGCCTTTGTTGGCTTCGGTGTTTAACGAGGCGGTCGGTTTGGGGGAGCTCCCTCGCCACTTGAATGTAGCACAGATTATTGTTCTGTTGAAACCTGGGAAGGATTCGACTAGACCCGAGTCGTACAGACCGATCTCTTTATTGAATTTTGAGGCTAAGCTTTTTGCTAAAGTTTTGGCCACCCGTCTTGCCTTGGTACTCCCGAGTCTTATTTCTGATCAGCAAGTGGGTTTTGTGAAGGGACGTGCGATTGCTAAGAATGTCCGCCGTATATTGGCGGCTTTGGAGCGGACCGCACAGGATCAGGTGCCTTCTTTGATGATCAGCTTTGACGCCGAGAAGGCCTTTGACCAGGTGGATTGGGGCTTTATGTTCGAGGTCCTGCGAGTGTACGGTCTCGGCCCCTGGTTCATTCAGGCGGTGCGGACTCTTTATGAAAACCCGGTGGCCCGTGTGTGGGCCAATGATACCCTTTCTGATCCTTTTCCAATTTGTAGGGGTACTCGCCAGGGATGCCCCCTTTCACCTTTGTTGTTTGTCCTGACTCTGGATCCTCTCATTCGGGATGTGCAGGATAACCCAGACATTATGGGAATGGTCGTGGGGGCTCATCATTTTAAACTGGCGGCTTTTGCCGATGACCTCTTGGTTTATTTGACGGATCCTCGGGCCTCCCTTCCTGCTCTTTTGGAGTGTTTTCGTGAGTATGGGGATTTTTCTGGTTTCCGTTTAAATAAGCAGAAGTCGGAGGCTATGGCGTCTCCGGAATCTTTGCGGGTGGAATGGGGGCCGGATTTTCCTTTGCGCTGGGCGGGATCCTCTTTTCGATACCTTGGTATTTTGTTGTCTATGGATGTCTCCGCGCTTTACCGTTTGAATGTTGATCATTTGTTGCAGGGAACTAAGGGGCTTTTACGGCGCTGGTTGAATCTACCGCTTTCCTTGATGGGCCGTGTTCATCTTTTTCGCATGATTATTTTCCCGAAATGGTTATTTGTCCTGCAAACGCTTCCATTCTTTCTTTTGGAAAAAGATATTTTGGGTCTTCAGAGACTGGTGATTTCATTTTGCTGGGGGGGTAAGAAAGGTAAAATGCATCGTTCTTTCCTTCAGGGGTCCTGGGCACAGGGAGGTTTGGGTCTTCCCTCGATTCGTTTGTATAATTTGGCATGCTTGCTTCGGCATGTCCGGGATTGGCTCTTTTTTGGCTCTCAGCATACTGATCGGGAGTTGGAGGTTGATTATTTTTTTCCGTGGGCTCTGCCTTATCTTTTACAGTGGGACGGGAAGGTGAGATTGGGGCCTGGGGCCCGTAGCTGCTTGGTGGAGCCGCTTCGTCGGGCTTGGAGATGTGTTTCGCGGATGTGGGGTCACTCGCCTTTTAGCTCTATTATGCTGCCCATAGTGGGCAATGCGGCCTTCAGTCCGGGACAGGACAATGTTGTTTTCAAAAGGTGGGCGAGGAAGGGACTCCGAACTTTGGAGCAGTTTCTCCAGATGGATGGTAGCGCTGTTCCTTTTTTGACTCTCCAGGCGTCCTGGTCTTTGGGTGCGACGGATCGGTTTGCTTATATGCAGCTCTCACATTATGTTGCCTCCTTGCCCAGGGACTCATTGACCCAGTCTTTTGCTATCACTGTACGCGATTTTTTCTTTGATGCTCAGTGGGATTGGCTTTCTATCTCTCAATATCATCGCCGATTGGTGGCTCTGCGGCCTCGGAGGGATTATCAGCGGCTTTTGGCATCTTGGGCCCGGGACCTGGGATGTCGCCCGCGGGTGGCGTCCTTGGCTCCTCTGGTGCGCCGGATACCTCGGGTGGTGCAGAGCGCCGAGCTCCGGGAATGTCACTTTCGGGTCTTACATCGGGGATATGTCTCGCAGCAGCGGGCCTTTTATTTCGGATGTGCCCCTACGGCTATTTGTCTGAAATGTCACCGGGTTGATAATTCTTTGGCACATGGGGTGTGGCTGTGTACTTCCATTTCTGCCTTTTGGATGGAGGTCCGCTGTTATTTGGAATCTTTGGTAGGTTATCGGCTCCCCTCATCGGTGGAAGGGACTATTTTTTTGGCGGAGGGCTATTTAGGCGGCCGTTCTGCAGGGGATAGCCAGCTCATTCGTAAGGGCTATATTGTGGGAATGAAATGTATTCTTACTCATTGGCTTCAGGACTCCCCGCCCACCATCTGGTATTGGCGCAATAAATTGCATCTTTTAATGGACTGGGAGTCCATGTCCGCTCGGTTCTCTGGGTCTCGGAGCAAGCTTTTTCTGTCTGTTTGGGCTTCTTATTTGGATACTTTGCCCCCTGTGATAAAGAGCCAGGTGGTCAATCGCTTGCGGAAGCCAGTTGCCCCGGTCTTGCCAGTGGGTTGAGGGTGGGGTTTTGGGGGTGGGGGGTGTTGGGAGGGAGCGGTTGGGGGGTTGTGTCTAGTATGGATTTGGAGGGCTCCAGGCTATCAGAGTACAGGCCTGGACTCTCGCTGATATTTGGGATTTCTAGTTGGGTGTTACCATGTTCATCTGTATTGTGGCATTGTACTGAGAAAATGATTGTGTTCTCTCTGTTCTGTGTATATCTTTCATGTTGGTGAATAAAAAGTTTATACTAAAAAAAAGAATGACATGGGATGGTTTCCCATGGTTATCTGCGGGGACAGAACAGTGATAAATTTTGTCACCGTGTCATTCTCTAAATACTTCTTTATGGAAAGTGTGGTGGATGCGTGGAATAGCCTTCCAGTGAAGGTGGTACAGATGAGGACTGTATCTGAATTCAAGAAAGCATGGACACACACATAGCATCTCTAAGGGAAAGGAAAGGGTTGTAAAACTTAGTAGATGGTAGACTGACTAGGCCATATGGCCTTTTTCTCTCATCATGTTCTATGTTCTCTCTAGGTCCCCTGTGTAATTTGACAGAGACTCCCAGCTAGAGAATGACACGGTGGCGGTTTACCCGCGGCCACCGCATTTTAGCCGCGGGTCACCCGCCGAAAACGGGGAAGAGAACTAGCAGTCGCTGCGGCGACGGGGACAAGGCCATTCACCGCCCGCGGGGCGGTGAATGGTCTTGTCCCCGCAGTGAGGCATGAAGGATCGCGCGGTCCCCGCAGCTCACACCCACCTGCCCAATCGATTCTAGTGTTTAGCCAGCTCTCTTCCTTCTCCTCACCTTAGTTTGTAGATTTTCTTTTTCGGCGACCCACACACTATCAGAGAGCCGCGCACGCGCGGCTGCTCAGTGTTCAATCTTCTGCTCTGCTGCAACTTCCTGTTTCCGGTTGCGTCACAGCAGAAGATTGAACACTGAGCAGCCGCGCGTGCGCGGCTCTCTGATAGCGTGCGGGTCGCCGAAAAAGAAAACCTACAAACTAAGGTGAGGAGAAGGAAGAGAGCTGGCTAAACACTAGAATCGATTGGGCAGGCGGTTGTGAGCTGCGGGGACCGTGCGATCGCTAGTGTTCCCGGCTCAAATTGGAAGGAGGGAGTGAAAGGGAAAAGGATTCTGGGCCAAGGGGATGAAGTCGGAAAGAAAAACCCACAGCAGGAAAGAAAGGGAAGGACTGGCAGGTGAGCCAGATGCTAGAAGCAGGGGGGGGGGGAAGAAAGAGGGAAAAAAGCTAGATGGGGTTGAAAAGAAGAGACACACTGGTATGGAAGAGGAAGATAGGGGAAATCTGGACACAGGAAGGTAACAGAAAGAGGGGAAATTATGTGCATGGGGCATGGGGACAGAGACATAAAGGGGACATGCCATGGGGATGTATATGGACACAGGGGGGGGGGGGCAATGACAGATACATAGGGGAGATATTAGAAATGGAGAAAATAGGAGCACAGAAGCGAGATGGTTTGTGGGGATGGGACAGGGACCGAGCTCGCAGGCTCCAGTGGCTTGCACAAATTACATTGTAACGTGCCATGAAAATAAGAGGGAGGAAGGTAGATAGATAAGCCATGTGAGAGGAGCTGAAGGGTAATAGAAAGGAACAGATGGTAAAGGAGGGAGGGAAGGGTGGTGGTGGAAAGGAATAGGACAGACATTGAAGGAGGGTGGAGAGGAACAGACCCCCAAGGGAAATGTGGAAGACAGAGTGGGAAGAAGACAGATGCCAGACTATGGGGGAGCGGAGGGAAGAAGATGGGTGCTAGACCAATTGGGGGGGGGGGTGAAGGGAGAGGCACAGTAACAGCAAATGGAAGACTTAGAGAGAAGACACACAGTGGATGGAATGAATTGAATGAGAAGATGTGGAAAGCAGAAACCAAACAACAAAGGTAGAAAAAAAAATTATATTTATTTATTTATTTTTTGCTTTAGGATAAAATAGTATATTAGTTGTGTTGATAAAAATTTATAAACAAAGCCCTGCCAGCTGAACATCTCTTTCTCTAGTTCAGCAGCAGGAACTTTGATTTATAAGAAAGGAATAAGCTAAATATTACAGTACTAAGGCTTATATGGATGCAGCGGGGACGGTGACGGGGCGGTGAATGGGATGGCAGTGGCGGTGACGGGGCGGTGAAAGGGATGGCGGTGACGGTGACGGGGCGGTGAAGGGAACGGCGGTGACGGGGCGGTGCAGAGGATGGTGGGCCGGTGACGGGGCGGTGACGGGGACAGATTTTTTCCCCGTGTCATTCTCTACTCCCAGCTTCATGAGTGTTTGCACTTCCACTAGGGGCAGACTGAGCATTAGGAAAACAGGGCTGTGCCCAAGGGCCTGTAACAGTAGCAGGGGCCACTGTATGGTTTTTGCTATTTTATTATGTATGGAAATTTGTAAGCTGTCTTGGATAAAGGCGGATTCAAAATGTTTTAAATAAATAAATAAATATGTGTCGGAGCATTTTTGGAACTCATTATCGCACACATTTATGTTTAAATCACCAGCTACCAGACATGGCTAGTTTTGCTTTAGAAGGGGGAAGGTGGAATAAGATGTTTGCTGGTTGTATACTGTATTAAATAGATACTGGTGAGCTTTTCTACTTTATGTATATGGTTTTGTATGTCGCAGACACGACTCCTAAAAATTATTTAACAATATAAACACAGAAAACGTAGGTACTGTACTTTCTTCTAAATCAGGGATCTCAAAGTCCCTCCTTGAGAGCCACAACCCAGTCGGGTTTTCAGGATTTCCCCAATGAATATGTATTGAAAGCAGTGCATGCACATAGATCTCATGCATACTCATTGGGGAAATCCTGAAAACCCGACTGGATTGCGGCCCTCAAGGAAGGACTTTGAGACTCCTGTTCTAGATAGTGCTTCCTTTTTAGAACTGCTGCCAATCTCACTGAATTTAAGTATAAACTGGCATTGGACCTGCCAAGAGTTTTCAAAATTGCCACCTTTGTAGGCTTGTGAAGCAATCAGCAGCACGTGCTGGGTATGGCGCTTTTACGGCATACTTACGGAGTTCATCAAAGTAAGTGTCACCAGACCCATCACTGCCTGGCACAGAACACACCAGTCGAGCCTTCAGAAACGTCGTCCACTTATTCACCAGACTCCGTTGGCCACCCAGGTCGTTCTGGAGAGGGCAAAATTCAGAGGAAAAGAGACTTTATTTATGTTATCACATTTCTAGTCTGCTTAAAAACTTCCTAAGTGGATTGCAAACACACATTCATAATCAGAAACATGATAATACAACAATTACATATCTAACATACCCCCTCTTTTACTAAGGCATGCTAGTCGATTTAGCGCGTAAATATAATGGATGCGTTAGCATTTAACGAGCGCTTAAATCAGCTAGTGCACCTTAGTAAAAGGACCCCATAGTTAAAGCAATAAATATTAAATCAAATAAAACAGGTCATTCAATGGGCCCTAAATCATATTATTGACTAGGCAATTGAGCCTGCAAACATGGAGGAAATCATTTTAAGCTCAGGTAGTAAAAATAAGGGACCTGGCAAAAGAAAATGCTCTTTCTTGGTCTCAACCAAACAGATGGTGATGCTCCAACAGGGTGAGATCTCTCTCTCTCTCTCTATTACCTGTGAGAGACAGTGAGGAGCCATATCCTGTATTACCTTAACCCTTTAATTGGAAGACGGTGAAACGGCTGCTTTACGTAACTTGATGTTGAACGAAAGCAACAGTACCAAGCAAGAGGCATTTGGAGATGCAGATCTCCCATAAGAGCCATAGAAGACACATGTTGCTTCTGAGCAACAATGCCAAATCAAGGGTTAAATAAAAGGGCAATTTCCAAAGCCATTTACACTACCTGAGGAAACAGCTGGAGTGTCGAGGGGAGCAGACAAGGGAGATGTAAGCACAAGCACATAATATTTTTACAAAGATGCACCAATTTATCCCTCTTGACTGAGTGAAGTGTGCGTTTACTGTGCATACTTATGCTAATTTTTCCAAAGAATAAAGGACTTATGTTCTCTACCTTTACATATGAGTATTAAGTAAATGCACTAAATATTTGAGGGTTATTTAAAATTTCCTCCTTAGGATATATGGCAAGGAATGGAGGTGAGCATAGGAGAGGCCTACTGCCTTCTTTTGTTAATAATATTTGCTAATGATCATTAGAAAAATCAACAGTCAATGCTTTTTGTTCAAGCTCTTTAGGACATCTTTACTAAAGGAAATCTGAATTGTTTAGAATAATTTGGATTTATAGAGCACCTTCTATGAAAATGTAATTACACCAGAACTTCAGAGTTGTAGCCTGCGTGACAACTTCCAAATGAGTAATGGGAAAAGAACCTTGAGTTTACAGGACTACAAGGGTAAACATGTCCAAGATTAGACCGAGAGGAACTTTGGGCACTGGGATTAGGCTTTAGAAAGCTCCAAAAGTCTCTGGGTGGTTTATTCCATGTCCAAAGACTAAACTAAACCCTTACTCCCTATTCTTGCTTTGGGTGTGGACATGAGGAAGAAGTTGATGTGAGGGTCACAGATTTTAGTGCAAACACTTTCTCCATCTGTCTGACACCTAGCCATTAAGAGGAAAGGTCAGAGAGAGTGATTGGCATGTATAGGTCCAGTCTTACCCTGCAGATCTGTCCAATTCGAGCGTAGGAAAGTTTGCCCATCCCATGCCCCTCCACTGCTGTCTCCCGGAAGAAAAAGTAAATCTTATCATCATCAGGGTTCTCGCTTTCAGGGATCCAGAACACGTTCACAAACTTTGGCTCTGAATCGGAATAAGAAGAGTAGTGTGAGAACATTGGAAGAGGACTTTAGCTCTTGAAGTGTTCTTCACTACAGCACCACAGGGATGTCCCACAGGACTACAAAAACATTTGGCGAATCTTCAACTGTGCTGACCTCCCCATAGTTAAACTTTTAGCTCTGCCACTCCCCCCCCCCCAACCAGTCAAACCTTCAGTGGTGCTATGAAGGCTCCGTAAGTACAGACCTGCATTGTGGTGCTGCTTTATGCTTCGCCTCATCTGATGCAAACTTCCTTTTTTTCCCAAATCTTTATTCATTTTTTCATTTTACATCAAGTACACCATATTATATCAATTGAATCATATACATTACTTGAAATTTTCCATATATCATCATAAATACATCAAAATATCTCCCTCCCCCACCCACCCTTTTCACAAAATTATAATTAAAAACAACATACATGTATAGTATTCATAAATATTGATAGAACCTATAATATAACTATAAACCGCCCCTTCCCATAATTATAATTATACTTTCAGTGTAAAAAGGCATCTAATCATTTCAATAAGTTATCAATGGCCCCCAAATCTTTTTAAAAGTATTATAATTCCCTTTTTGTATGGCAATTACTCTTTCCATTTTGTATATATGGCACAATGAATTCCACCAGAAGGTGTAGTTTTAGTCTAGTGTAATTTTTCCAATTTCTAATGATATGTTGAATGGCGACTGATGCAAACTTCCCATTGGAAGGGAGAAGGATAAAGCTGTGCTTTGACGTGAGCACGTGCTTAATAGAATCTATGCAGCACTGATGTTTTTTTAATCTTCCAGCCGGCCCAGGAGTGAGAAGGAAAGTAATCAAAGGCTCTGATATATGCCAAAGCTATAATAGTGCTTTCTAAATTCTGCTGCTTAATGGCTGGGCTGGCCCTATAAGAACTTTCTCTTGTTTAAATGATGGACTTGATAGGGGAATTTTTAAATGCTATTTACCTGGATAAACTGATTGTCTGAAAATTGCTCCTCCTTTCTATACACACAGGTATCAATGGGAAAAACAGGAGGACTTAGCAAGCAGTCTTCAAAGGGAACTTATGCACTTATTTTCCATTTGAAAATTGGTGGCAAAAGCATACTTTAAAGCAGTGTTTCTCATCTTGGTCCTGGAGTACCCCCTTGCCAGTCAGGTTTTCAAGATATCCACAATGAATATGCATGAAATAAATTTGCATATAATGGAGGCAGTGTATGCAAATCCAAACTGATGCATATTCATTGTGGATATCTTGAAAACTTGACTTTAAAGCACAACTTGTAATCCCGTGCTTACTCCTTGTTCAGCATCTCTTTCCTGGCCTGTTTCTCCCTTCTCTCTTCCTTTCCTCCTGCACCTCAAACTGGTTCCAGCATCTTTCCCTTTCTCATCTGCTGTCCCCCTCCCCCATCATGGTTTGGCATATCTCCACTCTCCCTCCATGGGTCCAATGTCTCTCCTCCTCTGTTCCACTTTGCACCCCCAGTCCGATCTCTGTCTTTTCCTTCCTGTCCCCTTTTCCCCAGGTCCAGCATAGCCCCCTTCTCTTCCCTTCCTCCAGCCCAGTGTCTCTTCAGAGAGCCGGCAGGGAAAGCCCTGAGCAGTTCTGGAGCCGGCGGTGAAGCCACAACTGAGCTGAGCCAAAAGCTGCTGCTCTTCACTCTTCTAGCTCTTAGCTGATCGTGAGTCTGGAGCTGCAATCAGCTGGGCAGAGGGGGGGAGAATGGTAGTTGCAGGTTTGAAGGGTTTTTTTTTCAGGAGGGCACATTTGTTGTGTGTATGTTGTGTGCTTGCACAACACATGCTCAATAGCTACCAGAAGCTCCAGAGCTGCTGGAAAATTTCCTCTGTAAAGGGGTGGGGGGAAGAATTCCTTTTGTGCATCACAAGGAGAGTGCATTAAAATAACAATGAGCTCCTTGTAATGCACTTGCATGGGATTCTCCGTGGCTGCTATGAGGATGGGTAACAGCCCCCAAGAACCCCTTTGAGCATTGGGAGGAAAGCTTCAGTGCCAGTAAGACTGTTTTAACAGTCTTACCAGCATGGAAAGATTTTGAGCATCAGGCCTATGTCCTTTATCCGTCCTATCCAGCATCTCTACTCTTTATGTCCTTGTCTCTGTCCTCCTCACATATTTCTAGCATAGTAAATGTTGGCAGATAAAAGACCTGAACAGTCTATCCAGTCTGCCCAACAAGTTGGCCAGAGTCGAATCTGGTACTCTGCAGTTTCCACTTCTTCATGTTTAAACACTGATATACTTAATGTCTGTCTCTTCCTGACCATTTTGGGGTTCAGACCACAGGAGTCAGCCCAGAGTTGCCATTGAAACCTATTCCAGCCTTGACCCTGATCCTCATCTGCCCTCTCTGTGTCCCTCTGATATCCAGCATTTCCCCACTGTGTCCATGTCTTTATGCGCCCCACATCTTTTCCTGGCGTCCCTGTCCCAACCCTTGTTCAGCATATTCTCCCTTCCAGGCATAGCCCACACCCCATGGCCTGTAACACCCCTATCCCCCTTGCAATCCAGCACCTTTCTCTCTTTCAAAAGTTGCGCATTTTTCATAAAAAGGGCTTACTCTTTGAAAAGAATGTGCATTCTTTTCCTGCTAGTGTGCCCATTCCAACTATTATTATGCATGAGCCATCATGCATGCGTGAACCACTGCACATATGCAAAGAGAGCATGCATGTACTATAAGGAATGAGCACTCTTTCTGAAATAACATACCACTCTTTGCAAATAATGTGCAGTCTTTCAAAACAGTGAATACTCAATAAGTTAGCTCCTGTGATGACAAAATTGCCAAATGAAAATTAATAAAAGGATCATTCCTAGAAACAACACAGAAAATGACAAATATTTTCTGCCTGTCATCCCGAGATATGGTATTGTGGCCCTATATTTTTCTTTTCTGCAAATTGGGACATGTGCTGCAAATAAATTCCACAAGGTGGCAGTGCAGCATCAACCAAACTATCAGCTGAGATCTAGTTTATAACAAGCACAGGAGAAGCGTCAAAGTTGATGGGAAGACAAGGGCTACAGTGTCTGAGGTAGAGTTACCATGCATCCTCTTTCAAGAGGCTGCCCTTCTCTTGGGCTTCTTCAGATATGTCTCCCAGGTTTTTCAATTTTTAGGAAAATATCCTCTTTTTCTTTTATATGCCTATGACCAACATATCTACCCACATAATAGGAAAAACTACATCTGGCCTTTTAACATTTTTCTTTGAACAAGCATTCAAAGTAGATTTATTACAGAACATACATCTTTACTGACAAAGGATCAGAGATCGATGGTTCAGGTTACTTTAGAATCACACAGCAATGGAGTGATTAACTGAGTTCCTAAAGCACAGTTACTTACCGTAACAGGTGTTATCCAGGGACAGCAGGCAGATATTCTTGACTGATGGGTGACGGCACCGACGGAGCCCCGGTACGGACAATTTTAGAGTGACTGCACTCTAAGAACTTGGAAAGTTCTAGCAGGCCGCACCGCGCACGCGCGAGTGCCTTCCCGCCCGACAGAGGCGCACGGTCCCCAGTTAGGATAAGCCAGCTAAGAAGCCAACCCGGGGAGGTGGGTGGGACGCAAGAATATCTGCCTGCTGTCCCTGGATAACACCTGTTACGGTAAGTAACTGTGCTTTATCCCAGGACAAGCAGGCAGCATATTCTTGACTGATGGGTGACCTTCAAGCTAACAAAAAGAGGGATGGAGGGAAGGTTGGCCATTAGGAAAACAAATTTTGCAAAACAGATTGGCCGAAGTGTCCATCCCGTCTGGAGAATGCATCCAGACAATAGTGAGATGTAAAAGTGTGAACTGAGGACCATGTAGCAGCCTTGCAGATTTCCTCAATAGGCGTGGAACGGAGGAAAGCCACAGATGCTGCCATAGCTCTAACTTTATGGGCCGTGACAGAACCTTCCAGTGTCAGTCCAGACTGAGCATAACAAAATGAAATGCACGCTGCAAGCCAATTTGACAATGTACGTTTAGTAACAGGACGTCCTAATTTATTCGGATCAAAGGACAGAAAGAGTTGGGGAGATGATCTGTGGGGCTTAGTACGCTCTAAATAGTAAGCTAGAGCCCGCTTACAGTCCAAAGTATGCAGAGCCTGTTCTCCAGAATGCGAGTGAGGTTTCAGAAAGAAGACAGGCAGAACAATGGATTGGTTGAGATGGAATTCAGAGACAGCCTTAGGGAGAAACTTTGGATGTGTATGTAGAACCATCTTGTCATGATGGAAGACTGTAAAAGGTGGATCCGCAACTAGTGCATGTAGCTCACTGACCCTCCTGGCAGAGGTAAGAGCAATAAGGAAAAGTATCTTCCAAGTGAGAAACTTGAAAGAAGCGGTAGCCAAAGGTTCAAATGGAGGCTTCATTAAGGCGGAAAGAACTACATTGAGATCCCAGATAACAGGAGGGGCTTTAAGAGGTGGTTTCACATTAAAAAGACCCCGCATGAACCTGGACACCAAGGGATGAGCTGAGAGGAGTTTTCCATGAACTGGCTCATGAAAAGCAGCAATAGCACTGAGGTGGACTCTGATTGAAGTAGACTTGAGGCCAGAGTCAGACAAAGAAAGAAGATAATCCAACAAGGTCTCCACTGCAAGGGAAGTGGGATCATGATGATGACGAAGACACCAGGAAGAAAAACGTGTCCACTTCTGATGGTAACATTGTAGAGTGGCCAGTTTCCTGGAGGCATCCAGAATGGAACGAACAGGCTGAGACAAAAGAGTATCATGAGAAGTCAGCCCGAGAGAAACCAAGCTGTCAGGTGCAGAGACTGAAGGTTGGGATGCAGAAGGGTCTCCTGATGTTGCGTAAGCAGCGAAGGAAACAGTGGAAGAAGAAAAGGCTCCCTGGAACTGAGTTGAAGTAGAAGGGAGAACCAATGTTGCCTGGGCCACCATGGAGCAATCAGAATCATGGTGGCTCGTTTCCTCTTGAGCTTGAACAAGGTTCTTAACATGAGAGGTAGAGGAGGGAAAGCGTATAGGAACAGATTGGACCAATCGAGGAGAAATGCATCCGCTGCCAGACGGTGAGGAGAGGAGAGTCTGGAGCAGAATAGGGGCAGCTGGTGATTGTGAGGAGCTGCAAAGAGGTCTATCTGAGGAGTGCCCCACTGAGCGAAGATGGACTGCAGAGTTAAAGGATCGAGTATCCACTCGTGAGGCTGGAGAATTCTGCTGAGCTTGTCCGCCAAGGAATTCTGTTCTCCCTGAATGTAGATAGCTTTCAGGAATAGATGGTGATCTGTGGCCCAAGCCCAAATCTTCTGGGTTTCTTGGCACAAGAGGCGAGAGCCTGTCCCACCCTGCTTGTTGATGTAGTACATCGCAACTTGATTGTCTGTGCACAGCAGGAGGACTTGAGGAAAGAGAAGATGTTGGAAGGCCTTGAGGGCATAAAACATTGCTCTGAGTTCCAGGAAATTGATGTGATGCTTCATTTCTTGAGCTGTCCAAAGTCCTTGAGTTTGGAACTCGTTCAAATGAGCCCCCCAGGCATAAGGGGAGGCGTCGGTGATGATGACAAGTTGATGAGGAGGTAGATGGAACAGAAGACCTCTGGAGAGATTTGAGGATATCAACCACCATTGTAGAGACTGACGAAGAGATGATGTGACAGATATGTGACGTGAGCAAGGATCCATCGATTGGGACCACTGGGTAGCTAGGGTCCATTGAGGAGTGCGCAGGTGAAGACGTGCAAGTGGTGTGACATGAACTGTGGAGGCCATGTGACCCAAGAGTATCATCATTTGTTTGGTAGAGATGGAACGTTGTGGAAGCACCTGCTGACATAGAGATTGAAGCGTTTGAAGACGGTTGGATGGCAGGAACGCTCTCATGAGGACTGTGTCCAAGACTGCTCCAATGAATTGAAGTCTCTGCGTGGGGATGAGATGAGATTTGGGTAGATTGATCTCGAACCCCAGCAAACGTAGAAATAGGATGGTCTGGTTGGTGGCCTGAAGTACTGTTTGAGATGAATTGGCCTTTATCAACCAATCGTCCAGGTAAGGAAACACCTGAAGGTGGTGGGAACGCAGAAAAGCATCCACCACAATCAGACATTTGGTGAACACTCTTGGAGAGGAGGCAAGACCGAAGGGTAGTACCTTGTACTGGTAATGACAACGATTGATCATGAAGCGTAGGTACTGTCTGGAGGCTAGATTGATCGGTATGTGAGTGTATGCTTCTTTGAGATCGAGGGAACATAGCCAGTCGCCTTGATTGAGAAGAGGGTAAAGAGTGGCTAAAGAGAGCATTCTGAATTTCTCTTTGACTAAGCATTTGTTGAGATCGCGAAGATCTAGGATGGGTCTGAGATCTCCTGTTTTTTTGGGGACTAGGAAATAACGGGAGTAGAATCCCTGCCCCTTTTGATCTAGAGGAACTTCCTCTATGGCGTTCAGAAGGAGGAGGGATTGAACCTCCTGAAGAAGGAGTGAAACCTGAGGAGTGTTCGAAGCAGACTCTCTTGGTAGACTTTGGGCAGGAAATGTCTGAAAGTTGAGAGAGTAGCCGTGGCGGATGATGTTGAGGACCCACTGATCCGAGGTGATGGTTTCCCAACGGCTTATGAAAAGAGTAAGGCGTCCTCCTATGGGCTGCGGACGGTGGGCAGCAGGAGGGAGACTGGCTATGTCCTGGAGAACCAAGTCAAAAAGGTTGAGTGGATTTTTGTGAAGGGGGAGGCTTCACTTGTTGTTGCTGCTGTGCTGGTCTAGCAGCTTGTCTCTGTTGTTGCCTTTGACGCCTTGGTTGTTGCGGGGCCTGTGGTAAAGGACGAGCCACAAATCTACGCTGGTAGGCCGACTGCTGGCGAAAAGGCCTGGTAGGTGGGGTCTTCTTTTTTGTTTTGAGAAGAGTATCCCACCTGGTCTCATGAGCTGAGAGCTTTTGGGTAGTGGAGTCCATGGATTCTCCAAACAGCTCATCCCCCAGGCAAGGTGCATTAGCCAGTCGATCCTGATGATTGACATCAAGTTCTGAAACTCTGAGCCAGGCCAGGCGACGCATGGCCACCGACATAGCCGTGGCCCGAGAGGTCAGCTCAAAGGTGTCATAGATCGATCTGACCATGAACTTACGGAGTTTTAAGAGCGATGAAGAAGTTTGGCGAAAAGCAGATCTTTTACGGTCAAGGAGGTATTTTTCAAAAGATGACAAATTCTGAATGAGATGCTTAAGGTAGAACGAAAAATGAAAAGCATAGTTCCCAGATCTATTAGCTAGCATCGCATTCTGATATAACCGCTTGCCAAACTTATCCATGGCCTTACCTTCTCTGCCAGGAGGGACAGAGGCGTACACACTAGCCCCCGTGGATTTCTTTAAAGTAGATTCCACTAGTAAAGACTCATTGGGGAGTTGCGGTTTGTCAAAGCCAGGAATAGGTATGACCTTATACAAGGAGTCCAGTTTGCGAGGAGCTCCTGGAATGGTCAAAGGTATCTCTAGATTTTTATAGAAAGTCTCTCACAAAATATCATGGAGAGGCAATTTCAAGAATTCCCTTGGAGGCTGGTCAAAGTCCAGTGCATCGAGAAATGCCTTGGATTTTTTGGATTCAGCCTCCAAGGGAATAGAGAGAGAGTCGCACATTTCTTTGAGAAAAGAGGTAAAAGAAGATGCATCAGGCTTAGAGGACGGATCTAATACAGAAGGGTCCTCGTCCCCTGACGAACACTCTCCCTCAGAGAGAAGCGGCTCCTCTGAATCACCCCACAGATCAGGGTACCTCACCTGAAAACTACGGTCCTGAGACTCCGGTGTGGAGGGTTCTAGGTGTCGAGTTTTATGAGTCGACTTACCAGACCTCTGTGAAACGGTACCGGGAGATGTCATCGGGCGTGCCGGTGCCGAAGTTTGCACCGCCTGGTGTAAAGACCTCGGTTCCGGAGCTAAAACTGGCATGGATACCGAGGAAGCTGTTTGTACCGGTACCGACAAAGTGGATGCCGATAAAAGAGGCTGTTCCACTGCCGGTACCGGTAGCTCAGACCGGACCGGGACTGGAAGGCTCGGTGTCAGAAGAGCAGGCAGGAGCTGCTGCAATTGCTCTTTAAGCTGAACTTGCAGGACGTCGGCAATTCGCTCATCCAGTGAAGGCACCGGTACCGCTTTTTTCTTCTGCGGTACCTTTGGTGCCGCTCTACACTCCGAAGAGGAACCCGAGGTCGAAGGGCTAACCTCAATCGGAGCGGAGCGCTTCCGTGGGCGCCTCGAGGTCGGCAGGATTGGGCTCGCTGCCACTGAGACTGGAGGGCGCTCCAGCGGGGAAGGCTTCTTAGCCGGCTTACCTGAGGAATGCGACGCCGGTGCGGTATCGCATGGTGTCGATGAAGTAGGTGCCGACTGCATCGGGGCCGAAGTCGGAGTCGGTACCGCCAAATACGACATCTCGGTACCAAACAATAACCGCTGTTGAATTTGGCGGTTTTTAAGAGTTCTCTTTTTCAGAGTGGCACAGCGGGTGCAGGTGCACGCCTGATGGTCAGGACCGAGGCACTGTAAGCACCAGTTGTGCGGGTCGGTAAGAGAAATGGGCCTCGCGCACCGCTGGCACTTCTTAAAACCGGGTTGGGGGGGCATGAACGTAAAAACGGCTTCTGCCAAATCGAAGGCCGAGGCCTCGATGGTGGCAGCAGGCCCCGCCGGGGCGAACCCGAAAAAATGAGAAAAAAAGAAAAGAAAATTCTTCTCTGTTTTTTTTTTTTTGAAAGAAAATAAGTAAAGAAGGGAAAAAATACCGAAAAAGTTTACGCGAGCGGGAAGGCGTTAGAGAAAAAATTTTCAACAGCCGTTGAAAGTGCGTCTTCTTAGCTCCGCGGAAACTAAGAAACTGTCGGGCGGGAAGGCACTCGCGCGTGCGCGGTGTGGCCTGCTAGAACTTTCCAAGTTCTTAGAGTGCAATCACTCTAAAATTGTCCATATCGGGGCTCCGTCGGTGCCGTCACCCATCAGTCAAGAATATGCTGCCTGCTTGTCCTGGGATAATATTCTTTTATGTCTGGTTTTATGAATTGAATGTAGAAATCTGTCTCATTTCTTTTTGTGGAGTTTTCTCATGTATTTTAATTTTATTATAACCGCTTTGATCTTTTGTTAGTGTTAGCAGTATATTAAATTTTTAATAAACTGGAATCAGCTACCATTTATACTGCGATCTTGTGACCACTATCTCAGGATTAGAAAACTTTTAAAAGCTTGTCTGTACCAAGACAGGGAGTAAACCTAGAAATAACTGAAATGGGAATTGTACAAGCCCATTTCTAAACTTTCTAATGCAGACATGGGCAACTCTGGTCCTCGAGGTCCGGAATCCAATCAGATTTTCAGGATTTCCCCAATGAATATGCATGAGATCTATTTGCATGCACTGCTTTCAATGCATATTCATTGGGGAAATCCTGAAAACCCGATTGGATTCTGGCCCTTATGGATCGGAGTTGCCCATGTCTGGTCTAATGCAACTCCTGGGACATAATGAGCCCAACGATGACCTACTTGTAGCCTTGAGGTACTTTACTTTGAAAGAATTTTGATTCAGTTATCTATTTACTAGTTAGAGGTGGTGTTGGACAGATGATTTCATCAGTGATTCTCAAAATGGGGATCTGGAATAACTGTGGTCTTCGTGATAAGGCTTATGGGGACAGACTTAAAGATCTCAATCTGTATACTTTGGAGGAAAGGTGGGAGAGGGGAGATATGATAGAGTCGTTTAAATACCTACATAATATAAATGGGCATGAGTTGAGTCTCTTTCATTTGAAAGAAAACTGCAATGAGAGGGCATGGATGAAGTTAAGAAGTGATAGGCTCAGGAGTACGGTAATCTGAGGAAATACTTTTTTAGGGAAAGGGTGGTAGATGCAAGGAACAGTCTCCTGGAATAGGTGGTGGAAACAGAGACTGTGTCTGAATTCAAGAGGACCTGGGATAGGCACTTGGTATCTCTCAGAGAGAGAAAGATATAATGGTTATTGCGGATGGGCAGGCTAGATGGGCCATTTGGCCTTTATCTGCCGTCATGTTTCTACGTGTTTTATAAGAGATCCTATGATCTGACAAAACTTGTATGATGCCCTCCCTGAGGCTCTCTTACTTTTCTACAGTATTGATTTACCTATATAGTGTTGCATAGGATTGATTTGCTTTCATCCTGTGTCTCTGGTGTGATTAGTAATTGTGTGGGTTGGTGTATTGTTAATGCCCTTCTGTGTTTTCTGAAGCATCTTGCTAGTATATGCCATCCGTCACCTATAGGTCAATGCTCGCTGTTGTTCTTGCCCTAAATGGTAAGCATATCACCCCACTCCATAAGGCTTAGCTGATGCTTTTTCCATGAGGGCTGGGCCTCCTTGTGTTAGGAGCATTGTTGAACCTCCGTGCGTCAAAACCAGCCCTTTTACACTCTGGCTGTACTTTGGCGTCCCTGCGTCTCACAGTCTGAGCATGGGTTATATTGTAATTACTCATTTCTGCTCTGGGATCTGTAGCCACAAAGCTCTTCAACACACAGCCATTTTCCTCTTGAGCCTCAATGGAAGTCATTTATTGTATTTTGTAAACCGTTTTGATCAGTATGTCAGGAATCCAACAATATATCAAACGAGTGAATAAAAATAAATCTTTGTGTCCATGACCTCTATCTAGGTTCTATTTCTCTTGTGCTAATATTTTATTAAGGTTGATAAATGCTTATGTATAAACATATTCAGTTGTGATAACGGAGTCACAACCTCAGAAATTTGATAAGCACCGTTTAAAAGGCTATTAATAATTCCTAACCTAACTTTTATTCTTAATTATTTTATTAATTTTCAAATGACATACCAAGTAATCACTTGTACAGAAAGTTAGTTAGTATAGATATGACCTATATCCAATATAAACCATGTTCAATCTAAATAAAAAGAGAAACATACAGGAAAATTCTTTCAACCAACTCAACTCAAGAACTCAAAATATGGATCCAAGAATTCATTAAAGCGAACAAAGGAAATTATTATTAGAAGATAAAATACAGACACAACTGAGAGATGGGCAGATATGTGATTATGGAGCTGTTGATTTCTCTTTATAAGAACATAAGAACATAAGAACATAAGAAGCGCCATCTCCGGATCAGACCTTCGGTCCATCAAGTCCGGCGATCCGCACACGCGGAGGCCCTGCTAGGTATTCACCTGGCTTATTTTATAGCCAACCATATCTTTATATGCCTATCTCAAGGAGATATGCATCTAGTTTGCTTTTGAAACCTAGGACTGTCGATTCCGCAATAATCTCCCCTGGGAGAGTATTCCAGATGTCAACCACTCTCTGTGTGAAGCAGAACTTCCTGACATTAGTCCTGAACTTGCCCCCCCTTAGCTTCATTTCATGTCCTCTTGTCCGTGTCAAATTGGACATTGTAAATAATCTTCTCTGCTCTATTTTGTCAATTCCTTTCAGTATTTTGAAGGTCTCGATCATATCCCCACGCAGTCTCCTTTTCTCAAGGGAGAACAATCCCAGTGTTTTAAGTCGATCCTCATATTCCAGTTTCTCCATACCCTTCACTAGTTTAGTTGCTCGTCTCTGCACCCTCTCCAGCAGTTTTATATCCTTCTTTAGGTAGGGAGACCAATGTTGGACGCAGTATTCCAAGTGGGGTCTGACCATTGCCCTATAAAGCGGCATTATAACTTTCTCCGATCTACTCGAGATTCCTTTCTTTATCATGCCCAACATTCTATTTGCCTTATTTGCCGCTGCCACGCATTGTGCCGACGGCTTCAGGGTCCTATCTATCAGTACACCCAGATCTCTTTCTTGTTCACTTTTCCCCAGAGTTGCACCTGACATTCTGTACTCGTATTCCTTATTTTTACTGCCTAAATGCATTACCTTGCATTTCTCCACGTTGAACTTCATCTGCCATTTCTCCGCCCATTTTTGTAACCGACACAAATCGCTCTGGAGTTCCTCACTGTCCTCCTGCGATCTGATTGCCCGGCAGAGTTTTGTGTCGTCTGCAAACTTGATGATCTCACTGGATGTTCCGTTTTCCAGGTCATTGATATAAATATTAAAAAGGATCGGCCCAAGTACCGAGCCCTGGGGCACACCACTAGTCACTCTCTCCCAGTCGGAGAACTTCCCATTTATGCCCACTCTCTGCTTTCGGTTTTCCAGCCATTTGCCTATCCATCTTTGTATATCTCCCTCTATGCCATGGCTTTGTAGCTTCCTGAGAAGTCTTTCGTGTGGAACTTTGTCAAATGCTTTCTGGAAGTCCAAGTATATTATGTCCACCGGCTTTCCACTATCAATTTGCTCGTTCACGGTCTCAAAGAATTGGAGTAAATTCGTCAGACACGATTTCCCTTTCCTGAATCCATGTTGACTGGGTTTCATCAAGTCGTGTGTGTCCAAGTGCTGAACTATGCTATCCTTGATCAGTGATTCAATCATCTTGCCGGGGACAGACGTAAGACTCACAGGTCTATAGTTGCCCGGTTCTCCTCTCGATCCTTTTTTGAAAATTGGCGTGACGTTCGCTTTCCTCCAGTCGTCTGGTATCTGACCAGTTCTGATTGACAGGTTTGCAAGTTTTTGCAATAACTCTCCAATTTCAATCTTCAATTCCTTCAAGACTCTCGGGTGAATTTCATCCGGTCCAGGTGATTTGTCACTTTTAAGTTTGTCGATCTGATAGTATATCTGGGCTAAGTCCACTTCAACTGTGGTGAGGCTGTCTTCTATTTCTCCTGCAAACACTTTCTCCGCTTCAGGTATTGTTGAGGTGTCCTCCTTCGTAAAAACGGACGCAAAGAAGGAATTTAGTTTGTCTGCGATTTGTTTATCTTCCTTGATGTACCCTTTTCTTCCCTTGTCGTCCAGGGGTCCCACTGCCTCTTTTGCAGGTTTTTTCCCTTTCACGTATCTAAAGAAGGGCTTGAAGTTTTTGGCCTCCCGGGCTATTTTTTCCTCATAGTCCTGTTTTGCTTCCCTCACCGCCTTGTGACATTTCTTCTGTTCATCTTTATGTTTGTTCCAGGCTTCGGTTGTCTTCGTGCATTTCCATTTTTTGAAAGAGTCCTTCTTTACCTTTATGGCTTCCTTCACCTGTATGGTAAGCCATGCCGGTTCTCTTTTGCCTTTAGTTCTCCGATCTTTGGAAATCCTCGGAATGTAGAGATCTTGTGCTTCTGCAATAGTATTTTTCAATAGGCACCATGCCTGATCTACTGTTTCAAGTTTGTCCACCATCTTCTCGAGTCGTTTTGTTACCATGGCTCTCATGCAATCGTATTTACCCTTTTTAAAGTTTAAGGTGGTGGTTAAGGTTTTGACATGTTTCCCTTTCCCGATGTCAAGTTTAAAGTTGATTACATTGTGATCACTCGTTCCCAGTGGAACCATGACTTCTACTTCTGTTATCGGTCCAGTGAGACCATTTAGGACCAAGTCCAAGGTGGCGTCGCCTCTTGTCGGCTCTTTTACCATTTGCTCCAGGAAGCAATCCCCTAGCACCTCCAGGAACTTGAGTTTATCCAGTCGGGACATAGCCAGGAAAGCTGTTAATTGTTGTGGCTCAAAGAAAACATATTTAAGTGAACGGTAGCAAACAATACACTTGCAAGGATGTCTCAAGTAAAACGTTGCTCCCAGTGAAGTGACTCTAGATTTCAACAACAAAAATTCTCTACGTTGCTTTTGAGTTTCTCTAGAGCAGGGGTGTCCAATGTCGGTCCTCGAGGGCCGCAGTCCAGTCAGGTTTTCAGGATTTCCCCAATGAATATGCATGAGATCTATTTGCATGCACTGCTTTCAATGCATATTCATTGGGGATATCCTGAAAACCCGACTGGACTGCGGCCCTCGAGGACCGACATTGGACACCCCTGCTCTAGAGAGATCAGGAAACATTTGTATTTTGCAACCAAGAAACTCTTTCTGTCTATTTTTAAAGAAAAGTCTCAATAACCATGTTTTATCCATGGCGAGAGATACAGTCAAAAGCATTGTAGAAGGTACAACTGTTTCTCTATTTGAAGTTTCTAACAATTCAGAAACATTCAGTAATGCTTGATCCGATGCTTGATCCGCTATTTTAACTTGCGTTGGGGCCCCTGATTTATTTGGCAAATAGTACACTTGAACAAATGGTGGTAAAGTTTCTTCTGAAATTTGCAAAGTTTCTATCACATATCTGCTAAGCATTTCCCTAGGAGTAACCGAAGTCAATCTAGGGAAATTAATTAATCTCAAATTATTATTCCGGGAATTATTTTTAAGTGTCTCCAATTTCTTCCTTAAGTTAATATTGTCTTTAATTAGGGACTCCTGTACTTGTTTGGTCAAAGAAATTTTTTGATCAAGCTTTTGAATTGTATCCTTTGAAACAGTCACTTCCGCAGACCAATCTTTCAGCTCTCTAGAATGTTGAATCAATTTCCCCTCAATATATTGGAAATTGGGACTAATATTCCTAGTAAAATTTGTAATCAAATCCCATAGTGAATCTAAAGTCACTTGCGCTGGTTTCTCCAAAATTGAAAGACTTTGCTGAGTGTAAAAATGCTCACCGTCAGAAGAAGAAAAGTTCCCTTGGTTAGGTTCAGGCTGGAATCCTACACCTCCTGTTGCTTGTCCCAGCCCGGCTTCTCCTGCAACTACTCCCTGGTCAGAGAGTATTGCCTCAGTTTCCCATGATGACCCCGCTGCCTCGAGGGGAAGTACTTCCCCCATCTCCGGGGTTTCCTCCACCCCTGGGAAACTGGCTGACCGGGGACATGGAGGTGGTGCTCTCAAGTCGGGGCTCAAGGTAGTTTCTAGCCCTGGGGAGACATCCCCGGTCTCGCCCATCTCCGGTGCTCTCAACGGGCTTGCTCCCGACACAGGAAGGACTGCCTCCTGCAACCGCTGCAACATCTCATCGACTCTATCGAAGGAGGGCGCCTCGGAGCGCCGCAAGGCACCAGCTGCGCTCCAGCCCCTTCTCTTCGGCATCTAAAGTAAGCAACCAGCAAGCTGACTAGTAGGAAAAAGGAAAAACGAGTGAAGCGGTCAGAAGCGTCGCTCTCAGAGCGTCTGCACCGCGGCCATCTTGGATCTTCAGCATCCTTAACCTAACTTTTAAGATCATACTGTTTAGTATTTTAAGGACCTTAATTAAATGTAGCTAAATAGTCAACAATGAAAGTGGCTGTGGGGTTTGCTCCTCCCGTTGGGTGCCACTTGCCCACAGCAGCAGCAGAGGAAAAGCAGGACCTGCAATCCTCCATGACTGATGTGCTCGTAAGTGCCACTAGAGCCCAGCCTCCTGCTCCCTTCCAGTCTTCCTATGTGAGGGATGAAGCTGCCTTGGGGACTACAAGTCTTGCCCAATCACAAACATCACCAACAACCATCTTCCCTTCTAGGGCTCCATCCTGCCTCTCCCTGCAGCATGAAAAAATTAATTCAGCTGTCGGTTTGAGCAGGGACTTTCTCAAGGTATTGTTTGGGTTTCCTTTTCATTTCTCCATGTTTCTGTTACCAGTCAATGAATTTCTCAAGCCAGTCCAGGGCTGTGGAATTCCTGCAATTATGTCTGTGTTTCTTCCTCGTTCCTATGATCTTAAGACAACAACACTTGAGCTTAGGGACTGATATTTAACAGGTGGCTGTGCTGTATGGCTGGCAAATGGAATATAGTCTTAGCACTGTGGACAGGAATAACTTGGCAGACCAAATGCACTGATTAACCTTTTCCTGGTGTCATCTATGGTACTATATACATTCTTTCAATTTAGCACATATGTGCTGGTGACAATGATTCTCAGGGCCGGCTCAAGGGATAGAGAAACCCTGAGCCAACTTGTTTTGGTGGCATGACTTCTAACACCTCTCCCTTGGGTTGCGTCAACATCTCTCTGCTCCCCTCTATCCCCTTCCCCACGAGTTTGGCACTACTCCTTCACCTCTCTCACTCCTCCATAGTCCTGTGAAGTTTATGTTAGTCACTGGCAGCAGCAGCGTGGCAGGTTGCCTTTGGCCAGCCCCTAGAGCTTCCCTTTGTTGCATTCTGCCCACAGGAAATTGCATTGGAGAGATGAGGGAACAATGCCAGACCTGCGAGCGGGGAAAACAGATGGGGAAAGACCAGAACGCAGGGTAATGGGGGAGAAAAACTCAATCTGTAAGACCAGGTGAGGTCAGAGGCTGGGCATTTTGGTGGCTTAATCACCAGCGCCTTGGGCCAGAGCCTCACCTGGTCTATTGGTTAAGCTGACCCTGATGATTCTAATTCAAACTCCTAAATATGTATTATGACATGCTAAAGGGGAGGGGCTATGGGGTATTCTGCAATTCTAGAAGGGCCTCATAGAAGTCCAAGAGAACTGTCACTGAGCTAACCCTGACTTTAAGAAGCTGGAGCCCTAAATTAACCAGGCCTGCCTGTGTGCTGAAGGGAGGAAATCTCTAAATCCTCCTCTTTAATGGGAAACATGTCTGTCTTAATTGTTTTTGCTCTGATCCTCATTTTAGCATGTTTTTCTAAGCTGGAACAATGTCAGGGGTACACTGGATCTTCTTAGCAGCCTCCCTTCTCATAATACTGGAGAGCTGAATACCGGGAAGTGAAGCAGAGTCTGTCTGCTGCCAGCTGCAAGAGTTACCGCAAGGGGAGGGAGAAAAGAAGCAAAGGCAATTCTGAAGCATGTGAACAAGTTACTTTGAGATGGTTGAAGACTGAAATCCATTAACAAGACAACTCGATTATCCTCCAGTTAAGAGTCACATATGCAGAGTCTGCTATAATTTCAGAGAGGAACATGTACAGGGCAATTCTATATCAGTGTGCCTATGTAGTGTCTATTCCAGTGTATTTCAAACTGTGTGTCGTGTGATGCTGGGGAAGAGGAGAGATGTCAACTGGCTGCATACAGGATGTGCTTCTCAAAGCAAGAGGTACATCCTGTAGATAGTCAGGAAAAAGGACCCATCTGTCCAGCCATCTAAAAAAGGTTAGGGTAAGGTTAGGGGGTGTCCTAGTGGGAGCCTTGGGAGGTCCAGGTGGGCTACCTTTGGGGAGGAGGGTGTCTGGCAGGAGGCACAGGGCATCCCTCCTACCAGCAAATTTTCAGGGGGGATGTCTAGCAGGAGAGATTGGGTCTCTCTCCTGCTGGAGAACTACTGGGGGTCGCAGCGGGTGCTTGGCAGGAGGGACTGGGCTTCTCTTCTGCCACAATCATTCAAGGAAAGGGGGGGGGGTTCATGGTGGGTGTCGGCAGGATAGATTGGGCATCTCTCCTGCCTCGATCTTTCGAAGGGGGGGGATCATGGCGGGTGTTGGCAGGAGTGGGGGTACGGGTTGCTTGGGCCGTAGATTTGATCGTGGCAGCGGCGATCAGCTCAGCGGCCCGATCCGGAACTTATATCTGTTTTGACTTAGTCTAAGTCAAAACATATAAGTTCCATACAGGCAACCTCGTCAAACTTTCAATTATCGCTGCTGGACAACTAAATCTAAGTCAGCCCACATCTCACCCATCTCCCGCCCTACCCACTCCTTGAAAAACACCCTTTTTAGCTCTGGGCACACCGAGGCAGTGAAAAGGCCTAAGCTGGTTTTAGATACGTCTAAAACCCTGTTCGATTATCGGTACTTAGACAACTTATCTTTTTGATCGTTCAAGTGCCGATTTAGGTGGGTTTTTAGACATATTTTCTTTTTGATTATGTACCTCTTAATTTCTGATTTCTAATTGCTTCTTTTATTATTTGTTATGCTTATTATTCATATTCGGTATTAGTATTTGTTTTTCATTATTCATAGTAAAATATGATATTCAGTACAGCTCTATTACATCCACCTTCAAACTATATGCCATCGCATTTAGAGGCCTTTTTCTATGAGGGCCATTTTTAAAGTAAGAATTGTTTTCTTATAAACTCATAACAATTTATTGTAATTCAAAACTTTCTAATTACAGTGAAAATATGTCTTAAACTACTTTTCAATATAATCCCTGTTTATGTCCAAGCATTTTTGAGGCTGAGAGATGAGCTTAATCTCCTCATTGAAAAAGTTTTCCTCTTCTTCCTTGAACCAGCTGTTCACAGTTTTGTGGACACTGTCATTGGTCTGCAAGCGTTTTCCACTCAAGAATTCCTTTAATTTTGGGAAAAGATAAAAGTTTGATGGTGCCAGGTTTGGGCTGTATGGAGGATGGTCCAGTATCTCCCACCAAAACTCTCTGCAACACTTCTGCTGTGTTTTGAGCAACATGAGGACACCATTTGTTTCTGTTTGTGTTCTGGTGTCAACATTCTTGGAATCCATCTCGCACAAATCTTGTAGTGAAGGCGATCAGTGACAATTTCGTAAACAACAGAACGAAACACACAAGAAAAGGCCACATGAAGCTCATCAATTGTGAATCTCCGGTTCTGCTGAATGAGTGCATTAATTGCAGTTTCCAATTCTACAGTAATGACAGATGGGTGTCCAGATCTTGCTTAGAAACATAGAAACATAGAAAGATGACGGCAGAAAAGGGCTACAGCCCAACAAGTCTGCCCACTCTATTTACCCACCCTATTAAGTCTGAGTTCCTTAACTCGACCGTCGTAGGGATCCCACGTGGATGTCCCATTTATTCTTAAAGTCGAGCACACTGGTGGCCTTGATCACCTGCACCGGAAGTTTGTTCCAGTGATCCACCACCCTTTCTGTGAAGAAATACTTCCTGATGTCACCACTAAATTTCCCTCCTCTGAGTTTGAGCGGGTGCCCCCTTGTGACCGAGGGCCCCTTGGGAAAGAATATATCGTTTTCCACCTCTACACGACCTGTGACGTACTTGAATGTCTCAATCATGTCACCCCTTTCCCTGCGCTCCTCTAGGGTATAGAGCTGCAGTTTGCCCAGTCTTTCTTCGTATGAGAGACCCTTAAGTCCGGCGACCATCCTAGTGGCCATCCGCTGGACCGACTCAGCTCGAAGCACATCTTTCTGGTAATGTGGCCTCCAGAACTGCACACAGTATTCCAGATGAGGTCTCACCATGGTTCTGTAGAGTGGCATTATGACTTCAGGTTTGCGGCTGACGAAGCTTCTATTGATACATCCCATCATTTGCCTTGCCTTGGATGAGGCCTTCTCTACTTGTTTGGCAGCCTTCATGTCTGCGCTGATGATCACGCCCAAGTCCCGTTCTTCTGAAGTCCTAGCTAGTGTTTCTCCATTCAAGGTGTATGTTCTGCATGGATTTCTGCTACCGAGATGCATGACCTTACACTTCTTAGCGTTGAAGCCCAGCTGCCACGTCGAGGACCAGTTTTCCAATGTGATCAGATCCTGCGTCATACTATCCTTGAGATTGCTTTCACCTACTATATTACACAGTTTGGCGTCATCGGCAAACAGTGCTACTTTACCCTGAAGCCCTCGGGTCAAGTCCCTTATGAATATGTTGAAAAGGGATGGTCCCAGGACTGAGCCCTGCGGCACTCCACTAGTCACTTCCAATGTCTCAGAGAGGGTGCCATTGACCACCACTCTCTGAAGTCTTCCACTCTGCCACTCCTTGACCCATGCAGTTAGTTTCTCACCTAACCCCATTGATTTCATCTTGTTTAATAGTCTACGGTGTGGAACACTGTCAAAAGCCTTACTGAAATCCAAGTACACTAAGTCCAGAGACTCTCCTAAGTCCAGCTTTCCTGTCACCCAGTCAAAGAAGCTGATAAGATTGGACTGGCATGACCTGCCCCTAGTGAATCCATGTTGGCAGGGATCCCTCAGATTCCCCTCATCCAGTATTGTGTCTAATTTGCCTTTAAGTAGAGTTTCCATGAGTTTACACACTATTGATGTGAGACTCACTGGTCTGTAATTCGCAGCCTCCGCTCTGCAACCCTTCTTGTGCAGAGGAACAACGTTGGCAGTTTTCCAGTCCAGGGGGACTCTCCCCGTTCTCAGGGAGAGATTGAAGAGCACGGCTAACGGTTCCGCCAAAACATCGCATAGCTCTCTGAGCACTCTTGGGTGCAAATTGTCCGGTCCCATGGCTTTGTTCACCTTGAGTCTTGACAGTTCTCTGTAAACATCAGCTGGTGTGAACTCAAAATTCTGAAATGCTTCATCGTGCACGTTTGTTCTCCCTTTGTTAAACAACCTACACCATTTCTTTTTTTTTTTTTAATATATATCTTTATTCATTTTAAATTTTACATCAACAATTAATATACAACATCACTTAAAACTCTACAAGTTCTCAAAAAGAAGATTTAACCCCAACCCACCCTCCAAAATTGTATTCAAGCAAATACATCCTACATAATATAACATATACCATTTTTTCTATAATTTGTTATTAGACTTCAAAACCCAACCCCCCACCCTCCAACAATATATATAGTAAGTAGGGAAAAATGCAAATTATTCATTATAATAACTTATTAATGGCCCCCACACATCCTTAAATTTATTAAAATATCCTTTTTGAACTGCTAATGCTCGTTCCATTTTATACATGTGACACACCGAGTTCCACCAAAAACAGTAGTTTAATCTTTTACAATCCTTCCAGTTATATGTTATTTGTTGAATGGCAACACCTGTTAAAATCATTAAAAGTTTATTATTATTAAAGGATAATTGACTTTTAGCTCTCATAGCCATGCCAAATAAAATTGTCATATGACAATGCTACATGATTTTCTAGCATACAATTTATTTGATCCCAAATTGACTGCCAAAAGGCATCCAAGGATACAGAGAAGGCCGGGTCTCTCATGGCTTTTGTTAAATACAAAATATTAAAAGCCAATCTGGTATTATTCGAAGAGTGTCTCTGAGCAACAAAACCCATTTGGTGCATACCAATAATATAAGGAAGAGCCTTGGCTAAACGTAAAGCCAAAATTTTAGCCAATAATTTCCCATCCACATTAATTAAAGAAATAGGCCTATAATTTGAAACCAATGTAGTATCTTTATTTGGCTTCGGCAAAACAATAGTTAATGATTCTGCCATAGTTCCTGTAATACAACCTTTATTTAGTTGGGTCTGATATAAATTTAATAAATAAGGTAACAGGGTAGTTTGAAAAGATTTATAGAATTCTACAGTAAAGCCATCATCACCTGGAGCGGTCCCAAATCTAAGAGACTTCAATGCTGTTTGTAACTCTTTTAGTGATATAGGCTCTTCTAGACTTCCTTTTATATGATCAGGAACTTTTGGTCCCACAATTAAATTCAAAAATTCTAAACCATCCTTTTCTCTATCTAAATAAGGCTCAGAAGAATAAAGAGCTTTATAGAACTTTAAAAATTGTTTTAAAATAGGTCCAATTTGGGAATATGTATCACCTTTTTCATCTTTAATTACATTTATTTTTGTTTTCCTTTTCTTTGCTTTAAGATAATTTGCCAATAATCTTCCCGCCTTATTTGAGTTTCCATAATACAGAGCTTGTTGAAAAAAAATATCATTTCTCACCATTTTAGAAGAAATCTCATTGTACTTACATTTAATTTTTAAGAGAGCTTGTAATGTTGAATGTTCCCATTTTTCAATCAACTTGGATTCTAAAACCTTAATTTCTTGTTCCAAATTAGAAAATTGCTTTTTTATTTGTTTCTTAGCATAAGCTGAGAATGAAATAATATGCCCTCTCATGGTTGCCTTAAAAGCATCCCATAAATTTTCCATAGAGATTTCCTCTGTATTATTAATTTGAAAATATTAATCCATTTTTAATTGAAAATCTTCACAAAATTTTGTATCCGCAAGCAATGCATTATCAAATCTCCATATTGGTCTACTATTATCTGGATCAATAAAATTAAATTTAACCCACACTCCACCATGATCAGACAAAATAATTGGATCTATGGAGGCTTGAGTTACTTCTTGTATTAACTGATCTGAAAGAAAAATATAATCTATTCTTGAAAAAGATTTATGAACATGGGAACAAAAAGAAAATTCTCGATCATTAAAATGAAGTATACGCCATATATCTTTCAAATTACAAGATTGTACAAAATTATCTAAACCTAACGATTTCATAATTTTACTAGGTTTTTTATCCATTAAAGGATCCATAACAGCATTAAAATCTCCCACCACTACTAAATTAGAAGCAACCAGTGGCAATACTAACTGTTGCAGAGACTTAAAAAACTCTATTTGGTTCAAATTAGGGGCATATACATTAAAAAGCGCCACAGTATTATTGCCCAAGCTCATATCCACTTGTAACCACCTTCCCAGAGGATCTGAAGCTATTATATTAAACAATGCATTGCATTTTTTATGCACTAGAATAGCTACTCCAGCCTTTTTCCTCACAGAAGGAGCAAAGAAACAATGCTTAATCCAATTACCCTCTAGTTTCTTAGATTCTTCCACAGACAAGTGTGTCTCTTGAAGAAAACATATATCCGCATTCTGTTTCTTTAAATATAATAACGTCTTTTTCCTTTTAATCAGATGGTTAAGGCCATTAACATTCAATGATAAAATTTTAGCATTCATTATATTATTTAATCACAATGTCAAAATATATCCTAAAAATCACAATACATTTAATAGCTAATATGTAATCATTTTTCCCAAATTTAAAATTAGACCACCCTCCACCCCCAACTACCCTCCCTCCAACACCCCACCCCACCCCCACCCAACCCTCCCAAATTGAAAATGAAAACTTGGAAATGCACATATAAATCAGGTAACAAAAATCTCCCTGCAGGCTAAATATCTAACATCTTTTATAATTATAATAAGCTACCCAATATTATAATAAATGTTATATTTTATGTAAAATCTAAATCAGGTTTTATTTTTCCTCTTTTCCTCGCCTTCTCCTTTTATTAACTATACTTATATAAGGTATCAACTATAATTATACAATCAATCATAATATACCTTACTGTATTTGTTTTAAGTTTTTTATTGATTTTTTCACATATCAACAAGTGTTATAAATTTTCCATACATTTATCTTAACAATACACTTGATATCTCTATAATGTATTTTATATAAACCATATTTTATATTATTTTTCTTATGAATTTATATAACATATATATTGTAATGATTTTATCAATTATTATTCATAATTAAATAATAATTGATAAAAAAACCTTACTGTATTAAGATTAACTATTTGACCTCTCCATCAGGTTCAGAAATTCTATTACATGTGTCAAGTCTATCAATTAAATAACTCTACTGCTCATAACTACTCAGTCAGTAAAATAGTATCTTCTCTTTCAGTTTCATGTGCCTTCTATATCCATTTGCAAGTCAATTACATCAGCAGTTAACATTCTCTTCTGTCCAAATGATATATAGTCTATTATAGATGTCCAATTAATCTATTTTATCCCAATATTATATTTCCTGCTTTTGATGTCAATTCCACCTTCTTCTTCATTCAGCTTATTTGTCCACTCCATTACATGCAGAGATCCATTTTGTTCTTTTTCTTTTTTCCTAAATTTATGATAAGTTTGTTAGTTATTGTTAACCATGCTATCTTCCACTGAAGTCATCTATTTCCTTTGATACTGTCCATTCTGTCCGATATTGATGTCCACTATGTCCATTACAAACGACAATTGTTTCAGCTGCTAATATGTGTCCATCAGCGTCGCTCACTCTTCCCTTTGACAAGAACTCTCCATGCTAAATGTAGTCCCCTTCTGTGTCAAATTTCATTTATCTGAAATCCTGAAGCAAAATCCAATCACATATTAATCCATTAAATGTAAAGTCACAGCTTCCTGACGTATCAGAACGTTGAAGACATCAAAACTCTTAATGAACCTGCATCCAATGAAATATTGCATCCATGGAACTTTTATTTATTTAATTATTTATTTACTTTTTCCCTTGCTTTCCTTTTTATCTTTTTCCCAGTGTAATTCAATATCAAGGCAAATGAAACCTCTCCAATCCAAACACTTGTACTCAAAATACAAAAACTGCTTTTTGTTTTGGTTGCATACTGCTCCTGATGTTATTATGATCATTGTTTCCATGGTTCCTGGTATCAATCTGATAGTTTTCCGTTGAGTTCCGTATAATTAGCTGGTATAATTATAATTCCAGGAATTAGAGACATCCTTCTTAAAACTATGTATCTTTTTATATTACATTTTATATTAGCATCCATATACTATAGTGAAAATCTTCTTTAGCTGATCACTCAGAACATTCAGGATCTTCAGTATTCTTTGAAAATTACATCATTTGGAATGATGTAATCGTAGAACTCTGCATTTTGATCCTTCCAAACAACTCCCTTAGAATTTTAAATCAGTTCAAAATCAAACTGTGACCTTCAAAAAGAAAATCTCCACAAATATACTATAACAAAATTCAAATAAAACATAAACTCAATTTTTTAAGTAAGTCAATTCCTATTGCATTTAAATGCAAAACTTAAATTCATAATTCATGTATTCATGGGCTGTTCACACTGATCCAAAAACTCTTGCAATTTTAATGTTTATCACTCCTTTTTGTCGGGACCCTATGCACCCTTTCAATCTCCAGTGGAAATTTAGTTTTGAATGGTAGAATTTTAGGTAAAAACTGTTCAAGAAAGGCTACGGGATCATTTTTATCTACCCTTTCCAGAACCCCATACATTCTCAAATTATTTCTCCTTTCTCGATTCGAACAATCTTCAAGATCTCTCTTTAATATCTCTATTTCTTTACATTCTGCCTTGCACTGACTTATTTCCGTTTCCGTTTTTTCAACTCTTTTTTCTAATTGATCCGTTTTAACATCCACAATTTGCAGCCTTGTTTTAAGACTCGCAGTCTCCTCTTTAACTTCTTGTATATTTTTTGCATTCTGTAACACAATTTCTTTAATTTGCTGGAGCTCTTTAAAAATATTTATATCATCAGAATCGTCCGTTAGCAACGGAACTTTAACGGGGGTTGTCGGCTCTATTTTTTATCTTTTATTACTTCCTGCTTCCGCATCCGCTGAAAAGATCTTTGTCTGCTTACACGATGCCATTACGTTTTGAACACTCTGCTTTTGAGACGAATAATAATAATCTTTAGTAACTTATTTTACCTTTTACCATGGAGCAGATCATTCACCCGACCATTCCCTTACGCCTCCAAGCCACGCCCCCAACCTACACCATTTCTGTACATTTGCCTCATTCATTACACCTTCATCACACACTTCAATTAGCTGTCGATGAATTTCAGATGGGCTAATGTTCTTTGCATTAAAAAAAATGAATCACTGATCACACCTCACAATTGGAGGGATTGATGATAGACATAGTTAATGAAATACCTCTGCAAAATTACATCTGGCGTACTGAAAAGCTTGGCTCTGATAAGCAGGGCTATAGACAAGTCTAGACATGGTCCTGACAATGTTCCAGTTCAAAGTGCCTACTATTAAGTGTTAATATGCGCAAATGATTCTTACTTTAAAAATGGTCCTTGTAGAAAAGCACATAGCTGGAACACTGGCATTTACACACATATGTATACAATTATACATGTTCACGCCAGTATTGTGCTCATTTATACAAATACTTGGGGCCTAAATGTAGTCTTCCATCTCTGGAGGCCTAGACTTGAATCTCAGCTTCTGGGATTTAAGTGAGAAGATTTTCATGGGCCTATCTAACAAAACTATCCCATTTTAGAAATGTCCCAGAGGAGCCCATTGATTGGCTAAACCTGGATTATGGTTCTTGAGCTACAGGACAATAGAAGGAATAACAGGAGTTAAGATTTTGGTGCTTGTAGGTGAAACTAGGCAGCAGATCCCAGGGAACAGGAGGAAAAAGAGGAAGGGTGGCCAGCGATAACTGGAAAGCTGGGAAAGGAATGGAGGAAGCCCACATGCCACAGGCACAGCACTCCTACCTGGTCAAAAGGTAAGCAGGTAAAGGCTCATCTTTGGCCTGGCTATTTGGCCTCTTCCAAGTCTGGTACCCAAAGTAGGTGTCTTTGTGTAAATCCAGGCCTATTTTTACTACTGCAAAAGCCAAACTACATTGCTCAAAGTGTGAAAGCCGGACACCTGGATCAGCCAATTTTCAAGGCTGCCACCACAATGAGCCCTTTCCTGGGGATGAGAGTTATGCTAACAGGACATGACCCAAAACTGGTGCTAGTTTGGAGAACAGCTGATTCTAGTGCTGATCACTGTTGGTCCTGGACAGCAGATGTTGCCTAAACACCCTGATTTGACTTATCATCTGTTTATATTGTACTAACCGTTCAGCCAGCGTGAGTCGTGCTGCTCAGTGCGGATAGATGGTCGATGGCCAAGACTGCGGAAAATTGTGAAATCTCTACCCATCAGGTCTGTTGCTACTCCAGAATAGAGCTCATTACCTATAATTCCAAGAGTGAGCAGAAGGACACAAAGAATTACACAAACTGCCTTACTATCAGATTGTTCTAGAACAGCCATTCTTGCTGTACACAGAGTTCTAAGGATAATGTTGGTATAATATCATACCCAGCATCCTCAAAGAGGGAAATTCTATAAAAGAAGCCAAAAACTAGGTGCCACATAGGTGCTAAATTAGGCTTTTAACTTAACTAGTATATTGAAAAAAAAAGAAAAATTAATCGGGTGATAGGTGCCTATCTTCTTAGGTCCCTATCTTAAGGCGTCTAATGGCGCCTATTCCAAAGTAGGTGTGTTTAAGGGCAGAGGAGGACTTAGGTGCCATTAGGTGTGATTCTCTAAAGTACTTAGGTGCCTATAAGGTAGGCCTTTAAAACCCTGGCCTACACTGTAGGCACCTAAGTTTTCGTTAGGCCTGATTCTGAAATGGGTGCCAAAGTGTGATTGCCATGAAATAGGTGCCTAATTTTAAGCGCCTAATTACAGAATCTGTCCTGAAAAGCAGATCTGTTTCTCATAGCTCGTTCCCAGGGATAAGCAATGGCTTTTCCAGATCTACCTGTTGTAACTGCTGTATTGAAGCTGATAGGATGGAAAGAACTTTGATTGTATTGTAATTTATTTTATGGACAAGTTGGCTGTCAACTGACCCCCCCCCCCTGACCTATAGTCATTGGAGGTCTTTGATGATCGTCCAAGCCTCCTTGGAATGTAGACACTTTTCAACTCTTGATGGGGGTCTGGGACGTCGCTTTCAGATGATTTGGGAACGCTTTTGGATCGATCTTACTCCTCATGCCTGGAGTAGACTTTTGAATATCTGACTTGGAGTCGTGATTGTTTTGCAAGCTCACGATCTAGCTTTGTTGGGGGGGGGGTATGGGCGGGGAGGGGAGGGGGGGACTATTCTGCACAAATTTTCAAGAAAACTGTTGTATTTTGTCACCCTTGTTTGCGTGCACTTTGATATTTAATAAATATATTTCAACATAAATTATTTTATGTTACATGTTTTTATGGTTTGTGTAATTGTGTGTTGATTTTATTATGTATGTTTTGTTGTACTCCGCTTTGGAAAAAGAGGATTATAAGCAAATAAACTATAAACTACCTGGAAAGAGAACAAAGGAACAAATCCAGTGCAGGTGATCAGAGATGCAAACAGTGGCATGGATGAAAATCAAACCTTGTTTTGGTTACCACTCTTTTAGAGCATTTGATCCATGCTGGTCACCATTCACAAGTACTTGGTGGCACATGCTTTAACAATAACATGAAAGTCATTTTTTTTTTTTTTTTTTAGCAACGGTAGATGTTTCTTCTGTCATTAGAATGACTGTTTCGAGATTTGTTGACACCATTTTTATTCTTGTAGAACGTCTACATTGCAAATTCAGAGATTTAGCTTTTTCCTTTGACAAGTTCATATTTGGACACAGTGTTCCCGCTAAGCTGCGCTGGGGGGCGCTGGCGCACAAAATATTACCTCGCAGCGCACAAGTTTCTCGTCACAGCGCACACAGTGTAGAGCACAGTTCTTCAACCGCCGGTCCGCAAACAAAATCTTGCCGGTCCGCGAAGGATTCGGTCCCCGCCGCAACGAAAGGCCGGCGTCAGCTGACTTGCAACTTCCTGTTGCAGTCGCTGTGCCGGGACTCCTGCCTTCGCCGGGACTCCTGCCTTCCACCGCGTTTGCCTCCTGCCTTGTCTCCGCACCTCCAGACCAGCAGCGGCAGCTGTGTATGCTTTTAACTTCGGCACAGAGCTGCCCCTAATCAATAGTTTAGCGCGGTTTCATAAGGCAGCCTCGGGGCCTTTGCTAGGCCGGCCCACATCGCATCATCGAAGCGGGCCGGCTATCAAAGGCCCCGAGGCTGCCTCATGAAACCGCGCTAAACTATTGATTAGGGGCAGCTCTGTGCCGAAGTTAAAAGCATACAGAGCTGCCGCTGCTGGTCTGAACTCTTGGGCCGCTGAAGGAGGGCAAAAAGCAGCTGTCCTGGAGGTTTCCCTTCCTCTCGCCTTTACAGGTTCCTTTTTTCCACCTTTTTTTTTTTTCCTTCAAACGGCAACGGGCCCCAGCATCGACATCAATCAAGTAAGTTCCACTGTCAATCAAGCGGTTCTGCTCGGCCAAAGCTTCCCCTGTGACATGAGCCACCCTCAGGGGAAAGAAAGTGACCCACAAAGGTGAGGGGAAGGGGGGCAGATGATGGAAGTTGGGGGGGGGGAGAGAGAGAGAGAGAGAGAAGGGGCAGATGATGGAATGGAGGAGATGAGAGAGAGAGAGAAGGGGACAGATGATGGAAGTGAGAAGAAGGGAGAGAGAGCAGAAGGCAGATGGATGTCAGTTGAGAAGGGAGAGCAGATGCTGAATGGAAGTGGGGAAAGAACACATACTGGATGGAAGGAGGAGATAAATAAAGGGGGAAGAAAATAGTAAGATAATGGAGGGGTGAGGGAAAGGGGTGACAAGCTGTGTGTAGACACAGTGAAAAGAGGGAAACGGGACTAAATAGTAAGAAAGAATTTAATTTAGATGGAGGCAGAAAATAGAGAAGGAAGACCAGAGAAGAAAAGGGGAAGAGAGAGCAGAGAATGATCAGATCTGAGTGGAGGAAATGAGAAGAGAGATATGCTAAAAACCACAGGGGGGAGGGAAGGATAGAGATGCCAGACCATGAGGGGAACAGAAGGAAGATGATGGATGCTAGACCAAATTGGGGGGTGGGGGGGGGCAGGAGGAGAGATGGCAGGGAAAGACAGACAGTGAATGGAAGGGGCAGATGCTGGACTGAAGAGACAGAGAAGGTTATCATGCTGCTGTACCGGGCCATGGTACGCCCTCACCTGGAGTACTGCATCCAGCACTGGTACTTTAAGAAGGACACGGTACTACTCGAAAGGATCCAGAGAAGAGCAACTAAAATGGTTAAGGGGCTGGAGGAGTTGCCGTACAGCGAAAGATTAGAGAAACTGGGCCTCTTCTCCCTTGAGCAGAGGAGATTGAGAGGGGACATGATAGAAACATTCAAGGTACTGAAGGGAATAGACTTAGTAGCTAAGGCAGGGAGAACGAGAGGGCACTCTCTAAAGTTGAAAGGGGATAGATTCCATACAAACGTAAGTAAGTTCTGTGGTAGAAAGCAACATATTTATTTGGCTCATAACTTGCTGGCGCCCGATATTTTTAGCTCACAGTGAAAAAAGTTTGCTCACAACACCCGCCCGCTTAGAGGGAACACTGCTCACCACTAGTTCTTTTTTTTCCCCATTTTTCCCCTCTTTTGCGGCTGATATCTATGTATATTATCAAATGTATTTCATAGCATCTGTGTCTCAATATTGTTCCTCTGCCCTGTTTCTCAGAATGACCTTGTAGAAATTCAGTTCAACCTTCTCTGTACATAAGCCCTCTTTTACTAAGGTGCACTAACCGATTAGCGCATGCTAAACTCTAATGTGCGCCTCTTAGTCTATGGACGCGTTAGCGTTTAGCATGCACTAATCGGTTAGCGCACCTTAGTGAAAGAGGGGGTTAGTCTTTTTATATTTTTGAATATGAAATAATATGTGTATGCTTTATCTGGGAGATCTCTCTTCACTGAAATATGTGTGTCAGTTGTGGTGGCTATCAAAGCATTATTGATTTTTTTTTAACTGTTTGTAGCCTATGGTGTTTTATTTATTTATTCAGGACATAATTCACTTGGAATTTGTTTTCCAATTAGATATCTACACCCCCCCTCCCCCTTTTACTAACTGTAGTGCTGTTTTTGGCGCTGGCCTTGGCTGTAATAGCTCTGATGTTCATAGAATGTCTCTGAGTGTTGAAGCTGTTACTGCTGCGGTCGGCACTAGAAATCGCGCTACAGTATAGTAAAAGGGGGGTTAGTAATTGTTATGCATATATGGACTATTGTCTTAAATCTTTTATGTTGTTTTATTGTATCTTTGAATATTAATATTTGTTTATGATTTATTGGTTTTGTATATTTGATTCATTTTTTAAAAATTTATCTTGATATTTAGACTCTTGAGGAAGGCTTTGACACTGCTGGTTACTTTGTTTTCTGCTTCAAGTCTACCTGGCTCATATGTTTTTATGCACTTGTCCAAATCTCTTTTGAACTTTGCTACATTATTCACCTTGACCATAGCCTCCAGCAAGAAATTTCACAGCTTAATTACATGCTATGTAGTTTCTTTTCAGTGATGGTGTAGCCTTTATTTAATGAAGCAATTCTATAAATTGGTGCCCAGATGTAAGCACCATAGTGAGGTGTGCTTAGCTCTGTAATAGCATTTATAGAATCCTAGCATAACGATTATATTACATTACATTAGTGATTTCTATTCCGCCATTACCTTGCAGTTCAAGGTGGATTACACAAGAGTTGTCAGGAGATTACAAGAGTTGTAACATTACATAAGAATTGTCGTAAGCCTTACATAAGAATTATATAAGAATTGTCGAGAACTAAGAATTACATAAGATTTGTCGAGAATTAAGAATTACATAAGAATTGTCGAGAAATTAAGAATTACATAAGAATTGTCAAGAACTAAGAATTACAAAAGAATTGTTGAGAGCTAAAAATTACATAAGAATTGTCAAGAACTTAAGGAGCAACATGTTGGGTAATTAGAAACATTTTAGATTGGATATGGGTGGAGTGTGTGGTAGGTGGAGTTAGGGAAGGAACTGGTCGTGTTAGACAGGTTTTATGTGTTTTTTGAAGAGTAGGGTTTTAGTGTCTTTTTTGAAGGTTTTGTAGTCAGTGGTCGTAGATAGCAGATTGGTGATTTGTCTGTCTAGTTTAGCTGCTTTGGTGGCCATTAGGTTGTCATAAAGTTTTCCTCTTTTGACATTTTTGGTTGGGGTGTGTGTGAATAGTGAGTGGGTTCTCCTGTTCCTGGTTGAGGTGGAATGAGTTAGTCGTTTTGGTTTGGCATACCAAAATTTAAGTGTGCCCATTTATGACAGATCAATGGCTGGTGTAGGTTGGCACGCCTAAATGTGCCCCTCCCCCGGTGGTTGTCTCTTTCCCCCCTCCCCCAAATGCTTGGCTATATTAAGGGCTACTGTTACTGCAATCAGAATACTAGAAACACTACCTATCAGTGCAAAGTGAGTGCTGTAAGTAGTGCTGCTGTAAGTAGATCTTTGTCTTCGATCACAGATTACAAAACCTTCAAAAAAGAAACTATAACTCTACTCTTCAAAAAGTACATAAAACCTATTTAACACGATCAGATCCATCCCAAGCTCCACCTACTACACTGTCTACTCCTTATCAAATCTAAAATGTTCAAATTACCCAACACGTATTACCTAATTTCATGACAATTCTTATGTAATCCGCTTATATATCTTGTAACTTCATGACAACTCTTATGTAATCTGCCTTGAACCGCAAGGTAATGGCAGAATAGAAATCACTAATGTAATGTAATGTTTTCTGTTTCTGGGGCAAAAACAGCTGGTTAAGTACAATATTTGACGCTTAACCAGCTACAAAGAACCACATAATGACAGAATTGTGTTTTATATGGCCCTATTTACACAGTTATCTTAGCCGGTTTTGTGCTAGAAATCAGCACCTAGCCAGCTAAGTGCTGACTCCGCCCCCCAGAAGGTCCCCCCAATAGCCGATATCGTTTTGAGCACCAATGGGCATTTTGAACAGCACTATCTAGTTAGGCGCCGCTGAAAATGTTCAGTTAGCCCCAGGCAGGTGATTTAAACCGCCAAGACTCTATCCTGACCATTTCAATTATTTTGAATATTGGGCCCTGTGCGATAGAAAAGATTATTAGGTGCTTGTCATTTTGCTCATGTAAACAATACCAAGTATGTTCTCCATAAATCACTGGTAGTGCTTTCTGATCGTGTAAACAGAAAGTTGAAAACAGTTTTTTGTGTGTGCACTTCTCAACTTTCTCCTGTAGTCATGACTAGCCAGTTGGGTTTTCAGGATTACCGCAGTGAATACACAGTAAATGAGATGGATTCGCATTTAATAGGCATCCGATATATGCAGATTCATCGCGATACTCCTGAAACCCTGACTAGCTAGTGCACCTCCAGGTAAAGGTTGAGCGGTATTGCACTAGTGGACAGATGTACTCTGGGGTATTTCACGTTAGTCTCTATGACTCTAGGTGTGACAATGATTCTGTCCCAGTGGGGATGAGGGAATGAATTATAGTGCACAGCTTCGTCTCCTTCCTTACCCACGAGCACAGAGGCAGCAGCATGCTTGGGGTCATATGGACTCTTTCCTTTTCCATCTTCATTCTTGCTCAGGTCCAGTTTAAACACTGCATCCTAGAGACAAGGAGGCCACATTATTAACTGGCACTAAAGCTCTGCACAGACATAGGACCTTGAAGGCAACCTTTTAACTCTGGTGCATTCTGGCACTTGTAGTCTCTTATTTTTATTCACGTGGAATCAGGTAGCACCATGCATATACTGGGGTTATAAAGCTCAGATCCCCAATGACAGAGTACTAGCCACTTACTAAGGTATTTCATATTGGTATTTTGTGGCATCATGTTTATGATGTCTGTGCTACATGAATGCTCTAATATATTGCTTTTTAAGGCGTTTCCATTGCATTGGGCTGACATCGTAAGAGGATTTTCTGTGCTATATGAATGTTTCTCCTTGCTGCTTGAATGCTGTGGTGTTGGCAAGGTTAACTGCAGAAAACTCCATGAAGGTGGGGCTCATAATCAAAAAACTAAAACGTCCAAAAATAACCTGCCTATGTCAGCACTTGGACGTCCTAATCGCTGGGACATCCAAGTGCCGATAATCGAAACCATTTTCCTGGATGTCTAGTGAGATGTTTTCTCTGCTGTGCATCTAGAGTGCTAGGGGGCATGCTGGGAGGCGTGCTATGAGCTTAACTTGGACGTCTTGTGCAATAATCAAACTTGTCCTTAGACGTCCTTTTTGAAAATGGCCTGATAGCTGTCTGACATAAGCATGCTTCTTGAATGATATTTTCAGACTGTGTGAACCCTGATGCAGGCTCCATCTGCTGAAATACGGTCCCATGTAGGGTCGTTGTTATGCTGCCTTGTTGAGATTTCTAATAAATTTGAACTACTACTACTCATCACATATAGCGCTGAAAGGCGTACACAGTACTGTACATTTTGACATTTATAGATGGTCCATGCTTGGAAGAGTTACAATCTAACCTGGACAGACAGACATATAGGGTTGGGGATGCAGAACCCAAGGTGAAAGGCGTTAGGAGTCAAAAGCACTCTTGAAGAGGTGGACTTTAACTAGGCCCTGAACACTGCCAGAGACGGAGCCTGCCGTAGGGATTCAGGCAGCATGTTCCAAGCATATGGTGAAGCAAGGCAGAAGAGACAGAGTCTGGAGTTGGCAGCTGAAGAGAAGGGCACACATAGCAGGGACTTACCAACTGAGTGGAGCTCACGGGGGGGGGGGGGGGGAGGACACATGGGGGAGACAAGTAAAGAGAGATAGTGAGGGGCAGCTGAGTGAGTGCATTTATAGGTCAGTAAGAGGAGTTTGAATTGTATTTGGAAATGGATGTGAAGCCAATATAGTCACTTTAGGAGAGTGGTAACAATTATTGGTTGGCTCTCCTCTGACATCTGTTGCAAGTCTGT
Source organism: Geotrypetes seraphini (assembly GCF_902459505.1). Lineage (NCBI taxonomy): Eukaryota > Metazoa > Chordata > Amphibia > Gymnophiona > Dermophiidae > Geotrypetes > Geotrypetes seraphini. The sequence continues at coordinate 46,308,375 of NC_047100.1, forward strand.
TGTCTTTGCCTGCTTTCTGTTGCTGTGCCTATTAAGACGTATCATTTGTACTCATCTGACACGTATCATATTGCTGCTGTACGATTGTATATGTCTGACTCTGTATCAAGTTATTCTTAATCAGTTTGCCTGTTTCCAAGTTGACCTCATCGATTGCATTTATGCTTATATTACATTGATTACTTCTTGTGGACAGGCAGTATATCAAGTAGAAATAAACTATAAACTGTCCCCCCCCCCTTGTACTAAGCCACGATATTCGTTTCTACTGTTGCGTTAAATGCTCTGACGCTGTGGTAGAAACCTCTTCCATGGTTTAGTAAAAGAGGGCCTGTATTTGCCGTTTTACTATTGTTATATTAAGAAAAATTTACGTTTTATGTTAAACTATACCTGCTGTACGCTGCCTTGAATGAATCTCTTTATAAAGGTTATTAATAAATCTCAATAAATAAATAAGTGAATAATGTGATTGTCAGAGAGCACCATAGCAGTAACTGGCTTGGCTAATAGTGCTTTTCAGTGAGGATGGATTGAGACACACAAGGGAATTGGTCCTGGACTTCAACTGCTGTTTTTCCAGGTTTTTACATGAAACACTCCCAACACATTCTGAAAATGGAGGACCCAGGACTGGCTCATTTGTTGCTTTTATGACCTAGCGTTGCCCTCTGTTTATCACACAGATGGATGGTGCAGTGTTCTACCTATCCAAACACTCAGTCATTGTACAGTCTTTTCATGAGAAACATAGAAACATGATGGCAGATAAAGGCCACATGGCCCATCCAGTCTGCCCATCCGCAGTAACTATTATCTCTTCCTCTCTCTAAGAGATCCCATATGACTAGCCCAGGCTTTCTTGAATTCAGATACAGTCTTTGTCTCTACCACCTCTTCTGGAAGACTGTTCCACGTATCTACCACCCTTTCTGTGAAAAAGTAATTCCTTACATTACTCCTGAACCTATCGCCTCTTAACTTCATCCTATGCCCTCTCAAATGAAATGAAAGAGACTCGACTCATGTACATTTACGCCACATAGGTATTTAAACATCTCTATCATATCTTCCCTCTCCCATCTTCAAGTTTGTCTTCATACGACTTATGACAAAGACCACACACCATTTTAGTAGTCTTCTTCTAAAATGCTGCTTTTACAAGTATTGCCATATAGTGAGATACTATGTGAGAGACTAGGGCTAATCCCTTGGTCTTCACTCCCAGTCAGAGTGAGTTACATCTTATGGTTTATTATTCATTATCATTTAATATATCATTTAATACAGAGTGAGTTACATCTTATGGTTTATTATTCATTATCATTTAATATACAGTACTCCCCGAAATTCACAGGGGTTCCGTTCTAGGAACCCCAGCGAATTTTGAAAAACCGCCAATATGGTTAAAAGGCAGGAGACGGCAGTATGCTCCGACCACCTCTTCCTGTTGCTAAAGTCAGGCTATACCAATCAGGAGCTGCTTTGACATCCAGCTCCTGATTGGTGTAGCCTGAATTTAGTATAGGAAGAGGAGGTCAGAAAATACCACAAATTTGTGAGTCTGTGATTTGCGAACCGTGAATTCGCAAGGGAACACTGTACTGTCTTTCCTGAAGAGATAACAAAACAATGAACAACAGACAATAAATGTAAATCTGAAAGGAAAGAACGGCAATTGTCAAAGGAGAGGAAATTTTGAAGGAGAGGGCAAGAAAAGTAATAGTAGCAGCAATATAGTAATAGTAATATATTTCTGGCAACATATCACTAGTAATATATTACTTTTAAAAGTATAAGTAACCACTGTTAAGTAAGTTACTTTCCAAAATTAATATAAAAGTTACTAGTTTCATTAGGAAACAGGAATATGTTACAGCTATATGTCAAGGTAGGTTATTGTGAAAAATAATGTATTACTCGTAAAAGCAATATATTATTGCCCAACTCTGATCCCAGTCATCAAGGTCAGCTTCTCAGATTCATCACAAATATGCATGAAATAAATTTGCACATATTAAAGTTTTATAGTATGCAAATATATCTCATGCCTATTTAGTGTGGAAATCCTGAAAACTTGCCACAGTGACACACTGTGTGAGGGTCTAGGGCAGAGGGGGTCCAACCTCAGCCCTCGCCAGGTTGGGTTTTCATGATTTCCCAAATGAATATACATGAGATCTATTTGCATACAATGGAAGCAGTGCATGCAAATATTCTCATGCAAATTCATTGGGAAAAACCTGAAAACCTGATTGGATTGCGGCCCTTGAGGACCAACATTGGATTAGGGCTTTGGTCTTCACTCTCGCTCTTCAAGAACTTCTGACAGCTCGGGTTTTTAGAATATACCTAACGAATATGTAAATATTTATTCATTTTTAAATATTACAACAAGTGTTTAATAATCAATCAGAAAGATTTTTAACTAATCACTTGACAATCTTATTTATATTCCTCCAAATATATAAATATAAAAGAATCCCATCCCACCCACCCATATATTAATAACGAATATGTAAGAGAGATTTGTGTGCCCACTTTCTCCATTATATGCAAATCTCTCTCATGCAAATTAATTAGGAATATTCCGAAAACCTGCCTATAGGTAAACCTTGAAGACTGTGACTGAAGACCAAGGTTCTGGATGATCAGTTCCCCAGATGTGCAGCTAATGACCCTCACCACTAAGTCATATATCTTACTAAGTTGACCTTCTCAACAACTTTCAGTGCTCCTGGTGGGGCAGCCTGGCTTCCACAAGTGTCAGATTCCTCATAATAGTGGTTATCGGGATCAGCTGGTGCTTGGCTACCAAAGTGCTGCCTCAGGGTTAGGTGGTACTAGAGCAGTGAAGTGCTCCAAAGTTTGTCGTGTTGTGTAATAATGCCAGGACTCTGTCCTAGAAATGAACTCTGGCTCCTACCTCCAGCCGTTGACCAATCTCCAGAAAGCCGCAGGTAGGGTGGAAGGCGCCGGTCCCACAGGTGTATAGATGAGTTCGGTTGTATGAATGCAGAATTTTGACGAAGTTCATGCACTCAGCCTGAGAGAAAGCCAAGTAAGAATGAATTAGCTGGTTTGTCAATAAAATCATGCTTGTGAATGCTCAGCTAGCCTTTCTGTAAATGCTGGTTGCTGCCAGCTGAATTTGACACAGGCACTGGCACTCAATCTCTAGATGCAAAGAGTGCTGCAGTGGTCAGAGAGAGATATAGGAGAGAAATGGAAGGACTAGAGAGGAAATATGGCAAATGAGAGGCAGATTTTAGAATGAGAGACAGAGGAAAGTAGAATAGAGAGACTGGGGACAACTTAAATGGAAAAATAAAATGTCTTGGCAACAAAGGGAGAAACAAGTATTTTACTTTGAATATATTAACTAGGGACTATATTAGCTGGATATTCAGCAGCATTGTCTGGTTCAGTGGTGTACCTGGCTTGGTTCCCATCCAGGGTGGTGCACCCCCTTCCTCCAAAACAGTGAGGGGGGGAGGTGTGTTAGTCTGCATGCGTGCAGCTTTATCTCTGCCAGTCCCCTGCCCTGGAATAGGAAGTTGACATCAGACGGGGTGGGGTAGCCGGCGGAGCCAATAGCTGCATGTATGTAGACTGCCGCCCTCTGGCTTCTTCATGCTTCCTTTACTGCCTGCACCCGGGATGGACCATATCCACTGCTCTGCCCTTGGTATGTCACTGGTTTGGTTAAGTTCCACTGATAATTGACTCCTAAGTCAACCAGCACAAATTAACTGGTCAGGAGCTTCCCCTGCCCAGTTACATTGTTTTAAATATTGAACCCATGGCTTTCATCTTTTAAGATACCAAGAAGCATGTTGGGTTGTTGGGTTCTTCCCGACACAGAGCCAGAGTTGAGAAGTAGCTGTGATCTAGGAATATCACTTAACCACCCCCCTATTCTGCCACTGTTCTGGAATGCAACTCACCTTGATCTACATATGAAAAAGGCATGGGCTAAACTGGGGGGGGGGAGGGAGGGTGTCTCATTTCTCAACAAAATAATGTAAAATAAAAAAAAAATCTTCTTTCTGCAGACAAAGGCTTCTTCCCAGGAGAATGCTGAGTGTGGATCCCATCCAGTGTTTGTGTCACTCATAAGAACATAAAAATAGCCTTACTGGGTCAGACCAATGGTCCATCAAACCCAGTAGCCTGTTCTTACGGTGGCCAATCCAGGTCACCAATACCTGGCCAAAACCCAAGGTGTAGCAATATTCCATGCTACCAATATAGGGCAAGCAGTGGCTTCCCCATGTCTTTCTCAATAACAGACAATGGACTTTTCATCCAGGAATTTGTTCAAACCTTTCTTAAAACGCTATCCGCTCTTACCACATCCTCTGGCAACACATTCCAGAGCTTAACTATTCTCTGAGTGAAAAAATAATTTCCTCCTATTGGTTTTAAAAGTATTTCCCTGAACTTTGAGTGTCCCCTAGTCTTTGTAATTTTTGACGGCGTGAAAAATCGATCCACTTGTACCCGTTCTATTCCACTCAGGATTTTGTAGACTTCAATCACATCTCCCCTCAGCCGTCACTTTTCCAAGCTGAAAAGCCCTAACCGTTTTAGTCTTTCCTCATATGAGAGGAGTTCCATCCCATTTACCATCTTGATCGCTCTTCTTTGAACCTTTTCTAGTGCCATTATATCTTTCTTGAAATAAGTAGACCAGAATTGAACACAATGCTCCAAATAAGGTCACACAGGGGCATTAAAACATTCTTAACCATTCTTAACATTGTTAACCATCCCTTTTTAAATATTTCCAGCATCCTGTTTCTCCTTCCCTGACCAGTTCTTCTCTTCCCCATCCCCAACAGGGAACATATACTCTGCAGGGGAAATACACCTACCTAGTGAAACCAGGCAGGAATATTTACCTGGTCAGTGGGATCTAACTTTCACCTGATGGATCTAGATGGAAAACTCCTTAGCTCCTCACAAGATCCTTCTAAAATTTCTTTTCTATGTCTTTGGCACTAGAAGTACAAACTGTCATGCCAATAAAGTTTCCTGAATTGAACTCTGAAAGAGGCAATGACAAAAGATCACTGAAAGCTGGTTTAAGGCTTTTTGTATTTTATGAACTAAATTCACTGCTAAACTTTGACTTAAAAATGTCAAAAATTACAGGAGAAAAAGTGCCCCAGTGGTGACAACAGCCCACATGTGCGCTCTTAGCCAGTGCTGCTGTCTCTTGCATTTGTAGCGTGTTTGACATATTACTGTACAGCCTCTGTGGCATTCTTGAGATATTAAAGCCTTTGTGGGAGAGTGCACATGGCCTGCCTGCAGAGGAACATTTGGGAAGCTTGATTTGAGCAGCCCCTCTGCTCTCCTCATTCCACAGGAGCTTTGAATTGTGCGGTTTCTAGCTCTGAAAAGGGTCCAGGAGAAGTGCCAAGGGAATCCTCCTGACACTCGCTGCCCTGACGTGTGAATGCTGGTACTTAGGCTCTATGGACTGAAACATGAACTTAATATGTAGTTTTTTTAACTCATGTTTTAACTTACGATGCAATAAGCAAATTTTTACTCATAGATTATATCGGAGTGAATTGTTTTGATTATTTGATTGTTTTTATCGATCTTGAGATTCTTTTAGCTGGGCTTTTAAGGTGGATCAAGAGAGAACAAGATCTTATCATGAAAACAGGAGTTTAATCCATGAAGCGCCAGTTTGGCAAGGTCATTTTAAATAAAACACTGGACAATGTGGAACTGATTATCCAGGTTTTCGGGGCAACAAGGGCATTTGCCTGGGTTGTCTGTTGAAATAAGTGTTTGTTATAAGTCAGAGGGTGGTATATCTAATATATTTATGATAGTTATGAAAAAAGTAAGGTTGATTAATAAATTATTAATGTTGTGTGCATATATGTATTAGTTCTTCTCTTCTTCTAAATGTATGTTATATACTATTAATTGATGGCGTTCTTTTATTTTCATTTATTGTACTTCCTTGTATAGTGAAATGGTGGGTTATCCCTGTTAAGATTAGCACCAGACGGTGAGCTAAAATCAGTAACAGTCCTGCACTTTACTATTGTTCTTAATTGGAAGGTGAATGTAACTCATGCCTCTGACCAGGTGCAGTACCACAAAGAGACACCAGCCCCAGAAATGCACCTTGGACACAGGAGTCACGGCCTTCAGGGCCCTTAGGCATCTCTCTGCATTGGGGAGTTACAGCTAATTCCTTCATTTAAATGGAATTTACATAAAGATGGGCTAAATTTAGTACATAAAAAATGAGCAAAGAGTAATTCTCCAAGAGGTGAACATATTTATTCTCAATATACTACTCCAATGGAAAACCTTCTGGGCAGCTTACAATATTCAAATCCCAGCAATGAAGAAAATAAATACAATATCAAACAGGACAGTATAGGAAGAGGCCAAAGGGGGTGGGTAGTGATCTGAGTAGTCTCTACTACAGGCTTGTCCAACCGTTTTCTAGTGGAGGCTACACGCATGCTTTGTCAAATAGGGGCTATATATGTAGGGTTATCAGATTTTTGTCTGGAAAAACCCGGACACTTGGCCTTGCCCTGTTCTACCCTTATCCACGCCCCATTCTGCTTCTAGCCCCGCCCCCTGCAAAGCTTCATCTTTGTTTCCAACCTCTGGGCCATGTCTGGAGGGTGCCCAAGCATGTGGGATGTGTGTGATGTCATCTGTGTGACATGGCCGGGAGGTCGGGGCATTCCAAACCCTGGACAAATTACCGGGTTTTGGAAAGTCCGTCCGGACACCCAGACAGTCCTCTACAGTCCTGGATCCTATATATATGATGGTGCATTATTCCTTCTCTAGCTTTCACCTAGTTTTGCTCTCGCTCATGTCCCTCCCCCCCTCCCCCCAACAGCCTTCACCCAGTCTCTCTAGCTTATGTAACCACCCCAGCCTTCATCCAGTTTCTTTTCCCTCATCTGTTTTCAGCTGCAGAACAAACAGGGGGATTCCTGCTTCCTCACCGCAACTTGGCTCTCTGCAAGCTTGAGTATGCAGTGACAGAAGATTGGGTTGCCCTAGCACTTTCAGGTCTCATGGGCCTTGAAACCACAAGATCAACCCGAACTTCCGCCACTGCACGGCTCATGCTTACAGACAGCTGAGTTGCGGTGAGGAAGTAAAATCTCGCTGTAAGAACCAAAAGATCTGCCAAGCTTCGGAGGGCCAGAAAAAGCACTTGGTGGGCCGGGATCTGGCCCTTGGGTCATAGGTTGGACAAGTCTGCTCTTCTGGTAATACAGTATCACTATTAAATATATTGGACACAGATTTGTTTGTATTTATTTATTTATACCCCGTCTTTCCCAAGGCGAGACATAATAGAGCAAATGATCTAACTAAACCGTATCAACCCTTCCCAGATCCCAATGCATACTATAGCTATCAACCTTGTAATCTCCCTGGGAATGCCCAGGCTAATTTCTTGTTGTAAACCGCCTAGAACTGAAAGGTATTGGTGGGATAGAAGACACCAATGTAATGTACATACACAAACAGAATCACATACATTACAACAAATAAAACATAATAATGATAAGATAAAGCCTCCTAAAATTACAAAAAGGCGACCAACGCCTCACATCAAAAAACTATTACAGGATCACACAACCATTCTGGATTTAATGAACAAGACTGATAAAGAAAACCAAAAACGTGGAGATAAACAGACCTCGCTTATCTAGCTCCTTGATTTATCAGGGGAGGGAAATTTCATGGTGACTCCAGAAAGTATTTCTTCACCGAAAGGGTGGTCGATCATTGGAACGAACTTCCACTGCAGGTGATTGAGGCAAACAGCGTGGCAGATTTTAAAAATAAATGGGATATTCACGTGGGATCTCTAATGATGTAAAGGAGGGGGTGGGTCGGCAAAATCAGGGTGAAGGGTCACTGGAGTGGGCAGACTTGATGGACTGTGGCCCTTTTCTGCCGTCATTTTTCTATGTTTCTACTAGAAATCTTATAGAGCATGTGTCATCATAGGTCTGTGAAAAAATTTCCACAACATCAATAAATGCTCACATTCATAAACAGTTACTTTCATTCAGTCTTCAGCTTCAAAAGTCATTTATGTTTCAATATAAATCAGTGGTTCTCAACCCTTATCCTAGGGGACCCCCAGCCAGTTGGGTTTTCAGGATATCCCTAATGAATATGCATGAGAGAGATTTGCATATAATGGAGGAGACAGGCATGCAAACATGTCTTATGCATATTCATTAGGGATATCTTGAAAACCCAACTGGCTGGGGGTCCCCCAGGACAAGGTTGAGAACCACTGATATAAATCATCAATATCTGTCTTCAAGCTGTAAATCCTCTATAATCACTCATGGCGATATGACTTTTCATTAATAAAGAAAGAGTATCACTGTCAACCTAGTTAGGGAAGACCTCAGTGAACAAAAAACTTTTCAAGCCTGATTTAAACCTGTCAAGGGATAAGCTCTAAATAGAGATGAATAGGGAGATTATTCCATAGCTTAGAGGTAGGTACACTGAGAATCATTTTGCGAATAGTATCCAGATGTACATAACGATAGGATGGAACAGGAAGACAATTATGTCAGGAGAACTCAAGAGACCTTGAAGAGACCTAGCAAAGCAAGTGCTGGGAAAGATACATGGGAACCTCAGAGCAGCACACCTTGAAGACCAGAAGGAGAATTTTATAACACTGATTGCTGTCCCTGCCCACACTGTGAATTCATGAGTGTGGGCTTTACGAATACACTAAGGGGGAGGGGGGTTATAAAAATACTGGGCGCTAAGCTAGCATTCTATAATGGTAGAGTTGTGCACCAAATCTGTTAGTTTAAGTCTGCAGATAGGCGCCAAACTCTAGGTGCGACCACTTACGCCATGTCCATGGCTGGTATAAATGCTGGCGCCAAAAAAACAGCATCTGGGCACGTAAATGCAATTATTCTATACCCTAATACGCACTTGCCCCTCCCATGGCCACGCCCCTTGCAGCTGCGCACCAGAGAAGTTCAGCGCTCAGTTTCCAGAATAGGGGCGTAAGTCAATTACACACACAACTGCTAACTAGTGTGAATTAGTGCTACTTATCTCCAATTAATTGCCAATTATTTTGTGCATGTAACTGACTGACCCTATTCTGTAACTGGGCATACAATTGGCTACGTAACTTTAGGCGCCGTTTACAGGATCAGGGGTATCTGCATAGCTCAAATTTAGATTGTAAGCTCTCTGGACACAGGAAATATTTACTGTACCTGAAAAACATAGAAACATAGAATATGACGGCAGAAAAGGGCTATAACCCATCAAGTCTGCCCACGCTAATGACCCACCCCCAGACTTCACCCCAGACATGCATATCCCTCTGAGCTAAAATCCCAAATCCTATCCCATAGGTTAGTGTAATGGGTTACATTCACACTCTTCACCATGCCCTCTGTGTAAATGCACCATATTCATGAAGACAAAAAAAGGAGGATATGTAAACCCACACCTAGCCCCCCCCCCCAATACCACACCTCCACCAGTCCCAGTCCCCTCCACACCTTTCACTCATTTCCTTAGTTCCCCTTCCCATTCTCTGTACCCTTTTGGCCCTTATCTACTCTCTACTGCATCTCATCACCCTTTCAGTCCCAGCTCCATCTCTATCTCTCCTTCCTTCCCTTGCCTCCAAGGCCTCTTCTATTCCTGTCCCCATATTCCATCCCCATCTAGCTTCTCTTCCTTCTTTACACTTTCTCTTGTACCCCACCCCAGGACCAACATCTTTTTCTCTTCTCTCTCCTGTCCATCCCCGTGGTTCTGCAACTCTCCCCCTCCCCATTACAGCATCTGCCACCTTCTCCCTCTTCACCCAACCACACCCCAACACCAGAACCTGCACCAATTCAAACTGCACAGCCAGCGGGATCTGCTGACTTCTCTCTCCAGCTCCTGACTCCCCCACCTACCTTCTCCCCTGCTGCTGCATTAAATCTTCTGGCAGGTTGGTAGCAGCAACGAGGGAAGCCTGCTGCCGCTGGCCTGCCCTGGAACCTGCCTCTCTGCAAGTCCCACCTATGCGGGAACAGGAAGTTACTGCAGAGAGGCAACTTCTGGGGCAAGCTGGCGGCAGCAGGCTTCCCTCATTGCCCCTGCCAGCCTGCCTGAAGACTCAATGCAGAAGCCGAGGAGGAAAAAGGTGAGAGAGCCAGCAAAACCCGGACAGACTCCCCCTTTTTGAAAAACAAACAAACAAAAAAGCACGTCTGGGCACCTGGACAGTCCTCTAAAAAAAGGATATTTCTGGGTTTTCCCAAATGTCTGGTAACCCTACTCATGTCTGTAAAAGCCCTCATGTACCTTTAGTTACTCTGAAGGGGACATTTTCATCAAGCCCATAAAATACCTCTTTCACATGGCCAGATTGCTCAATTTATTTCTAAGCCTGCTTTATCTTACAATAAGGAAAAGCTGATGCTGTCGAAGTGTTGGTTTCATTCCTTCTGCTTATGAAAAGGTCAAGATTGGCCCAACCATTCGTAAATCTAGGTGGTCACTTAGGGCAGCAGCTTCTAAAGGGGCGGCAAAAAGCAGCTGCAGTCTGAGCAGAACAGTAAGGCCCAGATTCTCAAAACTTTAACGCCGTCGCTAAACTGTTTTCTGGCAGTTTAGCCTGTACGCAGTTTAGCGACAGATTATCAAAAGGGATGATGTTTCTGTATTTTATTGATGATATATTATCTTATTGTAATTTGATATACTTTGCTTCCACTTCTTTTCAGGCTTCCTTGGAAGCTTTTTCTATTGTTATTATCCTATCTATAAAACTAATAAAAATATTTTGAACAGGAAAAAAAAAAAAAGGGGGATTATATTCCTCTTTAGCGAGGATTCTAGCAGTCTCCGAAACTGACATGCAAATGGGCTCTTCAACACTGAAATGAGCCATCTGGTGAATTCTTTAAAAATGCTGAGCCATTTTTTAAAAAGCAAAAAGCAGCATCTGCTTTTAGCGACTAAAAAAAGTGACTGGTCCAGGGGTGCCGGTCGGTGTCACAGACTGCTAGAAACCAAACCCCTGAGTTGTGATGCAGAAGCAGAGATGCCCATCTCTCTGCTGTATCATAACATCCATTCCCTGCAGCAGCAGCGGCAAACACGAACGGTGGCGAACACCCCCCCCCCCCCCGTGAGAGAGGCCTACACTCTCCCGCTGCACAAATCCCTTCTGCAACCTGACCCCCCCTGCAGCGGGTGAGATATGTCCACTCTCCCGCTGGCAAGTAAACCACCCACCCACTGCCGTCTTTCACCCCTCCCCCCGCAGTGGAAGAGATGCCCACTCTTCCCCACCGACGTCTTCCATCACCTCCCCACAGCAGGAGAGTGGGCCTGAGGCTCTGATTGGCCCAGGTTGTATAAGGCTCTGATTAGCCTGGATGCCCCATAGGAGGAGCTCTGATTGGCCCGGATGCCCCATAGGAGGGGCTTTAGGCATCTGGGCCAATCAGAGCCTTAGGCCCCTTCACAATGCATTTGAGGAGGGGCCTGAGGCTCTGATTGGCCCAGGTTGTATAAGGCCCCTCCCATGGGAGAGGCCTTATACAACCTGGGCCAATCAGAGCCTTAGACACCTCCTTGGTGCATCCCAAGATGCACCGGGGAGAGAAAATCCCATTTAGACGATGCAGGCAGCTGGGAGGAGTGGATCCACGTCTCTCCGGCTCTTTGAATTTGAAGTAAGGGGGAGGGGGCGATGTGGGAGGTGCTTTACTTGCCAGCGGGAGAGAGTGGGCATCTCTCCGGCTGCGGGGGGTGGGGATGGAGGTGGTGGCGGGTGTGATTTACTTTGCAACGGGGGAGACTGGACATCTCTCCTGTTGCAGGAGGGTTAGGGTTGTTGTGATGCAGCAGAGATCTCTCCCGCTGCATCACAACACAGGGGCAGCTCCACTGTTGCTGTGTTTTTGTTTTGGGTTTTGTTCTTTTTGATGGTGGCGTTGACAGCATTTTTTCTGCTCATGTGCGCTGCTGTCCGCTGACCTCAATTGCATGCATGATTTTTTAAGAATGCCTCAGGTTTTTCAATTCGGTATCTAAACCATCACCCAAATTCTAATATTTAAAAGCACGTTTTTATAGAATTACTGCATGCTGACTAACATGGTCGGTGGTCTTTGTCATAAGGTGTATGGGAACAGATCTCAATATATATACTTTGGAGGAAAGGTAGGAGAGGGAAGCTATGATAGAGATGTTTAAATATCTATGCGGCATAAATACGTTATCAGGCAAGTTCCTTTCAGTTGAAAGGAAACTCTGGAATGAGGGTCAAAGGATGAAGGTGAAAGGGGATAGATTCAGACGTAACCTCAGAAAATACTTTTTCACAGAAAGGGTGGCAAATAAATACGTGGAGGTGGAGGTGGTGGAGACGAAGAGTATCTGAATTCAGGAAAGCTTGGGATGAGTACGTTGGATTTCTAAGGGAGAGGAGGAGATAGTAGATGGCATAGTTAGGCAGACTAGATAGAAAAATGAAGGCATATAAAGACCATATGGTTAATGTTTCTATATTTTATTATCAAAATATTAAGGGAGGGAGGATAGACCATGGAGTGGGACCTGAAAACTAATGATGGAGTGCATAAGGCTGAAGGTTGGCCTAAGGCAGAGTTTCTCAGCTTCTTCAAATATCAACTGAGTACCTCCGTCCAAACTTCAACCCATACCCACCCCCATAATAATAATATTAATTGTAATGCAATTTCTTCCATCCATTTTTCATATACACACAATATAATCTTATTAATACACAATGGTAACCACAAAATTTTAAAAACACGAAGCATACGGTACACAGAGAAAATGCTAATTAACATTTATATTCTTTTTTTTTTTTTTTTCAAAAAGGTCAAGTCAGATGACTTTAAAATATGCAATGGCACCTCAGTAACAACTATAGAAAAACAGACAAATGTAGTGCAAAATACAGACAGCAGATATAAATTCTCAAAACTGTCACATTTTGATCACCAAATTGAAAATAAAATCATTTTCCCTACCTTTGTTATCTGGTGATTTCATGAGTCTAGTTGTACCTCCTTCTGACCATGCAGCCAATATTTCTTTCCTTTCTGCCTCCTGCATGCTTCCCCTCCTCCGGACTTCATTCCCTTCCCCAACCAACATCTCTCTTTGTCTCTCCATGAGTCCAACTTTTCTTCCTCTCTCCTCCATCCCTACTGGCAACATGTCTATCTCACTGTCCATCTGTCTCTCTCTCATTCCCTCCCTTGCTGCAAAGGGAGTGGGGAAAGAGAAAGAGAGAGAGAGAAATCCAGGGTGCATCTCTCCCACCCCCTCTACTGCCACATCTAACATTTCTCCATCTCTCATCTCCCGGATCATATGCAGCATTTTTTAATGCTCACCAGCCCAATGTCCATTTCTCTTATCACCCCTCTCCAGCACCATGCCACATCTCTCCCTCCATCACTAAGTCCAACATTCCTCCACTTTGCATCCCCTTCAATCTGTCCCTCTGTTCCCTCTCCACCATATTCAACATTTTCCCCTCTCATCCTTCTCTTCCGCATGCAACTCTACCTCACGACTCTCACTCTCTCTATGCCCAGTTTTCCTCTTTCTTCCTTTCATGTGTACCATCTTTCCCTCTCACTCACACACACGCCCAACAATTCTTTCTATTCCCTCCCTCCTATGTCCCAAGTTCGTGCCCCCTTCATCCATCCCTTGTGTCCCAAATTCACACTCCCTCCCTTCCTTCTGTGTCCCAAGTTCGTGCCCCCCTCCCTTCCAGCCTTTGTCCCAAATTCATGCCCCTCCCATGTCCCAAAGTGCTCCTCCCTCCTCTCTCTTTGTCCCAGATCATGCCCCTTCGCTCCCTTACTTGCTCACTCCAGGGCCGCACTCGCTTCCTTAAGGGCTGTCCAGCTGGGCTACTCCTTCTTGCCTTCAGCAGCATTTGTTGCACAGACGAGGTCAGCGGCTCTTATACGCTGCATGTGGCTGACCCACAAGCTTTCCCTCTGATGTCAGCTCTGACATCGGAAAGAAGGCTTCTGGATCGGCTTTGGTAGAGGGGGGGGGGGGCATGGGAACCCCGGTGGCAGCCATTAAGGAGGAAGGGGGCAGGAGACCCACGCAGTGCCATGTATCAACAAGTAGCTCGCGTACTCCTAAGGGTACATGTACCATGTGTTGAGAAACTCTGGCCTATGGTACCTAATACTTTTTCACTGGCTCTGACTATAGCACAGAATGAGTGTGCTCCTCTCCCCATGTGTCAGCCTAGCACAGACTCTTCTTACCCCACTCCAGCAGAAATAGAGAGATTTCCTTATCTCCAAATGAAGAAAGGACAGATGTAAAACAAAGGCAGATCATCAATGCTCTATGGTCATTTGTGAGAGAGGAGTGCAGGTTTTTATGGAAAGAATGGTCATAGATGCTGTGTGCTACTTAGCACTGCTACTAAGGATGGACTATTACAGGATTTTGAGAAAACCACGAGGAACTTTTGATAAAACCTGAAATTCCTGTGCAGTTTCTTAGCAGAGGGCAGCTTAACTGAGGCCCTTCTGTTTCGATTGGAGGTTTATCCATGTTTTCTTAATTAAGCTACAGCTTTTCTGCTATACATTGTGTATTTTCTTGGATGATGCTAGACTGTGGCATGTGGGATTTCACAAACAGTGTCTGACAAGTTACCATGCTTGGCCTGGAAGACACATTTTTGGGAAAGTTACACAATGACATAGAAAAATGATTAATGTGACTAGTTATTATTAGGATTTAGCTCAAACCTTTAGATGAATTATATTCAAGTACATTAGGTATTTCCCTGTCCCTGGAGGACTAGGCCTTACATGTCCTTATGCATGTCATTCCTGCACACTAAAGCCATTTTACTGCCAGGGTAGAATGGCAAAATTTTCTATTTTCTACTTTTAATGGCCAGGCACTAATTTTACTATTAGCAAATGGGAATATAGCAGCACTAATCGATTAGCACAGAACATGCCCATTCTCCACCCCAGCACTAAAATACAGTGGTACCTTGGTTTGCGAGCATAATTCGTTCCGAAAGCATGCTCGTATATTAAAGCAAATTTCCCCATAGGAATTCATGAAAACTCGGACGATTCGTTCCACATCCCAAAAACTTTAATAGAAAATACATTACTGTATATACTTGTATTGCAAGATCTCACTCAATCACTACATTGCGGATAAATTGGGCATGATGCTTTTATTGCATTCAGCCGCGCTTAGCGCAAGATGTGCGTATGTTGTGCGCGCTTGAACTGCAGTATTATGTTCAGACTTGATCAGTGATGTGACGCGCATATAAGAGTATGTGCTCGTAGTGCAAGACAACGCTCATTTATCGAGCTAAAATTTAAGAAAATGTTTTGCTCGTCTTGCAAAACACTCATAAACCACGTTACTCGGTATCCAAGGAGAGCGACACGTCTGATAAAAGGGATGGAAAATCTTTCATACGCTGAGAGATTTGAGAAACTGGGTCTCTTTTCCCTGGAGAAGAGGAGACTTAGAGGGGATATGATAGAGACTTACAAGATCATGAAGGGCGTAGAGAGAGTAGAGAGGGACAGATTCTTCAAACTTTCAAAAAATAAAAGAACAAGAGGGCATTCGGAGAAATTGAAAGGGGACAGATTCAAAACAAATACTAGGAAGTTCTTCTTTACCCAACGTGTAGTAGACAACTGGAATGCGCTTCCAGAGGACGTAATAGGGCAGAGTACGGTATTGGGGTTCAAGAAAGGATTGGACATTTTCCTACTAGAAAAGGGGATAGAAGGGTATAGATAGAAGAGTACTGTGCAGGTCCTGGACCTGTTGGGCCACCGCGTGAGCGGACTGCTGGGTGCGATGGACCTCAGGTCTGACCCAGCGGAGGCAATGCATATGTTCTTATGACTGTATAAGCTTTTTTATTTTTTAGCATGCAGGTACCACGCACACATGTAAAAATTACCATGGGATGCCTGGGCGCGTCTTGCTGCGACCCCTTTTTTTGCTGCGGTACCAATGGAATTTAGGATCAAATTTAAGATCCTAATGTTAGCAAATAGAGCATTATTTCAGCTACAGCCTTCATATCTTTCTAATTTGGTGTTATTTTACGCCCCAAGGCGTTTATTACGATCTCTGAATGACAATAGGGCAATCGTCCCTCACATTTCGAAGGCACATCTTGCGTGAACTAGAGATTGTGCATTCTTTTATTTAGTCCTGCGATTATGGAATAACTTGAGAAAAGAAGAATCATGTATAAATTATAAAAGACTTTTAAAAGCACATTTTTTTCAATTGGCTTTCTCAACTTAGACCAGAGTTCATGTAATGATTAATTTTGTATTTAAGTATGATTAATTTTGTAATGGAAAAATTTTTAGTTGTATGTATTAATTATGACTTATTGAGATTTGATTGTTTTATTGAACATAAGAATATCCGCTGCTGAGTCAGACCAGTGGTCCATCGTGCCCAGCAGTCTGCTCCCGCGGCGGCCCTTAGGTCAAAGACCAATGCCTAACTGAGTCTAGCCTTACCTGCGTATGTTCTGGTTCAGCAGGAACTTGTCTAACTTTGTCTGGAAGGTGTTTTCCCCTATAACTGCCTCCGGAAGAGTGTTCCAGTTTTTCACCACTCTCAGGGTGAAGAACTTCCTCATGTTTGTACGGAATCTATCCCCTTTTAACTTTAGAGAGTGCCCTCTCGTTCTCTCTGCCTTGGAGAGGGTGAACAACCTGTCTCTATCTACTATCTCTATCTCTATTTAATCAATGTAAACCGCATAGAACTTCACAGTCCTGCGGTATATAAACTGTTATTGTTGTTATTATTATTATTATTACTAAGGGGTCCTTTTATCAAGCTGCGATAGGGGTTTAACGCGCTAGCCGCTAACGCCTGCATTAGCACGGGGTTAGCACGTGATGAAATGTCCGACGCTCTAACCCCACTAGCGCGGCTTGATAAAAGGACCCCTAAGTCTATTCCCTTCATATCTTGAACGTTTCGATCATGTCCCCTCTCAGTCTTCGCTTTTCAAGGGAGAAGAGGCCCAGTTTCTCTAATCTCTCACTGTACGACAACTCCTCCATCCCCTTAACCATTTTAGTTGCTCTTCTCTGGACCCTTT
This sequence comes from Geotrypetes seraphini, assembly GCF_902459505.1. Classification (NCBI taxonomy): domain Eukaryota; kingdom Metazoa; phylum Chordata; class Amphibia; order Gymnophiona; family Dermophiidae; genus Geotrypetes; species Geotrypetes seraphini. Next base: position 46,325,581 of record NC_047100.1, read on the forward strand.
TGGGTAGTACCGTGTCCTTCTTCATGTACAGTGACCAGTGCTGGACGCAGTATTCCAGGTGGGGGTGTACCATGGCCCGGTACAGCGGCATGATGACCTTCTCTGATCTGTTCCTGATCCTCTTCTTAATCATTCCTAGCATTCTGTTCGCCCTTTTCGCCAACGCCGCATTATTTTACTATTAGAATTGTTATTGTTGAGTATAATATTTTATGAAAAAAAATATTAACTTTTATTCTTAATCTTTCCTTTTCTATTTTTAAATGGAGTTCTTTTCTTGATGAATGTGAACTATGCATTGTAAACCACTTGGATCCTTTTAGGCTGTTATACGGTATATAAAGTTTTTAATAAACATAAACATGTATTAGTGCTTGCCAGAGCTTAGCAAAAAGGCCCCTAAGTTTGTATCTGAGGCAATGGAAGGTAAGCGATTTACCCAAGGATCAGCAGTGGGATTTGAGTCCCGGCTTCCCCGGTTTTCAGCCCACTGGGCAACTCATCCATTCTACACCAATGATTGTGTATTGGCAGCTCTCCATGCACGTATTTTCCAAACTGAGGGGAAACCCAATGTAGTTCCTAATGTGTGCCTTGAAAATTGCATCTGTATAGGCTGTTGCTTGTTACATGGTGCTTACACTGGAGTGGACAAAGCTATAGGATACATTTGATAAGATACATCTCTGGAAACTGAGAGATACAAAGAGATATTGGTGGGTCCTCTGAAGGAAAGTAGATGTTGGAGGAAGGCTGATGTGGTCCTTCTTCACAAACAAGGAACAGAGAGTGGTGGGAAGCTAGAGGCTCGTAAGTCTACCCTCAATGGAGGTGGGGGGGGGGGGGGGCGCATAAGAACACAGAACATAGACCAAAGATCCATCAAGCCCAGTATCCTGTTTCCAACAGCAGCCAACCCAAGTCACAAGTACTTGGGCAAGATCCCAAAAGAGTAAAATAAATGTTTTGCTGTTTATCCTAGAATTAATTATTGGATTTTCCCAAGTCCATCTTAATGATGGCTTATGATTTTTTTTCTTTTAGGAAATAAGCCAAACCTTTTTTAAACCCCGCTAAGCTAACTGCTTCACACTCTCTGGCAATGAATTCCAGAGTTTAATTACATATTAAGTGAAGAAATATTTTCTCTAATTTGTTTTACCTTTACTACATAATAGCTTCATTGCGTGCCCCCTAGTTCTTGCATTGTTGATTTAATGTGACGAACTGCTCTACATTGCCAGTGCTGGAAGAGAGTGGGAACTGCGCGAGATCCAAGTTCTCCTACAAGTGTTCCTGCATCACTCATTCCCTATAAATGGTCACTTTGCTTATTTACCTAAATGTTAGTGAATATGAGACACATAAAGCCTCGCTCCTTTTGCCCTTGGATCCTGCCAAAGCATATTCAGCCCATCTGTAATATCCATTAATGGAGCCCCTGTGGGCCTGGGGCTGAGACCCTGACACCCGATAGGCAGTGTTTGCATTTGGAAGAAAACAATATCGAGGAATAATGAAAACATTGAAATTAGAAACAGTCAGGGAGGTGGCCGGACTGCGTTTATACTGTGTTCACGCTGTGCCTGGATTACGTTCTGTTCCAGAGGGGATGGGTTCCAAATGTAGCAGCTGTGATTTATGGATTAGTATATTGATGTGACAGAGCCAGATGGTCTCCATCAATCCTGTAATGCATAGCGAAAGAAAAGCTCAACCAGGAAGTGAACTTCTACTAATCATCAGCCTCTTTTAGCCAACTGGCCACCTGTTCCTGACAGACACAGTGATAACTGCCAAAGCTTGCCATATGCTCATGGTAAGGACAGTAATACCACAGAGAGAGATACCTCCCACTTCCTGATCCTGAAAGGGAAAGGGTTACCTCCTGCCACATGTGCTGATAGGGGACAATGATACCTCACACCCCCTGATCCTGATAGGGGAGGAGTTACCTCCTGCCACTTGTGCTGATGGGAACAGTGATACCTTTTGCTACCTGCTCATAATAATAGGGAAGGAACTGTCTGGAGGAACGGTAATACCAAAGAAAAAACAGGGCAGAAGATGCGCAAGAAAAGGGCAGATCAGATAGGAAATCTTTATCCTGAGGGTTGTTTACTAGTAGATAAAGTCCACCTAAAGCCGTCAGAAAGTCAAACGTAAACAAATGATGTGAAATGGCGCAGTTCTCTCAAGGAAAGCAGCAGCACAGCATTCTAGCACAGATCACTGCTAAAATACTTCTAACCCACACTTGCACAGTTTCAAGGCGGCATATAGCATTAGTCCCTTTATTATTCCCTTTTCCACATGCTAATCAAATGCAAATTTTTAAATATTTTTGGGAGGGGGGTTGTCATGAATAGAGAGTGGGCATGGAAGCAGTAACCTCCTAAATGCTCCTGTATTAAATTTTTGCCAAGTACTGTGCACTAACGCAAACATTAGTTGTGACCTGAAAATCAAAAAATTAGCAAATGTCCTAAAAAAGTTATCTATTAAATCTGGGCTTGGTGTTTGGAAAAGTCCCACATTTGTGTGTCATAAGCCCAGATTTCTGTGTACTTTAGTTTCTTAATCGAGATCCATGTGGAACTAGGTAAGGAGATGCAGACCATAAGGTCTAAAGGGAAACAAGGTTTGGACAGGGATTCATGAGAAAAGAATGACACGGGTTCAAGTTTTTCCCTGTCCCCCTGAGTTCTTTTCCTATCCCTGTCCCATTCATGCAAGCTCTGTCCTCATCTGCACAAGCCTCAAACACTTTAAAATCATAAGTGTACGAGGCTTGTGCAGTTAACACAGAACTTACAAGAATAAGGCAGGGACAGCGACAAAACTCACAGGGACGGGGAAATTGAGTTCCTGCAGAGACGGGAAAAAATTTGTCCCCGTGTCATTCTCTAGTCAGGAGATCATGCTACTTGGTTCCTTTTTTTTTTTTTTTTTTTAACATACTACTATTCCTAACAGCCTTAAAGCAGTTACATTTTATCCTGAAAATTTATTGAATTTTTAAAAAAACATAACAGAGTAAACCACATAACAAAGAGGCATATTATTGTGAATAAACAAAATTTATGCCGCAATACCGGAAACTGACTGGGGTGACGGTCCGTCTAGAAGACGTATGCAGGCAGATTGACAGGCTTAAAAACGACAAATCCCCTGGACCGGATGACATCCATCCGAGGGTAATCAAGGAACTGAAAGGGGTTATAGCTGAACTGCTTCAACTAATAACCAATCTGTCGATCAAATCGGGAAGGATTCCAGAAGACCGGAAAGTCGCAAATGTTACGCCGATCTTCATGAAAAGTTTGAAGGGAGATCTGGGAAACTACAGGCCAGTGAGTCTGACCTCGGTACTGGGAAAGATGGTAGAGGCTCTGGTAAAGAACTGCATCGTTGACCACCTTGATGGACACAATCTGATGAGGACCAGCCAGCATGGCTTCAGCAAAGGAAGATCTTGCTTGACAAACTTGCTGCACTTCTTCAAGGGAGTTAACAGGCAGATCGACAAAGGTGACCCGGTTGACATTGTATATCTGGATTTTCAGAAGGCGTATGACAAGGTTCCGCATGAACGACTACTTTGAAAAATTGTGAGCCATGGGATTGAGGGTGAAATACTCACGTGGATCAAAAACTGGCTGGCGGATAGAAAACAGAGAGTGGGGGATAAATGGACAATACTCGTACTGGAAAAGCATCACCAGTGGAGTGCCGCAGGGTTTGGTGCTTGGACCCATGCTCTTCAACATATTTATAAACAACCTGGAAATTGGAATAACAAGCGAGATGATTAAATTTGCAGACGAAACAAAGTTATTCAGATTAGTGAAGATGCAGAAGGATTGCAAAGACCTGCAACAGGACATAAACACGCTCGAGAAATGGGCCGCGACATGGCAAATGAAGTTTAACATTGATAAGTGTAAGGTGATGCATGTCGGTAAACAAAAATCTTGTACACAAATACAGGATGTCTGGCGCAGTAGTAGGAGAGACCCACCAGGAAAGAGACATGGGAGTACTGGTCGAGAAGTCGATGAAGCTGTCCACGCAATGCGTGGCGCTGGCAAAAAGGGCGAACAGAATGCTTGGAATGATTATGAAGGGATCACAGATCGGAGGTTATCATGCTGCTGTACCGGGCCATGGTATGACCCCACCTGGAATACTGCGTCCAGCACTGGTCGCCATACTTGAAGGACACGGTACTATTCGAAAGGGTCCAGAGAAGAGCAAGTACAATGGTTAAGGGGCTGGAGGAGTTGTTGTACAGTGAGAGATTAGAGAAACTGGGCCTCTTCTCCCTTAAAAAAAGGAGATAGAGGGTACATGATTGAAATGTTCACAATAATTAAGGGAATAGACTTAGTAGATAAAGATAGGTTGTTCACCCTCTCCAAGGTAGAGAGAACGAGAGGGCACTTTCTAAAGTTAAAAGAGGATAGATTCCGTACAAACGTAAGGAAGTTCTTTTTCATCCAGAGAGTGGTGGAAAACTGGAACGCTCTTCCGGAGGCTGTCGTAGGGTAAAACACCCTCCAGGGATTCAAGACAACGTTAGACCAGAACATATGCAGGTAAGGCTAGACTCAGTTAGGGCTCAGGTCCTTGACCTAGGGACTGCCGCGTGAGTGGACTGCTGGGCACGATGGACCACTGGTCTGACCCAGCAGTGGCAATTCTTATGTTCCTAATAGAAAAATGGTTATAGATAAATAAAAACTAGATTACATTATCTTGTAGTATTACAGAAAGAATCTAGAGGCGCCCATGTCTTCCAAAATTGCAAAAAAAAATTTTTTTTACGGCTATGGCTTCTTCATATTTTCTTACTGAATATAATTAACTCCATCATTTGGATATATTAAGGGTCCCTTTTTCAAAGCCGCAGTGGCGCTTCTCCCGCCGCAAATGCACCGAAGCCTTAGGAACTGAATGGACTTTGGAGCATTTGTAGCAAGGGAATCACCACCACAGCTTTGTAAAAGGAACCCTTAAGACTTGAATTGTCTTTTAATGACAAATGATCATATGATTAGCTAATGGAGAGACCCATCTGAACTTTGCAAAAAATCATTGCTTGCAAAACAAGACCTATAAAGCAGCTGCATTTTCTGCTACTATTAATAAGCACTTAACAAATTGAACGGTAACATTTAACAATTCTAGCTGATAAAATAAACATCTAAGAATGATGAAGGGGTGGAAATAGCAGAAAGGTAGCATTGCGTACTGGGGTCAGATGCATCTAGTCCAGCATCCTGTTTCTAACAATGGCCAATCCAAGTCACAAACATCTGGCTGAATCCCAAACAGTAGTAAGAGTCCATGCTGTTAACCTCCAAGGATAAACAGGTCTTCTTGAATAAGATTATGAACTTTATTTGTCCAAACCTTTTTCAAACCCAGCTATGCTAACTGCTTTTACCACATCCTCCAGTAACGAGTTCCACAGCTTACCTATGTGTTCAGTGAAACAAATACTTGATTTGATTTGTTTTAAATGTACCACTTATTTATTTCATAGTGTGGGGAGGGGAGAGAGGGAAAGGAGGATGGAGAATTTGGGATTGAAAGAGGGAGATGCTGAATTAAACTGGATTAACAGAGGACTAGGGGCTAGATTCCCAAAACTTACCATGCCCTTAACGATGGTCGCTAAACCGGTTCCAGCCGGTTTAACATGCCAGTATTTTACCAGCTGATTATCAGAACAACTCACTGTGGTTTTTTCTGATCTTCCTAGCAGGCTCTGACTCTGCCATTCAAATGTAGCACAACAAGGTCATTAATATTAAAATGGTAGTAAAATGGACTCTACCATTGCTGGGTGATTCCTTAACTTTATTGTGCTGCATTGGTGGGCAAACTTTTCTGGCAGGGTCTGAGCTGTTGTAGCCTTAATTTCTTCGTCAGTGCCTGATTGGCTCAGGCACTGACAGGAAAGCTGACAGGCATGACAGCTCAGACGTCCACCACCCACTAAGTAAATAATAAAAAAGACCCCCCCCCCCCAACAACCCTCCGACACTCTCGGCAGGAGAGATGCCCAGTCCCTCCGCTGCTGGGGTCTTCCGCCCCCCGACACTCCCAGCAGGGTGTGCAGGGGGGAAGCCGGGGTCCATTTTAGCCCAATATCTTGTTTTCAGCAGTGGCCAATCCAGGTCACAAGTACTTGGCAGAAACCCAAATACATAGTAGAAACATTCCATGCTACGATCCCAGGGCAAGCAATGGTTTCCCCATGTCTGTCTCAATAGCCTGCCCCATCCACAAAAACATGCTCCTTGCACGTGCTCCACCACCCCTCTAACTGCCCCTACCCCCAAAATTACCCTCCCTCAACTGCATCACCACCCTACAAACTGCCCATCCCGAAAAGCTAGTCCGTGCAAACTGTTCCACCCTAAGCACTGCCCCTCCATAGAACATAGAAACATGACGGCAGATAAAAGCCAAATGGCCCATCTAGCCTGTCCATAATGGCCCATCCTGCTAAATGCCCCACATCCAAAACTTACGCTCCTGCTGACTGACTCATATGGAAATATTACCCCCACACAATGCCGTAGCCCTGCAATCATACCACCATGCTGCAAAGTGCCACACTTTCCCAAATTATGCAACAACTACCCGACCATCCATTGGCATACGATGAGGGGATTCAATGAATCCCCAGCTCTACAGCCCTGTTTTTTTTATTTTTTTGCTTAATACAGTTTGATTTGTTGAGTTTGCCTTCAGTTTGATTTGAGTTTGCCACTGATTCAAATCGATTTGTTTGTAAAGTTTGATTTGTTGATTTGTTGAGTGTTCCACTTCAGGTTATTGTTGAGTCTTCCACTTCATGTTATTGAGGCCAGCAGCGTACCTGATTTTAAGGCCAAATGGGATAGACACGTGGGATCTATTCACAGAGAAAGGTAGGGGAGGGTCATTGAGGTGGGCAGACTAGATGGGCCGTGGCCCTTATCTGCCGTCTATTTCTATGTTTCTATGTTTTAACAGTTTGACTGCTCAACCAGTCAAACTGCCTCAAACAAAAAGTAAAGAAAGAAAAAAAAAAAAAAAAAAAAGCAAAGCAGGGCTGTTGAGCTGGGGTTTCTCTGAACCCCAGGTCTTGACAATATGGATTTGAATTTGATTGGCTGAGCAGTATCTGCCTGTTGCCTGCTCAATCAATCGAATTCAGAGCAGTTCCCTCAGGGCCTTTTTGGGGTGGGGTGAATCCCCTGACCGCACACCACTGTGTGACCATCCTGCAAACTACACCACATAGACACAACACACACGAGGCACCCACAGAGCACACAATAGAGAAATACACTTCTCCCTCCATATTTGCGGTTCCAGCATTCGTGGTTTCAATTATTCACGGTTTTTAGCTTGCTGGCTCTTCCCTCCCAAATTACATCAGCTTGCATAGAGAAATTGCTGATTTTCAGCACTTTCTTCACCGTGTTTTGCCTCTCCTTCAGGAACAGGCCAGGTCTCCCACCATATTATTCGCGGTTTCACCATATTCATGATGGTTTTTAATAGAAAACAGCGAATAACATATGAAAAAGTTATTCGCGGTTTTTCAGTATTTGCGGTTCTGTTAATCCTCTATCACAGCGAATACGGAGGGAGACGTGTACACACTCACCCAGAGGGACTGTAAAGAACATGAGCCAAGCTCTGCATACTTTCCCCACTTGTTACAGCTAAGGTTGTTCTTTGATTCCTTGATGTTACTGCTATTGTGGTATGACAGGTTTGCTGCACAGGCTCCAACTGAATGTCTTTTCTGCCAGGTTTTGGAGGAATTTTGTTTGCAGGCAGTGAAGAGAAAAAAATACACATCTCAGTTCTGTTCTACATCCATTTTTGAGAGAACAGAGCGAAACTGGTTCTGCCCCAGTCTACATAGACTCCAGATTTCCCTCTCCTAAGTAGAAGTGGTATCAAATAATTCAATTCTAGTTTTACAGAGCGGTTGAAACTGGTAGGCCCTCGGATTTGCTCTTATAGAATGAGTGTTTAATATCTAGTTTACAGGCAAGCAGCTGGGCTGTGGGGGCTGGCATGACCTATCAAAATGAAAGTTTAGCTGGTTCCTTCCCCTCTCCTCCCCCATCTCCAATATATAGAGATGTCCGTGAGCATATGGACCTCTGGTGCTTTGTCAACCCTATAACTTTAGTATATCCTACTGAGAAAGTGATGATGTAAAACCTACGACTCACACAGGCAGGGTGGCTGCCCAAAGAGACTTACCTGCTCTATATATGGTACTGTAATTGTAAATCTGCCCCATGCATGGAAGTGTCAGTACGGGAATAACAGGGGTTGCGGTAGGGCAGGACTGAGCTGTGTGGGGTCCCATTTCTGCAATAACTGGCTACACTATGCCTCTTTCTCCTTCCTTACATCACACCCCAGGTAGCTACTGAGTAAACAGGGCATCTGTGTGCTGTCATTCTCTTGTCATCAGTTTTCTGTTTCACCCTTGGCCATTTGGAAAGATAAACATGCATTTTAATGTTTGTTTTGCTGACCTTCTGCCCTAACAAATCATCTGGGCGTCCTGTTGAAAGCTATGGCTATGAAGGCAGAAGAGATCGTCCAAGCCAACCATGCCGGGAAGTTGCGGGCGGCTAGAGACTGGCTGTGCTGTCAATGCACTCTTTGCAGGTCAGTCTTTCTTCTATCTCTGGCAGGACCATCCGCAGGGACAATCACACAGCCATATCTGGAAGAACCCTTCCGTTCAAATTGATAATCCAGTTTTAAAGTTTATTATAAAATTTGATTAATCGCTTATTCAAAATTCTAAGCGATGAGCAAATCAATAAAATTACAAAATTGGGGGGACAAACAAAACTAACAAAAAACTAAGTCTTGCAAAACATATTGAAGACTAGTTTGATAAAATAATAAAATGTGAGGAAAGGATGGGGAAAGAAATACAATTTGGTTAATAGAAGAAAAGACACTTATGGTTAAAAACAATAGGAAGGGAGAGAACAAAGAATCTCAAAGAAGATATGAAAATAAAGTGAAACTCCTAAGCAGTCCTTTTAGTCTTTAAAAAGAAAGCTTTTAAGTTTGCTCTTAAATTTATCCAAATTTTTTTCCTCTCTGAAGTAAATAGGGAGGGAATTCCATGTTTGAGGAGCTGTAACGGAAAAGATGAAGTGCCGTCTTGTATTAATGGAAGAATGCATTTCGACTAACCGAAGACTCGGTTTTCAATTCTCTAGGGCAGTGGCTGGGTCCCCATGATCGCAGCCAAATAAAATTGGGCGACCCCCTTCCCCTGTGGAAAACTCACTTAGGTCATCACCCCAAAGGTATGTTTGGTGTCTCCATTTAGGATCCCAGCACGCAGTTTAGGGAGCTCCATTCTAATCTAATCTAATCTAATGCTTAGTTTTGTATACCCAGACTTCAATTCAGGAAAGCTCGAATGGAGGTAGAAAACAGCTGTTCTCCAATCCTGTCTCTTCCTCTCACCCTTTGCTCCCAGAACACACGCTTGGCCCTTCTACACTGCCTTCCCCCACTTAACTTGTCTTCCTGCTGCACTTGTTCACGCAACAAGAGGAAAAAAGCGACTGCATCTTCCTCTTTTGTGGCCTGGGCTCCACTGCTTATCTGAACCACAAGACACATCATACAGCTGTCCAGTTCAAATGAGCTTCGTCCTCTTGCTGCGTGATTTGAAGGAGGAAGAGGAGGATGACCACTGGGTAAGCTGAACAGTGTGTGCTGTGGGCAGAAAGGGGTGAGGGGGAAGAAGGGCAAAAAAGAGCTGGGGAAGATGCAACCTAGAGAGGGATTTTGGTGGGGAAAGAAGCTGGGATAATTTTCAGACCTTATGGTGGGCTGAATAATTAGGGCTGTACTGAATATTCGTATTCGATTCAATTCGCCCAAATAATCCAGGGCTCTACTGTGCTAAATCCTACTGAAAGAAACACTTAAGAACATAAGAAGTTGCCTCCACTGGGTCAGATCAGAGGTCCATCGTGCTCAGCGGTCCCGCGGCAGCCCATCAAGTCTATGACCTGTGAAGTGGTTCCTGACCACTTCTATAACCTACCTCTACTTCTATCTGTACCCCTCAATCCCCTTATCTTTTAGGAACCTATCTAGACCCTCCTTGAACCCCTGACTTGTCCCTGATATTCAGTGGAACTTAGCCAGGAACGAACGGTTCCCGTCTGGCTAAGTCCTTTTTAGCAGGCTTTCTGCCGATATTCAGCGGGAGGCAGTTGGCTATCTCCTGCCGAATATCCGGTTGCCGACCAGCCTGGTGACAGGCTACATCTCAAGACATAATCCGTCACTGACGACTTTCATTGACTAGCTGATAAGGCATGTGGCCAGACAGACCTGCCTGAAAATCAGGACTATCTTTGGCCACTAGCCTTAGCTAGCCAGCCAATGAAAATCGTCTTGGCTGGCTAAGTGCAAGCCGCTGAACTTTGACCCGGAAACGGCTCTGGCATCGAATATCTGGGATCACCACCAACTGCAGGAGGTAATTAGGCTGCTTCCTGTGGTTTCAGCTTCAGGCCTTTGATCTCTGATTTCAAGTTGCTTTTTTAAATTATTTGTCATGTTAAAGCTCAATCCCTATTATTCATATTCAGCTGAAGAGGATTTTTCATTATTTGTATTCTGCCAAATAGTAAACTCTGCTATTCAGTACAGTTCTAAATAACAACAAAGAAAGTACAAAGAATTGGGTACAATTTTAAAATATAGTGCACAGATTTTTCATAAAGCTTTTGCACCAAATTTACCCTCCTTTTACAAAGCCGTGTGGAAAAAGCCCTGAAGCCCTTTCAGTGGCGGAGTAAGCGTGAATGGGCCCCAGGGCGGTGGCATCCCACCCCGCACCTGCCCCCCTGCCACGCATGGGCCTCCTTCCCTTACCCTGTACCTTTTTAACTTCTCTGGCATGAGCTGCATGTCCATGTCGGTGTCGGCTCGCCCTTTGACATCATTGCCTAGGCGCAGGTTCTGGAAGTGACGTCAGAGAGCGTGCTTATACCGACGCGGGCAGCAACCTCGTGCCAGGGGGGTATAAAAAGATACGGGGAAAGCAAGGAGACGAGCAGGGGGCAGAGAGGAGGAGGGTTGCCACGCCCTTAGGAAGCTTAACTACACCACTGAGCCCTTTAAAACCCTTCAAGGCAGTTCCCACAGCGGCCCACGCTATCAGACTTTGTAAAACAAGGAGGTTAGCTTTCTTCGTTTTTTTTAGCATAGAATTTCCCCAGGAGTAATACCTGGTCGTTTCATATTAAGCCTAGTTTCTAAAACACGTCTGTGTTGTCAAGAATCTCTCGCTCCGTGGTGGTTGGTCATTCTTCTATGTCGCCTCTTTATTTCAGGTTGAAGGTAAGTGACAGACATCATACAGGGAGGTCGAGGGTCAGGTATGAGAGGCTGGTGTGTGTCAGCTGAGTAAATGCATCAGCTCTAGGGTCATTAGGCCAGAACAAATCTATCTTTGTTCCTGTCTAGAAAGTCTGGGCACATGTGGTTTACATATCTGGCTCCTAATCCGCAGACAAGCCACTTCTTCATATTGGGCTGTTTTTTCCTGGTCACTTTCTAAACAGCAGATAGATACTGAAGTTGTGAGGGTGGGGAAGCACTAGATTTCCACTTGCAGTCTGGCATCTACGGCCTGAAATATTTGAGGGCTGTGGGGACAGTGGCTGCATTGTTCCTACACATCAGACCCACCTCCAAGCACAGCTCTCTGTTTTAAACTATCTGGAGACACACTATAAACCTTTACTTCTGAGGGAATTCTGCACACACACAAAAAAAGGAAAAAAAAGTCTGCACACAATATTTTAAAATTCTGCTACTATGGGGTCCTTTTATCAAGCCGCACTAGCGGGGTTAGTGCGTTGGACATTTCATCGTGCGCTAACCCCTGCGGCCGGCTAAAAAACTAACACCTGCTCAATGCAGGCATTAGCGGCTAGTGCGGCAGGCGGTTTAACCCGCGTTAAACCCCTACCGCTTGATAAAAGGAGCCCTATATTTCTCAACAGAATACAGGATAACTATCATCTCTGAATAAAAACTAAAATTCTGGACTGCAAAGTTTTTGCTTAAAGAGGCCGAACTTTAGAGAATTGTGCAGATTCCCCCCCCCCCAAGAGAACAGTGATAGTGCACAAGAGTCAAGGCTTTGGCCTTTCAGTAATTATTGTTTCAGCAATCCACTGAGTCCTCAGGGAGTTCTGAGCTGAAGGCGGTGCTTTATTCTTGCAGCAACACAGTTACTACAAATGTCAGCCACTGAAATGAAAAATCAGTGCTACCTGAAATTCCTCTTGAACTCTGGAGATTGCCAAATGAAAAGCACATGAACCCCAGAAGCCCTAAGCAGGAGGCCAGAGATCATTTCTCCCCCACATACACACGCACACATGCTGTCCCTTTCCCTCAGACAAAAAAAACCCCTTGATTCCAACTGAAAATCTTGCCTTCCGTAATTATTTTTGCTTCAAGTTTTCTCTTTTTGGGCTCCTTTTATCATGTTGCGCTAGAGGTTTTTTTTTTTAGCATAAGCCAGCGCGATAAATGCTTCAATGCTCATAAAATTCCTATGAGTGTCAGAGCATTTACCTCACCAGCCCGCGCTAAAAACCTCTAGTGCAGCTTGATTAAAGGGGGGGAGGTTATTTTGTGTAAGTGATTTTCTAAGTGTCCACAGGATAAGGCAGACACACTTAAGCTAGATTCACAACGCCCACCGATCAAGTCCCAACCCCTTTGCAACCCAATTTTCCTCCTACCCGATCATCCTCGGATCCGATCCGTGCATGCAAATGAGGGGGAACGGCATGCAAATATAGGCAGGCAGCGATTCACTAAAAAAAAAAAAAATGAGGCACACTGACTGGGCTGGCCAATCCCAAAACAAGCGACTGCTGGGGACCAGTCACTCACGTCTTTCCAACTGCATCTCCTGCTTTCTCCCTCTGACTTTCCAGCTCTCTGTCTGCCCTGATCGCCACCGTGCTTCTGCCCCAACTCTCCTGCTCTCTGTCTTCCCCGATCGCTGCCCTGCTTCTGCCCCAACTTTCCTGCTCTCTCCCCCCAACTTTCCAGCTCTCTGCCCTGATCGCCACCCTGCTTCTGCCCCAACTCTCCTGCTCTCTGTCTTCCCCGATCACCGCCCTGCTTCTGCCCCAACTCTCCTGCTCTCTCCCCACCGACTTTCCAGCTCTCTGTCTGCCCCGATCGCCACCCTGCTTCTGCCCCAACTCTCCTGCTCTCTCCCCACCGACTTTCCAGCTCTCTGTCTGCCCCGATCGCCACCCTGCTTCTGTCCCAACTCTCCTGCTCTCTCCCCACCGACTTTCCAGCTCTCTGTCTACCCCGATCGCCACCCTGCTTCTGCCCCAACTCTCCTGCTCTCTCCCCCCAACTTTTCAGCTCTCTGCCCTGATCGCCACCCTGCTTCTGCCCCAACTCTCCTGCTCTCTCCCCCTGATCGCCACCGTGCTTCTGCCCCAACTCTCCTGCTCTCTGTCTTCCCCGATCGCTGCCCTGCTTCTGCCCCAACTTTCCTGCTCTCTCCCCCCAACTTTCCAGCTCTCTGCCCTGATCGCCACCCTGCTTCTGCCCCAACTCTCCTGCTCTCTGTCTTCCCCGATCGCTGCCCTGCTTCTGCCCCAACTTTCCTGCTCTCTCCCCCCAACTTTCCAGCTCTCTGCCCTGATCGCCACCCTGCTTCTGCCCCAACTCTCCTGCTCTCTGTCTTCCCCGATCACCGCCCTGCTTCTGCCCCAACTCTCCTGCTCTCTCCCCACCGACTTTCCAGCTCTCTGTCTGCCCCGATCGCCACCCTGCTTCTGCCCCAACTCTCCTTGCCTTCTCGCAGTGCAAGCCCGTGGTTTAAACCTGCGGGTTTAAAGTGGGTTAAAACCATGGGTATGTGAAAAAGTTTTTTTTTTAAAGTTTTCTTTCTCTGCCAGGCACGGAGGGCCAGCGCACGCGCAGACCATCTACAGATGGTCTGCGCATACGTTGGGATTGCTCTAGAGCAATCCGAGCGGTCGGTTGGGGGTGTGATTCTGAACGCCCTCATTTGCATGAGGGTGCTTCATGAATCAGCCCCCCGGCCACAGATCGGATCGCTCACGGATCGGATCCGATCCGTGGCCTTAGTGAATCTAGTCCTCGGTTTGTTCTGTGCTGTGGGCTGAGTTTGCGGACGTGCTCTCTCTTTCTTTAGCTTGTTAGCTAAATACTTGAACCAATCAAGTGGTTTCCTTCTTGCTCATGTTGGTGAGAGTCTCAGTTCTTTTCTTTCTGTTTTCTGAAATGAAGATTGATTTTTCTCGGGAGGTGAAAAATTTTAAAAGAAAAAATGTGAAGCAATAGCCAAATAATGAAAGCAGCCAGCTGAGAGCCAGGGCAGAGATTCAGAGGTTGTCCATTCCATGTCTTTTTTAAAAGAAAGAGAAAAAAAAAAGGAGAAATATGGACAGTAAATTTAGTACTGAGCATTTCACAAATACCAGCAGGTTGTGGGCTCAACTTCTAACAGTGCAACAAACGCTCCTGACCCTGCAAGCTCCTTGCCAGTACTAAAGTGTCATGGCACCAATGTATTGCTCTGTGACATAAGTTTCAAGTTTATTTATAATTTGGTATACCGACCATCACAGGTATCTGGCCGGTTTACAATATTAAACATTTATCAAACATAAAAAATAAAAATAAAATAGGGAAGGTTGTAGCCTAGACAGGGACAAAGTTTGGACATGTTGGATACAGAATGAGCTGGGGGGGGGAGGAGGGAGATTTTAATTACATAAAAAAATAAAAATAAGAGGAAGGGAAGAGGAGGAGGAGAATACAGGAGGAAAGGGAGGTCGCTTCTAAAAAGTGGTTCTCTTTTTTTTTTTTTCCCTTGGAAAGGATTCTTAACTGCAGTTTTGGTATGCGTCTTTGACCAGAAATGTTTTGAGATTAGTTTTAAATTTGGTTAGCATTTTCACGGCGGAGATGTGGTGGCATTGCATTCCAGAGGGAAGGGACTGTGGCAGAAAAGACAGTGCTTCTGGTATAATAGAGATCTTTGATCGGACGATCTGAGGGCCCTGGAATGCCCCGGGCACCGTCTGGGTGCAAGCAGCAGCGCCAACCTGCGGCTCGTGCTGGCCTAGGTGCTCCCCTCTGCCGTTACTTCTGGGTCCCGCGACTAGCAAGTAATATCAGAGGGAGAGCCAGAGCCAGCGCAGGTAGCAAGTTGGAGATGCTGCTCAAGCAGAAGGAAAGAGAAGGGGAGCACACACGGCGGGGGGAGGGGGGCACCTCCCACTCTTGCTACGCTGGAACACATGATCATGAACTTTGCACGTTGGGATTACCCCACAACGGAAAACTACATTTACCAACGCTTGCAGCCTCCCTGTGAGATTTTTTTGAAGAATCGCTATAGATGCTATTACTTGATACATCTGGGATACTTTAGGAGGCAGGGAGGGTGCGTTGATGTAAGGTATAACACTGCTTACTATATACCACTGCCGGTGGAAACTGGTGTTGATTTACCGAGCACTATTTTTATTATTTTTTTAGGACATATTTGGGTTTAATTTTAATTTCTTTGTGTATTATTGTTATTGAAGTGGGAAATCCTGTTACTTTAATCTAATCTTCAGTTTATATACCGGGTCATCTCCCAAAGGAGCTCGACTCGGTTTGCAGTTGAATAAATTAGAATGACAAGAGAAAGGAGAAGCCTAAGAGTAGGATAATTATCGATCTCAAAGACAACACGAAAATTGAAATGAAAAAGTAAAATTAGTGAAAAAAGTTAATTAAAAGGCAAAAAATTGTGGAGAATCAATGTCCAAGATGATGGCTTTATTAAACAAACACGTCATCCACATAAATACATCTAGGGCTGAAACCTCTAGAAACATATGTATGTGCCTTTTGTGGAGTGAACAAGGTCAATTTCTTTTGTTGTTACTTTAGATAATCTCCATTTTGTTTTTTAACCTAAAGGGTCTCAAAACCAAAAACATTTCTCAGAATCAGCAGAATAATAAAGCTCCAACAGCAACAAAATCTCCACTTCATCCAAACATTCCCCCTCTTGTACAGTTCTTTCAGCAAGTACTTCGGTAACCCTCTCTATGTCCAGCTGATAGTCATTCTTCTCTACTCTCTCAGTCACCTACGTTCACTGTTTCTCCCATGCTAAAATCTCCTTCTCTGGCACTGTAGATATTAGCCCTACTCTATCCCATATAGGCTGGCAATATCCACCCACCAACTCAACTGCAGCCATTTCTTCAGAAGATTCCTCCTGAGAATCCACCTCCATCTTCACCTTTGTCCTCAAAGCCAGTGCAGAGATTACATCTATGAATAGAAAGGATTTTGAAGCTAGGATGAAAGCAATTGATACCCCTATAGGACCAAGTGCTGTGCCTAATCGCTCTGTACTCCAAAGAGTACAATATGCCAAAATCCATATCCCGTTCTACCTACTATACATCCAAACACCTGCACAGCACAAACAAAGTCCAATCTGTTCCAGCGCATAAAAACCACACTTACCACATCAATATGTAGTTCTAGAAGTCCAAAGTTTCAAAATCTTATGCTTTTTATCCACCAGGCAAAAGCTCAAAAACACTAGACACTGTGGGCAGAAAAGTTTACTCAGGAACCATGCTAGCATCCAGAATTAAAGCACATCAATTGCAAAATCTTTCATTATCAAAATTTCCACCTTTACAAGATTCTGGATACCATTCCTCCACATAATTCAAAACTGCTAAACAATACCCTCAAGGTGTTTGAAAAAAACACTTTTCATCTCATAAAGAATACTTATGGCATCTATGACATCACTTCAAGGGTAGCAGTTGGTCCGTAGCTGCCAGAAGGATCACATGGCTTTGCACCTCAGGCCTTAGAGATGGCCCTAATGATCATATGATCATTTAGCAGATGCTCTTTGGAGGTAACTCATTTGGCAACAAAGTAAATGATGAAGTATCTCAAGTGAAAGAAAACAGATCAAATGCTTCAGGGGACTCTTCAAACTCATACAAATATTGTCATTATTCCTCAAATCAGAAAATCTTATCAACCCTAATATTATCCATACAATAATTACCAAATAAAGTACTAACTGTATTCACATCAGTCGTGCATCAACATTTTCAACGGCAAAAGTTCATAAGCATGTCTAAGCACTACCATAGGTGCAAGTCAGACGCCTACGTTGTTTGCTGCATCAATTTAAAAAAAAAACCCAACATGCATCCCGATTGGTTCTAGATGGTGGTAGGACGCCTACCACTGCCTACAATCGGAATGCTGTTTTGAGAATCAAGCCCAAAATGTTATCCATGGACAGGGGCTGGTTCCTTGTGTAAGATGTCTTCAGCATGAATCCCTCATGAAGGAAGTGGAGGAACTGAGAGAGGAGGTGGCAAGACTAAGAAGCATTTGTGAGAATAAGAGGAACGTTGGTAAATTGCTTCATGAGGCATCAAAGATTTCCAGCAGTGGAGAAGAAGAGGCCATGCTGAGGAAGGACAGCTGGACTCAGATTATGAAACCCTGCAGGATCAATATCATGACTCCATTGCCCTTCCAAAGTCAGGGTTAGACAAGTTCCTGCTGAACCAGAACGTAAGCTGGTACGGCTAGACTCAGAGCAGTGTTCATTGACCTAAGGACCGCCGCCTGAGCGAACTGCTGGGCACAATGGACTGACCCAGCAGCGGCAATTCTTATGTTCTTAACTGAAGAACCGTTATGCAGCCCTGGAAGTGGAGGAGGTGAGAGCATACAGGGAGAGCAAGAACTGAAGCTCAAAATCCCCAAAGTTGCTGGATTCATGACCACTAGGAGGCAAATGATAGTGGTGGTTGGTGATTCCCTTCTGAAGGGTACAGAGGTCTCCATATGCAGACTAGACATGATGTTCCAGGAGGTGTGCTGTCTGTCTGGTGCCATAATTCAAGAGTTACAGAGAGCCTAATGACTATTATCCAATGCTACTCAGCTAAATGTATCAAAAGTAACTTTGTGGCTCTGGGACAGAACGTGAAGTAGATAGGTGTGTAGATCATGGCCAAAACAGAGATTCTGGAGATCAATGCCTAGCTGTGTAGATGATATTGTCGAAAGTGTTTTGACTTTTTGAACCATGGGATAATTTTTCAAGGGATAGTGTGCATCTATCCAAGAAGAGAAGTGTCTTCAGCAGCAAACTGGCCAACCTACTGAAGAGAGCTTTAAAACAGAATCATTGGAACTTGGTGATCAAAGCCCCCAGGTAAGTATATAAGAGGAGAGGAGTGGCCTAGTGGTTAGAGTTTCTGCCTCGACACCTGAGGTTGTTGAGTTCAATCCCAGAATGCTTCCTCTAATTCTGGGCAAATTGCTTAACCCTCCATTGCCCCAGATACCACAGTTAGATTTCGAGTCTGCCAGGACAGATAGAGAACATACTTAGGGGCATCTGATTACTATTCAATGTATTGTAAACCACTTTGGGTGAATCTCTTCTCAAAAACGCAGTTAATAATAAACCCTCAGGTACATGAATCATTAAATACCTCTACACACATTAGAAAAAGGGACAATGTTTGGAAAGCATAATATACTAATGCCTATAGTATGGGAAATAAGGATTTGGATCTAGAGGCTGTGATGAACGAGGCTGATTTGGATTTAGTGACTTTTTTTGCACATGTAATCCATGGGGTAATTTTATAAGGGACCCTTTAACACTTGAAAAACGGGATTTACATG
Organism: Geotrypetes seraphini; assembly: GCF_902459505.1. Classification (NCBI taxonomy): domain Eukaryota; kingdom Metazoa; phylum Chordata; class Amphibia; order Gymnophiona; family Dermophiidae; genus Geotrypetes; species Geotrypetes seraphini. Next base: position 46,344,415 of record NC_047100.1, read on the forward strand.
CAAAAGATCTTTCATGAAATGACCCCCAGTGAGGGCAATTTCTAAAAGCTATTTATCAGGTGCTTGGGCTGTTTGAAAATTTCCCATCCTCCTTGCATACTGATGGTTTTTTTGACCTTGTATGGCTGTTTTGCTTGCCTAAACTGGCTTTTTCCAGCCAACTTAATCATTAGGCAAACTAGGCAGCAGTTGAGTTTCTTCAAACTCAACTGCTGCCTAGTTTGCCTAATGATTAAGTTGGCTCTACATTCTGCTGTCCCATCTGGACCTTTCCATCTTCCTTTGTCATTTCCCTTCTCTATTTTTGTGATCTACCATGCCTATGTGTGAGCCACCACTGTGGAAAGTGCAGCCCAACTCAGCAATGGATAAATAAGGATTTACATTTTGACCTTAAGGAAAGAGCATTCTTGCCCTTCCAAAGAGTCAGGGTTGAAATTACTGAGCAAACAGCCCATGAACAGTTTAGAAACTTTTTTTTTTGTAAACACAAAATCCTGTTCACCACACCAGACTTCACAAGAGTCATTATTCATGTCAAGGAAAGCAGCGCTAATAACATCCCTTAAAAGGATCAGAGGCCAAGGCAAACTCACCTTCTCATTCTTACCTATATCCTGAAGGCAGGTCAGGATATAAGACAGATCACCTGTTAAAAGCATTCCCAGTCTCCCTACCTCCAGCTGGACCCTAAACAAAGTAAACACCTTCCCGAGTTTCACATAGCTATGGCTAAGGTCATTCAGTGTCTGGTTCACCTTTCCCCACCATAATGAAAACAAAGCTCCCCCTCCACTATTCATCCTGTTATTGGAGTGATTGAACTTGATTTATGAAGGGGGCCAGTGCTGGAGTGGCAGAGCAAAGTGAGACTAAGGTAAGGAGTTACTAATTAGCGTTAAGAGAATAATGCATTATTTTTGCATTAAATGGCAACATTGTGTGCTACTTGCCCTCATGGATGTTAGTTCCCTGTAGCACCAGCTAAATAATGAAATGTAAAGCATACAAAAGCATACACGGCATGTCATCATGCTATGTTTGCCACACGTGTAATACTATACTTATCATGCTATGCAATGTTAAGCTTGTATATATGACTATATCTGTCATGCTAAGTTGCCATCCTGTGGTTGTCATGCAATGCTCGTCATGCTGTCACACTATGCCATGTTTGTCATGTTATATTTTAGCAGGGTTTGCTATGTATGTAAATTTGTAACTCATTCTGAGCTCTCCTGAGATCACAGGGTATAAAACCAAATAAATAAATTATAATGCAAATTAATAACACAGTTTGTATTTAACATTTAGACTATTACTATGGGTCGATCAGTGTTCTTATGAACCTTGGCATCCAATAGGGCAGTAGCAATTGGGAATCATTTCTGCCTGACCACTAGACACCAGGAAACCACTGGTAGATGCTGGGGATGAGGAGGGAAGAGAAATGGTGGGGGGAGAAAGGGCCTATATGAGGTGTTGAGATAGAGAGTATGACATATTTAGGTGTTGGGAATGGAGGATTTGTTGAGAGTGGGGGGAAGATAATCACAGGTGACTGGTGTAGGGGCTTTCACCCTGCACTTGCCTCTTTAAAAGACAGTAATCCCAATTTGGGGCCACTTTCTATACATCTGTGCAGCTGCACCAGGGCAAATTTATATTTACCGTGGAAGTACTAATCTGCAGTTTTGAGGTCCCACAGTTTGGTGACATTTATTTATATGAATTTATTCAGGTATTCAAGTATAATTCCCTGTCTGTCTATTTAATATACCTGAGGCAATGGGGGAGCAGGTGACTCACCCAGGGTCACAAGGAACCTTGGTGCTATATTCTCAGACATAGCATGGTAAAAGATGGCAAAACAGAGCTAACAAAGCATAATATGATAAAACATGATATGGTGAGTCATAGCATGGCAAGTATAGTTTGGTAAAACACAGTATTACAAAGCACGGTTAATATAGTATGACACAACTTGCATTGTAGACTTACTATACTGCTTTTGACTAAGGTAAACAGCAATATTTTACTGCAGCTAAGGAACTACCCCTCAAAATTGAATTACCATATATACTCGAATATAAACCAATCTGAATATAAACCAAGATAACATTCCCCCCCCCTATTTAGGGGAAAAATGTTAACTCAAATATAAACTGAGGGTTTATATTCAGCTGTACACCCATCTGCCCCTCCTAAACCTAGCATTGGCCTTTCCCCAGTTCCACCTTAAATCCTGGTGGTCCAGTGGTGTGGCGAGCCAAACCGGGACAGGAGTAACTCCTCTCTTCCACGAGGTGAGGTATCGGGTCCTGTCCCAGCTGTCAGCTGACTGTAGAAAAACACCGTATGCCCCTTCCTTCCCTCCCTCCCTGTTGTAGAATCAACGTGCGCCCCCTCCCTCTCTCTCTGCTGCAGAATCACCACACGCCCCCTCCCTCCTTCCCTCCCTCAGACAAGCAAAGTCGGTTGCCCCCCCCTTCATCTCCTCACTAAACTTCTTTGTGCCAGCCCCTGAAAAGACCCATCAAAAAGGCCACCAATTAGATTTAGTATCCTTTTCCTCCAAAGAACTAGTCAATCCCAGGATTTACTGGAAACAAGCTACCTGGACTGATTCTTTGTGGTCCGACCACCGATTATGCAATTTCCAAATTAGCTGGCAAGTAAGACGCCCACCAATCAAACCCAAGAAGAATAAAAGGAATAAGAAAATGACAACTAGCAGAGGCCCGGTGAATCCAGTGGAATTCTGATCACACTACGACTTAAACTCTAACCCAGATTCTGACTCCTTCTCGGTGGATTCTTGGACTAATATGAGTACACAGATACTAAACGAAATGGCCCCCATCAAACCAAGAAAAGTGAGAAATAAGAATTTGGAAGGCTGGTTTGACGCTGAGTTAGGAAACGTGAAAAGGGAGTTACGGAAACTCGAAAGACAATGGTTGAAATCAGGAGATAGTGTAGGGAGATTGAATTGGAGACTAAAACTAAAAGAATACAAAAAACTAATAATAAAGAAACGTACTAATTTCTACGCCCAAAAAATAGGCTCACCTAACACGAATAGCAGAAACCTCTTCGAATTAGTCAACAAGCTTTATGATACTCAGGCCTCCTCCTGCTCCACCTTAGACTCCCCACCATCCAAGTTTTTTAACAACAAAATAAAAAGATAATTAACGGTCCCCACAACCAACCTCAGGACCTACCCAGTTGCTCAATACAAAGACGGACTTAGGGCAGACATGTCCTGAAATAACTTTACTACTCCATCCTGGCAACAATTCTGCAAAGCTTACATGAAATACGCTGATTCCTACTGCAGACTAGACTGCTGCCCACCAAATATTGGCTTTCCTCTCTACTATTAACTGGTACATTTCTCCGAGGATCTAGGTCAGATTTTGATTACCCCAATTGTAAAAAACCCTAAAGAATCCACAAAGCTGACATCAAATTACAGACCTATTGCAAGCACTCCCTTATTTGTAAAGCTGATGAAAGGTTTGGTCAACCAGGACCTAGTAATGTTCTTAGACAAATTCAACATACTACACGACAACCAATCAGGCTTTCGATCGGGGTATAGTACCGAAACAGTCATTGAATCACTGCTAGTCGGAAGGCAGGCGAAGAGGAGCTGAGAGAGGAGAAAAGGAGGAAGAAGGAAGGAATCGGAGAAGCAGGGCAGGCGAGAGTGAGGGGCAGAGGCGAGAGCTAGCTCCGCCCACCCCTCTGACGTCAGCCAGGCACCGATCCAAAGCTCCCCCTTAAAAGGGGAGGAGCCAACGGCGCGATAACAGCAGAGCCCAGTAAGCAGGGCAGGCAGAAGCAAGTCGGAAGGCAGGCGAAGAGGAGCTGAGAGAGGAGAAAAGGAGGAAGAAGGAAGGAATCGGAGAAGCAGGGCAGGCGAGAGTGAGGGGCAGAGGCGAGAGCTAGCTCCGCCCACCCCTCTGACATCAGCCAGGCACCGATCCAAAGCTCCCCCTTAAAAGGGGAGGAGCCAACGGCACGATAACAGCAGAGCCCAGTAAGCAGGGCAGGCAGAAGCAAGTCGGAAGGCAGGCGAAGAGGAGCTGAGAGAGGAGAAAAGGAGGAAGAAGGAAGGAATCGGAGAAGCAGGGCAGGCGAGAGTGAGGGGCAGAGGCGAGAGCTAGCTCCGCCCACCCCTCTGACGTCAGCCAGGCACCGATCCAAAGCTCCCCCTTAAAAGGGGAGGAGCAAGAGTTTTGGCAGGCAACATGAAGAAGGCAATCGAGAAGGCTTTAAACTGAAAGATAGGGGAAAGCCGACAGTCGACCACCGGTCGATGGCACGGATAGCAGGATGCCCCGACGAAGAAGCCAAGGACTACTACTCCTACACAAGAGAAGACGACCTCACAGCCAATAAGGGAGAAAAAGCAGGAAGGGACAACTCAGACACAGGAGGGGACGACCACACAGCAAACAAGGGTGATAACACAGGAGCAGTAAAGGATACCGTAATTGAAACTATAGGGACGGCCAAGAGTAGAAGGTCCAAAAAGGTAACACGAAGGGAACTTAGATGTATGTATACGAATGCTAGAAGTCTAGGTAATAAAATGGGGGAACTAGAGACAATAGCAAGACATGACATATTGGATATCATTGGCATAACAGAAACATGGTGGAATGAAGAAAACAAATGGGACACAGTACTACAGGGATACAAACTGTATAGAAGAGATCGAGTAGGGCAGAAAGGTGGAGGTATTGCTCTATATGTTAAGGAGGGAATAGATTCTGTTGAAATGGTTACAACAGAAATGAAAGAGAAGATTGAGTCACTCTGGATCAAAATTCCTGGTCAATATGGCGCAGATACGAAAATTGGCCTTTACTATCGTCTCCCAGGACAGGCGGAGGAAACTGACTCAGAAATGATGGAGGAAATCAAACAAGAATGCAAGACAGGCAATGTAATTATATTGGGAGACTTCAATTTCCCAGGGATAGACTGGAAACTAGCAACCTCCAACTGCGGCAAGGAGGCCAAGTTCCTGGAGGTGCTAGGGGATTGCTTCCTGGAACAAATGGTAAAAGAGCCGACAAGAGGCAACGCCACCTTGGACTTGGTCCTAAATGGCCTCACGGGACCGATAACAGAAGTGGAAGTCATGGTTCCACTGGGAACGAGTGATCACAATGTAATCAACTTTAAACTTGACATCGGGAAAGGGAAACATGCCAAAACCTTAACCACCACCTTAAACTTTAAAAAGGGTAAATACAATCGCATGAGAGCCATGGTAGAAAAACGACTCGAGAAGATGGTGGACAAACTTGAAACGGTAGATCAGGCATGGTCCCTACTGAAAAATACTATCACAGAAGCACAAGATCTCTACATTCCGAGGATTTCCAAAGATCGGAGAACAAAGAGCAAAAGAGAACCGGCATGGCTTACCATACAGGTGAAGGAAGCCATAAAAGAAAAGAAGGACTCTTTCAAAAAATGGAAATGCATAAAGACAACCGAAGCTTGGAACAAACATAAAGATGATCAGAAGAAATGTCACAAGGCGGTGAGGGATGCCAAACAGGAATATGAGGAAAAAATAGCCCAGGAGGCCAAAAACTTCAAGCCCTTCTTTAGATACGTGAAAGGGAAAAAACCTGCAAAAGAGGCAGTGGGACCCCTGGACGACCAGGGAAGAAAAGGGTACATCAAGGAAGATAAACAAATCGCAGACAAACTAAATTCCTTCTTTGCGTCCGTCTTTACGAAGGAGGACACCTCAACAATACCTGAAGCGGAGAAAGTGTTTGCAGGAGAAATAGAAGACAGCCTCACCACAGTTGAAGTGGACTTAGACCAGATATACTATCAGATCGACAAACTTAAAAGTGACAAATCCCCTGGACCGGATGGAATTCACCCGAGAGTCTTAAAGGAATTGAAGGTTGAAATCGGAGAGTTATTGCAAAAACTTGCAAACCTGACAATCAGAACTGGACAGATACCGGACGACTGGAGGATAGCGAACGTCACGCCAATTTTCAAAAAAGGATCGAGAGGGGAACCAGGCAACTATAGGCCTGTGAGTCTTACGTCGGTCCCCGGCAAGATGGTTGAAGCACTGATCAAGGATAGCATAGTCCGGCACTTGGACGCACACGACTTGATGAAACCCAGTCAACATGGATTCAGGAAAGGGAAATCATGTTTGACGAATTTACTCCAATTTTTTGAGACCGTAAACGAGCAAATTGATAGTGGGAAGCCAGTGGACATAATATACTTGGACCTCCAGAAAGCGTTCGACAAAGTTCCACACGAAAGACTTCTCAGGAAACTACAAAGCCATGGCATAGAGGGAGATATACAAAGATGGATAGGCAAATGGCTGGAAAACCGAAAGCAGAGAGTGGGCATAAATGGGAAGTTCTCCGACTGGGAGAAAGTGACTAGTGGTGTACCCCAGGGCTCGGTACTTGGGCCGATCCTTTTTAATATTTATATCAATGACCTGGAGGAAGGAACATCCAGTGAGATCATCAAGTTTGCAGACGATACAAAACTATGCCGGGCAATCAGATCGCAGGAGGATAGAGAGGAACTCCAGAGCGACTTGTGTCGGTTAGAAACATGGGCGGAGAAATGGCAGATGAAGTTCAATGTGGAGAAATGCAAGGTAATGCATTTAGGCAATAAGAATAAGGAATACGAGTATACAATGTCAGGTGCAACTCTGGGGAAGAGTGAACAAGAAAAGGACCTGGGTGTACTGATAGATAGGACCCTGAAGCCGTCGGCACAATGTGCGGCAGCGGCAAAGAAGGCAAATAGAATGTTGGGCATGATAAAGAAAGGAATCTCGAGTAGATCGGAGAAAGTTATAATGCCGCTTTTTAGGGCAATGGTCAGACCACACTTGGAATACTGCGTCCAACATTGGTCTCCCTACCTAAAGAAGGATATAAAACTGCTGGAGAGGGTGCAGAGACGAGCAACAAAACTGGTGAAGGGTATGGAGAAACTGGAATACGAGGATAGACTTATAACACTAGGATTGTTCTCCCTTGAGAAAAGGAGACTGCGTGGGGATATGATCGAGACCTTCAAAATACTGAAAGGAATCGACAAAATAGAGCAGAGAAGATTATTTACATTGTCCAATTTGACACGGACTAGAGGACATGTAATGAAGCTAAGGGGGGACAGGTTCAGGACTAATGTCAGGAGGTTCTGCTTCACTCAGAGAGTGGTTGACGCCTGGAATGCCCTCCCAGAGGAGATTATTGCGGAATCGACCGTCCTAGGCTTCAAGAGCAAACTAGATGCATATCTCCTTAAGAGAGGCATATAAAGATATGGTGGACTATAAATTACACCAGGTGTACACCTGGCAGGGCCTCCGCGTGTGCGGATCGCCGGACTTGATGGACCGAAGGTCTGATCCGGAGATGGCAGCTCTTATGTTCTTATGTTCTTTATGTTCTTATGCTAGATTTCCTTCATAGCCTATTTAGTCAAAGTAAAAGTGCTCTAGTTCTGCAATTAGACTTAAGCAGTGCCTTCGATTTGGTCGATCATGCCATTCTGATTGAGTGTTTGGAGTCAATTGGCCTTTCAGGTAATGTGTTAAAATGGTTTCAGGGTTTTTTGACTAAACGAGCTTATCAAGTCTATAGTGATAATAAACAATCCAGCAGCTGTGTAAACTCTTGCGGAGTGCCGCAGGGCTCTCCCCTATCCCCAACATTGTTTAACATTTATCTCGCCTCACTAGGGAACTTATTGCAAAGCATAAAAGTCAAATTCTACATCTATGCAGACGATATCACTACTGTCATCCCTCTTACATCCCTTTCATCAGAAACAAACAATCATCTGACATTCATCCTGAAACAGATCGGATTATGGATGACTGAATTCAAACTAAAACTCAACTCGAACAAAACCAAATTTTTCTTAGCAAGCCCAAATGACAAAATTAAAGGCTCAACAATTTTGGTGAATGGTCAGGCCTTCCCTGTTGAAGATTCCTTAAAAATCCTGGGAGTGACTCTGGACCGCCACCTTACCCTAAATATACACACAGATTTACTGGTTAGGAAATGCTTCTCGATATTATGGAAACTCAGAACCATCAGAAAATATTTTGACACAGTAATTCCGCTTACTGGTTCAATCTTCCATTCTTAGCACACTTGACTACTGTAACATCATTTATTTGGGAACCTTCAAAAAAACTCTCCAAAGACTCCAAATCATTCAAAATTCAGCAGTTCGTCTGATTTTTGGGCTGAGAAAATGGGAACACGTTAGCCCCTACTACCAGAAACTTCACTGGCTGCCTCATGGAAGCACGAGTTTTGTTCAAGTTTTTCTGCCTTTGTTATAAATCAATTTTTGGCCTGGCCCCTACGTACCTGGTTTCTCAATTTAATCTGGACAGTCCTATTAGGCCCACACGCAGAATTCACATGTTCTCCTTCCCATCCTTAAAAGACTGCTGGACAGAACTCTTGCCTCCCAGGCAGGTAAATGGAATGACTGGCTGGGTAACATTATCATGCATTCCTCATCCTACTTCAATTTTAGAAAAGCAATAAAAACAAATTTGTTCAATAGATTGTAACCTAATTAGCTTATAATGTATCACCGTACCTCAAATATGATGATTTTGTATTGTACCACTTCACTGTATTGTACCACTTCACTGTTTGTCCAGCACCTCTTATTGTAAACCGCCTCAAACTATCATGGCTTTGGCGGAATATAAAAAAATAAATTATTATTATTATTACCTTAATCACTGGTGGTCCAGCAGGGTGAGTCAGTCTCGCGAATTTCTGTGGGAACTTGCGGCAGCCATTTTTTTCAGCGATACTGTGCGGGCAGGAGTGTAAGAGGACTGCTCTGCCCTGATTCACCCTGTTGGACCACCAGTGATTAAAGTTGGCCCAGGGGAGTCCTACACTGCTTTTCTGAGGGAGGGAAGGAAAGGGTGCACGGTAATTCTACAGCCGGCTGAGAGCCGGGTCAGAATCCAACAACCTCACCTCGGGAGAGGGAATAATCACCCCCATTTCAGATTGGCTCATCACAACATTGGACCACCAGGATTTAAGGTGGACCCAAAAATAAACCGAGACCCCCCATTTTTGGGTCATTTTTATGGCCTCAAAATCTCTCTTTATATTCAAGAATATACGATATTTAACTCTTCCATCAAAATATGTTGGTGGGTTCTTTATACACGTGTCACGTTTCTCTATCTAGCGTCACTCCCAAAACTAACACCCATGCATACCCAGCAAGACTATGAGCTTTGGCCTAGGATCGGTAGCATGGAATGCTCCTACTATTTGGGTTTTTGCCAGGTACTTACGACTTGGATTGGCCTCCGTGAAGACGGGATAGTGGGCTAGATGGATCATTGGTCTGACCTAGTAAAGCTATTCTTATGTTCTTATGATTTAAAGGGCAAAGGTCATGAAGAGAAGCCTTTGTCCAATGTTTCGAGGTCTGTCAATTAGAGGAACAGGGTGTGGAGAATTACAGTAACCGTTTGATATAAGCCATGATAATAGCAGAACAAGGTTGTATTAGAGTCCCACCATGGTTTTCAAGATCCTCTTCCAAATACTGCAGCTAGATTAATTTTATATAAAACTTCATTTGATAATATTACACATCTACTTAAATCTCTGCATTGGTTACCTGTAAATGCCAGAGTTTATTTTAAGGTTTTGCATGGTATTAGTTCTAGTTACTTTTCCTCATCTGTCACGCTGCAACCTAACCCCTTCTTTTACTAAGCCATGGTAGAGGTTTCTACTGCGGCCCGGAGAGCTCAATGCTCATAGGAATTCTATGAGCATCGGAGCATTTAGCATCCCAGGCCACAATAGAAACCTCTACCACGGCTAAGTCTTACTATATTAATAAACTAGTTGTACCTTCTCCATGTATATTAAGGCTCACATCATCATTTTAAAAATGTTTTACTTTATGCAATTGTACCTTTATGGAATTAGGTGCGACTAATACTATTCCTCAAATTGTTAAAACACTGGTTATTCAGCAAATATAGTATTTTTCATGAACTTTTTGACTACTTAATATGTGCTTTTATGATGTAATGTGATTAATAATACTAATAACTTTATTTTTATATACCGCAATACCACAAACAGTTCAGAGCAGTTTACAGAGGAAGAGACTGTATAGAGACAGCGATATTACAAAGAACTTTCAAAATTATATTAACATGGTAAGATTAATCAATTTTTCCTGGAAGTGTTTTAGAAGTACATCATGGTAGAAATGGAGTCAAGAGAAATTTGTCAGAGAGATAAGTTTTGATTGACTTCCTAAAAGTTTGGTAAGAAAGGGCGTTTGAGATAAAGTTGGCTAGACTGTATGTATCTATTATGTAATATAACTCTGTTTTTATTTAGGCCCCCTTATATCAAGTTGCAGCAGAGCATTTTAACGCTGGCCGGAGAGGTAATGCTCTGACGCTCATTCAATTCCTATGAGCATCGTAGCATTCATTTCACCGGCCACCGCTAAAACGCTCTATTGTAAATCAGTCTGTACCGTAGATCCAATATGGCATATAAAACTCGATGGGTCTGATTCTATAAGATGCTGCTAGGTGCCTTATCACGCACACCTAGCCATGCCTAACTAACCCTTCCTTTCACTAAACCATGATAGTGGTTATTAGCACAGGGAGCCGCGCTGAATGCTCCACGCCACTCCTGACGCTCATAGGAACTCTATGAGCATTGGGAGCAGCGCAGAGCATTCAGCGTGGTTCCCTGCGCTAATAACCGCTATCACGGTTTAGCAAAAAGGGGAGGGGGAAATTTGCACACAATTGAATTGTTTTTTTAATGGGTTAAATGGCGTGGAAATTAACCACGCCATTAATAAACAATTTTTTAATTGCCAATTTAGATTGCGCCCAGATATCCACATGGCATATAGTAACGCCTAAGTGAAGATTCCCTCCAACAACACCTACCTGAAAAGTAGACATGGTTAGGGGTGGAGAATAGGTGCGGTTGACTTGGGTGTCGGTAGGCTTTGTAGTTAGCGCTGGTAAATTACTGTACTGGCGCCCACACAGGGACAACTAGCCACACCTAACCACGCCTAGGCACCACTATGTGTGATTTTATAAGCGGGGCCTAGCGGTTGATTGACAACCACGTCTACTAGTGCTTGCATGTTAGACACAGTTAGGAGCCATTTATAGAATCAGGCTTAATGTGTTATATGCAAGGAACAAACAATAAAATAAACTATTCATGTACAGTGAACTACAAGTATATCTCACACAATTAATAATTCAGCAATCATAAATGAATATTTAAAAGCTATACATGTAAAAATTTCTTAAACAAGTAGGTTTTAAGAAATTTTCTAAATTGGAGATAAGATGTATAATTTAATTAAAAAAAAAAAAAAAGAATGAATTTCTGATTCCCAGCTTATTGCCTGGTAAGAAAGCAATCTACCCTGAAATTTCTTAAAAATGCATCCTCTGGCCGGGGGAAAGACAAAGAATGGCAGATTTTGCGAAGAGAATTGTTAAATACAAAATAATCCAGGAAATAACAAGGCAGCAAACCGTGAAGTGCCTTATAATGAAAACAACCCAAATTAAACATAATACTTTCCTCCACTGGTAACCAATGTAATTTACATAAAGTAGGATGTAATATAATCTGATCTTCTTAAATTGAAAATCAGATGTAACGTGCGGAGCCTTCGAAGGTGCTTCTGGGTACCAGACAACATAATTATATTACAATAATCTATATCTGATAAAACTAAAGACCACACCAACAGCTGAAATGCTGTCATGTCAAAATATGATCTGATAAGAATGAAATTTCCAAAGAGCGCAGAAACCCTTGTGCACAATTTAATCTACTTGTTCCGATGTAACTGAACTCCTAAGATTTTTATAGTGGATTCTATGGGATAAATTACGCCTTTTACATCAAGATTTTCTTCAGCTAATCTATGAGGAGTTGCAAAGAAAAAAAATTAGTTTTTTGTACAAGTCGTATTGAGTTATGTTATTTTTCTTAACAGTCATTGCATCCAGTCTTCCCGTCTCCTCCACCACCTCATTGCAGACAACAAAGGTGAATAAGGCATCTGTCTCCAGAGGCAACACTCATCCTCTTGGAGGAACTGAGTAATCCGTGGGCTCACAAGAAGTAAATCTTTATTTTTAAAAGGGAGATGCCCCATTTCTTTGCCTAAAATAACCATTTTCCACCTTATCCCTTCTAAAATGTCCTTCTCTAGTACACATCCGAGATGACATTTAAACACCGCATTCAGGATTGACCACGGTGTTTAAATATTTAGCAACAAGCTGTACCCAATTTCTGGCACTGAATATCCAGAGAAAGTTGGTAGAAGTTATCTGGGTATCAATGCCAATATTCAGCACCGGTACCCAGCTATTTTGCTGTTCTAACTTAGTGGATAACTTCCAATTCCACTTGGGCTTCAACCTGATGCAGAGAGTTATTCAGATAATGCCACTGAAAATGAGTGGCATTTATTTATGTAAGCGATTCTATGCAGATAGGTGTTGCGGAATATCCACCCCTTCGATGGATATTCTTTACTCCCTCCCCTTAAAACGTTTCTATGCCAGTAAAAATCATCTCATGGATACGGTGTAAATCTCTGCCCTATGACCTATGGTCAGTTTATCATCTTTTCCATGATGTTGTTTTTGACTCTACTGCCCTATAGCTTCATATCAAGTTCTCTAGTTCAAGATATAGATAAGGCTACGTGCCTTTGACAGGATCATGGATCATTTTCATGGTTTAAAGAACTGAGAGTGTGTGGTGCAGTGGTTAGAGCTACAGTCTCGGCACCCTGAGGTTGTGGGTTTGAATCCCGCATTGCTCCTTGTGACCCCTGGGCAAGTCACTTAATCCCCATTGCCCCAAGTACATTAGATAGAGTGGGAGCCCACTGGGACAGTTAGGGAATAATGCTCGAGTACCTGAATAATTTGTAATCTGCATAGAATTGTAGAATATTTTTAAAAACCCAATAACTTTAAGTGAGATGTTGCATCTCTTGGACTCCTTGGTTCCTTCTAGCTGCCTTCACTGCATTGTCCTACTTTGCAGAAGTGGTTAGAGCAGACATGGGTAACTCCAGTCCTCGAGGGCCGGAATCCAATCAGGTTTTCAAGATTTCCCCAATGACTATGCATGAGATCTATTTGTATGCACTGCTTTCAATGCATAGTCATTGGGAAAATCCTGAAAACTCGATTGGATGACCGGAGTTGCCTATGTCTGGGTTAGAGGCAGACCAGTTTTCATAGCCAAAAATAATCCTCTCTGTGCCCCAAACCAACCCAGAAACGAAAGAAAACAGTGAGGGTAGAATTCCCTCACTTACATTGATGTCCTTTCCGGCCCAGTTGCACTCCTCTCTCCATTCCACAGGTGCTGGCCAGTAAATCTGCAACAAGACAAACAATAGTCAGAAAAAGATTTGGGGGCAAAACTATGTATTTTGTTTCTGTTTATTAGCTCTAATCTTCTAATCTTAACTTACAGCTCTGTCCAGCTCCTGTCCTGCAGTATCCCCTGCTATCTCAGTAGTACGACTGCCACATATACCTCAGTCCTCACCTGCTACAGCTCTCACTACTCTTGAATGTGGTCACAATCCACACAATTTAATTACCAAAATAATCATTTTCCACCTTATCCCTTCTAAAATGTCCTTCTCTAGAACACATGAAGAAGCTAGACACCACGGAGGCATTCCCTCTTGCTAAGTCACTATAGACCAGGGGTCTCAAAGTCCCTCCTTGAGGGCCGCAATCCAGTCGGGTTTTCAGGATTTTCCCAATGAATATGCATGAGATCTATGTGCTTTCAATGCACATTCATTGGGGAAATCCTGAAAACCCAACTGGAATACGGCTCTCGAGGACCAGAGTTCCCTACCCCTGATATAGAGAGTAGTTCTTGTCAGTAGGGTCAGTTTGCCAGGTGAAGGGGCAGTTGGAAGGGATGTATTTTGGGGGGATGTGGCAGTTTGCACTGTGGTGGGACAGTTTTGAGAGGGGCAGTTTACACGGTGGTGGGGCAGTTGCTGAGGGTAGTGTTTGTGAATGGTAGGGCAATTGCAGGGGTTTATTTTTACCAGATTTTCTCTTTAAAAAAGAGGACACCTGGCCCTGCCCCATCCCACCCCCAGATGAACCTCCTATTTCCTTCCTCGAGCTCCTCGAGGCCACATCTGCAGGACTGGAATACGGCTCTCGAGGACCGGGGTTCCCTACCCCTGCTCTATAAACTCCCAGCTCAGCCCTCTGCCGCAACTGCACCATCACTCTGCAAATTGCCCTCCCTCCTACAACTACTAACCTCCTGCCTGCAAACTGCCCAGTTACCCTTTCCACAGAGATGCACGGAAGGGTTGGAAAGAATTCCATGAGCCATGTTTTACATGCTTTCTCCACTTGTTTGATTAGCTTTCATGCAATGAAACAAGGGGGGTGCAAGAAGAAGAGGGAAAGATTGAGGAGAGGCAGGTGGTAAAATTTGATGGCTCATAATGTAATAGGCAGCCTGGATATTTATTAAGAAGTCTTCCTTCTAAATATAATACAGAAGAACTGTCTTCCTCACCTTGCGGTCCTGTTTGCTAATATTGTCCAAACTCAAGGAGATTAAGTGATTCTTGCCACCCACAAAGAGCCGTCCTCGTTCTTCATCTAGCAAAAGGGCATCATAGCAGCAGGAATGCTCCAGTTCATAAGTCTGCAATCCATGAGACACCTGTAACTCTGTGAAAAAGGAGAGCAAAAATTTCTTTAGGCATGGAAGAAGTACAGATAAGTAGTACAGCCCTATCTGAACATTCCTTCCCTTTACACTTGGAATTTCTCTCCATAAGGATGTCATGTGGAATGTTTCTTTTGATTCAATTCCCTCTTTAACATACAGTGCAACCCCCCCTCCAATTTGATCTACTCTATTATTGCGATATAATTTGTATCCCGGTAACACAGTGTCCCATTGATGATCCTCCTTCCACCAGGACTCTGAGATGCATATTACCATATATGCTCAGATATAAACCGACCTGAATATAAACCGAGGTAACTTTTTTCTCCCCAAAAAGGAGGAGAAAAAGGATGACTTGAATATAAACTGGGGGGGGGGGGTGTTAATATTCAAGTGCAGTGCCTTGCTCTGCATCCAGTGCCCCCCCTCACTCTATCACTTGCCAGGCTCTACACCTAGCTCCCCTCCCTGCCTAAGAACTTTTACCTCCCTCCCGCCTCTCCAGTGTAACTTTTAAATGCCTGGTGGCCCAGCGGTGGGCCGGTATAGGAGGGATCCCGCCCACCTCCTGTCCCAGCCAACTCTAAAAACTTTTTGCCTCCCTCTCACCTCTCCAGCGTATCTTTTAAATCTCTGGTGGTCCAGTGGTGAACCGGAGAAGAAGCGATCTTCCTTCGCTCCTGCCAAGAGGAGAGCCGCTAGCTGAATGGCTACCGCGAGTTCTCATGGTGACCTTGGGAACTAGCGAGGTTGCTGCAAGAACTCACGAGACCACAACAGGAATTCATGGCAGCCATTTTTTATGACGGCTCTGCTCAGGGTAGGAGCGTAGGAAGATCGCTCCTGCCCCGCATCACCGTTAGACCACCAGGTAAGGTCTGGGAAAAAATTGCAAATAACCAAATTTGCGAGTTTTAAACCCATAAATTTGGAGGGAAAAGTGTAGCAAACAGTAGACCCGCAGCAGTTATTATTGGTGGTAGTGGGGAAAAGGAAATAGAAATTCACTGGGATTTCAAGATCCCGACACTCAAGATTGCTGGTCTTCCCAGCTTGCCAGTAGTGATGTTTGTAAATGAAACACAGGTTTGCTGTCTGCACCAAATATTTTTGTGATACACCTCCCTTCTCTTGGGAACACACTGTTTGAGAAGCGTTGATTTAGCAAGATGCTCTTGAGAGACCCTCCCAGCTCTGGGACTCTGAGATTCTCAGAGTCTGCAAGTAAAATGTACACATGGACTTTGTCCCCAAATGCATAGTTTGAAAATAACCACTTGTATGAGATAAATCTGATCTAAGGCTGATTAAATATTTCACAGTATTAAAGTCCAGTTACAGAACTCTCCATGAATTATTTATGTAAATTTATGTAAATAATACAGAGAGGTAAAAGGTGATTAAATGAAAAATTGGGCTACAAGCAAAGCAAATGGAGACAGCAAGAACAGCAGCAGAGATGTCAAGTTACCCACTTCCAGGCCAGAGATTTTGGGACAGTCTAGGATTTCTGACCATCCTGGTGCATTATGGGACTTGCAGCACTGATTTCAATGGACAGGATGGGGGTACTACAGATCCCACACTGTTGTAGGATACAGCGGTGCAAAATAGAGAATGACACGGAGACAAATTTGTCCTCGTACCCGCAGGAATTCAAATCATTTGCATGCAAAAAAGATAGTGAATCAATTGCTGTTTTAAAATCGCTATCTTTAGTGAATCAGGGCCCAAGTGGTCCAACCAATAGAAAGAAATTTGAGCACACTTTTCTGCCTACTGCTTCCCCTTGCCCAATGTACATACTTTTAATACTCTGAGGAAGACAATTTTCACCTAAAAAAATTACCCAAATTGCTCCCACTTTGTCTATAACCTTTCAGAGGCTCCAAAGAAAAGGCAATATCATTTAATTTATTTATTTAAAAATTTCTTATATACTGCTGTGATGGGTTGTATGCCCCACCACAGGAGACAAGGCATTCCCAGAAGAAATTACTTATACATGTATATATATAAAAAACATTTTTAAACCTGTACAAAGGTAACTTAGGTCTGAGGCTAGGTCTTGATAGGTCCCTGTTACTATTAATAATAATAATAATAATAATAACTTTATTTTTGTATACCGCCATACCCAAGGAGTTCTAGGCGGTTTACATTAGATTAACAAAAAAATTACAAGTGGTTCGAAAACAATTGAACAATATTAGGAGCAAGGAGGTAGATGAAGTTAGGAGAGAGAGGGGGGGGTAGGTCAGGGGGGGTGGGGGGGTAGGTTGGGAAAAGAGAGGTGGAAGGGGGCAGGAGGAGATTGTTGTTCATTGGAGAGGGGTGTTAGGTGTCTTGTCCATGGAATAGGTGAGTTTTGAGAGATTTTCTAAACCCGAGGTAGGTGGGGGCCTCAAGGACAATTTGGGCTAGCCATGGGTTCAGTTTGGCAGCCTGGAAGGCAAAAGTTTTATCAAGGAATCTTTTGTAGTGACATAGTTTTAGGGAGGGGAAGGCGAAGAGCTGAATTCTGCGGGAGTGCTTGTTTATGTGATTCAGATAGAAGTGAGGGTTTAAGTAGCTTGGGGATAGGCCAAATACTGTTTTATAGCAGAAGCAGGCGAATTTGAATAGGACTCTGGATTCAAAGGGTAACCAATGAAGTTTGTGGTAGAAAGGGGTGACATGTTCCCATTTTTTCAGGCCGAATATGAGGCGGACCGCAGTGTTCTGGATCATTTTGAGTCTTCTAATGGTTTTCTTCGTGGAGCTCAAGTAAATAATATTGCAGTAATCCAGTATGCTAAGGATGGAGGATTGTACTAGCAGGTGGAATGAGGTCTCGTCAAAGTATTTTTTAATGGTGCGGAGTTTCCATAGCACCACGATGCATTTCCTAACTGTGATGTCTGTGTGTTTCTCCAGGGATAAATGTTTATCTAGTGTGACTCCCAGTATTTTTAAGGTTTGTTCAAGGGGGAAAGTAGATCCTTTCACTTGAATTGTGGTGTCTTTGATTTTGTCGTTGGGGGTGGCTAGTAAGAATTTTGTTTTGTCGGGATTTAGTTTTAGTTTGTAGGATAACATCCAGCGTTCAATCTGAGTGAGTATATTTGAGAGTGAGGTAAGAAACTCTGGTGTGAAATTGGTTAGTGGGATGACTATTGTGATGTCATAACTCTCATTAAGGTGAGAGTCCAACACTCTACCAGCGGGTGGTAATAGCAAGTCAAGGAAGTTACGTGAGAGGTGGCAGGAGCATCTCATCCTGCTCTAAGGACCTGATCTAATTCCCTAAGACCTAGAATTATTTTGCATATATTCTTTGGAAGGAAAGAACTGATGCTCGGAAGGTCTTGGGTGGGACTCGGGAAGTTGGTGAATGCTGAAAAAAACCTTAGGAAAAACCAAGAGACTCCATTTTTGCGTTATTGGAAATCCCCTCAAGGGCTCTTGAGGAAGAATCTTTGACTGTTTTAGCCCTTTTTATTTTAAGTATGATATCTGAGTATTTCTTTAGAGTTCTGGCTCCTGCAGGTAACATTCAAGGGGAGAAATGCTGGCCTCTGGCCCAATCCTCAGTAAGCCTGAACTGGAGGTGGCTGCAGACTAGAGCAGAGTGACCAGACAGACCAGTCCGGATCACAACTGTAAATTTACAAATCTAAGCAGTTTACAACATACAACATAGAGTGGCTATAACATTAAAACACACTACTCTTCAAGACATACAATATTCAAAACCCTAAACAATGTCTACAATTTCTGTTTTAATTCATAGAAATGCCTGAGAAAACAAGTTTTCTAAATGAACTCAGAGATTTTCCTCCTCCTTCTATGAGCGTCAGAGCATTACTGTCGCTGCCAACGCTAAAACCTGCGCTACGCGTTAGTAAAGGAAGAGGTTAATCTTTCTAAATTATTTGATTCATTTGTAAAGCAACACTACATTTAAAACATTTTGGATTTATACCGTGGATGTACTGTCTGAAAAATCTAATTCTTTGGCCTTCAATATCAATCCTTGGTGTAGAAAATCGCACTCTTTGGGATGGTTTACCCTTGGCAGTTCAAAACTGGGACTGGCCAAAAGTCTCCAGCCTGGAACTGGGTAACTTGGCTTGGAACTTGGAACTCTTTTCAGTCCCTCTTTTTGTCCCTAATATTCATGTGTATGAAAATTTTTGCTTATGTTTATCTGGTTGCCTGTGAGTGGGAGGGAGAGGGATATACTCGTATATATATATATATATATATATATATATATATATATATGAGTATACATATATATATATATATATGAGTATACATATATATATATGTGTGTATACAGGTATATATTTATCTGGTTGCCTGTGAGTGGGAGGGAGAGGGATATACTCATATATACCCTCCCACTCACAGGCAACCAGATAAATATATACCTGTATACACACACAGGGAAGACATATATATATATATATATATATATATATATATATATATATATATATGTCTTCCCTGTGTGTGTATACAGGTATATCTGAAAAACAAGCATTTGGAGTTCTCCATGGACAAGCAGTATAAGTCAGCCCCACTTTTGGTGACGTCATCTACATTCCCAATTCGGAATTGCTCTCCCAGAGCTCAGGTGAGACTTTTGGGAGCCTCATCTGAGCATATGCAAGTAGCCCTATATATAGCTGTGCAGTTTAGTCTATCTGCCCATCCCAACGGCCGACTCTGCTACCTGTCTTCTCGCCAATTGTGTTGGCAGCCATTGTTCTGTGGTTGGCGCCGGGCTTTGACTTTGCGTCCTTTGCTCTGCTAGGTGCTGTGAGATGAACCTGTTGAGGAGGTCAAACAGCTGTTGGAGTTCTGTAGTGATGGCGACAGGTTGGTGTGGCTGGGTGGTGAGAGCCCTGTTGGTTGTGTGAGGGCAATCTTCCATTTGGCGCAATCTGCCCCTGCTTCTGGCCCCGTGGCTGTGTCTTCTTCTTGGTGGAGTTGAGGAGGCAGAGGAGAAGGAGGAAGAGGAGGAAGATGAAGTTGCCTGGTATTGCTTCCTTCTTTTCCCCTCCTTGCAGGTCTGGTTGTGGTGGTGCTTGCTTGTTCTGGTGTCCTGGCCCTTTAAGTGGGTGGAGTCAGAGGCCATGCTTGAAGCAGCACTGTTTTCTGGCTGTATTGCCTTTTGGTGCTGCTGTTTCTTTAAGGGGGCGGATCCCGGCGGGCTGACGTCATCGGGAGATGATGTCGAGGCAGCCGTTGGCTTCGGGCTGCAAGCAGCATAGCGCCGTGCTGTATCGGCAGAATCAAGCATCGGCGCGGCCAGGGGGGCAGGCGGAGGGGATAGGAGACCCTCAGCCGCTGCCGCTGTTGTTTCAGCCCCCGTGGTCGATCCGGTCTGCTGAGCGGTCGAAGGGGAGGCACTAAGGATGCAGTCTGCTCCAAGTTTGCTGGTCATTTGGAGGCCTGAGGTGAGTTGGAGTGCGGTGGCTACAAGTTGGGAGCCCGGGGAGAGTCTTAGCGGCATCGGGTGTGCAGATGCCGGTTTGCTGGCTGGATTTTCCGCGGTCCCATTGTTGGGGAGTTCTTGTTTTTGCAGTGATCTTCTCCTGGGTTCTTTAGGGTGTGAAGCCGGTTCTTGCTGGCTCTCGGGGACATCTTCAGGCATTGAGGGCAGGCGGCCATGTGGTGAGCCTCCCCTAGGCAACGGGGACACACCTCGTGGTGGTCCGTGGAGCTCATTTTTCTGTTGCAGTCCGGGCATTTTTTAAAACCGGGTTTTTCTGCCATCTTTTCAGTTTTCTTTTCTTCTGCCATTCTTTTCTCCTTGTTTCACTGTGGTTTTTTGGGGGTTTTTTTTGGAGAGCTGTGATCCGGCCGTTGGGAAGGGCAGATAGACTAAACTGGATTAGTGAGGGCCAGCACAGCTATATATAGGGCTACCTGCACATGCTCCCAAA
This sequence comes from Geotrypetes seraphini, assembly GCF_902459505.1. Taxonomy (NCBI): domain Eukaryota; kingdom Metazoa; phylum Chordata; class Amphibia; order Gymnophiona; family Dermophiidae; genus Geotrypetes; species Geotrypetes seraphini. The sequence goes on from NC_047100.1 coordinate 46,365,200, forward strand.
AGCCTCACCTGAGCTCTGAGACAGCAAATCCAAATTGGGAACGTAGATGACGTCACCAAAAGTGTGGCTGACTTATCCTGCTGTCCACGGAGAACTCCCGTTACAGGTAAGTAACTTTGCACTCTGCAGATATTTTGCAGGAATTAACTGGTTAGTGCTGCTCAGTATAACCACAGACACCTAAAATGAATGCCAACTATTTTGTGGGTGGTTCATGGGCGGAGTTAGCTCTTTTGTTTATGTTTAGTTAAGATTTGATGAATTGCCAGATTATGGTACAACCAAATCATTCTCAGCAATTTACACAGTTATAAAGGAAATGAGAAGAAAACATCAATTAAAATAGGAGAGAACACTCAAAGAAACATTGCAATCATACCACACTAGTCAGAAAAAAAAATAAATATCAGAAAATTACAACCTACATTACACAATTATACTAAATTGGCAAAATCTAATTCAGCTCCTAGTTCTAAATGGAAATCAATTGCTACTTATAAATGATTGTGATTGCTGCAATTGTAAAACTAAACAGCACTAACCCAAATTGAAAGCAAAGGTAAAAAGATGCGTTTTCAGATTAATTTTAAATTTTGCAGTTAAGTGCCAATGTTCAGCATTTAACCACCTAAGTTAAATGACCAAACTGAACCCTATAAAAGTCAGTCCTATCTTTGCAACCCTTTTACAAAGCTGTGGTGGAGAGAACTGGCACAGCAAAGGCGACACGGCCCACAGGAATTGAATGGGCTGCGTCATATTTACCGCGCAGGACTCACTACCGTGGCTTTATAAAAGGGACCCTTTATGCGTTGCAGTGTCAATTAGAGGGGCATTTTCACTATGACATTTAAATCCAAGACCTGGGCTTTTGCATGCGTGTGTCAGTGGTATAGCCAGATTGCCAATTTTGGGTAGGCCTGAGCCCAAATTGGATAGGCACAATATTTTCTCTGCCCTTGCCCTGGCACCTCATATAAATATAAATACTTCAGCTCTGTCAGCTGAAGATTTCCTCTCAAGGTGCTAGATCTCCCTCTTGCCAAGATTGTCAGGCAGCATCAATGTCCCTGAACTAGCAATGTCAGCACCCCATACATACGTAGTTGTCAGGGACTCAAGGATGCTGCTGCGCAATGAAGAGCTTGGTGGAAGGGAATTCTGGCCACTTTTGAAGGAGCTTCAGCAAGAGTCAGGGCGGATGTTAGACATGCTGGGGCCCAGGTCATAAAATAAAGGAGGGGGCCCTCCTGATCCTCTCTCTTCCCTGCCTCCCCATTTGCCATCAGTATCGTACTGACAGACCCTCCCCAAATACAGAACAAGGGATCCCTAAAATTGAAATGGGAACCCCAAGAAGTTAAACGTGGCATGTGCAGCAGCACTAGAGAAATAGAACACATAACACAAAGACACCTGCTATGCGCATATCCCAAATCTAATGTATTTCATTTAATACCTTCAAAACAGTAGCATGCTTTCTTTCTTCCTTTGTTGCTTGGACATTTTATTTTTCCATCATGTTGGTTCCAGTTTCTCTTTGCTGTTTTTGTGCCTGTCTTCTGCTAATTCTCCTTCAAGTGGCTGCTGTCCATTTGTCTTTTCTCTTTCCTCACTACACCTACCTTTGACATATTGATCTTTCCTTTTTAGCTCTTTCATTACTGCCTCTCTGATCACTCAAATTTCACCTTCCTTCTCATCCTTCAATTACCTATCAAATTCCATCTCCTTCTCTCACCTATTAGCTCTCCCACTCCCCATCTCATTCCTTCCATTTCATCTTTAATCAACTCCCCATTTTCTACCCTCTAATCACTATCCTTCTCTCGTTTCCTTGCCACCTCCGTTTAGCCTCTCTCAAATAGTTCCATCATTTCCTGCATCTTCTTCCATCCACCCTTCTAGCCCAGCACCTGCTCCCTCTTTCCCACCCTCCCCACCCTGATATCTCCCTGTCCCTTCCACTCCCCTCTAGGCATCTTCCTGTCCCTTATCTCTTCCCTCTTGTCCTCCTCTCTCATGGTCCAGCATGTCTCCCTCTCTCTTCCCTCCCTCCATATCTCCTTCACGCCCTTCTATCCCTGGATCAGTCTTCCTCTTTCCCCTTCTCCCTCCTATGCATATCTTTCCCTTCCTCTCCTCACCCTCATGTCCAACCTCTCTTCACTTCTGTTTATCTCCCATTCTCCCAAGTTTCTCTCTCTCTTCCTTTCATCCTGGTTCCAACATCTCTTTCTTCCTCCTCCATGGAGCATCTCTCCCTTCCTCCTTTCCACCCCATGTCCAACATTTCTCCCTTTCTTGTTTCTCCTCCCCCCTTGTGCAGCATCTTTCCCTCCCACCACACATTCAGCAATTCTCCCTCTCTTTTCCCCTACACCCCACGCAGCATCTCTCCCTCCACCCCATCCAATGTCCAGCAATTAATCCTCTTTCTTATCTCCCCTATATGTAGCACCTCTTTCCTTCCCTCCCATGCATTCTCTGCCAGTCTGATCCTTGTTCCCTTTCTTCACAAATTTCTCTGTCCAAGAACGAGACACGAGGTGAGCAAGCTGAGCTTGGTCCTGAATCTCCCTCCCTTCACATATTTTTCTGTTCAAGGGTTGCTGGCAGTGGCAGCAACTTCCAGGCACTGCTGTGACTAACCCAGAAGCCTCCCTTCTGCTGCATATTGCTCAGACTAAAAGAGGAAGTTGCATCAGTAGGGGCGGTCTGCTGCAGAGAGGAGGCTTTCGGGTTGGTCGCTGGCAATGTCTAGGAATTGCAGCTGCTGCTGGCAACAATTGAACAGAAAAATTTATAAGGGAAGGGATGGAGATGCAGGACCAAATCCAGCTTGCTCCCCTCATGCAGCTTGATCCTCTCATGTTAGCACTATCAAGGATGCAGAGCTGCTGGGTGGGACTGATCCCACCTGAAGCTATGTCCCTGAATGTTCCTCATTCCTATTGCACAGGATTGCTTTCCACTCAGACCCCGATGCTCTAAAGTCTCCATTAAAATCCTGTGAGCCATTGTAGTGCCAATTTCTAGACGACGAGTGATGCTTTAAAAACTTTGCATGCAAATGAGATTCAGGAAAATTCCTACAAATCAGTTGCTGTGCATGTGCCAGGAAACGTTACATCGAATCAATCATATGCATGCCTTAGTGTAGCGCATCATAGGCGCATGTCATAAGTGTGCTTCCATTGACGCCAATGTGAAAACGCAAGATATATATGCTTTTTTTTCCTACACTGCTGAATGTAATCCCTTTTATTTTTTAACTTCCAGCTCCCATGCATTCAGCAGCCATAGACCTACCAAGACACTATTAATGAACGTACATAAGACGTGCCTTTAACACATACACTTTTAACACACATGTATATTGTATTGAACGATACTGGCACCTCCAGGTCTGCCAGTAATTTTGGAGCATTATAAGTCGGAGCTTTCATTTAGTGCATCACCCAGCAATGTCTGGGCATCGCCTGGAGTACTCATTTTAATATTAATGAGCTTGTTGTAATACAATTCTTGGAGGCTAAAATGATGCACGGAAAAGACCGCACAGAGCCATTTCGGGCATTGGATGCTAAAATGCTTGTACGTTAAACCTGTTGGAACTGCTTTAGCCTCGAAAGTTAAAGGCACGGTAAGTTTAGAACATCAGGGCCTCAGTATCAAACAGGCTTTCATCTACAGCTTTCTGGCTCAAGCCTTCACCTCCCTCTTTTCAACAGTTCATGCCCAGCAGCTCTAAGGGATAACCCTTAATCCGTGCCTCAATAGGGCATAGAGGTGTGAGACTAGCCTTTGTCTGCCACACAGACAGCCTAATCCCTCTGCTTCCAGGGGTGGACAACAGCCCATTGTAGGGAGCTTGGACCGTAAAAGCCTCTGTTAATCAGTGAGTCTTATAGACACAGTTGGCACAGGCAAAACCTTTTAGGGTATGTTGTTATTCTTAAATACATAACATTATGATGTTAGGTTTTCACATAATTTATATTTATTTGCAGAGACCAAAGTGTGAGAAACTGAATTACTTTTGACTAAGAGATCGTTATAGTTTCAACAAGTGTTCTCTGAATTAGCATTTTGCTAAACGCATCAGGACCCTGAAACATAAAGCTAAGTGCGCTTTAATATTACACATTTTAAAAGATATTAACTCAGCTTTGCGATGATTGAGAAGAGAGGCACTGTATATGAACCCATACAATGCTCTCAACTCATGAATCTCTGAGCACAGAACAGTGCATGCCTGCGCCTGGTAGCGCTATAAAAATCATAAATTGTTGTTATTTCAACAATTGGTATTACTTCATTACTTCATTAATTCATGTAGACTGGTGACATTATTATTTAGATTACTTAAAAAAACTTTTTGCACCAGGTTTGTTAACAAGTTCATGCCCTATTTTGGGGGGTATCCTGCAGGAATGTTGGAAAAGCTGGCCTGGTGAGAGCACACTTCTGGGCTAAGTAGGAGATTGTACTGGCACATACCTGCACCACCATTTTTCAATATAGTGGCATCTGAGGCAGGAGCAAGTGGGCATCACTCTTGCCTCTCTTCAAATGTACGTTGGGGTGGGCTTGGGGAGGGATCAGGAGGTGCACCAGAGACTTAAATTTTTTAATTGGAGTTTGGGTCTAGAGCGAGGGTGGGCCACTAGACTACCAGTAGTGTTTTTCAGGAGGACACCCTTTCTGTTAGTGCCAGAGCAGCAGGGAAGGACCCCTTCACTATGTCTGGTATAGACCCAAAAACAAATTGGGAAAATTAATTTTTAGCTGCTTGGTGCAATAAACATGCACCAAGAACATTAAATCACAGAAACACTTAAAGGTGCCTTTAAGTGTTTCTGTGATTTAATTTTCTTGGTATATGTTGTGGTATATACCCACCAGCTGCCACTCCCTATTATCTCTCTTACTGATGGTAATATGCCCACTAAATACCAAATTTAATTAGCTTTCAGTAGGGGTTGTGAAAGGATGTTAACATGACTGAGGAGGGGGGGAGAACTATAATATTCAAAGAAAAGACGGGAGGAGAAAAACGATAGGGTAGACAGGGAGCTTCCCAGGAATGATATGCCAAAAAGATCTAAATAACATGGCCGCTTCTTAGGTGGCCGCCGATACCAGCGCCGATTATAGAATTCCCCCCTTAGGGCTCCTTTTACAAAGCAGTGCTACTGATTAGCATGCGCTGAATGCAAAGAAGCCCATAGGAATTGAAGGAGCTTCCTCACATTCAGAGCAGCGCTAATCAGTGAAAAGGAGCCCTTTGATACAAGCTAGATAGATTGTGAGCGCTTAGATAATCTTGATAGGCGGTATATAAAAACCTAATACACTTTGAAACTCTCCAGGAACAAGAAATATCTACTGCTCCTGAATGTAAGGCATATTTTAAAATAATACAAACCCCTACAATTGTCATTTAGGAATTACAGAACAATTCTATCATACAATAACGGCCCTTGCGGCGCCTTTTCTTCTTTAAAGATTCCTGTTTCAGGGCAGCCCCGTTAGAATCGGGAGCTGCCCCAACGCAAATTCACCTCGGCAGCCGCAAGGGAAGGAGTTGGTCGGGTGTGGGAGCCGAACTCCACCCCCAACGGCCCTTGCAGCGCCTTTTCTTCTTTAAAGATTCCTGTTCAGGGCAGCCCCGTTTGAATCGGGAGCTGCCCCAACGCAAATTCACCTCGGCAGCCGCAAGGGAAGGAGTTGGTCGGGTGTGGGAGCCGAACTCCACCCCCAACGGCCCTTGCGGCGCCTTTTCTTCTTTAAAGATTCCTGTTTCAGGGCAGCCCCGTTAGAATCGGGAGCTGCCCCAACGCAAATTCACCTCGGCAGCCGCAAGGGAAGGAGTTGGTCGGGTGTGGGAGCCGAACTCCACCCCCAACGGCCCTTGCGGCGCCTTTTCTTCTTTAAAGATTCCTGTTCAGGGCAGCCCCGTTTGAATCGGGAGCTGCCCCAACGCAAATTCACCTCGGCAGCCGCAAGGGAAGGAGTTGGTCGGGTGTGGGAGCCGAACTCCACCCCCAACAGCCCTTGCGGCGCCTTTTCTTCTTTAAAGCTTCCTGTTTTTAGAGCAACTCTGCCTGTCACCGGCCCCGGCAGCCGCACCTGGACCGAGCAGAGGAAGGGAGGCGTGGGAGCGCACTCCGCCCCTTCCCCCACGTTCCACCGCCGAGCCAGTTAAAAGGCTCAGCGGCAACGCGCAGGACAAGGTTTCCTTATTTAATTTAATTACAGTTAAGTTTACTTTTACTCACCGGCCCCGGCAGCCGCACCTGGACCGAGCAGAGGAAGGGAGGCGTGGGAGCGCACTCCGCCCCTTCCCCCACGTTCCACCGCCGAGCCAGTTAAAAGGCTCAGCGGCAACGCGCAGGACAAGGTTTCCTTATTTAATTTAATTACAGTTAAGTTTACTTTTACTCACCGGCCCCGGCAGCCGCACCTGGACCGAGCAGAGGAAGGGAGGCGTGGGAGCGCACTCCGCCCCTTCCCCCACGTTCCACCGCCGAGCCAGTTAAAAGGCTCAGCGGCAACGCGCAGGACAAGGTTTCCTTATTTAATTTAATTACAGTTAAGTTTACTTTTACTCACCGGCCCCGGCAGCCGCACCTGGACCGAGCAGAGGAAGGGAGGCGTGGGAGCGCACTCCGCCCCTTCCCCCACGTTCCACCGCCGAGCCAATTAAAAGGCTCAGCGGCAACGCGCAGGACAAGGTTTCCTTATTTAATTTAATTACAGTTAAGTTTACTTTTACTCACCGGCCCCGGCAGCCGCACCTGGACCGAGCAGAGGAAGGGAGGCGTGGGAGCGCACTCCGCCCCTTCCCCCACGTTCCACCGCCGAGCCAGTTAAAAGGCTCAGCGGCAACGCGCAGGACAAGGTTTCCTTATTTAATTTAATTACAGTTAAGTTTACTTTTACTCACCGGCCCCGGCAGCCGCACCTGGACCGAGCAGAGGAAGGGAGGCGTGGGAGCGCACTCCGCCCCTTCCCCCACGTTCCACCGCCGAGCCAGTTAAAAGGCTCAGCGGCAACGCGCAGGACAAGGTTTCCTTATTTAATTTAATTACAGTTAAGTTTTCTTTTACTCACTGGCCCCGCAAATCATCATCCTTGGACTTTAGGAACGATCTTAACACAATACAACGACCCAGAGCCGCAAAAGAGGCTAGACCCGCCTCCCATAGCCAGAAAGGACCAACCTTCAAGACCTATTTTCCACACAACAGGGAACACAATCACCCCTTGCCAGCACCCTGAACCAGCACAAGACCACATCCCCAATCACCAAAATGAAGTTATCCCAGAAAGCACACACTCATGCCACCCTACTAATAATCCTCCTCATTACCAGTTGGAAAGTAAGAGCAAACAACCTACCCACTCTTCCCACAAGCTCCTATGCAACCAACAGCCAGAACCTCAACAGGAGACCCCTCACAACAGAAAACTCGAACCAACACCCAAGCACTCAATACCCTATCACCATAACATGGAGAAGAAGACCTGCACACCACAAAACCAAAACCCAACATCACCCCAAAACTCTCATCTACCCTGAAACGGAACACAATCAGCAAACAGACATCGCTTCCATAAACTGTGCATATGTAAACATCAGAGCCATAGGACCCAAAACGGACCATATAAAAAACTGGATAACAACAGAAAACCTAGACTGTCTCTTCCTCACAGAAACCTGGCTAACCTCAGACACAGACCCTAGAATAACCGAGGTATGCCCTCAGGGATACAAAATATCAGTGACATGCAGAGAAAAAAAAAGAGGAGGAGGTCTAGCAATAATAACCAAGGATTCCCTTACCCTAAACATACTAGAAAAAACATCCACCCCACAAATGGACTTTCTCGCCTGCCATCTCACAAGCACTACTCTAAATAACTCATTAAACTGCATGCTCTGCTATATAACACCAGGAAACTGGACCACAGCGAGACCGGAATTTGAAAACTTCATTTACCAAAACTCCTTAACTGCGGAATACAACCTTATCCTAGGAGACCTTAACCTTCACCTAGATGACCCAACTTCCACACCAGCAAAAAACTGTCTATCCTTCCTCAATGCCCTGTCATTCCAAATCCTAAACCCACAAACCACACATGAAAAAGGTCATCAACTGGACATTGCAGCGTTCATGACGTATCAACGATCAACCCCAGTAATTCAAACCCCCAAAGGTACCTGGTCCCCATCGCTTTGGTCAGACCACTTCACCTACAACTTCAAAATCAACTGGAACAGGACCAAAACCACATCTCAACCTAACATAAAAAGAACATACACCTCACGCAAATATATCGAACCAACCACCTTCTGGTCAAAAGTAGATGAATCACTCCAAGACCAAGACCCCAAAAACTTCATCTCTCACTGGAAACATATGTCCACCAACATCCTAGATGAATTAACCCCACTACAAACCAAAACCAAAACCAACAGAAGATCAGACCCATGGTTTGACAATGAACTGCTCCAACTCAAGAGACAATGTAGAAGATTAGAAAGAAAATGGAGAAAAACAAACCTAGAACAAACAAAAACTGCTTGGAAAAACATCAACAAACAATATAAACAACTACTAAAAGACAAAAGGAAAACTCATTACTCAAATCTAATAGGCACAGAATTCCAAGACACCAAAAAACTTTTCCAAATCTTAAAAGATCTGACAGACACCAAACCCTACACAACCACAAACAATACCCCACCCCCATCAGCTACCCTCCTAGCTGATCACTTCAAGAACAAAATTATCAATGCCAGAGCCACCCTCGATTCTACCCCATCCCTCCTAAGCATAATCACAACTCACCCCACAGAAAAAGATTCAACCGCAGCAGACAGATCTTGGTCTCAATTCACCAACATACAATGGCCTGAGTTCAATAACCTCTACAAAAAATACAGCCACGCCTCCTGTGACTACAACCACTGCCCCTCATACCTCCTCACCACCTCCAGTGTAAAATTCCGAACACTACTTCTACAATGGATTCAATCCACGCTCACGGATGGCATTTTCCCCACTGCACTCAGCAAAATCATCATCACTCCAATCCAAAAAGATCCAAAAGGACCACCAGACCAACCCTCCAACTTCAGACCTATTGCCTCAATACCGCTATACGTCAAACTTACAGAAGGCCTAGTGGCCAAACAACTCACTAATTATCTGGATGACCATAACATACTCCACCCCACACAATCTGGCTTCAGATCCAATTTCAGCACAGAAACTCTCCTAGCCTCCCTTATGGACACAATCAGACAACACCTCAGCACAGGGAAAAAAATGCTCCTTATACAATTAGACCTAACCGCAGCCTTTGACCTAGTGGATCACAATATCCTTCTGCAAATTTTGGACGCAATAGGTATCTCTGATAAAGTATACGCTTGGTTTGAAGGCTTCCTAAAATCCAGAACCTACAGCGTAAAATCAAACAACGTAAAATCAGAACCTTGGGCAAACCCCTGCGGAGTACCACAGGGTTCCCCACTATCACCCACCCTCTTCAACCTATACACTGCCTCTCTCGGAACACATCTGAACAATCTAGGTATAATTACCTACAGCTACGCGGACGACATTACCATCCTCACACCTTACGATCAACCTAAACCCACCATGCCAAACATCCTACACAGAATACTTAATACAGTTTCGATCTGGATGAAAGATCACAAACTTAAACTCAACCCAGACAAAACCAAACTCATCCTATTCGAAAATGACAAAATCCAAACCTCAAAAAATTTAGAAATCAACTCTATCAACTACCCCATCCAAACCACCATAAAACTACTAGGAATGACCTTAGACAGAAGCTGTACCATGCAACCACAAATAAATAATACAATCCAGAAATCCTTCACAATCATGAGAAATTTGAGACAAGTCCGGAAATTTTTTGAAAGAAATCAATTCCAGCTTATAGTACAATCTCTAATCCTAGGACTGCTAGACTATTGCAACATCCTATTCCTCCCATGCCCTGCTACTATGATCAAACAACTTCAAACAATCCAAAACACAGCCTTGAGACTCATCTTCTCATTAAGAAAATTTGACCACATCACAGAAGCTTACATCAACTCACATTGGCTACCAATCCAAGGAAGAATACAATTCAAATTCTACTGCATGCTATTTAAATCCCTAAACGGAGACAGTCCTTCCTACCTGAATAACCGCCTCAACCAAGCATCCACACTCAGACACAGAAAAACGCACTCCCCATTCATACCCCCCCCGATCAATGAAGTAAGAAGATCAAAACTTCACGATGGCCTCCTAGCCACTCAAGCCGCAAAAATGGATACCCGAATTTCCAAACTACTGATGACCACATCAGACTACAAGACATTCAGAAAAGAAATAAAAACAATACTTTTTAAGAAACTCCTAAATCAGCCCTAACTTCACCTAATTTTACCTCCATGTACACAATTTACTGTAAACTGTAATTATCCTTACCTCGAAACTACCTAACTGCCACTCTAATGTATCTTCAATTCCTACATTGTAACCCCATTTTATAAATCTTTTTGTAAGCCGCCTTGAACCGCAAGGTAATGGCGGAATAGAAATCCCTAATGTAATGTAATGTAATGTAATAATAGCACTAATTTCCAGGAGTCATACAATGAGGAGCAAATTCTATAATTAGAGCCTAAATTTAGGCGCCCTGTCAATGGTCAGAAAAGGCAGGGTCAAACCGCCTACCAACGCCTAAAATGGCCGCTGGAATCGTGGCTAGGTAGCTGCTTTAGGCTGTGGAACGCCAAAGTAGGCTTGGCCAACACCCGAATTGGCATTAGATGATCTAAAGCGGCTATCCAGCCGTGAATCACACCAAGACAGGTGGCTGAAATATAGGCCCGGGTAACCCTGGTCAACATTTGCCTAGACCACAACAGCCGATCGCGGCAGGAGAATTCCCCCCTTTCCCATCAGCAGAGCAGCAAGGATTCCTTAAAGTCGCGATTCTTGGGCACCAGTTACAGAATTGTGGCTTTAGGGAGGCCTTGCTGCACAGCTGATATTGGAGGGGGAAATTCCCCTGCTGCGATCGGCTGAGAATGGCAGGGAACCCCTGTACCCTACCTCAAATCAGTTGGCAGGAGAGATGCTCACTCCCTCCTGCCGGCGCCCCCACCTCCCGCTAACATCCCCGGAGGAAGGGATGTCCAATCCCTCCTGTCAACAGTCCCCTTGAACATCCCCAGCAGGAGGGATACTTAATCTCTCTCATTTAACATTCCCCCTTTCCTCTTTCCCCTTCCATCTAGTGTCTCCCTCTTCGGTTCAATGCCTCCCCCTTTCCATCCTGTGTTTCCCTTTCCCTTTTTCCATCCAGAATCTCCCTTCTATCTGTCACCCCCCCCCACACACACACACACACACTCCACTCCAGTCCTTCAAGATCTCATTCTCTCAAGATCTCCTCTGTCTCTCTCTCTTACGCCATCACAATCCAACATCTTCTCCATTTCTTCCCCATCTATCATGTCCTTTTGTCTCTCATCCCTCAGCATTACCCTGTCTGACTTTCCTCTTTCCTACATTCAATATCACCTGTTCTCCTCCCTTAATACTTCTGGCCTTCTCTTTTTTCTTTTCCCCCATCATGCAGCATGGTCCCATTCTCTCCCCATGGTCACTCATGGAAGCCTCTTCCTGGTTCCTTCCTTCTAGAGTCCATCAACAGCCTGGAAGACCCGGGAGCAATGGTGTACCAAAGGTAGGGCGTGGGGTGCGGACCGCCCCAGGTGCCAACACACTGGGGGTGCACAGCCGGCCGGGTCCAGAACCTCCTGCGCTGCTCTAAACGGCACCTCAGCGCGGCTGCCATACTTATTCCGGAGCAGAGTCAGCAGCTGTGCTGAAGTGCAGGAAGGACCCCCGATGACTGCGTCTACCGCCTCTGCTCCAGAAGAGGTAAGTGACGTCGGAGGGGGGTGGACCAGCAGCCACAGTCATCGCGGGACCTTGCTGCAACTCCCTTTATCTGCAAGCCCACCCCTTCTGTTATCACTTACCTCTTCCAGAGCAGAGGCAGCAGAATCAGTCATCGCGGGACCTTGCTTATTTGGATGGAGAGAGAAAGGAGCATAGCAGGGTGGTGGAAGGAGAAAAAGGGGGTCAGGGTGGTATGGAAGGGTGGTGAAGGGTGAGAAAGGGGGTCAGGGTGGTGGAGGAAGGGCATCAGGGTGGTATGGAAGGGTGGTGAAGGGAGAGAAAGAACATAAGAACTGCCATCTCTGGATCAGACCTTAGGTCCATCAAGTCCGGCGATCCGCACACGCGGAGGCCCAGCCAGGTGTACACTTGGCATAATTTTAGTCACCCATATCCCTCTATGCCTCTTGGCATAGAGGGGGCAGATGTTGATGGAATTGGTGTGCAGGGAAAGGGGAGAGAGACATAAGGGGGAAGGATACTGCATGGAATTGGGTTGGAGGGAAAGAAAGGGGGCAGATGCTGATGGAAGTGGGGGAAGGAAGAGGAGAGAGTGAAATGCCAGACCATGGGGGTATAGGAGAGGGAAGAAGAGGAGAGGAGAGAGATGCCAGACCATTGGAGGAGGGAAGGGAAGAAGATGGATGCCAGACCAATGGGGGTGAAGGGAGAGGCATAAAGATTCTGGAAGGGGAATAGAAGGAAAGAAGATGCCATATAGAAGGGGCAGACAGTGGATGAAAGAAGAGAGTGACAAGAAGATGAGGAAAGCAGAAACCAGAGAAGACAAGGTAGAAAAAAATTATATTTATTTATTTTTTTGCTTTAGGGGCGATGCATCGCTATTTCTGTGGTGTTGCATTGTATGCAGAGTCCAGCTTCTTGATGCTTCAGTTTGACCTTTGTCTACATATTTCTATTTAATCTCCCCTTTTACAAAACTGTAGAGTGTTTTTTAGTGTTGGACGTGGTGGTAACAGCTCTGATGCTCAAAATTCTATGAGCTTCTAAGTTGTTACCACCGTGGCTAAAAACCACACTACAGTTTTGTAAAAGGGGGAGGGGTTAGTTTGTGATTACATATTCCATACTAGACGAAGGTGTTTTCTGTGTTCTGTGTGTTCGAAAAGACATGGGTTTCTGTTAGGATTGACTGTGTAGGATTGATCCGTACTAGTCTGGCTTGTTTAGTTTTACAATGGGTGTATTGATGTTGTACTGCTCACTGCAGTATGTAAGATGCTGCCTTTTCCTAGGTACATTCTTGTGTTACGTGTGGATTGTTTCTAAAAATCATGTTTTTCGTACAGATGGGGGGGGGGTCAAGAAATGATGGGCCCCAGGTGTCACATATGCTAGGTACGCCACCGCCCGGGAGCTTCCCTTTCCTGCCTTTCACTCATATGTAGCCCTCCCTCCTTCCCTCCACCTGCAAACAAAACCATGCTGCAGGGCCCTTACCTTGTGTGTGCTACTACCAGCTTCCTTCCCTTCCTTGTTGCTCACTTTTTGCTCCTTTCTGCCGCCGCTGTAGCCAACAAACAAAACAAACCCATGCTAGAAAGGAATAAGCAAATGAAAACAAGCCAACATGGCTTCTGCAAGGGAATCTCATGCCTAACGAACTTATTTTTTTTTTCCATTTATTCAATTTTCTATACCGTTCTACCAGGGGAGCTCAGAATGGTTTACATGCATTTATTCAGGTACCCAAGCAGTTTTCCCTCTCTGTCCCGGTGGGCTCACAATCTATCTATCATACCTGGGGCAATGGGGGGATTAAGTGACTTGCTCAGGGTCACAAGGAGCAGCGTGGGTTTGAACCCACAACCTCAGGGTGCTGAGGCTGTAGCTTTAACCATTGCGCCACACTCTCCTTCTTCGAAGGAATAAACAAACGAATGGACAAAGGGGACCCCATAGACATCGTATATTTAGATTTCCAAAAAGCCTTTGACAAGGTACTCCATGAACGCCTACTACGGAAACTGAAGAACCATGGGGTGGAAGGAGACATACATAGATGGATCAAAAATTAGTTGGCGGGCAGGAAGCAAAGGGTAGGAGTGAAGGGCCACTACTCTGACTGGAGGAGGGTCACGAGTGGTGTTCCGCAGGGGTCGGTACTCAGACCGCTGCTGTTCAATGTATTTATAAATGATCTGGAAACAGGGACAAAGTGCGAAGTAATAAAATTTGCAGACGACACCAAACTATTTAGTGAAGTTAGGACCAAAGAGGACTGTAAAGATTTACAAAGGGACCTGAACAAACTAGGGGAGTGGGCGACGAGATGGCAGAGAAATATAAAGTCTTGCATGTAGGAAACAGAAACCCGAAGTACAGCTATACAATGGGAGGGCTGGTAATGGGTGAAAGTACCCTAGAAAAGGACCTGGAGGTAATAGTGGACAAGACAATGAAGCCATCAGCACAGTGCGCAGCGGCCTCTAAGAAGGCGAATAGAATGCTGGGTATTATCAAGAAAGGTATTACAACCAGAACGAAAGAAGTTATCCTGCCACTGTATCAGGTGATGGTGCGCCTGCATCTGGAGTACTGCGTCCAATATTGGTCGCCGTACCTTAAGAAGGATATGGCGATACTCGAGAGGGTTCAGAAATGAGCGACGCGATTGATAAAAGGTATGGAAAACCTTTCATATGCTGAAAGATTAGAGAAACTGGGGCTCTTTTCCCTGGAAAAGCGGAGACTTAGAGGGGACAAGATAGAGACTTACAAGATCATGAAGGGCATAGAGAAAGTGGAGAAGGACAGATTCTTCAAACTTTCGAAAACTACAAGAACGAGAGAGCATTCAGAAAAATTAAGAGGGGACAGATTCAGAACCAATACTAGGAAGTTCTTCACCCAGAGGGGGTGGACACCTGGAATGTGCTTCCAATGGGTGGAATAGGACAGAGTACGGTATTGGGGTTCAAGAAGGGATTGGATAATTTCCTAAAGGAAAAGGGGATAGAAGGGTATAGATAGAGGATTAATATCTGGACATGATGGGCCGCCGCGTGAGCAGACTGCTGGGCATGATGGACCTCTGGTCTGACCAAGCAGAGACACTGCTTATGTTCTGTGAAGCTCTAACTCTGTGCATGCCACTATTGGCTTCCCTTCCCTCTTGATGTAACGTCCTGTTTCGTGAAGGGAGGAGAGAAAGGAGAGGGAAGCCGGCAGTGGCACACACCGGATTAGGACCCTGCTGTAGTTTTGTTTTCATATGTCAATGGAGGCGGGAGGGAAGGCAACAAGTGAGTGACAGGCAGGGAAGGGAAGCTTGTGGTTCCTCCCAGCTACTTCTTTTTGGAGTTGTGGCGACCTGGAGAAGTAATTGGCTGAGGCCAGGGTTATATGGGTACCTGGTAGAGTGGCTCATTTCAGGAACAATGTCTTTCCCTTGCTCCCCCTCCCTCCCCCCCACTACACCATGGTTATACATGAATTTTCAAAGAAACCAAAGCTAGGAGCATAAAACCTTTAAATCTTGAGCCCACTGATATTTTTGGCATGTATTTTTTTTTTCTAAAATGAATGTTTATGAGCACATGGCCAGCACATAAATGTCCATTTCACCATGTGTTTTAGAACAGGTTTTATATTGGCAGATCCTCTTCTAAATTATGAGTGGAATTTCAGATGTCCTGATGTGAACATTTCAGTTCTGATTTGAACATCCTTTCTAAAATGCTGCTCCGCATTAATACACAACCTGTCAGGTGTTATTCACAATAATTTATCCAGTGAGCAGGATTATTACTAAATTAATGCATACCTTGACAAAGCTTATTTACATATTTTAATGTAGATTTTGAATGCATTAACTCTTCTTACTAAATCTGCGCCCAAGGCAAGCTGGTAGGTCCCTGTTTCAATGGGCTCACAATCTATTTGTTTGGATTGTGGGATATTTAATATTTATCCTTCTATATAAAATAGAAGGGGGGAAAGGTTTTTACCACGTTAAAGTGCAACTTAGAAAGGCAGAGAAAGAAGTAGCAATATGCGAAAAGGAAAGACAAAGAGGGAGAGAAAGAAGGTAACATAGTAACATAGTAGATGACGGCAGATAAAGACTTGAATGGTCCATCCAGTCTGCCCAACCTGATTCAATTTAAATTTTTTAATTTTTTCTTCTTAGCTATTTCTGGGCAAGAATCCAAAGCTTTACCCTATACTGTGCTTGGGTTCCAACTGCTGAAATCTCTGTTAAGACTTACTCCAGCCCATCTACACCCTCCCAGCCATTGAAGCCCTCCCCAGCCCATCCTCCACCAAATGGCCATATACAGACACAGACTGTGCAAGTTTGCCTAGTACTGGCCTTAGTTCAATTTTTAATATTATTTTCTGATTCTAGATCCTCTGTGCTCATCCCATGCTTCTTTGAACTCAGTCACAGTTTTACTCTCCACCACCTCTCTCGAGAGCGCATTCGGTGCTGTGTTCAAAGGGCAGACTTGTTCACAGCACACAGGTACAAGAAAAGCGGAGGGAAAAGGAAAGAAGATGGGGGGGGGGGGGAAGGGAAGGAAAGAAAAGAGGAAAAGAGATAAGAGAAGAAGGTAGAGTGGAAGGATAAGGCCTGACAGTGAGAGATACTTTCTGCATCTAATTACAGAGGAAGAGCTCTTGTAGGGCTGAGATAAACAGGATAGCTGAGTTCTATGTCTTATCATAGTTGCCATGGAACAACCACTTATCTAATCTTCTTCTGATAAAAATGGAAGTTGGATTTCTGGAATCTGTATTTTGACATGTACATTTTATCCCCCTCCTCTCTTTACCCAAGGTTCTGATGCTTGCAATTGCAAATCCACTTAAAGCTCCAGCCAGCCCACCCCGAGTGTCTCATTGTAGCACAGTTCTTGGCCTTCTCCTCCTCTTCAAGGATTCAAGATTCAGTGTTGAGATTTGATGAAGTTTAACTCTCATTACTCTAGTGAGCCCTCAGTGGATATTTAACATCTGAGGAATAGTTATATTTTGGATTTTTGATGTTAAGCATCCTATTCCAAGAGAAAAAGTTATAATATATTTTGGATTTTTGATCTTAAGCGTCCTATTCCAAGAGAAAAGTTATATTTTGGATTTTTGATCTTAAGCGTCCTATTCCAAAGGCTTTCTTCAAAGAACAATCTTATCAGGTTTGAAAGTCATACTTTATCTTTGGATTGGACCTTTAAGACCAACATATAGTCATTGGCGTTCTAGAATGTTACACATTTTAACAATAGAAAGTCTGCAATTATCCGAATGGGACACTAGACAGGGAAGACATTTTTTTTTTTACTATTTGGCAACTTTATTTAGATACATTAACACCACACACTCACAGTCGCATATTATTTAATATTTAATTACAGTTCTAAAATGGGGAAAAGGGGAGGGAATTGGGTATATTTGCTTTTAGTCATATTGTTTATTATATATTAACTCTGTAAAGTTTGGTTTTCTTCTTGTATTTGAAATGATTTTTTTTACTATTTTGTTTGTATCTGAAATTTAATAAATATGATTTACATTAACATCTGAGGAATATGATTGCCTGAAATTGTTTAGGGTTCCCCTGAAATCACTGAAAACAAATACTTATTCCTGGATGGTGGAGAGGAGGTAAGTGGTAGCCGAATCGAGGTAGAGGGCTTGGAAAGACTGAAGCTTTCTGCTAACTATCGAAATGATGACGACAGGCCTCCACGCTATCTCTCTCCCCTGCCTCATGCTAGAAATTATGCTGGTCATACGGTAGCTACAGCTTTTAGTTTCTTGCGACAGCTCAGTGGTACATGCTGCTGCATTCAAGTTTCAAGTTTATTAGTTTTTATATACCGCCTATCAAGGTTATCTAAGCAGTTTAACAATCAGGTACTCAAGCACTTTCCCTATCTGTCCCGGCGGGCTCACAATCTATCTAATGTACCTGGGGCTATGGAGGATTAAGTGACTTGCCCAGGGTCACAAGGAGCAGCATGGGGGTTTGAACCCACAACCCCAGGGTGCTGAGGCCGTAGCTCTATCCACTGTGCAGCAGATTCTCTGAAATGTTGTGGTATATGTAAATACATTTGCCAGGGCATTTTTTCTAGGAAAATAGGTGCCAGTACTCAAAAACCTGGGTATTCTGGAGTGGGGTGATCTCTGAAGGACCCGTACCACAGTAGCCCGGCCCCCTGCAACCAGCCACCGAATCCATGAAAAGGCAGCACCTGAGTTCTTTTATTAATACTTGGAGACCCTGGTCATTTTAATCAAGCAAGAGAAAAAGTACCAGTGAACTCCTTGCACAGATTTGCTTCAGGAAAAAGTCATTCTCTGATATTTCTTGTGTGCCTGGATAATCCATCTTTTTATTGTTAGGAAAATGGTTCTTTATGAGTGCGTAGTGCTAGAGAGGGACAGGAGATCTTAGAGAAGGCAGAAGAAAAATGGATCTCAGAGGGAGCGGGAAATAGAAACTTTGATCTACAACGTTCACCAACCTGGAACCTTTAAAAGTTTAATAGTTTTTCCCATTGCAGCTCTTCTATGTGTTAGCCCCAACCTGGTACTCTTTCTTTTAAAAGAAATTTAGTAGTGGTTGTAAAGGGTTTATTAGTTTCTTAACAAGAGATCATAACCTGATCACAATTTCCTAGCCGCACTATATCTTTGCTCTCTCAATGGCAAACAACTTGGTTTCCTGTCTCTCATTACCTTAAAGGTCAGTGTCAGTACCTTAAATTGTACCTCTCCTCCACCCAGGGGTAATAGAAGACATTTCCCCCTTTCAGGTCCAGCCAGTGTCTTTCCCTCACCTCACCTCTCCTTGGTCCTCTAAACTTGCCTCGATCACTGGCAGTGGCAGCAGTTAAAGCAGATTGCCTATGGCCAGCATCAGGGCCTTTCCCGTAGTGGATCCCGCACAAGAAGATGCATCAGAGGAGGCAAGAAACAGTATAAGAAAGGTCCCAATGTCAGTCAGAGACAGTATGCAAATTGCTGCCACTGCTGGCAATTGAGGCAAATTTGGAGGACCAGGGGGGAGGGGGAGGAGAAACACTGGACTCTCATGAGGAGGGGGAGATGCAAAAGAAATGCTGGACTCTTGGGGGAGGGAGAGATATGTTGGAGAGACGTATGTTAAGAAAAATGCTCAAAACAAGACATTGGGCTGTAGGAGGGGGCCAGTATTTTTAGTAGATTGGCCACGGAGACATTCCAGGTACACATCTCACTCTAATCCCCTTATGGTGTATGATGAGCCCTCCAAAACCCACCCAAACCCTACAGGACTCAACTGTATACCACATCAATAGCCTTTATGCCTGCAGGTATCACCTATTGTACGTAGGTACAGTGAGATTTGGGTGGGTTGTGGAAGGGTCACATATTCCACCATAAATGTAGTAGTTAGAGGGGACTATTGGCCTGAGACCCCCTCTCTATAGTTTAATACATCACCCACTAGGCTAATCCAGGAACCTGCTCTACTAGGACTGGCCATAATATCTAAAGCTGTCAAACAGGAAGGTATGTACTATTTCATTCACATCTTGAGAGGTGGAAGGGGGTCTGTGACCATAGGGGGAGTATGAGGTGGTCATCTAGTCAGTCTAGGCACCTTTTTGGCATCTATTTGTTATTAAAACATGTCTAACCTCAAACGTCCAAACTGTACCCTGGACGCACTCTATATTGTATCAACAAACAAAAAGAGTGAAAAAAATTCCATAATAATCAAAAGTACAAAGAAGAGTGGATCAAAAACACGATACCTGGATGAACACAGGAAAAGACAAGAAAAAAAGGGGCCGATGCACATTATAGTAAAATTAGAAGTGTCTTTATTGGAAAATCAATCCAAAAAATGTATCCAATGTTCAACTTGAACTAGGCAGTATGATCGAAGAGGACCCAACACGGTCTGCGTTTCGGAACTATGCCTTCCTCAGCAGTCCCTTTGACTTGAAAGATGTGAGCCAAATGCAAGACATTTCCTTTAGTTGGGCCGTACCATCCTTGGACCCTCCCTCAGAAGACTAAGGGCAAGCTTCTCTGTCTTTTCTCTTCCATCCCCTAATGTCACAACATCCCTGAAGGGTAGATTTTACCGCAGTACTGACAAAAACTGCAATCCTCTTCGAAGTATGCATGCGCATCAAATTTATGTGCAAAATAAATGTTCAAAATCCTTTCCTGCACTTTCTTCATCTTAGTAGAGTCACACAAGTTCCATTATTGCATAAAAACGTCCAGATCATAAGCCTGCCCTAGTCCCACCCAAACCATGCTCCCAACACACACCCTTCAGACTTAGAAGTACTGCCGACAGCCATCATAGAAATCTAAATGCAACATACATTTTGAAAACAGCAAATTGGAAGGTTTGGTGAGAAAAATGTCCATCTGCCACATTTTGGATGTTTTTCTTTTTTGAAAAGGAGCCCTATTATAATTCTGGATGATTGCAATGAACCATGTTTTTGAGGTATTGGAGATATATAAATATTTAACGTAATGTAATTAGTACAACCATTCCTAATATGTTTTTTTTCTTAACAGTGGCTGGTTTTGTGCATGCGACTCCTAGGAAACAGCTGGGTCCATGCTTATCAAACCCTTCTCTCCTAGTTAAATAGTTAAAGAGAACTCCTCTGAACATGGCATTTTTATAGCCTTGAAAATTAGTTTGGACTGTTAATAGTGCTTTCTTGCCAAATTCCCCACGCCTGTGTGATGCAGGCAGGAACCTAAAGACACAGAGAACTGAGTGGCCTCATGCGGCACAGCCTGGCAACCAGACACCGCTCCCCAGCAACCTTCCTGGAACATCTCCAAGCAGGGAGGCTTCTTTTTTAATTAACTTTGGGCCATTTGCAGGAGAGCGGAAAGACCCCCAATTCAAGGGAATGTTGATTTTTAGCATCACCTTTGGGCCTGGGACAGGAGACTTCCAGAGCAGCCATGCAGTTAATGAGGGAGAGTGATGGGAATGAGACTTTAGCTCTGCCCAGAGACAATGAACTCATTAAACGGAGCTACAAAATGCCAGTTTACCAGTTTCTTTGCATGTGATTATATTCTTAGGCCCCCTTTTCTACTGTTCACCTTTATTTATTTCACCTCATTTCCAGAACAAAGCTTCAAATTTATAATACTCAAACATTACATGTAACACAAAATATAATAAAAATCCATCAATGTCAACTCATAGATAAATAAAGCCTGCATAAAAGTACCCTCAAACTAAAAACATTTGTTTACAATAAAGAATAAGTTCCTCAAAGCAATAATCGAAACTTCAGAAATTGCTTTTTGAGCTCCTTTGGAAAAATGTACCAGAGGATCAGAAGCGCTTGAATTAAAAACACACACAGGAAGTCCTCTGCACCTGACTTTAACTATCTGCCTGTGTTTGGGGATTTATAATACAGTATTTTTGGTTTTCGTATGTGTGGCTTTTGTACTCCACCTTGCACTAAGGCGGACGATATATTGTAATAAATTAACGGGCAATGTTTTGTAAAGGTGAGCAGATGCCTGGCCATACAGAGCCAACTTAAACCCAAGACACATGATCTTAAATTTAGATTACAAAATATTGGAAGCCAATGTAATTCAAACAAATCAATGTTATATGGTCTTATTTCCCACATCCAGACATTGCTGATGGTACAGAATGCAGCCACAAAGTCTATCTCCTCAGCTTCTACAGACTGGAACCCTACAGTACAAACATTCATTCATTCATTCAATTTTCTATACCGTTCTCCCAGGAGAGCTCAGAACGGTTGACATGAATTTATTCAGGTACTCAAGCATTTTTCTTGTCTGTCCCAGTGGGCTCACAATCTATCTAATGTACCTGGGGCAATGGGGGGGATTAAGTGACTTGCCCAGGGTCACAAGGAGCAGCGGGGGTTTGAACCCACAACCCCAGGGTGCTGAGGCTCTAGCTTTAACCACTGCTCCACGCTCTCCCCAAACAGAGGTACGGCAGTTCATTATAGCTAACGCTAAGGACTACACCACTGTTTGAAAATGTTGACTATCAAAATAACTCAGGCTCTGATGCTCAAAGCAATCCAGGCCTGCAACTGGTTGTAGCCAGTCTAAATGAAACATTTGGCCCTAATGCTCAAGGGCTTTCAGTGCAGTTTTTATCATGCACGGAACCAGCCACCGAAAGTCCTATGCAAGGGAGCTTACTAGTATTAAAATGAGGCCATTAGCTAGTCCAACCAATGCTCAGAGAAAAAGCACATGAAAACCCAATGTCCTACCATAAAACCTACTGACTGCTCCAAAGCTGGTCATTCTAGATTGCTTGTAAACCAAGGTACCACTGTATTTCCCTGTAACTTCATTGAGTGTTCTCTAGTCTTTGTAATTTTTGACAGAGTGAAAAATCGATACATTATACCCATTATACTCCACTCAGGATTTTGTAGACTTCAATCATATCTGATGATCCAATGTCCCTGTGTCTAAATGGCAGTGCCAGCATCTATTAGATTTAGAACTGTCTAACGTGTAATCCAAAAAGATCTATGTAACAGAAAAAAACACGCTTGTCTCATAGATGCTCATGCTGTACATTTCATCCTCCAAGACCAAATTCGTGGCCATCGAGATGCAGAAATATACTGCTTTATCTCAATGCTCCAAATGTCTCTAAGACCATTTTGGAGTTTCTTATTCAAGAATTCAGCAATTAATTTATACCACCAAGGAACTCAATGAGCGTCGAGAGCAGTGCAGGCCATTCAGCTTGGCTTCCTGCGCTAGAAACTGCTATCGCAGTTTCTTAAAAGAGGGGGGTTAAAGTTAGGTGCGTTTTAAAGAATAGCACTTACACCAAGGAACTGCGACTAAATTTAGGCACGGCCATTTGCCCCAAGGAAAATGCAATACAAATGTCCACACAGATGCCAGCGTTCTACAATTATGTACGTAACAAAGTAATGCCCCTAAATTGCCCTTTCCTGTGCCCCCTTTTAAATTTTATAAATTTACGCGCTTAACTCAGAATTGATTTTAATTAGCACCAATAATCGCTTATTAAAAAGACAATTCTTGGCGCTAATTAGTTGTTATACAATTAAATTACACACAATTTGGATGCATGACCAAAACTGCACATGCAATTTTTGGCTTTTTTTTTTTTATATAGAATTTGAGAGTCAGTGGACGTCTGCAATCACTGGCACCGCAGTGCCTGGCTGCTGCTTCTTACCTTGAAATGACAGCTTGAGCCGGGGCTTTGTGTTGCTAACCCTGCCTCCTCCTTGCTTAAGCAGGCTAAAAATGAGCAGAAATCTCCACAGAATTTCCATCTCCTCCAGGCTCCTCCACTGGCCCTTCTTCACTCGGAACAACCTTCTGGCAGTCAGTGCAGTTTCTCTGGCCAAACTCAGACTTCAGAAACCTATAATACAGATGAGTGCAGCGTAGAGACAGTGAGAGGAAGGAAGTGAGGGGAAAAAAAGAAACGTGGACATTAAGGCATGTTGTAAATCCAATATTTTTTTTAAAAAACCTATATTGCCTTAGTTTTTAACACCACAAAGTCCATGCCAGAACACAAACATCTGTAACTAATAACACAATAGTTGGCAGGTTCACTACTGAGTGTTTTAAGTGTTTCTCCCATAATGTAAGCAAACATGACCTTCTTGCATTACTTAGGGATTCAGTGTCCTGGGAGCACTAATTATAGCCAGTGCTTGGGTTTGGGTTTATGACTGATCTGAAATAATGAACTTCTGAGCGGCCTGAAAACAATATGCACTCTATGTGGCTGTTACAGAGCACTGGCCAACAATTTCAAGAGTTGGATCTACTAAGGAGGGAGCCTTTTCTTTTATTGCTGTTAATTTGCATGCCCCGGTGCACTGTGGTATTAGTAGTCCTGGCTCATTGTCAAAGATCATAACTACTGGTACCACAATGCACCAGAAGGGGATGTTAGCATGCCAGGGCTGGCCTGAAATTATGACAAAACGACATATATGCAAGACTCTACCAATACCACCCGGAGTGGCTTTGAATCTAGTAAAGCTTGGACGCAAACCAGAATCAAACCTGGCTAGGACTTGGTTCGGTGAGCAACAGCAGACCTCTGCAGTGTCTCGTGAGAATGTTACAGCTACACGGAGAGGGTAATTTTATGACTCGAGCTTGGACACAACCTTGAATATGTTCAAGCAGGGCTATGCACATGTATAATACAAGAGCTAAGAAACATGGCATCTTCTTTTTATGTGATATACTTGGAGGCAAGATTGACAGTCACCTGGAAGAGGAAGCTGAGACAGACATTAAAGGAGGGAGCAAGGGGTCATATGACGTCAGCAGGGCTGGATTAGCCATCAAACAAACTAGAGAGTTGGCTTGGACAGCAAAAAGCAACTTCAGTAAAAGCAAAACAAGGTGTCCTGAACCCTACCCCAACTCACTGCCCCATGACAATAAGGGGGAAATTCATCAACAGACACTAACTGATTTAGCACATGCTAACAATTAGTGCATACTACATGCTAAGATGCCCAGGTTCTCAAAATGGAGCTGTTCGGAAGGCACCCAAATAGCATCTAAATTAAGTGTTTTAATTAGTAATTAATGGTGCAGTAATTTTGACTGTGCCGTTAAAAACCAATGAAAAATTAGACAAAAAAATTAGGCGCCTACAAAAAAAAAAAGGCACCTGAATCGCATCTACGCAGATGCTTACTGACGCTGAACATCAAAAGAAGCGTGGTTATGGGCTGGGTTGACGTTCGGCGCTGCTAAGTTTCAAGTTTATTAAAATTTTGATGTAAACGCAATATCAAATATTTTCAATGCGTATAACAATAATAATTTTAGGGGACACGATAAAACAATTTATACCAATAAATATACAATTGATATTTTGCACCCTTTCCTAAACCTGTGCGTCCCAAGGTTTAGGAAAGGGTGCAAAAAAATCAAACTAGAAACCCAGCATGGATAACTACTGCAGTTAAAAAGCGATAAGCGACAAGAAATCATCCTTTAAGAAATGGAAAAAGGAACCAACAAAGGAAAACCAGGAAGAGCACAAAAGACACCAGAAAGAATGTCATCGAGAGGTCAGGAAAGCAAAGAGAGAATATGAGGAACGACTGGCAGGAGAGGCAAGAAACTTCAAACCCTTCTTCAGGTATGTGAAAGGGAAACAACCAGCCAGAGAGGAAGTAGGACCACTGGACGACGGAGACAGGAAAGGAGCGATAAAGGAGGAAAAAGAGATAGCTAACAGGTTAAACAATTTCTTCTCGTCAGTCTTCACCAGAGAGGACACATCCAATATCCCAGAACCCGAGGTGATTATAAGCGGAGAACACGACGAAAGGCTGGTACAACTAGAGGTAAGCAAAGAGGATGTCCTCAGGCAGATAGACAGACTAAAGAGCGACAAATCACTGGGCCCGGACGGCATCCACCCAAGGGTAATAAAAGAACTGAGAAACGAAATAGCAGAGACACTTCGCCAAATATGTAACCTCTCCCTAAAAACTGGGGAGATCCCAGAGGACTGGAAAATAGCAAACGTCACGCCCATCTTTAAGAAGGGATCAAGGGGTGACCCGGGGAACTACAGGCCTGTGAGCTTGACCTCGGTTCCAGGAAAGATGATGGAAGCAATGGTAAAGGACACAATCTGCGAACACATAGAAAACAATGGACAACTGAAGGAGAGCCAGCATGGCTTCTGCAAGGGAAGGTCATGCCTCACGAATTTACTGTACTTCTTTGAGGGAATAAACAGTCAGATGGATAAGGGGGAATCCATAGACATCATTTACCTTGACTTCCAAAAAGCCTTCGACAAGGTACCCCACGAACGGCTACTTAAAAAGCTGTGGAACCACGGGGTGCAAGGGAATATCTACCGATGGATCAAACACTGGTTGGCGGGCAGGAAACAAAGGGTTGGAGTAAAGGGCAAATACTCAGATTGGTAATGGGTCACGAGCGGAGTTCCGCAGGGGTCGGTGCTGGGACCCCTACTGTTCAACATATTTATCAATGATCTGGAGATAGGGACTAAATGTGAAGTTATCAAATTTGCTGATGACACCAAACTCTGCAGCAGGGTTAGAAACACGGAAGACTGCAAAGACCTGCAAAGGGACCTAACGAGACTGGAAGACTGGGCAAAAAAGTGGCAAATGAGTTTTAACGTAGAGAAATGCAAGGTCATGCATGTAGGGAAAAAGAACCCGATGTTCAGCTACAAAATGGGGGGAACACTGCTAGGGGTGAGTAACCTGGAAAGGGACCTGGGGGTGATGGTCGACACATCACTGAAACCATCGGCGCAATGTGCAACAGCCTCAAAGAAAGCTAACAGAATGCTGGGCATCATCAAAAAGGGTATCACAACCCGGACGAAGGAAGTCATCATGCCGCTGTACCACGCAATGGTGCGACCGCACCTGGAGTACTGTGTTCAGTACTGGTCACCGTACCTCAAGAAGGACATGGAGGTACTCGAGGGAGTGCAGAGGAGGGCGACTAAACTGATAAAAGGTATGGAAAATTTTTCATACGCCGACAGGTTAAAAATGCTGGGGCTGTTCTCCCTGGAGAAGAGGAGACTTAGAGGGGACATGATAGAAACCTTCAAAATCCTTAAGGGAATAGAGAAAGTGAATAAGGATAGATTCTTCAAACTGTGGGGAGCCACAAGCACTAGGGGTCACTCGGAGAAATTGAAAGGGGACAGGTTTAGAACAAATGCTAGGAAGTTCTTTTTTACACAGAGGGTGGTGGACACATGGAACGCGCTTCCGGAAGATGTGATAGGCCGGAACTCTGTACAGGGGTTCAAGGAGGGTTTGGACAGGTTCCTGGAGGATAAAGGGATAGAGGGGTACAGATAAAACTGAGGTAGGTTATAGAAGTGGTCAGAAACCACTTCACAGGTCACGGACCTGATGGGCCGCCGCGGGAGCGGACCGCTGGGCAAGATGGACCTCGGTCTGACCCAGTGGAGGCAACTTCTTATGTTCTTATATACATACTAGATAGTGATACATAAGGAAAGAGAGAGTGAACTACAATTATTTAAGGAATAGAAAAACATTTAAGGGGAAACATAAGCATAATCTACATCAAAGATAGGTGCCAGTTTTACAGGCCGACATTTCTGGCGCCTATCTTCGACGCAGAATGTGATTCTCAAAATGGTGCCATAGTTTGAGTGACATGTGACCGGCGCTGTTTTTTCAGGTGCTGGCCGATTCTGGCACCGTTTTGAGAATCCGGGCCTTAGCACGTGCTAAATCGTTTCACACACACTAAACTGGTTAGTGCCCTTTCAAGTTTCAAGTTTATTAATAGTTTGTCGTACACGCAATATCAAATACTTCAATGCGCATGACAATTTAAAATGAGGAGGCAAAATAAAACAATTTATACAAATAAACATACAATGTTTAACACAAGTAATTAGCGATACAAAAGGGAAGAGGGGTGAACTACAATCTTTGAAGAAAGTAAGAATACATTTAGGGAAAAACCAATATCAGGAGGGTGATGAAGAATGTTTTTAAAAATATGGCTAAGCCTAAAAGAGAGGATAGGGGAGGTTGTGACCTATACATAAGGTTTGGTTAAAATTAAGTATTTAAGCCTGAGATTAATGATAGATGAATTAGCCTATCTATGTCTCAAATGCGTCTTTGTACAGGTGGCATTTTAATGTACTTTTAAATTTTTCTAATGAGATTTGACCAAATAGATAAATTGGTAAATTGTTCCAAAGCTGGGGTGCTATGACTGAGAAAACTGTAGATCTTCTGGTACCTATTATTTTTAAAAAAGGGATAGTCAGCAAATGCTGTTCCGTTGATCTAAGTGTCCTAGCTGGAGAATATAGTATCAAAAAAACGATCCAGAAATATTGGTGCATTGGTTTGTTGGATTTTGAAGGTTATCAGTGCAATTTTATAGATTATTCTGTGCGAAATTGGTAACCAGTGTGTTTTTTGTAGAAGAGGTGTGACATTATCATATGACCCTAAGTGGTCTCTAAAAATCCAATATCCAGATCATCCTGTGTTATTCTCTAAAAGTAAACTAGTTCCCTTTTCAAAAGATTCATCAGATTTCCAACAGATTCCCGTTTGTTTAATGCACCAGGAGATGAAGCCTTACCCATGATATTTATAGACTGCATGAGAAACTTTTAAAACACAGATGCGGTAATTCAATTTGTACCTGGACATTCAGCATCAGGCCACAGTAGCTGGATCCTGTTGCTGAACCTTCAGAGCTAAGTTACCCAGGTACTGTTGACACTTGGCACCAGTAGCTAGATAAGTAATTGGTGTCCTGACTTGATATTTCACTAGCGCACTGGGTATCCGCATGTTATGCCTATGGCCAGGGGGTAACTGAAACTCAGCATACTACGTGACATGTCTCCTCAAGTCTGCTTATCTGACCTCCGTGACCTGGGTGTTGCCAAAACAACAACAAAAGGACAGTAAAACCAGATGGAAAGCTGGTTTCTGCAACAAGTCTGCTTATCTGACCTCCGTGACCTGGGTGTTGCCAAAACAACAACAAAAGGACAGTAAAACCAGATGGAAAGCTGGTTTCTGCAACAAGTCTGCTTATCTGCTATCCTGACCTCCTTGACCTGGGTGCTGCCAAAACAAAGAACAAAAGAACAGGACCGGGTGTGCCTGAATCGTAGTGAAGGAAGCTGGTTACTGCAGGACCAGCTGTTTAGCTATGAACTCAGCAGCTTGCATCCTATATAAGGACGGGACTCTGCCCCTAACATTAGAATCCATTTTCGTTGCAACCAAGGGCCAGTCTCCCGTGTCCACCCACCTATCAATTGCAGGGATTCCCAATTGTGAAGGATGTTCGTTGCCTGGGATTAAGGTGAAGCTATTTTATTCCTATATTCATATATTATATATATATTTATTCCTATATTCATACATTATATATATATATATATATATATATATATATATATATATATATATATATATATATATATAATAAAGAGTTATTGTTTATGCTTTTATATTGTCTGTGTGCTTTTCTGAGTGTCACTGATCATCCCATTTGATAGAAATAAGTGGCAGAACACCGCAGTACCCGGGTAACTTCCTGCTCTGCTCCTGGACTGACCCAGCACTACCTAGAGAGTGCCGGAGTGGTCAGTACACATTTCCAGCACTCTTATCCGGATAAGGCTGCTAAAAATCTGGGTACGAGTCTGGTGAATGTTGCTTTACCTGATAGAAGTGACTGACTATCAGCACATTTATTTTTACAGTTTCCTGAAATAGAGGTTTCATTCCTGTACATTAACCGGTCCCCAGATCATTTATCTCTCCTCAAAATGTCAACCTGAACTGTATCCCAGAGTTGGAAGTGGCTTTGTATGCTCTGCGATGGTTTTTAATTACATTTTTGCCTTTAGCAGGTTTCTAATTAGCACATCATTAAAGATGTAGAACCAGATTTTCTTTTTCATCTGGGGGAAAAGGTCTCTAAAAGCATCTGCGCAAGAAAGGAAGGCATCGTCCACATTTATTGGTCCCATGTGGCTCTCCTTCCGCGTGCAACCGCACGACAAACAGAATATTTATTTTGGTTTGGCACTAAAATAAATGATTTGGTGAATATCCCAGTAGGAGCAGCTGCACGCTGCCAAATAAGTCATCCCCAGTGTGATTTCTGAATGAGGTCCAGCCTGTGCATTTCCTCCCAGTAGATTCTAGGACTGGCTACTCCATTAAGTTGATTTGAACCCGACTGCGATGCACTAACTGACTTGGTCAAGAGTCAAGAGATCCTCTTTATTTTACTTATAGCTGTAACATCATGAGAAACTCAAAAGTGCAAGGCTGCCTGAATTCTTAGCATTGCTCCCTATTTCTTTCCTGTGTCAGAGCTTCCACAGCTGGCTCTCTGTAGTGGAAGCCAGCCAATAGTAAGAAGCTGTCAGCTTTTTATCAGCAGCCCTGAGGTCCATCCTACCTGTGGCCTCTGGCTGAACCTAGGTGCCTCCTGCACCTGTTAGGAAGGCACCAGAAGTTTCCAGAAAACACTTGGGAAGTCTCTGGAAACTGATGGAAGGATAGGAGTGGCCTATATTAAGCAAGGGAAAGGGTTTGGAGGCAGCAGTAATAATAATAATAATAATAATAATTTTATTTCTTATATACTGCCAAAGCCATAGTAGTTCGAGGCGGTTTACAACGAAGAAGGGCTGGACAATCAGCAAAAATGGTACAATGTTACAGTCAGAGAAAAATTAGGTGGCAGAGAAAAAATGGTACAAACAGAAAGAAAGATGGGTACAATTATGGCAATGAAATGGTGCAGGGAAGAAGGTCAAGACAATTTGCGTAAAGAACATAGAGAGATAGAAGGGGCCAGGGTGGGCATAGGGTCTTAGGGTATGAATCGGGTGAAAAGATTAGTTTTTAGTAGCTTCCTGAAGTTTAAGTAGGATGAAGTGCTTGAGATGATGTGGGCCAGCCAGTTATTGTGATGACCTGCTTGGAAGGCAAGAGCTCTATTTAGATATCTTTTGTAACGGCAGGTCCTTAGGGTAGGGTAGCTAAACAGGTGGGTTCTACGTGTGAGTTTGGATGGGCGGTCTAGGATAAAATGGGGTACTAAGTAAAGGGGGGCCGAGCCAAGGATGGATTTGTAGCAGAAACAGGCGAACTTGAATAGCACTCTTGCTTCTAGGGGTAGCAGTAGCCTTCCCCCCTCCAATTATATAAGCCTACTCCAGGCTCCCTAAATTATCTTAGGTCCCATCACCTGCCTCCATAGTCCATAGAAAGATTCTTTCTTTTAGGACCTTAATGGAGAATCAGCCTGCTCATATATCCTTATGGATTTGCACTATAGAAGCACTTCCTTTAGACTAAGGATTCATGCACTAGGGACAAGTACCAAAACCTGAGAAGTTGCTGGCTTGAGTTGTGTGGAAACTCGGAGAACCACTACATGTCTACAAAGTCCAGAGAAAGGACTGAATTGGATTTATTACTTTTGATTAACTGCTATTGACAGAAATATTAAGCAGTGTACAATGTTATAACAAAATGCAAAACTTTACATATCAAAGTATACAATATAATTAGTTCAAGAGCCTATATCATAACAAATACATAAGATTACTTAATTTAAATAAAACTACCATAAGCCAGTATCCATCATTATTCTATGACTAATTAATTGGTCCTTAGATCAATACAATAAAATTTTTGTATACCGCCAATACCTCTTCGAAGTTCATAGCGGTTCACAAACAATTAAATATCTAATATTAGGTACTTAGAACTTCCCTTTCTGTCCAAAAAGGCTCACAATCTAACTAACGCCCTGAATTAACAATTACATTACATACTAAAGATACAACAAAGGGAAAAAAAGAAACCAAAATTCATAATCAACACCCCAGGAAGGGTTAAAACAATAAACAAAATAGCAAAAATTAATCCAAAACACCCCCCAAAGTAAATAAAAATAAAATATAATACTAAATTAAAACTACCAGCATTTTGAACAGTACAGATTTAAGTCACTGAACCACGCAAGGTCATCTCCTCAGCAGCTGAAGTCAGCCGAGGTCACGATGCCAGATTGGCTCTCCTTGCCAAATCCAGGCAGCACAGCAAGAGCATCTCTCTCCTCCCTCAGGAATCTCTCCACGGTCGCCGCACCAGCGTCACAGAAGAAAGAACAAACCATCTTTGAATCCCCAGCCACATCAAGGAGTCCATTCAAGGTATCTGCTATATCAACCAGGCACCCCCTTCCAAATCTTAAGGGGCAAGGTTCCAAGCCCGGATCGAAGGGTATATCTTCTAAGGATTTACATCATCATCACTACAGAGCCTCAGGAACCGTCACCCGGGTGCCTGCCAGACTGTAAGTGTTTACCATCTGTACCATCTGCACTGTTAAACTTTGAATATTTATTTTATGAGAACAGCATGTATAAGGGACTGCATTTTGCAGGACCCTCACCGATCCAGTAAGCCGGTCTGAACAACTAAAAGGAATGAGTAACAATATAAAACTTTGTGCTGCTAGAGGAGAGGAGATAACACAGTACATAGTTGGCCACAATTTGCAAATACCTTTCTCTGTTACCCTGTCAAGAAAAGCAACAGTAAATGTTTGGCTCAGAAAAAGGGGACATTGTGTGCTCTGGATTATTAAGTGAAGGCTAGGTGAATGTAATACAGCAAGAAATCTGGTGAAAAAAGAAATAGAAGGGGCCTGAGGCGTCTGAGCCAATCAGGCACATCCTTAGGCTCCTTTCTTAGGAAGACTCTGATTGGCTTGACTGCGCCGATCAGTCCAGGATACAGGAAGGAACCTAAGGAAGGCCCTGATTGACTCAGAAGCCTAAGACCCCTGCCATGGGAGGGGCCTGAGGCATCGGAGCCAATCAGGGCCTTAGGCCCCTCCCTGTTCATCATATGATGCACTGGGGAGTGGTCTAAGGCCCAGCATTCTGGATGGTGCATCGGAGGAAGCAAGAGGGAGTGAGCACCCCTCCTGCTCCCCAACAAAAGGTACAGGGGAGGGGGACTTTGAGGGGGAGGGGTCCTCTGGTGGTAGGAGGGAGTGGGTATCCCTCCTGCCTTTTTTTCCGGGGGGGAAAGGGAGATTGGGCATCCCTCATGCCATCTTTTTTAGGGGACTTTGGTCCTTCATGGCAGGAGGGAGTTCGTTTTAGGTTCGGGTGGGTCACCGTGTTTGTTGGGGGGGGGGTCGCCGTGTATGTCAGAGGGGGGGGTATGTGATTGTCGGGTGTCAATGGAAAGGGCCATCTGTGGCAGTGGGGGGATTTTTTTCATTTTATTTTTTATGGGACAGATATTTTGTGTGTGGGTAATACATGCAAAATATCTGTGCTATTGAAAAAAACAAACCCAGGCAGATCAGTCGGTAACAGTTACCAACAGGCTAGAACAATCAGGTTTTACGATCGGTAAAACCTGATGCTAAATAGCCAATTTCTGTCTGCTTGTCACATAGCCTCTGATTTAACATGTTTTAAACCTTTATAGTTGACCAGTACTAAATGCTCTAGTTATATGATAGAACTCCAAGCCATTGAGGTAGGCATATTCAACCTTTGTTATGCAGTCTCCTATTTCTTTTTTCACCAGATTTCTTTCTGTATTACATTCACCTAGCCTTCTATTCTTCTCTGCCCTTCTACTTTCTAGTTTCACTTTACTTTCAGTCAGTATCTTTAAGTGTATCATTATTTATCTGTATAATTTTATTCTTTATCTTTATTACTTGTGCGCTTCCAATAGATGTTTATTGGATTATAAACATCTAACAATACGTTTAGTTCAATTTCAATGTATTGGTCTATTTGTCTTTGCTAATTGATTTTATCATTCTCTGTTCAATAATTCATATATATATATATATTAGCTTGATATGATTTTATTAGTTTAAATTATTTATTTAAAATTATTTATAGCCCGCCTAGCCACAAATCTAAGCGGGGGACAATAAATACATACATAATCATAATAAAAGGTGAAGACAAATACAAAACAGCAAAAGACAACAAAAAGCAGCTCCAACTCACACTGTCGCCTGGATAGCACCAAAAAAGCACTTAAATAACAGTTTTCACCCCCTTCCTAAAATGCCAGAGTAATGTTTGATTGGCACAACGCCAAAGGTAAGGCATTCCACAGTGCCGGGCCTTGCACAGAGAACATGGACTTGCAATTCCCCGTAAGCCTCACGGCTGCTGAGGGGATTTCAAGTTTCAAACTGTCCAAGGACCTTGGCTCACGAGTAGGACAATGCCGCTGCAAGAGAGAATGGACACTTAATGGATCATTATGCTGAAGCATCTTAAGCATCACGCAAAGGACCTTGAATTCGACCCGCTTTCTAACAGGTAGTCAATGTAGCTCTCGAAGTATCAGAGTAACGTGATCAAATTTCGAAGCATGTACAATGAGGCGTGTAGCGGCGTTTTGTGCCAGCTGCAATGCTCGCAGGACACGCACGTTTAGGCAAACCTAAGTAAATGGAGTTACAATAGTCAAGTAGAGGTGTTATCATTAATGTGATAACAGTTTGAAAATTATCATCAGAAAGGTAATTGCGCAACCTCCGCAATAGGCACAACTTGAAAAATACGCCCGATATTACTGCCTTAATTTGGGCCTTAAAGGACAAATTTGAATCACACACCATTCTGAGATACCTACTAGAGAATGACACGGGGAGCGATCCCCGCAGGGAGCTGCGGCGTGGCTGCGGTTTGGCTGCGGGTTATGGAGACTCCAAAGCCAAATCGCTGCAGACACGGGGACAAAAGTTTTCACCGCCCGCAAAAACGGTGAAAAGATTTGTCCCCGCAGGCCAATGTACCCCCTTCTAGGAACCGCTATTTACCTGTGTTTCACCGTGCTCCTCATTTGTCAGATCAACCCTTCCTGCCAATAGAACCCGCCCCCCCCCCGTGACGATCGCCGGCAGGAAGGTGCTCAGCCCTTCATGCCGACAGAACCAGCCCTCCCCAACGATCGCGGCAGGAGGGTACCCATCCCCTCCTGCCTACCCCAACAGCCCCCCCGACGATCGCAGCAGGAGGATATCCAACCCCTCCTGCCAGCTCCCCAACAGCCCCCCTATGATCACTGGTAGGAGGGTGCCCAACCCCTCCTGCCGGCCCCCCCAACGGCCCCCTATATCGCCAATAGGAGGGTGCCCAACCCCTCCTGCCGGACCCTCCCCCAACAAACCCCGCCATCCCGAAACACCACCCTTAGTCTTACTTTCCAAGTTGGACCGGACAGCTCCTCGCTCGTCTGGCCAGCAGGCCTGCCTCCGTCCAAATGAGGCGGGCCCGCCCCTCCCCTGCCTAACCCACAGGATCCTAGGGCCTGATTGGCCCAAGCACCTAAGGCCCCTCCTATAGCGGGAGTGGCTTTAGGTGCCTAGACCAATCAGGCCCTAGGATCCTGTGGGTTGGGCAGGGTAGGGGTGGGCCCGCCTCATTTGGACGGAGGCAAGCCTGCTAGCCATACGTGTGAGGAGCCGTCCGGTCCAACTTGGAAAGTAAGACTAAGGGGGTTCCGGGGTGGGAGGGTTCGTTGGGGGGGGTCCAGCAGGAGGGGTTGGGTACCCTCCTGCCGGCGATCTTAGGGGAGGCCATTGGGAGGACCGGCAGGAGGGGTTGGGTACCCTTCTGCTGCGATTGTCGGGAGGGCCGTTGGGGGGGGTCTACAGGAGGGGTTGGGTGCCCTCCTGCCGTGATCGCTGGGGGGGAGGGGAGACTTGCAGCCGTAGCCGCGGTCACTATGCTAATCACGGCAGGGAGATCTTTGCCGGGATTAGGTACAGCGGCCGCGTCTACTTACCATGTAGGGCAACATTGTAAGCATTTAAAGTACATGTCGTGTTTGTTTTTGTATAGTTATTAACTAATATTTAACTAAGTTTTAAAGAATGTTTCCTTTATACGTAAATAAAGAAAAGTATATAAAATCGTACCCGTTTGAGGCTTTTATGTATGCAGTGGTGACGGTGACGGGGCGGTGAATGGGGTTGCAGTGGCGGTGACGGGGCGGTGAATGGGGTGGCAGTGGCGGTGACGGGGCGGTGAAGGGACTGGCGGTGACGGGGCGGTGCAGAGGATGGTGAGACGGGGACGGGGCGGTGACGGGGACCAATTTTTTCACCGTGTCATTCTCTAATACCTGCACTGCCATTTCACTGGAACAACCTCATCTGCAAGAGAAATCTCGGAAGGACACGCTACCAAGTTCTTCCCGCGACAAATATATAACACTTCGGTCTTGGCGACATTTAACTTTAATTGATTTTGAAACATCCAACAATCAGTCAGGTATGCTAGAGGGTCATCTTGTGATTTTTCAATGGGAATACGGAATTGAATGTCATCAGCATATGTCATTATGTGCTTCATATTATTTTTATTATTGTTTTTTAACTTGTCACGGCTCAATAGACTCTTGACAAAGGCATAGATGCCGAAACACTGTCAGTGTCGAGTCTTTGAGTCCTCGCAGTGCTACTATCAATAAAGTGAAGATATGCTATGATTCAGACATTCAAATACTTGAAGGGTATTAACGTAGAACAAAATCTTTTCCAGAGAAAGGAAAATGGTAAAACCAGAGGACATAATTTGAGGTTGAGGGGTGGTAGATTCAGGGGCAATGTTAGGAAATTCTACTTTACGGAGAGGGTGGTGGATGCCTGGAATGCGCTCCCGAGAGAGGTGGTGGAGAGTAAAACTGTGACTGAGTTCAAAGAAGCGTGGGATGAACACAGAAGATTTAGAATCAGAAAATAATATTAAAGATTGAACTAGGCCAGTTACTGGGCAGACTTGCACGGTCTGTGTCTGTATATGGCCGTTTGGTGGAGGATGGGCAGGGGAGAGCTTCAATGGCTGGGAGGGTGTAGATGGGCTGGAGTAAGTCTTAACAGAGATTTCGGCAGTTGGAACCCAAGCATAGTACCGGGTAAAGCTTTGGATTCTTGCCCAGAAATAGCTAAGAAGAAAAAATTTAAATTGAATCAGGTTGGGCAGACTGGATGGACCATTCGGGTCTTTATCTGCCGTCATCTACTATGTTACTATGTTACTATGTGAACTTTGTACACCTGTGGCTGAATTATTGAAATCTCCTCCTCACAACTCCTTTGTTGTGCCTGGAAACTTTGGCTCACACCACAGAGTTTCAACAAGATTCCTGTTCATCTCATCAGTTTGTCCTGAATGGGTACATTTAAAGTAAGACTTGTTGTTGGTCAAACTGAGAAATACAATTCCAAAAACATATTCCTAATTTAAAAACAACATCAATAAAGAAATACAATCCAATAAAGTACGAATATCCAATTAAAAAATACACCGGGACAGATAGGGAAATATGATACAGTACCTGAATGTAAACCACTTAGGATACAAGTGATATATAAAGAAATAAAATAATAATAAATAAGAAAAGATAAAGTCAGCCTGAATAGCAGGAAAGAGATGCTTCTCATGGATGGCAAATTTGAAGAGGTATAAGGGTGCGGCGCGAGGAAGGGTGCATCAGGAGCATGCATGATGTAGCACTGGCAGGGGGCAACATGGGGGGGGAAAGATGCATGGCACAGCAATGACAGGTGTGTCTGCCATGGGTACTGGCTTCCCTCACAGTGTAACCAAGGTCAATAGCTGTTTCTAGAATATATACCCCAGCTCCTGGAGAATTAAGGCCCACTTGCCATTTGATATACAGTATAAACACTGGCAGCCACGGGACTGGAGTGAATAGTAATAGGACTAGCTAGCTATGATGTTTCAGGGATATTATCTCTATCAGACCTACTGAGCTTTACTCTTTGGTTTGCTGTAGCTGATTTAGGGAAAATTTTGCTAACGTAAATGTGTTGTGAATTTGTCTTTAGTGAAATACCTCTTTTGGGACCCCATGCACTTCACAACATTTTTGGCTACTAGGGCAAGGGTGTCAAAGTCCCTTCTCAAGGGCCGCAATCCAGTCGGGTTTTCAGGATTTCCCCAATGAATATGCATGAGATCTATTAGCATACAATGAAAGCAGTGCATGCAAATAGATCTCATGCATATTCATTGGGGAAATCCTGAAAACCCAACTGGATTGCAGCCCTCGAAGAGGAACTTTGACTCCCCTATACTAGGGGATCTCTGGTGTTGCCTCTCCAAATTGATAGGTTAGAGCAGGGGCAGGCAATTCCAGTCCTCGAGAGCCGGAGCCAGGTCAGGTTTTCAGGATCTCCACAATGAATATGTATGAGATGGATTTGCACGCACTGCCTCTTTGAGATGCAAATCTCTCTCATGCATATTTATTGTGGATATCCTGAAAACCTGTCCTGGCTCCGGCTCTCGAGAACCAGAATTCCCTGCCCCTGGGTTAGAGTAATAGGAAAATTTGTAAGTACTGAGTCTATATACTGAATCTTTTCTTTAGTTAATTAATATTTTTCCTTTATCATCTTCTGTTATGAGAACTGGAACGCCTAATTGTAGGACTTTAGCTAGAAATCAGTCAGTTTTTTTCATAATGCTAGGTTTCTTAGGATAGCATTGTACTTATCTGAATCAGGTTTTAAGTACAAGTTTTGCTTGATTACTCTTTCCCCCATTTTACAAAACCATAGAAGCGGTTTTTAACTCTTAAGTGTCGGGAGCAGTGCATTCAGCGTACCAGCCTGCACTAAAAAACGCTTTTGCGGTTTTGCAAAAGGGGGGGGGTTTATTTGAATTTTCATAAATAATCATTTTTAATACTTTAAAACAATCTTGTAAAGAGGGAGTGGGGCTAGGAAGAGGGCAGGGCCCCACCAAACTGGTCTGCACAGGGCCCTACCATTGCTAAGACCAGCCCTAACTGGGCTGAGGAGCGGACGGGGAGAGAAAAAGGAGATGCTGGATGGAACAGGAAAGAGTGAAAGGCAAAGATGCTGGACAGGACGGGAAACTGAAGTATGGAGAACTGGGAGGAAGAGAATCCAAATGCTGGAAAGGTTGAATGGAGAGACAGGGAATACAGATGCTACACATGTATGAACCGTATGGGAAAGGGCATGAGGAAGGGCAAATACAAACATTGACCTCTGGACACCGGAGAAGCTTACACTGTGTATGATTCTACTTCCTTTTCGCAAGCCCTCTCATTGGAATTTCTGTCTTTCACAAAGACCAGCGGCGTGCCTGATTTTAAGGCCAAATGGGATCGGCACATGGGATCTATTCACAGGGCAAAGGTAGGGGAGGGACATTAGGGTGGGCAGACTGGATGGGCCATGGCCCTTATCTGCCGTCTATTTCTATGTTTCTAAGGAGCCAGCTCTGTGGGTGCCGAGCACTCGCAATATTGAACAAGCCTTCTTTATGGAAAGCGAAGGGTAATTTGTGTTAGTAGCCTCAGTCATTTTGAAATATTGGTGCCTATTAAAGTTTCATACAAAACAAGGGGAGATAATTCATCATGAATTTAATGAGGAGCCAAGCTGGTCCCTACATCTGTGGCAATTCAGATGAGAGAGCCTGCAGGAAGGAGCAGCGAGGGAGGGGGTGGGCAGAGGTTCACCGGACAAAGTGCATGGATTTGACTCTTATTTACCACAAGGCTCTCTTGGTTGCAAACACCTCTGCAGAAGAATGCCACACTGGAGATTTGGATGGGGATTTCAGCTGAACATGAAATCCTGCCAATTTTTTGACGAAACATTTCAAGACAGAAACTATTCCATTCTCAGCAATTTCTCTTGCTCCATTTAGGTTATTTTATCATCTAAAAAGTCCCCTAGTATTTATCCTTTGCACAGAAGGCTGGAGATGATTTTACACTTTAGCATGCCAAAAAATAAAAATGGGTACAAAGCTTGGAAGATACTCTGGGCTGATATCTTGTGGCAACATTATTAGCCAACTAAAAGCTGACTCTGCAATTTCTGCCTCTCTACTTAGAAACTTGAACATATAATCTTCCTGTCAAAAGCTTTGCTTTCAACATTCAGAAGTGGGAAGTACTGTATTTAGAGATGTCAATGTACACTAAAGCATACTTTCTTTTTTTCATATTTCTTTAAATAAAAGGCAAAATAGAACCTTGTATTTTAGGGGGTAAATCAACTCGGAAGCTCTCCCTCCCTGAGGATTAGCATCACTAAACAAACTCTAATGATACAGAAGCAGCGATGTGAAGTAGAGGGCTCCCAGGAGTCCCATCATTGCATTATTTCTTCAAACCAGAGTCTCCTTTGGTGCAGTAGACCTGGCAAGATCTGCAGGATAAGATGCTGGAACTTGGCAGCATTCAAGCTTACTGCTTTCTCCACTCTCACATTGTGGTATGATCACTACTATATAAATGTTCTGGAAGAATCTCCTGGTTTCTTAGGGGTAGTTCCCTAGTATAGCTCACATTCCATTCCAAATGGCCCATCCACTATCTCCTCCTCTCCCTAAGAGATCCCACATGCCTGCCCCATGTTTTCTTGAATTCAGACAGTCTTTGTCTCTACCACCCCTACTGACAGACCGTTCCACGCATCTACCACCCTTTCTGTAAAAAAGTATTTCCTTGAGCCTATCATCTCTTAACTTCATCCTATGCCCTCTCATTCTGGAGTTTCCTTTCAATTTGAAAAAGACTTAGAAACATAGAAAAAGACGGCAGATAAGGGCCATGGCCCATCTAGTCTGCCCACCCTAATGACCCTCCCCTATTTATCTCTGTGCAGAGATCCCACGTGACGATCCCATTTCTTCTTAAAATCAGGCATGCTGCTTGCCTCGATCACCTGAAGTGGAAGTCTATTCCAGCGATCAACCACTCTTTCGGTGAAAAAGTATTTCCTGGTGTCGCCGTGCAATTTTCCGCCCCTGATTTTCCATGGATGTCCTCTTGTCGCCGTCGGACCTTTGAAAAAGAAGATATCTTCTTCTACCTCGATACGGCCTGTGAAGTATTTGAACGTCTCAATCATGTCTCCCCTCTCTCTGCGTTCCTCGAGTGAGTATAGCCGTAATTTATCCAGCCGTTCCTCGTATGGGAGATCCTTGAGTCCCGAGACCATCCGGGTGGCCATTCGCTGGACTGACTCAAGCCTCAGTACATCCTTACCTCATTCATATTTATGCCACGTAGGTATTTAAACGTCTCTAACCCTAACCCTAACCCCTAACCCTCTCCTGCCTTTCCTCCAAAGTATACAGATTGAGATCTTTAAGTTTGTCCCCATATGCCTTATGATGAAGACCACGCACCATTTTAGTAGCCTTCCTCTGGATCGACTCCATCCTTTTAATATCTTTCTGAAAGTGCAGACTCCAGAATTGTATACAATATTCTAAATGAGATCTCACCAGAATCTTATACAGGGGCATCATACTTCTCCCTAACCACCCTAGCATCCTTCTAGCTTTTGCCGTCACCTTTTCAACCTGTTTGGCCTCTTTAAGATTATCACACCCGAGGCCCGCTCTTCTGTTGTGCACTTGACCTTGTGTTTGCACTGCAAACATTTAGCAAATATTAAAGTCCTGTCAGTATTATTTTTTGGAGTGTGAGGATTTTTGCAGCAGGCTACATTGATGGCCTAGAAGAGTATTTTGTTGAATTGGATGTCATCGGACTAGCCTATTATTCTGCAATGGCACTTCTAAACAATAACCCTGGGGTCAATGGACTGAAAGCGTATAGGCAATTTTTGATACAAGAACTACTTTTCCAATGAATGAGGAAACCTTTTTGAATTCACTTACACATGTCGCTAGAAGCAGGATTATGAATAATTAAATGACTGAACTTAAGAGAATCTTGTGGTGGGGAATATATTTTTGAATTTGTACATTTAAAGGGAATTTTGTTGGTATACGAAGGTTGATTCATAAGTCATGGCAACTATTTTTTTTTTTCTTTTGAAATGTGCCACCTAATATATACACATTTGAAAGTATGTGAGGTACTTTTTAATGTTGTCACCAGATAAGAGATGAGTGCAGGAGGCCCTGGTAGGGGAGATGCAAAAAAAAAAAATATATATATATAATATATATATATATAACATTTGAAATCATTGTTTTATTATGACATACAGTATACGACATGAACAACCAAAAACTTCAAAAGTAGTCTCCCAGGTTGTCATTGATGGTGAATACAATCAGCTGCATTTGATTTGCTAATATGTGCCACCTCTTGCCGAAATGCAGTTAAAATTCCCTGCTCAATGGCTTCTTCACTTTAGGAATCAGATCTTCCATCCCCAACACTGATGCATATTGGGAAGAATAACACAAATCACTGTTACCGGATGCAAGGGTCCAGCTTGGGGGCTAGCGCCCAAGAAAGGGATCTGGGTGTCATTGTAGACAAAACGATGAAACCATCCGCCTAATGTGTGGCGGCGGTCAAAAAAGCAAATAAGATGCTAGGAATTATTAAAAAAGGGATGGATGGATAACAAGTCTAAAGATATTATCATGCCTCTGTATCGCTCCATGGTGCGACCTCACCTGGAGTATTGCGTTCAATTCTGGTCTCCTTATCTCAAGAAAGATATAGCGGAACTAGAAAAGGTTCAAAGAAGAGCGACCATGATGATAAAGGGGATGGAACTCCTCTCGTATGAGGAAAGACTAAAAAGGTTAGGGCTCTTCAGCTTGGAAAAAAGATGGCTATGGGGAGATATGATTGAAGTCTACAAAATTCTGAGTGGAGTAGAATGGGTACAAGTGATCAATTTTTCACTCCATCAAAAATTACAAAGACTAGGGGACACTCGATGAAACTGTAGGGAAATACTTTTAAAACCAACAGGAGGAAATTTTTTTTCACTCAAAGAATAGTTAAGCTCTGGAACGTGTTGCCGGAGGTTGTGATAAAACTGGATAGCATAGCTGGTTTTAAGAAAGGTTTGGACAAATTCCTGGAGGAAAAGTCCATAGTCTGTTATTAAGACATGGGGGAAGCCTCTGCTTGCCCTAGATCGGTAGCATGGAATGTTGCTACTCTTTGAGTTTTGGCCAGGTACTAGTGACCTGGATTGGCCACCATGAGAACAGGCTACTGGGCTTGATGAACCATCGGTTTGACCCAGTAAGGCTAGTCTTATGTTCTTATGTAAACAAGGTTTAACAGTGTCTGCTTTGTGAGCTGTAGCATTGTCATGTAGGATTATGGCGTCGTGCAACAGTTCTGGACATTTCTCCCATACTGCACAATGCAGGTGGTACTGCAGAAATGATTTGTAATACTGTGCATTCACAGCGTGTCCCTCATGAACTGGATGATACACAAGAAAGCCTTGACTGTTGTATGCCAAAATGATCATGAGCCACCGTCGGAGCATTTAGCACTCTGGGTCACAGTAAAACCTTCTACAGTAGCTTAGTAAAAAGAGGGCCCTAATGAAGAGAGGGATGGGGAAGAAAGCCATAGAAGCCCTAAGGGCAAAAATCCTGATTACACCAGAAGGACCTGGTGTAGAAATGCCCTTGGTTGGATCTTATGAGTAAGGGTGCTGTGGTAGTGCTGGAGGTGTAGCCTCATGGTTAAAATAGCGGGCTGAGAACCTCAGGTACAAACTTAGAGGTCCTTTTACTAACGCACACTTCTCGCACATTAAAAAGGCTTACTGCGGGGCAATCACTAGTGTCCTATGGTAAATTTGCCTCTGAATGTGTATACACCGTGTGCTAAAAAAATATTTCTTAATTTTCACTGAGGGGGCATGTTTAAGGGTGAAGAGAGGGTGTAGCAGTGCTAATCAGTTAGCATTTGAAGCAATGCTGCGTGCTAATTGATTAGCGTGGGGTTAGCACAAAATAGGTGGTAGGGACTCACGTGGTAACTTTTTTTAATGGCTACGTGCCAATGGCAAAATTAATGTGTGCCTATTAATATGGAAAATGGGAAAAACAGCCATTTTCTGGCTGCAGCATAAATGGCCTTAATTACATTACATATTTCTTTTCCGCCATTATCTTGCGGTTCAAGGCGGATTACAAAAGAGTTATAAACGGTGGGTTACAATGGAAGATCATTGGTCATTTCTAGAGAAGGTAAAGAGTAGATCAGATAGTTTCTGTGTGGCGGGAAGAGGGAGGGAGGGAGGAAGTATATGTGATGTTAGGACTATTTCAGGAATTTCTTGAAGAGTACAGTTTTTATTTCTTTTCTGAACATCTTGTAGTCTGGGGTAGTTATCA
This sequence comes from Geotrypetes seraphini, assembly GCF_902459505.1. Classification (NCBI taxonomy): domain Eukaryota; kingdom Metazoa; phylum Chordata; class Amphibia; order Gymnophiona; family Dermophiidae; genus Geotrypetes; species Geotrypetes seraphini. The sequence continues at coordinate 46,408,997 of NC_047100.1, forward strand.
GTATATTGGAGATCTGGTTATCTAGTTTTGCTGTTTGAGTGGCTAGGAGGCCATAGTATAGTTTTTCCATTTAACTTCTTTGATCAGGGGGAGGGAGGGGGTGAATGGGGTGTGTGTTTTTCTATGTCTGATTGAGGTGGTTAGGATGAGGCGGTTGTTCAGGTAGGTTGGGCTGTCTCCGTTTAAGGCTTTAAATAGCATACAGTAGAATTTAAATAGTATTCTTTCTTGGATTGGTAGCCAGTGTGAGTTGATGTATGCTTCTGTAATATGGTCGTGTTTCCTCAATGAGTAGACGAGTCTCAGAGCTGTATTTTGGATTGTTTGTAGTTGTTTAGTCATTGTAGCAGGGCAGGGGAGGTAGAGGATGTTGCAGTAATCTAGTAGACCTAGGATTAGGGATTGTACTATGAGCTGGAATTGTTTTCTTTCGAAGAATTTCCGGTCTTAATGCATATGAAAGAAATGTGTAAGCGGTTCGCTAAGGTTTACCTTACGACCCCTTAAGAATGTAAGTCCTCTGGGGATAAAAAAATACAGAGTACTTTAAAGTGCACTGCTTCATGGGGGGAGGCGGGACCTTGAGATGGTGGGAGATTTTTTGGGTTGGTGTTTGTGACATGCTTTGGTATGATTGTCTTGGTGTATGCAGCCGATGTATCTTTTTCTCTGAGCTGGCGTTTGTTGTTGCTGTATTCACTAATGCGTGCCTTATATTTTTTCATGTCAATAAAAAATTGTTACAACCTAAAGTGCACTGCTTCAATAGCTTGTGGGAGGCATCTCAATAAGCACCAGTCATGAGGGAAAAAGGGGCATCATAAACACTAGCAGATGGGATTTCCTTCCTATTTTTTTTTTTAGGAATTTTTGTCACGTTTCTGTTTTTGAGAGCTACTTAAATTTCCCTGGTCTCTTGGGTGTGAACTGACAGGAAGATGGAATAACCAACATGATCCTGTGGTTTTGATGGTGTAACAGAAATATATTTATTTATAAACCCCAAACTAGTTTTCCATAAGCCAGTGAGGTCTGTGGAAGTCTTGAATTTGTATAGCTTGGCCACTGCTAGAGGCAGGATGCTAGGCTCAATGAAGCCTTGGTCTGACCCAATGCGGTGTTTATTATGTTCATGGCGGCAAGGGGTGGAAATAAAACACTTGGGATAACCAGCAAAAAGTGGAAGTTATCAAAAAGGCATAGGATAATGTATGAGGAGTGGCAGTTACAACAGTCTTGCTAAAACAGAAGATAATGCAATTTCTGAAATCTAATAGGCTGCAGGATTTTTAGCAGCCATGGCTTTTCTACTGGAGATGTTGGTTCTTTCAGACAACGCTGATCGATTTCTTTGACTAATCAGAGAGTTAGATCAAGAGAGCGCACCAAATGTGCTATAGTGAGATTTCAGCAAAGCCTTTGACACTGTTCCACAAAGTCAACTTATAAACAAACCGAATGCCTTTGTTGTGAGCCCTAAAATGAATGATTGGGTTAGAAACTGGTTGAACAGGAGGCGACAAAGGGTAACAGTACAGGAAGTTCACGCTAAGGAATAGGGTGTTTGTATTATCCGTGGTATGCCTTTGGTCTGGTTCTTTTAAAAATTGTTATAAGCAATATTGTAAAAACACTACCTCTGCAGCCAATAACAAAATCACCAATAAAGTAGACCCCTGGATAACATGAGGAGGGATCTAGCAAAACTTGAAGAGCAGTCTAGAATTTGACAACTAAGACTTAATGCTGAAAAATGCAGGGTAGTGCATTGGCTGCAGAAACCCGAGGGAGTGGTTAGAATATAGGGTAAAATGTAGGTGAAATACTTTTGTACATGCCATGAAAGAAGAGCAGGGCGTAAAAGTGTCTGTATCTAATGGCCAAACAGCAAAATTGATGGTAAAATCCAGAAGAACTCTTGGGTATACAAGGAGGAATGGCCAGTAGAAAAAAAAGAGATAATACCTAATGCCTCTGTACAAGTCTTTGGTGAGACCTCATTTAAAAGTACTCTATACAATTCTGAACAATAAACAGGATGGAGTTGGTCCAGAAGGCGGCAACTAGAATTGTCAGTGGTCTTTGTAATACAACATATTGATACAGATTTAAAGATTTTATATATTCAAATTTGATTAATTACCTTACATCAGAAAGATAAGGCAATGTACAATTCAATAAAACAATAAGGAAATCAGAAAAGAATGCAAAATTTAAATATACAAAGGGAAAAAAATGAAGGAGAAATATTTAGGAAGGGGGAGACTGCTGAACAAGTGGATCCCTAGAAAACTGTCTGGTGCCAGCTGAACAGAGAAGCTGTTTCAAAGACGTGTGTCTTTAAGAACACTCTTTTCCGGATTCTCTAACCGGTGGCCACCGATCACATGTCTATTTCGCAGCAGTATCAGTTAAAGAATCGCACCCAATTGCAGAGCAGCCTCGGTATAAGAGGGAGGAAACTGTGCCTAGCACCTGATCAGAAAAGTACTTGCTAGGCATAGCTCCTCCCCTCATCCCTCCTGTCAAAATTTTAAAAGTTGTCTTCTGCCTGCTGCTGCTGCTCTCACTGCCCGGCTGAGCTGATAGCTGCAGGGGAATCCCCAATCAGCTGAGCCAGCAGGACTTCCTGAAGCTGCCAGCTTCGAGGGTTCCCTTGTGCTCAGCTGTTTGGCTTATGTGAGTCGGCAGGGGAAGCCATGAAGCTGACAGCTTCGAGAAGTCATGCTGCTCAGTTGATCGGGGATTCCCCTACAATCAGCTCAGCCAGTAGGGAAAATGGCAGAGGCAGAAGACCCCCTTCCCAATCATCAGAAGGAATGTCCACTCCCTCCTGCCCAAGGACAGCTCCGACAGCCCTCCACACCCACATCAGCAGGAGGGATACACATTCCCTCCTGTCTGAATGACCTCCCCCCCCCCAATACCCTGACTGGAAGACTGCACCCGTACATTGGAACTCATTACCACTCTATTTTTAAGAGAGCAAAACAAACATTGATAAATTGAAAAAGGAACTTAAAAACTTTTTAAATTTAAGGACGCATATGACAGCGATGGCGAACCTATGGCACGCGTGCCAACTGTGGCACGCGAAGGCCTTGCAGCTGGCACGCGCAGGGCCGCCATCAGGGCAGTACTACCAGGGGAGAGAGCTGAACGGGGACGATGGGGGACCCGCGGGGTTAAATATAACTCGAGCCGCTCCGACTGCCCTGCCGCTCACACAGCCGATCGGAAATCTTCCCCGACGTCAGCGCTGACGTCGGAGGGAGGGCTTAAGCAAAGCCCGCCCTCCGACGTCAGCGCTGAAGTCGGGGAAGATTTCCGATCGGCTATGTGTGCGCGGCGGGACAGGCAGGAAATAGAAGACAAGCCTACGCGGCTCGAGCTACATTTTGCTGAGAAAGTTGCTAAGATGGGCTGGGAGACAAACGGGGAACACAAAAGGGGGAGGGAGTGCGTTTTTGCACACAGAAGGCATGGACTTGGGAGAGAGGAAGGGAGGGAAAGAGATGCTGAGGTGGGGGAGGGAATGGGTTTTTGGACACAGAAGGCATGGATTTGGGAGAGAGGAAGGGAGGGAGAGAGATGCTGAGGTGGGGGAGGGAATGAGGGAATGGGTTTTTGGACACAAGGCATGGACTTGGGAGAGAGGAAGGGAGGGAAAGAGATGCTGAGGTGGGGGAGGGAATGGGTTTTTGGACACAGAAGGCATGGATTTGGGAGAGAGGAAGGGAGGGAGAGAGATGCTGAGGTGGGGGAGGGAATGAGGGAATGGGTTTTTGGACACAAGGCATAGACTTGGGAGAGAGGGAGGGAAAGAGATGCTGAGGTGGGGGAGGGAATGGGTTTTTGGACACAAGGCATGAACTTGGGAGAGAGGAAGGGAGGGAAAGAGATGCTGAGGTGGGGGAGGGAATGGGTTTTTGGACACAGAAAGCATGAACTTGGGAGAGAGGAAAGGAGGGAAAGAGATGCTGAGGTGGGGGAGGGAATGGGTTTTTGGACACAGAAAGCATGAACTTGGGAGAGAGGAAAGGAGGGAAAGAGATGCTGAGGTGGGGGAGGGAATGGGTTTTTGCACACAGAAGGCATGGACTTGGGAGAGAGGAAGAGAGGGAAAGAGATGCTGAGGTGGGGGAGGGAATGGGTTTTTGGACACAGAAGGCATGGACTTGGGAGAGAGGAAGGGAGGGAAATAGATGCTGAGGTGGGGGAGGGAATGGGTTTTTGGACACAAGGCATGAATTTGGGAGAGAGGAAGGGAGGGAAAGAGATGCTGAGGTGGGGGAGGGAATGGGTTTTTGGACATAAGGCATGGACTTGGGAGAGAGGAAGGGAGGGAAATAGATGCTGAGGTGGGGGAGGGAATGTGTTTTTGGACACAGAAGGCATGGACTTGGGAGAGAGGAAGGGAGGGAAATAGATGCTGAGGTGGGGGAGGGAATGGGTTTTTGGACACAAGGCATGAACTTGGGAGAGAGGAAGGGAGGGAAAGAGATGCTGAGGTGGGGGAGCGAATGGGTTTTTGGACATAAGGCATGGACTTGGGAGAGAGGAAGGGAGGGAAATAGATGCTGAGGTGGGGGAGGGAATGTGTTTTTGGACACAGAAGGCATGGACTTGGGAGAGAGGAAGGGAGGGAAAGATGCTGAGGTGGGGGAGGGAATGTGTTTTTGGACACAGAAGGCAAGGACTTGGGAGAGAGGAAGGGAGGAAAAGAGATGGTTGTGTACACGGGGAATAGAAGAAAGGAGAATTTTTGGTCATAGGGAGGGAGTGAGGTACAGACAGTGGCATACCAAGGTGGGGGTGGGGGCGGTCTGCCTCGGTTTTACGCCCCAAGGGGGTGCACAGCTGGCCACCCTCCAGTGTTCTCCCTAGGCTGGCAAACTGCGTCTCTTTAGCCACTTGAGTGCCACCACCGCCATTGGGAACAGGCCGGTGCCAAGTTCTCCCTGCTTTTCCCTGTGGGGCCGACCAACTCTCGCCACCCGCGTCAATTCTGATGTCGGAGAGGACGTTCTGGGCCAGCCAATCGCTACCTGGCTGGCCCAGAACGTCCTCTCCGATGTTAGAATTGACGTCGAGTGGCGAGAGTTGGTCGGCCCCGTGGGGAAGAGAAGCAGGGCGAACTCGGCGCCGGCCTGTTCCCAATAGCGGCAGTGGCAGCCTATTCCCCAGTGGCGGTGGCAGCATTTTCCCAATGGTGGTGGCATAGGGGAGGGCAAGGAGAAAGAAAGAAAGGGGGGATAGGGAGCCAAAAATAAAAAAGAAAGAGGGCTGGGTGAAACAAAGAAAAATGGGGCACGGAGAGAGAGAGAAAGACAGACATACAGAATGAAAGGGGGTATGGAAAGAGAGAAAAAGAAAGAAGGGGGCAGGGTGAAACAAAGAAAAAGTTTGGGGAGGGAATGAGGTCTGGAGGAGAGAAAGCATACAGGAGGCTGAAAAAAGGGAAGAAATATTGGATGCACAGTCAGAAGAATAAAGTGCAACCAGAGACTGATGAAATTACCAAAGGTAGGAAAATGATTTTATTTTCAATTTAGTGATCAAAATGTGTCCGTTTTGAGAATTTATATATGTCTATATTTTGCACTATGGCCCCCTTTTACTAAACCGCAATAGCGTTTTTTAGCGCAGGGAGCCTATGAGCTTCAAGAGCAGCGTGGGGCATTCAGCGCAGGTCCCTGCGCTAAAAACCGCTATCGCGGTTTAGTAAAAAGGGAGGGGGAATATTTGTCTATTTTTGTATAGTTGTTACTGAGGTGACATTGCATAAAGTCATCTGCCTTGACCTCTTTGAAAACCCACGGAATATAAATGATAATTAACATTTTCTCTGCGTACAGCGTGCTTTGTGTTTTTAAAATTTTATTGTTGGTAGATCATTTTGACTTGGTCACAAAGGTAAGGGGGATTGAGGGGAGCTGCTGAAAGAGTCTACCTTGACGTGGTTGCAGGCTTACAAATCTTTTGGTCAAAGAGTGCGGCGACAGAGAAAAGTATGTGTGTATTCGGCCCATGAATGAAATCATTAAAACATTATAAATTGCCAATAAATTGAAATGAAAACCAAAGGATTGTGAATCAAATTGATTCTCTGACAATACAAAGATTCCAACCTTTAAAAATGATGTTACATAGTTCAGGCAACTTTATAAAGAGTTTTTAGATACTAAAATCTTGTTATTAAGGTTTAATTGACGTGCTGGCACTTTGAGGAAATTCTTTGGTTTTGTGCGGCAGTTTGGGCACTCGGGGTCAAAAAGGTTAACCATCACTGGCATATGACATCCTTTCCATCCTAGATCACTGATTACTCTCTAAAATAAATAAATAAATAAATAAGGAAGAGCACCTATAAATGATTGTAGTTCTACCACTCTTTTCTATATGTTTCAGTCTATCTTGTCTCTTTCTTAAGTATTAATTATGTTTTCCCAACATTTTTTTTATTTTTAAATGTAATGTACACGGCTTTACAAATTTTTAAGTGGTATTATCAAGTTTTAATGAACTTGGAAACTCCTGCTGGCAGGCCCATCTCTTCAAAATGTCAGGCCTCCCCTTCCTAGTGCATCCTGGGATGCACTGGGAGGGACCTTAGGTGCCTGGGCCAATCAGAGACTTAGGCCCCTCCCAGTGCAGATAGGGCCTAAGGTTCCATTATCTCCCTCTAAGCGAATAATGGAAGGGAAAGAATTCCAAAATGATGGAACAAGCCAGAAAAAGGCATTGGATTGGGCTCATTATGAGTTCTTTCAAATAGTGAATTTGTAATATGTATTTTTTGGATGAAAGATAGGAATGGGGTTGCAAACAACGGAGATAAAGGCTGTAAAAGTTTGGAGAGATAAATTTGAAAGTTTTGTGTACTCTGGGTAGAATGGGTCTAAGCAATTTTTTCACAACTCTGATGTTTTTCATGTTCTACAGGTTAAAAACTCTGAGGTATGCAATTTCTGGCCTTAATTACTTTTTTATTGATAAACCTCTCTCAGTTCTTTTTTTTTTTTTTTTTTAAAGACATATTTAGTCTATACCTCCAGCTGAAATTTGGCAGGATTATACAGTTGATATTGCTCTACCCTCATTTTTGCTGCCTTTTAATTCAGCGGATTACAAATGCCTGTAGGAAATAAACACACATGTGGCAAGCCTTTCAACTGAATGCAGCTTGGCAAAGAGGTTGTATAGAAAAGATGTAAGAGTGTAGGGTCATGAAATAGTTAACTGTTGTTTAAAATATTGCTCTGGCCTACATAGCTGAAAACAGTGTATAATCTATTGACTGCATCTGCCTAAAATGTATGTCCCTACCTTACCACATTGTAAGCTGAATAGATAAGAGTTTGAGCCATGATGTACCCTGCCCTTCTGTACATTTAACTGTTAGAGTTAGATAGGTGTCCTGCTAGTGACCTGCTAGTGTGAGCTTAGAACCAATGAGTGTTAAGAAAAGTAACACGTGAAAAGCTTTTTCTAGAATTCAGTTGTATAGCCAGAAAAATGAATAAATATCTCTGTAACTTCCTGGTTTCGGCACTTCTGAGCCAGCTTGAAGCTCAGGGGTCCAACATGCATGCTGTGAATAAATTTCTTTTACTTTCTTCACGCCTCTGACTTTGTGTGTCCAAGTGACCTTTCATTTGGCTTCCGAACAGGGACTTGAAGGTCTCTTGACCACTGGTTACTCGATTGGTCACTTGTTTCTGGTCCTACAGCTGACTAGTCTGCTTAGCCGGCATCCCTTCTTTTGGGTTTGGCAGACCTCAGGACGTTGGACCGCTTCAACTGACTTATCTAGTCTCAGTTTAAAGTACAAGAATCTGTATCTGTATCTGTATCTGTACCTGGAGTGGCCACTATCTGGTAAGTGGGGATTGATCATCCCTATCCTGTCTCTCGTCTCCTGCCTAGTAAGCCACGTGATCTGTCGCTGAAAAGTTGTGGGGAAGGATTCTAGGAACTGTTATTTTCTGGTTGAGTAACTGAACTGAAATCTGTTGTGTTTTGTGTGTTTGAGAGTGTCTGAGACGTCCTTGAGGACGAAGCGAGTGTGGACCTGTTAGTACTGCGTTTCCCTAGTCCAGAGATGGGCGGGGCCAGGAATTCAGGGAAGTGTTTTTGTCCTCCATTGCACAATGGGGGGATGTCTGTCTACCTGTGGGGATCCCTTGATATGTTAGCTAATTTTAAAAAAGGAATTTGTCTTTGATTATACTTAACAAATCAACCCTTATTTGTCTGTGCCAGTTAGAATGGCCGATATTTGGTGTGGGCTGGCCCCCTCTGGCTCCCTGGAAGAGGACATAACTCGTCAGGTTTTTATGCATTCGTTTGCTGTCAGTTCCTCTTCCAGTCAGCCAATTTTTGCATTCCAATGGGAAAACCCTTCCACTGGACAAACCTCCTAAGTAACCTGGACCCGTCTACCCCAGGGCTTTAAAATTAGCCCCTCTCTATTCAGCACTGCCCTTGCTTCAGACCTTGCCAAATTCTTCCCTTCATCTGATTCCCAAGTCCTGCAATATCCCGGGTTCTTTATGACTTCTGTCTGTTCAAATGTTTCAGTGAAGTTTAAACTGTCAGTTGTTCATAGCATGAGAGGAGAGTACTTTTCCTTTTGTGCTGATAAGGGCCATGAAGTGTGTAGCACTTCCAATGTGGTTTCTCCTGAAACAGATAAGTGGTTTTGCATTTGAAGTTTTTGGCTATGTTATAAAATGTATATGCATATTCAGAAATGCATATAAACGAAAAATATGATTTCTGGAACTTATATTCCATGCTAAAAAGAAGTTCTTTGTCCAAATTTAGTAGTTATTTGTCTAAATTTAAAAGTTCTGAAAAGGACTACATCTGTAATTTGATCTCTTTGATCTTTAAGCAACTCTCTCTCCTTTGTGAAATTCTGTAGGAAGGGGGAGTAAGTCTCTACTGAGACCCATGTTGATTGTAACAAAAAAAAAAAAATAAAAAAAAATGAACAATGTTTAAACTTGTGAGTACAGTAAAACTTTGGTTTGGGAGCATAATTTGTTCCAGAAGTATGCTTGTATTCCAGGGCACTAGTGTACAAAAATATACATACTTGTATTGCAAGCCCTTGCTCGTTTGGAACAGTCACTGCATTCCTGCAGCGTCATATAGAGAGGAACCATTGGCTCAGTTGTGAAAATGTGATGCTTCTATACTGTATGTACGTGTATTGCAAGACGTTGCTGGTATAGCAAGTTAAAATTTAATCATTGCTTGTCTTATAGAACACTTGCAAACCAAGTTATTTGCAATCCAAAGTTTTACTGTATATTCCAATCTTTGTTTTGTATTTCTGTATATAAAAAATGTAAGTTTAGGTATAACAATGTAATTTTTAGGAATGCTTTTGTATTGAAGTAAATATTTTTGCCAGTCAGCTGATAGTGAAGGGACTGCTGCTTTAGAGAGCGCTTGTGTCAGACTACCCTGCTTAGTGGGTGGATCCAGAACTGCATTTAGCTTAATTTTATAAGTCAGCTCTTTGGGGTAGGAACCTGATATAGAATAGGGATTGAGAACAATTCTTATGTGTTAGTACACATCTTAAGTTCAATTATTTTGTACCTTCTCTAATCTTTTGTAAACCACATAGCTCTTCACGGTATTGCGGTATATAAACTGTTATTATTATTATTATTTATCTGAGTCTTTCAGATAGTGGGTCTGCCTTTTAAATTTTCCTGTGGCCATATTTACATTGATTTCAAGTATGCCTTCCTCGTGTCACCTACCTTGGCTTTCAAATCTCCAAGGGTACCAGGTCCCTTCCTACACCGAGGTCCAGGCTGTCTGTAGTCTCCTTATCCCTGATAACTGCAAGGCTCTGAGCACCTTTCTCAGTATTGCAGGATAGTATGCCCTCACTTCTGCCTTGCGCCACTCTGCCTCTCAGTCTTGCAATATATATACTGACTCCAAATATGCTTTCCTTAACTTGCATTCCCATAGGGCCATCTGGAAATATCGAGGTTTCATTACAGCCTCCGGCCGCCTGATCCATCATGCTCCCCTCATTCTTGACCTTCTTGAGGCCGTACAACTACCCTCACGTGTTTCTGTTATGCACTGCCATGCTTACAGATGCGTGACGGACCTTGTCTCTCGTGGCAATGCCCTTGCCGACCACACAGCCCGAGCTGCCAGTCTCTGCCCCCTCTTTCAGCTCCTCTGTATACAATCATTCCTTTTCTGGATTCCCTTACACCCCAATACGCTTCTCAGGAACAGACTTGGGCATGCATTATTTTGGGCCAGTCTGTCCTGAAAGGGGGTTGGATACAAAATGCACCAATTCAAGTGCCAATCCAGACCCACACACTGATACTTCAAACGCAAGCACAACACCCTCATAGTTATTCCTCAACACCTGGCCCTCACGATTGTCAAAAGATGCCATGATCTGGCACATTCTGGAGAACCCGCTATGAAAATTGACTCTCAAGAGACATTTCTTTATCAATCACCTTGATCAGCTAGTCCGGAATATGGTCCGACAGTGTGTTGTCGGTTCTAGAATAAAAATCCCAATCAGATGACTGCCACCTCTTGGATACCAACCTATTGGAACATATCTGATGCAGGTTCTGTCTGTAGATTTTACCCACATGCCCATTTCCCGTTCCCTCAGTCACTTCCTAGTCTTCACAGACACCCTGACTAGATGGGTCAAAGCCTTCCTTACTTGCACTGAACGCGCCAGAGACGTAACCAAACAACTCCTGAATAATTCCGTGCCTTGATCTCCTTGTTTTTATAGGCAGTGACAATGGCCCTGCTTTCATTGCCGATGTTGTCCAACAAATTGCTCAGGCCCTCCAAATTGAATAGAAATTATATGCTGCTTACTATCCTGAGAGCTCTGGTCAGGTCGAAAGAATAAACAGAACTCTTAAGACCCTTCTCACAAAATGAATTGAAGAAACGAATCTGTCCTGGCCTGTCCTGCTGCCTTCTGTTCTTTTTCAGATTAGATGCATCCCATCTAAGCCCCATTTGAGCTCATGTCCGGCCGGCCACCACCCATTGTGAACCCAGATCCTGGTTCCTTTGCTACTCTGGGATCAGATATCCTCCAGAGTCAGGTCCAGTCTTTAGCTAAAGCCCTTTAAGAGCTCCACAAATGGGTCCTGGAAAGGGCCCCACTATCGATAGCTACACAAGTCCATGGGTATGTCCCTGTAAATACAGTATGGCTAAAACTTGGAAGTCAGACCCCCTGAAACCTAGGTGGATAGGTCCTTTTACTGTCCTAATTTCTTCTCTTACAGTTGTCAAAGGTGTCCGGACATGAAACTTGGTTCCACTACAACACGGATCTTCAGCTGAAGCTTTCTAAGACCTCAAAAGTTCTGAATATTTACCACTGTACTTAGCAGGTGTTCTGAATATAATTCTTTATAAGTGTTTGAGTTTAATTGACTGCCTGTGGTTCACCACTGCCTTTAGCAAGTGTCTTGAGTATAACTGTTTGAAGTTTTCTAAGTTGTGCCTGAAAGAAAAATGAGTTTCCCCTGTTAGTATATATATATCTGATATTTGTGTTGCCCTTACTTATGCTTCTTTCTTCTGTATTTCTTTCCTATTGTACTTAACAAGTGCAGCCCCTTTGCCTGATGTTTGTTTGCATGAAGGAGTTAAGTACAGAAAGTGTCAAACATCAGAGAGTATTTTCTGTTTCCAACCTACTGGTGATGAAGTTTAAAAGTGGACGGAAATCTGCATTGATGATGTTGAGGGTCCACTTATCAACTAGACTCTTATTGTAGACCCCACTCGCCCGGTGTCTTTGTATTGTGATACATGTGTGCTATTTGATGTTTCTCAAGGTCATGGTACTACCCCTAATTCAGTTTTGTGTGGCTCCCTAGATTGACAGCGTTATTATACCAAATGTGCTAAGTATATAGGTCTGTATAACCTGATGCCTTTAAGAACTGCCCCTATGAGGAAACCTTCACTAATGGTGGAGCCTGTCCTTTATGAGAAAGAATACCCCGTCTGCCTCCCTTACTTTAGATCCTAGCTCCGGCCCCTTGTGTACTACAGGCTACTGTAATCCCATGGTTTTCACTCTCACTGACCCACATAACTGGAATGCCAATGTCCAAATCCAGAAGGCCAGAGACCGTATGGTATTGTATATTGATGGTAAAAGGTGAGACCCAGGTACTGATGTATATGTCCGAATTGTATCCCACTCATGTGCTCCTGTCTATCACTCTGTGGTGTTTCCCCAGTTTTATGAAAGTAGATACTAATATCCTGTAATCACTAGAAATCTGTTTATATAGTTTGCTGAAACTATAGGTCAGACTCTTAATGTTAGCAATTATTTTGTATGAGGAGGGACTGGTATGGGAGAACAGTGGCTATGGGAGGCAATGCAGCTGGACATGTTAAATCTGACTTCACAGACCCTCACTTTTACGTCAGGTCCACGACCTTCACAATGGGCCTTGTGAGCCTCCATTGTTGCTTCCCACTGTCTTCAGCCCTTCAGACACTGCTTAATGGAACTTCCTATGAATTATGGTCAGCTCCTGATAGTTGATATTGGCTCTGTGATCCGTTTGCCTACTCTTGGTTGCCTGCTTAATGGACTGGTACATATGTGCTTTGCATGATCCGTCCCAGCTTCTTCCTGTTACCGCTGGCCGATGGTGAACACCTGGGAGCCCCTGTATTCAACACCAGAGGTCGCCAAAAGCGGTCTACTTCCACCAATTCCCTTAAAATAGGTGAATGGGGTGATGAATGGCCTGCAGAACGGATCATTGCTGCTTATGGACCTGCCACATGGACCGAAGATGGCACCTGGGGCTATCGGACCCCAATCTACATGCTGAACTGCATTATTTGTCTATAAGCTGTACTTGAACTGATAACCAATGAGACCTCCCGAGCTTTGAGTACCATTGGCAGAGCGAATGCTAAAATGCGCACTGCTATTTATCAGAATCGTCTAGCTTTGGACTATTTACTAGCTGCTGTGCCTGTGATAAATTCAACCTCTCCAACTGCTGCCTTGAACTTGAGTAAAGTGATTGAGAACGATGTGGATCGTATCACCAAACTGGCTCATGTTCCTGACCAGACCTAGCGTGACCTTACTGCAGACTGGATCTCTGGTACCTTCAGCTCCTGGTTGCCCTCTGGTTCAGCATTGAAGATCATCTTGCTGGTTGCTGCCCTGTCTTCTCTGCTCCTTTGCTGCCTGCCCTGTGTGGTCCCCATAGCCATAAAGCTGCTCCACTGAACTATGGACTCTGTTGTCAACCGTTCCACTGCTGAATTGGCCCTTGCCCTCTCCCAGTATCATCCCTTACCCACTGGGGACCCCGACTTTCCTGACCCCTAACTTTATTTTGTCAGGCTTGGCTCCTTAGGTACGCCAGCCTGAAAGGGGGGAATGTAGGGTCATGAAATAGTTAACTGTTGTTTAAAATATTGCTCTGGCCTACATAGCTGAAAACAGTGTATAATCTATTGACTGCATCTGCCTAAAATGTATGTCCCTACCTTACCACATTGTAAGCTGAATAGATAAGAGTTTGAGCCATGATGTACCCTGCCCTTCTGTACATTTAACTGTTAGAGTTAGATAGGTGTCCTGCTAGTGACCTGCTAGTGTGAGCTTAGAACCAATGAGTGTTAAGAAAAGTAACACGTGAAAAGCTTTTTCTAGAATTCAGTTGTATAGCCAGAAAAATGAATAAATATCTCTGTAACTTCCTGGTTTCGGCACTTCTGAGCCAGCTTGAACCTCAGGGGTCCAACATGCATGCTGTGAATAAATTTCTTTTACTTTCTTCACGCCTCTGACTTTGTGTGTCCAAGTGACCTTTCAAGAGGATAAATTCAGGAGTTACCTAAGGAAATGTTTTTTTATGGCAGAGTGGTGGATGCATAGAATGCCCTCCCAGAGAAACATGGACTCTCTGATTTTAAAAAAATGCATGGGACAAGCACAGAGCTCGAAAGGAAAGGAAATGGGAGACTTGTATACCAGCTTTTTGTTGCTTTGGCACTCAAAGTGGTGGGCACTGGAGGATTAGGTGACTTGCCCAGGGTCTCAAGGAGAAGCACTGGGATTTGATCTCACCACCTCTGGGCATGGAGGCAGAAAAACTCAACCAGTGAGCCACAGCCCTGCCTGCAAAGCTTACATTTTCTATGTCTTTGTGCTTTAAACTTAGTGTTATACTAACTAACCCCACCCCCCTTTTTACGAAGCTGCACTAGGCTTTTCTATTGTCAGCAGCAGTATTAGCTCCGACGCTCATAGAATTCCTATGAGCGTCGGAGCTGATACCACTGCGGCCGGCGATAAAAAAGCCTAACGCTGCTTTGTAAAAGAGGGGGTAAGTAAAGGGATCGCTCCTGCCCCGCCTCACCACTGGACCACCGGGGACCAAAGGTAGACCTGAAGGGAGCCGAGAGGGTTAGTTGCCCAAAGTCACCGGAAGAGAGGGATTGAAGGCAGCTCCGGATCCCTGCTCCAATGGACCACCAGGGCAGTACTGGAGGCCTGCGGTGGGTCTGGGAAGGGGGGCAGACTATCTGGCTGCAGATCCAGAAGACAGGACACCAGGGAAGGGAGGAAGGGTTGCTTCTGCCCTGTACTGGTACATGAATATAAACCACCGGTTTTTATATTCGAGTCAACCTTTTTTCTCCTTTTTTTTTTTGGAGGGGGGAAGGTTACCTCAGTTTATTTTCAGATCGGTTTATATTTGAGTATATATGGTATAAGAGGAGGGTTGAGGGGCTGGGTAGAAGAGAATTGCAAGGGGGAAACTGGTATTGTGCAAATAAAATCCCCAAATATAACCCATCTATGCAAGTGCATGAAAATCAACTGGGAAGACAGATGATCTGCTGTCATTTACTACATGTATACAACATCCTCCCTTATATTTGAGTGGCCTGGAAATAAAGAACTCAATTTCATTCAACTGATTTCATGCAAAGAAACCAATATACAAGGGGCCGCTGAAATGTTCTCAGCCCAACCAAGAAGAGAATGAGGTGGAGTCGTGAAACTTACAAGTTATGCCACACTTTCCTTGACGCTTCATTTCGTATCATAATCATTGAAATGAAAAGTATGGAATAACTTGAAAGTTTCATGGCTCCACATCATTCTCTTCTTGGTTGGGCTGAGAACTTTTCAGCAGCCCCACGTATAGCAAAGATTGCTGGTAGAGAACGACATGGTGACAAAATCCATCACCGTTCACGTCCCCGCGGATAACTGCGGGAAACAATCTCATGCCATTCATTAGTGTCTATCTCAACCTCAGTCCTTCTGTACCAGCATTCTTCAATGCAAGGCTTGAGGGTGAGTGGCTGGGCCCATTCATACTCCGATTCTTCCCTCTCCTTAAAGAATGACATGGAGACGGTTTCCTGTGGTTATCCGCGGGGACAGGAATGGTGATGAATTTTGTTACCGTGTCATTCTCTAATTCCTGGAACGCTGGGAAAAAATGGAAACTCTCCACTTCTCTCGTCTTTGCTGCTGACAGATACTCTTCCAGATCCCTAAAATGGATCATTGTAAACCAGGGATCTCAAAGTCCCTCCTTGAGAGCCACAATCCAGTCGGGTTTTCAGGATTTCCCCAATGAATATGCATTGAAAGCAGTGCATGCACATAGATCTCATGCATGTTCATTGGGAAATCCTGAAAACCCGACTGGATTGCAGCCCTCAAGGAGGGACTTTGGGACCCCTGTTCTAAACTGACCTTACACCGGATAACTTCATAGGCTAGTTCTGTTTTTAATTTACACTCCATCTTTTCTATCCATTTCCCTACTTTAACTAGTCTTTCCTTTTTATATGTTTGTCTTCTCTCATTCTTACAAGTCTCTAAAAATTCTGCAGGATGCAAAACACATCTTGGAATCCCTATGGATAGGAATTCCATGTGTGAAGATGGAAAGGATAACAACCAGCTGGCCAGGATGAACAGAAAGATGCAGAAATGGTAGGCAGGCTAACAAACTGGGTATCGCGCTAATAATAGGCAATTTTAATTACCCTGATATTGACTGGGTAAATGCAAATCAGGGCAGGCTGGGGAAATAAAGTTCCTAGATGAAATGCTCTAATTGTAAATGAAATCTGCTGTATATAGATTTTATATATTTAATTCTATTACCATTTTTGTGATTTTAGTATGTATATTTTGTTGTAGTCCACCTAAAAGTTTAAGAAATAGAAATTTGGAAAATAGATAAAGACTGCTTTATGGAACAGCTGGTTCAGGGACCAACCAGGGGGAAACAATTCTCTAGACCTAGTCCTTAATGGAGTGTGTGATCTGGCGCAGGAGGTAACGGTGCTGGGGCCACTTGATAACCGATTTAACTTGCACTAAAGCTTAGCCTATTTTATTCCTATAGGTATCTTAGTGGTTAGTACAAACTAAGGGCTAGATTCACTTACCCCCGATTCCGTATCCGATCCGTGCCCGATTGCAAGCAGGCCGACTAATTCACAAAAGGCCTGCATGCAAATGGGGACGATTGTTGACACGCCCCCACCCGACACCCGCTAGATCCCTAGAGAGCGATTCCAACGTATGCACAGACCATTTGTAGATGGTCTGCGCATGTGTCTAAGAGCCGCCAAATCTGCAATTTTTTTGGGGGGGTTAGTTTTACTAACCCAGCGAGCCCGTGGTTTTAACCCACTTTAAACCTGCAGGTTAAAAGCGCAGGCTCGCAGTGTAGGGAAGGGCAGGAGAGATTCGGAGAAGAGCAGGGCGGCGATTCGGGGCGTCAGGCAGGAGAGATTCGGGGCAGAGAGATCATTTTCATCACTATTTAAAAAAAACAGTGCTTGCTCTTTGTCCAGTGAAATAATAATAAATAAAAACATTAACAAATGAAGAATTCTCCAAATGACATGGGGAACTAAACAGACTATCATGCTTTGCCCCGAGCGCTCCTACATATTGTCGGGGCAGCAGAGAGCAGGGCGGCAATGGAGCTGGAGAATGGGAAAGGATGTTTGCGACTGGTCCCCAGCAGTCGCTTCTTGGGTTGATCGGCCAGCCCAGTCGATTCACAAAATTTGTTTGGTGAATCATGTTCCTGCCTCCTTTGCATGCCATTCCCCTCATTTGCATATGCGGATCGGAATCGGGCCGGAGTAAAATTGGTTGGCAAAGGGGTCGCAAACCGACTGGTACACAATCGGTTTGCTTTGTGAATCTATCCCTAAATTAATTAGCGCCCTTGATAAATAACAATAACTTTATTTTTGTATACCGCCATACCCAGGGAGTTCTAGGCGGTTCACATTTGTTAGTCAAGTTACAAGTGGTTCATGACAATTTAACAGAGTTATTCTCCCCTAAGTGCCAATATCAGCACTTAATCTGCTCTGTGCTGACTCTCCCCCATAAAGCTCCAAAAATAGCTGGTTTTGGTGCGAACGCTAACCGATACAATCAGCGGCACCATTTTTTTCAAAAATACAGCTTGAACATGTCCAGTTAGTCCCTCCTGTCCATTTTATTCTTTTTGAAGATCAGGCCCAATACTTTTTTTTTTAAACACAAAAGATGTAACTACAATCTTTCCCTCTCCCCCCCAATTACCAATCACTCCTTCAAACCCCAGGTTTGAGTGAACAGTTAGCTGACAGGTGCGACTTGGAGCAGGTACAAATGCTGAAATGTTAGTATGTGTATGTTGTACACCAGGGAATACATTGCATGTATTCTTATATACAGCACCTCTTCTGAAAGCACCACTTACATGCATGCATGAATTCACGAGGGCCTGGGATAGGCACGTGGGATCTCTCAGAGAGAGAAAGAGATAATGGTTACTGTGGATGGGCAGACTAGATGGGCCATTTGGCCTTTATCTGCCGTCATGTTTCTATGTTTCTATATGCCAGTGGTTCCCAAACCTGGCCCTACAGGCACCCCAGTCACCCCCAGGATATCCACCATACATATTCACGAGATTTGCACCCCGGAGGTAATGAACACGACTAGCTGGGGTGCCTCCAGGACTAGGCTGAAAGGAGAATGTGGTAGAGTGGTTAGAGCTTCAGCCTCAGCACACTGCTCCTTGTGACCCTGGGCAAGTCACTTAATCCCCCATTGCCCCAGGTACATTAGATAGACTGTGAGCCTGTCATAGAAAAAAATGCACGAGTACCTGATTTGTAACCCGTTCTGAGCTCCTTTGGGAGGAAGAATTAAAAAAAAAAAAAAAAAAATTCAAATAAATAGGTTTGTTAACCACGGACATATGCATGTGCATGTGGAAACAAAATTATTTTAGTGTAATCATCTCCAAGGCTGACTTTTTAATCAAGCTGCGCTAGAGGTTGTTTTTTTTTTTTAATGCTCCAACATTCACGGAATTCCTATGAGCTTCAGAGCACTTACCTCACTGGCCCACGCTAAAAACCTCTAGCACAGTTAATCCAATAAAAAGATGTCATCTAATTCTTTTTACTGATTTCTTTCTATTTCTTTATTTAGTTTTACAGTCCGTCTTCCCCAGGAGCTCTGAACAGGTTACAATGGTATATACACAGAAGTATTTGAGACAGATAACAACATGGCTACAGTCGACAGGAGAACATTACTGGCGGGAATGAGTCTCGGGGGCTCCCCACGGCTTAGGTATGCTGTGCCTTGGGCAGTTAAGAGTCGTAGTCCAGGAGTTCACGAATAGAAGAGTCTGCACTGCTTTCCAGGAGGGCAATAGGTTGTCAATTGCCCTTATGGTCGAGGGGAGCTGGTTCCACAGTTTAGACACGCTGTGGGAATAAGATCATTTCCGAGCCTTTTCCCAGTGGAGGCAATTTGCTGGAGGGTTGCACAGCCTGAGTTCAAGTTGGGATCGGAGTGGTCTCCGCGGGAGGTAGATGGAAGCTTCCTCGCTATGTAGTCGGGGGTCATGCCTTAGAGGCGTACAAAAGGATTGGCGCAACAGACACCCTTGTGTAATCTGGATTCTGATTGGCTGATCAGAACCAGATGCAGCATCTGGTCTATGGTTTCAGAGCAGTAGCTAGCTAAAGAGCAGGGCTGGGGAGGGAAAATCCTTCCGACTGTCATGCGGGTGGAGTAGTTGAATTTTGTTTAGAGGAAAGTGTTTCTCTGCCTGCGGGCTGTATGGGGATTCACTCTCTGTCACAAGCCAGTGACTGCATGGAATCTGGGCTGAGTCGGTGAAAGAATACACGCAGAGAGGACCACAGACCTCATGTCAACTTTTAAATTCTTGTGATGGTGGCAGTGAGCGAGAGAAAAAATAAGTTGTGATTACCCACATCAGTAGTCACCTCTTACTGGAAGCGTTCAGCTTCAGACTTAGGCAATTGGTGCTTATAAAGGAGGGAACGGAGGGAGCAGAATGACATGTGGGCACTAGGGGGGCCGATGCGCAAACGTTCACACCAAAGCCCACTGCGTAGAACTCTAGAGTCTGACAACAGCACAGAAAAATAGCTAACCAATGCTCAGAGCTAATTATTTTAAATTTCATACGCAGCGAACTTGTACTATGAAACTGAAAGCAGGGGGAGTCTTGCAGAAAGCAGGACTCTTGGGCGCATGTCCAGACGAAACTGGAAGTACATCAGCGTTGTTCTTTTTAAAATTTGAGCCTTTCAAAAATTCTTTGCACTTTAAGGCTCTTATTTAAACGCAGAAAAACAGGTGCCAACATGAACTTTAACTTTTGGTTCACGCAGGTTTGTTTCTCACTATCGGTGCTTAAAACTTGCACAGGCTTTCTTTCCCTTAGAAAAGGGGAAAAACACGCACTTTAATGTGTCAAATAGTCAAGAAATCTTCTCCCGATATCTTTGAACCAGATCTATGGTAAATGCAGTAATTAAACTAACTTTCGAAATGATCAGAATTTGTTTTTTGGGCAACGAATATCGATTTTTCCAGATGTGACAAAATCTACCCAGGACCAAAGAAAAGCCTGTCTTGGTTGAAGATAAGATACTTTAAATCTTGGGGCAACTTTTTTTGGCGGGGGAGTGGGGGGAGGGGGGAGATACCCTTGTAAATGTAGAGTCCACTTTCGGGAAAATAAATATCTTTTTTTTCTCACCTGAGCAGTTGAAAACCTTCACAGACGGAAACGTATAACTTAAGATCAAAGACTAGAGTTCAAGGAAATACCATCTCAATGTGTTAAGCCTTTGTCATAAATAACATGTTTTCTTTTGAAATACTCCTTTATTTTTCCTAAGACTTCCCTTCCTCATTTGAGGTCTAAGGGAGATAATGGTCTCCCTACCTAAAGAAGGATATAAAACTGCTGGAGAGGGTGCAGAGACGAGCAACCAAACTAGTGAAGGGTATGGAGAAACTGGTATATGAGGATCGACTTAAAACACTGGGATTGTTCTCCCTTGAGAAAAGGAGACTGCGTGGGGATATGATCGAGACCTTCAAAATACTGAAAGGAATCGACAAAATAGAGCAGAGAAGATTATTTACATTGTCCAATTTGACACGGACAAGAGGACATGAAATGAAGCTAAGGGGGGACAAGTTCAGGACTAATGTCAGAAAGTTCTGCTTCACACAGAGAGTGGTTGACATCTGGAATACTCTCCCAGGGGAGATTATTGCGGAATCGACAGTCCTAGGCTTCAAAAGCAAACTAGATGCATATCTCCTTGAGAGAGGCATATAAAGATATGGTTGGCTATAAAATAAACCAGGTGTATACCTGGCAGGGCCTCCGCGTGTGCGGATCGCCGGACTTGATGGACCGAAGGTCTGATCCGGAGATGGCGCTTCTTATGTTCTTATGTTCTTATTGTTTGATTTTGGGTTTGTTTGGGTTTTTTTTGGGGGGGGGTCTCCTTTTATAAATCTATATAGCTTCTTAATCTGTATTTCCATAAAAAGTGGATTCTTGGCAATTGTATTTTTGAAAAAGAAAAAAAGAAATCTCCTCAAAACCTTCAATGCCACCCTCGAGCTGTCTGAGCACTGGGAGGGAATACCAACTGATCTCATTAACATCCATTTGAATGCACTCAAATAAAATTTGCAGCCGTCTAGAGCATGAGTTAATAACATTCTGCACATATTAATGTATGATGTTAGCTGTCTTTAACACTGGCATTAGCTTTTGACCATCGCCCTCTCCCCCCCCAGGAGTCAGGAAGGCACTTGGTCTCTGACTAATTATACTCATCAACCTGGAAGATGAAGCACAAGAAATACGAGTATGAACAAAAAAAAACGTGTTCCCCCTCAAGAGACATAAAATCCAAAAGCAGAAGGCAACCCCTCAGTCCTCAGCTGTTTCATCCGTCTGGCTTCTTGTATCGGTTTCCAGCTGGGCTGATGATACCAGTGAAAACCTCAGCAGCAGGCGAGATCCATATTTGGATTCAAGGGAAGAGGGTGCTAGAAACATGATGGCGACGGGCAACACAAGTTTCAAGTTTATTAGGTTTTTTTATATACCGCCTGTCAAGGTTATCTAAGCGGTTTTACAATCAGGTACTCAAGCATTTTTCCTATCTGTCCCGGTGGGCTCACAATTTATCTAACGTACCTGGGGCTATGGAGGATTAAGTGACTTGTCCAGGGTCACAGCGCTTGGCTTCTTTTGATCTGTTTGACTGCAGCGATCCATAAGTAGGTTTGGTCTTCATTTTTCCCCAACTGGTAGCACATGAGTTTTACTTTGATCTTACATGTCAAAAGATCGTGGCCACTTCCACAATCTGCTCCTGATTTATACCTTCTTTTATTTAACTGCGATAGACGTTTTTAGTGCGGGGAGCCACGCTGAATGCCCCGCGCTGCTCCCAATGCTAAAAACTGCTCTCGCAGTTTAATAAAAGAAGGCCTTAGTTTATGCCATCAAAATTGCAGATTTCCATCTCCGACCAATACAAATATAATCAATTTGATTTCCATATATGCTTTTTAGGGTGTCAGGTCAAAAGCGAGCGCGCCGGGACAAAGGCGCGAGCAGACAATTGAGCGCAGTGTGGAGGCGCGCGCCGAAGAAAATTACTGTTTTTAGGGCTCCGAAGGGGGGGCGTGGGGGGAACCCCCCACTTTACTTAATACAGATCGCGCCGCGTTGTGGGGGGTTTGGGGGGCTGTAACCCCCCACATTTTACTGAAAGCTTCACTTTTTCCCTGTTTTTAGGGAAAAAGTTAAGTTTACAGTAAAATGTGGGGGGTTACAACCCCCCAAACCCCCCACAACGCCGGCGCGATTTGTATTAAGTAAACTGGGGGTGCTCCCCAACAAAACCCCCCATCGGAGCCCCTAAAAACAGTAATTTTCTTCGGCGCGCACCTCCGTCTTGCGCTCAGTTGTTGGCGAGCGCCTTTGTCTTCCGCGTTGTTGTCTATGAACCGCTATTTAGAGAGGTCCATGTGTACTGGCAACATATACAAATGTTGAAAATATATATTCATAATTGACAATCGATTAGTTTTACAAAACTATATTAAATCATCAACCGCTTCATTTCTTTTTCCTATACCATATTTTCCAACCATACCTCTATCACCGATAACATTATACTTAATACTGTCTTTGAAAGCTTATTATTAAGCATGCATGCAATGCCATTTTTCCTATGTGTTTCATGACCACAGTAACAAAGACATGTAAAATCAAGGTAAAACTCCATAAGAAGATCACTCGTGACCTTCCAAAATATGACATTGAGAATATTCCAGAAGACTATTTGATAAAATTAAATAATATATTTGTTGCTCTTGATATAGGGGATAGAGAACCTGAAGAGTTATGGAATGACATCAAAACCATAATTATTGATGAAACTGAAAAAAACACTTCAGAGGAGAAAGAAAGCCAAAAAATTGCCTTGGATCCCAGAAGAAACTAAAAAAGAAGCAGAACAAAGATGACAAGTGAAGCTTTCTGGTGATAGAGATAAAGTATTACAAATGAACTGTGCATTTCAATGTCAAGATCAGCATGACAAGGAAACATATTTTCAGGATATAAGAGTTATGTCAGAAAATTGAATTGGAGCATGTGTATGGTAAAACTAGATTAGTTTATCAAGCTATTAAGAGACTGTGTGTATTTTGCAATATTGGTTCCAGACAGAACCTCAAGGCAACAAAACAAAGGAGAAAGTCCAACTTTGTCTGCAGAAAAAACCAAGCAGGAGAAACAAACAAAACTGCAGACTGTGTACAAGATGCAGGCAAAAATTCATTGTACCAAAACTAAAATGCAAATAAGTAAGGCATTGCTTATGTTCTTATAGGGCAGATTACAGTACTGGGATTTAAGAGAGGATTGGACATTTTCCTGCTGGAAAAGGGAATAGAAGGGTATAAATAGAGGATTACTGCTCAGGTCCTGGACCTGTTGGGCCGCTGCGTGAGCGGACTGCTGGGCAAGATGGACCTCAGGTCTGACCCAGCAGAGGCATTGCTTATGTTCTTAAAACCCTTTTACCAATCAAGGGACCCGACACGGTCCGTGTTTCGGACAAACCTTCGTCAGGGGTCCATGGTGAAAAAGGTTGGGACATACCATAAAAAAATGAAGATAGGTAACAAAGTGCCTGTATATTGTGTACATAAGAAGTTGCCTCCGCTGAGGCAGACCAGAGGTCCATCTTGCCCAGCGGTCCGCTCCCGCGGCGGCCCATCAGGCTTATTGCCTGAACAGTGGTCCCTGACTAATTTTATAACTTACCTATAATCCTACCCTATAACCTATCTCTACTCCTATCTGTACCCCTCAATCCCTTTGTCCTCCAGGTACCTATCCAAACCGAGGATCGCTGCAAAAAGTAACGCATCTCAGCTTTTTTTACATTGGAGGAATCAATTTCATTGTGTACTTTTGTTTGAGGTTTGGGAGGTTCGTCGATCTCCCAGGCGTACTCGCCTCTTTAGGCAAATTTGGGACCCCTACTTTCAAAAAGTTTCACCTAGAGCTTGGAATTTGATTCTCAATGATTTATGTTGAATTTCTGATGACCCATGACTTGGTTATCTCCGTCACCTTCCATCCTAGGGAGGGGGGGGGAAGGTAAAGGAGGGGTGATAGCGGGGGATGGAGTTTGTTATTTTTAAAATTTTGAAGGAATGATGGTGTTTCCTAGATTGTATGGAGTGGCTTTACTCAGTAATGATTTTTTTTTTGTTTGTATTGTATACTTTGGTTTGTTCTATTGATGTATACTTTCTTCCTTCAATAAAAACCGTTTTAACATAAGAGACTGTGGCAGAAATTTCAGCCTTGATTGGGGATGCTTAAAGATGCCAATGGAATAATAGTGAATAACCCAGAAGGCATTAAAAAGAGATGGAAAGAATATACCGAAAGTGATGCTGAAAAAGAACCAGGTATTTTAAGGGAGGAAGTTATAGCAGTAATTCAGGCTTTAGCAAACAAGTCACCTTGTATTGATGGTATGCCAACTAAATTCATTAAAGGCTCAGAAGGTGCTATTATGGTTCTCACTTTTGTCATACTAGAGGAGTTCCATCCCCTTTATCATCTTGGTCGCTCTTCTTTGAACCTTTTCTAGTGCCGTTATATCTTTCTTGAGATAAGTAGACCAGAACTGAACGCAGGTGAGGTCGCACCATGAAGCAATACTAAACTAAACTAAATCTTGGGTTTATATACCGCATCATCTCCACAGGTGGAGCTCGACACGGTTTACATGGTTAGGGAAGCAACGGAACTCCAGTGGATTTATAGAAGTAAGTAAGAGAGAGGTTAGGTGTGATAATACTAGTGAGGGGACGGGTTACGTTTTGGAGAAGAGCCAAGTCTTCAGAAGCTTACGGAATGGTAGAAGGGGGCTCAAGTTGCGGAGAGGGGAAGGGAGACTATTCCAGAGCTGAGCGATTCTGAAGTGGAGTGACATTATAACATTCTTAGTCTTATTAATCATCTTTTTTTTAATAATGCCTAGTATTCTGTTTGCTTTTTTGGCTACCTCCACACATTGGGTGGAAGATTTCATCATATTGTCTACAAATGACACCCAGATCCTTTTCTCGGGCGCTAACCCCCAATGTGGACCCTAGCATCCGGTAACGGTGATTTGGGTTATTCTTCCCAATGTGCATCACTTTGCACTTGTCCACATTAAATTTCATCTGCCACTTGGACGTCCAGCCTTCCAATTTCCTAAGGTCTGCCTGCAATTTTTCACAATCCGCATGCGTTTTAACAACTTTGAACAGGTTAGTGTCATCTGCAAATTTAATCACCTCACTCGTCGTTCCAATTTCCAGCTCATTTATAAATAAGTTAAATAGCACTGGTCCCAGTACAAAGCCAACACCCACAACACATACACAACACATGAGTTGGACAGGGCAGAGTTGAGCTTAAACATTGTGGAAATCATGCTAGATTGGGTTGTTCGGATTCAATATGGAGGTAAGGGCAGCTGTGCCAGCACACTCTGATTGGGAGACCTCTGGGATTTCTTATGTGAAAGTTTCAGGTTATGTCAGCTCATGTTTAAAAGCTCCCCTGCTTCTTGCCCTCTGTGATCATTCACTGAAAATTGACTCCCCTCCCCCCCTCTTAGTTCAAAAAGAAATTCAATTTAATCCCTTACAAGTCAGTGAGACTCAGAGATGGAGCCCTCACTTGTTCCAACATCTCACTCCGATAGCAGTTGAAAGTTACCCACATCACCAGTTTGCACATCTGTTAGGGTGTGTCAAGTTTCAGAGTTAAAGCTTGTTCTTCCAGCAGCTAGTGACCTGACAAGATGTATTATGACGTTTTAGGTATAGAATAAAACTAGCAGATAATATAACAGGAAACATAAATGGCTGGAAGGGTAAAGAGGAGGCTACAGCTGCACACTCTCTTCACCTCCCACCCCAAGAACATTTAACAGCTTTACTAATTTCATAAAATTGTATATACTGCTTTTCACATAAAAATTATATAACAAGACAGTCTACAAGAGGACAAAAAGATGAGACTTAAAACGCCACAAGATACAAGAGGAAGGAGATGTAAAATAGCATAACAGTCTTTGACCAGTAAATAATACAAGTTACAATAAATAGTCACAATAAGGAAAATAAATCTACTCACCCCCCCCCCCCCCACTAATGACCACACACAGTCCATTAACAATCAAAACATTGCCTACACAACCATGCTTTCACCATTTTTTAAAAATCTCAAAACGATCTCTTCAGCCTCAAATTTACGAGTGCCAAGGAGTTCCAGAGAGATGGCGTAACGATGCCAAAAGCTACGTTTCTTAAAGAATAATGCCAAAACCTTAGGCAGGAAGGAACAACCCAAAAAATGTGACTGTGATGATCGAAGCTGTCTGGTGAGCAGATAAAGAAGCAACATCGAATAAAGGGAAAACGATCTGCTTGAAATCATTGCCTGATGCGACATATACAAAATGTTATACTTAATATGAACAGTAGCAGGCAGCCAATGCTGTCCTCTAAGCAATGGATCCACATAATCTCTTACGTTAGTATAATGCAGGAATCTTATAGCTGGGTTTTCTATCAATTGCAGTCAATTCAATTGAGACTGCTGGCGCCCCCCCAAAATTGCATTACAATAACCTGCGTTATAAAACACAGCCTGAAAACGAATATTCTTTGCTCTCCTATCCAGAAAATGCATCAAAGATCTAATTTTCCTAAAGAAATAAAAAGGTCAGTCTTTGTTTTATATGTTTTAGGCCTGGATTCTCTATGTGGCATCGATATCTGTGGCCGCCGATCGCGTGTCATTCACGCAACGGCGCCGTAGAGAATCGTGCCTCCAGGAAAGACAGGCACTGGAAATATAAGCCAGGGTTTTAAAGGACTATTTTTCTGACGCCTATCTTTGCCGTAAATCACACCTATGTAGGTGCTTTATGGTGCCTACAGTGGCGTACCTAGGGGGGGGCGGGGGGGGGCGGGCCGCCCCGGGTACCAGCCCTGAGGGGGTGTTCCCGGCCTTGCCGCTCAGTCCCCCCCCACGCCCGAAGGACCGCTCGCCCCACTGACCTTCCAGCACACCTATGAAGCAGCCCGCAGCAGGATCGCGACGTCAGCAATCCCTCAGCTGCTTGGGCGCTGCTTCCTGCGCCGCGGTCCCGTCCCTCCTCTGACGTCAGAGGAGGGGGCGGGACCGCGGCGCAGGAAGCAGCGCCCAAGCAGCTGAGGGATTGCTGACGTCGCGATTCTGCTGCGGGCTGCTTCATAGGTGTGCTGGAAGGTCAGTGGGGCAAGCGGTCCTTCGGGCGTGGGGGGGGCAGTAGCTTAAGGTAGCCCGGCGCAGGAAGCAGCGCAAAGATAGCTGACGTCGCGATCCTGCTGCGGCTGCTTCTTAGGTAGTGCGGGGAGGCCAGGGGGGCGAATGGTCCTTCGGGGTGGGTCGGGGCATCAGGCCTTCAGGGTGGGGCGGGCGGGCGGGCAGGCAGACTTTCAAGGGGGAGGGGGGTGACAGGCAGGCAGGCAGGCCTTCAAGGGGGGGTGCAGGTCTTCGGGGGGGGGTGCAGACCTTCAAGGGGGTGCAGGCCTTCAAGGGGGGGACAGGCAGGCAGGCCTACAAGGGGGGGGGACAGGCCTACAAGGGGGTGCAGGCCTACAAGGGGGGGGACAGGCCTTCAAGGGGGGACAGGCCTGCAGGGGGGGTGCATGCCTTCAGGGGGGGTGCCGACCTTCAAGGGGGTGCAGGCCTTCAAGGGGGGGACAGGCAGGCAGGCCTTCAAGTGGGGGGACAGGCCTTCGGGGGGGTGCAGGCCTTCGGGGGGGGGGGGTGCAGACCTTCAAGGGGGTGCAGGCCTTCAAGGGGGGGACAGGCAGGCAGGCCTTCAAGGGGGGGACAGGCCTACAAGGGGGTGGGACAGGCCTTCAAGGGGGTGCAGGCCTTTGGGGGGGTGCCAACCTTCAAGGGGGGGTGCAGGCCTTCAAGGGGGGGGACAGGCCTTCAAGGGGGGACAAGCAGGCAGGCCTTCAAGGGGGGGACAGGCCTACAAGGGGGTGGGACAGGCCTTCAAGGAGGGGTCAGGCCTTCAAGGGGGGGACAGGCCTACAAGGGGGTGGGACAGGCAGACCTTTAAGGGGGGACAGGCCTACAAGGGGGTGGGACAGGCAGACCTTTAAGGGGGGATAGGCCTTCAAGGGGGGACAAGCAGGCAGGCCTTCAAGGGGGGGTCAGGCCTTCAAGGGGGGGGACAGGCCTTCGGGGGTGCAGGCCTTCGGGGTGGGTGCAGGCCTTCGGGGTGGGTGCAGGCATTCGGGATGGGTGCAGGCCTTCAGGGGGGGACAGACCTTCGGGTGGGGGGTACAATCCTTCGGGGAGGGTGCAGGCCTTCAGGGGTGGGGTTTAGGCGTTCAGAGGGGGACAGACCTTCGGGTGGGAGGTAAAGTCCTTCGGGGGGTGCAGGTCTTCAGGGGTGGGGTGTAGCCCTTCTGAGGGGGGACAGACCTTCGGGGGAGGGGGGTCCTGGTGTAAAAGTACACAGAGGGAGAGAGGGAAGGGGGGGTTCAAAGATACGTGCATATGCCAGACTTTGGGGGTTAGAAATAATGGGTCTAAAAACAGAGGAGTGGGAGAGAGATGGTGCATAATGGGATTTAGGGAGGGAAGGAACAGAAAGGGAGAGAACTTGGAAACAGGGGATGGTGTGGAGGGGGGATAGAGATACTGGATAGGAGGATAGTTGGGAACAGAAAGGGAGAGATGGTGGATCCTGGGGTGGTGGGGAGTTGAGAAAAGGTGAATCTGTGGATGGAGACAAAAAAAAGGAAAGATGCCAGATCTCCGGGAGAGGGAAGGGAAACGGAAGGGGAGAACAGAGATGGCAGACGGATGGTTAGCACGGAGAAAGGAGACCCTGGCAAGCAAGACAACAAGAGCCTGGGACCAACAAGATTTGAATATTGATCAGAGAACAAAAGGTAGAAAAAATAATTTTATTTTCTGTTTTGTGATTACAATATGTTAGATTTGAAAAGTGTACATGAGACAGCTTGAAATGGGAACTTTTCTATTTTTGTGAATGGCAAGGCTGAGTTCAGTTAAAATATATGCTTTATAAGAAAATATAATAATGTGTTTTATAAAGTTTATAAGCATTGCTGGCATACTCGGTGAGGTGTTCCTAGTGTTGGTGGTGGTGGTAGCATGTCAGTGTGTTGAGAGGAAGAGGTAGTCTGGGAAATTCTGCTGAGCAAACTCTGGGCCCATTTCCACCCCCAGTTAGTCCACTCCACTCAACTGGTTCACACACTGAGTGGGTCTTTGGGTGTTATTTCTGGGTAGTTGTTTTAGAATCTCTTCCAGTGGTTTGTCAGTATCTCCTTCTGGTCCAAGGAAGGAAACTTTGTCAACCTTAGCATTGACCTTCAGAATATGTTTGTAACAGCGCTGCTTGTGTGGCATTAGGCTATGTAGTGATCGAAAGAAAAAAACAGACCTTTGCACATTTTTGCACTATATGGTGGGTGTATGAGGAGATTCATTTCCTGCACAGTTAAGTCCATGTGAAGTTACCTTGTGCTGTATTTGACATCTAGCAAGGTCTCTGTTTGGAAGGAAAGATCTAAGCTTAAAAATGAAGTGGCCAGAAGTTATGTTAAAAGTAGATAGCGTAGCTGGTTTTAAGAAAGGTTTGGACAAATTCCTGGAGGAAAAGTCCATTGTCTGTTATTAAGACATGGGGGAAGCGTCTGCTTGCCCTGGATTGGTGCACTCAGCAGCAACAAATACTAGTTTTGGCTGGCTCTTTCCCCGCATTTCTCCTCTCTTCCCCACGATTTAATATCCAGTTCAGGCAGTAAGTAAATGCATCGGCAGGGGGGGTCTGGTAAGTCTTGGGGGCTGGGGATGGAAGGTGAGAATCAGTTCTGTAGGCTATCAGAAATTTGCTTAATTATCTACTCACACAGAAAAGCAGTAAAGTCAATAGGTTCTCTGAGTGGGAACAACCTGTTTGATCTTGCACTCTTGTGATTGACCAATTGTTTATCACTGTTTAATTTATCACATTGATTAATTTGAGCACACCTGAGGTGTCCTATGATGGTGTGCACTGCAGGCAGAGGAGCCTTATTGTGTAAAGCACTGGAGAATTCTCTCCTCTCGCTTACCTCTCACGCTGAGGACACCCTGCTTCAGTATAATCATTTATATGATTTATCTTATAAACATTATTACGTGGTCTTTTCCTCAAGTGCTGAGACATCAGGTTGTTCCCACTTGGAGAACCTATTGACTTTTACTGCTTTTCTGTGTGGCTTTAACATTTTTGCTATTCAGTATACCTAAACTATTATTCAGTAGAAAAAATATGGTTTGTTCAATCAAATCCTGTGTGGACATTGGACTTCTATGAGTGAATGTTCTGCTTGATTGAACAAACTAAATTTTTTCTACTGAATAATAGTCTAGGTACAATGAAAGTAAATAGCAAAAATGTTTGAGTAGATAATTAAGGAAATCTTTTTCATATTGCTTGCTTATGGACTGGGAAAAAAGACTGTTCAAGCAAATGTCTCTAGAACTGCTTTAATGGAAAAATGTGATTTTTTTTTTTTAAGTACTTTGTGAAATTTATTGTTGTTGTGAAATTTATTGTTATACTTTGTTTAAACTTAAAAAGCGGTGTCATTAACAGTGAATCTAATCGAAAAATCGATTCAACAGGGTGAATCGAATCGAATGAAATATTTTTCTCTGAATCGGGCAGCACTATTGGCTACCATGAGAATGGGCTACTGGGCATGATGGACCATTGGTGTGACCCAGTTAGGCTATTCTTATGTTATGTTCTCATCTGTAGGGGCCTTTGTTTTCACTTCTTATTTTAATGTATTTTTTTCCTGGGAACTTATCAGTGTTTTTTTATAATGGGAACAAAAATGGAAGAGAATTAATGTGTGTGGAATGGGGGGGTAACTAATTTCTTCAGCTAAATAATTCAATCCACTTCAAACAGACATAGGAGAACTCACGCACCATTCACACACCCTAAAACCAAAAACGTCAAAAGAAAAAAACTGTTCGACAACCTCCTAGCCATTCGAGCTGCAACACTTGACCCCCAACTCTACAACCTATTGACCTCGACCACAAACTACAAAACCTTAAAAAAAGAAATAAAAACCCTTCTATTCAAAAAACACATAAAACCAAACTAACATAATCAGAACTGTCCCAAGCATCACCTGCAACTACTCCATATGTACTTCTGATGTCATGACAATTCCGACATAATTTATGTTATGTTATGTTTGGAATAATGGTTACATAAATGAGGTTCAATAAAAGAAAATTTTCACTGCCTGTTTCTATTCTGACCATTTATTCCATTTCATGGTTATTGCAAAAAAAAAAAAAAAAAAATTTTTCCATGAGGGGGGGGGGGGTGTCAAAAAATGATGGGCCCCGGGTGCCACATACCCTAGGTACGCCACTGGGTGCCTAATGCCACTTCCAGCGTTAGTCACGCTTATAGTGATGTTAGGCATCAGTAGGCGCCTCTGGAGACGCGATTATGGCTTTTATTTAGGTGCCGGTAGACGCTTTAAATTTAATATTAATCGCCATTTGAAACAGCATTTCTCAATTAACTTATGAGCCAGTGGGGTGCCTACCAGTGCCTAACACCAGTGGCTACCGGCTGGGTAAGTTTTAGTGGCCAAAGACAGACCAGCCTACGCCCAAGCTTGAGTAAGAACTGCGAGTGTTTGAAAATGAGAAATATCTTTTTGTGAGCCCTGATTGCGGGGTGCTTCTGACCCCCAAAGAGCTGGCCGGAGCCCACGAGCCGCATGTGGGCAGGACCAGGGCTACATATAGCACTGTATTAGTGAGAGGATTCTGTCTCCCACTGCATGAAGAAGAGTGCTACAGACACGTCTAACACTGAAAAGGAACTCTTCCCAATGCCATCGTCTTTGGCCTTGAATCTCCTGAAGCTTTCTGTTGCCAGCATTTGACCCTTGCTTTCTGCATTTTGCTTGCATGCTCGACAGTGAGCAAAACAGAAAAGTCCGCTCTGCACAAAATCCAAAGAAAGCAAGTCTTCAAGCGAGCTACACTTTAATGGTAACCAATGCAGTCTATATAAGAAATCATCGTATAGAGATGCCTGTATAGACAATTTCTTGTATTGGCTGCCATCAAAGTGGGGCTCGCTTGAAGACCTGGCCCTCTCTGCTGTTTTCTTTGGACTACATCAGACAGTTCCAGAGCAATCCAGAGAGCTGTGCAAAATCTCTATCACCAACAATCACAACTCTTCCAAGCACCCTATATCATACCTGTCCAATCCCCCACCCCATTACACACCAGTCCCACCCCCAATCCTGCCCAAGCCCCGCCCTCCGCTGCCTGCTCTCTTCTTTTTTAATTCTTTATTGATTTTCTAAACTTCAAAAGTGCAATACACAAATCTATATCATAAAAGTTAATAAAAGTACATTCAACTTACAAATATGCATAATCAACCATTTTCTCCCCCCCCCCCACCCAATGACCTTACCCTATTCAGATTAAAAATAACCTCCCACCCCAGGTGGACATACTCAAAAGTTAAATGACAGAAATAGCCCCCCCACACACACCCTTTCCTGGATGTGCGGATGTCCTCTTGCCCGGCCCGATTTTAAGGAAGCTTTTCAAAACCCGGACAAAGCGCTGGGTTTTGAAAAGCCGTCTGGACCCCTGGACATGTCCTCAAAAAGGAGGACATGTCCAGGGAAACCCAGACGTCTGGTAACCCTAGGTTTGTACAGCCGCTTACCAATCAATAAGGATAGTTGCCCTGAATGCATGGATTAAGTTAAGCACCAGTGCTTCGTAGGGGTGAAAGCCCCTGCCACAAACTACTACTGAAAGGCGTACGCAGTGCTGTACATTCAACAAGTAATAGATGTTCCCTGCTCAGAACAGCTTACAAACTAGGTTGTCTATGCATGAGGCAAATTTGCATGCCTGTCACCTCTAGTATATACAAATCTGCCTTATGCATATTCATTAGGGATATGTTGAAAACCAGACTGGCTGAGGGTTTCGTTGATTTAATCACCACGTCTTCTGCATATATGTGCAGCAAGGATCTCAAAGTCACTCCTTGAGGGCCGCAATCTAGTCGGGTTTTCAGGATTTCCCCAATGAATATGCCTGAGATCTATGTGCATGCACTGCTTTCAATGCATATTCATTGGGGAAATCCTGAAAACCCCACTGGATTGCGACCCTCAAGGAGGGACTCTGAGATCCCTAATGTACAGCAAATTCTACTAGTTTAATCATACAACAGTGAAATGCATAAGCGCCTCCCACTACCCCAGGGCTCCTGAGAAGACAGCTACAGCTGCCCAAGTCTTCACTACCCAGGGAGAGAATTATCAGGAGTCCGGAAAAGGCTAAGAAAGGAAGAAGAACGGAAAGGGGCAATGAAGCCCGCTTCTTGGTATATCACCTTTCAGTGATGGGCCAGTTGCTCCGAGATTCTGTTTCTCATTTTCACATAGTATAGCAAAACACACGGGAAAGAGAAGATGGTGGTCAGATAATAGAGGGCTCATATCACAGATAAGGATGCAGGGATGTGGGTCGAGCAAAAGCAAAATAATCATTATAATAATACAAGGCTTAGGAATAATCTGAAACAAAAGCGGCTAACTCCAGCTCATAGCAGACTATCGAGCTCCCACCAACACGGTGATAGCTAGACATTATTTCACAAAATATGCTAGTTTCTTTTTAAGATTCCAAATTCATTGTGGAGGGAGTGTAGAGAAAAAGAATGAACCTCATCCTTTCTTCTTCTTGAACTCTGTCACTTAGGGCTGCAGCTGGCTCTGCTTTTTCAGGATAGATTGATCCACTGCTGGTATTAGCCCATTCGTTGCTTTGCCTTAAGACCTTGGCTTAGACCAGTGGTAGGCAAACTCAATAGTCAATGATCAGCAGTACAACGATTAAGATTTCTTTTGAGAGCCATACCCCGCACCCGCTTGTGCTACGATGGCTACATCAACCCGACTGACACCCCCGCTCACCCGCACGATTCATGGCACAGCCTAGAGAATGACATGGATTAACAGTAAAATAACACCATCTTAACGGTAACCCACTTGATAACTTCCCCTCTAAATGAACCCAAAATATCAGAAAACTGGGAAAACATTTTGAAATGTGTTTGAAAACAATATTTTTGCCAAACACCTCCCTACATATTGCTGTATTGATTCTCAGGGAGACTCAGACATGACAGCAGGGGAGGTTGTGGCCAAGATGGCAGCATCGCTGTTGGCAGTGTTTACCCTTTCTGAGGTAGTAGTGGGACAATTTTCTCCTTTTCAGTATATCTCATACCAAGCAAAAAGGGGTCACGAAGACTATGTCTTCTCTGGTCTGGACCTCATCTCAGCTTACTCTCGACCGTTATGCTGTCAGACTCATACTAGAACAACTGAGTCAAGGGGATTCTGCTTTGAAGAGAAATGAGAGAACATTATTCTCTCTGCTGGGACATGATACTATAATGTCCCTGCCAGCTGCTAATGTTCCACCATACCCGGCAGAGCTATACAGTCAATCCGCGGATGATATGTTGGTTGTAGTAGACAAGATTGACTCCAGCTGAAAGGAGGGACGACCTGTTGAATTAACTGTCAATAAGCTGAACTTGGGAGCACCAGCGAAGACTGGTGGTCACCCTGCAAAGAATCTGGAAGGACCTTCATAAACTTGACACAACAGTTGAAAAATTTGCCCAAGAGATTTCCTAGATGGTCTGTAAGATCAAAGTTTTATCTATATGAATAAGGCTAAAACTGAATGCTTGGCTCAAGTTAAACAAGTTTAGAATGAAATGAAAGAACTTAAAGACACATTTTCTTTGTTTGTTAAGGATAAAGCTATAATTCATCAAAAAAAACAAATGGAAAATTATATTAGATGGCTTAATCTTAGCGTGTTGAATTTTCCCAAATCTGCTATTTTTTCTCCATTGGATTTCTTCAAAAAATGTTTGAATGAAATTCTTACAATGCCTATTCAGGCTATTCTGCCTATTAATAAAATATATTATATTAGTGAATGATAAGGGGGTCAAAACTGCAATATTGACCAAAATCAAACTCAATGCCAGGATCAAGCCCAGGAATGCTTTAGAACAGGTTTGTCCAACCTGCGGCCCCGTGAAGTATTTTGTGCAGCCCTGGTCGAAGGCAATGCAGTGTTTTTCTCTGCTGCCCCCAGGTGTTTACCGTCTTGCCGACTCCCTCCTCTGTCTTGCTGCAGCGCTTGTGTGGCCCCAGAAACATTTTTTTCGGCCAATGTGGCCCAGGGAAGCCAAAAGGTTGGACGCCTCTGCTTTAGAAGATCTGCCTTTTGATAGGGCAACTTTGACTGTCCCATTAGTTTTTGAGCAATATTCAAACTCAATGGGCAAAAAATTTGGATCTACCTGACGTTACAAAAGCAAAGTTAGAATGAAAGAATTCCTATCAATGAGAGAAAAAACTAAAAGACTGGGGGGATCCTTTCTACTAGCCCAGAGTCTCTCAAACTGTGTGCCCCGAAAAGATTCTAGGTGTGCCACGAGAGATTTCAGAATTTTGCTTTATTTTTAAAACTTCCCTTCATAAGTATACACTAGAATAGATCACATGTAGGTCGCAAACACAAAAGTCTGTCAATGTTATGAGCGACTGTGTGCATAAGGATACAACCGCCCAGACAAGCATCATTCTTCGAGGTGATTGGTCCTTGAAAACTAATGGCAAGTAATTTTAGTTTTATTTTTTAATGCAGTAGTTATCCCTATCTTGACCAACAAAACAATCAAGGTTTTTTTGTTGGTTTTGCAAGTTTAGAATTGTGCCGTGAAAAACATTTGCTTTGTTTAGTATGCCGGAACTAAAAAAAAGTTAGAGAGACATTGTACTAGCCTATCCATGTAAACATATAATACGGTATATGGGTAATAAGTATGTGTTTTTTGATTCAGAACAGTTGAGATCATTTTTGGATACGAGGAAGATCTCTGGGGGGAATGTTGTCAATCTCACTTAGCAAGTAATATTTTAGGTATGGATTCTCATGTTACAATCCTTTCTATTTGTAAACTATAATTTTCTTCTTTTCTCTCTTAATGGGGTTACTCCTCCTCCATTGGTGGTCTAAGGTAGAGTTAGTTTAATTTACTTATAAAAGTTGTTTGTTTGTTTTTTAAGTTCAAAAATGTTTTATTAAATTTTTCAAAAACCACAACAAACATAGCAAAATGTATGGTGCAAACAGCAAATACATATGCACAGCGTACATTTTGAAAGATAGCACCACAGTACATTCAATACAATACCGTAAGAAAGAAAATGATAAATAAATGAAATAAAATAATAATTAAATAAAATAAACTGAGTAGTCAAAAACACAGTATGATAAACACAAATTATTTGAAAAATTTTGAAAAGCTCTGGGCTCCTCTTTTGGATTATTCTACTGTACCTCACCAATCTTAGGGTTGACTTCCTGGTCCTACAAATGGGTTGATTGAAACTTATTTTCAACGTCAATATCATATTTTTGCACCCCTATAATGCTCCTGTACTGAGTCCTATCTTTGATATTTTTTCTTTTTTTTTAAATTTCAGCCTTGATGGTTATAGTTTTGGCTGTTTTTCTGTAGACAATTGTGTGTGTGTGGGGGGGGGGGGGGGGGGGGGCTGTAAATTCCAGGCCTGTGGCGGTAACCTGAGTTACAAGGTTTTGGCTCATCAGAAGATGAGCGGGTATTTGGGCAGTCGGCCCAGTTGAGTGAAGATGTTGTGGGTCTGGTGACCTTGAAAGGGGGGCATGGAGGTCCATGCCTAACCCCCCCCAGGCTCATCAGGGGATGAGCTGTTAAGGGGAAGCAAGCTCAAATGAGCGAATATGCCTTGAGGCATGTGGCACGGAATAGAGGCATGGAGGTCCATGCCACCCCCTAGGCCAGGGGTGTCAAAGTCCCTCCTCGAGGGCCGCAATCCAGTAGGGTTTTCAGGATTTCCCCACTAAATATGCATGAAATCTATTTGCATGCACTTCTTTCATTGTATGCTAATAGATCTCATGCTTATTCATTGGGGAAATCCTGAAAATGACTGGATTGCGGCCTTCGAGGAGGGACTTTGACTTCCCTGCCCTAGGCTCTTGCTGATATGGCAGGGTCAGGGGAATTTGTCAAATTGCAATGTTTGTAGCTCAGATGGTGAAGCAATTGTTCATTGCTTATTGGTTGTACCAATAAACAAAGCTGGGGCCTGATTATTACCATCCATAAAGTGTCTGTGGTTCATTTATTGTTGACATTATTGCAGAGGATATATGTGCTGCATAAGCAAGTGCAACGAGGGGCTTTGTAATTAGGAGGATTGGAGAAGGGGTTAGACAGGGTGAGATGGGACGACAACTTGACCATTCCAGATCATATGTTATAGTTTTGACTATTTTTCTGTAGACAAGTGCTTACTTGTTATGACATTTCAAATGTAATAAATAAATAATAAACAAAAGAGATGAGAGCAGAAGGTATTATAAAGTGTTAAACTAGATCCTAAGGAGTTCTACAGATTAAAGGCAAACATGATGTTGGTACACAAGACGCGGATGAGGACTGATGGACTAATCCAGGGGTTGGCAACCTGTAGCTCGTGAGCCACATGTGGCTCTTTCACCACATGGCTGAAGCTCTTCTCCTGCTTCAACAGGTTAGAGGCTGCTATTCCTACAGCTGTCTGCTGCTAACCGAGAAGCCTCTCCTCTGCCACATCCCACCCTCTGTCAGAACTTCCTGTTTCTTCCTGGGCAGGATGAGACAGATTTGAGGCTTCTGGGTTAGTGGCAGGCAGCAGTAGGAATCGTCGCTGACCCGTTGAAGCAAGAAACAGCATAATATTTGTGAGTGGGGCTGGGGGGAAGGAAATATGTTGCAGGAGGGGTGAGAGAGGGAGAAATGGGCATAAGGGTGGAGGGGAAGGAGAGATGGTGCATGGGGAGTGAGGGAAATATGGACATAGGGATGGAGAGGAGGGAGAGATGGTGCATGGGGAGAGGGAAATATGATATAGGGGTGGAGGGGAAGGCGAGATGGTGCATGGGGAGTGAGGGAAATATGGACATAGGGATGGAGAGGAGGGAGAGATGGTGCATGGGGAGAGGGAAATATGATACAGGGGTGGAGGGGAAGGAGAGATGGTGCATGAGGAGAGAGGGAAATATGA
Organism: Geotrypetes seraphini; assembly: GCF_902459505.1. Lineage (NCBI taxonomy): Eukaryota > Metazoa > Chordata > Amphibia > Gymnophiona > Dermophiidae > Geotrypetes > Geotrypetes seraphini. Next base: position 46,447,293 of record NC_047100.1, read on the forward strand.
TATAGGGGTGGAGGGGAAGGAGAGATGGTGCAGGGGGAGAGAGGGAAATATAGACAAAGGGATGGAGAGGAGGGAGAGATGGTGCATGGGGAGAGAGTGAGAAATGGGCATGAAACAACTCTGCGCAGAAGTACGTACAATGTCCAAAGTCTCATTGTTTTTTCTTTATTTTCTGTAAGTACTTAAAGTTTTATTTTTGGGTTAAATGCATATATACCCATATAACATTAAAAATCGTATCTCAAACCCCCCTTCTCTATCCATTGTGGCTCTTTGTAAATCTTGGGTCAAACATTTGGATAAATAATTCTTTGCTTTAAAAAGGCTGCTGACCCCTGGCCTAACCAGAAATAAACAGCATCCTAACACCCACTTTGTCTTGAACTGCACCAATAGGAAAGGCGGAGTACTGTATATGTTATGATTTCCAAGTTAGTGGATCGGGACATCTAAAGAATGATCAAAGACAGAGGTGGGAAGTTTCTGCTCATCCAGGTCTATGAACAGTAAAGAAACTAAACTAGCAAATGGGTATAGCCCTAATGAGGGCAAACAGAATTATGCGACTCACTAAGTCTCTCTAGTGGATCTCTGACGACGTGCCATTAATCATGAATGAAGACTTAATGTGACACTTTCCTCACCCCTGGATAATTTAGAAGATGGGACTCAGTATTTTAAGAAGCACAGGTAGCATTTAAACAAGTTTAAACAAATAACTAGACATCTAGAAGTGGCTGATGGATGGAAGATACTATAGGCTGCAAGGTACTCATCTAGTGACTTTTTATTCAGTGATAGGGTTGGCAGGCCAAAGTGGATACAGCCAACATGGAATTGATAACACAGAGTAATCACAGTCTATCCTTGGTACTTATAGATAGGCAGTGACAGCAGGAGGAAGGGAGACTGTTTTAGAAACCGAAAGATAGTTAGGGATGGTCTCTGAGGTCATGTCATAACAAAGACTTGTCTACAGAAAACCAGTCAAAACTATAACCATCAAGGCTGAGATTAAAAAAAAAAATCTTTCATAAGCAAATTAAATTAACTCTACCTTAGACCACCAATGATATGAATGAGCCTGAGAAGATAATAAGTAAATGAATTTGGTCTGAATCATATTTAACATGTTGAAGGTAACATAGTTCTTCTTTCAAGAGAACAAGTAAATTAGTAGCTCATAGATTGAGCAGTGGATTTATTTATTTATTTTTATAATTTCTAGGTGGTTTACAGTATATCCAAACTAAACTAAACCTTAAGTTTGTATACCGCATCCTCTCCATAAAGATAGAGCTCGGCACGGTTTACAGGTAATTAAATAAATGAGGGAAGGACATAATAAGAAATTAGAGGTTATGAAGAGGATAGTTAGCGTTACATTTTAAATAGATAGCTTTACATTTTGGAGAAAAGCCAAGTTTTCAGATGCTTTCGGAATAATTGGAATGAGCTTAGGTTCCGCAGCGGGGCAGGGAGGTTATTCCAAAGCTCAGTGAATTTGAAGAAAAGGGATTTCCCTAATTTACCTGCATACATGACGCCTTTTAACGAGGGAAAAGATAGTTTAAGTTTGTGGGTGGATCTGGTAGTGTCAGGTCTCGAAGAATTCCAGGAATTCCATTTACTTAATACCTAAAAATAATACAATAAAAAGACAAATCATCAACATTTAAGTTCACACTTAATCCTCAATTAGGACAAATCAGACCCTATAAAAAAGCATCAATAAAGAGTTGTGTTTTGAGGAGTTTTCTGAAAGATCCTCTATCAGCACATTTTCTTAACTGCCCTACCAGCAAATTCCATAATTTCACCCCAGCACAAAAGGTCACTGCACAAGTTTCTACATATTTCGGATTAACATTGGCCTTTAGATTTCCGAAATAAGAGACAAAGCAGGCCTGGGCCCATATTCTATCTGAGAGGCAAAATACAGAAGCAAATTGTAGCCATTTATAGGGCAAAACATTTTCAAGATGGAAACTGAGCAATGCCTACACACAGTAGTAAATATACATACATACATACATATATATATATATATATATATATATATACACACACACACACACACACTATATATATAGAGAGAGAGAGCAATCTTTCTTTTATTATAATTGTATCTGAAACATAATCCATTTCATTACTCTTGTATTTATATTTATTTGTCATTGTGTGTGTGTGTATATATATTGGTGTCATTGCTTGGAAAGGAATTTCCGAGGTACAGATTTCTACTGTGATAATGACACAAGTTTTATAAATTGTACTATATATATATATATATATATATAAAATAATACAATGTACTATATATATAGTACATTGTATTATTTTATTCAATAAAAATGATTTCACGTTAAAAAACACTTTTCCATATGCATAAATGCCAACATTCTATAACTTATGTGCTGGTATTCTACTGTATATCTTGTGTGTAGAATCAGCACTTAACTTTAGGCACCATGCTGCAATGAAGGGTTAAATAACTCATTCAAAATTACAAAGAGCAGCAGTAGGATGCGAGATGGGTTTCCCTGCTTCTTAGCCCACTCCTGTAACAATGAAGGTACTCTTTCACTGTGTAGTTTGGCATCGTTTGTAATCTCTAATATTTCTTTCTTAAGATGATAGCATAGAGCCACATTTACCATATGACCCTTAATCTGTGGCGTCCCTGGCTCCCGTGCCTATTATTATTCCTGCTGTTCTTACAGACTCTGGCATCTTAATGAAAAGGCTTTATATTTGTTCAGTTGGAGTGTTTACTCCTCTTAAACAATTTATAAAACTTGTGTCATTATCACAGTAGAAATCTGTACCTCGGAAATTCCTTTCCAAGCAATGACACCAATATACACACACACACACACACACAATGACAAATAAATATAAATACAAGAGTAATGAAATGGATTATGTTTCAGATACAATTATAATAAAAGAAAGATTGCTCATCTAATTATCCTCTCACACTAATTACCCTATCCCATTCCTCCCCTTCCCAAGACTGCATAAAGAAAAATTAAGTCTACCTAATAAAACACGACTTCGAGCACAGGGTGTCATTGTATTTAAAAAAGGTTGCTAAATCATAAAAAATAATCTTCCCTGCTTCATATCCCAATCAGAAACAGAACACATATCCCAATCCCTGAACACAAGATGTATCATACAAGCTCTCCATTGACCATAAGTCGGACATGAAGATCTTATCCATAAATAGAGAATAGCTTTCAAACCCATAAGATTCACTCTTTTCAAAAAACCTTTATAACCTTTAGCTATTGGATGTTGAATATCAAAAATCTAAAATAGATTATAACTATTACAATGCCATTTTACCTGCCACATATTACTTACTTTGGAAAAGACCTCTGACCAAAAACTGCAAATCAAAGGGCATTTCCAAAACATATAGGATAATGTCGCTTTGGGGTGATTACATTTCAGACATGAACCCATAGATATGATATTTGCTCTATCTATCTGGAGGTGTGTTTTTTTATATGACATCCAATTCTGAGTGAGTTGGACATTTTGCAGAAAACATACAAAAATCCAGTAGTGAACATGACCATTTTCAAAACAGAAAGACATCTTATCTTTTTGTTTAAAAAATGGCCAATTCTCAAATGTGCTTGTACAGCATCTATCTTTTTCAACCATTTTTGAAAAATCAAATCCAAGAACAAAAACACACAAAACAAGTCATTGAATCCACTGCAATCAACTTCACATAAAATGGCCCAGGTACGCATCTCACTATAACCCCCTTATAGTGTATAGTGAGGCCTCCAAAACCAACCCTAACCCTACTAGACCCAACTGAACCGCACCAATAGCCCTTATTCCTGCAGGTATCACTTCTCTTGTAGGTACAATGGCATCTGTGTGGATTTTGGAAGGCTCACATATTCCATCATAAGTGGGATATAGGCTTGGGTCCCCATCTCTATAGTTCAATACATCACCCATTAGGCTACTCCAGGAACCTGCCTGCTGCTCTCCTAGGACTGGTCATAACATTTGAAACTATCATATAGGCAGATATATACTGTTGGGGATGTGTGTTGGTGTCATGCCTTCATCCCTCCAGTAGTCATCTGGGTACCTTTTTGGCAATTATTTGTTGTTAAAACAGGTCTAGCCCCAAATGTCCAAACTGTGCCCTGGACATTTCCTAAAATGTGCGATTATTATTTTAAAAAATGTACAAATCCTAAGCTCCATCCTGCCCAAACCAAATTTAGATGCACTGCAGACAACCACCATAGATATCCGTCCACAATACATTTTGAAAATAGCAAATTGGAAAGGTTTGGTAAGCAAAATGTCCATCTGCTCTTTTATGCTACTTTTTGAACGTTTTTCTTTTTTGAAAATGAGATCCATAAGTTATAGAAAACCAGCACTTACACACATAAGTTCTGGGTGTTATTGTCTAATTTACATACACAAGTTGCTTAGGGCTGATTAAAAAGTAATGAGACTACTTCTTGAAAAGAAACCCAGAGACAGACATGGCAATGCTGTGCTGGTTCTTGTGATACTTATTCATCGTTTCTGAACCTGCAGTTTGACTGTCATAGTCTTTTGTTGTTGGGTCACAGTGAGAGGAAGAACTTCGTATGTTTCATCATGGCAGATGAGGAAGACATATCTGTGAGTACGCCAGAGGTGTGTGATTGAATTTGTGTTAAACTTGTAAAGAGCGGTAATTAAACTCTTGAAATGTTATGGCAAGAATAAGTTGGTGAAACAATTAACCCTGTTACAGTATTTTGGTGGTAGAAGTACTTCAAAGAAGGTAACATGCGAGCAATTGATGAAGCACGATCTGGGAGGCCATCCACCAGTTACGGATGTCAACATTGCCAAAGCTATGGAGAGGTTGCAAAATGATAGAAGGCTAACTTTACACAAACTTTTGGCTTCACTTGGCATCTCACTTGAACGGGTTCAACATACTGTGACAGAGTAACTGAAAATGTGTCGCGTGGGTAACCAGAAATCTCACAGAAGAGCAGATGAACTATGAGTTGAAGTGTGCAAGAACACTGTTCGAAGTGAAAAACACTACAGACAGTGCTCTAAAAGTGATGTTGCAAAATAGTCTACTGCATTTCTCTGAAATATTTTTGAAACACTGCAAAAAACATACTGAATGTGAGGACACTACTTTGAAAAAGACAAATGTTCAGATCCTGTGGAGTCATCCGATTCTGAATTTAAAAAAAAACCTGGTCTCATTACTTTTCAATCCCCCTTGTAAGTATGAGTGGGGCCAACCAAATGGGCGGGCCACAAGCATGTGTCTCAATTGCATGCGTAACTTACAGAAAACAGCAAGTTATGCACAGAACTCAGCATGTGGCACCCAGGAAAATGCCCACTGTATCTGAATGAAACACACCTTGAGGTACAGCTGAAAAAGGTATGAGCAAATTCTTCCCTTTTAGTAGGATTAAGAAAATGAGTGACTTGTCCATAAAAAGCTTAAGAGAAACCTTTGCACCAGATTGACTTTACAGAGTTAAGAAGATGATGATGCCAGAGACATCTCGTAACTCTAGAGGTGGGAGTGTTAGTGGGTTGGGGATTGGAGAACTGGGAGAGTCAGACCACACTGGAGGCTCTCTGATTAAAAGCCTCCCTGACGCACAAGCCAATACTCAAAAAACTTACCGCTGGCAGGAAGGCCAGTTAGCACAGGAACAGAGCACATATTAATCTGTGCAGAATGCTCAGAGGGCTTTAGTATGGGAAACATGTGCGTGGCAGACACAGCTGCAAATTGTATTTAAATGTAGTCACATGTTTGTTAATGACATTGTTTGCTATGCCTTTCCAATGCTCAAGAACAGCGCACAAACCCTGCTCTTAACGCTGGAAAAATAACGCCATCTCCGAGCTGGTGGTGGAAGGTTTAACGAGAAGATTTCTTTTGATTTCCAGCTTAAGATCCGCTGGTTTGCTTTCTGTTGGAAGTGGAAAAGCAAGCCTGTGAGCACTGGTACCGAGACAGAAATGTACATGAGCAGGGCAGGATTAACCAATAGGCCAAGTAGGCACCTGCCTAGGGCCAGGGGGGCCCAATGAAGGAAGGCATCAACATTGTTTTTTCCAAATGGCGATGGGCCCCTCCAGCATCGATCAGCAACGCGGGCCCCACCCCGATCGGCAATGCGGCCCCCCCATCGATGGAAAGTAAGAAGGGTATTACAACCAGAACGAAAGAAGTTATCCTGCCATTGTATCGGGTGATGGTGCGTCCGCATCTGGAGTACTGCGTCCAATATTGGTCGCCGTACCTTAAGAAAGATATGGCGTTACTCGAGAGGGTTCAGAGAAGAGCAACACGGCTGATAAAAAGGATAGAAAACCTTTCATACGCTGAGAGATTAGAAAAATTGGGACTCTTTTCCCTGGAGAAGAGGAGACTTAGAGGGGATATGATAGAGACTTACAAGATCATGAAAGGCATAGAGAGAGTAGAGAGGGACAGATTCTTCAAACTTTCGAATAATAAAAGAACAAGAGGGCACTTGGAAAAGTTGAAAGGGGACAGATTCAGAACAAATGCTAGAAAGTTCTTCTTTACCCAACGTGTGGTGGACACCTGGAATGCGCTTCCAGAGGACGTAATAGGGCAGAGTACGGTACTGGGGTTCAAGAAAGGATTGGACAGTTTTCTGCTGGAAAGGGGGATAGAGGGGTATAGAAATAGATAGAGGATTACTGCACAGGTCCTGGACCTGTTGGGCCACCGCGTGTGCGGACTGCTGGGCACGATGGACCTCTGGTCTGACCCAGCGGAGGCATTGCTTATGTTCTTATGTTAAGACAAGCAAGCAACGTGGGTAAGAAAGGCAACGGGAACTGTAATTGTGCAAGCGGTGCTGCTTGCCCAAAGCTTCCCTCTGACGCAGCTTCCTGTTTCTGCCTGGGCACATGGTGGGGTGGGGCGGGGCAGGGGGACCCAGTGTACTTGTGTGCCTAGGGGCCCTCGACGAATTAATCTTGCCCCGTACATGAGTCCAAGCAAAGCCGAAAATGAAGTACACATTGGCACCTGTTTTCTGTGCTTAAATGTAAGCCTTCCAAATTGGGGAAAAAAAGAAAATCTTATATTTAAAGGCACCAAGAGCGGCACTGGTGTGAATGGTCAGATATGCCTGGCATATGTGCATGTGTTAAGCATGTTCCTCCCTCTTTTTTTTTTTTTTTTTACTTTTACAGTGTGCATATAATTTGATTATCATATATCATTTTCTATGAGTAACAGAGAGCTAGTTTTCTGTGTTGTTCCAGTGGTATGGGGTGTGTACGGTTGGTTTTACTGTGGGAGTTCTGAGAATCGGCCTGCCAGGGTATCTTGGAACATAGATGCTCTTGATCAGAGAACATCTAGTAGTGGACTGGGCTTCCAGGGTTGGGAAATCTGCATTGACATGGGAGTCCAGGGGGTGTCTAGGGGAAGGAGCTTCAGGAGTACGGAAACGTTTACAGGAATAGGGAGTGTGAGTCAATGAGTCTAGCTGGCCATTTTTATTTTTTTTTTATATCTCACTTCTTGTCAATGCTTAAGCCAATCCCCATTCACACACTGACAGGGAGACATTTTACTCACAATGTTTTCTCTTTTTTTGGACAGTGCATGCTTTTACAGCCATTAGTTTACAGTATCAGGTGTAAAAATTATTTTTAGCACATGAATTAGAATGTTATGTGTCGAAGCTAAGCCCAATGTTCTAATATACCACTTACTGCATAAAGGCCAAAATTAACACAGAAACATGAAGTCAGATAAAGACCATATAGCCCAGGGCTGGCCACACTTTTTGGGTTTGCGAGCTACTTTTAAAATGACCAAGTCAAAATGATCTACCAAAAATAAAATTTTTAAAAAACACAACGCACACTGTACGCATAGAAAATGTTAATTATCATTCCTATTCCAGGGTTTTTCAAAGAGGTCAAAGCAGATGACTCTATGCACTATCACCTCAGTAACAACCATACAAAAATAGACAAATATACCCCCCTCCCTTTTTACTAAACCACGATAGCAGTTTTTAGAGCGCAGGGAGCTGCGCTGAATGCCCAGCGCTGCTCTCGACGCTCATAGGCTCCCTGCGCTAAAAAACTCTATTGCGGTTTAGTAAAAGGGGACCTTAGTGTAAAATATAGACAGCAGATATAAATTCAGACACATTTTGATCACTAAATTTAAAATAAAATCATTTTTCCTACCTTGTCTGGTGGGTGATTTCATGAGTTTCTGGTTGCACTTTCTTCTTCTGACTGTGCATCCAATCTTTCTTCCCTTCTTTTAGCCTGTATGCTTCCTCTCCTCCAGACTTCGTTCCCTCCCCCAACTTTTCCTTCCTCTCTCCCTGCCCTTTCTTTCTCTCTGCCTCCCTTTCTTTTTTTTTCTGTTTCTCTTCTTTCCTTCTGTCTCCCTGCCTACCCTTTTTCTTTCTTTCTCCCTGCCCTCCCCCAAGCCACTGCCACTGCCATTGCCATCGGGGACCAGGACCCAAACGCCACCAATAACAGGCCCCAAGCTCTCCCTGCTTCGGCCAACCAGCATTCCTCTCCCCGACATCAATTCTGCCGTCGGGAAGAGGAAGGCTGATCAGCCCAAGATCGTGATCAACCTATTGGGGGAAATGCTGCCGGGTCCTGCCTTCGCGGAAACAGAAAGTAGGCAGGACCCGGCAGGAAGAAGAACAAATGCTTCACTAACCTGTCTCCCGCATTAGCTTGTAGCGAACGCTTGCTTCAGGGCTCTCAACATGTGCTTGCCGGCTTCCCTTCTCCCCCCCCCCCCCGGACATAACTTCCGGTTTCGGAGGGAAGAGAAGGGAAGCCGGCACGCACATGTTAGAGCCACGGAGCATAAGTTCGCTACGGGCTGAAATCTCCAAGCCGGTTTTTTGGGGTTTTTTTTAATGTTCAGCAGCGGCGGCAGCAGCAGATGACAGCTGGGCGGACCGCCCAGCTAAAAGGCCCTAGAGAGAACACTGGAGAGGAAGGCTGATTGGCCCGGTAGATCAGGACGGCAACACGAGTCTATCACGGAGCCCGGGATGGGCTCCGAGATCGACTCGCGTTGCCTTCCTGAGCTACTGGTCGATCGCAATCGACGTGTTGGGCACCCCTGATATAGCCTGTCTAGTCTACCCATCCATACTATCTACTATCCTTTTCACTCTCTTAGAGATTCTATGGACTTGTTCCAAGCTTTCTTGAATTCAGATTCAGTTTTCATCTCCACCACCTCCACGGGAGGCCATTCCATGGATTCGCCACGATTCCTGTAAGAAAGTATTTCCTCAAATTACTCTTGAGTCTATCCTCTTTCACCGTCATCCTTTGCCCTCTCTTTCCAGAGCTTCCTTTCAATTGAAACAGACTCTTTTTCTGTGTATTTATGCCATGGAGGCATTTAAATGCCTCTCTCATATCTCCCCTCTCTCGCCTTTCTTCTATGGTATACATACTGAGATCTTGGAGGAAGAGAGAAGGTGATCAGTTTCTTCCACGACTTCAGAAAAGGTGGTAGGGGTTGCTGAAGGGAGGTTGGCAGAGTGGATAGCTGGAAGAGGTGGTGACATAGTTGAGAATTCAAGGTGAATCTTGTCATGGAAAAACTCTGCCATTGTCTGGGGGGGGGAAGTGAGGAGGTGGGGGTACTTAGAGTAGTGAATTGGTAAAGAGATGGCGAGGGTTGGCACTAAATTAGTTAAATGGTTGTAGTATTCTTGTTTGGCAAGCGACAGGGTAGATTGGAAGGACGTCAGCATGAATTTGAAATGGATGAAGTCGGCATGCATTCGGGATTTAAGCCACAGATGTTCAGCAGTTCAGCTGTGTCTGATAATGAATGTTGGGGATCAGCCAGGTAATGGATGTTGGAGATCAACCAGGGATGGGGTTTGGCACATCTTACAGGATGTGAAATGGGAGGAGCAAGGGTATCAATAGAAAAGAGAATGGAGTTATAGGAGAGGACAGCTTCATTGACAGACTTGTCTGACATAGTAGTAGAAAGGAAGGATGAGACAATGGTAGAGAGCTTGTCAGGGTCAATAGCCTGAAGGTTTCTATATGTATGGGCAGTGATCGGCCAAGTTTAGGGGAGAGGGTGATAAGTAGTGAAGGTGAGCAGCCGATGGTCAGAGATGGGAAGGGTTGAGGTGCAGAATTCGCTAGAGAAGTTGGAGGAGAGGACGAGGTCAAGAAGTGGCCTTTCGGGTGCACAGGGGTGGTGAAGCACAGCTGGAGATCATATGAGGATGTTAGAGAAAGAAACCTGGATGTATAGGAGTCAGAAGGGTCATCAGCATGGATGTTGAAGTTGCCGAGAATAAAGGAGGGAGATGAGAGTTCAAGAAAGGAGAGCCAGGAGTCAAAGTCAATGAGGAAGGAGGAGGAGAAGGACTTATCAGGGGTTCAGTAAATGACTGCTACTCAGAGATAGAGGAGCAAATAGATGGATGGAGTGAAAAGGAAGGAGAACAGTGATATTGAGGCAGAAGAAGGGGTTGATATTTACAAGATGGTGAGAGTAAGAGTCCAAAATCGCCTCTGTGACCATCTGGGCAAGGAGTGTGTGAGAAAAGGTACCCTCCATGTCACAGGGCAGCGGCGGAAGCAGAATCTTCATGGAAGATCAAGGTTTCAGTTAGTGCTAGCAGGTGGAGCTTTCTAGAGATAAAGAGGTCACTAAGTTTGTTGGAGACAAAGTAGGCATTCTACAGGGCACATGAAAAGGGCAGGGAGGAACAGGGAAGAGAGGACCAGAAATAAGATTGGTTATATTAAGGTGTGATCCCCATGAGTAGGCTGAGGGATGATTGGGAGGACCGGGGTTAGGATTGATGTCCCCAGCAGAGAGCAAGAGAAGGAGTAGGAGAATATGAGTGAATGTGGGAGAGGCATGGGGGCTATGCCATGGTCGAGATGCATATAGGTAAACTAGGGATATCTGAATGAGAGGGAGAAAGTGTAGTAGCTGTAGGGCTGAGAAGAGGGTGGGGGAGAAGGGGGAGGTGATGAAGTTGAAAAGTGAGTGGTGTGGTGGTGACGGGTTAAGTGGTTTGGTATGGGGAAGGTCAGTAGAAGCAAGAGGAATTGGTAAACAGGGGTCACTGGGGAAGGGAGTGAGTAAGTAGTACCTGCCTCCTAACTGGACAGTGAGAATTGTCCTAGATATGATGGTGCAAGACATAAGAACATAAGAAACGCCTTCGCCGGATCAGACCCTAGGTCCATCTATTCCGGCAACCCGCACACGCGGAGACCAAGCCAGGTGCTCCCAGATGGAGACCCTGGTTACCCGTATCCATCTATGTGTTTTGCAAGGAGGTATACATCCAACTTACGCTTGAAACCCAGAATGGTAGTCTCCGTCACCACCTCCTCCGGGAGAGCATTCCAAGCGTCCACCACCCACTGTGTGAAACAGAACTTCCTGACATTTGTCCTGAGCCTGCTGCCCCTCAGCTTTAGTCCATGACCTCTTGTCCGTTTCACATTTGACAATGTGAACATCAATGATTCTTGCTCTATTTTGTCGAATCCTTTCAGTATTTTAAAAGTATCAATCATATCCCCTCGCAGTCTCCACGCACGAAGGCTATAGCCATGCGAGTGCCACAGAAAAGTAAGGATAAAGAAGGGTAAAAAATTTTCAGTATTCTAAATGATGATGCCCTTGTATAAGACTCTCCTTTTTTCTACTGGCCATTCCTCTCCCTATGCACACAGCATCTTTCTAGCTTTCAGCATCAACTATTCTACCTGTTTGGTCACCTTAAGATCACCACACATGATCAAACCCAAATCCTGCTCGTCTTTCTTCACCCCTTAAACTGTACAATTCCTTTAGGCTTTTGCAGCCCAAATGTATGACCCTGCATTTTTTAGTATTAAATCGTAATTGCTTCACTAAGCCCCTCCTCACACTACCAACATTTACTATACTCTATGTTGCCTTTCACTCAACCAGTTTATTTATTTATTTAAAACATTTGTATTCCCGCTTTTAGCCAAAGCTAACTCAGTTCCTAACTCAGTCAGTCACTTTAGGCCCCATACCAAGGGCACTCAGTTTGTTTATTAGTCATCTACAAGGAACTGTGTGAAAGGCTTTGCTAAAATCTAAATATACTACATCTAAATCTTCCAGTCACCCGGTTGAAGAAATTAATCAGACTTTTTTGTCAAGACCTGCTGCATGCTGCATCAGGTTCTATAATCCACTGGATTCCAGAAACTTCACTATTATCCATTTTAATAGTGTTTCCATTAATTTACTTACCACAGAAGTCACCGTTCTACTGTATCTGGTCCTGAATGTGTTCACTGGTGCTGCTGAGCCAAGAGCTTCCAAATGCTGGTAGGAGTAAAGTCCAAGCATTTGCAATCCCCCATAACTTTGAAGCAAGGGAGAGAATGAGAGAACGACAGTGTGTGAGAGAGAAGGAGGCATGTTGCCAATGGGGATGGAGGAGAGAGGAAGAAAAGTTGGACTCATGGAGGGACAGAGAGAGATGTTGGTTCGGTGAAGGGAGTGAGGTTCAGAGAAGAGGAAGTGTGCAAGAGGCAGAAAGAAAGAAATATTGGATGCACAGTTAGAAGGAAGTGCAACCTGAGACTCATGAAATCACCAGACAACAAAGGTAGGAAAAATGATTTTATTTTCAATTTAGTGATCGAAAAGTGTCCATTTTGAGAATTTATATCTGCTGTCTATATTTTGCACTATTTGTCTATTTTTCTATAGGTGTTACTGAGGTGAAATTGCATATTTTAAAATCATCTGCCTTGACCTCTTTGGAAAAAAAAAAAGAATATAAATGATAATTAACATTTCCTCTGCACAAGTGTGCTTTGTGGTTTTTTTTTATTTTGTGGTTACCATTATGTATTAATAAGATTATATTGTGTGTATATGAAAAATGGATGGAAGAAATTACATTACAATTAGTACTATTATTATGGGGGGTGGGATCTGGGTCGAAGCCTGGGCGGGATACTCTGTTGACATTTGTTACACTTAGGGGATACTTGGCTTGAAGAGGTTGAGAAACTGCTTTAGAGCATAGGTCCTAAGCATACTGTCACAATTATACAGAAGGGCTGATGCAATAAGGGATTTTCTCATTCCAAGTATATACAGTAACACAGTAAATGACAGCAGAAAAAGATCCTCATGGGCCACCCAGTCTGCCCAAAGTACCAGAGCCTCGCCCAGCACCCCATGTAGGCCTAGACAGTGACGTAGCGAGGGTAGAAGATGCCAGGGGCAGTAGAACCCCCCTCTCTGCCAACTGCCCCCACGCAACACTTGCGCCCTCCCTTCCCACTCTGTACCTTTTTAAATCTTCGCGATCGACCATTTGGGCACCCCTGCCCTAAACTGTACCGTTCCCTTGGGTTTTTGCAGCCCAAATGCCCTTGCATTTCTTAGCATTAAATTTTAGCTGCCAAATTTAAGACCATTCTTCAAGTTTCACCAGGTCTTTCTTCATGTTATTCACACCATCTGGCAAATTGCAAATTTTGGTATCATCCGCAAAGAGGCAAATCTTACCCGACAACCCTTCAGCAATATAGTTTATAAAAATGTTAAAAAGAACAGGCCCAAGAACAGAACCTGGAGGCACACCACTGGTAACATCCCTTTCCTTAAAGTGATCTCCATTGATCACTACCCTCTGTCACCTTCCACTCAACCAGTTCAGATCAACAGAGATGGTTTTATGGAACAGATGGACAGAGACAGAACCAGAAACAGGTAAGGGTGCTTTCACGTAAGAAACACATGGAAACCATCTATGTTATTTTGTTGTTGTTGTTACAGGACCTACACTGGAATCTTCAGCCACCTATAACTAGTCAGATTACTTTGCTATACACTCCCAGTCTTCCCATCCTCAGTCCAGGCCCTTAATCTCAGCTCAGAAGCTGGCACACTATCCTTGTACCAGAGGCCAAGCACCTGTGACTGATGGTAATTTATGTGCCTGGAGCTATTTCTTTGTTTTTATTACCAGTAAACTTTAACTTGTATCATAGGGGCCCTGAGAAGATGTCCTCAGGTAAAGTACTACTGTGGGATTCTTAAGGATGATCTTCCCCTGGGCTTTGAGTTGGAAGGGACATGATAAAAGCCTTCACATCTAGGTCCAGAGTTCAAGTTCAGTCGAAAGGAATTAGCTATTCTGCGTGGATGCTCCCCCATGCCAGGACCCCTTAGCTTACCCCTGCACTTGACTTCTGGATGGAGCCCTTGGATTAACTTTGGCTCTGGTTAACCACCTCCCAAAGATCTGCCCAAAGGACTTTATATGTACAAGCAGACAGCTGGTATTGGGAAAAAATCCTCCCCAAATGAAAGAGATGATGCTTCTCTGCCCTTCAGCAAAGGCGTTGTCAACCAATGTGTGGCTGGTTATTGGGTTTGTAGGTTTCCATTTAAAAAGCAAAAACAGAAACATATATACTGTACAACTGAGATCTGTGAGAAGAAAGTTCAAAACCCTCAAGCAGCCTCCAGAAAGTGGGTCACTTGGCAGTTCAAGACATTAAGATACTTCCAATCCAATGTCTTATATAACGGGTCATTCGCGGATGGGACTCGAACCGGTTAACAAAGTTAGCTTAAATGTACATAGGAAAACAATAATTAGACAAGAAGAACTTATACTGAAATTTCTTATTTGGCAGCTAAACATTTATCAAACAAATACATCTTCAGAGTTTTTCTAAAACATGTCAAAGAGGAAAGGAGTCTAATTTCTGAAGGGAGATCATTCCAAATTTTTACCAAGGCAAATGCCATAGAGTATGAAAGCCTGCCAAAAACTTACCTCTAATTGAAGGAAATATAATTTAAATTTATGTATTCCTCTGGTTGAAAGAGGTTCTTAAGAGTTAAAGCAAAGAGTGAGCAATGGGGAAAAAATCCCATATAAACTTTTAAATACAACACTAACACATTTGAACTGAACCCTCCAACATACCGGGAGCCAATACAATGTTCTCAGTAATGAAGTAAAGTGATCATATCTACTCTTTCCAAAAATCAATTTAGCAGCCGTATTCTGAATAAGCTGTACTTAAACTGATCTAAAGAGAATTCGCATAGTCTAAATGGGCTAAAATAATAGCTTGAACCAATACAACAAAGTGACACTGGTGAAAAAAACAACGAACCCTCTTTACATGAGACCCTAAACCGCAGAAGCGGCTTACGGTAGGTCATAAGAGAGAGAACCACCACCACCAAACAAAAGCCTTCCATGGCTCTGTGTGCAACAAGTGAATTCTAGCCTAATGCTCCAGAAAGAACTGCCCTTCTCACTAGTAAAGTATTAACAACATCCCAAATGTCCTGGCAGGTTCAGCAGAAAGGGCCTGTAAGGGGAAATAACATTAATTCTCACATGGTGCTCTCTCACAGGATCAGGAAGGGCATGCTTTGATAGGGCTGCGTGTACGGTGCTGTTGTAGTTTTCAGGAGGATCAGAGCACTTGTCGAGTGAGAGAAGACTGCACTTACAAGGAGTGCGTGGCGCAGTGGTTAAAGCTACTGCCTCAGCACCCTGAGGTTGTGGGTTGAAACCCTCGCTGATCCTTGTGACCCTGGCCAAGTCATTTAATCCCCCCATTGCCCCAGATACATTAAATAGATTGTGAGTCCAGCAGGACAGACAGGGGAAAATGCTGGTAGTACCTGAATAAATTCATGTAAACCGTTCCTAGCTCCCTTGGGAGGACAGTATAGAAAATGGAATAAATAAATAAATGTCTCTGTTCTCTGGCAAAAGTGCTGTCTACAGGAGGAGGAAATAGGTAAAGTTTGTATTTGGTAAGAAGAGAGCATGTGTGAGCAGCAGAATTGGCCCTTGAACACAATTCAACTCCACCTGTGATTAACAACAGTATCATTTGCTCAGACACAGAGAAGGGAAGGGACGAAGGGGAAGGGGTAAAACACGGATCTCGCGGATCTAAAACCGCACGTCCTTAAAAATCCGAGGTCCGTGCATTGACAAGTCCGCCTTCGCTTTCCCTTCAGCTCAGCTCAGGTCCCCGGCTCCCTCGCGGACCTCACGGCTCTTAACTGCACGTCACATCCTTAAAAATCCGAGGTCCGCGCCACTTTTAGTCTCTGGCTCCAACAGAGCTCTATGACAATTTACCTCTGACGGATCCTAGCATAGGGAGGGAAAAGCATTAGAATCCGTCAGAGTTAAATTGTCATAGAGCTCTGTCGGAGCCAGAGACTAAAAGTGGCACGGACCTCAAAAGTGGCGCGGAACTCGGATTTTTAAGGATGTGCAGTTTTAGATCCGCGAGGTCCATAAGGTCCGCATTTTACCCCTTCCCGGGACGAAGTGATAAGGCCGGTCTCAATTAGGGCACTGGTCCTTGACCTAAGGGCCTCCGTGGGAGCGGACCGCTGGGCACGATGGACCACTGGTCTGATGTAAGAGGCAAAACCAACCAATTATTTCTTCCCTCATCTTAGCATCTCTCTCAGAACACAAACATTTCTTTATGTTATAACATTTTATTGAAGGAATCAAACAAATATACAACAATATGATACAAAAAGACATTCTTTACAATCAAATTCACAATAAAACCTTTGCATAAACATTTTATCATTCCTCCAAAATATATTTTAATATATCTAAACCACTTTTCCCCTATATCCCCCCTCCCCACTCCATACATATATATTAAAATCATTCCAATTTCCCTCCCTACCCCAGAATGAACACCAAATAAACAAAAATATTTAAATAAAACATTTCTTTAAATGGGGGGGGGAGAGTCATCCCCGGCTAAAAGATGTCCTGGTGTTAAGGGGGGGGAGGTTTCGTCCCCCCGCCCTTTGACAGGCTCCCACTGAGGTCCAGCACATGGCCAGCCCGGTCAGGGAGGCGCTGCTGTGCTTCTGTAAACTGCCCCCCCCCTCCCATTTGTGGAAAGCGACGGGGGGGGGGGGGCGGTCAACCCACCTGAGCAGGTCCCGAGTCCAGTTGCGATCCGCGACGGCTCTAAGTGCCCAGTCCCGGGCCAGCTGCGCTCAGGTCACGCGCCGACTCGCGCCGCACCATCCGCCCCCGCCGCATCTGGCCAGAAGTTCGCCCCGCCGAACACCTGCCCCGCGCTGGCGCGAGACGGCCACTTTACATCCTTCGCAAAATCCACTCGGGCTGCTCCGTTGCCGGCGGGAGGTGGGGGGTGTTTCACTCAAAAGCAGGAAGAAGAAACCCCAAAAGTTTGTTTGTTTGTTGAGGTGGGGAAGTCAACTCGTCCTCGCGACGACTCGGGAAAAGCCCGGCGCGAGCGAGTGAACCGCTTCCCTGCCGCGAGCCGCCTCCTCCTCCTCCTCCCCCTCCCGCGCGCTCCGCTGCTCCTCTCAACTGCCTCCTCCCCCCTCCCGCGTGAGGGAGTGGAAAGGGCGGGCAACGGCGTCGCGATCGGGGCACCTTGTTCTCGCGCACTAGCACGCGGCTCCCTCAGCGCGGGTTCGCCCCCAGCTCCCGTGAAACGACGGCCACATTAAAAAGATTTATTTTCTTTAAAAAAAAAGTCTATACCGTTTAAAACTAAAAAGTTTACAGAATTACATAAAGAATTTAAAAAAACAAAACCATCCTAACATAGACATACAAATAATCCTCAGAAATATCTACAGACTAAAACCATATTAAAGGAAGGGCAATTATTGACTAGAAAAAGCCATCTACAAATAGCTGCATCTTGAGTAGTTCCGTAAAGTGCCCTTTTCACCACAATTTCGTATTTGGGGCCCACAAGGGATTTCCATATTTTAACTCCTGCACAGCAGTTTACCAGTCTCAACAAGCCTTGGGTCCACATTGGTCTTCACTAAAGCTAGATTTTCAGAATGTAATGATCTGTTTGGTGTATAACCGAGCATATTCTTTTTAAACAATTCTGGAATGTTTCCAAACAAGAATTGGTGGCAGATCGGTACTGTTTGATATTGCATTCTGAAGGCGACTGCTAGCCAATGCAATTGCTGTAGATAAGGCGAAATGTGATCAAATTTAGACAATCCCATTATCAATCTTGCTGCTGCATTTTGCATAACCTGCAGTGCCCTATTCCTTGCTTTTGTTATTCCAAGGTGGACATTACAATAATCAGGTCTTGCCAAAACCATAGCTTAACCACAGTACAGAAATCATATGGTGCAAGCACTGGTTTCAATCGATGTAACAAATGCATTTGTGCAAAACATGCCTGTACAGTCTTGGTTACTTGCAACTCCATAGTCAGTAAAGTGGGGACAAATCTCTCTGCAACAGCCAGCCCACCTCAGACTCGCCTGTTCCCATTTTCCCCATCCTTCTGCTGACCTTGAGGCCCGTTTGCATGTGGCAGAAGCAGTTGGAGCTAGCTCGGAAACTCTTCAAGGTTCAGAGTGTTCTCGCCTTGAGGCACACACACCAAAGCCTGCTGCGGGAAATATATTCTGCCATCGGACGAATCCAGTGCTTCTCAACCCAGTCACTCAGGTTTTTTGGGTTTTTTCAGGATATCCACAAAGAAAATGCATGAGCTAGATTTACATACTGAGGAGGAAGAGCATACAGATTTATTTGGGGGATCCTGCAAACTTGATTGAGTGGGTTGAGAGACACAGGTCTAAGTGCAATCTTGTCAGATTTGAGAGCACTCTTTTCGCACTATTTTTTTTTTAAGTTCAATATTTTTTATTGATTTTGAATAAAACACAGAAACATTCAACAAACAAAACATTCAGGAATGTCATCAAGTATTAAACTGGACAATCAGGTAAAGAATCACCTGAATCCTTGCAGGCCAGAGGATATCAAATTTTTAATAAACTGTAAATTGTAATCATGCTGACAGCAGCCCCGAGTACCAGGCTCCCACCTGCACACAGTATGCCGACACTACACCACAAGTGAGAACCTTGCTCTCATCCACGTACTCCATACTTCAAGAGCCCGCTCAACCTATGGACCAGGTGAGGCACTGGCTCAGAGCACCAGTAATAAAGGGAGCCACAATCCCAGTCCACTCTACCTTCAGACTCCTAGAAAGACAGGCTGCAATTTTGACCCTTTTTTCACCAGTGCCCTGAGCTAGTGCTTCACATGGTCCACTAGGAGGGGAGACTTGAGAGAGAGGGCAAAATACCAGATAATGGGGTAGGGGGAAGTTAGTGGAGGAAGAGACACCATACTGCATGTAGTGGAGGATTCAAATGTTGGCTGAGGGTGCCACGGTCCCTTGAGCCAGCCCTACCACACTTTCAAACACTGACACCAGCAGTTAGAACCACACACCCATCTGTACTGATGCCAGTAGTAAGAAATCACACTATTACAGACTGACACCAGCAGCAAAAACCTCACTCCCATCTACACAATATCACACTTTTATACACGACACTAGCAATGAGAACCAAACTCCCAACCACTCACAACCACATTTTCACACTTTGACACTAGCAGCGAGAGCAACACATTCCCACCTACTGTATACACAATCACATAATTACCCCAGCAGAGAGCAGAATGGGACCATTCATTGCAGCCCTGTAAGAGCCACCATTTCATCGCGGGACTGTTCAGTGGTGGTTTCAGTGGATCAAGGTAGGTTCGTAGGGGGGGGGGAGTGTTCATCGGTGGGTTCGAGTGTGGGGGGTGTTGGATTGAGGTGGGTTCGTGAACTGTTCAATACCGGGGCAGGACTGTTCAGTGGTGGGTTTGGGGTGTGTGTGATGTTGGATCGGAGGGTGTGGGGGGTGTTGGATCAAGGTAGGTTCATGGAGGTGTGGGAGGGGACTGTTCAGCGGTGGGTTCGGGTGGATATGGGGTGTTGGATGCTGGATTGGGGTATGTGGAATGGCATTCACCCCCCCCCCTTCCAGATCAGGGGTGTCACAACATGCTGGAGCTCTGGGCCATGATGAAAAGTCCCAAAATTAAACAGTGGCACTGAAAGGGCCACGCTAAACTGGTGGCTCTTAAACAGCCACGATGTATCATCCTAGACCCGTAAAGAGAACGACCACTGTAACATACACACAACCTCACTGTCACCTACTGAAGACGACAATACGTGAGCAGCTCACAACCACATTGTCACACACTGACACCAGCCCTGAGAAACTCCCACCAACACACTCCAATATGGAGTCTCCAGTCTTACTGTACCTTTCAGATCCTCCTTCTATTTCACCCATCTCCCATACGAACTAGAATATTAGGGGTCATGGGTCCAACCTTTTGGAATACTCGTTCACTATATCTTCCACTAGAGTGATCACACTTAAAATTTAAGGAGGGAGTAAAGTCATTCCTATTTCAGGATGCCTATGGTATTTAATATAGCTCGGACTATCTCTTCTTTTGCCCGCCTCTAGAGGATGGTCTTAAAACCCAGTTGAACTAACGAGATGGAATCTTCTTATTATAGTCTCCATCCAGGATTGATTCTGTTCAATGTTCATAGATGAAGGGCTTGGACTAGAACTGAAGAAGGCAAAAACCAAATAGGAATGGAAATGTGGTAGATACTGAATGATTTTCAGAGAAAAGTGTTCGTGAGGAGCTAGCTACACTAAAGGTGGACAAAGCAATGGGACCGGGTGGCATACATCCGAAGGTATTGAAGGAACTTAGGGAAGTTCTGATGGCTCCATTGTCTGACCTTTTCAAGACTTCTCTAGAGTCAGGAGTGATCCTGGAGGACTGGAAGAGGGCAGATATGGTCCATTTCTATACAACTGGAAGTAAGGATGTTTTGGGGAATTATAAGGCTGCTTCGTCTAATCTCTAAGTACATTAATGCAAACACCTCTATATTTACTCATGTTTATTAGTTTTTCAAATGTAAATACAGACATTGTAAATACCAGAATTGTAACAATACTAGCATTGTAACAATACAATACCAAAATATAATCAACCCCCCTTCTTCATCTTACCATCTTCCCTCCCCTCTCCCAGAACTGCAAAAAAACAAAAACCAAACAGAACCAGAGACTAGTGAAGTTTCTAGAATTCGGTGAATTGCAGGGCCTAAGGCGATACAGTTTCAATATAAGCAGGTGTTGTCAGACAAATCTGCTCAATTTCTTCAACTGGGTGACCAGACTGATGCTACTACTCCTACTCCTATTTATTATTTCTACAGCGCTACCAGACGCATTAAGCGCACAAGAGACAGTCTCTGCTTGAAAGACCTTACAATCTTATTATGACAGACAAACAGTACAAAAGGGTGAATCTATACATACTGCTGAGGTAGGGAAAGATTAAGTAGATAGGATGGAGGACAACAAAGGGAATGACAAACAGACATGGGTGCTTTACAAGTGGGCTGGGGTTAGAACGTGAGAGTTGGATCGAGGGAGAGCGCTAGATGTGGAATACTTTGATTTTAGCAAACTCTTGGACACAGTTCCACTTAGACATCTTTTAAAGAAACAATGCCACTGGTATGGGCTCTCAAGTGACTGACTGGGTTAGGAACTGGTTGAGTGGGAAGCAGCAAGCAAGTGGATGTTACCAAAGCCGCTGGTAAAGCTTGTATCTTTGCAGATGATACACAAAATCCACAGCTATGATGGTGTGAATAACATGAGGAGGGACCTAGTGAAGCTGGAAGAATGGCCCAGCATTTGACAGCTGAAAACCCCCGGGAGAGCAGTACAGTTCATGGGCTGAAATACTTCTGTGCATGAAAGAAGAGGGGAACTTGGGGGTGATCGTATGTGATGATCTAGGGCAGGGGTGTCAAAGTCCCTCCTTGAGGGCTGCAATCCAGTCGGGTTTTCAGGATTTTCCCAATGAATATGCATTGAAAGCAGTGCATGCAAATAGATCTCATGCATATTCATGGGGGAAATCCTGAAAACCCGACTGGATTGCGGCCCTCCAAGGAGGGACTTTGACACCCCTGATCTAGGGTTCCCAGACGTCCAGATTTACCCAGACATAGCCTCTTTTTAGAGGACACGTCTGGACATTCGGATGGCTTTATCAAAACCCGGCACGTTGTCTGGGTTTTGAAAAGCTTCCAGTTCGGGACTGCGTTGGGATGGAATCTGCGCATGCGCAAATGAAACGTGGTGATGCCACGCGCATGCGTGTGATGTCATAGCGTCACACCTGCACCTGTGCAGATGCCCTCCCAACGTGGCTCCGAGCACAAGAACAGGTTGAGGGGAAGCAGGGCTGGGTGGACCTAGGTGGGCCTGGGGGGTGAGGCCATGAGTCCGGATTTTACAGTAGTAAAATCTGCTAACCCTATGACGATCTTAAGGTGGCCAAACAGATTAGAAAAGCTGATGGCAAAAGCTAGAAGGATGCTTGATGCCTAGGGAGATATATCACCCTGAGATATATCACCTAAACCAGGGCTGCCCAAGTCCGGTCCTCGAGATCTACTGGCAGGCCAGGATTTCAGGATATCCACAATGAACATTCCTGAGAGAGATTTGCATACCAAGAAGGCAATGCAGGCAAATCTCTCTCATGCATATTCATTGTGGATATCCTGAAAACCTGGCCTGCCAGTAGATCTCGAGGACCGGACTTGGGCAGCACTGACCTAAACAATCTTCACCGAACACTTTTTTTTCTTGTTTCATTTTTCCCAATATGCCCCTCTGAAATCCTAATCCAGGGGTGTCCAATGTCGGTCCTCGAGGGCCGCAGTCCAGTCGGGTTTTCAGGATTTCCTCAATGAATATGCATGAGATCTATTTGCATGCACTGCTTTCAATGCATATTCATTGGGGAAATCCTGAAAACCCGACTGGACTGCGGCCCTCGAAGACCGACATTGGACACCCCTGTCCTAATCAAACTGTATTTTGTAATTCGGGACCTTTCATCTAATACAGGGGTGTCCAATGTCGGTCCTCGAGGGCCGCAGTCCATTCGGGTTTTCAGGATTTCCCCAATGAATATGCATTGAAAGCAGTGCATGCAAATAGATCTCATGCATAGTCATTGGGGAAATCCTGAAAACCCGACTGGACTGCGGCCCTCGAGGACCGACATTGGACACCCCTGATCTAATATGTCCCCTCTGAAAATTCCTAACAAACCGTATATTGTAATTTTCGCTGTATTTTTTGTAATTCGCAACCTTTTCCAAACAGGTCTTCTCGGAAATTTCTTAGCAAACTGTATATTTTATTTTTTCGCTTTCTTAAAATTTCTGTACTCTATATTTCCTCTGACCATCTGCATATTGTAACTCGCTGAACGTCCAGCTCTCTTGAATGTACTTATTTGGTCCTGAGAGCATTTACTAAAGTGATCAATGGTCATTGTCATATGGGGATAGAGTTAAGATCTCAATATGTGTATTTTGTACGAAAGGCGGGAGAGAGGAGATATGATAGAAATGTTCAAACACCTCCATGACATAAACGCACAGGAGGTGAGTCTCTTGAACTTGAAAAGAAACTGGAATGAGTAAGCATAGGATGAAGGTGAAAAGGGACAGAGTCAGGAGTGGTGAATGAACAAAATGGCCTCCAGTCGAGGTGGTAGAGGTGAGAATTGTATCCGAATCCACGAACGCTTGGGAGTGAAAGGGATGGAAGATGGCAACGATCAGCCATATGGTCTGCTTTCATTTTTCTGCATTCTCACAAGTACAGTGAAACATCTACAAGCAGGGAAAGGAAGTGGGACTTGTATACTGCCCTTTTGTTGGTCGACAGCCACACTCAATGCAGTTTACTTACAGGTGCTTTCCTCATCTGTCCTGGTGGGCTCACAATTGATCTCATGTACCTGGGGCAGTCGAGGATGACTGTCCAAGGTCACAGGGAGCACTGCAGGGTTTGAACCCACAACCTGAGAATGCTGAGGCTAAAGCTCGAACCACTGCACCACACTCTTCTCCACTGTCACATGCTGACATCTAGCAGTGAGAACTCCATTTCTATCTGCACACAACCGCACTCTGACACCGACCCTGAGAAACACTCACCCACATTGTCACTGGCCTTGAGAACCATGTTCCCACCTGCACACAACCTCACTCGCACACTGATGCTGAGAAACACTTTTCCATGGCGGGAGAGGGGGGGAGGGTTAAGCCACTGCTGACTGTGACCTTTAACATCCCCTCACTTTTGTAGCTGAAGCAGAACAATGAATCAAATGAGAAGGGAAAGCAGATAGATTTATACGCACTGCTCATCCATCCGCTTTACACTGGCGTGAGATGACTTAGGTTTATAAACAGGGGAGTGTTTCACATTTACTTTTGTAGCTCAGGTTTTTCTTTTTCTGTTTAATTTATTTTAAAAACATATAACTAACACAATTACATAGTAATTTACATAGTAAATGAAATGATGGCAGATAAAGCCGGTCCGTCCAGTCTGCCCATAAGTTATACCCATTTAAAAAAAATACATGATTAAATTAACTTGTCTCTTCTTTGATATTTCTGGGCCATAGACTATAAAGCAGTGGTCTCAAACTTGCGGCCCGGGGGCCACATGCGGCCCGCCAGGTACTATTTTGAGGCCCTCGGTACGTTTATCATAATCACAAAAGTAAAATTAAACAGTTTCTTGATCATATGTCTCTTTAGCTGTAAATGACAGTATTATTATTAAGACTTAGCCAAAAGGAAAGATGTATAAACTATAAAGAGTTTTACCTCATGAAAAATTGTCATTTCTTTAATAAGACATTAACTATTTTTTTGAGGCCCTCCAAGTACCTACAAATCCAAAATGTGGCCCTGCAAAGAGTTTGAGTTTGAGACCACTGCTATAAAGTCTAGTGTTGTCCTAGGTTCCAAATGTTGAAGTTGCCGTCCAAGCTCACTCCAGAGTATTCAACCATCCCATTGTTTGCAGGACATCTACCGTAAAGTCTGGCCAGTAACATCCTCCTGTTCCATATTACTGGAGTTCACACTGATGCCCACCCCAGCCCATCCTAACCGAATCACCATATATGGAACACAGACCGTGTATGTCTGTCCAATACCGGCCTTAGTTCTTTAAATTATATCCTTCATTTTCTAATTAGAGATCCTGTATTTTTATCCCACGCTTTTTTGAATTCCATCACCGTTTTCCTCTCCACCACTTCCCTCAGGAGGGCGTTCCAGGCATCTACCACTCTCAGAGGGCTTAGCAGATAAGATTCTTACTTATTAACCTGTGTTAATTTTGTTAGTTTTTAGGATATGAATTGAATTAAAGAAATCAATAAATTAAATATTTAACTAATTTTATGTTATGGTATTCTTGGTATTGCATTTTAATTAACTGAATATCAGTAATTGACTATATTTACATTACATTAGGGACTTCTATTTCGCCTAATTTCAGGACTAATGTCAGAAAGTTCTGCTTCACACAGAGAGTGGTTGGCATCTGGAATACTCTCCCAGGGGAGATTATTGCAGAATCGACAGTCCTAGGCTTCAAAAGCAAACTAGATGCATATCTCCTTGAGAGAGGCATATAAAGTATGGTTGGCTATAAAATAAACCAGGTGTATACCTGGCAGGGCCTCCGCGTGTGCGGATCGCCGGACTTGATGGACCGAAGGTCTGATCCGGAGATGGCGCTTCTTATGTTCTTATGTTCTTATGCCTATACCTTGCAGTTTAAGGCGGATTACAAAAGAGCTAACTGGACATTTCCAGTGAAGTTACAACAGTTTTGGGGGTTTTGGGGTTTTTTTTGGTTACAAGGGAAGAGTGGTAACTGGATTAATTCCGGAAGAACTTGCAAATTGGATATTAAATTGACTGTACGTTACTGTGTGATATAACAAATAGATTACAGTTAGAGTACAAATAAGATTACGTTACATTTCAGGGATCTGAATACTTGGTTGGTGTTTTGGGGGAGAAAGAGATTATTTAAGTGGAGGTTTTGGGGGAGAATTTATCTAGAAGAAGGGGGAAGGGTTGGGTTAAGATATCTGGATACATTTTTTGAAAAGTAGGGTTTTGATTTCTTTTTGAAAAGTTTTGAAGTCGCCCGTTGCCGTCAACAGATTGGAGATGGAGTGGTTAAGTTTTGCTGCTTGCGTCGCCAGTAGGTTATCAAACATCTTTTTGCGCTGAGTGCCCTTGAGTGGAGGGAAGGCAAAAGGGTTCAGAGTTCTTCTTTGTCTTGAGGTGAGGATTTGGTTTAGGCGGTTCTTTAGATAGGGGGGGCGGAGCCGTTTAATGCTTTGAATAATAGACAGTAGAATTTGAATTGAATTCGTGCTTGCATAGGTAGCCAGTGAGAGTCTAGGAAGGCAGTTGTAATATGATCATATTTTCTCAGGGAGTAGATCAGTCTGAGGGCAGTATTTACCCTACTTTATATAGTTTTTTAAATTTCAGTAGAACACATAGGTAGTTAGTACATAGATCCAACTGAGGGTAACAGGGCTTACACATGTGGATCAATTTTTTTTTACTGCATCAAGATTTACAAAGGCTAGGGGACACTCGATGAAGTTAGAGAGTAATATTTTTAAAACCAAGAGGAGAAAATATTTTTTACAGTCAGAGAAGAGCTAAGCTCTGGACCTTGTTGCCAAAGGATGTGGTAAGCGCGGTTAATGTAGCTGGTTTAAAAAAAAGGTTTGGACAAGTTCCTGGAGGAAAAGTCCATAGTCTGCTGTTGAGACAGTCACAGTGGATACCACTGCTTGCCATGGATCGGTGGCATGGAATACTGCTACTATATGGGTTTTTGCCAGGTACTTGTGACCTGGTTGGCCTTTGTGAAGATGGGATACTGGGCTAGGACCACTGGTCTGATCCAGTAAGGCTATTCTTATGTTCTTATATTCTTATTATTTAACGTGCCTTAACTGGTTACTCTAAGTAAGGGATTAAGTGACTTGCCCACGGTCACAGGGAGTGTCAGTGGTATGTGAACCTTAGTTTCTCCGATTCTCTGCCGGCTGTTCTTGCTATAAAGTCAGTCGCAAATATTGCTTGAAAAAGAGTGTTGGACACACACTTTAGAAACATAGAAACATAGAAATAGACGGCAGATAAGGGCCACGGCCCATCTAGTCTGCCCACCTTAATGACCCACCCCTACCTTTCTCTTTGAAGAGAACCCACGTGACGATCCCATTTTGTCTTAAAATCGGGCACGCTGCTGGCCTCAATCACCTGAAGTGGAAGACCATTCCAGCGATCTACCACTCTCTCGGTGAAAAAGTATTTTCTGGTGTCACCGTGCAGCTTCCCTCCTCTGATTTTCCACGGATGCCCTCTTGTAGCCGTGGGACCTTTGAAAAAGAAGGTATCTTCTTCCACCTTGATGCGGCCCGTGAGATATTTGAACGTCTCAATCATGTCTCCCCTCTCTCTGCGTTCCTCGAGTGAGTATAGCCGCAACTTATCCAGCCGTTCCTCGTATGGGAGGTCCTTGAGTCCTGAGACCATCCGGGTGGCCATTCGCTGGACCGACTCCAGTCTCAGCACATCTTTGCGGTAATGAGGCCTCCAGAATTGTACACAGTATTCCAGATGGGGTCTCACCATGGATCTATACAATGGCATAATGACTTCAGGCTTATGATTGACGAAACCCCTACGTATACACCCTATGATTTGTCTAGCCTTAGATGAAGCCTGCTCCACTTGATTGGCAGTCTTCATGTCTTCACTGATGATCACCCCTAAGTCCCGTTCTGCTACAGTCCTTGCTAGGATCTCGCCATTAAGGGTGTAACTTCTGCATGGGTTTTGGCTGCCAAGGTGCATGACCTTGCATTTTTTGGTATTGAAACCTAGTTGCCAGATCCTAGACCAGCGCTCCGATAGGAGTAGGTCGTGCGTCATATTGTCGGATATTGAGTTTTTGATCGTTGCACTCCTTTCTACTACATTGCATAGTTTGGCATCATCTGCGAATAACGTTATTTTACCTCGAAGCCCTTCTGCTAAGTCTCTTATAAAGATATTGAACAGGATCGGGCCCAAGACCGATCCCTGCGGCACTCCACTGATCACCTCTGTCATTTCAGAGGGGGTGCCATTCACCACCACTCGCTGAAGCCTGCCTCCAAGCCAGTTCTCAACCCATTTTGTCAAAGTGTCACCCAATCCTATAGAACTCATTTTGTTCAACAGCCTGCGGTGTGGTACGCTATCGAAAGCTTTGCTGAAGTCTAAGTATACGATGTCCAGGGGCTCCCCAACATCCAGCTTCCTCATCACCCAGTCAAAGAAACTGATCAGGTTGGATTGGCAGGATCTCCCCATAGTAAATCCATGTTGACGGGGATCCCATAGATTCTCCTCGTTCATGATCGTATCCAATTGACGTTTGATTAGAGTTTCCATCAGCTTGCTCACTATTGATGTGAGACTCACCGGTCTATAGTTTGCAGCCTCCATTTTGCAACCTTTTTTATGGAGTGGAATGATGTTAGCCGTTTTCCAGTCCAACGGGACTATACCCGTACTAAGGGAGAGATTGAAGAGCGCGGATAGTGGTTCCGCCAAGACATCACTTAACTCCCTGAGCACCCTGGGGTGTAGGTTGTCTGGCCCCCATCGCTTTGTTAACCTTGAGTTTAGACAGCTCACAGTAGACACTGCCTGACGTAAACTCGAAGCTACTAAACGGGTCTACTGAACAATCCCTCGTCTGTAGCAGAGGGCCAGATCCCGGCTCCTCGTGGGTGAAGACCGAGCAGAAGTATTCATTTAAAAGTTTAGCCTTTTCCGAGTCCGCTTCTACATAGTTCCCGTCTGGTTTCCTAAGGCGTACTATCCCGCCTGTGTTTCTGTTTCTGTCGCTAATATACCTGAAGAAGGATTTATCGCCCTTCTTGATGTTCTTTGCTAACGTCTCCTCGTTTCGGAATTTGGCCTCTCTAACTGCTGTTTTGACGGCTCTTGCCTTGACCAGGTAGTCTTCTCTCGAGTCCTGATTCCCTGATTGTTTGTAAGAAATGAACGCTCTTTTCTTTTATGAGGCCCGAGATCTCCACAGAGAACCACTGTGGCCTATTGTTCCTTCGCCGTTTACTTACTGATTTTATATATCGGTTGGTTGCCTCCTGTATGGTATCTTTCAGAGCTTACCACATTTCTTCTACATTATCTGTTACCGCTTGGTTTTGTAGCGCTTGATGGATGAATTCCCCCATGTCCTCGAAGTTGGCGTCCTTGAAGCTTAGGACCTTGGTCAATGTGTTAGCTTTGGCGAACCCCTTTTTGAGATTGAACCATACCATATTGTGGTCACTGGAGGCCAATGCTTCGCCCACTGAGACCTCTGTGACACTTTCGCCATTTGTAAGTAACAGGTCCAGTATTGCCTGCTTCCTTGTTGGCTCCAGTACCAGTTGTTTCAGTCTTGCTCCCTTTATAGAGTTCAATAGCCTCCTGCTGCTGCTGGATGCAGAGGAAAGTGTGTTCCAATCCACACCAGGCATATTGAAGTCACCTAACAGTACTGTATCCCCACGCAAGGTGATATTCTCTATGTCTCCGATCAATTCCATATCCAGGTCCTCCTGTTGATTTGGGGGTCTGTATATTACGCCAAGATACAGGCATTTGTCTTTCCCCCTGGCCAAATTTACCCAAAGGGATTCTCCTGTGTACCTGACATCTGCAATTCTGGTGACTTTAATGTCATCTTTAGTATATAGTGCTACACCAACTCCCATTTTGCCCTCCCTATCCCGGCGAAGTAAATTGTAGCCTGGTATGACCATGTCCCACCCGTGGGAGTCCGTGAGCCAGGTCTCAGATATCGCCACCACATCCAGGTCAGCGTTCCTCATTTCAGTCTCTAATTCTAGGATCTTGTTGCCCAAACTGTTGGCGTTGACGTACATGGCTTTCCATGTCGCATGTTCGCTTTTAGTGCTAGTTTTATTGTGAGTATCTACCCCAGACACAGAAATGTGTGTACCCTGTGGGGGAATTCCCGCTTGAGCTATTTGGACTCTTTTGGTACAATTTGCAAGGTGTGTACCCTCCCTAGACCCCAAATCACAACATGTACCCACCCCAGACTCGGAAATGTGTGTACTCGCCCTAGTCCTGGACCCAGAATTTCGGTGTCCACTTACCCCAGTCTCCAAAAAGTGTTGGCAGCCTAGCTCGCCAGGTGGGTTGATTGAGCCTGTACCCTCCCCCAACTTACCTAGTTTAAAGCCCTGTGAAGTAGGCGGGCTAGTCGGTGTCCAAGGACGTTCTTCCCTCTTCTGGTCAGGTGTAGCCCGTCTGATCCTTGTAGTCCTTGTAGCGTCTCTCCATGGTGCAGATACCCGAAGTTCATCTCCTTGCACCATCCTCGCATTCAGTCATTAGCCCTCTGGATGCGCTCATCTCTGGCTCTACCTTTGCCCCTCACTGGGAGGATCAAGGAGAAGACCACCTGCGCTTCCATCCTCCTCAGCTTCTCACCCAGGGCTCTAAAGTCTTCTTGTATGCTCTCATGGGTGTTCCTGGCAGTGTCATTAGTTCCAACGTGGATGAGAAGCATAGGGAAGTGGTCCTGGGGCTTGATGAGTCTGTCCAGGCAAGCGGTAACATCCTGAATCTTGGCCCCCGGCAGACAGCAAACCTCTCTTGATTGTAAGTCTGATCTGCAGATTGGTCCCTCGGTGCCTCTCAGTCACTTTGTTAGATTTTCACATACAGTACTCCCCTGATATTCGCGGGGGTTCCGTTCCAGGAACCCCTGCAAATCTTGAAAAACCGCAAATAGGGTTTTTCGTGGGGGAGACTGGAGAGGGCAGCAGGAGAGGCAGGACAGAGCAGCCGGAGCGCGGTGAATGAAGGAAATCACTCGCTGTATGCTCCGACCGTCTCTTCCTGCACTAAAGTCACAGAAACATAGAAACATAGAAAATGACGGCAGAAAAGGGCCACGGCCCATCCAGTCTGCCCACACTAATGGCCCACCCCCTAACTATTTCCATGAAGAGATCCCACATGCCAATCCCATCTTTTCTTAAAATCTGGCACACTGCTGGCCTCAATTACCTGTTGTGGAAGATTATTCCAGCGGTCAACCACCCTTTCGATGAAGAAATATTTTCTGGTGTCGCCATGAAATTTCTCACCCCTGATTTTCAACGGATGCCCTCTTGTTGCCGTGGGTCCTTTAAGGAAAAAGAGATCCTCTTCCACCTCGATACGGCCCGTGACATATTTGAACGTCTCGATCATGTCTCCTCTCTCTCTGCGTTCCTCGAGTGAGTACAGCTGCAACTTACTCAGTCGTTCCTGCGTGTCAAAGCAGCTCCTGACTGGTAAGGCCCGACTTTAGTGCAGGAAGAGGCGGTCAGAGCATACAGCGAGTGATTTCCTTCACTCGCTGGCGCTCCGGCTGCTCTCTCCTGCCTCTCCAGCTGTGCTCTCCTGGTTGGCGGTTCGCGGTCAGAAAACACCGTGAATGACCGGGACCGCGAATCGCCAACTGCGAATGACCGGGGAAACACTGTAAATACATCTTTTGTGATGCTGCTCATAACCACATAGGAAGTGATACTGTGGCTGCCGAGCACTTTTAATATTGAACAAACTCTTTCATTTGTGTCCTGGGAGGGATAATTTGCATTGCAATCTGATGCCCCTAATCATTTTGAAACGTCGGCACCCCTGCAAACACCCAGTTCCTTTTGCACACGTGCAACCTTCATTTCTATTGTATTCTCACACAACTCCTCCGCTCCCAATGTTTCCTCTGGCTCCTTCATTCATCGTGTTCAACTCACCACACAAATATACTGGAGCCATAAAAAGGATAACTAGGAATAAGACTGAAAAGGACATTCGACATAGAAACAAGAAAGACAGGTTGGCATTTTGAAGCAGGTTTTGGCTGTGTACATTCCTAGAAGAAATTTAAGATCTGAGTCATCTGTGCAATTAGTGGTAAGTGACAACAGCGCAACCTAATTTTTCTGCAGCAGCAAAAAATGTGGAACAAATTGCCAGGTCCTATGAGGTTATATAAGAACTATGGTTAGTTCTGTAAGGCAGTTAAAACATATGAGAGAACATAAGACTGGAATACAAAGAAAGAATTAAAGGATCGAGATGCATGGAATAATTGTATTTGTGTAGAATGTGATGTTGTGATTAATATGGATTTTATGTATGTTCTTTATGTAACTCGTGTGGAGGGGCATAATCAAAAAAAACGTCTAAGTCCCCTTTTGGCCTAGGCCCTAAAAGCTGAAAGTAGAAGCAGGGAAAATATCCATTCTCAAAAAAAAAACGTCCAAAAGGAGTTTCTTTTTAAAATAATGGCCTGCCTCTACGTTCAGCTGTTTAAACGCCCAGACCACCACTACATCTACACTTAAGACACCAACCAAAAAAACTAGCCTAAATCCCAAACGCCCAAAACCAGGCATTTTAGGCGAAGGAGGATCCAGTCCTTCGCCTAAAAGCTGGATTCTGTAACTGGTGTGTGTCAAAAAGAACACCGGTTACAGAATCCACCCGCCCCCCCATGCAGCAACAATCGCGGCAGGAGAGATGGCTCATCTCCCCTGCCGCGATAGCAATTGTTCCCCCCCTGAACGGCGACACATTGGGTGAGCCATCTCCCCTGCCACGATCCTCACAGCGAAGTGCCGCGGTTCGGAGGGGGGTGGCCGATCGCCATGGTTGCGGTGGGGGTGGGCAGGTTGCCGGGGCCACTGAGCTCATCGCGGCAGCTGTGATCAGCTCAAGGGCCCCTTTTTCGGCACTTCATCTAAGTCAAAACATATAAGTGCCAACTAGGCAGCCTGTTTTAAGTTTTGGTTATAACTGCTGTACGCCTAGGTCTAGGTCAGTCCACCGCCCGCCCTTTCCCCTCCTCTATGAGCGCCTCTTTTCACTCTATGTGTTTAGAGGCAGGGGAAAGGCCTAAGCTGGTTTTAGATACGTCTAAAACCAGCTTTGGTTATGGGTACTTTGACGATCTGTCTTTTTGATTGTCCAAGTACCCATGTAGGCCACTTTGTTAATTTTTTTTTTTTTTTTTTTTAAATAAGCCTCATAGGTTTTAAGCGAACAATATATATTTAACAGAGTGTTCAGAACGGGTTAAAAATTGAGATTCACAGTTGTAAAGTAGGAGAGTGTGGTGCAGTGGTTAGAGCTATAGCCTCAGCACCCTGAGGTTGTGGGTTCAAACTCTGTGCTGCTCCCTATGACCCTGGGCAAGTCACTTAGGCCTAGAATCAGTATACACACCGATCTGGGCAATCCGTGGCCAAGTCTTGCTGGGTGACCGATTCACTAAAGAGTCCCCATGCAAATGAAGTGATCGGACGCACGCCCCACGGTAACCCCACGGATCGCTACAGAGCTCTCCAGATGCATGCGCAGACTGTCCTCTTTGCCTGTAGATGTGATCCGCTTCCAGCGCTTGCTCTCCGCACAAGCTTGAGGTCAAAATTAAAGGGGGAGGGGGTGGCTGCACTCACTGGCCCCACGAGTGGACTTCACGAATCATTTCAATGGAACAGAACATGCCGTAGTGCAGCCCCACTTTAAACCCACAGGCTCACACTGCGCTTTTTCCACAAGGGAGATGTTGTATTTTGATGGTTTTATTTTTGATCCTGGGTTTTCAGGGCGGCAGAGAGCAGGATAGTCGGCAAGGACGTGATAGATGGTCCCTGCTCAGAAGAGCTTACAATCTAGTTTAGATGGACAGACAGGACATCTCAGGGTCGGGGGGTTTCTAGCAGAAGCAATGATACGATGGGTAAAGGTAAATGATAGCGACAGAGTTGAAAACAGCTTCAAAAAAGTGGGCTTTTAGCTTGGATTTTATAAAGTCACACACACCTCAAAGGTAGGAAATCTGGAGGCAAAGTAGGGTACAAGACTGATAGGAGTCTGGGTCCCTGGGAAATAAAACCATCTATCAAAAGTGATTATACTAAATGAAGACTTAGGGAAAATGTTCCCCCGACTGTTGTGGGCCCTCGGGCACTACCTTGTTGTCCCAGTGGTTAGTCTGCCCTTGGAGAGGATAGAGTTAAAAACAGAGACAATCTAAAGACCCGTGGAGATGGCACAGATCAGTGAGAGAAAGCACAGGCTACATGGATCAGTGAGATCAAGGGAAGGAATCAGAGGATCCTGCAGGACTGAGAGGTGGGTGGTGGGGAGAGCGATGCTGAAAGTGAAAATGAAAAGTTTAGTGAAGAAACACAAAGCAAGAGGGAATGAAGAAAGGAAAATATAAAAGAATAGAGAATTTGAGAGAGGAAAGAAGGAAGGACAGATAGAGGAGACAAAGAAAAGAGGCAAAAGGGAGGGCGGAGAAAGGTGAAGAGGAAAGAAAACGGAAGAAGAAACGAAGAGAAAGAAGAAAAAGATATTCTGTAGTAAAAAGGAGACCCGGAAAAGGAATGAAACTGAAAGACACTTAAGAAAAGAGCCAGGGTCTGAGAAATAGAACGAGGGATCATGTGAGGAAGTCAGAAAGAATGAGAAGCAAGGGAGACAAAGAGAACCCCATAAAGACTGTCACTGTATCCTTCATATGTGAGTCATAGATCAGCCTAGGGCTGCCAGCAGGGTGCTCCTGGGGCAGAGGTCACCGATCGCCTCATGGGCTCCTCTCATTGTTTGTTCCTGGTGATTTCAGAGCGGCTCTGAGAAGAGGGGAATGAGATCAGAGCTAAGGTACCCTTTTGACCTTGGGTTTAGCTAACAGTCCCTCAATCGCTGCCTGAGAGAGCAAGGAAAGTTCACTGCCTACTGCCATGGTCAGTAAGCTCCTCATTGAAAGAGTCAGTGATAACCTTTTGGATTCCTTTTCTTGCTTTTTGCTCAGATGAGAGCTCAAAAAAGAATGTGGGTCCCCCCCCCTTCCCGGTGCTCTGGGAGGGTTTGCTAATACTTCTTTTAACTCTTGAACAGATTCTGTGGTTGCTGCACCAGCACTGGACACACTGGAAAGAGATAGGAGGGGGCAGCAGAAAGGGTATTTAAAAAAATCTTAGTTTTTATTCTTTATTTTGATTATTCGTTACAATAGAATAATAACAAATATTCATGAATATCCACAAAAACTTTGTATATAAAATACATTGAAACATATATAAGGTAATTAATCAACCATGATCTAGTCCACATTATCTAATCTAATCTAATCCTTAGGTTTGTATACCGCATCATCTCCACGTTCGTAGAGCTCGACGCGGTTTACAGTAGGAGAAATAGGAAGGAACTACAACAGAGGGTTAGAGGTAGAAGTGTGAAGAAATTTTACATTATAATGGTCGCCAGCGTTTTAAGTAGGAAATCAACTCTGCTATCAAGGACAGGCTACTTTATATATCAGATATGAACTAATGTGCACACAGGTGATTATAACACAGTGCTCAGCGAACCATTTTTAGCTTTATGAGACCACTGGGTAAGCAAAATTTTTTAGCCCACTACTGATACGGCTCAATTCTCAATCAATGTTCTGGTCCCTGTAGTATCTGTAAGTATAATACTCTCTCACTTTTTTTTGATCTTTTTAAAATACTTTTTGTCTTTTTAAATGCTCAACTTCAAAACAGACTTAGCTTTTAATGCAGGGGTTCAACGGGTTCTGACGCAGTTTAGTGCACTTGGGGCAATTAATTATTCCCGAATATATATTTGGGTGTGCTGTATATATCATACATCATCCTCCAAAAATAAAAATCAATATTGGAAATTAAACTTTCAACGAAGGTTTCTCTTTAATAAAATCTTCTAACTGAACAAGAGGGCATCCGGAAAAGTTGAAAGGGGACAGATTCAATACAAATGCTAGGAAGTTCTTCTTTACCCAACGTGTGGTGGACACCTGGAATGCGCTTCCAGAGGACGTAATAGGGCAGAGTACGGTACTGGGGTTCAAGAAAGGATTGGACAATTTCCTGCTGGAAAAGGGGATAGAGGGGTATAGATAAAGGATTACTGCACAGGTCCTGGACCTGTTGGGCTGCCGCGTGAGCGGACTGCTGGGCACGATGGACCTTGGGTCTGACCCAGTAGAGGCATTTCTTATGTTCTTATGGACTGGGTCATAAAACACATATTTATCACTTCCATACGAGATAAGGTGTTTGCGTGGAAATTTCAAAAAGAAGGTAGCTCCAACTGCCCAAACCTTAGGCTTTAGTTGGAGGAATTGCTTCCTTTTAAACTGAGTATGTCTAGAGATATCTGGAAAAATGATCCCGAGGGATCCTTGCCAGCTATCTTGAAGGAGGAGTTCGGAGGGGTGTCGGGGTTCCGAGTTAATGTTGGGAAATCTGAGCTGCTTAATGTTAATTTACCCCCTGATAGAGTGGATTTCCTTCGGGCTCGGTTTCCTTTTCGGTGGGCTCAGCAGTCTATGCGCTATCTGGGGATCTATTTGGGCCCGCCCGGAACGGAGATTTATGATCTTAATTTTCCCCCGCTTTTTCGTAGTATCCAGCGCGATTTGGCCAGATGGAAGGATCAATATTTTTCATGGTTGGGTAGGGTGGAAATTGTGAAGATGATGATAATGCCTCGTCTCTTGTTCCTGTTTCAGGTGTTGCCGCTCTGGGTGAGTAGGCGTACGTTGGAGGGGGTACAGAGGCGCATTTTTGCTTTTATTTGGGCTGGCCGGCGGTCTAGGGTGCGTAGGTCGGTTATGTGCTTGGGTCGGGGTGATGGGGGGTTGGCTGTCCCTGATGTGGTGAAGTATTACCAGGCGGCCCAGTTGCGTGCTCTGTTGGAGTGGCAAACGCATGACCCTAAGCTGTGGGTGGAGCTTGAGCAACGCCTGTCTGTTGGGGTTCCCCTGCTGCATAGGCCTTGGGTACCTGGGAGGATACGGCTCGAGCGAGCATTGTCATCTGTTGATACCGCTTTACGGGTCTGGAAGATGACTCGGAGCTGTCTGCTATTGGGTAGGCGCCATTCTTGGTATACGCCGCTGCGTTATAATGTGGCCTTTGCGCCTGGTTGGGGAGCGGGCGACTTTGCTAGGTGGGAATCTCATGGACTGGTGTGTGTGGGTCAATTGTGGGATCCGCTGTCGGGCGGTCTTAGATCTTTCGCTGAGCTGCAGGGTCGGTATGATCTTCTGGATCGGGATTTGTTCCCCTACTTGCAGGTGGTTCATTATTTGCGGGCCTCGGGGGCCCTCCGGGACTTACAGGCGG
Source organism: Geotrypetes seraphini (assembly GCF_902459505.1). Classification (NCBI taxonomy): domain Eukaryota; kingdom Metazoa; phylum Chordata; class Amphibia; order Gymnophiona; family Dermophiidae; genus Geotrypetes; species Geotrypetes seraphini. The sequence continues at coordinate 46,484,495 of NC_047100.1, forward strand.
GAAAGACCCCATTTGAGTTATTGTTGGGCCCGACACTCCGAAAGGGTGCTTTGTCTGCTATATACAGGTGTCTTAATGGTCGGGGGGTTCGACCCTTGCCTTATATGCTAGCCTGGGAAGGGGATTGGGGATCTGATATTTCGTTGGAGACCTGGGGAGATATCTGGAGAGAAGTCGCTTCGGCGGGCATTGCAGCTTTGTTGGTTGAGAATGGGTATAAAGTCCTCTTCAGGTGGTATTATACACCTCGGGCTACGACTCATTGGCGCGGAGGGGCAAATGCTCTTTGTTGGAGGGGATGTGGGGAGGTGGGCACCTACTTACACATGTGGTGGTCCTGTGGGCGGGTGAGTGGTTTTTGGAATGAGGTGTTCTCTCGGGTCTCCCGGATTCTTGCATTGCGGGTTCCGGTTGACTGGAGACATGCCCTGTTGTTTTGGCACCAATTGGATCTGGATGGGGGAGACTCTCTATTCTGCAAATTAGCCTTCACTGCTGCCCGGTTGGCTGTAGCGTCCTTGTGGAATCAGGGGCGTTCTCCCACTTGGCATATGGTGGAGCAGCGCTTGACTACCTGGCAGCTCCTCTACCAGTTGACGGCCTTAAGGCATGGTAAACACCATGGCTATGCACATGTCTGGCGCCGGTTTCGGGCCTCTATAGGGATTAGTGGGAGGGGAGAGCGGGGGGTTGGGTTGGTTGGTTAATTGGGAGTTTGAGCTTGGGGAGACTCTATTATTACTAATTTTCTGGGTGAGATTATGAGATCCTTTCTCTTGGGGTGGTGTGGGTATTGTGCTTTGTCTTTGGGGGGGTGGGTGGGGGGCTTGTGTTGTGGGATTGCTAATTTGTGGTTTGTATTTGAGTGGTTGGGGTTTACATGGCTGTTTTATTCGCTGACAGCACCGTTGATTTGTATCTACATGCTTGTTACTGTGCTGTGCTTTTGCTGTATACTTGGATATATTTTTCAATAAAAGTTTCCATTTAAAAAAAAAAAAAAAGAAAGGGCTGGGAATCGGCGATTTTCTTTGTAAACGCTTGGAATTAGCAATTTCTCTATGCGAGCTGACGTCATTTGAGGGGAAGAGCCTGCAAGCTAAAAACCGTGAATAATCGAAACCGGGAATGTTGAAACCGCGAATACGGAGGGAGAAGTGTACACACAATATACACAGCAGATATAAATTCTCAAAACTGACATATTTCAATCACTATATTGAAAATAGAATCATTTTACCTACTGGTGATTCTCTGCAGGCTGCTGTAATTAGCTTTAAAAGGTGAGACCGGGAGGCCAGGGGGGAAGCCGGAGGAAACAGGGGGAAACATGCAGGCCTTCGGCGAATCGGGCAGCACTGGCGCTGTACCATGTGGGGAAGTCAGCTGGCAGGCACCTCTCTTCCTCCTCAGTGTGCCACGGCACACTTGGAATCTCAGGGAGGCACACAGTTTGAGATACCCTGAACTACAATAATGAAGAAGTGAATAGAAGTGAAGTCAATGGAAGACCTCTGTTTTCTGTGCCACCTATGTGACCGGTGCTAATTTTTTAACCTTCCGCAAAGGGGCTGCAGTCACGGAAAGGTCAAAGGCCTCCTTACTCTGTGCATGAATGTGCTGTGAAGTCAAAAATCAAAATCACATTCAATCTGTACAAAAGCTATATGTCAATCACTGTAAGAGTTCAATAAACATCAGATTCCAAATGTACCATAAAGCATAGTCCATAAAAAAATATAGAACGGGATGGTAATCAAAAACGATTTGAAAAACTTCACGACAGAATCACACTTATCTGAGCCACCTCTTGACTAGAATTCCAGGTGTGACAGAAACGCATAATCCTTCCTCAGGAACCTGCTTCACAGTAAAAAGAATAAGAACATAAGAACATAAGAACTGCCATCTCCGGATCAGACCTTCGGTCCATCAAGTCCGGCGATCCGCACACGCGGAGGCCCTGCCAGGTGTACACCTGGCTTAATTTATAGTCCACCATATCCTTATATGCCTCTCTTAAGGAGATATGCATCTAGTTTGCTCTTGAAGCCTAGGACGGTCGATTCCGCAATAATCTCCTCTGGGAGGGCATTCCAGGTGTCAACCACTCTCTGAGTGAAGCAGAACTTCCTGACATTAGTCCTGAACCTGTCCCCCCTTAGCTTCATTACATGTCCTCTAGTCCGTGTCAAATTGGACAATGTAAATAATCTTCTCTGCTCTATTTTGTCGATTCCTTTCAGTATTTTGAAGGTCTCGATCATATCCCCACGCAGTCTCCTTTTCTCAAGGGAGAACAATCCTAGTGTTATAAGTCTGTCCTCGTATTCCAGTTTCTCCATACCCTTCACCAGTTTTGTTGCTCGTCTCTGCACCCTCTCCAGCAGTTTTATATCCTTCTTTAGGTAGGGAGACCAATGTTGGACGCAGTATTCCAAGTGTGGTCTGACCATTGCCCTATAAAGCGGCATTATAACTTTCTCTGATCTACTCGAGATTCCTTTCTTTATCATGCCCAACATTCTATTTGCCTTCTTTGCCGCTGCCGCGCATTGTGCCGACGGCTTCAGGGTCCTATCTATCAGTACACCCAGGTCCTTTTCTTGTTCACTCTTCCCCAGAGTTGCACCTGACATTGTATACTCGTATTCCTTATTCTTATTGCCTAAATGCATTACCTTGCATTTCTCCACATTGAACTTCATCTGCCATTTCTCCGCCCATGTTTCTAACCGACACAAGTCGCTCTGGAGTTTCTCTCTATCCTCCTGCGATCTGATTGCCCGGCATAGTTTTGTATCGTCTGCAAACTTGATGATCTCACTGGATGTTCCTTCCTCCAGGTCATTGATATAAATATTAAAAAGGATCGGCCCAAGTACTGAGCCCTGGGGTACACCACTAGTCACTTTCTCCCAGTCGGAGAACTTCCCATTTATGCCCACTCTCTGCTTTCGGTTTTCCAGCCATTTGCCTATCCATCTTTGTATATCCCCCTCTATGCCATGGCTTTGTAGTTTCCTGAGAAGTTGGGGCTAGATTCACTAAGTCCAACGATCAAGTTCACGCCCCTTTGCGACCCGATTTCCCTCTGACCCGATTCACCAACCTGTGTCCTGATCATCCTCCGATCCACGCATTCAAATGATGGCAGGCAGCGATTCACTAACAAAAAACCTGCAACACCGACTGGCCTGGCCGAACACAAACAAGCAACGGCTGAGGACCAGCCACTCAGGTCCTTTCCGACTGCCCTGCCTTCTGCTGCCCCGCTCTCTGCCCCGATCTGTTCCTGAATATGTTTGGCACACCTGCCAGAGGATCCTGGCTGCTAGCCCAGCTTTCAGAACTCAAACAAGCTCCTGTCGCTGCCGTCGTCGCCCCCCTTTAGAAAGCCAACCCATGCAGAAAAAAATTGCATCAGCTCTCCCTCTTTCGGAAGCACATTTGCTCCTAAAAACTCTACAGTGGCTCTCTGTCCCGATCTCCTGCTCTCAGCCCCGACTTTCCTGCCCTTCCCCGTAGTGCAGGCCCACGAGTTTAAAGCAGGTTAAAACCACAGGCTTGCGAAGAAAAAATAAAGCAAAAATTAGTAAAAAAAATGTTTCCTGCTCTGCACGGAGGGCCAGCACATGCGCAGTCCATCGCTGTAGAACAATCCGGGTGGCCGGTTGGGTGTGTGATTCCGAACGCCCTCATTTGTATGAGGGCAATTCGTGAATTAGCCTCCCTCCCCCCCCCCGGACATGGATCGGATTGGATCCCGCCTTAGTGAATCTAGCCCTTGGTCATTCCAGGCAGTTTAGTGGCGGCACACCGCAGATCATTGGCTATCCCAATGCTTTGGGGTAGCTGAAGGGTTAAATCTATCACTGCACATACATCCAAAGCTTACTACATGCTTAAATTTAAATTGTACTAAAAATAGTGTGTCTATTTCTATCTGTTTCAGACCTGACATGTAATTTGGGTCTGACTCACTCATCGGCCCTGCAGAACGAGGTGTTGCTGGAAGCAGAAAAGCAATGTGGATACAGATCTCATTCTATTGTCTTACTTTATTAATGATGTTTTGATAGAAACCGCCTGGGTGTAGATGGTATATGCATTTTTAAAATAAATAATCTCTGATCTGAAGAAGAAGAATTACCTTTGGAAGCTTATCTAACATAAGAACAGCCTTACTGGGTCAGACCAATGGTCCATCAAGCCCAGTAGCTGTTCTCACGGTGGCCAATCCAGGTCACTTGTACCTGGCCAAAACCCAAAGAGTAGCAATATTTCATGCTACCGATCCAGAGCAAGCAGTGGCTTCCCCCGTGTCTTTCTCAATAACAGACTATGGACTTTTCCTCCAGGAACTTGTCTGAACATTTCTTACCACATCCTCTGGCAAAGCGCTCCAGAGCTTTTCCTCCTATTGGTTTTAAAAGTATTTCCATGTAACTTCATCGAGTGTCCCAAAGTGTTTGTTCAAATATATGTTATTGAGCTCAACAAGAAAAATCAAGCAAATACAGAAAAGGAACCGCAAACAAGCTCAAATTTTTGTTTTACAAAACCCCCCCACACAACTCCTCCCCCGTCCCCCCATACCTCCCCCCCTCCAGGTCCTCCTTCCAAGAACAACACCAACATAGGCAATGATATAATACAAAACGATACAAGCATACCAACTGTAACATAGTGATACAGGTATACATAAATCAACAGTTAAGCAATCGGCTGTGAGCCAAGGGAGTCATTGTTGTCTAAAAGGGTTCCCAGGTGCGTTGAAAAACGCGCCCTGGGAGAGAGGAAAAGTCCGTCACATCTCTTCGTTCCCACATCAGGAGGGTAATCATCCAGCACCGCCAGATAGAGTAATCCGGCAGTTCACCCTCAAACCATTTCAGCAAGATATATTTCAGGAAAATAAGGACAGTCCACTTGAGGAAAGCAGCAGCCCTCCTTTGACGAGGGTAATAATGGGGAGCAGCTCCAAATAAGAACAAAGGCGAGCATTGAATTGTAATGTTCCAAATACGCTATACAAAAAGAAAAATGGCATTCCAAAAGGATCGAATATTAGGTCAAGTCCAGGACATATGTCCCAAGCCCGCTTCAAGGGCCTGGCATCTTGGAAAAGCAGCTGACTCACAAAACCCAGAAAGATAAGACCAACTTATAATGTTGTTCCCAAAAGGTGGTGTATTTTCAAAAAGGCAGGCAGTCTACGGACAGCCTGCAAAAGCACATCGTCAACATCCCCGGCAAGAGGGATGCCTACTCTCTCCTGCTGGCACCCCCCTAACATCCCTTGCACAAGGTTGTAACTATTGCTACATGCAGGTTACCCCAGAGCAGGGCTGTCCAAGTCCGGTCCTTGAGATCTACTGGCAGGCCTGGTTTTCAGCATATCCACAATGAATATGCATGAGAGAGAGATTTGCATACCAAGAAGGCAGTGCAGGCAAATCTCTCTCATGTATATTCATTGTGGATATCCTGAAAACCTGGCCTGCCAGTAGATCTCGAGGACCGGAATTGGGCAGCCCCTTATCACCACGGGAACTTCTGCGTTGATTCCATGCCTTTGTGAAGTCCATGTTGGTCTTCATCTCCTCCTGGAGCTCATTCCAGGCATCCAGCACCCTTTTGGTGAAAAAGTACTTTCTCTGACCTCGTTTCTGAGTCCTTGGGGGCTTCATGTTCTCTCCCCTAGTTCTGGAACATCTTTTTCATTGAAAAAGATTTGATTCTGATGCGGCATTATCAGGATGACGTTAAGACCATTGAGATATTTGAATGTTTCTATTCTATTCCCCCCCTTTTCCCGTCTCTCCTCTGCTCTAGGGTGTACATATTTTGTTCCTCATATGGCTTCGGATGCAGATTTCACACTCTTCTGGCTGCCTTTCTCTGAACTGCCTCTAGCCTCCCCATGTCCCTTCTAAGGTACAGGCTCCAGAACCCAATATGGTGCTATAAGTGCCATACAACTTATATTGAAGAATTGGAAGAACTGGGATAGGTTAAATTACACTTTCTGGTGGGAATCTCTTTGTTATACTTTTAAAATGAAACGTTTGATGGCTATAAAGCAGGGATTTAAGACAAAGTTAGACAAGTTCCTGCTGAACAAGGACGTACGCTGGTAGGGCTAATGTCAGTTAGGGCGCTGGTCTTTGACCAGAGGGCCGCCGCGTGAGCGGACTGCTGGGCACGATGGACCACTGGTCTGACCCAGCAGCGGAATTTCTTATGTTCTTAAGTTACAGGAAATTTCTGGATGTTTGGGAGCCTTTGGCTAAATTTTGTAAGGAATGGTAACTAACTTTATTTCACTGACCTTTAAACATACACATCCAGGGGGGGAGGGGTTTGCATTGGAATTGATTCGGGGATTTTTTTTAGGTAGTTTCTTGTGGGTATTTATTTTCTTGATTACTAGGTGGGAGGGTGGGGGAAAATAATTGCTTATTAGTATCTGTAAGTTTATTGTGCTTTTCTTATAATGTTATATGTACATGAATTATTTGCATGCATAATTGTAGTTTGAAAATTTAATAAAGATTTAAAAAAAAATAAAAATGGTGCTATTAGTTTGGTCTCACCAATGATCTGTACAGTAGCATTATCTGCAATTTTTCCCAGCTGGTTATATAATAATAATAATAACAGCTTATATACTGCAATACCGTGAAGTTCTATGCGGTTTACAAAGATTAAGCGAGGTACAAATTGATTGACTTTAAGAGGGGAGGAAGAAAGAGGGTTAATAGGACAGGAAATCCATTTTTGAGGAGAGAGTGATCAATAGAACAAATTAATCGCTATAGAGGGGAGAGAGAAGAGAGGATCAGTTGTCTAGATACTTTAGGAACAGGTGTGTTTTCAGACGTTTCCTAAATTCCTCATAAGTAGTGGGCGAAAGCAATTGTTCTAGGTCTTTACCCCATGATGCTGCTTGGTGCGAGAGAAGATGTTCATGGTGTTTTTTCAGTTTACAACCTCTCACTGGGGGGGAAACGAAGTTGGAATGTGAGCTTCTCTTCCTATGCTCCCCACCTTATCATGCCGTTTTGCCACTTTAAGATCATTGGACACTATTACCGTACGGTCTCTTTCTTATGCATCATCTATCATTGTATCACTGCCAAGGATTTCTGCATCTTCTGAAAGTGCATTAAGCTGCTCTTTCTGCTAATGAATCTTAACGGCTAAGCATTTAATTACTGCCCAAGCTCTCACAGATCATTTCTCATTCTGTTTAACTCTCTGAGGGGTGGCCACTCTGCGACAGATCTTTGCATCCTTTACGAAAAGGCAAAACTTTCCCATCAAACTCCTCTGCTGACAACAGACAGAAACAGCTTTAGGACCAATCACTGATCACCTTTTTGTCCTCAGGGTGAACATCCTCTGTTGTCTGTTACTTAAGCAGGTTCTGATCCAGTTCACTACCTTGGGTCCTGTCCCTGGACTGTTCAGTTATTACTGAGCCTCCTAATGGAACTGTATGTTTATTCATATTTACAGACCGCTGTTCGATACATCATCATAGCGGTTTACACTGTACTAAATAAGAAAAGAACTCCATCATCAATAGGAAAGTAAAAATACAAAGAAAATGAGAAATTACAGAGTAAATTCTAATTAAAACAAGAACAAAAAAGTTAGAAAATGTTTCTATCGTCTCCGTATGATAAGATCCCCCGCCACATTGCTAGATCAGTCGTCATTAAATATTCTCATTCATTCTTTAGTCATTTCATGTGTGGACTATGGCAATTCATTATACAAAGAAAAAAAGAAGACGTCTTCAAATTATCCAAAACACCGCTGTAAAAATGATCTCAAAAGCACGTAAATACGATCATGTCGCACCCCTTCTGATCAAAGCTCACTGGCTCCCCATTGAGCACCGAATCACTTACAAAATAATGTTACTGACCTTTAAAACAAAAATCGCCGGCCAACCAGAATTCATTAACAGGCTATTAATTCCTCACACTACCCATCATACTTTACGTTCCTCAAACCCAAACTTACTATCTATCCCTTCACTAAGATACATCAACACCATGTGTACTAGTATTTTCTCTGTTACGGCCCCTACAATATGGAATTCAGCACCAAATCACATAAGAGAAATTACATCCCTCGATAAATTTAAAAGCAGCTTAAAGGCCTTTCTTTTTAAAGATGCATACGATGTATGATAGTCCTTTTAAGGATGATAATGGAAGTCTGTTTCTTCCATTAGCTTCGTATATTTGATTTTTCCCTACCCTCTTCCCATCTTTTTTCTATCTAAATATTACATTTCTGCCCACTTACCTCTCTAAGTTATTGTTTGTCAATGCGTCAGACTGTTAGTGTTATTGTATTGAAATTTGATTTTAATATATGTCTTAACACCACGAATACCTTCCTTCTTCCCATCTTCTTCCAGACTCACCAATACTACCTGAGCTTCTCTTTACCTTTACTAGAAATGACCAATGATCTCCTTTTGTAACCCACCATCTATAACTCTTTTGTAATCCGCCTTCGAACCGCAAGGTAATACGGAATAGAAATCTCCAATGTAATGTAATGTAATACTATGTAAAACCGCTTTGATATATGATAAGGCGGTATATCAAATTTTTAATAAACCTGAAAATACAATTATAAATACAGCAATTGCAAATCTCTCCCCCAATGTTAGTACCAATATGATACTAAATATCCCCTGACTGACAAAAGCAATCAAGAGTATACCAATCCGAAAAGATAAGTTTTTAACAAAAGCTTTGCTGCAAGCCAACTAAACTATATCCAGCATATGTCCTTGATCTGGTTCTCTAATCACCCAGTCACAAGTAAATCTTTACTGCCTTGGATCCTGAATTCCAGGGGATTGCAGATAATTCACTCTGCTTCCTTTAGTAGATTCCCCACCATTGACGTAATGTTAATCAGCCGGTGGTTTCCAACCTCCTCCCTGTTACTACTTCTAGAATGAGGGACCCCCTAAAAGGAGGCACTCACAGAATTTTCCTCAAACAGTAATTAAGCTCTGGAATGTATTGCCAGAGAATGTGATAAAAACAGTTAGCACTGCATGGTTTAAAAAAAAGGTTTGGATGTGTTCCTGGAAGAAAAAAAAATACTATTAGGATGGACTGGGGGAAAATCTGCCGCTTATTCCTACAATAGGCAGCATGAAATCTATCTTACCCTTTTGGCATCCTTCCAGGTACTTGTGGCTTGGATTAGCCACTGTTAGAAACAGGATACTGTGCTTCAAGGATAATTTTTTATTTATTTAGTTGCTCATTTATTTAGCCTGTCCTCCCAAAGGAGCCCAGAACGGGTTACAAATCCAATGCTTACACACTTCAAAGGTTTGGATAGGTTCCTAGAGGATAAGGGGATTGAGGGGTACAGAAATAGTCAGGGACCATTACACAGGTGATGGACCTGGAGGGCCACTGCGGGAGGGGACCGCTGGGCGGGATAGACCTCTGGTTTGAACCAGCAGAGGCAAATTCTTATGTTCTTATATGAGAAGAGACTGGAGGTCTATAAACCTAGGACAGAAGGGTTTGAATGCTTGAAAGGAATTCCTGACCCAATGAGAACATGATATGAGGCTAAAGAGTCAAAAACAGTATAGAAGAGTTGGCAAATGCCTGGAATGAGCTCCTGAAAGAAATGGTGGAAGCGAACACCGTGCTTGAATTCAAAATAGAGTGGGACGTCCAGTGAGTCCCTAAAAGGCAAGAGGATGCATGCTAAGCAGTTAGGAAATGACTTAGGGAAGGTAACCTACACTGCGTGGCAGGTCTTCCTGGGCAGACTCAATGTGGACCTCTTGAGAGGGGGGTTAAAGCTACAGCCTCTGCACCCCAAGGTTGTGGGTTCACAGACTACACTGCTCCCTGTGACCTCCACCAGCCCAGGTACATTAGACAGATTGTGAGCCTGCCAGGACAGATAAGGAAAATGACTGAAGTACCACTTTTAATGTGTCTGTAAAAACTACCTGAGAAAAAGTCCACTGGTTTTGCATCCCTTCACTTTACTTCCTTGGCTCTCTTTTCCCCCATTTATGCTTTTGCATTCTTTACACCTCTTTCTTTTCTGTGCTCTTCTTTTTGAGAAACCTTTGTACTCTTCTTGTTCTTATGTTTTTAGCCACTTAAGAAAATAAGAACATAAGAATTGCCATCCTGAGACAGACTGAAGGTCCATCAAGCCCAGTATCTTCCCTCCAACAGTGGCCAACCCGGGTCCCAAGTACCCAGCTAGATCCCAAATAGCAAAGCAGATTCTATGCTGCTTCTCCTAGGAATATGCAGCAGATTTCTCCAAACCATCTCAATAATGGCCTATGGACTTCTCTTTTAGGAAATTATCCAAATCTTTTTTAAACCCCGCTAAGCTAACTGATTGAACCATTATGCTTTCTTTTTCTTCTGTTCAGCCCATAGTTTTCTCTCTTTTTCCACTTTCACCCTCCCTAACCCTTTAATCTCCCTCCCAACCCCATGATCCCTCCCCAGGCCTACTGAGGTAACTGGTGGTCCATCGGGGGGTTTTGTGGCAGGAGCGCAGCACCTCTCGCTCCTGCCTCCTCGTGGCTGCCTTCTAAAATAGCTGCCACAACCTCTCGTAGCCGCTTGGGTCATTTCCTGTAATACCGCCAGCTGCCGTGAGAGTTGGCAGCAGCCACGAGGAAGCAGGAGCGAGAGGGCCACGCTTCTGCCACAAAAACCCCCACTGGACCAACATCTTCTGACGATACCATCATTAAAGATTATAGCTACACAACGCCAAATTATTTTTTCTGTCATTGCCCCTCAGACTTGGAATGGCTCACATTATATTTAAGAGATGATAAAAATATAGATCATTTCAAAAGTAGCCTTAAAGGTTTTCTTTTTAAGGATGCTTTCCCTAGGACCCATGCTTTTTATTCATTTTAGCTACTTCATTATAGTTTTTCTCATATAGTGCTATTCCTCTTTTTTCTCTCTTCCCTCTGTTTTCTCTCCCCTAATCCTGTTGTACTTACCTTATTTGTCTCCTTTCTTATAAAGATTGTATTTCTCCCCTTTTTGACCTAATGTACCGGTTCGTTATGTCTCCCTGTTATTTGTGTTTACTTCATGTTTTAATTGTACTAGTGTTTTAGCCCGTTACATTCGTTACAGTAACGGGTGCTAGAATAGCCCCACCTATACCTTGACCCTGACTCTGACCCCACCCATGCCCCGCCTCTATCATGCCTGGACCCTGCCTCCCACTGATCCCAGTCCCACCACCTCACCTTTCACCATTTCCTTTGTACCCTTTTGGCCCTCATAGATCCTCCATTGCATTTATCACCTGACAGGGTCTTTACTTACCCGAGGCGGCAGCAGCAGTCCTGACGTACCAACCTTTCCTCCCTCAGTGTCCCAAAGCAGCAGTGGTCCTACCATTTCCATCTCTCCCTTTCTCCCTTTCACACCCTCTACCCTTTTGCCATCTTTCCCTTTCCTGTCCCCCTCTGTCCTTCCCCAAGACCATCTCTCTCTCCTGCCCCCTCCACACTCCCTGAAGTCTATCTCTCCCTATCCCCTACCATCTCTCCTGGTCCCCCTAGTAGCCCCTCTGTCCTTCTCATCCATCTGTCTCTGTCTCTCTCTCCTTTCCTCACTTGAGTCCAACATCTCTCCCTTCTCCCACTCCCTCCCCTGAATCTGGGGGAAATCCATTGCTTTATTTTAAGCAGCATAAATTTGTTCTACTCTTTGGGACCTGTGGTCTGTTTCAGTATGGTAGCTCTATGCTTCTCTGGCTTACTTCCTTTTGTTCTCTAGTCACCGCCTGCCTCTGCGGAGCTCTCACAGCTGCTCTTCGTCCTCCTCCAGCCATCTACACTGGCTCCGTGCTCCATGTTCGGCCGCCGTGGCCTGAAACCACCGACAGCCGCCGCGGCCGACATCCGCCTCGGGGGAGAGAGAAAGAGAGAGAGATTCGCGCGCATGCGCACTCCTACGTGGGGTGCCCTACAGCGCATGGAAAACGGAAGCACGCAGGTGGGAGTGCGCATGCGCGGCTTAGGGTTTTTTTATATTAGATTACTATTGGATCGTTATAAGAACACAAGAATTGCCGCTGCTGGGTCAGCCCAGTGGTCCATCGTGCCCAGCAGTCCACTCACGCGGTGGCCCTTAGGTCAAAGACTAGTGCCCTATTTGAGTCTAGCCTTACTTGCACATATTCTGTTCCAGTAGGAACTTATCCAACGTTGTCTTGAATCCCTGGAGGGTGCTTTCCCCTATAACAGCCTCTGGAAGAGCGTTCCAGATTTCTACAACTCTCCGGGTGAAGAAGAACTTCCTTATGTTTGTACAGAATCTATCCCCTTTTAACTTTAGGGAGTGCCCTCTCGTTCTCTTCACCTTGGAGAGGGTGAACAATCTCTCTTTCTCTACTAAGTCAATTCCCTTCAATATCTTGAATGTTTCGATCATGTCCCCACTCAGTCTCCTCTTTTCAAGGGAGAAGAGGCCCAGTTTCTCTAGCCTCTCGTTGTTTGGCAACTCCCCCAGTCCTTTAACCATTTTCATTGCTCTTCTCTGGACTCTTTCGAGTAGTACTATGTCTTTTTCACTTAGTAATTCCAGATAAGCGAATTTGAAACTAAGGAGAACCCACGAAGGGAGTCCAGGATCTCTGTACTTCTAAACGAATCTGCTGACATAATACTCCAATCCACTTCTGGTAAGTTCAATATACCCACCAACACTAGCAGCCTCTTCTTTCATTGGGTAGTAAACAAAAGAGCAGATCAGTCCAATTGAAAGAAGTCTGACTTATTAAACTAATCACCCGACGTGACCACTTTTCACCCACAGGCTGCGTCAGGGATAAGAACTATAACATAACAGAACCATAATAAAAACAAAGTCATAAATCATCATTATATCATAAACAGAAATACAAAAAATATAAATAACTATAATTAAAATAAATCGTAAGAAATAATCCAAAAGTATATAAATACGAGTACTTAAAAGGATAAAGTTAGATAAAATCATGCAATAAGATACTTACATATGCAGGACACCCACAAATCATGTGATAAAAAAATGGGTGCTCACCGAGAATAAGTAGTAAAAATATATGATTAATCAAGTGACTACATGCTCGAGTGACATATATAGGCAGTAATCATCTCAAACTGTACAGATTGTAAACTTAGATACTCAGCACCTGTAGTTTCATTACTCTCTGTTTGTGAGGAAGAAATGCTGCCATCTTTGAGGAATAAGTGCTGACGTGTGAATACTTGCAGTTTTGTAATTATTACAGCAGTCTTGTATATTTCTGAACGAGAGGGCACTCGCTAAAGTTAAAAGGGAAAAGATTCCGTACAAATGTAAGGAAGTTCTTCTTCACCCAGAGAGTTGTAGAAATCTGGAACGCTCTTCCAGAGGCTGTTAGAGGGGAAAACACCCTTCAGGGATTCAAGACAAGTTCCTGTTGAACCAGAACATATGCAGGTAAGGCTAGACTCAAATAGGGCATTGGGCTTTGACCTAAGGGCCGCTGCGGGAGCAGACTGCTAGGCACGATGGACCACTGGTCTGACCCAGCAGCGGCAAATCTTATGTTCTTAAATGCTGTCTCTTATTCCACTGACATATGAGGCGATCATATGTGGAACGTTATTACATGTTAAACCCCCTATGCAGACGGTAACCCAAAATTGGAAGAACTATGACCACCTAAATTTTCCTTTCTGGTGGGCAAATTTGTGCTCCAGCTATAGATATGAAAAAATGAATGCCGATAGTTTGGGGCACAGTAATTTATTTAAGCTGGTATGGGGGCCGTTGACATCATATATTACCTCACTATATGTCTTTGATTATGAGTCAGTTTTGGTTTATTTTCGTACACATCCAGGAAAGGTGTGTGTGTGTGGGGGGGAGGCTATTTCTGTCCTAATTTGACTTTTGAGTATGTCCACCTGGGATGGGAGGAGGGTGGGAGGATATTTTTAATCTGAATAGGGTAAGGTTATTGGGATAGTCTATGTTTCTGTGTTTTATTGAATAATCATTGGGTGGTGGGGGGGAGAAAATGTTTGGTTATGCATATTTGTAAGTTGAATGTGCTTTTATTAACTTATTATATGATATATATTTGTGTATTGCACTTTTTTAGTTTAGAAAATCAATAAAGAATTTTAAAAAATGCTGTCTCCTAGTTCTGCATACAAATACTGTATATATTTCTTATGCCTAAGCTGTGTGGATAGATATGCTGACAAGCAGGGGTGTATTTTGATGTTATTCCCCACAGGTAGGCGTTTAAAATAAAACTGAGCTCTTTTAGACACATGTACTAACAGCACAGTTTTGCAACTCATCACATTGTCGCTTTCTTTTTAATGAATGTTATATTACACTGTACGCATTATGAAATTACAAAAATGTACAGTCTGCATAGTTTGAGATGATAATTGCCTGGATATGTCACTCGAGCATGTAGTCACTTGATTAATCATAATTTTTACTACTCATTCTCTGAGCACTCATTTTATTATCGCATGATTTGTGAGTTTCCTGTATATGTAAGTAACTTATTGCATAATTTTATCCAAGTCATCTAGTGGTCCAATTGATTTCTTTTTCATAAATGACCTGGAAGAAGGAACATCCAGTGAAATCAAATTTGTAGACGACACAAAGCTATGCCGGGCAATCAGATCGCAGAAGGTCAGCGAGGAACTCCAGAGCGACTTGAATCAATTGGAGAAGTGGGCAGATAAATGGCAGATGAATTTTAATGTGGAAAAATGCATAAAAAATAAAGATCACAAGTATAGTATGTCAAGTGTAACTCTGGGAAAGACCGAACAGGAAAAGGACCTGGGTGTACTGAGAGATAGGACCCTGAAACCGTTGGTGCATTGTGCGGCAGCAGCGAAGAAAGCAAATAGAATGCTAAGCATGATAAAGAAGGGAATTACGAATAGATCAGAGAAAGTTATAATACCACTCTACAGAGCCATGGTCAGACCGCATCTGGAATACTGCGTCCAGCATTGGTCTCCATACCTAAAGAAGGATATAAAACTGCTAGAGAGGGTGCAGAGACGAGCAACGAAGCTAGTGAAAGGTATGGAGAACCTGGATTACGAGGAACGACTTAGGAGACTGGGGTTGTTCTCCCTTGAGAAGAGGAGACTGCGAGGGGATCTGATGATTGAGACTTTCAAAATACTGAAAGGATTCGACAAAATGGAGCAGGGAAAGCAACTATTTACAATGTCCAATGTGACGCAGACAAGAGGACACGGACTGAAGCTGAGGGGGGCAAGTCCAGGACAAATATCAGGAAGTTCTGCTTCACGCAGCGAGTGGTGGACACCTGGAATGCTCTCCCAGAGGAAGTAATTGCAGAATCCACCGTTCTAGGATTTAAGGGTAAACTAGATGCACATCTCCTTAAGAGTGGCATAGAGTGATACGGGTAAGGGTAAATTAGATGCACATCTCCCTAAGAGTGGCATAGAGTGATACGGGTCAGGATAAATTAGATGCACATCTCCCTTGTTCTGATCTGCTCTCCTTTCACCATTCTTCCCTCTTTTTCTCCTACGATATCTTGATTCTATATTATCACCCAAGATTCCTTTTCCACTCAGTCCAGGCTCCTCTCCTTCTCCTGCCATCCCTGGTTCTCTCTTTGCCCTTCACTCCTTGGTTATACTCCCTTTTATCCCCACTCTCCCACTTGATTCTTCCTCCCCATCTTCTCCTCCTTTCACTCTTATTCCTTCCCTTTTATCACCCCTTTCTTTGTACAGTATTCTCCTTCTCTTTCCCCCTCACATTCCTGCTCTTGCTTCCCTCCCTCAATTATGTTCTCTCTTCTCCCTCTTCCTTCTCTATTCTGAATTCTACTTCTTCCCCTTGCTTGCCGCTTTGTTTCCATCCTTACCCACTCCCTCTCACATTATCTTTTTTGCTTTCTCCTTTTTATGACCCTCCTTATTGTCACTGTAAACCAGTGGTCTCAAACCTGCGGCCCAGGGGCTACATGTGGCCCACCAGGTACTATTTTGAGGCCCTCGGTATGTTTATCATAATCACAAAAGTAAAATAAAACAGTTTCTTGATCATGCATTTCTTTAGCTATAAATTACAATATCATTATTAAGACTTAGCCAAAAGGAAATATTTATAAACTATAAAGAGTTTTACCTTCAAGTACCTACAAATCCAAAATGTGGCCCTGCAAAGGGTTTGAGTTTGAGATCACTGATATAGATGTTGTATGCTATGAGGGTCTCCATGTTAAAGTACTCAAGACCTGAGGAGAAAACTTTCATTTTTCCTCCTCGGAGATACCCAGCAAAACACCCTCCTTCTGACCTTGCTGCGAGAAGGTGTTTTCTATACTCAGGATTCAAAAATGTGTAGTATTCTTTGCTGAGCTCATTCCAGACAATGTGAATGTGGAAATAGTTGTAAATTTCAGGAGAATGTCAGGGGCTGGTTTTATGAAGCTTTTTCCAAATGTAAAGCCTGTGGGGATATATATGTGTGTAAAAATGTACATGCTGAACGATCTTGTGGCCTGCAATCCAGACTACATGGAAGCATTCCAGAGAAGAGGGAATTGGGTAGAGCAGAGACAAAGTTGTAAGATATGCGTGTATTTTATATAAGATGCAGGTAGACACCCAGAACATGTTCACAACACCCTCAGAGCAGGTGAACTACTGGGGAGTTTCAACAAGAAAAAATCTAAAGAAGTAGCTAAGTTTTGAGGGGGGGACGGACATAATTTTCCTGTTAAAGGAAGCAGAAACAGAAGTTCTTGTTTTACAGGGCTGACTAGATCTGAACAAGGAAGGAAGCTTCCCTTGGAAGAAGAGAGAGGAGTATGCATGCCATGGTCAGCTGGTATTTTGTCTGGTGTCAGAAGTCCTTTGGGACCTTGTTCAGGTAGTTTCTTGATCAGAAGTCTTTTGAGATTTCACTCAGGAGCATCCCAGAATGTTTACAAAGAAAAGAAGCTTGCTTGTATAGGGACATCCTAGATATTGTGAGTGGTTTCAGTAGGAGGGGTGTCCTATAGAATTCTACGTGAGAAGGGGAGGAGCTGACATCTTCTGACTGAAAGGCTGAAGACGTGAAGGAAGTCCTAAACAGAGCAAATCTACACTTTGGGGACAAAACCTTTTTCCTGTTGCTTTTATTTCCTTTCTATAATTGACTATTTTTCTGTATGGGTTTGGGGAACCAGCAATTATTTTTGTTCCCCTGCCAAACTCAGAGCAATGGAAAAAGGTAAGGGAAATGGAATAAAATTTGATATACCAATGTTTTGTGGTTACAATCAAAGCAGTTTACAGGGAGGAGTGGCCTCAGCACCCTGAGGCTGTGGGTTTAATCCTAGAGTTGTTCTTATGGCTCTGGACAAGTCACTTAACTGTCCGACACGATTTAGAGGAAGCTTTTCAAAACTCAGACAAAGTGCCGGGTTTTGAAAAGCCATCCAGACACCCGGATATGTTCTCGAAAAGGAGGACATGTCCGGGTTTCCTGGATATCTGGTAATCCTAGGTGTTAGCCTCTCCACACGGTTCCACACGTCTGGTAACCCTAGGTGTTAGGCTCTCCACACGGTTCCATACATCTGGTAACCCTAGGTGTTAGCCTCTCCACACGGTTCCACGCGTCTGGTAACCCTAGGTGTTAGCCTCTCCACACGGTTCCATACATCTGGTAACCCTAGGTGTTAGGCTCTCCACACGGTTCCATACATCTGGTAACCCTAGGTGTTAGCCTCTCCACACGGTTCCATGCGTCTGGTAACCCTAGGGTCTGGTAACCATTGATTCATTTAGATTTAGACTGTTTCACTATAAGAGGAGAATTACAAAGTGCTTCAGATTGAGGATAAGATTCCTGAGGCAGGCCATTCGGCTGAAACACTTACGTGTCGGGTCTTGAATGAATAAAAAGATTGAGCACCATAGGTCACCTCTTTTGTTTTCCTCAAATCAAAGGTAGGCCTGGTCTTTGCCAGAGGCGCAATTCTTTAACTGGCTCCTTGTTGCTTTGTACCCCGAAAATAAGACCTAGTGCGTGTCTTATTTTCGGGGAAACATGGTAGTTACTGTATGTTTACCTCTCTTTTTTGTTTCCATGGTATTGCATAGCTACTAACTTTGAGGAAGTGTCAGGCCCTTTTGTATCTTAAGATATTCAGATAATTGAACAAGATCAGGAAGTTATTAGTGTAGAGCCCTTGAAAACTTCCCATGTTTGTCAGGGATGTTGAAAGAACAAGAGACCTCTACTATTAGGCCATTGGGGCACCTAGCGAGAAACCTCTTTCTCTGGGTTTGAGTGGTCCTGAAATGTCCCAAAACACTACAGGTACCTTTTTGTTTCTAAAAGGTTTAAGAAAACAAATTCAATAATTTAAGTGACCTTAGATGATTTTATGGCAAAAACAGTCTGAACTTTGAGAATAAATCTTTAATGGAATATCATTGTGTGATATTTCCAAACTGCCTCCCCCAGGCCTTGAAATGTGAAGACCACATCTTAACCGAAGGGCAGGGAACTCTTAGGCATTTTTTGTGATTCCAAAAGATATTTCTGAAAGATGCCTTGAGCAGATAGACATCCCAGTTTTGGAAACTTTTTTTTAACCATGGTTATTTCATTTGTTAGACTTCATATTGTTCTTATAATTTTCCACATTTCTAAAATGAAACAAATTACCTTTCTGCAGCGAATCTTAAAGGCTCTGCAAACCCATAAATTCTGAAGACCTTCCATTTTTCTTTCCATATTTATAGACCTAGCATCCTGTACAGACAACAACCAAAGCCTGCCAGGTCAGTTCTCAGCAGCAGCGGTAAAAGCCAGCCATTGTTTTAAAAAGATATGTCTATTCAGTGCTGGAATAGGGATAAGAACATAAGAAATACCTGCACCGGATCAGATCTTGGGTCCATCTAGTCCGGCGATCCGCACACGCGAAGGCCCAGCCAGGCGTACCCTGGCGAATACCTTAGTTACTCGTATCCCTCAATGTGTCTTTCAAGAAGATGTGCATCCAACTTGCCCTTAAATCCTTGAATGGTGGTTTCCTCCACAACCTCTTCCGGGAGAGCGTTCCAGGCGTTCACCACTCGCTGTGTGAAGCAGAACTTTCTGACATTTGTCCTGGCCCTGTCCCCCCACAGCTTCAGTCCATGACCTCTTGTCCGAGTCACCTTTGACAATGTGAATAAAGTTGTTTCCTGCTCTATTTTGTCGAATCCTTTCAGTATTTTAAAAGTCTCTATCAGATCCCTTCGCAGTCTCCTCTTCTCGAGGGTGAATAATCCTAGTTTTCTGAGGCGATCTTTGTAGCTCAAGTTCTCCATACCTTTTACAAGCTTCGTCGCTCGCCTCTGCACCCTCTCCAGTAGTATTATATCCTTCTTTAGGTAGGGAAACCAATGTTGGCATTGTATTCCAAGTGTGATCTTACCATCGCTCTGTAAAGTGGTATTATGACATCCTCAGATCTACTCATGATACCCATCTTTATCATGCCCAACATCCTGTTTGCTTTTTTTGCCGCCGCTGCACATTGAGCCGACAGCTTCAGGGTCCTGTCTATCATTACCCCAGGTCCTTTTCTTGTTAGCTGTGGTCTTCACCAATGGCTATATGTACGGCTGCAATATATAACTAAGCAATTTAATCTAAAATTGCTTTTTCACCCGCCTAAATTAAAGCACAGAGCTATATGGATAGCGGATGAATAGAGCCAGTATCTGTAGAAATGGCTGCTCCCTCGCTCTCTGTCCTGACTCTGCCCCAGCTTATCCACATAGCTCTAGTTCCACAGTGATTAGAGACATTTTCACTTGCACTATCAGAATCATGCCACTTTTATGTTTAAAGATGGCCCATACTTTTATTTCAGCAGACTTTAGGCTGTCCAGCAGCAAACCTCCCACCCTAGATATAACAATGGATAGCACCCATAGATTTCCCCAGGACTGCGATCTCCAAATCAGGATCTTACCCCAGCACATAACGCTCCAGCAATTTGGAGTTCTCAGTCCTGGTTGAGGCCAGCAAACAATATATGATGAAATGTCAGAAACTGTGACGAAGTGGAGCCGGTTTCAGTCTTAAGCTCCTGATGACGCCTTAGGGTGAAACACAGAACTGTGTCGAGCTAAAATATTTTCAAAGATCAAGTTTGATTGAATGAAAGCGGAGGCAAATCCAGTAAACAACGGCGTGCAGAAGATAAACAATTGAGAACTGATACAGATAAGATGATTAGGCACTGAATTTAGTGTTTTACTGAAGGGATGAACTTTTCATGAATTTTAACTGTTTCTATGTGTCGGATAGATTGGGAGGGAGAACAATTGTATGTTTAGTATGAAATAATGTTATAATATGTTTTAAAGGTTTTGATGGTGCTATATTATAAAAAAGGTTGAATTATTTCTAAGCATAAGGAGTAGTGTGAAATATAGCTCTTATTTGGGTATTTTGTTTATATAATAAGTAGAGCTATTAAAAAGTCTTATAAGTCCCGGTGGGTTAATTAATAATGAATATGCATGAGAGATTTTTGCATATAATGGAAGTTACAGATATGCAAATCTTTCTCATGCATATTCACTAGGGATATCATCGAAACACTACTGGCTGGGGCCCCCTAAGGACAAGTTTGAGAACCACAGGATTAAACTATTGTAATTCTCTGTATCAAGGGTTGTTTATGAATAACCTAAACAGACTTTCATTACTAGGAACAAGGCATTTTGTATGCTGGTTCCTTTCTGTGGAACTCCTTGCCAGATGAAGTTCAAAAGATATCTAGCTATATTATTTTCCGTACAGTTTTGAAAACTCAGGTTGTTTCAAAAGCACTGTGGGCTTACTGGTTGATATTTTATTTACAATTGTGTTATGATTTGTTATTAGATTTCTGTGCAGTGTGATAAGTTCAGTTTTAGGTGGTTATAATAATTGTAAATCTTGGGCCCAATATATTCAGACCACGGGAGGCTGCCCAGTTATCTCCTGTGGTTGGCGGTACGCCTGGATATTCAATTCCGGGATGTTTCCGATGACCAACATTGAAAATTTGGGATTTGGGTGGGGGGGTCGCTATTAACTTAACTGGCTAAGTGGATATTCAGTGCTGGCCAGTTAAGTTAATAACAGCCAAAGATAGGCCCGATTTGACTGCTCAACTTAGCTAAGTCATGTGAAACAGGTGTCTAGCTGCTGTTAACCATTAAACAACCTGATCAGCAACCATATGAGAATAAGATTACCAAATTGTAAATACAAAACTATTTCATCTACAACCTTCTCATACCTGGCAGCAAAATGGTAGAATCCTTGACCCCTCCTACCAAAACTTTCGTAAAGACCTAAAAACCTATCTTTTTGGAAAATACCTTAGTCCTCCCCACAAACAACAGGCCACATCTACCAGAAATCAAACAAATCACAAATCATCTCTCCTATCTCGATAGATGACCAAGATCCCTACAAACCGGGAAAGACACCCATACCCAAATCTGTAATATCAAGACTACAACACCAGATATATCCAAATTTTCTCCAAACATATGCCATAATCATACGCCTACACAAACACAAACCAAGTTATTTGTGTCACAAACTCTAATGAAATGGTTAGGCTCTTCTAAATTGTACATCACATTGAACGCCTTCCGGGGCATATTAGCAATTCATAAATACTAAAGTAATATAATGTTAAGAACTGTAGCTTGATTAGCAATCACCTGAGGTTAAGATTTCCAAATCCTAGAGGTATTAAATATAAAGCAATACATTCTATGCCAATGGTCTCAAACCCGCGGCTCGACAGGTACTATTTTGAGGCCCTTGGTATATTTATCATAGTCACAAAAGTAAAATAAAACAGTTTCTTGATCATATGTCTCTTTAGCTATAAATTACAATATTATTATTACGACTTAGCCAAAAGGAAAGATTTATAAACTATAAAGAGTTTTACCTCATGCAAAATTGTCACTTCTTTAATAAGACATTAACTATTTTTCTGGTGCCCTCCAAGTACCTACAAATCCAAAATGTGGCCCTGCAAAGAGTTTGAGTTTGAGACCACTGCTCTATGCCTATTTAAGATATTCAATTCACTAATCTCTACCAGGGATATAACTACTGATCCAGCTTTACAACAACTTGACAAAAATAGATTGACATGTTATTTCCAGGAAAAGATTAGATCAGTAAGAGAGTCATTTACACATAACATGGAAGATAGCATTGAAGAGGACACTACAAAAGATAATAGGAATGAACGGATAACAGTTGATAGATGCTGGAAAGAATTCACAACTATTACTTCCGAAATAGTCTCAGGTCTACTGAGAAGACTCTCAAAAAAATCTTGCTGCTTAGATGTCTGTCCAGTCAAAATGCTAGAACGTATATACTCCTTCTGGGGGGGAAGGTTTGTTATGGCTCATAGATTTTATTAATCTGTGCTTAGACAAGGGTATATATCCATAGACAATAATAGGCTATCGTGTTGACCCCTATACCTATGGCCTTAGGAGCAGGTTTAACCCTTTATTTGGCATTGTTGCTCAGAAGCAACATGCATCTTCTCTTCGGATAGATCGGCATCTCCAAATGCCTGTTTACTCGGCACTGTTGCTCTCGTTCGACATGAAGTTATGTAAAGCAGCCATTTCACCATCTGCCAATTAGAGGGTTCACTAAAGTTGAAAAATTCAGACCAGTAGTTGGAATACCATGGCCTGCTAAATTGTTAGAATTCTGCCTTAATATACCACAAACAGATTATTTAAATCTGGCAGAAAGCCAGCACGGTTTTCGGGCTATGCACAGTACAGAGACCTTACTGCAGGAATTAACATCAAAAGCGAAATCCTATCTACATAAAGGTAAACAGACTGTTCCGCTTCAGTTTGATATCTCGGCCGCATTTGATGCCGTTGACCATTCTCTACTACTTCTCAAGTTGAGCAAACTAGGATTACACAGAGTGCTACTAAAATGGTTTATAGAATTCTTAGGGAATAGAGCAAATGAAGTAAGAAAGGGCCACAAGAAGTCTCAATAATGGAATGACTTCTGTGGTGTACCACAAGGCTCACCACTATCTCTCTTCCTGTTTAACGTTTACTTAAAAGCCTTAGGTAAGAGATTGGCCATTCCCCAAGTTCATACATTTTCATACATAGGCGATATTCTCTTCCTTTGTCTAGCAAAAGAATCTTTTGATGATACATTACGGTACTTAGTGAGAATTATTGAATACAGGCAGCCCCGGGTTAAGAACGAGTTCTGTTTTTTAAACCATTCTTAAGTTGAATTTGTATGTAACTCGGATCCTGCACAGCACACAGACCATAAAAACATTAAAGAAACAGTCCTCAAAATAAAGTACTGTAGTTTAAATAGAAAGAAGATAGGAGGTTTACATTTATTTTTGTTGTTCATCAGTCCCACTGTTCCCTCTCCACCACATTTCTCCCTCATCCCTCTCTTCCCCATGCATCTATACCTTATGCCTCTCCCACCACCATGTACAATATTTCTCCCTCCCTATGCTCAGAAATTCACCTGCTTTCTTCATTTCCCCATGTGCACTATCTCTCTTTCCCTCTCACTCAGACAACCATGCCCAAGTCTCCCTTTCTATTCCCTTCCCTCCTCACCTCAGTATCTTTCCTTCACGTCTTCCATTCTTCCATCCTATGTCCCAAGTCATGCTCCCCTCCTGAACTCCATTCTGTGTCCCATGTTTATTCTCCCTCCTTTCTTCCATCCTTTGTCCAAAGTTTGTGCCCCCTCACTTCCTTCTGTGTCCCAACGCGACCCTGCTTCTCCCTTCCTATGCTAACGCAGTCCTTCTTCCTCCCTTCCTATCCCAACGTGACTCTTCTCCTCCCTTCCATGTACCAATGCGCCCTTCGTCATCCCCCTCTGTTCCACGTCCCAAATTCTCCTGCGTTTACCTCCTCTTGCCAGCTCCCTCCTCCCAGCCGCACTTCTGCTGTCAAAGCCACAAGCGGTGGCTCCAGCACATGGTCCCCTGGTCTTGCAAAGCTCATGCATGTGGCCCACTAACTCGGAAGCCTTCCCTCTGATATCTGCATCAGATGTCTGGCACTGCGAATAAAGTTCAGGTGCTCAGAAAGGGCCAAACTACAGGGACTTATACTGTAGTACAAGGGTAGGCAATTCCAGTCCTCGAGAGCCACAGGCAGATCAGGTTTTCAGGATATCCACAATGAAAATATACGAGTTGGATTTGCATGCACTGCCTCCTTGAGATGCGGATGTCGAGGGGTGCGTTGCTTGGCAGCTGGAGGGAGTGGGCATCTCTCCCGCTTCCGGGGTGGAGGTGGGGGTAGCAGTATTGGATGATTCTGCGATGCAGCAGGAGAGAATGGGCATCTCTCTTGCCGATCTTCACTTTGTCTTTTGTAAAAAATTAATTTGCGGGGGGTGAAAGGGGGGTCTGAGCTGTCAAACCTTACTTTCCTGCTCAGGCACTAATTAGAAAGTAAGGCAACAACAGCTCAGATCTTATATCATGCTTCCCCAAAGATCTTACAAGAATTCTTTGAGATCTAAAAACTGAGAAGAGAGCTTAGAGATATAAATAGGATGAAATTAAGTTTGGAGGGTAGAATGTCGACTATGCATGTTCTGATTGGAGCATTAGTGATATCTGTGGCTGGCGTAGAACTATGGAATGCCTTGCCTGGTATCCTACGGTTTTGCATAGGGAGGATGAATTTTAAGAAAATGCTGAAAACTCAATTATTTGCCAATGTCTTCTTATGCGAAGATATATTTCAGTCAATAATCGCCTTTTAGAATTTTTTTTGACAGCAATGTATGATTTAAAGCTTACTTGTATTTCTGAATTGATTGAATCTGCGCTCTATCCCTGTTTATAACAGGGATGATTAATGATGTTGTTTAGAGATGTCTGTTATATGTGATAATCGTAGGGAAAGATTTTATGTATGTGATATGGAAACCGCATAGTTGTATGCGCTATATAAATTTTTAAATAAGTAAATAAAATGTGGCACAACGAGGTTACAGAATCACTTGCGATTACAGAGAATCGCCCCGGAGTGATCATTTTAATATTAATGAATTTGTACTGCATTTGCCTGGCAGTTTCAGAGACTGCTAGAAAACTCAGAAAAGACCTCGGAAAGCCGTTTTGATAATCTGCCGCTAAAATACATACACGCTAAACCGGCTGGCACCAGTTTAGCCAGCACGTTAAAGGCAGATTTTAGTTTTGAGAATCTGCCCCTCAGTCAGTAAGAGACAGAATTCCTAATCTAGCACATCCCAACTGCAAGTACGGTTTTCTTGGATGAAGAACTGGAATCATTTCTCTGCTAATAAAAAAATACTGGGTTATCTGAATATAAGCGGGCGAAAAGAAGAACACCTCGCCTTAGTATCCAAACAGTCCAATGAAAGGCAAGGTAGGCATCTATTCAACCAATGAGAAGATCTTTATTGATAAAATTAGTCTTTATTCCTAAATATAGTCCCAGCTTGGATCCAAGTTTCGGCGTAATCAAAACGCTTTCATCGGGGGACACTCATATAAGGCTCACTGAACGTGCTGAGGAGCCGGTGCACAGCGTGGAGCGTTGCCTGCTACTTCACGTGCACTGGCTCCTCAGCACATTTGGTGAGCCTTATATGAGTGTCCCCCGATGAAAGCGTTTTGATTATGCTGAAACTTGGATCCAAGCTGGGCCTATATTTAGGAATAAAGACTAATTTTAGCAATAAAGATCTTCTCATTGGTTGAATAGGCGCCTCTACCTTGTCTTTCATTGGACTAATCTGAATATACACAGCGAGGAATGCTGTGTAGAAGTCAGAATATATCTTTTTAATTCAAAATTACAGAAAAAAATATTGTACTATTAACAAAATTGCCCTGAAATTAAAATAAAGGAGTGTGGCCTAGTGGTTAGAGCTACAGCCTCAGCCCCCCTGAGGTTGTGGTCTCAAACCCCATGCTACTTCTTGTGACTCTGGGCAAGTCACTCAATCCTCCACTGCCCCAGGTACATTAGACAGAATTTGAGAACATTGGGACAGATAGGGCAAAGGAGTACCTGATTTGCAACCTGTTCTGAGCTCCTTGGGGAGGATATGCTAAAAAATTGAATAAATAAACCCAAGAACAAGGGAAGCTAAAGACATGCCTGCACTACAGAGAAAAAGAATGTTTGGCCATGTCAGTGGCAAAGCCAGTTGTGAAACCTTTGTTTAAATCTGGCTCAGCTGGGATTAGTACCAGTCAATTTTGGTCTAAACAAAGCACCCTCCTTATTCAGTTTATGAGTTGAAAGGAGAGTGCCCCCTGCTGGCCAAGTCAGATCTCTTCCCTCAGCAAAATAATTTTGCAGCCATAGAAAACCAGCTAGCTCTGCCTTCATTCTCTTCTTTCTTGTCCTTCCTTTTTTTCTCCCTTCCACTCTTCCTTTTCCTTGTTTCCGCCTTTTTATTTTTCATCTTTCCTTTTCTCTATTTTTTTATTTTTATTTTTCACAGTTCAGTTTAGTGGGCTTTTCTGGCCTGATAACCACTTGGCTTTTGCCAAATCTATTGCAAATATTTATTAAAATATGAATCTCGGTCCTTTCTTCTCTTCCTCTCTCCTCTCCCCATCTCCCTTTTCCCCCCAGCTGTTTTCCAGATGCTCGGCTTCAAACCAGCTCAATGCGAACACATTCTTTTGATGCCTCCAATTTTCCAGCTGCTGGTGCCAAAGGCAGCAAGTGCTGTCCAGGTTAAAGGCTAAACTGGCTGCTTTGCGCTCAGCCTATTGCCAATACTCCTCCCGGCAGCATCTATTCCCAGACTGTCAGTATCAGCACTTACTGTTCAGATGGCAACAGAGAGTGTGAAAAAGAAAAGAAGAAAGGGAAATATGTCACACTACCATCAGCTATTCATTCGCAGTCCTGGAAGGACAACAACAGGTCAGGTTTTCAGGATATCCCTAATGAATATGCATTGACCAATCAGATAGCGCGGAACTAAATTTACTTCTTTAAATAGCGTTATATATACACAATGTACCCACTCAAAATCGCTATTACTCAAAATCACTGTTTAATATAGTTATAATAAACTAATCTTTAAGCCCGTTACATTAATAGGTGCTAGAATAGATGTGTATGTCTTTCTTTCTTTCTCTCTCTCTCTCTCCCTCTCTCCTTGGCCTCTGTCTTTCTTTCTCTCTCTCTCCTTGGCCGCTTTCTGTCTGTCTGTCTTTTTTTCTTTCTTTCTGTCTCTCTCTCTCTCCTTGGCCGCTGTTTGTCTTTCTTTCTTTCTCTCTCTCTCCTTGACCGCTTTCTGTCTGTCTGTCTTTCTTTCTGTCTGTCTCTCTTCTTGGCCGCTTTCTGTCTGTCTGTCTTTCTTTCTCTCTCTCTCTCCTTGGCCACTGTCTGTCTGTCTTTCTTTCTTTCTCTCTCCTTGGCCGCTGACTGTTTTTTTCTTTTCTTTCAATCTCTCTCCCTGACCCCCTGTCCTTCTGTGTGTGTCCTTCACTCTCACCTACATGTCTTTCAGTGTGTGTGTCTCTATTTCTGTCAGTCTGTCAATGTCCCTGCCCACTTTCCCACCTATCTTTTTTTTTTTTTTTATCACACGTTGTGTTGGAAAGGGCAACCGGCACACAGGAAAGTAAACCGCCTTGTAGCTTCCAACATGCGCATGCGCCACACGCTCCAACATTTCTCTGTTGGCCATGGAGCTATGGACGCACGGAGCCACGAAGATTGAAGTGTGCATGCGCGCTAAGGGTATTATTATAAAGGATTATTACATCATTATTTTCACATTTAATATAATATCATAACCATTCACCCCACACATAGAAATGAAACCCTCCCGTCCCATTCAATTGTCCCACAGTCCACTCTTTCGCTGTGCAGATCCTTTTACAAGTCTTTCACAAATATTTGCCTCTTTATTCAACCACAATCCTCCGGTGTCTCTCCTATATCACGATTTCATTCTGTTATATTCTCCAATGTCTTTTCTTCTTTTCAGGAACAAATCAATCAGTTCAGCCCCAATCAGTTCAGCCCGACATAGTTCTATGTTTCACAGTCAATGCGTCTTCAGGTAGGGTTAGGACATAAACACAGCTTCAAAAAAGTGGGCCTTCAACCTGGATTTGAATACCGCAAGAGAAGGAACCCGATGCACCAAGTCAGGTGGGTTGTTCCAGGCCTTTGGCGTAGCAAGGTAGATGGGACGGTGTCGTGAGTTGACAGCAGAAGAGAAGGGTACCGACAAGAGAGACTTATCCAATGAATGGAGTTCTCGGAGCAGTGTGTAGAGAGAGATGAGACAGGAGAGATACTGAGAGGCCACAGAGTGGATACACTTGTAGGTCTGTATGAGCAGTTTGACCCGCAAAGAAGAAAGGGAGAAAAACAGGAACAGAAGTAAGACTGGAGATGTGGTGATGTGATCTAATGAGATTTGATTAGGAGGGCCAGGATTACTGAATATGAATTATGGGCATTGAACTTTAATAAAAGAAGCAGCGTGAAATCAGTGTTTATTTCCTGACTGGACTGGATGTGTGTAGTTTTGCGTTTCACCAGCATAGATTTAAATTCCTGAGGATGTTTGTGCTTTAAGAGGTCGTTTAAGGAGGAGGTCGTGAAATTTTTAGGCAAAATCATGGCTCTGCACATGCAACAGATCGTTTTGCTTAGATCTTCATCCATCATCGTAAAGTGTTTCCATACCGGACTTCTTTTAACCATTGCAGTATAAAGTAACTTAGCAATCACCGCCAGATCTCCGATCAACAAAGGACAGGAAGTACAAGTCTTCCATCTTCAAAAACTAGAGTATTGCATAATTGACCTTCTGATTGATGGCCTATGGGTTAATCCTTTGTTGCCTGGAGACAGGGAGAGAGAGAATTTGGATATAGCTCATGCCTTTTCAGCATTATGCCGAGGTACACTAGTGTTTTAACTTCTGTTGAAATGGAAAAGCTATAGTATTTTTAAAACAAAAGCACCGTTTAGTATTGAAACCAAATGCTTGCAGGTCAGAACACAAACAGTAGTACATCACTGCACCTCGCAAACCCCTGTCCACTCTCTCAAACAGCCCCCCCTTCCTGCCCTTTGTGATGCTTTTGGAAAATGGCTGCCATGACTTCTCTCGGCACCTTGTGGTACTTCCAGTAATGTTAGGCAGTGGCAAGCAAATTGAGCAGGAAGGAAAATCACTCTGAATATTGGGCCCACTATTTTAACATTAAAACTAGGGCAGTATATTGATTAACATTTTTAATTGCATGATTAATTACATGATCCAAATGAAAAAGAGTTGAAATAAATTTAGCATCTAAAGCCCTATTAAAAATAAAATCTAGTGACTTATTTTTATAATCATCTCCTTTCCATTCCATGGGCACCATCTCTTCCTATCTCCCTCCCCTCTCCTTGGACACCAGCTCATATCTGCCCTCCCCTCCCCTCCAAGGTCACCATCTCCTATCTCTCTCTCCTTTTCCTTTCCTCCTCTCCCCTCCCTTTGTCAAAGTTTTCTGAAAATCTAGATACACTACATCAACCAGCTCACCTTTATCCACTGGTTTATTCACACCATCAAGCAAATTGGTGAGGCAACACTTCCCTAGGTTAAACCATGCTGACTCTATCCCATTAAATATGTCTGTCTATGTGTCCCACAATTTTATTCTTCATAATTTTTTTTACTATTTTGCCTGGAACTGAAGTCAGGCTTCTAGTCTGTAATTTCCTAAATCTCCCCTGGAGCCCTTTTTAAAAATTGGCGTAAAATTGGCCACCCTCCAAACTTCAGGTACTACAGATGATTTTAATGATAGGTTACAGATTACTAACCGTGTTTCGGTAAAACACCTTCCTCAGGGGTCCAATTACAGGAGATTCGGTAAAATTGTTACTATGAATTTTAGCCTCTTTGGCAAGTTTCTTTTCATATTCTTTTTTAGCTTTGCTTATCAGTGCTTTTCATCTAACTTGCCAGTGCTTATGTTTCTTCTTATTTTCTTCATTGGGATCCTTTTTCCATTCTTTAAAGGATGTTTTCTTGGTTGTAATAGCCTCCTTCACTTCACCTTTTAACCATGCCAGCTCTTGTTTTCTCTTCTTCCACCTTTTTTAATATGTGGGATACATCTGGTCTGGGCTTCTATGATGGTATTTTTAAACAATATCCACACCTGGTTTACACTTCTGACTTTTGCAACAGACCCTTTTAGTTTCTTTTTAACCATTTTCCTCATTTTATCGTAGTCGACCTTGAAAAAATTAAATGCCACTAGAGTAGATTTCTTTAGCGATGTCACTCCAGTTATCAGCTCAAATTTGATCATGTTATGATCACTGTTTCACAGCAGATCCAACACAGTTACTTCTCATACTATGTCCTGCATTCCACTAAGAACCAGATCTAAAATAGTTCCCCCTCTTGTTGGTTCCTGGACCAGTTGCTTCAAGAAGCAGTCATTTTTGAAGTCTAGGAATTTTATCACCCTAGCACTCCCTGATGTAACATTTAACCAATCAATGCTGGGGTAAGAACATAAGAACATAAGTTGCCTCCGCTGGGGCAGACCAGAGGTCCATCCTGCCCAGCGGTCCGCTCCCGCGGCGGCCCATCAGGCCCACTGCCTGAATAGTGGTCTCTGACTAATTTTGTAATTTACCTCTAATCCTGTCCCTATAACCTTACCTCTACTCCTATCTGTACCCCTCAATCCCTTTGTCCTCTAGGTACCTATCCAGACCTTCTTTGAAGCCCTGTAGCGTACTTCTGCCTATCACCTCCTCCGGCAGCGCGTTCCATGTATCCACCACCATCTGGGTGAAAAAGAACTTCCTGGCGTTTGTTCTAAACCTTTCCCCTTTCAATTTCTCCGAGTGCCCCCTTGTACTTGTGGTTCCCCTTAGTTTGAAAAATCTGTTCCTGTCCACTTTTTCTATGCCCTTCATGATCTTGAAGGTTTCTATCATGTCTCCCCTGAGTCGTCGCTTTTCCAGGGAGAAAAGCCCCAGCTTTTTCAGTCTGTCAGTATATGAGAGGTCCCCCATACCCTTTATTAGCTTAGTTGCTCTTCTCTGGACTCTCTCAAGTACCGCCATGTCTTTCTTGAGGTACGGCGACCAGTACTGGACACAGTACTCCAGGTGCGGGCGCACCATTGCACGATACAGTGGCAGGATGACTTCCTTCGTCCTGGTTGTGATACCTTTCTTAATGATACCCAACATTTTGTTCGCTTTCCTTGAGGCTGTGGCACACTGCGCCGACGCCTTCAATGTTGTGTCCACCATCACTCCCAGGTCTCTTTCAAGGTTGCTCACCCCAAGCGGTGATCCCCCATCTTGTAAGTGAACATCGGGTTCTTTTTCCCAATATGCATGACCTTGCATTTCCCTATGTTGAAGCTCATTTGCCACTTTTTGGCCCACTCTTCTAGCGTTGTCAGATCTTTTTGGAGGTCTTCGCAGTCCTCCATGGTTATGACCCTGCTGTATAATTTAGTGTCATCTGCAAATTTAATAACCTCACATTTTGTTCCCGCCTCCAGGTCGTTAATAAATATATTAAACAGGAGCGGTCCCAGCACCGACCCCTGTGGAACTCCGCTTGTGACCCTTTGCCAATCTGAGTAATGGCCCTTTACTCCAACCCTCTGTTTCCTGTCCGCCAGACAGTTTTTGATCCATCGGTGGACCTCCCCTTGCACCCCGTGGCTCCATAGCTTCCTTAACAGTCTTTCGTGTGGTACCTTGTCGAAGGCTTTTTGGAAGTCAAGGTAAATGATGTCTATGGATTCCCCTCTATCCATCTGGCTGTTCACCCCCTCAAAGAAGTATAATAAGTTCGTGAGGCATGACCTGCCCTTGCAGAAGCCATGTTGGCTCGACTTTAGCTGCCCATTGTTTTCGATGTGTTCCCAAATGCATTCTTTAATCAGCGCTTCCATCATCTTTCCCGGGACCGAGGTCAAGCTCACCGGCCTGTAGTTTCCTGGGTCTCCCCTTGAGCCTTTCTTGAAGATGGGCGTGACATTTGCTATTTTCAGTCCTCTGGGATCTCTCCAGTTTTTAGGGATAGGTTGCATATTTGTCGAAGTGGCTCAGCTATTTCGTTCCTTAGTTCCTTGAGTACTCTTGGGTGAATGCCGTCTGGACCTGGCGATTTGTCGCACTTTAGCCTGTCTATCTGCCTGAGGACATCTATCCCATTATTATACTGTTGCCCAATTTGCTAGCTTTCCTAATCTCTGAAAACATTTCTTCCACTGTCTGCTCATTCTGTAATATAATCCTACCTTTATATTCCTTCCATTCACACATGGAATTTCTATTCATATGGATTCTACACTGCTATTTGTGTCATGCACAATGTTTATTTTGTTTGATTCAATTCCCTCTTTAACATATAACGCAACCCCCCTCTAATTTGATCTGTTCTATCATTGCAATATAATTTGTACCCAGGTAACAGTGTCAGAGATGCTTATTATATCTATGTTTATGTTTATTAAAAACTTTATATACCGCATAATAGCCAAAAAAGGATCCAAGCGGTTTACAATATATATTTCAGAACAATTTTGAAAAGAACTCCATTATTTTTTAGACTTCTAGCATATGTATATAGACACTTCAAATTGTGTTTTTTCCTTGTATCTACAGGGTGCTGAGAAGATGACAGGGATATCTTTACATCTTTACTCTGTTTCCCTATTAAGCACTCTTGAATTTCTTTCACCATTATTTCATCATTAGGAACCTACAGTTTAGCTTTCTATTGGGACTCCCTAAATGTTCTGATTCAACAGTATCCTTCAAGGATACTCCACACCGAACCATCTGCTCCTGGGCAATTGTCAGCTTCCTCCCACCCCCACCCCCACCCCCATCTGTGTTTAAAAGCTGCTCTATCTCCTTTGTAAATGTTAGTGCCACCAGCCTGGTTCCATCTCGGCTAAGGTAAAGTCCATCCTTTCAGAATAGGCTCCCTCTTTCCTAAAAGGTTCCTAACAAATCTAAATCCCTCCACCCTGCACCATCATCTCAAACACATTTTGAGACTTCAGAGCTCTACCTGCCTCTTTGTCCTGCATGTGGAATGGGGAGCATTTCTGAAAATGCTTCTCTGGAGGATCCGGATTTCAGATTTCTACCTAAGATCCTAAATTTGGCTTCCAGACCCTCCCTCACACATTTGACTATGTCATTAGTACCTATATGTACCAAGACAGCCTATTCCTTCCCAACACTATCTAATATCCTATCTAAGTGATGTGTGAGGTTTGCCACCTTCGCTCCAGGCAGGCAAGTGACCTGGCGATCCTCATGCCCACCAGCCACCCAACTATCTACATGCCTAATGATTGAATCTCCCACTACAATGGCTGTCCTAACTCCTCCCTTCTGGGCAGAAGCCCCTAGAAATAGATCCTTGGTGCAAGAGGATATTGCAACTCGTGGTGGGCAGGTCCTGGCTACAGGATCATTTCCTGCATCAACCAAAGTGATGTTCTCCTTTTAGGAGACCTCCCTCATCCAAGGCAGCACAGGGGCTTCCAGCCTGGAGATGGGCCTTCTCTACAATGTTCCTGTAGATCTCCACTATGTACCTCTCTGTCTCCCTCAGCTCCTCCAAGCCTGCAACTCTAGCCTCAAGGGAACGGACTCATTCTCTGAGAGCAGGAGCTCTTTGAAGCAAGCACACACATGTAATTTCTCACCAACTGGGACATAATCATACATGTGACACTTGGTGGAAAAGACTGGATAGTCCCCTCTTTCTGCTGGACTACTGTCTGCATCTTATTATTGAGCTGCTTAATTAAACCATATTAAGGTACTGGAAATGTTAGACTGGTATAGAGAGCCTTAAGATTTGTATGCTTTATTTAGTGTTTGAGTCTTAGCAAGTAATAAAATGTATTAAGAATATGTAATAACCAGTTCACCTGTTCTCCTAAGTAAGATAATTGACTATTTAAATTAAGACTATAAGTAAAGCAAATGATATAGGAGGGAGTGGGTGTGGGGTAGGTGAGATGGAATGCAGACTAAGCCAGACCCTGCCTGCCAGAGACTATCTCTAGAATAAAGTTCAACTTTAAAAACTATAACAGGCTTTTATTTTATGGAAACTAGCTAAGTAAAGCTTGCTCTTTTAAGATCTAAAACTATCTTTATAAAGGAACCTACAGTTTAGCTTTTAGCTCCCAAATTAGCAAAGCACAGAGCAAAATAATGTATACTTACCCAGAGAAATATCCTGTCTCCTTTATTCAAGATATATCCTCTCCTTTCCTCTCAGAAAGAAATATGTCTTTTGTCCCCGCCCCCACTCCCAGCTAAGCCCTTGCCCCGCTCCTGACTCAACCCCTCAAAAGCTAGTTTGGCAACGAATCCGGTGGCTCTCCCCCTCTTACCTTCTTGGCGCTGTAATTCTATTTTCTTCAGGCCACTAGCAGCCCAGCAACGTGAGCCAGCTGCCGTTGGCCTGCCCCGGAAGCCGCTTCTCTGCAGTGACTTCCTGTTCCTATGGAGACAAGACCTGCAGAGAGGTGGCTTCTGGGGGCAAGCCAATGGCTGAGGTTCATGTCACTGAGCTGCCAGTGGCCCAAAGAAAATAGAATCGCAGCCAAGGAGCCACCAGATTCCTTGTAAGCTGGCTCTGCCAAACCAGGACAGACTCTACAATTTATAAAACCCATCTGGATGCCTGGACAATCCTCTAAAAAGAGAATTCCCAGACATATGGTAACTCTATGAATATTGGTAGACTAGATGGGCTATTTGGTAGATTAGATGGGCCATCTGCTGTCATGTTTCTATTGGGCCCTTAATGTCTTATTAGTTAAGCAATGGAAGGGCTAAGGGGCCCCATTGTCAGGCCATGTTTAGGGCCATCAGTTGGCCTTAATCTGGCCCTGTGCAAGAGGATTTCATTATTCTGAATGAATCCTTTAACACAAAGCACCATAGCCCCAATTTTCTCTGTGCAGAGCTAAAGGCATTTTGTGCTAGCCATATTTCCTCCTTTAGGGTGAATACATGAATCATGCTCCAAAATACAAACGAACTGATTCTGATTTTCAGTTTCTCTTTCAAAGTTCTTCATCTTGTAGAACTATGGAGCTGAAAAGAACAAACTCAGCCACCTGTTCCTTATGACCTGCAGCTGGATATACCCCACACAAACGGAGAACAAGGCAGAAGTTTACGAACAGCCAGATTCAGAAATATCCACACAGTCCTTGTGCAGGCAAAAAAGCGGTCATGCCGGACACTGACAGGCAGAGAAACGCCTCTCATGCACTCTGCCTCTTGTGCCACTGCCTCTGAACAGATGTTCCAGGGCCTGTAAAATGCAGAATCCAAATTAGGAAGTCAGATCCATCTTTCCCTTATCCAAGCACTGGCCCACAGTCAAAACTACTTATCAAGCTGCTGCAAAATCAGACATTTCCATCATTCTCACACCTCTTCCTGGCCTGCAGAGAAAAGGAAAGCCAGTCTCTCACCATCCACTGGGTATGGCTGCAGAACAAAAATGTCCTTATCTTTCTCATAGTGCCAAAACAAGCAAATCATTACTGCCCTTTTGGGAAGCTTATCTCCAGAACTGGGAGGGGAAACAAAATTTTGCATATTTAAATCATTTATCTTGCTCCAGGCACATTATTTTAATCTCATATACTTCTAACACACAGGGTGATTGACAAAACCATTAACAACTAGATCTGGACTGGCCCTGAGATTGCCCTCCTCCCATCTCCAACCCCTCCCCCCCATCTTCTAGCTCCACTTACGCTCCTTCATGGCCTCTTTCTTATATCACGGCTTATTTCCCCATCCATTAGCTTGTGGGGAGCGTGTGGCGAGTGATTAGAGCTACAGCATCAGCACCCTGCGGTTGTTGGTTCAAATCCCACGCTGCTCCTTGTGACCCTGGGCAAGTTACTTAACCCCCCCCCCCCCCCCATTGCCCCTAGGTACATTAGATAGAGTGTGAGCCCACCAGGACAGATAGTGAAATATGCTTGAATAGTTGAATGTAAACCACTTAGGCCCTCTTTTACTAAGGTGCGCTAATCGATTTAGCGTGCACTAAACGCTAACGCGCGCATGTTAGTCTATGGTATATAAATAATTAATACTTGTTTGATGTTGGAATTAAATATTTAGCAGACAGACACTTTCCAGATGGGTACAAAGCAAACAGGCCACAGCTTTGTTTATTGAGCAGATATCACACTAAATAGTTTACAAACAATTAACTTTGAGCTACGAAAAGAAACCACACACTGGCACTAGGGCCTGAGGTTGGCATGGACCTCCATTAGTTATCTACAAAAATCCTCCTGTACCAATTATAGTCACTTGCTACTATTGCCAACCACATCTAGGGATATCGACTGCTCTGGACTAGGGTCCCTTATCCCTACAGATCACCACTGTTACGGCCGTCTGAAACGTATACTTTACGGAAACTCCGCGGCTCCTCTTATCCAGCTCTTCTCCAAAGCATGGTCTACTTCCTGCAGAATCCTCAACAGAATACTTCTAAATCGCCCTTCCACAAATAATCTGCAATACAAACGTGTTTTCCACTCCAAGCTCACCTTTCTAGGCGTAAAAACTTGGAATGACCTTACTGAAATGACCAGGACGGAACCTAACCACGCCATATTCCGGAAGAAACTGAAAACTCATCTATTTCATACCTAATCACTTGTATCCTCTTCTCCTTCTCCATTGTCCTCCCTACCCTCTTCTAACCCCTTCCTCTGTAATGTCGCCTAGAGCAGTGGTTCCCAACCCTGTCCTGGAGGAACATCAGGCCAATTGGGTTTTCAGGCTAGCCCTAATGAATATGCATGAAGCAAATTTGCATGCCTATCACTTCCATCATATGCAAATCTCTCTCATGCATATTCATTAGGGCTAGCCTGAAAACCCGATTGGCCTGGTGTTCCTCCAGGAAGGGTTGGGAATCACTGGCCTAGAGCTTGTATAGGTATGTGCGACACACAAATGGAAGAAATAAATAAACTGACAGTTAAGATTACATTTCTGAGAGTTGTCATGTAAATTTCAGTGCTTCACATTATGTACAGCGAATACTGGTACATCTCTGATAGGAGTCTACAGTTTTGTCAATAATAAAGGGAAGAAAATATGTGTATTTGGTCTCTAGTGCCACTGAGGCTTCTGGGTTGAACTTGATCTGTGAAAGAATGTCCTTGTGTTGTAGCTGGCAGAGCAGCTCTGGCGTCCATCTGTTAGCAAAGAAAAACAATAGACTTTCTCACCGATGATAAGAGCTTTTGAGTTTAAGGGAGAGACCTTGGAGAGGGGCATACAATCCCGTCATAACAGAAGCAAGGCTAAATTGTACCTCAAGAAACCTGTTGCTGCCAAAAGAGTAAGCGTCCGATGTTCATTAACCCCTAAGTAACTCAAGATATCACCAAGCACACAAATCTCTTGGTTTCCCTGTCCAGCAGCAACTTCAAAGTTTATCATTCATTTTCATGTCTGAAATCCAAGTCAGGGCTCGATTATTCACAAACAATCCCTGTAAGCTTTGACGTCCTGAGGTAGATGCCAGGGGTTCGTGCAGAGGAAGGAAAGCAAGAAGTGGAAGCACAACAAGCAAATACAGATTGATGATTTCGGTGCTATAAGCAAGCGCAGAAAGAAGGTGCCAGAGCATGAGGGTCAGAGAAAGACTGGAAATCCAGAAGAGGGGCAGAGAAAGGCAACGGGGTGGGGGGTGGAAGGGAGCCATTTATGGCAGCACATGCATCTGGCAGGCTCCTCATTGGCCTGGATATTTGGAGCCTTCGCAAATATGCTGCCCTAGGCTGTTGCCTGTGCCAAAATCCAGGCGTCCTTGACAAAATAAACCACAAGCTACAGCTGGTTGTTTGTTGGTCCACAGTATCTATAACGGCCTGAATTAGAAAGAGACAAAAAATGCTATGCACCAATTATTTCAAATAATTACCGTAATATTAGGCAATATTGAGCATCCAGCACTATTTACCCACTTACACTGCTGTCAGTTTGCAAAGAGAACTTATCCAAGTCAGGTTATTGTAGCACTGGGTCCCATTTTATGGTAAAATAACCCTTCATAATGGCAGCCCACGTTGATAACTTCCTCCCATAATGGCTTTGAAGATTGTAAATAACAAATTTTCACCTTTGCACGCTGAGCTGTTATCTATTCATCGTACTGTTTATGATCACCTCTTTTCTATCCACTTCCTGCCTTGGAAGGACAAGGATCTGTTGGTCCTTGGTTTTTTTTTGGAGGTCCGTATATCTTTTGTTTGCTGGACCCATTCCCCATCTTGGGAGGATCTGGATCAACTACCTTTAGTTCTCAGTTCTGTTCATATCCTCCACCCCTTGAGAGGACCAGAAGTCTACTGTTCGTTGGCAATTCCTTCATCCCTTGGCTACTGGGTACATAACATAACATTATACTTATAGACCGCGTTACCAAAAAGTTGTACGCGGTTTACAAAAGATTATAAACATTAAATATAATCGGATATTTGAATGAGTCAGCTAGTTAGGTATTTGGAGAAAAGAGAGGTTTTTTAGCTGTTTTCTAAAATATCTGTAAGAAACAGCTGTGAGCAACAATGATCGAAATTCTTTTTCATGAGAAGCTGCCTGAGATGCTACAGAGTGATTTAGGACTTTCTTGCTTTTACAACCTTTTACAGAAGGGAAATTGAACAGAGCCTGAGTTTTTCTACTTTTGTGAGAGTACCTTGGTCCATTCTTCTTCTTCGAGTAGAGAAAATACTCTGCATCTGAAGTTTACCCTTACTGGACTAAAGATCTGGACTTTGCCATACCTGTCTATGATGACCACCAAGGTTTTACTATTGTTCATATTTGTGGTCTATCAAAGAAACTAAACTAGCTCATAAGCTGACAGGCTCCCATAGTTGTTTAAGTTAGTTGAGGAGGGATGGATGGCTGAAGTTGTGGCATGGAAAGGCCAGAGGGAGATGTACTGCAATGCATTTAGTTATAGGCTCAAGACAGATAGGAAAATAAACTGAGAGAGGGTGAGTAGAAGGGAAACAGGATGAAGAATTCACCCTTAACACATACTTGCTGGTAGGCGCTTTGGTAGACATGCCCACTGAGTTAGGCACCTACCATTTGAATGGAGTTTAAATTGTTTTTTAATGGTGTTTTCAATTATAAGCGCTGACTTATTTATTTATTCAATGTTCTATACCGTTCTCTCAAGCATTTTTTTCCCTGTCTGTCCCAGTGGGCTCGCACTCTATCTAATGTACCTGGGGCAAGGGGGGGATTAAGAGACTTGCCCAGGGTCACAAGGAGCAGTGTAGGGTTTGAACCCACAACCTCAGGGTGCTGAGGCTGTAGCTTTAACCACTGCGCCACACACTTAGCCAATTAAGAAAATTAAGTTAGGCCTCTAGATCGGCTAGGCCTAGGTGCCTACATTTAAGCATCTTTTATAGAATTAGGGTCTTTATTTCTTTATTAGGATTGGCTCACACCTTTTTCAACTGTAGCTCAAGCCAAGTTACATTCAGGTACTGTAGGTATTTCCCTGTTCCTGAAGGGTTCATAGTCTAACCCCCTCTTCTACGAAACCACGCTAGTAGTTTCTAGTGTGGGGAGCCGCGCTGAATGGCCCGCGCTGCTCCCGACACTCATAGGAACTCAATGAGCGTCGGGAGCAGCGAAACTCTCTGCACTAAAATCCGCTAGCGCATTTTCTTAGAAGAGGGGGTAAGTTTGTACCTGAGGAAATGTGAGGTTAAGTGACTTTCCCAAGGTCACAAAGAGCAGCAGTGGGTTTTGAACCTGGTTCTCAGCACACAGCACTTTTAAGCTACTTCTCTGCTCCTAATAATGTGCCTCATATCATTATTTGGATGATTAATATTGAGATTAGGAATGTATCCGAGACCCCAACATGGATAATTACTCATAGGAGTCAACTTTCAAAATGATTGGGGGGGCTAAGCCCAATGGAACCCCCAAGTCAAGGAGTTTGCTTAATATTTGGGGTGCTCAAGTACCCACAGAGCTGGCTCCTATACTCCGTGCAGGATGAAAACTAAGTTTTGCAGTAATATATTCATTATGTCCAGAAGGTGCTCATCAGTACACTGCAGATTGTTACAAGGTCCAGAGAAAGAATGTTAATCCACACCCACCTTTATTTCCCCTCTCAACCCCTCCTCTTTCCTCATCCTGTCACCTGTTTGGCGTCAGCATGATAAACAGTACCACAGCCCTCTAATCAAAATAGAAACCCTGCTCTGCCTCTGTTTGTCTAGCCAGGCCCAGCGGAGTACAGTAACTTATTTCTGGAGGTCACACCTGTCTTCTTCGAGCTTTGATAACTCTATGAATCATTTCTTAGAAGGACAGCACATCGCTACTTCCTATGACTGTACACAAACATTGGGGATTTCAGAACTACCTTGTTCGAGCTCCAGCTTGAGAATCCTAACGTGTACAGCTGATAGGAGCACAGCCCTGACCTCCATCCCTGCTGAGGATCACATTTTTCATCTGAAGATATCATTAGTCAGCTAATTTCTGACAGGGAACATTCTGTGGTCCTCCTTACTGGATTAATTATGTATTATGGTGTATATTGTATTATACTGTTTTAATGTCTGGACTTTTATGTATTTTTTTTATCATCTGCCTAGTAAATAATAAACATGTAAATAAATATAACATAGTAAATGACAGTAGATAAAGATCTGAATGGATTAGCGCCCAAGAAAAAGGATCTGGGTATCATCGTAGACAATACGATGAAATCTAATGTGTGGCGGCGGCCAAAAAAACAAATAGGATGCTAGGAATTATTAAAAAAGGGATGGTTAACAAGACTAAGAATGCTATATTGGCCCTGTATCGCTCAATGGTGCGACATCACCTGGAGTATTGTGTTCAATTCTGGTCTCCTTATCTCAAGAAAGATATAGTGGCGCTAGAAAAGGTTCAAAGAAGAGCAACCAAGATGGTAAAGGGGATGGAACTCCTCTCGGTTAGGGCTCTTCAGCTTGGAAAAGAGATGGCTGAGGGGAGATATAATTGAAGTCTACAAAATCCTGATTGGAGTAAAACGGGTACAAGTGGATCGATTTTTCGCTCCGTCAAAAATTGCAAAGACTAGGGGACACTCGATGAAGTTACTGGGAAATACTTTTAAAACCAATTGGAGGAAATTTTTTTCACTCAGAGAATAGTTAAGCTCTTGTCACCTGCCGGGGTCTTGGTAAAGTTCAGAAGACCTTCGGTAGAGGGTAGCACACTCCTGACGTGGCTCCCAAAGGGGGAGACCTCACTGGTGTCTCACTATCTTGGGCTTTGCTAAAAATAAAGCACCGTGAGTCAAGTTGAACAAAATACTGTGCAAAGTTTAATTAATCACTTGTCACATAAATCATATCACCAATTATTATAGTCCAAGTTTCCTTTCTTCCCAAACAAGGGCAAAAAGAAAGAAAACAGAAAACAAAAAGACTTTTAACTTTCACCCCAGTCCAGTGAAAGCACAGCAAGCTTTCTATCAGGTATGCTTCCAGTCCAGGTTTTAGGGCTTGCTCTACCTGATCACACAGTCTCTGAAAAACACTGCACAATTAGTCTCTTAAGCACTTATCCAGCCTTGAGCTGGAGTCCTGGGCTTACTAAACAACACAGTCCAGTTTCTTCACCAGGTATTTACAGTCTTGAATATAAAGTAAACTTTAAGCAAAAATAAAAGACAAAAACTGAAGCCTTACTGCAGGCTCCTAAATTTCCAGCCCTGATTAGCTCACAGTCCTTTGGGCTTCTCTTGAGCTCCTGCACAGCTGCAATGTAGCAATCCAATCAAGCTGGTGCAGCACTGCTCTAAGCTTGTTTTTACAGCACACACAATACAAAACAGTTCTTCCCAAAACTCCTCTCCACTAATATTCGTGTACAGCATTGTACCTGTAGTGTTTAGTGGAAAGTTGCCAAGCCCACATCCATAGCTTCTTCCATAACGGTCTCCAGCATACACCCTTCATCCAGGTCCATGCTTTCTGGCGTATC
This sequence comes from Geotrypetes seraphini, assembly GCF_902459505.1. Classification (NCBI taxonomy): domain Eukaryota; kingdom Metazoa; phylum Chordata; class Amphibia; order Gymnophiona; family Dermophiidae; genus Geotrypetes; species Geotrypetes seraphini. Next base: position 46,526,757 of record NC_047100.1, read on the forward strand.
CAGCTGCTCTGCTGGTTCCTGAGGCATTGGAGCCTCACACTCCATTGGGTCTGGAGTGAGGTCTGGCCTTCTCCTGGCCCGGAGAACTCTCTCTCCCAGACTCTCTTGGGCAGCCTCCTTTAATGCTCTGGAGAGCTGCTTAACAGGCTTAGGGCCACGCCCTACACTGGGTGATCGTGTGCCTAGCTTGTGTGTTCTTGGGCTCCCCCTCAGGCTACAGGGTAGAATATCACTGGGAGCTTGATTAAATCCCTTAGTGTGACTGGAAGCTTTTCTGGGCCGGGCAGTTAACCTATCCTCAGGGCACTGCTCTAGGCTAGAAGACTCAGGATAGGCAGCTAGGCTTTCAGGATCTTCTTCCTGATCCTTCTCAGTGAGAGTCTGGTCTCGAGTAAGAGACTGAGACCGGGTTTTCACTCTGACATGACCGTCTCGGGGAGCGGAAATGTCACATACCCCCTCACTTAAAGGCTGCCTAGTCTGAGGCTTCTGCTGGGGTGTCTCATACATCCTAGACAGAACGTCCACATTGGCGTTAAGCTTCCCAGGCCTATGCACTACCCTGAATCTAAACGTTTGCAGGGCTAAATACCAGCGTGTTAACCTGGCATTGTTATTGCGCATAGTATGTAGCCACTTCAGCGCAGCATGGTCAGTGACCAGCGTGAACTCGCGTTCCTCTAGATAATGCCCCAGAGTTTCCATAGCCCACTTGGCCGCAAGGCACTCTAGTTCTACAGTTGCGTAATTTTTCTCATTCGGATGTAACTTCCGACTGAGATATAACAACGGGTGTTCAATCCCCTCAATCTCCTGGCTAAGAACAGCCCCCACACCACTACCAGAGGCGTCTGTTTGGAGAATTAATGGTTTCTTAAAATCTATGGCTGCCAATACCGGGTGGGCGCATAGACTTTTTTTGAGATCCTCTAGGGCCTCCCTACCTCTGGGTTCCCATTGTAACCTATCGGCTCTCTCCTTCTTCAACATGTCCGTGAGCGGGCTGGCTCGGGAAGCAAAGGATGGGATGAACCTCCTATAGTACCCGATTAATCCTAAGAAAGCCCTCAACTGTTTCTTGGAGACAGGTTGTGGGTAGGTCCTGATGCATTGGACTTTGTCCACCAAGGGTCTTATCTGTCCCTGCCCCACAACATAACCTAGGTACCTCACCTCCTTCTGTCCCAAGAAGCATTTCTTTGGGTTAATGGTAAACCCGGCCTTTCTTAATGCCCTCAGTACCGCTGCTACCTGCACCAAGTGTTCCTGCCACGACGGAGAATATATTACAATGTCATCTAGATACGCTTCGGCGTAGTCGTGGTGTTCGCGTAGGACTTCGTTAATTCCGCGTTGGCAACTAGCCGCCGCGCCATGAAGTCCAAATGGCATTCTAGTGAATTGGTATAAACCCTTGGGGGTACTAAAAGCGGTCTTGGGCTTGGCGGTCTCAGTGAGCGGGATCTGCCAGTAACCTTTCGTGAGGTCCAGTGTCGTGAGAAATTGAGCCTGGCCCAGACGATCTAAGAGCTCGTCCACCCTAGGCATCGGGAAAGCGTCAAACTTGGACACTTCATTCAGTTGGCGGAAATCAATACAAAAGCGGGGGGTGCCGTCCGCTTTGGGCACTATTACTATGGGGCTACACCACGGGCTAGTGGAGGGCTCTATCACCCCTAGGCTTATCATTTCCTCCACTAGCTGTTGGACTAGTCTCCTTTTCCCTTCCGACAGCCGATAAGGCTTGACCCTTACCACTTTACCCGGGTCTGTTACTATATCGTGGGTCACCACTTGTGTGTGTCCAGGGGTCACGGAGAATACATCCCCAAAGCTATCTACTAGTTCCCTCATTTGTTGTTCCTGTCCAGGGTCTAATTCAGGTCCTAAATTGACCTCCTCTTTTTGGTCTAACTCCGTCACCTGGGGTCCAAATTCATCCTCCTGGCTTTCTTGCGCGAGTAAGGCCAATACTTCCCGATCCCTCCAAGGTTTTAACAGGTTAATATGGTAGGTTTGTTTTCTCCCTTTATCATCCTTAACCCTATAATCCACCTCATTTAGGCGTTCGATGACGGTGGCCGGTCCCTTCCACTGGGCTAAGAATTTATGCGGATCAGAGGGAATAAGGACCAACACCCGTTCGCCCACTTGTAACTGTCTGTTTTTAGTCTTCCGGTCATAATATACCTTCTGCTTCCGTTGACTCCACTCCAGATTCTCTTTGCCTATCTTGGCCACCCGTGCTAATCTGTTCCTCAAATGGGTCAGGTACGATACTATGTCCTCATCCCTTTCCGTAGTAGTGCCCCATCCTTCCTTTATCATGTCTAGTATCCCCCTTGGCCGCCTCCCAAAGAGCATCTCAAAGGGGCTTACCCCTAAGGAGTCCTGGATTCTCTCCCTAGCTGCAAATAATACAAGGGGTATAAACAAGTCCCAATCCCTCATGTCCCCTTTCAGTACTTTCTTGAGCATTTGCTTTAGTGTTTGATTGAAGCGCTCTACTACCCCGTTTGCCTGTGGGTGATAGGCCGAGGTTCTAATGTGCCTAATCTTGAACCCTTGCCAAAACTTCTCCATGTCTTTGGACATAAAATTACTCCCTTGGTCTGTCAGGACCTCACGAGGAAATCCCATAGTACAGAATATTCCCATCAGTTCCTTCATGATAGCCGTAGATGTAGTCTTGCGCAAGGGAAAAGCCCACGGAAAACGGGTAGCTATATCTATTACTACCAATATATAGCTGAAACCCCGGGGTGTTCGCTCCAATGGGCCTACTATGTCCATCGCCAATCTTGACAAAGGTTCCTCGATTCTGGGTAAGGGAATGAGAGGAACCTTAGGGGGTTTGTTTAGGGATAACCTCTGACATTCGGGACAGGATTTACAGAAATTAGTGACATCTTGTATAACCCCTGGCCAAAAGAATCTCTGGGTTACCTGTCTTTGGGTCCCCTCGGCTCCCTTATGGGCCGCTAAGGGGTGATCATGCGCCGCTTGCATAACCATTTTACGGAACCCTAGAGGTACCATGAGTTGCTCCCCTTTACCCCCAGAGCCTTCTCTCGGGCCTTCCCTATATAACAGGCCCTTCTTTATTCTAAAGGTAGTTACACCTTTTTGAGGGCCCGAGGCTTGCTGCCAAGCTTCTTGCAATGAGCAGTCTGCCCTCTGCTCCACGGCAAAGGTCGGGAAGGTTTCCCTCACTTCCTGAGGCAGCCATGGCACGTCCTTATCCTGGGCTACCTGTTTTTGGGCCTGGCTCCTTTCTTGCTGCTGTCTCCTTCTCTTAGCTCTAGAACTACGAGCTTGTTTTGGGGTATATTTTTGGAAGGCTTCTCCTTTGAAAGGGAAGATTCTTCCTAACTCTCCTTCTGGCTCTTCGGCCAGCGGTCCCTGAGAGCGTGTATTAACCATACCTTGTCTCTCTTTTAGGTACTCCCCTAGCCCAGCCCAATCTCGCCCTAAGATGAGGTTGAAAGGGGCTTTGGGTACTAACGCTATAGGGACCCGGTACACCTTACTTCCATGCAGCAGGGTTGTAGGCCTAAGGGAATACCGGGCTTGGTCACCATGGATGCACCGGATGGAAACTGCACGAGTCTCTGTTTTTAACTTCTCATTGGGAAAAAGCTTTCTCCAAAACCCGGTGGCCATCATGGACTGATCGGCACCAGTATCTACTAGGGCCATAGTTTCCTGACCTCCCACCGAAACACATACCATATACCCTCTTTCGGCCCCCACCCCTTGTGAGGCTACATAATCCCTTTTTTCCTGGCAATATCGCTGGGTATGCCCCTGCTTCCCACACTTGAAGCACCGGAGGCTCGTATCCTGCCCTGTCTTCCTAGGAGTACTGGTTAGCGGTTTCTTCTGGGGGGAATTCTGGGAATCCAGGGACTTGGACCATGGAGGCTGTTCTCTCCCTGTTTCCCCTCTACTGGGCCTGTCAGCTTTTCTTTCCTCAAAAGAGCTCTGAGCATCTATGAATGCTTCGGCTACCTCCACCACCTCTGGTAAAGTCTGACAGCCTTGCCTGCGGATCCATCCCCTCAAATCTTTGGGGACTGCTTCGAGCACCTGCTCTTTCACAACCTCCGCAAAGAGGGCTCTAGGATCCGACAGGTGAGGCTGTAGCCACCTTTCTGCCAGTTTTGACAGCCTCTGTACCAACGCTTTGGGTCTTTCTTTTGCTAGTAACTGCGTGGCTCTAAACTTCTGTCGGTAGTGCTCACAGGTATAACCTAGGTAATCTAAGATGTGTGTTCTTACTGTGGCATAATCACTAGCTTGCTCAGGACTGAGAGTCTGAAAGGCAGATAGAGTTTCCCCGGCCAGGCAAGGCAACAGACGCACGGCCCACTGATCAGGGGGCCATCCGGCTGCTGTTGCAATCCGCTCGAAGGCGTTTAAAAATTCATCAGGCGCGTCCCCAGGAGAAATTTTGCACAAATTCAATGTGTGTAATGGAATTTGTCCTACCATGGGCTGTGCCGGAGGACCCGGCGGATTCGCTGCGCCTGGGTTGGTCACCATAGGGTGTAATGTCTGAGCCCAGACCTTGGTCTGCTCGCCCATGGCCAATAGGATTTCATCATGTTGCCGCCTTGCGGCTTGCTGTCCAGAATGCCACATCTCCTGATTTGCTTTTATCAGGTTCTGTATGTCCTCTGAATGTTGACGTCTTTCTTGCGACAGCACCGCTAGGAATTGCTGTGGGTCCATCCTCCGACCTGTGTAAAAAGACAAACACAAAAAAGGAAACCCAAGTGCGGTCTCACCAGAGAGAGTAAACTATCCCTCTTTGTTTTAACCCCGAGGAGTATCTTAACCGATACCTCTCGTCTCCTCGTCAGTCCCCTCCCTAGGTACTCTTTACCTGAGGTACTGACGAGTCTGCGCCTTTGGTAAATAGGCCTCCTTGGCCTCCAGTCGTTCTGGCTGTGCTTGTACGTCCTGTTACTCCCGACTCAGGCACTTCCTTCTGGTCTGGTCCTTCCGGTGGTCCCTCAGAAGTATAGCCGGGCGTGGTTCCGGCAGCGTCGTCCTGCGTCACGGGAACACTCCAAAAGAAAAATTATGAAGCACAAAAAAAAAACTGCAAAAATTTCGTTTTTTTTTTTTTTTCTTTATAGGTTCAAACTTGAAACCACCAGTAGAGTGTGCTAAAATCCCACCACTGCCACCATTTTGTCACCTGCCGGGGTCTTGGTAAAGTTCAGAAGACCTTCGGTAGAGGGTAGCACACTCCTGACGTGGCTCCCAAAGGGGGAGACCTCACTGGTGTCTCACTATCTTGGGCTTTGCTAAAAATAAAGCACCGTGAGTCAAGTTGAACAAAATACTGTGCAAAGTTTAATTAATCACTTGTCACATAAATCATATCACCAATTATTATAGTCCAAGTTTCCTTTCTTCCCAAACAAGGGCAAAAAGAAAGAAAACAGAAAACAAAAAGACTTTTAACTTTCACCCCAGTCCAGTGAAAGCACAGCAAGCTTTCTATCAGGTATGCTTCCAGTCCAGGTTTTAGGGCTTGCTCTACCTGATCACACAGTCTCTGAAAAACACTGCACAATTAGTCTCTTAAGCACTTATCCAGCCTTGAGCTGGAGTCCTGGGCTTACTAAACAACACAGTCCAGTTTCTTCACCAGGTATTTACAGTCTTGAATATAAAGTAAACTTTAAGCAAAAATAAAAGACAAAAACTGAAGCCTTACTGCAGGCTCCTAAATTTCCAGCCCTGATTAGCTCACAGTCCTTTGGGCTTCTCTTGAGCTCCTGCACAGCTGCAATGTAGCAATCCAATCAAGCTGGTGCAGCACTGCTCTAAGCTTGTTTTTACAGCACACACAATACAAAACAGTTCTTCCCAAAACTCCTCTCCACTAATATTCGTGTACAGCATTGTACCTGTAGTGTTTAGTGGAAAGTTGCCAAGCCCACATCCATAGCTTCTTCCATAACGGTCTCCAGCATACACCCTTCATCCAGGTCCATGCTTTCTGGCGTATCCAGCTGCTCTGCTGGTTCCTGAGGCATTGGAGCCTCACACTCCATTGGGTCTGGAGTGAGGTCTGGCCTTCTCCTGGCCCGGAGAACTCTCTCTCCCAGACTCTCTTGGGCAGCCTCCTTTAATGCTCTGGAGAGCTGCTTAACAGGCTTAGGGCCACGCCCTACACTGGGTGATCGTGTGCCTAGCTTGTGTGTTCTTGGGCTCCCCCTCAGGCTACAGGGTAGAATATCACTGGGAGCTTGATTAAATCCCTTAGTGTGACTGGAAGCTTTTCTGGGCCGGGCAGTTAACCTATCCTCAGGGCACTGCTCTAGGCTAGAAGACTCAGGATAGGCAGCTAGGCTTTCAGGATCTTCTTCCTGATCCTTCTCAGTGAGAGTCTGGTCTCGAGTAAGAGACTGAGACCGGGTTTTCACTCTGACATGACCGTCTCGGGGAGCGGAAATGTCACACTCTGGAATGCGTTGCCAGAGGATGTGGTAAGATCGGATAGTGTAGCTGGTTTTAAGAAATGTTTGGACAAATTCCTGGAGGAAAAGTCCATAGTCTGTTATTGAGAAAGACACGGGGGAAGTCACTGCTGGCCTGCATCAGTAGCATGGAATGTTGCTACTCTTTGGGTTTTGGCCAGGTACTAGTGACCTGGAATGGTCACCGTGAGAACGGGCTACTGGGCTTGATGGAGCCATTGGTCTGACCCAATAAGGCTATTCTTATGTTCTTATGGTCCATCCAGTCTGCCCAGCAGTCACACATTATACATTCATGGTTAAATTGTCTTTTCTTTAATATTTCTGGGCATAGAAGTCCGCCCAGTACTGTCTTTAGGTTCCTACTGCAGGAGTTGCCTTTGAAGCCCACTCCAGCCTATCCTAACCACCCTGTCACTGGAACCATGCAGGATTGCCTAGTACCAGTTTAAAAAAATTTTTATACCATTCATTTTCTAATTAGAGATCCTCTGTGTTCATCGCACGCTTTTTTTAATCCACCACCTCCTTTGGGAAAGCATTCCAGGCATCTTCTATCCTCTCCATGAAAAATAATTTCCTAACGTTACTTCAAAGTCTGCCATCCCACAACCTCAATTCATGCCCTCAAGTTTTACCATTTTACTTTCTCTGGAAAAGATTTTGTTTCTATATTAATACCTTTCAAGTATTTAAATGTCTGTCTTTAAGTATTTAAATCAAGTCTTCCAATCTGTTTTGGTATATCTTTTGGCACAAACCCCCATACCATTTTCATTGCTTTTCTCTGGACCGCTTAAAGTCTTTTTACATCCTTAGCCAGGTACAGCCTCCAAAACTGAACACAGTACTCCAGGTGGCGCAAGACCAAAAAAATACGACATGCTTCATCCCACCCATTTTCCTACTTCCTCAGTTTGATGAAGGGGGGAGAGTCATAGACCTGTTGAAAAGTTGCATTTGAAAGAATGATGACTTAACCCCAGCCATCATTTCCTCTCTCAAAGTCAAATCCAACCACACACCCAGGATCTTGATGTGGGCGGAGGCTTTTTCTTCCATTACAATAGACCCTTAGTCCTAGAAGTGGAGTTTTTTTGCACTTTAGTAATTCTATTTCCCCATTTCACCATAATTTTGAATTGTCAAGTCACGGTACGACAATTCCCGAGTGCCAACTTTATTTATTTTTCTTTGTTACCCGTGCCACCCAATTGTTCTAGGCGGGTTAAAGAATAAAACATACATAAGAGAGGAAAGTTTATGATACAAAAACATAAAAGTAATACTGAAAGCAAAAACATGTATCATCTAAATCAATGGTTCCCAACCCTGTCCTGGAGGGCTACCAGCCAATCAGGTTTTCAGGCTAGCTCTAATGAATATGCTTGAGGCAGATCTGCATGGCTGTCACCTCCATTATATGCCGTTTGGTTTAGGGGGACCCTGGAGCTCCGCCCTAGCCTCAGCAGAATCCTGCACATGGCCCATCACAAACTTCCAACTCCACTTCCTATTTCCTCCCAGCGTTGTACTTTAAATCTTTGGGGCAGCCACCACGCAGTGTCAACGAGCAGACCTGTCCCCAGAAGTAGAATGAAGGGTTCCAGGGCAGGCCTGCTACTTGACGCTGTGCGGCAGCTGCCCCGAAGATTTAAAGTACAACACTGAGAAACAGGTGGGAGGGCAGGCACTAACCAGCAACTGCCAATTTTGGGGAAGGCCGTGGCCACTCTAGCTTCCTCCATTCCAACGCCTATGGTTTTAGAGCTCCCAGTCTCATGGGACAACAAAATCAATAACCTCTGAAGGCGGAAAGATATGCGAGAATAGGGGTTAGACGGGCTCTGGAGAGGTAGGATGAGAGAGGGGGGGTGTAGGCTGACTGTGGGGAGGTGAGATGAGAGCGAAAAGAAGCAGACTGGCCGAGTGCAGGTGGGATTACATTATATTAGTGACTTTTATTCCACCATTATCTTGCGGTTCAAGGCGGATTTCATAAGAGGTTATCTGGACATTTCCAGAAGAGTTACAGAGTTGAGCGGGATGTGAGAAAGGGAGAAGCAGAATTGTATATATAATGTTTGCACTGTTTAATTTTCTTGCCACTTTTATTCTTTGACATATGTTCTCAGATCCCACCTCAAACAGCTACCGACATTCTATGAGAAGTAGGATTGAAGGGGAAAATTTTAGAAAGCAGTTTTCATGTGCAGTGGCCAATTTAAAGGTCTAAAAGGCCTTTAATCAAATTATCCCGGGGGTACGGTTACTAGACATCTGGGACAACTCTATTTTTAGAGGACTGGATGGACTTTCCGTAACCCGGCAGTTTGTCCGGGTTTTGGAAAGCCCCGATGAGCTCTGGCTGCGTCTGTAGGGCTTCCGGGCATGCGCGGATGTTGTTACACAACATCCCCGCATGCTAGAGGCTCTCTGGATGCAGTCTTGGAGGTTGGGGAAGAGGAGGCAAGGCTCTGTGTGGGCGAGGCTGGGCATAACTGGGCGGGGCTAGCGGAGGAATAAGGCGAGGTCATGCTTCTGAGTTTTTGCTTCTGAAAATATGGTAACCCTACCCAGGGGTTACACTTGGAAAAATGTGGCCAGGGTGTAGCCTTCCTCAGGAGCGGAGTGTAGGCAGAACTCGAGCAGTCACAATTTGCACACGTTGGTTATAAAATACACATGTATGCGCAGACTTGACCTGCAAACATTTATAGCAGGCGTCAAAATCTGGAACTTCAGTTCAGACACAACTTCTGCCACTTTCCCCCAGGTATTTTATTACATACATAAGAAATAAGTGTCTTGCTGTCCTCCAAGTGCCCTGTTATGCTAGAGCAGTGGTCTCAAACTCAAACAAGTTTCAGGTTTATTAAAAATTTGTTGTACACGCAATGTCAATTACTTCAACGCGTATGACAATTTAAAATTAGGAGACAAAAATAGAGCATTACGATCCAACGAACAGCATTTATTAACAATTCCATCTCTCAAAATCATTAATACTAGAAGACAATATATATTCTCTGTTACTGCTCCACAAATTTGGAACTCTCTGCCAATATACTTAAGGAAAGAACATGATATTGAGAAATTTAAGATTAACTTAAAAACATTCCTATTTAAAGATGCTTTTGATTAACAAGTTCTTCCCTTGAATTCAATAATGCTGCTTTCGACAATTCTTTGAACTCCCATCCTTATGTTTTTCCCTACCTTCTTTTCTATTATAAATTGTATTTCATTTCCCCTTTTTCCCTTCATTCATGTTTGTTAATTTGCATTTAATTTTTTATTTAATGGTTATATATTAATTAATGTTTTATTGTTAATTTTAAAAATGCAATTTTATCTTAAAGTTGTAATTTAAATATTTTCTTTTATGTATGTACATCGCTTTGAAGCAAGATTAAGCGATTAATCAAAATTTTAATAAACTTGAAAACTTGAACTTGAAACTTGAACAGCTTTATACAAATAAACGTACAGTGCATATGCACAAAAATTACCGATACAAAAGGAGAGAGGGATGAACTACAATCTTTAAAGTAAATGAAGATACATTTAAGGAAAAAAAACATCTGGAGGGTAACAAAGAATAATTTTAAAAACATGGCTGAGCCTAGAGGAGAAGGTAAAGGAGATTGCAACCTATATGTAAGGTCAGAACAAAATTAAGTTTTAGAAGAGCATAAGCGTTAATGATAGATGAATTATCCTATCTATATCTCAAATGCATCCTTAGTCAAGTAACTTTTTAAAGAGCTTTTACATTTTTCTAGTTAGGATTCTCCACGTAAGTAAATTGGTAAGTTATTCCAGAGTTGGGTGCTATAACCGAAAAAATAGTAGATCTCTTGGTACCTATTACTTTTAAAGATGGGATAATCAGAAAATGCTGTTGTGTCCTAACTTGGGAATATGGTATCAGAAGACGATCTTTGTAGGGCCACATTTTGGATTTGTAGGTACTTGGAGGGCCTTAGAAAAAATATGCAAAACAATTTTGCATGAGGTAAAACTCTTTATCGTTTATAAATCTTTCCTTTTGGCTCAGTCTTAATAATAATATTATCATTTATAGCTAAAGAGACATATGATGAAGAAACTGTTGTATTTTACTTTTGTGATTATGATAGACATAGCGAGGGCCTCAAAATAGTACCTGGTGGGCCGCATGTGGCTCCCGGGCCGCGAGTTTGAGACCACTGGTTTACAGTGACAATAAATCATTGGTGAGTTGTTTATTGAACTGTCATAGACAGGCATAAATTAGCACAAGTTTTATTGTTGTGGGCAGTAACACCAGTTAGCAGTTTTTCTATAGCAGCCAGGATTAAAATGACCCTAGAAAATTACGTACTGTTTACAATTGGTCTACATTGGATATATATTCTTATATGCAGTTGAGATATTTTGTATCTTCCTTACCTTCATTGTCGCTGAATGCTAAAGTATGTGATACTCTTTCAGAATTATTTTGGTTAGATGCTTAAATATTTTAGACATTCCTTATTGGATCTTTCTTCTAATTTAGATTATAATAAAATAGCTCAAGCTTGGAATGAAGCACTGGGGATTCAGCTTCAAGGGCTCCAAATTCAAAGATTTTTAAAGATTTTATATGGTCTTCTTTCTGATATCACCTATTTTGAAATGGGTTATACATTTATTTGTAGATATCACTGCACAACAAAGTTTTTGCTTCCTGAACACTGCTGGGTGTTTCTTATAGAATTTTGGGTGCTGATCATGAATATTACATCAAAAATTACCCATCACGTACCATTTCAGAGAAATCTTCAATTTTGTCGTGATTTTTTCTTATATTTGGATGCAAACAATTTTTTCTCCCATAAGTGTCTTATCAACAACGGTTTGTGCCGCCTGGGTATGTCCATGCATAAAATCTAGCCAGGTTGGAAGCTGTTTTATGGAAGATGACATCCTGGGCATGTCTGGGCAGGTCTGAACGAGCTTGCGCTGTCTCACCATGCTATAATGGTGGCTTCCATACACCGATCCTGCTCATTTGGTTAATATAGATAGTCCGTGTGTGTATATAGTATCAGTATAGTAAAGTATAGTAGTATAGTAGCTGTAGCAATATAACAGTAAGTAAGCTTGATGCTATAGACGTTTTGGTGTCGGGCAATATGTCTCGTCGGTGTCGTAACAGCCGCGACACATTCTGCTATATCTGTGGGGAATATACACTTACGCCTCAGAGACGTTCGATGACTGCCCTTGTAAAGAAAGCCTATCATCTGTATTTTGGCTGCAAAATAGGTGATCAAGACAAGCAATGGGCGCCTCACATTTGCTGTGCGACATGTGCTGTTAGTCTGAGAGCCTGGCTCAGAGGTACTCGAAAGACGATGCCATTTGCTGTTCCGATGATATGGCGAGAACAGAAAGACCATGTGACGGACTGTTATTTCTGTTTGACTAATGTGTCTGGTTTCTCTGCCAAAAACAAGAAGTCAATTGAATATCCTAATCTGCCTTCAGCAATGAGACCCATGCCACATGATGACAGTCTTCCAGTTCCGAAACCACCAGAGGATTGGACCTTAGACGAACCAGATGAAGAAACTGCAGTGCAGGGTTCTAACAGTGACATTGACCCGGATTTTGAACCATCCTCATCAGGCGATCCACATCTGATAACACAGTCCGAATTGAACGATTTGGTCAGAGATTTGGGTCTGTCAAAAGCAAAAGCTGAGCTGCTAGGTTCGAGACTGCAGGAATGGTGTTTGCTATCACCAGGTACGAAAATTTCTGTGTTTCGAGACCGGCATCATGATATAACCAAATTTTTTGCACAAGTCGACAGTCTCTGTTTCTGTTGTGACATTGAAGGATTGTTCTCGGTCTTTGGTTGTGATCACAACCCGGAAGAGTGGCGTCTTTTCATTGATTCGTCAATGTTAAGCCTGAAAGCTGTTCTGTTGCACAATGGCAACGTTTATCCTTCAGTACCTGTTGGCTATGCAGCACATATGAAAGAAACATATGAGAATATGGAAATGTTACTAAAGTATGTCCAGTATACCAGGTATAACTGGAATATCTGTGGAGACCTCAAAGTCGTTGCTCTGTTACTAGGACTGCAGCTTGGCTATACAAAGTACTGCTGTTTCATCTGCAAATGGGACAGCTGAGACAGAGAGTCGCACTATTCTAGAAAGAACTGGCCACTCCGTAAAAAGTTAGTTCCAGGACAGAAAAATGTAGCACATGAATCGCTTGTTGACCCGACAAAGATATTTTTGCCTCCTCTTCACATTAAACTGGGACTCATGAAGAATTTTGTGAAAGCAATGAACAAGGAAGGGGAAGGTTTTCGTTATTTAAGACAGATGTTCCCAAGAATAACTGATGCCAAGATCAAAGAGGGTATTTTTGTTGGCCCCCAGATCAGACATGTTATGAGTGACAAGCGATTTGAAGATCTGTTAGTTGGGCCGGAAAAAATTGGCTGGAAAGCCTTGAAAGACGTTGTTGACAATTTTCTGGGCAATTACAGAGCCCCAAACTACATTCAGCTGGTAGACAAACTTCTCAAAGCATACAAGAGAATGAAGTGCAATATGTCACTCAAGATTCATTTCCTCCATTCACACTTGGACTTCTTCCCCGCAAATCTCGGTGCTGTGAGTGACGAGCACGGTGAAAGGTTTCATCAAGACATAGCTACGATGGAGAAACGATACCAGGGCAATTGGAATCCGTCAATGCTTGCCGACTATTGTTGGATGCTACAACGTGATGCACCAGACACTGAATATAAAAGAAACTCGGGAGCAAAACACTTTTAATTCTGTTTCATTTAGTCGCTTGTGCGAAACGTAAACTTGACTATATATTTTATTGTCAGTAAACATAAAAATGTCTATTTCTCATAGTTCTTACGTGATGCAGTAAAACCAAAACCATATTTGAGCATACCAAGTTGGTACCTGTCATAATCACCAAAAACTTTTCAGGAATCAGGACTTAACCAAAAAATTGTTGTGCAGTGTATCCTGAAAACCTGGCCTGCCAGTAGATCTCGAGGACCGGGCTTGGGCAGCCCTGCCTTAGAGGCTTTCTTTAAAGAGCCATTTTATCAGGTCTGAAAGTTATACTTTATCTTTGGATTGGACCCTTGAGACCAACATATAGTCATTGGGGCTCTATAATGTTATACATCTTGACAATGGAAAATATGCAATTATTAGAATGGGATAATAGATAGGGAAGACAATTTTTTACTATTTGGCAACCTTATTTAGATACTTTAACACAGGGAATATGCATTGAAAGCAGTGCATGCGCATAGATCTCATGCATATTCATTGGGGAAATCCTGAAAACCCGACTGGATTGCGGCCCTCAAGGAGGGACTTTGAGACCCCTGATTTAACACCACATACTCGCAGTCGTATATTACTTAATGTTATGATTTTTTTAAATCACAGCTCTGGGTTGGAGGGGGGGGAAGGGAGGGAATTGGGAATATTTGCTTTTATTAATAATGGTTATTATATAATAATTCTGTAAATTCTGTTTTTCTTCTTGTTGTATTTGAAATGTTCCTTACTCTTTTATTTAAGAACATAAGAAGTTGCCTCCACTGGGTCAGACCAGAGGTCCATCGCACCCAGCGGTCCACTCCCGCGGCGGCCCATCAGGTCTATGACCTGTGAAGTGGTTCCTGACCATTTCTATAACCTACCTCTGCTTCTATCTGTACCCCTCAATCCCCTTATCCTTTAGGAACCTATCTAAACCTTCCTTGAACCCCCGTACTGTGCTCTGGCCTATCACAACCTCTGAAAGTGCGTTCCATGTGTCCACCACCCTCTGGGTAAAAAAGAACTTCCTAGCGTTTGTTCTAAACCTGTCCCCTTTCAATTTCTCCGAGTGACCCCTAGTACTTGTGGTTCCCCACAGTCTGAAGAATCTGTCCCTGTCCCTTCAGGATTTTGAAGGTTTCTATCATGTCTCCTCTAAGTCTCCTCTTCTCTAGGGAGAACAGCCCCAGCATTTGTATTTGAAAATTTAATAAATATGATTAAAAGTAAAAAAAAAAAAAAAAAAGATGGGGAATATTTAGGGCCATCAGAAGAGGCAGGTGAGAGAGGTACCCACTTAGGAGTACAGGAAGAACTTCTAGAAGCAAGCCACTATCATCTGCCAGGGCCCTGTCTGTGTCTCAGTCCTACATACCAGAAAACCCCTTGCACAGTTGTGCATTACGACAGTCCTGGAAGGCTGGGAGTAGCAACACATTTATTCACGATCGGATCGGAGAGAACTACGGTAGCGCGAAACCTCTGATCTCTGTGGGATGTGGAAAACTAACACTGATTTGCTCTACACATGAGAAGAGAATTGTGCCACTGTGAAAAACAACGTGATAAGACCTTCCTGTGTAGATAAAGCAGGTTTGTTTTGAAACCACAACCATGGGAGTTGGCTAACCTTTTCCTGTCTTCACACAGGATAACCTGCTTTTTCAAAAGGACTGGTCATCTTAATTTTGAGTGAGAGATGACCCACAGTCCTACTACACCACCATGGGAAAAACAGGCAGAGCCCCAGTAAAAGGATATTGGTAAGACATATGTGCCATAGTTGCGTAGGGGGGCAATAATCAGGCTGACCACTTTGCTAAAAACTCAGGGTTAGCATTCAAAGCGATTTAATTGGGCAGGAGAGGATTCTGCCTGCTTTAATCGTGCTCAGTGGGCCAGCCTGCAAAATCCAGTGGCACTTTAGTGAAATAATCAGTGGCACTGCCCTGTAACCAGCCATGTCAAATCCAGGCAGTAGAAAGGAGGTTTGGGACAAAGTTGGAGAGGACCAGAGTTATAAGAACACTAGTCTTTAAGCCCGTTACATTAACGGGTGCTAGAACATATGTGTGTGTGTCTGTCTTTTTTTCTCTCTCTCTCCTTAGCCGCTTTCTTTCTTTCTGCCTTTCTTTTTCCTTGGCTGTCCATCACCACCCCTTGCCTGCTCCCCCTGTCCATTTTCCCTTCCTTTTACCTCCACTGTGTCCACCACCACCCCTTCACTGCTCTCCTTATGCAGCAGCAGCCCTTCTCCCTTTGTTTTACCTCCCCCCTGTCCAGCAGCACCTCTTTCCTTCTCCCCCTGTCCAACATTAGTCCTCCGTTCTTTTTTCTTCACCTCCCCTGTCCATCAGCATCTCTTTCCTTCTCCCCCTGTCCAGCAGTAGGCATCCCTTCCTTTTTTATCCTCCCTCCTCCTTCTTATCCCTATGATACTCTTACGTTGCTCTGCCCCTGATCAGAGGTTCCCGACAGCTGCCCAGTTGCACCCATTGGAAAAGTTCCCACTGCCGCATCCCACACCCCTCCTGATGCGGCTCCCGCTGTCCTTTCTGTCTGTCTCTGTCCCTGGCCCCCTTTGCCTGTCTGTCTTTCTGTGTATCTCCCTGACCCTGTGTCTTTCTTCTTTCCTTTCTGTCTCCCTTCCTCCCTCTGTCTGTCTGTCCAAAGCAGCATTCCATCCCCCACACCATTTCCCTGTGCACCTGCCCCTGTGTCTTTCTTATTTTCTTTGTGTTTCCCTTCCTCTCTCTGCCTATCCAAAGCAGCATTCCATCCCCCTCCATTTCCCTCCCCCCACACCAGTTCCCTGAGCACCTGCCCCTGTGTATTTCTTATTTTCTTTGTGTTTCCCTTCCTCTCTCTGTCTGTCTGTCCGTCCAAAGCAGCATTCCCTTCCCCTCCATTTCCCTCCCCCCCCACCATTTCCCTGTGCAGCAGCATTAGCGTTTCCTCTACCCCCCCCCCTGTCCCTTCCCCTTCCCCTTCCCGCGGGCTGGAATACAAAGGTGGTGATTCCAGCAACGCTTTTATCAGTCTCCACACGCTGCTTCGGGCCCTTCTGCCCTGATTTACTCTGGCACGTCCCTGATGACATCATCAGAGACGCGGCAGAGCAAATCAGGGCAGTAGAAGGGCCCGAAGCAGCGTGTGGAGACAGATGTACACGCTGCTTGAATCGCCATTCGGGCCCGCGGGAAGAGAAGGGGGTGGGCGGCAAAGGAGAAACGGAGATCGGCTGCGGCGACAGGAGAAACGGAGAACGTCGTCTGGCTGCGGTCCGGCTTGTGGAGGCGATCGGGTGGTGACGTATTCGCGCGCATGCGCACTCCTTCGGCCACAGACCTACAGCGCACGGAACACGCAAATAAGACTGCGCATGCGCGAGTTAGCCTTTTATTATATAGGATAAGAATTGCCGCTGCTGGGTCATAGACCAGCGCCCTAACCCCTAACTGAGACAAGCCTTACCTGCATACGTTCTGGTTCAGCAGGAACTTGTCTAACTTTGTCTTGAATCCCTGGAGGGTGTTTTCCCCTATGACAAACTCCGGAAGAGCGTTCCAGTTTTCCACCATTCTCTGGGTGAAGAAAAACTTCCTTACGTTCGTGCGGAATCTATCCCCTTTCAACTTTAGAGAGTGCCCTCTCGTTTGCCCTACCTTGGAGAGGGTGAACAACCTGTCCTTATCTACTAAGTCTATTCCCTTCAGTACCTTGAATGTTTCGATCATGTCTCCTCTCAATCTCCTCTGTTCAAGGGAGAAGAAGCCCAGTTTTTCTAATCTTACGCTGTACGGCAGCTCCTCCAACCCCTTAACCATCTTAGTCGCTCTTATGCAGGTACTGGCAATATTTAAGGCTGATGCCTGCATAGCTCCATTGTTGCCAAACATGAGGCCCCTCAGCCTACAGTACCTGGTATTCCCAAGTGGTCTCCCATCCAAGTACTAGCCATGCCTGACCCTGCTTAGCTTCTGATAGAGAGAATGGGCCTATACAGGTCCATACAAAAAGCTTAGCTATGTGGCTGACACCTGCATAACTTCTGGGTAGCAGTTTGAATCATTTATCCCATCCAACCAGATCCAGTCCACCTCATGACCCCTCCATTAAGAGCAAACCCTCCTGACCTCCCTCCAAATCCCACCTCCCTGCAGGTCCCCTGGCCTTATCTGAACACGTGCCTGTGTGCATAGAGCGAGGCAACTGCTGGAGGTCATGGTGTCCATTTTTCAGCAGGAGCAAGTGGGGTTTGCTCCTGCCCAGATAATCTGCTGGGCCACCAGGGATGTTCAAGTAGACCCAGGGGACCTGTTGGATGGTGGACATGGCCTATACCAGCTGCTAACATTATGATATCCACTGCCTTCTTTAAACCAAAGCAACTCAAAGCAATTGGCAAAGTAATCAAATACACACAAAATACAAAGGATCCTGAGTTTGTTATTCGGATCGGCTGGTGGTTTTGCAGAAAGCAATTTTCCCCATGTGAAAAAAAATGAAGGATCCAATATTCAGGCTTCAGCAGTTAACAATCGTCATGGCACTGACTTCTTTAGGCAGACCTTGACTCAGATAAACTCAACAGATTCAATGCTGGGCCTAATCCAGGACTGGGCCTGGAAAGCAAAGTGGATAAGTGTAGAACGGCTTTTTTACTTGCTTTGTTATTCAGTTTGCAGTATGAATATGACAATTAACTGTATTCTTTTTTTTTTTTTTTTACTGCTGTAATTGTCTATTGCAGTGGTTCGTAACCCTGGTGGACCTCCTGCCAGTCGGGTTTTCAAGAAATCCCTTATGAATATGCTGCTGTTATATGATAAAATGAACTATAAGATAAGATAAATTTCATTCATATATGTTGAGATAGTTTTGTATAAGTTAAACTGTAGAGCAGAGGGGTCCACACTTTTTTGGCTTGGGAGCTACTTTCAAAATGACCAAGTCAAAATGATCTACCAACAATAAAAGTTTTAAAAACACATTTGTATTTGGGGTTTTTTTTTTCCAGAGTTCAAGGCAGATGACTTTATGCAATGTCACCTCAGTAGCAACTATACAAAAATAGGCAAATATACCCCCTCCCTTTTTACTAAATTGCGATAGCGGTTTTTAGCGCAGAGAGCTGCGCTGAATGTCCCTCACAGTTGCTGACGCTAAAAACCACTATCGCGGTTTAGTAAAAGGGGGCCATAGTGCAAAATATAGACAGCAGATAAAAATTCTCAAAACAGACACATTTTGATCACTAAATTGAAAATAAAATCATTTTTCCTACCTTTTTGGCTGGTGATTTCATGGTTGCACTTCCTTCTTCTGTAAATCCAATATTTATTTATTTCTGCCTCTCTTTCTTTCTGCCCCTCCCCTTTTCTTTCTGTCTCTCTGTCTTTCTCTCTCCCCCTGCCGCCCTCTTTATTTCTGTCTTTCTCTCTCCCCCTGCCCCCCCCCCAAACTACTGTGCCGATTTCCACTTCCCCGATTCTTTCTCTGTCCCTGTGGCCGCCCCATCCCCAAGTCACCACACTGATTTCTCCCTACTTCCCCGAGCCAGGCCTGGCGCATACAAATGCCGGGCCCACAAGCCGTCAATTCAGACGTCGCAGAGGAAGTTCCAGGCCAGCCAGGCAGCGATTGGCTGGCCCAGTACTTCCTCTCCGACGTCAGAATTGAGGTCGGAGCGTCTTGTGGGTCCGGTGCTTGTACGCACCTGGCCTGGCTCGGGGAGGCAGGAAGAACAAGATTGCAAAGGCAACGCGATCGACCATTTGGACACCCCTGCTGTAGCGTATTAGGATAATCAGCAGATGAAACCACACTAGTAAATTGAAATTTATTGCAGAGGTGAAATAACTCAGTGAAAACCTGAAGCAGATGCTGATCCAGCGAAACACAGTTGGGCCGACTGAACAACATGATTGTAGAGTTCAGTGGTGATATCAGAAAGCATGTGGTTGAGCAACATGAGACTGTGGTAACAATTTGGAATACAGCAAGAAAACGAGTTATAATTTTAAAAAATGGGACAATGTGGTGTCGAAAGGAGCTGAAACTGAAAAGGCTTTGTTCCAGTCCAGGTTTTCTGGCCCAATGGGATATTCCTGTTGAGCTATTTTAGAAAGAAATAGTTGTGTAGTGTGATTTGTTCACAGAGAGTGTGGTTTGGTAATATGTTATTTAAATCAGTGCGATATAAATGTATTTATTATGTGGTAATAAAAAACAAAACATGATAAGTGCAATAGAAGGCTTCTTAAAGTTAGTAAGTATTTATTGTTGACTTAGCTGAAGCCATTTTAAGTGATTTAAAGTCCTGTTTGTACTAATTAGGAATACGCAAGAGGCAAATTTGTATGCTTGTCCCTCTGTTATATGCAAATCTGTCTCATGCATATTCATTAATACCAAATACATAAAAGAAGGCTTTCATATCATAGATAAATATTTTATTAGATCAAAACATTTCTTCATATGTCACAGAACCATAAACAGTTGACAAACGGATCACCCGTTACAAACCTCCAAAATTTGCAATAGAAATTGCCAATGAAGATATTTCTTTAATGACGGTGAAAACATGGACTTGTAAAATATTCCTCGAGTTATAGTCCATCGAATGAAAAAAACCCCAAAAACCCAGTTCAATGTGTATCCTAAATATACCTGGACTTGCTGAACTCCAAAGGGGTAATTCCCGTATTAAATAAAGCAGAACAATGTCTCGTGCTTCAATATACCACCAGGACAGGATTAATTCGTCGAGGGCCCCTAGGCCCACAAGTAACACTGGGCCCCCTGCCCCGCCCCACCCCACCATGCGCCCAGGCAGAAACAGGAAGCTGCGTCAGAGGGAAGCTTTGGGCAAGCAGCACCGCTTGCACAATTACAGTTCCCATTGCCTTTCTTACCCACGTTGCTTGCTTGTCTTACTTTCCGTCGATGGAGGGGGGCCGCGTTGCCAATCGGGAGGGACCCGCGTTGCCGATTGATGCTATAGGGGCCCATTGCCGTTTGGAAAAAACAATGTTGATGCCCTCCTTCATCGGGCCCCCCTGACCATTTCGGGCCCTAGGCACGTGCCTATTGGTTAATCCTGCCCTGTATACCACCGCTGATCACATAAACACTGTACTCAGCCAGCCAGACACAGAACTGCGTTTCGCTAAATCAGCGTCATCAGGAGCTGTAACTGCTTCCGGTTTTCCTATATTCCTGCATCTCTTTAATCCTCTTAATTTATCATAGAGCAGCAACAGCAAGGGTTCTATGCCTCCGTTTTGGCCCCCTAGACCCGCCCCCCCAGGCCCGCCCATCCCCGGCCCATTACGCTCAGTTCTGCCCCTAATCCCACCCTAGCCCTGCCCCCGCTGCTTGCTCCGGTCAGGCAGGAGGACATCCGCGCATGTGCGGATGCCCTCTTGCCCGGCACAATTTCAGGGGAAGCTTTTCAAAACTCGGACAAAGTGCCGGGTTTTGAAGAGCCGTCCAGGAAAATCCGGACCTCTGGCAACCCTACGCTTGTGAGATTGTGCCATCAGGCATCTATTTCCTCTCAGCTACCATCTCTGAGAGTCCAGGCCCAGAGCTTCAGTCCTAGATGCCTCAAGCCACTGCAGGCTCTGAACTGTTGTCTGAGTTTGAAAACGCTCTCATGCCCTTTCATAGCTTGTCATCTGCTTTCATTCAGAGGCACATGAGTCTCGTGCTTCTAGCGACATATGACGCGGAGGTATTATAGCTCCGGCTGTGGGAATAGGAGCAAGGAGGGGCCTAACATCTCAGCACTTCTACCCTTCTGTTAAATCCCTGCCAGTTTAGAGCAGATAATGTACGGGAGCATTCAACCGTATTACAAAGATCCTTCTGTTTCATGACCGGAATCAGATTACTGGTTTTGAATTTCCAAAAGTAAAATGTGTAATGACCGCAATGAGCGATGCCGAGGTCTAGAGTCAATGTAGCACTTGGCTCCACGTCACTTGGACAGAGCAAGCCAGGCCTGGCTTTAACCCCATGCGTTCATGCACTTGAAGTACTGTTTCATGGAGAAATTGGTCTAAGTACACCAGATTCATAAAAGGATTAGACAGATTTATGGGATGACCAGTAAACAACAGCAGAGATATAATTAAGGTTGCTAACTGGCTCCATGTCATAAAACACAGAATCATCTAATCCTAATTTTACTGTTTCATTGAAATAACCTGTTCCTTAAAACAGAAAAGGGAAGGGATTTGATATCATGTGTTGCCTTTCTGGTACAATCAAACCTCTGACTTCCGAACTATACTAGAATCTGCTGATACCTAAGATTGATTTTTGTAATGCAACATTATTAGGTGTAACAAGGAGCATTACAGATCTAAACTAAACTAAACTAAACTAAGCCTTAAGTTTATATACCGCATCATCTCCACGGAAGTGGAGCTCGGCACGGTTTACAAAGCTTAAAAATATAAGGAGAGGAGAAAGATTTACAAAAGCATATGAACAGAGGGAAAATAAACAGGAGAAGAAATGTTAGCCAGGTTTTCAGTTGTTTACGGAATAATTGGAGGGAGCCCAGATTCCGCAGCGGGATTGTGAGATCGTTCCAAAGGCCCGTGATTTTGGAGAGGAGGGAATTTCCCAGTTTGCCTGCGTAGAGAATACCCCGTAGAGAGGGGAAGGATAGTTTATGTCTGTGGGCGGATCTGGTGGTAGCAGGCCTCGAGGCGTTAAAGGATAGTGGGATTAGGGGAGGGAGGATGCCGTGAATGATCTTGAAAGCCAGACAGGAGCATTTGAAATGAATTCTGGAGATCATTCGGAAATACAGCTGCAAGGCTGGTTGCAGGGATATCATGATATGAGCACATTATTCCTATACTGAAACAACTACATTGGCTTCCAGTTTCATACCGCATAGAGTAAAATATTGACGATCATTCATCAGGTGGTTTATGAAGGGGTACCATGGTATTTGACTCAAATATTATAGAAACATATACCAATGCTAGGGTTACCAGAAATCCGGGACTGTCTGGGTGCCTGGACGGACTTTCCAAAACCTAGCAGTTGTCTGGGTTTTGGAAAGCTCTGGACCTGTGTGGAGGGCATCTCAGTATGCGTGGATAACATCACATACATCTGCGCTTGCTCAGAGGCCCCTGGACATTGCCCAGGTGTCAGGAATAATGAGATGACTTTTTAGGGGGTGGGATTAAGAACCTAAGAACATAAGAATAGCCTTACTGGGTCAGACCAATGGTTTCATGGTCACTAGTACCTGGCCAAAACCCAAGGTGTAGCAATATTCCATGCTACTGATACAGGGCAAGCAGTGGCTTCCCCATGTCTTTCTCAATAACAGACTATGAACTTTTCTTCCAGGAACTTGTCCAAACCTTTCTTAAAACTAGCTACAGTATCCGCTCTTACCACATCCTCTGGCAACGCATTCCAGAGCTTAACTATTCTCCGAGTTAAAAAAATTTCCTCCAATTGTTTTTAAAAGTATTTCCCCAGTAACTTCATCGAGTGTCTCCTAGTCTTTGTAATTTTTGACAGAGTGAAAAATCGTTCCACTTGTACCCGTTTTACTCCAATCAGGATTTTGTAGACTTCAATCATATCTCCCCTCAGTCATCTCTTTTCCAAGCTGAAGAGCCCTAACCGTTTTAGTCTTTCCTCATACGAGAGGAGTTTCATCCCCTTTACCATCTTGGTCACTCTTCTTTGACGCCACTATATCTTTCTTGAGATAAGGAGACCAGAATTGAATGCAATACTCCAGATGAGGTCACACCATGGGGCAATACAGGGGCATTAAAACATATCCCTGTATCGCTCCAGTAAGAGGAGTGTGTATTATTTTCTGAAATGGATGGGGAGCCAGTGAAGTGACTTGAGGAAAGGGGTAATGTAGGTATAGCAGTTCTGGCAGAATATAAGTCGTGTAGCAGAATTTTGAATGGTTGAAGGGGAGAGAGATGGTTGAGTGGAAGAGCTGAAAAAGCAAGTTGCAGTAATCTAAGTGAGAGGTCATGAGAGTATGGATAAGGGTTTTGGTAGTGTGCTCGAAAAGGAGATGTTGGATTTTGACAATATAGAGAAAGAAGCTATAGGTTTTAGCAGTTTGTTGGATCTGAGCAAAAGACAGAGAGGAGTCAAAGATGAACCCCGAGGGAGGAGGAGAGTGTTGTTCACAGAAAGGGGGGAAGGGAGGTGAATGGGGGAAGGGAGGAGATCAGAATAAAAACGTACATACCTGTCTCCAGAACATCAGCACCTAATATAAGAAAACCTAGTAGAGCTGTACAGAGGTGGCTTAAGTAGTTTGGGAGGTGGACTACTGAACCATAGAGAGGAGGACCCAAGCCCATAAGCCACTCTAACCACTACATTAATGGTGGAAAATGTAAGCCCATCAAACCCCTCCCCCCTAATCCTACATTACTGCCATATAGCAGGTGCTGATGTTCTGGAAGCAGGTATGTACTTTTTTATTCTGAACTTTGTGGGGGTGCGATGGGGGTCAGTGAACAAGGGGGGAGTGTGTGAGGGTCTTTAATTTGCCCCTGCGGTGGTTATCTGGTCACTTTGGATACCTTTTGGGCACTTATATGCTTTTACATCGTCTAACTCACAACGTATAAGTTTCGCCTACGAAGTCTCATCAAACATTCTATTATCCCTGCAGGTCTAAGTCTAGGTCGGCTCACATCCCGCCCGAACCACTCCTCCAGAAACGCCCCTTTCAGCTCTGGGCACACAGCGGGATTCAGAGGCCTAAAAAGTCCCTGGATACATCCAAAAAGCCGTTTCGATTATCGGCACTTCGGACTACCATGTGCCGACTTGGGCAGGTTTTTAGATGTGTTTAAGTTTCGATTATGAGCCCTATAGTCCCTGAGGTCATTTTACAAAAGCTTTTTCATACATAAATCTGCCCCTTTTTTATTTTGTAACCAAGTGCTTAAGCTCCAGCACACAATTACACCTGCTCCAAGGCAGTCCTATCTTTTCCACCTGTCAAAACGGATGCCTGCTTTTTTTTTTTTTTTTTATAATAATAATAATATGGGCATATCATGCAACTCCATCCCAAGAACGCCTGTGTTTTCTATATCAAATGATGCACTGGGCATCAGTAGCACAAACTTTAATGCATGCATAAGGGCCCGTGTCTGCGCCTACAATTTCATTTTACAGGCAAAACAGACTTCTAACATTCCCCCCCCTAAGGGATCCTCCGTCTTTCTCCCATGCCTTTTTGAACTCCATCGCTGCTTTTGTCCTTTACTGCAGGCAAATGACCTAAAAGGTTGAGCTTTATTACACACGCCCTTTGGTGCCTTTCCCTGCAATGCCTGGAAATTGGTTTTTATGTCTTTTCTTCCTAATTTGGCTTTTAATGGTATCGCTTTACTCAGTAAATAGTTTCAATTGCTAAAGGTCATCGGGAAGCTGTAAAAATAAGATAATTTTCCTACCACAGAATAGGAACATTGAGGCTATAAAACCCTTTCTGAAACTTGCAAAAATACTCTTCAGTTTCTTTCAAATAAAAATGAGGCTGAAAGCTGTGCATGATCTTTTTTTTAAATATACCTTTCATTTGTAAACTACTGGATTAAGAGTTTATAGTGGCAAAAGCATCTGTGCGGACCAAGTTTAGTCAATTATAGAGAGAAGAGACAGGACAAGTACTGCAGACTCCTTGTAAAAGATTAACACACAGCTTAAACTGCAGAATGACCTTGTTGTACGCTCGGCAATCGCTTCCGAAGTCCTGTCACAACCTTCTTGTGGCTTCCCCCCCCCCCTCTCCTCCACATCTTTTCTGCTCATAATGCATTTCAGCTAGTATCCTCCTGCCTGTTTCCTTTTCTCTTCTTTTTAGTTTCACCTCTTCCTCGTCTCTGCTCACTCTGTCTTTCTGCCTCTCTGTTCTCGCTTTCATTTCTTTCACCTCTCAGTCATCGTTAATCATGCATTTCCTCCCCTTTTTTTCTACATGAGTTAGAGCTGTTAGAATGAATCACATCCTGCCCTGAATGGTGATATAGCTTTAAGGTGTCCCTCCATATGTTTTAATATATCATTTTGTCAACACGGCATCTTTGGATGTGGTATTAGCAAGTTCTCAAAGTCTTCCTTCTTACCATGACTTAATTTGTGGACAAATGTAATCTCAGCCTCCTCCTCAGGACCGGATTAAAGGGTAGACCCAGTAGGCATGCGCCTCGGGCCTGAGAAGGTCAGGTGGGCCCGATGAGCTGGGTGCCGCATGTCTCCCTCCCTCCTACACAGCAGCTGTCCTTTTGCTTTCCTCTCTTCCCCCCCCTCCCCCCCAGTAGACTAGCAGTGGCTCTCTTCCCAGCCTCCAGACTAACAGTGGCTTCATCCCCTCCCCTCACAGCAGCTCTCAGTGTTCTAGCTTGCCTGCAACAGTGCCAGTAGCGTCAGCGCAGTGATTCACTTAGGCAGCCTTGGGGCCTTTGCTGGGTCTAGGCTCGCCTCTAATGATGCAACTTCCTCTTTCCTCGGAGGCGGGTGCTACCCAGCAAAGGCCCCAAGTGAATCACTGCGCTGACGGTACTGACACTGTTGCAAGCAAGTTAAAACACTGAGCTGCTGCTGCTAGTCCGGGTAAGGGAAGGCGCTGTGGCCACTGGTTGGAGGTGGAAAGGGAAGCTGTTGGTGGTTGGGGGAAAGGGGAGCTGCTTTTTCTGGTTGGCGGTGGGATAGAGAGGCCCCACACTGGACTGGAAATGGAGGATGATGAAGGGGGAGCTGCTGATGTTAAGGGTGAAAGGAGAAGGGGGGAGTTAGAGCTGGCTGGGGAGGAAGGGGTACTGATTCTGCTAGTCAGGGCAGAGAGAGAGTTGCCACACTGGACTGGAAATGGAGGATGGTAAGGGGGAGCTGCTGCTGGACCTGGAAGGATGATAAATCAAGGTTGTAGTACACTTTTGTATACATATGGAATGGGTTCAGAGTTTAATAATAATAATAATAACTTTATTCTTATATACCGCCAATAAGTCCTGGGAAAGTAGGAGGGAAGGTAAGGAAAGGGGGGATTTGTTCAGAGATGTTTGGGGGTTGCATAGAAGACTCCAAGTACCGCCCCGGACATCCTGTTTTCGTGCATGAGATTTTTGTTACCGACATGCATCACTTTACACTTATCCACGTTGAACCTCATCTGCCATGTCAATGCCCACTCCTCGAGCCTGATTATGTCACGTTGCAGATCTTCGCAATCCCCCTGTGTTTTCACTACTCTGAATAACTTCATATCGTCCACAAATTTAATCATCTCACTCGTCATACCTATGTCCAGATCGTTTATAAAGATGTTGAAGAGCATGAGTCCAAGCACCGAGCACTGCGGCACCCCACTCTGAAACGCATGGAGCGATTTCAACCAAACTTGGTATATATATCACTTACTATCTGGGGAAAAATACTGTGGGGTGAGAATGGGGTGACATGTAACAACACCTCCAAAACGACAGATATTATTGTCTAATCCATAGTTTTGCAAGCATAGTTACTGCAGGAGAAATTTCAACCAAACACTGTAACAATGCCTCCAAGGAAACATAAGGCAATTGGCAAAGTGCAATCAAAGGCTAAAAAAATGAAATAACAGCGTATACAAGAAACTCCCGAGGACAGGAATACATGACTTACGACGCAGTGCAAGAGAGCTGCTACATCAGAGACAGTCCAGCAGCATAAGGCCCGATTACAAGATATGAAAGAGAGAGCTGCTACATCTAGAGTTCAGAGACAGTACAGCAGCGTGAGGCCCGATTATAGGATATGAAAGGTTAGTGTCTAATCCATAGTGTTCGGGTTCGCTGAGATGAATGCTGACACTTCCGATGCCATTTAAGTACAACTTCAGCCCCATAGAGAGGGCCATTCTTGCTGCGCGAGAGAGCTACTACATCTAGAGCTTCAGAGACTGGGATAAATAACTGGGATAAATACATACCCGGGATAAATAAATACCCGTGCAACGCCAGACAATCGGCTAGTTTTAAATATAATCTCACCTTTTAAAGTTTTAGATTTACTATTTATTGCTGAACTCACCATTAAACCCCAGTTCATTGTCATCATCCCAAACCAATTGTATCCCAAATTATGGTCAGCTGTTTTATCTAGCCAATAAGAAAACTCTTGAACTAAATCAGTGATGCTCACTCCATTTCAGCATTAAGCCCAACTGTGGTAACACTATTAAATAAATAAATCCATTTTTATTCTTTGAAATTGAATAACTTCTTATGACTTCCACCTTCCCATCCTACAGTCACCTAATCTATCCACTTCCACTGAATATCTGATACCTCATGTTTTTCTATACATAATTGTCAATAACCATCAATAAATATAACATAATGCATGATGAGTTAACTTAAAAAAAGTATCTTTAGGTCCCACTCACCATAAGATACCTATGTCCATCTTATCATTCTTTCTGCATGAAAGTCTCCAACCCCTATTTGTCCCATTTGTTCTGTCTGTCCTAATTAGATTGTAAGCTCTCCATGGCTGCGTGCCATCTGCAGAAGGAATCCACTCCAGATTTTTGTCTGTGCCTCTGCTCTGCTTCACTGGGCTAATTAACTCCCTCTACAGTTTTCTTCTACACGCTTGCTCTGCTCTCAACAATTTATTATTTTATTCAGTGTATTTTTCGTCCCTTTTTCGGGGTTTCTGGTGCTCGGAGCAATTATTCAGCTCTGCCTGCATTAAGATTTCAGATTTCAGTCTTTAGCTGACAGGCCAATCTCTGGTGGTAACTGTCAGCCAGCCTGCCTTTACTTCATAGGAGCTCGGGGCCATCCCCATCTTTCTCCTTCTGCCAAACGAGGGTTTGAGTGCAGGCTGTTTGGCATTTGTTGGAGACTCAGCAGTGTCTCGCAGGTTGCTGGCTGCGTCTTCTTACTTCCACCCATCCCTGAGCGTGTTCGTTGGACCGCAGGGGTGGAGCTGGCAGCCTGAAGAGGCATTCCCAGCATGAGGCAGTGATTTTCTGATTCCAGCTACTGAAAGAGAACTGAGGCAGGCTGCAGCACATTTTCAGCACAGGCACAGTGAGTAAAGGCTGTAACAACCTGTGAGGTGAATCGCAGGAGTTTGAAATTTGAAGTTTTGAGGGTTTCCGCATGTTCCCCTGTGTTCCCCCTCGTGAAAAATCCTAAAATTGTCGGTTTTGAAGTTTGGGGGGAGGGGGAAACAGGTTGCCTGGGCTGCTGAATTGAGCGCGGCAGCCGTGATCAGCTCAGCAGCCCGATCCAGAACTTATACCTGTTTTGATTTGGTCTAAGTCAAAAACATATAAGTTCCGCACAAGCAACCTATTAAACTTTTCAATTATGGTTGCTGGACAACTAAATCTAGGTTAGCCCACATCCTGCTCACCTCCCACCCTAGTCACTCCTCTCCCAAAAAAACCCTTTTCGCTCTGGGCGCACAGAGACAGTGAAAAGGCTAAGCTAGTTTAGATATGTCTAAAACCCTGCTTGATTGTCGGTACTTGGACGACCTGTCTTTTTGATATTATTATTATAAACTCAAAGGCTTATCTTACTGGATTGTTTTCAAGTTTGCATATAATGAGTTGCTTATATATGTAATATGTTTCGTGCATATTCCTTGTGCTAATCCTGACTCCAAGAGAGGGCTGAGAAGCCTTGCGTTAAGTTATGATTCTTCTACATTTGCAGAGATCTTGGGACTATCTCCAGGTCTTCTTAGAGACAGTTTCTCAGATTCTGCTCCTGTAGGAGATCCAGCCCAAGGTTTGTAGGGTACTGGGTGTGCCGGGGCTTTGTATCTTTCAATCAGTGCACAGACTGACCAAGGAGGATTCATGGCAGTGTGGAACTAACTAAAATGTCAGCAGCTGTGTGTTATGAGGCAGAACAGGACTGGAGTTTGTGTGTCATTCATTGAAACAGGACCTTTTTTACTGTCCAAATTACAATACTGGGCAGCTGTCAGCCGGAAGTGTGATACATTAGTTCTACCAAGTCACTTGGGGTGGAATCATAGTTTTAAACCAAATAAAAACATGGAGAGATATTTCGGTGTCTAATTTTGACTTTTCCACTGGCTGTTTATGCTCTGAGTGACCCTGGACACCACCTCCCTGTGCCTCAGTTCTAATCCTAGCTGGATTATAAGTATTCTTGTTTAACACAGCTCCTGTGCCCAAGGAAACGCAACACAAAATTTCCAGCTGACACTTAGTATGAAAATGAGCCAGAGAAATGGTCAGGAGAATTTATTTGGACTAAATATTGGAAGTGGCTGAAATTCGATCATTAACCAACAAACAACTGTGGAGGTTCGAGAACGATGGCGTGCAATTTTATTAATCAAATCACAGCCTTGTGCGGTGGCTTCACACGCAAGTGTTTCGGCCTGCTTCAGGAGCCTTTGTAATTTCTCATATGAATAAGAAACTGAAGACTTAAAGTCACTAGGAAAATCTTAGCATGGCTTCTAGTTCATTGCAATTGAAATTCGATCATTATCATGGGGAATTTGAAGGGCACAGATCTCATACACCTTCTAGTCAATATTCAGCTGGCAGCAGTCAGTGTTTTTATAAGCACTGTCCCTGGCTAAATTAGATTTGAAAATTCAATGCCTGATCATGTCTAAGCACTGGTCTAGAGGAAGGCTACTAAAATGGTGTATGGTTTTCATCATGGGGATAGACTTAATCTCAATATGTATACCTTGGAAGAAAGGCGGGAAAGGGGAGATATGATAGAGACATTTACATAGTAACATAGTAGATGACAGCAGATAAAGACCTGAATGGTCCATCCAGTCTGCCCAACCTGATTCAATTTAAATTTTTTAAATTTTTTCTTACCTATTTCTGGGCAAGAATCCAAAGCTCTTCCCGGTACTATGCTTGGGTTCTAACTGCCGAAATCTCCGTCAAAACCTACTCCAGCCCATCTACACCCTCCCAGCCATTGAAGCCCTCCCCAGCCCATCCTCCCCCAAACGGCCATATACAGACACAGACTGTGCAAGTCTGCCCAAACTGGCCTTAGTTCAATATTTAATATTATTTTCTGACTTTAGATCCTCTGTGTTCTATCTCACGCTTCTTTGAACTCGGTCACCATTTTCCTCTCCACTACCTCTATCAGGAGCGCATTTCAGGCATCCACCACCCTCTCCGTAAAGTAGAATTTCTTAACATTGCTCTTGAATCTACCACCCCTCAATCTCAAATTATGTCCTCTGGTTTTACAATTTCCTTTCTTTGGAAAAGATTTTGTTCTATGTTAATACCCTTCAAGTATTTGAACGTCTGAATCATATCTCCCCTGTCCCTCCTTTCCTCTAGGGTATACATATTCAGAGCTTCCAGTCTCTCCTCATACGCCTTCTGACACAAGCCTCCTATCATTTTCATCGCCCTCCTCTGGACCACTTCAAGTCTTCTTACGTCCTTTGCCAGATACGGTCTCCAAAACTACCTAGGTGGCTAAATGCGCATTAGTTGAGTCTCTTTCATTTGAAAGGAAGCTCAGGAGTAATCTAAGGAAATACTTTTTTACAGAAAGAGTAGTAGATGCATGGAACAGTCTCCCGGAAGAGGTGGTGGAGACAGACACTGTGTCTGATTTCAAGAAAGCCTGGGATAGTCACGTGGGATCTCTTAGAGAGAGGAAGAGATAATGGTTACTAAGGATGGGCAGACTGGATGAGCCATTTGGCTTTTATCTGCCACCAAGTTTCTATGAAAATGGTGTTATACTGAGATTCCCATCCTTGAAGCTCAAGATTTTCTTCCTGGCTTCATTACACTTTAGTAGGTTTGAAACCAGGAGTAGACTGAGAGTAAACTGGGCCTCTGGGCAATAAAAGTTATGGGCTTCTAATCACCTATCAGAAGTGATTAAACTAGGAGAGAGTGGGCCCCCTGCTGGAATGGGCCCTTAGGCACTTCCTCATTGTCCCACTGGTCAGCTGGCTCCATCTGAAACTCAACAATTCCAAACTATTCATAGTTCCCATATGTGGCTACCTGAAGCAGTTCCTGGAAGGAGATGAATTCCATGGTTGTTATTATATTATTCCTTAGGGCAGTGGCTCCCAAACCTGGTTCTGGAGGCATCCAAGCTAGTCAGGTTTTCAGGATATCAACATGAGAAAGATCTGTATGTGCTGCATCTTTGGTATGCAGATCTCTCTTATGAGAATTCATTGTGGATATCATGAAAACCTGACTGGCTGGGTGTCTCCAAGACCAGGTTTGGGAACCACTTCTCTAGGAGCACAGAAGCAGGAGAGGGAGATTTGGTGCTGAAACCTTCCATGAGGACCTTGCGATGCTGAAATCTTCCAAAAGGAGGACTGGGAAACTGGGCGTCAAAATGGCAGATGCATGTGGGAAAGAGGAGCCCAAACTATAGCTACGTGATGTTGGGTTCTGTGTTGCTGCCCCAAAAAAGTTTATCAAGGTGTCATCATTGAGGATATGTTGAAACCCTCAGCTCAATGAGCAGCGGCTGTTAAGAAAGCAAACAGAAAGTTAGGAATTATCAGGAAAGGAATGGAAAACAAAGATGAAAACGTTATAATGCCCTTGTATCTCTTTATGATATGGTCGCACCTCGAATACTGTGTGCAGTTCTGGTCGCCGTATCTCAAAAAAGATATAACGGAATTAGAAAAGGTACAGAGAAGGGCGATGAAAATGATAAAAGGGATGGGATGACTTCCCTATGAGGAAAGGCTAAAATGACTAGGGACGACTAGGGCTCTTGGAGAAGAGACAGCTCAGGAGTGATATAATATAGAGGTCAATAAAATACTGAGTGGAATGGAAAGGGTAGATGTGAATCGCTTGTTCAGTCTTTTAAAAAATAGTAGGACTAGGGGATATGCGATGAAGCTTCTAAGTAGTACTACTATTAATTATTTCTATAGCGCTACCAGTCGTACGCATATGTGTATGTCTGGTAGCACTATAGAAAGGAGACAGTCCCTGCTCAAAGGAGCTTACAATCTAAACAGACAAACAGGTTGCCATGGATACAGTTAGGGGGGATAGTTAATCTACTGGCTAGAGCAGTGGGGAGTAGGGTTGTAGACTGAAGGCTACATCAAAAAGGTGGGTTTTCAGTCTGCTTTTAAACAAGTTTCAAGTTTTATTAAAATTTGTTATCCCGCTTATCAAATTTCTAAGCGGCTTACAGTAATGAAATGGAGGAATATACAAACAATAATCATTACAATACAATTCAAGACGGATAATTACACAATATAGACGGTAAGGGAAGGGGGTGGTGATGGACAAACTCAGAAAGTTTATTCCAGGCATACGGGGCAGCTAGATGAAAGGAACAAAGTCTGGAATTGGCAGTAGAGGAGAAGGATACCGCTAAGAGCAACTGATCTGAGGATTGGAGCTCTCTGGGAGGTGTCTAAAGGAGAGAGATTTAAAACAAACCAGAGAAAATATTTCTTCACACAGCATGCAATTAAACTCTGGAATTTGTTGCTGAAGAATGTGGTGAAATCAGCTTAGTGGGGTTTAAAAATAGTTTGGATAATTTCCTAAAACAGAAGTCCATAGGTCATTATTGAGATGGCTTGTGGAAATCCACTGCTTATTCCTAGGATAAACAGCATAAAATCGGTTTTACAACTGTACTTGGGATCTAGCTAGGTGCTTGGGACCTGGGCTGGCCACTGTTGGAAACAGGATACTGGGCTTGATGGACCTTTGGTCTGTCCTAGTATGGCAATTCTTATGTTCTTATGTGAGCCAAGAATAGGACAGTCAAGCCATTGTGGCATCATAGATGAGGTTGGCTCATAGGCATTGGTGGAATGAGCCATTATGACATCGCAAAACGAGCTCTGGAATGTTGCTACTATTTGGGGTTCTGCCAAGTACTTGGGACCTGGGTTGGCCACTGTCGGAAACAGGATACTGGGCTTGATGGAAATTCTTATGTTCTTATGGTGGTACAGGAGTTGCTTTCTCTGCCGCTCTCTCCTACAGAATTCCTAACTGCAGCTTTCTGAACTTAAAACTCTAGTAGAGATCTTACAAGTTTCTCTGCGAGAGCTTAAGATCACACATCCATCCCAGGAATATCCAGAATGTAATGGAGAACCTGGGTCTACTGTAACTAGGAGGGTTACCCATATGAACCATCCCAAACATATCCATAATATTCTTTGGCCTTCCCTTCTCCATATGAAAGATACTGGCATCAGAAATAGAAGATTTCTATGTTCTGTGTCATTATATTTTCCCTCTCATTGCTTCCTTTGGAGTTGGGCCACAAATGTGGTTTTGCTATAAGGAAATGAACCAGAGGGGTGATTGAAGTGTGGGCAAGCAATTCTGGCATCTTGCCTTTCATTCTTGGGTGAGATCATGGCAGGAGCAGGCTCATATCACTTCTTCCTACTCAATTCCAGATGCTAGTGAGGTTGAGAGAGCAATTTGGTATTTAGGGAAAGAGGCAATGGAGCTTCGCCCAATATTATAGAGCTGATACAGTATGTTACAAGATTCCAAGCAGTGACCAACCAGGTCTTATACTGCTTTTCAATATATGCAGCGCTTCCGAGTCAATTTTTTTAAACTATGACAGAGAACTAGTTATCCAGCTAGGGTGTAATAGTGGATTGGTTTAACTGTAGCAAGGTCATCTCCTCAATGGCCATACTGTTGTAAAGATAAAGTAAGTCTCCCTCCAACTTATGAATCAAGGAAACTCTTATATCTTGGCATCCCAAGTCCTCTAAATTTTGTTCACACTTCTACCTCTAACCCTCTGTTGTAGTTCCTTCCTATTTCTCCTACTGTAAACCGCGTCGAGCTCTACGAACGTGGAGATGATGCGGTATACAAACCTAAGGATTAGATTAGATCAGATAAAGATCATATGGCCATGCCATAGAATTTCTGAGGGAGTTACATTGGCTCTCTATTCAGTATAGAGTTTGGGGTCTTTGTTTTGGTCTATAAATTGCTAAATCAAATGAAGCAAAAATATTTGAGTGATTTACTGTGAAGATGTGAATCAGCAAATAGGAATTATCAAGAAAGGAATGGAAGACAAAGACGAAAACGTTATCATGCCTTTGTATCGCTCTATGGTACGGCTGCACCTCAAATGTTGTGCAATTCTGGTTGTTGCATCTCAAAAAAGCTATATTGGAACTGGAAAAGGGCAACAAAAATGATAAAAGGGATGGGACGACTTCCCTATGAGGAAAGGCTAAAGCGGAGAAGAGACGGCTTGGGGAGATATAAATGAGGTCTATAAAATACTGAGTGGAGTGGAAAGGGTAGATGTGAATTGCTTGTTTATTCTTTCCATAAATACTAGGACTAGAGAGCGTACAATGAAGCTACTTGGTAGCAGACTTAAATCAAACTGAAGAAAATATTTCAACGTGTAATTATACTCTGGAATTCGTTGTCAGGTAATATAGTAAAACCAGTTAGCTTAGGGTTTAAAAAAAGGTTTAGGTCATTTCCTAAAAGAAAAGTCTACGAGCCATTATTAATATGGACTTGGGGAAATCCACTGCTTATTCCTAGGAAAAACAGCATAAAATCTGTTTTATTCTTTGGGATTTTGCCAGGTACTTGTGACCTGGGTTGGCCACTGTTGAAAACAGGATACAAGGCTTGATGGACCTTTGGTCTATCCCAGTATGTTCCAGTCCTCTCAGGAGAAGTAAACTGTACTTGAGGTTTCAGAAGTTATATTACTGGGCACCTTTAGATTCCATGCTTTTTTTCCTTATAGATTTGTGTAATCATACACTTTTCTGAATCCTAAACTCAACATCATTTTCACTTAGGTACAGTAGGTAGGTCCCTGTAGGTAGGTCCCTGGCTTACAGTCTAAACTGGAAACTAAGGCAATAGATTGTGACATTTCAAGGAGCATCAGTATTTGAATTCTTGCCTCTCTAGTTCTCCCTCCCCATCTGTTCACATAAGTTACTATGGTGGCATCGTTGGAGAATGCTCAGACTGCCTTTCCAATGCCCTCAGCACTTGACAAATGGCTTGGAATTCCAGGCAATTTATAGACCACTTCCTCTTCAGTAGGGTCCATTGACCCTGTACCGAATGACCGCCACAATGGGCTCCCCAGCCGAACAGGCTGGTGTCAGTCGTTAAGGTCACCTTTGAGGAGATTTGGAGGGATAAGCTCTTTGATAAGTCTAATGCATTATATAAGTTATTTTAGAGTATGAGTTTTGAAGATTTAGTAATTGAAATCACCCATTATTAAAGTGTTGCCCTATTCTCCAGCTTTCCCAATCTATGAAAACATTTCTTCATCTGTGAACTCATTTTGTCTTGGGGGACAGTAGTATAACCCTACCTTTATATTCCTTCCCTTCACCCAGGGACTTTCTATGGCAGTTCGGCAGAGTATATCGAATTTGCCTGAAAGTACACAAAAGGAATTCAGTGCAGAAGTTAACCCATGAGCATATCAAAATGGATGGTAGCGAGTCTATTAGGTATTCATCCATAATGCACACCTTCTTGCAAATCACATTGATAGATACGGGTAAACAGGTCTTCATCGGGGAACACCTGGTTTGGCCTCCGCGTGTGCGGGTCACCGGACTGGATGGACCAAAAGGTCTGATTCGGTGAAGGCGTTTCTTATGTAAACAAGGCATTTTCAAACACTCCATGACTGAGGCGACATAGAAGGGTTAAACAAGAAGATTTAATGTCAGGTTTTGGGATATAATGCCAGTCTTTCTTCTTGCTGTGACAGAACAGGAGGTGATAACTCTGCCCAAATACTCAAACACAACCTGAATGTTCTACACCAGGGGTGTCCAATGTCGGTCCTCGAGGGCCGCAGTCCAGTCGGGTTTTCAGGATTTCCCCAATGAATATGCATGAGATCTATTAGCATACAATGAAAGCAGTGCATGCAAATAGACCTCATGTATATTCATTGGGGAAATCCTGAAAATCCGACTGGACTGCGGCCCTCGAGGACCGACATTGGACACCCCTGTTCTACACATTAATATCAGCCTCGTAAGAATTTTAGGTGCAAGAAAGTTTTAGGAGGTTAATTTTTATGCACATAGCAATATTCCATGTGCAGATGTGTGCTGGCACTTTTGTTTGGTTCAGACAAGTGTACAATGAAGCCGAACCTCTGGGTATGCATCTAGCACTCATGTGACCTTTTAACAACAGATCTCAGTGATTTCGAAATCAGGCTTTTATGCCCTTCGTCAACTGCATTCCTTGACCTCTGATTTGATCCAGACACTTTATCATGCATTCGTTACTACTCATCTGGATTATGCACATCTCGCACAGACCAATACAAAATACAGCTGCTAGGATCCTTTATCGAGCAATGTCACATCATTATAATATAGACTTAGGCTCCCTACACAGTTTAGAATCCAGTTTAAAATACTTATCTTTAGCTTTAACAATTTCTTACTCTCCATCAAGATTATTACATTCTATTAATGATCATAGACTTGTCTTCCTGAGCCCCGCACAAGTCCGGTGGGAATGATACATTCTTTTTCTTAGCTCCTAGGCTTTACCTTTAGTCTAATGATCAAAATTACCTATTTAGGACTAATCTAAAGACTCAGGGTCAGCTCTGCGGAGTGGGAATGACAGCAGCGGCAGAATCTTTTTTAACCTTTGTCTAGAGCAGGGGTGTCACAAAGTCCCTCCTCGAGGGCCGCAATCCAGTCGGGTCTTCAGGATCTCCCCAATGAATATGCATTGAAAGCAGTGCATGCAAATAGATCTCATGCATATTCATTGGGGAAATCCTGAAAACCCAACTGGATTGCGGCCCTCGAGGAGGGACTTTGACATCCCTGCTCTAGCCTTTCCATTTATGGCAGAGATCTCAAAGTCCCTCCTTGAGGGCCGCAATCCAGTCGGGTTTTCAGGATCTCCCCAATGAATCTGCATTGAAAGCAGTGCATGCAAATAGATCTCATGCATATTCATTGGGGAAATCCTGAAAACCCGACTGGATTACGGCCCTCAAGTAGGGACTTTGAGACCCCTGTCCTAGATAAATTAATAGATCATGAGCCCGCTGGGACAGACAGGAAGAAATCTTGAGTACCTGAATAAATTCATGTCAACCATTCTGAGCTCTGTTGAGAGAACAGTATAGAAAATGAAATAAATAATACAGAAAAAGACCATTTTTATGGCTGCAGTAAAAAAGGTCTTAGCATGTGGAAACAACTTGTGCAAGAGTGCGTTAAGACCTCTTTGTAGTGCAGCTTAGTAAAAGAATCCCTAAGAAAGCAGTAAGGGAGGAAGTTATCAATATATGGTACGGTTAACACAGATTCTTTTACTGTTAACCTGGATTATTAGTGACTATGGGCTAGATTCACTAAGGAAATGGATCCGATCCGATCTGTGAGCGATCCGATCTGATCCGATCCGTGTCTGGGGGGCTGATTCACGAATCGCCCTCATTTGCATTGGAATCACGCCCCCAACTGACCGCACCGATCGCTCTCCAGCGATCCCGACGCATTCGCAGACCATCTGTAGATTGGGCACCAATTTAGGACAAAGGTTGCCGAGACGCAAAATTGGACTAGAGTGGCCTGTTGATAAATATCAATTTTTTGTTTTAAGTGTATTAAAATACATTTTTAAAAGGACTTTGTTATCAATTCAGAGTGAGGTTTGAGCTATTTTAGTAGTATAAAAATAGTGCTGCGTTTTTAACTTCTCGTTTCTGAAAATCCTGGGAAACTTTTAGGAGTTAATTTGGCTTTCATAATCATTTTTCAAGTTTCAAGTTTATTATAATATTTGATATCATCGCAGTATCCGAATCCAATGCGATTTGCAAAATAAAAAAATAAAAAATAAAAAAAATTTTCAACAAACAGGGCATTTTTCAAGGTTCTCCCGAGTGCCCTGTTATAAAATACCCCATAACCAATCGCATGCGTCGATTTTAAAATGCAACGTGCCGGATTTTAAGAGGAAATGGGATACACATGTGGGATCTCTAGGGGGTTAAAATCAAGGGAGGGTAGGTCATTGGAGTGGGCAAACTTGATGGGCTATGGTCCTTTTTTGCCGTCATCTTCTATGTTTCTATGTAAATGTGCCCTAAATACATAACAGACCTTTTCTCTTTCTCAACCAACAGACACAAGCGAAGCTCACACCTGAACTTCGTTTCTCCACCGGTTTAGAGGTTGTAAATTTAAAAGTCATCATCAATATCTTCTGGCACATCAAGCAGCATTATGGGGTAAAGACCTTGAACAATTGCTTGTGCCTACTACCTATGGAGAATTCAGGAAACGCCTGAAAACACATCTATTCCTGAAATACTTAGGAAACCAACCTATTCAATCTTAGTCCTTAACAACCGAGCGCAAGAACCACCTGTCGCTAAATCTGTACTTTGTTTGTTCATTCAATCTGTAACTCTGTTTATTCACTCAATCTGTAACATTTCTAAGCATTGTAAACCGCATAGAACTTCACGGTCCTGCGGTATATAAACTGTTATTATTATTCTCCCAAAGTGGCAAAAAAAATGACATCCTTTTAGCTTTGATGGGGGGTGGGCAGTGTTCAGAGATCCCTTTCACCCAGGTAAGTGGCTTTTAAAAACTGCACCCATAATGACAGATGTGTAACTGAAGGGCTTTCAGTCAGTGAGATCATTCTGCTCCAAGTGACAGATGTTTGCTAACAGTTAATGCAGGAATTGAGCTTTGCTCTTATAGCACATGACAGATCCTTCCCAGTGCTCCATCCCCACCTTAACCAGAGCTGTTCCTCCCGGTTTCCTCTTACTAATTGATGGAGACCTTTGTTCCTCTTTTCAGTCTGTAATTCATTGTCAGAACCTTGAGTCTAAAGTCTGCTCTATAGCATCTGAATAACAAGACGTAATCAGTTATATAAACAAAACATATCCAATGTTATTTCTTCAGTTGCTTTGGATACAGAAAAGAAAGTGATAGGGATATATACCCCAGTTATTCCAATACTAAGAACCTCTTCCCGTCCTCCATAGCTCTGTTTTCAGCAATTTTATAGGTAATAATGATCACATGATATATGCATTTTGAACATTGAGTTTTCCTAACTGGTGGGAACTCCAGATTTCTTCAACTAAGCTGCTTTATGCCGACTGTTTTTCCCAGGCGAGTGAATGTAGCGTTTTGTGAAATGGTGCGTCTGGCTGCTGGGTAGGCCTGAGCCAAAAGCCAAGGGACTGAAACCCACCCAGGCTCAGCCATGGCTATACCCCTGAGTCAAGCATAGCTGAGTTATAGCAACAGCTCTGCCTGGGTTTTATGGTCCAGCTGACCATCAAGAAGTAGGATTGCCAGATATCTGGATTTACTCGGCCATGTCCTCTTTTTAGAAGGCTGTCCAGGCTTCCGGATGGGTTTTCAAAACCCGACAGTTTGTCCAGGTTTTGAAAACCGTATCGGGAGGGCAACCGTGCATGCGGGGATGACTTCCAGACATGGCCCCAAAGAGAAAAGATTTCTGTGGGGTCGGAATGGGCCAGGGCTGTGGGCGGAATGGAGTGGGGCCACACATCCTATTTTTTGGAAGTATAAATCCGGTAACCCTATCAAGAAGGTTCCTGCTAGGCTACCTCCTCAGTCCCCTGGGCTCCTGCAGCCCTGCTCCTCCTACACCAGGGGTCTCAAAGTCCCTCCTCGAGGGCCGCAATCCAGTTGGGTTTTCAGGATTTCCCCAATGAATATGCCTGAGATCTATGTGCAAGCACTGCTTTCAATTCATATTCATTGGGGAAATCCTGAAAACCCGACTGGATTGCAGCCCTCAAGGAAGGACTTTAAGATCCCTGTCCTACACCAATCCCTCTTAAGAAGAACCTAGGCTTGTTGCTACAAGGCTTTTTATCATATGTATATTTCATTTTCTTTATTGCAAATTAAACTGTGAAAGCTATGTATAACTACCAGCTAATGGTGGTAAAGTTTAGGAATACTTGCTACCCATTGGACCAGTGGTTCCCAAACCTGTCCTGGAGGACCCCCAGGCCAGTCATAAGAACATAAGAAGTTGCCTCCGCTGGGGCAGACCAGAGGTCCATCCTGCCCAGCGGTCCGCTCTCGCGGCGGCCCATCAGGCCTAATTGCCTGAACAGTGTCCCTGGCTAATTTTGAACTGCCTCTAATCCTCTCCCTAATACCTACCTCTACTCCTATCTGTACCCCTCAATCCCTTTGTCCTCCAGGTACCTGTCCAGATCCTCTTTGAAGCCCTGTAGCGTGCTCCTGCCTATCACATCCTCCGGTAGCGCGTTCCATGTATCCACCACCCTCTGAGTGAAAAAGAACTTCCTGGCGTTTGTTCTAAACCTTTCCCCTTTCAATTTCTCTGAGTGCCCCCTTGTACTTGTGGTTCCCCATAATTTGAAAAATCTGTCCCTGTCTACTCTGTCTATGCCCTTCATGATCTTGAAGGTTTCTATCATGTCAGGTTTTCAAGATAGCCCTAATGAATATGCATGGAGCAGATCTGCATTCCTGGCATCTCCATTATATGCAAATCTCTGTCATGCATATTCATTAGGGCTATCTTGAAAACCCAATTGGCCTGGGAGTCCTCCAGGACAGGTTTGGGAACCACTGCATTGGACAGAGGCACCCTGTAGTTAAACTATAAAATTCATTCTTTGAAATTTTTTTAACAGTGATATCTAATCTTTTGATATATTATTTATTTATGTTCTGCCCCCCACTTTATGTGGGCATTTGCTCAGTTTCTTCTATAAGAACAAGTTTAAGTGTTTATGCTAAGATGCATATGTAAACTGTGCTCTGTGGATTTAAATCCCCAGAAAGCTTTGTTTTTTCCCAGAAGAGCTAGGCTGCAACTAAAGAGCTTAAGCCTGCCCTTCTTCTACAGTTTGAGAGAGAACAGTTGCCATATTTGTAAGGCCACATGGTTGCATGAAAACTTGAGTCTAGCATTGTTCTCCCACCAGGTTTTCACCCTTTATTTCTAACAGTCTAACACAGCTTAGGTTCTATATCTAAGTCTGGAGAACAGTGTTATTTCCACAAGGTGTGTGGACACACTCCTAGCTTCCTTTTGACTAGAATGGGCTGGTAGAGTAAGAAGATTCTGTGATAAAGTTGAACTGCCTTGAAGTCATCAATTGTAAGTATTTATTCTTTACTTCATGTTATTAAAGAAAGTTGTTCAAGAACTACAGAGTCTGGCTGATAACATTAAGATTACAGAAGTAATAGGAGCCTCAAACAATTGCCAATATAACTCAGAGTGAGTTTAACAGTGTTTGGCCATTCAGAGGAGTCCTCATTTTTCAGTACAAAATCTAAGGACATCTATGGTAAAGACTGTCCAGTAAAAGCTATAGTCCACACAGTGAAAACCTGTGCTAAGATTGTCATCACTGAACTTTGAAGCAGAGGTCTAGGGAAAGATCAGTGAATCCAGCCTCTCAGTAAAAATTAGAAGTAAGAGAAGACAATGTGCAAGTAAAATTCATTTGTGTCGCGTGAAAAGGATAAGGGAGTGACGTTTGTACTTCAACTGTATAAAAAGTGCCCTTTTGATTTCTGAAGAGAAAAGTTTGCAGATTCTTATATGCGCCACTGCTAAAATCCGGCATGAATAATTCATAAGGCAAGTAGGCAGTGGCATGGTAAGAGTAGGAGATGCCCGGGGCAATGGCACTCACCTGTGCCCTCCTCTCCTCACCACCCCCACTCCAGCTTTTCTCCAGCATGCTTCTTGCACCAGCAAATTCCATAAACAAGACACCTGAGTAACACACTTAAGAGACTGTTTATAGTTACTAATATATTTCTAGTGGACAAGATGGACATGAACGCATTTACGAGATTTGAAGAGCATCTCATCCAACTGCCTGAGGACTGCAATAAAGGAATTTGGGTGCCCTATGTTGGAGCCCACTGGTTTAAATATGTATGACTGAGGTTTTGAAAGCTCAGTCTGTTTCACTAGGAGCTAGAATTGATTATCTTCCTCCTTTTACAAAGAAAGTGGATGCTTATTTCAGAAAACAGTTTTGACGTTATCTGATTTTTGGGAAGCCTCAGATATTATTTATTTGGATTTGGCTCATACCTTTTCCCGCTGTAGCTCAAGGCGAGTTCCATTCACGTTCAGTAGGTATTTCTCTGACCGTGAAGGGCCTACAATCTAACTGATATCTGAAACAATGGAAGATTAGGCGATATGAATTTGGCAGTATTTCCTACCTAGTAGTCACCTTTGTTGAAATTCCTATTCAACTATTGTGAGGCCTTGCTCTTGAATTTTAAAAAACACAGGCCTTTCCTAATGTGCCTAAGGGCACTCAGAAGAAGGGCAATTTTTTTCTGATAATGAGGCCTGCAGATGGGTGCTTTATTCTTTTTGAAATTTCCATGTAAAAGTTTAATTATTGTAAAGTGTCTTATGTCTTCTTTGATCCTTCTTAATTGACCTTGTTTCTACATGATAAAATTACTCAGGAAGGTCTTCTTTTTCCCATGGACATGTTGATCATGATAAACATAGCTATATTATCTGATATAAGGTCCCTTCCGTTTCATGAGGCTTTGCACTTATGGTCATCTTTTTTGATAGAGTAGGCAGAATTACCCCTCTTAACCCTTCTGTACGTACCTGGGGTCATTTTGACCCCAGCCTGACAAATTAATTTAGTTGCTTACTTATAAATTGTAATTTTGATTTCAAATTCCAGGTACCTTTTCGATAGTAACAGACAATGTCATCTGTGATAAATACAACTTTTGAATTTTTTTGTTTTAACCTAGTTTAACGCGAGTATACCGATTATACACACCTGGGGTCAAATCGGCCCCACAGGTTTATGAAGGCAACATTGTCAGCAGTGGAATACAGCACTGAAAAAGTCGTAATGTATCTCCAAATCTCCAAAGTAATGCCCAACAAATGAGATAAGAGAAGTTGAAAACATGTGAAAATATTTTGTTAGGTTTTGCTGTAAAAGAAATACTGCTAACAGCAGCCATTTTATTTTTTACAACGAGTGTGCTGAATAAGAGAAGAAACATTTTTGAAACATTACCGCAACGT
The DNA here is from genome assembly GCF_902459505.1 of Geotrypetes seraphini. Classification (NCBI taxonomy): domain Eukaryota; kingdom Metazoa; phylum Chordata; class Amphibia; order Gymnophiona; family Dermophiidae; genus Geotrypetes; species Geotrypetes seraphini. The sequence continues at coordinate 46,570,265 of NC_047100.1, forward strand.
CACTGGTTATGCTGTAGGCCTAAATATACATTTTATAAGCATAAATGTTTAACTTGAGTGCTATGACAGTGAGAATTTGCTAAATTATTAAGCTGAAACAACTTTCAGTGCTTATAAGTGATGGGGTCAAAATGACCCCAGGTGTGTAAAGTTGTCAATAATTTTAATGTATGCATGGAAGGGTTACATCTTCTTCCTTTAGGAAGTCCAACTCTGCCCCCTCGTTTTCAGAAAATCTGAAATAGGCTAAACAGTTATTACATTGAAAAGAAAGTGCTTGACGTAATTGTCCAGATGTGTTTAGCTTTGAGGAGTATAAAACTGAGTTATTTAGTTATCAGCATACGATTCTTATTGTGAAGAGAGATATTTTGAGATACAAATATTGTCTGCTGCTGCGTCATCATCCCAGGAATTGTCTACAATGGCGTGGTAGCTGAGACACAGATAAGGATGGGTGATAAGAAGGTGACAGAGCAGTATAATATTATGGTTTGTAATGCAATAGAAAACCAAGATCTTTAAGTCCTCTCTGGTGGGTGTCAGAATATTTTATCATTTTTATTTCAAAGATCTTATGTTCCTGGATTGGCTTAAAATTTCCTCTTAGTATTCTCACTAAAACAGAGGAAACAAATCCACAAAAATCAAACAAGCAAGAGCAAAAGTGGAAATGTCCAATCAGAATGGTGCACAAAAAGTGTCTTTCAACTCATCTGATAAATCCAAATGTCTTTATTCATCCAAAATAACTCATTCATCCAAAGTAACTCAATGACTCGACATGATCATGTTTCGGCCACCCGGCCTGCATCAGGAGTCTTAGGAGTCTTTGGGTATCAATTGGATAAATATGCTCTAAAACACAACGATCAAACCGTTGCTCCGAATCTTGTGACGCTACAAACCAACACGACCTTGCAGTAGTTTGTAGCGTCACAAGATTCGGAGCAACGGTTTGATCGTTGTGTTTTAGAGCATATTTATCCAATTGATACCCAAAGACTCCTAAGACTCCTGATGCAGGCCGGGTGGCCGAAACATGATCATGTCGAGTCATTGAGTTACTTTGGATGAATGAGTTATTTTGGATGAATAAAGACATTTGGATTTATCAGATGAGTTGAAAGACACTTTTTGTGCACCATTCTGATTGGACATTTCCACTTTTGCTCTTGCTTCTCTTAGTATTCTCACCATAAAATCATCGATTCGGTGTTCTGGTTTTCTGAAGTATTGTCTGACAAGAGGTGCTATCCTGGTTGGCATTGCAATATTTAATATATCTGTGTAATTTGATCTTAGTCCTTCTTTACACTTTTTGCACTGAATGATATACAGTATACTATATTAGAAGATCAGCATTGGAAGGATCCCCTTATGCCAGAGGTATCAAAGTCCCTCCTCGAGGGCCGCAATCCAGTTGGGATTTCAGGATTTCCCCAATGAATATGCATGAGACCTATTTGCATGCACTGTTTTCATTGTATGCAAATAGATCTCATGCATATTCATTGGGGAAATCCTGAAATCCCGACTGGATTGCAGCCCTCGAAGAGGGACTTTGACACCCCGGCCTTATGCCGACTGTTTTTCCCGGGCGAGTGAATGTAGCGTTTTGTGAAATATGTCAACATAGTTTGCAGGGACATGTGCCATTCTCTTCTTTGTGACCATGTGTTGGGAGTTTACTATTCAGCAGTTTTGTTCCAGATTAGGTGGCTGTAGAAAGGCCAACATAGGTGGAGCTGGGAAAATTGTTAGGAAATTGACATACCCGGTAGTTACCTAGATGTAATACTAGTTTTGAAATTTCTTGTGGAGTGTTTGTGGAAGCATTTGATTGAAAGGTGAATGATATATGCTTAATGAATCGTTTGCCTCTTCCTATTGAAGATCTAATCTAATCTAAGGCTTGGCTTTATATACCGAGTCATCATTCTAAGAAAGCTCGACTCGGTTTACAAAAGTTAAAAGAAAAAAACCATAAGGAATAATGACAAATGTCAAGAAAATTAATTTTCAAAATGTTTAGCAAATAAAGTGGTTTTTAAAGACTTACAAAAAAAAATTGAACTGAACCAGAACTCCTTAAAAGAAGCGGAAGATCATTCCAAAGTTGAGAAAATTTAAAAATCAAAGATTGACTAAAAATCTTGACTCCTTTAGTCCCTTTCCTGGAAGGGATAGCTTAAATTGTTGGATGCCTCTTGCAAAAGAGGATCTGTAGACATTCCAAGATAAAGGAATAAGAGGCGTAAAGATACCATATAGGATCTTGAAAGCAACACAAGCACATTTAAATTGAACTCTAAAATAAACCGGGAGCCAATGAAGACCCTGGAACAACAGAGTCACATGGTCAAATTTACGTTTCCCAAAAATCAATTTCACAGCAGTATTTTGAATCAATTGCAATCTATAAAGGCAGATTTTTGTAATGCTGAGGTAAATAACGTTGCAGTAATCAAGATCCCAGTGTCGGTAATATTAGATGGGAAGAATTTTCTTAAATTTCCTCAGTTCAGATTAAGCAGATTATGGCCTCTTTGAATGAGTCTGTCCACTAGATTCTTGTTCCCCTGTGGTAATGAAACATTTGAAAGCTGAATTGTTTGATACTAGTTCCAAGTTTTAATATGGATTTAATATACAGTGTTCCCCCAGTCATTCGCGGTTCGCTGTTCGCAGTGCCGGTCATTTGCGGATTTTCCAACTGCGAATGACCAGGCAGGAGAGGACAGCCGCAGCGGCAGGAGAGAGCAGCCGGAGCGCCAGCAAGTGAAGGAAATCACTCGCAGTATGCTCTGCCCGCCTTTTCCTGCACTAAAGTTGGGCCTCACCAATCAGGAGCTGTGTGTCAAAGCAGCTTCCGATTGGTGAGGCCCGACTTTAGTGCAGGAAGAGGCGGGCGGAGCATACCGCGAGTGATTTCCTTCGCTCGCCAGCGCTCCAGCTGCTCTCTCCTGCCTCTCCGGGTGCCCTCTCCCATCTCCCCCGCTAAAAAACATATTCGTATTTTTTCAGCATTCGCGGGGGTTCCTGGAATTGAACCCCTGTGAATATCGGGGGAGTACTGTACCACTTTATCATTTGTTTCAAAGCGGTTGTACAATAAAAATTAGGGCAAAAACAGGTAAAATAACTTCACATAGGATAAGGTACATTACTGGACAAACAGGAACGAATATGCTTATGAAAAGAAATGTATTTCCAGATTATCCTCACGGACGATTTGTCCTACATCACCTTGGAAATTTCTTGATACCTATGTTCAATCCGCTTTCTAAACACTCCTGTCTCCTCTCTTTCTATCCTTCCTTCCCTTTCTTCATTTCCTTCTTCTTTCCTTGCCCCTTTCTTTTGCTTTAGCCTACTCTTAGTTAACGATTGTCACTCTGGAATTTTTTGGTATTTAACGGCTGTTTCGTACAGTGGATTGTATTGATAGATTTTCATTCTATCTTGTTGTTTAACTGCCGCTGTTTTACTGTTTTTTGTCTCTACTGCTTTTTGTATTTTCTAAAATTTCAATAAAATAATTGAACTAAAAAAAAAAAAAAGGAACGAATGGAAAGAAGGGAAGAACTACATTAATTAAAGAAAAGTAAGGTACAAAGGGGAAAACAAGAGGACGTGGTTAAAAACAAGTAAGTCCAATTCAAGTGGACTAATTAAAGAAAAAAGATTTTTGAATCCTTAAAAGGACATTTAAATTTGAAAAGCGTCTTTAAAAAGGAATGTCTTAAGAAAAGACTTGGGGCTCCTTTTACAATAGTGCATTAGGGCCTTCATGCGCAGAATAGCGCGTGCTAGCCGCTACCGCCTAGTTTTTCGGGTATTGCGCGCTAATCCGGTACGTGCGCTAAAAACGCTAGCGTACCTTTGTAAAAGGAGCCCTTAAATTTCTCAAGGTTGGTTATCTCTCTTAGTGCGTTTGGCGCCGAGTTCCAGAGGGAAGGGGCAACTATCGGAAAGATAGTGTTTCTTCTGGTGTTAATATGGTTCAGGGATGGAACTGCTAATAGATTTTGATCCGAGGAATAAAGAACGCGTGACAAAGTATACAGTATCAAGAGTTTATTAATAAATTCCGGCTAGTCAGTGTTTCTTGTCTCAAAAGTCAGTAATAGTGTTTTATAAGTGATACGATGTTGGATGGGAAGCCAATGGGCTTTTATCAGGAGAGGAGTTAAGTGGTCGAATTTTTTTGCCTTGACTTTAACTGCGGTGTTCTGGACTATCTCTAACTCTTTTTTGGTAATTCCATGATATAAAGCATTTCCGTAATCAAAACAAGATATAACCAATGAATGAATTAAAGTATTTAAAGCAGATTTATCGAGTAATTTAGCTAGTGAATGAATCATTCGTAGACGATCAAAACATTTTCTTACAACTGTACTTATATGTTCATGGAAATTGAGAGTATCGTCGAACGTGAAGCCTCAAAGTTTAATACTGCGAACTGTCTGTATTGGAATGGATTTGAGTTTAATAGGGGAGAGAAGTAGATCACCTTGTGAGTAAATGCTTCTCCGAGTGAGGGTTCAGTTCACAAGACTTTAAAAACACTGGATGCAGGCAAATAAATTTAAGATGAATCTTGCTAAATCTCAGATTCTATATTTGTCAAATAATATTGAACCTACAGTTCTCTTCGAGATTAAGATGGATGATATTTCTGTCCCAATTGTATTACAGTCGTGCTATTTGCAAATTATTGTTGATTTCTCACTTTCTCAAATCTATTTGTACACTGAAAGATTTTATATCAATCGATAATATTTGGACTGTATTGCAAGCTTTAGTTTGCCTAATTCTTGATTACTACAGTCCTGTGCTGTTAAGCCTGCCTAAACATTTAATGCAGGCCTTACAGATTGCTCCGAATGCAGCAGCCAGATTAAGGCATAAAGGGGATGGGACTTGTATACCACTTTCTGTATGGTTTACACAATCAAAGTGGTTTACATATTTTAGACATATTTGGACCCATTCTATCATGTTATATTTCTCTGAGTTTGAAGAAACTCAATTGGCTCCTGATATGTTCTCATGTTCAGTTCAGACCAAAGTATTGCTTTTAATTCATAAAACTTTGAACAATGGGGCAGCTTTTGCCCTAGTGACTGCGGTTCATATTAATTTCAAAGAAGGCAAATTTGAATCTATCTCGCCTTTGTACTTATGTCATCATTGGTTGCTAATAGAAGTTAAAGAAACAATTTAAGCTGTGTAGTTAATGTTTAAATTTTTTCAAGGAGACTTACCTGAAAGTTTAGCTAGATTTTTTCAACTTTTAAATAATCATGCTTATGCCACTAGGAAAAAAAAATTGCTTAGTTTTCCCAGGGTGCAAGGGGTTACTTCTTACAAATTACTTCAATCATCATTGATATATTAGGCTTCAACAATTTGGAATTCTATTCCTATACCAATCAGATACCAAAACTTTTCTTTTTCCTACATTGTACGTTCATATAGTGCCACTATTTTAATTTGATTTTATACAAGTACAAACCCTGTTTGGTGTGCCATAAATTAAAACACGGTCACTTTACCATAAGAACATAAGAACTGCCATCTCTGGAACAGACCCTGGGTCCATCAAGTCCGGTGATACGCTCACGCGGAGGCCCAGTCAGGTGTAACCTGGCGAAAACTTAGTCATCCGTATCCCTCTATGCGCCTTTCGAGGAGATGTGCATCTAACTTGCCCTTAAATCCTAGAACGGTGGTTTCCGCAGCAATCTCCACCGGGAGAGCGTTCCAGGTGTCCACCACTCGCTGTGTGAAGCAGAACTTTCTGGCATTGTCCCCCCACAGCTTCAGTCCATGACCTCTTGTCCTAGTCACATTTGACATCGTAAATAACTTTTTGTCCTGCTCTATCTTGTCGATTCCTTTTATTATTTTAAAAGTCTCAATCAGATCCCCTCTCAGTCTCCTCTTCTCGAGGGAGAACAGTCTCAGTTTTCTAAGTCGTTCTTCGTAGCTCAGGTTCTCCATACCTTTTACCAGCTTTGTTGCTCGCCTCTGCATCCTCTCGAGCAGTTTCATATCCTTCTTTAGATAGGGAGACCAGTGTTAGACACAGTATTCCAAGTGTGATCTGACCATTGCTCTATAAAGCGGCATTATGACCCTCTCCGATCTACTCGTGACTCCCTTCTTTATCATGCCCAACATTTTATTTGCTTTCTTTGCCACCACTGCACATTGTGCTGATGGTTTCAGGGTCCTATCAGTACCCCCAGGTCTTTTTCTTGTTCGTTCTTACCCAGAGTTGCACCTGACATGCTAAACTCATGCTCCTTGTTCTTTCTGTCCAAATGCATTACCTTGCACTTTTCCACATTACACTTCATCTGCCATTTCTCTGCCCATCTCTCTAACTGGCTCAAGTCTCTCTGTAGTTCCTCGCTGTCCTTTTGTGATCTGATTGTCCGACAGGGCGCAGTGGCATAGCAAGGGTATGAGTGCCCCCCTGCACTCTTCTCTCTGCCACCTGCTTATTCAATGCCAACCCCTGATCCTTCTGCACCTCCATGCCACACTTGTGCCCTCCCTTCCTACCCAGATTTCTCCTTCCCATGCCAGCGCTGCTAAGGGTGCCATTGCCCAGCTGTGGCTACGCACCTTAATGAGGAGGATTGGGGAAAGAAAAGGAAACGGATTACGAGACTAGAGAGAAGGCAAGGAAAGGGAGCACAGAGAAAGGAGATGGGAAGTAAAGAGAGAAGAAAGGGAAGGATACAAGAGAGAAAAGGGGCAGCACAGTGATGGAAGAAGGGAAGACGGCTAAAGGAAGGGAAAATTTGTGACTATAGCTACCAGCAAGAGCCAGTGGCTGCAGCTGGAGGGCACCAAAATCTCCTGGGTCAAAGTGCACATCACATTTGGGTTTCTCTGGCACATGTGAACAAGAGGTGCACTTACTGCATAATAGAGAATGACTCGAGGACAAATTTGTCCCCGTCCATGCAAGGTTTGTCCCTGTCCCATTTCTATAAACTCTACCTTAACCGCACAAGCCTCGAGCACTTATGATTTTAAAGTGATTGAGGCTTGTGCAGATGAGGACAGAGCTTGCAGGAATGGGGCAGGGACAGGAAAAGAACGTGATAGGACAGGGTGGGAAAGGGGAAAATTTGGCCCCGTGTCATTCTCTACTGCAAAACTCTCCTGTTCATATGCCAAGCACATTCCTCTCCCTTGCTTTCACTTTTGCATATAATTTCCTTTGAGCAATAAAGAGTTAGTTTTATACACTGTTCTGGTGGTGTAAGATCTGTGCAGAGTTCTGAGAACCACCTGTTAAAGCATCAGAGCTTTTCTATCAGAAATTTCCTACAGGTACTGTAATGGATAGACACTGTTTCAATCATCCTTTAGTTCTAGCTGGCATCTAAGCCATGTTCTCCAGCCAAGTCTTCTCTTGTGGTTTCTTTTAGACTATTGTATAAACAGAGCTTCACACAACATAATTCTTACATTTCCCGATATAAGTAGCAGTAGTTAATTACCTCATCTGCAATGGCTTAGCTAGGACTGAATGGGCCCTGGGAAGAAAAATTAAAATGGGTCCCCTATAACATCATCTGTCTCCCAAGGTGGAAGGAATGGGGGGTGGGGGGGTGGAGGTAAACCTCTTAAGAGTTCCAGAAAACAAACCCTGCAAAAGCAAACATATTCTAGAAAATCTGCCATAGTATTAGAACCGAAATACAAGATATCAGAGATGTACATTGCCCAAAGCTGATCATGTACTCCAATTAATACATTCAGAAAAAAAAATAATAATAATTTATGCTCTCCTTCAAGGACCTAAACCACAATACTGCTTTCTGATTTTTATTCTTAATATCTCAACTGTCTAGCTAAAGTTTTGCTATCTGCTAACTATCCTCTAGACCAGTGTATCTCAAATTGTGTGCCGAGGCACACTGAGGAGGAAGAGAGGCGCCTGCCAGCTGACTTCCCTACGCGGTACAGTGCCAGCGCTGCTCGATTTGCCGAAGGCCTGCATGTTTCCCTCTTCTCCCTAGCGTCCACTGTCTTCCCCCCTGACTTCCCGGTCTCACCTTTAAAGCTAATTACAGCAGCTTGCAGAGTATCGCTGGTAGGTAAGATGTACGTGTCTGGCCTGGCATCGAGGAAACAAGGAGAAATCAGCGGCGGTGGCTTGGGGGGGATAGACAAACAGAAAGAAAGAAAGAAAGGGGGACAGGGAGAAAGAAAGAAAGAAAGAAAGAAAGGGGGCAGTGAGATAGAGAGAGAAAAAAGAAAGGGGAGGGGGCAGGGAGAGAGAAAGAAAAAGTTGGACTCATGGAGGGACAGAGAGGTGTTGATTGAGGAATGGAATGAGGTCTGGAGGAGAGGAAGCATGTCAGAGGCTGAAAGAAGGGAAGAAATCTTGGATGCACAGTCAGAAGAAGAAAGTGCAACCAGAGACTCATGAAATCACCAGACAACAAAGGTAGAAAAAATGATTTTATTTTCAATTTAGTGATCAAAATGTGTCCGTTTTGAGAATTTATATCTGCTGTCTATATTTTGCACTATGGCCCTTTTTTTACTAAACCACGATAGCATTTTTTTTAGCACAGGGAGCCTGTGAGTGTCGGGAGCAGCGCAGGGCATTAAGCGCAGCTCCCTGCACTAAAAACCTCTATCATGGTTTACTAAAAGGGGAGGGGGGTATATTTGTCTATTTTTGTATAGTTGTTACTGAGGTGACTGCATAAAGTCATCTGCCTTGACCACTTTGAACCCCCCCCCCCCCCCCGAATATATATGATCATTAACATTTTCTCTGCCTACAGTGTGCTTTGTGTTTTTAAAAGTTTTATTGTTAGTAGATCATTTTGACATGGTAGCTCGCAAGCCAAAAAAAGTGTGGGCACCCCTGCACTACAGTATATGAATGCTCTTTAGAAAGGACAATTTGGAAAAATTTCAAAAAGTATAACCTATAACTCTTCGACACTGCTGAGGATTTAGTTGTCTGAGATTACAAGAGGTCTCTGTCCAGGAGCTGGAAGACTATTTTTCACCTCAGCTGAGCAAATGTTTTCTCTTTTTAACTAGAACTGGAAAATCTTTGAGCCTGAAGCTCTTACATAAGTGGATCTTTAGAAAGATCTTTCCCCTGAAATTCAAGGTCTGAAAGTAGAGGCAAATAGGCAAATTTATATTTGCACAGACCAATGCGTTCCATGAGGTAATATATTTTTAACCTTGTTATATTAGTATATGACACCCGGAGCCAATTATTTCTAACACCCCCTCCCCAATATAAAAATCAATATTTGCAGTAATTTTATTTATTTATATTTAAATCTCTTTTTTTTCTTATTGAGCATACATAAGAACTAACAATACAAAAAGCCCATCCTCCCCAAAGAGCTCAAAACAGGTTACACTTTAACATTCAAAATGTTACAATATAACATTATATAGGGTTACAACATCTCCAACCCCATGCCAGTGCTATGGTATAAATACACTTCCCCCTCCGTATTTGCGGGGGTTTGGGGCAGAGCCGGCCCGCGAATAATATTCGGGCAGGTTCTGCCCCTAACCCCCGCTTCCCTGGCTATTTTAAGCCCTGTAAGCCCCCCCTTAAGCCTTACCTGGTAGTCTAGTGGGTTTTCAGGACAGGAGCGATCTTCCTACGCTCCTGCCCCGTGCAGATCGCTCACAGGAAATGGCTGCCTTGAGCTCCCGTAGTCTCTCGAGTCATTTCCTGTAAGCGATCTGCACGGGGCAGGAGCGTAGGAAGATCGCTCCTGCCCCGAAAACCCGCTAGACCACCAGGTAAGGCTTGGGGGAGGGGGGGGGGTTTACAGGGCTTAAAATAGCATGAAAAATGAAAATGTATTTTTGGATTTAAAACCGCAAATAAGCGAATCCGTAGATATGGAATTCGCGAATACGGAGGGGGAAGTGTAAAATAAAACAAAAAAAGACATTGCCTTTCTCTGTTAGGTCCTAATTTAGCAGAATACACATTTCAAATCTCTCTATTCCCCTCCATGCAGCATCTCTGCCTTCCTCTCTTCCATTATCATATGCAACATTTCTATCTCTCTTCCCATGCAATATCTCTCTCTGCCCTCCACACTATGTCCAACATTTCTCCTTCTCTCTTCTCTATGCATATCTCCCTCCTCTCCATCATATGCAGGATTTCTCCCTCTCACTCCTTTCTATCTCTTTTGTTGCATCTCCCTTCAACAATTCTTCCTCACTCCTCTTCCCCCATGTGCAGCAGCTTTCCATCCCTCCCTCCAATCCCCCTGTATAGCAGTTTTCCATCCCTCCCTCCTATCCCTCTATGCACACACCCCCACCATGAGATTTGACATTCCTTCAGACCTCCAATGGCAGCAGCAGCAGTGGCGGCCAGCCATTAGAAGCAGCACCAAATGGGCTGTTTGTGTCCTGATCCACCAGGGCTTCGCTCTGCTGCATCATCAGTGATGTCATTAGTGATAAAGCAGTGGGAAGGCCCCAGTGGGCTGGACCACATGAAACCTGTTCACCACCACTGCTGCTGCTGTATTACAAGGCAGACCCAGAAATATGTAAATTCTCTCTTTGCTGGCAGCCTTAAATCGCTGCTCTGCTGGCATCGGGCCTTCATCTCTGTCGGTCCTGCCTACTTTCTACTTCCGCGAAGGCAGGACCTGACAGAGAGGAAGGCCTGACACTGGAAGAGCAGCAACGTTCCCGGACCATGACACCGACCCTGGGAGCACCCCCTTATGGTCTGCACCCAGGGTGGACCGCCCCCCCCCCCCATTGGGACGCCATTGGTATATAATCATATGTGTGATTATCACAAGGCAATATAATAGAAATGTTGCTGCCCATATCAAGCGGGTCCTCTGCTAACGCAGAAGAAATTTTGTTCATTTCTAATTGGTCCTTAGAGGGAACATAGGGGGAAGTGAAGCCAATGCCAATGGACTTCTACATTCTACGGTCTGTGTCCCATACATGGCAAGGCACATCAGGATGGACTGGAGTTAGCTTTGATGACAATGCCAGAAGTAGGGAAGTGAAGCCAGTGCCAGGTAGAATTCTGCAGTCAGGATGGGCTGGAGTAGGTTTTGACTGCACCCTGGTAGCTAGGAAGTGTCCATGCCCTTTGCTCTGTGGGGTGGGCTGTTGGGTATCAATCTGCAAATGAGAAGGCCAGCAGCCGACAGGCAGCATCAGTGAAGAGGATATGATTAATTAAAGTGGAAAATAGACAGAAATGGAAAAGAGGGAGAAGCAAAGAGAAAAGAAAGTGGACAATAACAGTGGAAGGCCAAAGAGAGGAAAAGGAAAGGAAGAATTGGAGAGGAAAGGGACCAAAAAGAAGGGAGTTGGAAGGAGGAAAATATACAGAAAAGAAAACTGCAATAAGGACAGAGAAAAAGAGGAGAAAAAGAGAAACATTACAAAAAATAAAGTGAAGATTTGGAACAAAATTGAGAAAGATATGTGAAGAAGGAAAACAGAGAAAGAATGAAAGAAAATACAATGTTTATTTTAGGGAGAGAGAGGCATCAGCCAGCTGGAGAAACGCCCTGTGCTCCTTCTGGCTGCAGATGTCCTGTTCCAGCTGTTTCCAGATGGTCCTGCCTAGGGTGCATCTCTTCTCTGCACCGTCTATATGGTTTCTTCATTAACAGGGAGGAGACATCCTCGCCGCGTGCTCGTGCCAGGAGCTGAAGGCCCCAACTTGGCAAACCCTCATTGTTACTTGGCTCTGGGGCTCTCTGATTCGTTTCTCTGTCTTTCTGGTTCAGCACTTTGTTGATCAGCCAAAGCCTGGCTGCTTGAACGGAAAAGCCCTATGCTAATGTATGCTACAAATGTTTATAAAAAAGGAAAACCAGAAGAACGGTACGAGAGGTGGAGAACCAACTCAATATGCGCGGGGGGAGGGGGGGTGGGCAGACATTCAGAATTACAGCTCCCCCTTCCCCTCCCCCCCTCTTCTTTTTTATTTCAGTTTGCTTTAGTTGCAGACGTTGGGGTGTATAATACAATCCACATGACGCAATACGCATACAGTTCCCTCTTTATTATCACTCTGATTTCCATCTTCCTCTCCCTTAGTTCAGGATCTTTTCCTTCTCCATATCCTGCCATCCCTGGTCCTCTCTCTCCTTTTACCTTTTTACCTTCCTCTCCCACCCTCTTCACTCTTCCATCCCCTCGCTCTTATCCTCCCCTTAGTCAACCTTTCTCCCACTTGTTATCCCCTCCCCCTCCCTTCTCTCTCCCACAAAATCTGCTCGTTCCCCTCACTTTCCACTCCTGCTCCCTCCCTCTGCTTATCCATCTACGTAAGAAGCCATAAAGGGTCAGCCCAATGGTCCATCTAGCCCAGTGGTCTCAAACTTGTGGCCCGGGGGCCACATGTGGCCTGCCAGGTAGTATTTGAGACCCTAGGTATATTTATCATAATCACAAAAGTAAAATAAAACCATTTCTTGATCATATGTCTTTAACTATAAATGACAATATTATTACTAAGACTGAGCCAAAAGGAAAGATTTATAAACTATAAAGAGTTTTACCTCATGCAAAATTGTCATTTCTTTAATACGACATTAACTTTTTTTTTCTGAGGCCCTCCCAAGTACCTACAAATCCCAATATGTGGCCCTGCAAAGGGTTTGAGTTTGAGACCACTGGTCTAGCCCAATATCCTGTTTGCACAGCAGCCAATCCAGGTCACAGGGACGTGGCAGAAACCCAAAGAGTAGAACCAATCCTAGTTTTATTTTTTCCTCTTCTCAAATGCCTTTGCTCTTCACTCTCACTCTTCTCTCGCACAACCCTTGCTTTCTGTTCTCACAATCCCTTTTCACTCCCTCCCATTCTTAATTTAAATTAGGGGTGGGCAACGCCGAAACCTTTTAATTGCATTTAACTGAGCAATTAAAAATTTTAAAAATCGCACAATTAATCACGCATGTGAAGTTGAAATAGGAAGGAGGGAAGGGGCAGGACACAGCAGGGGGGGAGGTGAACAAGTCAGCCGCAGACAGTGTGTGGGAATTGCTGCCTCTGCTTGCGACCCTTTGAAGGGCCAGGCCTGTTAAGGTAAAGGTGGGGAGGTGGGAGAAGAGATACTGGATCATGAGAAAGGCAAGGGGAGAGAAAGCAATGCTGGACAACAAAGGGGAGTTAAACATTCAGCGTATGTTACGGTGGATCCACCTCTGCTGCCGTCCTGCTGTCTATTGGCGTACCCCCAAGGCTCTGTTCTGGGCCCTCTCCTCTTTTCCCTGTATACCCGCTGTCTTGGTACACTGATCTCCTCTCATGGTTTTCAATATCACCTCTATGCTGACAACTCTCAGATCTACCTCTCCACGCCAGATATCTCTGCGGGAGTTCAGGCCCGAATTTCAGCCTGCCTGTCCAACATTGCCGCTTGGATGTCTCGCTGCCATCTCAAACTGAATATGGCTAAAACTGAACTCCTTAGCTCTCTGCCTAAACCCACCTCCCCCCTCTCGCCGTTCTCTATTTCTGTGGATAACGCTATCCTCCTCCCTGTCTCGTCGGCTCGTAACCTTGGAGTGATCTTTGACTCCTCTCTCTCCTTCTCTGCTCAGATCCAACAGACCGCCAAATCCTGTCGCTTCCTCTATAATATTACCAAAATCTGTCCTCTTCTCTCTGAACACACTACCAAAACCCTTGTCCACAATCTTGTCACCTTACGCTTAGACTACTGCAACGTACTTCTCTCGGGCCTGTCTCTCGCCTCTTCAATCCATTCAAAATGCTGTTGTGCGACTCATATTCCATGAGAGCCGCTATTCTCACATTCCCCCTCTCCTCAAGTCACTTCATTGGCTCCACGTCCATTTCCGAATACAGTTTAAACTCCTCTTTACTGACCTACAAGTGCATTCGCTCTGAACCCCCCCCCCCCCCCGATATCTCTCCTCGCTTATCTCCCCCATGATCACTTCTCATCGGGCAAGCCCCTCTTATCTGTACCCTTTTTTTCCACTGCCAACTCCAGACTCCGTCCCTTCTTTTTTGCAGCACCGTATGCCTGGAACAGGCTGCCTGAATCAATATGTCATACTCTGTCCCTGGCAGTGTTCAAATCCAAGCTAAAGGCCCACTTTTTTGAAACTGCTTTCAACTCTTAACTCCCCCTCACTGCTGTCAGATACCTATGCCCACTATAATCTCCCCAATCCTGAAATGTCCTGTCTAAATTAGGTTGTAAGCTCTTCTGAGAAGGGACTGTCTATTGTGTGTTAGAATGTACAGTGCTGCATACGCCTTTCAGTGCTATAGAAATAATAAATAGTAATAGTAGGAAATAGTAGTAGTAGTAGTAGTAGTAGTAAATAGTAATAGTAGTAGTAGTAGTAAATAGTAGTAGTAGTAAATAGTAGTAGTAGAAGTAGTAGTAGTAGTAAATAGTAGTAGTAGTAAACATTTTGGGGAGAGTTAAGATTTAATTTAGGCCCCCTTTTATCAAGTCGCTTTAGGGTTTTTTAAATCACCGGCTGCTGCAGCAAAAGCTTCAATGCTCCTAGAATTCCTGTGAGCGTCAGAGCTTTTACCGCAGTGGCCGGTGATTAAAAAAATCCCTAATGCAGCTTGATAAAAGGGGGCCTTAAATCCTTATATATCACAGTTTATTCATCCAGAATGCTCTCTGCTCTCATATATACAATCTCTTGCTTTCTCCTCTCCACACACGTTCACGTACTGACTTCCATTCATCGTTTCCTGCACTTTCTCCTTCCCTTTCCCCATCCTTAGGGGAGTTGAGAAAATGCTTCCCTGGCTCATGTTGCCAGATTGGCTCATTCTGCTGGTGTCGGAGATCCAAGATTGGCTCAACGTTCAGATTCTTAAAATGACACATGGAAATAATGAAAGCAAACAAATATTTTGTGACACAATGTTACATCTGTTACCCAAATTAGTGATGAAAGTCGAGAGAAATTCCTGCCTGAGGGTGATGAGCTGAGGCAGCTGGTGGCGACATCATTTTGCACATGCTCAGTACCAGATGGAGCCAGACCCTCTCAGCACCCCTTTCCCCACCTGATCCCTCAAAGTGGCTCATCCCCAACAATATTTCAAATTCCTCCTCTGCTTAGAAGATGCATGCAAGAAGCCTGTGCCACATCCAGTCTTTCCATTCCAGCATTTGCTTTTTCAATTGCTCTAACTTGGCAGTGATTCATCTGTAACATAGATTCAAGCAAGATGGATGCTGGGACATTAGCAGAAAATATAGAAAACAGAAGGAAAAACAAAAGAATAAGAAATTTAGACAATGCTACCTTCATAGAGCCACCCTATTCCTTCAGGAACACAGACATCATTTTTCATTTGCTTAAGCTACTTACAGGGAAGATTACAATATCCAAAATACTGAAGGAATAATACTTACAGTGAGAGATTAGAGAAACTGGGCCTCTTCTCTCTTGAAAAGAGGAGACTGAGAGGGGACATGATCGAAACATTCAAGATAATGAAGGGAATAGACTTAGCAGATAAAGACAGATTGTTCACCCTCTCCAAGGTAGAGAGAACAAGAGGGCACTCTCTGAAGTTAAAAGGGGATAGATTCCGTACAAACGTAAGGAAGTTCTTCTTCACTCAGAGAGTGGTGGAAAACTGGAACGCTCTTCCGGAGGTTGTTATAGGAGGAAACACTATAAAGGGATTCAAGACAAAGTTAGACAAGTTCCTGCTGAACCAGAACGTACGCAGGTAGGGCTGGTCTCAGTTAGGGCACTGGTCTTTGACCTAAGGGCCACCGTGGGAGCGGACTGCTGGGCAAGATGGACCATTGGTCTGACCCAGCAGCGGCAATTCTTATGTTCTTATGCACGTATTTTCCCTTATACTGCTTAGCATGAAATCAATGCTTATCAAACCCTACAAACTTTCCATTGGTTCATTGGAGATCACAGGATCAAATATAAGCAAGACTAGTGGTTCTCAATGCAGACATTGGTACACACCTAGCCAGTTAGGTGCCGAGCCTCTCCTATCTGCTTAAATCATTTCCCGCTTCCGAAGTGGGGGATTTTCAGCGGCAACTAACCAGAAGTGACAGTGAATATCCCACAGGCAAAGTACCAGGAGCTGCCATGAGAGATTATGGCAACCAGTACGCAGTGGCTCCTTCCCCCCAGTGACCCCCATGGACCACCAGAGACATCAGATGGTTTGGGGGCAGGGAGGGACTTGTTCCATGGTGGGCAGGATCACTTTCAATCTGGTGGTTTGGGGGAAGAGGATCAGGGGGATTTTAGAGGCACTAGATTGTCATGCAGATCCTGGCTAATATTCAGCAAGGGTCGCCCAACTGTCCTATGTGGGCCTCAGCAAAATAATGACTGGAACCCACTTAGGCTCCAGCAGCCAACCCACATATAACCCCTAATATTCAATGCTGGTGCCTGGACATGGCTCAGCACTGAATATTGGGAGTTACTCTAGCAGGCAATGGTAAGCATTTAAAAACTGAATATTGGAAGGGGGTGTGGGTGTGTCCTCAGTACTGGGCTGAGAATCCCTGGGCTAGACTATTAGTCTCGGAGAACAATGGTTGAGGTTGCAGACAAACTAGTTTCTTGTATGCATTTGTAGTGGAGGTATGAGATGCACATATGTGAATGTACAAAGATGTGTGTGTAACATAGTAAATGACAGTAGATAAAGACCTGAAAGGTCCATCCAGTCGATTCATTAGTTTTCTTTGATATTTCTGGGCCATAAAGTCCACCTGGTACTGTCCTAGCTTCCAATTGCTGGAGTTGTCAACCAAGTTCACTCCAGCCTATCCAACCATCCCTTCATTTGCAAGATACCTACTGTAAAGTCTGGCCAGTAATGTCCTCATGTTCCAAGTTACTGGAGTTCTCATTGATGCCCTTCCCAGCCCATCCTACACTGAATTGCAAAGGGACTTGGACAAACTAGGGGAATGGGCGACGAGATGGCAGATGAAGTTCAACATTGAGAAGTAAGTATTGCATGTAGGAAGCAGAAACCCGAGGTTCAATTACACGATGGGAGGGATGTTATTGAATGAGAGTACCCAAAGAAAGGGACTTGGGGGTAATGGTGGACATGACAATGAAGGCGACGGCACAGTGTGGAGCGGCTGCTAAGAGGGCGAATAGAATGCTAGGTATAATCATGAAGGGTATTATAACCAGGACGAAAGAAGTCATCCTGCCGTTGTATCAGGCGATGGTGCGTCCGCATTTGGAGTACTGCGTCCAATATTGGTCGCCGTACCTTAAGAAGGACATGGCGTTACTCGAGAGAGTTCAGAGGAGAGCGACCCTGAGAGATCTCATACCCTGAGAGATTGGAGAAACTGAGTCTCTTTTCCCTGGAGAAGAGGAGACTTAGAGGGAATATGATAGAGACTTACAAGATCATCAAGGGCATAGAGAGAGTAGAGAGGGACAGATTCTTCAAACTTTCAAATAATAAAAGTACAAGAGGGCATTCAGAAAAATTGAAAGGGGACAGATTCAAAACAAATGCTAGGAAGTTTTTCTTTACCCAACGTGTGGTGGACACCTGGAATGCGCTTCCAGAAGATGTAATAGGACAGAGTACGGTACTGGGGTTCAAGAAAGGATTGGACGATTTCCTGCTGAAAAAGGGGATAGAAGGGTATAGATAGAGGATTACTACACAGGTCCTGGACCTGTTGGGCCACCGCGTGAGCGGGCTGCTGGGCACGATGGACCTCAGGTCTGACCCAGCGGAGGCATTGCTTATGTTCTTATGTTCTTATGAATCACCGTATATGGGACGCACAGACCGTGCAAGTCTAGTACCAGCTGTACTTCTTTAATTTAACAAAAAAAGAAAAGGGAGCACTGGTAATAAATAAATACACTTATAGAACTAACAAGCGGAGCTCAGAACCATGAAGATGGTAAGGAGATCAGGGACAAGCCCTCAAATGTGTTTCTGTAATGTCTTTCATTGCTCCATCTCGAGTTAGTTTGAAGGTATTTCAAACGATCTCAAAACTCTCTTAAATACTCAAAAGTTCTTTAATTTAAGCCATTTCATTTTCTAATTAGAAATCCTCTGCGTTTATCCCACGCCTTTTTTAATTTCATCACCGTTTCCCTCTCCAATACTTCCCTCGGAAGGGCATTACAGGCATCCATCACCCTCTCCATGATAAAGAATTTGATGTAGGTGAGAGAAAATGGTAGGGTCTATGTGTGGAAGGAGCATTGTCTATGTTCATATGGAGGTTTTATTTATTTATTTAATTTTCTATACTGTTCTCCCAGGAAAGCTCAGAACGGTTTGCATGCATTTTTTTCAAGTACTCAAGCAGTTTTCCCTGAGTGTATCTGGGGCAAGGAGGGGGGGAGGAGATTAAGTGTCTTGCTCAGGGTCACAAGTAGCAGCATGGGTTTGAACCCCCAATCTCAGGGTGCTGAAGTGGTAGCTTTAACCACTATGCCACTCTCCCCTTTTGGGGCAGACTTTATATCTTCCCTCTTCTTCCAGAAGATGTAACCAATGTTGTCAGGCATAATCTGGGGATGTTCATCCTTGGGTCTCTTCCAGTTGTGTGTATGTGTTAGGGGGAAGGGGGGAGGGTAGGATTTGGCAAGAAAGTGTTCAGTCATTGCATCTCTTTCCAAACTTGAGGTGGCAAGATCTAGATCTCCCACCTCCTTTGCTGCTTCCTTTCTCTGAAGACATTGCCGTTGTACATACTAGAGGGTGTACAGCAAAGATTTTCCGTTTGGTTCGGTTCAGTTCATGCTTGGTTCAATGACCTCATTTAGTTCATTTTTGGATTCTAAATTATTCAGATCTTTCAGGTCCATTAAAGTCAATGGAACAATTTTTCACTCCGATAGCAAGGTTTTCCATCCACTTTTATCTAACTTGCTTAAAGCTTACAGGCAGGTATCTGCCTCAGAGGCAACAGAATTCCAAGAACCCAGGAATGAAAATTCCATACACCAAGGAAACAACCTTCAGAGTGGGCTACAGCAAATTCTCTCTTAGCTTTCTGACTTAGACCAAGAACTCTTCACTGCCATGCCTTTCATAAGAAATTCTGGGCTGGTCTTGCAGGGCTCAAGGAAAGGAAATTAACAGGTAAGTTCAATTTTTCCCTTCCTTATCATCCATGCTAGACCATCCCAGATGAGTGGGGATATACCCAAGCTCTACCCAGAGTGGGTGAGAGAAAAGCCATGACAGCATTCCTACACCTAAAGTGACCAGGAGCATTTGTTGGCAAGCGCATACCAGTCTACTAACCAGTTAAGTGAGAAGATAAGGCAAGAACTGTTAAAAGGCTATCCTGTGTTTATCCACACTCTTATCTCTCATCTAGATTACTGCAACTTGCTTCTCAACAGATGTTCCACTAAACCATCTCTCTCCCTTTCAATCCATTAAAAATTCTGCTGCATGACTATATTCCACCAGTGTCACTATGTTTACATTATCTCTCTCCTCCCTATCCATTTCTGCATACAGTTTAAACTTCTTTCATTGACATACAAGTGTATTCATTTTGAGGCTCCTCAGTACCTCTCCTCATACTCTTCCCTGTGAACTCCATTCATCAGGTAAGTCTTTCTTATCTGTACCCTTTCTACTGTCAATTCCAGACCCCATCCCTTCTATCTTGCTGCACTGTATGCCTGGAACAGACTGCCTGAGTCAAGCTCTGTCTTTAGCAGTATTCCAATCTAGGCTAAAAGCCCACCTTTTCGAGGCTGCTTTAACTCCTAACTCCCACTCACTTTTAAAGCATCCATGTCTGTTTTATCATTCCCTCTGTAAGAAATTTCCTAACCCCTATTTGTCCTGTTTGTCTGTTCTAATTAGATTGTAAGCTCTATTGAGAAGGGACTATTACTTGTTTAATGTACAGCAGTATATACATTTTTAAATAAATATATCTAGCAGCACTGTAGAAATTATTCTTAATTATTTTATTCATTTTTCAAATGGAACTGTAGAAATTATAAGTAGTGGTAGAGAAAAGAGGAAGGCATTTGATTTGTCTGGATTTGTTTAACTTTGGTCAGCCAAATGGCTACCTCAGAGAGACTAGTATTGAAAGCGTGGATCTCAGAATTTGAATGTCATCTGTGCAAGCATAACCCATAAGTCTAATTGATGGTAAAAGGGTTAAGAGCGGAACCATAAAGATGTTGAATAGAAAGGGAGCTAGTAAAGAGCCCTATGGTACTCGACAATCTGAAGAAAATGAATCAGATGAGACTCTTCACACTACTACTATTAATTATTTCTAGAGCGCTACCAGATGCACGCAGCGCTGCACGGAGTCACAAAAATCTCAGCTCTATTTCCCAAAGACAAACAGGATGTCATGGATACAGTTAAGGGGAACGGTTCATCTGCTGGCTGGGTTGGAGGGCAGAGGGGAGTACAGGACAATCAAGGCATTGTGACATCACTGATGAGGTTGGCTCTTATTGGTGGAATGAGGCATATGCTTTTATAAACTACGTTTGATTCGATCTATTTCAAAATTCCTTGAACCCAAATCCATTAACATATTAATTCATTCCCTGGTCCTATCCAAAATAGATTACTGTAATTCTCTTCTACTTAACATTACACAAAAAGAAAAACGAAGATTACAAATTATGCAAAATACGGCAGTTAAATTAATTTATAATGCCAAAAAATACGACCATGTCACTCCTTTACTAATAGATTCTCATTGGCTGCCTGTCAGCCATCGGATTACCTTTAAAATTCTGCTCTTAGTATACAAACTCTTATCTTCTAACGAACCACTATTTATTTCAAGAATGCTTATCCCTTACAGCACCTCCCAATCTCTCCGCTCAACGTCACAAAACCTTTTAACCGTCCCCTCTTTGAAAATTATAGGCATTAGAAGACGAGATATGTTTTCTGTGATGGCCCCACAACTGTGGAACGCACTGCCACAGTACATTAGAGAAGAAAAACACATAACTTCATTCAAAAAAACGTTAAAAACTTATCTTTTTAAAGATGCGTTCAATATCTAATAATGAGACCTACCACTTGAACCTTTAAGCCTTTATTTTGTTACCTTCCCTCTTGTTTTACCCTTTTTTTTCTCTCTTTAACTAAAAATCGTAACTTCTCCCCGCTATCCCCTTCATGTCTGTCCTAGAGTTAAAAGATGTGTATTACCCTGTTAGTTTTCATAATCAATGTTTTTTAAAAGATGTACATTGCTTAGTTAGCTGGATAAGCGATTTATCAAATATCAATAAAAACTTGAAACATTATGACATCACAATCTCAGCTCTGTTTCCCAAACACAAACAGGATGTGATGGATACAGTTAAGGGGAACAGTTAATCAGCTGGCTGGGTTGGAGGGCAGAGGGGAGTACAGGACAATCAAGGCATTGTGACATCACTGATGAGGTTGGCTCTTATTGGTGGAATGAGGCATTATGACATCACAATCTCAGCTCTGTTTCCCAAAGACAAACAGGATGTCATGGATACAGTTAAGGGGAACAGTTAATCAGCTGGCTGGGTTGGAGGGCAGAGGGGAGTACAGGACAATCAAGGCATTGTGACATCACTGATGAGGTTGGCTCTTATTGGTGGAATGAGGCATTATGACATCACAATCTCAGCTCGGTTTCCCAAAGACAAACAAGATGTCATGGATACAGTTAAGGGGAACAGTTAATCAGCTGGCTGGGTTGGAGGGCAGAGGAGTAGGGTTAAGGATTAAAAGCTATATCAAAAAGGTTGGTTTTCAGTCTGTTTTTAAACATGGGAAGGGGCTTGACGGACAAGCTCAGGTAATTTATTCCAGGCATAGGCTTAGTAGATGTCCAATCAAAATTAAGACCCTGCACAGGTGTTTTTTGCTTTCTTCGGGGCAAAGAACAATACTGAGCACGTGTTCAGTTCCGATTCCACAAGAAGTGTTATTGCAATATGGCGAGCCCTTACTTGAAGGATGTATTTGTTTTATAGATGGTTCATTCGTGTGTTGCAAGGCAATCAGCATTTGCTACTACTTATGATAGAGATTTTGATAGCATTAATTATAGAACTTGTTTGGCATCAGACAAATATTGGGCTCAGACAGCTGAACTTGCAGCATTAGTTCAGGTCCTACAGGAGAATATAGGGAGGAAAGTTACTGTCCATTTGGTTTCTGCTTACGTTTTGGGTGTAGCAAAGTTACATTTAATGAAACGGAAGAGAGATTCCATTGGGATCTTACTTGACTTTTATTGATTTGAAAAATGCATGCTAGTATGAGCCTGCAAAACACACCAGAGCACAGGAGATTCAACAAGTCAAGTATATATTATGGATTGCTAAGTATATACCTCCAGTCGGGAGAGCTGTGAAACAATGAGTCTATCAAATTATTTAAGACTGATTGCTTTATTTACCACGGTGTACTAAGATATTGCTAGGCAAGGAAAAAATTCAGAATCCAGATGACAGAGTCTTTCCCTGGATACAATGTTCTCCAAATCATAGTCTGCAAAGCCTATTTAAAAAAAAAACAAACAACTTATAAAGCAGAACAAATATTTTAACCACTACCCCCAGAGTGAAAGTCCTGCCTTACTTTACCTGCTATTGTTGTAGTCATAAATTAGGCTGATAACATGGGCAGTAGAATTCTTCTTCCATATTGCAAATAACTTTTAGAGCCAACTCTGACCCACCTCTCCAACCCTTACATGGTGGTCTAATGGTTAAGCGAGGTAGGAGTGGTCTTCCTACGCTCCTGCCCCATTCAGATCTATCAACAAAAATGGCTGCTGTGAGTTCCCACTGTAGTCTCGTGAGTGTAGGCAGGACGCTGCAGAAAGAACACTTCCCTGGAAGGCCGACAGCGGGCGGCTCGCTTCGTTGTACCGCCAGCTGCCCAAAGATTTTAAATTACAGTGGCAGGGAGGTGGTAGGTGGGGGAGTTGGGAACTGGGGAGAGGTCGTACCACAGGATCCAGCTGAGAGGGGGGCTGGGGTTGGGAATGAGGGAAGGACAGATGCTGCACGGGCTGAGGGGTTAGGAAGGGAAGGAAAGAGATGCATAGGTTGGGTGGTGAGGAGGGAAAGAGATGCTGCCGATGGTTGAGGGAAGAGAAAAAGAATTGTTGGGCACAGGTGTTTGGAGTGGGAGGGAAAGAGAGATGGTATACAGTACATGGGGAAAGAAAAATAAAGGATAATTGATAGTGGTGAAAAGGAGGGAGGGAGAAATGTTACACTGGGAGGGAAGAGAGATGGCTCAAAAAAGTGAGATGTCAGATTCTGGAGAAGAGTGATGGAAGGAAGGAAGAGAGAGATGTCAGACCACTGTAATGGGAAGAAGAGAGAAAGATGCCAGACCAGGGAATGAAAGGGAAGGAGAAAGGAGAGATGCCAGACTGCAGGAAGGAGAGGAAAGAAGAGAAGGAGAGAGATGTTAGATGACAGGAAGAGGAAGGAAAGAAAGATGCCAGACCATGGGAGAGAAGAGAGATCCAGGCTTTGGGAAGGAGAGAAGAAAGATGCCAGACCTTGGGGGGGGGGGGGGAAAGGGGGAACACAGTGATGTCTGACCACAGGAGAGGGAGAGAGTGGGATAGTTCACAGGGATGGAGGGGAAGGGAAGACGGAGGGGAAGGGAAGACGGATGAAGGAGATGGTGCACAGCAATGGGTGTGGAAGGGAAGAGATGGAAAAGTAGATAGATTTTGAGAAGAAAACAGAAAAATTGAAGAAAGTTAAACATTAAAAGTTAATGCTAAAGATGGATGTAGGGCAGAAAGCGAAGGAGCGAAAAACAACAAATGGATAAGAAGGCCCTGGCTACATAATTAAGAGCATAGACAAAAAGAAAGTGCAGCCAGAGACTGGGAAAAGATGGTTTGGAAAATAAAATCACCAGAAAACAAAGGTAGGAAAAGTGATTTTATTTTCAATTTAGTGATCAAAATGTGTCAGTTTTTAGAATTTATATCTGCTGTCTATATTTTGCACTATATTTGTCTATTTTTCTATAGTTGTTACTGAGGTGACATTGCATATTTTAAAGTCATCTGTCTTGACCTCTAGAAAAAAACCCTGAATATAAATGATAAACATTTTCTCTTCATACAGTGTGCTTTTTTAATTTTGTGGTTACCATTATGTATTAATAAGATTATATTGTGTGTATATGAAAAATGGATGGAAGAAATTGCATTACAATTAGTACTATTATGGGCTGGAGTCAGGGGGCGGAGCTTGAGCAGGGGTACTCGGTTGGTATTTGTTTTGTTTTAGGGTTTTTAAAAAAATTAATTATCACTTTATTCACAAGCAATACAACTTGTTTAAGAAATACAGAATCATTAGCCACCAAGTAAAAAAGAAAAGGAAAATAAATTCACTAATTAATCATAGTGGAGCTAATTCTTTCAGACCACCATTTAGTAAAGGAGGTGATCAAAATTACAAAGAGATATTATCGACATTATAAAAACTTAAGAAAATAATAATAATAATAACTTTATTTTTCTATACCGCCATAGTCAGGCGACTTCTAGGCGGTTTACATTGTAAGAAGGCTGGACATTCAGCGAATAACAAAAGGTCTTATTACAGTACAATAAGTCAACTTACAATACCGTACCATGAGTCTAAATACAATACAATACAATACAATACAATACATTACAATGAGTCTAAATACAATACAATACAATGAGTCTAAGTACAATACCATACAATGGGTCTAAATACAAACAATAATCTAAGAGGGAAACTTACGTATTAATTGGAGTTCTATGGGTAGAGAATACCTGAATACATGAGAGGAGCTTCTTGAGAGGAAGAAAAAGGCATTTACAGGGGGGAAGTCCTAGTGAGTGAGGGGACAGTTTTAGTCAATGAATTTGGCGAACAGGGCGGTTTTAATCGATTTTCAGAATGCACTATATGTCAGATTGGGTTCGTTTATGTAGTTTTTCAGCCAAACTTGCTGTCTGTTCGCTTGGAACTTAAAGATTCTGTCCAGGAATGATTTGTACCTGCAGCCTGTAATCTTTGGGTATGCGAATATGTTTTTGTTTCTGGTTGTTCGAGTGGGGTTGTGTAGGGTGAAGTGAGATTGTAGGTAAGAAGGTGCTAGTCCCCAGGCTTGTCTGAAACAGGTGCAGGCAAATTTGAATAATATTCGCGCTTCTATTGGTAGCCAGTGCAGCTTTTTATAGTAGGGGCTGATGTGGTCTTTTTTTCTTAGTCCGAAAATTAGGCACACGGCGGTGTTTTGTATTAGTCTCAGTTTTTTTAGTGTTTTTTGTGGGATACCCAGGTAGATGATGTTGCAGTAGTCAAGAATGGATAGGATCAGCGCCTGTACCAGCAACCTGAATGATGTTGGGTCGAAGTATTTTTTTATGGTCCTTAGTTTCCATAGAGTGAAAAAACATTTTTTCACTAGTGAGTTTGTGTGGTCAGTCATAGTTAGGTGTGTGTCTAGGGTGATACCGAGTATTTTTATGTTTTTGGATATTGGGTATTCGTGATTGTTTATTTTTATCAATGTTCTCATAATTTTGTCGTTAGGACTCGCCAAAAAGACTTTTGTTTTCTCTGCGTTTAGTTTCAGTTTGAAATTGGTGGTCCATTTATCGATTTTGGTCATTATGTTTGAGAGGTTGTCTACAATTTCTTTTGTGATGTCATTTAAGGGGATTAGAATGGATATGTCGTCTGCGTAAATGTAGTGTATTAAGTTTAGTTTTTTAGGAGGTGACCTAAGGAGGCGATATAGATATTGAAAAGGGTGGGCGATAGTGGGGAGCCTTGAGGCACGCCTGACGGGTTTTTCCATGGTTTGGAGTAGTTTCCATTGCTGATTACTCGGTAGGATCTGTTTGTTAGGAATTCTTGGAACCATTTCTTTGCCTTTCCAGAAATTCCCATTATTTCAAGGCACAGTAGCATGATTTCATGGTCTACCAGGTCGAACGCGCTGCTGAGGTCTAATTGAAGAATCAGTGCGCTTTTGCCTTTACTAAAGAGATCATAGAGGTGGTTCAGTAAGGAGGCTAAGACAGTTTCTGTGTTGTATCCTTTCTTGAATCCTGATTGGTGTTCACTAAGGATGTTAAATTTGTCCAGGTAGTTTACTAGTTGAAGGTTAACCAATCCTTCCTGTAGCTTTATGAAAAGGGGAATGCTTGCTATGGGTCTGAAATTGGATGTCAGTGCTGAAGAGGTTTTCTGATCTTTAGGGATTGGAGTGATTAGTATGTGTCCCATTTTTTTGTTTAATGTTCCGCTTGTAAGGGCGGTTGTTAGCCATGCGAATAATTCCTTTTTAAATTCTGGAGGGGCAACTGTCATGATTTTTGGGGGACATGCATCAAGTATACAGTTAGATTTGGTGTACTTGTTGAATAAATTTAGGAACTGATGCCAGTTTGGGAATTCGAAGTGGTCCCATATCATATCTACTCTGATGTCTTGGTCGTGGGGTTCAAGGTATTGAAGAGCATTTGTTGTGGTTGTGGGTAGAGTTGCTCTTACTTCAGCGATTTTATTTTGAAAGAAGTTGGCTAGGGTTTCTGCCGATGGAGTGGGCTCGTTGTCCTTTTTCAGTATTTGTGTTGTTATCGGTTATTGTTTTTACTAGTTTGAACAATTCTTTGCTTCAAACATCTGATATTATCCCCGAATTCAATTATTAGAGCTTGGATCTCCACCCCTTAGTAGCCCTTAAGGTCCAAAAAGGATCTTAGATAAAAACAGCATAAAAAAAGGATCTTAGCATAAAAAACAGACTTTAAGCCCAGGTTTATACACTTGCAAGGATAGGCAAGGGTAAAAGTGCCACCCAACTTCTTTGCCTTTTCTCTCATCACCAGAAATGATTTACGCCTTTCTTGTGTGGATTTTGTAACGTCGTGATATAACCATATACGTTGTCCCCAGAAAAGCGCATTCCTTTTTATGAAGAATAATCTCATGATCCAATTTAGATCTTGTTTAAATGTAAAATTGAATACCAATGTAGCTCTTTCCTTTATATCAAAATAAGAACTTTCCAGAACTGTGGTAAATTTTGTAAGTCCAGATCAGCAGGTACATTTTCAGGTATTAGTAAATTTTGTTCTACTGGTATATCTTTTGATCCAATACTCCTCTTTGGGGCTGGTAAATAATAAGCCTTGTTAATAGGCGGAATTTGTTCTAGTGACTTGTGTCAGTTAGAGAAATGGGCGGAGAAATGGCAGATTGTGGAAAAGTGCAAAGTAATGCATTTAGGCAGAAAGAACAAGGAACATGAGTATAGAATGTCAGGTGCAACTCTGGGCAAGAGTGAACAAGAAAAGGATCTGGGTGTACTGATAGATAGGACCCTGAAACCGTCGGCACAATGTGCGGCAGCGGCAAAGAAAGCAAATAGAATGTTAGGCATGATAAAGAAAGGAATCATGAGTAGATTGGAGAAAGTTATAATGCCGCTTTATAGGGCAATGGTCAGACCACACTTGGAACACTGTGTCCAACATTGGTCTCCCAACCTAAAGAAGGATATAAAACTGCTGGAGAAGGTGCAGAGACGAGCAACAAAGCTAATAAAAGGTATGGAGAACTTGGAATACGAGGAACGACTTAAGAGATTGGGATTGTTCTCCCTTGAGAAAAGGAGACTGCAAGGGGATATGATCGAGACTTTCAAAATACTGAAAGGAATCGACAAAATAGAGCAGGAAAACCAATTATTTACAATGTCCAATGTGACACGGACAAGAGGACATGGACTGAAGCTAAGGGGGGCAAGTCCAGGACAAATATCAGGAAGTTCTGCTTCATGCAATGAGTGGTGGACACCTGGAATGCTCTCCCAGAGGAGGTTGTTGCGGAATCCACCGTTCTAGGATTCAAAAGCAAACTAGATGCACATCTCCTTACGAGAGGCATAGAGGGATATGTGTACACCTGGCTGGGCCTCCACGTGTGCGGATCGCCGGACCGAAGGTCTGATCCGGAGATGGCAGTTCTTATGTTCTTAATTATCCACCCAAAATTTTTTAAATACTTCATTTGGTAGCAATGTTGGAATTTTAGGGCAATTCAGTACCCGCAAATTAAGTCGGCGGTCAAAGGGCTCCTTTTACAAAGATGCACTAGCGTTTTTAACGCACGCACCGGATTAGCGTGCACTATCCAAAAATCTACCGCCTGCTCAAAAGTTTTCTATCATTTCTATTTTGCGGGATATAAAGGTTTGTTCTTTAATAATAATAGATATAGAATTTTTAAGAGGAATAGTCTCAGAGTCGATTTTTTCTAAGCATTCTTGGAGGTAAAGGCGTCCACTTTCATAACCAGTACCTGAATATCCGATGCAGTCTGTTCCACCTTCTCCTCTAATCTCCAGGAGATTATTCAGGGTGTTCCCAGGGGTCTCTGCTGAGGGTTTAGCTCCCTCAGGGTTCTTCTTCCCCTGTTCTCTTTTCCCAGATGCAAAATCTGGTAACCCCATCTTCACCATCCTGCAAATACTGGTTACTAACGCTCTTTCATCAGTTTATTGTGCCCTCCCATTCTTATGAAAGCAAGGCTCTTCCAAGAGCAGTTTCTTCTTTGTCTGAAATTTTTTACACAAGTGACTGCAGAATGGTGTCTCTCGCTGTTTCTATTTCAATTTGAGACCTCATGGAAACGTGTTTCCACATACTTCTCTTTTTCCCATTGCCCACTGTTTCCAGGCTTCCGTTTCCTCAGACTTTAATGCAAAATAAATTAAAAGAAATATATCATTAGCCTTGTCATTTTATTTCATTTGAAAGCTCCACAAAACGAAGCAGCCTGTTTTGTTACCGTTCTCATTTTGTTTTCAAATAAAAGGCATATCTCCAGAAAACACAAGTATCGTAAGAGAAAAAGCCAGAACCAGAAGGAAGACGCATCTCATTAGGTCAAACACAACAGAAGGGCGTTTAAAAGCAGGGATACAGTTCTCTGTCTTGTCTTCAAACTAGCACAAATATTCTGACTGTGTGATAAATAAACCAGTACTCTGACCCTGACCTATCTCTATTTGTTATGAAAAGCAGGAATTTCGACAATTTATGGCGACTATCCCTCCAGTAAAACTCCTGCGTTGAGGATCACCTGAGGGTCGTACAGTGCAAGTTCTTGTTTCAGATAACTGAAGATTCAAAATCCTCGATGAACAGGTAGAAATAAATTTAGCATTCACGTTCAATAATGGCTCATAAGGGGGTCAGGTGACTCCAGTCCTCCCTGACAAATTGATCCAGTAGCCGTTTTATCATTGATGCAACTATACTCTTGAAAAAGGAGGGCTATAACCCAACCATATAGTATGTGTGTGTGTGTGTTGAGGGGGAGGGGAAATGCCTCACATTTAGGCTGGTCCTGTCCAGTTGCTCTACTCAATGCAGGAGTAAGAAATTTCTGAATCATACGTTGGCATCTCAGGCAGCTCTTCATGACAACGAATTCCGAATATTGTTGCTTACTACCCATTCCTAAGGCCATTTTAGAAAACAATTGAAGACCTATCTTTTTTCTAAATATTTGACTGTTTAACGAGTGATCTTATTTCATGTAACATGTTTACTTTTAAAACTTTTTGTAAACCGCGCTGAACTTCTGGTTATGCGGTCAATAAGCACAATGTTATGTTATGTTATGTTAGTTTCTTGCTTGCATAGATTATTTTTAAACTGTTATACGCATTGAAGTACTTGACATTGCGTGTACAACAAACTTTTAATAAACTTGAAACTTGATAAGCTCTGAGAGTCCAGCTGGAGGGTTTGTGTTCCTTCACACTATCGGCCTCTTTTACAAAGCTGCGTTGCACTAATCGCCCCGAAGCCCATAGAGATTTAAAGGGCTTTGGGGCTGTTGCTGCGCGGCTTTGTAAAAGAGGCAGTATGTGTGGCAGTGGAGAGAGAGAGTATGTATGTTTGTGTGGGAGGGGGGAGAAGGGGAAGGAGGGAGGGAGTGCAGAAACAGGGGAAGAAAAGAGAGGGGGTATGCTAGCAGGGATTGGATGGTGAGAGAGAATGCCTGTGCCAGGAGGAGAGAGGAAAAGGAGAGGGAGCAAATTAGGTAATGGGAAAGAGTTTAAGAAAGGGGAAGGGATGGAAGAATTCTTGGGAAGTGTCAGAAGCAGAGAAATAAGGAAGGAGGAAGAGGGTGGAGGAAGAGGTGAAGGGTGAGGGAATTATAGATAGGTGGTGAGGAAGGATGCATTGGGAAGGTGAGGAGTGAGGGGGTGAGAGATGGAAGGGAGAAGAGAATGGAAGAGTATAGGTGGGATCAGGAGAAACAAGGAAAACGTGAAAACAAGAGAAATTGGAACCTAAAATCAAAGTAAAATCAAGATAATAACTGTGAGATAAATGTAAAGGAAATGCAGGAGAATAAAATGGACAGGTAGGCAGTATATCAAGTCCACGACACTTTGCCCTCGCCACGACAACAGAAGAACAAGACTAAAAGGAAAAAAAGGAATAAGGAGTGGCTTCAGAAATTTTAAATTTAAATAAAAGAATAAGAAATACAAAGGTTTGAAAATTTTGTATTGTTCTGCAGCAGATCGAGCAGAACAGACGGAAAGGTTGATTTTATGTTGTTCACATGGTTTCATGGTCTTATAAAAAGCTTTTATGAGAACTAGACAATAACACTGCCCCTAAAATGGCAGCCCAGAGCTCCAGCTGCCCCTGAGCAATGGCCTGGAAAAGAAGCAGAAGCAGAGTTATTTCTGGCCTTGTGCCAGCACTACTTAAACTTGCATTTATCATTAATATCGTTAATGAGGGAGCAAGGAGTGCAGGTACCCAGCAGCACCAGGCCAGCCATTGAAGCCTCCCCTGAGGCCGTTTATCATCCTCCCCTCTGAAAAGAGGCAGGATCTGCTCATGACCTCTCCTCCCTATATTTGTCTTGCAGGGTCACCCCCTCTCAGACGTTTCTCTTCATTTTAGACAAATAAGGCATCCACAGTGAGAATGAGAGGGAGGAACCCAGCGCAAAGTGCAAACCCAGCAGTGCCCGGTTCCTGCCCCGTGCTCTGACAGGAAAGATCCCATCAGTGCTGCCAAGCTCTCTCTCTCTTCCATTTCAAACTCTTTCTCCACAATGTGAAGAGCCAGCAGCAGTCTCCAGGTGGAGACCGGCTCACGTGCTATCCGAGCAGGACTGTCTCAAGGGGGCTTCTGGCACCCTGAGCCAACTTTCGTGGGAGCACAGGAATACGATCCGACTGTCGCGAGGGATGAGCCAGTGAGACAGGCTTTTGGCGCAAGCTAGCGGCAAGAGATCTCATTAGGCAAAGCTAAATCCACCCGGAATCCACTCTTTACTGCTGAGGGCATGGAGAACTGACCCATTGAAGGCAGTTAATATTTCCCCCTACCAGAAGTGTGTGAAGGAATCTATTAACATAACATAACTTTATTCTTCTATACCGCCACAATCAGACGATTTCTAGGCGGTTTACACCGAAGAGAGCTGGACAATCAGCGAAGTACAAAATACAAACATATTTCTTAAGAGTAGTCAGAGTAGAATTCTTGTTATTAATACAGTATAGTCTTAATTTCTGTCCAAAATGCACCGTAAGACAGCCTGGCTCCACTGATGTAATTATCCAACCAGGACTGCTGTGTACTTGCTTGAAACGAAAAAGTCCTATCCAGAAAAGGCCTATATCTACAGCCAGTAATTTTTGGATAGGCAAATAAATTGCAATTTCTGGTTATCCTCGTAGGGCTGTATAGCACGAAATGAGACAAAAGATAGGTAGGGGCCAATCCCCAAACCAGGTTAAAGCAAATGCAAGAGAATTTAAACATTATTCGTGCCTCCACCGGCAACCAGTGCAGCAGTCTATAGTAGGGACTAACATGATCACTTTTTTTCAGCCCAAATAGCAGACAGACAGCCGTGTTCTGTACTATTCTCAATAGAACCAATAATCTAAAACAGTGGTTCCCAACCCTGTCCTAAGGGACCACCAGGCCAGTCGGGTTTTCAGGATTGCCCTAATGAATATGCATGGAGCAGATTTGCATGCCTGGCACCTCCATGATATGCAGATCTCTCTCATGCATATTCATGAGGGCGATCCTGAAAACCCGACTGGCCCGGTGGTCCTCCAGGACAGGGTTGGGAACCACTGATCTAAAAAGCAGAGGATCAAAGGATCTTTTTTGATGGTCTTTAGTTACCATAGTGCAAAAAAGCACTTCTTCACCACCAAATTCATATGTTCAACCCGTGTCTAATGCGACTCCTAATATTTTTATAGATTTGGAAATCTCTGTGTATGTGAGGGCAGGTCTGAATATGAATGAGTGTCTTTATGGTTTGTGAGAATGCATGTGTGTTTATGTCACCAGGTGTGCACATTTTGCATTTGTCCCCTAATTCTATATATTGCGCTCAAACCCATGCACGCAAATTTGGGCGTATCCATATTGTGCACGCAATTCAGTTGCTCAAGGGATCCATGTAGCACCAATAATTGAGCGCTAACAGTTATCAGTGGTAATTGGCAATAACTGGAAATTACACATGCATCTTTATAGTCACTATTCTATAAAGCTGTGGGTGTGAATTTTTCTGTACAGATCTGAAAGGGGGCATGGCCGAGCCTGGGGCATTTCTAAGATCTGCATGCCGTGGTCTAGAATTTGGGAGATTCACACCTAAGATTGAGCACAGATCATGGCATTAAGGCTCCGAGTCTAGAAATGGGCCTTAAAAATTAGGCACGGAGGAACGCAAGGCATAGCGCCCGTCAATCTTGAGTTAGGCACCATTTATAAAATCACGCCTGGTGGCATCCAAATTGGACTTAGGCTCTGCTACTTAGGCCAGAAAGACCCTGGCACAAATAGGGGGCGCCCAAGTTCAACATAGGTACCTAGATGCAAAACATGCCTAAGATCCGCCCCTAGACCTGCCCACTTTCTGTTAGGCGCACAATATGAGCAAAAGGACTGATCAATTTCCATTCAAAATTAGATAAATATATATTTATAATTGACTCAACATGAAGACGTGACACCTAACACACACAAAAAAAAAAACCAACTCAGGGAATTTCTAAGAAATATTGATAAAACTGAATCATAAGACCATAATAAGAACATAAGTATTGCCCCTGTCGGGTCAGACCAGAGGTCCATCGTGCCCGGCAGTCCGCTCACGCGGCAGCCCCTCAGGTCCATGACCTGATAGTGCTCATACCCTAAAACTCATACGCTTTTCGCTTAATGTCCTGTAGAGTAACCCTCTATATGTACCCTGCAATGCCAAAACACTTTCAAAAAAGATTCAAATTATGTACATCCGTATAAGTTTTATATCAACCACACTGAGTATTATTAGGTCTGACAAGGTGGGTATATTATAATGCTCAGATCATAGGATCTCCTATATCATATACGTTATTTCAGATCCCCATCCTGTGACCATGGCTTTAATCATACGTATATATACCGCCCTGCCTGCCTTAAACATTTAATAGCTGATTTATTGCTCATTATCGGTGCTGATTGAGTTTTTAAAAATATTAAGTTAGGCGCCTAAAATCGGCTCTTAGGCCCAAATTCCTTAACCGGCACCCAATGTTAGGCACCTATTTCTGAGGCGCCCATCTAGATAGGCACCTGTCTAAATCAATTGACAAGCTCAATTAAGCTTTTTAATCAACAATAATTGAAACTTAGGCGCCTATCAAGAAAGAGCGATTCTGCAACAAGGCGCCTCTAAAAATTTAGGCGGCCTTCACAAAAATAGGCGCAAGGCACGTTAGGCGGGGCTACATGCCAGGCGCCTTGTTGCCGAATCGCTGCTCTTAAGCGGGCTTAAGCGCTCAGCTCAGCGCCCAACTTTTAGTTGTGCCCAGAGCTGGCCTATTTCTTGGGCGCCTCCAAAACAGATTCCGCTCGGCACCCAATTTGACTTGAATCGCGCTGAACAGTGCCCAAGTAGGCGCTTCTTACAGAATTTGCCTTTTAGCTTCATTTATACGATCTGGGCCCGAGTGCTTTGTATAAACTTCGCTCGACTTATAATCTAGCACTTAGCGTGCGTGCTTTTGGAATTTTGAGGCCTTAGTGTTTGATCTTCTCATGATTTTTCACTGAGTAAAGCGTTGGTCATAAAAGCAATGTATTCCCCAAGCTCCAAGCAGACATTACTTTCTGCATTTAAGAGGTAGGTCTGTACGATTCGGGATGAGAGAGGGCGCACGGACAGGTTTATGCCTGCTTGACAGATGGCTAACAAAATATTGAAGTAACCTTTTTTCCTGACTCCTGTCAGTTTCAGGAGGCAGGTCCCTAGGCAATGCATATTTCTTACTCCTGCAGGACATAATTAAACTTGCAGATGTGTGGAACATCTGCGTACTTTTGCTGCAGAAAAATATAAAAAGGTAGCAGAGTTCATCCACTGGAAACTATGTAAACACTGCATGATCACTGTAGCAGAAAAACCTTGCGATGACGATCTTGACTAATTATAGAAGAGAGAGAAGAAATTGGGATTATTTGGACATTCCCATTTTCACCAATAAAAACCAGACATAATGATAAAGGAGAAAAACGCAAAAACAAAATGAAGAGGTTCATCAAATTGTTCCACAGAAAAAATGGAGAACCAAAGGAAAAGCAAAACTGTGAAACCGATGTTCTTGATGAAAAAGTTTATTGATAAAAGTCTTCACAAATACAAGCGATGCAGGTCAAGTGGTGAATCCCGTTAACACACAGTAAAAAAAGTGCTACAGATTTTAACCCACAGTTTTCTGGATGCTTTCTACCATATCTAAACTTTATGGTATTGTTTACATAGGACCCCAGAAGAAGATTCTAATCTAATCTAATCTTAATTTTATATACCGAATCTACTCCCTAAGGAGCTCGACTCAGTTTACAGTTCGTTAAAAAATGAAACATAACAAGTGGGATAAAAACAGAAATTGATTAGATTAGATGGATGGAAAAAGTTAGAAAAAAGTATGTTGAATTGCTTAAAATTACTATACGACAGCTAAAATCAAATTAACTATTGTGAAGGTTTTTAAACTTTTTCGAAACTGATTTAATTGATCTACCAGTCTTAGAGAATCTGGAAGTCCATTCCAAATTCTCACCAATTTAAATGTAAAAGATTTACTAAACTTCCCACTTGACCTGCATCGCTTGTATTTGTGAGGACTTATCAATAAACTTTTACATCAAGACCATCGGTTCCACAGTTTTGCTTTTCCTTTGAAAAACACAAAAATGGCATGACTAATCAAAGTGCCAGTATCAAATGATCATCCTGGACATTGTAAAAAGAAAGCGATGACCACCACAAAGCAAGGGATGCAATCTTGAATATTGCAGTGGTGCAGGGCAGACTGACGGGGGTCTGGGTCCCCTGGCAATAATAGTCATGGCCCTACCCAGGTCCGACATCTCGCCCTCTGCCCTCCCTCCATCCCAGGTCCCATACCTCTCCCCTTCTCTTGAATTCCCCTGTACCCCTGGGTACCATATCTCTCCTCCTCCCGAGATCCAACATCTTTCATCCCCTCTCCCCAGATGCAACATTTCTCCCTCTTGTTCTCAGCCCCTCCCTCCCAACTAGGTCTAACATCTCTGTTGGCCTTCCTCCCTCCCTTCCTCATTTCCAACATCTCCCCCTTCTCTCAATCCCTGGGTTCTGTTCCCCTCTCCCTCCCTGTGTTTACCTCAAAAGTTCCTTTCTCCATAAAGGGCCCCAGTATAGGTTATCTGTTGCTAACCAAAACTTTCTCTCTGCCATGGCCCACCCTTGTGGAAGTAGGAAGTTACATCAGAAAGGTGTGTGGGGTTTGGTAGAGACTAGAGAGAGGGTTTTGGTCAACAGCAGACAGTATAAGCCAGGGCCCTGTACAGAGAAAGGGATTTTAGAGATAAACACAAGGGGGGAAGGAGGGCATAGAGGCAGAGGATATGATGGAGCAAGGGAGAGGGTGAGAGAGAGAGGGAGTACCGGATTGGGGACAGAGGGCAGAGAGATGTTGGTCATGTGGAAAGGAGGTACTGGGCTCCCCGAACTGCTCTGGGCCCTTTGGCATTGCCCAGTTGGCTGAATAGTCAGTCCGCCCCTGCAATGGTACTTATTTGGGCTTTACAAATTCTGTCATTTGATTATTGTAAATAGTACAAAATGTAGCATCAAAATTCCATAAAGCTTTAAGTAGTGAAGTTCCTAGGTACCTCTTCTATATACCGTATTTTTCGCTTCATAAGACACCTGACCATAAGACGCACCCTAGATTTAGAGGAGAAAAACAAGAAAAAAAACCATTCTGAACCAAATTCTCCCTGCCAGGCTCTGCACCCAACCCCACACTCCTTGCCAGGCTCTGCACCCTGTCCCCCCCTCCCTGCCAGGCTCTGTACCCTGTCCCCCCTCTTGTGGTCTAGTGGTAGGCCGGGACAGGGGACAGGGCAGGCGGGGACAGGGCACAGGGCACTGCCTAGTGGCAGGGCAGGCAGGGAAGTCTTTCTGTTCCTGCTCAGCTTTGGAAAATACACCTCTCTAATACCTTTACATTTTTATTTCCTCTTTTTAAATTTTTTTTAAGCAATTCACATGTCCAGCACAAGGCCTCTTGCCTCAGCTGTACATTTGTTGTAAATTTAAATTAGTGATTAATTTACTGCAATTCCAGCAGGAGGGCCCCCTTCCCCTTTCTGCAGGGTACCTTTCTGCAGGGCTGGGAAGCCTCTTGATTAATTTAATTCTGGCAGGAGGGCCCCCTTCCCCGATACCTTTCTGCAGGACCCCCCATACCTTTCTACAGGACACTCCCTCCCGGTACCTTGATGAAATCCTGGCGGTCCAGTGCTGCATCGACAGCCTCCCCTGCTGGACAGCCGCCCAAGTCCCCTTCTGCCGCAGCAGTGAGAGGCAGACGCGAGCCCCGAACACACCTGCCTGGTCCCATGCCGCCACTCGAATGGTGCCATCAGCTCCCACGAGTCTTGCGAGAACCAACAGCACCATTTGAGCAGCGGCGCAGAACCAGGCAGGCACGCTCCAGGCTCGTACCTGCCTTTCACTTCCGAGGCAGATGAGATAGCCTGCGGATGCAGCGCTGGGCTGAGCTGACACCATTCAGGCGGCACAGGACCAGGGAAGTGCGCTCGGGGCTCGCACCTGCCTGGCAGATGGGGACTCAGGCAGCCATCCAACAGGGGGGCCTGCCGATGCAGCGCTGGACCGCCAGGATTACATCAAGGTACCGGGGGTGGGGGCTTGTGGTATTCGCTCCATAAGACGCACCCTTATTTGCACCCCCTTTTTGGGGGTGGAAAAAGTGCATCTTATGGAGTGAAAAATACGGTAATTAAAATTATATTGTCCATCTTGTATATAGAGAGAACGAGAGGGCGCTCTCTAAAGTTAAAAGGGGATAGATTCCGTACAAACGTAAGGAAGTTGTTCTTCACCCAGAGAGTGGTAGAAAACTGGAACGCTCTTCTGGAGACTGTTATAGGGGAAAACACCCTCCAGGGATTCAAGACAAAGTTAGACAAGTTCCTGCTGAACCAGAACGTACGCAGGTAAGGCTAGTCTCAGTTAGGGCACTAGGGCCGCCGTGGGGGCTGCTGGGCACGATGGACCATTGGTCTGACCCAGCAGTGGCAAAACGACCTTAGTGAATATATCTTTTTTGTCCATTTATGAAAAACAAAATGTCCAAAGAAAAACACACAAAACAAGTTATTTGGACCTAGGAGGGGCCAGCTTTTTTTAGTAGACTGGCCACACAGACATGCTAGCAGTGCAGTGGGGCACCCTAGAGGACACCGCAATGAACTTCACATAAACGATCCCAGGTGCACACCATAACCCCCTTACATTGTTTGGGGAACCCTCCAATATGGCCCCCAAAACCTACTGGACCCATCTGTCTACCACTCACATAGCCCTTATGGCTGCAGGTGTCCCGTATATGTCAGTACAGTAGAGTTTTGGTGGGCTTTCATGGGTTCACACGTTCCACAAGCATGCTAGTTAGAGTGGGAAATGGGCCTGGGTCCCCTTCTTGGAGTCCACTGCTCTGACCTGCCAGGCTACTCCAGACACCTGATAGGCTTTAACAGGACTAGCTTTAACATCTGCAGTGTCAGGAGACTGAAGGACTCAAATCAATTTTCAAGTGAATTGATTTGAATGAGTGAATTGGGCAGCACTGCTTCCTCTTGCCGCAGTGAAGTTCCTGGGCCATGACACCGACTCCGGGAGCAAACCAGTATAGTCTGCACCCAGGACGGACCGCCCCCTCCCCCCTTGGTACGCCACTGACATAATGCAAAGTTCCACATTAGGAATCACCAAAAAGGATGCAGGTGTCATCTTGGAAACAAAGAAAACAGAAAAATGAAAACACTGTAGGGGGCTATTTTAGTCTCCTATCCATGCCATCTACTCTCCCTTCTTCTCCCTTAGAGGTCCAGTGTTCTTATTCCAAGCTTACTTGAGTCCAGATACATTTTTCATCTCCAGCACTTCCAACATGAAGCTATTCCACACATTCTCCACCCTTTTCATGAAAAGGTATTTTATAAGGTTTCTTCTGAATCTCCTTTCAACTTCATCTTTTGCCCCCTCATTCTAGAGTTTCCCTTCAGTTGAAAGACTCCCCTCATATACATTTATGCCACATACAATAGGTATTTAAATGTCTCTATCAGATCTCCCCTCTCCCGTCTTTCCTCCAAAGTATACAGATTGAGATGTTTAAGTCTGTCCCCATATGTCTTATGACATAGACCACTGACCATTTTAGTAACCTTCCTCTAGACCAGTGTGACTCAAACTCGTAGCCCACCAGGTACTATTTTGAGGCCCCTCGGTATGTTTATCATAAACACAAAAGTAAAATAAAACAGTTTCTTGATCATATGTCTCTCTAGCTATAAATTACAATATTATTATTAAGACTTAGCCAAAAGGAAAGATTTACAAGCTATAAAGAGTTTTACCTCATGCAAAATAGTCATTTCTTTAATAAAACAATAACTATTTTTTTCTGAAGCCCTCCAAGTACCTACAAATACCAAAATGTGGCCCTGCAAAGGGTTCGAGACCACTGCTCTAGACCGACTTCCATCCTTTTTATATCTTTTTGAAGGTGCAATCTCCAGAATTATATACATATATAAAATTCTACTATTAACGTTCAAAACTAAAGCTTCTGGTCAACCTGAGTTTATCAATAAGCTTCTAATAAGCCTCCCCAACAATTCCTCAGATCTGTCAATCAGAATTTGCTTTCAATTCCATCCTTACGATATATCAACACTATGCGGACAAATATTTTCTCAGTCACCGCTCCCATACTTTGGAATTTAGCCCCAATCATTTGAGAGAGGAAACATCTCTAAATAATCTCAAGTCCAAAATTTTATAAAAACTTTTGTTTGAGGATGCCTTTGGTCTATGACCGTCTTTTGAAGGACGTTTTACAATCTTTTAAGGCTCATTTCCTGCGGGACCCTGTGTTTTCCCCTCCCTCTTGTTTTTTTTTTGTTTTT
Source organism: Geotrypetes seraphini (assembly GCF_902459505.1). NCBI lineage: Eukaryota > Metazoa > Chordata > Amphibia > Gymnophiona > Dermophiidae > Geotrypetes > Geotrypetes seraphini. The sequence goes on from NC_047100.1 coordinate 46,609,896, forward strand.
TTTATTGTAGTTCTTTACCCTTTTCCTATTGTCTGAGCTTAGTCTATGTTAAAATACTTGGTTCATAAACTTACCAGAATTTCAATGGGAAGTGTGGGCCTGCTTTTGGTTGATGAGATAGTCAATGTCCAGTTCCATGTTTGTTACTGCCAGTCGTAACAAGTATATGCAAGGGTGCATCAGTTAGTCTGGATCTGGTTGGAGATTTCAGATGTTTTATTTGGGAAATGTCCTGCCATTTTGAGTGCATGGTTCCTGAGATTAAGATGGCTCAGAGGGGAGAGATGCATAGAAATTAGTAAGGCTGTTTGACTTGAACATGTCTTTCGGAGAGTCACAATTCTGTAATTCGGCCAGTTCCAATTTCAATGTCAACAGAAAATGGGTTTTGGAAAAGCTGTCGGTCCTGTTTATGGAGATAAAGCTCTTTAAATCTCATTTGAAACTCCTTTTGCAACTTTTCCAGTGAATCCATACGTTTTTTTGTTTGGAAATGTTGGTTTCTCAGCCAGCAGCTTTTGAATAGTGGGGAGATGGCAGAAGTTTTCCTCCTATACTTGTTTAATGAGGAGAGGTCCAATTTTACGTCAAATGATTTCACATGTGCATATCACAGATAAGCTTCTCCTTTCCTTGAAGTTAAACATTGAAACTGTTGAGTAGCTCTGTTACATCTGTCAAAAAGACAAGGTGCCATTTCCATTCTGCATCTTTAAGCTCTGGTACTTCTTTTGTTTCTTGAAAGCAGAAACCTGTGGAAGTAAGTCATAAAAACATTTCAAAACTCTCCCTAAACTCAGCCTTCTGTGTGGTACAGAATATCTTCATAGGCAATATTCAGCTTAGACAGAAATTCCTGAAACTGTCTGTGGTTTAGTTCATGAGTAATGTGACCATTTATTTTTTTTCATCAAAACGGGACATCTATTAATTTTCAGTCCCGCCCCAGCCCCACTCCCAATTTCTTCCATTCATTTTTCATGTACACACAATACCTTATTAATTCATAATGGTAACCATAAAATTAAAAAAAAACATACTGTACACAAAGAAAAATGTTAATTATCATTTATATTCGGGGTTTTTTTCAAAGATGTCAAGGCAAATGACTTTAAAATATGCAATGTCACCTCAGTAACTATAGAAAAATAGACATATATAGTGCAAAATATAGACAGCAGATATAAAGTCTCAAAACTGACACATTTCAATCACTAAATTGAAAATAAAATAATTTTTCCTACCTTTGGTGATTTAATTAGTTTCTAGTTGGACTTCCTTCTGATTGTGCATCCAACATTTCTTTCACAATCCAGCCCCAGCTCCTTTGGACCAGTCTCTATCTCTTTTCCCTCTGCTTACCCTCCCAGATCCAGTGTCAGTTCTCCTTTGTATCTACCACCACTTTTGTTCCAGGTCTCCCTCTCTTTCCCTCCTCTGTTATGATCTTCCATCTCTCTGTTCTTCCTCAGGGTCTCTCCTCCTCTGTCTGCACCTCCCTTAGTCCAGCATCTGCCTCCTGTCTTTCCCCTTTGGTCCAGGCCTCTCTCTCTCTCTTTCTTTCTTCTGCTTACAAGCCCCCACCCCTTTTCTCCACCTCTCTCAAAGTTTATTAAAAATTTTTTAATCGCTTTATATAAAATTCTAAGCAATTTACAATAAAAATGGCTAACAAATATTCAAATGAAGACAAAACAAAAGACATGGGTACAAGTCACGAATTGGAACAAAAGGAAAAGGTTGAACTACAATTTTAAAAGAAAAGAGATGAAACACATAAGGGAAACACGAATGGGAGAAAGGCATAAAAGAAATGAAAGGATGCGTGAATTAATGTTGTGGCTTAGGGGTCAAATGCATCTTTAAAAAGAAAGCACTTTAGGAACCCCTTGAACTTATCTAATCTTTTTTCTTCTCTTAGAAAGGCGAGGAGTGAGTTCCATATACCTTCTCTCTCACTTTCAGAGTACCCCTCCCTCTCCTCCAGTGCAAAACAGATCTACACTTCCCCCTCCATATTCGCAGTTTCTGTATCTACGGATTCACTTATTCACGATTTTAAACCTAAAATTCCTTTTTCTTTTTTCAGCCTAATTTAAGCCCTGTAAACCCCCCCCCCCCTTAAGCCTTACCTGTTGGTCTAGCAAGTTTTCAGACAGCAGTGATTTTCCCACGCTCCTGCCCCGTGCAGATCGCTCACAGGAAATGGCTCGAGAGACTACGGGAGCTCAAGGCAGCCATTTCCTGTGAGCAATCTGCACGGGGCAGGAGCATGGAAAGATCGCTCCTGCCTGACAACCCGCTAGACCACCAGATAAGGCTTAAGGGGGGGGGGGCTTTCAGGGCTTAAAATAGCCATGGGAAGCGGGGGTTAGGGGCAGAACCAGCCCGAATATTATTTGCATTTTTTTAATATTCGTGGGCCGGCTCTGCCCCTAACCACCGCAAATACGGAGGGGGAAGTGTAGTTGTTTCTCAAAAACCCTTCTTCCTCACTGTACAGATCCTTGCCAGACATTTGTTTCACTGTACCATGGATAACTTCCCCAATCATGATTAGATACCACTCTTTCCTCACATTTGAAAGTCACCGAGACACTTCCTGACTGTAGGAAAATCTTAGCGACAACCCCACCCAAAGGACTATCCCAGAGATAACTTTGTCCTCACTGCATTTGTTTTTTATTAAAGAAAAAAAAAAAACAATCGTTTTACAATCACCTTAATAAAATAATAATAGTGGGATGGGAGCTCCTGGAAGGAAGTCACATTTTATGCCATTGTTCCATGCAGAGTCATTCTCCAGAAAGAGTTAGCTATATCATGTCCACCAGGAACAGTCTCATTAAAGGTGTCACATTGGTAGGATAGTTTTGTTCTCTCATGAAAGGTTGCATCCTCTCTCTCCTTCCTTCCTCCTTCCCTGCCTTCCAGCCTTTGTCCCACCCCCTCCTCCAAAGCCAGCCAGCCAGCCTGCCTGCCTCCCTCCTTGCCGCACCAAAGCCAGCCTGCCTGCCTCCCTCCCTCCAGCGCTGAAGCCTGGCCTACCGCCAATTCTTCCACTTACAACCCCCATCCGCTGCCGCCAGCCGCTGCTTCCCTCCAGCCTCCACCACAATTGCAGGAAAGGAAGGTCCAGGCGCCATCCCACAAGCCTTCCCTGACGTCAATTCTGACATCGGAGAGAAGGTCCAGGCCAGCCAATTGCTGCCTGGCTGGCCCGGAACTTCCTCTCTGACGTCAGAATTGAAATCAGGGAGAAGGCTTTCGGGTCGACGCCTGGACCTTGTGGTACGCAGCCTATGCCTGCTAGGTGTGTCCCTAGTGCAGAGCCCTGTTTAAAGGCTAACCCTTCCCCAGTGTTATTGATAAACCTTTTTTTGCTTCTCCTGATGCTATTTCTCCTAGAGGGAGTCAGAGAGCACGAGTGCAGAGCGCCCATCCCCCTCTCAGGCCCAGGGTTGCTGATAGGAAAAACTTCCCACCTGAGGGTTGGGGGCGGGGCTGCAAACTAGTTGCCCAGAGAGGAAAGCTCCTGGGAAATCAGTTAAAAGGAGGAGAGGCACAGGACAAGCAGGAGAGCTCAGGGCTGGGAGATACTGATGGCAGTTCTCCACTTGAATGTATGGAGCTGATGGAAGCCGGAGAAGAATCTGCTTCCAAGGAGAATGAAGAATCCCAAGCCATGGAAATTGACCTAGATTCTTCTGCAGCTCCAATGAGTGAAATTCTTCCAATGGAAGTGGGCTTCATGGAAGGCAAGCCGCTCGTGGAATAAAAGTGAGTAGCTGTGACCTTATTATATGAAGGACTTCCATGATTATGCATTGCACTGTGGGAGCTTTAGTAATCAAGAGCTCCAGAAGATTTGAAAGACTTTAGTGAAAGTTTTGTTTTGGGTGTTTCTCTTACATGAGAAAGGACTGTATCCAGCCCAGGTAGTGGGGGTTCGCCTCACGTATTTTGTGGTGGGATAGTGGGCCTGTTTGGCAGTATATCACCACGTGAAGCGCACTGCCTGCCCAGTATTCAAGCTGCTGGGATAGTCACAGCCGTAGCTCTGACTAGTGCTGCGGTAGTCAATTTAAGACTGTTTGTATTTTGAATATTTTGTTTTTCATTGCTGGGAAATAAGTATGGGCTGAAGCCAATAGCCTGAGTTTTGGAAAGACTGGAACTTTTGAACATTTCCATTTTGAGACAGTTTGCTGTTTTGTGGGTTTTTTTTCTTTTTACTGTTTTGGGACTATTTGCTAATCACAGAAATATCCTGACAAGCTTTATGTTTAATACCAATGAAAGAATAAATCTTGAGTTTAATTTAAGCAACTATACTTACCTGGTGTGGCTGTATTTTTCTTCCACTAATTTTCCTTGTGCAGCCCACTGTGGCTCACAAGAGCACAATTCCCGTGTCCCAGCCGCTCAGGGCCCATTGTCCTGAGCCGGTTGGTGACAACCTTCCTTTCCTGCAATTGCGGCGGTGGCTGGTGGGAAGCAGCAGGGAACTGTCAACTCGCTTTCCTCCATACGATTACTCCATACCGAAGAAGAGATAGAAAAGCTCCAGTGGCAACATATAGGCCACGTTTTCTTGTAGCAAATTTAGCTTCTCTTCTGTTCCATGCTGTCAGTCCTTTTAGGGAGCGAGAAGGAAGTTAGGAGAGCCAGCACATGCACAGACCATCTACAGGCAAAGAAATGGTTTTTGCATGTGTCAGGATCACTCTGCAGCGATCCGTGGGATCGCTTGTGGGCGTGTTTCCGATTAGAGCATTTGCATGGAGAGTCTTTAGTGAATCGGTCGCCAAGGATCAGATCGCTTTGGTAAATTTAACGAATCTAACCCTAAGTTTATTCTTTCCTGTCTGTCGTGTGAATGTCTCGACTGATCTTTTTAAAGAGGCTCATTGGCTCCCCGTCACTCATCGGATACTTTATAAAATCATACTACTCACTTTCAAAATCAAACAATCTCACCTGCCCCTGTTTCTAGATAAACTTCTAATCCCCCAAAGTTCTTCTCGTTCTTTAAGATCATCTGATCAAAAACTCCTTTTCATTCCTTCTCTAAAAGAATCTTTCTACACCAGGACTACTAACTTTGCCATAACTGCACCCACATTGTGGAACTCTCTCCCCCAATTTCTTCGGGACGAAATCCAATTACCTAAATTTAAGACTCTCCTTAAAACTTACCTATTTAAAGATGCCTATGCCAAATCTTAATCTTTTTTTTATTTTTTATTTTTTTTTTGTTGTTTTGTCCACTTGTTGATTTCTTCTTCAATCTAATTATCATTCTCTCAGCATATCTCTCATACCAGGCACCCCCGCCCCCCATGTTTTATCCCTTCCCTCTATCTCATTTCTTCTAAGATTATGTAACTTTCTCCCAACCTTCCCAATTACCCTCACTGTCAGGTTTGTCCATATGTTCTAAATGTTTCTATTTTTTCTTTCTCACTAATCTCTCCCAACACATCTAACTACTTCTTTCTTTTCTATCTAGATTTTATTGTTAACCGGTCAGATATTTGTTTTATGATCGGGTTATAAAAAACCAATAAACTTGAAACTTGAACTTGATCTGAGATGCTGCCTGAAAGGGTAAAAAGATTAGTGGGAGGTAGGGTGAGGGAGGATTTGCAATCTACAGCCCTCAGATTTTTGTTTTGTTTAACTTTGTTATGAACCTGGACTGTAGCTGGAATTACCGTAGATCGCAGTCCTTCTGGTAACCGCATTATGTCTGCAGACAATTGAAATGATTTTAGGGAGATCACATTGAAAGCCGACACAAAGGCCTTCGACCCCTGGCATTAGAACTAAGAGCATCTTCTGAGCAAAATTTCTATCATGGCTTCAACCAATTTGCTTTATAAAGAAAACCCATAAAGCAGAATCTCCCATGCACAAAATATCTGAGCTGAAAAGTCCCAGCCGTACATTGTGGCATGGAGCCATTCATCCTGCTACAAGAGCATATAAATAAAAAATGGTATTTGCTTGTTCTTTTTACTATTCTGAGCCTTTGCAGGCGGGCACCATGGCATCGAATCTGAGCCCGCCCACCAGCTGAGCCATGGCAGTGGCCTTCCGCAGCCAATCAAGCAGCAGGAACGCAACACGCGAGAGAGAAAGAATGGAGGAGCAAACGGAGCGTAATCCAACATCAGACTCGGTCAGCTAGGAGTTCCCAGGCGACTCCGACACTCCAAATCTTTATTAACCCTTTTCTGAGGGCGACTACTCTCCGAGAGCCATCTCTGGCCAGCACATTGGCACATTCACATTCTAGGGCTCTCTTTTCATCCATGGAGGGGGAGGGGAGCAATGAGCTCTTAAATGGAAAGCTGTGGGACGGGTCTTAGAAAACAAAGCGAGAGAGAAAGAAAAGACAACACAGAAATAGGGAAAAGAGAGAAAGGAATGAGATAAGCCAAATAAATCGAACAAAAAGTCTCAGAGGAGAAGGTGGGGGAGAAAGTTCTGATAGCAAACATTTAATGAAGGTTTTTTTCCTTTGATAATGAGCAGATAGGGATTGCTGTTTGCTTTCAGGACAACAGAACTGAGGTGAACAAAAAACGATTGCTTTTAGGAAAATAAGGCCCACAGATCTGTTATTTATCTTTTAGTACACAGAATAAGATCAATCAGATGAGAGTTGGGAGAGAGGATGGAGCAGAATGAGGATACAGCCTTGCTTTACCCTTGAATGCAGACACACAGGGAGGTCTAGAATAGACACCTGAGGAGAAGCAGGTGGGATTTTACCCCCTAATAGCCCCATTTAACATCCCCATAGACCCGTGTCTCACAAACTTTGCTAAGCCACGGCACACTAATCACGGCGGCGGGGCTCGAGGCATCCGGAAGTGCGGACGTTGATGCGATGATGTCATACGCATGTGTGATGTCATGACATTGACATCTGCCCATGCGTGAAGGCCCTCTAGATGGAGCCTTGAGCTTCCAGTTGGGGGGGGGAGTGCTGGAAGGGAAGATGCGCGGAGAGGAGAGGCGCTGGTGCTGGCTAACTGCCTACAGGATGGGTCTAGGGGGTCTGGATTTTAGTAAAGTAAAATCTGGTAACCCTAAACTGAGGTAATCTTTTGCCCCATACAAAAGGGGGAGGGGGGAGGTTGAATTGAATATAAACTGAACTCATGTGGAGTGGAGGGATGGCATAGTGCTTAGAGCTGCCGCCTCACCTGCCGCCTAAGATTGTGAGTTCAAGCCCAGCATGCTTCTTGTGACAGTTAGACCAGAACAGCTAGGGAAAATACTTAAGGGTACCTGATTACTATTCAATGGGAGAATCTCTTCATGAAAAGGCAGTTAATAAATCTAAATAAACTTGCGTTGGCCATTTTGAGTAGTGAGACTGCATGGGGAAGGATCGCTCTTTCCCTGGCCCACCACTGGACCAAGCAGGGCTTAAGGTAGGCCTGAGGAGAGAGACTGAGAGGGGAAGGACTCTAATATAAACTAAGACTCCCATTTTTGGGCCATTTCTTGGCCCAAAAATCTGTTTTATATTCTAGTAGTGTTCTCCGCGAATTCGCGGTTCACGAATCGCGGACTCGGTAATTCACGGAATGCTCCGACCGCATCTTCCTGTACTAAAAAGTCAGGCTACACCAATCAGGAGCTGCGTGTCAAAGCAGCTCCTGATTGGTGTAGCCTGACTTTAGTAAAAGGAAGAGGCGGTCGGAGCATACCGGGTATAATTTAGTGCGCCCACCAGCGCCCCAGCTGCCCTCTCCTGCCTCTTGACATACTCAAAACCGCATTTGCGGTTTTTCAAAATTTGCGGGTGTTCCTGGAACGTAACCCCCCGTGAATTTGGGGGGGAATACTGTATATACAGCATGTGTGAGATGGATTTGCATACCAAGAAGACAGGATATGCAAATCAATCTCATAAATGTTCATTGTGGGGAGTGTGTGGTGCAGTGTTTACAGCTACAGCTGCAGCACCCTGAGGTTGTGGGTTCAAATCCCACACTGCTCCTTGTGACCCTGGGCAAGTCACTTAACCCCCATTGCCCCAGGGATATTAGATAGAGCGGGAGTCCACCAGGACAGCTAGGGAAAAATGCTCAAGTACCTGAATAATTTGTAATCCACTTAGAATTGTAGGATATGCAGAATATAAATGATATAATCTGACTCGTTGGGGGGTCCCCCAGGACAGGTTTGTACTACTGATATACAGGGTAGGATTAGTCCTGCAATGAGCCCTTGGCAAACAAGTGCCATGGGATTACCTTAGTAATTTATATAAATTATTGCAGTATCTCTTATACATCACTTTTACATTTCAAAAATCCACTTGCCTTTGCCATCACTGGCAGGAGTGGAGGACCAGTCAAATGGTTGGTTCGATGGGCTGAGAACTTGGGGAACTGGGCTTGATTTCCACAGCAGCTCCTTGTGACCCTGGGCAAGTTACTTAACCCAATGATTGCCCCAGGTACAAAACTCAGATTGTGCGCCCACTAGGTACGGAGAAAGTATCTGTATATAATGATATACGTCAAAGATCTAACTAATCTAGCAGCAAAACGGGGTGGAGATTTGGAGTATGTTGTTACTTCGTCCGAGCTGTTGCAGCTCCTACACTCCATCCCTACTTGGGTGACTTTGGCTGAACTGCGGGCGTCAATATCGAGTGCTCTGTCGTTTATATGTCTCCCAACATGGACTCTTTCTTATGGGGGCGTGTCTTCTGATCTATGTAGGAGATGCCAGACGGACTAACTCCTTTATACATGGTATGTTGGACTGCAACTGCTACATTTTGGAGGGTGATTCTTAGAGCGTATTTTACATCAGTCCATTAATTTCCATCCAGGAAGAATTTTACTGGGACAGGTTTCTTCTTTGGGGATTAAGGGCAAAGTTTGAAACGTTGGGTACTGAAGACTTGTATAGTCGGTAAGAAAAGCATTCTTCAATATTGGACTCAGGATGTGGTACCATCCTTTTGACACTGGCAAAATAAATTGCATGAGTTACTGGAGCTTAGGGACCTGAGCCTCATTTTTAAGTGACAACAGTGCTTCTACTCTATTTGGGGCCCTTACATACAATACTCATCCCCATGGATTCAGAGTCATCTTGAATCAGCTTGGGGACACTGCTTTTCAAAATTTGAGTTAGGATGGTGACTCATTCCTGTTTTTGTACAATTATTCCCTGTCATTGGAGAGTTAATATTTTTCACTGTAGTTTGGGGAGGGAAGGGGGAGACTGTTAGGGTCTTTAGGGATCTATTCTGGGATCTTTACCAGAGGTGCCAAAGCGCTTGGCCCCCAGGCAGGGTATATTGTTCTTTGATCCCTGCGAAGGGAACGTTAACTGATTCTGAAGTCGTTTTCTCTTTCTTGGGATTAATCTACTCTCTGTATTTTGGGGCTTACAGTAGAATCCCCGTTTAGTCTTTTAGTCTGGGGAGATTTGTTATGTTGGTTCTTAATACTTGCTTGTGTTATGGATAATTCTTTACTATTTACTGTTAATGGCACAGTTTGGTGCTGTTTGAGCTATGATGGATTTCTGGATGTCCATATACAGTGTCACCTATTCTCATGGGTGGGACGGGTGGGGTGGAGAAGGATTCAAGATAGGATTAGAAGCTGTGGAGGGACATTTTCGAAACATATGTCTAAGTCCGATTTAGGCCTATGGCGCTAGACATCCAAAATTGGCAATAAGAAAATGCCTATATTCGAAAGGCAAACCACCATACATCTAGAATATTTTTATTTTGAAAATCATTTTTCTGGACGTCCAGGCCACTGGGACACCCAGATCCCGACTCAGATCGCTATCTTTATACCACATGTTTGAACAAAATTTTGTCCAAGTCCCAAATGCCAAAAACAAGACCATTTGGAAATGAGAGTGGGTGGCCAGTCCTGTAATGGACTGGCCACCCACACATGGCAACAGAGCAGCACCTTAGAGGGCACTGCTGTGAACTTCACATAAAGGGTGCCAGATAAACATCTCACCAGATCTCCCCTCCCACAATCCACTATACCCATCTGTCCACAACCCCAGCAGGTGGCACCTATATAGCAGTAGAGTAGGGTTTTTTTGGGGGGTTGGCTCACATTTTCCACCATCCCAGGATTCACAGGGAAGGAGAGGCCCACCATTTTGGAGTGAATCATGGCTAGGTAGCCACCTTAGCCTGCCTAACACCACTTCCGGCATAGGCCACGCCTACTTTGGCATTCTGCAGCCCAAAGCGGCCACTTAGCCACGATTCCAGCTGCCTTTTATTTGGGCATCGGTAGGCGCTTCAACCCTGCTGTATTTTGCCATTTCTGATGGTGGTTTTCTATTACCTACATTTAGGCACTGGTCACAGAATTTCCCCCAAATGCTTATTTCAGTGCCCTAAGCTCATAAAATTGCATAAAATCATGTTTCTGCTTTGAGTGGGGAGATGCAGGGAAGAAAGTGAAGACTACGGGGACGGACAGTGGTTGGGGCTGAAAATTACAGGGAAGGTGAGGAGATGGGGATGAAAAATGCACTTACTGTGGGGATGGGGAGGGGATGGATTTTTGTCCCCGTGTAAATATCTATTGTTTGACTCGTACTAGGCTTCACATGTAACAAAATGAGCTTCTAATACGGCTTTGTTTTTCTCTTTATTATTTCAGGGGTTGCCATACAGCTTATTTTAAGGAATTGGAAAAACAGGGATAGATTGAACTATACCTTTTGGTGGGAGTCTCTGTGTCACGTCTTTAAAATGCAACGTACTATGGCTATACAACAGGGACATTACAAAAAGTTTCTGAAGATTTGGGAGCCATTGACAAACTTTTGCAAAGAGCGATTGTTGATGTTGCCCTTGGGTCATGCACGTCCAGGGTGGGTGGGTGGGAGGAGGGGTTGAAACATATTTTTAATTCCTTAATTTGAGTGCAATTTTTGAATACGAGTATGGGGGGATATATTTATTTAAAGAAACACACCACTTATAGAGATGCTACAACCACCTAAGCTTTTTTTACTTATTTTTTAACAAAAATTTCCTTCAGAAAAACTTCTTCAGAAAACTTAATAAGTTTTCTGAAGAAGTTTTTCTGAAGGAAATTTTTGTTAAAAAGTATAAAATAAGTAAAAAATAAGTAAAAAAAGCTTAGGTGGTTGTAGCATCTCTATAAGTGGTGTGTTTCTTTACATTTTTGGTAGAATACTCTTTAGAGCCACTTTGGGTGACAGTCTCTGGGATATATTTATTTGTCATAGATTACAATTTGATTGATTTTAAGTGCTTTTAGAGTGTAATATGATTGTATAATTTGTTGCACTTATGTATAGCTTAAAAATGAATAAAGATATTAAAAAATAAATAAATAAATAAAAGGAAATTCCCCCCCCCCCCGCCAATAAAGACCTTATGATTATCAATTGACTACAAAAACCATGAGAGACTGAGAACCTCTTCCACCCCTGTCAACCTGGAATATTTTAGCACCTCCAAAAGTTGAAAACGGACAGAGCTCCGAGCACAAAACTGCAGAACTAGGGTTATCCTATGGCTCCAGAAAAAGGAGGACGGATTGAGATAGCCGGGTTTTATGTCCATTGCTTTCAGTGGAAGTAAAACCCGGATGTCTCGATCCGTCCTCTTTTTTCCTGGAGCTATATGGTAATCCTATCAGCAGAAGCGGCCTACAAAGGGGAGCCGAGGAAGAGGAATTCCAGCAGGTTAAGCTTCTGCCTCTCTGCTCTGGCACAGGCCTCGAAGCCTGGCTTCCCGTCGCTCTATTGTTCCCTTTCATTAACTTTCAAAGGCTTGGGCAGAGAGCAGAGGAAGATGTTCGTCTTCCAAGCAAGAACAATCGCAGCTTTAATGTAGAAGAAACTGTCACTTTGGAAGGAAGACAGGACGAAACTCTTCACACTCAATTGCTTCTGCTGAACAGCAAAATGCATCCTGACAGAATTGGCCATTTAGCTTAATGTTTAAACAACTGTGCCACTAAAACAGTCCATTTTTAGCCAAAAACACTCGCTGCACTGTTACAACAGAATAATATATAAAGCGGCTCCAAATCTACCTGGTTAGCCATATATTGTCATGGTCCTCCCTTCGTTAGTCGTATCAAAACTATTTGCAATCTCTAATTTTCTCCCCTCATAGTACCATGGTACACGGCAGCAGTCAAGTACTTTAGCAAGAATGTGAGCCTTTGGGACAGTCAGGGAACTCTAAGTACTTTCTCTTCATCTTAATTAATCTTACTTAATGCATTTCTTCTGTTTCTACTGTAAACCGCTTAGAACCTCACGGTACAGCGGTATATAAGAAATAAAATTATTATTATTATTATAAAGACTCGAACGGCCCATCCAAACTGCCCAACAGTCAGAAATCAGATGGTAAACTCTTCTGAGCAGGGATTGCTTGTTAAATGTATAGCGCTACACATGCCTTTCTGCACTACAGAAATGATAAATGAATTCATGATTAAATTGGCTTTCTTTGGCATTTCAGAGTCATAGATCGTAGAGGGCCAATATTCAGACAGCAAAGGGCAACCCAGCTACTTCCCGCAGTCAGCAGCAAAGCCGGAAATTCAATGCTGGGGCCATATCTGGCCACCAGCATTGAATTTCTGGTCTAAGTTCAACCAATATTCATCAGCTGACTGGCTAAGTAACAGACCCACCTAAAGAGCAAGTATCTTTGGTCACTATCTAGCCACCAAACTTAGCCGATCAGCCAATGAATATTGGTGCTGACTGGCTATGTATGACACAGCTGGTGACCAGGCTAGCTAGTGACTGGGACATTCAGTCAGAGATAGTAGGGTGACCAAACAGATAGAGAGAATGAATCAAAGCTTTTGGACTGGAGGGCTAGAGCATATGGTTTCCAACAGGGAGAGGAATTGGGTAAAAATCCTTAGGGGATGGGGGAGCTAAGGGAATTGAGAAATGGGCAGGAAAGAGGGGGAGAAAAATTGGGGGTGCAGGGTAGGGGCTGAGGATGTCAGGAATACTTATGCTGGGCAGAGGATGGGAGGGGGAGAAGGAGAAAAGCAGGAAAGTGTTATCTTAGTGCTGCCAAGTCTCTGCTTTGGCTCTTCTGTTTGAATTGGAGGAGGGGGGGTCTGTTGTTGAGGCTGCCAAGATAGTATCATGGTTTTGTGTGGGGAACAAGAGGAAGAGATATAATGAGGGAGTTGCTAAGTTCCCATCCTGTTTCTGTATGTGGGGTAGGGGTATGTTAGATTCATTGACCCCAGACATTGTCCTTGTGGGATGTGGGTGCTACGTTAGGATCCAAAATGGTCAGACAACAAAGGGGAAAAAAGCATTCTATTTTCAGTTTATGAATAAAATATTTATGCCACCATTGGGAATGCGCATTTTTTGGTATCTTTGTAAACAACGCTTCAGACACAGGATAAAATCACAACTTTCCAGCAAACAAAAGAAAATTCTGTACAATCTTTCTCCACCAGAATGATCTGCCCTACAAAGCATACAAAATAATCAAAGCATTGTAATCAAACCTGTAGACAAAGGAGGCTCTATAGTAATTATGGACACACAAAATTACATTGGAGAAGGACACAGACAACTGTCAGACAAGCCATACTGTAACAAAATGACTGAAGACCCCCCAAAAAGATTATATTTAACAGCTGAAAACTTTCATCAAAACACTTCCAAAGCAAGTGCAACCACATTTAAAGAAACTCATACCTAACCATCCTTCTGTGGGCACATTCTACATGCTGCCAAAAATCCATTCTCAAACAGCGCTAGTTCATGGGTTATACCGTTTGAGGTAAGTGTTGCTTTCTCTCTTCACTCATGATTTGAGGGTCTATATTTACTACTTTTGTAATTAGTGGGGTTTTTATTTTCTCATTAATATACAACACATTATGATGATACAGTTCATAAAGCACACACCAGCAGATGTAGTTCTGTAGTTTTGGTTTTTTGTTGTTTTTTTTACACAAAATAGGTAAAGCAGGTAGGATGGGACAGGCGCAGGTGATTAAAATTTGGAGTCAGGATGTGGACCTGAAATAATATGGAAACTATAAGAGGTCCTATGATCTGATCACCCATGATTATGATACGCCTGTCTCTTACTGCAAGTAAATCTACTGTTTAGAAAAAGATAGCAGCTCATTTTGTTCTATATGGGAACAGCTAATATTGAAGTTAGACATACTCAAGTTTTTTGGAAACATCCAATTTGTTTTACGCCAACAATCCATAAACCTGGCAACCCTGGCAGACCAATCATATCTGGTATTGGCACACACACAGAAGAAATATCTGGATTTCTAGAGGATATTCTTAAACCCTTAGTGCAAAGGACAAAGTTTCGTACAAGATACCACAGACTTCCTGAACAAATTAAATATCAAGCAGTTATTATCTGACGCACTTCTAGTTACAATGGATGTAGAATCGCTATATAGCAACATGCCCCTTACAGATGGCATTGCTGCATGTGATCAAAGCAACAAGTGGCGAAGGGACTGTATACATCAGCCTTGGGATCAACTAAAGTTTATTAAATGTAATTATATATTAAATCATATCACATATATAAATATCAGTACGATAAAAAATCTGTTTCCTTCGCTGCTGGACCAAACATAGTTCATATTTTGGCTTCAGAAAAAAAGCCTTCCTCAGGGGTGACGGTGTCAATCTGAGAAATAAGTAAAAGAATATAAGTATATTGTCACTGACAGCCTCAGGGCAACGGGTCCTAGGGCACCAGTGACAAAAGAAAACTCTTATGAGCAGCTGTGGGATGCACAAGGAAAAAAAAGGCAACTGCAGGAAACCACCACAGCATCAGGTAAGTATGTTTTATAAAGCAAGGACCTAGTTTATTCAGGGAAAAAACCACATTTAAACCAGTCTTCTTTCATTAAGGTTTAAACAGTCCAAGGTTCAAAAAGAAAGCAATACTGTCAGAATGTTCCAAGCACATAAAGTATGGTCCTTTTACCAGTGCACACCGTGTCCCCCCAGTCCTTATGATATTGCTGTTCAATAAAGTTCATTGAAATTCGTATCCCGAGTCTCTCAATATTCAAAATCAATTCAAAATTCACAGTTCTGGCTTCTCAAAGCTGCCACAGCTTATCTCTAAATTAACTCTCTGAATTTATCCAAGACAGTTTCTTGGGCTGATATCAGATCACTCAGCCTGCACTAGTACTACGGCACTAGGCCCCAGCATATAATAATAATAATAATTTTTATTTTTGTATACTGCCATAACTGAAAGCTCTAGGCGGTTTATAACAATCGAATGCAAATACATACAATGCAATATAAACAGTACAAATGCAAACATCAGATTTGAAGTTCTGAAGGACCTACATGATAAAAGTTGACAATGTTGAGAAGTAAGAACGATTTAAGGATAGTAATGAATTAGGAAACAATATTAGGATCCTGGCTTGTTAAATAGATAGGTTTTTATCTGTTTTCTAAAGTCTAGATAGGAGGAAGTGTCTAAAGCAATTTTAGCAAACCAAGTATTCATTTTTTGGCCGACTGAAAAGAAAAAGTTCTCTCTAGGAACCTTTTATATTGACAGAATTTTATGACTTGGTGGCCAGGGAGTGTGCTCTGTGTGGTCTCAATATGCAAAATTTATGCCCTCAAACCCACCATAGAAAACCACAGAGCAGTCCCTACTTCCTGGGACTACTAACTGCCCTTTCCTCACCCAAAGAGGAAAAAAAATAAAAAACAAAAACAGTTCTTTTAAAGTTCAATCAGGTGTCACTAAGCACCATACCTTTCTCAGGGTTACTCAGCAAGCTTATCCAAAAAAAATATCCAGTTCAAATTAGGCAGTTTAGTTCACTTGCCTTTAGTGCAGCAGACTTCCATTGACAGGGCCCCATTAGGCAGTTCAGGATATGGCTCCAGCTCCGTGGCTTGAAAATCCTGGGGCACTGGATTCAGATACTCTGAACCAGCCTCTACCAGCTCCATATATTCTGGCTGCTCACTACCATCCAGAACTCTCAGCCCTGAGCATTCCTGCCATCCTTGCTGCTCCCCCTTTTCCATCTCCCTCTCTAGCTGTTCTGCTCTCTGGAGTCATAGCCTGCAGCCATGCCCCAAACTCTCAGGTGCAAAGGCTTTCCTGCTGGTTCTAGTTTCAGCCTGCACATGACTGCTAGGAACCAAGCTAGAGCTGTATGTGTGTTGTGGAACAGGCAAATCTGCTCTCCTGCTCCCTCTAGAGGCCAAAGAAGAAATGTCCTCAAAATTGTAAGCTTGATGTTTAAAGTATGCTGTTTCTAGTGCACCTGATTCTGATTTGTGCACTACTCTGGGGACAGACCTAGCAAAGGCTGAATTCCACAATATACAAATATAAATTTCACAGACATAAAAAGATAAGATAAAATTTCTAAGATGATGATCATAAAATCACTAAACAAAATACATAATAAATAACAAATTAAAAGAAATATGAACAAAACATAATAAATAACAAGGTAATGTCATTATGAATATGAACAGACCCAAAAGACATGCATCAACATTGGACTTCTCCTTACGTGGGGTTGTTTTTCCTGTTTCTGTGGATTACATTGCTGCAAGTGAAAAATTCCTTTAAAAACATCTACCCTGGACCACTAACATTTACCAAAAATTTAGTACAGCATTAATCAAATTAATTCTAACTCGCAACTATTTTTGCTTTAATTATATCTAGCTGCAAATTACGAGCATCAGGATGGTACCACAATATGCAAACCTCTTCATGGCAGAACTAGAAGAGACATTTCTAACTACATATCAGACAAAACCCTTAATATACCACCAGTATATTTGATGACATTTTTATGATTTGGTCTGAGGGAGAAGAGACACAAACAATTTTACAATTCCTTCAATACATACCATCCTACAATCAAATTCAAAATTGACTATTCCCAAGAAAAAGCCAATTTTCCCTACACACCACAGTCTCTATCAACAATGGTTACATACAAACATTTATATACATGAAACACTTACAGACATAATTCCAGCTTTCAACCTTCACATACAAAAAAATCCATTATACACAGAATTTTTTTCTAACAAAGTAAATAAAAGCAAGAGAGAAAAAAAAAGAAACAGGTGGATGATAAAATACAGAAGAATGCCTCTGAATGCCTCCCAAAAAACCAGTTTTTAGTTAGGGGTTGACCAGACATTTTCAGCAGCACTAAGGGCTAGATTCACTAAGCCCACCGATCAAGTCCCGACCACTTAGCAACCCCGACCCGTGCATGCAAATGAGGGGAAGGGCATCCAAAAGCAGGAAGGCAGCGATTCACAAAGCAAATTCAGGAACACCAACTGGGCTGGCCGATCACAAAAGAAGCAACTGCTGAGGACTAGTCACCCACGTCCCTGCTGACTCTCTGAGCATTCTCTCCTATGAGCCCCCTGAATTTCAACCAGCTGAGGCATCTCTCCTGCTGTCTGCCGCCCCGAATCTCCTGCCTTGATCATTGTGGAGGGGATGGGGGGAGATGGTTCCACGATTCTCTAACTGGCACTTATGACAGAATCGAACTTTTAGGTCCCTCCCATGCCTAAAAAGTCTTGTTTTGGGCGATTTTTTTTTTTTTCTCGAGAATAGACATTCTCAAGACATTCTCGAGAAGGTAGACATAGTGGCGGTCTGGACGATTAAATGCCTGAATGTACAGGTAGGCCATTCTTGGAAAACCCCACATTTTGGACATTTTTTTTCGAGAATGGAAATTTCCCTGCTGCCTATTTTAGGTGCCTAGGGCCTTAGGCCAAAAAGGGAATTAGACCCTTTTTTATTATCCCCCTCATACTGTAAATTTGTACAGTTAAACAAGATATAAGGAACTGATTTAACAACTTGCCTTGAGTTTAGTCACCCATGTGTTTATCTGAATGGACTCTATTCCTCCTATCTTGTCTCCATCTAATATTTACACTTGACTCAACTATTCTGAGGCCCTCAGTATTATAAAGAGTGATTCTTTATGGAAAACTTGTGCCTTAAGTGATCGCGTTCTGGAACGTTGCCCACCTGACTGCTGTAACCTCACACAAGCGCTGTCTGTACGCGATTGTCCTCTCCACTCCACCACACAATTGCGTGCAGACGCAGGAAAGCGCTTGCGTGAGGTTACAGCAGTCAGGCGGGCAACGTTCCAGAACTTGTGCGTGTGTCCGATGCTGGAGGAGGTGAGAGCTGAAGGCGGTTGCGGACGCGACCGCCGGACACTTAAGGCATAAGTTTTCCATAAAGAATCATTCCTTATAATACTGAGGGCCTCAAAATAGTTGGTCCAAAATCTTGTCTCTTGCATTTGATACTTTGATAGTTTTTCACTTTCTGCATGTTGCTCTGTGTTCAGCTATGTATAGCTGAAATTATCAGAAGCAATTAAGGAAATATTTATAAACTATAGCTTATAAATATTTCCTTAATTGCTTCTGATAATTTCAGATAATTCACATTTTGGATTTGTAGGTGCTTACCTCATGCAAAGTTGTCATTGTTTTTAATACAGTGTCCCTCAAACACAGGAAACGCCAGAGAATGCCATCAAGTGGTTAGGAGAGCGAAAAGGGAATACGAAGAGAGGCTAGCCAGGGAGGCAAAAAACTTCAAATCGTTCTTCAGATATGTTAAAGGGAAGCAACCGGCGAGGGAGGAAGTAGAACCGTTGGATGATGGAGACAGAAAAGGAGTGATAAAGGAGGAAAAAGAGGTAGCTGACAGGTTAAACAAGTTCTTCTCGTCAGTCTTCACAAGCGAAGACAAATCCAGTATACCAGAACCCGACGTGATCTTCCATGGACACCAAGAAGGAAAACTGTCAACAATAGAGGTGAGCCATGAGGATGTCCTCCAACAGATAGATAGATTGAAAAGCGACAAATCACCAGGCCCGGACGGAATCCACCCTAGAGTACTAAAAGAACTAAAAAATGAGATAACGGGAATACTTCAACGAGTTTGCAACCTATCCTTGAAAACTGGCGAGATCCCGGAGGATTGGAAGATAGCAAATGTTACACCTATATTTAAAAAGGGGTCGAGAGGAGACCCGGGAAACTACAGGCCAGTAAGTTTGACATCGGTTCTGGGCAAGATGGTAGAAGCACTGATAAAGGACAGCATCTGTGAGCACATCGAAAAAAATGGGCTGATGAAAGTGAGCCAACATGGCTTCTGCAAGGGAAGATCGTGCCAAACAAACTTACTGCACTTCTTTGAGGGCGTAAACAGCCAGTTGGATCAAGGGGAACCCATTGACATCATTTACCTCGACTTCCAAAAGGCCTTTGACAAGGTACATCATGAGCGGCTACTTAGGAAGCTGTGGAACCACAGGGTGGTAGGGGACGTACACAGATGGGTCAAACACTGGTTGGCAGGCAGAAGGCAGAGGGTTGGAGTGAAGGGTCACTACTCGGGTTGGAGGAGGGTCACGAGCAGCGTTTCACAGGGGTCGGTACTCGGACCGCTGCTGTTCAATGACCTGTAAACGGAGACGAAGTGTGAAGTTATAAAATTTGCGGATGACACTAAACTCTGTAGCAGGGTTAGAACTGTGGTAGAGTGTGAGGACCTACAAAGGGACCTAAACAAACTGGAGGAGTGGGCAAATAAATGGCAGATGAACTTCAATGTAGGGAAATGCAAGGTCATGCATATAGGGAAAAAGAACCCGATGTTCAGCTACCAAATGGGGGGGTTAGTATTAATGGGAAGTAACCTTGAAAGAGATTTGGGTGTGCTGGTGGACACAATAATGAAGCCAATGGCACAATGCGCAGCAGCCTCGAAGAAGGCAAACAGAATGTTCGGTATTATTAAGAAGGGTATTACGACCAGAACGAAAGAAGTCATCCTGCCGTTGTATAGGGCAATGGTGCGCCCGCACCTGGAGTACTGTGTCCAGTATTGGTCACCATACCTTAAGAAGGATATGGCAGTACTTGAGAGGGTCCAGAGGAGGGTGACAAGAATGATTAAGGGCATGGAAAACCTTTCGTACACTGATAGATTGGAGAGACTGGGGCTCTTCTCCCTGGAAAAGCGGAGACTCAGAGGAGACATGATAGAGACCTACAAGATCATGAAGGGCATAGAGAGAGTAGAGAGGGACAGATTTTTCAAACTTTCAGAACATAAAAGAACAAGAGGGCATTCGGAAAAGTTGAAAGGGGATAGATTCAAAACGAATGCTAGGAAGTTTTTCTTTACCCAGCGTGTGGTGGACACCTGGAATGCGCTTCCAGAGGGCGTAATAGGGCAGAGCACGGTACTGGGGTTCAAGAAAGGATTAGACAATTTCCTGCTGGAAAAGGAGTATAGTTAGAGGATTACTACACAGGTCCTGGACCTGGGCTGCTGCGTGAGCGGACTGCTGGGCATGATGGACCTTAGGTCTGACCCAGCAGAGGCGTTGCTTATGTTGCTTATGTCTTATGTCTTATGCTGTGTACAGTGGATGGGATCTAGGGCAGAGCTTGAGTGGGCCTAGGGAGGTCTGTGGTTGGGGTACTCAGTTGATATTTGTTAGACTTAGGGGGTATTTAGCTTGAAGTAGTTGAGAAACACTGCTTTAGGCAATCGGCTGGCGCCAGTGCCTCTCCTCTCTAGCCCTCTTCCCTGTTGCCACCCCCTACTGCAGTTTCAAGACCCATCTGGATGGCCTCTGCACATGCGCGGACATCCACATGATGATGTCACTCATATGTGTGATGTCATCACGGTGACATCCGCGCACTTCTGGGTGCCTCAAGCCGTGGCCACTATCTTTAGTGTGACTCAGCTCGAGAAAGTTGGAGAGACACTGCTTTACTAAGACATTAACTATTTTTTCTGCGGCCCTCCAAGTACCTACAAATCCAAAATGTGGCCCTGGAAAGGGTTTGAGTTTGAGACAACTAGTCTAAAGTGTGCCTATTAGTTGTTTCATAAGTATTGTGTCATTGTATTATATCTCTGCTATTTGAATTTCAGTGTTGTTATAAGTATAATTTTGAAACTGTTTCATGGTAGTCCTATAATTAAGTTTCTCATTTATTGTTTTAATGTTTATATTTGGTCATTTTACTTTTGTTATGCCGTTAATATAATTGTAAATTTTATCTTGAACTGGACGCCTCCTTGGGTGAATCTTTTCATAAAGACAATTACTACATCCCAATAAATAAATGGAAAATGTGCCTCTTCCATCTTTTGTATGCAGTGCAAATCAAAACAAAAAAGTCACCAAGCGGGTAACCCTTGTCCCCTTCTGCTACACCCAGCATGGGGGAGATGGAACAATTCAGGCCAATGCAGAGCTTTAGCCAATCAAACCCCGAGACATCACATCAACGTAAGCTCTCGCCTTTTCAGGCACAAAGGAAGTGAAGAAAAGATTTTGTGGTTTTGTTATTTCTCAGTTCCTTGTTTTACAAATTTGAAACTTTACAGCTATTACGGGGTTTCTCCAGCACATGAGCTGGAAGGGATAAAAGGAAGGCAAAGGGAAAAATTTTCCAAGCAAACAATTCTTCAATCTCTTTACATCTTAGGACATTTCTTTTCTTACAATGCAACAAGTGAAGGGCCTGCAATGGTTGGCTCTGATCTATGTGATAAATGTGGTTATGGAGAAAGGTTATTGGGCCATGTGTTCAAGCAGCATAGAGCAAGCACAATTGGTTGGGCCTACTATTTATAAGCATATACAAAACAGTGACAGATTTACCTAGAATCTAAATTAGGGTTACCAGATGTCTGGATTTAACCAGACATGTCCTCTTTTTAGTTATACAGTATTAGTGATAAGAGGAAGTGCAAAAGTAGCATGAAAAAAGATGCCATCCCTCCCCTGATGATGGCCACCTCGATGACCCCCCCCCCTCCCCGGAACCAAAATAGAGGGAGAAATGTTGGGCATGGTAGTTAAGAGGAAGGAAGAAGTGATGCTGCATTGGAGGGGGGGAAGAGAAATGTTAGACCCAGAGTTAGAGAATGACATGGGAACAAATTTGACAGAGCTTGCAGGAACAGGGCAGGGACAGGAAAAGAACTCACAGGGACG
This sequence comes from Geotrypetes seraphini, assembly GCF_902459505.1. Classification (NCBI taxonomy): domain Eukaryota; kingdom Metazoa; phylum Chordata; class Amphibia; order Gymnophiona; family Dermophiidae; genus Geotrypetes; species Geotrypetes seraphini. The sequence goes on from NC_047100.1 coordinate 46,632,023, forward strand.
GGACGAGAAAATGAGTTCCTGCGGGGACAGGGAAAAATTTGTCCCGGTGTCATTCTCTACCCAGGGTGCAAGGGAAAGAGACAGACATATTGGATAATGAGAGGGAGGAGGAGAAAGAAGGAGAGAGGCAGGACAGTGAGAGTGGGGGGCAGGGGAGAAAGAGGGAGATGTTGGATCCAGGGGCAGAAGGAAATAAGAGATGCAGGACAGTGAGATAGAGGAAACAGAGAGAAATGCTGGGCCATGGTGGAGGAGGGAAAGGGCAGGGGAAAAAGAAAAAGGACAGGAAGATGTTGGGAGGGATGAAGTAGAAGGGACAGGGAAATAGGCTACAAGGATGGGGAGGGGAGACAGAGGGAGCAGCTGCTGAGCTAGATGGATGGAGGGAGGAAGAGGTTAGGAAAGGTAAAATCATGTGGTAGAGGACGGGGGGAGAGAATGAATGAATGAAAAGGATAGCATTTACATGGGGTAGATACTACATATAATAATAATAAATTTATTCTTATATACTGTCAGACCATGAATGGTTCTAGGCGGTTCACAACAAGTAAGCTGAACATTCAGAAAATATAAAATTCATTAAAAAGTATAAACAGTACATAATTGTATTTTTAAAGAAATTTAAGAAGATTAGGTTACAAGTTTATCAAATAGTTGCGTCTTTAGTAATTTTCTGAAAGAGTAATAAGACGGGACTCCTAGCATGATATTACTAAAGCAGTCATTCATTTTGACTGCCTGATACGAAAGGGTCCTCTTGAGAAATCTCTTAAAACGACACGATTTGACGGTAGGGTAAGAAAATAAATGGACTCTACGTGTGGGTTTAAAGGGAAATGGGAAACCAGGTCACCTGGAGACACACCGAAAATTGTTTTAAAGCAAATACATGCGAAGTTGAATAAAAAACTCTGGCCTCAATCGGCAAAAAGTGTAGTTTTGGGTAGTAAGGAGTAATATACTCCCATTTTTTCAAACCGAAAATCAGTCGGACTGCAGTATGGTAATAGAGAGTAAATTAACAATGAAAGAGAAAGGAAGGCTTGGGAAGGAGTGATATGGAAAATGAGAAAGCTAGTGGATGAGAGAAGGAAATGGAAATTGCATACATGAAAAGCAAAAAGTAACTTGCTCTGTTTAATATCACATTTCTCAATAAAGGTGAGAAAGGGTGAAATTTGAATGGACAGAGGCAGAAAAGAAAGAAAAAGGAGGAAAGAGCTAAAAAAAGGAAAATTCAATATGTCAGAGACAGATGTAGTGAGGGAACAGAATAAGCCAGGAGAAAGGAGAAGAGACAAATGGATAGCAGCCGCTTGAAGGAGAATTTAGCAGACAGGAAAGCAGAAAAAAAGATGCTGGAACCAACATAATGGAAAAATAAAATGTCCAGACAAGAAAGGTAGAAAAAAAGCATTTTATTTCGAATGTTGTGGAAGATGTAAGCTTTGGGAAATGTGCAGAGCAGATGTCTCTTTGCGTTCACTAGAAAAGGAAGTGCATTTCCCATTTATCTTTCTTCAGTGTTGCAGTATATTTCGAGCGAGTCTTGAAGCTCCCAGTTCAATTTTTATCCACATATTTTAATCTTTCATTTCGGATCCTTTGTTCTGTATTTAATGAGGGTCCCTCTTGTCCCTGGAAACGAGAACATTGAGCAACATTTGCTTTAAATGGGGTGCTCGTTCCCCTCCCAAATCTGCCAATCGCAGTTGGGGATCCCTCTTTCCTTTCACCTGCACTAAGCTCTTACACTCTCACTTCCCACCCAAGGACCAGCATCTCTCTCCTCTACCCTCTCTCCCTTCCTTTCTCTGGGGTTCCCCTCATCTGAGCTCCCTACCGTCATGTTCTCTCTCTTTCTCTGCGTCAACATGTTATTCTTGCCAGCATTGGACCTTCCACTCTGCTGGTCCTGCCTACTTCCTGCTTCTGCACAGGTAGGACCGGCAGAACAGAAGGCCCGATGTCTGCACTCGGCAGAGCAGCGAATTGTGAATGCTGCTGGAAGAAGTTCCCCGATGATCCCTGGAGCACCCCCATGACTAGAATTCTTGCACTTAAATTTAGGCGACTACTTATAGAATTACCCCAAGAAATAAGTATTCCTAATTATAGCAATCATTCAAATCACAAAACATCAAAAGAGAGGCTCCATTAGGTTCATAAAAGGGAATTCCAGTCAATCTTAATTTCTAGTTTCCTGTTGAATTGATATAGATCTGATACATTAGGCATGATTGACTGGATTATCATTATGATGTATTGACTATTCTTCATCTTTTGTGAACCGTCTGGATCTTGTTTGATATAGGCGGATGATAAATGTGGAATGTAATGTAATTTATAACTGGGAAATAATCTTTTCTTTGTTTGGCTAAATACCCAGTCTGATTTACTTGTAACTCTGTAGCTACTCGATGAAAGAGACTATAGGAAGCAAGAAAAAGAGAGAGAACTAAAAGAAAACCAATGTGACTGCAGAAAGACTGAGTGAACGGCAAGGAACTTTGGAAACAAAAAGAGTGGAATCACTGGGAGCCAACTTGCAGCCCCACATACCTGTTTCAAAGGTGATTTAATTTCACGGCTCCTGATAATCAACAGAATACACCTCTCTAATTGTCGGCTTCCTCAGAAGTACCTAGTAAGATAACAGTACAACTGCCAAACACAGCAAGCTGGCTCCACCATAGAATAATATTTATACACCTTCAGACTGCTAAAGCCACGTTTCACAAAGTCATCCAAAGATCACCTGTTGTGCTTCTTTGGATGCAGATGTATGGTGTCATTTTGACACATCTGAGGCCCATGTGAGGAGTGACCTTGAAGGGAAGAAAGAGTGGATGACATCAGCTCCTTGCCCTGGAGCAGGAAAGCCAGTGCGATGAGGAACCACAAAGGGCGCTAAACTGTCCACAGACAACACACTTCATGAAATAGGTTCAGAAGCAATCTGCAACCTGCCATTAGAAACCAGGGAATTTTTGATTTTCTTAAAATACTTTCTAAGAAATCCTGTGGATAAAAAGTCCAATGGTTAGTGCAGTGGGCTGAGGACCTGGGAAGCAGAATTTGATTTCTATTAAGTTTAATCATTTATATTAAGTGGGTTACAAAGTTGCACACATAATTTAAGCAACTAACATCCATAGAAATACAAACCCTCCCTTAGTCATAACGTCCAGCGTCAAACCACACAATGAAAGTGTCCAACACCCCTACTTCATTTTACAGAATAAATATCGTTTTTAACAATCTTCACGTCACTCTGTTGTCTTATCTATAACAGAATATTATTCCAATTACTAGGACCTATACAGGAAAAAGCACCTATGCTAGTTCCTGGTTGGTATGTACAGGTCTCCACAATCGGCCAAGCGTACGTTTCGAGACGGCATATACAGCAAAATGCTATCGACCAAATATTTTGGTGCCTGTTGATGTACCCGCAAATACAGTATATTAACAGCAATTTGTACTGAATTGTATTTTAGCCAGTATGGTCATATTTTGCAATCCCAAACGAGGCTCGAATGGCTGAATTTCGAGGTACTTGTAATGCCTGGATCGCAGTCGCAGATACTCCCAACAGGACAAGATTACAATAATCCAAACTAGACCAGACCAATGTCTGAAGAACGTACTTAAAGTGAGCTCCAGGTATGATCTGAGATTGCGCATAAATATGCGCCTTAAAGGACAGCCGTGAGTCTCGGGGTCCACCTTAAAATCATCTAATCCTCCATTGCTGCAGGCACAGCAGTGTAGACCACTTTGCTTGTTCTACAGGGCTCAGCCTGTGGAGGGGAATTTTATAAGAGGGCAGCAAGGTAGGGATGGCTCATAGGTACTTTTGGGGTACCCCAGTTAGAACTAAGCTTTAATTATTCATGCCTGGTTTTTGAGCTCTGAGTTTTTTCTCCCTTTGCAGGGAGTTTCTCTTGAGCTTTTTCCCGGAGCTGAACCTGTGATAGTTTTTTTTTTCTCCCTGTTCCAAGTCTTTGTACTTCGGGAGGCTATCCTCTGGATTTTGAGGTCCATTTGTTACACCTGTAGGCGCCCCCTACAGAGATGTTGACCCTCTTTATTTTGACTCAAAGGCACTTCTGCCACCCAGCTTTATAATGGCAACCTTTGTAAAAGAGCCTCCCAGAAGCATTTCACCCAGTGGCCCGGGTGCCAAGTCGGTAGGAGCACCGGCACCTCTCTGCCCCACCCTGACACACCATGCCAACCTTGTGCCATCCCTGCCCCCCACCCCCGTGCCTCCGTATTATCTTCACTAGCGCCCCAGACCCCACAACTATAATAATAGTACTAACTGTAATGCCATTTTTTCCATTCATTTTTCATATCTACACACAATTTGCAGATGTTGTGGATGGACAGACTGGATGGGCCATTCAGCCTTTATCTGCCCTCATATGTTTCTGTATAATCTGAAAAATAGATTCAAATGCCCGATTGTTCTGGGAGGTAACTACTCTATACCTCTGAAAAAGTCTGCAAGATCTTCATAGATCTCATCGTATCGTCGACGACGACACCTAGATCCATTTCCTGGGCAGTGACTCCTAATGTGAAACCCTGCATCACATAGCTATTGTTTGGATTCCTCTTTCCCCATGTGCATCACTTTGCAATTGCTCTTATTAAACGTCATCTGCCATTTTGATGCCCAGTCTCCCGTCTCAGAAGGTCCTTTTGCAATTTAACAACTGTGAATAACTTTGTGTCATCGGAAAATTTAATTATCTCACTAGCTACTCCCATCTCTAGATCATTGATAAATATGTTAAAAAGCAGCCATCCCAGCACAGACCCTTGGGGAACCCCATTATTTATCCTTTTCAAGTTCTTAATCCATAATAGCACATTATCTCCTATCCTAATTTTCTCAGACGTCTTTCATGAGGTACTATGCCAAATGGTTTTTGAAAATCCTGATACACAATATCAAACGACTCAACTTTATTCACGTTTAAACACCCCTTCAAAGAAATGTAGTAGATTGGTTAGGCAAGATTTCCCTCGACATGTTGGCTTTGTCTCATTAATCCATACTTATGTATATGCTCTGTCATTCTGTCAAACTGACAGGGGTGACGGTCAGTCTAGAAGAGGTATAAAGGCAGATTGATAGGCTTAAAAGCGATAAATCCCCAGGATCGGCTGGCATGCATCTAAGGGTAATCAAGGAACTGAAAGGGGCTATAACTGAACTGCTCCAACTAATAGACAATCTGTCGATCAAATCAGGAAGGATTCTGGAAGACTGGAAAGTGGCAAATGTTACACCGATCTTCAAGAAAGGTTCGAGGGGAGATCCAGGAAACTACAGACCAGTGAGTCTGACCTCGGTAACGGGAAAGATGGTAGAGGCGCTGATAAAGGACTGCATCATTGATCACCTTGACAGACACAATCTGATGAGGACCAGCCAGCGCGGCTTCAGCAAAGGAAGATCGTACTTGACAAACTTGCTGCACTTCTTCAAGGGAGTAAACAGGCAGGGGTGATCCAGTCAACATTGTATATCTGGATTTTCAGAAGGCATTCGACAAGCAATTTTTCAAAGCATGAACGACTGCTTTGAAAAATTGCGAGCCATGGAATCGAGGGTGAAATACTCACGTGAATTAAAAACTGGTTGGCAGATAGGAAACAGAGAGTGGGGGTAAATGGACAATACTCAGACTGCAAAAGTGGAGTGCCACAGGGTTCGGTGCTTGGGCCCGTGCTCTTCAACATATTTATAAACAACCTGGAAATTGGTACAACGAGCGAGGTGATTAAATTTGCGGACGATACAAAGTTATTCAGAGTAGTGAAGACACAGAAGGATCGCGAAGACCTGCAACATGACAAACACACTCAAGAAATGGGCCGCAATATGGTAAATGAGGTTTAACGTGGATAAGTGTAAGGTGATGCATGTCGGTAACAAAAATCTTATACACGAATATAGGATATCCGGCGCAGTACTCTGAGAAACCCCCAGGAAAGAGACTTGGGAGTACTGGTCGACAAGTCAATGAAGCCGTCCGCATAATGTGCGGCGGCGGCGAAAAGGGTGAACAGAATGCTAGGAATGATTAAGAAGGGGATCACAAACAGATCTGAGAAAGTTATCATGCTGCTGTACTGGGCCATGGTACGCCCCTACCTGGAATACTGCGTCCAGCACTGGTCGCTGTACATGAAGAAGGGTCGAAAGGGTCCAGAGAAGAGCGACTAAAATGGTTAAGGAGCTGGAGATGTTGCCGTACAGTGAGAAATTAGAATAACTGGGCCTCTTCTCCCTTGAAAAGAGGAGACTGAGAGGGGACATGATTGAAACATTCATGATATTGAAGGGAATAGACTTAGTAGATAAAGACAGGTTGTTCACCCTCTCCAAGGTAGAGAGAACGAGAGGGCACTCTCTAAAGTTAAAAGGGAATAGATTCCGTACAAACGTAAGGAAGTTCTTCTTCACCCAGAGAGTGGTAGAAAACTGGAACGCTCTTTCGGAGGCTGTTAGAGGGGAAAACATCCTCCAGGGATTCAAGACAAAGTTAGACAAGTTCCTGCTGAACCAGAATGTACGCAGGTAAGGCTAGTCTCAGTTAGGGCACTGGTCTTTGACCTAAGGGCCGCCGCATGAGTGGACTGCTGGGCACGATGGACTACTCGTCTGACCCAGCAGCGGCAATTCTTATGTTCTTATAACAGTCTCTACCACTTTGCCTGCCACCGACATCAGGCTCACCGGTCTATAATTTCCAGGATCACCTCTGGAACCCTTTTTAAAAATTGGTGTTACAATGCCCACCCTCCAGTCCTTGGATACTTTGCTGGATACTAATAGCTCTGCAAGTTCATTTTTCAGTTCTATCTATAATCTGGGATGTATACCATCTAGTCCAAGTGATTTTCTACTCTTCAGTTTGTAAAGTTGCCCCATTACATCATTCAGTGTTACAGGAGAATGGTTAAAAAAAACCCAACTTACTTTGTTCTCCTTCGTTCCCCATATGTCATGGCACGCGCCAGGGTTGTCCCCTTTCCCCATTGCTATTTGCTCTGTCGTTGGATCCTTTGATTCGTGATATTCTGCTTAATGAGACCATTCCGGGCATTCGCATAGGCTCTTCGGAATTTAAGATTTCAGCTTTTGCAGACAACCTTTTAGTCCATATCTCGGATCCTATAGTGTCTCTTTCAAATCTGATGGCCACCTTTACCGAATATGGGGATTATTCTGGTTTTAATCTTAATCTTGACAAATCTCTTGCTTTGGCCACGTCCCAGCAATTACAGGACTCTTGGCCTGGGCCTTTTCCTCTTCAATGGTCTTCCTCTTCTTTTCGTTATTTGGGGATCTTGATGCCAACTCATACTTCTGCGCTGTATCTTGTTAACATTGACTCTTTGTTGCATTATTCGGTTGAGTGTTTTGCCCGTTGGTCTCCTCTTCCTTTGTCTTTGCATGGTAGAATCCATTTATTTAACATGGTCCTTTTTCCTAAATGGCTTTATACTTTGCAGTTACTCCCTTTATGGCTTTTGAAAAAGGATATTACCAAATTATATTCTATGCTTTCTCATTTCTGTTGGGGGGGGGGGGGGAAGACGGCCGTGGGTGGCATTACGATACCTGCTTGGTGCCTGGGAGGGTGGGGGGGTTAGGGATACCACATTTTCGGTTGTATAATGCCGCCTGTTTGATGAGTTATCTTGGGGAGTGGCTTTCGGATCACCAGGATGTTACACCTAAATCCTATGAGAAATAATTTTTTTGCCTCATGGCATATTCTGTCCTTGGTGCAGGCGCCTCATTTTGACTTACCCGCTCCATTTAAGGGTAGTTTGCTGTTGCACTCTTTGCGCATTATATGGTCTTATGTGTTGAAATCTTGGAATGGTAATCCCTCAATCACTAGATACTTACCTATTCAGGGGAATCTCCAATTCCGCCCAGGCATGGAGAATGCTAGTTTTCGTAAATTGGCGTCGCAAGACTTTGCTCACCCATATTCTACAGGCTGATGGCTCATTAATATCTTGGAATGCTCTTAGTTTGTCTGGTGTTTTTTCCGTTGGGGACTTTCTTTCTTTTCGGCAACTTCATCATTATATTCGGTCTCTCCCTCGAGACGCTTTAGCTTTTCCTATTGAAGACAGGTTTGCGACACTTCTGGATCCATATTTGGAGGTTGGATTTACGGTTTCTGGTCTTTATAAGGACTTTCATCGTATTATGGGACCGACTGATTGTGCAGTGTTACAGGCACGTTGGTGTCAAGATTTGGGGATAGCCCGAGATGCTTTGGATCTCCCTTCCTTGATTAAACGGATCCCGGAAGTATCTGTTAATGCAGATCTGCGTGAATGTCAATTTTAGGTACTTCATCGTGGCTATTTTACGAAGAGTCAGTTATGTTACTCGGGTTATGCGGCTTCACTTTTGTGCCCTAAGTGCCATCTGCAGCCCCATTCGTTTATCCATGTTTTTTGGTCCTGTGTGAAAATTAAACACTTTTGGAGGCAGGTTTTATCTTATGTAGAGGGTGTTTTGGGTTATACGCTTCCTTTTTTTGCGGCTGGTCTTTTGCTGGATAAATATGAAGCCTTCTGCTTGCCTGATTCGGGTCAACGTCAATTTATGCGGCGGGTGGGTGTCTTGGGGAAGAAGATGATTCTGTCTGTCTGGATTGGAGACGCTTTGCCATTCTTTTGGGCTTGGAGGAATCGTTTGCATGCTCTGCTGCTGCTGGAAAGGAAGGATGTGTATCATAGCTTGCGCACAAAGCGACAGTTTCTTCAGATTTGGGATTCTTATCTCTATTCCTTATTGCCAAGGGCTCAAAGTGACATTTTGAATTCCTTGTGAACCTCTCCATGGCCAGAACTCTCTTTATTGTTCTCACTGGGGCGCCAGGGGTGCGTGGGAGTCCTTGTACCTTTGTTCCTTTGTATTTTTGTTGGTTTTTTTTCCTCTTTCTTCAGTGTTGGAGTTTTGCTCCTAGTCCTTGGCAGTGGGTTATCAGAGTCCAAGCCTACTGCTCTAAGATTTTTCCTTGCTTTTGGATCTTCCGGCTTCCGGCTTCGGTTCCATAGACAAAGCGCGAGAGGGAGAATAGAAGTCCTTGAGCATGTGCAGATGCCTGCTCAAGGCAGGCAGAAGCCGGAGGTGTCAGGTCAAAAGCGCGCCGGGACAAAGGCGCGCTTTGTCTATGGAACCGAAGCCGGAAGATCTTCTAGGCACACGAGCTGTGCCTGCGTGCCGGTGCTAGACGGGGAGGTGGGTAAATTTAAGTTGTGGTGGTGGGGGGGTGCCGGTTGGAGTGAGCGGGGGGGGGGGGGGGCGATGCCGGTTATCGGGGGTGGGGGGTGGGAGCATATCAAAGCGAGTTTCCATTATTTCCTATGGGGAAACTCGCTTTGATAAATGAGCATTTTGGATTACGAGCATGCTCCTGGAACTGATTATGCTCGTAATCCAAGGTACCACTGTATTTGGATTTTCCTACTGTTCTCTATTGTTGGCATTTGTTGGTTGGATTTTTGTTGTTTGAAAATAAAAAATTGATTCAACCTAAAAAAAAAACCAAAAACAACTTAGAGGAGCAGCTGCAAAGGTCAAAATGTACATCATGCATGGAATTTATTCAAAAATATTATCCTGGAAGCCCAGACCAGATATAATCCATGTATTAAAAAAAAGAGGAAGGAAGACCAAATGGCAGCTGGCATGGTTAACAAGTGAGGTGAAGGAAACTATTATTGCTAAAAGAAAATCTTTCAGATAGTGGAAGAGGGATCCAACTGAAAATAAGGGGAACAGCATAAGGAATCACATGTCAAATGCATGGCAGTGATAAGAAAGGCAAAGAGACCTTGAAAAGAAGATTGTATCTGATGTAAAACACATCATAAAATCTTTTTTAGGTATTAAAAAGCAAGAAGCCAGGACAAGAATCAGTTGGACCTCTAGATGACCGAGGGGTATAAGGGGCGCTCAGGGATGACAAGGCCAGAGGGGAGAAATTAAATGAATTCTTTGCTTCGGTCTTCACCAAGGAAGATGTGGGGGAGAGACCGGAGTCAGAAATGGTATTTGATGCTGATTAGTCAGAGTAACTGAAACAAATCTCTGTAACACTGGAAGATGTAATGGGGCAATTTGACAAACTGAAATAAAGTGGTGCGAGAAGAAGGAGGTTTAAGGTTCCTAATTCTACAAGCCTACAATGTAGCCTGTATGTTGAGGCAAGCAAAAGACTGGGTAGGGGAAACAAATGGATATTGTAATTTGGAGCTGGAGCAGCAAATGGCCCGACCTTACCCTTGTTCTATATACTGCATACCAAGAGACCTCGCCTCTCTCCAAAATGAAAACATAATGTCATTTTAACTTCACCCCAATGAACTTAGAGAATGGGTCATGGGTGTTTTGGACTCCCACTTATCTGCCTTTGCAGACGAATGGAGACTTTCCCCAGGGATAAAGGGAATGGTGTTTAAAGAATGAAAAACCAATGGGATCACCAGGTTCCAGGAACTAAAGGAGGAGGGGCAGCTGAAAGTCCTGCCATTTGAGGCAACAAGAGCTACCTATGCATTTGAGGAGAGCGATAGATATTGATATCATCGAGTATCACATTATGTGACAGGGGTTGAACACTTTGATAAATTTGGTTGCAGGAAAGGAGGAAAAGGACTTAAGAAAATATTGTAGATGTTACAAAGATAAATTACTGCCCTTTTCCTTCTGGGATACAATCCAAAAACAGGCAAGAGCCACTATACAGAAAACATGGAAGAGGAATTTTGTGAGTGTGTGCAAAAGAGGGGGCTTATTGGTAGAGGGTGCAAAGCTAAGAGAGATGCATTTTAAAATTCTGCATAGAATGTAATCCACCCTACCTGGTTCAGTAAGATATGGAGGACTATGTCAAGCGACTACCCAAAATGTGTGAATGCAGAAGGAACATATGCAAATTGTTTGGGCAATGTGAAGACATAGAATATAAAGAACAACTTGCCAAAGAAACAGTCATAGTAACAAATTTTTTTAGGTACATCAAAAGCAGAAAACCTGTGAGGGAATCTGTGAGACCTATGAATGTTCAAGGAGTAAAAGGGGTGCTCAGGGAGATTTAATGGGTTCAGCTGAGGGAGGTCTCACCAATTTGCTTGACTTTTTTGAAGGTGTGAATAAAAATGCGGATAAAGGTGAGCTGGTTAATGTAGTGTATCTAGATTTTTAGAAAGCTTTTGACAAAGTTCCTCAAGAGAAGCTCCTGAGAAAATTAAAGAGTCATGGGATAGGTGGCAAAGTTCAGTTATAGGTTAGGAATTGGTTTATCGGCTAGAAAACAGGGTTGAATGGCCATTTTTCTCAGTGGAGAAGGGTAAATAGTGGTTGGGTCCATTGCTATTTAACTTATTTATAAATGATCTAGAAATTGGAACTACGAGCGAGTTGATTAAATTTGCAGATGAAATTAAACTGTTCAAAGCTGTTAAAATGCAAGTGGACTGCGAAAAACTGCAGGAAGACCTTAGGAAGTTGGAAGACTGGGCTTCCAAATGGCAGATGAAATTTAATGTGGACAAATGCAGAGTGCTGCACATTGGGAAGAATAATCCAAACCATAGTTATCAGATGTTAGGAACCACCTTAGGTGTCAACACTCAAGAAAAGGATCTGGGTGTCATCGTAGATAATACACTGAAGCCTTCCACCCAATGTGCAGCACTGGCGAAGGCGGCAAACAGGATGCTAGGAATTATTAGAAAAGGGATAGTTAACAAGACTAAGAATGTATAATGCCTCTGTATCGCTCAATGATGCGACCTCACCTTGAGTATTGTGTTCAGTGCTGGTGTCCTTATCTCAAAAAAGATATAGCGACACTAGAAAAAGTTCAAAAGAAGAGCGACCAAGATGATAAAGGAGATGAAACTCCTCTCGTATGAGGAAAGACTAGAGAAGTTAGGGCTCTTCAGCTTGGAAAAGAGATGTTCGAGGAGGAGATATGATTGAAGTCTATATAAAATCCTGAGTGGTGTAGAATGGGTACAAGTGGATCAATTTTTTACCACATCAAGATTTACAAAGATTAGGGGACACTCGATGATGTTACAGAGTAATACTTTTAAAACCAATAGGAGGAAATATTTTTTTCACTCGGAGAATAGTTAAGCTCTGGAAAGCATTGCCAGAGGATGTGGTAAGAGCAAATAATGTAGCTGGTTTTAAAAAAAGGTTTGGACAAGTTCCTGGAGGAAAGGTCCATAGTTTGCTGTTGAGACAGACATAGGACTTGTATTGTCATAGGCGTTTTTATTTTCTCCCTCGCTTAGAAACGTGATAAGCGACAGAATCATATTTTAAATAAAACCTTGAAAAACTTGAACTTGAGTGCAAAAAACAGTGAGATTTATTATTTGTTAACTTCTCCCTCTATTACTAAGCCATGGTAGAAGTTTCTATTTTTTTTAATTTTTTTTTTTTATTTTTATTTATTTATTCAATTTTCTATACCGTTCTCCCAGGGGAGCTCAGAACGGTTTACATGCATTTATTCAGGTACTCAAGCAGTTTTCCACGAAATACTCTGATGCTGCTCCGACGCTCATAGAATTCCTATGAGCATCAGAGCAGCGTCAGACTGTGGTAGAAACAGCGTCTGGACTGCGGTAGAAACCTCTACCACGGCTTAGTAAAAGAGGGCCTTTATTCTGCGACATCTTTTATGGCAGAATTGAATTGGAAATAGGTTATGCTTTATTTCCCTTTCAGTTAAAGTGGCATATGCAAAGGGGGAAGAAAATTTTAAAAACTGGATGGTAGAATGTCTTATTACTCGTATTTATGTTCTAAACTCTGTATTATATGCAAAAGTGGTCAAGAGAATTTCAATAAAGATGACTAAAAAGTAAGGTGATAAAATATGACAGGAACCTGAAATAGGTCTTTAAATACCAAACAGAAAGACAACACCTGGAATGGCCTATATGCAAGAAATATGATGGCAGATAAAGGCCAAATGGCCCATCTAGTCTGCCCATCCGCGGTAACCATTATCTCTTTCTCTCTCTGAGAGATCCCACGTGCCTATCCCAGGCCCTTTTGAATTCAGACAGTCTCTGTCTCCACCACCTCTTCTGGGAGACTGTTCCATACATCTACCACCCTTTCCGAAAAAAGTATTTCCACAGATTACTCCAGAGCCTATCACCTCTTAACTTCATCCTATGCCCTCACATTGCAGAGTTTCCTTTCAAATGAAAGAGACTCGACTCATGCGCATTTACATTACGTAGGTATTTAAACGTCTCTATCATATCTCCTCTCTCCCGCCTTTCCTCCAAAGTATACAGATTGAGATACGCCTTATGACGAAGACCACACATTATTTTAGTAGCTTTCCTCTGGACCGACTCCCATCTTTTTTATATCTTTTTGAAGGTGCGGCCTCCAGAATTCTACACAATATTCTAAATGAGGTCTCACCAGAGTTTTATACAGAGGCATCAATACCTCCTTTTTCCTACTGGCCATACCTCTCCCTATGCAACCTAGCATCCTTCTAGCTTTCACCGTCACCTTTTCAACCTGTTTGGCCACCTTAAGATCATCACATACAATCACAGCCAAGTCCCGCTCTTCCGTCATGCACATAAGTTCTTCACCCTCTAAACTGTACCATTCTCTCAAATTTTTGCAGCTCAAATGCATGACCCCAGCATTTCATTTTAGCTGCCAAATTTCAGACCATTCTTCAAACTTCACTAGGTCTTTCTTTATGTTATTCACAGCATTCTGGGTGTCTACTCTATTGCAGATTTTGGTATCATCCGCAAAGAGGCAAATGTTACCCAACAACCTTTCAGCAATATCTTTTATAAAAATGTTAAAAAGAACAAGTCCAAGAACACCACTGGTAACAAGTCCTCAAGAACAAGTCCTCAAGAACAAGTCCTTGAGGAACACCACTGGTAACATCCCTTTCCTCAGAGGGATCTCCAAAGATGGTTTGATGGCCAGCACAATGGAGTAGTAAGTGGTGGGGGGGGGGGCACCATGTCGGTGAGGGTGCCGGCACCCCTCCTCATCTCCGCCTTCCCACCTCTTCCCACTTCTCTCCTTGCCATGCGTGCACCCCCCCCCCCTTTCCCCACACCAATCCACAACTTCAACCTACTCCAAGACCGCGTTGGCTCTCCCACCGTCATCACTTCCGGGTACCGCGCATAGGAAGTGACGCCAGAGGGAAATCTGACGGGATCGTGAGGAGCGCATTGAAGTTGTTGCTCGCGGCGGTGAACAACCTGAGGTAGGGGGAAGGGAAGGGGGGCCTCTCTGGGCAAAGTACAGCAATATAGTTTTGCATGATGGCAAATAAAGATCAAAATGGTCCATTCAGTCTGCCCAGTGAAGATTAGATGAAAAACAGAGGTGAAAAAGCTTGAAATCTCCTTTCACACCTACTACTACTACTAATTATTATTTCTATAGCGCTTTACGTTTTAACATACAATAGAGCTTACAATCTAATTTAGGCAAGACATTTCAGGGTTGGGGAGGTTATAGTGGGTATAGGTGTCTGACACAATGTCTAGTATAGCTGAATGTAACTCATAAGAATAGCCTTACTGGGTCAGGCCAATGGTCCATCAAGCCCGGTTGCTCGTTCTCACGGTGGCCAATCCAGGTCCCTAGTACCCGGCCAAAACCCAAGGAGTAGCAACATTCCAGCATCTCAAAGATTAGCAAGATTCCGAAACACCAATGAGAGCAACATTCCAGAGCTGAGATTGTGATGTCATAATGCCTCATTCCACAGTGCCTCAGAGCCAACCTCATCAGTGATGTTACAATGGCTTAATTGTCCTATACTTGGCTCATGTAAGAACATAAAAATAGCCTTATTGGGACAAAGCAATGGTCCGTCAAGCCCAGTAGCCCATTCTCACGGTGGCCACTCCAGGTCCCTAGTACCTGGCCATAACCCAAGAAGTAGCAACATCCCAGAATCTCAAACATTAGCAAGATTCTGAAACCCCAATGAAAGCAACATTCCAGAGCTGAGATTGTGATGTCATAATGCCTCATTAGACAGTGCCTCAGAGCCAACCTTGTGATGTTACAATGGCTCAATTGTACTATACTTGGCACACATAAGAGCATAAGAACAGCCACACTGGGTCATCTAGCCCGTTCTCACAGTGACCAATCCAGGTCCCTAGTACCTGGCTAAAACCCAAGGAGTAGCAACATTCCATGCTATTGATACAGGGCGAGCAGTGGCTTCCCCCGTGTCTCTCAATAACTCACCTTGAACTATTACTGAAAAGGTGCGATCTAAATCCAAAATCCCTTCCCTACTGATTCCAAGGGAAGCTGTTTAATACTATATTTTGTGCTATAGGGTTCTTCCTTATTCAAGCCCTGCTGCTTAATAGTAAGACTGTGACATATTAGCACAAAAGAGATAAGGACCATAGATTAATTCCCATACTTGATCCAGCACCTTCCCTGAACTTTATATAATGCATAAAAAAATGGAACACATTCCAGTGCCATTCTCAAAGGGTTTGTTTTGAACTGTACGTGATAAGTTTACAATACCATTCAGTGCTTACCCTCGTGAACAGAGCAAAGCAGTTTAAGCAGCAAGGTGCACTCTGGTTGCCCTCCCCCCCCCCCCCACCCACCCCCCACCATACACACCAAACTAACTCCAAGCAGAGAATGGCGCTGTCTCAGCTCCCCCTCAAGCATAGTCCAAATTCCATGCTCTGAGAGATACTGGGCTTCTCTTCTCTTGGCTCCCCCTCAAGCACAGATTAAAATAACTTCCAGAGCATCTACATTCTCTCAGAATCCTGAGACTTCATGTTTTTCAGTTAATGGCGCCAAAGAAAAGGCTAGAAAGCTTTACAGTGTGGGGCTCAATCAAAAAACAAATAAGTCTAAAAACCCGCCTAAATTGGTACTTGGACGATCTAAAAGACAAGTTGTCCAAGTGCCGATAATTGAAACAGGTTTTAGACGTACCTAAAAACGGCTTAGGCCTTTTCAGTGAGGCTGTATGACCAGAGCTAAAAGGGGCATTTTAGGAGGAGTGGTGAGGGCGAGATTTGGGCAGGACGTGGGCTGATCTAACCTTAGTCATACTGTAAGTATAACTTAAAGTTTAACGAGGCTGCCTGGACGGAACTTGGACGTTGTGACTTAGGCCATGTAAAACCAGGTCTAAGAGCCAAAAAGGTATCCAAAGTGACAAAATAAGCACTGGAGACACAAAGTACAGACCCACACACACTGCCCCAGTGATCACTGACCCCCCTCCCCCCACCCACAACACCATAAAAATCGGAATGAAAACATACATACCTGCCTCCAGAACATCAGCCCTGGCATAGCAAAGCTAGTGAACCATAGAGAGGAGGACCCAGACCCATAAGCCACTCTAACCACTGCATTTATGGTTAAAAAAAAAAAAAAAGTGTCCACCAAAAAACCCTAAAACCGTACTCTGCTGCCTTATAGGTAGCACCTACAGCCATAAGGACTATTGGGGTTGTAGACAGGTAGGTATAGTAGATTTTGGGAGTGTTTGGGGGGCTCACCATGACCTGAAAGGGAGTTGTGGCGAGATGTTTATGTGGCACCCTTTTTGTGAAGTTTTCAGCAGTGCCCTGTACGGTGCCCCAGTACTCTGCTACCATGTCTGGGTGTCTACTCCATCAATTTGCTGGTCCCTCCCATGTCCAAAAAGGTCTTTTTCTAGCCGTTTTTGACTTTGACAAATTTTTGGATGAGAATGGGGTATAAAGATAGACAACTTAGTGGTCTGGACAATCAAAATGGCTGGACATTCAGTTAAGACGATTCTCGGGAAAAAAAATATTTTGGACATATTTTTCTTTTTTTTCTTATAAATCTTTATTCATTCAAACTTAAAACAGTGCATATAAGAATACATACAAAATATTTGAAAAACAGCACTCACATCTTTCAATCAAATACATGAAAATTTTCACTCCCTCCCTATTTCAATGTAATCAAGAAAAACCAAACAATATTACGTCCATATTTTTCAGACAACAATCCCAATACACATCTCCCTTGGTATTCACGGGGGATAGGGGCGAATGGAGAAAAACCGTAAATATCTTCTCGTCCAGCTCTGACCCACCCCCGCCTCCCTCCCGCCTTCCTCCTGGGATTCTGGTCTTATCTGGTGGTCTAGCAGGCTTTCGGGGCAGGAGCGATCTTCCTATGCTCCTGCCCCATGCAGATCGCCAATAGGAAATGACTGCCATGAGTTCCCATAGTCTCTGCCCCGAAAGCCTGCCAGGTAAGGCCGGGATGCCAGGGGGAAAGTGGGAGAGAGGCGAATTTGTGAAACCGCAAGTGGGGAGGGGGGAAGTGTACACTATCTCTCTACCTCCCCCCATCCCCCTCCCTGGAAGTGTAAATTATAACCCGAAGTACAGGGAAACACCATTCAATTAGAATCAATAAAATTAGTCAACGGACCCCATACCCGTTTAAACCATTTGTTACCCCCTTGCTCAAAAATCTTTTTTTCGTATCTGTAACATAAACATAACGAATGCCACCAAAAAGTAAAATTTAATCGGTCACAGTTTTTCCAATTTTTTGTAATCATTTCGATGGCTACCCCAGTCATAATACCCAATAATCTATTTTTTAATTTTTTTTAAAATTTATTTATCATTTTATTACATCCCATTTTATAAAGATGTTAAAGGAAATACAAAGATTATAATCTTACTTAGTTAAAAAACTAAGAAACAGAAATAAACAATGAAAACAATCATCAAATACAGTCCACAATTAGAGGAGAAGAGACAAAATTAAGTAAAGCCCCTCGGGAAAGGGGAACATATACCCAAGAAAATCACAAATTAGGAAATAGAGCAGTATAAGATGTTATCCTATCCATTGATTAATACCGCATTAATAACCTGTTTCATTCGGACTGTTTAGAGATTCCTTTACCCTCCAGGAAAAACCTAATTGGGCAGGTTCAAAGAAAATATATTTACTCCCTTGATAGGAGACGAAACATTTACAGGGAAATCTTAACTGGAACACTGCCCCCAAAGCAATCACCTTTGATCGATAAGTCAAAAATTCTTTCCTCCTAGATTGTGTCCATTTAGAGACATCCGGAAATATATATCCTTTCACCTGTTTCAAATTAAAATACAATTTCAACAACATTTCTTTATCTTGTAGGAATACCAAAGAGACTAATAATGTTGCCCGCCCCTGAGTTTCAATATCAGATGATCCCAATAATCTATTTTTATTTCTGTTTACTAGAGGTGTAGGAGATACCAACATCCCACAGATTACCACATCATACGATAGCGGAATTGCAGTCTCCAGAATCAGAGTAATATGTCCCCATATAAAGATCTCCAGAAGTTAAGTATCAAGGGACAAAAGAAGAGCAGATGATCCAGTGTCCCTATATCGAGATGACAGTGCCAGCATCTATTTGACTTAGAACTATCTAATTTTTGTAATCTAACAAGGGTCCAAAAACTTCTATGCAACAAAAACAAAACAAAACACGTTAAGTCTCATAGATGCTGACACTGTACATCTCATCCTCCAAGACCAAATCCGTGGCCATTGAGTAGCAGACATCTGTTGCTTTATCTCAATGCTCCAAATATCTCTCAAACTTGTTTTTGGTTTCATATTCATATAACCAGATATTAATTTATACCACTGGGCGGCCTGAAGCCTTAGGAAATCTGGCTGGAAGCATAGGACCGGCAAGCTATATTGATTTTTTAGATTTCGCCAATCAGGGAACCCCTTCTGAATGCCCTGCTTCAACTGCAACCACTTATAAATTTGAGACTTTGAAATACCGAATGATTGTTGCAGTTGTGAAAAATCAAGCATTTTTCCATGGCCAATTTGAATCTTGGAGTTCAACCATAAGGACTGACACGTGGATTGATGAATCGGAATAGATATTAGGTTATTAATAAATTTTAATGTTTGCCATGTGGAGAATAAAATTATGTTGTCCTTATAAATCCTAGGTAACTTGATACTTAAAATATGACACAATCGCAATGGGGACAGGAGTTGCCATTCTAATATTAACCAATCTGGAAGATGTTCCATGAGCTCAGGATGGATCCAATAATAATAATAATAATAACTTTATTCTTCTATACCGCCACAATCTTGCGACTTCTAGGCGGTTTACAATCAAGAGTGCTGGACATTCAGCGAAATACAATAAGTAGATATTCAGAGGAAATACAGAGATCAGAGACCTCAGGAGGCAATAGTATAGAAATACAATTTGCTGAGCGAAAATGTAATATGTACATTTTAGTAGGTAATGTCCGACAGGACCTGTTGGGGATAAGTAGCAACGTAAAGTTACGATAAAATGAAGATAACAGATTATATTTATAACAGTGCTGTAAGTTCAGGTGGAATAGGGAGGGGGGAGGGAGAGGGAGAGCGGGTCAATTGTTTAGGTAATACATACCCTGACCCAGTATATAGGCCTGATGGTACCTATAAAAGTTTGGGAAATTTACCCCACCCACCACAATTGGTTTTTGTAAAGATACTAAAGCAATACGAGCAGTTTTACCCAGCCAAATAAATTTGGTGAGAATACTATTCAATTTCTTATAAAAGGACCCTTGAAAATAAAC
Source organism: Geotrypetes seraphini (assembly GCF_902459505.1). Taxonomy (NCBI): domain Eukaryota; kingdom Metazoa; phylum Chordata; class Amphibia; order Gymnophiona; family Dermophiidae; genus Geotrypetes; species Geotrypetes seraphini. The sequence goes on from NC_047100.1 coordinate 46,651,757, forward strand.
TGGCAATATACCCATTTGGTAGCAAACCACAGGCAAAATCATTATTTTAACCGTTTGGACTCTCCCCTGCCAAGACAGATGTAAAAAGAAGCATAGGTCAGAAAGAGTCCAGAAAAAGGAGGGAGGATGGCAAGAGGAAGTATGCTGATACTTTGTGCGAGGGTGGGAAGGGACATAATGAAAACTTTTGGTGGCAGAACGAGGAAGCACAATGACAGTTTTGGTGAGGAGGCAGGTAACTGCACGAGAAAGCCCTGGTTTAAGGATGGAGAAACATGGTGAGAGCTTTGGGGAAAATGGGGAGAATGAGAGCTTTGAGAGAGGGAAAAGGAAGAGCAGTGGGCTGAGAAAGAACCATTAAAGCTCCTTATGATCTTGACCAAGTAATTTAACCCATTATTGACTCAGGTACAAACTCAGACTAGGAGCCCTCAATGGGCAGCAAAATAACTGCTATACCTGAATTTACACCACTTCAAAAGCTTTCAGACTTGAAGGCAGTATATAGTATAAGAAAGGAAGAAAAACCAATACTCCCCAACCCTCACATGTCCTGTCTGTCCAGATTAGATTGTAAGCTCTACCGAGCAGGGACCATCTAATGCTTGTTAAATGCACAGTGCTGTGTATGCCTTTCAGCGCTATACAAATGAGTATAGTAAAGAGACAGAAGGGAGAAACAGAAATGAAAACTGTAAACTTGCTGTAAACGAAAAAGAATACCTAAAGAGGAGAAGGCAAAAATAAAACCATGGAAACATGATGGCGGATCAAGGCCCAAGCAGTGAATGAGGTTGGAAATGAAATGCTTTGAGGAGAGTATTGATAACACTGTAAAATATTGCATCCAGGGAGCCAATTCAAAGTCTCGGGCCTGGACGCATCTCCTACGAGGAATTATATCAAGTTAGGATACAGCCTTGTATCGCAAACTTGTATTGAAACCTGTTAACTGTATACAGTATTATGTATGTTTACCTGTAACCCAGGGGTGTCAAAGTCCCTCCTCGAGGGCCGCAATCCAGTCGGGTTTTCAGGATTTCCCCAATGAATATGCACGAGATCTATTAGCATACAATGAACGCAATGCATGCAAATAGATCTCATGCATATTCATTGGGGAAATCCTGAAAACCCGACTGGATTGCGGCCCTCGAGGAGGGACTTTGACACCCTTGCTGTAACCCGTTCTGAGCTCTTTGGGGAAAAGAATAGAAAACGAATTAATTAAATAAATATATGTTGGGAATAGCTAGATTCTGTCATCTGATTAAACTTTTCTGATATATAATTAAATTAAATTAAAACTATCCTTCCCCTCGCTAAAAGGCATTTCCCACACAGGAAAGCTAGGGACCTCCCTTCACTTCAAAATCACTGAGCTCTGGAACAACCTTACCTCCCCTCTTCGGAACTTGAGCTCTCTCCAAGTTTTCCGCAAACATCTGAAAACCTGGCTTTTCTCAAAAAATGTAAGTCTCCCTTCAACTTAGGAATCAAGGAAACTCATATCTTGGCATCCCAAGTCCTCTAAATTTTCTTCACACTTCTACCTCTAACCCTCTGTTGTAGTTCCTTCCTATTTCTCCTACTGTAAACCGCGTCGAGCTCTACGAACGTGGAGATGATGCGGTATACAAACCTAAGGATTAGATTAGATTAGATTAGATAATTAATTCTCTTGTAAGCAGGACAGGTCTAGCAGTCCTGGGCTTTATATCGAGTGTGAAATATTTTCTGTTAGCAAATTGCTGATCTGCTCTTAGTGATCTGTAACCTGTCGTTAAAATCATCCGTAGGTACCTGAAGATTGTAGGCTGGCCAATGTAACACTGATTTTTTAAAAGGGTTCCAGGGGTAATCCGGGAAATTACAAGCTGGTAAGCCTGATTTCAGCAGTGGGAAAAAGAGTAGAAACTATTTTTTGGAATAAAATTATGGAACGTGGTTTAGTGGGACAGAGCCAGCATGGATTCAGCCAAGGGAAGTCTTAGCTCACCGATTTGCTTCATTCTCAGTGACTAATCTAAGAAACTTGGGAGGAACTGACAATTACACTATTTGGCAGTCAGAACTGAAAGGGGCTAAAAGGTTTTGGAAATACTGGATTTGAACGGAAAGTGAAAGGTTCAAGAGACTATATACCTAGAGTTTGAATTTCTGACTAGTATACAAACCCTGTTGAATTATCTGCACTAGTGTTGGTTTAAGTGTGGAAGTACTGGAATTGTTAAAAAGCTATTCCTGAAAATGTATTTATTGATTAAGCCTATCTATAGATGTTCTAAAGAATTATGTCGCACTGTACTGGAAAGAAAAATACTCTGTCATTTTCTTCTGGGCTGCATTTTGATACTAAATCACCAGCATGCCACGCGCCTTATAGGCGGAGCCTGCATGTCCGTTATAGCCAAAGAAAACTACAGCTAAAAGCGGCTCTGGGGACCAAATTTATTGTACATTATATCCGAAATTCCACTTTATGCGATGATTTTCTGTATGTTTATAAAGGCGCACGGTCGGGACCAGCGGACCTCGTCCGCTATAGGCAAGGTTCCATTATAAGCGAGTCCGTTATAACAAGATTATATTGTATAACGTTCTCAGATGTCTCATCAACTGAAGATCTGCTTGATTGAACATAGGCACTGTATTTCGACCAGAAAAGTAATGGAGCCCTGTATTCAGAAACAGAATACTTTGGCTTTGTTTCATTGTAGCGTAGTCTAACAAGTACGACTGACAGCTCGACGTGGTGACATACGACGCAAATTACATCAATGGGAGCAGCGTTGGATCTTCATGTTGGGCTTGGTTTCCCCAGCTGGCCTGAATTACGCCATAGAGTGGAAGGCGTTTCTTCAGTGAGTTTCCTGTCGGTTCTTGTGAGTATTTATAAGTTTTCTTTTTTGCTGGGTAGAACTCTATGAGCGTCGAGAGCAGCACAGGCCATTCAGCACGTCTCAAACAAATGGTAACGGAGCCCACTAGGGCCCAGGCGATCCTCGACCTGGTACTCACCAACGGGGAAAGCGTCTCAGAGGTCTCAGTAGGAGATACGCTAGCCTCCAGCGACCACAACATAGTATGGTTCAACCTTAGGAAAGGCTTCCCTAGATCAAACACGAAAACAAAGGTACTCAATTTCCGGGGCACAGACTTCGCACGCATGGGAGATTTCGTCCATCAGACGCTGCAGGACCAAGCGGAGACCGATGATGTAGAAGCTAAGTGGTTAACACTGAAATCAACCATACATGAAGCAACTAGCCGCTTCATAAAATCAGTAAATAAACGACAAAGAAACAATAAACCCCAATGGTTCACCGCGGAGATCTCACACCTCATTAAGGAGAAGAAAAAAGCATTTCTCTCCTACAAGCGCACGGAGAAAAGAGAGGCAAAAGTAGAATATAGGACCAGGTCTACAGCGGTCAAAATGGCAGTTAGGGAGGCAAAACTTCGAGTGGAAGAAATTCTGGCAAAAAACATTAAAAAGGGGGACAAATCCTTCTTCAGGTATATTAGTGACAGAAAAAGGAACACAGGCGGGATAGTACGCCTTAGAAGACCGGACGGAAGTTACGTGGAAGCAGATTCCGATAAAGCTGAACTACTGAATGAATACTTCTGCTCAGTCTTCACTTGTGAGGCACCGGGACACGGTCCGCAGTTGAAGGCAACACAAAGCACAGAAGACCCGTTTCAGAATTTTGAGTTCACACCAGGTGAAGTTTACAGTGAACTGGCAAGACTCAAGGTGAACAAAGCCATGGGACCAGACAATTTGCACCCAAGAGTGCTCAGAGAATTGAGCGATGTCCTGGCGAAACCGTTGGCTGAGCTATTCAATCTCTCCCTAAGTAAGGGGAAAGTTCCCCTGGACTGGAAATTAGCTAATGTCGTTCCTCTGCATAAAAAGGGTTGCAGGGCAGAGGCTGCGAATTATAGACCGGTGAGTCTCACATCAATAGTGTGCAAACTCATGGAAACACTAATTAAAAGCAAATTGGACACGATCTTGAATGAAGGGAATCTTCGGGATCCCAGTCAGCATGGATTCAACAAGGGTAGGTCCTGCCAATCCAATCTCATCAGCTTCTTTGACTGGGTAACAAGAATGTTGGACTTGGGAGAGTCTTTGGACGTCATGTACCTGGACTTCAGTAAAGCTTTTGACATTGTCCCACACCACAGGCTGCTAAGCAAGATGGAATCGATGGGGTTAGGAGAAACACTAACTGCATGGGTCAATGATTGGCTGAGTGGCAGACTTCAGAGGGTGGTGGTCAATGGTACCCTCTCTAAAACATCGGAGGTGACCAGTGGAGTGCCGCAGGGCTCGGTCCTGGGTCCACTCCTTTTCAACATATTCATAGGGGATCTGACTCAAGGGCTTCAAGGTAAAATAACACTATTTGCCGATGACGCCAAACTATGTAATATAGTAAGTGAATGCAGTTTACAGAATTATATGGCGCAGGACCTGCTTACATTGGAAAGTTGGTCCTCAACCTGGCAGCTAGGCTTCAATGCTAAGAAATGTAAGGTCATGCACCTCGGAAGCGGAAATCCATGCAGGACGTACTTCTTGAACGGAGAAACTTTAACTAGGACTTCAGCAGAACGAGATTTAGGAGTAATCATCAGTGCAGACATGAAAACTGCCAATCAAATGGAGAAGGCTTCATCTAAGGCAAGGCAGATATTGGGTTGTATCAATAGAAGTTTCGTCAGCCGAAAGCCTGAAGTCATAATGCCGTTGTACAGGGCCATGGTGAGACCTCATCTGGAGTACTGTGTGCAATTCTGGAGGCCACATTACAGTAAAGATGTGCGCAGAATTGAATCGGTTCAACGGACGGCCACCAGGATGATCTCGGGGCTCAAGGGTCTCTCGTACTAAGAGAGACTGAACATAAGAACATAAGAAATGCCTCTGCTGGGTCAGACCCGAGGTCCATCGTGCCCAGCAGTCCGCTCACGCGGCGGCCCAACAGGTCCAGGACCTGTGCAGTAATCTTCTATCTATACCCCTCTATCCCCATTTCCAGTAGGAATTTGTCCAATCCTTTCTTGAACCCCAGTACCGTACTCTGCCTTATAACGTCCTCTGGAAGCACATTCCAGGTGTCCACCACACGTTGGGTAAAGAAGAACTTCCTAGCATTTGTTTTGAATCTGTCCCCTTTCAACTTTTCCGAATGCCCTCTTGTTCTCTTATTTTTCGAAAGTTCGAAGAATCTGTCCCTCTCTACTCTCTCTATGCCCTTCATGATCTTGTAAGTCTCTATCATATCCCCTCTAAGTCTCCTCTTCTCCAGGGAAAAGAGACCCAGCTTCTCCAATCTCTCAGAGCATGACAGGTTTTCCATACCTATTATCAGACGTGTTGCTCTCCTTTGAACCCTCTCGACTAATGCCATATCCTTCTTAAGATACGGCGACCAATATTGGACGCAGTACTCCAAATGCGGGCGCACCATCGCCCAATACAACGGCAGGATAACTTCTTTCGTTCTGGCTGTAATACCCTTTTTGATTATACCAAGCATTCTATTCGCTCTCTTAGCGGCCGCTGCACACTGTGCCGACGGCTTCATTGTCATGTCCACCATTACCCCCAAGTCCCTTTCCTGGGTACTCTTATTCAATAACATCCCTCCCATTGTATAGTTGTACCTCGAGTTTCTGCTCCCCACATGTAATACTTTACATTTTTCAATGTTGAACTTCATCTGCCATTTCGCCGCCCATTCTTCTAATTTGTTCAAGTCCCTTTGCAACTTTTCGCTGTCCTCTGTAGTCCGAGCTCCATTAAATAGTTTGGTGTCGTCCGCAAATTTTATTATCTCGCACTTCGTTCCTGTTTCTAGATCATTTATGAAGATATTAAATAGCAGCGGCCCGAGCACCGAGCCCTGCGGGACACCACTCGTGACCCTCCTCCAGTCGGAGTAGTGACCCTTCACTCCTACCCTTTGTTTTCTACCCTCCAACCAGTTTCTGATCCATCTATGTACGTCTCCTTCCACCCCATGGTTCTTCAGTTTCCGGAGTAGACGTTCATGGGGCACCTTGTCAAAGGCTTTTTGGAAATCTAGATATATGATGTCTATGGGGTCTCCTTTGTCCATCCGTTTGTTGATCCCTTCGAAGAAGTGCAATAAGTTCGTTAGGCACGATCTTCCCTTGCAGAAACCATGCTGGCTGGTTATCAGAAGTTCATTTTTTTCAAAATGTTGATCGATGTTTTCTTTTATCAGTGCTTCTGCCATTTTCCCCGGAACCGAAGTCAGGCTCACCGGCCTGTAGTTTCCCGGGTCACCTCTTGATCCCATTTTAAAGATGGGCGTAACGTTGGCTATCTTCCAATCTTCCAAATTGCAGCTCTACACTCTCGAGGAACGTAGGGAGAGGGGAGACATGATCGAAACATTTAAGTACCTCACGGGACGTGTCGAAGTGGAAGATGATATTTTCTTTCTCAAGGGACCCTCGGCCACAAGAGGGCACCCGCTCAAACTCAGGGGCAGAAAATTTCATGGCGACACCAGAAAGTATTTCTTCACAGAGAGAGTGGTTGATCACAGGAACAAGCTTCCAGTGCAGGTGATCGAGGCAGACACCGTGCCAGAATTTAAGAATAAATGGGATACCCATGTGGGATCCCTACGAGGGTCAAGATAAGGAAATTGGGTCATTAGGGCATAGACAGGGGGTGGGTAAGCAAAGTGGGCAGACTTGATGGGCTGTAGCCCTTTTCTGCCGTCATCTTCTATGTTTCTATGTTTAAAACTGCTAGCATGGTTTAGTAAAGGAGGGGATTAGTCTTGTATACCGAATCTTCAACCTAAAAGGAGTTCAACTCAGTTAACAGAAAATTAGGCATAAATAAGGAAAAAAATACAAATTTATCATTTCGCTACTCTGGAATAAGTTTATACAGGAAATCCAATACACCAGCACTTAAATTTAAAAAAGGAGACTCTGATAACATGAGGAGAATGGTAAAAAAAAGAAACTTAAAAGGTACAGCTGCAAAGGTCAAAAATATACATCAGGCATGGAAGTTATTTAAAAATGCCATCCTAGAAGCCCAGACTAAATATATTCCATGGATTAAAAAATGAAGAAGGAAGACCAAACGGTAGCCAGCGTGGTTAACGAATGAGGTGAAGGAAGCTATTAGAGCTAAAAAAAATCCTTCAGAAAGTGGAAGAAGGCTCTGACTGAAAATAATTGTATACTAATCCAAATACTGTACTTGGAAATTAGCTATTTAAATAGCACTCACATAAATATAACTAAATCCTAATGCCCATATATATATTTTTTCATTTACACATATAAATTTAAAATATGTGTTCAGTAAACCTCCACCATGGTCATATCCAAAGGTAAATGGACCATGATGTGAAGGGAACCATCAGAGCAGCATCGTGTTCCCACACCTGTACGGGTCAGTGTAAAAGCAGTGAAAACCTCTATTGCTTGCTCATTAGTTCAAATCCAAGCAAAACATATATAAACAGATAAAAACTGCACTTATCTGTCCCCTTGAATCCAATAGGTCGATGGCATATCCAAATCGAGTCCATACTAAACACCCTTGATTTCCAAATAATGATGATCTATGTGAATTTCAAAAGTGTACAAATCAATTAAATCCAATCCATAATCTCCACTTTCAAATAGCCAGCACTGCTCTTCAACTCAGTTTTTTCACTGCATTTACACTGACCCATTACAGGTGTGAAACACAATGCTGCTATGATGGTTCCCTTCAAATCGTGGTCCATTTATCTTTGGATATGACCATGGTAGTGGTTTACTGAGCACATCATATATTAATATTTTAAATTTATATGTGTAAATGAAAAAATATATATGGGCATTAGGATTTATATATATGAAAATAATCGTAAAAACACAAAGAATATGTCAAATCAAATACAAGGCACTAATAAGGAAGGCGAAGAGAGATCTTGAAAAGAAGATTGCGCTTAAAGCAAAAACACACAGTAAAATCTTTTTTAGGTATATTAAAAGCATGAAGCCGGGAAGAGAATCGTTTGGACTACTAGACGACCAAGGGATAAAAGGGGCTCTCAGGACAGAATAAATTAATTATTTGCCTCGGTCTTCACTGAGGAGAATGGGGGGGGGAGGGGGTGATACCAGTGCCAGAAATTGTATTCAATTCTGATGAATCAGAGAAACTCATTCAAATTTCTGTAACATTGAATGATGTAATGGGTCAATTTGACAAACTGAACAGTAGCAGATCGCCTGGACCGAATGGCAGAGTTCTGACAGAATTGAAAAATGAACTTACAGAGCCGTTGTTAGTAATTAGTAATTTTTCTTTCAAAATAAGCATAATACCGGAAAACTAGAGGGTAGCCAACATGACGCCGATTTTAATAAAGGGTTTCAGAGCTGATCCTGGGAATTATAGATTACCGAGTCTGATGTCAGTGCCAGGCAAAATGGTAGAGACTATTATAAAGAACAAAAAAAATGACAGAACATGTACGTAAGCATGGATTAATGAGAGAAAGCCATCATAGTTTTAGTCAAGAAAATCTTGATTCACCAATCTAGAAACATGATGGCAGATAAAGGCCAAATGGCCCATCCGCAGTAACCATTATCTCTTTCTCTTTGAAGGGGTGAATCAACATGTGGATAAAGGTGAACTGGTTGATATTGTGTATTTGGATTTTCAAAAGGCATTTGACAAAATACCTCATGAAAGACTTCTGAGGAAATTAAAAAGCCATGGGATAGGAGGTAATGTCCTTTTATGGATTGAGAACTGGTTGAAAGACAGAAAACAGAGAGTGGGTTTAAATGGTCAATATTCTCAATGGAGGAGCATAAAGGAGGAAGACAAAAATATTGTCCTTTATGGGGGAGAAATGGCTGGATGCTGAGAGGTGTCTTTAGTAGTGAAGCAGAATAACTGGATAGACAAAACAGACCAGATGGTCTTTTCAAGCTATGATTTACTGTGTTGTTAGAACTGTGCATGGCCCAACCTGGCCTTTCACCCACCTTCACCAATCATAGCTCAGAATTCTCTCCCAAACCACTAGAATCTTCTGGACTCCTTCACCTAGGTCTCCTTTTATTAAGGTGCGCTAGTGGTTTTAGCGTGCGTGCTAGTTTTTCTGGCTTTTAACATATTTTTCCAGTTTTTATTTTTTTTGGGGGGGGAGGGAATAAAGCATAAAGAGGAACCCCCTCCATTTTGGGTGAATCTCTTCATGAAAAGGTGGTTAATAAATCGAAATAGATAATAATAATATTGCAACTGTCAGAGATTTGAAAGAAACAATTATTTCTCTTCCAGGCCCCCTCCCCCCACCCACACGATTGAAAGCAAGAAACCACTGATGCACGGCCTTATCATGAGCAGATTCCTTCCTCTTCTATCTTGGTCTAAAGCTGTGGTTCTGCTGGCACAGAATTTTTCACCCGCGTGACCTGCGGGACACCTGCATTCCAGTACCGATGTCTGACCTCTCTCTCTCTCTGCCACGGAGCACAATGCCAACCCTCAGCCTTGTCACTGCCATCGTTCCTCATCATAAATCTCATTCCCTGCTTCTTTCAATCCTGTTTGCTGTTATGAGCTATTGACAGAGCTCTAGTTACCTCTCCAGCTTATCACATTTTCAGCTTTTCTGTCCAGTCTGCAGTTCCTCTTGAATTAGTGTGGGGTCTAATATGCGGCAGGCACTGAGATCTCTGGATTGCAGGTGTGCCCCCGATAGGATTCTCAGAGCTCCTACATCTGCCCTCCAAATGCCTTGAAGAAAAAACATGCGGGCCCTCGTCCAAAGTTTAAAATAAACCTCTCCATCTGTAACATACTATCAATGAAGCTAAAACAGATGCAGATCTACAAAGTTAGTTATGCTGATAAAAGCAAGTGGGAAAATAAGACTAGAGGGCACCATGTGTTTTGGCTCAGCTAATTTCTGAGAAGTTACAGTATATGGTTTAAAATGTGCAGTTTTGTTTTATTACCGCAGAGAGAAAGTGGCCTGTAACAGCTGAGCTTATAGCATCATTGAGCATAAAAGGTGGAGTAGCCCTAATGGTTAGTGTGGCCTGAGAAATAAAAGTAGGTTCTGTTCCCTCTGCAGCTTCTTGGGACCCTGGGCTAGTGCCGTCTGATTCAGCCAAAATGTTTGATTCAATTCATTCATATAATTTTTCAATTTCAGTTGATTCAATTCATTAAGGCTACTATCAGTAAATAGAAAATAAAATTCATTTCCTCTCTTTGTCGTCTGGTGTTTTCATTTTTGTAAATGTATTGATCCCAGCCTCTGGTTTCTGCTTTCTTCTGTCTTTTCTCTTAACTCTTTTACTAGGGTCTTCATGAGCTGTTTGGCGTTTCTCCATGTCTATTAATCCATGTGATCAATTCTGGCGACTACTTACAGATCAGATGGAACCCATGGACATAGATGTGAATAAGTCCATACTGGCATGGCAAGACCTTATAGTCAGTGGCGTAGCGAGGGTAGGAGGCGCCTCCCCCCATTCCATCTGTGCCCCATGCCACACTCACACCCTCCCTTCCCTTTCTTACCTTGTTAAATCTTCACCAGAGCTAGCAGTTTCTCTGGCCTGCTGCTCAAGCGAGCGTTAGCTTTCCCTCTGATGTCACTTCCTGGCCTCACGACCCAGAAGTACTTCAGAGGGGAGCTAGGCCAGCATCAGCAGCCGGCTAGAGAAGGTGCTCACGCTAGTGAAGATTTAAAGAGGCACGGCATGGGGAGAAGGGAGGGTGCGAGCGTGGCGTGGTGGAGAGGTGCCAGCGTCCCCCACCCCACCCATCTAATTCCCAATCAATATCCCCTCCCAAAACTGCATTAAAATAAAACCAAATAAATATAATACAAGTTAAATTAAGGTTTTCCTAATAAAATACAACTGCGAGCAGTAGGAGGGTTTGTCCTTTTAATCAGCATTCAAATCCATACCGCAGTCATTTGGACAGGCTGCTGGCAGTCTGAGCAACTCACCATAGTAAACCAGAAATTAACAAGTTGAAAGTCAAAATGGGTAAGATTTGTATATTATAGTACTATTAGTACCTTACATATAAGGATGTTAAGATTAGTAATTTTTTAACTTTGCATTGCAGTTTAGCCACCAATAATGCCCCGACCCTGACGAAAGTTTCTGAAACGCATGCAAGATGAGATAAGTTTTATACTAAACTAACTAACCAAATCCAGTTTCCATATCACATACATAAAATCTTGTTTCCCTACGATTATCACATAGACATATCTAAACAACATCATTAATCGTCCCTGTTATAAATTCAATCAGTTCAGAAATACAAGCAAGCTTTAAATCATACATTGCTGTCAAAAAAAATTCTAAAAAGCGATTATCGACTGAAATATACGAATCATATCTGCTCTTGTTGGCAGCCTCTGTATTATTACTCATTTGCATATTCGTTTATTGTGTTATTCCTGTTTCTCTTAATAAAAATGATATATTAAAAAAAAAAAGAAATATACCTTAGCATAAGAAGGCATTGGCAAATAATTGAGTTTTCAGCATTTTCTTAAAATTCATCCTCCCTATACAAAACCGCAAGATACCAGGCAAGGCATTCCATAGTTCTACGCCAGCCACAGATATCACTGATGCCCCGATCCTAGCACGCATAGGCGGTGGAATAGCACTATAAGAACATAAGAACATAAGCAGTGCCTCCGCCGGGTCAGACCATAGGTCCATCCCGCCCAGCAGTCCGCTCCCGCGGCGGCCCGAACAGGTCACGGCCTGTCTGAGTCACCAGAAGGGGCCCCCTTGCCACCTTGGTTTCCCATTGAGTCCTATCTTCCCATCGAAGTCCTAACCCTCCGGTCTTGCACATCCACGACCTGGTTGGATTTCTATACTTATTTCCTGGTTAGCTTTCTATACCTGTGTTACATCCCAGAACCTCTCTCAGTATCCCACGATCCCCCTATCCCTCAGGAATCCGTCCAATCCCTGTTTGAACCCTTGTACCGTACTCTGCCTTATCACTTCCTCTGGTAGCGCATTCCAAGTGTCCACGACCCTTTGGGTGAAAAAAAACTTCCTTGCATTTGTTCTGAACCTATCTCCCTTCAGTTTCTCCGAATGCCCCCTCATGCCTGTTGACCCCTTCAGCCTGAAGAATCTGTCCCTATCCACCCTCTCTATGCCCCTCATGATCTTGAAGGTCTCTATCATATCTCCCCTGAGCCTCCTCTTTTCCAGAGAGAAGAGCCCCAGCCTATCCAACCTCTCGGCGTATGGGCAGTGTTCCAGCCCTCTTACCAGTTTCGTTGCTCTCCTTTGGACTCTCTCAAGTACCGCCATGTCCTTCTTGAGGTACGGCGACCAATATTGAACGCAGTATTCCAGATGCGGACGCACCATCGCTCGATACAATGGCATGATGACTTCCCGCGTCCTGGTTGTTATGCCCCTCTTTATGATGCCCAGCATCCTGTTGGCTTTTTTCGAGGCTGCTGCGCACTGTGCAGATGGCTTCAGTGATGCATCCACCAGCACACCCAAGTCTCTCTCAAGACTGCTGTCTCCCAACGATGCCCCCCCCAATTTGTAGTCGAACAACGGGTTCTTTTTCCCTATATGCATGACCTTGCATTTTTCCACGTTAAATCGCATTTGCCATTTGTTTGCCCAGTCTTCCAGCTTGTCCAGGTCCCTTTGTAGGTCCTCACACTCCTCCCTGGACCTAACTCTGCCGCACAGTTTGGTATCGTCTGCAAATTTTATAACCTCGCACTTTGCCTCCTTTTCCAGGTCATTGATAAATATGTTGAAGAGTAATGGCCCCAGCACCGATCCCTGTGGCACACATACAATCGACAAGAATGGACATAGCAGAGACGGCCAACAAGCTAGAATCGCTATGGGTTAAAATACCAGGAAGGAAAGGGCCTGAAATAAAGATAGGTCTATACTATCGTCCACCCGGACAAATCGGAGAAATCGATGAAGAAATGGAAGCCGAGATGAAACGAGAATGCAAAAGCGGTAACACAGTTATTATGGGAGACTTCAACTACCCTGGGATAGACTGGAGTCTTGGAAGCTCAAGATGCGCCAGGGAGGCAGACTTTCTGGAGGCTGTACAAGATTGCTTCATGGAGCAGCTTGTTAGAGAACCGACGAGAGGAAATGCCACTCTGGATCTAATCCTAAATGGGCTAAGGGGACCTGCAAAGGAAGTGGAAGTAGTGGGACCATTGGGAAACAGCGATCATAATATGATCAAGTTCAAGGTGGAAATAGGAATACTGAAAGGAAAGAGAACCATAGCGACAACTTTTAACTTCAGGAAGGGAAACTACGAAGCAATGAGAGGAATGGTAAAGAAGAAACTTAGGAACACTTCCAAAAAATGGCATACGGTAGAACATGCCTGGTCCTTTTTCAAGAATACAGTGAGCGAGGCGCAAAATCTGTATATCCCCAAATTCAGAAAAGGGTGCAACAAGAGTCGAACAAAAGACCCGGCGTGGATAACTAAAATAGTGAAGGAAGCGATAGACAATAAGAAAAACTCATTCAGAAAATGGAAGAAGGATAAATCTGAGGGAAACTGGAAAGATCACAGAAAGTATCAAAAAGAATGTCACCGTGTGGTTCGAAAAGCCAAAAAAAGAGTATGAAGAGAGGCTAGCCAGGGAAGCACGAAATTTCAAGCCGTTCTTTAGATATATTAAAGGGAAACAGCCGGCTAGGGAGGAGGTGGGACCACTGGACGACGGAGACCGGAAGGGAGCGGTGAAGGAAGAGAAAGAGGTCGCAGAAAGACTTAACATGTTCTTTTCATCGGTATTTACAAGCGAAGACACAACCAACATACCGGAACCTGAACAAATCTTCAAGGGAAATCAAGCACAAAAGTTAACATCCATGGAAGTGAGCCTTGATGAGGTGCACAGGCAGATAGAAAAACTAAAAACTGACAAATCGCCGGGTCCGGATGGAATCCATCCAAGGGTTCTAAAGGAACTAAAGGAGGAAATAGCGGAACTACTGCAGCAAATTTGCAACCTATCTCTGAAAACAGGTGTGATTCCGGAGGATTGGAAGATAGCCAACGTTACGCCCATCTTTAAAAAGGGATCAAGAGGGGACCCGGGAAACTACAGACCGGTGAGTCTGACCTCGGTTCCGGGGAAAATGGCGGAAGCACTGATAAAAGAAAACATCGATGAACATTTTGAAAGAAACAAACTTCTGAAAACCAGCCAACATGGTTTCTGCAGGGGAAGATCGTGCCTGACTAACTTACTGCACTTCTTCGAAGGAATTAACAAACAAATGGACAGAGGAGACCCCATAGACATCATATACCTAGATTTCCAGAAAGCCTTTGACAAGGTGCCTCATTAACGTCTACTCCGGAAACTGAAGAACCATGGGGTGGACGGAGACGTGCATAGATGGATCAGAAACTGGTTAGAAGGTAGGAAACAGAGGGTAGGGGTGAAGGGCCACTACTCAGACTGGAGAAAGGTCACGAGTGGTGTTCCGCAGGGCTCGGTGCTCGGGCCACTGCTTTTTAACATATTCATAAATGATCTAGAAACAGGGACGAAGTGTGAGATAATAAAATTTGCGGACGACACCAAACTATTTAGTAGAGCTCGGACAAAGGAGGACTGCGAAGAATTGCAAAGAGACTTGGACAAACTAGGGGAATGGGCAGAGAGATGGCAGATGAAATTCAATGTTGGGAAGTGTAAAGTATTGCATGTGGGAAGCAAAAACTCGAGGTATAATTATACGATGGGAGGGATGTTTTTGAATGAGAGTACCCAAGAAAGGGACTTGGGGGTGATGGTGGACATGACAATGAAGCCGACAGCACAGTGCGCAGCTGCCGCTAAGAGAGCGAATAGAATGCTAGGTATAATCAAGAAAGGTATTACAACCAGAACGAAAGAAGTTATCCTGCCGCTGTATCGGGCAATGGTGCATCCACATCTTGAGTACTGCGTCCAGTATTGGTCACCGTACCTTAAGAAGGATATGGCATTGCTCGAGAGAGTTCAGAGGAGAGCAACACGACTGATTAAGGGGATGGAAAGCCTTTCATACGCTGAGAGATTGGAAAAACTGGAACTCTTTTCCCTAGAAAAGAGAAGATTAAGAGGGGATATGATAGAGACTTACAAGATCACGAAGGGCATAGAGAGAGTAGAGAGGGACAGATTCTTCAAACTTTCAGAAAATAAAAAAACAAGAGGGCATTTGGAAAAGTTGAAAGGAGGCAAATTCAAAACTAATGCTAGGAAGTTCTTCTTTACACAACGTGTGGTGGACACCTGGAATACAATTCCAGAGGAAGTTATAGGGCAGAGTACAGTACTGGAGTTTAAGAAAGGTTTGGACAAATTCCTGCTGGAAAAGGGGATAGAGGGGTATAGATAGAAATTTACTGCACAGGTCCTGGACCTGTTGGGCCGCCGCGTGAGCGGACTCTTGGGCGCGATGGACCTCGGGTCTGACCCAGCGGAGGCATTTCTTATGTTCTTATGACATTCTACCCTCCAAACTTAATTCCATCCCATTTACACCTCTAAGCTCTCTTCTCGGTTTATAGATCTCAAAGAATTCTTGTAAGATCTTTGGGGAAGCTTGATACGATGTCTGATGTATAATCGCAATAATCTTAAACTGCACTCTTTGTTGCATAGGTAACCAGTGTAGTTTCTTCAACACAGGAGTTATATGGGCACTTCTAGGAACCCCTGTGATTTAATCTTGCAGCGGAGTTGATAAAGCATTTGCAAAGCCCTTTCACAAGAGAAAAGCACTTTAAGAGAAGCACTTTTATAAGGTTAACTGCACTTTAAGGAACCTGTGAGGATGTGAGCCGCTGTGTGTTATGCTACCACATGGCATTGTAATCTGAGGTTCGAAGAGATACACTTCTCCCTCCGTATTCGCTGTGATAGGAGATTAACAGATCCGCAAATACAGAAAAACCGTGAATAACTTTTTCATATGTTATTCGCTGTTTTCTATTAAAAACCATCATGAATATGGTGAAACCGCAAATAACATGGTGGGAGACCTGGCCTATTCTTGAAGGAGAAGCAAAACACGGTGAAGAAAGTCCTGGGAATCAGCGATTCTCTCTGTAAACGCTTGGAATCAGTGATTTCTCTATGCAAGCTGATGTAATTTGGGGGGGAGGAGCCAACAAGCTAAAAACCGCGAATAATTGAAACCGCAAATATGGAAGGAGTGAGTGGAGGATATGGGGAAGGATCTGTAAAGGTTAGAGGAATGGTCTGGTGCTTGGCGGCTAGGGTTCGATGCAAAGAAATGCAACGTAGTGCATTTGGGGATTAATGATCAGAAGGAACTGTGTGTGCTAGGAGGTGAGAGGCTGATGTGCACGGACGGGGAGAGGGACCTTGGGGTGGTGGTGTCCGAGGATCTAGAGGCAGGAAGGCGGTGTAACAGGGCAGTGGCTGCTGCTGGAGGGATGCTGGGCTGTATGGAAAGGGGTGTGGCCAGTGGAGGGAAGAGGGTGTTGATGCCCCTGTGCAGGTCGTTGGTGGGGCCCCACTTGGAGTGTTGTATTACGGCAGTTGGAACCCAAGCACAGTACCGGGTAGAGCTTTGGATTCTTGCCCAGAAATAGCTAAGAAGAAAAAATGTAAATTGAATCAGGTTGGGCAGACTGGATGGACCATTCAGGTCTTTATCTGCCGTCATCTACTATGTTACCTTTGAGGTGATTGAATTTGCTGTTATATGCTGTGTAGTATAGACATGGTATTAGTTTCATCAACAGTAGCCAATTCGGTAAGAATGCTGCATAGTCGATAAATGTACTAAAAAATGTACTCAAAGTCTATACTGGCAATTAAAACAATACTAGAAGCAGCCACTTTGGCAGAAGAAACAGCAAGAGATCTCCGGCAACAAGTGAATCAAAAATAAATTTTGGAAACTTTACAGGAGATTCCCATCACGGCCTTCCTGTGCTTTGACTAGGCTCTATTTCAGATTTTCCCACACGTGAAGTATTAAACACAGCACTGCAGGAGGGCCCAACCCTTCTCTCCTCCCAGAATGCTCATTCTTCCACCACCTTAATATATAAACTTTCTTCTAATTGTAAATCTTTGTGACAACAGCTCGTAAATCACCAGCAGGTCTGGTGTGACATCCGTGCTGCCTTTCAGCAACTGTGATCAATAGGAACATTGTACTGCATTGCCCTCTGGGAAGGTTAGGTAAGGCATCAACAAAACAGAAGACCTACAGCCCTATGAAAATTAAGTCCATGTGGTGGAAAAGCAAACTGTCCCTATTATGCTCTATGCATGATTTCCAAAACACACTTGGAATACAGAAATTCTGACTTTTCAGGAAAACAACAAATACGAGGCGTACCTTAAGAGATCCTCTCAGCTGAGAGGGTGGTCAGGGACAGAAAGGCAAGACAGACACTTTTCCTGAGGCAAGGCAAAAACTGGTGCTGTCTGGTAAGATTTTTAATGAACTCTTTGGAAAATTAGGATCTATGTAGAATGCCTAAAAAGTGTGCGTGTCGCATTTTTTAAATTAATTGTCAATCTGCTGAAACACTAGTATCAATGATTACAAATTTTATTAGACGGAATAAGGGTAGATCTTTTTATGTCAACATGCTGTCATTTCTTTCAGGCTCATAATCAAAAAAATAAACCTCCAAAAATAATCCTAAATTAGCACTTGAACATTCTAATCGCCAGGACATCCAAGTGCTGATAACTGAAATTGTTTAGCAAGGTGTTCCAGCCTCTATACCAGGGGTGTCAAACTCAAATACACAGTGGGCCAAAATTAAAAACTTGGGCAAAGTCGCGGGCCAACCAAAACAAGGGCCGTGGTCGTAACCATGTTTAAGGACAAGGTTTGGCAAAAGAAACTAAAAGAGTGTAAACATAAGAGGTTAAAGAAGCATCGCAGGCACATAATAAACTATAACCCAACAAAAAAATTATTATATAAATAGTGAAAAATAAATAACAAAACCTTGCGTGCGGAAAGGTTTAAAAATGCATAAATAAAAAGCCTCTGCTGCAGAGCGTGAAAAAAGTCTTGCTGTCCTGCACTAACAAACGTCACAGTGTGGCAATAAGAACATAAGAACATAAGAAGTTGCCTCCACTGGGTCAGACCGAGGTCCATCTCGCCCAGCGGTCCGCTCCCGCGGCGGCCCATCAGGTCTGCGACCTGTGAAGTGGTTTCTGACCACTTTTATAACCTACCTCAAGTTCTATCTGTACCCCTCTATCCCTTTATCCTCCAGGAACCTATCCAAACCCTTCTTGAACCCCTGTACAGAGTTTTGGCCTATCACTTCCTCCGGAAGCGCGTTCCATGTGTCCACCACCCTCTGTGTAAAAAAGAATTTTCTAGCATTTGTTCTAAACCTGTCCCCTTTCAATTTCTCCGAGTGACCCCTAGTGCTTGTGGCTCCCCTCAGTTTGAAGAATCTGTCCTTATTTACTCTCTCTATGCCCTTAAGGATTTTGAAGGTTTCTATCATGTCCCCTCTAAGTCTCCTCTTCTCCAGGGAGAACAGCCCCAGCATTTTTAACCTGTCAGCGTATGAAAAATTTTCCATACCATTTATTAGTTTAGTCGCCCTCCTCTGCACTCCCTCGAGTACCGCCATGTCCTTCTTGAGGTACGGTGACCAGTATTGAACACAGTACTCCAGGTGCGGGCGCACCATTGCGCGATACAGCGGCATGATGACTTCCTTCGTCCTGGTTGTAATACCTTTTTTGATGATGCCCAGCATTCTGTTTGCTTTCTATAGACTATAAAAAAATATAAAAACCATCAGCTAATATTTTATGGGAACTTAAGATAAACAGCAAAAAATAAATAGAATTTTTTTTCTACCTTGTCTTCTCTGGTTTCTGCTTTCCTCATCTTCTTGTCACTCTCTTCCTTTCATCCACTGTCTACCCTCTCTCTGCCCCTTCTATATGGCATCTTCTCTCCTTCTATTCCCCTTCCAGAAACTTTATGCCTCTCCCTTCACCTCCATTGGTCTGGCATCCATCTTCTTCCCTTCCCTCCTCCAATGGTCTGGCATCTCTCTCCTCTCCTCTTCTTCCCTCTCCCACACCCCAATAGTCTGGCATTTCACTCTCTCCTCTCCCTTCCCCCCACTTCTATCAGCATCTGCCCCCTTTCTTTCCCTCCAACCCAATTCCATGCAGTATCCTTCCCCCTTATGTCTTTCTCCCCTTCCCCTACACATCAATTCCATCAGCATCTGCCCCCTTTCTCTCCCTTCACCACCCTTCCATACCACCCTGACCCCCTTTCTCACCCTCCACCACCTTTCCATACCACCCTAACCCACTTTCTCACCCTTCACCACCCTTCTATACCACCCTGACCCACTTTCCCACCCTTCACCACCCTCCCATACCACCCTGACCCACTTTCTCACCCTTCACTACCCTTCCATACCATCCTGATCCCCTTTCTCACCCGTCATCATCCTTCCATACCATCCTGAACCCCTTTCTCACCCTTCACCATCCTTCCATACCACCCTCATCCCCTTTCTCATCCGTCACCACCTTTCCATACTACCCTGAGCCACTTTCTCACCCTTCACCACCCTTCCATACCACCCTGACCCACTTTCTCACCCTTCACCATTCTTCCATACCATCCTAACCCCCTTTCTCATCCTTCACCACCCTTCCATACCACCCTGATCCCCTCTCACCCGTCACCATCCTTCCATATCATCCTGACCCCATTTCTCACCCTTCACCATCCTTCCATACCATCCTAACCCCCTTTCTCACCCTTCACCACCCTTCCATACCACCCTGATTCCCTCTCACCCGTCACCATCCTTCCATATCATCCTGACCCCATTTCTCACCCTTCACCATCCTTCCATACCACCCTGATCCCCTCTCACCCGTCACCATCTTTCCATACCATCCTGACCCCCTTTCTCACCCTTCTCCACCCTTCCATACCACCCTGATCCCCTTTCTCACCCGTCACCATCCTTCCATATAATCCTGACCCCCCTGTCTCAACCTTCACCACCTTTCCATACCACCCTGATGCCCTTTCTCACCCTTCACCATCCTTCCATACCACCTGATGCCCTTTCTCTCCCGTCACCACCCTTCCATACCACCCTGACCCCCTTTCTCACCCTCTTACCACCCTGCTATGCTCCTTTCTCTCTCCATCCAAATCAGGAAGGTCCCGCGACGACTGCTTCTGCCGCCTCTGCTCCAGAAGAGGTAAGTGACGTTGAGGGGGGGGAGGACGGCAGATGCAGGGAGTGGTGGCAAGGTCCCACGATGATTGCGGCTGCCAGTCCACCCCCCTCCGACGTCACTTCCCTCTTCCAGAGCAGAGGTGGTAGAGTCATCTTGGGACCTTCTTGCACTTCAGCGCGGCTGCCGACTCTGCTCCGGAATAAGTAGGGCAGCCGCGCTGAGGTGCCGTTTACTTCCTGGTATGCCACTGGTCAACACCTTCTGCTTTTTCACTGGTTAAGGAAATTGGGACACCAACACTGTGTTATTTATTATGTCAGATGTGGGATTGGACATGTTATACCCGAATAGGCAGCACTGAATACCCGTGGCAGCACTAGGCACTCGTGGCAGCTAGTGTTTAATAGCATTGACTCTCACGAGCTGAATATCGGGGTGAGTGGGCAAGAGAGAGTCCTTCAAGACATGAACCTCAGACTGCTAATGTACCACGCATGAAGGACACAAACCATCCCCCCCCCCCGATCAGAGATTGATGCCTAATAGTGTAGCAATATCAATCTGAAATGCAACATCGGCCAGGAAAAGAAAATGCAAGTGTCAATTTCTTGTTTTAGGAGAGGGGAGCAATGGCTCCCACCACACACCAATTATATACAAAAATAAATTATTATTGTATGTATAAAGCATCAGAACAGCAGGATCTACATAGGTACACATACATGCATACATGTCAAAATTCCATCTAAGAAAATACATATATACATTTCATAGTATGTATTTTACAAGTAGGCTGACAGGTGAAATCTGAGAAAAGCATGGGCAGGACTCACATCGCATAATTTACAGAATAAATTACACATGTATCTTTGGCACTTAGGTTCACACACAAGCCAGTTTATGGACGGCATAGCTCCTCCTTGTGACCCTAATCCCCGCATTGCCCCAGGTACATTATTAGATACAGTGTGAGCTCACCAGGACAGATAGGGACAAATGCTTGAAGTACCTATATGTAAACTGCTTTGAGTGTGGATGTATAATTACAAAAAGGCAGTATATAAGTCCCAAGCCCTTACCCTGATGTCATAATGCCTCATTCTACCAATGCCTAAGAGCCAACCTCATCAGTGATGTCACAATGGCTTCCTTGTTCTATACTTGGCTCACTTCTAACATTGTATTGGAGAGAGTGTGGCACAGTGGTTAAAGCTACAGCCTCAGCACCTTGAGGGTGTAGGTTCAAACCCACACTGCTCCTTGTGACCCTGGGCAAGTCACTTAATCCCTCCATTGCCCCCAGTACATTAGAGAGATTGTGACCCCGCTGGGACAGACAGAGAAAAATGCTTGAGTGCCTGAATAAATTCATTTAAACCGTTCTGAGCTCCCTTGGGAGAACGGTATAGAGAAATAAATAAATAAGTCATACTTAAGTTATGAGTGCTTATTTCCGCCATTACGCTCGTATTGTACAAAGGAAAGTGACCTTTTATAGAATAGGCTTAAGAGTATGGACATGCTGCTGACAAGGGGGAGAGGTGCTTGAGTCTTTTATATAGCCACACAAATAGTAGCCATTTCTAGGATGTATCATTAAACTACATTTTTGTAAGACTAAAGAATCAATAACTGATCCATTATATAAGTAATGCATTCAACCTAGTAATGCATTCTCTCAAGCATAAGGGCTCTTTAGACGATGTGGTCTCTCAAACTTTGTGTCCTAGTACATCTTTTCAGTGATTGTTTATAAGGAATTACAACCTACCAAGACACAACCTTATTTATGTGCAATGTATGCTGTGTTAATTCTTTCTTTTGTGTGTGATGCCCTCTGCTGGGATTTAAGGGGAACTGATGGAGCAGTGCTCAAAGCTAACACTTGTGCTATCAGAGGGTTAGCACCTCTGCTCCCTCAAAGCAGAGTGCTTGAGCAATTGCTCCTACATTTTATATGGTCATTCCATGGTCACTCACAAAAATATTGACCTGACCTTTCAAACAGTTAAACTGTAAAAAATTAAACTAAACTAAGTCAATTACCTTATGTGAAATGGGTTTTTTTTGTGCTATATACAGAAATGCATTGCTAATATTGCGATCTGAAATTGTTTTTTTAGAATTTGTCACTCACATGAAAAAAAAAATTGCATGCACCTGGCCACTCCTTCGAAGGAGCCCTGGATCGGTAGCATGGAATGTTGCTACTCCTTGGGTTTTGGCCAGGTACTAGGGACCTGGATTGGCCATCATGAGAATTGGCTACTGGGCTTGATGGACCATTGGTCTGACCATATAAGATCTTATGTTCTTAAATTATTATGTGCCAAAGGTGCTAATGGTTTCAGCATAGGTGCTAAAAAACCACTCACCCAGATTGCATTTCAATGCATTTAAACTTTTGTTAAACTGCACCAATTCATCCCCCCCCCCCCCCAACACACACACAGAAAGTTTCAGAAACCTAATGCCAGGTTTGGGGCAGGGTTGGAAGTGCTGGTTGAGAGAAGAGGTACCCAGTGGAACCCCTTCCCTCTCACCAATCTGCCCTGGACAGGTTACTCCCTCTTAAGATTAAAAAAAAAAAAAAGTCCTGTGGTCTATTGAACCCTCAAGGCCCCCACTCTCATAGCCCTTCCTCCTCTTCCTCCCAAGTCTTTCCAAAAACATCCTGGTGTTTAGTGGCACTGACCCCTCCCCAAGATTCGCCCCTGGTCCTCATATTTCCTTACCTCAAAAGAGGCAGGAGCAATGCCCACTCGCTTCAGATTCCAGGTGCTATTATCTTCACAATGGGGGTGCCTAGCCCCCTCCCCACCACCACCACCACCAAATGGCACATCTTGGGATGTAGGGTAGACAGGCCCTACCACTAGCGCAAGGGTGGAGATGATGGTGCCCAGAGTCAGGAGTGAGTAGACATCGCTCCAGCCTCTTTTGAGATAAGGGGATCTGAGGGCCTGAGGGAATGCTTAGGGAGGTTTGGGTACCACGAGACACTAGGGATTTTTTGAGAGGCCTGGGAGGAAGAGGAAGGGGTCAAGGTACCACTAGACACCAGGGATTTTTGAAGGGACTTGGGAGGGAGGGAAGGATGGATCAGGGTGTCATTAAACACCAGGAATATTTTGGAATGGCTTGGGGGTAGGAAGGGATAAGCTGTGAGAGTGGGGGCCAGGGGGTCCACTAGACCACCAGAACTTTTTATTATTTTAATATTGGGGAGAAAGGGGCTTCAGATATGTGGGTGCGCATGAGGTGACTCTCTGAATTAAAAGGAAGCTCTAAAATGAGGGTGCATAGAATGAAAGTGAAAGGGGATAGACTGAGAAGTAACCTCAGAAATTACTTTTTCACAGAAAGGGTGGTCAATGGCCTCCTGGTGGAAGTGGGGATGAAAAATGTATCTGAATTGAAGAAAGCTTAGGCTAAGTGCATTGGGTTTCTACGGGAGAGGGAGGGATAGATGGCATGGATAGGCAGATTAGATGGGTCATATGCTCTTTATATGCCTTCATTTTTTTCTTATATGTTTACAGGGGGTTGGCGGAAAGTTAGCACTTAAAAAAAATGTATTTATAAATTTTCAACAAATATACAATAGCTGAAGCTGCATTAATAATATAAATTGCAAATGTATACAGAACAACCTCGAAAGTTAACCATGTCAATGAGTACAATATGGGGTTCATAATCAAAAGAGAAAAATGTCCAAAAACTGGCCTAAGTTGGCACTTGGATGAACATTTCTCAAAAACGTCCAAGTGCCGATAATAAAACCGGGTTTTGGACGTATTTAAAAACGACCTAGGCCTTCATAGTGCCGCTGAACGACCAAAGCTAAACGGGGCATTTCGGAAGGAGTGTCGAGGGTGAGAGTTGGGCGGGATGTGGGCCGGCTTAGACTTAGTCATACAGCATGTATAACCGAAAATTTTACAACGGAGCCTAGACGGAACTTGGACGTTGTGACTTAGACCATGTAAAACATGGTCTAAGTCACAAAAACCCACCTAAAGTCACCAGCTAAGCACTGAAAACACATAAATCAGATCCCCCATACACTACCCCAGTGATCAACGACCCCCCCCACCCCTATAAAAATTTTAATCACAACTTTAAAATTCAGCCTCCAGACTATCATCACCTGGTCGCCTGGCATAGGAAAGCCTAGTCGTACAGCACAGAGGCAGCTTAAGTCATCTTGGGGTGGGTTAGGGACCCATAGAGAGGAGGACCCATGCCCATAAGCCCCTGTACTCACTGCATTGATACTTAATCATGTGCACTGCCCTATACACCCCCAAAACCCTTTTCTACTGCCATATAAGTGGCTCCTGCAGCCATAAGGGCTATTGGGGTGGTAGATAAGTGGGTCTAGGGGATTCTGGAGGTAGTTTGGGGGGCTCACCATAACCTATAAGAGAGCTGTAGGGAGGAAAAGCCATGGCACCCTTTTTGTGAAGTTCACAGCAGTGCCCTGTAAGGTACCCCACTATTTAGGTGCATGTCTGGGTGTGCAGTCCATCACTTTGCAGACCCCTCCCACATCCAACAGGGCTTGTTCTAAGCGTTTTGGACTTGGACGGAAAGTTGGACGAAAATGTAGTATAAAGATGGGCGGTTTAGTGGCTTGGACGATCAGATCAGCAGGACATATAAGTAGACGTTTTTTGAAATAAAAAAAAAGTTGGATGTATCTTTCGAAAACGTGTCTTAAGCTGTATTTTACTTTGGATGACTTGCGAAATGGATGTAAACGGACTTAGACATCCCTTTCGATTATGCCCCTCCATGTGTCTAAGATGTTCCAGTTTCTAATAAAGGATGATATATGATTGTGGTTTAATGCTATAATGTCTTCATATTTCCTATATGCATATAAGTTATTCCACCATTCATGATGGTTGACATACTGATTATTCTTTCTAAGGAGGATCACAATATGCAGAGCCAGAGCTATCATAAAATCAAACTAGTGGATGTAATGTCAATCTTAGGATTAGATGATCGTAATATAACAATGTCATATGATAACGGAACAGATATAGAAAATACATTACATATAGTATGCCATACTTAAGACCAATATTGTGGCAAATTAGTACAAAAGAAAATCATATGAGCTAATGAACCTACTGAGTTATTACAAGACCAACAGGTGTCAGGAGTTTTACGGGGAAGCTTAGCAAGTTTCCAGGAGTCCAGTAAGCATTATGCAAAATGAAATAAGAGGACTGTGACAAGGCTGCAAAGGACGAAGCGATTTGGACCAAAAAACTTCCCATTGTAATGGGGTCAACTGTAAATCTAGTTGTACATTCCATTTGCAGTTAACCTCAAGCTGGGTCTTATTAGCTTGGAGAATTTTGTATACTTTAGAAGCTGTTTTTGTAAATTGCAAAAGAAGAGCACAAATGGAAGTGATATGCGGACATTTAGGGCTCCTTTTATAAAGGTGAGTTAGCGCGGGTTAAATTGCCATGCACACTAGACCTTAACGCCAGCATTGAGCTGGCATTAGTTCTCAAAGTGTAGCACGGGTTTATCATGTGCTAAAATCCTACGTGCGCTAAAAACACTAGCGCACTTTAGTAAAAAACCCTTAGGGTTATTCATAGCAGAAGATTGAATAATATCACCAAAATGAGCTAATAGAAACCAGATTATATTTTTCTCTAATAATCTGATATGGGATTAAAGTACCATTTACATAGAGTTGTGAAAGAGACCATAAATTTTCAGTACACCATGTTTTTCTAATTTTGCAAGGAATTTTACAATCAAATATCGAATTATACCACAAGGAAATATCCAGAATGTTGTAGATGATTCATTACTATATTGATAATGGGGGATGTAGCTCGTAAAATACAAGTGCTATTTTTAAACTTATATCGGTCCATAGATAGAGTTCTAAGCAGCAAATTACTGCCCTGATTTTAATGGCACAACTATATCTCTCAATGCCGCTCAATGCTTATCCAAAAAAATTTCTATATGGATCGGGATGGTGCAGAATAAGTTGTGAAGGGGGGACCTTTTCTTGAAGCAGCCTTTCGGCGAAACATGTCGGATATGACAGGTCCCTTTCCCGATGAGATAAGATCATCAAGAAAAAGAATATAATAAGATAAGTTTTAAGCAGTTTTTATAACGGTTAAGTTATTGACATTAAGCACTTTAATAAGTTTGAGATATAATGAAGCACTTTAAAAAAAACCAAAAAGTTGTGAAACATATTGAGTAGGGGCTAGTGAAGAAGCCATAGCCAGTGAGAAGAATTTTGGCAACCAAGCAAACACAAAAAATTGTGTGGTGACCAAATGGCATGTCTGAAGCAATTTATTAAGAAGAGAGAGCAGCATTGAGAGATATAGTTGCGGTATTATGAATGGTTTACCAATGCCAGAGTATTGACTGATTTTAATGCAACATTAATTTGCATGCTCATTTCTCTGCTAGGTTCACGGTAGTATTACATTCTTCTGCAACATTTGAGCATCGACCTCCCCCCCCAAGTGACCAAAAAGTATATTAAATATTCTTCAAATCATCAACTTATGATTTGATGAAGAGGGACTTCTTTTGGGAGAGCAATTATTGATGACTTCATTGGCCTGAATGAAGTTGTGCTGTATTGTTTGGACTGGTTATGAAAGGATGTCTGCCCTTTCATTCAGTCCCCTGCATGAGAGCAGAACTGTAACAAGCACATAAATTGAGATGACTCATTGACCTTTCACCTTTCACCCTCCTCCTTCACTGTCCTCAAAACCGATTTGTATCCAGTACCAACTGGAATTGGCTGCAAAAAAATTTAAAAAAAACACCTCGACTTTTAGGAGGATTAATTAGTAGTTTTCTGTTTCTAAGAACACAAGCTTTATCTTGTTGCAATATGAAAAGCTCAGAGCACAATATGCAGTGTGGGAGGCGGATGGCGGATGTATTACCCCCTGCAGGATATGACCCTGCCAAAGAAAGCTGTATCCAGAACCAGGTATTGAATCCATAGGAAAAGCAATGGTACCACTCTGTACAAAGTAAAATACTTACTTGGCAGTTAAATATTAAATTCTTTTGCATTCCATCTCAGAACATGTTGAAGAATGCCTGAAGAGGCTTCCCAGAAGATTGGTCATATGGACCCCCTAGTGGTAGAGTGGAGAATAATACTAAATATTAATAGAAATCAATGGGATCTATTAGAGTCCCCAAATAACTCCATACACCCAAGGGAATTAACTAGAAAATTTATTAAGTAGAAATAAACAGAAACACTTGGTATGTTTCTTTAAATGGATTAAAGCTATATATAATTAAGAAAATGGTACAAGATGTTAAATACTTTGCAATAAGTTACAAAGGCAATATGAGGTTAAAGTTTTACCATTAAAGTTAGCAAAATTTCAATTTAACTTCTGTAGTAACACAAACTATCTTGCGTGTTTGCACAAAACTTAATTGTTGCTTCATTCCCTTCAATCCCTCAACTACTGGAACTCAATAATTCTGCAACCAAAAACTTCAAGGACTACAGCATCAGATAAATACATAAACCTACTCTTTGAAGTTTATCAACACAATGAGATCTACCATTTTCTCTGTCAGTACTCCATCGCTTTGGAATAATATTCTGGCCCATTTAGGGGAAGAACCAACTCTTCATCATTTTAAGACAAAATTAAAAACATTTCTTTTTCTTGATGCTTTCGAGACCTAAATGTCCTTTTCAGGGCTACATAGTTTTATTAAACCTTTTGACACCCCTCCTTTTGTTTTTTCCCTATATGTTCTTTCTTTTTACTTGATAATTGTAGTTCTACCCTGTTTCCCTTTATGTTTCTGGTTTTTTTGTTTGTTTTTAAATTGTTTTTAATAATTATTATTGTTTTAAATGATGTATTGTTATCTCATATATGTTTTTAAGACAGTGTAGAAGGCTGATTGGGCGGTATATGAAATTTTAAATAAACTTGAAACTTCTACATTAATGCGCATAGTTTCACTAAGACTCTGATTCCTTGCTCTCAATTTTTCTAATTTTCTTTTGCAGGTTTCAACGGATCCACACATACAACCAGGTGAGTGTGGTGAGTGCTTACAGATAATTTAATCTACTAAGATCTGAGATTTGTCCTAGTGAAATAAATTTGCATGCACACATTACTATTGATGGGAAGAGTCTTTGTTAGGATTGAAGCTGTCTTGTGTCGGATAGCATAATCTCTTCACACCCATGTTGCCATGGATGCTGGCATCAGCTCACCTGCTCGGGAACTCCAGGTTACCTACAAGCCTGAATAAAAATAAATAAAAAAAGGAAAACCCTGACTCCCTGTCTTCTATGTGAAAGCGCCCTGAGCTCAGTCAGTAGATTTTGAGGCAGCAAAGCCATGTGAATTAACTAAACGCAAATCAAAGGATAAGCAGGGGGGTTCCTACTTAGCCCTCTTAACACATATCCCTTTTTCTTCTCTAGCAGAGCTCTCTTTCTCCCTGTTCCTGTTGTAGTCTTGTGTTGTAGTCTCGTGTTGAGTTCCTGTTGTAGTCTCGTGAGACCATGGGAACTCAGCAGCACGGCTCTGCACAGGGCAGGAGTGTAGGAAGATCACTCCTGCCCTGCGTCACCGCTAGACCACCAGGTAAGGTCAGGGGATGGGTCAGAGCCAGCCAAAAGTTATTTGCAATTTTTCCCTATTCACGGGTCATCTGTGCCCCGCGAATAGGGAGGGAAAAGTGTACTGGGAGTTTCACTGAATCTGGTTTCAGTTCTTGCACTTATAATCAGTGGCATAGTGAGGGTGAGAGGCACGGGCACCCCTCCCCTGCCCTCTTCTCCACGCCACCATCACCATCCACTTCTTTCATGCCTCCTCGGGTCGCAAATGCGCGGCCCTTCCCTTCCCTCTTATCTCTTTAACATTCCCAGCTTGAGCAGCAACCCCAACATGCCAGGGTCAGCTGTTCCTCTGATGTAACATCCTAGGCACGGGTCCAGGAAGTGACATCAGAGAAAGAGCAAACACTAGCACGAGCAGCAGGTTTGGGTTGCAACTCATGCTGGGATCGTTTAAAAAAGTACAGGGGAAGGGGTGCATGTGTGAGGTAGTGGGGGGCTGAGAGAAGGATAGGAGCTGGCGCCCCCTACCATGACAGCATCCAGGGTGAACTAGGCCACTGCTTGTAATAACTCTTCTGCAGATTCAGTACTAGTCTATTCTCATTTATCCAGCTTTCAATTTTTTGCATGCATAATGTCAATTATTGTTAATCCCTATCAACACTAGAAAGAAATAAAAACTCTTCTATTCATAAAACACATAAATCCGAACTAACACAATCAGAAATGTCCCAAGCATCACCTGCAACTACTACATATGAACTTCCAATATCATGACAACTCAGATGTAATCCTTAACAACTCAAAGAAATGTACAAACTACTCCCTAAATACTTTTAATCTCCGGACAAACCATTTGTAATCCTCCTTGAACCGCAAGGTAATGGCAGAATAAAAATCCCTAATGTAATGTAATGTAATATATCATCTGCATAAATATAACTTCTAGCCCTTTCAGAAAGCTTGTCTCCACCACCTCCACCAGAAGGCTGTTCCAAGCATTCACCACCCTTTCCGTGAAAAAGTATTATCTGAGATATTTTTGAATCTATTCTCTTCCACCTTCATCCTACGTTCGCTCATTCTAGTGGCCCTTATCTGCCGTCTATTTCTATGTTTCTATTCTAGAGTTTCCTTTCAGTTGAAAGAGACTTGCCTCATATGCATTTATTCCTATCCCGCCTTTCTTCCAAAGCACATATATTGAGATCTTTAAGTCTGCCCTCAAACTCAATGACTCGACATGTACATGTTTCGGCCAAGATGGCCTGCCTCAGGAGTCTTATAAATCACGTACTTGATGCAAATAGATTGGTCCACATAAAGGCATCCACTCAAATCGTAGGTACTAAACTATGGATAATTGGAAGCTCCGTACTGAATGCTGGAGCACAGTTGATTCCGTGTGCGTTCTAGAATGAACAACTTTTCTTGTTGTGGCTTTCGACGTTTTTGCAGGGTAAAACACTGTGTGCAGGATTCAATGCGGTGTTCTGGGCCAAGGCACTGTAAGCACCAACTATGTGGGTCAGTGATGGAAATCTGCCATTGGCACCTGAAAAACTTGTTAAAACCAGTTAGCAGCTGGGACAGTGACGGAAAAACCACCTCAGCCAAATTGAATTCAATGGCTGAGGAAAAAGCCCGTGAGGTGAAAACAGCGAGGAAAAAAATGTCCCCATCTGTTTTTTGTTTTTTTTAATTAACTAGAAAAGTAAAAACAAATAAGAATTAAAAAAAACTTGTGAGTGGGAAGGCAAAGGGAAAAATTGAACAACGTTAAAAAAAAACAACAAATATGACTTCTTAGCTCCGTGGAAAACTAAGAACTGAGGAGCCATGGGCATCGTCAGGCGAGAAGGAACTCGCGCATGTGCGATGCAGGCGGTTCATGAACTCTGTCAAGTTCTTAAAGTGACAATTCACTTTTAAAGCTGTCTGTATCGGGGCTCAGTGGATGATATCACCCACATGTTCATACTGCCAGCTTGTCTGGGATATAGCACAAAAAAAGTCCAGATGATCTCTGAGGGAGAGGAAGGGATTGCATAGCTTAGTGTTTGGTGTAAAAGAGCAGACTGGATTGGCCATATATTGTATGTTTAAGAACATAAGCCGTGCCTCTGCTAGATCAGACCAGAGGTCCATCATGCCCAGCAGTCCGCTCATGCGGCAGCCCATCAGGTCCAGGACCTGTATAGTAACCCTCTATCTATATCCTTCTATCCCAATCCCTTCTTGAACTCCAATACCGTACCCTGTCCTATCACGCCCTCTGGAAGCGCATTCCAGGTGTCCACCACCCGTTGAGTGAAAAAGAACTTCCTAGCATTGGTTGGTTCTAAATCTGTCCCCTTTTAATTTTTCCGAATGCCCTCTCGTTCTTGTAGTTATTGAAAGCTTGAAGAATCTGTCCCTCTCCACTTTCTCTATGCCCTTCATGATCTGGTAAGTCTCTATCATATCCCCTCTAAGTCTCTGCTTTTCCAGCGAAAATAGCCCCAGTCTCTCTAATCTTTGAGCGTATGAAAGGTTTTCCATACCTTTTATCAAATGTGTCGCTCTCTTCTGAACCCTCTCGAGTATTGCCATATCCTTCTTTAGGTACGGCGACCAATATTGGATGCAGTACTCCAGATGCGGGCACACCATCGCCTGATACAATGGCAGGATAACTTCTTTCATTCGGCTTGTAATACCCTTCTTGATTATTCCCAGCATTCTATTCGCTTTCTTAGCGCCTGCTGCGCATTGTGCCGACGGCTTCATTTTCATGTCCACTATTACCCCCAAGTCCCTTTCTTGGGTACTCTCACTCAATAACAGCCCTCCCATCTTGTAGCTGTACCTTGGGTTTCTGTTTCCTACATGTAAGACTTTACATTTCTCTATATTGAACTTCATCTGCCATCTTGTCGCCCACTCCCCTAGTTTGTTCAGGTCCCTTTGTAAATCTTCACAGTCCTCTTTAGTCCTAGCCCCATTAAATAGCTTGGTGTCATCTGTGAATTTTATTACTTCGCTCTTCGTCCCTGTTTCTAGATCGTTTATAAATACATTGAATAGCAGCGGTCCAAGCACCAACCCCTGCAGAACACCACTCGTGACTCTCCTCCAGTCCGAGTAGTGGCCCTTCACTCCTACCCTCTGCTTCCTGCCCGCCAACCAATTCCTGATCCATCTTTGTACGTCTCCTTCCATCCCATGATTCTTCAGTTTCCAAAGTAGGCGTTCATGGGGTACCTTGTCAAAGGCTTTTTGGAAGTCTAAGTATACAATGTCTATGGGGTCCCCTTTGTCCATCTGTTTGTTAATTCCTTCGAAGAAGTGCAATAAGTTTGTCAGGCACGATCTTCCCTTGCAGAAATCATGTTGGCTTGTTATCATAAGTTTATGCCTCTCTAGATGCTGCTCGATGCTATCTTTTATCAGCGCTTCCGCCATTTTCCCCGGAACCAAGGTTAGACTTACCAGTCTGTAGTTCACTGCATTGCCTCTCGATCCCTTTTTGAAGATGGGCGTAACATTGGCTATCTTCCAATCCTCCGGGATCTCGCCTGTTTTCAGGGATAGATTACAAACCTGCTGTAGTAGTTCCGCTATTTCCTCCTTTAGTTCTTTCAATACCCTAGGGTGGATTCCGTCCGGGCCCGGTGATTTGTGAGTTTTTAATTTTTCTATCTGCCTGTGTACGTCCTCAAGGCTTACTTCAATGGATGTTAATTTTTCTGCTTGGTCTCCTTTGAAGATTTGCTCAGGTTGGATGTGTCTTCTTTTGTAAATACTGACAAAAAGAACATGTTTAGTCTTTCTGCCACTTCTTTCTCCTCCTTCACCACTCCCTTCCTATCTCTGTCATCCAGCGGTCCCAACTCCTCCCTAGCCGGCTGTTTCCCTTTAACATATCTGAAGAACGGTTTGAAATTTCATGCTTCCCTGGCTAGCCTATCTTCATGTTTCATTTATGAAAAATATTCTCTGTCCTAGGAATCCCTATGCTTTCACCACCTAAAATCAAGTACTATATTACTGTGTGTCTGCTTGTAATGGGTATGTATATTGAGAGAAAAATGTACAAAAGCCTACTTAAACACATAAAAAGCTGTTCTACACACTCAAATCCCTGATAAAATTACCTTCTCTGCTTATTAAAGTTTATAATTCAATAAAACAGATAGAGGGGCCCAATAATTCCAACTGGAAGGAAATTATTTAAGGAATCATTCCTTGGATGAAATAAGGAGCACATGTGCCAGATTAAACAGGACTGGCCTTTCCACTAGGTTGGCCAGACATCTGTCCAGGGTGGCAAAATTTGAAGGACAGCGGCACAGCTTACTCCTTCAGTACACTCAAGTGCTGCCCTGTCCCACCCCTTCTGATAGGAAGTCTTTGTCAGAGGGGATGGGACTGGCAGCTCTTGAGTACAGCCTGTACTGAAAGCCCCATCATTGTGCTGTACAATTAGTTTTGGACTGGGAGGACATAGCAGGAGGAAACTGCTTATGAAAGGGGGTGTGGAGGGGGGAGAGTTGAAGGAAGAAGAGATTAGCCTCTGCACACTTGGGATAGGGAGTGGATGGGGAGATACTAGACATTTTGGGGGAGGATATGTAGGAAGGGAAAGGACACACTATACAAGTTAGTGGGGCCTTTGAGCTCTCCCAAAGTCAGAGACCAAAAAAAATAAAAGGAATGAAGGGATGACTGAAGTCCCTGTATACCTGAACAGAGGAGAAAT
Organism: Geotrypetes seraphini; assembly: GCF_902459505.1. Lineage (NCBI taxonomy): Eukaryota > Metazoa > Chordata > Amphibia > Gymnophiona > Dermophiidae > Geotrypetes > Geotrypetes seraphini. Next base: position 46,685,454 of record NC_047100.1, read on the forward strand.
GGTTTCAGATTGCCTCAGATCCCCAGAAGAGATTCCTGCCACCCCTAAAGTGAAGGGGATCTATACATTCTAAATCAGCAAAGGTCCTAGGATGCTAACTGCTGGGTTTAGAAAGGTGTGAGAATCATGTAAAGAATAACCAATTCTTTTTATATGAGATAGGGTCCTGAGCCACCCCTGGTTGGACCAGTTCTGGGAATGATTAGGTTCAGATTTTTAAAGTGGCCTCTAAAAGGTATTTTTCAGACTGGATTTGAATCTGGCAAGAGAGGGAGTGTGGCGTTGTGATCAGGAAGGCTATTCCAGGAACTAGGTGCAAAATATAATGCCACTTACCACATTGAGTTATTATGGTGAGATTGACCTTTATTTTCATTAAGTGATAGCCACATTCTATTTTCCAGTCCTATCTATTTCTACCCCCTAACCCAGGGGTGGGCAACTCCGGTCCTTGAGGGCCAGAATCCAGTCGGGTTTTCAGGATTTCCCCAATGAATATGCATGAGATCTCTTTGCATGCACTGCTTTCAATGCATATTCATTGGGGAAATCCTGAAAACCCGACTGGATTCCGGCCCTCGCGGATCGGAGTTGCCCACCCCTGCCCTAACCTATAGTCTGATATTGTATATCTGTTACTGAGGTCACTATGTATTACCCAGATTTTATATTTTTCGCTCTGTACGCTGCTTAGAAGCTTGATAAGCAGGATAACAACTTTTAAATAAACTTGAAACTTTAGTGCCTGGGTGGCAGTAATTATTCTCTCCCCTGCGGTCACAATTTGGTTGAGGGATTTTCCAAAAATAAGTAATCATTTACTATAAACTATTGTTTTGTTAGAATAAAAAGAAGCAGAGAGAATAAGCAACCAGACTCCTGAATGGCTTAATAGCAACTCCCCCCTCTACTGTACGTTTTAATAAGTCAGCCCATTCCACAGCCAGTCAGTCTCTCACAGGATCTGTCTAGCAGCCATAATGGCAGACAAACGTCTTTTGTTTGATCAGGTGGCTGTCATCCAAGGAAAAGGCCACAATAAGCCTCCCGCCTCCATCTCAGAGCACTACTAGGCTTCCAAAATTCCATCATCTTCTCTCACAATACAGGCTATTGTTACGAAGTCTCCGGTCAGACTTGTATACAAAGCTGAATAACCGCATACAGTCATCAGCAACTCCTTCAAGAATTTGAGGAGTAGTGCATTCTCAGGCTACCCATGCCTGACCTTTGACCTCTTTTTGAATAACAAGTGTACACGGTCAGTATTAGGCATCTTTTTTCTTGTCAGTCAGTGTTTAAGAAGAACTTGGAAACATTTAGGAGAGAAAAGCTGAAACTTTCAATGATCCACAAACTTCTGGAGGCCACAAGAGATGTGTACTATAAACTACAGGCACTTAGTAGTTGACCGAAGATTGAGTAAATAAGAATAAATCAATTATACCCTTCAATCTTTTCTCCCACTGTTCTCTCCCCCTCTGTATTGGTGTGCCACTCATTTAAGAACGTAAGAATTGACACTGCTGGATCAGACCAGTGGTCCGTCCTGCCCAGTAGTTCACTCACACGGCAGCCCCCAGCTCAAAGACCAGTGCTCTAAATGAGTCCAGCCTCACCTGTGTACATCCCAGTTTAGCAGGAACTTGTCCAGCTTAGTCTTGAAACCCTGGAGGGTGTTTTCCCCTACAACAGACTCTAAAAAAGCGTTCCAGCTCTCCACCACTCTCTGGGTGAAGTGAATGGGAGCTTCTCTCATCACAGTTATTATTCTCATACATTCAAGTTTTATTAGGGTTTGATATTCCATCTATCATAAAATGTCTAAGCAACTTAAAATAAAAAGTCAAAAAGATAGGAGTGTAAGAAGACATGATATGAATGTGAAGGGAAGAAGAGGGAGAACTACAATATAAACAGAAAAGTAGGGGAAGGAAACACAAAAGGGAGGGTCTCGATGCTCAAATCAATGAGCCAAAGCCTACCTGTAATACAGGAATATATGTCTTTGGAGAAAGGCGCTTAGAGATAATAACAATGATTTAAGATCTCTGGACATTCAGTCTCCTCTCGTTCCCTACTTTTGCCATGCCATTTTTCTTGGTATAATACCTTCAAATCCCCCACTCTACATATACAGTACTCCCTCCTTTCCCTTTTTCTATGTACTTTTTCCTCATCACGTAACTCACATTTGGTTCCATTTCCCCTTATTTCTGTGTGCATTTTGTGTACACTGTCTTGTCATGCAGAAGGCCTTTCACACCCTTTTACATCTCCCTCAATTTTTCCTGCATATCCACCTTTTCATGTCCTTCATTTAAGTTTTCTTTCAAGATCCTCACTAGTCTGGTATGTTCCTGAATTCATAGCCATACCAACTCAGTGTAGAGAGAGCAAAGTTACTCGCCGTAGCATGTGTTCTCTGAGGACAGCAGACATATATTCTCACATGTGGGTGATGTCATCCATGGAGCCCAGTGCGGACATTGTTATAGTGCACTGTCACTTTAAAACTTTGAGGCACTGCCTCCACTGTGCATGCGTAGCTGTCTTCTCACCTGATACTCGAGTACAGGGCTAGCAGTATAGCACAGTTCCTTACCATAACAGGTGTTATCCAGAGATAGCAGGCAGATATTTTCACATGTGGGTGACATCATCTACAGAGCCCCGATGCAGACAACTGCAAAAGCATTTTGCTTTAAGAACTTTAGAAAGTTCGTGACTGACCGCACTGCACATGCGTGAGTGCTTTCCCGCACGAGTTAGGGTGTGCATCTACTCAGTTTAGATAGCCAGGTAAGAAGCCAACTAGGGGAGGTGGGTGGGTTATGAGAATATCTGCCTGCTGTCCCTGGATAACACCTGTTATGGTAAGTAACTGTGCTTTATCCCAGGACAAACAGGCAGCATATTCTCACATGTGGGTGACCTCCAAGCTAATATGAATGGGATGGTGGGAGTATTGCCCTTGTAGAAAATGAAATTGAGGGAATCAGTGGGACTGTTAGATCATTAAGGAGTAAAATAAGCACTCAGTGAGGACAAGACCATAGCAGACAGATTAAATTAATTTTTTGCTTCATTCTTTACTGAGAAGGATGTAAGAGATCTACCTCTGCCAGAAATAGTATTCAAGGATGACAATATAGATCAACTGTAACAAATCTCGGTGAACTTGAGAAGACATACTGAGCCAAATTGACACGTTACAGAACAGTAAATCACCTGGATTGGATGGTATGCACACCCAGGGTACCAAAGAACTGCTATTAATTATTGGATATAATGCTACCAGATGTACGCAGCGCTGTACAGAGTCACAAAGGAGACAGTCCCTGCTCAAAGGAGCTTACAATTGCTGATTACTATTAATAATAATCTATAACCTGATATTAAAATCATACATGGTACCTGAAGATTAGAAGGTAGCCAATGTAATCTAGGAACTTACAGACCAGTAACCCTGATGCCAGTGCTGAGCAAAATGATAGAAACTATTATTAAGAATCAACTGTCTGATATTAAGCTGGCAGAACTCCATGTGAGGGCATCGGTACTAAACATCCAGGATTAATTTATTTGGGCTAGCCGGCAGAGCTTATGTGGTGGGAATATCAGCCGGGACCCAAATAAAATTTTAAAAATTGTCCTTTCCCACCAATTCTCCTTTCTGCCTCTCCCTTGATAAGTTTTTTGGTCCATCCCATCTCCATCAACGTACTGCATAACCCTCCCAACAAACTCCTCCTCCACAGGTCCCCCTCCCTCTTCCATCCCCAACATCCATCTGTCAGTCAGAATAGCCTCCCCTTCCCCCTAGTTTCTTGCCCTTCTGGTGATCTAGTGGGGTGATGGGAAAGAAGCAAACACCCCCTTGCTCCTGCCCCAAGTGGCAACTTCCTGAAAATGGCTGCCACATCCTTTTGCAGTAGACTTCCAGTACCTGTAGTACTGCATTGACAGTTTTTTCCAGAAAAGCATTCCATTACCATTATAGACTTGCCCTTAAAATGCAGTCCTATTTAGGCCCAGTTAGTTATCCGGTTATGGTGTTGAATACTGGCCATATCCAATAACTTCTGGGCACCACCAAAGACCCAGATATTGTGTCAGTACCTGTATTGTTTAAGATACATATTGAGTAAGAAATACAGCCAAATCATCAATAGAATCCCAAAGACTATCAAGAAAAGATATGGTTCAGCAAGTAGCCAAGCATGGGAGAAAACCTAAGATTTATACAAGCATGGTAAAGAAAAGAATACAAAATTGAGCAATACTCTAGCACTTATATTATCCTTTCAAAAGAATGACTGACTTTCTCCCATCTTCAGAATAACAATAAAAAAAAAGAAAATTATTCAAGAATTGTTTCAACTGAACTGAGGAATAGAATGTATATCTACAATCTTGACACTTTATCACGCATAACACAGAAAGTACAATGGCCCAGATTATATAAATGGCACCTAAAGTTAGGTGCCTAACTTAATTTTCTTAATTGTCTTATTCGGTGTTGAATTGAAAGTGCTCTTACAAATATTTAAAATTGTTTTTTTAAAAATGATTTAAAACATTAGTCTGTTGGCGTCTACTGCTTTGAGGTAGGTGTAGTTAGAGGTGGATTCGGGATGGATTTGGGGCATGGTTTGACTTAGGTCCAAATGGTAGTGTGCCTAACCTCTCAATGCCTATTGGCACCTAAGACAACTTAGATGTGATTCTATAAACGGTGCGTAGTGGATGATAGAAAAATTAAAATATAACGGCAGATAAAAGCCAAATGGACCATCCAGTCTGTCCATCCACTGCATCCACTATCTCCTGCTCTCACTAACAGATCCCAAGTGCCTGTCCCAGGCTTTCTTGAATTCAGACAATCTTTGTCTCCACCACCTCTACCAAGAGACTATACCACACATCTATCACTCTTTCTGTAAAACTATTTCCTTAGATTACTCGTGAGTCTATCACCTCTTAACTTCATCCTATTCCCTCTCATTCCGGAGCTTCCTTTCAACTGAAAGGTTTGCCTCATGCACATTTATGTCATGTAGGTATTTAAACGTCTCTATCATGAGAAGAAGTGATGTCAGTGCTCTGCATGGCAGCTTAAACGAAGAACTCCGTGCTGGCCTGCCTTTAAAATAACTATTTCCAGTGTTTGGACTGAATCAAACGCAGCATTTCTTTAATGTATCTTCTGGTATTGCTGCTGCGATGTCCTCTGATCCGGGTGCCCGCAATAAACTACAAATCAGGAAAACAATTGCAGCAAGAACAGGGCCCAGTAATGGCGCAGCAACAGGGAAAACTACCACATGCGGAGCCTGCCGAGTCCATTGCAGATATAGTGGACGAGATGCAGCTGGAACCTCTAGCTGAGATACAGGAGATCTGCAATGATTTGGGAGCGATTAGAGCTGATCTCTCTTCTTTAGCAACAGATCTCCATGCTGATATTAAAGAGTTGGGTGCCCAGGTTGAAGATGCAGAATCACACTTGGAAGAGCAGCACTCCACAATGGTAACGGTATGTGATCAAGTAAAAGAGCTTTAGAATACTCAGATGGACTTTGCCAGTAAGTTGGAAGATTTGGAAAACCGAAGTCAACGTTCGAATTTGCGATTTCCTGACTTACCTGAAACACCGGAGTATACAAATGCGGAAGCCGTGGTTAAGAAACTGGTAGGCCATATTTTGGCTATGGATGAGATACCTATGGCGCCAAAACAAATTAAAATAGATTGGGCACACCACGACTTGGGCTCCAATCACTCTAATGTGGCAAAGGACATCATTGCTTGCTTCTCTGAATTTAAATTGAAGGAATCGATTATGCATAAAGTCCGTACCATAGAGGAGCTTGTGTGGGATAAAAATCTCTATCTCGCCTTTCTTCCATCTTGTTTATATCTTTTTGAAGGTGTGGTCTGCAGAATTGTACACAATATTCTAAATGAGGTCTCACCAGAGTGTTATACAGGGACATCAATACCTCCCTTTTCCTACTGGCCTTTCCTCTCTCCCTGTGCACCCAACATCCTTTCACTGTCGCCTTTTCATCCTGTTTGGCCACCTTAAGACCATCACATACTATCACACCCAAGTCCTGCTCCTCTTTCATGCACAAAAGTTCTTCACCCTCTAAATTATATTGTTCCATTCCCTCAGGTTTCTGCAGCCCAAATGTATGACCTTTCATTATTTAGCATTAAATCTTAGCTACCAAATTGACAATCACGCTCAGTGGCACCTAGCAGCTAGGCGCCGTTTACAGAAACAGGGCCAATGTGTCCTTAGAAACAACAAACTCCCTCAAAGCCAAGCAGACCCTATGCCTTTCCTGCAAGATATGAAAAATATATTTTTTTTAAATAGAAATAGTAGATCTCGGTGTCAGTACCTGAATAACTAAGTCCACCCCCTTCCAATAATAAAAGCTCTTGCTAATTATGACTGGAGTTGCCATTCAACAAATTACATTTCATTGGAAGAATTGGAGCAGATTGAATTACAATTTCTGGTGGAATTCTTTGTGCCATATATATAAAATGGAAAGAACGATAGCCACACTGAAAGGACATTTTAATAAATTTCAGGATGTTTGGGGGCCATTGACAGATTATTGTAATGAGTAGATATAATTTTTCCCTTAATAATACAATTGAAAATAAGGGAGTAGGGATGGGGGGTTTCTGATTCTGTATTAAATATTTGGATTAATAGAAAATAATATATTATATAATATAAGTGAATGCATATGAAATGGTAGGATTGGGGAGGGGGGGATAAATTTTACTAAATTAAGATGACTGTAATAGAAAATGAAGTGATGTTTTCGAGTCCAAATGTTTTTTCCTGATACACTTGTTGTAAGTTGTAAAAATGAATAAAGATTTATTGTTTTTTTTTTAAAAAAAAGTCCACCCCCCCACCCCACTACCACAAAATTCCCTGCCCTGTGTCTCCCTAAACTCAGACTGTCTGTATTACAAGTCTTCAGCTTCTCCTTTGACTCTAGCTGTTATACAGGAATAAACAGTTAAAGTGTGCAGGTGAAAAGCTGCTACACTGGGCCAGTGTTATTGGCAAACATTTGAAAATTTGCCTTCTATAAGAAATTGTTCATTTAAAAATGGGGAAAATTATTTGTTCACAATGTATGAAACAGTGTCATCAAGTGGTGAACTAGAAGCACTGCAGCTTCAATTTATCCATTGCAATCGTGAAAATAAAGGTCAACATAGGAATACTTTTTACTAGATGCATTTTGTAACTAGCTTTCTGGGATGACATTCTCTTTATCAGACTGAAACAGAATGAGCAGCTAAAGGCAAAGGATGAGGTCCAGATTATATTATCACAGTTTATTTTGCTACTTACCACTTCTATGTTGGTGGGAAGGAGGGAAGTGTGTAGGACAGGTGAATTAACAGAGTGATGAGAAAAAAAATGGAGACTGGGTTATACCTGATAATATAGATGTGGGTTTCCTTGCCCATTAACTCATTTTTGAGGATCATTTTATCACAGGTTAACAAATGTATGAAGCAGGTGGTTAAGCAGAATCGAAATGGCCATAAATGACCAGATTAGATTAGATGTTACATCAGTTATGAAAAGGAAACTGCTTTGCCTTTTCAAAATGACCTCATGAAAAATGAATGCAAACATTTAGACCTTCTGTTTAGCACACATGCTTATTTTATAAAGCACAGTTACTTACCATAGCAGGTGTTATCCGGAGACAGCAGGGAGATATTCTCACATGTAGGGTGACGTCATCCACAGAGCCCCCATTACAGAAGGTCCCAAATGCATCGTCACTTTAAGAACTTTAGAAAGTTCACAACCGACCACACCACACATGTGTGAGTGCCTTCCTGCCCAACGTAGGCGCACTGTCCCCTCAGTTAAGATAAGACAGCTAAGAAGCCAACCCAGGAAGGTGGGTGAGTTGTGAGAATATCTGCCTGATGTCTCTGGATAACACCTGTTACGGTAAGTAACTGTGCTTTAACCCAGGACAAGCAGGTAACATATTCTCACATTTGTTGACCTCCAAGCTAACCAGAATGGGATGGTGGGAGTGATGACCTTTTAGGAAAATAAATTTTGTAATACAGTTTTGCTGAAGTGCCCATCTCGTCTGGAAAAAGATTTTAGACAGTAATGTGAGGTGAAGGTATGAACCGAGGACCAGGTTGCAGTTTTGCAGATTTCATCAAAAGTAGAGTGGAGAAAAGCTTTATGAGCTGTGGCCCGACTCTGCAGTTGCAGCCCAGCCTGAGCATAACAGAATGATATGCAGGAAGCCAAGCCAAATAGTTCTCTTCGAAACAGGATGTCCCAACTTGTTAGGATCAAAAGAGTTGAAAAGTTGTGGAGATGATTTGTATGATTTAGTCCTTTGCAAGTAGTAAGCTAATGCTCGTTTGCAGTCCAGAGTATGAAGAGCCGTTTCTCTAGGATGAGAATGAGGCTTGGGAAAAAATACTGGAAAAACAATCAATTGATTGAGATGAAAGTCAGTGACGACCTTTGGTAAGAACTTTGGATGAGTGTGAAGAATTACCTTGTCATGGTGGAACACTATAAATGGTGGATCGGCTGCCAATGCTTGAAGTTCACTCACTCTTCTGGCAGAATTGAGAGAGATAAGAAAGACAACTTTCCTAGTAAGGTATCTGAGATGAGCCATAAACATTTGTTCAAATGGAAGCTTCAACAACTTAGCAAGAACCACATTGAGATCCCATACCACTGGATGTGGCTTGAGAGGTGGTTTTACATTGAAAAGTCTTTTCATAAATCTGGAAATGAGAGGTTTACCATCCACTGGCTGATGAAAGGCAGTGATAGCACTATGATGGATTCTAATAGAAGTAGATTTGAGACCCAAGTCTGACAAATGGAGGAGTTAATCCAAAATCAGGGAAACAGAGATGAATTTCAGGTCCTCATGATGAAGACACCAAGCAGAAAAACGTGTCCACTTTTGCTGATAACACTGCTGAGTGGGTTTACTAATGTCTGTTATTGAGGCATCTTGTATGACTTTTGGAATTTTATATTTTGATGTATGTGTGGGTTTGGCCAGTTTTGGCCTTAAATGAAATTCGTTATTGATATGACATGTATGTTATATGTAATTTGAAATGTAAGTATGCAATTTGTTAGTGTGTCTCTGAAGTGCTTTGTATGATAAATGTAAATCTTTTATTTTGTATGTTAATATGTAACGCGCCCTGGATAAGGGTGGGTGAGAAATAAACAATCATAGTACATTGCTACTTGATTGTCTGTCCGGAAAAGGAGAACTTGATCTTGAATAAGATTCTGAAAAGCTTTCAGAGCATTGAAAATCACTCTGAGATCCAACAGATTTACAGATGGCGCCAATCCCTGATGGTCCAAAGACCTTGAGTGCATAGGCCATCCAGATGAGTCCCCCAAGCATTGGAAGAGCAACCCTATGGAAAGATTGAAAGATTGCATCCACCATTGTAGTGATTGTCGAAGAGACAAGGTCACTGCAATATGTTGTAAGAGTGGATCGAGAGCCTGTGACCATTGTGAGGCTAGGATCCATTGAGAAATCCATAGGTGCAGTCTCACAAAGGGAGTCACGTGGATTGTTGATGCCATGTGTCCTAGAAGAACCATCATGCACCTTGCCGAGAGAGATTGAATCTGGGCAACCTGATAGCAGAGTTGAACACGTGCGTCTTGACGCTGTTGAAGAAGAAATGCTCTGAGTTGAGTCATATCTAGAAGAGCTCTGATGAACTGGAGCTTTTGAGACGGTTTAAGTTGCGACTTTGGGAAGTTGATTTTGAATCCCAAATTCTGGAGAAATAACAGTTTGCTGTGTGACAGAGCACATTGTGATATGAAAGATCCTTGATGAGCCAGTTGTCCAGATAGGGAAAAACTTGAAGGTCCTGAGACCTCAAGGCCACTGCCACTACTATCAGGAACTTGGTAGAGACTCTGGGAGAGGATGCCAGGCTGAAAGGTAGAACTTTGTATTGGTAGTGGTGTTGCGCCACTCAAAATCTGAGGTACTTCCTGGAAGCTGGATGAATTAGGATATGTGTGTAGGCTTCCTTGACGTCCAGAAAGCATAGCCAATCATTGGAATTCAATAGGAGATACAAAGTTGCTAGAGATAATTCTGAATTTCTCCTTGACAAGAAATTTGTTGAGAGCTCCAAGAGCCAATACTGGTCGAAGACCTCCCGTCATCTTCAGTATAAGGAAATAATAAGAATAAAACCCTGTGTTCTGTTCTTCTGGAGGAACCTTCTCGATGGCATTGAGAAGAAGTAGATTCTTGACCTCCTGAAGAAGGGAGGGCTGAAGGAGATTGGAAATTGACTCTCTTGGAGGATGGTCTGGAGGTATGTTGAGAAAATGATGGGAGTAACCCTCTCGTATGATGCCAAAAACCCAGAGGTCGGATGTTATCAACTCCCAACGATGAACATAAAGTTGAAGATGACCTCCAGTTGGTTGGGGGAGAGGCAGATGTAATTGGATGGAAACTATGCTCTCGAGTGACTGGTCAAAAAGACTGAGTTGACTTAGCAGGAACAGACTGAAGGTTTCTGAGAACACTGTTGCTTCTGCTTCTTCTGCTGAGGATGTAAAGCAGTAGATGGTTTAGCTGAATAACATCTCTGATAGGATGTAGAAGATTTAAATGGTCATGAAATGGACAACTTGGGTTTTGGTTTTACTAAGGAGTCCCAAGACTTTTCATGAGTACAAAGCTTTTGAGTGGAATTCTGAACAGAATCTCTGAAAAGTTCATCTCCCAAACAGGGAATATTAGCCAATCAATCTTGAAGATTGACATACATGCCAGCAATCCTGAGCCATGCCAGTCTTCACATGGCCACTGACATTGAAGAAGCTCTTGAAGATAATTCAAAAGAATCATAAGCAGATTGGACTAAATGCTGATGTAATTGGAGAAGAGTAGAGACCAATTGTTGAAAACCCTTAGCATGGTGAGAAGGCAGATACTTCTGATACATGGGCAATTGCTTCAGCAAATGTTTGAGATAACAACATGTAAAGTGGAAAGTGTAATTATTTACACAACTGGACAACATGGTATTTGGATATAAATATCTACCAAATCTGTCCATGGTGCAACCCTCTTGCCCAGGTAGAACAGAGGCATAAACCTTGTAGGAGGTAGACTTTTTGAGAGTAGACTCTACCACTATGGATTGGTGAGACAATTGAGGTTTGTCAAATCCTGGGATGGGAACAATTTTATACAAAAGAGTCCAGCTTTATGGGAGCAACTGGTACTGATAAAGGAGATTCCTAATTTTTATGAAGAGTATCCTTCAAAATTGCATGGAGAGGAAGTTTACTTCTTCAGGAGGATGTTTTTAATATTCATAGTCTCCATATATTCAGGAGTGTATTTGGAGTCTGCTTCCAGTTTAAGAGACATGTCCTTTCCAAGCTGCCTTATAAAGCGGGTAAAGGAATGTGTCTCTAGTGGAGATGATTCTTTGGTAGGAGTCTGCGGAGAATGCTGTTCTGGTGAATCATAAGCTTCTGTTGGAGAAGCATCAATAGAAAACTCGATGTGAAGGTCAGAATCTATGACCAGAGACTGAGATCTATGTCTTCTCTTGCGTCGGTACTGGTCTGGCGATGAGGAAGGTGTACGTTGTTTGTGTTTCTCTGAATGTTTGGTCTTACGAGAAGACTTACTGGAGTGAGAGTGTCGAGGTGAAGGTGAATGATGCCTTCATGAATTAGATTGGTGACTGGAAGCAGGAGTCTTTGGTGCATGCCTGGCTGATAGGTGGTGCTGAGAACCAGGAGATGGCATCAAAGGCTGAGGACTGGTACCGGTATCCCTGGTACTGGAGCGCTCAGGCTGGGCAGATATCTGCAGAGTAAGTGTCGGGGTTAACAATTTTTGAAATATTTCCCCATACTCCATACGAAAGAACGCTTCAAATTGCTCTTTCAGAGAAGGCACTGGTACCTGTGGCTTTGTCACCGGTGCCATTGGTGCCGCGACCCACTCCAAGGAGGATGACTCAGAAGAAGAGAAACCCCTGGATTTTGGAGCGAGTCTTTTTGGGAGGTTGTTGCTTGGCCAGCAAGACTGGACTCAATGCCATTAGTGGCCTGCGACCCTACCTGGGAAGCTGGTGACTTCTTCACTGGCTTACCGGATGGATTCCAGCAAGAGGTTGTGACGCCAGTGTGGAAGGCAGTGCCGATGAAGACCTCGTTGCCTTTGAGGATGAAGCCACGGAGTACAGTGCCCTTCGTTGTCAGTGCTGTGGAGTGCGGTACCTTTAATGGAGGTGCTTCAAGGTATTATCTGGTCTAGCCCCTAAATACATAACAGCCCTCTTCTCATTCCCAACCAACAGACAAGAAAGAAGTGCACATCTGAAATTCGTCTCCCCACCGGCTAGAGGATGCAAATATAAGAGATACCATCAACAACTTCTATCGTATCAAGCAGCCTTATGGGGCAAAGACCTAGAAAAACTAATCACACTCACAAACAACTATGGAGAACATTCCTGTTCTCGAAATACCTAGGTAACGAACAAGAACAATAGCCCCCTTCACAATCCCACCCAAATCTGATCTTGTAAACTGCTAACCCCTAATCACTAACAATGAATGTTCCATTCAATTTATGGAATTTTCTAATCCATTGTAAACCACATGGTACATCATGGTCCTGCAGTATACAACCTATTGTTATTATTGTTAATGCTGTTACTATCAGATGAACACTGCCATACTCTGTAAATAGCTGTCTGTTCAGTTTCTCTTTATTGTAAACTGCCTAGAAGTCGCAAGATTGTTGGCGGTATATAAAAATAAAGTTATTATTATTATTACAATGAATCACCATATATGGGACACTGACCGTGCAGGTCTATCCAATACCGGCCTTAGTTCTTTAATTTACATCCTTCATTTTCTAATTAGAGATCCTATATTTTTATCCTACGCTTTTTTTGAATTCCATCAACGTTTTCCTCTCCACCTCTTCCCTCAGGAGGGCATTCCAGGCATCTACCACCCTCTCCATGAAGAATTTCCTAACATTGGTTCTAAGTCTTCCTCCCTGTAACCTCAAATAATGCCCTATAGTTTTACAATTTTTTCTTCTCTGGAAAAGATTTGGTTCTATATTAATGCCTTTCAAGTATTTAAACATCTATATCATATCTCCCCTGTCCCTCCAGTCTCTTCTCATACTTCTTTTGGTTCAAACCTCTTATCATTTTCATTGCCTTCCTCTGGAACGCTTCAAGTCTTTTTATATCCTTCAGCAGATATGGCCTCCAAAACCGAATACAATACTCCAAGTGTGGCCTCACCAACGACCTATACAAAGGCATCATCATCTCCCTTCTTCTGCTGGTTACTCCTCTTTCTATACAGCCTAGCATCCTTCTGGCAACAGCCACCGCCTTCTCACACTGTTTAGATGCCTTTAGAACCTCAGACAGAATCACCCCAAGGTCCGTCTCTCCATCTATGCTTATCAGCCTCTAACCCCCCTTGGATTTCTACCCCCCAAATGCATCACTCTGCACTTCTTCGCTAGACCATTCTTCTAACTTTTGCAAATCCTTTTTCATGTTTTCCACTCCCTCCGGGGTGTCCACTCTGTTACAAATCTTGGTATCATCCACAAAAAGGCTAACCTTTCCTTCTAACCCTTAAGCAATGTCGCTCACAAAAATAATGACCAGAATCAGTCCCAGCACCGATACTACTGACCTGACCCTCCTCTGAGCGAATTCCATTTACTACTACCCTCTGGCATCTGTCCATCAACCAGTTTCTAATCCAGTTTACCACTTTGGGCCCTAACTTCAGCCCAAGGAGTTTGTTTAAGAGCCTCCTAGGAGGAACCGTGTAAAAGGCTTTGCTGAAATCTAAGTAAATTACATCTAGCGCACATCTTTAATCCAATTCTCTGGCCACCCAGTCAAAGAATTCAATCGGATTTGTTTGGCACGATTTGCCTTTAAGTAAACCCATGTTGCCTCGGATCTTGTAATCCGTTAGATTCTAAAAATTTCACTATCCTTTCTTTCAGCAACATTTTCATTATACAGGCATTATTCATTTACTGCTTTATCCACATCTTTGAGGGGTAGGAGGGGGATCAGTGACCACTGGAGGAGTGTGTGGGGGGGGGGGGGAGTTATGCTTTCATCTCTTCAGTGGTCATCTGGTCAGTTTGGGCACCTTTTTGGCACTTATTCATCACTAAAACAGGACTAGCCCCAAATGTCCAACTTATATCTTGGACGTTTTCTAAAATGTTTCATTATGCAGAAAAACGTCCAGATCATAAGCCTGCCCTAGTCTCGCCCAAACAAGCCTTTCACACACCCCTTGAGATTTAGACACACTGCAGACAACAACCATAGAAATCCATCTAGAACATGGGTTTCAAAAATAGCAAATTGGAAGGATTTGGCGAGAAAAATGTCCATCTGCCCCTGTTTGCCACTTTTTTTTGAAAATGAGCCCCAGAGTTGTCATTTTATTTAAAAAATAAACAATACAGGTTAAGAGACAAGGAACACAAGGGTCTTCTACTCTAAGGGCCTTTACTGAACAAAGTTAATAAGTAACACAAGCGGATGACACAGGGATTGGACTCAACACAGCTGTGTTTTGGCAACAATACATGTATCAGCAATCAAAAGATCTACAATACAAACATAACAAACCCACACATATATTTTATCATAAACATCAAATAAAACTAAATAATTATATATATATATTGTATATATGAAAAATCAATTATATATATACATATTGCATGTATTAAAATTGCATATTCCATATCAGCAGGGTCAAAAAATTGACTTCTTGCAAGATTGGATCACAATGAATGTAAAACATTATAGTTGTAATGACAGAGGTACGAATTGAAATTATAGCAAAGTTACTCACCTGCAGCAGGTGTTCTCCTAGGACAGCAGGCTTATACAACTGGGTGATGTTATCCAAGGAACCCAGCACAGAAAGTCAAAAAGTATACCGTCGCTTTAAATCTTTAGGACCCACCTCCCCATCCGTGCGTGTGCTGGAGCCTTCCCACCTGATGTTGGCTTGCAGGACCTGCAATTCAATACGACAACTAAGAAGCCAACTAGGGGAGATAGGAGGGTTGTGAGAATATATGTCTGCTGTCCTCAGAGAACACCAGCTACAGGTGAGTAACTGCTTTCTCTGGGAACAAGCAGGCTTGATATTCTCACATATGAGACTCCCAAGCTGCCAGGGTCATGCATAGAGGGTTATTGGTAACTACCATGAACCCGGTGAAACTAAAAGGGTTGGAGGGCAACAAATCACAAGTACCTGGAACATCATAAACTACTACACACCAAACAACTGGGCTTCAGAAAACACTATAGTACTGAAACACTACTCAGTGCCCTGACATCTGAGATTAGTACACACATGAGCACCAGACAAGTCCTTGTACTACAATTCAACTTAGCTAGTGCATTTGATGTGGTAGACCATCAACTCCTATTTCCGATCATAAACTTCCTAGGGATAACTGGTAAAGTGCATAATTGGCTTGAAGGATTCCTAACAAACAGAACATACAGTGCAAAAAATGAATGGAGAAAGATTAGAAGAATTGTCATCATCAAGCAGAGTACCCCAAGGGTTATCACTATCCCCAACACTTTTCAATGTACTGATGTCAACGCTAGAACACTTCTTAAGAAAGGAAAGACCTCACTTCTCCTATGCAGGTGTTATTACAATATGAATTCCTTCCTACAAGAAAGAAAACAAGATCAACAAATCAGTAGAGGAAGTCATGTGTCTGGTTGCCAACTGGGTTGACAACATGAAACTGAAACTAAATAAAGAAAAAGCCAAATTTTTACCGCTAAAATATTCACAACACTGAGAAAACTGAGATAAATTCAGCATTGCTTCACAAAAGAAAACTTTCAGATCTTGGTTCACTCATGGTATTATCCCAATTAGATTATTGCAATGTCCTTTATGTAGGATACAAAGAAAATACAAGGAAAAAAGTACAAACCATTCAAAATGTAGCAGCCAGACTTATTTTCTCAGCAACCAAATATGACAAACTACACTGGCTCCCAGTACCTCGCACTACATTGGCTCCCATTCAAAGCAAGGTATATTTTTAAACTATGTACACTGTTCTTTTTCATCTTCCATGGCAAAACTTTGAGCTACATGCTTTATTTAATCGAAATACCACCCAAAACCAAACATAACCTAATCAGCAACCATTTGTGAATAAGATTCCAAAATCCTAGAGAAATCAAATACAAAACTATTCACTCTACAACCTTCCCATACCTGGCAGAAAAATAGTGGAATCCTTTACCAGCATAATTAAGGAACACCCCTCTCCTACCAAAACCTTTATAAAGACCTAAACACCTATTTGCAAAATACTTTACCCCCTCCTCCACCCCCAACAGTAGGCTATGACCATCAGAAGCCAAACAAGACACAAACCACCTCTCTTATCTTGAGAGATGACCAAATTCCTTAAAAACCAGGAAAGTGACATCCATACCAGAACCCGTAAAATCACGACAGAAACATCAGATATAGCCAATCTTCTCTCCAAACCATATGCCATAAACAGGACTGGTTTTAGTCATGCTGGGGTCAAGGGCAGAAATTAAGGAGGGGGCCCCCTCTTCTACCTGCCTGTCTTCCAATTTCCCCACCCACCTTAAAATGACTTCTTCACACACAAAACACAGACATATCTTCATCAAATACAGAACAATGCATCACAAATTAGAAATATGAATACCAAAACTGAACAGGAAACCCCAAAAAAGTTAAACTCGGCAAGTATTTCATTTTGTATGGAACACATTAAGTGGCATAACCATGAAAAGGGGTTCCACTTTGAGCTTAAGCCCCCTCAAAATGATCATCTCTCTTGCTGTAGCTGGTGGGGATCCCTAAGCCTTACCAGCTGATATCCACTACCTCCCCTACTCAGATCCAGCAACTTGAACTTTCAAGTTCTGCAGTAGGCAGCAGTATTACAAAGCTGCTGCTGCTTTCCCTCCTCCCCCCCTACCCCCTTCCACAGCTTGGCTTTCATCTATGCATGAAAACAGTGGTAGTTTGAGGATACCACTAGCTGCAAAGTTTGGAGATTTCTGGTTGAAGAGGGCTTGGGGATCCCCACCAGCTCAAGTATTTTGCTTTCAGGTGGAGAGAAAACTTGGTACCAATCCACCCATTTGGGGCTCCAGCTCCTCCCCCCAAATCAGCTGTACGTCACTAAATACAATACAAAAATATTTGTGATGTACATATCCCAAAACTAACACATTCCAGCTAATTAAGTCAACGTAAAACACTTTTTTCTACCTTGTTGTCTGGACATTTTGGAGCAAATTCTATATAAAGCATCCTGATTGTAGGTGGTGGTAGGCGTCCTACCCGCTGTCTAACCAGCCAGTCGGGATGCACATTTGAAGAAAAAAAAAAAGAAAAATTCTGAGGCAAGCTGCCTACATTGTAGGCATTTTCGCAAGCCTAGGGAGGAATGTAGGGCCGCTTAAGCTTCCCCAAGGTTAGGCATGGGCATGGTTTTGCCCGGAAGTGGCCTTAGGCAAGCTTAGGCTGCCCTAGGCATCTCCCTAGGCGCCTGAAATGTAGGCTAGCAAAATGCTGGTCTACATCTCAAATAGGTGCAGCCAGTGAGCCAATCGCTGCAAGGGAATCTCCCTACCACGATCAGTTTAGCAGCAGCAGGGAATCCATCCCCCCTATAAAATCGACTGGCAGGAGGGATGCCCAGTCCCTCCTGCTGGATCTCCCAAAGCACCCCCACCCCCAAATGTCCGTGGCAGGAGAGATGCCCACTCCCTCCTGCCACTATCCCCTGAGACATCCCTCGGAAGGAGGGCCTTAGGCTCCTCCCCAGTGCATCCCAGAATGTACTGGGAAGAGGAAGGCCCGTCATTTGGAAATGGCAGGCCTGCCGGTAGGAGGGTGTAAAATCCCTCTTGCCAGCCATCAGATTAAGATATGGGGAGCATTCAGGGGGGTTTGTGGGGTGGCAGGGGGATCTTGGGGTATCGGGGAGTGTCAGGGTGGAATCGGGGAGTGTTTGGGGGGCTTCTAGGGATGGTGAACCAGTAGCAGGAGGGAGTGGGCATCCTTCTTGCCTAGGGATATATTGGGGATGGCAGCAGGAGGAATTGGCCACTCTTCCTGCCACTGACATCTCTCTTGCTAACCAACTCCGTGGAGGGGGGGAAGGGTTCCCTGCTGCAGCTGCTGAAATGATCGTCATAGAGAGATTCTCTTGCGGCGATCAGCTCAGTAGCAACGCAACTCTCTAACCAGTATCTGTGACATGGACCTGGTTAGAGAATCAGGTTGGTTAGATGGGGTTAGGTCTCTGTCCGTCAGGACAGATGTGAATCTATATAGGATGCCCGTGTGTGATTCTTAAAAGCCGCTTAGGCGGCTGCTGAGACCAGGCGTCCTATACAGAATCCAGTCCTTTGTTTTTCCATCATCTTGGTCCCAGTTTCTCTTTCTGCTTTTTGTCTCTTCTACTAATTCTTTTTCCAGTGTCTGCTGTCCATTTTTCTCCTCCTCTCTCTTGTTCCATTCCCTCATTCTGCCTGTCTCCAACATATTGATTTTTCCTTTTCAGAGATATATTTAGGACTCCTTTTACAAAGCCGCGCTAGGGCCTTAACGCAAGGAATAGCATATGCTAGTCGTTACTGCCTCCTTTTGAGCAGGTAGATTTTTGGCTAGCGCACGCTATAATGCATGCTAATTCGGTGCGTGCGTTAAAAATGCTAGCGCACCTTTGTAAAAGGAGCCCTTAATGTTTGAGCGTCCTTTTTAGGACATCGTATGACTAGCATTTTTTAGAACTTGGATATTTGCTCTCCTTCCTTTTATTCTTCCTTCTTTTATATTGTAGTTCTTCCCCTTTCTACCCCATTGTATCTCTAGTCGTTATTTGTAAGTCTTTAAGTGTTGGTCTTTGTAAAAACAAAATTTAAACTTATTGTTTTTTTTATTGTACATCGCCTTGATACTTTGTCTAGGCGATTAATCAATTTTTTAATAAAGCTTGGAAAACTTCCTCTCTTTCTTTTAGCCTCTGTCCACTCAAATCTTGCTTTTTTTCTCACACTTCTACCTATCAATTTTCCATCTCTTCTCAGTCCCTAGCTCTCCCATTTCCCATCTCACTCCTTTCCCAATCTATTTCCTTTTATCTATTCCCATTACCACATTTCTAGCACTGTACTCACTGTTCTCTCACTCATCTTCTTATCTCCCTTTTAACCTCTTCCACATGGCTCACCACTTCCAGAATCCCCTTCCCTCTCTCCACTAATCAGGCTATATATCTCCCTGTCCCTTTCTCTCCAACCCTTAGCATCTGATTATCTCAACTCTCTTCCTGCTGCACTCCCATGGGTTCATCTCTCCTCCTCTCTCCCCATGGTCCAATATTTTGCTTCCTTTCTTTTCTGTTGCTCTTCCCTCCCCCCTTGATGCTGAACAATGGAATGGAGAGAAGAAAAAAAAAAGAGATGCTGAATCTCTCTCTCTCCCTACTACCCCCAGAACTAACATTTCTTCCTCTATTCCATTCTGAGGTCCACTATTTCTCTTTCCAACTACCCTACTCTACCATCCCATATCTCTCTCTACCTTTTCACCACCTCCAGGTCCACAATATTTCCCATTTCCTTCAAGTATTTCTTTCCCCCTTCTTCCACACCACGTCCAACTTCTTTCCCTTCAGACCGTTGACCCCATCTCTCTCTCTCTCTCTCCTCTGTCCCCATAAGCTTTTCTCTTTCATCTCCCACCATGCCCAGTCTAACACTTCTTTTAACCCCTCTCCCCCTTTCTACTAAAAAAAAAAAGCTGGTCCAGGGGGTTTCCTTGGCCTAGCATGTCCTCCCCCTTCTATCCTACCATGGAAATATTTGTGGTGAGTGGCTTCTGATGGGGAGGAGGATGTAAGAGAAGGCCTTTGGAGAGATTGGGGGGAAGTATTCTTAAATCCGAGATTGTCACTACAACTAACTTTAATGTTTTACAAGTATTGTGATTCGGTCTTGCGAGAAGTATTTCCTGTCCCATGATAGCGGCATTTGCGTCTCAATGGAGTGCACCCAAGGAGCTTCTTGGGGCAGAACTAGGGCACTGTGTCATTATTTCACATTATCTTTACTTCTTTACTAGGGGGTAATAGATTATCCCCTAGTGGACCATATTTCCTCTGGTACATAGTATTTTTTCCAATACCAGTCCTTTGGGAGTACTGGCCTGTACTCTTTACCTCTTGTCCCCATCCACTGAGTGCAGACTGATTCCCTGTCTCTCCACTTTTTCCTCTTTTTTTTGTAAACTGTAGGTCCTTGTGTATGGGGGTGGGGGAGGGAACAGCATTTGTCCATAATATCATTATTTCTACACCTTACTCTTTCCATATTATTACTGAAACCTGGTTGAAGGAGGGTGAAGAATCAATCTTATTCCAATGTCTACCTGCTAATTACATAGCTTATTTAGCTTCTTGCAGCTCCTTCTGAAGAAAGGGCAGATAGCAATTTTAGCACCTTCTCTTTTTCCGCTTTCATAAATACCTCATTGTAGCCTTTTATATCAAGTATTGCTCTTATTATGCCTTCATACTTTACCTAATTATAATTTTTGGTTGCTCTGTGTTCCACTATCCTTGGACACAGCTGACTTGGCTGACTGTAGCCCCTCCCAAGCAAGCAATCAGGTGACCTCACTATCTTTGCTATTTAATTTGAACCCTCTCTGGGCGGCATGTGCCACTGGCGCATGGCACATGTGCTCCTTCGTGCGCCTCCTCTTTCTGAACAAGCCTCTCTATGGAACTCTGTTCTTAATGCTACAATTCAGCACTTTGTTCCCCTTTCCTCAGATACTTTACATTCTTCGAGGAAACGCTGGAGCCGACACTCGGGCTTGCAGCAGGTAGCTGGGAGGGCTGAGCCGAGCACGTGGGAACCAGAGAGAGACCAGAGCAGAGAGGAGAAATATCGGGGAGTGCAGGGAGAGACCGGAGCAGAGAGGAGGAGTACAGGGGAGTGCTGAGAGAGACCGGAGAGGAGAGGAGGAGTAACGGGGAGTGCTGAGAGAGACCGGAGAGGAGAGGAGAGGAGGAGTACCGGGGAGTGCTGAGAGAGACCGGAGAGGAGGAGTACCGTGGAGTGCAGAGAGAGATCGGAGGAGTGCAAAGATCGGAGGAGTGCAGAGACTGCTAGGACAAGGAGAAGAGAGGGGCTAAGGCGAAACGGGCAGAGCAGAGCCCAGGGGAAGAGGCGAGAGATAGCTCCGCCTACCCCCGACGTCATCAGCCGATCCCTCCCATAAAAGGGGAGGAGCCAACGGCACGCAGCTGTTCGGTGCGTGGCGAAGGCGAGCGGCAAAGGCGCTCGCCTTAGCGAGAGCGCCTTTGCGAAGGAGCCTTGAGAAGGAGCCCAGGCAGCCCAGCAGCAGCAAAAATCTAACTAAGCAGGAGCACACCAGCACTTCACGAGAGCGATGGTGGACCCAGGACCCCAGAGGTACTTTCCGGTATACTGCACAGAGTGCAATATGTACGACTACCTCCCCTTGGGAAGGCGGGAGTACATATGCAGTCGGTGTCAGGAACTGGAGAGCCTGAGGACGGAGGTCGACAGACTGAGGGTCAGGGTCCAGGAACTGGAGGGACTGCGCACCACAGAGGAGACGAGCTGGTCAACCAAGGACACAGACGGAGCAGGCCCCATTGTGGACCAGGTGAGGGACCTCGAGAGATTCATCGAGGAGGCCTATAGGAAGGTGGAGGAACTGGATCAGCAGCTACACAGATGGATGTCGGCAGACGAGACCCAGGATCCACAAGGCGACACCGGGGAAGGACCTATCGGAGGAACCACGCAAGAGGAAGTGACTGTGACTCACCGGGACCCCGAGGGAGAGACACCGCACTACACCGAGGACACGGAGCTGAGACAGAGGAGGTTGCTGAGGAAAGGGAAGTCTGCTATTGTGGTGGGAGACTCGATCTTGAGAGAGGTGGATAGTCACGTAGCTAGAGGAAGGGAGGACCGGCTAGTGACTTGTCTCCCAGGGGCCAAGACACGAGACATCACTGATAGGATCGAGCGGATCCTGGAAGGAGCAGACAGAGGAGACTGCGGTGATAATCCACGTCGGAACGAACGATGTGAGCCGGAGGAACTTCAGCATGGCCACGCTGACTGACCAGTTCAGGGTCCTGGGACGAAAGCTGAAGCGGAGTACCCGGAGGATTGCATTCTCAGAGATCCTGCCTGTACCGAGAGCAGATGCAAAGAGACAAGCAGACCTCCAGGCTGTGAATGCATGGTTGAGGAGATGGTGCCAGGAGGAGGGCTTCCACTTTGTGAGGAACTGGACATCCTTCTGGGGAAAGAGTAAACTCTACCGGCGGGACGGCCTGCACCTGAGCACAGCGGGAACTAGACTACTGGCAGCCAATGTGAGAAAGGAGATCGAGAGGGCTTTAAACTGAGGAGAGGGGGAAAGCCGACAGCTGATCTGATGTTGACGCTTCAGACAACGGTATCCAGAACAGATGCTGAAAGGGATGACTGCAAGGAGGAAGTAGAGAGACCGGTGGATCTTATGATCAGACAGCGAGGGAAACATCAGGTAAAGGGAGCTTGCTGGGAGGAGACTAAGGGGCATGGAGACACAGGGGGACTGGGTGGCACGAGGGCGAAAGCTGAGGGCAATATAGGGGTGCCACAAGGCGAAGGGGATCAAACTGAGGCTCAAGGGATGATAGCCCAAGAGGGGGCAAGTAGGGCTAGAAAACCCAGAGGAAAAGCGGGGAAGTGGGATGGCGGGAAAGTGGGGAAGCCGAAAGCTACGAGGGTAAAGGCTGATGGCAAAGCAGAAGCACAGGGAACTGGAGAGCTGCCCGAAATTCAAATTCAAATTCAAGGGGAGGCAGTCCAGGTAAATGCAGAGGTGGAGGAAAAACGACGGGACCTGCGGTGCTTATACGCAAATGCAAGAAGCCTCACGGCCAAGATGGGTGAACTAGAAGTCGTGGCCAAGGGGGAGGACCTGGATATCATTGGAATTACAGAAACCTGGTGGACAGAGGAAAATCAATGGGATGTGGCGCTGCCGGGGTACAAGCTCTACAGGAGGGACAGGACCCACAAGAAGGGAGGAGGCATAGCACTATATATAAAGGACTCTATCTACTCGGTCGGGATGGATATGGCAACGAAGGCAGAGGGGCTGGAATCGCTATGGGTCAAATTGCCGGGAAACAAGGGTGCAGGCATAAAACTGGGGCTGTACTATCGCCCACCTGGTACGCCAGAAGGAGTCGGACACGACTTGGAAGCTGAACTGAGACAGGAATGCAGGACTGGAAGTGTAACAGTGATGGGGGACTTCAACTACCCGGGGATAGACTGGAGTACGGGTCACTCCAACTGCACTAGGGAAACAGGATTTGTAGAAGCCGTGAGGGACTGCTTCATGGAGCAACTAGTCAGGGAACCGACGCGAAGGGGTGCTACTCTTGACCTCATCCTAAACAGATTAGGGGGGCCTGCAAGAGGGGTAGAAGTGGGAGGACCACTAGGCAACAGTGACCACAACGCGATCAGATTCAAATTAGAAAGGGGGACTCCCATAGTAAGGAGGACCGCAACAACTGCGCTCAACTTCAGGAAAGGAAACTATGTTGCTATGAGGGAAATGGTGGGGAGGAAGCTCAGAAACATCTTTAGGATGGAGACTGTAGGAAGCGCCTGGACCCTATTCAGGGACACCCTGCAGAAAGCACAAAGAATGTACGTCCCCAGTTTCAGGAAAGGCTGCAAGAACAAGCGGTCAAAGGACCCGGCTTGGATGTCAACTGAAGTAAAGAGGGCAATAAATGACAAAAAAGTATCCTTCCAGAGATGGAAAAAGGACCCAATGGAAGAAAATCACCAGGCGCACAGGAAATGCCAAAAGGAATGCCACCGAGAGGTTAGAAAAGCAAAAGGGAAATACGAAGAGGGGCTGGCCAGGGAGGCGAAAAACTTCAAGGCATTCTTCAGTTACGTAAAGGGGAAGCGACCAGCGAGAGAGGAGGTAGGGCCGTTGGACGATGGGGATAGGAAGGGAGTGATTAAAGAGGTAGCTGAGAGGTTGAACACCTTCTTCTCGTCGGTTTTCACGAGAGAAGATATATCTAATATACCGGACTCAGAGGAGCTCATGAGTGGGGAACAGGCCGAAAAATTGAAGCACATAGAGGTAAGTAAGGAGGATGTCCTCAAACAGATAGACAGGTTAAAATGCGGCAAATCACCGGGCCCAGACGGGATCCACCCAAGGGTTCTAAAGGAACTAAGACAAGAAATAGCGGGCACAATCCAGCATGTTTGCAACCTATCCTTGAAAACTGGAGAGGTACCAGAGGACTGGAAATTGGCGAATGTCACACCTATCTTCAAGAAGGGATCGAGGGGTGACCCCGGGAACTACAGGCCGGTGAGCTTGACTTCAATTATAGGGAAGATGGTGGAAGCTATGATCAAAGACGGCATTTGCGAGCACATCGAGAGAAATGGCCTACTGAGAACAAGCCAGCACGGATTCTGTAAGGGAAGGTCATGCTTAACGAACCTTCTGTACTTCTTTGAGGGAATAAGCAGTCGGGTGGACAATGGGGAACCCATAGACATCATTTACCTCGATTTTCAAAAGGCTTACGACAAGGTGCCACATGAAAGGCTGCTTAGGAAGCTGTGGAACCACGGGGTGGGAGGGGATGTGCACAGATGGATCAAGCACTGGTTGTCGGGTAGACTGCAGAGGGTCGGAGTGAAGGGCCAATATTCTGACTGGCGGGGAGTCACGAGCGGTGTGCCACAGGGATCGGTGCTGGGGCCGTTACTCTTCAACATATTTATCAATGACCTGGAAAAGGAGGCAAAGTGTGAGGTTATAAAATTTGCAGACGATACCAAACTATGCAGTAGAGTTAGGTCCAAGGAGGAGTGTGAGGACCTGCAAAGGGACCTGGACAAGCTGGAAGACTGGGCAAACAAATGGCAAATGCGCTTTAACGTGGAAAAATGCAAGGTCATGCATATAGGGAAAAAGAACCCGTTGTTCAACTACAAATTGGGGGGGGGCATTGTTGGGAGACAGCAGACTTGAGAGAGACTTGGGTGTGCTGGTGGATGCATCACTGAAGCCATCTGCACAGTGCGCAGCAGCCTCGAAAAAAGCCAACAGGATGCTGGGCATCATAAAGAGGGGCATAACAACCAGGACGCGGGAAGTCATCATGCCATTGTATCGAGCGATGGTGCGTCCACATATGGAATACTGCGTTCAGTATTGGTCGCCACACCTCAAGAAGGACATGGCGGTACTTGAGAGAGTCCAAAGGAGAGCAACGAAACTGGTAAAAGGGCTGGAACACTGCCCATACGTCGAGAGGTTGGATAGGCTGGGGCTCTTCTCTCTGGAAAAGAGGAGGCTCAGGGGAGATATGATAGAGACCTTCAAGATCATGAGGGGCATAGAGAGGGTGGATAGGGACAGATTCTTCGGACTGAAGGGGACAACAGGTACGAGGGGGCATTCGGAGAAACTGAAGGTAGATAGGTTCAAAACAAATGCAAGGAAGTTTTTTTTCACCCAAAGGGTCGTGGACACTTGGAATGCGCTACCGGAGGAAGTGATCAGGCAGAGTACGGTACAGGGATTCAAACAGGGATTGGACGGATTCCTGAGGGATAAAGGGATCGTGGGATACTGAGAGAGGTGCTGGGATGTAATACAAGTATAGAAAACTAACCAGGTAATAAGTATGGAAACCCAACCAAGTCGTGAATGTGCAAGACCGGAGGATTAGGACTTCGATGGGAAGATAGGACTTCAATGGGAAACCAAGGTGGCAAGGGGGCCCCTTCTGGTTATTCAGACAGGTCGTGACCTGTTTGGGCCGCCGCGAGAGCGGACTGCTGGGCAGGATGGACCTATGGTCTGACCCGGCGGAGGTACTGCTTATGTTCCCAACTGTAGACCACCCCAATAGCCCTTATGCTTGTAGGTGTCACATATATGTCAGTACTGTAGGTTTTGGAGGGCTCACACGTTCCACCACAAGTGTACTAGTTAAATTGGGATATGGGCCTGTGTCCCCTTCTCTGCAGTTCACTTCACCAACCACCAAACGTTCCACTATTGCAGAAAAACATCCAGATCATAGGTCTGCCCTAATTCTGCCCAAAACATACTCCCAACACCCCCCTTGTGATTTAGATGCACTGCAGACAAGTAGCATAGAAAGCTGTCTAAAAAATGTTGTTCCAAAAATGGCAATTTGGATGTTTTAGCAAACAAAATGTCCAATGCCACTTTATGCCATTTTTTTGGATGTTTTTCTCTTTTGAAATGAGCCCCTAATTCATCTAAAAAAGCACTATGCTCACTCAACCCTATCCCTCCAACCTGATTGGACATTTCTAAACATGTACTGTAATCATTTGTTAATGCTATGATTTGCAATAGCCTTGCCACTGAAGTAGTTCTTCCGAAATGGGAAACGGCTACTGTTCGTTTTGCCCTGAAACATCCAGGTCTAGACACTGCCTCAATTCAGAACTATAGACCAGTTTCTAACCTTTCATTTTTATCCAAATTAGTTGAGAATGTGGTCTTCTCTCAACTTTACCAACATGTTGAAGCTACTAACATACTGCATCCCAGACAATCCAGTTTTAGGCTGGACCATTCACCAGAGACAATTATGTCTTCTCTTTTGAAAGATTTATACACCACCTTTGATCTGCATAACATTGTTTTGTTAGTATCTTTAGATTTAACCACAGCCTTCGATTTGATAAATCACTTACATCTTCGATTTGATAAATTACTCACTTCTCCACTGACTCACTGAGATTGGAATTCCTGGGATCATGAAACAAAGATTTCTTCTTATTTGATTGTACATTCTCTAGTTATTCCTCCTTTCATTCCTCTTTTCTTCCTTTCTCATGTGGTGTTCCACAGGGATCAGTTATTGCATTCTTACTATTTAACATTTTCCTTAAGCCCTCTTGCCCTTTTATTTCAGCAACATGTAATTGTAACATATATTTACGATGATGACATACTTCTACCTTCTGTACAAGACTCTAGTATCCTAAATTTATTGAAGTTGCAATGGTGTCTAGATGACACTGATACGTGGTTGTCCCAAAACTATCTATTACTAAATCCAGGACATTTTTTAAGTCCTTCAATTGCTCCATTTCTACCTATGGTAGGGTCAATCAAATACCCATGGGTCATTTTAGATTTTTATTTTTCCTTTCAGGATCACATTACTTCCGTCGTTCATTCAAATTTCCCTGCTGTCCAACATACTTGCTCAGTTCAAGCCTACCTTGATGACTCCACCTATGCAACTTTACTTTCTGGTTGTTACTGTAGATTACTGTAATGTCATCTATTCAGGTCTTCCTATGACTGTCTTAAAGCAATTAGTCAGTCCAAAACATAGCTATCTGTCTTCTTTCTCATGCTCACACTGATGATCATGTTACTCCATTTTTCATGAAGCACCACTGGTTACCAAACAATATAGAGTCCAACAAAAGATCCTGACAATTGCTCATAAGGTCCTTTATACCACCTCCCCCCTCATACTTAACCTTCCTTATCTCTCCCTATGTTCCCTTCAGATCTCCATGTTCAGTGGATGGTCATTATCTGACTATTCTATCTGCTTTGTGCTCGTGTTTAGAAACTACTAGTCAATCAACTTCTTTCTAAACAGTTCCCTACCTTTGGAATTAATTTCCTCTTTCCTTACGATCAGAACAATTGTATAATAAATTTAGGGCTAGTCTAAAAAGCCATCTATTTAGTAAAGTGTTTCCAGGGTTCTTGTTGGTCTAGATCAGGGGTCTCAAAGTCCCTCCTCGAGGACCGCAATCCAGTCAGGTTTTCAGGATTTCCCCAATGAATATGCATGAGATCTATGTACATGCACTGCTTTCAATGCATATTCATTGGGGAAATCCTGAAAACCTGACTGGATTGCGGCCCTCAAGGAGGGACTTTGAGATCCCTGACTAGATGCTTTGTATTAGCAGTATAAGCTCTCTTTCTTTCCTTTTTAATCTGGCATTGTTAGGCTTCCCTATTTTGAATTATGGCATTTGTTTCCATGCTTGATATGATAACTTTTTTTTGATAAACTGCTTTGATTTGTTATGAAAGATGAAATAAAAAGTCCTGAATAAACTATTGTAGATCTTTTGACTCCTGATGTAGGTATGGTTGCCAAAACACAGCTGTGTCGAATCCAGTCCCTGTGCCATCCACTTATGTATTTAATTGGAACTTGGTTTAATAAAGGCTGTTCTTAGAGTAGAAGGCCCTTGTATTCCTTGTCTCTTTTAGTATATCTCCTCACTATTTTGGCTCTCAGAACACGCCAGGCGGGGTTGTTTCTTTCTTTTTGTGCTTGCAATGGGATAAATCCAAGACTAGGTCACACTCTTTGTCATATAGAGCTACAGTAGTTTGTAATGCTGCATAAAGCTCAAGAGATAAAATATTGCACTTTAATATAACACAATCCAATTACATTGTCAAACTGTGGTCAGCAGATTGTAATCCTCTTCCATATCAAGCACAGTTTCAATAATTTTGTCTTCATCTGTTGCTTTTAGACCTTCCTGCTTGCTCTCAGCATCTGTTGTGTTACTGGTGCTGACATCCAAGAAGAGTGAAAGCATTTCTTCTTTAAAAGGAGAAGCTTCTGGGCAATTGCAAACCCCATCCATTCCATGCTCAAATTCCACCTTTTCTGTTAGCTTCTCTATTGTCCAAATATTTGTATCTTCTACAGAAAAAAAAAGAATCAGAATTCTCATCCCACAGAAGAAAAATTATATTTTTGATTTTTACAGCTGCTTTTTTTTTTTTTTTTTTGTAAATCTTTATTCATTTTCAGAAATTTCAACAAGTGTACAATAAATCATTCAGAAATACATTAATTAATCACTTGACATTCTTGTTTGTATTACTCCAAATAAATATTTATAAAAGAGACCCACCCCTCCCACCCATATACTAATACTTAACATATATCAATTATTATCAATCATAATCCCACCCCTCTTTATCTTATCCAATATTCAGGTGTTTAAGATGTCTGATAATTAGAATAAATAATCAATGGCTCCTAAATCTTTTTAAACTTATTATAATTGCCTTGCTGCATAGCAAATACCCTTTCTATTTTATAAATATGGCACACTGAGTTCCACCAAAAAGTATAATTTAGTTTAGTATGATCTTTCTAATTCCCTGTAATATGCTGAATGGCAACCCCTGTTAATATTAATAGAAGTTTATTATTATTAGCTGAAATTGGGCTTTTAAATCTCATTTAAGTACCAAATAATATAGTATCATATGAAAGGGCAACATGATTTTCTAACAATGAATTAATTTGGGGCCAAATTAACTTCCAAAAGGCATTTATATAGGGACAGAAAAATATCAAATGATCTAATGTCCCAGCTTCTAAACCACAATGCCAGTATCTATTAGATTTTGAACTATCTAACTTCTGTAAACAAACTGGGGTCCATAAAGCTCTATGCAACAAAAAAACCAAGTCTGTCTCATAGATGGTGCCCTTGTAGTTTTTATTCTCCAAGACCAAAAACGTGGCCATTGAGAGGCAGAAATTTGGTGCCCAAACTCAATGCTCCAAATATCCCTAAGAACAGTTTTTTGTTATCCATATAACAATTTATACCACTGTGCGGCTTGGTGACCCAAGAAATCCGCTTGAAAGCACAGGAATTCCAGACTATACTGAGAATTAAGAACTTTCCATTCAGGGAACCCTTACAGCTGCTTTTATCTGAACTGCATAAAAGTGCCTTTCACAATTGGGGGGGGGGGGGTTGCTTTATAGCAGGATACCTATGTGATAAGTTGAAAAATGTGCCTATTTTTAAATAGGGTAGTTGTCCCTCACAACTTTTGCTCTTAATCTTTCCTTTTCTATTTTTAATGGATTTCTTTTCTTGATGAATATGAACTATGTATTGTAAACCGCTTGGATCCTGTTAGGCTGTTATACGGTATATAAAGTTTTAATAAACATAAACATATGTCTATGTGTCTTTATAAAATAGGCTCCATGAACCAGCTCCAATAAAACGCAAGTGCCCATGCACACTTTACACCTGCTTCAAAAAAGTGTAAATGTGTGCATGTACTTTCAGCATATACAAACATTTTTCATAGATTATATACATATAATCACAACTCTACCTCTGCTCCACCCAAACTATCCCCCCTAGGACCCTCTTATTCCATAACACTCTGCGAGTGCTGTAGGTTCTTGAGCAAACTTTTTGATTGTGTCCAGGTTTAAAGTTGGCTTCTATGACTTGGTTCCCATAAGTTACTGTTATTTATACATATACTATAAGTGCTAGTTGGGCACTAAGCTGTATTCTATAACTTTAGTGGGCAACTTACTTAGCAAGTAAATGCAGAGGAGCATTCACAGATAGTAACATAGTAACACAGTAGATGACGGCAGATAAAGACCCAAATGGTCCATCCAGTCTGCCCTTCCTGATTCAGTTTAAATTTTTTAAATTTTTTTCTTCTTAGTTATTTCTGGGCAAGAATCCAAACCTCTACCCGGTACTGTGCTTGGTTTCCAACTGCCGAAATTGCTGTCAAAGCTCACTCCAACCCATCCTCCCCCAAACGGCCATATACAGACACAGACCGTGCAAGTCTGCCCAGTACTGGCCTTAGTTCAATATTTACTATTACTATTATTTTCTAACTAGTATTTTAGCCTGTTACATTAACGGGTGCTAGAATATATGTCTGTCTGTCTTTATTTCTGTCTCTCTCTCCCTCCCACTGTCTTTCTTTCTGTCGTCTCTCTCCCTGGCCCCCTTTGTCTGTCTGTCTTTCTGTGTTTCTCCCTGCCCCTGTGTCTTTCTTCTTTTCTTTCTGTCTCCCTTCCTTCCGCTGTCTGTCTTCATTTCTCTTCCCCCACTTCCCTGTGCAGCAGCCACAGCAGCATTCCCTCCCCCTCCATTTCCCTGTGCAGCAGCAATTCCCCCACCCTACTTCCCTGTGCAGCAGCAGCATTTCGATCCCCCCACTTCCCTGTACAGCAGCCATAGCAGCAGCATTTCCGTCCCCCCACACCCACTTCCCTGTGCAGCAGCAGCATTTCCCCTACCCCCCTTTCCCTTCCCGCGGTCTGGCTAGCTCCCTTAGTCCCTTATCACCCCCTTCCCTTCCCGTGGTCCCGACAAGCCTGCCAATTCCAGCAACATCTGCAGCACTCTACAAACGCTGCTTCGGGACCTTCTATTGCCCTGATTTACTCTGGCACGTCCCTGATGACATCATCAGAGATGCAGCAGAGCAAATCAGGGCAGTATAAGGCCCCGAAGCAGCATGTGTAGAGTGCTGCAGACGCTGCTGGAGTCGGCAGTTTTTGAGTCAGGACCGTGGGAAGGGAAGGGGGGGCAGCAAAGGATTAAGTGAGCCAGTCAGACGTCGGGAAGGGATGGGAGGATCAGACCACGAAGAAATTACGGAGTGAGTGGGAAGCCAGCAAAGCGGCTGGAGTCTTTTTTGTTGGCGAGCCGCCGCCGTGAAAAACTTTATTAAGGAAGCCAGCAAGACCGTGAATGCGGGGCCATTGTAAGGTCGCATACACACTCTTGCCGGCCACGGACATACAGATCAGGGAACATGCCAGTAAAAGTGCGCATGCGCGGCTAGGGTTTTATTATATTAGATTCTAGATCCTCTGTGTTCATCCCTCACTTATTTGAACTCCGTCACCGTTTTCCTTTCCACCACCTCTCTTGGGAGCGCATTCCAGGCATCCACCTGTAAAGTAGAATTTCCTAACATTGCTCTTAAATCTACCACCACTCAATGCTTATTTTTATTAGCCAATTTAAAATTGAAAAATGGGTTAATGTGGCAACTCATCAAAAGGTCACTCGGAACCGGCAGGAGTAGGTTTACAGCCCAGATAAGCGATGCTAGAGAGGCTTTTCCCTGACGCAGCGGGAATGTAATTTGATCCCGCGAAACGCAGGCCGCGTCAGATGATTGACAATAACAAGCAATGGTTCTGGTTCCTAAAGAGTATAAGAGTATAAGCTAAGTACTTTAAAGTTTAAAAGTTTAAATGGAACTAACAGAGTTTACAGCACAAATGCACTTTGAAGCATCAGTGCACTTTTTTCCCTGTCGGTTTTGAGTTTTGAAATGAACTGTGAAGTTTTTCAAATATTAAGTATTAATGAATTATTAGGTTTTTAAGAATCAAGTATTTAAACAGTTTATATAAATTAATAGAAATTAATTCAGGTGTGCTCTAGTATGAATTAATTGAAGATTGAACATTTAAGAGCCATGAAGTAAATAGATAAAGTAATTGAAGAAATAAAGAATAATTTTAATGTTAGAATTAAGGTAGGGAAGATAGGCTCAAGCCGGTGATGTCAGCAGGAGTTAGAGAAAAGAATTGTCTTTCTCTTTGAGAAAACCCTGAATGGGTGAAACTCCATAATCTGAGGCTTATTCCCATTTATATAATTATATAAGAAGAAAAGAAAAGAAAAAAGAAAAAAAAATCACTCAGTGTCATTTTTGGCTCATATCGGTGGCTTTACACGTTGTGTTTAATTGATAGGTAACCACCAGGTTTTCTTTATTTTACTGTTGTAACTCATCAAAAGGGACATACATTAGATTTAGGGCTCCTTTTACAAAGGTGTGTTAGGGCCTTAACGCGCTAGCCGCTCCCGCCTCCTTTTAAGCAGGCGGTAATTTTTCAGCTAGCACACACTATAGCACGCGCTAATCTTGTGCGTGCGCTAAAAACAGCGCACCTTAGTAAAAGGAGCCCTTTAGTGTCAACTTCTGATAATATTGGTAATGATAATTTGTTGAGGATAGAGACTGAACCTCTTGCGTGGAGTGATCATTATGCAATCAGTTGGAATATAATGTTGGGTAATCAAGTTGATAAGAATAGTGGGTCAGCAAAGATAAGATATTGTAGGTCATTGCATTCTATGAGCCTCACTTCAGTTGTTGGAAAAATAATGGAAGTGTTGCTGAAAGAAAGGATAGTGTACTTCCTTGAATCTAATGGGTTACAGGATCCGAGGCAACATGGCTTTACAAAAGGTAAATCGTGCCAAACAAACCTGATTGAATTTTTTGATTGGGTGACCAGAGAGCTGGATCGAGGACATATGCTAGATGTAATTTACTTGGATTTCAGCAAAGCCTTTGATACAGTTCCTCATAGGAGGCTATTGAACAAACTTGAAGGGCTGAAGTTAGGACCCAAAGTGGTGAACTGGGTCAGAAACTGGCTGTCGGACAGACGCCAGAGGGTGGTGGTTAATGGAAGTCGCTCGAAGGAAGGAAAGGTGACTAGTGGAGTCCCTCAGGGTTCGGTGCTGGGGCCAATCCTGTTCAATATGTATGTAAGTGACATTGCTGAAGGGTTAGAAGGAAAAGTGTGCCTTTTTGCAGATGATACCAAGATTTGTAACAGAGTAGACACCGAAGAGGGAGTGGAAAAGATGAAAAAGGATCTGCAAAAGTTAGAGGAATGGTCTAATGCCTGGAAACTAAAATTCAATGCAAAGAAATGTAGAGTAATGCATTTGGGGATTAATAATCAGAAGGAACCGTATATGCTGGGAGGAGAGAAGCTGATATGCACGGACGGGGAGAGGGACCTTGGGGTGATAGTGTCCGAAGATCTAAAGACGAAAAAACAGTGTGACAAGGCGGTGGCTGCTGCCAGAAGGATGCTGGGCTGTATAAAGAGAAGCGTAGCCTGTAGAAGGAAGAAGGTGTTGATGCCCCTGTACAGGTCATTGGTAAGGCCCCACTTGGAGTATTGTGTTCAGTTTTGGAGACCGTATCTGGCGAAAGACGTAAGAAGACTTGAGGCGGTCCAGAGGAGGGCGACGAAAATGATAGGAGGCTTGCGCCAGAAGACGTATGAGGAGAGACTGGAAGCCCTGAATATGTATACCCTAGAGGAAAGGAGAGACAGGGGAAATATGATTCAGACGTTCAAATACTTGAAGGGTATTAACGTAGAACAAAATCTTTTCCAGAGAAAGGAAAATGGTAAAACCAGAGGACATAATTTGAAGTTGAGGGGTGGTAGATTCAGGGGCAATGTTAGGAAATTCTACTTTACGGAGAGGGTGGTGGATGCCTGGAATGCGCTCCCGAGAGAGGTGGTGGAGAGTAAAATTGTGACTGAGTTCAAAGAAGCGTGGGATGAACACAGAAGATTTAGAATCAGAAAATAATATTAAATATTGAACTAGGCCAGTACTGGGCAGACTTGCACGGTCTGTGTCTGTGTATGGCCGTTTGGTGGAGGATGGGCTGGGGAGGGCTTCAATGGCTGGGATGGTGTAGATGGGGTAGAGTAGGTTTTGACGGAGATTTCGGCAGTTGGAACCCAAGCACAGTACCGGGTAAAGCTTTGGATTCTTGCCCAGAAATAGCTAAGAAGAAAAAAATTTAAATTGAATCAGGTTGGGCAGACTGGATGGACCATTCGGGTCTTTATCTGCCATCATCTACTATGTTATATCCCCTTTATTCCTTAAGTTTTCCTCAGATTTTCTGGAAGCTATATTAGAGGATCAGGTAGATATTTGGAATAAGGTTTTACAGGCAGTATTAGATGAACTAGCAGCACTGAGAAAAACAAAGACTCAAAATAAATGGTTTCATGAGGGATTGCAATTACTTAGGAGACAGTTAAGAAGAGCAGACAGAATTTGGAAAAAGAAAACTAGTTCAGCTTTAGGTCGGTGTAAGAATATCCACAGCATTTTTAATAGGGAGTTAAAGAAAGCAAAAAAAGATTATTTTCTACGGAAAATAAAAGATGCAAGAATTCCAACTAAACAACCATTTTCTATAGTATCAGCTTTTAAAAAAGAGGGAGTCTAATAATAGAACTAGAATCCCGCCCTCGACACTCCTCCTGAAATGCCCCTTTTAGCTCTGGTTGTTCAGCAGCACTGTTAAGGCCCAAGTCATTTTTAAATACGTCTAAAACCTAGTTCA
This sequence comes from Geotrypetes seraphini, assembly GCF_902459505.1. Classification (NCBI taxonomy): domain Eukaryota; kingdom Metazoa; phylum Chordata; class Amphibia; order Gymnophiona; family Dermophiidae; genus Geotrypetes; species Geotrypetes seraphini. Next base: position 46,720,744 of record NC_047100.1, read on the forward strand.
ATTATCGTCACTTAGACTTGTGTTACTGATCGTCCAAGTGCCTATTTAGGCCGGTTTTTAGACGTATATCTGTTTCAATTATGAGCCCCATAATCTTTCCATTTCATGCCTAGTTCAATAAGTATAATTGTTTATTTAAATTCAAAATTAATAAGCTACTGGTATACAAAAATTTGCAAAGTTCATTCATTTTTTTCCCCATTAAAACCAACATAGAAACTATCTTCATGTTAGTTTTTGCAAAAATAAAAATGGTAACTAAACTTCAATTAGGTATAGTCATCTTTTTCTGCTGGGCTCCATAGTAAAGTATTGCACATAAATTTTCTATAAACTTAATTTGCATCAACACCAAACTTTCCTGTTAAACACTGGCCTCTTCCTGATTTCATTTTCTTAATCTTTAATATGATTATATCGGTTGATAGATACATGGCAATCTGTAGAGTATAATTTCATGTAGAAAAGTTTCTACCTCAGGCATTTGCAAATCCACCATTGGTAAAGCATTAAAATGCTAAATAACTAAGTCCCTTTAAAAATATTTTAGCAATAGAAATTGGAGTATTCTTCAGGATCCCACTCATTCCAAAAGATAATAATAGTCTTACTCACTGCTAAGTATAACAATACTTTAAATATTTGAAAATTCATACATACTACAAAAATGGTAATGAACATATTTTTCAATTAATGCTCTTTGAAAGCAATAGATAAACCACCACAGACTACACCCACCAGTGATATCAAGATGATCTTCTGTAATTTCTTGACTATCGCTGAAAGCCATGTTTGTTTCTGCTTTTGAACATCTATCGTCTGTTCTGTATAAATAATGTAAAATATTCTGTCACCTTACAAGCCCTGATAATATCCTATAATACATATGTATCCCACAGAGACCATAATTTTACAGAGGCTGTCTAACTCATCTTGGAAGTACTGTATACACATAAATTAAACCAGTTTTCAAAAGGAAACTATTTTTATACTTTATCTTTGAAAATTGGCACATGGAGCTTTGTTCAAATTATACATGCACTTTGTTTTTTTTTAAGTTCTTTATTCATTTTTTAACCTTTCAACAAGTGTACAAAAATCTTACCAACAATTAACAAATCACTTGAAAATCTTAACATCATTCTCTTTACATAAATAAGAATCCCTCTTCCCCCCTTCCCTCCCACCCTGATACTAATTCTTTCACATAACTCTCCAATACCCTCCCACCCCCATTCTACTATAAAATGGTGTATCTTCCACAGGAAAAAAAAATGGCATTTACTGTAATCATGACATACGTGCACTTTAATGAATCCCTGAATGAACAGAAGACACTTCTTAGATGGTACAAAGTTAAATACCCCCAAAAAACCAGACCTGCTCTCTACTCTCCAGACACCTGAAGGGTTTTGGGCTAATTGAGCCCCTTATACCAAATGTTTGGAAGTTGTAAACAGAGTGTTACATACAACATCTCTGCAAAATGTAATTTATAATTATTATTTATTTGCAGCTCTTACAGATATAAAATAAGAAAAAATGAATATTGAAAGTTTAAAAGTTTGACCACCCTTCCAATGGATTCATTGCTACTTTTTGTTTATGTTCTTAAGACCCTTCAGCTAGTCAAGTGAAAACAATTCCATGGTTGAACAAATACTGTGACTCTTCTAACCAATCATCTTGTGACTGTTCCATCTGTACTCAACAAGGGCTCCTCTAAATAGTTGTTATAGGCCCCTTTTTACAAAGCTGCGGTAGCCCATAAGTCTTAATAATAATAGTCATTTATAGCTAAAGAGACTGTTTTATTTTACTTTTGTGATTATGATAAAAAATACCAAGGGCCTCAAAATAGTACCTGCGGGCCGCATGTGGCCCCCGCGCCGCAAGTTTGAAACCACTGTGCTAGATCGACCATTGGTCTGACCCAGTATGGCTATTCTTATTTCCTGATTTATCAAAGGCTAAGCAGAAAAGGCGACAGGAGTTCTTGGCTTTGAAACCTAGGGCTCTTGCGCTGGGTGCTAGTCTTTAATTAAAATTTCCTTGTAACTGTTTGATGCTTTCTGAGGGTAAATCTTCCTTATTCTTTGATCCTAAGCAACTCATAGAAATTTTGAATTATAGAGAAGATTTGAAAGTTTTGAATGTACATTTTACAGGTTTAATCGTTGGAAATACTCGGCTACAGGATAACCTTGGAATTGATTTCTGTCTACTGTATAAGTATTGTTTCCTTTCTTTTTCTTAGTATTAGTCCATCTCCTCTTATTATTATTGTGGGTGATGTTTATAATCTTATTTCTTGAAAATGTTAATTTCAAGAAAGTTGATATGTATTTACTGATCACTTTGTTTTGAATGTGAAATTATAAATAATTTTAAAATAAAAGGTGACAATATGCCAACATGTGCTGCATAAAATAAGACCTACAATATACATGTATACTGTATGTCACATCATCCGAAAAGACATTTATTCTACCATATCTATGCTAGCAAATAAAAATAGTAAAAATAAAAACTAAAATCCATACCTGACATTTTCTTTCCTCCAGCTGTCACTAATTCCTGGGGTTTTCATAGGCTGTCTGTCAGGCACACAAGATGAATTATAAATGAAAACGTTTTCTTTGCTAGTTAGAGGTCTTCGTTTTGGGCATTCCAAAATTTGATTTGCATTCATTGGAATATGGCCGACTTGTAAAGTTGGTTTCACATTTTCCAGAGAATAACAGGTGGGAAAAGGTGGGTTGAGACAAGAGGTGACCATGGTGGCATTTCTCCTATAAATAAGCTGGTTTGCTTTGGGAGACGAGATAGTAGGGCACGCTGGCCAGCTTACAGGAAATTTATTTATATGACCTTGCTGTGAGTTAAAGAAGGAAGAAACTACAATGTCTTCAAAGGCTCTGTCAATAGCCGCTGTCAATTCCCTTCTGCATCTTCGGAGCTTTTCAGACATTTTACCTAAAAAGATTGTGATTCTGTTAAATACTGAAATTTAAGCAGGTTATACAAATTAGTGAAGTAGGCCGCTGTCTAGGCCTACCTCGTAATGGAGACTCCACACACTATATACTGGTTTCAATAGATATACATTTATTAACAAATCAGTAACAGCTTACAATTTCAAATCATTCAGCATATAATGGAACAGATGTGATCCTCAGGCCTGAGGGTCCTCTGATGTCTGTTCACCTTACTTCTGCTTATAGGCCTGATTTTATACATTTTTTGGTGGTCAATACCACGTTAGCCTAGATCACATGATACATCTTTATTGGTTGTTTTTCTTATACGTCAATACATAAGTAGATTCATTTATTGGCTTATCTATTTGTGTCATCTTATACGTCTGTCCAGTTTGCCGTAAGGCCTAACCTTTTCCCGCAAATGTCCTTTTCCCTTTACCATATATGCAATTCCGAGTCCAAAATTCCTTCTCTGCTGTGGTAACACATGATATATCTTGCTAAATAATGTTCTTGAGTACTCTGTTTTTCTGACCATGAGCTGTGTTCCTCTTTGCATAATATCCGGCCAGGTGCCATGCATCGGAATTTAAGTCTTGTTTCTTACAAGTTTTTGCTTACCATAGCTAACTCAGAAACAGAACATTTCTCAATCACTATAGGCCAGCTGGCAAGTGGGTTATGAAATATCTTTTACAGTTAATATACTGATTTATTAGAGCAAGAGGGAGGGGAGGGGGTTTTTCTCTTGTGAGGTCTGGTTACTTCACCTTTATCCAAAGGACTTGTTTTGCTTCACCTGTATCACACCAGGTCTTCTTCTTCTTCATCTCATCCTCTTTTCCCTCTCATTAGTTATGTTCTTTCTCTGACCCACTAGTTCCTCTCTTCTCTTTCAACAATGAGGGGATATGCAGGCACACTTGCTGGTATCTAATTCTTTAAGTTCCAGAGCTTGGAAAAAAAGCAGCATTTGAACAAACCACAGAGAAAACAGAGCTGAAGAGAAAGAGAGAGGAAAGGCAGGAAGCCCCACACATGTTCTGAAGGTTGTACACTTCTCCCTCCGTATTCACAGTTTCAGCATTCGCGGCTTCGATTATTCACAGTTTTTAGCTTGCTGGCTCCTCCCCCAAAATATGTCAGCTTGCATAGAGAAATCACCGATTCCAAGCATTTACATAGAAAAATCGCTGATTCCCAGCACTTTCTTCACCGTGTTTTGCCTCTCCTTCAGGAACAGGCCAGGTCTCCCACCATGTTATTCACGGTTTCACGATGGTTTTTAATAGAAAACAGCGAATAACATATGAAAAAGTTATTCGTGTTTTTTCTGTATTTGCGGTTCTGTTAATCCCCTATCACAGTGAATACGGAGGGAGAATGGATAAAAGGTTGCCTGATCTAGGAGAGAGCACTGAGCATGGAACAACACCAGCAAGTTTGGCTGCATTTCCCCCCTGTCTACAGAGAAAGCAAACTTACTCACCTACAAGTGTTCTCCGAGGACAGCAAAACATACATTCTCACATGTGGGCGATATCATCCATGGAGCCCTGGTGCAGACTTGCACAGGACTTGCAGTTGGATAGAAAAAGCACAAAGAATGTAACTCCTAGGGAAGGTGGGAGGGTATGTGAGATTGTATGTCCTGCTGTCCTTGGAGAAACTTGCTACGGGTGAAAAACTTTGCTTTCCCCAAGGACAAGCAGGATCACTGAAAATAATAAACAGCAGTCAATAGGAAGTTGCTATAGCAGGGCCAACCAGAAACTATAACGCTCGCAACAAAAACAGTCATGTTGTGAAGGTGCAGCCTTGAACCGTAACCTTTTCTCTCTTAATCAAAAGAGTGACGTCAACAAATACATATGCCAGGCACTTAAATGGAAATTTAAGAAAAAAATAACCGCTTCTTTTATCAAGCTGTGCTAGAGGATTTTATTGTGGGTGGCTGAAGTAAGCGATCTGATGCTTATAAGAATTCTATGACCATCGGAGCATTTACCGCACAGGCCCATGTTAAAAACCTCTAGTGCAGCTTGATAAAAGCCAGCCTCAGCAACTAAAGCCAAAACCCCAGTTTCAACTGAAGGAAGGGCAATGTCCGGAAATATCCTAATTGTTTGATCATAGAAAGGAGCATTTGCTTTCAAACCTTTTTTTCTATTCTTCTAATTGAAAAAAAAAAAATCAATAATTTATCTCTCTTTGTTATAGGCTCCTGAAAAGACTCAAGAAATCTAGATACGAGTATATCAAGGCTATCAGGCAATGTCAAAGTATCACATGCTCCATATTCATTATTACATACTGTACCTTAGATAATTTAGGTATATAATATAGATTACTAGCTACCACAAACTCTTCGGACATTTGCAAAACCTCTTTTGGGCAAATTTTCAAAAATTCTATTAGTGCTTGAAAATGGATACAAGGAATATTCAACATCCTTACATTCCGGGACATTGATGTACTGTATTTCCAGGAACCGACAAGAAGGGGAGTTATTTTAGATATGGTCCTTAGTGGAATACAAGGTATAGTACAGGAGTTAACCGTGTTGGGTCTGCTGGGAAACAATGATCATAACATGATCAAATTTGAGCTGATATCAGGAGTGACGTCGCAAAAGAAATCTACTGTAGAGGCATTTAATTTTCAAAAGGGTGACTATGATAAAATGAGGAAAATGGTTAAAAAGAAGCTAAAAGGGTCAGTTGCAAAGGTTAGGAATGGAAACCAGATGTAGATGTTATTTAAAAATACCATTGTGAAAGCCCAGACCAGATGTATTCCAGGTATCAGCAAAGGTGGAAAGAAGAGGAAACGAGAGCTGGCGTGGTTAAAAGGTGAAGTGAAAGAGGCTATTAGTGCCAAAAAATCATCCTTTAAAAAATGAGCATGTATCATAAATTTGAATCATATGCTTATGAAAAGAAAAATATAATTCGACTTTCCAAAAATTTGATACAATGTAAATCACCCTGGAAATTCCTGGACTCATATGTTCAATCTATTTCATAGACACTCCTCTCTTCTTCTTCTTCCTCTTCCTCTTCTTTTTCTTTACCCCCATGTTTTGTCATTTTTTTATTTTTTTTTCTTCCTTCAATTTCTCTTTCCTCTTATCTTTTCTTTTACTATTTTTTCATGAACAGTCCTAGTACTTTAGATCTTTTAAAACGATTCAATTCTACATTGCATAATGTAACTGAATATTTGTTATACTAAATGTTTTGTTTTATATTTTGATACCATGTACTTGAACTGTTTCTTATATTTTTTCAAAAAATCAATAAAAAATATTGAACTAAAAAATAAAAAAAATAAAAAAAAAAAATGGAAAAAGGATCCAAATGAAGAAAATAAGAAGAGACACAAGCACTGGCAAGTTAGATGCAAAACATTCATAAAGATAGCTAAGAAAGAATATGAAGAGAAACTTGCAAAAGAGGCAAAAAACTCATAACAATTTTTTTAGGTACATTAGAAGCAGAAAACCTGAGAAGGAATCTGTGGGACCGTTGGATGATCAAGGAGCAAAAGGGGCGCTCAGTGAGGATAAGGCCTTAGTGGAGAGAATGAATGAATTCTTTGCTTCAGTCTTTATGGAAGAAGATGTAAGAGATCTGAACCGGATATGGTTTTCAAGGGTGATGATGTGGAGGAACTGAAAGAAATCTCGGTGAATCTGGAAGATGTACTAAGCCAAATCGACAAGTTAAAAAGTGATAAATCACCTGGACCGGATGGTATACATCCCAGGGTATTAAAAGAATTCAAACATGAAATTGCTGACATGCTGTTAGTGATTTGTAACCTGTTGCTAAAATCATCTGTAGTACCTGAAGATTGGAGGGTGGCCAATTTTTTAAAAGGGTTCCAGGGCAGATCCAGGAAATTACAGACTGGTAAGTCTGGCAAGATGGTTTAAACAATTGTGGAACACGTAGACAAACATGATTTAATGAGACAAAGTCAGCATGGGTTTAGCCGAGGGAGATCTTGCCGCACCAATTTGCTTGACTTCTTTGAAGGTGTGAATAAACATGTGGATAAAGGTGAGCTGGTTAAATTTAGTGTATCTAGATTTTCAGAATGCTTTTGACAAAGTTCTTCATGAGAGGCTCCTGAGAAAATTAAACAGTCATGGGATAGGTGGCAAAGTTCAGATGTGGATTAGGAATTATTGGATAGAAAACAGAGGGTAGGGTTAAATGGTCATTTTTCTTAATGGAGGAGAGTAAATAGTAGAGTGCCGCAGGGGTCTGTATTGGGATCAGTGCTGTTTAACTTATTTATAAATGATCTGGAAATTGGAACGACCAGTGAGGTGATTAAATTTGCAGGGGGAGTGGCCAACATGGCAGCACCTACCTGGCGATTGTATGATCGAGCTCCCAGTGCTATCGGCGTTCAATTTTTTCCTGAAAATATGCTGCACAGGAAGTGTAAAGGCGCCAGCCTCCTCAAGGCCTTTGCTACCATTCAGACAGCACCTGATTGAGCATATTTTGCTGGCAATCTGCTCACAAATTGGCGAAATGAGCCCCTTAGCAAGAGAGAGTGGAGAAAGCCTAATCTCGCAGGGGCATGAGACCTCGTTGTCGCCACCGCTTTCAGTAGCGCCTCCCTATCCGGCTAATGCCGCTGCCGTTGAAGTGGGGAAAAAGGTTGCTGAAGTTGCACTGGATAATCCTACAAGGAAGGAATCACGGCAGATGAGATTCTACCGATGGAGACTATTTCAGGGGCATTTATCCCCTCCAGTTGAGTTGACTTTGGAGGCAATTTGAAGAATGCTTCAGAGGCTGGACGCGGCGACTCTGAAAACATCTAACGAGGAAAGGCCCTGGGGGGTAGGGAATTGATATTTCTAAGACTCTTGTTCAATCTAATATTGAAATAAAAAAATTCAATTACCACAATACAGCTGAAGAGCTCTAACCATTAGTCTTTCCTCATACGAGAGGAGTTCCATCCCCTTTATCATCTTGGTCGCTATTCTTTGAACCTTTTCTAGTCCACTATATCTTTCTTGGAGTGATACAGAAGCATTATAACATTCTTAGTCTTGTTAACCATTCGTTGTTTAATAATTCCTAGTATCTTGTTTGCTTTTTTGGTTGCCGCCACACATTGAGCAAAAGGTTTCATCGTATTGTCTACAATGACACCCAGATCCTTCTTGGGCATTAACCCTCAAGGTAGACCCTAGCATCCAGTAACTGTGATTTTGATTATTCTTCCCAATGTGTATCACTTTGCATTTGTCCATATTAAATTTCATCTGCCACTTGGATGCCCAGTCTTCCAATTTCCTAAGGTCTACCTGCAATTTTTCACAATTTGCATGTGTTTTAACAACTTTGAACAGTTTAGTATTATCTGCAAATTTAATCACCTCACTCATCATTCCGATTTTCAGATCATTTATAAATAAGTTAAATAGCACCAGTCCCACTGCAGATCCCTGCGGCACTCCGTTTACTTTCCTCCATTGAGAAAATGACCATTTAACCCTACCCTCTGTTTTCTGTCCGATAACCAATTCCTAATCCACATCTGAACTTTGCCACCTATCCCATGACTCTTTAATTTTCTCAGGAGCCTCCCCTGAGGAACTTTATCAAAAGCTTTCTGAAAATCTAGATACACTGCATCAATTGGCTCACCTTTATCCACATGTTTATTCAAAGAAGTCAAGCAAATTGATGAGGCAAGATCTCCCTCGACTGAACCCATGTTGACTCTGTCTCATTAAATCATGTTTGTATACGTGTTCTATAATTTTATTTTATTTTTTTTATAATTGTTTACACCATTTTGCCTGGCACTGAAGTCAGGCTTACCAGTTTGTAATTTCCTGGATCTTCCCTGGAACCCTTTTTAAAAATCGGTGTAACATTGGCTACCCTCCAATCTTCAGATACTACAGATGATTTTAGGGACAGGTTACAGATCACTTACAGCAGGTCAGCAATTTCATGTTTGAGTTCTTTTAGCACCCTGGGATGTATACCATCTGGTCCAGGTGATTTGTCACTTGTCGATTTGACTTTGTACAACTTCCAGACTCACCAAGATTTCTTTCAGCTCCTCCGCATCATCACCCCTGAAAATTATTTCTGGAGAAGGGGACAAAGTTCACAAAACCAGATTAATTTTGAAGACATAACTGAGGATGCAAATGAGCAACACATAAAAGGAAGCAGATCACATCTGAGTGGAAACACAAAGACGCTCCTTTTAACTGACCTTAGTAACAAGACAATGCTGCAACTAGAATTTATAATGAAAATAAGGCAAGACTCTTCTTTAATCCTTCCTGTAGAAACAGTAATATTTGTGCCACAACAACTTTAAAAGGAGACTGATACCTTTCACTAACTTTGCAGATTTGAGCATAAATCAAAGAGATGGAGTGATTCCTCACCTGCAAAAGTCACAATGGCACCATCTGTATAGCCCTCGTGTTTCAAACATGACCTCTCAATGGCCTGTCCATAAGACAAAAGGGAAGATTGTTCATGATTACTGGACCATGACAAAGACTTCTTTCCTGAAGCAGTCTGAAATTGCTCTTTACCTGCAAGCAAATTAGACCCACATACCCGGGATATCTTGGCCAGTCCAGTACTACAAGAATTACCAACTCAGGATGAGTCGCTACTCTTGGAAAGAGATGGCACAACAGTAGATATGAAGAAAAAATATACAACTCATAGCCATGCCTCAAAAACAGCATTTAGTCCTGATGATCATGGTTCTGAATGGGGATCGTTCTAAGGGGGATGGGAAAGGAAAAAGGATGGGATTTGATATACCACCTTTCTATGGTTACAAATCAAAGTGATTTAAATATTATATACAGATACTTATTTTGTGTTTGGGGCAATGGAGGGTTAAATGACTTGCCCAAAGTCACAAGGAGTTACAGTGGAAATCAAACTCAGTTCCCAATACTAGAAGATTAATTGGATCGCCCAAATCACACCGTCGGCCAAAAGATCCAATATATCAAGCAATAGCAAAACTGATATTTTTTTTAATAAGTTGGAGGAAAAAGAAGACCTAAAAAATCAAAATAAACAGAACGAAAGGTTCCAGTTCTTATTATTGGTCTAAAAAACCTCCTTTATAAAAGCTTTGCTTCAAAAACACTGTTTCAAAATTTGTTTTTATAAGTTTTCTTATTGAACTATATTTTTTCAAATTTCTTATTTCAAATTTGTGCTCACTAAAACATTTTCTTTAAAATCATCATCATCAAAAAAGCATGAAAAAAATGCAAAATGGCACTTATCTTGTATAACAACAGTCCCACTATCTCAACGGGGCCCGTTTCACCCATTGTCCAGGTTTCCTCAGGGGTTTATTTGTTTCCTAGGAGTGTCAACCTAATAACACAAAAAATTCCATTAGTAACAACAAACATTCAAATATCTCACCTACCACCGTGGAGCTCTGATACTCATATTCTCACCCAGTGTTAAAAAAATGGCATTGGCTGTGAATACAAACGCCAGTACTTGTATATAGCATTTATAATCTTTTATACTGGCACCATCTAGTGGTCAAACCTAAAAATTGCAAATCACTTAACATAATTACCACACTATTACTACTGTTAATTATTTCTAAAGCGCTACCAGACCTACACAGTGCTATACAGAGTCACAAAGAATACAGTCCCTGCTTGAGTAAGCTTACAATCTAAATCAAGACTTACGCACAGGATGCCAGGGTAGGGGTTACAGTTAGAGGGGATGGTTAAACTGCTGGCTAGAGTGTTGAGCCGAGGCCAACAGGGTTATGAGTTGAAGGCTGTCTCAATAAGATAGGTTTTCAGCATACTCGGGTAGTTTATTCCAGACATACGGGGCAGCAAGCTGAAAGGAACGAAGTCTGGAATTGGAAGTGGAGGAGAAGGTTACAGATAAAAGCAATTTGTCTGAGGATTTGAGTTATCAGGGAGTTGTATAAGGAGAAAGAAAAGGAGAGATACAGAAGGGATGCAGAAGGAACACATTTGTAGGTTAGCAAAAAGAGCTTATGTACTTACCTTGATAATATATTTTCCAGTAGATAGGTGAGACATTCTAGACAAGTGGTTTATCTCCCAATTACCGCAAGCCATATGCAGAAGGAATTCACTCTGGATTTTTTTTTCTACGACTCTCCTGTACTTCACTGAGAGCTCTAATGCCACCTGCAGTTGGTATCCAAGCACAAAGAGCTCCATTGATAGTGTCTGAAGTAGGGTCATCAATGGGAACATTCCTAAGAATCAACTGTTCTGCTCAAAAAGGAAACATTAAAACAACAGCCAACAAAGGCATCAAAGGAGCATAGGAAGTACCCCTGCATGTACCTTGAACATATATACAGAATTCTTCAAGGCCCCAAAGGGTTAACTGGCATCCAAGAATCAAACTAGAATGAGACAGTAGGCAGGTGCAGGAAGGACAGAGCGAAAGTCTAGAATGTCTCACCTAACGCCTGGAAAAGATATTATCAAAGTAAGAACATAATCTCTTTCCAGTGTAATAGGTGAGACATTCTAGATAAGTGGGATGTACAAAAGTCGCAAAAATCTAGGGCAGGCTGACTGCACTGACCCTCAAGACCAAGGACCCAAAATCAGAGTCCTATCTTGCTGCCACATCCACTCTTGTCAAATTTAGCAAATGTGAGCAGAGTGGACCAAGGAGGCCATACTCCAGGTAGAATGCACCATAACAGAAACAAGAGACTGTTTACTACAAAGAAAGTAGGCTGACAAAATGACCCAATGGTTCCACCTCACTCAGAAGAATGAGTCAGCACAAAAAAGGTGGTCAGAGAGGTGAAACTCTGTGGGCCTCCAATTTCTGCAAAATGTGGTCCTGTTTCTTAGAACCAGTAGGCTGAAAAACAAGCAAACACATTTCCTGATTAACATGGATTGCTGACACCACAATCAGTAGAAATGAAGAACTGTGCAGATAGATATCCCTGAAGTTCTGAGACATGTCTTGGTGAAGTAAGGGCAACCAGAAAAAACTGCCTTTACTGTCAGGTCTAAAAGAGAAACGTCTTTCAGAGGCTCAAACGAGCTTTGGTGTGACCTGCCAAAACCAAGTTAAGGTCCCATGAAGGGAACGGCAGTTTGATTGGAGGTCTAATACGAAGAGCACCTTTCAAAAATCTGGCCACAACAGGATGAGACGCATCTGAAGGACTACGGTCCCGGGCTCTGAAACAAGAGTGAAGCTATGGTGAGGCCCTTATCGAGGCCCGCCTGGAGAAAAACTAGCACCACTGAAACTGGAGCAGAATACGGCTCTACATTCATTTGGTCACATCAATGTTGCAAAGTCTTCCACGCCTTAGCATAGACACAGTAGTTGACTTCTTAAATTTCAGAAGAGTAGAACTGACTACATCTGAATATCCTTTGCGCTTCAAAGCTTCACACAAAGTGATTGGGATCCTCCATACAGACTGGAAAAGCCCGCGGCCAAAGACCACGACCTATGCAACGACGCATCATAACTGCATACCACGGTCTATGAAGCCAATCTGGAACCACCAAAATGGCCCTTCCATGATGAATTGCAATCTGGCATAGGGCCTGACCTATCATGGGCCAGGGAGAAAAAACATACAGTAGAACAAAAACATACAATAGAACTCCCTGCGGCCACAGCTATTCCAGAGCATCTAGGTCTTCACTTCCAGGCTCCGATCTTCGACTGAAGAACCAGATGGTTTTGAAGTGCTTTGCCATTAGGTCAAAGTGAAGCCCCAGTGCTACACAATTGCCTAAATGCTGCCGAGAACCGCGTCCACTCACCCGGATCCAAGATCTGTCCGCTGAGGAAGTCTGTTTGAACGTTGTTGACTTTCACCACATGCGCTGCTGAAAGGGCCTGGCGATGACACTCCATCCAGAGAAAGAGCAGGCAGGCTTCCTGAGCCAGAGAAGCAGTCTTAGTTCGTTCCTGGCGATTGACATATGTCACCAGTGTTGCAGTGTCAGAGAAGACTTTGACTGTTTGGCCCTCCAGAGGCGTCTGCAATTTCACCAGAGCCAAACGAATGGTCCACAGTTCCAATCGGTTGATTAACCATGTCTTTTGAGAGGGCGTTCAATGTCCCTAAATGGTACGACGGTTGCAATGGGATCCCCAGCTGCAGAGTGTGGCATCTGTTGTCACAACAACCACCCAAGACACAATCCACCACAGCATGCCCCTGGAGAGGGACTGTGGAAGGAGCCACCAATCCATGCTAGCCCTGGTCTCCAGAAACTAAGGAAGAGCTGACTGCAACTCTTCTGTCTGCGGAACCCAGCAAGAGAGCAATGTGTATTATAGAGGACATGTATACACCCTTGCCCAAGGGGCCACATCTATGGAGGCCACCATGGACCCCAGGACCTGGAGATAGTTCCATGCAGATGGAGTTGCTTTGTTCAGCAGTCAAGAAATCTGAGCGCACAGCTTCTGTCTATGCGATGTTCTGGCGAAACCGTTAGCCATGCTCTTCAATCTCTCCCTAGGTACGGGGAGAGTCCCCCTAGACTGGAAAACAGCCAACGTTGTTCCTCTGCACAAAAAGGGCTGCAAAGCAGAGGCTGCGAATTACAGGCCAGTGAGTCTCACATCAATAGTGTGTAAACTCATGGAAACCCTGCTTAAAGGTAAATTAGACACAATATTGGATGAGGGAAATCTGAGGGATCCCTGTCAACATGGATTCACTAGGGGCAGGTCATGCCAATCCAATCTTATCAGCTTTTTTGACTGGGTGACAGGAAAGCTGGACTCGGGAGAGTCTCTAGACATAGTGTACTTGGATTTCAGTAAAGCTTTTGACAGTGTCCCGCACCGCAGATTATTAAACAAGATGAAATCGATGGGGTTGGGTGAGAAACTAACTGCATGGGTCACTGATTGGCTGAGTGGAAGACTTCAGAGAGTGGTGGTCAACGGCACCCTCTCTGAGACATCGGAGGTGACTAGCGGAGTGCCGCAGGGATCAGTCCTGGGACCATCCCTTTTCAACATATTCATAGGGGACTTGACCCGGGGGCTTCAGGGTAAAGTAACACTGTTCGCTGACGACGCCAAACTGTGTAATATAGTAAGTGAAAGCAATCTCAAGGATAGTATGACGCAAGATCTGATCACGTTGGAAAACTGGTCCTCGACATGGCAGCTGGGCTTCAACGCTAAGAAGTGTAAGGTCATGCATCTTGGCAGTAGAAATCCATGCAGAACATACACCTTGAATGGAGAGGCACTAGCTAGGACTTCAGAAGAACGGGACTTGGGAGTTATCATCAGTGCAGACATGAAGGCTGCCAAACAAGTAGAGAAGGCCTCATCCAAGGCAAGGCAAATGATGGGATGTATCAAGAGAAGCTTCGTTAGCCGCAAACCTGAAGTCATCATGCCACTTTACAGATCCTTGGTGAGACCTCATCTGGAATACTGTGTACAATTCTGGAGGCCGCATTACCGTAAAGATGTGCTTCGAGCCGAGTCGGTCCAGCGGATGGCCACTAGAATGGTCTCAGGACTCAAGGGTCTCTCATACGAAGAAAGACTGGGCAAATTGCAGCTCTACACTCTAGAGGAGCGCAGGGAAAGGGGTGACATGATTGAGACGTTTAAATACGTCACAGGTCGTGTCGAGATGGAAAACGACATATTCTTTCCCATGGGACCCTCGGTCACAAGAGGGCACCCGCTTAAACTCAGAGGAGGGAAATTTAGTGGTGACATCAGGAAGTACTTCTTCACGGAAAGGGTGGTGGATCATTGGAACAAACTTCCTAGGCAGGTGATCAAGGCCGCCAGCGTGCTCGACTTTAAGAATAGATGGGATATCCACGTGGGATCCCTACGAGGGTCGAGCTGAGGAACTAAGTCATCAGCACTCAGACTTAATGGGGTGGGTCAGTAGAGTGGGCAGACTTGATGGGCTGTGGCCCTTTTCTGCCGTCATCTTTCTATGTTTCTATGTGTGCCTCTGGAAGATAAATTTGGCCAGCTGCCATGTCGAACAAAACCCCTAAATATTCCAGGGACTGCATCTGGGTCAAATTGTCTTACCTTCCAGAGTTCTTGAAAGTGTTTACATGTGAAGTGAAGTGCCCAAGGTTGGTCTTGTCTCGATGCCGAAATATGCCTTGTAGTAAACACACATCTTAGCAAATGCTTCTTGACAAATTGGCTGCATGCATAACAAAATGCATCTGCCGGATGTTTACACCTAAGTAAAAGGCGCCCTAAGTTATTCAGTTTGGAATCAATCTGGAATGTTCTGCGAGGTTAACTCATGACAATGGAGAGGAAAAATATGCCGCCGATGACAAAAAAAAGGCCAAAAGGCACAACACAAAAAAAGGGAAAGGTGTGTACAGTGTTCCCCCGGTCATTTGCGGTCGGAGGTTCGCGGTCCCAGTCATTCGTGGTTATTTTCCAACCGCGACCGCTGACCAGAAGAGGACAGCTGGAGAGGCAGGAGAGAGCAGCTGGAGCACCAACGAGTGAAGAAAATCACTCACTGTATGCTCTGACTGCCTCTTCCTGCACTAAAGTCGGACCTTACCAATCAGGAGCTGCGTGTCAAAGCAGCTCCTGATTGGTAAGGCCTGACTTTAGTACAGGAAGAGGTGGTTGGAGCATACAACGAGTGATTTCCTTCACTCGCCGGTGCTCCGGCTGCTCTCTCCTGCCTCTCCCGCTGCCCTCTCCAGTCTCCCCCACGAAAAACCGTATTTGCGGTTTTTCCAAGATTTGCGGGCCTGCGAATTTTGGGAGAGTACTGTATATATAATTAAAAAAAAAAAAAATTTCATAGACCGAAAAAGAAAGAAAGAAACTAGCAGCTGAAAAGCTCAAAGGGAAAAATCATTGATGGGAAGGCAACACAATGGACAATTCTAGAAAAAGCACTTCTTTGCTCTGCAGAAAATTAAAAACTGAAATACCGTGAGCCAGCATCAGGTGGGAAGGCACTTGCACATGCACAGTGCAGGCAATCACAAAGTTTCGGAAAACTTAAAGAGCAAGTACACTTTTACCACTGTCCATATCGGGCTCCATGGAAAACATCACCCACTTGTGAGAATATGTTGCTTGCTTGTCTTTAGGATAAACAAATTATATGAGGGCTGATTGTAAACTAATGAGACTGTTTTTTAAAATTCAGAATCATATGACTCCACAGGATCTGAACATTTTTCTTTTTCAAACTAATGTCCTTCACATTCAACACTTTTTTTTTTTTTTTTTTTGCAGTGTTTCAAAAACAATTCAAAGATGTGCTGTAGACTATTTTGCGACATCACTTTTAGCACTGTTGCTGTGGCATTTTCACTTCATCATCTCAAGAGAGCTTCTTTCTGCACAGTTGTTTTTTCAGGGTTTGGAATGCCTAGAAATCACAGGGCGCTAAGTCTGGGCTATATGGAGAGTGTTCCGGTGTTGTCCCATTAATTTCAGTCAGTGATGCAACATGCAGCCAGGCATTGTCTTGGAGACAAAACCACTGTTTCTTCTGCAAATATGCCTTCTATCATTTTTCCCTTGTTTCCAGGTTGTTTAAATTTTCCCAGTGCTTTAAAATGTCCTAGTGCCTTTTGTAGTGCTATGTGTCATCAAGCCATCTGATGTCAAGACATTTTACACACTGCAGTTTAAATTTTGGAGGCGTTCCCTTCTGGCCAGTGCCATGTTCAACTTTGCCTAACTACATTTGCTGTGACTTCTGGAGAACGAGTAGCGATAGCAGAGCTGGCTCTTGAGGAAGGGGATGTCGATTAAATCGGGAAGGATTCTGGAAGACTGGAAAGTGGCAAATGTCACACCGATCTTCAAGAAAGGTTCGAGGGGAGATCCAGGAAACTACAGACCGGTGAGTCTGACCTTGGTACTGGGAAAGATGGTAGAGGCAATGATAAAGGACCGTATCATTGATCACCTTGACTGACATGAGCTGATGAGGGCCAGCCAGCACGGCTTCAACAAGGGAAGATCTTGCTCGACGAACTTGCTGCACTTCTTCGAGGGAGTAGACAGGCAGATAGACAAGGGCGAGCCGGTTGACATTGTATATCTGGATTTTCAGAAGGCGTTTGACAAGGTCCCGCATGAACGACTACTTTGAAAAATTGTGAGCCATGGAATCAAGGGCGAAATCCTCATGTGGATTAAAAACTGGTTGGTGGATAGGAAACAGAGAGTGGGAGGTAAATGAACAATACTCGCACTGAAAAAGCGTCACGAGTGGAGTGCCGCAGGGTTCGGTGCTTGGGCCTGTGCTCTTCAACCTATTTATAAACAATCTGGAAACTGGTACGACGAGCAAAGTGATTAAATTTGCGGACGATATGAAGTTATTCAGAATGGTGAAGATGCAGAAGGATTGCGAAGACCTGCAATGTGACAAACGCGCTCGAGAAATGGGCTGCCACGTGTCAAATGAGGTTTAATGTGAGGTGAGGGGCAGAGACAGCCTGACAAGATATTTTCTATTGTTGTTTAGTTATTCACATTTAGCACACTGGTTTGTGCACTAGTTATTTCACAAATTGCACATGGGGATGTCCTAGGATGTTTCACCCTGTTGGGTGTATGATTGTAACAACTGTGCATTAGGGGCTGTGGGACTGAGGACTCCTTATTCACACAAAAATGTATTAGGTGTGCTTGTCAGTGCTATCTCTCCCCCTCATTCGACCTGGGTTAGGGGAGACTTTTTCTCTTCTTTTGCCTATTTTCAGTACTCCTCTACTGGGTTTTTTGTGGTTAAAAATGTTCTATCATTTTGCAACATCTCTGTAACTTTGGCAATGTTGACATCCATAATTGCAGTGCATGGACTCCCAAAACATACTTCCTCAATCACTCTTTGAAGTGCTTCCACTACCGAAATACTGCAGCAAAGCTAATTTTTTCACCACCATATTGCCGTAACATTTCAAGAATTTCATTACTGCTCTTTCCAAGTTTAACACAAATTTCAGTCACACACCTCTGGCGTACTCTCAGACATGTCTTCCTCACCTGTCAGACAAAACATACAAAGTTCATCCTCTCACTTTGACCCAACTGCAGATTTAGAAACATCAATGTATGAGCTTCACAAGAACCAGCACAGCAAAACAGAGGCAGTCTCATTACTTTTCAATCAGCCCTTGTAAATGCTCTCCATATCACTGGCATTTGTATTCACAGCCAATGCCATTTTTGTCATTGAGCTCCATGGTCT
Organism: Geotrypetes seraphini; assembly: GCF_902459505.1. Lineage (NCBI taxonomy): Eukaryota > Metazoa > Chordata > Amphibia > Gymnophiona > Dermophiidae > Geotrypetes > Geotrypetes seraphini. The sequence goes on from NC_047100.1 coordinate 46,738,995, forward strand.
GAGAATCTAACAATGGTAAGATATTTGAATGTTTTTTGTTTCTAATGAAATTTTTTGTGTGTCATTAGGTTGGCACTCTTAAGAAACAAATGAATCCCTGAGGAAGGGTAAAGGTGGGGACTAATATACTGCTTTTTCTGTGTGGTTTACATAATAAAAGCAGTTTTCGGACAAGGAAGTATTAAGTGGGAAGAGTGGTTAAAGCAACAGCCTCCGCACATTAGATAGATTGGGAGCCCACCTGGACCAACAGGGGAAAATGCTTGAGTGCCTGAATAAATTCACGGTGTAGAAAACGGAATAAATCTTGAGGCTTTGGTTCCTTCCTTTCCCCCCCCCCATCTCTTAATCACTCGACGGTAGCTCCTTCCTCCATCGTCAACACTTCTTTTTTTAGGCCCTTCTCTCCGCATAGTTGCGGCCGTCTCGCTAACTCGAAGCCTTCTTTCTCTGGTTTTCCTCAATCCGAATCCCCAGTCCGCTTCCTTTTCTTACTCCCACCCTGTCGCCCCCTCCTCCCGCCCCTCTCTACCTACCAGCGAGAAACGGTTTTTTTTCCCCCCAACCGCTTCTTTCTTGCCTGAAGAGTTCAAACGGCGCCGCGTGAAGCGCGCGAGAACCCCCGGCCCCCCCCCCCCCCCCCCCCGAAGAACGAAACCAGCGCTGAGCTCGGTCTCTTCCTTTTGCCGGCGGCGAACAAGTGTAGGAAAGATATGGAATTAGGTGGAGGCAAAGCGAGAGAAGAGGAACATGTTAATTGCTTTGGAAGGTCTCTGGTCACTCGTCAAAGAAAGTAATCAGATTAGTTCAATATGATTTTTCTCATTTTGAATATTGTATGCAGTTTTGCTCACCGTATCTCAAAAAAGATGTAGCAGAATTAGAAAAGGTTCAATGAAAGGTGACCAAAATGATGCCCAGATTGCAAACCTCCTAACCTTCCTCTCGGAAATCAAAAACTGGATGTCCGTAAACAAATTACAACTAAATGCCTCCAAGACGAAACTCCTTTGGATCCGCAAAGAACGCATCCCTGCCCATAACTGCAAAAGACCAACCTGTCACTTTCTGACTCTTCCTCATTTTACAACCTGCGACTAACTCCGAAAAATAAGGAACTACTTTTCAGTCTGACTTCACCCAGCTACTCTATGCCTTACTACTCTCCCATATGCATTACTGCAATGTACTATTATTCAACAGTCTCACAGCAAAGAATATATGACATCTCCAGCGGGTTCAAAATTGCAGTGATCAGGCTTCTAAAAATCCTCAGTGCCCATGACCCTGTCTCCCAGGCCTAGCATCAGCTTGCTGGCTGCCTGTAGCCAAATGTGTCTTCAAATCCTTACATGATGCAGTGGCGTACCTAGGGGGGGGCGGGGGGGGCGGGCCGCCCCGGGTACCAGCCCTAAGGGGGTGTTCCAGGCCTTGCCGTTCAGTCCCCCGCCACCCCCGAAGGACCGCTCGCCCCCCTGGCCTCCCCGCACCACCTATGAACAGCCGCAGCAGGATCGCGAAGTCAGCGTCAGCATCCCTGCGCTGCTTCCTACGACGCGATCCCGCCCCTCCTCTGACGTCAGAGGAGGGGCGGGACCGTGGCGCAGGAAGCAGCAGGGATCGCTGACGCTGACTTCGCGATCCTGCTGCGGCTGTTCATAGGTGGTGCGGGGAGGCCAGGGGGGCGAGCGGTCCTTCGGGGGTGGCGGGGAACTGAACGGCAAGGCCGGGAACACCCCCTTAGGGCTGGTACCCGACGCTGACTTCGCGATCCTGCTGCGGCTGTTCATAGGTGGTGCGGGGAGGCCAGGGGGGCGAGCGGTCCTTCGGGGTGGGTCGGGGCATCAGGCCTTCAGGGTGGGGCGGGCGGGCAGGCAAGCAGGCTTTCAAGGGGGAGGGGGTGACAGGCAGGCAGGCAGGCCTTCAAGGGGGGCAGGCAGGCCTTCAGGGGGGTGCAGACCTTCGGGGGGGGGGGTGTAGGCCTTTGGGGGGGTGCAGACCTTCAAGGGGGTGCAGGCCTTCAAGGGGGGAAAGGCAGGCAGGCCTTCAAGGGGGGGACAGGCCTACAAGGGGGGGGGACAGGCCTACAAGGGGGGGACAGGCCTACAAGGGGGGGGTGCAGGCCTTCAAGGGGGGGGTGCAGGCCTTCAAGGGGGGGGCAGGCCTTCAAGGGGGAGGCAGGCCTTCAAGGGGGGGAAGGCAGGCAGGCAGGCCTTAAAGGGGGAACAGGCCTACAAGGGGGTGGGATAGGCCTTCAAGGGGGGGACAGGCCTTCGGGGGGGTGCAGACCTTCAAGGGGGGAAAGGCAGGCAGGCCTTCAAGGGGGGGACAGGCCTACAAGGGGGGGGACAGGCCTACAAGGGGGGGGGACAGGCCTTCAAGGGGGGGGTGCAGGCCTTCAAGGGGGGTGCAGGCCTTCAAGGGGGAGACAGGCCTTCAAGGGGGGGAAAGGCAGGCAGGCAGGCCTTAAAGGGGGGACAGGCCTACAAGGGGGTGGGACAGGCCTTCAAGGGGGGGACAGGCCTTCGGGGGGGTGCAGACCTTCAAGGGAGTGCAGGCCTTCGGGGGGGGGTGCAGTCCTTCAGGGGTGGGGTTTAGGCCTTCAGAGGGGGACAGACCTTCGGGTGGGAGGTAAAGTCCTTCGGGGGGTGCAGGTCTTCAGGGGTGGGGTGTAGCCCTTCGGAGGGGGGACAGACCTTCGGGGGAGGGGGGTCCTGGTGTAAAAGTACACAGAGGGAGAGAGGGAAGGGGGGGGTTCAAAGATACATGCATATGCCAGACTTTGGGGGTTAGAAATAATGGGTCTAAAAACAGAGGAGTGGGAGAGAGATGGTGCATAATGGGATTTAGGGAGGGAAGGAACAGAAAGGGAGAGAACTTGGAAACAGGGGATGGTGTGGAGGGGGGATAGAGATACTGGATAGGAGGATAGTTGGGAACAGAAAGGGAGAGATGGTGGATCCTGGGGTGGTGGGGAGTTGAGAAAAGGTGAATCTGTGGATGGAGACAAAAAAAAGGAAAGATGCCAGATCTCCGGGAGAGGGAAGGGAAACGGAAGGGGAGAACAGAGATGGCAGACGGATGGTTAGCACGGAGAAAGGAGACCCTGGCAAGCAAGACAACAAGAGCCTGGGACCAACAAGATTTGAATATTGATCAGAGAACAAAAGGTAGAAAAAATAATTTTATTTTCTGTTTTGTGATTACAATATGTTAGATTTGAAAAGTGTACATGAGACAGCTTGAAATGGGAACTTTTCTATTTTTGTGAATGGCAAGGCTGAGTTCAGTTAAAATATATGCTTTATAAGAAAATATAATAATGTGTTTTATAAAGTTTATAAGCATTGCTGGCATACTCGGTGAGGTGTTCCTAGTGTTGGTGGTGGTGGTAGCATGTCAGTGTGTTGAGAGGAAGAGGTAGTCTGGGAAATTCTGCTGAGCAAACTCTGGGCCCATTTCCACCCCCAGTTAGTCCACTCCACTCAACTGGTTCACACACTGAGTGGGTCTTTGGGTGTTATTTCTGGGTAGTTGTTTTAGAATCTCTTCCAGTGGTTTGTCAGTATCTCCTTCTGGTCCAAGGAAGGAAACTTTGTCAACCTTAGCATTGACCTTCAGAATATGTTTGTAACAGCGCTGCTTGTGTGGCATTAGGCTATGTAGTGATCGAAAGAAAAAAACAGACCTTTGCACATTTTTGCACTATATGGTGGGTGTATGAGGAGATTCATTTCCTGCACAGTTAAGTCCATTTTTTCTACTGAATAATAGTATAGGTACAATGAAAGTAAATAGCAAAAATGTTTGAGTAGATAATTAAGGAAATCTTTTTCATATTGCTTGCTTATGGACTGGGAAAAAAGACTGTTCAAGCAAATGTCTCCAGAACTGCTTTAATGGAAAAATGTGATTTTTTTTTTTTTTAAGTACTTTGTGAAATTTATTGTTGTTGTGAAATTTATTGTTATACTTTGTTTAAACTTAAAAAGCGGTGTCATTAACAGTGAATCTAATCGAAAAATCGATTCAACAGGGTGAATCGGATCGAATGAAATATTTTTCTCTGAATCGGGCAGCACTATTGGCTACCATGAGAATGGGCTACTGGGCATGATGGACCATTGGTGTGACCCAGTTAGGCTATTCTTATGTTATGTTCTCATCTGTAGGGGCCTTTGTTTTCACTTCTTATTTTAATGTATTTTTTTTCCTGGGAACTTATCAGTGTTTTTTTATAATGGGAACAAAAATGGAAGAGAATTAATGTGTGTGGAATGGGGGGGGGTAACTAATTTCTTCAGCTAAATAATTCAATCCACTTCAAACAGACATAGGAGAACTCACGCACCATTCACACACCCTCCAACCAAAAACGTCAAAAGAAAAAAACTGTTCGACAACCTCCTAGCCATTCGAGCTGCAACACTTGACCCCCAACTCTACAACCTATTGACCTCGACCACAAACTACAAAACCTTAAAAAAAGAAATAAAAACCCTTCTATTAAAAAAACACATAAAACCAAACTAACATAATCAGAACTGTCCCAAGCATCACCTGCAACTACTCCATATGTACTTCTGATGTCATGACAATTCAGACATAATTTATGTTATGTTATGTTTGGAATAATGGTTACATAAATGAGGTTCAATAAAAGAAAATTTTCTGTGGGAGCATTTGTTGGAACTTCTGTTATCCTGATTTCTTCTATCTGTGGGCTTTCTTTAGCTAACCTACTTATCTGGGGCTTTCCACTTCTGCAGCTGCCCTTTTCACGGTCCACTTTGCGCTTGCACTCTCTGGGGAGGGGGGGTTGGGTCTGGGCTTGGTGGGGTAGGTGTGTCTGGTAGTTTTGTCTGGGTGGTGGCTGGGTGTTTCTTGGGTGCTTGTTGTGCGGATTGGTGTGTCTGGTGAGCGGTCTGGGTGTTGTTGCTTGTGGGGGTTTTTTTCATTATAAAATATGGCTGAGGGTCTAGTCCGGCTTATTATTCTTGTGGGTTCTGGGGTGGGATTTGTTTGCTTGCCCCAAGTTTTGGCCTTTTGTTGTGTATTGCTATGCCTCTCATTGGCAATTTTCTCTTGGGAGAGGCTTGTTCATGCTTGTTGTTGCTGTTACTCTCATTCTGTGTTCTTTTTGATAATGTATAAGTTTCTGTACAGACCATGGTTGCTTGTCTGGACCTTTTGCCATTCTCAATAAAAATACTTTGGAAAAAAAAAAAAAAAAAAAAAAGAAAATTTTCACTGCCTGTTTCTATTCTGACCATTTATTCCATTTCATGGTTATTGCAAAAAAAAAAAAAAAAAAAAATTTTACATGAGGGGGGGGGGGGGGGTGTCAAAAAATGATGGGCCCCGGGTGCCACATACCCTAGGTACGCCACTGACATGATGGCTAAGCTTCATCTGTAAAAATAAATAAAAAAATATATGCTGAACTGGTCCCTCCACTACCGGGACAAAATATACCTCAAAACACCCCCTGGTCATGCCCTTCGACTGCAAACTGCCAACCAACAGTCCTACTCCCACTTCATACCGAGCCACAAATCGACTGCCCCTGCTGGACTCCTCAGTAATAAATACATGCCTCTTCACCTAAACCCTTGCCCTTGACTGATGGACTACAAAGAAATGTATATTGATACCAGAATTAATGTGTCACATAAGGAAAACTTGTATTGTAAAATCTTGCACTGTAACTATGGCAAATTTAACATGTAAACTATCTGTGTCATCAAATTAGGATAAAACTTGTACTGAAAACCTGTAGGAATAACTGGCAAATTGTAACCGGTAAACTATATTAATATTAGACCCCCCCCTACTGTTTCCCCGAAAATAAGACCTACCCCGAAAATAAGCCCTAGCAGGATTTTCGGAGTAGGTCTTAATATAAGCCATACCCCCAAATAAGCCCTAGTCCTGGGATTCGCCGGCAGTTTCCCTTCCCTCCCATCCCTTGTGCAGCAGAACCCTCAAGTACCCGCCACGCAGCTGAATCCACATCCTTCCTTCCCTCCCTCCCAACTGGCCAGCATTTTGCCTTATGGCTGCACCAGGGAAAGGCAGGACTAAGCATAACATCAGGATACTTCTTAGGAACATAAGATTTGCCGCTGCTGGGTCTGACTAGTCCATCGTGCCCAGCAGTCCGCTCACACGGCAGCCCTTAGGTCAAAGACCAGTGCCCTATTTCAGTCTAGCCTTACTTGCGTATGTTCTGTTCCAGTAGGAACTTATCCAACCTTGTGAATCCCTGCAGGGTGCTTTCTCCTACAACAGCCTCCGGAAAAGCATTCCAGATTTCTACCACTCTCTGGGTTAAGAAGAACTTCCTTACGTTTGTACAGAATCTTTTCCATTCTAACTTTAGCGAGTGCTCTCTCGTTCTCTTCACCTTGGAGAGGGTGAACAGTCTCTCTTTCTCTACTAAGACAATTCCATTCAATATCTTGAATTAAGAATAGCCTTACTGGGTCAGACCAGTGGCCTATCAAGCCCAGTAGCCCGTTCTCAGTGGCCAATCCAGGTCACTAGAACCTGCCAAAACCCAAGGTGTAGCAATATTCCATGCTACCAATACAAGGCAAGCAGTGGCTTCCCCCATGTCTTTCTCAATAACAGACTATAGACTTTTTCCTCCAGGAACTTGTCCAAACCTTTGTTAAAACCAGGCACGCTATCCACTCTTACCACATCCTCTGGCAACGCATTCCAGAGCTTAACTATTCTGAGTAAAAAAAAAATTCCTCCTATTGATTTTAAGAGTATTTCCCTATAACTTCATCGAGTGTCCCCTAGTCTTTGTAATTTTTCATGGAGTGAAAAATCGATCCACTGGTACCCGTTTTACTCCACTAAGGATTTTGTAGACTTCAATCATATCTCCCCTCAGCTGTCTCTTTTCCAAGCTGAAGAGCCCTACCCATTTTAGTCTTTCCTCATACAAGAGGAGTTCCATCCCCTTTACCATCTTGGTCACTCTTCTTTGAACCTTTTCTAGCGCCACTATATCTTTCTTGAGATAAGAGACCAGAATTGAATGCAATACTCCAGATGAGGTTGCACCATGGAGCGATACAGGGGCATTATGACATTCTTAGTTTTGTTAACCATCCTTTTTTTAATAATCCCCAGGATCCTGTTTGATTTTTTGGCTGCCGCCACACATTGAACAGGTTTCATCGTATTGTCTACAATGACACCCAGATCCTTTTCTTGGGTGCTAACCCCCAAGATGGACCCTAGCATCCGGTAACTGTGATTCAGGTTATTATTCCCAATGTGCATCACTTTGCATTTGTTCACATTAAATTTCATATGCCACTTGGACGCCCAGTCTTCCAATTTCCTAAGGTCCGCCTGCAATTTTTTTACAATCCACATGCGTTTTAACAACTTTGAACAGTTTAGTGTCATCTGCAAATTTAATCACCTCACCTCACTTGTCGTTCCAATTTCCAGATCATTTATAAATAAGTTAAATAGCACTGGTCCCTGTACAGACCCCTGCGACACTCCACTGTTTACTCTCCTCAATTGAGAAAAATGACCATTTAACCCTACCCTCTGTTTTCTATCCAATAACCAATTCCTAATCCACAAGTGAACTTCGCCACCTATCCCATGTCTCTTAATTTTCTCAGGAGCCTCTCGTGAGGAACTTTATTAAAAGCTTTCTGAAAATCTAGATACACTGCATCAACCGGCTCACCTTTATCCACATGTTTATTCACACCTTCAAAGAAGTCAAGCAAATTTGTGAGGCAAGATCTCCCTCGGCTGAACCCATGCTGACTCCATCTCATTAAATCGTTTGTCTACGTGTTCCACAATTTTATTTTATATAATTGTTTTTACCATTTTACCCGGCACTGAGTGTAATTTCCCAGATCTCCCCTGGCATCAAAAGAGTAGATGACATTTAATGTGAGCAAGTGCAAAGTGGTGCATGTAGGAAAAAGAGGATCTCATAATATAGCTATATGTTGCAGGGTTCTACGTTAGGAGTCACCACACAGGAAGAGGATTGAGGTGTCATCGTTGAGGATACATTGAATCTCTCAGCTCAGTGTGCAGCAGCAGCTAAGAAAGAAAATAGAATGTTAGGAATTATCAGGAAAGAAAAACAAAGATGAAAATGTTATTATACCTTTGTATCACTATATGTTGCAGCCGCAACTTGAATACTGTGTGCATCTCAAGATATAGCAGAACTTAGGTACAGAGAAGGGTAACAGACATGATTAAAGGGATGGGATGACTTCTTTATGAGGAAAGGCTAAAGCAGCTAGGGCTCTTCAGCCTAGAGAAGAGACAGCTCAGGAGAGATATGATGGAGGTCTGTAAAATACTGAGTGGAGTAGAACGAGTAGATGTGAATTGCTTGTTTACTGTTTCCAAACTACATTACATTTCTAGCCCGCAAAACCTTGCGGATTGATGCGGTTCACAAAAATAGAAAACTGGACATTCCCAGTGAACTACAAAGTAGACATCAATCAATTAAATTCTCTAAAAATTTTAGAAACAAGACTGATTTCAGTAACTTTCTGTAATGTATATCAGAACAGGATCTGCCAAATAAAGAACGTAACTCCCTATCCCAGCTGGCTGCCTGAAAAGCAATTAGACATTGCTGGAACTTATACACACAACCTCGAACTGGGGAGGAAACAAATAATGCAGTATTATGCAGTGGACAGTTTGTTGTAAATAATTCTAACAGATACTCAGGTGCATGACCATATAAGATTTTATAACAGAGTGTTCCAAGTTTGAACTTCACACGGGCCTCAAATGGGAGCCAATGAAGTGCCCTGTAATAAAATGTGATATGATCTGACTTTTTCAGGTCAAAAATCAAACGCACTGCGGTATTCTGCATTCTTTGTAATCTAAGTACATTTGTACGGTGTCCGGCAAAATGAACTGAATTGCAGTAATCCAAAGTACTGAGTATCAACAACTGAACAAGTAATGTAAATGCCAAAGTTTCAAAATATGATTTGATGGTCTGCAACTTCCACAAGATAAAGAAACATTTTTTAACCAACGCCAAGGTAAATACTTTCATAGTTAGATTTTTATCTAAATGTACTCCCAGGATTTTAATTTCAGATTCGATAGTGTAAGTAATCCCACTCAATGTTAACTCTCTATCTACCACCTTTTTAGATGGGGATGCAAAGAAAAAACTTAGTTTTACCCGGATTGTTCATAATAGATATGATCTCTTGGATCATGGTTAAGGATGCAAAGAAATCCTTTAAAATAGGTACCATAATCGTAATATCCACATAACTAAAGATCTTCACGTTCAGAGAATCAAATTTCTCACCCAATGATGCCAAATAGGGTTCCTCCAGATTCCAGAGAGAGTACCTTTGAAAAATACTTGATAAGTACAAACTTTAAGAAAGTCCTGAAACCATCGTAAAACCTTGCCCGATATATCCATGGCATCAAGACAATCAAGATCGACCATGTCAAATGCACTGCTTAGATTGAACTGCAGTAACAATGCTCCCATTCCTCTATTAAAGAGTGAATACAAATGATTCACAAGTGAAATTATTAGTGTTTCTGTACTATATGTAGAGCAAAAGCCTGATTGAGAGGAATTCAAAAAAGGAAAATGGTCCAAATCAACCAGTTGTTGGCAGATAATGCCCTCCAATAACTTTGTAAATAAAAGGTATAGAAGCAACAGGTCTATAGTTATTAACCTCAGTAATTGAGTTTTTTGAAATTTTAACCAGTGGGGTAATTATTATATGGGAGAATAAGTAAGGAGACTATATGATAGTTCCCTGAAGAGATTTAGATGCAAAAGAACACACATGAGGGGGGGGGGGGGAGAGCAGACAGGCCTGAAATAAGTTGACTTCTTTTCCTTGGACTAGTTAGCTTTCCAGGAGAAATCAATTCAGCAGAATATCAGCATGCAGTTATTTACACAGAGAATCCTTTCTGTTTTCTTGCTGGATGTTTTGTCCGTGTCCATGTAATGTCATTAAACAAGAACAGCTGAGACCTGACAATGACTCCTATGTTATAGAAGGAATTACTTCATGTAATTACTTCATTTGTTGTGGCTCAGTGTCCACTGGCTCCAGTGAAATGGGAAAGACTTGAAGTTTGGCACAAATAATGAAGACTGTTGAAATGGAAAATAAAACAGAGATTATTATAATTAGACTTGCTTTTCTGAAGTAGGCTGTGAAAACTGTAAGGCTGTTTATAGCTATTCTGCATGCTGTTCTAGATTCTTTAATATAATTTTTAATATAATTCTTTAATGTAATTTTTCAATCTACATTTTGTATTTATCTCTTCTTTTTTTAGGGCTGCATTTCAATTAAAATTTGTTATCACGATTAATTATGTGCTTAAAGATATTTGTTTAATTTTTACCCAATGCAGATCTTTGTGATGCTGGGCAAAGGAGGGTTAAGAGACTTGCCCAGTGTCACAAAGAGCTGCATTGGGGAAATAAAGCACAGTTACTTACCCTAACAGGTGTTATCCAGGGACAGCAGGCACATTCTCAACATGTGGGTGACATCACCGACTAAGCCCCCTAGCGGACGTTTTCGCAAGCAGACTTGCTTGAAGACCTTCAAGCTTGTGATTGGCCCACGCATGCGCCTCCCGCCCAACCTAGGGCATGCGTCTCCTCAGCATGGCCTCAGTTCAGATAGCTAGCAAAGAAGCCAACCACAGGGAGGTGGGTGGGTTGCAAGAATATCTGCCTGCTGTCCCTGGATAACACCTGTTACAGTAAGTAACTGTGCTTTATCCCAGTACAAGCAGGCAGCATATTCTCAACATGTGGGAGACCTCCAAGCTAACCAGAATGGGATGGAGGGAGAGTTGGCAATTTAGGAGAACAGATTTTGCAAAATGGACTGGCCAAAATGGCCATCACGCCTGGAGAAAGTATCCAGACAGTAGTGCGAGGTAAAGGTATGAACCGAGGACCAAGTGGCAGCCTTACAGATTTCCTCAAGCGGAGTTGAGCGGAGGAAAGCAACAGACGCCGCCATCGCTCTGACCATGTGGCCTGTGACTCGACCTGGCAGGGCCAGCCTGAGCGTAACAGAAAGAGATACAAGCGGTCAACCAGCTAGAAATGGTCCGCTTAGAAACAGAGCAACCCAAGCGATTAGGATCAAAAGAGAGGAACAGCTGGGGAGCAGAATGATGAGGAGCGGTGCGCTTCAAATAGAAGGCCAGCGCATGCTTACAATCAAGAGAATGCAGAGCCACTTCTCCAGGGTGAGAATGGGGCTTCGGAAAAAACACAGGAAGAACAATGTGAAACTCAGAAACAACCTTAGGCAAGAATTTAGGATGGGTATGGAGAACCACTTTATCATGATGGAAGACAGTGAAAGGTGGGTCCGCAACCAAGGCTTGAAGCTCACTGACCCGACGGTCAGAAGTGAGAGCAATAAGAAACACAACCTTCCAAGTAAGAAACTTCAAGTGAGCCTACACTAGCAGCTCGAAAGGGGGTTTCATCAAGCGAGTAAGGACCACGTTAAGATCCCAAACCACCGGACCCCAGCTTTGGAACTAACTTTCAATTTATTTGCGTGCTGAAACTTCCTTAGAAAAATTTAAAAGCAAACTAAAAAAGCTATCTTTAAAAAGATGCATATGAAACCTAGATTAGATAATCTCGTCGATTTTCTATTATCATTTTAGATCAAGTCTTTTATAAAAAAAAAAAAAAAGAACAAACCAGTTACTTTTAGATCAAGTTTCTGTAAAACCTTTCAATATCCCTCCTGAAGTTGTTTCTCCCTAAATGTTTTTTCTTTTGGTTATTTTATTTTAAACAAATGTAATTTATCCTTCTATTCCTTATGTATCTTTAGATAATTATAGATAAGATTGTATGTTTTTATTGTTTAAATTGTTATTTGTCCCCCCAAAATTACTATTAAACGCATTGAATTATTTGATATTGCGTTCAAATCAAAATTTTAATAAACTTGAAACTTGAAAAGGCCTTTCATGAAACGGGAAACCACAGGATGAACAGAGATAGGCTTCCTGTCAATCGGCTGATGAAAAGCAGCTCGAACCGAAGAGGTCTTGAGTCCAGCGCCAGACAAGAGTGTGGCTCCAGCTGTCAAGTAGCACACCAGGAAGAAAAGCAGGTCCACTTCTGATGATAACATTGGCGAATGGACTCCTTCCAAGACGCCTCCAAGACGCCCAGCACAGGCTGAGAACTGGAACGAGGGCATTAAGTCTCGAGGAACCAAGCTGTTAAGTGCAGAGACTGAAGGTTGGGATGAAGAGAACCTTAACTCTGCTTAAGCAGAGAAGGAAAAACAGGCAGCAGAAGAAGCTCCCTGGAACTGAGTTGCAACAGAAGGGAGAACCACGGCTGTCGGGGTCACCGAGGAACTATCAGAATCATGGTGGCACGTGTGGACTTGAGCCTGATGAGAGTCTTCAGAATCAGGTTTGTCCAGTCCAGCAGAAAAGCATCCGCCTCGAGTCTGAGAGGGGTGTAAACCCTGGAGCAGAAGCGGGGCAACTTGTAATTGAGGGGGGACGTGAACAGCTCGATGTCCGGAGTCCCCCAACGAGCAAACACTTGACGCAGGGTCAAGGAATGGATGGACCACTCGTGAGGCTGCAGAAGACAACTCAACCTGTCTGCCAGACAATTGTGCTGGCCCTGAATGTAGATGGCTCAAAGGAATATGTTGCAGCAGATGGCTCAATCCCAGAGCTGCATCGCCTCCCGGCACAGGGACAGGGACCCCGTGCCCCCTTGTTTGTTGATATAATACATGGAGACCTGGTTGTCCGTGTGGATCAGCACCACTTGGTCGCGAAGTAGGTGACAAAAAACCTTCAGGGCGAGGAAAATTGCTCAAAGCTCCAGCAGATTGATGTGACAAAGGCGGTCGGCACTGGACCAAAGACCCTGAGTGCGAAGACCGTCCAGATGAGCCCCCCAAGCATAGGTCGATGAGTCCGTTGTGAAGACCTTCTGCGGAGGGGGGCATGAAACAGAAAACCTCTGGAAAGATTGGAAGAGAGCATCCACCAACGGAGAGACTTCTTCAACAAAGGAGTCACGACAATGAGCTGAGACAGGATCTTGATCCTGGTTCCATTGGGACGTAAGAGTCCATTGTGGAATACGGAGGTGAAGTCTGCCAAAAGGAGTCACGTGAACTGTAGAGGCCACGTGACCTAGGAGGACCATCAGGAGCTGAGCCGAGGACAGATGGGCCACCCTCCGGCACAAACGAACAAGGGCCTCTTGACGAGGCCGAGGTAAGAAGGAGCAGAGACGAACCGTGTCCAGGACCACTCCGATAAATTCCAGAGACTGGAATGGACAGAGGTGGGACTTGGGGAAGTTCACCTCAAAGCCAAGACTCTGAAGGAGCAAGATGGTCTGACACAGAACTTTGTGGCGCGAGGACGTTGTAATCAACCAGTCAACAAGGTAGGGAAACACCTGCAAGCCGCGGAGACGCAGGGCCGCAGCTACCACAACTAGATATTTTGTGAAAACCCTTGGAGAGGCCGCCAGGCTGAAGGGAAGAACACGATATTGGAGGTGGAGATCCCCCACCCGGAATCTCAGATACCGGCGAGAGGCCGGGTGTATTGGAATGTGCGTGTACACCTCCTTGAGGTCCAGTGAGCACAGCTAATCCCCCTTGTCCAAGAGGGGGTACAAGGTAGGAAGGGTGAGCATTCTGAACTGTTCCTTGACCAGAAACTTGTTCAGAGCATGGAGGTCCAGGATCGGACGCAGATCCCCCATCTTCTTGGGTACCAGAAAGTACCGGGACTAAAATCCGGTATTCCACTGGTCCGGAGGAACCTCCTCGACCGCCCGAAGGCAAAGAAGGGCCTGAGCTTACTGCAGGAGAGGCAGCTGAGACGGGCAGAAGGAACTCTCTTGGAGGATGGTCCGGGATACGTGACTGAAGTAAAGGGAGTACCCCTCCCAGACGATGGAAAGCACCCAACTGTCAGTGGTAAAACTTTCCCACTGGGTATAGAAATGATGGAGACGACCTCTGATGGGAAGTGGGGGAGGCTCCAGGAGGAAGGGAGCCCGAAGGCTCAGACTGGAATTGTCAAAAAGACGGCCCAGGCTTCGCCGGAGCCGGTGGCTGGGCCTTAGCTTGTCGCTGCTGCTGTTGTTGCGGCCGCTTCGAAGGAGGCTGAGAGAACGCAGGAGTAGATTTCTGCGGATACCTCCGGAGAGGAATTTTGTATTGCCGAGCTGGAGGGGTCTTCGGCTTAAGTCTCACCAGAGAAGCGAAGGACCGTTCGTGTTCCAAGAGGCGCTTAGTGGTTGCCTCTATGGAATCATCAAACAGCTCATTACCCACACAAGGGAGATTGGCAAGACGATCCTGGAGATTGGGATCCATGTCCAAAATCCTGAGCCAAGCGAGGCGACGCATGGCGATCGCAAACGTCGTGACCCTCGAGGATAACTCGAAGGCGTCATAGGCGGCCTGAAACATACAGAGGCAGAGCTGGGAGAGGGTCTCCTCGAGGAGATGAAAACCCTGATGCCGAGAATCCAACACATCCTCCTGGAACGAGCAGAGGGCATCCACACAGAACTGGAGGTAGGACGTGAAGATAAAGTTATAGTTGAGGACATGGTTCGCCATCATTGAGTTTTGATAAAGACAGCGACCAAATTTGTCCATCGTATGGCCCTCCCTGCCCGGAGGGACAGCAGTGTAAAACTTCAAGGGGTTGGACTTCTTCAAGGAAAACTCAACCACCAAGGACTGGTGAGAAAACTGAGAACTATCAAACTCCTTCACCGGGATCGTCCAGTAGCGGGACTTCAACTTGGAGGGAATGGCCATGACCGCATAGGGGGTTTCCAGGTTCCGGAGAAATGTTTGCCGGAGAACCTGGTGCAATGGCAAGTGCAGCACCTCACGGAGCTGATTATCAACACCCATTTCCACCAGGAATTCCTGGGTATAACGGGACTCAGACTGGAGGTCCAGGTTCAAGGCCCTACCCATGTCAGAGATGAAACGAGTAAAGGAGGTGTTTCGAGAAGACGACATCGTCGGAGGAGACTCCAATAGAGATCTGGGGGCAGCCAAGAAAGAGGGAGAAATTTCCCTCGAATAGTGAGCCGGGGCCTCGGAATCCCGCGAATGGGAGATGGAAGAGGCTTGACTAAAGTGTCTGGAATGTGTTGAGGAACAACCCCATGCAAGGTGAACTGGGGAGGACCCCGGAGTCCAAGGAATCAGCTGGCGGAGCCTCGGAGAAGACGGGACAAACGAAAATTCCTCCACCAGTTTCAAAGATGACTCTTTTGAGGCTGGCATCTGCCTCGATGGGGAACGCACACTGGAGTCAAACTCGAGGACAAGGGTGTGCCTGGAAGGCTTTATGGGCGGAGAAGACCGGAGCTTTTTAGGAGGGGCAAGCCTCGACAAAGTAGCGGGCAAAAAGCGAGCCCCCATTCTGGAACCTTGAAAAGTCACAGGGGACTCGGGGGATGGAGAATTGCTCAAGGAAACCCGACGAGTCTTGCGGGCACGGCCCCGAGACATGAGAGAAGGATGCTCAGGCTGGTCAGACCGAGGCTGGGTCGAGACTGAGGTTAGAGGCGTTGAGGTCGGGATCAGTTGGCTCACCACTGAGGAAAGCTGCGTGGTAAGTATAGCCTTAAGCATGTTCTTGAACATAGGCACCGAGACCAAAGGCTGTTGGATCGCAGTTGCAGCAGTGCGCTCCTTCAGGGGTGACCTCGAGGAAGAGTATTCCCTACGTGAGGAGGCACGCTTAGAATATCTCAAAGACGCTAACGAGGCGGCACTTACATAAGACTCTGAGGCAGGTTTCTTTGCCAGCACACCTGAGGAGACAAGAGGAGACTTACCCGAGACCGGAGTAGCAGGAGGAGCCAAGGCCGAGGCACCCGAGGGCGCCCAGGCCGAGCTCGAGGCCTGTCCCGCAGGATCCATGGGGCCAAAGAGTTGGAGAATCTTGGCCACCCTCCAACGAAGAGCCCGTGGTTGCAAAGTCGCACAACGTGGGCAAGACTCAGCGCGGTGCTCTGTACCTAGGCCCTCCACACACCAGCGATGAGGGTTGGTGATGGAAGTAACCAAATAAGCCGTGGTGCAAAAGGGACAACGAGATCGCGCGAAGCAAGGGAGCAGTGCTTCTGTTTCCGCGGAAAACATAGAACTGAGGCCATGCTGAGGAGATGCATTCCCTAGGTCGGGCGGGAGGGGCATGCGCGGGCCAATCGCAAGCTTGAAGGTCTTCAAGCAAGTCTGCTTGCGAAAACGTCTGCTAGGGGGATCCGTCGGTGACATCACCCACATGTTGAGAATATGCTGCCTACTTGTCCTGGGATAAATATACCTTTAATTTCACAATTAATCAATTAAATTTTTAATCAAAATGCAGCCTTAATTATAATTGTACACAATTCTGGTAACTGCATCTCAAAAAAGTATAGTTGAATTAGAAAAAGATCAACCAAAATAATAAAGGGAATAGAACTCCTCTATGAGGAAAGGCTAAAGTGGCTAGGGTCTTCAGCTTAGAAAGGAGATATGATAGAAGTCTATAAAATAATGAATGGATGTACACCACTTGTGTACACGTTCCAAAAAAATATATAGACTAGTAAGCATGCAAAGAAGTTACTATGTAGTACATTTATAACAAATTGGAGAATATTTCTTTACTCAAATGTATAATTATGCTCTGGAATTCATTGCCAGAGACTGTGGTAAAAGCTATTAGCTAGAATGATTTTTTAAAAATGTGGACAAGTTCCTAGAAGCCCAAAAACCATTAAGGTGAACTTGACATAAGCAGCATGGAATCTGTTTTATATCTTTGTGATCATGTCAAGTATTTGTGGCCTGGATTGACCACTGTTGGAAACAGGAAACTGGGCTTGATGGACTTTTGGTCTGTCCCTGTACCGCAGAATAGGCAGACTAAGCAATCACCTGAAGCAAGTGGGCAGCAGAGAGTAGGTGGGCTCAGGGCAAGACAGAGAATCCTGGTGGTCACACTAGTGCAAGGAGCCATTGGCCCAAATATTTATCGGCAGGGAGGAAAGCCACTGCTTGTCTCTGGAGATAAGGTTGCTACTTTTTGAGACCTTACCAGGTGTTTGTGACCTGAATTCAAGAGGGCCTGGGATAGGCACGTGTGATCTCTCAGAGAGAAAGAGATAATGGTTACTGCGGCTGGGCAGACTAGATGGGCTATATGGCCTTTATCTGCCATCATATTTCTAGATTGGAAGTAGAACACTGTGCTAGATGGATTTTGGTCTGACTCATGCTGTAGCCAGAAGAGCAGCTACAGCTCTTTTCTTTCAGTATTTTTTTTTTTTGCTTCTAAAGAGTGCAAAACTTTTCCATAACTGTGGGGCACAGAGTTGGAGTAGCCTTTTGCTAAATGTCAATATCTTGCTTAACAATTCTTGCTTTTGCTGGAAACGCATGGGTCCTGCCAACATGTTCTTGCAGTGCACTAAGGCTGTGAATGACAACAGAATAAAAGCATTTGTCCAGTTTTGAGTCCCAAAAATACTTGGCTTCCTGTTAGCAGCTGTTTTTAAACCAGAGCCAAGGTTTACGCCTAATGCTGTCCATATCTTTCACTCACTTTCCTGTGCCCTTACTACCAATAGAAATAAAATTAAGCATATCTGCAAAATTGATACGTTATCAGTGCAATGTATACTCACTACTCTTACTTATTAGTATTGCTATAGTGCTGCTACATGTATTCTTTGATGACCTTGCCATTCCCAATGTCATTGATACCATACGCAGTCTTTGTTTAATGTCACAATGTTTTAGTGTTAAGGCTGTAGTCTACTCCTTTAAACTGACAGCATTTCAGCAGTGTTCACTCTTTTAGAGATCCATGTGTCAATTGACACTGGGCTGTGCAGTGCACCTTAATTTAGATTCTGCACTAATAGTTTTAGTATAGTCTTAATATGAAAACAAGTGCAGAGAAGCCCTGTGGACGAAGAAAGGCCTTGTTCTAGAAAGATGATTGCGATAAGAATAGAACTGGGAAAAGTGTTTTGAGATTAAAGCTTCAGTTATGTACATGCTTCAGTGATGTTTCTGCCTTCTAAAAGGCCAATGCATTTTATGAGCAATACAAATGCTGCAGCCACATATGTCCTGGAATATTAACATAGAAGATGAAGACATACACAGTCCATCATAGCCTATGATATAAAAACATAAGAATTGCCGCTGCTGGGTCAGACCAGTGGTCCATCGTGCCCAGCAATCCGCTCACGCGGCGACCCTTAAGTCAAAGGCCAGTGCCCTGAGACTAGCCTTACCTGCGTTCGTTCTGGTTCAGCAGGAACTTGTCTAACTTTGTCTTAAATCCCTTTGTCTTAATTTCCCCAATAACAGCCTCAAGAAGGGCATTACAGTTTTCTACCACTCTCTGGGTGAAGAACTTCCTTATGTTTGTACGGAATCTATCCCCTTTTAACTTTAGAGAGTGCCCTAACGAACTTATTGTACTTCTTCGAAGGAATTAACAAACGGATGGACAAAGGAGACCCCATAGACATCATATATCTAGATTTCCAAAAAGCCTTTGACAAGGTGCCACATGAACGCCTACTCCGGAAACTGAAGAACTATGGGGTGGAAGGAGACGTACATAGATGGATCAGAAACTGGTTGGCGGGTAGGAAACAGAGGGTAGGAGTGAAGGGCTACTACTCGGACTGGAGGAGGGTCACGAGTGGGGTCCCACAGGGCTTGGTGCTCGGACCGCCGCTATTTAATATATTCATAAATGATCTAGAAACAGGGATGAAGTGTGAGATAATAAAATTTGCGGACGACACCAAACTATTTAGTGGAGCTCGGACTAAAGAGGACTGCGAAGAATTGCAAAGGGACTTGAACAAACTAGGGGAATGGGCGACGAGATGGCAGATGAAGTTCAACGTTGAGAAATGTAAAGTATTACATGTGAGAAACAGAAACCCGAGGTACAACTATACGATGGGAGGGATGTTATTAAATGAGAGTACCCAAGAAAGGGACTTGGGGGTAATGGTGGACATGACAATTAAGCCGACGGCACAGTGCGCAGCGGCCGCTAAGAAAGCAAACAGAATGCTAGGCATAATCAAGAAGGGTATTACAACCAGAACAAAAGAAGTTATCCTGCCATTGTTATTGGGCGATGGTGCATCCGCATCTAGAGTATTGCGTCCAATATTGGTCGCCGTACCTTAAGAAGGACATGGCGTTACTCGAGCGGGTTCAGAGGAGAGCGACGCGTCCGATAAAGGGGATGGAAAACCTGGGTCTCTTTTCCCTGGAGAAGAGACTTAGAGGGGATATGATAGAGACTTACAAGATCATGAAGGGCAGAGAGTAGAGAGGGACAGATTCTTCAAACTTTCGAATAATAAAAGAACAAGAGGGCATTCAGAAAAGTTGAAAGGGACAGATTCAAAACGAATGCTAGGAAGTTCTTCTTTACCCAACATGTGGTGGACACCTGGAATGCGCTTCCAGAGAGCCTAATAGGGCAGAGTATGGTACTGGGGTTCAAGAAAGGATTGGACAATTTCTTGCTGGATAGAGGGGTATAGATAGAGGATTACTGCACAGGTCCTGGACCTGTTGGCCCGCCGCGTGAGCACGATGGACCTCAGGTCTGACCCAGCAGAGGCATTGCTTATGTTCCCTCTCATTCTCTCTACCTTGGAGAGGGTGAACAATCTGTCTTTAGCTTGAATGTTTTGATCATGTCCCTTCTCAGTCTCCTCTTTTCAAGGGAGAAGAGGCCCAGTTTCTCTATCTCTCACTGTACAGCAACTCCTCCAGCCCCTTAACCATTTTAGTCACTCTTCTCTGGACCCTTTCGAGTAGTACCATGTCCTTCTTAATGTATGGCAACCAGTGCTGGACGCAGTATTCAAGGTGAGGGCGTACCATGGCCCGGTACAGCGGCATGATAACCTCCGATCTGTTCATGATCCACTTCTTAATCATTCCTAGCATACTATTTGCTCTTTTTGCCGCCACCGCCACACATTGCGCTGATGGCTTCATCGACCTGTCGACCAGCACTCCCAAGTCTTTCCTGGAGGGTCTCTCCAAGTAACGCCGTGGACATCCTGTATTCGTGTATAAGATTTTTGTCACCGACATGCATCACCTTACACTTATCCATGTTGAACCTCATTTACCATGTCGAGGCCCATTTCTCAAGTATGTTTGTGACATTGCAGATCTTTGCAATCTTCCTGCGTCTTCACTACTCTGAATAACTTAGTATCATCTCCAAATTTAATCACCTCACTTGTACCAATTTCCAGATCATTTATAAATATGTTGAAGAGCAGGGTCCAAGCACAGAACCCTGCGGCACTGCACTAGTGACGCTTTTCCAGTCCGAGTATTGTCCATTTACCCCCACTCTGTTTCCTATCCGCCAGCCAGTTTTTAATCCGTGTATTTCACCCTCGATTTCATGGCTCGCGGCTGAAGGTAGGAAGGAGCAGCCCAGATGGATGGCCTGCGGATCTGAATGGAATAAGTAAGGGAGAGTGAATATGAGTGTGGATGAAATCAGGGGAGAGGAGCGTGTTGGGACATGGGAGGGGCATTAATTTGGGACAAAGGCTGGAAGGGGGCATGAACTCAGTACACAGGAAGGGAGAGGGTATGAACTTGGGACACAAGGGAGGGAGGAAGAGAACACTAATGGGACATAGGAGGGAGATAATAGAAAGGGAGAATTGTTGGGCATGAATGTGTGAGATGGTAAGATGCACATGGGGGAAAGGAAAATTGTTAGGCATAGAGAGCAGTGAAGTAAAGATGCATGGGGAAGAGGAAATATTGGGTATAGTGGTGGAGCGGGAACAGAGGGACAGATTGAAAGGGATGCAAGGGGAAGGAATGTTGGACATCATGATGGAGGGAGAAGTGTGGCATTGCACTGGAGAGGGGTAATAGGAGAAATGTTAGGCATGGGGCTGGTGGGCAGTGGTGAAACATGCTGCACATGATCCGGGGGATGAGAGGGAGAAATGTTGGATGTGGCAGTAGAGGGATTGGGAGAGATGCACCCTGGATCTCTCCACACTCATACATAGGGGAAGGGGATCATAAAATGGTGAGATGATGAAGACAGGGAGATGGGCTCAGGGAAAATACTAGAGAGGGACGTATAAGAGACAGAGAAGGGAGATGCTGAACATGGAGAATACATAGAGATAGAAGATGGATGGTGAGCATGGAAAAAGAAATATCAAATGGTCAGGAGACCCTGGCAAGTGAGTTAAGAGAATACAAAAAGAAAAAGCCAGAGACCAGCATGATTTGAAGAATAAAATGACCAGACAACAAAAGGTAGAAAACCAAAATAATGTTATTTTCTATTTTGTGATTAGAGCTGGAGTTAGACATAACTGGGGACCGCAAAGCCTAGGCTGTGCTTCTTTAGCTTCTAGCTGACTTAGAGCTTTCTCTGACCAGGGGGCTGTTGCCCTAGTTGCACTCCCCTAACATTATTCCTGTCATCTGTGACTTTGGTATTCTGTTAGCATGATTTTTTGTATAGCATTCTGTAATAATTTGGCTTATTCAGTTTTCTCAATAGTGGAGGGGATATTTGTGAAGGAGAGGGGAGACAGGGGTTTTGTTGATTCTTGCTCCCTTTTGTGTTTATAAAATGACAATTGCGAGGATGGGGACCAAGCTCACGAGGACAGGACAAATTTTTTCCCCTTGTCATTCTCAACCCTGGACCTTTGACATGAGGGCAAACTTTTCCCCGTCCCCGCAGGAACTCATTTTCCCTTCCCGCTGAGTTATTTTCCTGTCCCTGCTCCATTCCTACAGGAGGAGCAGCGCTGAGGGTGCTCCGCACCAACTGCCAGTTTCACTAGTGGCCAGATCGGGAGCCCTTTCCAGCAGGGCACCTAGCATCATCTACACCCCTCCCCCATTCCAGCAGGGGAGAGAACTACAGGAGGAGCAGCACTGACGGTGCTCGGCACCAAATGCCAGTTTCACTAGTGGCCAAATTGAGACCCTTTCCAGCAGGGTACCTAGCATCATCTACACCCCTCCCCCGTTCCAGCAGGGGAGAGCCGACAGAGGAGAGCTGCAGTCCGACGCTCAGACCAACGGTCGGTTCGGGAGCCCGTTCCAGCAGGGTACCCGACACCATCTTCACTCCTCCCCCATTCCGAAGGGTCTACCTCTGAGGATCTCGCATCATGTGCGGCAGCGGTGGAGATTACCTTGCCAGAGATGTCGCCTGTTCTTGGAGGAAACTCGGGACCCAGATGATAGCCATCGGAACTGGGGTTGACAGCAGTTAAAGAATAGAATGGGAATGGTGGTTGAAGTGAATTGGGGTGGAGATGGAGGTGGGTATGGAGAGGGATAGGGATATGATGTATTCCGGAAAGGCATTTAAGATCTGGTGTTAAATGATCATAATAATTACAAGTCAAAGATCTTGATGCTTTTTTGGAGTGTGTTTCCGTTTCTCTCTATGCTTATTTTTATCTCTATTTTGTTTACTTTAATTATTATTTTAATTCTATCTTTAAATTATTTATTCATTACTTGTTGGAATATTTCATTTCTATCTCTATCTCTACCTCTGTCTTTTTATTTTTCATACTGTTTCTTCAGGTAATTTAGTTAGATTGTGAGCCTTTGGGACAGTTAGGGAATTTCCAAGTACCTATCTTATTTATTTAGTTTTTATTTATTGTATCTTTAATGCATCATTTTTGTAAACCGCTTAGAAACCTCTTGGTCATTAGCGGTATATAAGAATTAAATTAAATTCCTGCAAGACCTGTCCTCATCTACACAAGCATCAAACACTTTAAAATCATAAGCGTCTGAGGCTTGTGCAGTTAAGGAATCTGGACCTCCCCTTTTATAGTGAGGCTTCCCCTTCACCCATTTAGAAGCCTTTGTTTGCTGGATGGACCACTCGGGTCTTTATCTGCCATCATCTCCTATGTTATGTTATATTATTGTTCGTTCCCTCTCTCCATATTCCAAGAAGTCAACTACAACTCTGAACAAGCCTTCAAGCACAGAATTTAGCCTCTTTCTTTGATAATAAAATCAAAAAATGTACGAAACAACTTTACAAACTCCCTAGAGCCCGGGCCTCTCAACTCTCTTAAATCAAAGAACTATCTTTCTTTCAGCTCTCTGTCAGAATTCCGCCCACCAACGCTAGATGATATCTATAAAATAACAGAGACCATAAACATATCAAACAACTCTCTCGAATCAATACCTCCAACGACACTTAAAAAAACAAACAAAAAAAAAAACCTAGCGATACTCGGACCTTATCTCGAGAAGACAAAAAGCCTCTGCACAGGCATTATGCCTATGTCATGGAAATCAGCAATGATATTCCCTAAACTTAAACTAGCAAATACCTCTGAAGATCACGGCAAATCTTCCATTTGTAACCAAACTTACAGAAAAGATGGTTTTCAACCAACTCTCTACCTTTGTAATGGTTCACAAGGAATCAATACAAAAGAGCTATTCAACCTGATCACAAATTTATTTGACACCGCTCGCTACACCACACCCACACCCAACTCTAAGTTACCCTCTGCAAATGACTTAGCACTACACTTCAATTCGAAAATTAAAAACCTTAGAATTCATTGTTCAACAAACGACCCTAGTGATCATCCGATACCTATCACCCAAGGAAATGATACACCGGCAGACATGATCTGGAGCTCCTTTCAAGATTTAGAGTGGAACAATTACAACAGACTATATAACAAATACTCTAAATCCTATTGCGTTCTGGACTCATGCCCCACAGAAATCATGAAAGCGGCACCTTTAGTATTTAAACTATCGTTGATGCAATATTTGGCTCATAACCTAAAAACTGGGAAGTTCCTCTCTAATAATGGTCACATAATAACCCCAATTCTAAAAAATCAAAAAGAACCTTCAGCTGTAATATCCAACTACAGACCAGTAGCATCCATTCCGTTTATTGTAAAAATTAAGGAGGGATTGGTACACACCCAACTGATGGATTATCTGGATCAGTTCTCTCTCCTACATGAAACTCAATCCGGTTTTAGACCGTTATTCAGTACTGAGACAGTAATTGCGGCTATTTTAGACAATCTGCGCCTACTGTTTAGTAAGGGTCTTAATGCCCTGGTTATGCAATTCGATATGAGTTCTGCCTTTGATCTAGTAGACCACAGGAAACTGCTGCAATGCCTAGACGCCATTGGTATCAGGGACGAGGTGCTGAACTGGTTCCGTGGCTTCCTTATGTCCCGCACTTATCAAGTACGTTTTAATTATGAACTTTCAGATACCTGGAGCAATCCACAAGGGTGCCACAAGGGTCTTCACTATCTCCATTGCTCTTCAACGTCTACATGTCCTCACTAGGCATGCAGCTAACCCAGTTAGGGATAAAACTATTTAGTTATGCAGATGATTTTACGATCATCATCCCATTCGTTAATTCTATCTCTGAAACTATTCCTAAAGCTTCAGAAGCCATAAACGTGATGGAGCACTGGATGACAACCTTTAGGCTCAAACTTAATTCAGAAAAGACAACTTTCTTCGTTGCTTCGCCACATCCGCTTGACACCAAATCACCACTATGTATCAATAATCTTAATTACCCTATCCAACCTACCATAAAGATACTAGGTGTAATTTTGGATCAGTGCCTAACCATGAGAGACCAGATGGACTCCTTGATCAGAAAGGGATTTTTCACTCTCTGGAAACTCAGATCCATTAAAGCTTATTTCGCTACAGCGGCATTCAGAACCCTAGTCCAATCCCTCGTACTGAGTCTACTTGACTACTGTAACATCGCCTATTTAGCAATTTCCCAAAAGAACATGCAGCGTTTACAAATGATGCAAAATGCAGCGGTCAAACTGATCTTTGGGCTGAGGAAGTTTGACCACGTGACACCCTACTACCGGCAGCTGCATTGGCTGCCAATGGAGGCGCGCGTAAAGTTTAAATTTGCCTGCTTCTGCTTCAAAGCACTACACGGACTTGCCCCTAAATATATAACTGACCTTTTCGTCTTCTCAGCCAACAGACACAAGAGAAGCTCACATTCCAACTTCGTTTCCCCCCCAGTGAGAGGTTGTAAACTGAAAACACACCATGAACATCTTCTCTCACACCAAGCAGCATCATGGGGTAAAGAGCTAGAATAATTGCTTTCGCCCACTACTTATGAGGAATTTAGGAAACGTCTGAAAACACACCTGTTCCTAAAGTATCTAGACAACTGATCCTCTCTTCTCTCTCCCCTCTATAGCGATTAACTTGTTCTATTGATCACTCTCTCCTCAAAAATGGATTTCCTGTCCTATTAACCCTCTTTCTTCCTCCCCTCTTAAAGTTAATCAATTTGTACCTTTGCTTAATCTTTGTAAACCGCATAGAACTTCATGGTATTGCGGTATATAAGCTGTTATTATTATTTGTGGAAAAAAACTACTGTTCTTCACCCTAACCAAACTGGCTTCCACCCTCATTATTCCAAATAGGTCTGACAACAGCTGTACACTATTTTAGAGATCATTGTAAGTCAGTCCTCTTGATATCTTTGGACCTCACTTCAGTCTTCGATACTGTCTATCATTCTTTACTCCTCAAAAGACTAGAATGCACTGGTATCTCTGGTACAGTGCTGCAGTTGTTCTCTTCATATTTCCAAGATCGAAAACTATAAAGTAAGCTTCAACAACACAGTGTCTATTACCATTTTTCTATCTTATGGGATCCCTCAAGGATCTATTCTCTCACCACTCTAACATTTTCTTAATCCCTCTTTTAACTCTAGCTCAATCTGTTGGATTCACGGTCTTTGCATAAGCAGATGACATCCAATTACTTCACCCTCTGAATCCCAAAGCCACTGAAGAGAAACTGGAAATTAATTCCAAACTAAGCAAAATTAGTTCCTGGCTTCAACAAAATAAACTTACACTGAACATATCCAAATCCAAAGGCGTATTAGTTCCAACTTCTGATAAGGAATCTGTATAAATCCTTCCCCAATCCAAATTGATACGAAAGTTAAACTTCTCTGGATCATCCTCGAGAGAAATCTTAACTTCCACAAACAAATCAGCATGGTCATCCAGAAGTGCTTTTATAAATTAATACTCATACAATCCATCACATTGCTTCTTGATCCACCCTCCATTAACACTTTGATTCATTCTCAAGTCATTCTCTTTTCATTCACCATCCCCTCTCCATGGAACGCCCTACCATTAGACATCCGCATCGAACCTTCCCTAGACAAATTCAAATCAAAAATAAAAACCTTCCTCTTCAATGATGCTTAGAGTTGAAACTTGTCATGCAGAGCTCGCAAAACATCCCAGGCAGATAAATGCTTCCTTAGAAGTACCCTATCCCATTGTACTCTCCCTCCCTTTTCTTCTTAATCTCGATGGTTTTTTTTTCACCTTCCCCCCTTCTGTCTCTGTTAGTACCATTTGTTACATAATCTTCTCCACTATTTATAATTTTATTTTTTATATAGTCCTGTTTCTATTTACCTTTTTAAGTATAATTCATTATTATAAACCGTTTAGGTATTCTTTGACAAAACAGTTTTATCACGTGTCGAATAAACTTGGAATCATGCTTGTTGCAGGTATCTGGGTCTCACTGCGTCTTATCAGGTAGAACCAATGTTTCCGCCATTATGCCATGGCTTTCTTCAAGGTATGCTGTGAGGTCTGCAGTTTGTTTTTATATAGTAGGTCCTCAAACCCGACTGGTTAGAGCTTGAGGTGAATGAGGTAGGAAAGTCTGTTGGTCCCCAATTTGAATTTTGGTGGGAAAATCAGTTGACTTCCTCTTGCCATACAATGGAAAAGTCTCTGCTGAGTTTAAAGATGTTTTCCTTGTGAAGCTGGATTATATGTTCTTTCAGGGCTTCCAGTTTGCATCATGCTTGTTTCAGGTTTTGCTGCATCTTCAGGTAGAACCAATGTTTCAAACATCATGCTGTGGCTTTGTTCAGCGTATGTTGTGAGGTCTGCAGTTTGTCTTTATATAGTAGGTCCACAAACTGTAACCTGAGAAGGAAAAAGGAATTTAGCTTCTGAAAGAAAAATTATAGTCTGGCAGGAAGAAGCTAAAATGGTACTGGTGCACTTCATCAAGTGATTAACTTTTGCAAGTCCATGACGAAAATTCAATTCTAAATACTTTCTATCGGATTACAGCTAACTGGGCTCCTAAAAGGAGTTTAGAAAACATTTGCTTTCTCAAAGTAACAGGTAGAATAGGGATAGTACAGTGGTATCACTCAGAGACTTGCCTGAAAACATCTCACATGAACCACACTTTTAACAAGCCCATTCTGCTCTAGCGAGGTGGCTGTTAAAGTAGCATATAACACAAGAAACAAATAAATTAAACAGTTGTCTAAGATCACACAAGGAAAAGCTGAAAGAAAAAGATTTTTCTATTCTATACTGTTACTGTACGTAGAGAATAGTCTATTTTTTTTAAGACAGGAGAAAGGAGGGAAGAGACTCAGACAGCTGTGAAATCTTCCCATGTGGCTTGAGGGCTTTCCTAGGAAGTGTACCCCCCCCTGCTAAACTAAGACACAGCCCTTAAATTGTTCCAGGAGCCTCTCTCAGACCACCTCTTTACATTCCAAACAGGAACTTTGACCCCGATGACCTTTGCTGGGAAAAAGGGAAAGGAAAATACTTGTCCAAACATTTCTGAGATAGCTTTCTTTTCTTAGCCCTTTGATATATTAAACATAATTACAGCTTACCTGGACCAGGAGCCTCTCAGGTAAGCTCAGCCCAGGACCTCCACGATGAACCATTATTAGCTGCTGGATGGACAGAAATGTACTGAGTTTTTGTACCGGCATAGTGCTCTTAAAGGGCAAATCTCGTGGAACTATTTGATTTCTCTCATTTCCATCTGATGGTAAACAAGTATAACACACAGGTTCTGGTCAGGACACCAAGATCATGGATTCACCAAAGGTAGGTCTTGTCAGACAAATCTGATCAATTTCTTTGACTGGGTGACCAGAGAATTGGATAGAAGATGTGGTGTATTTAGATTTTAGCAAAGCCTTTGACAGTGTTCCACACAGACACCTAATAAATAAACTGAGTGCCCTTGGGATGGGTCCCAAACTGATGGGCTGGGTCAGGAACTGGTTGGGTGGAAGGCAACAGAGAGTAGTGATCAATGGCGATCACTCTGAGGAAAAGGATGTTACCAGTAGTGTGCCTCAAGGTTCTGTTCTTGGGCCTGTTCTTTAACATTTTTATAAATGATATTGCTGAAGGGTTGCCAGGTATGATTTGACTCTTTGCGGATGATACCAAAATCTGCACTACAATACATATGTCGGATGGTGTGAATAACATGAAGAAAGACCTAGCGAAGCTTGAAGAATGGTCTGAAATTTGGCAGCTAAAATTTAATGCTAAGAAATGCAATGTCATGCATTTGGACTGCAAAAACCCAAGGGAACGGTACAGTTTGGGGGTGATGAACTTATGTGCACGACAGAAGAGTGAGACTTGGGTGTGATTGTATGTGATGATCTTAAGGTGGCCAAAAAGGTTGAGAACATAAGAATTGCTGCTGCTTCTGGGTCAGACCACTGGTCCATCGTGCCCAGCAGTCCGCTCACGCGGCGGCCCTTAGATCAACGACCAGTGCCCTATTTGCGTTAGCCTTACTTACGCATGTTCTGTTCCAGTAGGAACTTATCCAACCTTGTCTTGAATCCCTGAAGGGTGCTTTCCCCTCTAACAGCCTCCGGAAAAACGTTCCAGATTTCTACCACTCTCTGGGTTAAGAAGCACTTCCTTACATTTGTATGGAATCTTTTCCCTTCTAACTTTAGCGAGTGCCCTCTCGTTCTCTTCACCTTGGAGAGGGTGAACGGTCTCTCTTTCTCTACTAAGTCAATTTCCTTCAATATCTTGAATGTTTCGATCATGTCCCCTCAGTCTTCTCTTCTCAAGGGAGAAGAGGCCCAGTTTCTCTAGCCTCTCAATGTAAGGCAACTCCCCCAGTTCCTTAACCATTTTTGTTGCTCTTCTCTGGACCCTTTCGAGTAGGTGACAGCGAAAGCTAGAAGGATGCTAGTTTGAATAGAGAGAGGTATGGCCAGTAGGAAAAAGGAGGTATTGATGCCTCTGTATAAGACTCTGGTGAGACCTCATTTAGAATATTGTGTACAATTCTGGAAGCCGCACCTTTAAAAAGATATAAAAAGGATGGAGTTGGTCCAGAGGAAGGCTATTAAAATGGTGTGTGATCTTCATGATAAGGCGTATGGGGACAGACTTAAAGATCTCAATCTGTATACTTTGGAGGAAATATGATCGAGACATTTAAATACCTACGTAATAAATGAGTTGAGTCTCTTTCATTTGAAAGGAAACTCTGCAATGAGAGGGCATAGGATGAAGTTACGTGATAGGCTCCGGAGTAATCTGAGGAAATAGCAATGTTACTTACCATAACAGTTGTCATCCAGGGATAGCAGGCAACTATTCTCACTAATGGGTGACGTGATCCAACTGAGCCCCGATGCGGACGCCTCACAAGCATTTTTGCTTGAAGAAACTAAGTTTCGAGTCGCCCGCACCGCGCATGCGTGAGTGCCTTTCCGCCCAGACCAGGGCGCGTCTCCTCAGTTCAGGTAGCTAGCAGAGAAGCCAACCACGGGGAGGTGGGTGGGATGTGAGAATAGCTGCCTGCTGTCCCTGGATAACAACTGTTACGGTAAGTAACATTGCTTTAACCCAGGACAAGCAGGCAAGTATTCTCACTAATGGGTGACCTCCAAGCTAACCACAATGGGATGGTGGGAGAGTTGGCAATTTAGGAGAATAAATTTTGTAATACTGTTTGGCCAAACTGTCCATACCGTCTGGAGAAGGTATCCAGACAATAATGAGAAGTGAAGGTGTGAACCGAGGACCAGGTGGCAGCCTTACAAATCTCCTCAATCGGGGTCGATCTGAGGAAGGCTATAGAGGCTGCCATTGCTCTGACCTTATGGGCTGTGACTTTACTGGGAAGGGGTAATCCAGCCTGGGCATAGCAGAAGGAGATACAAGCCGCCATCCAGTTGGAGATGATACGCTTAGAGATGGGAAGTCCCAACTTGTTCGGATCAAAGGAGATGAAAAGTTGAGGAGCAGTTCTTTGTGGCTTGGTGCGTTCCAGATAGAAGGCCAAAGCACGTTTACAGTCCAGAGTATGAAGAGCTGATTCTCCAAGGTGAGAATGAGGCTTTGGAAAAAACACTGGAAGAACAATGGATTGGTTTAGATGACATTCCGAGACCACTTTGGGGAGGAATTTTGGATGAGTGTGAAGGACCACCTTGTCGTGGTGGAACACTGTGAAAGGTGGGTCCGCAACCAATGCTTGAAGCTCACTAACTCGGCGGGCCGAAGTGAGGCCAATGAGAAACACCACTTTCTTTTTTTTAATTATTTATTTATCAAATTTTTACATGTTATAAATCAAGTATCCACTTGTACAGAAAGTTGAAGAAAAGCAGGAAAATAATACTCAAAAGTAAAATACATGGTAATCAAGTAAAATAAAATAAAATTTTTAGCTTAAATTCAGCTCAAGTCCTCAAAATTAGATCCAAGAAGGATAAGGCGGACTTAGTAACAAATACTAACAACTATCAATTCAAATATTAGGAAAACAAGATCCCTTGGCTGAGGAAGGATATCATTATTCAAATGCACTTCACTTTGATTTTGATTTTCCTTCATCCAGCCGAGTTCCTACCAAAAAGGCTGTCAACTGGAATGGTTCAAAGAATACATATTTCTTCATATGGTATTGTATTACACATTTACAAGGGTGTCGAAGAAAAAAAGTCCCACCAAGAGATATAACTCCTGGTTTCAACAAAAGAAACTCTCGCCTTCTTCTCTGGGTTTCCCTTGCCAAGTCTGGAAACATTAATATTTTTTGTCCAAGAAATTCTTTCATTTTGTTTCTAAAGAACAATCTAAGCAACCAGTTTTTATCTGGGGCAAGAGCCACAGTAAGAAGCAATGTTGCCGGAGATGCAAGCTCTCTATCCGAAAGTTCCAAAATTGCTGAAACATTAATTGGTTGATTATTCTCCTGTTGTTTAGATGGTGATTTAATAGGTTTCATTGGTAGGTAATATACTTGAGTAAGTGGTGGTAATGTATCCTCTGGAATACCCAAAATCTCCAACATATAACGTTTCAACATATCCCTAGGCATCATCTTAGGAAAGTTAATCAGTCGGAGATTATTATTACGCGAAAAATTCTCCAAAGTTTCCAATTTTCTACGCATATTTGTATTATCTTTTATTATTGCTTCCTTAAGCTGTTTTGATGCTTTTAATTCCTGTTGTATATTCTCAATAGAATTCTTAGATTCACCAATTTCAACTTTTATATTTTTTTATCTCAGTTTCTTTTAGAGTAATTTTATTTTCCAGCTGCAAAAGCTGGGGCTTGACAGATTTGGCTAGGTCAGCCACCAAATCCCAAATTGAATCCAGTGTTACTTCTCTGGGTTTTTCAATAACATATAAAGAATTAAAAGTTTGAATAGTCTCACCAGTTTTCAGCTGTTCCTGGTAATCCTTCTGCTGGCCTGAAGTAATCCCTGATGTTTCCAATTCCTCAATATTCTTTGGACTCACCTGAAAACTCAGGGAATCCATCTCCACGCTCCCCTCACTGTTCTCCCTGGCCTCCGAGGGTAGATGCCTGCCTTCTACCGGCAGCTCCTCCTCTCGTGGGGAGCTGGTAACCTGAGGAGGTGGGGAAGGTGCCCTAGCGTCGGGGCTCAGTGTAGTCTCCAGCCCCAAGGAGATCGCCTCATTCCCGCCCCTCTGAGGCGTCTCCAGCGGGGGCACCGACGCTGCCGGGACATCCTGCATCTGACGCAGGAGTTCTTCTATGTTGCCGAATGAGGGGACCGCCGAACGCCGCGAGGCTCCAGCAGCGCTGCGGCCTCTCCTCTTCGGCATTCTGAGTAAGTAACTCTTTCCAAAGAAAAGTTTTCAGAAAATCTCCGGCGTGCTGCTCAGCGTCCGGGACCGTCGGCCATCTTGGATCTTCGCTCAGCCGAAACACCACTTTCCAAGTGAGATACTTCAGATGAGCCTTGTGAAGAGTATCAAATGGAGGTTTCATAAGCTGAGAAAGAACCACATTGAGGTCCCAAACCACCGGAGGCGGTTTGAGGGGAGGATTGACATAGAAGAGTCCTTTCATGAATCTGGAAGCCACCGGATGAGCAGAGAGAGGTTTCCATTGAAGAGGCTGATGGAAAGCAGGGATTGCACTAAGATGGACTCGTATCGATGTAGACTTGAGACCAGAATGAGAAAGGTGCAAAAGATAATCCAAAACTGAAGACAAGGAGGAGTGTTGTGGCTCATGATGATGAGAAAAACACCAAGCAAAAAACCTAGTCCACTTTTGGTGGTAGCATTTTCTAGTAGCAGGCTTCCTTAAAGCTTCCAGGACATCTCTCACAGGTTGAGAAAACTGGAGAGGGGTTACGTTGAGAGGAACCAAGCTGTCAGATGTAGAGACTGCAGGTTGGGATGAAGTAGAGATCCTGATGCTGTGTAAGCAGCGATGGATCTGAGGTATTGACGTGAGGCCGGATGAATGGGAATGTGAGTGTAGGCCTCCTTGAGATCCAGAGAGCATAACCAGTCGTTCTGCTCGAGGAGAGGATACAGGGATGCCAGGGTCAACATGCGAAACTTTTCTTTGACCAGAAACTTGTTGAGGGCCCTGAGATCCAAAATGGGGCGCAGATCGCCCGTCTTCTTCGGCACAAGGAAGTACCGGGAGTAAAAACCCTTGTTCTGTTGGGCCAAAGGGACTGGCTCGACAGCCCCTAGCTGTAGTAGGGCCTGAGCTTCCTGAAGAAGAAGGGTGGTCTGGGTCAAGTTCAATATATTTATTAACGACCTGGAGACAGGGACGAAATGTGAGGTTATTAAATTTGCGGATGACACCAAACTCTGCAGCAGAGTTAGAACCACGGAAGACTGTGAAGACCTGCAAAGGGACCTAACGAGACTGGAAGAGTGGGCAAAAAAGTGGCAAATGAGTTTTAACATAGAGAAATGCAAGGTCATGCATGTAGGGAAAAAGAACCCGATGTTCAGATACAAAATGGGGGGATCATTGCTAGGGGTGAGCAACCTTGAAAGAGATCTGGGGGTGATGGTGGACTCAACATTGAAAGCATCTGCACAGTGTGCAACAGCCTCAAAGAAAGCAAACAGAATGCTGGGTATCATCAAGAAGGGTATCACAACCAGGACGAAGGAAGTCATCATTCCGCTGTATCGTGCAATGGTGCGTCCACATCTGGAGTACTGTGTCCAGTACTGGTCGTCGTACCTCAAGAAGGACATGGCAGTACTTGAGGGGGTCCAGAGAAGAGCGACTAAACTGATAAAAGGTATGGAAAACTTTTCATACGCTGACAGGTTGAAAATGCTGGGGCTGTTCTCCCTGGAAAAGCGGAGACTTAGAGGAGACATGATAGAAACCTTCAAAATCCTGAGGGGCATAGAGAAGGTAGACATAAGAACATAAGAAGTTGCCTCCACCGGGATCAGACCAGAGGTCCATTGCACCCAGCGGTCCGCACCCGCGGCGGCCCATCAGGTCCATGACCTGTCAAGTGTTCCCTGCCCTAAAAAACCTATCCTTACTTCTATCTGTATCCCTCAATCCCCTTTTCCTTCAGGAATTTATCCAAACCTTCTTTGAATCCCTGTAGTGTCTTCTGCCCCACCACAACCTCCGGGAGTGCGTTCCATGTGTCCACCACTCTCTGGGTGAAGAAGAACTTCCTGGCATTGGTTCTAAACCTATCCCCTTTCAGTTTCTCCGAGTGCCCCCTTGTACTTGTTGTTCCCCACAGTCTGAAGAATCTGTCCCTGTCTACTTTATCTATGCCTTTCAGGATCCTGAAAGTTTGTATCATGTCTCCTCTAAGTCTCCTCTTTTCCAGGGAGAACAGCCCCAGCTGTTCTAGCCTGTCAGCATACGAAAGGTTTTCCATACCTCTTACCATTTTCGTCGCTCTTTTCTGAACCCCCTCAAGCAATGCTATGTCCTTCTTGAGGTACGGCGACCAATACTGGACACAGTACTCCAGATGCGGGCGCACCATTGCACGGTACAGTGGCATGATGACTTCCTTTGTCCTGGTCGTGATACCCTTCTTGATGATACCCAGCATTCTGTTTGCTTTCTTTGAGGCTGTCGCGCATTGTGCTGATGCTTTCATTGTTGTATCCACCAGCACACCCAGGTCTCTTTCAAGGGTACTTACATCTAGCAATGTTCCCCCCATTGTATAGCTGAACATCGGGTTCTTTTTCCCAACATGCATGACCTTGCATTTCTCTATATTAAAACGCATCTGCCACTTTTTGGCCCACTCTTCCAGCTTCGTTAGGTCCCTTTGCAGGTTTTCACAGTCTTCCGTGGTTCTAACCCTGCTGCAGAGTTTGGTGTCATCTGCAAATTTGATAACCTCACATTTCGTCCCTGTCTCCAGATCGTCTATAAATATATTGAAAAAGAGCGGTCCCAACACCGACCCCTGCGGAACTCCGCTCGTGACCCGTTGCCAGTCTGAGTATTTGCCCTTCACTCCAACCCTCTGTTTTCTGCCTGCCAACCAGTGTTTAATCCATCGGTATACATCCCCCTCCACTCCGTGGTTCCACAGCTTCTTAAGCAGCCTTGTCGAAAGCTTTTTGGAAGTCGAGGTAAATTATGTCTATGGGTTCCCCTTTGTCTATCTGGCTGTTTATTCCCTCAAAGAAATGTAGTAAGTTTGTGAGGCAAGACCTTCCCTTGCAGAAGCCATGTTGGCTCTCCCTCAGCTGCCCATTTTTTTCCATGTGCTCGCAGATGCTGTCCTTAATAAGTGCTTCCATCATCTTACCCGGAACCGAAGTCAAGCTCACCGGCCTGTAGTTTCCCGGGTCTCCTCTTGATCCTTTCTTAAAGATAGGCGTGACATTTGCTATTTTCCAGTCCTCCGGGATCTCCCCAGTTTTCAATGATAGATTACATATTTGCTGGAGTGTTTCCGCTATTTCCTTTCTCAGTTCTTTTAATACCCTTGGGTGGATTACATCCGGGCCCGGTGATTTGTCGCTTTTTAATCTATCTATCTGTCGTAGGACGTCCTCATGGCTTACTTCTATTCGCTCCAGCTTTTCATCTAGATCCCCACTTATAATCTCCTCAGGTTCTGGTACATTGGATGTGTCCTTGCTCGTGAAGACCGACGAGAAAAACTTGTTTAACCTGTCTGCTACCTCTTTTTCCTCTCTTACCCTTTCTGGTTCCATCATCCAACGGTCCCACTTCCTCCCTTGCCGGTTGCCTCCCCTTCACGTACCTAAAGAACGGTTTGAAGTTTCTCGCCTCCCCAGCCAGCTTCTCTTCGTATTCTCTTTTTGCTTCCCTAACCACTCGGTGGCACTCTTTCTGGTGTTTTTTGTGTTCCTTCCGGTTTTCCTCAGTTTGGTCCTTTTTCCATTTTCTGAATGATGATTTCTTGTCGCTTATCGCCTTCTTCACTTCCTTTGTTATCCACACCTTGTTTTTTGTTTGATTCTGTTTGCGCCCTTTCCTAAACCTGGGGATGTACATGTTTTGTGCTTTTTGCACCGTGTTCTTGAGTAGGGACCAGGCTTTCTCTACGGTCTCCATCTTCCGTGAGCTGTTTCTGAGTTTATGTCTCACCATTTTCCTCATAGCTTCGTAGTTCCCTTTTCTGAAGTTGAGTGCCTTCGCTGTGGTTCTCTTCACTTTTGATGTTCCCATTTCTAGTTTGTACTGGATCATGTTGTGATCACTGTTTCCTAGTGGCCCTACTACTACCACCTCCTTTGCGGGTCCCCCTAGACCATTGAGGATTAGGTCAAGAGTGGTATCTCCTCGTGTCGGTTCCTGGACCAGCTGCTCCAAGAAGCAATCCCTCACAGCCTCGAGGAACTTTGTTTCTCTCGCGCTGCTGGAGTGTCCAATGCTCCAGTCTATCCCAGGGTGGTTGAAGTCTCCCATAACCGTCACCCTTCCGCTTTTGCATTCCTGCCTCAATTCTGCTTCTAGGTCATTGTCACTTGTTTCTGGCTGTCCAGGTGGGCGATAATAAAGTCCCAATTTTGTGTCGGCTCCCTTTCTTCCTGGTAACTTAACCCATAGCGATTCCAAACCTTCTGCCCTTGTTGCCGTATCCATCCTGGTCGAGTGAATGGAGTCCTTTATGTATAGCGCTATTCCTCCTCCCTTCTTACATGTCCTGTCTTTCCTATAGAGTTTATAACCTGGTAGTACTACGTCCCATTTGTTGTCCTCAGACCACCATGTTTCTGTGATTCCAATTATGTCTAGGTCCTCTTTGTTGGCCATGACTTCCAGCTCTCCCATTTTGGTCCGTAGACTCCTTGCATTGGCGTACAAGCAATTTAAGTTTTGGTTTTTTACTTTCCCTGTTGTTCTTCCTTGTTTTTGCATTGTTGTTCTTCCTTGTGGGTTGATTCTCTTGTCGTCCCCTTCTTGGGGTGCCAGCCCCTGAGTCCCATTTTGTTCTTCCCCTTCCCATGGTGTGATTTCTTTGTCCTCAGCTGTCTTCCTCATTTCTGCATGTCCTTTTAGTTCCTGCTGTTTTTCCTTCTTTTCGCTCTCTAATTTCACTTGTTCCTTGAACTCCTGAAGTTCGTCTTTGAGTCCTTTTTCGCATTTTTCCCTTTCAGTATCTTCCTTTCATATTCCTTCCCGAAGCGTCGACAGGGACAGATTCTTCAGACTGTGGGGAACCACAAGTACAAGGGGTCACTCGGAGAAACTGATAGGGGACAGGTTTAGAACAAATGCTAGGAAGTTCTTTTTTACCCAGAGGGTGGTTGACACATGGAACGCGCTTCCGGAGGTTGTGATAGGCCAGGGCACATTACAGGGGTTCAAGGAAGGTTTAGATAGGTTCCTAAAGGATAAGGGGATTGAGGGGTACAGATAGAAGTAGAGGTAGGTTAGAGAAATGGTCAGGAACCACTTCACAGGTCATAGACCTGATGGGCCGCCACAGGAGCGGACCGCTGGGCGCGATGGACCTCTGGTCTGACCCAGTGGAGGCAACTTCTTATGTTCTTATGATACTCTCTTGGAGGATGTTCCGGGGGAACTTGATGGAATTGCAGGGAGTATCCCTCCCTGACGATGGAGAGGACCCAGAGGTCGGAGGTAATCGTCATCCATCGATGATGAAAGTGATGGAGACGACCTCCAATCGGTGGTAAACTTGAAAATGGTAGAATGACAGAGGTTATGCCCTCTTTGAGACAGTCAAAAGGGCTGAGGAGCCTTAGGGACAGCAGACGAATGTGGCTTCTGCTGTTGCTTTTGAGGATGTGGTCTCTTAACAGGCTGATGGATGGGCGGGGCCTGTTTAGGTAGGTAACGCCGCTGGTAGATTAACGGTGGGCGTGATGGACGAGGAGGAGCAGGCTTGGACTTCGGACGCAGGATGGACTGAAAAGACTTTTCGTGGTCCGAGAGCTTCTTGGTAGCCACCTCGATGGATTCGTCGAAGAGGTTGGTACATTGGCAAGCCTGTCCTGGAGATTGGGGTCCATGTCGATGGTCCTAAGCCACGCAAGCCGGCACATAGCCACCGCGCATGCTGTGGCCCGAGCCGAGAGCTCGAAGGCATCGTAGGAGGACTGCATCAATTGGAGCCGGATTTGGGACGAGGCCAGGACCTCCTGGTACTCGAACTGTGCTCTGGGGTCCAGATAGGGCATGAACTTCTGGAGTACAGACAGGAAGAACTCAAAGTATGTAATGAAATGGAAATTGTAATTCAGAACTCTGGAAGTCATCATGGAGTTCTGATAAATTCTCATGCCAAATCGGTCCATGGTCTTACCTCCCTACCAGGTGGAATGGCGGCATAGAGGTGTGAGACCGCTTCAGAGAAGACTCCACCAATAGGGATTGATGGGAGAGTTGGGAGCCATCGAACCCTTTGTGGTGCACCGTGCGGTACCTGGCATCCAATTTTCCCGGCACAGTGGGGATGGAGTAAGGTGTTTCGAGGCACCGCACAAAGGTCTGGTCCAGCAGCTTGTGTAAGGGAAGCTTGAGGGATTCAGCCGGAGGTTGAGGAAGATGCATAGTTTTAGGTATTCCTTCGAAAATTTAGACCCTGTGTCCAGGTGTATATCCAAATCAGTTGCCATCTGCCAGAGGAACGAGGAGAAGGACAACTGATCACCAGTGCTGGGCCTCGAGAAGGACTCGAGGACGTCGAAGCCTCTGGATCCAATGAGGACGGGGACCGTGGAGGTGATAACGATCCCAGGGTGTCCTCGAGCTCTGGCATCGGAGGAAGTTAAGTAGCCGGTGGTGAATACTCGAGGAAAGGCTGCTTCCGATGAGGCGAGGTGAGGCGTGCCTGGAAGAGTGCCTCGATGAATGCCTCGAACGATGGTGCGAGCTGTGCCTGGAGATCGGCCTTGATGGGCGAGGTGAGTGGATCTTCGCTGAGGCCCCCAGATAGTGGATGGGGCTGGAAGCGGTTGATCGAAGCAGTGGTTGTTGGCTGTGCTCGCCCCGAGGGACTCGTAGGGGCTCGAGTCCCGGTATCGGGTAGATCGGCTCCAATGGAGGCACTCGCAAAGACTCTGCTCCTTGCATCGAGTGGATCGGTTCCAGTGGAGGCACTCGCAAAGACTCTGCTCCTTGCATTGAGTGGATCGGTTCCAGTGGAGGCACTCGCAAAGACTCTGCTCCCTGCATCGAGTGAATCGGTTCCAACGGAGGCATGGGCAAAGACTCTGCTCCTTGCGATGCATGCATCGATACCAGACCAGACACTCGCAGAGACTCTGCTCCCTGTTGAGAGTGTGTGTATCGCTGAGGCACTGGAGGCGGCCGTGGGAGGCCTCCGCGTGCCCAGGCTGGATTCGGGAGAGAAGCTTGGGCCCTATGGTGGTAAAGAGCTCGATGAATTGCTTCTCTAACAAGGTCTGGAACGAGGCCGGCAAGGTCGGATCCGCATCTGCAATGGGACCGCCTGCACAGGCCTCGCGTTCTTTGGGGGTAGTGTATGAGTGCTTGGGCTTAGAAGCCTTGGGCACTTTTAGCACTACCGGTGGAATAGGCTGCTGTGCTACCCGATCTGAAGAGACTAAGGAAAGCATTGCAGCAGGCGCTGGAGTCGGGGCTGGCACAAACGAGGCGGGCTTGATGAGACTCGGCGCCGCAGAGGTGGAAGGCTGAGGTGCAACAGATGAAGTCGAAGGTGAGGGGCCTTTCGATGAAGACTGCTCCGTCGAGGACTCCATGCTGAACAGCGACTCCCACAAGATGCACCACCGCTTGAAAGCACGTGCAGTGAGTGTGGAGCAAGGCCGGCACGATTTTGGGAGGTGTTGAGGCCCGAGACACTGAATACAGCGTCGATGAGGGTCCGTTAGCGAAATTGCGCGCTGGCACTTGGCACACTTTTTAAAACCGGTGATAGGCTGGGACATAGGCCGGAAAAGCTCTGCCGCGAGATCGAAGCCGCGGGGCTGAGGCCACGTGGCCTGCCCGGTCGAACGGATGCAAATTTTTTAATTTTTTTTTTTAAACAATAAAGAACGACGAAAATCAGCAATTAAGATCATAATCAACCAAAACCACGGACTTTAAAAGGCGCAAGTGAAAAAACTTCACACAGTGTCGAAGATAGACTTCTCAGCTCCGCCAAAAAGTAAGAACGGAGGAGACGCGCCCTGGTCTGGGTGGGAAGGCACTTGCGCATACGCAGTGCGGGCGTCTCGAAACTTCGAGTTTCTTCAAGCAAAAATGCTTGTGAGGCGTCCGCATCGGGGCTCCGTTGAATCACGTCACCCATTAGTAAGAATACCTGCCTGCTTGTCCTGAGATAAACCTTTTTACAAAAAGGGTGGTAAATGCGTGGAACAGTCTCCCAGAAGAGGTGGTGGAGACAGAGACTGTCTGAATTCAAGAGGGCCTGGGATAGGTACGTGGGATCTCTCAGAGAGAAAGAGATAATAGTTACTGTGGATGGGTAGACTAGATAGGCCATTTGGCCTTTATCTGCCATCATATCTCTATTTATATCACTGTGGTACAACAAAAGCAGTTTATTTATCAGATACCACATTCTACATATTGAGGGCAATTCAACTGAACACCTCCATTTACAAATCCTGAGAACCCAGATTCCACTATAGAATATTAGCATAGCATTTACACACCAGTTACATCAGCCATGGACTGGCATAACTGGGTGCCTAAATGTAGGGATGTGCATTATTGTATTCAGTTTACAGTTTAAGGTTTGATATACCACAAAATCCAGCAATTGGGTTTAATGTGGTTAACTGGGAGCCCTGCCTATGTATACACTACACATTTATATATTATGTAAGCTGCATGTACTATTACAGAATGACATTTAGACACACTACTGACACTTGTGCAAGTATCGTATTTTCACGCATATGACGCGCGCATTATACACGATTTTACAAACCGTGCATAACCATGCGTGTTATACGCTTGAGCGTGTTGTACAAATTTTTTTTACATAGTCCCCCCCCCGACGTCCGATTCATCACCCCGAAGGACCGCTCGCACCCCGACCCGAAGGATCGCTCGCACCCCCGCAGCCTCCCCCTCCCGCATGGAGAAGCTGCCTACCGTTGTTTCTGGATGCCAATGAGCCCAGCTGCTTCCTCTGCCGGCGGTCCTGCCCCTTCTCTGAGCCCTGTGCTGCTTCCTCTTCCGGCGATCCCGCCCTTTCTCATTATACATGATTTTACAAACCGTGCATAACCATGCGCGTTATACGCGTGAGCGCATTGTATAAATTTTTTTTTAGTTTCCACCCCCCTACGTCCGATTCATCACCCCGAAGGACCGCTCGCACCCCCACCCCGAAGGACCGCTCACACCCCCACAGCCTCCCCCCTCCCGCATGGAGAAGCTGCCTACCGTTGTTTCCGGATGCCAGTGAGCCCAGCTGCTTCCTCTGCCGGCGGTCCTGCCCCTTCTCTGAGCCCTGCGCTGTTTCCTCTTCCGGCGGTCCCGCCCTTTCTCTGATGTCAGAGAAAGGGCGGGACCGCCGGAAGAGGAAGCAGCGTAGCGCAGGGCTCAGAGAAGGGGCGGGACCACCGGCAGAGGAAGCAGCTGGGCTCACTGGCATCCGGAAACAACGGTAGGCAGCTTCTCCATGCGGGAGGGGGAGGGGGGGAGGCTGTGGGGGTGCGAGAGGTCCTTCGGGTGGGGGTGCGAGCGGTCCTTTGGAAAGGAGTCAGGGCAGGCGAGAGGAGAGTCGGGGCGGCATGCGCGGTATACGAGTGTGCGCGCTATAGTAAAATTTTTACACATAAATTTCTGTTCCCCGCGCGGTATACGAGTGTGCGCGTTTTACACGGGTGCGCGGTATATGGGTGAAAATACGGTATTCTATACATTTATATACAGTCCATTCTCATTATTTGCAGTAGTATGGTTCCTGAAAACGTTCACAAACCACAAACAAAACGTTGAGTCTAAGGGATAATAAGAGGTTAGGTTTCAGTAGTACACTGCCTCAAAACCGTGGAAAGTGAACAGTGGATTCAATTGGGAAAGAGAGACTAGGTTCTTACCTCGATAGTATCTTTTCCTGTAGATAGGAATGGTATGCTGAACCATAGGGTTGTCCATGCCTGCTTGTGAGCATTCTGCAGAAGATGTCAATCACAGCTTTTTAGCTCCTCCTCCTTCTATCCAGTCTGTTGCCCTCTTCAGTTTGTATACCAAAGCTGGCAACAGTCCTATAGGAAGAGATAGGAGGAAGGGTACAGAGAACTCCTTGAAACCAAATGTCTGATCTGCTCAGATTAACTAAAAACAAATCACTGAATGAACAGAAATGCAAATAGAACATCAATGGCAGAAAAAATAGACATTAAACAAGATCATAACATTTATGGAGCTCAAACATGATCCCACAGACTGACTGACAAGAAAATCTTAACTGTGAAGTTGACCATGAAGATTAAGATAGAAAGCAGGTGCATCAGATAACTGGGCAGGGGGTGGGGCCAGCATTCCATTCCCAACTATTGGAAAATATTATCAAGGTAAGAACCTCATCTATTTTTCAGGTGCAATAAGAATGGTATGCTGAACTCCTGGGTGGGATAGAGGTGCCTGCTCATAGAACTGAGGATCCAAAAGCAGCATCCTCCCCCATGCTGTTACGACCACCCCGTTGAATTTGGTGAAGGTTGCTGATCTACAAATCTCCTTGAATGGAACTGCCCAAGCTTCTGCCCAAGAGGAGACCACTCCCTTTGTCAAATGAGCCTTTAAGTAGACAGGCAATCAATGCAGGCAGACGATATAGCTCTACGAATCCATCTAGAGATGTTGACCTTAGAGGTGGATTTGTCTAATCTCACCTGATTAGTTAACACAAAAAGATGGTCTGAGAGATGAAACTCATTGGTTACCTCCAGATAACACAATAGAATTCTTCTGATGTCCAAAACCTTCAAGGCCTTGTCTTTTTTTCTTGAACCCTGTGGGGTGAAATGCTAGCAGCCTAATCTCTTGATTGAAATGGAACACTGAAAATGACCTATGGCAGAAAGGAGGGAACTGTACGCAGTCACTCCTGCTTCCATGATCCATAGAAACTGTTCTCTATTGCAATTCTGAAACTCTCCTGGCAAAAGTAGTCGCCACAAAGAAGTCTGTTTTAACTGTCAGATCCATAACGGAAGCTTCCTGTGAGAGCTAAACGGGGCTCTGCTGAGCCCCTGTAAGATTATATTAAGGTTCCAGGATGGAAATGGTTCTTGAATCAGAGGCCATAGCCTCAGGGCACCCTTCAGGAATCTGGCTATGTCCAGATGGGCCACTAGCGAAGCTCTCTTCTCTGGGCCCTGGAAACAGGAGAGTCCTGCAAGAATGCCAGCACAGACGAGATGGGGGCATTGCCCGGCTGTAACTGCTCTTTGCTGCACCAGCGATTAAACGTTTCCCATGCCTTAGCATATGCTGAAACTATTGTTGGCTCTTTGGATCCAAGTAGAGTGGCAATCATTACTTCTGAGTATCCTTTTTTAATAAGACCAAAGTGTCCTGGATCTTCTAGGACAATTGGCCCCTGCAAGAGCAAGTCTAGATGTACCTGAAGGCTGAGACTTTGCCCCTTTTGTAAGCATACAAAATCTGCATACCATGATCACATGGGTCAATCTGGTGCTATGAGACATACTGGGTCTGTGTGATGAGCTATGCTGTGGATTACCCAGCCTATCATGGGCCAAGGGGGAAACATGTACAGCCCAGAATCTGGCCATGATTGAACCAATGCGTCTAGACCTACACTTCCTGGCTTGTATCTTCAACTGAAGAACCAATCTGCCCAACTTGTTTTACACAGTTGCTATGAGGGCGAACGTTGGCTGACCCATATGCTCACAATGGCTTGGAAAGTTTGCAGAGACAACATCCACTCTCCTGGATCTAATGTTCACCTGCTGAGGTAATCCGCTGAACATTGTCCACTCTGGCCATGAGCACCAACAAGATTGCCTGCAGGTGTGTTTCTGCCCAAAAGAACAACGCTTTCGCCTCTTGTCAGGGTG
The DNA here is from genome assembly GCF_902459505.1 of Geotrypetes seraphini. Taxonomy (NCBI): domain Eukaryota; kingdom Metazoa; phylum Chordata; class Amphibia; order Gymnophiona; family Dermophiidae; genus Geotrypetes; species Geotrypetes seraphini. Next base: position 46,782,819 of record NC_047100.1, read on the forward strand.
GAGTGCGCCTGATGCCTCCCTGTTGACATAATTCACTGCTGTGGCACTGTCGAAGGCTGACTAGCTTGCCCTCTAGGAAAGACTTCAATTGGAGCAGCGCCATCCTTATTGCTCAGAGTTCCAGTCTGTTGATAGACCACTTACCTGAGATAGGGTCCATTGGTCTTGGACTGGATGACCATTGCAATGAGCCCCCCTCCCCCCCCACCCAAAAAAGCTGGCATCCACTGTTAGGATGACCCAGGAATTGATATGAAGGGACATCCCCTTTGTCAAAGACTGTGGACAAAGCCACGCTGGGCTGCCATTGTCCAGGGAAGTGGAACTTGCAGAGAGTCTCTGAGGCAACCAGTGAGACAGAAATACATCCTGGAGTTGCATGTGTGCCCTTGCCCAGGGCACTAATCTCTTTCATGGCTGTCATGGATCCCAGGCCTTGTAATTTCATGCAATAGGCTCTAGTTGGTTAACAAGGCTGTAACCTGAGCATAAAGCTTCTGTTTATGTGCTTCTGAATGACTTGGCCTTTTGCCATGTTGAATAAGACTCCCAGATATTCCAGGGACTTTGTTGGCACCAGGTGGCTTTTTTAGAAGTTCACAATCCACCCCAGACTGCAGCGTCTCGACAACTGGTGCAACTTCCTTTTCTCCTATTGAGTGGGACAGTGCTCCAATGAATCAAATCGTCCAAGTATGGGTGCACCTGTCAACCCGCTCTGTGGAGATGAGCAGCCACCACAATAACCTTGGTGAATGTTTGAGGCGCTGCTGCTAGCCCAAAGGGAAGTACTGAGAATTGAAAGTGATTTTCCAGTACATGGAATCTGAGGAATTTCCTGTGTTCTGGGAAGATAGGGATGTGAAAGTAAGCTTCAATCAAATCTAAAGGTGGCTAGAAATTCTCCTGGTTGCACCACTGTCTGACTGAGTGAATGGTTTCTGACTAAAACCAAGGAACTCTCAGTGCTGCATTGGCGTGTTTGAGATCTAAAATGGGCCATAAGAACATAACCCTCTTTGATAATGTCCAGGGTCCAGTGGTCGAACATTAGGTGTTTCCAAGCCTCCAGAAAATCCAAGAACCGACCTCCAATCTTCAGGAACAGTGCCATGACAGTTGTCGCATTGTGGATTTTTGGATGGCACTGCAGAGCGGGAACTTGAACCTTGGTTCCTCCTGAACCCAGAAAATCTGTCTGGATTCTGGAAAGGCTGAGTGGAGGATCCTGTGGAATACTGACAAGAGCACCATGAGTCACAAAGGACCCACAGCGTTTGGGGTCTGCTGTTTGGTAAAGATTTGGGCTGGTGATCTTGTACAATGGCCACAAGATCATCTAGGTCCTTGCCAAACAGCATCTGTCCTCTAAAAGGGTCCCTGCTCAGTGTTGCTTTAGAAGTCAAATCACCCACCCATTGTCTGATCCAAAGCATATAATAGGCGACAATCGACTTAGACCTTCCCCGTGAGTGATGCATTAGAGGGCATTCACTATGCAGTCTATTCTTGCCTGCACAAGCTGAAGCAGGGACGAGAGTCCATTAGGCTCTGATTTCTTAGTCTAGAGAGGGCCGCAATCCAGTCGGGTTTTCAGGATTTCCCCAATGAATATGCATGAAATCTATTAGCATACAATGAAAGCAGTGCATGCAAATAGATCTCATGCATATTCATTGGGGAAATCCTGAAAACCCAACTGGATTGCGGCCCTCGAGGAGGGACTTTGACACTCCTGGTCTAGAGAGTGTGAGGCACATGCAAGGTGGCGTCCATGGCTGTAGTTTTGACCCTTAAGGTCAAAACCTGCCTCCTGAGGACCATATCCACTCTATAGTCCTGTATATCTTTTAAAATCACCCCTCCCTCACTGGGCAGGGAAGTGCATTTAGTCATCTGGGCTACCAGGTAGTCCACTTTTGGCATAGCAAACATTTGCTGGCATTCCTTATCTAAGGGATACAGTTACACCATGGTTTTAGCCATTCTAAGGGAGTCTTCAGGGGTCTCCCAAGGCTCTGTGATTAAGACCCTGATATCTGGGTGCCACAGTTAAGACGTGATGCTGGGTTTTATGTTAGGAGCTGCTGCCCAGGGAAAGGATCCAGGTGTCATTGTTGAGGATACGTTGAAACCCTCAACTCAAGGTGTGGCAGTGGCTAAGAAAGCAAATAGAATGTTAGGAATTATCAGGAAAGGAATGGAAAACAAAATATGAAAGTGTTATAATGCCTTTGTGTCACTCTATGGTACACAGCCGCAACTTGAATACTGTGAAGTTCTGGTTGCCGTATCTCAAAAAAGATATAGTGGAATTAGAAAAGGTATAGAGAAGGGCAACGAAAATGATAAAAGGTTTAGGACGACTTCCCTATAAGGAGAGGCTAAAGTGGCTAGGGCTCTTCAGCTCGGAGAACAGATGACTTGGGGGTGATATAAGAGGTCTATAAAATAATGAATGGAAGGTAGATATGAATTGCTTGTTCACTCTTTCCAAAAATACTAGGACTAGGGGGCATGTGATGAAGCTACTAAGTAATAGATTTAAAAAAACCCAGAGAAAATATTTCTTCACACAACATGTAATTAAACTCTGGAATTCGTTGCCGGAAAATGTGGTGAAATCAGTTACCTTTAAAAAGTCTTGGATAATTTCCTACAAGAGAAGTCCATTAGCCATTATTGAGATGGCTTGGAAAAATCCACTGCTTATACCAAGGATGAGTAACATAAAATCTGTTTTACTACCTGGGATCTGCTGGTAATTCTTATGTTCTTATGAGTCCAGATTCCGCTCAGGAGAGAACATCATGAAGACAAGTTTTGCAGAGTCTATTTTCAATCCTAGGAGGGACTTGATAATTATCTCCATTAGGGCCGAAGACCTAAAAAGTTGGTAGATGAAGGGATTTTATCCTGATCTATAGCTGATACTCTTGGACCTTTGAATGAGGATGTGTCGATCATCTCTTTGGGACAGTAAAGGGATCAGATCTGATCCCTCATTTTCCAAGTCCCTGTCTGAATGATATTCATAGTCTAGAATATTCTCCACTTTTAGGAAGAAAGTGGTCTGAGACTTCGAGTTTAATGCACTGATCTGCTCACTTGCGGGCTGGACTAGTGGATTTTTGTCTAGTGCATAAGCCTGCCAGAGAATAATAAACTCTGAGGTAAAGGTCTGAGAGGGCAAGTCTCCCTGTCCCTTGGAGCAGACAACTTTTCTTAGGCTGTGAAGCTTCTATGCTCTTACGGTGTGAAGAGATGCTGTCCTGGGACCCCAGAAGGTGTTTCACTCCCAACAGGTCCATCTGCCTTTTTGCAGCCCTAAAGAACTGCATAGGGGCTAAGCCTGAAGCTTCTTTTCCCCCTCCTCATGCCACATGGAAGCTCTTCAATCACACCTCCAACGCAAATAAGGCATGATGTAGGGGAATCAGAGTCTGAGGACTCTATTCTTATTCATTTTGAGGCAAAAAGGGGTGTTTTTAAAGTTTGAGAAAAGAGAAAAAGAATTGTGACATCCAAGATGGCCACGGTGGCAAAAAAAAATGGCTTTAAAATGCTTCAGGGCTGACCAAAAATCACTAAAAATAGGATTGGGGGGAGAAGAAGGAGCAAGGCTCTACATATAGAAAGAGTCAAAACAGTTTTAGCCCCCCCACCCCACCAATTTTCTCTATAAGCTATGACAGCCTATACTCACAAACCATGTGCAGGGGAAAAAGCGATGCAGCCTGCCTCAGCACCTCCAGCAAGTAGCTGGATCTGGAGGGATTTTCTGCCTCAATCCATAGTTTATAGTTTATTCAATTTTTGATTAAACGCTTTTTCGTTTCTTCAAAGCGTTGTACAGAATAAAAATAACTTTACAGAAAAAAGTAAATAAAACATTTAATACAAACTTTTAAGATCAACATGACTGACGTATTAGGTAATTATAGACAGGCATGCAATAGACACGATTGGTAAAGGGGGTAAGAAATACAATTGATAAAATAAAAATAAGAAACATTTAAGGTAAACACAAAAGGAATTAGGGGGAAGGGTATAAATTAAAAACAAGTATTAATTATTTGATCTCTGAAATGTGCCTCTTTTTTTTTTTTTTTTCAGTTAAAAGCTTCGTTAAAAAGGAAACATTTTAAGTTACTTTTAAATTTTTTTAAGTTTTTTTCCATTTTTAAATATAGTGGAAGAGTGTTCCAGATTGTAGGGGCTGTAACTGAAAAAATTGAGGTACGGCGTGTGCCGATATTTTTTAGGGAAGGAATGTTGAGGTTAAATTGAGATATGGACCTTAAGGATCTTGGTGGGTCGTATGGAATCAGTAATCTGTCTATGCTGGTCAGCTGTCAAGCCAAGATCTTAGGGATACCAGATGGATTTCAGTTAGACCGAACTTTCAACCCCCCCCCCCCCCCCGGCCACAGCGACCACTGAAAAGGGGGCAAAACCACAGCCATCACTGTGAATGCTCCAAAGAACATGATTGATGCCTAACAGATTGCACTCAAGCTGAGTCAAGGAAGCAAGCAAATGCTGAGGGGCCAGAACCCAGAGCTCCACAAATATTCAGCAGGCTGGCTGAAAAGCTCTCTGAATAATACATCTGCCAGCTGCAGAGTCTGCTCTTCTGCAAGCAGGCACATCCAGTCCTGGGGCTGTGTAAAACCTATGAACCGAGAAAGACTGCAAAATACCTTGCAAAAATAAAGAGAGATCAGAACACCTTCATGCTTACTTGCAAAAGAAAGAACTGAAGAGGGCAGCAGAGACCGAGGAGGAGGAGGAACTGAAAACCTGCAATTGGCTTCTTCTGTAGAATGCTCGCAAGTAGGCATGGACAATCCTACGGTTCAGCATACCATTCCTACTGCACTGGAAAATAGGGTTAGAATCCTGCATGAAGTATCTATAATTCACTCTCCAGATGCTTGGGGGCTATAACTGGAAGCACAGTTTGACAGCGAGGTGAAAGCAAAAAAGCAGTTTAAGTACCGGCCCATGAATACATAAACACAGTGCCGCAAATGGGGGAATATTGGATGCAGCTGATGTAATTGTTGATAGGCAAAATCGTGAATCATGACTGCATTAACGAGAATGGACTGTACACACACACACACAAAGGTAAATAAGGACACCTTGATTATAAACCTGTCCTTATAGCAACTTTATATACACTTTTTTTTTTTTAAACTACAGCTAGCATTTTTTTAAAAATGCAATCGCTGCTGTTGACCTTCCTTGCAAGGATGTGTGTAGATGCCACAGTACTTCAATATGCTAAGCTGCTTTTTGTTTAATCAATGTATCCATATTATTGTATTTTACATGGAAAAGGAGGATGTAGATATGAATGTTGTTGTTTGTGAGAGTTGGATTATGTCCATGTGTTAATAATTTATGTTTATTTTGTAACCTGCTTAGGATATAAATTTTTAAATTAAATAAATGGTGTGTGATAAAATCAGTGTTTTGGAAGCAGTCATTCAAGGATATAAAGGGAAAAAAAAGGAAACTGAAAAACAGGCTGGATGGAAAAGCCCCTAAACCAACCGATTTGTAGTAAAGTACACTGCTTTATTTAGTTGATATGATCTATACAGAATGCAGAAAACATCTTTTAAAGTAATCTTATATAAGGAAATAAACACATCAGTGGTAGGTGAACACTTAATACAAAAATTTTCTCTCAATATTACAGTGTCTAGTGGCATAAACAAACCGCACTGGTGGTAAGAAATAAGGAGACTGGCTAGAATGACATTATTATTCTGTTCACTGTCCCTTCGCCTTCGGTTTCTATAGTGACAAGTGGGCCAAGGCCCCACATATTTTGCGCATGGCCAGTACAGAGTGGTTGCAGTTGCTAAGGACTACAAAATTACTTTGGAAGGCCTTTCCAATGCAAAAGCACTTGGCCATATCAATTTCAGGTGTATGGGGGTAGGAGGTTTGAAACCAACTTTACCATTTCAGACATCAAAATGCTGGAAATTCAACTTGAGCACCAAGAAAGCAGAATATACAGAAAAGGAGAAATCCTAGTAGGTGTTTGTTCTTTGCATCATAACAATTCACATAATCAGACAGACCAAGTTTACATCAATGACTAAAAAAAATAAAAATAAAATAAATCCCATCATACATTTATTCATTCTCTACATAGAACAATCTTCCCAGTATTCCCCCTTTCAAGAGGCAACCCTCTTATGAGCTGCTGAAGCACATGCATTTGCACTGCTCCTTTGCTCACAAATACCATCTGCAGATACTCCAACAAAAGACCTTTAAAAATGTGGCAACTTTGGCATATTTCAATTTTGATCTAAAATTTAATACTGCAAAATGAGATCTTTAAGTTGCCCATGTATTCTAGTAACTCAAAACAATAACTATTTTTAAAATATTTTTTTTATAATATACAACTCTTATATTTCAAATCTTTCAGAGTCAAGTCCTTGCCAAAGGATACTAGGTTATTGTCTAATGACCAGCCCCAGAAAATAAATTATGATCGGTTTCCCTAGAACAATGAGTGTCTGGTATTACAATTTATATTCCAGCCCTCCCTCCAAAAAACAAAAATCCATACTGTTTTCACTAGAGCAAGAGTGGGCAACTCTGGTCATCAAGGGCCACAACCCTATCAGATTTTCAGGATGCTCCAATGAATATGCATGAGATCTATTTGCATGCGCTGCCTCTTCTGCATGCAAATAGATCTCATGTATATTCACTAGGGAAATTATGAAAAACCCAATGGGTTGCGGTCCTCGAGGACAAAGTTTGCCCACCGCTGCACTAGAGGTAATACTTTGAGAAGCATGAAACAAAGAACAAATAAAATCAGTCAGTTATTTTGTGTTTTGTAGTTGCAAAATGGCATCTGGCTCTATACTTCTCCCTCCAAATTTGCAGGTTTAGGACTTGCGACTTTGGTTATTCGCGAGTTTCTAAACCCTGCCCCATCTCCACCTCCTGGACCTCTCCACGCCGTACCTGGTGGTGTAGTGGTGAAATGGGGCAGGATCGAACTTCCTACACTCCTGCCCTGTGCCGTGACCCATGATTCTAAGTTAATGCACAGAGTCATGAAAATTCTGAGTTCCTCTAATCCTTTTAAGTGGCCGACTCTGAACCACCCCCGCCTCCCTCCTGGACATCTCCACACCTTACCTGGTGGTCCAGCAGTGAAGTGGGGCAGAAGTAATCTTTCTACACTTCTGCCCCGTGCAGAGCTATTAAAAAATAAAAAAAGGCTGTTGCGAGTTTCCATAGTCTCACAAGACTACAGCGGGAACTCATGGTATCCATTTTTGTTGATGGCTGTGCATGGAGCAGGAGCATAGGAAGATCGCTTCTGCCCTGCTTCACTGCTAGATCACCAAGTAAGAAGAAAGGCGGGAGGAAGGCGGGGTGGATCAGAGTTGGTCCTAAAAGTTATTCGCGATTTTTCCATATCAGAGAGCTGGCTCTGCCCCTAACCCCCGCAAATATGGAGAGAAACTTACATGTGCTTACTGCTACGAGGGGTGTTCAATAATTTATCTACCCGAGTATGAAAGAAAGTAGCAGGTGTGTTGAGATTCCTGGGATTCCTGATCTAGTCTGCAGATAACACTGGTTGTGGAATTTAGAGGCCCCTCTTTCCTTCCACTCCTATAAAAATAAGTGTATTTAATTTTTTTAAGGTGGAACATAAGGAGATGGTGATCTATATGGGGTCATGTTCTTTGGGCGTGAGCCTTTTCCATGTTTCAACATGTCTCAAGGTTACTCATGCACCACTGCGCCTCAGTGCGATTCTAACATTCCAAGAGGCAGGATGTCAACTGCTAGATTTGGAGCACCATTCAGTGATAAAAATTTTCACAAAAGAAGGAAAAAAGCCAAAGGAGATTTATGAATGCATGATTGCAGTTTATGGTGAGTCTGCCTCATCATCCTAGTAAAATATTGAAAAAAACTGTTTAAGTGGGATAGAGCCCATTGAAGATGACCCTCGCACTGGACAGCCTGTGGAAATAACTTCCACAGAAATAGGCAAGAAAGTCAAGGATTTAATTTTGTCAGACAGACGAATTAAGGTTTCCTGAATAGCTGAAGACATGGACATCTCGGCAGTTACAGTTTAGAAAATAATTCAAGTGAAGACTGGAATTGAGATTTGGGTCTTTCACAGAGATCCTGAATTCAAAATGGAGTGAATGCAGTGTAAGCACAACTCATCCCCCACCCCAAAAAAGTTCAAGATAAAAAAATTTGCAGGCAAAATCATGGCAATTGTCTTCTGGGATGATGGAAGGATTTTTGCTTCGGGAGTTCATACCACACAAGTCAACCATAACTGGGAAGAGTCACGCCAACACAATGATCACTTTGCAGGAGTCAATCAAGGAGAAAAACTTGCAGCAAGCTGCTTCTTCACGACAATGCACCGGTGCACATGTCTTGACAATCACTGGCTGCCATCCGAGACTGTGGGCTTCAGCAGCTGAACCATACACCCTACAGTCTTCACTCAGATTACTTACTGTTCCAAGTTTTGACGAAATCTCTCTGCAGATAGCGGTTTTCAAGTGATGAAGATGTCAAGGAAGCTGTGATGTCCTGGGGGTTAAAGTCACTGCAGGAAAAGTGGATGAAGCGTATGGTGCTATCAAGGGACTAAACTGAAAACTAAAAATTTTGAAAATTCTTTTCTTTCCTACTGAGGTAGATACAATTGAATGCCCCTCATATGTCTCTCTCTGAGGTGTAAGGTATTGTCCTAACACAGTACAGTTGTGCCAATTTGTTTATTTTGGGGGAAATGTGTAATTCCCATTGTCATGCTCTGAAACTTAGGGGGGAGATTTTAACCTAGTGAGAAATTCAAGCTTTTTTTCCCCATTTATTGACTCAGCTCTAACTGGCCATGTCCGCACACACAAATTCTGCAAAATAGTCAATATGGCTTATAAGCGTCTGTGTTGTGCAAAGTCAACCAGTGACATCCCAACCCACAAATCCAGGAGTAGGGAAACATTATTGCAAGGTTTTTTTTTGTTTAAAAACTTTTCTCCCTAACAATGTACCAAAACAAGATAAACTTTCAAACTGCCAAGAAAAATCATGCTGAAAACGATTTAAACCAAAGAAGGAAAAGCACAGGTTCATGATAGCCAATAAAGTTATACAATAAACAGTAAAAGATGTGCACTGAAGAGTGAAAAACTTAGATAAGGCTATAACACTTGGACAATGATCTAAGAGAATGCAAAACAAAAACAAAAAAACATTTCACCGAGTCAATACTAAGAAGCAGATGCTTATACAAACTGCTGTTAAGCATTACCCTTTTTAATTATTTTAAGAAAACAAAATGAGGCAGTATCAAAAGTTTAGTAAAAAGTTAGGTCTGAGAATATTTTCACTCGGCTATTTTCTGGCGCTTGGTGTTCTCCTCCTCTCCTAGTCACTTCCCAATGCGAGCACATCATAAAAGGAAAAGCTCTGGGTTGCAAAGTATGTGTGTTGTGTACTTCAATTGGGACAGCAGAAGAGGGTGGAAATGAAAACCTGTGTGAACACGAGTCCACACAATTCTTCCCAAAGTGAAGAATTAGTTTCACACTACATAAAAATATTGCATCTCTACCAAAAGATCTCTTGGCAAATATTGTCAAAACCCTTTCCCCTTTCCTTCATGATTACGTCAATGCTAATGAACTTTGTGGCACTCAAGACAACCAGTTGATAATCCAGTTCCCCTCTAGAAAATGGTTCTTAGCATAGGCAATGAAGGCTTCATGGTGAAGCTGGTAGTCCTTTTTCTATAGAGATTTGCCAATCACAACAATGCTAAAGAGCAACTAGTTTATTAAAATACAGACCATTCCTTTTTACATAATGTAGAAATATCCTTTTAATGCAAGGAAATATGCCTCACACTGCCTTTTTTTTTTTTTTTACCAACAGTACTAACAGCTTTAGTGTCAGGTCAGCAGTAGGTCTGCAAAAACAACCAGTTTATAGTTTTCTGTGTACCAAAGAGTTAAGATCCAAACTGTGGAGCATATTTTATATTGGAGGAAGGAAAACGGGACCGCAAACTCGGATTCTTTTGATGGGTCCCTCTACTTGTGTTTGAACCACCACATAGAGATGTAATTTCTTCTTGAAAGAATTCTCATGAACCATCTCATCCACTGAAAACAAAATTAAAATTCCTTACATACAAATTCAGGTAGATTAAATGTAAAAATGCAATACTGAACTTCTGAAAGTTCTTTTGATGTTTTTAGCTCCTCTCATTATGTCCTGTACCTACAGATATGAATAGAAAATAAACAGGACAGTTTAAAAGGCATACCAGAGAACTTAAGGGCTACCCCAGTGCTTACTGCAAGTTCAACTTTATTTTTTCTTGAAGGTTTAGGATATTTCTGTCAGAAAAAAAATTTCTTGTGTGTAGATTTTCTGTGTGTGTAGTAGATTGATGTAAAAGGACCAATAGAAATTAAGTAAATAGTTACCCAAGAAGTCCCAGAAGCATCTAAGTGGAGAAGACGGAGGTTTAAAAAAAATCCATCATTCTCTTATCCAGGACGTTGTTTACTTATTTTTTCACTTGTGGCATTTCAAACTGGGATTCCTGATCTAGTCTGCAGACAACACTGGTTGTGGAATTTAGAGGCCCCTCTTTCCTTCCTCTCCTATAAAAATAAAAGTGTATCTAATTTTTTTTTAAGGTGGAACATATGGAGGTGGTGATCTATATGGGGTCATGTTCTTTGGGCGTGAGCCTTTTCCATCCATAGGTGCAGTGAAAGGTGGGGGAGGCTGATATGGAGGTGCATTGGGGTCTTCATCCCTCAGTGGGGTATATTCTCCTAGAGTATCTTGATTCAATGGGGCAGTTTCCGGCATATTTTGGTTTGGATATTCAGGAGGTGGAAGAGGAGCCTTCTCTTCCTGAAGGATCAATGGCATGCTTGAGGAAGGAGGGGGCTTGGAGTCATCTAATTCATCTGCAAAAATAATAGGCACTCCCTTCTTGATAAATGTTGCCTGATCCTCAATGGTGAGTTTGCCTTTTCTTTTCTTGCGATAACATATCATAGCTAGGATTCCAGCAAGGAGTAGAATGGCTGCAACTACCACTGCAGGAATTACTGTATGGAGGTACACATCATCCTCACTGCTCTTCTGTGGATCTTTATCTGCAGCCAGAGTTGGTGTTACTACTGAAGTTATACTCTCATCTTTGCGCACTGGAACAAACTGAATGTACCTACAGCTGCCTGTGCCAATCACAGAAATATTTATGGGCTTGAATTCTGGCTCCATGGTTTTGATAAAGACATGGTGTGGATGACCATGGTCATCTGCAATTTTTTTGCTCATGGCTTCTATCTGTTCTTTAGGACAGGGATGCAAAGAAAGAGTATTATTTGTCCATTCCACTACAATAGAGCCGCTGCTAATATTCTGCAGAGTAATAGTGCTGCTGTTTCTGTCCCCAAAAGCAACAGCTAATTTCTTGACTAACATAATTTTTTTATTTATGTCATTGATCACTGTACTATGATCACCATGGAATTTGGTCATGAATTTGACAACAGTCTCATTTGCATGTGGCAGTTCACCAACATGGATTTCAAAAGCATCCACAGTAGACAGGCCACCTTTGTCTGTAGCATACAGGAAACATTCGTGTCTCTTTACATGACTGTAATCTGGTATGCCATACATAAGCTGGCTAGTACTATTAAACTGTACCCAAGATTTTTCTTCTAGCATTGGCTGGTCCTTCAGCTTCAGAGACAGTTTTAGTTTATCAGTAGTCCCATCTTCCTTATCAAAGAAAGTATCTGATGGAATTTTGAGCTCAAAGTAAGTACCTACCCAAGCAACAACCTGGTCAATGTGGTTTTTGAGTTTTGGGGCAGTATTAGGTTCATGTGTGTAGGGAACTCCACTAGTAGTGCTGCGTACACGGATTAAGGGGGATGTGGTGTCTATCTTTGTGGTAGGTGCTTTGGTAGTAGCATGGGGTCTGGGTTTAGGAGTTTTGGGTTTTTTGGTAGGTCGCCGTGTTGTAAAATCCGTAGTTGATGGCGTCATAGGTTTCATAGTAGTTACTCTGGGTCTCTTTGTAGTTGGTGGTGTTATTATAGCAGTAGGCTCCATATAACTAGGTCTAGATATTGTTGGGTGAATCTGGTCTATCACTGTACTAGTTGTTTCCACTTTGGTTGGTTGTGTTGGCCCCAGAGTTGGAGTTTGAACAATAGGGCCTCTGGCTCTAATAGTAACTGTAGGTTTTCCAGGTAATGGTATAGGTTCCCTGGCTGGAGGAGCAGTTGTTTCTGTTGGAGAAGAAACAGCTGGTGAAGTGGGTGTAGGAATAATTCTGACTGGTGGTTCCTGGGTGGCAGTTGTAGGTGGGCCAATAACAGTCACTGGAGTAGGCGTTGCATTAATCTGTCTTCTTATCCTCTTTGGAAGGTTAGGTTTCTTGTTAGCAATATGCCACCCAACAACTGGATATCCAAGTTGGGCAGACATTGTACCTTCTTTAGCTGGTGCTTCAACCATGCTAATATTAGGAACACTATTTTGATCCAAAGAGCATCCAAGTTTCCATGATAGTAAGGCTCCATTTTCTACAACTTTCTTGGCATTGCCTGGGCCAGCCATGAAGGCAGACATGTCAAAAAGTCTATTATTTACAACTGGAACTAGTTTCATGTGATGCAGTTCTACTTCGGAGAATTTTCTCATTCTATTTAAAAGCTCAAGTCTCTCCTTTGGTGTCATTTTAGTTAAGTCAGCATCCAAAATTACAGTCAGAATAGTTACTGGCTCATCTGCACCACAGGTGAATGGTATTATCTCATCTGTTTCATGTACAGATGCTCGCATGGATTGTGGCTCATTATAATCTTCTGGATGAACCTCAACAGAGAAGACATCTGTGACTTGTGGTACATAAGAACCATTGGATGCCAGCTGCATTGCAGTCATTGAAATGTAGTGAACTCCCTTATCTGTGTTAAGTGGAAGACCTTCCAAAATAAGAGACTTCAGTTCCCAGTGCAACCAAGATGGCAAAGTCTCCTTCCCAGCTTCAGACATCTAAAATAAATACATAAAAGACAGCCTTAAAACAGCTGCTACTTTCATTTATTGTTAATATGGTGAAGTTTCTTCTCAATACTACATTTTACTTTCACTTTATCTAGCAAGTATCAATTGTACAAGTACACTGGTCATATAATGTCATTTCTTTAATAAGTAGGCCATACTTATATCAACTGTTTATTTTAGGCATGTGGTAGATGCAGTGGAACATGGAAAAATTATGTCTTACCAGACCAGTCCAGAACTAATGGGTAGTGTCTGTCAACTAGCAGATGGAGACAGAAAAAGTAGTTCTTTGTGACTCACCCTTTATGGATAGTGTGCAGCCACAGAAATGTTCCGTATTCTGAACAATCCAGCAATGAAACAAACTGTGGACAAAACACAATGTTCTTGACTCCTTTATTTCTTCAAAATATCTTCAACCAATTATAAAAAATATATATTCATATCAACTGTATAAGAGACTAATGGACCTGACATGGGCCGTGTTTCGGCTAACAAAGCCTTTCTCAAGGGTCTGATGTGGAGAACACAGTTGACTGTCCACAGTTTGCTTCTTTGCTGGATTGCTCCTTTTTCTGTGGAATATCGGGGTCTTCTTTTGCTTTTCACCGTATTCTGAATAGCCAAGTAATGGAAGGATGTTTCAACACATGAACAAACTGCAGGTTAGTCTGAAATAATACATGTCCCATATAACACATAAAGTAATGAGATTAGATTCTTACCTTGTTAATAATCTTTCTGTTATAAGACATAGGATATTCACAGGGGATTCCTGGGGAAGTGAAATCAGAGGGCGGGTATTTGGAGTGGGCAGACTTGGTGGGCTATAGCCCTTTTCTGCCGTCTTTTTCTATGTTTCTATGTTTCTATGTACCATAGCTGCTGCTTCCCATTAGTTGAGAATCTGCAGAAGGATGTCACTCAAAAAATCTGAACTCCTCCCCTTCTGCAATGGAGAACAGCTTCCTCTTCAGTTAATACCAAAGCAATCGAATGACACTGAAACAGAAGAAGAGAGAAGGAGGGGCACGGGGATCTTTCCAAGTGACATATCATACTCTGTTCTGCTCTGTAAACTTATGAGAAAGGAACGATGGATTAACAATTAACAATCAACACTGAATAATAAATTAAGCACATTAGTAGACAGAAATCAACCTAAGTGCAACTAGCAGGAGCCATAAAACCCCCAAGGAGAAAGAGAATAGGAGCACTCATGTTCCTATAATTTTATCTCTACTAAATCTTAAGAGACAGGAGAAGAGATCCTGAGATGGACACTAGCAACGTCCAAGGCAGAAATCAGGCGAATTAAAGGTTTGTACAGGGATACAGAATCCTTTGTCTTATAACAGAAAGAAGATTAGCCAGGTAAGATTCTAATCTTTCATTCTGTAGCAAAGACACAGGATTCTGCACCATAGCTGACATACCAAAGCAGTGTCAGACATCTAGGGAGGGTCAGATGAGCCTGCCCGCAGTACCAAGGATCCAAAGGTGGCATCCTCTGGAGCTGCCACATCCACTCTGTAGAACCTCGTAAAGATGTGGAGAGTAGACCAAGTAGATGCTCTACAAATGTCATCAGATGAAACAGCCACCTCTAGTCGAATGTGCTGCGATTGAGATAGGGGGCTGTTTACCGCAGGCAATGTAGGAAGAGGAAATTGCCATGCAAATCCATCTGGCAATTGAAGCCTTGGAAGATGGCTTATCTTGCCTTAATTGGCTGGTCAGCACAAAAAGGTGGTCGGATAGCTAGGAATCATTAGGCCTCTCCAGGCAGTGAAGTAGGACTCTACGCAAAACCAGCCTCTGCAAAATTCTGTCCTGTTTTGCCGAACCTGTAGGGTGAAACACAGGTAAATGAAATCTCCTGATTGATATGGAAGGCAGAAACCACTTTCAGTAGAAAGGAAGGTACCATCTGCAGACTCCATAAACCTGGAGGAAAGGTCCTCTACAGGAGAGGGCCTGTAACTCTGAGATTCGTCTTGCCAAGACTAAGGCATCCAAAAACACGGTTTTAACTGTAAAACCCAAGAAGAATGCATATGACAAGAGCTTATACAGAGCTCGAGATAGACCCTTCAAAACAACATTAAGGTCCCAAGACAGGAATGGGGAACACAATCTGAGCACCCTCCTCAGAAGCCAGCAACTATATGTCTCTCTGAGCTCTAAAGCAAGAGAGGTCAGATACTTGTAATTCGAGAGATGAAATTGCTACACCCTTTTCAAGACCAGCTTGCAGGAATGCTAGAATCACCAGAATGGGAGCCCTCTCGGGCATCATAACTGGAAAGCCTTCCAGGTCCTTGCATAGGCCTCCAAATGTTGCAGGCTTCTTTGCTCTAAGTAGAAATGATAACCCTTAAAAGTTAGGGCTGTGTGCTCAAGAGCCATGCCATTTAAGACCAAAACGCTCTGGTTATCCATAGGAACTGGACCCTGACTCTGACTGAGGAGACCATGATTAACCAGCAGCTTAAGAGATCTGCCTCTCCGGAGGCGTACCAGATCAGCATACCAAAGCCAATGGGGTCAGTCCAGAGCAACAAAGCTCATCAGCCCCTGGTGGTTTGCTATCCTGCAAATGAACCAGCCCACCATGGCCCATGGGGGAACATACAGAGTAGGAACTCTGTGGCCAGGACTAAACAAGGGCATCCAACCCTAGGTTTCTAGAGTCAAAGAGCTGAGTTGGGAAGCCATCACATTCTTGGCTGTGGCCATGAGATGCATTTCCAGCCTTCCCCAGCGTTGCATAATGATGGAAATGCCCTCTGGAACAGAGACCATTCCCTAGGATCCAGAGTCTGCCTGCTGAGAAAATCAGTCTGGATGTTCTCATCTCCTGCCATGTGAGCAGCTGAGAGGGCCTGTAAGTGAACCCAGTCTGTGCCTCCAGGGATAGTGGAAGTGCTTCTTGTGCCCTTTTTTGTTTACATAAGCTACCGCTGTGGCATTGTCTGAAAACACCATGACTGCCTTTCCTGTCAGGAAAGATTGCACCTCCTTCAGCACCAAGTAGGGCCTCACAATCCTTCTGACTTTTTGGGTTTTAAGCTCTCAGTTCCAGATGATTTATGGACAAGTTGCTTTCTAATGGGGTACACTTGCCCTGGATCAGGCAACCAGAGCCATTGGCAACCACAGCTAATTAGGCTGGCGTCAGTTGCGAGGATTACCCATGAGTTGATTCTGAGAGGCATCCCCCTGGATCCACCAACTTAAGCTGTGTTTTGTCCCAGAAGACCAGGGCAACTGCATCTGTAAAGTACACAATTGCGTTGACCACTTGGAGAGAATCCTGGAGTGGCCGCATATGTGCTCTCATCCCTGGGACAACTTCCAAGGAGACCGCCATAAAGCCCAGCACCTGAAGGAAATGCATTGCAAAGAGAGCACGAAAGTGAGAAACCAAAAGCGATAATGAAGAATTGGAAATTTAAAAAATATATTAAAAAAATATAGCAAGTGGTGTATGCCCAGAGTGTCAATAAAAAGTATGAGATGGATAAAGCACTACAGCTGGAAGAAGGATTGGGAAATAGTGAACAGAAATAAGAAACCTACCCAAAATCCATTGGGTCATTGAAATAATATCTCTGTAAAAGTGAACAACAGTATGTATAACCCTAGGGAAATGGGACATGTGATATTAAATATGTCAATTGACAGGCAAATTCAAAGCAAAAAAGAACACTACTTACTAAAGACAGTATGCTAAGGTTTTCAATTTGTATATGAAAATATTCGTATGTGGCAGGAGAAACATAGAACTTATGTTAAGAAAACTGCAATCAAATAAGTTACAGCAATTTTAAAATAGTAAATCTAAACAATACAAAAATATAGTGAGTGACATTGCAGGTAAAGCCATAAAGTAATAATAGCGTGGCAATGAATGTCATTTATAATAAGTGAATAACCCCGACAGTTGAGAGGTGTAACAAGATGGTGGACTGTCGGAGGTGTTAGACGCTAACAGTTTGGGCTGGTATAACCTGCTATTTCCTTGCCTTTTTTTTGAATGCTGCATACAAAAAGAAAGGGGACAGTTTGGGCTGTGCCCTCTCCAGCCCGTACAGTCTCCCATCCAGCTCACTCTCGATCGCTTCACCGTTGGATCCACTGCTCAAATGCTGTGCCAGAGGGGTCCTGCTCGTGGGCTCAGTGAGGGAGAATCGGGCCCGTTTCTGGGACACGATGTATCTCTGTCCCTGCAGGCAACTTTCAACCTGCCGTATCCAGCACATATACGGGGTTTCCTGGAGTTTGAAACAGGAGTGGAAGGCGCTATTAATGTGAATAACCGAGAGGAGGCAAGAGCCCAGGAACCCAGTTTCTCTGCTGTGAGTGAGGAAGCCGCTGAATTTACAACTGCTCCTGCGACAATCACACTGGAAGGGATTTGGCAAGAACTCCATAAACTGGAAAGTATGGTGGAAAAATCAGTCCAGGAGATATCTCAGCTATCTGGAAAAACTGAAATCTTCAACTCAAGTTACACAGGTCCAATCTGAAGAAATATTTAATTGAAATCCTGTCCTGTCCGATTCAAGCTATTCCACCAATTAATAAGATATATTACCTCTCGCCACAACTGAATAAGGTTGGACAGGTTTCAAATAGTGATCCGATTCTCCATCAAGAAAAAGCTCAAGAGGAGGTAAATCCATTGGAGGATGTTTCTAATATTTTGGAAACTTCACTTTCAGAAGTGACGGAAAGAGCAACCTTGATTTTTTTTTCCTTCGTTTTCCAGCAGGATTTAGATGCAACTGAATACCCCTCATATGTCTCTCTCTGAGGTGTAAAGTCCTAACACAGTACAGTTGTGCCAATTTGTTTATTTTGGGGGAAATGTGTAAATCCAGGAGTAGGGAAACATTATTACAAGGTTTGTTTTTTTGTTTAAACTTTTCTCCCTAACAACTCTCAGAAGATCTTTTGTGCTTAAAAAGTCTAGGTTTATCCTGTTGTCGCAAAGGTGACACAGGATAGGAGAAAGGAATTTCTGATAATGAGAGACAAAGTAAAAAAATTGGGGGGCTACCTTCTTATTAGCATACCCATGTAAATGTACTGTTCGTTACTTAGGAAACAAATATATGTTTTTCCTACCAGAGCAACTGCATCTTTCTTAGACTTAAAAAATCTCTCCAGAAATTGAAAGGTTTTTTGTTATGCAATGGGTTTAGTCAATTGATGGCCTGTTCCTCTTAAATTTTAATATTTTCTTCTTATTCTCCCTAGTTGTATATGCCTCTCAACTTAGTGGTCTAAGGAAGGCTTTTTCATTATTATTTAATTTCCTGGAGATATAAGAAGGTCTGTATTCCATAATCAAGTGTTATTACTTGTATTTTATGGTCGTTAAATATAAATAAATAAAAAACCCAAAATAACCCATGTGAGAAAGTGTTTGCATCATTATATAATGCGTGAAGAACTGCCAAAGTTATTTAGTAAGTAAAAAAAAATTTGTAACCGCAATTGGAAAACACCAAAGTCTTGCTAATTCAAGAATGTACTAAACACAGTCGTAAGTGAAAACAAAAGTGGGAAAAGAAAGTGGAAGTAAATGTCACTGAAAATAAGAGTAATTCAGCTTGATCCCGCTAGCCTATGTAAAGGTGTATATGTCATAAATGTAATATACACAGAAATGCGGGAAAGATTGCAGAAAAGTAAATAACTCACCACAACTACTAGAAAAACATGTGGATAATATATACAATTAGTCTTTAAGCCCGTTACATTAACGGGTACTAGAATAGATGTGTCTTGTCTGTCTGTGTTTCTTTATCTCTCTCTCCTTGGCCGCTGTCTGTGTCCTTCTGTCTTCCCCCCCCCCCCCCCCGAGCAAAGCTGTCTGCCCCCAGCACCCACCTCTCCCCCAAAGCAGCCCCCTTTCCCTAACTGTCTCTCCATGGTTCTCTTCTGTCTTCCCCCCAGAGCAAAGCTGTCTGTCCCTGGAACACCTCCCCCCCCAAAGCAGCCCCCGTTCCCTCTCCCTATCTCTCCATGGCCCCTTCTGTCTCCCCCCAGCACACCCCTCCCCCCAAAGCAGCCCCCTTTCCCTCTCCCTGTCTCTCCATGGCCCCTTCTGTCTCCCCCCCAAAGCAAAGCTTTCTGTCCCCAGCACACCTCCCCCCCAAAGCAGCCCCCTTTCTCTCTCCCTGTCTCTCCATGGCCCCTTCCGTCTCTTCCCAGAGCAAAGCTGTCTGTCCCCAGCACACCTCCCTCCCAAAGCAGCTCCCTTTCCCTCTCCCTGTCTCTCCATGGCCCCTTCTATCTTCCCCCCAGAGCAAAGCTGTCTGTCCCCAGCACACCCCTCCCCCCAAAGCAGACCCCTTTCCCTTTTCCTCTCCCCCTGGCCCCGGTATTGATCCCCTTCTTTCCCTCCATCCATCCCGGCGTCTTCTGGCTTGCTCCTCTTCAAAGCAGCCTGCGATCGTGGTGGCCGGCTTTAGAAAACCTCACAGGCCACTCTCCAACTCGGGAGCACGTTCCCTTTGACGCAATCTTGTGCATCAGAGGGAACATGCTACTGAGGTTGGAGAGCGGCCTGCGAGGTTCTTTAAAGTCAGCCATGATCAGAGGCTGCTTTGAAGAGGAGGATCAGTGGCGGCGGCAGCGACGAGTGAGGGCGGGAGGTGTGTTCCCTGCCGAGGACGCGGGCAGGGAGAGAGCTTGCCTGCGCTTCCTAATGGTGAGTGAGGGCGGGAGGAAGGGAGTGGCCAGAATGTTCCCTGCCGCCGGGTTCTAAAATGGAACACGGCCACGGATCACACACCACAGCAGCAGGGAACACGAAACCCTAAGTGCACATGCATGCTTAGAGTTTTATTATATAGGATGCACTACAATGCTGTCATGGGCATATACCATTATATTTTGTATATATATTTCAATTCTTCATCACCACTTTTGGTTTCTCACTCTCGCTCTCTTTGCAATGTGGCTTATTTGATAGTCTTAAGTTTATTTACATAAATATACATATAAGCTTATTTAGATAATTTTAAATTTATAGTTTTTGGTTTTATGTATTTTTAAGTCTCTCTTTCTCTATATGTTTTATATTAGGTTTTCACTTTGTTTGTTGACCATATGACCCCTGAGGAAGGCTTGCGTAGCCAAAACATACCTCATGCTGGGTCATACCAACAAAGGGTCATTCCAATAAAGCTTTTAATTTAAGTATAAAGACTTCAAAGTCAGAGACCCATTATTGACTCGACTACCAACGTTTGAAGTACGAGTACATTAAGACTCCACTTTATGTACTTCTACTTGTACTTCCTGTGGTGGCCTTTTGTTTTTCTTGTTGGTGTTCACTCCTTTAAAATAATGCACCAACACTGCCAATGTCTTTTAAATGCTCCCATTTTGAGCTATAAGCCTGCACAACAAAAGTTGGCAGTGTTCATATTTACATTTGCAAGTATAGCAGTGGCAACATTTTGGTTAAAAGCAAAGGGTGGGACCAGAAAATTGAAACAAAGAGCAAGAAAAGGTTAAATCTGGAATTCCTTGAAAGATTCTGTAGCATCCTAATCCCATCAAGGAAGATGTAGAACTAAAGGTTCATGAAGAAAATGAACAAAAAAACATTGAGGGGAAGATTCTCAAAACTTCAAAGTAAAATCCGAAGGGCTGCTAACGAGGTTGCTATTGTAAACGATTTCAAAAAGGCAAGTCATTCTCAAAAGACCCAGCATGCAACTCAGCTTCACGTAGGCTTGCTAAATTTACTTGAGATGAGTTGCTGGCGGTAGTGATCATCACACAGCCAGAATACACCCGCATATTAAAAAAAAAAAACAACCAACCAAATCAAAGATTACGGCATGAGAGATACCCACTCTCCCGCCACAGTCGCACAACCTCTGGGCACCCACCCCTGGCAGCGGGAGAGATGCCAACTCTCTCCCGCCGCGTTCGTACAATCCACCCCCTCCCCGACTCCACCCTTCCCCACCCACAGCAGGAGGCTTGCCCATTCCCTCCCACCATCGCCCAACTCCCCTCCCAACTCCCCCTGTGCCCCAGATTTCCCACCTCCACCCCCACCTACCTTGTTCAGGAAGTTTGGTCAGAAGAACATCTAACCCGTTCCGGTGAGCAAGCTCACCTCTTACAAAATGGCGGCCTTTCCCCTTCCCAGTGCATCCAATCAGAGCTTTAGGTTCCTCCCTGGCACATCTCAGGATGCAATGGGAAGGGGAAGGCCTGCCATTTTGTAAGAGGTAGGCCTGCCAGCCGTAGCGGGGTAAGTGTGCCTGTGGCTCAACTTCCTGAATAAGGTAAGGAGAGGTGGGGGGAATTATCATGGGGGGGGGGAATTGGGTGACGGCAGGATGGAGTGAACATCCTGGGGATTGAGGGGTACAGATAGGAGTACAGGTAGGTAATAGGGATAGGATTAGAGGCAGTTACAAAATTAGTCAGGGACACTGTTCAGGCAATTATGCCTGATGGGCCGCCACGAGAGCGGACCGCTGGGCAGGATGGACCTCTGGTCTGACTCAGCGGAGGCAACTTCTTATGTTCTTATGAACATCCCTCCCACTGCAGGAGGGTGGGCAGAGTTGAGGGACTATGCGAGCATAAGAGAGTGGGCATCTCTCCTACTCCTAGGGGTGGTGCCTGGAGGTTGTGTGAGCGTGGCAGGAGAGAATGGGCATCTCTCCTGCTGATCTTCAATTCGGGATTTCTTTTTAAATTTTAATTTGCGTGGGGGATCTGAGCTGTCAAACCTTACTTTCCTGTCAGTGCTTGAGCCAATTAGCGTTCAGGAACTGATCAGAAAGTAAGGCTACGACAGCTCAGACCTATTGGCAAATTTTGGCTGCAAATGTGGCAGATTAGGGAATCACTCAGTGATAATAGAGAATTGCTTGGAATAATCATTTTAATATTAATGACCTCGTATTACATTTGCATGGCAGTATCAGAGACTGCTAGAAACTCGAAAAAGACCGTGGTAATTAGTTTTGATAATCCACCGCTAAAATACATGCATGCTAAACTGGCTGGAACTGTTTTAGTGAGCACATTAAAGGCACATTTTAGTTTTGAGAATCTTACCACTACTATTAATTATTTCTATAGCGCTACCAGATGCACGCAGCGCAGCACAGTCAAAGGGTAAGAAAACAGTCCCTGCTCGAAACAGGCAAGACAGATAAACAGGATGTCATGGATACAATTAAAGGGAACAGTTAATCAGCAGGTTGGGTTGGAGGGAAGAGGAGTAGGGTTAAGGATTGAAGGCTATATCAAAAAGATGGATTTCAATCTGCTTTGAAAAAAGGGAAGGGAAGAGGCTTGGCGGACAAACTCGGGCAATATATTCCAGGCATAGGGGGCAGCTAGATGAAAGGAACGAAGTCTGGAATTGGCAGTGGAGGAGAAGGGTAACGCTAAGAGTGGCTTATCTAAGGAACAGAGCTCTCTGGGAAGTGTATAAGGAGAGAGAAGCGAGGAGAGATATTGAAGGACAGCAGAATGAACACACTTGTAGGTCAGCAATAAGATCTTGAACTGTATGCGATGGCAGATAGGGAACCAGTGAAGTGACTTAAGGAGAGAGGTGACATGAGCTTAGCAAGGTTGGTAGACAATGAGTCGCGCAGCAGAGTTTTGCACAGATTGCAAGGGGGAAAGGCGACACTGAGGGATACCACCACAAGATAATGGCGGAATAAATAAATCACTAATGTAATGTAATATCAGTTAGGAGTAGATTGCAGAAATCTAAGCGTGAGGTTACAAGAGCTTGGACAAGGGTCTGGGTAGTGTGCTCAGAGAAGAAGGGATGAATTTTGTCAATATTGAAGAGATAGACGTGACAGGTCTTAGTAGCTTATTGGATATACGTAGACAATGAGAGGTCAGAATCGAAGACCACTCCAAGGTTGCGAGCAGAGGAGACTGGAACAGTGACAGTATTATTTACTGAGATGGAGAAAGGAGGAGGAGCAGAGGGTTTAGGAGGAAAGAGGAGCAGCTCAGTCTTGGACATATATAGTTTCAGATGACGGCAGGACATCCAGGCAGCAATGTTAGCCAAACAAGCAGGCTTTAGGTGAAATTTCAGGTGTAGAGAGGTAGATCTGAGAGTCATCATAATATAGGTGATACTGGAAGTCATGGGAGGAGATCAGGGCACCGAGGGAAGAGGTGTAGAGAGAGAAGAGGTCCCAAATCAGAACCCTGGGGTACACCAACCGCTAGTGGGGTAGCAGCAGAAGAGAACCCACCAACACATACACTAAAGGTGCTTTGGGAAAGGTAGGAGGCAAACCAGGAGAGGAGAGATTCAAGGAATCCAAACGAAGACAGCATATCAAGGAATAAGCTGTGATTTTGCCTCTATACATACATGCCTCTATATATGTACCCATGTGCACATATGTACCCATAAAATTTAGTAGACCAAAGAATCATGCTTTCCTAGTCTTGGGCTTCAAAAATCAAGTGCTCCTCTGGGTTTTTTAAAGGTGAATTCTCTTCATAGAGAAAGTGAAAGATTTTAGGTACAGCATATTTCTCTTTGTGATGTGGTTTGTAGCTGCAACAGAGTGGTAGCAAAATTTCTCTTGTATTGAAAGTCAACATTTCTAAGTATACACAATGCCTCACCTTGATTATGTCTCCAGTGGAAGAAATTACATCTGTAGGGATACTAATCCTGAAGGAGCGGCCTACAACTGCAGCACTATCAGGGATCCCCATCACTGGTGCTAATGTCTCTTTCACCTCTGGAAGCAGAGAATGCATGGATGCCTCCAGCTGGTTTTCCCAGTCCCTCTTAACTTCTGTTAAATCACTGGCCCAGACAGGCAGGACAGAGGTGACTATCAGAAGCACTACCAAAAATGTCCCCTTTAGTGGAGTAAGCAGCAGCATAATTCTTTCATTCCTTCTAGCCCTCATTCTTCAAATTCAGCAAACAATAGGAAAAATAGAAGCAAGCAGAAATCTAAATCCTCTTTGTGTTTGCTGAAGTTCCTCACATCAGTTCTGTTCCATCCCAGCTATTGTCAGGAGCCTAAAGAGGAAACAAAAACAATCATTCAATGTGGACTCCAACACAAACTCTTTTCAATTAAATTTGGCATGACAACTAAAAAGTAGATTTAGACTTTAACCAATCAAGATCCTTTAAAAAAATTAGTTCAGCCGTCCAATTTTCCTAATCAGCTGGTTAGTCAATTACCTTACCTGCTCAGCAGTCTTTAAATATCTGCTTTGTACAACAGACTGCTGCAGATTTTCTACTCCAAATAATGGAACATTTCTTTATCAAATTCTAGAAGTCGCAAGATTGTTGGCGGTATATAAGAATAAAGTTATTATTATTATTAATTATAGTCTTGAGGAGTAAAACACGAAAAAGGCAGCAGATAAAGCCCACCAAAATAAAAGGCTTATTACAGCATCTTTTTCTGTCTGCAAGTAGCAAATCTTTCTCTGGCGGTCCTCGTAGGTCTATATAAGGTATAAAAAAAACCTCCCAGGCAAGAAAGATCCTACAACACATCTAGAACATTTTTTCCAACTGATTACCGTATATACTCAAATATAAGTCGAGACCACCATCCCCCCTCAAAAAAGGAGGGAAAACGGTTGACTCGAATATAAGATGGAGGCTTAATATTCAAGTGCCATGCTCTGCACCCAGTGTTTCCTCCCTACCAGGCTCTGAACCCAGCCCCCCTCACTCCCTGCCAGGCTCTGCACCCTGTCCCCCCTCACTAACTGCCAGGCTCTGCACCCTATCCCCCCTTTCTTCCCTGTCCCCTCTTCCCCCTAGAGTTGTCTAGTGGTAGGCAGGGACAGGAGGTATCCCTCCCGTCTCCCATCCCAGCTGATACTAACAATTTTTTACCCCCTGCCTTTTTTTGCATTCCTGTTGGTCCAGCGGTATATGGGAAGAAGTGAGCTTCTGGCGCCCCGCCCCTCCTTCCAATCTCATGGCCAGCTGTCAGCGGCACACCCGGGCCGGCACGCAGGAGTGAACTTTTCGAACTCCCACCCGGCCCTGCGCTGCTCCCTGAATGGCTGCCACCAGTTCGCATGGGACTTGGGGCTCAGCACAGGGCAGGAGCACAGACAGCTCACTCCTGCCCATACACCGCTGCACCACCAGGTATACGAAAAGTGGGAGGGAGGAAGGGTAAAAAATTGTATCGGCTGGACGAGAGACGGGAAGGATCCCTCTTGTCCTGGCCTAACGGCAAACCTGCAGCAAGTCCAGAAGGGTATCGAGTGGTCACTGGGTGATGACCTGAAAATAGGATGAGACCCCCATTTGTGGGCCATTTTTTGGTCGAAAAATCTCATCCTATATCAGAGTATACATGGTATTTATCAGCATTAGTGTAAAGAAGAGATCACCCTGTTGAAAGCCTCACTTACTGATATCCTGGTACAACATTTAAGATGCGTAAATAGGAAACATACAAACCAAGTTACCACAATCTGGTCTAATTGCTATCATTAACAACTGACTAATTTCAACCATAACACTGCATTGAAATGAAAGCTATTTAAGGAAATTATTATTTTTTTTATTGGGCTAGCTTAATAAATTGAGGGTAATTTAATAACACCTATATGAAAGGTCCAAAAAAAAGAGAAATTAGATTTTACCTACTAATTATTTTCTTTGCTTTAGTCCCACCAGACTATAGTCTAAAACCTGCTGGGTTATGTCTGTCTGCCAGTGGAAGGAGACAGAGAAAAAGTAGTTCCACGTGATTTGCTCCTCAAGGACATGGTGCAGGTTTAGACTACTCAATATTTTGAATGGCCATGCAATGGACTTGAATTTTCCTTTAGTTAGAGATTTTGTAATGAATAATCATGAGTGACCTTTGGGAACCAGCTCAGGAAAGGCCTTCATTGAGTACTCCTGGGAATGCAATTAGTACTCAGCAGCAGAGACTGGTCAAGCCAAACTGACTCAGCCCTCACTGGATGTCCAGCAGCTACTGGTTCAGAGTACTCCAGCAGGAGGGTGAGATTTGGGGGGGGGGGGGGGGAGGGTGTCTGGAAGAGAGGAACAAGGGAAA
Organism: Geotrypetes seraphini; assembly: GCF_902459505.1. Taxonomy (NCBI): domain Eukaryota; kingdom Metazoa; phylum Chordata; class Amphibia; order Gymnophiona; family Dermophiidae; genus Geotrypetes; species Geotrypetes seraphini. Next base: position 46,809,059 of record NC_047100.1, read on the forward strand.
GACAGGTTAATACTGTCAGTCCAATAAAAAGACGAAGGACCAAGCAGAGGTGTTTAACGCTGGCAAGGAGATTAACAGATTTCAAGAGCATTGTTGATTATTGAACACCATTCATTGAGAAGGATGGAGAATATTGTAGTTCTGGGAGACTAGCAGCTGAGGAAAGAATAATGAAGGGGGCACATGCCAAGTTTATTAATTTCTTGATATACCGTCTATCAAAAGGATATCGGTAATAAAATAAATTTAAAAGCAAATATTAAAAAGGGGGAAAAAAGAAAAACCCATCACCGAATTTAGTGAAGGGGGGATTACATAACTTAAGACTAACATAGTACAAGAGGTTGCAAAAAAATACATCGAGATAAAAAATATATATATAAATGAGGGAAAGGGGAGGGTAGAACAAGAAGGGCTGGTTCGCCTCTAGGGAGGTGTTTGGATTTAAGAACCTGCAAAGAGAATTATTCAGGGAAAGCAAATGGGATCCTAGATTAGGTATTGTAAGCATCTTTGAAGAGAAACGTTTTGAGCTTGGTCTTAAATACAGGGAGAGAGGACTCTTGTTTTTTATGCAGAGGAAGACTGTTCCAAAGAGAGGGCACCATGACTGAAAAGATTACAGGTTGTATTGTAGAAAATTTCTTGGATGGCACATGTAAGCCCACACCCATAGCACCACTTCATAGAACAGCTTGACACAACCCCAAGTCCGAGATCTGACCTGCCAAAGCAGCATGTGAATTTCATGAAGAAGCGTCACCCACCTGTGATCACTGAGGAAGATCCTCTCCTTTGTCGAATTTCAAATACTGATCACCCAGCCTAAGGGTTGCAGAAGGCACACAATAGATGCCATTTCGCTGTCAGAGGACGAGGCTCAAATGAGCTAGTCGTTGAGGTATGGGTGAACCCTTATTCCTGACGCTGCAGGAATGCTGCCTCCACTACAAACATAATTTTGGAAAATGTCCACGGCCAGATCAAAGGATATGGCTTTAAACTGGAAATGACAAACTACAAAAATGTGGGGTAGAACTGTTAGTAATCAAAAATCACAACCTCTTGTTCATTATTATAAAAGGAGGTAAAACTGAACCTTCTCATCGTTTTTATATGCACATTTGTCAGTTTAACAGTGGTAAGACCTTAGTCTTAACCCAGCTCCTTATAGAGCAGCAAAAGCCACCTCCAACCCAATGTAAACTTCTTTTGTATTAAAATAATAAATATCATAAATATTTCATAAATACTGTAAATGTGGAACTTAACTTCAGATATCAATAAGGCTTCAGCTCAATCACAATCCCAATGGGGCCCGTTTCGCCCTTGGCTTCCTCAGGAGATCATGTGAAACAATTATATGCATTGAAAGCAGTGCATGCATATAGATCTCATGCATATTCATTGGGGAAATCCTGAAAATCCAGCTGGATTGCGGCCCTCAAGGAGGGACTGAGACCCCTGCTCTAAATTGTCTTCCTCTTTGGGATTACTGCTCCAAAACACCACGGAAACTTTTTCCTTTAATGGTCTCACCACTGTTAAACTGACAAACGTGCATATAAAAACAATGAGAAGGTTCAGTTTTGCCTCCTTTTATAATAATGAACAAAAGGTTGTGATTTTTCATTACTAACAATTCTACCCCACATTTTTGTAGTTTGTCATTTTCTTACTTTTTCGGGAGGGGGGGGAAAGGGGGAGAAGGTTTGTCTTTGTTTTGGTTGTTTTAAACTGGAAATGACATCCTAGAACTGCAATCCTCAGAAACCGCTGTTGAGCTAGCCAAAAGGAGATAAGAAAAATAAATCAACTTCTATTAGGTCTAGAGCAGTGGTCTCAAACTCGTGGCCCGGGGACTACATGCGGCCCGCCAGGTACTATTTTGAGGCCCTCGGTATGTTTATCATAATCACAAAAGTAAAATAAAACAGTTTCTTGATCATATGTCTCTTTAGCTATAAATGACAATATTATTATTAAGACTTAGCCAAGAGGAAAGATTTATAAACTATAAAGAGTTTTACCTAATGTCTTATTAAAGAAATGGCAATTTTGCATTAACTATTTTTTCTGAGGCCCTCCAAGTACCTACAAATCCAAAATGTGGTCCTATAAAGGGTTTGAGTTTGAGACCACTGGTCTAAAGTAATAAGAAACTTTCCCAGCTGTACCAAAACAAATGACTTAGTGTAAGGTTTCCATGCAAAAATTCAGGCCCTTGAGATCCAACACCGGTCAACAGGCGATGACCTTATTGGGCACCACAAAGTAAACCGAGTACCACCCCAGCTCCAGCTCTCCCAGATGGATCAAATGAATGCATTCAGAGCAAGCAGGGACTCCACGGTTACTCGAGTCATTGCTTCCTTGGCGTTCCTTCTTCTGGGAGGCTCCAATGAGAGAGATGCAACCTGCAAGAGAACTCTTAGCATGTAGCCTTCCCTGAGAATTTCTAAGGTCCACTAGTCATAGTAAATGACTACAGAAAGACCTGTATAGTCCATCCAGTCTGCCCAACAATCACATTCATTTTTGAGGCAATGTTAAACTAACAATCCAGTAATTATTCATTTTACTTGCCAAGTTCCACTATAAGATATTTTTCCCCCTCTCCCCTGAAATAGACAAGACCTGTACTCAGACTATATAAATGTGGTAAAAAAATGTGCATGCTTGTTACTGATCCATATAGCCACACATGGGACTCAGGCTGTAGAAGTCCACCCAGCATCAGTAACACTGCTGGAGTCGCCAGCCAAGCTAACTCCTGATCCGTCTTGCCACATAGTGGACCCAGACCTTACAGCATCGGCTTCAGTACTGGGGCTGCCATTCAAGCACCACTCCTCCATGATGTGATCAAGGCCCACTCCTCCACAAAGTGCTGAAGATGACCTCCCACCAGGACGGCAAAGAGGTGGGCTTGCCTTGCCACAGTGAGTACTATGAGAGGCAATGGAGGATCTCTCCAGCTGCAAGTCAGACTTTTTGTCCAAATAAAAGGAAGACTGCCTGTTTGGAAAACAAGCACTCTGCCCAAACTGTAGATAGCCAGGTCTGAAACACCTACCGTCACAAAATCTGGAAGGGGAGGACCCCAAAGCAAACTGGGTTGAACCCTTTGGTTTATCTCGTGGCAGGCACTGTGACTTGGTTTCATCTAGCTCCTTCGCTCGTTATGTTATTTAGGTCTTCTCCAAAGAAGCACCTACCAGTCAAGATTGGTTGTGAAACTGGGCAGCAGATACATTCTCAGAGTTGCCTTTGTGCCACTACAGACAAGGACATACCTTGAGCCAAAGCACCAAGCATGTCAAATTGCAATCACCAAGTAAGCCAGCCCAGCCTCTAACAGCCACAAAGGATCTGCAAATTGTAGCTTGAAGACCCAGAGGGGCCACCTCAAATGATTACATTAGCACATATTCTATTTTCCTATCCTGTAGGGCCATTTCCCCTTCCACTGGTGGGGTAGTCGTCTTTGTGACCATCAACATTAGCGAATCCACTCTGGGCAACTAAAATTTCTCCTTCTCCTCAGGCAACAAGGGATACAATTGAGCTTATGACTCATCCCACCTTAAGCTCCATAACTGGAGACTGCCACTCAGTCACAAACAAGTCCTGGATATCTGGGTGCATAGGTAAGGCCCTTCATCTCAAACAACTCCTAAGACTATGATGCAGGTGCTGAAGGATCTTCAATAGATAGCATTGTCAAAGCATCCAAAATGAGGGCACACAGCTTTTCTTTATAAAAGCAGTCCCAAAACCTTGGCATTATCTCCATATTCAGGGGGAAGATCCCCCTCCTCCAAGGGCTCCCAAAGAGGAGGACCCTCAGGACTGACAGAAGCTTCCTGCAGTGCAGGAAGATGAAGGACAGATCACAGAATAAACACGTGTCAACAGGGAGAACACAGAATAAGAGACTGCACTGGCCCATTCCCCCAGCCAGTTCACTTCAAATATTGCTGTCCAAAATAGCTTCTTTACCCTGGAAAAGCGGAGACTTAGAGGGGACATGATAGAGACTTATAAAATCATGAAACCAGGAGCAGGAGAGACCATCCATCTGCCTGTGGAGATAGAGGATACTGGTTTACCAATGAGCATTAGTGCTGCCTGACTCATGGAAAAAATTTTCGATTCGATTTGCTTTTCCTATCCAATTGGGTGTTTTTTTTTTCAAATGTCCTGGTGGATTTTGTAGCCCTTCACCCACCCCACTCCCTTTGCCCTATCCTACCCATGCTGACTGTAGTGTAAACAAACAAACAAGACTTTCCCTCTCTGGCAGGATACACATTTCAAGTCTGACATATACTGTAATCACAAAACAAAAAATAAAATTATTTTTTCTACCTTTTTTTGTCTGGTCATTATTCAAATCATGTTGGTCCCAGGCTCTGGTTTCCGTTTGTCTTCTGTTAACTTGCTCTCCAGGATCTTCTGCCCATTTGACGTTTTCTTCTTTCTCTGTGCTCACCATACATCTTCCATCTCTGTCCTCCCCTTCCATTTCCCTTCCCTGGAGGTCTAGCATCTTTCCTTTTCTTCATCTCCAGACCTACTCCTACTGGAGCGCTGGTCTAGTACCTGGCAACTCAGCTTCAATGCCAAAAAATGCAAAGTCATGCACCTGGGCAGCCAAAATCCATGCAAGACTTACACCCTTAATGGCGAGATCCTAACAACTGTAGCAGAACGAGACTTAGGGATGATCGTCAGTGAGGACATGAAGACTGCCAATCAAGTGGAGCAAGCTTCATCCATATCCAAATCATAGGTTGCATACACAGGCGTTTCGTCAGCCGTAAGCCTGAAGTCATTATGCCATTGTATAGATCCATGGTGAGACCCCATCTGGAATACTGTGTACAATTCTGGAGGCCACATTACTGCAAAGATGTGCTGACACTCGAGTTGGTCCAGAGGATGGCCACCCGGATGGTCTCGGGACTCAAGGATCTCCCGTACGAGGAATGGCTAGATAAATTACAGCTATACTCACTCGAGGAATGCAGAGAGAGGGGGGACATGATCGAGACGTTCAAGTACCTCACGGGCCGCATCGAGGTGGAAGAAGATATCTTCTTTTTCAAGGGTCCCATGGCAACAAGAGGGCATCCGTGGAAAATCAGGGGTGGGAAACTGCACAGTGACACCAGGAAATTATTTTTCACTGAAAGGGTGGTTGATCGCTGGAATAGTCTTCCACTTCAGGTGATTGAGGCTAGCAGCGTGCCTGATTTTAAGGCCAAATGGGATCGTCACATGGGATCTTTTCACAGAAAAGATAAGGGAGGGTCATTAGGGTGGGAAGACTAGATGGGCCGTCTATTTCTTTTTTTTTTTAGTTCAAAATTTTTATTAAATTTTTGAAAATACAAAAAGTGATGAGAATAAGATGCAAAATGTAATAAGCAGATGCAAAGAAACTAAATATAAACATATGCATCTGGAAGACAATAAAACTCTACTATAAAAATTTATGCAAATAACCCAGCATCAATAAAGGGTGACAGGAGGAAGGAAGAAAAGGAGAAGAGAGAAAGGAAGAGAAATGAAGGATATAAGTAAATGGTCAACAGAAATCAGAACAGTCAAGGGAGAGATTGAGATTGCATAAAGGTGTCCAAACATTGCCAAGGAGATTTTAGATTTCTATGTTTACTGGGGTTGGGGCTATGAAAAATACATCGAAGCAAAAATAAAATTTAAGAAGGTAAGAGGGGGAGAGAAAAAAAACAAGGGAGGGGGAGTCACTTCCTAAAAGCAGTTCTCTTTCATCAATGATCTTAAGTGGAGTTGGCAGGGGATATGATCTTATCTCATTCAGTGATGTTAATGCACTCTTCAATATCAATTTTAGCCTTCTGTAATATTCTTGACTGATTCTCTCAGGGATTTCTGCTACATAATTATTCCTTCTTCTACTCTAGATATTTATATATACCTTCCCTTTCAAGATTTTCTCTCAGTCATCATTCAGAGAGATATTTTCAGTTTTGCTCAACTTTTCCCTAAGGAAAAAGTCACCTTAGCACTTTTGTCCAGACTAGAGAATGATTACAGGAGCCCAGCTGTAGCCCAAAGGCACTTGCTGCCTCACATTTTCCAGACTATACGACTGAGCACATTCCACCCCCCCCCCCTTGCTGGGAGAGGCCAGATGATCCCTCTCCAGATGTCAGAGGCCTAGAGGCACTCTGAGATATCATCAAACTACTGTCCAGCCCTGCTGAAGCCTGCAGGCACCTGGAACAATTGGGTTGCTTGTCCAGCCCTCCAAAAGGCTAGTGCTGCCAACCACAGAAGTCTGAAGACACCCAGGACACTACTGGTCTACAGCCACTTAAAAATGCTGACGCCACTATTCTTTTTCCATGGTTTGGGGAGGGGGTCTTCCCCCCTAGCAGCACCAGAGCTAAGAACAAGTAAAAGAGGAATGAGGAAGGGAAGGGGTGGTAGGAAAGGTAGGCAGGTGGTCAGATTTCAAAATACAGTAAAAACCTTGGATTGCAAGTAACTTGGTTTGCAAGAGTTTTGCAAGACAAGCAAAACATTTGATTATATTTTAACTTGATAAACAAGCAATGTCTTGCAATACAAATACATACAGTATACACACATCACCACAATTGAGCCGATGGTTCTTCTCTCTCTGACACTGCGGGAGTGGAGTGACTGTTTTAAACAAATAAGTTCTTGAAATACGAGTACATACAGTATATATGCATCACATCATCACAACTGAGCTGATGGTTCTCTCTCTCAGACGCTGCAGGAGTGTAGTGACTGTTCTAAAAGAGTGAGGTCTTGAAGTACAAGTACATACAGTATTTTATATTAAAGTTTTTGGTTTGTGGAACAAATCGTCCGAGTTTCCATTTTTTTCCTATGGGGAAATTCGCTTTGATATACCAGTGCTTTGGCTTACAAGCATGCTTCCAGAATAAATTATGCTCACAAACCAAGGTTTTACTGTATAAATAACCCCCAATCTCTGTTCACTCAAAATTTTAATGTGCAAGCACTTATAAACAATGTCACTAGCATGTGTATCATTCATATTAAGATAATAATGAAGAAGGGAGACCCTCAGAAAGGAAACATCCAACTTCTGAATTTGGTGATGTACAATGAGAGTGTAGGGTCATGAAATGGTTAACTGTTGTTTAAAATATTGCTCTGGTGGGGAGCCTTGCTAACTTGTGGATACAGCCAGAGGGGATTCGTGCCTGGCTTCGGGTTGTCTGCCGCAGCGGTTTTGCTGCTTTCTTTCCAGCCGGACAGGCACTTGCAGAGACGGACCCCTTGATGTCACCGGGTCCGTCTCTATTGCTTTAAATTCAAGCCGCTGTCGCGGCTAGTCGGGAGCCTTGCTAACTTGTGGATACAGCAGAGGGGATTCGTGCCTGGCTTCGGGTTGTCTGCCGCAGCGGTTTTGCTGCTTTCTTTCCAGCCAGACAGGCATTGCAGAGACAGACCCCTTGATGTCACCGGGTCCGTCTCTATTGCTTTAAATTCAAGCCGCTGTCGCGGTTGCGGCCACAGCCACAGGGCGTGGCCGAAGGGGCCCCCTTGGAGCCACGAGGAGCCCGGAGTTGGATCCTGATCTGGTAATATATAAAATCTTTCTATATACTTCTATATGACTTTAAGAGAACAGACTTTAAGGGAAAAGAAAGATAAAACCCAAAAGCTCTACACCAGTGGTAGCGGGCCCAATGGATAGACATTTATTATTACTATCGGGAAATCCACCAGTGATACCACCGGACACAGACTCCTCTTTGTCAGGAGCTTCAATGAGTCCTCTCAATCGCACTCCTCCCCTTTATCCAGTACCCAGTGATAGTGGGAATATAACCCCCACTGTATCTGATGCTCAAGTGATTTCATCCACTCATTCAAGTAAATTAGTATATACCGAAATACCTAAACCTTTAACATTCACTGGTGGCGTGGACGAAACCACACGAACAGAAGAAACACAGGATATTACCTTAAAAGACTTATGGTTAGGTATATCTAGGGTTGAAGGGTTTCTAAGGACAATGATGAAGCAAATGGGAGACTACTCCCAGTCAGTTTCTTCTAAATTAGAAAATGTGGACGCTAATCTAGGTTGTTTGGATAAACGACTAAATGTGGTGGAAAATCAATGTAATAATTTGCAAGCTGTCTCTGTATCAGCTGTTAAAGATTCAACTGTTATACATTCTAAAATTGAATCTATGGAGAATATGAATAGAGTGAAAAATCTACTCTTGGTCAATTTTCCAGTAACTCATTTGTTATCACCTGAGATTTTATTAAGGAAATTTTTTAAAGAGGTACTGGGATTGGCCAATGCGGAGAATTTTTCAATAAATAATTATTATTATACTCCCTTTAAAAAACTTGAATCTGCCCAGGGGGAGGACCATCTGGTCACACCGGAGGTAAACTTGACTGAGTTTTTGGAAGACACACAGGATGTGATCCAGACTAGGTCCACCCTGGTGATAACATGCATGAGCGAGATGGATAATATGTTAATTATGAGACTTTATTTTAAAAATAGGTTGACAAAATTTTGTGGGGATTTGGTCAGGATCTTTCCGGATGTATCCAGAACTACACAATTGAGGAGGAAAGAATTTTTGAAATTGAAGGATAGAGTACTGGCACTGGATGCATCCTTTTATTTGAAGTTTCCCTGTAAATGTATGATCAAACTATTAGATACCCTGTTTCCCCGAATATATGACACTGTCTTATATTTTTAAAAACTCCAAAATATGCACAAGGTCTTATTTTCAGGGGGATGTCTTATTTTTCCATGAAGAAGAATACAGTACACATTTATTGCTGAAAAAAAGACATTTATTACCTGTATATGGTACAGGTCATCACAAACCAGAAAAACATTTAAGGCCCTGATTCTCCAAAAGTGCGTCCCGATTTTAGGCAGCTGTAGACGTCGTACAGCTGTCTAATCAGCCAATCGGGATGCACGTTTTTTAAAAAAAAATGCTCCCCAGGCAGGCCGCCCGGGAGAGGCGTCCTATACTAAACGCCGATTCTGTAACCGGCGTCTTTAGAGAATCGGGTTAAATTAGACGCGGCCGCTATACTTATGGCAGCAAGGGATCTCCTTGCTGCAATATGTATAGCGGCCGCCTGTCCCATCACCAACAGGAGAATGCCTAACTCCTCTTGTCGGAACCCCGAGCCCCCTCCCCCCCAAACTCGTAATCGTCGACAGGAGGATGCCCAACTCCTCCTGTCGGAACCCCGGACCCCCCTCCCCCCCAAACTCGTAATCGCCGACAGGAGGATGCCCAACTCCTCCTGCCGGAAAGCCCAACGACCCCCCGCCCCAACTAATCTCCCTCCCCCAACTAACCTTTCAATGTTGGTCAGCTGGACGGGTCTTGCTGCCGTCTGGCCGACGGGTCTGCCTCGTGGAAATGAGACAGCACGCCCCTTCCCAGCCCATTCCCGCTAAATCTAAGGCCTGATTGGCCCAGGCTAGGCACCTTGGCCAATCAGGCCTTAGGATTAGTTGGGATGGGCGGACCCGCTATGCCTAAGGCCTGATTGGTCCAGGCTTCTACAGCCTGGGCCAATCAGGCCTTAGATTTAGCGGGGATGGGCCGGAAAGGGGCGTGCCATCTCATTTCCACGAGGCAGATCCGTCGGCTGGACGGCAGCAAGACCCGTCCAGCTGACCAACATTGAAAGGTTAGTTGGGGAGGGAGATTAGTTGGGGCGGGAGGTCGTTGGGCTTTCCGGCAGGAGGAGTTGGGCATCCTCCTGTCGGCGATTACGAGTTTGGGGGGGAAGGGGGTTCCGGGGTTCCGACAGGAGGAGTTGGGCATCCTCCTGTCGGCGATTACGAGTTTGGGGGGGAGGGGGCTCGGGGTTCCGACAGGAGGAGTTAGGCATTCTCCTGTCGGTGATGGGACAGGCGGCCGCTATACATATTGCAGCAGGGAGATCCCTTGCTGCCATAAGTATAGCGGCCGCGTCTAATTTAACCCGATTCTCTAAAGACGCCGGTTACAGAATCGGCGTTTAGTATGGGACGCCTCTCCCGGGCGGCCTGCCTGGGGAGCATTTTTTAAAAAAAAAAACGTGCATCCCGATTGGCTGATTAGACAGCTGTAGGACATCTACAGCTGCCTAAAATCGGGACGCACTTTTGGAGAATCAGGGCCTCGGTGTACAGAGGCTGTTCCTGGGCTTGTTTTCCTGGACAGCGGAAGCAGGAAGTTGTGTGACCACACATACGGTACTGTACCAGTACTCTGGATCGCCAAGACATGCTTGCCAAATAGTGCCTTATTTTCGGGGGGGGGGGGGCCTTATATTTCCCAGGTGGGGGAAAAAAAGGGGGGTGTCTTACTAAAGGAGGAGGTCCTATAATGGGGGAAACACGGTACTGAATATTCTTTTTGGGATCCAATACAACTACAACAATTCCTAATTGCAAGAGAAAAGAAATAGAAATGAGATTTGTTTCACTTTACTTAGAATATGAGGAGAATTAATATAAGTATCCTAGATTAAGGAATGAATCAATGTTCATAATTATGAACCAAGAATAACCATTCTTTATATTTCCTGAATTTTATTTTATTAGAAATAGCAAGATATGCTCTCCATTTATGTGGGCTTGAAAGGAATTTTGTTTGTATGATTTGATTATGTATTATTTTATTTTATGTGATATCCTTTTTTCTTTTGAACTGTTGGATATTGTATAGTATTCAAAATTATAAATAAAATAAAAATAAAAATATTGCTCTGGCCTACATAGCTGAAAACAGTGTACAATCTATTGACCTCATCTGCCTAAAATGTATGTCCCTGCCTTACCACATTGTAAGCTAAATAGATAAGAGTTTGAGCCATGATGTGCCCTGCCCTTCTGTACATGTAACATTTAGACCTGTAAGATTTAGATAAGCTTTAGATTTAGATGAGCTAGTTTCCTATAGGACTATAAGTTGTACCCCTGAATTATCATAAGTGCTGGCTTAGGACCAATAATAATTGTAGAAAGTTATAGAAGTAACAAATGAAAATTGTAGTTTTTGCATATATTAGTTTGCGAAAAGGGCATAAAAGTCCATGTATTTCCTGTTTCTGACACTCTAGTAGGCAGGCTATTAACTGCACTAGAGTCCCTGCATGCTGTGAATAAAACTCTTGTACTTTCTTCACGCCTCTGACTTTGTGTATCCAAGTGACCTTTCAAGAGAATCCTCAATTTGTTGCAATTCATTAAAAGCTTGCAATCTCATCATAGGCCTTCCTACAATGTGAAATCAAGAAACTAAAAAACTGGTCTGTTCATATCCCGATTCAAACACTGAAACCACTTCAAAGCAGTTGCAACCAGGCACTGTAGCATTCGCAGAATCCTCTTTATTAGCACTAAGCACAATAGAACTGTAAACTTATCTGCATGAGATCAGCATTCAATACAAGAATGCCAAGGGCTAACAGGGTGCCCTATTTCAATAGCCTTCCTCGGGAACCACTGCCAGATAAAATCTCAAGCTTCCAGATGTGAAATAAATATGGCAGACATCCAGAAGCACAAACATACTGTCATAGCTTTTGAAGATATTCCTGCAGATCCTTCTGTTCATGTGCAGCAGTTTCCATATTCTCAGTTTTTCAGGTTATGTCACGTCTGGAACTAAGTCAATAAGCTCACTCCAGAAGAGAAGGGACTATGCAATACAAATACTACTGTCTTCATAAAACTGAACAATTCTGCTTGTCACTGGATGAGGATATACAACTTAATAACCTTATTTACTGCATTTAAGTTTTTAAGTTTTAAGTTTTTTAAGTTTTATTAGGATTTTATATACCTCCTATCAAGGTTATCTAAGCGGTTTTACAATCAGGTACTCAAGCATTTTCCCTGTCTGTCCCGGTGGGCTCACAACCCATCTAACGTACCTGGGGCTATGGAGGATTAAGTGACTTGCCCAGGATCACAAGGAGCAGCGTGGGGTTTGAACCCACAACCCCAGGGTGCTGAGGCTGTAGCTTCAACCACTGCGCCACACACTCCTCCACACTCCCATTTGATAGTAAAGGAAAAAAACACACCCACACAACTTGCTTGAGAGTGAACATAAAAGTGGATGAAAATTGAATGACAGTTACAAGTGTCCAAGCACAAGATAAGTTATGCTGACCTAAGCAATCAGTTGCATGCTGATTGACAGCAGCATCAGGAACACAGCTAAAAACAGAACATATGTTATTCAATAGTTCTGAAATTCATATGTTGCTCAGACTGCATACTGTATGCCATGGGGCTAGGAGAAATATTAACTGCATGGGTTAAAGGCTGGCTCAGTGGCAGACATTAAAGAGTGGTGGTAAACGGTACTCCCTCTGAAAAGTCGGAAGTGCACAGTGGAGTACCGCAGGGCTTGGTCCTGGGTCCAATCCTATTTAACATCTTCATACGAGATCTGTCTCAAGGACTTCGGGGTAAAATTGCATTATTTGCAGATGATGCTAAATTATGCAACATAGTGGGTGGAGGTACCGTGCCCGACACTATGACACAAGACATACTTTTACTGGAGCACTGGTCTACTATTTGGCAGCTGAATTTTAATGCCAGGAAGTGTAAAGTTATGCAGAACCCATGCAGAACTTACACTCTGAATGGTGAGACATTAACTAGAACTGTTGCAGAACGGGACCTGGGAGTGAAGATATGAAGACAGCCAATCAAGTGGAGAAAGCCTCATCCAAGGCTAGACAAATGCTGGGTTGCATCCGGAAAAGTTTTGTCAGTCGAAAGCCCAAAGTGGTAATGCCGCTGTACAGGTCAATGGTGAGACCACATCTGGAATACTGTGTGCAATTTTGGAGGCCACATTATCAGAAGGATGTGCTGAGAATAGAATCGGTTCAACGGTCGGCCACCAGGATGGTCTCAGGACTCAAGGATGTCCCATATGAAGAACATCTAGATAAGTTGCAGCTATACTCTCTCGAGGAACGCAGAGAGAGGGGTGACATGAGAGACGTTCAAATACCATATTGAGGTGAAAGAAGACATCTTATTACTTACAGGACCTAGGGCGACAAGAGGGCATCCGCTAAAAATCAGGGGCGGGAGATTTCATGGCGACACTAGGAAGTACTTCTTCACCGAAAGAGTGGTTGACCGTTGGAATGATCTTCCACTTCAGGTAGTTGAGGCCAATAACGTGACTGACTTTAAGAACAAATGGGATCAACCTATGTGTTCACTTCAAAGAAGAACTTAGGGGGTAGGGTTATTTGAGTGGGTAGACTTATTGGGCCGAAAGCCCTTTTCTGCCATCATATTCTGTTTCTATGGTCCAAACAGAAGATCCAATTGGATAGCTACACAATGCGATTAACCTGTATGCATCTCTATATATCGTCTATATCAGGGGTAGGGAACTCCAGTCCTCGAGAGCCGTATTCCAGTCGGGTTTTCAGGATTTCCTCCATGAATATGCATGAGATCTATTTGCATGCACTGCTTTCAATGCATATTCATGGGGGAAATCCTGAAAATCCGATTGGAATACGGCTCTTGAGGACCGGAGTTCCCTACCCCTGTTCTATATAAAGTTACCAAAGATTTGTTTTCAAGAGAAGAAAAAGACCACTGTATGAAAACTCTGCACACTCCTTCCTTACTATGAAAATATTTGGTCAATGAGAATAGCAGTGTGAGCTTTACAAGAGAATGGTTCTCTAATTCACAAACTTATTACATCGATGTGAAGCGACATTCAGATCAATGGAGTTGGGGGAGAGGGGTCTTACAGGAGTGACTATTACAAACATGTATAGAGCCACAGGAGCTTCATGATCATTTCCTGTGGACTTTAATTAGTACAATTGAGAATTTGAAAGGAAAAAATATCAAACACATTTAATTCATAATTTAACATTTTCTTTTCAAATAACTTGAAATTAGCAAAAGACTGCACACAAAAGTGGTCCACAATTAAGGGGAGTCAAGGAAAGAAATTCACAAGGAGGTGAATGAAGTACAAATAAAAACAAAGGATACCCAGTACATCCAAATACTATACTTGGACCATTAGGACTCAAATCACTAGGAAGGTCTGGAAAGCTGACCTCTCTACCTTCTAAGACACATACAACTGAGAAAGTTCATAGAAGACTATTTTGGAACCATATATTTACAGGGAAACCACAAATTAAAGTGTAGTTTCAAGAAGGTGCTGGCATCAACTTTTTAAAAGGAGATAGTGCAGCTTTTAAACTAGTAATTGGGAGAAAACTGACAGCTGCTCAAAAGTGCATGGTTCGGAACAAGATATTTTTAAAAGATTATCACCAAAACAGAAAGATAGGATAACATTCCTCTCCCAGGTCAGCGGAGGGCGCCTGAACAGTTGAAAGAGCAAACTAATCTGCATACCATCTTGCAAGGACTGCTGGGAGTTGTCCACTCAACCTGAGGGAACAGTAGTACTGAAAAGGACAGGTCCCAAGCAGAGAAAACCAAGAGCTCCTTCAGGGGCAAATTTCCTGCAGGAGCTGAGCAACCCTCAAGAGGAGGAATGCTGGCTTCGGCCTAACACCCAGTAAGCCCAGTACTGGTCAGTGCCTAGTGCAGTAGAGGTGCTGTCCAGTGCTGACTGGTGCTAACAGGGGGGCACAAAGCAGCAGAGAGAGATCCTGCCCTGTATTCGCCTACCTTGGAGAGACTGGAGGGCATCTGAGTGACCTGGACAGTGCTCAGAGAGAGAGAGTGCCTGAGGGATCAGGGAGAGTCTTCAGAGTGCCTGAAGAACTGGGGGAGTCCTCAGAAGTGACCAGAGGGATTGGGGAGAGACCATTGTGCTGGGGAAGTTTGGGTTGACAGTGGCTAGTGGAGAGACCAGTGAACCGGTGTCAGAGACCGGTGGTAACCAGTGAAAAAATGTGAGGGACCGGCTGGAGCCAAGAGGCCAGCAACTAGAGGTACCAGTGGTGTCCAGGACCAGTGGGGACTCAAGAGGCTGGCAATCGGAGTGATTGGTAGGGGCCAGAGTGAGTGGCCGGTGGTGACCAGAGGAACTGACAGGCTGAAATGATCTTTGGTGCCCCGAGAGACCAGGAAGGTTGTGATAAGAACATAAGAAGTTGCCTCCGCTGAGGCAGACCAGAGGTCCATCTCGCCCAGCGGTCCGCTCCCGCGGCGGCCCATCAGGCCCATTGCCTGAGCAATGGTCCCAGACTATCCCTATAACCTACCGCTACTCTTATCTGTACCCCTCAATTCCTTTATCCTCTAGGAACCTATCCAAACCTTCTTTGAAGCCTTGTAACGTGCTCCGGCCTATCACAGCCTCCGGAAGCGCGTTCCATGTGTCCACCACCCTCTGGGTGAATAAGAACTTTCTGGCATTTGTTTTAAACCTGTCTCCTTTTAATTTTTCCGAGTGCCCCCTTGTACTTGTGGTTCCCCGTAATCTGAAAAATCTGTCCCTGTCTACTTTTTCTATACCCTTCAGGATCTTGAAGGTTTCTATCATGTCTCCTCTAAGTCTCCGTTTTTCCAGGGAGAACAGCCCCAGCTTTTTCAGTCTGTCAGTATATGAGAGGTTTTCCATACCTCTTATCAGTTTAGTTACTCTTCTCTGGACTCCCTCAAGTACCGCCATGTCCTTTTTGAGGTACAGCGACCAATACTGGACACAGTACTCCAGATGCGGTCGCACCATTGCACGATACAGTGGCAGGATGACCTCCTTTGTCCTGGCCGTGATACCCTTCTTAATGATACCCAACATTTTGTTTGCTTTTCTTGAGGCTGTGGCGCACTGTGCCGACGCCTTCAAAGACGTGTCCACCATCACTCCCAGGTCTCTTTCAAGGTTACTTACCCCTAGCAGTGATCCTCCCATTTTGTAGCTGAACATCGGGTTCTTTTTCCCTACATGCATGATCTTGCATTTCCCTACGTTAAAGTTCATTTGCCATTTTTTGGACCATTCTTCTAGCGTCGTTAGGTCCCTTTGCAGATCTTCACAGTCTTCCATGGTTTCAACCCTGCGGTAAAGTTTGGTGTCATCCGCAAATTTAATAACTTCGCAATTTGTTCCCGCCTCCAGGTCATTTATAAATATATTGAACAGGAGCGGTCCCAGCACCGACCCCTGCGGAACTCCGCTCGTGACCCCATGCCAGTCTGAGTAATGGCCCTTCACTCCAACCCTCTGTTTCCTGTCTGCCAGCCAGTTTTTGATCCATCGGTGGACCTCCCCTTGCACCCCGTGTCTCCACAGCTTTTTAAGCAGTCTTTCGTGCGGTACCTTGTCAAAGGCTTTTTGAAAGTCAAGGTAAATGATGTCAATGGATTCCCCTTTATCCACCTGTCTGTTTACCCCCTCAAAGAAGTACAATAAGTTTGTGAGGCATGACCTACCCTTGCAGAAGCCGTGCTGGCTCGACTTTAGCTGTCCATTGTTTTCTATGTGTTCACAGATACTGTCCTTAATCAGTGCTTCCATCATTTTTCCCGGGACCGAGGTCAAGCTCACCGGCCTGTAGTTCCCCGGGTCCCCCCTTGAACCCTTCTTGAAGATGGGTGTGACATTTGCAATTTTCCAATCCTCCGGGATCTCTCCAGTTTTTAAGGATAGGTTACATATTTGGCGAAGTGGCTCTGCTATTACGTTCCTTAGTTCCTTGAGTACCCTTGGGTGAATGCCGTCCGGACCTGGCGATTTGTCGCTCTTTAGTCTGTCTATCTGCCTGAGGACATCCTCTTGGCTTACCTCTAGTTGGACCAGCTTTTCATCCCGATCCCCATTTACGATGTCCTCCGGTTCCGGAATATTGGATGTGTCCGCCCTCGTGAAGACTGACGTGATGAACTTATTTAACCTGTCTGCTATCTCTTTTTCCTCTTTTACCACTCCTTTTTTGTCTCCATCATCCAATGGCCCCACTTCTTCCCTTGCCGGTTGCTTCCCCTTCACATATCTGAAGAACGATTTGAAGTTTGTTGCTTCCCCCGCCAGTCTCTCCTCATATTCTCTTTTAGCTTTTCTAACCACACGGTGACACTCCCTTTGGTGTTCTTTGTGCTCCTTTTGGTTGTCCTTTGTTTGGTCCTTTTTCCATTTTTTGAACGATGCTTTCTTGTCACTTATCGCCTTTTTCACTGCAGTTGTTATCCACGCTGGGTTTTTTGTTCGGGTTTTTTTGCACCCCTTCCTGAATCTGGGGATGTACAGGTTCTGTGCCTCTTGCACCGTGCCCTTGAGTAGGGACCAGGCTTTTTCTACAGACTCCATCTTCCTTGCGCTACCGTTGAGTCGACGATTACGAGTTTGGGGGGGAGGGGGCTCGGGGTTCCGACAAGAGGAGTTAGGCATTCTCCTGTCGGTGATGGGACAGGCGGCCGCTATACATATTGCAGCAAGGAGATCCCTTGCTGCCATAAGTATAGCGGCCGCGTCTAATTTAACCCGATTCTCTAAAGACGCCGGACCCCCCTCTCCCCCAAACTCGTAATCGCCGACAGGAGGATGCCCAACTCCTCCTGCCGGAAAGCCCAACGACCCCCCGCCCCAACTAATCTCCCTCCCCCAACTAACCTTTCAATGTTGGTCAGCTGGACGGGTCTTGCTGCCGTCTGGCCGACGGGTCTGCCTCGTGGAAATGAGACAGCACGCCCCTTCCCAGCCCATTCCCGCTAAATCTAAGGCCTGATTGGCCCAGGCTAGGCACCTTGGCCAATCAGGCCTTAGGATTAGTGGGGATGGGCGGACCCGCTATGCCTAAGGCCTGATTGGTCCAGGCTTCTACAGCCTGGGCCAATCAGGCCTTAGATTTAGCGGGGATGGGCTGGAAAGGGGCGTGCCATCTCATTTCCACGAGGCAGATCCGTCAGGTTTTCAGGATTTCCCCAATAAATACGGATAAGATCTATTTACATACAATGGAGGCAGTGCATGCAAATATCTCATGCATATTCACTGATATATGAAAAGCAGGAGTTTTATGATGCAGCTTCCACAATTAATACCCGAATTTATAATTGAATTTTCATCTTTCGTATAATTATATAACATAATAAAATACAAAATAATAATCACCTAACGACAAATTTATTTCAACCATAACGTTTGCGATATAACACTTATTTTTAAATTCAGATGCAAGTGGTATAAAACATTATCTGGCTATTTAAATAAAAAACCAAGGACTGTACTTAGAGATACTTGGAGCATTGAGATTAAGCATAAAATTAATGCATCTCAATGGCCACGTATTTGGTCTTGGAGGATAAGATGTACATTGTCTGCGTCTATGAGGCAAATATGGTTTTTCCTGTTGCATAGAGCACTCTGGACCCCTGTTCGTTTACAAAAATTGGATTGCTCTAAGTCTAATAGATGTTGGCATTGTCATCTTGAGGCTGGAACCCTAGATCATTTATTATTTTATTGTCCTCTTATTAATAATTTTTGGAAATTGATCTGGGGACAAATAAATTGTATGTTAGAGAATCATGTGGCCCTGTCATATGACACAGTTTTGTTTGGGATGTCTATGAGGGCCAAAAGTCAAATCTCCTCGAATAATAATAAGCTGTTAATGATTTTAACAGGAGTTGCCATCCAACAAATAACATACAATTGGAAAGACTACAGGGGGTTGAATTACTGTTTCTGGTGGAGTTCGGTGTGTCATGTGTATGAAATGGAAAAAACATTGGCGATTAAGAGAGGATATTATAAGAAATTTAAAGATGTGTGGGGACCATTAATTGATTACTATAATAAATAAATGAATTTATCCCCATTTAGTATGTATAGGGTGGGAGGGTGGGTTTTATGACATTAGGATGAGTAGTTACAAAAATATTTGGAAAGGGAGGGAGGGGAGGTAATTTATGGTATAAGATGATTGTAAAGTTTCAAGTGAAGAATGTATAGTATGACTTGATTTATTGTACACTTGTTTGTATAATGTAAAAAGGAATAAAGATATTAAAAAAAAAAATTCAGATGCAAGTACAAGCTATGAAGGCAATGGTAATAAAATTTATTGTAAGACGACTTAATATTTTGTATTTTTTTGTGTTATAGATTTATGCGAATGTGAGAAATAATTCAACTGATGTTATAACACAGCTTTATTGTAAATTCGAATGCATAGTCATTGGGGAGATCCTGAAAACCTGACTGGATTGCGGCCCTCATTCCCCACCCCTGGTTAAGTCTAATCCACCAGCAGGCGAAGGCAGAGAATACCAAAGCTGTGATCCATTACCTCGGGTGGCATGCTCCTCGATTCCCCAGTATTTTTCTAGACAAAAAGGAGCCAACACAGACAGCTTCTTCCTCACCATTTCATCACCAACCAGAAATAATCCAGTTGTAACTTGTCTCCATGCAAAAAAACAAGGCAAAGGCAACAAGCAGAGACAGACAGAAACCCACCACATGACAGTGGGTGGGGGGCCCTCTGGATTTGTTTATTGTGACTAAGAGAAAGAAAACAATCAGGTAAGTCATAATTTTACCTTCCCTGTCATCAGCAGCAGACGAATCTAGAGACATGTGATGTAGCAAAGCAGTCCTCAAACAGGGTGGGCCAACGCAGCTGAAATCAATGACATTCCAAAGGAGGTTTCTGACCATGCTGCCACATCCACTCTGTAGTGTCTGACAAAAGTATGCACTGACGACCAAGTAGCCGCTCAGGAAATGTCTTCAAAGAAAAAGGACAGTGACTCACCCAGGACGCTGCTAACACCCTAGTAGAATAAACTCTCAGGGCTAGATTCTCAAAACTTCATGTTAAAAACCAATGAACTGCTGTCGCAGTCATTATTGTAGCAATTTTCAAAAAGGTAAGTCATTCTCCAAAAACGCACATGCAAATGAGGTTAGCGGAGAGTAGCGAAGGTTCACTAAATTCGCTGGCAATAGCAATCAGCACATGTGCAGAACGCAAAAAAAAAACCCAACCCCTAAATCAAAGATCGGCAGGAGGGATGCCCACTTCCTTCCACCACTGAAGTCAAGCAGCTCCCCCGCCCACCCCTACAGCAGCAGGAGAAATGCCCACTCTCTCCTGCCAACATCAAGCAACCCCCCACCTGACACCCCCTCCCCAGCAGCATGAGATGCCCACTCCCTCCTGCTGCCCAGAAATGCCCCCCACAACACCCCCCCAGCAGTGGGAAATGATATCCCCCTGTGCCAATGATGACCCCACCTCCCCTCCCCAGGCTTTCTCCTCCCTGGCGCATCCTGGGATATGCTGGGGAGGGGCTTAAGGCTCCAATCAGGATGTACAAGGGAGGGTAAGGCCCGCCATTTTGAAGAGGCAGGCCTGCTGGCCAGAGGGAGTAGGCATCCCTCCGACCAGCCATTGTAAATAAGGGGGAGGGGATGGGGGTCATCAGATGCACGGTAAGGGTGTTGGGAGGGGGTTGTGTGGTAGTGGGAGGGAGTGGGCATCTCTCCCATTGTCGGTTGGGGGGTGTCATGGGGTGGGGCATTGCTTGGTGGCTAGAAAACTCAGAAAAGACCACGATAACCTGTTTTAATAATTAGCCGCTAAAATATATGCACGCTAAACCAGCTGAAACCCGTTTAGCGAGCACATTACAGACAGACTTTAGTTTTGAGAATCTGTCCACTCAGAGACCAAAGCGAAGTCTTTCTCATTAAGATACAGGCCAAAGCCACTGTCGCCACAGAGGTCATCATGCCCCTAGCTGGACCACTGAAGAAGACAAACAAGTTATCTGAATGGCAGAATTCATTCATGTTGTAAGTAGCACAACAAGACCCTGCGAACATCCAACAGGTGAAGTTGCCAAAATTGGTCCAGATAGTCTTCCTCTTTAAAAGCTGGAAGGAATAATGGCCGATTCACGTGAAAGGTGTCCAGAATTGTCCAGACTGTGACCCAGCCTCCGGGAAACGCTGGAAAGAGCCTGAAACTCGGACACTTGCCAAGTCAACATGATTGCAACGAGAAACACCGTTTTTAAAGTGAGGTCCTTCACCATAGTTTGCTGCAGAGACTCAAAAGGAGCCTTCTGTAAGGATTGCACCAGATTAAGCTGCCATTTCAAGCAAGGCCTCCTCAGGGGAGGACGCAAGCAACCCACCCTTTTAGGAAAAACACAATATCCAGATGAGCAACAAAAAAGAATTCTGTAGACACCCCCGAAAACAAGTCGGCACTGCCACCTGAACATGCAGTGAACTGGCTGCCAATTCTCTCTCGCATTCTTTTTATAAGAAAACCAAAATCTGTAGCAAATATCTACTAAATGGCAAAATCCCTCTCTACCAGGACTCGAACACCCTGGCATAAGCATCTGATGTAGATCACTGTTCTTCAACCGCTGGTCCACGGACCGGTGCCAGTCCGAAGAAAATTCCTGCCGATCCGCGCAAGTGGATTGATTTTTTTATTTCGTCAAAAATTACAAAAGACTACGGGACACTCAAAGTCACAGGAAAATATTTTTAAAACCAACAGGAGGAAATTTTTTTCTCAGAGAATAGTTAAGCTCTTGAACGCACTGCCAGAGGTTGTGGCAAGAGCAGTTAACACAGCTGGTTTTAAGAAAGGACACACTAGTGACCTCAATTGGCTACTGTGAAGACAAGCTACTGGGCTAGATGGACCACTGGTCTGACCCAGTATGGCTATTCTTATGTTTTCTGAGGCAGAACATCCAGTGTCATCGGGTCAATCCATGGCTAACTATTTATTTATAGAGAAATCTGATTTCCTCTGCCATCCTCTCGCTGCAAGTTCTTCCCTGCCTGTTGGATGTAGGCCACCACTGTCACATTGTCCGAAAGCACATTGACTGGCTTCCCTTGATCAGCCTCTGAATGGATAACAGGGACAGCTGTACTGCCCTCAACACCTTGACTCTGTCACGCTCCATTTCCCCTGAGCCGTGAGAATGAGCTTCTCAGCCCCACTTCTCAGCCTCTGCAATTAAACTCTGGAATTTGTTGCTGGAGAATGCAATGAAATCAGTTAGCTTAGCAGGGTTTAAAAAAGGGCTGGATAATTTCCTAAAAAAGAAGGCTTGGGGAAATCCACTGCTTATTCCTAAGATAAGCAGCATAAAATCTGTTTACTACTTGGGATCTAGGTACTTGGGACCTAGGTTGGAAACAGGATACTGGGCTTGATGGATTTTAGTCTGTCCCAGTATGGCAATTCTTATGTCTTAAACCACTGGCCATATCAAAAACCACCCCCAGATATTGCAGGCATTGCGTCGGTTCCAGGTGGGTCTTGGAGGCATTCGCTATCTAGTCGAGACTCTGAAGAATGAATATCACCCTGCTGATAGCCTGACGGTGTTCTTGCACCAAGTCCACTTGTATCAACCAGTCATCCAGGTATGTATGCATTCAAATGCCTTCCTTGCATTAAGAACGCTGCCACCACAACCATGATCTTCCTGAAACTCCTGGGAGCCATAGACCAAAGGGCAATGCAATGAATTGTTAGTGCTGACCCCAATACTGCAAAATGCAGAAACTGATAATTGGAGGGGGGAGATAAGATGGGAATATGAAGCATGCTTCCCTAAGATCCAGCTAAGTAAGGAACTACCCTGGCTGTACGGCTGCGATTAGGGACCGCAGAATTTCCATCCTAAAACGCTGCGCCTGCAGAACTGGTTGACCCTCTTAAGTCAAGCACTGTGCGACAGGAGCCCCCCCCCCCCCCCCCCACACACACACACACACCTTCTGTGTACAATGAAATAAATAGAGTACCTGCCCTTGCAAAGTTCTGTCTGTGGCAGAGTCATCGCTCCCATTTCTCTCAGAGAATGGAGTGGACAGAACTACTTCTTGCTTGGCTGAGGAGCAGCAAGGAGACTCCCCAAAGGAATTGGCGATTGAAGGAAAATTCCTACTTGTAACCTTCATGAATTATATCTAGGATCTACTAGTCCATCATAACTTTGGCCCACTCTCCACAAGAGAGACAGATGTCCCACTATCTAAAGAGAAGGGGGAGCAGGCTAGCCACCCATCACTGGGCAGGTCGAGTACTGGCAGGAGTATGGATTGACTGTGGACCGAACTGTTTGCCCACTCGAAAGGACTGCTTCAGTTGGAATTTGGGCCTCTGAAAAGACTGAAATCTACCTGGGTGGTACTACTTAAGATTCCCGGTACTTAGTTTGCACCGGAGTCTTCCGGGCTGGACCCCGGGGCGATCTTCTGGTAGATGCTGAGACTTTACTTTGACTAGATCCTTTAACCAGCTTTTCCAAGCCTTCTCTGAAGAGTTTTTGCCTAATGGGAAGCTTTATCAATCACTCCTTAGAAACCGTATTAGCGGCCCAATGGCGAAGCCACAGGGAATGCAGAGCCATGATAGCCAAAGTCATCTGTTTAGTTGATGCATGCACCAGATCATAATGGGAATCTGCCAAATAAGTGAGCCCGAATCCATGCTCAGGAAGGGAGGCAGCCGATAGGATCCCAACTCCTCCCAGAAGTCTGCTGCCTGCTGTACCCAACCAAGGCACACTCTCACTGCATAGGAACTGCAGCCCGTAGAGATAAATTTGCTACCTCAAAGGAAAGCTTCAGGGTAGACTCAAACTTTCTATTTTCAACATCTTTCAAGACAATGCCTCCCTCCACACAGAGTAGTAGTCTTGGTGACAGCAGCTACTAGCGTATCCAACTTAGGCCTTAGTCTCTCCAATTTCTCAGGAGAGAGAGGGTAAAGCTGGGCCAAGGCTCTGGCAACATTGAGACTATGAGTCTGGTGAATCCCACTGCACTGCAATCAATTCTTACATCACCACATGCACTGGGAAGGTCCTGGAGGGTGTCCTGGTGCGTCTCTTCTTGAGATTCACCACTGATTGAGAGGTAGACTCAGGAGAACTAATATTAAGAGGCTCTAATGACTTGACAATTAAGGAGGACAACTCCTTTTTTCAAAACACCCATACAGCCATCAGGTCATGTGCAAGGTCTGGAAGAAGCTTACCATCATCAGAGATGGGATCAGTAATGAGAAAGAAGCACCCACCCCTCCGCGTTCTGCAACCTTCTGTGCTTCAATGCACAGTACAAAATTAGACCTAATGACACTGCTTGGGACCCCTGGTCAATGGGAAGAGCTCCCTGCTGCCCCGGAAATTCAGACCCTCCCTGAGCTAGAACCCAGAAGACAAAGTACATCCTTTTACTAAAGGGAAGATCACCACATGTGATGGCTGTCGACGCCCTAGCAGGAGATCTCCAGTTCCTGGGGAATGATAACAATCCTTCAGCAGTCTTCTGCTGGAGTATGGAGTGGTGGGGTTCCCCAGTGCTTGACGAGGGCATCTAGCCAGAACATCTAGGTTCTTCAGTAGAAGAGTACAGTTTGGAAGAGAGGTGCTTCTCCAGGCATGAGCAGAGTCTGATCTTGGTTAAGACATGAAAAGGGACATTTTGTTATGCAGGTTCTAGTTTGTGGAATAGATTGTCAGTTAGGGTGCTGGTCTTTGACCAGAGGGCCGCCGCGTGAGCGGACTGTTGGGCATGATGGACCACTGGTCTGACCCAGCAGCAGCAATTTTTATGTTCTTATGAAATACAATGAATGCAAAGTTATTTGAGTTTTCGGAAAAAAATTTGCGATATAAATTGAATTGGATTGTTGCAAAGTTATAAATTGAATGCCATGGTGACATATGAAGATTTACTGATAATGGGTGGTTGATATTGAATATTGTAATTAAAGGGTTTATTATTAAGGAATTGTGTCATTATATTATGATAATGATAGTGATAATTTTATTGTATTGTGTGATGTTTTTATGTGATGTTTTTAGTCTTGTAAACCGCTCTAGCACTTCAGTTTGAGCAGTATTATCAAGTATTAAAATCAAATTCTCTGTTCTTCTCCTTGGCCAATGGTTGGAAAAGTGCTTCATCACACTGACTTGTGGTTCTCCTTGACCCAGATGGCCATGGTATATGGAGCTGATTCATCTTGTAGCAGAATCGGCCTTTTCAGCTTCCTCTGCTGGGGCTCCTGATGCAGGGTTCTATCCCCATGGAGAATCTGTCTCCCTTTAGTCTTATGGCCTCTCATTTGAGAGGTCAAGCTGATCAGGAAGGGCTATTCGGAGGCAGTCATCTACCTTGCTTCAGGCACACAAATGAGCTACTTCAGCAGCTTCTGCGAGAGTGGCACCTCTTCTTGGCCTGGTGTAAGGAGAGAGCACTCTCACCATTTTAATCTTCTTGGTCTCAGATTTCGGCCTTCCTGTAGGCGAAGCTTGCAGAAGGAAGGGATTGACCTCCAACTTGCTCAGGTGCAAGCTGCTGCCCTGGTGTGTAATTGAAGTCAGCTTTGGGGCTATTCTCTGGCTGATCATCATAACATCATGCATTTATTTACTCAAAGGAGTTAGTCATTGGAGTTCACTTCTCTGATGGTCTTGCCTGGAATAGAAGCTTACTTTGATCCTGAACTGTCTTCAGGGAGCTCCCAATTCCGTTTCTTAGAACAATATATTTTATTTTTTATTTAAATATTCAAACCGTGTTCTAAGTTGTTAGGTTGTACGTTTTTGAATTAGTAACAAAAGACGATTCTGATTTTCTTTTATATCCTATTTTATAGAAAAGACTATGAAGTGTAGCTTCATTCTTTTTACTTAAGTTTTGTCCTTCATTTAGATTAAAAGGTTCCCGAGTGTTTGTAATTTCTTTTATATATAAAATTTAAAAAAAAATCCACAATGGCATAGCTTTAGCCTTTACATCCCAGCTTTAACAGGTTAGGGTTTAAAAAAATAGCCTAATGATTACCTTTGGCAGTGATGAAATGCCTTGTATATTGCATGCTTGCAATCGATACAGAATATAAGTAACTACTATTACTATTAATTATTTCTATAGTGCTACCAGATGCACGCAGCACTGCACAGAGTATATTATTCATTTCCTATACATGAGGGTAAATCAAAAAGTAAAGGCAAACTACATTTAACAGCTTTAATAGAAGTATTTCTTCACAGAGAGTGGTTGATCATTGGAACAAGCTTCCAGTGCAGGTGATCGAGGCAGACAGCGTGCCAGACTTTAAGAATAAATGGGATACCCATGTGGGATCCCTACGAGGGTCAAGATAAGGAAATTGGGTCATTAGGGCATAGACAGGGGGTGGGTAAGCAGAGTGGGCAGACTTGATGGGCTGTAGCCCTTTTCTGCCGTCATCTTCTATGTTATCACTTTTCTACATAGCCCCATGCAAGACGACTGGTTTTTGTGAGGGTCCCGACACGGACCATGTTTCATTGTCTTTTTCATGGAACCCAAAATGGAATAAAGTGCTTGTATCAAAACAAATGGGGTGGTGAGCCCAATTCAAAATTCCCACTCTTAAGACGCTGTCAATGAAAATTCTTGTCCGAACAAATTATTATTATTTTATTTTTCTGATATTATTCTCTCAATGATAATCATAATTCTGATATAATTCTCTCAATGATAAATGATAATTTTGGTTTGAATTATGGAGTTTTTATTCATGTTAAGTGTATTCTTTTCAGGCCAATTGACACACCCCTGAGGCAGGTCTCTACCTGGGTGCCGAAACATGGACCATGTCAGGTCATCAGCTGGATCTTTTCAATATAAGGACATGACGTTTATAGATCTTTTATATATATGTTTTAATTCATGTGCTTCTGTATTCATTTTGAATTAATAGAACACGTCAACCTTGGCACTCTCCACTTGTTCTTTCTTTGCCAATGTCTTGCGCGCTATTGACAATGTACCACCCAAAACACACTCTTGAAGAGCCTCCCCAAAAAATCACTGAGACAAGCTGTCAGCCCTGTACTCGTTGTGCTGAGAACTGCAGAAAGGGAAGCTGAAGCAGCTTACAGGACGATCCTCTGCCTCAACAAGCCTTGCAAACTGGACCGATGGTCTTCTCACTGCCCCTCTGGCCCGACTCCAATGGCTGGGGACCTCCACTACCTACGGAAAGCACCGCGTCATGACCTGCAGAGGAACGCAGACAATTCTGATCCCAGACACACCTCCATGGAGCCATGCAGCCTGGGGTGAGCCAGCTCCCAAGGGAACAGCCCCTGAGCCCCAATCTGAAGTGCAAGCTGTCCAGGAGGTGCACTGCAAGGCAGCCAACCCCTTGGAAACAGACTTTATCCACAAAGTCTGTGATCTCCCACAGCCAGAGCTGTCCCCACACAAAGATGCAAAAACACAAAAATACTGAGTAGAAGAAAAATTAAACGAGAGCAGAAAAGACTAACTCCTACTCTCTCACTTGTAGGAAAGCAACTGGAAACCTGAGTGCAGTCCCGAGGTAAGAGAGGCAGGCTGAAAAAATTATGTATGGGATGCATAACCCACTTGTCCAGGAATAGATCAGGATTGTACAAGAAACAGTGATTTAGGAGCTGGAACAAACATTTGTCATAAGAACTCTACTTTCTACTGAAGTCTACAATAAACACACAAAAATAAAGAGGGGAAATGGATCACAAGCAAAGTTCCTGAGAACACAGTCGCAAAAGCAATGGAAAGTCCTAAAATAAACAAATACTTAGCTTAACACCAAGAGTCCAGCTGCTTCAATTACACTGCAAGCTTAAAAGCAGCCCGACTGCAGCCTCACAAAATGCTGTTTAAAGAGTGGCAATTGCAGCTACAAATCCTCCAAATTGTCCATGTCAAAAAGGGAGTTGCAAAAAGTTTGGAAATCCATATAAAGTAAGGAGTCACTCCAAAGGCTCAAAACCGACTTTCAACTAAGCTTTCACATTTGAGACTTTGCCTTGAAACACCAGCAACCTAAAACCATCAAAACAAAAACATACAACCCTTCTCGCTATATATTTTGTTGCGTTTTGAGTAGTCAATCGGAGAGCTAGCAGATTACTACTACTAATTATTTCTATAGCGCTACTAGACATACGAAGTGGTGTACATCAAAACATAGAAGAGACAGTCCCTGCTCAAAAGAGCTTACAGTCTAGTCAAGGCAGACAAACTGGACAAGAACATAAGAAGTTGCCTCCACTGAGGCAGACCAGAGGTCCATCTCGACCAGCGGTCCGCTCGCGCGGCGGGCCATCAGGCCCATTGCCTGAGCAGTAGTCCCTGACTAGCTCTATAACCTATCTCTACTGTGCTCAGGTGGGGAAATTACAGGGGGAATGCTGATGTGCCAGTTCTTGCAAACACTAGCAGGCATGCTCTGCCACGTGGCTGGTGTATATGGGCCTGCCTTGCCACTTGTGCTAATCCCCCTGCTCTCTCGGTTGCACTCTGGAATTTCTTCCCCCCCTCCCCCCAACAATCGCTTTATGCTGTGCAGAAAGGAATAACGTTTAAACCTAATTAGCTTTGCCCGAGTTAAAAACAACACACACACAAAAACCTATGTCTGAGAGGTGCAGGGGTATTGCACCCAAACTGGATGAGCGGCCAGGGTCTTGGTAAGACTAAATCAGATGCTGACTATATTCCATTTATCTAATGTGGTGTTTCTTCTGCCCAGACAACATTATTAGAAACATGGCCTTTTTTTTTTTACCTTGCATGTTCTCTCTTATGCATCTTACAACCAGTTTTATTGTACACAGTGCACTCATGTTTTAAGATATGTATTTTATTAAGGTTCTAGTTTTATTTCTAATTCTATTTATCCAGAGAGGTAGGATTTTGTTACACTTATGCTTTTAAAATAATCACTTTTGTTTCTGCTGTTCTTATGTTTTGGGCTAATTGTTTTTATGAACTTTATGCCTGTTTTGTAGTCCTCCACAAAGGGTTTGTTTGTTTCACAATATCATGGTAGCTTTTATGCCTCTTTTGAACACATGGAAGGGAATAATCAAAAGAAATGTCTAAGTCTGATTTGGACATAGGGAGCCAAAGTCAGCAGTGGCAAAATGTTCATTCTCAAAAAGTCCATCTAAAATAATTTTTTTTCGAAAATCATCTATCTATATGTCCAGGCATTTGATTGTCCTAACCGCCACCATGTCTATCTTTATACCACATTCTCAACCAAAAATGAACGTCCAAAACAAGACTTTTGGACATGGGAGGGGCCAGCATTGCGATGGACTGGCCACCCAAACATAGCAACTGAGCAATGGGGCACCTTATAGGGCACTGCTGTGAATGTCACAAAAATCTCAACACAACTCCCTTATAGATCATGGTGAGCCCCCCCAACACTACAAAACCCACTATACCCACCTGTCTACAACCCCAGTAGCCCTTATGGCCGTAGGTGGCACCTATATGCCAGTAGAGTAGGGTTTGAGGAGTTTGGTAGGCTCACATTTTCCACCACTGAAATAGTGGTTAGAGTGGCTTATGGGCCTGGGTCCTCTGTTCTATGGTTCACTAGCTCGCCCCATATCCACAGTGGCCAGATAACCATGGCAGGGGCAAAGTAAAGACCCGGTCGAACCCCCACAAAGCTCAGAATAAAAACGCTATACCTGCCTCCGGAACATCAGCACCTGGCATAGGAAAGCCTAGCAGAGCTGCACAGAGATGGTCTTCTACACCCCTGTCTGAAAGACAATCCAATTACCTTCCCAGATAACATAGGCAACTGAATCTTTGGGAAGGTTGTACCAAAATCTGATAGAAATAAAAGGCTCTATTTCTGATTTATAAACAGTTTACAAAATATTGTCCCTTTTAATACTTTAATAAAAAGATTGAAATATAAAATCATTGTTCAAATGAGGAGATAGTCCTCGGGAACAGGATCAAACTCTGTCCCCGTGCCATTCTCTAGTCAGTACCCAAGAAAAAGATTTAGGTGTCATCGTAGACAATATGCTGAAACCATGCACCCAATGTACGGTGGCAGCCAAAAGAAAACATGTTGCTAGGGATGGTAAATAAAACCCAAGATTATTATAATGCTGCTGTGTGAGACTCCAGAAAGGGGGGGGGTTGGGGATATTTTTTTAGATTGTATTTTTCTCCATTTGTTAATTCTGAGCTTTGTTTCGTCCATCTGTAAAAGCTGTATCTGTGTAAGTTTGCCTCAATACAAATCATTTGAGCACAATGCCTCTGTGTTGCTCCATGGTGCAACCTCACCTTGAGGATTGCATTCAATTCTGGTTACTCTCTCAAAACAAAAATTAAAAATGTGGAATTAGAAAAGGTTCAAAGAAGAGCGACCAAAATGATTAAGGGGATGAACTCCTCTCATATGAGGAAAGGCTAAAGAGGTTAGGACTCTTCAGTTTGGAAAAAGAGACAGCTGAGGGGAGATGATTAAGCTCTACAAAATCCTGAGTTGTACAGAATGGATAAGAATGAATTGTTTTACTGTTTCAAAACTTACAAAAAGAGTAGGGGACACTCGAAGTTACATGGAAATGCATTTAAAACAAATAGGAGGAAATATTTCGCTCAAAAAATATTTAAGCTCTGGTAACAGTGGTTAGGGTACCTGGGTTTAAAAAAGGTTTGGACAAGTTCCTGGAGGAAAAGTCCAGCCTACTACTGAGACACACGGGGAAGCCACTGCTTGCTTCTATTTGGGTTTCTGCCAAATACTTGTAACCTGAATTGGCCACTGTGGAAACAGTATATTGGGCTAGACAGACCACTGGTCTGACCCAGTATGGCTATTCTTAAGATAGAAAAAAAACCACAGGAATCTTTTCAGAGGGCACCACAGCATATCCAGGGATGCCACTAGTAGAATTCAATGTTTTCTCTACCTCCACCTGCTGGTAGGAAGAGATAACCCTTTTCTGCAAAGTGGTGAGCGAAGCTAAGAAATAAAGGTTTTAAAATTGATATTTCCAGATGTTACTAGGGCCACACAACTTAGTCAAAGTCATTTTGGCCTTGAAATCTTAGCACCACTTTTTTCCTTAAATTTCCGTGCAAGTGTTTGCATCTTTGGGATTCACTACAGTTAAAGCAATAAGAAATACCATAATGAGGGTCAGGGAGAAAAGAAAGACAATGCTGTCTAATATATTAGAGTTATCCTAACTGATATTCTTCATGTTTTCTTATTTCTTTTGTAATATCAGTTATCTTGAAGTGGGCTAGTTGGATTTTTTTTTTTTTTCATTATCCTTGTGATTTATTGATACCTAATTACCTTGTAATTCCATTTTCTGTGTCCTTTTTCTGATAAATAGGTATTTAAAAATGCAAAAAAAAAAAAAAAAAAAAGGAAGGTATTTACTTCATATATTTTTTCGAGCAACTTCCGTAACTGCATACCCAGGTTTCTAGTGGCTTTGCGCCCCTCCCCCAAAATGGAACACTCAGTCTAGCAAAGACTGCAGACATTCCCCCTCTTCTACGAAACCACACTAGCGGTTTCTAACGCAGGGAGCCGCGCTGCTCCCAACGCTCATAAGAACTCAATGAGCGTCAGCAGCAGCGCAGGGCATTCAGCGCGGCTCTCTGCATTAAAAACCACTAGCGTGGTTTCGTAGAAGAGGATGGTGTTTACTGGATTAGTCACTATTTTTTTGATCATTCAACTTAAATCCTGCTAGAGGCCCAAAGGAATCAAAAAGATGAACAGGACAGATTGAAGAGCATTATTGGACAGATTGTGAGCCTGTCGGGACAGACAGGGGAAAATGCTTGGATAACTGAATAAATTCATGTAAACCGTTCTGAGCTACCCTGGGAGAACGCTATAGAAAATTGAATGAACAAAAACAAATCTAGTGAGTATTATAAAACAAACATCAGTAAAAGCCACCTTACAAAAAAAAAAAAAAAGTTAGACCCCCACCACCACCACCAATTCACTCCAAATATCCCCAGTTGTATCAACACTTTGCAATAGCAGCTTCATAAAAAGGACAAGTAGTTTTGGGAAAGGTGACAGCCTGTATTCACTGGAAAAAGTGGAAGCATAGGCACCATTTGCCACAACTGCAGCCCTGGAGTCATTAGATAGTGAACATATGATTTACAAAAAATATCCTGTGAAACTAAAATGGTTCCAAAACATGACAAAGAAATAATAATAATAATCACTTTATTCTTCTATACCGCCACAATCTTGCGACTTCTAGGCGGTTTACAATCAAGAGTGCTGGACATTCAGCGAAATACAATAAGTAGATATTCAGAGGAAATACAGAGATCAGAGACCTCAGGAGGCAATAGTATAGAAATACAATAGTATAGAAAGCCATGAAACCAAACCAAAGGTTTATTCTGCATCACAACTAAGAGTCAGTGCCTCCTTTTTATGCGACAATATTCCCAGGCTGTCAAAATCTACCTTACATTGACAATGCCCACTTCATATTTATAAATGAGGCGGGGCAGGATATCACTAGGCCTTAATTTCTGCCAGAATTTTAAGTCAACATTCAATCAATAAGTTGCCGTATAGTCTTTGTACTGTCCAAATGTATTCCACTGTGAATGTTTGCTTGTAACCCGTTCTGAGCTACTGGGAGGACGGGATAGAAATCGAATTAAATAAAGAAATAAAGATACTGGTCTATATGTCATCACAAGATTATGATCTTTGCCTAGTTTTGAAATAAGGGTGACAGAGCCTGATTAGTCTCTGGTGGTAAGGTTTCCCACCCCCCTCCCCCATTGACGCATGCAAAATATCATCTCAACGCCACAGCTATTTGGGACTCAAGCAAATGAAAATTCACGGAATACCTGTCTGGACCAGTGGATTTACTCAGTGTAAGAGACTGAAACACCATTTTAATGCCCGATAACAGAAGGGGAATCAAGAGTTTCCAATTCCACTTCAGTTAACCAGGGAGCGCTAAATTATCTAAATTAAAATGATGGGATGACTCGCCTACATTCTGATCTGAATAAAGCTGCTGGAAAAAAAAAAATAAAGTTAAGCCATTAGCAATTTATATATACGAACTTCTAAAGATATTCTATCACTGATTATCTCTGAGATTCTATGGTGTTTGGGCCGAGCCAAGGATGTGTTCTAAATTTGTTACTCTGAACACAAAGCTTGTTTGTTGATGCTTTCTTTTAGTCAAACTCTCTTCTTAAGTAAACTTGATGAATCGTTTGAAATCCACAGTTATGATATTAATTTGTATCCACGACACAATATTAATATTTATCACTTTTAAGGTTTGTTTTTTATGTAAAGCTTTGCTAGCATTTTTTTAGCTATGAGTTTTAAGATCTTTTGTATGTCTTTTTTATGATGTTTTAAGATTATGTATACCTTGTACACCATTTAGTTGTAAACGGTATAGAAATTTTTTAAAATAAATAAATAAATAATAGGTTCTATTAGGCATTCACCTTCGCTCTTTCACGTAATTTGGCATTTAAAGCTGATTGTATAGCTAGCAATCTTTATTAGATGGTATATCAGCCATCCAATACAATCCATGTTCCCTCACTAAGTCCTGTTCTAAATGCTCATCACTTTATCTCCAAGCCACATGGGGGAGACAATGAAGGTGACTGGCATAGGACAGGCCAGCTCGTGTCTAACCTTGGGCAACCATCTCTAGGAGACCTTATTCTGGAGGATCAGCCAGAAGGGTCTTATTGCCAAAAGTGGGCTCCACCACCACTGGAACCCCAGACAGACCCTGGTCCGCTGGCATCATTTGGCACCAGGTTGGGGGGTAGGTGGATCTCTAACAGAATCCTCCAAAAATCTAAAGGTCCCTCCACTTGAAGGGGAATTCAGTCTCTGCTGCCAGAATCTGCTTAGTCAACAGGATGAGGTGCTGGAGTCACATGAGGTTCAGGGCTCCATTGGGACATCCCCAGTAACCAGGCCCCCCCCTTCAACATACATTGCAGCATGAGAAAGCCCTAAATGGCCTTCATCCCTGCCAGACATTGGGGCCATAGGTCCTACCTCTAGACAGGAATATCAAAAAGTACTCTGGGAGTCCTTTCCTCTAAGGCTAGTGCAGCTGTGGCGTTCTGTGGGTCTACCAGTGCCAGGCAGGTCTACCAGTGCCAGGCAGCAGGCATGCATAATGCACCGAGACCTAATTTGCTCCTCAAGGTTTTTAATTAGTTTTATTTCCTAAACAACGTAATAATGCTATACCAGGCAAACCCAGTCAATCAATCTTGTATTCCTGGAGCTATAAGGGAGTGGGCAGAGGGGGGTGCAGAACTCCACAAGATACAAGGGCAGCAAGGGAAGATGGGAACCCACACTTCCTGTGGCAGGGCTAAGTCATATGCCTCACCAAGTGATCATACAAGGATGAGAACTTGAGAGCAGCAAAACAATACTGCATGCTTCATCAGGTCCAAGGATCCAGCTGGTAGACTGGGCCAAACTGTATAGGGGAAAACACCCTCCAGGGATTCAAGACAAAGTTAGACAAGTTCCTGCTGAACCAGAACGTATATAGGTAAGGCTAGACTCAGTTAGGGCACTGATCTTTGACCTAAGGGCTGCCACAAGAGCGGACTGCTGGGCACGATGGCCCACTGGTCTGACCCAGCAGCGGTAATTCTTATAACACCAGCCTTCATTTCTGAGAGTTAGACCAAGGACCCTAGACTACCATCTACTGAAAAAATCTGGAGTTATCTAATGAGTGAGCACAAACCCTCCTTATACCAGTGATGTCACAGGAAAAGATCAGTTTTCTACCTCCATCTGCTGGCAGGAATGGACAAGACCATGGTACAGCCCTTTTTTTCAGGTGGGGAGAGGGAGGAACCCTCATTCTAGTCTGCCACTGCCATTCTGTTACCATAGATTTGGAAAGAATAAAAATACTTGGGGAAAAACATCTTAAAAAAACCAAAGAAAAAAAGTTTAGCAAGTTTAGATTTTCCCAAGGGCTTCTCTCCTTATGTGATTATATAGCATGTCTGTACTGCACTCTTCCAAATGAAAGGTTTCTAAATTCATGCTTTAAAGACAGTCACAGCTTCAAACAAGCACCTGAAATTACTCATTCTAAAAGGAACTACAGAGGTTTAAAAAAATATATATAATCTTGTCTGCAGTGAACCAATAACTCATTAACTAGGTGTCCAACAGAAGTGATCTAACAGATGCAATATTAAGATACTAAATTCAATTTCCAAATGGAGAAGGCAGTTTCATAAGCACAAAGTTGAAATTAAATTGTCATGCCCTCGAACATGACAATTCTTGGGAAAGCCTCTGCCGATTTTTAGTTACCCTTATACAACATAAGACCGCCTTAAAATATCCTCACTCTTGCCACAATACAATTCGTTAGCATGTCTTTAAGAAAAACAAAAATATATATAGATCTTATTGCATTTTAAGGCCTGCACACACTCCCAGTGCCAGCCAGATCTCTGGTGCAACAAAGGAGCTTCTGAAAGACTTGCAAGCAAAGGACAAGGGGGGGGGGGTCGTCTCGTCCGACCACCTTACTTCCCCTTCCCCCCTGCACAAGCAGCTCCACAGTGGGTCGAAATGCAGGTATGGCTCGAGCCCAAACCTACACATTACTGATTAACTCGACCCTTCTCCTCCATAGGCGAGAAGCAGCACCTCCTGCTAGAAAAATAAGGCCAATTCCTGCTTCCCCCTCCCCCCCCCCCAGGCCTTTTTTTAGGACCAGCTGCGGCTATAAAAAGTAATAGGCCGCCACTCGGACAACTAAGAGAGGAAGCGGGAGCCCCCGGCACTAGGTAATGGCCGAAGGCGAAAGCAGCGGATTAAAGGCGAACTCACCATCCCGAAGAGAGGCAGCAGGTGCGGACATCGCTCCCGAAGGACCTCCCCCCCCCCGGGCGGCTCCCGCTTGCCAGCGCCGAAACTTGGCCTCACGCGCCAGCAGCAGCCGTTCCGGGGTCTCCCCCAACTTAACTTCCGCCGCCGCCGTCACCACCACCTGACGACGACGCCCCCCCGGTAACTCCAGCGCGCGAGCTGAGGCACGTCACCCAACAACCGCCAACCCCAATCCGAGGAGGGCGTGCGCGCGCGCGTCCGAGCGAACGCGCCGCCAAAAACGTTCCGGCCTGAAAAAGGGAATCGTGCCGTTTACACGAAGGGGTGCATCGCTATTACTGCGGGTCCTAGAAACCAGCCAATTTCCCCCCTCGCAGACTACTTAAGAAAACCGCGGTTTTCCGAAGCCGAAAATGCGTCCTAGCTTTCAAAACAAACCGTTCCCTTAACGAGCTGCTTTCATCTTCTCGTTTCTTTCCCTCTATAACCCCCCTGCCTTTGCGCATGGTTGAGCCCCTTCCCTGTGAAGCCCCGCCTCACGGCTCTCGTGCTCTCCCGCCCCTCAAGGGAAGGACCAGTCAAAGCCACAGAAATTTCCATTCGCGATAGGGGGGGTTTTCTCGGCGTCGGTATCTTTTTCTCTTTGCCAACCTCATCCGCCGTTGGAAAGAATTATTTAAAAGGGGGTGGAGATGGAGAATATCTGCTGGCATCAGAAGGTCTCCTCCGAAAATGTAAAGTTTGGACAAGTTCCTGGAGGAAAAGGCTACTACAGTACTAATCACTTCTATAGCGCTATTGAGACAGACGCAGGAAAGCCACTGCTTGCCCTGGGATGGGGAGCAGGGAATGGACTGTAGCTGCTATTTGAGGTTTCCCCAGGTACTTGTGACCTGGATTGACCACTGTGAAAATAGGATACTGGGCTGGATGGACCATTGGTCTGACCCAATATAGCTATTCTTACATTCAATATCATTTTAATACTGTCCTAATTAATTTGCAAAGCAATACTATAAGAACATAAGAATTGCCGCTGCTGGGTCAGACCAGTGGTCCATCGTGCCCAGCAGTCCGCTCCCGCCATGGCCTTTAGGTCAAAGACTAGTGCCCTAACTGAGACTAGCCTTACCTGCATATGCAGGTTACGAGAAACGCACAAACTGTAAACCCATGTTAGGGTTTTTTTTATCACCAGCTGCTGCGGTAAAAGCTCTGACACTCATAGAATTCCTATGAGCTTCGGAGCTTTTACCGCAGCAGCCAGTGATAAAAATTCTTAATGCAGCTTGATAAAAGGGGGCCTAAAACATGAATAATATTATGTCACAAACAGCTGAGTGATCTGCACAAGCAACAAGTGTGTGGAGGTTTCAACCCAGTTCCTGAGACGGTATAAAGAAGATCCACGTATTCTGGCGAGAACTGTCACCAGCGACAAGACATGGGTGCATCACTACAACCCAGAGAGCAAAAGACAAAGCATGGAGTTGGAGACATCCATCTTCTCCAGTGAAGAAGAAATTCAAACAGCAGCCCTCCTCCCAAAAAATCATGTTAACTGTCTTTTGGGACATGAAGGGGCCTATTCTGGTACATTACCAAGAACACAGGCAGTGAAAATTACTGTGCATTGCTATGAAATGAACTTAAACCTGCAATTCGCGGCAAACAAAGACAAATTTGCTTGACTTCTTTGAAGGTGTGAACAAACGTGATAAAGGCGAGCTGGGTGATGTAGTGTATCTAGATAATCAGAAAGCTTTTGACAAAGTTCCTCATGAGGCACCTGAAAAAATTAGAATCATGGGATAGGAGGGAAAGTTCAATTGTGAATTAAGACTTGGTTATTGGAAAGAAAACAAAGGATAGGATTAAATGGCCATTTTTCTCAATGGAGA
The DNA here is from genome assembly GCF_902459505.1 of Geotrypetes seraphini. Classification (NCBI taxonomy): domain Eukaryota; kingdom Metazoa; phylum Chordata; class Amphibia; order Gymnophiona; family Dermophiidae; genus Geotrypetes; species Geotrypetes seraphini. The sequence continues at coordinate 46,846,711 of NC_047100.1, forward strand.
AAAGTACAGTGGAGTGCCACAGGGGTCTGTACTGGGACTTATTTAACTTATTTATAAATGATCTGGAAATTGGAATGACAAGTGAAGTGATTAAATTTGCAGATGACACTAAATGTTCAATGTTCTTAAAACGCATGCGGATTGTGAAAAATTGCAGGCGGACCTTAGGAAATTGGAAGACTGGGCATCCAAGTGGCAGATGAAATTTAATGTGGACAAATGCAAAGTGATGCACATTGGAAGAATAACTCGAATCACCTTGTGGGTTAGCACCCAAGAAAAGGATCTGGGTGTCATTGTAGACGATACGATGAAACCTTCCGCCCAATGTGTGGCAGCGGCCAAAAAAAGCAAACAAGATGCTAGGAATTATTAAAAAAGGAATGGTTAACAAAAGTAGGAATGTTATAATACCTCTGTATCACTCCATGGTGCGACCTAACCCGGAATATTGTATTCAGTTCTGATCTCCTTATCTCAAGAAAGCTATAGTGGCACTAGGAAAGGTTCAAAGAAGAGCAACCAAGATGATAAAGGGGATGGAACTCCTCTCGTTATGAGGAAAGACTAAAAAGGTTAGGACTCTTCAGCTTGGAAAAGAGTAGGCTGAGGGGAGATATGATTGAAGTCTACAAAATCCTGAGTGGAGTAGAACGGTTACAAGTGGATTGATTTTTCACTCTGTCAAAAATTCAAAAACTAAGGGGACACTCGATGAAGTTACAGGGAAATACTTTCAAAATCAATAGGAGGAAATTTTTTTTCACTCAGAGAATAGTTAAGCTTTGGAATGCATTGCCAGAGGATGTGTTAAGAGTTGATAGCGTAGCTGGTTTTAAGAAAGGTTTGGACAAGTTCCTGGAGGAAAAGTCCATAGTCTGTTATTGAGAAAGACATAGGGGAAGCCACTGCTTGGGTTTTGTTTGCTACTGCTTGCTACTGTTTGGGTTTTGGCCAGGTACTAGTGACCTGGATTGGCCACCATGAGAACAGGCTACTAGAGCCATATGGTAACCCTAACCTTGAAAACCCTGGCCTACATTTCTGGCACCTACCTTTCACGAAGCCGCAATTCTACAAACCTTGCCAATGCATGACCGACATGTGATCAGCAGCTGTTTTTTAGAATCCAACCCATTGGGTTCCATAATGTACCAGGATAAGGTTGAAGAAATCTAGGACTGGTTCAGAATTTCCCTCCTGGAACTGGGTAACTTGGCATCTCTCCAGCTCGAACCACAAAACTTCTCCATTCATAAATGTGCTTGGTCCCCACGCTCACTCACAAACTACTACTTCTACTTATTTTTATAGCACTGTTAGACATACGCAGCGCAGTACATTAAAACATGAGACAATCCCTGCTCAATAGAGCTTACTGCTAGCATACCTGCACCTAGACTCTGCATTTTTCTCTGCTTCTTATGGAGAGGTGAAATGATGGTGTGGGGAGAGGGCCACAAATATGTTTGCTTAGGGCCCAATATAATGTTAATCCAGCCCTGCTTTTACCATGTTGTTGAGGGGTCAAGGTTAAACTCTTCTTTGCTACAGGATTGTCACTAGTATTGATGGAGTTTGGTTGGAAATAGGGAATGAAAACAGGGACAATTCCTGGGTACCTGTAAATGAAAACTCAGCACCATGGCCCCAGTTAGGACAGCTACTGGTTCAGCTGGAAACTCGAGAGACAAGAAAACACTGAAGCAAAAAAAAAAGAAAGAAAAACATCAAGTGCAGGATACACCCAGAAATAAACCAGAGCCTCCTGGGTCCCTGGTAAAGAGAGAATCATGTTTGTTTTTTAAATGTATAATGACGCCAAGCGCAATATGCCAGTCTGACTCTAAAGCAAACTCACGATGATTTCAAAGTGCTGGGAATCAGGCCTGACCTTTTATGTGCAGGAATGAGAGTATGCAGCCAAGCTTTGGGTAGTAAGCTTTTTATAGCTCCTAGTTTAACTATTTTAAGTTCTTGGGAGAGGGTCTCTCAGATAATGTCCTTCCTTTAAATAGTAGAAAACTCATTGCTTCTCTCTGTCCACGAAAACAAGAGAATTGACTCAATGATCTCCACAGACAAATCCAAGAAGAAACAAAAAACAATGTGGAGAAATGATGTTCCTGAGATGGACTTTATTAATATTAAAATAATATTAAAACTTGGCAAACCACATAAAAACCTCTAGGACTCAGTCCGCTGAAAAGCTTTGGACCCTGGACCCTACTTCATCTAGAAATAAGTGAGGTTTGAAAGCCATCAGTGAGCAGCTTCCTTTCTTCCAACAGTTGTATAGGGATTTTTAGGCACACCTTTCCAAGAATGATAAGTGAACATGCTGAAAAGAAACAGCTGGTGGCAGGGAAACAGTGCAGCTGAAATCAACAAAAGAGGCAAGATGCAAACATTGTACTGAAATGAAGGATAGTGACTAGACTAGCAGCAGGATTTGAGATAGAATCAAGAATCCATAGAACATGTTGGCAGATAAAGGCCAAATGGCCCATCTAGTCTGCCCATCCGCACCAACCATTATCTCTTTCTCTCTCCCAGGCCCTCTTGAATTCAGACACAGTCTCTGTCTCCACCCCCTCTTCTCAGAAACTGTTCCACGCATCTACCAACCTTTCCATAATAAAGTATTTCCTCAGATTACTCTGGAGCCTCTTAACTTCATCCTATGCCCTCGTATTGAAATAATAAACTAAACTAAACTAAACTAAACCTTAAGTTTATATACCGCGTCATCTCCACAGAAGTGGAGCTCGACACGGTTTACAGGGATTAAAAATAAAGAGGAGGAACTACAATGGAAGGGGGAAGAGGTAAGGTGAACAAGGATGGAGGAGGTACATAGAATAATGGAGAGGGAGGGAGTGGTTACATTTTGGTGAAAAGCCAGGTTTTCAGATGTTTTCTGAAGTGTTGGAGGGAGGTCGAACTCCGAAGATGGGCCGTAAAGCTGTTCCACAGCTCAGTGATCCTGAAGAGGAGGGATGTACCATGTTTTCCTGTATGGGTGATGCCAATTAGAGAAGGGAAGGATAGTTTGAATTTCTGAGTGGGTCTGGTGGAGTGAGTGCTCGAGAGCCAAGATAGTGGGAAGAGGGGAGGAAGGATGCCGTGAAGAGATTTGAAGGTAAGACAAGCGCATTTGTAGCGAACCCTGAGGAAGACTGGGAGCCAGTGAAGCTTAGACAGAAGCGGGGAAACGTGGTCAAATTTGCCTTTTGCGAAGATTAATTTAGCTGCGGTGTTCTGAATCCGCTGAAGTCTGAGAAGATGTTTCTTTGTTAGGCTTAGAAAGATGGAGTTGCAGTAATCGAGTCGGGATAGAATGATGGATTGGACAAGGACGGCGAAATGTTGTTGGTGGAAGCAGGATCTAACTTTTCTTAGCATATGGAGATTGAAAAAGCATTTTTTTTACTATATAATAATAATATATAATAATAATAATAATAACAGTTTATATACCGCAGGATCGTGAAGTTCTATGTGGTTTACAATGGTTAAAAGATGTTACAAATTAAGTAGAATTAACAAAGTTAGAAGCTATTTATTAACAGCGCTAGAGTTTCCTTTCATATGAAAGAGACTTGACTCATGCACATTTATATTATTTAAACATCTCTATCATTTCTCCCCTCTCCCGCCTTTCTTCCAGACTGAGATCTTTAAGTCTGTCCCAATACACCTTATCATGAAGGCCACACACCATTTTAGTAGCTTTCCTATGGATCGACTCCATCCTTTTCATATCTTTTTGAAGGTGTGGCCTCCAGAATTGAACAACTTATCAAGGAAAATACGAGAGGAAATACGATTCAGGACTTAATTCTAAAGGTACTACGAGGACCGACGCAAGGTATAGAAGTAGAAGGGACGCTGCTGGGAAGCAGTGATCACAATATGGTCCACTTCAACCTGGACACAGGGGCAAAGCATTGATCCAGAACAACGGCCATGACACTGAACTTCCGAAAAGGGAATAACGAAGGGATGAGACTCATGGTGGGGAAGAAGATTAAGAAGAGGATAAGCACTGTAAAAATGCTAGAGCAAGCATGGTCCCTTTTTAAGGACACAGTCACCGAGGCACAAAGTCTATGTATACCGCGTATCAACAAGGGATCCAAGAGGAAAAAGAACAAGAAACCAGCATGGCTCACTGTAGCGGTGAAGGAAGTGATCAGAGACAAGAAGACTTCGTTTAAGGAATGGAAAAGTTCAAAAACGGATGAAAACTGGAAAAAGCATCAAAGCAGATACCATAAGGCGGTAAGAGGGGCCAAAAGAGACTATGAGGAAAAATTAGCCAAGGAGGCAAAAAACTTCAAGCTGTTCTTTCGATATATTAAGGGGAAACGACCTGCGAAGGAAGCGGTGGGGCCGTTGGATGACCATGGAATAAAGGGAGTGCTAAAGGAGGACAAAGCCATCGCCGACAAACTGAACACATTTTTTGCATCTGTATTTACCGAAGAGGATATACACAACATACCTGAAGCCAACAGGCTATACGCAGGAAACGAAGATGGGAAACTGACAGGGTTGACGGTCAGTCTAGAAGAGGTATGCAGGCAGATTGATAGGCATCCATCCGAGGGTAAACAAGGAACTGAAAGGGGCTATAGCTGAACTGCTTCAACTAATAGCCAATCTGTCGGTCAAATTGGGAAGGATGCCGGAAGACTGGAAAGTGGCAAATGTTACACCGATTTCAAGAAAGGTTCGAGGGGAGATCCGGGAAACTACAGACTGGTGAGTCTGACCTCGGTACCGGGAAAGATGATAGAGGTGCTGATAAAGGACGGCATCATTGAACACCTTTTTTTTTGTAATTCTTTATTTAACGGTTGCATTGATACAAGTGAAACACAGAAATCATGGCCAGACTTGCATAATAAAAACATCAACAGCCCCATAAACTCCCTAAATCAACCTGTTTGGCCACCTTAAGATCATCACATACAATCATAGCCAAGTCCCACTCTTCCGTCGGCAAGGCAGGATTAACCAATAGGCCAAATAGGCACGTGCCTAGGGCCCGAAATGGTCAGGGGGTCCGATGAAGGAGGGCATCAACATTGTTTTTTCCAAACGGCGATGAGCCCCTCCACCATCGATTGGCAACGTGGGCCCCCCCTGATTGGCAACGCAGGCCCCACCCCGATCTGCAACACGGCCCCCTCATCGACGGAAAGTAAAACAAGCAAGCAACGCGGGTAAGAAAGGCAACGGGAACTGTAATTGTGCAAGTGGTGCTGCTTGCCCAAAGCTTCCCTCTGATGCAGTTTCCTGTTTCCGCCTGGGCATATGGTGGGGTGGGGTGGAGCAGGGGGGCCCTCGACAAATTAATCCTGCCCTGTCCATCAGGCATATAAGTTCTTCACAGTATTATCAAAAGTAATGGATCAATTTAAATTTTATTCCTTAAAAATAAGTAGTAGCCCCATTGACATAGTTTATCTGGATTTCCAAAAAGCCTTTGACAAGGTACCCCACGAGCGCCTGCTGAAGAAACTGTGGAACCACGGGGTGGAAGGGGACGTCCACAGATGGATCCAAAATTGGCTGATGGATAGGAAACAGAGGGTAGTAGTAAAAGGACACTACTCTGACTGGAAAGAGGTCACGAGTGGTGTCCCCCAGGGGTCAGTGTTGGGACCGCTGCTGTTCAATATATTCATTAACGATCTGGAAACGGGCACGAAATGTGAAGTTATCAAGTTCGCGGACGATACAAAACTCTCCAACAGGGTCAAAACTGTTGAGGAATGCAAAGAACTACAGAGCGACCTGAACAAACTGTGCGAGTGGGCAAAAAGATGGCAGATGAGCTTCAATGTGGAGAAATGTAAGGTCTTGCACATCGGGAAAGGGAACCCCATGTACAGCTATACGATGGGAGGAAGGGAGATGGGGAAAGGCACCCTAGAAAAAGACCTGGGGGTATTGGTGGATACAACAATGAAGCCAGCGGCGCAATGTGCAGCGGCCTCAAAGAAAGCGAACAGAATGCTGGGCATTATCAAAAAAGGTATCACTACCAGAACGAAGGAGGTCATCCTGCCATTGTATCGAGCAATGGTGCGACCGCATCTGGAATACTGTGTCCAATACTGTTCGCCGTACCTTAGGAAAGACATGGCGATACTTGAGAGGGTCCAGAGGAGAGCAACTAGGATGATAAAGGGAATGGAGAACCTTTCATATGCCGAAAGGTTGGACAAACTGGGGCTCTTTACCCTGGAAAAGCGGAGACTGAGAGGAGACATGATACAGACATATAAAATCATGAAAGGCATAGAGAGGGTGGATAGGGACAGATTCTTCAGACTAGCGGGGACAACAAAAACAAGAGGTCACTCAGAAAAACTGAGAGGGGACAGATTCAAAACGAATGCAAGGAAGTTTTTCTTCACTCAGAGGGTGGTGGACACCTGGAACACGCTTCCAAAGGAGGTAATAGGACAGAGTACAATACTGGGTTTCAAAAAGGGACTGGATGACTTCCTGAAAGAGAAGGGGATTACAGGGTATAGATAGAAGGTTACACTACAGGACAAAAGCGAAAAGCATATGTGAGTTTTAGGGTAGGAGCACTATCAGGTCCTGGACCTGAGGGGCCGCCGCGTGAGCGGACTGCCGGGCACGATGGACCTCCGGTCTGACCCGACAGAGGCAAGTCTTATGTTCTTATGTTCTTATGTTCTTATCAGAAATTTTGCTTAAGTAAAACTAATAAAACATGTACCTAAATACTTGTCATATTGAAACTGTCATTATGAACATTTAGGGGGAATTTAATATAGCAAATACTTTTACCTCCGAAACATGGTTTAATATTAAATAGTATTATGTCCAATTAGATGTTTTTATAGAACAATTATGATTCTCTAGAGGAACCAACAGGGTAAGGGCTTGAAAATTAATTAGAGAGTAGGTTTGCTTAGAGCACTTGGTTGTATTGTACCAGCTATGCTTGTTATAAAGAAATACATGGGGAAGTTGCGAAAGTAGACTACCATTAAAGATGGGTTGTTTTACCACCAGTCGTGTTAATTTAGCAAATGGTCTCATTGGCTGGCTTGATAAGTTCAGCAGCCAGATAGACCCGTCTAAAAATCAGGCCAAGGAATTGTCTGGATGGGAACATCTGGAAGAAGTAGGAAAGCAGTGGGTAAAATTAAAGGAGTGATTGTAAGGGCAACAAACCATTTTGTAAGGAAAGTAAGAGGAACAGAAGTCACTCTGGTTCTCAAAAGTAGTAGCTGAGAGGGTAATGAAAAAGAGGTCAGCTTTCATAAACTACAAAAGATGTCAGAAAGAGGAAAACAGGCAAAAATATCTGGAAAAGTTAGGAGAGGCTGGTCAAGTAGTCAGGAAAGCAAAGATGCAAATAGAAGAAAAAAAAAAAATAACTGACATGGTATAATAGGGGAGACAAGACTTATTTTTACATATACTGTCACAAGCCTAGCACTACAGCTAGCCTTGTGCCAAGTAAAAAGCCTAGAAACATAGCCCTGAAGCTGAGGAGAGATGATCAGTGCAGCAGCTCTACTACTAACATGGACCAGAACTCAGATTCTGAGGAGGTTTCCCAAAAGCAGCAGCCCTGGGAGGATTCAGGACATTATGGGGGTAAATACACCTTTATACCTAAGCCATGCACTATTAGGACATAGTCTATGAAACAGGCACTGGCTCCTTTAGGCACACACCTGCTTAGGTTAATTGCACAGCAGGAGAAAGCCCAGGGAGAGCTGAAGCCTGTGCCTCTCCCACGTAGGCTTGGATGTGGCACTCACAAGTCAAGGGAGCTTGAGCAGTGCAAGCCAGGGAGGGACTGGCTATGCCAGACTCAAGGAATGACCCAAGAGGAAATCCTGGGGAGCAAAAGGAAAGGTACTCCTGGGAACCGGGCCAGATGGGTGCTAGCAGCCAAAGTAAGGGGGGGGGGGTGAAGACAGGTAGGATTCCCTTCTTGGCAGAGGCGTGAACCATGAGGGCTGGGTCGAAAGGGGTGGTGCCCGATTATTCGCTGGGTTCCCCTTTCAGACAAAGTTCATACACTGATACAAGCTTATGCTAGGGCGGCGGGAAGTCATCCCGGCCAAAGGAAGAGCTCTGGTATTTACGGACATACATGTATCTTCCACGCCAGGCTCCTATTTAAGGATAGCTCCTCTGTCAGGGTTAGCGCTGCAACACTCTTTGGATGTGGCTGCAGGAGTAATAGACCCTGACTTTAGAGGGCTTTTGGCCGTGCAGCTGGTTAACCAGGGGGATACCTAGTATAGGGTCCAGTCCGGAGATCGTTTCGCCCAAATGGTGTGTGAGCGAATTTGGCACACCAAGTTGGAACAATGGGTATGGCTTCCAGACACGAAAAGGGGACAGAATGGATTTGGGTCAACAGGAGCCAGTTCCCCAGAGGAAACACGAGAAGATGACCCCAGGCGGAAACTGGGGTGTAGAGACAATAAGGGGGTAGAACAGAGTACCAGCTCCCAGGGGACCCCGTAACCACCTGAAACCCTGGGTGAGGACAATGGGGGGTCCAGTGGAGGGAAGCCTAATGGCCCTCCAAGCGGAAATATTGGCCTTGAAGGGAGAGCTGGAAGCAGCTCAGCAAAAGTGGGAGCTGATACAAAGTTCACGGACAGAAGCTAGTCCCCCTTCTACGAAAGACCTATCGGAACAACTCAGTGAGAAAATTGGAGGGGAAATTTTAGCATAATGCCACCAATTGTCAGAAACTCTTAAAAATTTTATAACCCGGATGGACACACAATTACATCAGGTTAAAATGCAAGTTGCAGAAAGTCAAGCCCAGCAAATCAATGTGTTGGGGAAGTAAAGACATTATGCAAAAATCTAGCAGACAAACACGGGGAAATGAAAGGATGGGCTAAGCAGCAGCATGCTCAGAAGGACCAGCTTGAACAACATAAACAGCAGTTTGGAAAGGTTCTAGAAACTTTCAAGGAAGTGAAATGCAAGAGCAAGTCAATAGGATGAGAGAAAAAGAACTGGAAGGAATTGCGAATGTCATGACTGCCCTAGTGAAACGGGTTGACGGGTTAGAGAGTGGAGAAAGTAATGATAAGGTAGCTTTAGAAGCTAAGTACAGGGCCCCAATGTTACAGTGTGTAACACTCGCATAATATCTGTGCCATTAAAAAAAAAAAAAAAGGATAACAATGATAGGCAGGCCTGTCAAAAAACCGACAGACCTGTTGGTAACTGTGTCGGCAGCAGTTGGATTTTAGGATAGTAAAATACGATTCAAAATAGCCATGCAGTTGATAGTGAATCAATCACTTGGCTATTTTGCATGGGATTTTACTAATTTGCATGGATCGGATCGAATCATTAAGTGGGCAGTGAGCCGTTTAGTGAATCAGGTCCGGGTTGGGAAACGATCGCAAAACCAGTAAAACTGGTTTTGCGATCGTCGGTAGAGGATCGGAAGATGTAGTAAATCTAGGTCATACTCTTTCTCCATCACCTCTACTGGAAGTCTTTTCTACGCATCTACAACCCTTTCTGTAAAAATGTAATTTGTTAGATTGCTCCTAAGCCTATCACCTCTTAACTTCATCCTATGCCCTCTCATTCCGGAGCTTCCTTTCAAATGAAAGAGACTCGCCTCATGCGCATTTTTGCTAGGTAGGTATTTAAATTATCTCTATCGTATTTCCCCTCTTCCACCTTTCCTACAAAGTATGCATACGAGGGGATGCTAAAAAGTTCTCAGCCCAAGAAGGGAATGATGTAGAGCCATGACACTTACAAGTTATTCCACATAGTCGCCCCTAAGTTCAACACACTTGGCACATTGTGTCTGAAGTTTCTATAACCCTTCCAAAAAATACTCTGATGTCTTGTCACTGAAATACTGCTCTGCTGCTGCAATCACCTCTCAATCACTCAAATGTTTTCACCCTTTCAAACTCTTTTTAAGGTTTGGAAACAGAAAATAGTCAAAGCAAGATCTGGTGACTAGGGTGGATGTTCCCCAACTGCGTCAAAACCCCAACTGCGTCAAAACATCCATCGTTTTGTCTTGCAAAAAGAGATCCTTTCCGCAGCTTTTCTCTCCTTTTTTTCTTTAAATTTTTTCTTTCTTTATTTAGATTTTTATCCCGTCCTCCCAGTAGCTCGGAATGGCCTACAAGCAAACATTCACAGTGGAGTACATTTGGACAATACAAAGACTATACGGTAGTTTAAGTACAAGGACTATATAGCAAAATAAGTAGAGGTTCAGAAAGGAGAAGGGAGGGAGAGTTTAGGGGGGGTGAGGGGTAGATTGCGGTTGTAATTTTAGTTGAAGAGGAGGGTTTTTACCGCTTTCCGGAAGGTCATCAATGAGTTCTGTAATCTGATTTGGGGGGGAGTTGGTTCTAGAATTGGGGGATGAAGTGGCTGTAGGAGCGTTTGTGGGCGGTTTAATCGGCACAGCAAGTTACAGCAGTATTCTACATTAACTGTTTGGCCCCATGGAAGATAGACAGTCATTACAATACCTTCCTGATACCAAAAAACTGTGGCCATGACTTTTGGGTCTTGAATTTCCTTGAGTGCTGCCATTGCACGGATTGTTGATTTATCTCAGGAACATAGTGCTGTAATCATGTTTCATCAATATTAACTAGTCGTTCCAAAAAGTTGGTACCAGCTTACTGAAAATGCTGCAAAATCAACTTGGAATTGTCCACTCAACATTGTTTCTTGTCCGCATTCAAACATTTGGGCACTCACTTGGCTAAGAGCTCCTGCATACTCATAGATTATGCTCATACGACCCAACATGTTCCCTGGATATCTGTAGTGTCCCAGCAATTGTTTTCACTGATCTGCCCGCTCTCTCCTGCTGCATAAACTACCCTCCGTGACCCAATCGCTCCCCCACTTAGTAGTGACCCCCCTTCCCCATCTCCGCCACCCCCTTCCTCTTACCTCAACAGATGAGCTGGAGGGACGTGGACACCTCCTCCCAGCTGTTGATGTGTCTTCTAAAGTGGGATTTCCCCTCCCCGGTGAATCTTGGGATGCACCAGGGAAGGGCCTGAGGCTCTGATTGGCCCAGGTTGTTCAAGGCCCCTCCCATAAACAATCTGGGCCAATCAGAGCCTCAGGCCCCTACCCGGTGCGTCCAAGCCTCACACACTTTAAAATCATAAGTGTTCGAGGCTTGCGTAGTTGAGGCAGAGCTTGCAGGAATGGATGGGGACAGAACTTGCAGGGACAGGACTCAGATATTGAGATCCTGTGGGGACGGGACAAATATGACCCCCATGTCATTCTCTATTCAGAATCCTTGTAAGAAAAATTTGGCTCGTCTTATCTTGAACTGAACATGAGGGGCTGCAACTTCAACCTAGTGCACAGAACAATTTAGAATAAGAACTATGCAGTTTCAACGTCCGGGCTCTTTGGCCCAGTAGAGCGTGCATAGGAGAGCATGAGAAATGGAAGGCAGTTAGGCTCTCTTGTCAGCAGCCATCTTGCACGGTGGTGCCCTAGCTTCTGCATGTAACTTTTAGCATGGAATATAATAGGGCAATATTCTTTATTGCTAGCATGATACCTCTAAATAACTGTCTAAAAATGGAGGCAAAGCATGGGCTAAAGCACAATTCCACGTATGGCTTGCGCCCCCTGGGTGTCAGGTCAAAAGCGCGCCGGGACAAAGGCGCGCGCAGACAGTTGAGCACAATGCGGAGGTGCGCGCCGCAGAAAATTACTGTTTTTAGGGCTCCGACGGGGGGGGGCGTGGGGGGAACTCCCCCACTTTACTTAATAGAGATCGCGCCGCGTTGTGGGGGGGTTTGGGGGGTTGTAACCCCTCACATTTTACTGAAAACTTCACTTTTTCCCTGTTTTTAGGGAAAAAGTTAAGTTTACAGTAAAATGTGGAGGGTTACAACCCCCCCAAACCCCCCACAATGCCGGCACGATCTCTATTAAGTAAACTGGGGGGGCTCCCCAACAAAACCCCCCGTCGGAGTCCCTAAAAATTGTAATTATCTTCGGCGCGCACCTCCTTCTTGCGCTCAGTTGTCGGCACGCGCCTTTGTCTTTCACGGGGTTGTCTATGAACCCTCCCCCTGCATAATACAGGATTTTGCTGGAGAAGGAAATAGCTGAAAGCCAGTGGGAGCATTTCACATGCAGAAGTGTGCTTCAGTCCATGTGAAAAAATTTCCATTCCTCAAAAGTGACAGTTTCCTTTTCCGCATTGATGTGTAATATTTAATTACCTCTTTACCATAGGTTTTAATCCATTTCAATACAATTTGCAGCCATATATACCCTGCAAGCTAAACCCACACTTAAGTCCTTTGTGCATCGCGCGAGAAATAAAACGCGTACACTCAGTAACAAAAAACATCTAATATTATTCACAGCACCTTGGAGAAAAGACCTCAGTAGGCATTTGAAGTAAACCAATCTTTCCACATGGACTTTCCTGCTTCAATATTACACAAATTTGAAGCAGGGAGACACATCCTTGGTCTAAAAACGCCAAAGAGCAACTGTCTAAGGAAATCTCTAATCATCTTATTTTATAGTCTCATAAAGTGTCGAAAGTGCAGTTTTCCACAATAAGTTATGACAGATGCCCCCTCCCCCGCTAAATTGCCACTTATCTTTTAGAAGTTTCCTAGTGCTGGCCTTGTTTTGAAGCAGAAAACATCGTCCAAATGAAGCCAATGCTTAATATAGAAAAGCCAAATAAACACAGATGGGGGCAAAGGACTCAAAACTTCCTAGAGTTGAGTGATTAGAAAAAATGTCCTAAATCCAATGAAATAATCACTCTTAATCGATTTCAAAATATACTGTTTCAAGGATACTTCAACTGTTAGTAGATTTTATGCTCAGAGTCTCCATGACTCTAAGCGTAAAATCTACTAACAGTTGAAGTATCCTTGAAACAGTACATTTTGAAATCGATTAAGAGTGATTATTTCATTGGTTTTAATATAGAAAAGTGGCTAAATCAGAACCCTCTTCTAAAATATCTTTTTCCAACAGGGCCCCCTGTTTCGCTATTCACTTCTTCAGGGAAATGAGCGTTGATTACTTCAAACATTTAGACACTGATGTCTTTTCTCCAAGGTTTTGGATGTACACTTCTCCCTCCGTATCCACGGTGGGTAGGGGCAGAGCCAGCCCGCGAATATTAAAAAACCGTGAATAATATTTGGGCCGGTTCTGCCCTTAAAGCACAGATACTTACCGTAACAGGTGTTATCCAGGGACAGCAGGCAGATATTCTTGACTGATGGGTGACGGCACCGACGGAGCCCCGGTACGGACAATTTTAGAGTGATTGCACTCTAAGAACTTGGAAAGTTCTGGTAGGCCGCACCGCGCACGCGCGAGTGCCTTCCCGCCCGACAGAGGCGCGCGGTCCCCAGTTAGGATAAGCCAGCTAAGAAGCCAACCCGGGGAGGTGGGAGGGACGCAAGAATATCTGCCTGCTGTCCCTGGATAACACCTGTTACGGTAAGTAACTGTGCTTTATCCCAGGACAAGCAGGCAGCATATTCTTGACTGATGGGTGACCTCCAAGCTAACAAAAAGAGGGATGGTGGGAAGGTTGGCCATTAGGAAAACAAATTTTGCAAAACAGATTGGCCGAAGAGACCATCCCGTCTGGAGAATGCATCCAGACAATAATGAGATGTAAAAGTATGAACTGAGGACTAAGTAGCAGCTTTGCAGATTTCCTCAATAGGCGTAGAGCGGAGGAAAGCCACAGATGCTGCCATAGCTCTCACTCTATGGGCCGTGACTGAACCTTCCAGTGTTAGTCCGGACTGAGCATAGCAGAATGAAATGCACGCTGCAAGCCAATTTGATAGCGTACGTTTAGAAACAGGACGTCCCGATTTATTCTGATCAAAGGACAGAAAAAGTTGGGGAGATGATCTGTGGGGCTTAGAACGATCTAAATAGTAAGCTAAAGCCCGCTTACAGTCCAAAGTATGAAGAGCCTGTTCTCCGGGATGAGAATGAGGTTTTGGAAAAAAGACAGGCAGAGACAACCTTAGGAAGCAACTTTGGATGTGTACGCAGAACCACCTTGTCATGATGAAAGACTGTGAAAGGTGGGTCTGAAACTAGTGCATGGATCTCACTGACCCTCCTGGCAGAGGTGAGAGCAATAAGGAAAAGTACCTTCCAAGTGAGAAACTTGAAAGTGGCAGTAGCTAAAGGTTCAAATGGAGGCTTCATCAAAGCGGAGAGAACCACATTAAGATCCCAGATTACAGGAGGTGTTTTAAGAGGTGGTTTTACATTGAAAAGACCTCGCATGAATCTGGAGACCAGGGGATGAGCTGAAAGGAGTTTCCCATGGACTGGCTCATGAAAAGCCACGATAGCACTGAGATGGACTCTGATGGAGGTAGATTTGAGGCCAGAGTCAGACAGAGAAAGCAGATAATCCAACAATGTCTCCACTGCAAGGGACGTAGGATTATGATGATGATGAAGACACCAAGAAGAAAACCGTGTCCACTTCTGATGGTAACATTGAAGAGTGGCCGGTTTCCTGGAAGCATCCAGAACAGAACGAACGGGCTGAGACAGCAGAGAATCATGTGAAGTCAGCCCGAGAGATACCAAGCTGTCAGGTGTAGAGACTGGAGGTTGGGATGCAGAAGGGTCTCCTGATGTTGCGTAAGCAGAGAAGGAAATATTGGAAGTTGAAAAGGTTCCCTGGAACTGAGTTGAAGTAGAAGGGAGAACCAATGCTGCCTGGGCCATTTTGGAGCAATCAGAATCATGGTGGCTCTGTCCCTCTTGAGCTTGAACAAGGTGCGTAACATGAGTGGTAGCGGAGGGAAAGCATACAGGAACAGATTGGACCAATCTAGTAGGAAAGCATCCGCTGCCAGATGGTGAGGAGTGTAGAGTCTTGAGCAGAAGTGGGGCAGTTGATGATTGTGAGGAGCTGCAAAGAGGTCCACTTGAGGAGTGCCCCACTGGTCGAAGATGGACTGCAAGGTCGAGGGGTCGAGAGTCCATTCGTGTGGCTGTAGAACTCTGCTGAGCTTGTCTGCTAACGAGTTCTGCTCTCCCTGGATGTAGATCGCCTTCAGGAATAAGTGGTGATCTATGGTCCAAGTCCAGATTCTCTGGGCTTCTTGGCACAAGAGGCGAGAGCCTGTCCCACCTTGTTTGTTGATGTAGTACATCGCAACCTGATTGTCTGTGCATAGCAGGAGGACCTGAGGAAAGAGAAGATGTTGAAATGCTTTGAGGGCATAAAACATTGCTCTGAGTTCCAGGAAATTGATGTGATGCTTCATTTCCTGAGGTGTCCAAAGCCCCTGAGTTTGAAACTCATCCAAATGCGCTCCCCAGGCATAAGGGGAGGCGTCGGTGGTGATGACAAGCTGATGTGGAGGTAGGTGAAATAGAAGACCTCTGGACAGATTCGAGGATATCAACCACCATTGCAGAGACTGACGAAGCGATGATGTCACAGATATGTGTCGTGAGCAAGGATCTGTCGCCTGGGACCACTGAGAAGCCAAGGTCCATTGTGGAGTGCGCAGGTGGAGACGCGCAAGGGGAGTGACATGAACCGTGGAGGCCATGTGACCTAAAAGAACCATCATCTGCTTGGCAGAGATGGAACGTTGAGGAAGTATCTGCTGACAGAGAAATTGGAGAGTGTGAAGACGATTGGATTGTAGGAATGATCTCATCAGGATTGTGTCCAGTATTGCTCCAATGAACTGCAGCCTTTGAGTGGGAATGAGGTGAGATTTTGGTAGATTGATCTCGAATCCCAGGATTTGTAGAAAAAAGATGGTTTGATTTGTGGCCAGAAGAACTGACTGAGATGAGACGGCCTTGATTAACCAGTCGTCTAGGTAAGGAAAGACCTGAAGGTGATGAGAGCGTAGAAATGCTGCCACCGCAATGAGGCACTTGGTGAACACTCTTGGAGAGGAGGCAAGACCGAAAGGAAGCACCTTGTATTGGTAATGCCGACGATTGATCATGAAGCGAAGATATTGTCTGGAGTTTAGATTGACCGGTATGTGAGTGTATGCTTCTTTGAGATTGAGAGAGCATAGCCAGTCGTTTTGATTGAGAAGAGGGTAAAGAGTGGCCAGAGAAAGCATTTTGAATTTCTCCTTGACCAAACATTTGTTGAGATCGCGAAGATCTAGGATTGGTCTGAGGTCCCCTGTTTTTTTGGGGACTAGAAAGTAACGGGAGTAGAATCCCTGTCCCTGCTGATCTGGAGGAACCTCCTCTATAGCGTTTAAAAGGAGAAGGGATTGAACTTCCTGAATAAGGAGAGCAGATTGAGGAGTGTTCAAAGCAGACTCTTTTGGCGGACTTAGAGCCGGTAGAGTTTGAAAGTTGAGAGAGTAGCCGTGGTGGATGATGTTGAGGACCCATTGGTCCGAGGTGATGATTTCCCATCGGCTGAGGAAAAGAGATAGACGACCACCTATGGGTTGAGGAAGGTGGGTGGAGATTTGAACCCTGGCTATGCTTTGGAGAATTAAGTCAAAAGGGTTGTGACTTTGGCTGTGGAGATGGCTTCACAGGCTGCTGTTGCTGTTGAGTTCTTGGAGGTTGACGTTGTTGTTGACGTTGACGTCTAGGTGGCTGGGAAGATGTCTGCAATGGTCGAGCTGCATAGCGGCGCTGATAAGCCGACTGCTGTCTGAAAGGCCGTGTAGTAGGGGGCTTCTTTTTAGTTTTGAGCAGAGTATCCCAGCGTGTTTCATAAGCCGAAAGCTTTTGAGTGGTGGAGTCCATGGATTCACCAAAGAGCTCATCCCCCAGGCACGGTGCATTGGCTAACCGATCTTGATGATTAACATCAAGCTCGGATACCCGAAGCCAGGCAAGTCGACGCATGGCCACAGACATAGCTGTTGCTCTGGAGGTAAGCTCGAAGATATCATAGATGGACCTAACCATAAATTTTCGAAGTTGGAATAGAGAAGAGGAGCATTGATGAAAAGCCTGTTGTTTTCGTTGGGGAAGGTACTGTTCAAATGAAGCCATGGTGGTAAGGAGATGTTTCAAATAAAATGAAAAATGGAACGCATAGTTGCCAGATCTATTAGCCAACATTGCATTTTGGTAAAGCCTCTTACCAAATTTATCCATGGCTTTGCCCTCTCTGCCAGGAGGTACAGAAGCATATACACTAGCTCCTGAGGATTTTTTTAGGGTAGATTCCACTAATAATGATTCATGTGGAAGCTGGGGTTTGTCGAATCCAGGAATAGGGATTACCTTGTACAAAGAATCTAGTTTACGGGGAGCTCCAGGAATTGTTAAAGGAGTCTCTAGATTCTTGTAGAATGTCTCCCTTAAGATGTCATGCAGAGGTAGTTTCAAGAATTCCTTGGGAGGCTGGTCAAAGTCAAGAGCGTCTAAAAAAGCTTTAGATTTTTTAGACTCAGCCTCCAAAGGAATGGACATGGAATCACACATATCTTTCAAAAAGGAAGTGAAAGATGTGGATTCTTGCTTTGAAGATGGATCAGGTACCGCAGAATTATATTCTTCAGAGGAACACTCACCCTCAGAAAGAAAAGGCTCTTCAGAGTCACCCCACAGATCAGGGTCTCTTACATGAGATGTACGGTCCCGGGATTCTGGAGTCGAGGGTTCTAAATGTCGTGATTTGCGCATTGACTTACCCGATCTCATCGACACGGTACCGGGAGATGTCATCGGTTGTACTGGTGCCGAAGTCTGCACCGACTGATGTCTCGGCTCCGGAGCAAGGAGTGGCATCGATGTCGATGAGGCCGAGTGGACCGGTACCGAAGTAGTGGAAGCAGAAAGAAGGGGTTGCTGCACTACCAGTACCGGCGGCTCAGACCGGACTGGGTCTGGAAGGTTCGGGGTTAAGATAGCAGGAAGCAGCTGCTGGAGTTGTTCCCTGAGCTGAACCTGTAAGACAGCGGCAATGCGCTCATCTAATGAGGGCATCGGTACCGCTTTTTTCTTCTGTGGTACCTTGGGTGCCGCTCTACACTCCGAAGAGGATCCCGATGTCGAAGGGCTAACCTCGATCGGAGCGGAGCGCTTCCGCTGGCGTTTCACGGTCGGCAGGATTGGGCTCACTGCAGAGGAGACCGGAGGACGCTCCAGCGGGGAAGGCTTCTTAGCCGGCTTACCTGGGGGGTGCGACGCCGGCGCGGTATCGCGCGGTGTCGATGAAGAAGGTGCCGACTGAGATGGAACCGATGTCGGTGCCGGTGCAGCGGAGTTGGACATCTCGGCACCGAAAAGTAACCGCTGTTGGATCTGGCGGTTTTTTAGAGTCCTTTTCTTTAACGATGCGCAGCGGGTACAAGATGACGCTCGATGATCAAGACCAAGACACTGCAGACACCAGTTATGTGGGTCTGTTAGTGAAATTGGCCGAGCGCACCGCTGGCACTTTTTAAACCCAGGTTGAGGGGGCATGAATGGAAAAACGGCTTCAGCCAAATCGAAGCCCGAGGCTTCGATAGTGGCAATAGGCCCCGCTGGGGCGAAACCAAAAGAAAAGAAAAAATAACTAAGTTATAATTTATTTTTTTTTACAATGAAATAAAGAAAAAGTGAGGAAAATGATATTTTCCAATGGGTTTACGCGAGCGTGGAAGGCAAAAATCGAAAAAAAAATATTCAACAGCCGTTGAACACATGTCTTCTTAGCTCCGCGGAAACTAAGAAACTGGGGACCGCGCGCCTCTGTCGGGCGGGAAGGCACTCGCACGTGCGCGGTGCGGCCTACCAGAACTTTCCAAGTTCTTAGAGTGCAATCACTCTAAAATTGTCCGTACCGGGGCTCCGTCGGTGCCGTCACCCATCTGTCAAGAATATGCTGCCTGCTTGTCCTGGGATAACCCCTGCTTCCCCTGGCTATTTTAAGCCCTGTTAGCCCCCCCTTAAGCCTTACCTGGTGGTCTAGCAGGTTTTCGGGGCAGGAGCGATCTTCCCACGCTCCTGCCCCGTGCAGATCGCTCACAGGAAATGGCTACCTTGAGCTCCCGTCGTCTCTTGAGACGACGATAGGAGCTCAAGGCAGCCATTTCCTGTGAGCGATCTGCATGGGGCAGGAGCGTGGGAAGATCGCTCCTGCCCTGACCATCAGGTAAAGCTTAAGAAGGGGCTTAAAATAGCCCAAAAAAAGAAAAAGGAATTTTTGGTTTAAAATCGTGAATAAGTGACTCCGTAGATACAGAAACCGCGAATACGGAGGGGGAAGTGTAGTACATAATGCTGTGAATAATATTGGATGTTTTTTGTTACTGAGTAACTATTTATTAGCATCCTTACTTGAGTTTTTTTGTTTTTTATACCATACAATAGTCACATGGCTGAGCCTGTGGTACTTTTCTACGTTGTCCTCTACTAGTGACAACCTCAGACTCGCACGCCTCTTTCCTGCCGCTGCACAGCTAGTCCCTAAATATTGCTTGCGTGAAGGAAGAAATCGAAGGACAGTTCATCTGAAATCTGCCTTCTTAGGCTACACTTTTCTAACTGTACAGGAAAACTATTTGAAGGATACATTTTGTAATCACCCCCACGTGTCATGAGGGAAAGCACCCGACGCTTGCTGATGTATAATCCAGTACGTAGCAGTCCCGAGGCACAATGTATAAAGAACTTGAGACTATAACTGCCAGCATTTTTCATGCCCCCAAATGTAATCCTGCAGCAGCAAACATGCAAGGAAGAACGGGGGTTTCAAATCTCAAGAGCCCACTTTCGCTATCCAAAACTGACCTGGTAATGTACAGTGCACTTTGGCGTCCAGAAACTAAGCAGGGCGTTGCCTTTTTTGGCCTGATCTCAAATATTTACAGGCTTGCTTAGTACATGAACTTTAATACATACCTTGGTGTTAACGTTTTTATTTTTGGACTGTTACACGAGCTCTGCATATCACAAACTTCAATGGCTCGATTTAGCAATGGAGCACTGAAGAGCCCTACCAAATGCTTTATGATGCTATGAGGACCTGGTCCTTGCCCACAAAATAGCCCTGATAAAGTTACAGCTTTGTGAACACTTTGCATATCAGTACAACAGAGTCCTTGATCTCTTCTAAATCCTTAACTCACAGCTTACTGCACCAGTGGAATGCATCCACGGGAGCCGGTTTCTGCAATGGAGGTAGCAGCCCTTAGATAATGATGGGGCCCCATTACTTCTGGCAAAGCTCCACGATCCAACAAGTGGAGCACAGCCGAGTGCTCAGTTTATTTAGTTTAAACATTTCTATTCCTCTTAGAACAAACATAAAATCACACATCAGTTTGACAATAACAATTACAAATCCCACAAAATCTCACGTCTGTCTCCACAGTTTTCACTTCCAAAATCGCCTTAATTCTAATAAAAAGCTTGCACAAACAAATGAGTTTCTCTCCTACAACAAGATTTAACATCCCTGCATAACCTGAAATAGTCAGGCAAACAATTCCATAACTGTGAACCTACCACTGATATTACTGTCACTTGCGTTCTCTTTTGATGTGTTTCTCCAACAGACTCAGTTGAGTTTCATGGCTGACTGTGATCTCAATAAACATGCTTAATGTAACGAGTTACAGTCAAGTGCATATGGCTTAGGCTATAGTGGACGATTGGAATTATAGAGCTAACCAAACACCTCTGCAGTCAAATGCTGATAACACAAATGTGGGCCCTGTCGGAAGGCTCAGATGTCCTGACAATATGCTACTAAATAAAGGCGCGCTTTCTTATTTGTCAGCTGACTCCTAGTGATAGTAAGGGAAGTAACACTATGGGAATTTTGGGGCCAAGGAGGTTTAATTAACAGGAGACGGTATCACATGATAATGCTGGAGCTGTCTCCTCACAATGCTGCCATCTTGATATACTCAAACCACAGTCTTTGATTGGTGCAGTTTCCTGTCAATCCTCTTTGGTTTCTAATAGGCTGTTTTGAGTGAATCAGTATGGTGACAAGCTCCGCCTACTTGATTCACATCCAGTTAATTAATCCTCCCTGATTTTGATGCTATTTGAACATGGGTCTGATGAGGCAGGAGAGAATTGCTCCTCTCTATTAGTCACCAGGGAGACTACTGGTAAGTTCTGGAGAGATGAGGGTAATGGGGGGGGGGGTGGGCTGTCTAAGAAGAGACTTTGGGGGATGGAGGGTATTATTTATTTAATTATTTATATATTTGTATTCTGCACTATCCAAAGTTCTAGGCAGATAGCGAAAGGATACTCACAGTTTTGATGAAAAGGCTTTCAAGGATGGAGAGTGCTGATTGAAGATATCAGAGGTGGAGTTCTAGAACCTGCACTGGTCCCGTTAAGATGCTCCTACGGCGGAAAAATAATGCCATCGCTATCATTCCATGAATAATGCAGCTTGCAAGGTGAAACATAAGCTCCTTTACTCACTTTGCAGAATGATGAGTCATTTTGTATGCATTTGCATTTTATTATTTAACTTATGGTGCTTTGTGGGCATTTACCCCTGGATTCTAGAAAGGATACCCAAGTATGTGCTGGGAAATTTGGGGGCGTGATTCTGAGAAGCACGTGCAACTTGGTTAATTAACTGTAATAACTTGGTGCTAACAATAATTTTTGATGTTAATTGGCACAATTAGGATTTGTTCATGCATCTGACTGTGTACCCAAATCTACGCCACGCCAAAGGGGGCATAGCCATGGGAGCATAGCCATGGGAGGGCATGGACGGGTCAGGGACTTTCTGAAAATTTGCACATAGCGTTACAGAATATTGGGGGTTGAGAGCCCCCAAATTGGGCACCAGGGATTACACGTGCTTCCAACAGGCGTACATCCTGGCACCCAAATGTGGGTACAGAAATCAATACTATGCAGTAGTTCAGGGGTTCTTAAACCTGTCCTGGGTGACCCTCAGTCAGTCGGGTTTTCAAGATATCCCTAATGAATATAAATGCATGAGTGTGAACAGCATATTCCACCTACTGCTTGTGCCAGCCTTGGATCCCTTCTGTCATGTCCTGGACCTGAACATTTAAAGAGGTATGCGGGGGAGGGGGGGAGGCAGGGAGGAGGAGAGGTGCTGACATTGGCACCCCCCATGAAGATGGTACCCAGAGCAGTCTTTAGACTCAATTAGGGCACTGGTCTTTGACCTAAGGGCCATCGTAGGAGTAGACTGCTGGGCATGATGGACCACTGGTCTGACCCAGTAGCGGCAATTCTTATGTTCTTATGCCCCCTACTACACCACAGATTATTCCCATAATACACATTGGTTACCTTTAATAGTGTTTGAGCCTCAATTAAAATAAGAAAAAAAAATTACGCAAAATCTGCCTTCCTGGTGAGAGGAAGTATGTCCTAGCAAGACACTGACAACGGATAACATTGGTTCTTGCTCCGTTGTCTCTGCGCCTAATTTCCTTATCATTTGTGGCTTCTGGACGGTTTTTCTTCTCTTCACAGTGCCATGGGATATCAGGCACTGTATAAGCCACCTACCCAACATCGGGTCAACTGAAAACCAGCT
Organism: Geotrypetes seraphini; assembly: GCF_902459505.1. Classification (NCBI taxonomy): domain Eukaryota; kingdom Metazoa; phylum Chordata; class Amphibia; order Gymnophiona; family Dermophiidae; genus Geotrypetes; species Geotrypetes seraphini. The sequence continues at coordinate 46,869,272 of NC_047100.1, forward strand.
CCTAAACCTGAAATCTTTTTCAGTATCGACAAGTAAAGATTCCTATAATATTCACTTAAAACTTGAAGCGATGGAAAATGCTGCTAGGTCTAGGAACTTACGTTTACTTAATTTTCCAGTGACCCACCTAATATCTCCTGAGCAGTGTTCCCTCTAAGCGGGCGGGTGTTGTGAGCAAACTTTTTTCACTGTGAGCTAAAAATATCGGGCGCCAGCAAGTTATGAGCCAAATAAATATGTTGCTTTCTACCACAGAACTTCCTTACGTTTGTATGGAATCTATCCCCTTTCAACTTTAGAGAGTGCCCTCTCGTTCTCCCTGCCTTAGCTACTAAGTCTATTCCCTTCAGTACCTTGAATGTTTCTATCATGTCCCCTCTCAATCTCCTCTGCTCAAGGGAGAAGAGGCCCAGTTTCTCTAATCTTTCGCTGTACGGCAACTCCTCCAGCCCCTTAACCATTTTAGTTGCTCTTCTCTGGATCCTTTCGAGTAGTACCGTGTCCTTCTTAAAGTACCAGTGCTGGACGCAGTACTCCAGGTGAGGGCGTACCATGGCCCGGTACAGCAGCATGATAACCTTCTCTGTCTCTTCAGTCCAGCATCTGCCCCTTCCATTCACTGTCTGTCTTTCCCTGCCATCTCTCCTCCTGCCCCCCCCCACCCCCCAATTTGGTCTAGCATCCATCATCTTCCTTCTGTTCCCCTCATGGTCTGGCATCTCTATCCTTCCCTCCCCCCTGTGGTTTTTAGCATATCTCTCTTCTCATTTCCTCCACTCAGATCTGATCATTCTCTGCTCTCTCTTCCCTTTTCTTCTCTGGTCTTCCTTCTCTATTTTCTGCCTCCATCTAAATTAAATTCTTTCTTACTATTTAGTCCCGTTTCCCTCTTTTCACTGTGTCTACACACAGCTTGTCACCCCTTTCCCTCACCCCTCCATTATCTTACTATTTTCTTCCCCCTTTATTTATCTCCTCCTTCCATCCAGTATGTGTTCTTTCCCCACTTCCATTCAGCATCTGCTCTCCCTTCTCAACTGACATCCATCTGCCTTCTGCTCTCTCTCCCTTCTTCTCACTTCCATCATCTGTCCCCTTCTCTCTCTCTCTCATCTCCTCCATTCCATCATCTGCCCCTTCTCTCTCTCTCTCCCCCCCCCCCCAACTTCCATCATCTGCCCCCCTTCCCCTCACCTTTGTGGGTCACTTTCTTTCCCCTGAGGGTGGCTCATGTCACAGGGGAAGCTTTGGCCGAGCAGAACCGCTTGATTGACAGTGGAACTTACTTGATTGATGTCGATGCGGGGGCCCGTTGCCGTTTGAAGGAAAAAAAAAAAGGTGGAAAAAAGGAACCTGTAAAGGCGAGAGGAAGGGAAACCTCCAGGACAGCTGCTTTTTGCCCTCCTTCAGCGGCCCAAGAGTTCAGACCAGCAGCGGCAGCTCTGTATGCTTTTAACTTCGGCACAGAGCTGCCCCTAATCAATAGTTTAGCGCGGTTTCATGAGGCAGCCTCGGGGCCTTTGATAGCCGGCCCGCTTCGATGATGCGATGTGGGCCGGCCTAGCAAAGGCCCCGAGGCTGCCTTATGAAACCGCGCTAAACTATTGATTAGGGGCAGCTCTGTGCCGAAGTTAAAAGCATACACAGCTGCCGCTGCTGGTCTGGAGGTGCGGAGACAAGGCAGGAGGCAAACGCGGTGGAAGGCAGGAGTCCCGGCACAGCGACTGCAACAGGAAGTTGCAAGTCAGCTGACGCCGGCCTTTCGTTGCGGCGGGGACCGAATCCTTCGCGGACCGGCAAGATTTTGTTTGCGGACCGGCGGTTGAAGAACTGTGCTCTACACTGTGTGCGCTGTGACGAGAAACTTGTGCGCTGCGAGGTAATATTTTGTGCGCGTGCGCACGTCAACGCAGCTTAGCGGGAACACTGCTCCTGAGATACTTTTTAGGAAGTATCTCAAGGAGATATTGGGATTGGTAAATAATAATAATAATTTATTTCTTATATACCGCCAAAGCCATAGTTCGAGGCGTTTTACAACAAAGAAGGACTGGACAATCAGCGAATATAGGTACAGTCAGAGAAAATAGGTACAACAAAGAAGGGCAGGACAGTCTGCGTAAAGGTTCAAATCATGAATGTACGTATAATAAAGGGGTACAATCAGTGAATATAGGTATAACAGAGAGGGGGGTTGGGAAGTCAGCGAAAATAAGTACAATCAGCAAATGAAGATACAGTTTAAATGGGTAAGCAGGATACAGCTGACACTATGATTTTTTCTAACTATTACTATATACTGTATCTCAAAATAAGTTACAAATATTGAACCAAGGAGTGGATCAATTTTTTTCTATTGAATTTAACCTTACAAATTTCCTGGAGGACTCTCAGGATATGATACAAGAAAGATCCCCTCTGTTGGTCACTTGTGCGAAAGAATTTTGATCATGAAACTTTACTTCAAAAATAAAGATGCAAAATTTTGTGGAGACAGGATTTTGATTTTTCTAGATGTGGCCAGACCTAAGTAACTTAGGAGGAAGGCCTTTTTGGCCTTGAAACCTAAAGTTGTGAGTCTGGGAGCCACCTTCTTAAAATTTCCCTATAAATGTCTCCTACATTTTCAAAATAAGAATTATGTTTTTTTTTTCGACCCAACACAACTAGAATCTTTTCTTTAAACTTATGAGAAATAAATTGAAATGATCTGTTTAGTTTTTGACTTAAAATAAGGGATGTAATTAACAATCTGGTTTCTGATAATTTTAAGACATTTAGTCCTAATCATTTCCTTTACATTTTTTTTCCATCCTTCTATTTGGAAATGTTTTCTCTCAGTATGGTGGGCTAGATACATTTACTTTAAAGAATGAAATTTTTAAAGTTATTTCTAGTGATTATATATATCCCTAATTTTTTTGTAACAAATTTTTCAGAAATTTTTAACTAAAAAAGAAAAATTCTGCCTTCCTGGTGATTATATAGGTCCTCACTCAGCCAACTTAGGGGTTTTTTTTACATATTTTATTAAGTCAATGCAAAAAAGCATATATGCATCAACAATGTTATAGTGCAGTAAATAGAAGATAGAGAAAATGCATTGAAGCAAACAGTTTTATATTTTCTCCACCACTCCTACCCACCTTCCACCCTCCCCTGACGGCTAAGAGTATTCAGGCCTGCTTTGATAGAAATACTAGACTGTAGATTGCAAGTTGAATAATCTGCTTTGGGTAGTTGGTGTCAGCGAGTTCCAAAGGGGCTTCCAAGTAGACTGTAACCTTCTGCCTCCAGGAGAGTGTAAGTTGAGTATTCTCCGCTATTCCATCTGTAAATGTTGTATAATAAGCCCCCCTCTTTGCACCAAAGTAGGAGTCTCTGGGATTAGCCATTGCAGTAGTATAGCCTTAATGCCTAAGATAAAAGCTATTTTGAGGAAGGCTCATATGCCCTTGAGTACAGGCGCGACTGTTGGACATTGGGAAAAAATTACCAGAGGGATTAAGACACAGCATGCCTACCACAAGAGAGAGGTATGTTGCAATATCTTTTTTCAGAAACACTGAACAACTGGGCAAGGGTAAAACATATGACCCAGGGTAGCATTGGAGTTACCACATATCAGACACTTGGAGTCCATACAAAGGGTCATAAGGTAGGCATGACTAGGTGAGATGTAATATTGTATAGCCAACATATAAGTGATTGCCCAAAGGGGAACTGAGAGTTGTAGTAGAGACTTCATTCGAAGGTAATATTTGAATTTGTCGACTGATAAAGCCACACCCAAATCAGCAGACCATTGTGTGCTTAGACACGAGTAATCGTAATCTGGCAGCAGTTCCAGAAGACTTTTGTGGTGGAACCTTAAAGGGATAGCGTATTGCGTGTCCAAGCAAAGGGCCTCCTTCAGTTGTTTGTAAGATTCTAATGTCAAAGATGCGGAAGGAAAGGAAAAATGTAATGGTTGTAGTTGCCAATAGGCATAGGAGTCCTGAATGGGTAACAAAAACTCTGTTTGCAAAGATGAAAAGGGTCATAGTACCCCTTCGTCTATGAGAACCTGATGGAGGTAACAGATGCCCCGGGCCCTCCAATGTTGGACTACTTTAGAGGTCCATCCCAGATCAAAATCAGGGTTTCCTGGTATAGGCAGCAAGGGTGAAGAATCAGATCGAGCCTTTAAGAGTGAACAGAGCTATCTCCAAGCTATGCACATAACGGAGTACGGTAAGTCAGATAGGCCTGGAAAAGAGAGCAAAAGTGTTTCTGAGATGCGTGAAATAAGGCACTGAAATGAATGGAATGTAGTAGAGATGTCTCTGCCGATGTGAAAGAGAAAGTTGAATGATCCCTAAAGCAGTCGTTAATATGGTAAAGTTGGCACGCCATTGCGATTTGTTGAATATTGAGGATACCCAGCCCTCCCTTGTCCCTCAGGGAAGCAAAAACTCTATATGCCTACCTTGGTCTCTTTCCATTCCATAAGTATTTGTTTATGGCCCGAATTATACTGATGTGAGTGCGAGGCGTAAATGTTAAGGGTAGCATCTGAAAGCCAACAGAGCAATAACAACATGTTGTACAGTGCAATCTTGCCCAAGAGGGAAATAGGATAGGCCCTCCAGACCGCCAGCTTCTGTTGCATGAAACGTAATCGGATAGTGATGAGTGTAAAGCTGAGTCAGATCAATGGGCATCATAACTCCTAAATATTTTATAGCTCCCTCTGCCCATGTTAAGGGGAAGGCTCCCTGTCAAGCAGCAGGGATGGCAGGGTACAGCGGGAGGACAACAGATTTGATGTTATTGAACTTAAATCCTGAGTAAAACCCAATTTATCCACCAGCCCCAATAAAGCTGTCAAAGAAGGCTGTACATTGGGTAAGACTAAAAGTATATCATCGGCAAAAGCCAAGACCTTCATCTGCTTTTCCCCCACCACTACACCGCGCATTTTCCCATCTTTCAAAATAATATGGAGTAAAGGCTCCAAGTATATCATAAAGTGTAAGGGCGAGAGCAGGCGGCCTTGACGTGTGCCCCGCAAGATAGAGAAGGCTGGAGTTACCCGGCCATTCACTAATACAGAAGCTACAGGATCGTGGTACGGGATCTGGAGGACCCCATAGAACCAACCCAAAATGCCTATGTATTGCAAAACAGCGAACAAGTAGTTCCAATGGACTTTACCAAACATCTTTTTGGCATCCAGACTACCACTGACTACAGATTGGCGGCCTTTAACAAAACCCACTTGCTTCAGATAGATTAAATCAGGAAGTATATCTGAGAGTCTATCAGCTAATATATGAGAAAGAAATTTCAAGTCCACATTTAGAAGAGATATTGGCCGCTAAGACTCCGGATGGTGAGGGTCTTTACCCAGCTTAGGAAGTAAAGTTATGTATGCAGCATTGGAGTGTTGGGAAAATCCCCCTTGTGCGATGGAGTGATCAAGATGGGAAAGCAGCGGAGCGCAGACCCGGGGAAACAACAATTCATAAAACTCTGATGTAAACCCGTCGGGTCCAGGAGCCGTAGAGTTCCGCAAAGATTTTACCATGGTTTGTACGGCTTTAGCTGTTACAGCCAACTTAGTTTAAAAAAAATGCAATTTTCCCATAGATTTCAGTGAGGAATAAAACAAACATAAGATAAAAAATGTTTTCTTTGATGCCTCTAGGACGATTCAGCGTGGCCAGTTTAGCACAGTCATTTTAGTGTGGACAGTTCTGCACAGCCATTTCAGCACGGCCATTCAACCGCGGCTGTTTCATTGCGACCGTTGTAATAGTGAGTGCTTACCTTGCTGAAGCTCCGAGGTTTGAAAGAGAGGGGAGGAATAATCTAATCTTCTATTTACTCCCCTCTCCCCATTGGTGCTTCTTTCCTTTCCCTTCACACACCCAAGGGCTGTGATGAAACAGCTGCGATGAACTGTCCCATGCTGAAGTGACTGCTCTGAAACAGCCGTGCTGAATTGTCCCATTCCCTCCAACAATGCCAATGCCATGTCAGAAGGCCACGAGACTCCAGTGCTGTCAGAAGAACTTGGAGATGCTCAGTGAATTTGTTTCATTGTTTGGTGACTGGAGATGAGATCCCGAGTCCAAAATGGAGTCAATGCAGTGGAAGCACAAGTCATTCCCCACCCCCAAAAAGTTCAAGACAGAAAAATCTAAAGGCAAAGTCGTGGCAACTGTCTTCCGGGATGATGAAGGACTTTTGCTCATGGAGTTCATGCCACATAAGACAACCATAGCTGGGGAGAGTTAGGCTAACACAATGATTGCTTTGCAGGAGTCAATCAAGGAGGAAAGACGAGGAAAACTCACAGCAGGTGTGCTACTTCTTCATGACAATGTGCCATACACATGTCACGACAATCACAGGCTGCCATCCAAGAACGTGGGCTTCAGCAGCTGAACCATCCACCTTACATTCCTGACCTGGCACTCTCGGATGAATTCCTTTTCCAAGTTTTGAAGAAATCTCTCCGTGATGAAGACGTCGAGGAAACTGAAGGTCAAATAGAATTTTTTTCAAAGGGGTTAAAATCACTGCAGGAAAAGTAGGTGAAATGTATGGAGTTATCAGTGGACCATGCTGAAAAATAAAACAAAATCTTTTTGAAAACTCTTTTCTTTCCTACTGAGGTAGATAAATTATTGAATGCCTCTCGTATCTCAGGTCCAGAACATTTTTAAAAGCATTTCTCGACCAAGACAGGGCGCCAACCCTGAAGTAACTGAATGGCAATTGTAAAGGCCCATTTCTAAACTGTCTAATGCAACTCCTGGGACAAAACAAAGAGCCAATGATGACTTACTTGTAACTCTGTATTTGTAACTACAAACCTAATTGTATTAATAGGTGTACTGATTTTACCTGTACTACGAACTGTATTTTATTGAATGTCTGTGTCAAACTGTCCATTGTAACTTTCTGGGTAACCGACCCAACCTCTTCTAGTGTAATCTGACTTTGAACTAAACTAAACTAAACCTTAGGCTTATATACCGCATCTTCTAAATAGATAAAGGCGGAATAGAAAATCTGATTAACATAACGTAACACTGGCCACTCTGAGTAAGAGAAATTTGCATAGTGGCTTCTGTTAAATAACAGATGTTTAGGGTCAGCACTGCAGTTCTCTGGATGGCAACCATAGTCAACCAATCCACATAAACTTAGAACAGATTTATTTCAGTCTTAATTTACAGTATGCAGGTACTTCTCCAGATGATAGCCTGTGCCCACCTAGATAATTATCCAGTTAATTGCCATGGACTGCTCCACCACTAGTGGCTGGGCACTCAGAGGAAATATTCAGTGCTTCTGAATTCTCGTATTACTAGGACTTACAGGGTTATCAGGTCTTACTAACCAGATAAGCTCTCTTAATTATTGGCCCCTAATGGCTAATTCATGCCTAACTCAGCAAAAATGGTCTAACAGGAGGGAAATACTACTACTAATCGCTTATATAGTGCTGAAATATTTACGCAGCTCTGTACATTTTGACATTTATAGATGGCTCCTGCTTGGAAAAGCTTACAATCTAACATGACATAGAGGGTTGGGGGTGCAGAACCCAAGGTGAGAGGAGTTAGGAGTCGAAGGCACTCTCAAAGCGAGCAGAAGCATTCCACCATAGTTTTGCCATTAGGACACCTGACCTCACTTAAAACCTGTCTAAGGAGATTGATCAAAAATTTGGAAGTTGCTCAGAGACGTGAAACTCTTCAGGGAAGGTATATACCTCCCCAGTATGGGTACAGAGTTTACCTTCCAGTCATTGCAGCTTTTTCAATAATGATCACGCTCCAAGCCAGGGAAATTTAAAGAATATATCACAGTCTTTTAAAACTACTTAAAAAATGATGGCATTCTTTGTTTGTATGTTTCATGAAAGCAAACATCACTTGAAATAGGTGACTTACTTAGCTTTATGAAAAGTTTGGGGGTCCCAACTTGGCCCCGTTTCATTTTTCTTCTTCAGGAGACCCAATAGTAAAAGTACTGAGAGTCCTTTAAAGCTTTAAATAACTATTTTGAATTGGTGATGTAAACACACCACTGCTGAAAACAGCTACCAAATATGGGAGGTTTTTGATCAATCTCCATAGACAGGTTTTAAGTGAGATCAGTTTACTTTTTGATACAAGCACTTTCTGACTTCCTTCTGTTTTCAATCGGAAGTTTCCCTGCAATTTCTTAAGGAAATTTATTAGGACACCTGAAGCACACGGTAATCATTTTTTCTTGAATTTTTTTGAGCACAAACGCATCTACCATATGTTAACTGGTTAGCACACAGTTAAGCTGGAGCATTTACTGCCTCCAAAATTGGTGATGGTAAGTGCTCCCGGCAGTAATTTTTGTAAAAGACCGTGTGCTGACAATCTCAGCGTGCAGCCATACATTGAAAAATGGAAAATAGCTCATGGCTGCGGAGATAATAGAAACATGATGGCAGATAACGGCCAAATGGCCCATCCGCAGTAACCATTATCTCCTCCTCTCCCTATTGGCTAAGGCTCTTAACATTTGCATCTCCTCTTCCTATAGGCTAAAGCACTGTGCACCTGCATTGTGAGGTCATCGAGCTGCCCATCCGCAGTAACCATTATCTCTTTCTCTCGCCGAGAGATCCCACGTGCCTATCCCAGGCCCTTTTGAATTCAGACCCAGTCTCTGTCTCCACCACCTCTTCTGGGAGACTGTTCCATGCATCTATCACCTAAGTGTGTGGGAAGGACCCTTGTAAGAGCATGCAAAAGTTATTTCTTACCTCAGCTTCATAAAAGGACGCCTATAATTTCCACAGGGCAGGGCTGTCAATGTTTCATGAATTTCCACAGCACAGTGTATATCTAGTAGAGCTATAAGAACATAAGATTTGCCGCTGCTGGGTCAGACCAGTGTTCCGTCGTGCCCAGCAGTCTGCTCACGCGGCGGCTCTTAGGTCAAAGACCAGTGCCCTATTTGAGTCTAGCCTTACCTACGTATGTTCTGTTCCAGTAGGAACTTATCCAACCTTGTCTTGAATCCCCGAAGGGTGCTTTCCCCTATAACAGCCTCCGGAAGAGCGTTCCAGATTTCTACCACTCTCTGGGTGAAGAAGAATTTCCTTACATTTGTACGGAATCTATTCCCTTCTAACTTTAGCGAGTACCCTCTCGTTCTCTTCACCTAGGAATATTTAGAAGCTTCATGTAATTTGAAAGAGCAAACACATCCCTACTGACAATAGATACGCTGTGTGTTATTCAGAAACATAATGGCATTTTAAGACAAATACTCTGATTGAGGACAATTTTGTCTCTCTAAAGGATCCAGTCCTAAACTTTGCACCCGATATGTGCTGGTGAAGGAGGCTGGGGGGGAGGGGGACGTTACTCTGGCCGTACAGGGGATGTATACCTACTACAAAGAGCAGGAAGATTAAATGGGTTTCTTGTCTGACATTCAGAGTTTGGTGTAACAAGGAGATACAGTGAGTCAGGAACAAGGAGCCTTATTCAGTCCTTGAAGGATTTGTGCTTGAAGTTTCAGTAATGTGTCCCTGCAGACAGAATTCCAGAGGCTCTTACAACTCCCACGCATCTCCTCCCTTCGAAGCAATGTTGGCATAAACACACCAGCTTGCACTTCCACTAGAATTGTAAACTGGCCAGTGGGCTTTTTGTAGGGGACAATCTAATTATTTAAACTCTCGTTCTATTGTATTCTACATGCCAGAGCCTTTGTTTTTATGATTTCTAATCCAATGGAAGTAGGAAAGAATTTAGACATAAGGGATAAAAATGTCTGTGTGGCTGGAGGCAAAACAACTCTCCAAACATTTAAAAGAACTGGATGAAACTTGGCATGAGGGAAAAACTGCTAAAAAAAAAAATTTATATTAGAGCTCAACAATGGGCTGAATCAGACTGGGGATTCCAGAGAAATAAACTCACCCCCCCAAAAAAAAACAAACCAAAACATAAAAAAACACCCCCAATACATTTCTATGGGAGAATTTCCAGATTCTGTAGCATAGAGAAATTAATGGAAAGGAATGAAACTTGGCATGTGGGAACATAGGAACATAAGACTAGCCTTACTGGGTCAGATCAATGGTCCAACAAGCTCAGTAGCCCGTTCTCACGGTGGCCAATCCAGGTCACTGGTACCTGGCCAAAACCCAAGGAGTAGCAACATTCCAGAATCTCAGAGTAGCAAGATTCCAGAATTCCAAGGAGTGCAACATTCCATGCGGAATCCCCAGAGTAGCAACATTCCATGCTACCAATCCAGGGCAAGCAGTGGCTTCCCCCATGTCTTTCTCAATAACAGACTATGGACTTTTCCTCCAGGAATTTGTCCAAACCTTTCCTAAAACCAGCTACGTTATCCACTCTTACCACAACCTCTAGCAAACCTCCCTCATCGATATACTAATTCTCTCTAAACTTCTCTTTCTAAGTCCTTCTACTTTCTTTGTAGTTCCTTTCTATACCAATTCTATGCCGAGTTCTACTTCTGTGGAGATGATGTGGTATACAAACTTAAGGTTTAGTTTAGTTAGTTTAGTTCCAGAGCTTAACTATTCTCTGGGTGAAAAAATATTTCCCCCCTATTGATTTTAAAAGTATTTCCCTGTAACTTCATCGAGTGTCCCCTAGTCTTTGTAATTTTTGACGGAGTGAAAAATCGATCCACTTGTACCTGTTCTACTCCACTCAGGATTTTGTAGAATCTGGCCCTTTGTGCTTTTAAACAGTTAATAGCCGGGGGAGGCTGTGGCACAGTGGTTAAAGCTACAGCCTCAGCAAGTTGAGATTGTAGGCTCAAATCCCACTCTACTCCCTGTGACCCTGGGCAAGCCACCCAATTACCTCAAATATATTAGATAGATTGTGAGTCTCCCAGGACAGACAAGGAAGAATGCTTGAGTACCTGAATAAATTCATGCAAACCGTTCTGATCTTCCCTGGGAGAACAGCATAGAAAATTGAATAAGTGTGATTCTACAGTTTTGAGCATTTTAAGGTGCCCCTGAAGCAGGCGTTTATTTTTAACATCTGAGAGACTTTATTGTTCTGACTCGCACCACCTTGGAAGGTTGCTTTGATTTAAAAGAACTGTTTTAATTTATGGTCACTGGTTAGTGTGTTGATGCTTCATTGGCTCCTGATAATTTCCAGAGTTCACTTCAAATGCATCTGCCTAACTTTCAAGATCCTCCATGGCATCCTTCCTCCATTAATTCCACTTTCTTGGAATTCCTCAAATCTTAATAACACCAAACCTACCCAAAAATCGAAATTATCCTTCCCCTCATTAAAAGGCATTTCCCACCCAGGAAAACTGGGGACTTCCCTCTCCTTCAGATTCACCGAGCTCTGGAACAACCTTACCTCCCCTCTTCGAAACCTGAGTGCTCTTCAACCCTTCCGTAAACATCTGAAAACCTGGCTTTTCTCTAAAACCTAACACTCCCCCCTCTTCTGACACCCTAGCCCTCTAACATTCTTCTCTCCTCTAATCTTCATCTAGCCCTTCCTTGGAGTTCCTTCTCATTACAATTCCTGTAAACCGTGCCGAGCTCCGCAACTATGGAGATGGTGCGGTATACAAACCCAAGGTTTAGTTTAGTTTTAGTTTAATTTGATGCTCTTTGATGTCTGGACTTGCGATTTGGACTCATTCTTTGCCACTTTTCTATGGTGAATGCTCTAGATCAGGGGTGTCCAACCTGCGGCCCAATGAAGTATTTTGTGCGGCCCTGGTCGAGGGCGATGCAGTGTTTTCCTCTGCTGCCCCCGGGTGTTTACTGTCTTGCTGGGTCCCTCCTCTGTTTTGCTGCAGCGTTTGCGCGGCCCCAGAAAAAAATTTTGGGGCCAATGTGGCCCAGGGAAGCCAAAAGGTTGGACACCCCTGCTCTAGATCTTTTCATTCCCTCTCTGTTATCGACTGCCTTTGCCAATCACCGCTGTACTTGTCTCTCCCAGGGACTGATCATTCATTTCTTTCACCTGGACTATTGATTCCTCACTTGCTATTGGTTCAGGTTTTTCTTCTACAAGATTCTCCTGCCAAACATCTATTCTTGATCTCGGCTCCTTTCTGTCTCACTGTCTAATGATTTTGGTGACCTTCCTTTGACACAGCCAATCTCCTCCTGGAATACTATTTGGATCTTTTCCAGATAAGCCCCGCCACTAATGGAAAAAGTGGACGTGCCGAAAGTTAAGCGCACGCAACCTTACCAGTGAAGTTCTCAGCACAACAGCCCCACAACGCGGCGCAATGTGTATAAAGTAAAGTCAGAGCACCCAAAAAAGATTATAAAAAAGAGGATATGAAACTTAACATTATAAAAAATAGGATAAACTGTCAACCATTTTTTTTTAAGGGCTCCGACGGGGGGGGGGGAACCCCCCCACTTTACTTTATACAGATCGCGCCTCTTTTTTATAATCTTTTTTGGGTGGTGGGGGTTAACTTTTTGGCGGGACTTATCTGGAAAAGATCCTACTATTTCACTCACTCCACTTGGACTCGCTTGCTCCCTCATGTCCAGTCCCTCTTCATTGTAATAAAATGTATCCTTGGTGCCATTCTGATCTACGACATATGAAGCAGCAACTTTGCCTTCCCATCAGGTACAATTTAAAGACAATTCACTCATTCAACAAGATTCTAATCCTTCTAGATTTCTTCATCACATGACTGCCACCTCCTTCTAATCCTTGCCTCCAATGACAAATTGCTACTGGTTTGGGGGTTTTTTGTAATAAGGTTCTTATGCTTCAATCTTCCTTTGCAGGTAAACTTTACTCCTCAGTTTACTGAATCTTCCCATGACACTTCCTCTCCCTCAGGTAGCCTTATTGTTTATAAATCTATTTACAACTGCTATTAATTATTTCTATAGCGCTACTAGACTTACGCAGTCACAAAGAAGAAGAAAACAGTCCCTGCTCAAAGAGCTTACAATTTAAACAGCTGTGGACGGGGGGTCTTGTTCTACTTTGGACTGTTTTGTCTCGTACTGAAGAATCCCAGTATGACTTTTGGCGGGGTGGGGGGATGTGACTGTCTGGGATGTTGGTTGTCTTGTTCATGGTTATGTATCTTTTTGCATTTTATCAATAAACTTTTGGGAAAAAAAAAGCAAATATAGAAATATTTATTTTTTACTAAGTTATCTTAAGAGCTGTGATTTAAGATAAGTGATTTCATATATTCATCACAGATTCATATCAGCTATCTCCCTAGTTTTGTGAGACAATAATTTATTTGTACCATTCAGGCACTTGGGGGCTGCTTTAGATGGGAAGACATTAATGCCTAAATGCCTAAATCAGTACTATTAATTAAGTTGAGATAAGAATTTAAAAAAATAAAATGTACTTATTACAGTTTGTCAGTTAATAATCTTGAATACTATTGTGTAAACAGCCAAGTTTTTTTAAATCTTTCTGGAATTGCTGTAGCTGATCTAACAGTCTTAAAGAGTCTGGGAGTTTGTTCCAAATCTCCACCAATTTAAATGTCATAGATTCACGAAGCTTCCCTGCACATTTAAGTCCTCTAGAACAGTGTTCTTCAACCTTTTGACACCTATGGACCGGTGGAAATAAAATAATTATTTTGTGGACTGACACCAGTCTGCAGACCAGCAGTTGAAGAACACTGGGCTAAGTCATGGGCCAGACCCCGCCCATCTCTGCCCAGACCCCGCCCCCATAACAGTACTAATTGTAACACTATTTTTTCCATTCATTCTTCTTATATACACACACAAAATATAATCTTATATTAACAACACATAATGGTTAACCACAAAATTAAACTACACAAAGCACACTGTATGCTTCTCAACATTCATTCCTACCAGAAAACAGATAACCCTGTGCAAATGCAGGACCATAAACTAAAAGTACTAATATTTACAAACAAACCCTAAGATGCAGTTCAACCCCAAAAGGAAAAGAAACAAATGCATTTCTTCTTGAACAGACAAGCAGATGTCAATCAATCACTAAATAAAAAAATAAAAACATTCCCCCTACCGTTGTTGTCTCTATCTCTCCATACTGTGCCTTGCCTTCTGGCCTGCCCCCCGGTGTTATCTTTGGTCCGGTCCACGGTGCGATCAACGCGGCATCTTTGGGCCGGCTCCCTGAGTACTGCATTGCACAAAGCTGTGGGCAGCGCACGTCCCGCGCCTCATCTGGAAGCCTTCCCTCTGACGTTGTGACATCAGAGAGAAGGCTTCCGGTTCAGGCGCAGGAGCCTTTTCCCTGCACTGCAGCACTCAGGGAGCCGGCCCGAAGACGCCACGTTGATCGCATTATGGACCGTCAGCTGACGAACACTGTCTTCTGCCCGATGGACGTGCCAGCCCTGTAGACCGGCAGAAAATTTCTGCGGACTGGCACCAGTCCACGGACTGGCAGTTGAAGAACACTGCTCTAGATCGCTGTTGGCCCTGATATTCCTCAGCTCAGCAATGAAGTGATCAAAGGCTTAAGCACAGATCAAAGCTGTGGCTACAGAACTATCAGGTGTCTTGCCAAAGGATCCGGCTCTGTTGGAAATAGGACCTTTGTCATACTGAAGATGGCTCACACAATAATAATAATAATAATAACAGCTTATATACCGCAATACCGTGAAGTTCTATGTGGTTTACAAAGATTAAGCAAAGGTACAAATTGATTGACTTTAAGAGGGGAGGAAGAAAGAGGGTTAATAGGACAGGAAATCCATTTTTGAGGAGAGAGTGATCAATAGAACAAGTTAATCGCTATAGAGGGGAGAGAGAAGAGAGGATCAGTTGTCTAGATACTTTAGGAACAGGTGTGTTTTCAGATGTTTCCTAAATTCCTCATAAGTAGTGGGCAAAAGCAATTGTTCTAGGTCTTTACCTCATGATGCTGCTTGGTGCGAGAGAAGATGTTCATGGTGTTTTTTCAGTTTACAACCTCTCACTGGGGGCGAAACGAAGTTGGAATGTGAGCTTCTCTTGTGTCTGTTGGCTGAGAAGACAAAAAGGTCAGTTATATATTTAGGGGCAAGTCCGTGTAGTGCTTTGAAGCAGAAGCAGGCAAATTTAAACTTTACGCGTGCCTCCATTGGCAGCCAATGCAGCTGCCGGTAGTAGGGTCAAATTCCTCAGCCCAAAGATCAGTTTGACCGCTGTATTTTGCATCAATTGTAAACGCTGCATGTTCTTTTGGGAAATTGCTAAATAGGCGATGTTACAGTAGTCAAGTAGACTCAGTACACAACAGCTCTACGGTTCATGAGAATATGGATTTCCAAGCATAACCTGAAAGGAAAGAATCTGAAAAACTTAAGAATGATTGTAAAGTACTGTGCTGGATTTTAAACGGTAAACCGGTTCAATATAAAAATGAATAGCAATTGGACACAAGGTCCGAGGCATCTCCTGTTCCAGGTGCAACTGTTAAAATAACAATGAGAAGAGGAAAGGAAGATGGTCATGCCTACATTGAGAAGGTCAACTTGGTATAGTTAAAGAACTGTTTTCTGTAAGCTATGCTGTGCAGTGAGGAGGAACAGGAGAGAAGAGATGCAGTGCAGAAGATTAGAGGAGAAGGAGATGAGACGATATACCTTGGAGACAGCCAGGTAAGACCCAGGAAAACGCCATCCATCGACACTGAGGCAAGTACACACACCCAATTACTCGACTGGAGCTCCGGAGTCTCTGAGCCACCTCTTATCTGTACCATGACAACAACAGAGATCAAGGCATTTCTGAGCAAGTCCATGGTGGGTCTAGACCAGTGGTCTCAAACTTGCGGACCGGGGACCACATGTGGCCCGCCAGGTACTACTTTGAGGCCCTCGGTATGTTTATCATAATCACAAAAGTAAAATAAAACCGTTTCTTGATCATATGTCTCTTTAGCTATAAATGGCAATATTATTATTAAGACTTAGCCAAAAGGAAAGATGTATAAACTATAAATTGTTTTACCTCATGCAAAATAGTTGTTTCTTTAATAAGACATTAACTAGTGATCTAGAAATAGGGACGACGTGTGAGATAATAAAATTTGCAGACGACACCAAACTATTCAGTGGAGCTCGGACTAAAGAGGACTGCGAAGAATTGCAAAGGGACCTGAATAAACTAGGGGAATGGGCGACAAGATGGCAGATGAAGTTCAACGTTGAGAAATGTAAAGTACTGCATGTGGGAAGCAGAAACCTGAGGTACAACTATACAATGGGAGGGATGTTATTGAATGAGAGTACCCAGGAAAGGGACTTAGGGGTAATGGTGGACATGACAATGAAGCCGACGGCACAGTGCGCAGCGGCCGCTAAGAAAGCAAATAGAATGCTAGGTATAATCAAGAAGGGTATCACAACCAGGACGAAAGAAGTTATCCTGCCGTTGTATCGGGCGATGGTGCGCCCGAATCTGGAATACTGCGTCCAATATTGGTCGCCGTACCTTAAGAAGGATATGGCGATACTCGAGAGGGTTCAGAGGAGAGCGACACGTCTGATAAAAGGGATGGAAAACCTTCCATATGCTGAGAGATTGGAGAAACTGGGTCTCTTTTCCCTAGAGAAGAGGAGACTTAGAGGGGATATGATAGAGACTTATAAGATCATGAAGGGCATAGAGAGAGTAGAGAGGGACAGATTCTTCACACTTTCAAAAAATAAAAGAACAAGAGGGCATCTGGAAAAGTTGAAAGGGGACAGATTCAAAACAAATGCTAGGAAGTTCTTTTTTACCCAACGTGTGGTGGACACCTGGAATGCACTTCCAGAGAATGTAATAGGGCAGAGTACGGTACTGGGATTTAAGAAAGGATTGGACAGTTTCCTGCTGGAAAAGAGGATAGAAGGGTATAAATAGAGGATTTCTGCACAGGTCTTGGACCTGTTGGGCCGCCGCGTGAGCGGACTGCTGGGCATGATGGACCTCAGGTCTGACCCAGCAGAGGCATTGCTTATGTTCTAACTATTTTTTCTGAGGCCCTCCAAGTACCTACAAATCCAAAATGTGGCCCTACAAGGGGGCACTCAGAGAAATTGAGAGGGGAAGGTTTAGAACAAATGCCAGGAAATTCTTTTTCACCCAGAGGGTGGTGGATACATGGAACGCGCTACCGGAGGATGTGATAAGCAGAAGCACGCTACAGGGCTTCAAAGAGGGTCTGGACAGGTACCTGGAGGACAAAGGGATTGAGGGGTACAGATAAGAGTAGAGGTAAGGTTAGAGGGATAGGATTAGAGGTAATTTGTAAAATTAGTCAGAGACCACTGTTCAGGCAGTGGGCCTGATGGGCCGCCGCGAGAGCGGACCACTGGGCGAGATGGACCTCTGGTCTGCCTCAGCGGAGGCAACTTCTTATGTTCTTATTTGAGTTTGAGACCACTGGTCTAGACTGACCATCACACGCCTAGTCCATAGAAAGCTGTGTAAAAATTACAACTGAAGCTGCTGGTCATGTATGCAATCAGGAGAGGCAGGAACATTATATTAGGGATCAGATGGTCAACAGGGAGCTCATGAGCTGAAACAGAAGCAAACAAGATATGGCCGTGTTACTGGATTTTGTTAACCTTTTCATTGGCAAATGGCGAAACGACTGCTTTACGTAACTTGGGGGTCCTTTTACAAAGCCGCGCTAGCGGTTTTATTGCATGCACCGGATTAGCGCGTGCTAGCCGGAAATCTACCGCCTGCTCAAAAGGAGGTGGTAGCGGCTAAAGCGTGCGGCAATCTAGGGCGTGCTATTCCAAGCGTTAAGGCCCTAGCGCGGCTTTGTAAAAGGAGTCCTTGATGTTGAACCAGAGCAATAGCGCCAACTAAAGGTTTAAATAACATTTACTGCATAAATGACATTTTAAAGACAATTATGTGGCTACAGATGTAGGTCAAACTATTTGTCCATTCAAATAAATATGACTTAATTTTTACATATTTCAGCTGTGATGTGATGTAGGTAAAACTCACTTTAAGCAGTTTCTGAAGATAGCTTCAGATTCGGCATGCAAAACTGCATAATTCAGTCACTGGGAGTTTGTATAGTTTGAAAAAATTAAAATCTATCCCTAAAATTGACACACCCTATGTTCTACAGCTTGTATCCCACAAACGGCAAGAGATAGGTGACGTTTTGACACCTCCAATATGTTAGATCATTGTATTTGGGGTGCTGTGTAGCTTAGGGCAGAGAGGACGGCATCTTGATTGGTAAGTTAAACATTGGTCAACATTTCTTGGAGTCTTGGTTATAATCACATATCATCTCCAGAGAAAGGAAAATGGTAAAACCAGATGGCATAATTTGAGGCTGAGGGGTGGGCGACTCAAGAGCAATGTTAGGAAATTCTGCTTTATGGAGAGGGTGGTGGATGCCTGGAATGTGCTCCCGAGACAGGTGGTGGAGATGAAAACGGTGACGGAGTTCAAAAAAAGCGTGGGATGAACACAGAGGATCTAGAATCAGAAAATAATAGTAAATATTGAAGAACTAAGGCCAAGACTGGGCAGACTTGCACGGTCTGTGTCTGTATATGGCCGTTTGGTGGAGGATGGGCTGGGGAGGGCTTCAATGGCTGGGAGGGTGTAGATGGACTGGAGTGAGCTTTGACGGACACTTCAGTAGTTGGAACAGTACAGGGCAGAGCTTTGGATTCTTGCCCAGAAATAGCTAAGAAGAAGAAGAAGAAAAAAAAAAAACTCAACAAATTTTTGGATTGAATCAGGTTGGGCAGACTAGATGGACCATTTGGGTCTTTATCTGCCGTCATCTACTATGTTACAATGTTAGACTACATATATGATTAGCATAGTGGTGACTTCAAAACTGGAACTTGAACATGGGTGACTGGGGTCTGTAAAGAGTAGCAGGTGTGGCTCTGGCCGCCTTGTTGGGCAGACTGGATGGACCATGAGAGTCTTTTCCTGCCATCATCTATTGACTGCTGATCTTACAGATAAGAGTTAAGTCTTTTGCGTAGCAAATCTTAATAGTAACTCATGATTATAAGTAAATCTGCCAATGGATGCAATCATCATGCAAAAGAATTAACTCTATCTGTGAGATCTGTAGTCAATTTGTAGAAATAGTGAGTGTTTTCAAACAGGCATCTATCTGTATTAGCCTGGAAAGCCATCCTGAAAATGACTTGTTTGAATTTGCTGTTCCCACATATGGCCTGCAAGAAACACATCTGTTACTCTTTGTCACTATTGTGGGAATCACATAAAGTACCCCCTCTTCCCTCTCTTTATCAGATCTCCTTTGTTTTGTCCAGGCCTTGCAAATGATTGGAATGTAGATGGAATGTTCCGACTTGTCCCAACACCACCTACTGTGCAAAAAAGCAAATAACCCAGTGCATAACCTTCCCAGGAAGAAATGAAGCCCTGAGCTAGCCAAAACTCAGACATGCTGCATTCCAGCTGCCACCTGTTCTCATTTCTGGCAGCCGGGTGTACACTTACACTCATGCTGTTTTCAGGAGCTCTGGGTCTAATCCTGAGTTTTTAAGGCTACTTTGTAGCACTGCACTTTGACTTAAGCTGGATTCACTTAGCTTACCGATCCTATCTGATCCGTGGCAGGCTGACCAATTCACTACTAGGCCTTATGCAAATGAACGTGATTGGTGGCATGCTCCACAGGGATCGCTGCAGGTCAAGAGCCCCACTACAGCCAGGAACAGAACACGCTTTTAACCCTTGGGTTAAAACCACGGGCTCGAAGGGCGGCAGAAAGCGGGGCGGCAAAGAGCAGGGCTTTTGCCCAAGGGATATGTTATTTCAGTCGGAAAGGATGTGAGCGACTGCTCCTCAGCAGTCGCTTCTTTTTTGATCGGCCAGCCCAGTCGGTGTTCCTGAAATTGTTTACTGAATCGCTGCCTTCCTACATTTGCATGCCATTTCCCCCTCATTTGCATGCACGGATCGGATCGGGAGGAAGGTTAGTGAATCGGGTCGGGTTCGCAAAGTGGTCAGGACACGAGCGGTAAGGTTAGTGAATCTAGGCCTTAGTACATGAACTGGTGCAGCAGGACCTCAGATCCCAGAATTAGAGAAAAAGACATCATGAACTCTGATTCTTCGTGGCAGTTTGTAATTACGGTATGTGGTAGATCTGGCATGAAAAAAAGAAAGAAATCAAGTGGCTCAAAGACTGGCAACTGGTGACCAAACCTTGCACCTTTATGTCAATAATTTATTCAGATGCAAATCATTTTCAAATGCAAAGGCCAACAGAAAGTGAACGACAACTCGAACAGTCCCCTGCCCATGAGCAGTGCCAGGCGATGTGCTTTTTAACAGACACCAGAGTTGATACAAGCCGTTATGCAACCGGCATTGGGTACTTGCAGAATGAGAGCTCCTCGGGTGGGGATTTTCTTCTCTACCCGTATGTTGCTGAAAAAAAGATGGGAAAAATAGTTTGTTTTGGAAGGATTCAACCTTTTTTTTCAGTTTCAAATTTTCAAGTTTTATTTAAAATTTGATATACTGCTTCAAAAATTGTCTAAGCGGTTCACAAAATTATAATTATTAAAATCAAGGGGGGAAACATTGACGAATTAGATTAAATTGACAAATTGGAGACGAAAGGATTAAGGGAGAAATACAAGTTAGTTAAAGAAAGGAGACCATAATTGGATCAGTACATGAGATAGGGGAATGCTCTTCCTTTGACTTGCCATTAGTTATTATTGATTAGGCATCTTTAAAAAGGAAAGTTTTAAAGTTAGATTTAAATTTATCGAACGGGATCTCTTCCCGAAGATGTGAAGGCAGGGAGTTCCAGGCTGTAGATGCTGTAACTGAGAAGAATTTTATCAAGATAGTGTCATAAAAGATATGGCGTGGGGAAGGGGTCACTAAAAGATGCTGATTGCATGATCGAAGGGTTCTGGTTGGACAATGAGGGATTAGAAGTCTGTCAATAAATCCGGGTATATGTGTATGTTTAATTGTGAAAGTAAGTAGTAAAATTTTATATGTGATTCGATGCGTAATTGGCAACCAGTGGGATTTTATGAGGAGGGGGGGTAACATGATCAAATTTTTTTGCATTGTATATTAATTTAACAGCTGTATAATTTGTAATCTTCGTATTTCTTTTTCGGTAATTCCTTGGTATAAAGAGTTACAATAGTCAAGTAGTGGTGAACCTTGAATATACACCATGATGGGTATGTTCTCTATGCCAGTGGCTCTCAACCCTGTCCTGGAGGACCACCAGCCAGTCAGATTTTTAGGATAGTCCTAATGAATATGCATGAAAGAGATTTGCATGCAATGAAGATGATGATGATAGGAATGCAGATCTGCCCCATGCATATTCATTAGGGCTATCCCAAAAACTCGACTGGACAGGACCACCGCTCTATGCCCTTTGCATAATCACTGTATATATATAACTACATCATTATAATAAGTTTTATTTTATTTATATTTTTATTTACATACACTTTATATAACACTTATTGCACAATAGCATGAGACAGAGTCAAGGGCAGAAGAGAGAAAAGCAGAGGAGCGGGAAGAGGAGAATATGAGTGAGAAGGTTACTTACCTGTGGCAGTTGTTCTCTGAGGACAGCAGGCCAAATATTCTCATAGCTGGGTGACCTCATCAGAGTTCAATACAGGTGCTGGCTTCCTGCCTGATGTGCAAACACAAGTTGACCAGTCTCATCTAAAAGCTTATAGAATACAGCTCCAAGGGGAAGTGATAGGGTATGTGAGAATCTTTGGCCTGCTGCCCTCAGAGAACACTTGCCACAGGTAAGTAACTTCACTTTCTCCGAGGACAAGCAGGTCTTCATGCTCTCACAGCTGGGAATCCCTCGCTACCAGGCTCCCTGAAAACAACAAGGATAGGGCAGCAGGGGTTCGAAACGTCAAGGCCTGTATATCACTTAACCTGAAAATTGAATAAAGACTAATTGTGAAGGTGAAGCCTGGAACAGAATAAAACTGGGCCTAGCGGAGTGGACTTGGATTCTAGACACCAAACAAAATTCTGAAAGACTCTGACTGAACTGGCTGTCATGCTGGGAATTCTGCTCAAGGCAGTAGTAGGATGTGAATGTTTGACAGATGGGCCATGTCGCAGCTTTGCAAATCTCCTCTCTGGAGACTGACCTCGAGTGGGCTAAGACATTGCCATGACTCTGACATGACCCCCAAGAGTCAGCTCAGCCTGGGCATAAGTAAAAGAGATGCCAATTAGAAATTGTGTGTTTGCTGATGGCTACCCCTAACTGGGTCAAAAGGATCAAAAAGCTGGGCTAAGGTTTGCTTGCGATCTAAAGTATGCAGTATGCTTTCAACAGGATGAGCACGTGGTTTTAGAAAAAAATGTTGGCAGATCAATTAACTGGTTCAGATGGAATTCTGTCAAGACCTTAGGAAGGAACTTAGGGTGTGTATAGAGAGCTACGCTATTGTAAGGTGGGTCAGCTACTAGAGCCTGAAGCTCACTGACCCTGTGAGCTGACATGATTTCCACTAGACTAGAGAATGGCATGGGAACGAATTTGTCTCCGTCCCCGCAGGAACTCAATTTCCCCATCCCTGCGAGTTTTGTTGCTGCCCCTACTCCATTCCTGTAATCTCTGCCTTAACTGCACAAGCCTCAAACACTTATCATTTTAAAGTGGTTGAGGCTTGTGCAGATGAAAATGGAGCTTGCAGGAATGGGGCAGGGACAGGAAAAGAATTAGCGGGGACAGGAAAATTAGTTCCCGGGGGACGGGGAAAAATTTGTCCCTGTGTCATTCTCTAATTTCCACCACAAATACCACTTTCCAGGTCTAAAACTTCAGATGACAGGTATAATGCATTCATCGGTTATACGAGAACCACAGTGAGGTCCCATAACACAGTAGGAGGTTTGATAGGGAGCTTTGTCAATAACAAACCCCTCAAAGTGAACAACTAGAGGCTGTATAGAGATGGGTTTACCTCCTACACAGAGATGGTCGGCACTATTTGCACTAAGATGAACCCTTACAGAGACTCAGAGAGATGCAGGAGGTACTCAAACAGTTTCTGTGCAGGACAAGTAAAGGGATCTAGGGTTTGCCTTCACAACAGATGGCAAACCTCCTCCATGTAAAAAGAATAGCACCTTTTAGTGCAGTCTTTCCTGGAAGCAATCAAAACTTGAGAAACATACCCAGATAGATCTAAGGATTCGAATTCTGTGCTCTCAGTATCCAGGCCTTAAGGGCCAGAGACTGGAGGTTGGGATGCAGAAGGGAACCCTCATTCTATGTTATGAGCATCATAAAAAAATTCCAGCCTCCACAGCTCTTTGGAAGACAAGTCCAGAAGAAGAGGGAACTAGCTATGCCTCAGCCAATAAGGAATAAGTAGGATCATGATTCCAAGATTTTGCCTGAATTTCAGCAGTCTTCTCTACGAGAGGTATCGGAAGATATTCGTACAGAAAGCCCTTCCCCCAACCGAGGAAAAAGGTATCTGATGTTAGCCTGCTGTGTGATCTGAGCCTGGAATAGAACTAGGGGACCTTGCTGTTGAACTAGGGTGACCCGCTCTTAGAAGATCTTGTGGCCATGCTCATATTGCGCAGCCACTTGTGTGATTACAACACCCTTCTCACTTTGTCTGCGAGGATGCTGTCTTTACCAGAACCCACTGCCAAATCCTCACAGCTTTATGATACAAGGGGTAGGATCCCGTACCCCCCTGCATGTTCACACAAAACATTGCAACCTGGTTGTCTGTTTGAATGAGAATAATTTGATTTTGTAGCCAATCTGAAAGCATACAGAGTACACTTCTCCTTCCGTATTCACGGTTTTGATTATTCACGGTTTTTAGCTTGCTGGCTCCTCCCCCAAAATTACATCAGCTTTCATAGAGAAATTGCTGATTCCAAGCGTTTACAGAGAAAATCGCCGATTCCCAGCACTTTCTTCACCGTGTTTTGCCTCTCCTTCAGGAACAGGCCAGGTCTCCCACCATGTTATTTGCGGTTTCACTATATTCACGATGGTTTTTAATAGAAAACAGCGAATAACATATGAAAAAGTTATTTGCGGTTCTGTTAATCCCCTATCACAGCGAATACGGAGGGAGAAGTGTATTCCAAATAGCTCTTAGCTCCCTGAATGAGAAGCCCATCCACATGAGCTCCCCATTCTAAGTTGGATGCACCCATCAACAGCATAGTCAGATTGGACCAAATTGTCCACCAGAGAAAAGACCAAGCCAATTCTAGCAGGATCTAGATGACTGGTTCCCAGCTGACTGAGACCACTGGGAAGCTAGGGTCTTTTGGGCCTCTCAGATGGAGACGCGTCTCCATCAATCTCAACATGTGCTGAGTTGTGACCTATGGTTCATAGACAAATGCACGCAAGACAAATAGGCGTAGTCATATACGCGCAGACATTTGTGCGCTGGACAATTGAGCGCATGACAGGGGCGTGAAGGATGACATTGCGCATATTTGACTTGCCACCGTGACCTACTTGCTATTTTGGACTTGCAAGGTCAGAGATATTAAGGTGTCCGCCCATGTGCGGGGCAGGTAAGCTCAAGCTTGCAGTGTATTGAGCAGGGCTCCTATTGCTGAACAGGAAGTAAGTGGGACTTGAGGTAGTTTATAACAAACCCTAGCTGCTCTAGCACCCAAATAGTTCTTCAAATGGATTGACGCCCCTTCCCGAGACGTGCTCTTGACCAGCCAATCTTTCAGATAAGGAAACACATCCCCATCCTGTGTAGAAACAGTGCTACTATCGCTAGACATTTTGTAGAGGCTAAAAGGCAGTATGCGGTCTGGTAGTAGTGTTTTCCTATTCAGAACCTGAGATACTTACTGTGACTGGGAAGTACTGAAGTCTATGTGTAGGCATCCTTCAAGTCCAGAGAGCATTGCCAATCTTCTTCATGGGAAAGAGGGTGCCCAGGGAAATCACTTTTCTTTGACCAGGAATTTATTTGGGGCTCATAGATCTAGGAAGAGACAAACTCTTCCTATCTTCTTGGGCACAAGGAAATACCTTGAATAAAATCTCTCCTCTTCTTCCCCTGGTGGCATGGGTTCAACCATATTGGCCTATAGAAAGGCGGAGGTTACCTGGACCAGTACCTGCATGTGCAGAAAGCTGATGAATGATGGTTTTGGTGGGCAATATGGAGGTCTCTGACGCCAATGCAGGGTGTAAATGAAACAGACTGTTTGAAGAATTCATTGGTCAAGAGTTATATTGGGTACCTTTGATAGAAAAAAAATTCAGCCTCCCTCCCACCAGAAGATTGTCTGGGATGGTTACTTGGACTGTGGCTATGGTTTCAAGGTTTATTAAATATTTGATGAATCGCTATATCTTTATACAAAGCGATGTACATAATAATAAAATAAGTTAATAAATAAAATAAGTTATGCTTTCCTGGAGCCAGTCAAAAGCTCACCCCTTGCTTTCCCAAGTGCTTTAATCTTTACCACAGCTGTGTTTAACCCCTTCTCATGGCTGACTGCTAACTGAGTTACAATCTCCCCTAAAATCCCTAAATGTTGCAAGGGCTCTCCAGCTGAGGTGATAAATCTCCTTGTTTGCCATTTAGTTATATGCAACAAAATAGTTTGAACTGCATAAGCAGTCTGAATAGATGGTTAAATCAACATTCTTATACAAAATGCTTGCAAAGCATAACAAACAGCTGCTATTTCTGCTCCTTGGGCTATCAATGATAACATAAATTAACCACTCGCTCCACAGTAGACTCTGGATGTATCTCTACAATGGAGAATCCTGAAATTTGATCTGAGATCTAATCTAATTTAATCCTTCGTTTGATATAACGCATCATCCCCATAGAAGAGGGGATGATGTGGTATCGCTGTGAGCGATTTTGAGAGCAAAAAAAAAATATGACCGGGTTACTCCTTTTCTGAATCATTTACATTGCATGAAGATTGAGAGTAAATTTTAAATTGGTTATACTTATAGATAAATTGTTGCAGGGAATAGGACCAGAAGATTTAGTGAAGTATATAACTTTCTCAATAAAAAGAGAACATAAAAACTAAAGAACATAAGAATTGCCACTGCTGGGTCAGAGCTACCTTCCTGTATAAACGGTCATTGAGGCTCAGCTATTCTATAAATCCATATGGTTGTTTGAAATCTTTGATGAACAAATCTTTGGAGTTTATAGGAACAAAGCTTTGGAATGATCTTCCAACTGCACTATAAACATTTCTTATTATATCTTTAGAAAATTGTTAAAACTTTTTTATTTTTAATGATTGTTAAATGAATTAATTTTGTATGGACACAATATTTTTAAAATTGTTATCCACCTAGAATCTATCATGAGAAGAATAGTGCAGAATATAAATAAGAATAGAATAGAATTAGGTGTCCATTCAAAAGTGCGCGAGACAATCGTGCGTGGACAAACCCACCCAGACAATCGCGCTAAGTCATCAGTGTGCTGGACTTAAACAGTATTTTAAAGTGCTCCGAAGGAGGGTGTGGGGGGGGAACCCCCCACTTTACTTAGAAATGTTGGCGCTCCCGTTGGGGGTGTGGGGGGAAATCCCCCATTACAGAGGAAACAGTAATTTTTCCCTAAAAAATAGGGAAACAGGCTGTTTCCTCTTTAATGGGCCATACCCCCCACACCCTCCCTTGGAGCACTTTAAAATACTGTTTAAGTCCAGCACACTGATGACTTTGCGCGATTGTCTGGGCGGGTTTGTCCACGCACGATTGTCTTGTGCGGTTTCATCTATGAGCCTAGAATCAAGGCATGTACTCCCTGTGCCAGAGCGCAAAAGTGTAATGGAGATCAGAGCATGTAAATCCTGATCTCCCTCTGTCAGTAATTGCTCTAGTATTGCACAGGGATCTGGTGACTATTTAATGGAAAATGCTATACTGCCAGAAAGAAATAAAGCTACATAATTAGACAGGGCTAAATTCTATAAATGGCTTTGTAGGTGGCGGTAGGTGTTCTACATCTGCCTAACCAGCCAATTGGGATGCATGTTTTCTAAAACAAACAACCCGAGGCAGGCCGCTTACACTGTAGGTGTTATAAGAATAGGCAGTGCCTCTACTGGGTCAGACCAGAGGTCCATCATGCCCAGCAGTACGCTCACGTGGCGGCCCATCAGGTCCAGGACCTGTATAGTAACCCTCTATCTATCCCCTTCTATCCCCTTTTCCTTCAGGAAATCATCCAATCCCTTCTTGAATCCCAATACCGTACTCTGTCCTATCACACCCTCTGGAAGCGCATTCCAGGTTTCCACCACCCTTTGGGTGAAGAAGAACTTCCTAGCATTGGTTCTGAATCTGTCCCCTTTTAATTTTTCTGAATGCCCTCTCATTCTTGTAGTTTTTGAAAGTTTGAAGAATCTGTCCCTCTCCACTTTCTCTATGCCCTTCGTGATCTTATAAGTCTCTATCATATCCCCTCTAAGTCTCTGTTTCTCCAGCGAAAAAAGCCCCAGTCTCTCCAATCTTTCAGCATATGAAAGGTTTTCCATACCCTTTATCAAACGTGTCGCTCTCTCCTGAACCCTGTCGAGTGTCTGTCGAGTATCTGCCGAGTGTCTATCGTGGGTGCAGGAAGGCACCAAGGGATTCTTAAGCTCGCCCAAGGGCATGGGAATGGTTTCACCCGGAAGTGGACTTAGGTGAGCTTAAGCGGCCCTAGGTGTCTCCAAAGGTGCATGATAGGTGCTTGAAATGTTGGCCTACATTTTAAATACACATGGCCGCTTAACTGATCTCGGCGAGGAAATCGCTCTTTTGTGATCAGATGAGCGGCCACGGCAGGGAACCCCCAAACCTTACCGCAAGTCGGCCGGCAGGAGGGATGCCCACTCCCTTCTACCAGAACCCCCGAAACAACCTCCAGCAGGAGAGATGCTCAATCCCTTCTGCCACAAACCCTGAAACAATCCTCGGCAGGAGGGATGCCCACTCCCTCTTGCCCGCACTCCCTCCCAACATCCCCAGCAGAAGGGATGCCAACTCCCTCCTACCGGCACCCCTCCCGAACACCTGACCCCACACCACCGAACGGACTTCACCTATCCTTGATCTGTTACCACTTATGAGAGATAATGTATTCCTCTCCAAGTCCAACGCTGAAACAAGTCCTGAAATACCAGAAAGAAAGTTCCCATTACCACAAATGGGCAATAATGGGGATACAGTGGAAGAATACACCAATCATTTCCCTACCCTTTGTCACACTATCCTTAGAGGGGCATAAAATATAGCCACGGGGCCTGACAGGTACAATTTTAGTTGAGCTGCATGTAACAAGTAACTAAAGTATTTAGGGTGTGCTAACACAAAAAAAACTCAAGGGGATAACAAAGGAGGTATTCCCCACAAATTCAAACTACAAAAGAACCTCATTCATGAAAAGTCCACCAATTAAACTGTGAAAAATTTATATTTATGTGAGAGTTTCAGTAATCGGGAACTCAAAATGACAGAGAAATTCCCACGGAATCCCAAGAACTTTGCAAATCAAGCAAGAAATATCCGGAGTCCATGTTACATCTTTAACTTTCACTTTTTTTTTTTTTTTTTTTTTGGGGGGGGGGGGGGGGTTATATTGCATAGTCCAAAGTATTTAAATCCCAGGGTGACCACAACTACTGGAAAATGACCGTATTCCAACATTTACTTAGCTGGATATTAGATGCGGTTCTAATGGCACCCAAAAGAGTGCTCTGTTTCGTCTTTTCATTGGGGTAATCTGCACTTTGTAGAACTACTAGTTTCTTAGAAGTTTTTTTTAATTTTCAGAGGATCTGCGCCCGATTTTCACTTATTTAAATTCCAACATCGTCATTCACCAAACATTGCTATTCTGACAGTGAAAAAATACACTCCTCCCTCCGTATTCGCGGGGGTTAGGGCCTGCAAATATGGAAAATTTGCGAATAACTTTTGGGCTGACTCTGACCCACCCCATCTCCCTCCTAATCTAACCTTCCATTTTTGAGGCGCACATACCTATACAGGCTCAAGGCGACAAATCGAAGAGGAAGGGAAAGTTGTAAGGGAAGGGGGCATGGAGAAGCAAGAGGAGAGACATAGAAGTAGGGGGTGCTATACAAAAACTAAGACAGTTAATTGTCAAAGAGGTGAGTCTTCAGGTTTTTCTGAATGTGATGTAGTTTGTCTCTTTCCTGATAGCTTCAGGTAGGTCATTCCAGGTTTTTACACCCAGATAAGTTAGCATAGAGTGGAAAATTTGCTTGTAGTGAAGATATTTTGTGGATGGCAGATTCAGTTGGATTCTGTTAAGGATTCTTTTTGATACTGACCAAACAGTAGAAAATAATTGGATGAGAGGGGCTGCTGAGTTTCCGTATAGAATTTGGTGTAGGATACATGACGATTTGAAAATTATTCGGGATGATATTGGGAGCCAATGTAGTTGCCTGATGAAGGTTGTGATTGAATCAAATTTCTTTAATTTGTAGATTAGTCTAACGGCTGTGTTCTGGATGAGTTGCAGTTTGTGGATAAGAGTAGTGTTGATGCCAAGGTAGGCGGAGTTGCAATAGTTTAGTTGAGGCAGGACCATCATCTGGATGATCAAAGCAAAGTGGTGTGGGTGGAAGTATGATCTTGTGAGCCGCAGTTGACGCATAGTATAGATGATCTTTTTCCGAAGGCTAGATATTTGTGGCTCCCTTGAGAGAGTGTTGTCTAAGATGCAGCCTAGTACCCTGGTGGATTTTTCCATTATGAGAGTGATGCCTGATGAAAGAGTGACGTTAGATATGACATTCTGTTGTGCGGTGCAGAAACCAATGGCTTTGGTCTTAGTGGCGTTCAGTTTCAGCTTGTTGTCGTTGCCCAGGTTTGAATTTTATCTATATTGTTTGAGATTTTTTCAGCAATATTAGGATGGTTATTGGTTATGGGGATGAGGAGGAAGAGGAGGATGTCATCAGCATAAGATAGAACAGTTTTGTCTTCCATTTTGATGTGTCCCAGCGAGCTCATGAATAAATTGAATAGGATTGGGGATAGTGGGGAGCCTTGTGGGACGCCACAGAATGCCTTCCAAGGGTTGGAGTATGATTCATGCCTTTTGACCAAGTATTCGCGATTTTGTAGGAAGTCGGCGAACCAATTCAGTACAGTCCCTGTTATTCCAATTTCCGAGAGTTTGGTTAGGAGTAATTGGTGGTCTACTGAGTCGAATGCTGCGGAGATATCAAATTGGAGTAATATTGCCTGGTGACCCAAGCTTAGCAACTGATTTTAGTGATTAGAGTTAGGATAAGGAGTATTTTTCGGAAGCCGTATTGGGATGTATGAAGGCAGGAGTGTTTCTCTATGTATGAGGCTAGCTGCTTGCTGACATGGGACTCAATGATTTTAGTGAGGATCGGAATGCCCGCAATTGGTCTGTAGTTAGATGCTATGGAGAGGTCTGCTTGGGCTGTTTTCGGTATAAGGGTTAAGGCTATTTTACCCATTTCTTTGGGTAGATGCCCTTAGTTCAGGGAACTATTTAGCAGGTTGGTGAGCCAGTAAATGATATGATGCAGAGCTGCTGAAAGAAGGTATGGAGGACAGTTGTATAGGGGGCTGCTTCGTAAGGCTAGCTTTGATATTAGTTAATTGGTATTGGGGATGGAAAGGTTAGTAAATGAAGACCAGATTTGGTCTGCTTTTATGGGTTTAGTGTTTTCCGTATGGTTATGTTGGGAAGTGTTTGTTGTGGCTGCAACGGGAACTCCCGGCAGCCATTTTGGAGGACGGATCTGCACAGGGAAGGAGCGTAGGAAGATCGCTCCTGCCCCGAGTCATCGCTAGACCACCAGGTAAGGTCCGTGGGTAAGAATATTATTAGAGGGGTGACGAGATTAGTGCGAGAATGTTCATTTCACGAAGGTAGTTGGGTGAATGTGGTGGGTATATTGGCATTGTTAAAGTGTTGGGAGCTCTGAGTAGCTTTAGAATCGTAGATGTCTTTTCTAAAAGCATGCTGTAAATGGTAGTGGTAGTCCAACAGACTAACGATGACTAGAAATGCTGTTTGGGCTCAGTCCAACCTGTGCAGAGGGAAGAACCCTTCTCCTGTAACTTTGATCGTTGCCTGATCTCTTTGTGTAGGAAGATCGTTCCCAGTAAGGTCTGGGGAGGTCGGGGACAGAGCGATTCACTAGGGGAGGGGGGTTTCTGGGCCAATAAAACACAAATAACAGAATCTGCAAATACTGAAACTATGAATACAGAGGGAGGAATGTAGTAGTAATCAGATGAAGCATTTAAACAGTTACTGTACAAACTTAGCATTCTGTATAAATATGTAAATATGTCCTTGACAAAATGAAGCTAAACATTCAAAGCACTATGTTGCTTTAAATTTCACTAGCTCTTGTACTTTATTTCTATAAGCAGTAGATGATGTAAATGCATTTTCTGGGATTGCAAATGCCCACTATATTTAAGGATAGTACAGATTCCAAGCTACAGCCAGACAAATGATTTGGGAAATGACTTCATGAGTTCCAAAAGAAATAGACTGAAGATAATTATTGGGTTGCTAGAGCTCCACCTACTGACCAAAAATATACTTGCACAATGCATATCACCCACAACAGCTTTCCCCATTCCATCCAATGAAAATTAACTCAGTCTGCTGTTTCTCTAGGATTTTTAAGTAGCCGGAACATTGTGCTGATTCATGCAGAAGGTGTTGATGCAACACAAATCTTAATTTAACTGTGCATATGAATCAGTGTCGGAAGGAAATTTTATAGCATATTTGCTAGATTTAAGGTTCTTGCAACCTACACATTTAGTGTTATAGTGACTCTGGTTTTTACATGTATTACAATGCAAATTAGTGCACATGGAGGGGCATAATCAAAAGAAACATCTAAGTCCGTTTTGGGCCTAGGGCGCTAGTCACTCAAAGTCGGCAGCGTCCAAAATCCATTCTCGAAAAATATGTCCCCCAATTTTTTTTTCCTGAAAATCGTCTGTTTCTACGTCCAGCCGTTTGATCGATTGCATATAATGGAAGTGACAGGCATGCAAATCTACTCCATGCATATTCATTAGGCTATCCTGAAAACCCGATTGGCCTGCTGGTCCTCCAGGACAGGGTTGGGAACCACTGGTCTAGACTATTAGTACATCTATCTGTATTCTACATTTTCGTGGGAGAGGCCAGCAAAGTGATGAACTGGCCACCCAGACATGGCAACAGAGTAGTGGACCCATTTCAGAATTTCGAGTTCACACCTGGCGATGTCTACTACGAACTGGCAAGACTCAAGGTGAACAAAGCCATGGGACCGGACAATCTACACCCCAGGGTGCTAAGTGAGCTGCATGATGTCCTGGCAGAACCGCTATCAGGACTCTTCAATCTCTCCCTAAGTTTGAGGAGAGTCCCCATAGACTGTAAAACAGCTAACGTCGTTCCACTGCACAAAAAGGATTGCAGGGCAGAGGCTGCAAACTACAGATCGGTGAGTCTCACATCAATAGTATGCAAACTCATGGAAACACTAATCAAACGTAAATTAGACACAATCTTGGATGAGAAGAATCTACGGGATCCCAGTCAACACGGATTCACCAAGGGTAGGTCCTGCCAATCCAATCTCATCAGCTTCTTTGACTGGGTAACAAAACAGTTAGACTTGGGAGAATCCGTGGACGTCGTATACCTAGACTTCAGCAAAGCTTTCAATAGTGTCCCGCATCACAGGCTGTTGAGCAAGATTAAATCAATGGGGCTGGGAGAAACACTAACTACATGGGTCAATGACTGGCTGAGTGGCAGACTTCAGAGGGTGGTAGTTAACGGTACCCTCTCTAAAACATCGGAGGTGACCAGTGGAGTACTGCAGGGCTCAGTCTTGGGCCTGCTTCTTTTCAACATATTCATAGGGGACCTAACTCAGGGGCTTCAAGGTAAGATAACGTTATTCGCTGACGACAGTGGCGTACCTAGGGTATGTGGCACCCGGGGCCCATCATTTTTTGACACCCCCCCATGTAAAAAAATATTTTTTGTAATGACCATGAAACGGAATAAATGGTCAGAATAGAAACAGGCAGTGAAAATTTTCTTATATTCCAAACATAACATAACATAACATAAATTATGTCTAAATTGTCATGACATTAGAAGTACATATGGAGTAGTTGCAGGTGATGCTTGGGACAGTTCTGATTGTGTTAGTTCGGTTTTATGTGTTTTTTGAATAGAAGGGTTTTTATTTCTTTTTGAAGGTTTTGCAGTCTGTGGTCGATGTCAATTGGTTGTAGAGTTGGGGGTCGAGTGTTGCAGCTCGAATGGCTAGGAGGTTGTCGAACAGTTTTTTTCCTTTTGACGTTTTTGGTTGGAGGGTGTGTGAATGGTGCGTGAGTTCTCCTATGTCTGTTTGAAGTGGATTGAATTATTTAGCTGAAGAAATTAGTTACCCCCTCATCCCACACACATTAATTCTCTTCCATTTTTGTTCCCATTATAAAAAACACTGATAAGTTCCCAGAAAAAAAATACATTAAAATAAGAAGTGAAAACAAAGGCCCCTACAGATGAGAACATAACATAAGAATAGCCTAACTGGGTCAGACCAATGGTCCATCATGCCCAGTAGCCCATTCTCATGGTAGCCAATCCAGGACACTAATACCTGGTCAAAACCCAAAGAGTAGCAACATTCCATGCTACCGATCCAGGGCAAGCAGACACTTCCCCCATGTCTTAATAACAGATTATGGACTTTTCCTCCAGGAATTTGTCCAAATCTTTCTTAAAACCAGCTACACTATCTGCTTTTACCATAACTTCTGGCCACTTCATTTTTAAGTTTAGATCTTTCCTTTCAAACAGAGACCTTGCTAGATGTCAAATACAGCACAAGGTAACTTCACATGGACTTAGCTGTGCAGGAAATGTGAATCTCCTCATACACCCACCATATAGTGCAAAAATGTGCAAAGGTCTGTTTTTTTCTTTCGATCACTACATAGCCTAATGCCACACAAGCAGCGCTGTTACAAACATATTCTGTAGGTCAATGCTAAGGATAACAAAGTTTCCTTCCTTGGACCAGAAGGAGATACTGATAAACCACTGGAAGAGATCCCAACACAACACCCAATGACCCACTCAGTGTGTGAACCAGTTGAGTGGAGTGGACTAACTGGGGGGTGGAAATGGGCCCGGAGTTTGCTCAGCAGAATTTCCCAGACCACCTCTTCCTCTCAACACATTGACACGCTGCCACCACCACCACTAGAAACACCTCACTGGGTAGGCCAGCTATGCTATAAACTTTATAAAACACATTATTATATTTTCTTATAAAGCACATATTTTAACTGAACTCTCTGACATCCTCAGCCTTTCCATTCACAAAAATAGAAGGAAGAAAAGTTCCCATTTCCTGCTGTTTCATGTCCCTGGCCTATACAATATTTTTTTTCTGCAGACCCTTCAAAAGTCTGACCAAATCCTCGTTTCACTTGCATTATGAAGTACTGAGGATGCCATCTTTCCCCAATCCCAGGTCCTAAAGTCTAAGACAGTAGCGCAAACTAATGCTGCCAGATTCAGGAAAAAAAATTTCGATTCGATTCAGCCTATTGAATTGGTTTTTCAATTCGATTTTCCTGCCCAGTTGGGTGATTTTTTTCAAAACTCCTGGTGGGTTTTATAGCTTTTTCACCCCCTTTGGCTTCTCCTAACCACACTGGCGCTGTGGTGTAAATAAAATAAAGAAACAAAAAGGACTTTTCCTCTCTCTGTTAAATCCTAGCTCACGTTTGCAGTCCAACACCAGCTCTGTCAGGATATACATTTCAAATCTGACATATTATAATCACAAAACAGAAAATAAAATTAATTTTTCTACCTTTTGTTGTCTGGTTATATTTCAAATCTTGTTGGTCCAAGGCTCTGGTTTTCTTCTGATAACTTGCTTGCCAGGGTCTCCTTCTTTCTTCTTTCTGCGTGCTAACCATCCATCTGCCAACTCTGTCCTCCCTTTCCATTTCCCTTCCCTCCCCAGGAAGTCTGGTATCTTTCCTTTTTTTCATCTCCCTCCACAGATCCACCTTTTCTTAACTACCCTTTCATCCGGCATCTCTCCCTCCTTCCCCACCACCCCAGAGTCCACCATCTCTCCCTTTCTTTTCCCAATTACCCTCCTATCCAGTATCTCTATCCCTCCTCCACACCATCCCTTGTGTCCAATTTCTCTCCCTTTCAGTTCCTTCCCTCCCTAAATCCCATGGTCCATCATTTCTCTCCCTCTCCTCTATTTTCAGACCCATTATTTCTTCATCCCCCCCCCAAAGTTTGGCATATGCACGTCTCTTTGAACACCCCCTTCCCTCTGTGTACTTCTAAACCAGGGTCCTCCCCAAAGGCCTGTCCCCCTTAAAGGTCTGCCTGTCCCCCCTTGAAGGCCTGCACCCCCCTTGAAGGCATGTCCCACCCCCTTGTAGGCCTGTCCCCCCCCTTGAAGGCCTGTACCTCCCCCTTGTAGGCCTGTCCCCCCACCTTGAAGACCTGCCTGCCTGTCCCCCCCTTGAAGGTCTGCACCCCCCCCGAAGGCCTGCACCCCCCTGAAGGCCTGTCCCCCCCCTTGAAGGCCTGTCCCACCCCCTTGTAGGCCTGTCCCCCCCTTGAAGGCCTGCCTGCCTGTCCCCCCCTTGAAGGCCTGTCCCCCCTTGAAGGCCTGTCCCCCCCTTGAAGGCCTGCACCCCCCCGAAGTCCTGCACCCCCCCTGAAGGCCTGTCCCACCCCCTTGTAGGCCTGCCCACCCCCTTGTAGGCCTGTCCCCCCTTGTAGACCTGTCCCCCCTTGAAGGCCTGCCTGCCCCCCCCTTGAAGGCCTGTCCCTCCCCCTTGAAGGTCTGCACACCCCCCCCCGAAG
Source organism: Geotrypetes seraphini (assembly GCF_902459505.1). Lineage (NCBI taxonomy): Eukaryota > Metazoa > Chordata > Amphibia > Gymnophiona > Dermophiidae > Geotrypetes > Geotrypetes seraphini. The sequence continues at coordinate 46,905,239 of NC_047100.1, forward strand.
GCCTGTCCCCCCCCTTGAAGGCCTGCCTGTCACCCCCCTCCCCCTTGAATGCCTGCCTGCCTGCCTGCCCACCCGCCCCACCCCGAAGGACCGCTCGCCCCCCTGGCCTCCCCGCACCACCTATGAAGCAGCACTACCTATGCTCCCGGCCTTGCCATTCAGTCCCCACCACCACCACCACCCCCGAAGGACCGCTCGCCCCACTGACCTTCCTGCACCACCTATGAAGCAGCCGCAGCAGGATCGCGACGTCAGCTATCCCTGCGCTGCTTCCTGCACCGCGTTCCCGCCCCTCCTCTGATGTCAGAGGAGGGGCGGGACCGCGGCGCAGGAAGCAGCGCCCAAGCAGCTTAGGGATAGCTGACCTCGCGATCCTGCTGCTTGCTGCTTCACAGGTGGTGCAGGAAGGTCAGGGGGGCGAGCGATCCTTCGGGGGTGTGGGGGGACTGAACGGCAAGGCCGGGAGCACCCCTTCAGGGCTGGCACCCGGGGCGGACCGCCCCTCCCGCCCCCCCCCTTGGTACGCCACTGGCTGACGACACCAAATTATGCAATATAGTGAGAGACGGCAATTCACCCAATAGTATGAGACAGGACCTACATTTGTTGGAGCTTTGGTCCTCAACCTGGCAGCTGGGCTTCAACGCTAAGAAATGCAAGATCATGCACCTCGGCAGCAGAAATCCGTGCAGAACTTACACCTTGAATGGTGAGACCTTAGCTAGAACTTCAACAGAACGAGACTTGGGAGTGATCATCAGCGCAGACATGAAAACTGCTGATCATGTGGAGAAGGCTTCATCTAAGGCAAGACAGTTGTTAGGTTGCATCCGCAGGAGTTTCGTCAGCTGGAAACCTGAAGTCATAATGCTATTATACAGAACCATGGAGACCTAATTTGTGCAATTCTGGAGGCCATACTACCGAAAAGATGTGCTGAGAGTAGAGTCGGTGCAACGGATGGCCACCAGGATGGTCTCGGGGCTCAAGGATCTATCGTACGAGGAAAGGCTGAAAAATTTGCGGCTGTACTCACTCGAGGAACATAGGGAGAGAGGAGACATGTTCGAGATGTTTAAGTATATTACCGGCCGTATCGAGATGGAAGAAGAGATTCTCTTTCTCAAAGGACCCTCAGCCACAAGAGGGCATCTGCTCAAACTCAGGGGTGGGAAATTTCATGGCAACACCAGGAAATATTTCTTCACCGAGAGAGTGGTTGATCCTTGGTGCAGGTGCAGGTGATCGAGGCAAACAGCGTGCAAGAATTTAAGAGCAAATGGGATGCCCATGTGGGATCCCTTAGAGCACATGTGTCAAACACAAGGCCCGCGGGCCAAATCCGGCCCGCCAGGCCTTGCAATGTGGCCCGCACCGCGCTGTCATCACTGCACGCCGCTGCGTTCCATCACAATGACGCGCGGTGACATAGGAGGCTTGTGATCTCGCCGGCCGTACTTGCTATCTATCTCCCCCCATCGACAGCCCCCCCAAGAACCTCCGACCGCCCCCCCAGCCGACCCGCGACCCCCCTGGCCGACCCCCACGACACCCCCACCCCCCTTCCCCGTACCTTTCTGTAGTTGGCCGGACAGACGGGAGCCAAACCCGCCTGTCCGGCAGGCAGCCAACGACGGAATGAGGCCGGATTGGCCCATCCGTCTCAAAGCTCCGCCTACTGGTGGGGCCTAAGGCGCCTGGGCCAATCAGAATAGGCCCGGGAGCCTTAGGTCCCACCAGTAGGCGGAGCTTTGGGACGGATGGGCCAATCCGGCCTCATTCCGTCGTTGGCTGCCTGCCGGACAGGCGGGTTTGGCTCCGGTCTGTCCGGCCAACTACAGAAAGGTACGGGGAAGGGGGGGGGGGGGTGTCGTGGGGGTCGGCCAGGGGGGTCGGAGGTTCTTGGGGGGGGCGGTCGATGGGGGGAGGGGGGTTTGCGTCGAGGGCAGGAGGGCCTGGGATCCCTCCTGCCCGTAATGTAGTGCGGGGTGGGGGTAGGGGTTCGCCGTGGTCAGGAGGGTTTGGGCTCCCTCCTGGCCCGAACAACTAGCGGGGGGGGGGTCGCCAGGGCCAGGAGGACTTGGGCTCCCTCCTTGCCCGATATTGTCGGGGAGTTGGGGAATCGGCGGGGCAAGAGGGCTTGGGCTCCTTTTTGCCCCGATCGTGTCGGGGAGTCGGGGGGGCAAGAGGGCTTGAGCTCCCTCTTGCCCCGATCGTGTTGGGAGTTGGGGAGTTGGCGGTCCTTCGGGGTGGGGGTGCAGGTGCGTGTGAGCGGTCCTGCTTGGGGTGAATCGGACGTCGGGGGGGGGGGAACTATGTAAAAAAAATACACAGCAGAAGCTGCCAGTTCCTGGCATAAAGTGTAGGCATAAAAATCACAACAGAATCTGCTATCTGTACCCAGCCAGGCATTTATTGACTGACTTTTTCATTCTAACGCAGATTTCCAATAAACTACATCTTTTACTGCCAATATTGATCCCAAAATGTCCAGGAAAAGAAAAGTTGACGGTGAAGGCAGACAATTTAATGACAAATGGGAAAATGAATACATGTTTGTGCTTAGTGAGGGCAAACCAGTGTGTATATTGTGTTATGAGACAGTGTCGGTGATGAAAGAGTACAATATACGTCGTCATTTTGACACCAAACATAATGTTAAGTATGGCAAATATACTTTGGAAGAAAAGCATAAAATTGTTAAAGAACTAAAAGGCAAACTACAATCACAGCAGCAAATGTTTACAAAGGCTACAGCGAAAAATGATACTGCAGTGAAAGCAAGCTTTATAGTGGCTGAAGAAATTGCCCGTACTTCAAGGTGTTTTTCAGAGGGTGCCTTTTTGAAGCAATGCATGCTAAAAGTGTGTGAGAAAGTATGCCCAGACCAGATACAGAGTTTTCAAACTGTCAGTTTGTCAAGAAACACCATTGCAGACAGAGTTCAAGAACTCTCAGGAAATCTATCATCACAGCTGGCCGAACAGGCATGCAGTTATCTCGCTTTTTCACTTGCTATCGATGAAAGCACAGACAACACTGATACAGCGCAGCTGTCCATCTTTATACGTGCTACGAAGACCGACCTCTCTGTCACTGAGGAACTTTTGGATGTGGCTGCCATGCATGGGACGACGACTGGTAGAGATATATTTGAGGCTGTGGAGAAATCTATAAATAATTTTAAATTACCCTGGGAAAAGTTGGTGGGGCTAACTACCGATGGCGCACCTTCAATGTGCGGAGAAAAGAAAGGCTTGGTTGGACTAATGAAGGAAAGAATGCAAAAAAGTCACTGCCACACACCCTTGATTACTTATCATTGCATTATCCACCAAGAGGCTATGTGTGGAAAAGTTCTGGACATGAATGACATAATGACCACAGTCATTAAAACTATTAACTTTATAAGGGCACGTGGCCTGAATCATCGCCAGTTCCAGCAGTTTTTACAGGAGGTGGGTGCAGAGCATGGAGACGTGCCATACCAAACAGAAGTAAGATGGCTGAGCAAGAGCGCAGTCCTCAAAAGATTTTTTGAGCTCAGAGAACAAATTGCTCTTTTCATGGAAAATAAAGGAAAGCCCTTGCCTGAACTGTCGGATCCCGCCTGGCTATGTGATTTTGCTATGATGTGTGACATATGCGAGCATCTCGCCCAACTGAATCTGAAGCTGCAGAGACGCAAACAAGTCATCACGAAGATGTCTGACATGATCACAGCATTCCAGCGTAAACTTCAACTATGGAAGTCCCAACTGGAACAGGACAATCTTGCCCACTTTCCCGTTTGTTTGAGTATCTCAACCACTATTTCTGGTACTTTTCCTTGCAGTCGGCTGGCTACCAAAGTTAGCCGTTTACTAAGTGAATTTGAGCGGCGCTTCTCTGACTTTAGAACACAGCACTCAGGCTTTGACATCTTTGCCAATCCTTTTACAGTTGATGTCAACAATGTGCCCCATCACCTTCAGATGGAGATAATCGAGCTTCAGTCTGACAGTGGCCTGAAATCAAGGTTTCAGGATGTTGAAATTGACGACTTCTACCCTCTACTGCCCCATGACTCAATGCCAGAGCTCCGACTTCATGCTGCCCGTATTCTATCCATGTTCGGGAGCACCTATCTTTGTGAACAGATGTTTTCAATAATGAATCTGAACAAAAACAAGCACAGATCACGCATTACCGATGACAACCTCCATGCTGTTTTGCGGGTTGCTACAGCCCAAGAAATAAAACCGAACATTGACTCATTGATACGGGGAAAACGGTGTCAGACATCTAGCCAGAAAACAAAACAATGAGCATTTTAGGTACATTCCAATATTACTGTTTTGCTTGATACCAATATTACTGTTTTGCTTGATAGCATGTGAGTTGGTTAACAGCACTGTTAAGGAAAAGATTGTTCCACTCATTTTAAATTCACATTTCTGGTTAACATTGTCAGTTTATGACTGTTCAGTAAACCATTCGGCCCGCGATTTAGGCTGGATTTTAGATTTTGGCCCCTTCTCTGATTGAGTTCGACACCCCTGCCTTAGAGGGTTAAGCCAAGGGAACATGTTACCAGGAGTGGGATCCCTAGGATAGTAGACTTGGGGGTGGGTCAGTAGAGTGGGCAGACCTGATGGGCTTTGGCCTTTATCTGACGTCATATTCTATGTTTCTATCTTAAAGGGCATTGCTGTGAACTTCACAAAAAGGGGGCCACATAAATATCTCACCACAACTCCTTTGCAGGTCATGGTGAGCCCCCCAAAACCTACTATACTCACATGTCTACAACCCCTATAGCCTATATGTCTGCAGATGCCACCTATATTGAGGTAGAGTAGGTTTTTAGAGGTTTTTGGTGGACTCACATTTTCCACCATGAATGCAGTGGTTAGCGTGGCTTATGGGCCTGGGTCCTCCTCTCTATGGTTCACTAGACCACACCCCCCAGACTGCTTAAGCCACCTCTGTGCAGCTCTACTAGGCATTCCTATGACAGGTGCCGATGTTCTGGGGGCAGGTATGTATGTTTTATTCCGATTTATATGGTGGTATATGTGTCGTCTGACTTCCTATGTGTGCTACAGTGGTATGCATTTATAGCAGGGGATTCAGTAGACGAACTAGACCCCGGGTAATCAACCTCAGCCCTCGCCAAGTCAGGTTTCCAGAATTTCCGCAATGAATATGCACGAGATCTATTTGCATACAATGGAGGCAGTGCGTGCAAATAATCCCATGCACATTCATTTGAGAAATCCTGAAAACCTGACTAGACAGAGGTTCTCAAGGACTGAGGTTGGACACTTCTTTGCTAAATATTAGTGCAATATGTACCCTTAAACAAGGTAAATGTGCTCACTGTGCAGAACAATGTCACATTGTGACAGGGTGAAGTTCCTGTCACGAGCCAGCAGAGGGAGCCTGAGCACATAAAAATTGCCATAATGTGACAGTGCAAAGATCCATCAAGCCCCTTTCCAAGAGTGGCCAATCCAGGTCACAGACACCTGGCAAGATCCCAAGGAGTAAAGCAGATTTTATACTGCTTATCCTAGGAATACCTTGCTGATGAAAAAGCACTAAAATCAATTATATCATATCAAGTTACCAATATATACCTAAAGTAAGAACTATAATCTTCAGGAATCTTCAGAGTGCCGACAGGGTACTATAACTGCTATCGGGAGCAGTTGTCATCGATTCCACTTTTAATGTTATGTGAAATTCTAAATCTTAACTAATTTGCTTTTCGTTTTTCATCAACACCCACAAAAGTCTCTTCTCCAAGCTGAAGAGCCCCAGCCGCTTTAGCCTTTCTTCATAGAGAAGTCGTCCCATCCCTTTTATCATTTTCATCGCCCTTATCTGTACCTTTTCTAATTCCGCTATATATTTTCTGAGATCCAGAGGCCAAAATTGCACACAGTATTTGAGGTGCAGCCGTACCATAGAGTAGAGTGTAAACCCACTAGGACAGATAGGGAAGAATGCTTGAGTGACTCATGATGCTCAAAGCTGTCCTTGAGCATCGCAAATGTCGATTTAAAGCTCTGCCTTCCTAAATCCCTGACACAGCCGTGAGGCAAAACAAGTGGCCATTGTCAGAGGGGATAGGAGTCTGGCTGCTTTACATGCACTAAGATAAGTTTTTGCAACTTTTTCATTACTGGTACAATGGCTGCTTTGAATGAACAGTTTGAAAAGCCTAGGTTCAAAGCGTATTGCTAACTGTATTTGCCTTGTGGTCTAAGGAGGTTTTTATGCCAATAAAGTTACCTGCCCTTTCTAATTAAGAAGAGGGTTTCCTCTCCAAAGGAGCTCTGAGGCTTTTCCTCCTGAACACCTCACTAATAATTGTTCACAGCTTTTGGTTATATGTTGGATAGAATTTTTAGCTGTGTGGGTTTTTGTCATATGATTTACTGAACCCCACTATTTACCCTTTTCCATTGAGAATATTGACCCTTTAAACCAGGGGTCTCAAAGTCCCTCCTTGAGGGCCGCGATCCAGTCGGGTTTTCAGGATTTCTCCAATGAATATGCATGAGATCTATGTGCATGCACTGCTTTCAATGCATATTCATTGGGGAAATCCTGAAAACCTGACTGGATTTCGGCCCTCAAGGAGGGACTTTGAGATCCCTGCTTTAAACCTACTCTCTGTTTTCTGTCTTTTAACCAGTTCTTAATCCAGAGAGTGGCAGAAATCTGGAACGCTCTTCCAAAGGCTGTTATAGGGGAAAACACCCTTCAGGGATTCAAGAAAAAGTTGGATAAGTTCCTGCTGGAACAGAACATACGCAGGTAAGGCTAGACTCAAATAGGGCACTGGTCTTTGACCTAAGGGCTGCCGTGTGAGCGGACTGCTGGGCACGATGGGCCACTGGTCTGACCCAGCAGCGGCAATTCTTATGTTCTTATAACGCTTTTTTATTTCCATTTATTATTGTTGGTGTTACCTTCATAGCTTGAGAGTCACCATTTGTGTGGCTGAAATGATCAGCTGTTCATGGAGAAACAGAAGTTGCTTGCCTGTAATGGTAGTTCTCCGTGGATAGATGATCTTTCAGACACACAACCCTCCCACCTGCCCGGATTTGCCGCCAGCTCTAAACGGAACTGACAGGGGAGCGTGGAATCAGCTGGTTTACACTGTATACAGTAGGCGGGAAGACTGGCGCAAGCGCAGAAAGCTTTTCTGGAGCTTTCCAAGTTTGAGCACTAGCCAGGGTTGGTTCTATCCCTGTGACATCACCCATTTGTGTGTCTGAAAGATCATCTGTCCACGGATAACTACTGTTACAGGTTCGAACACAAGGCTCGTGGCTGACTCAGAAGCTGAGGGCTTCCAGGTCAGCTGCAAGCCTCGTGCTAGACCCAGTGGCTGCGGCTTTGCGAACAGAATAATAATAATAATAACAGTTTATATACCACAGGACCGTGAAGTTCTATGTGGTTTACAATGATTAAAAGGTATTACAGGTCGAGTGGGATAAACAAAGTTCAGAGTTAGTGAATAACAGTTCCAAAGATCATTTGTTGAGGATTAAGATTGTATAGGTCAGTTACCTAAGTACTTCAGGAACAGATGTGTTTTAGGCGTTTCCTGAATTCCCTATAAGTAGTAGGCACGAGCAGTTGTTCCAGGTCTTTACCCCATAATGCTGCTTGATGTGAGAAAAGATGTTGGTAATGACTTTTAAATTTACAACCTCTAACTGGTGGAGAAACAAAGTTCGGATGTGAGGTTCTCCTGAATCTGTTGGTTGTGAAGGAGAAAAGGTCTGTTATATATTTAGGGGCTAAGCCGTAAAGTACCTTGAAGCAAAAACAACCAAACTTGAATTTCATATGTGCCTCCATCAGCAGCCAGTGCAGAAGTCGATAGGAAGGTGGTTAGTGATCAAACTTCTTCAGTCCACATAGTAACCTAACCGCTGCATTTTGTACCAGTTGCAATCGCCGCATGTTCTTCTGGGAGAGTGCCAAGTAGGCGATGTCACAATAATCGAGTATACTCAGTTTGAGAGATTGTACCAGAATTCTACATGATGAGACATCGAAGTAAGCTCTGATGGACCGAAGCTGCCAGAGGGTGAGAAAGATCTTTCTAATCAGGGAGTCTACCTGGTCTTTCATGGTCAGGCTCTGGTCCAGTGTTACTCCCAATATCTTCATAGTGGGTTGAATGGGATAACTAAGGTTACTGATGCACAATGATGCTTTAGTGTCAAGTGGGTGTGGCGATGCTATAAAAAATTTTGTTTTCTATAAATTTAGCTTTAGTCTGAATTCAGTCATCCATTGCTCCATCCGATTTAGTGCTTCTGTTGCTTTGGGGGTGACTTCTGAGACAGAGGTAGTAAATGGGATAATTATCGTGAAGTCATTAGTGTAGCTAAATAGTTTTATCTCCAGTTGAGACAATTGCGCACCCAATGAGGCCATGTAAACATTGAAGAGCAGTGGGGATAATGGTGATCCCTGTGGCACGCCAGATGGATTGCTCCATGTATCAGAGAGATCGTAATTAAAACGGACTTGGTAGGTGCTTGATATAAGGAAACCTCGAAACCAGTTTAATACCTCTCCTCTGATTCCAATTGCGTCTAAGCATTGTAATAGTTTCCCATGGTCCATCAAGTCAAAGGCAGAGCTCATGTCAAATTGCATGATTAGGGCGTTGAGGCCCTTACTAAACAAGTAGCGCACATTGTCCAGGATAGCCACAATTACTGTCTCAGTGTTAAACAGAGGCCTGAAACCAGATTGAGTTTCGTGCAAGAGAGAGACCTGCTCGAGATATTCCATCAGTTGGGTATGTAACATTCCTTCCAGGATTTTTACAATAAATGGGATGGATGCTACTGGTCTATAGTTGGTTACTGATGTTGGTGATTCTTTACGATTTTTTGGAATTGGGGTTATTATAATATGACCATTATTAGTGAGTAATTTTCCATTGTTTAGGTTATTGGTTAGGTAATTCAATATGGATAGTTTAAAGTCTAATGGAGCTGCTTTCATAATTTCTGGGGGACATGAGTCCAGGACACAGTATGATTTAGAGTATTTGTTATATAACTTGATGTAGTTATTCCATTCTAAATTGTGGAAGGAACTCCAAATCATGTCCGCTGATATTTCATTTCTTTGTTCGTATTTGGCAATTATCAAGTAGTTATTTCTTAGGTTTTTAATTTTTGAATCGAAATGTTGTGCTAGATCATTTGATGAGGGTAACTTGGTGTTATGTATGGGTTGAGTGTAGTGTGTGGTGTCAAATAAATTCTTAACTATGTTGAACAGTTCTTTAGTATTAGTTCATTTTGAGCTAGTGTTTGATGAGTTAATTTTGGATGAGTAAAATGTTTTACATTTCTCTTTTATCTGTTGTTTGTAGAGTTTTATGTTGGATCTCCAGTTGTCCCGGTCCCTGTTTTTTCCAGATTCTTTCTAATCATCTTACTGATTGTTTCATTGTTAGGAGTTCGATGTCAAACCATTTGCTGCTCAAACAAATACAACAAATGGTTTGACATCGAACTCCTAACAATGAAACAATCAGTAAGACGATTAGAAAGAATCTGGAAAAAATGGGAAAGCTGTCAGACCGGGACAATTGGAGATCCAACATAAAACTCTACAAACAATAAATAAAAGAAAAACGTAAAACATTTTACTTATCCAAAATTAACTCATCAAACACTATCTCAAAAGGAACTAATACTAAAGAACTGTTCAACATAGTTACGAATTTATTTGCCACTGGGAGGAGAAAGCCAGCCAGAAGAAGTAAACACCCACGGGAGGCACGAAGGGTCAGGATGCCGGGTCATACGCAAGCAGTGGTTTTGCAAGGAGAACTGTGATAGGAGAAGGGTGCCGGCTAGAGGAGGTAAATACCCACAGGAGGCACGAATTTGGGACACAGAACGGAAGGAAAGATGATGAGGGGTGCATTGGGACAAGGAAGAGAGAAGTAGGGTCGCTTTTGGACAGGAAAGGAGGAAGAACTCCAGAGAGACTTGTGTCAGTTAGAGAAATGGGTGGAGAAATGGCAGATGAAGTTTAATGTGGAAAAGTGCAAAGTAATACATTTAGGCAGAAAGAACAAGGAACACAAGTATAGAATGTCAGGTGCAACTCTGGGTAAGAGCGAACAAGAAAAGGACCTGGGTGTACTGATAGATAGGACCCTGAAACCATCGGCACAATGCGTTACAGTGGCAAAGAAAGCAAATAGAATGTTAGGCATTATAAAAAAAGGAATCACGAGTAGATCGGAGAAAGTTATAATGCCGCTTTATAGAGCAATGGTCAGACCACACTTGGAATACTGTGTCCAACATTGGTCTCCCAACCTAAAGAAGGATATAAAACTGCTGGAGAGGGTGCAGAGACGAGCAACGAAGCTAATAAAAGGTATGGAGAACTTGGAATACGAGGAACTACTTAAGAGACTGGGATTGTTCTTCCTTGAGAAAAAGAGACTGTGAGGGGATATGATCTAGACTTTCAAAATACTGAAAGGAATCGACAAAATAGAGCAGGAAAAAAAATTATTTACAATATCCAATGTGACACGGACTAGAGGGCATGGACTGAAGCTAAGGGGGAACAAGTCCAGGACAAATATCAGGAAGTTCTGCTTCACGCAACGAGTGGTGGACACCTGGAATGCTCTCCCAGAGGAGGTTATTGCAGAATCCACCGTTCTAGGATTTAAAAGCAAACTAGATGCACATCTCTTTACGAGAGGCATAGAGGGATATGGGTGACTAAAATTACGCCAGGTGTACACCTGGCTGGGCCTCCGTGTGTGCGGATCGCCAGACTTGATGGACCGAAGATCTGATCCGGAGATGGCAGTTCTTATGTTCTTATGAAGAAGGGTCACGTTGACACAGGAAGGGAAAGGCAGGACCCCGGTTTGTAAGTACAAGTTTGACGTAAGTCATGCGTTCTTAAACCGGGGACTGCCTGTAGTATTTAGCAAGATGCACAGGAAAATTCAAATCGTTGCCAATTAACACCAGTAACTGATTGTTGGCATCCAATTATTTGTGTTAATTGGCTTGTTACTCTATTACACTGGTTCCCAACCCTGTCCTGGAGGACCACTAGCCAGTTGGGTTTTTGGGGTAGCCCTAATGAATATGCATGTTCATTAGGTGTATCCTGAAAACCTGACTGGCTGGTAGTCTGAAACCACTGCTCTATTAAATCATGCATGCAAATTGGATGCATGTCCAAATTTGCACATGCAACTTTGGGTGCCATTTATAGAATCTGGAGGCTAAAGCTCAACATAAAGTAAAGTAAAATCAAGGTGTTTTGAGGCAGATAGAGGCTTTTTAACCAAAATCAGGAAATCCAAGATGGCCACCGTGAGAAAGCTAAGGCAAGTTACAAAAAATTCAGGGAAGGGGATTTTTGAGGTGGGAGATCCTGTATCTAGCCCAAGAAACCACCAAAACTGTCATCTGGAGAACCCTCCCCCTGATTTTCCCATAGGCTAAAATAGCCATACTCACTGTGCTATGTTGTTCTGATGCTGCAGCCTGCTTTAGCTTTCATTGCAGCTGGATAGTGGAGAAAACCCTTTCCTCAAACAAGTAAATCCTCAGTCTAGGACTCTTCAATCTTCAGACTGAAGATATGCAGTACAGTGCACTGATTTGTTGGAATGTAGAATAACCCCACCAAAAAGGGTCACTTTTATTGCCCATTCTTTTTAACATATATTTGCAACCTTTGGCAAAGATGTTGGATAGCTGGAATATCAACTTTCATTTTTCACAGTTGTCTTTATGAAAGATGGTCATGGTAAAGTTATGTCTGATTTTAATTAAAATTTGCAGTTTTTAGTTGATTGGATGGATAAACACAATTTGACTCTCAATGCTGAGAAATCCACTGCTATATGGTTCTCTTGCAAAAAGAGATGTCTTGCCTTCTTGCCTAGAATTGGCAGTCAAATTTGATCTCTTTCTCAAATGATCATTACATTGGGAGTGCGATGTGAGAATGATCTGAGTTTTAAACCACAGATCATGTTGTTAATGTTTGGGGTTTTTTTTATCGTCGAATGTTGCATCAGTTAAGGTCAATTTTGACTGGAGAGAATCTTATAAAGTTAGTCCACGTTTCTATTACTAACAGACTGGACTACTGTAATTAACTTTTATCTGGATCCAGTAAAGCCAGTTTACAATATTTACAGCTGGTGCGAAACATAGCCACTTGGCTTATAAGCGGAGTTAAAAAGGTAGATCAAATTACTCCTGTAATGTACCAGCTGAATTGGCTACCAATTTCCAGTTGCATTGTGTTTAAGCACTTGTGCTTGGTTTTTTTAAAGCTTTGAATTTTAATCAAGCTGTATATCTTAAAAAAAAATCTTATTAAACATGCTCCTGCTCAATCATTGAGATCATCTCAAATAAATTTGCTTCAGTTGCCTGGATTACAAGAAGTTAAGAACATAAGAAGTTGCCTCTGCTGGGTCAGACCAGAGGTCCATCCCGCCCAGCGGTCCGCTCCTGCGGCGGCCCATCAGGCCTATCGCCTGTGCAGTGGTCCCTGACTATCTAAAAGGAAAAGAGTCCAACACTCTGGAATTCTGGGGTAGACAGTTTTCAGTCTAATTTGTCTTATTATTCTTTTTGGAAAATGGTAAAAAGGATTTTGTTTAAAAAATATAATGCAAATATAGATCCAATACATATATATTCTTTGAACCATCTCAGTTAACAGGTTTTCTCACCATGAAACGCCTTGAAGGGGGTCCAATAACATCAAGTTAATTTAGTAGTTAATCCTGTAACCACAGTCAGGAAATCACTATCTTATTGTTTAATTGGATGATTCCATTTTCCTCTTTTTTTTCACTCATTAACATTCTTGGATCTATAAATAATGGACTAAAGATTGATTAAGAAAACTATTTTCTTTGTATTTTATATCCATTTATTATATATTGTAATGTCTTTCTCAATAATCTGAACAAGAAAGTTTTTTTTTCTTGATAGTTTTCATGTTAAAAATAAATAAAGAATTAAAAAAAATATATATATATATATAATGCAAATATTTAGAATTCTTTTTACTATTATTGTGAAGATTGTGATTTATTTTAATTGTGCTGTTATCCCATGTGTTAATTGAGAATGTTATGTATTGTATACTGTATGAAACTTTTCTTAATGGCAGTATGTTAAGTTAAATGAATCTACTCTGGGCCACATTCTTTGCTCTGCAACTAATAATCTACCCACGGTTCCCTCGCTCACATCTTTTCATTTCACTGTTTCATGCGAGACTGCCTTTGGCTATACGAGGGGGGTGCTGAAAAGTTCTCAGCCCAACCAAGAAAATGAATGATGTGGAGCCATGAAACTTACACCCAAAGTTCAACACACTTGGCACATCATGTAACCCTTCCAAAAAATACTGAAATCTGGTCACTGAAATACTACTTCGCTGCTGCAATCACCTCCAAATCACTGGAAAATTGTTGCCCTTTCAATCTCTTTTTAAAGGTTTGGAAACAGACAATTGTAAGATGGAGCAAATTCTGGTAAGTTGGATGGATGGGCTATGCACTGAAACACCAACTGCATCAAAACATCCATTGTTTTGCCAGCCTTGTGAGCAGGTGCATTGTCTTGAAAAAAATATCTCCTTTCCTCAGCTTCTCTCTCCTTTTTTCTTTCAGTGCCTCTTTTAATCAGCAGAGCAAGTTACAGTAGTATTCTGCATTAACTGTTTGGCCTCTTGGAAGATAGTCATTACAACACCTTCCTGATCCTGAAACACTGTGGCCATGACCTTTCCTGGTGGCTCTTGGGTTTTGAATTTCCTTGGCCTTGGAGAACCTGAGTGCTTTGTCTCAGAATCACAATGGTGTAACCAAGTTTCATCAAGAGTAACTAGTCGTTCCAAAAAGTTGGCACCAGCTCACTGAAAATGCTGCAAAATCAACTTGGAAGTGTCCACTCGACATCGTTTCTCATCAGCATTCAAACATTTGGCACCCACTTGGATGACATCTTCTGCATACCTAGCTGCTCGTGGATTATACACACAATATGTTCCCTGGATATCTGTAGTATCTCAGCAATTGTTTTAGCTGATATTAACTGATCTGCCAAAATCAATTCATGGACATGGTCAACAATTTTAGGAGTTGACACCGTTTGAGGCCTCTCAGGTCTTGCTGCATGTTCGGTCTCAAAATCTTCACCCTGAAAGTTTGCACACCACTTCTTCACTGTGGAGTATGATGGCCATTTGCCATTCAATATTTGCATCATACTTTTATGGACTTGGAGTTTTCTTCTACAGGAATAAGAACTTCATGTCAGCTCAGAGTTCCACACTTGAAAATGCCACACATTTTGTTGACATGGTTCAATCAATGATTTGAAACAATGTCAAAACTTAGCATTACGATTCTGCAAATTGGCACTTTGCAAAATACTGTAAAATAACACTCAGAATTTAGGAAGTTGATTGGGCAGAGAACTTTTTGTATCAGTCCCTTCCTTTGGATATATGGCCAGAATCATCTCTATGGAAATTCAAAACACTGTTTATAACATACCTCTTCACTACTGCTTTTTCCTCGCTCTATTCTTAAATATGAACTCTTTCAGTTGTTTCCTTTACTCTACTTCTCTTTTACCTCATTTTTCTGAACTTTTTCTTTTCTTTCTTCTCCGGTTGATTATTTTATTGTAAACCATATAGGCACAACTTTGTGGCATGTGAGCATTATAAATAAATGAAATTATTTAGTGCCTATAATGACTATAGTTTAATTTCTATAAGTACAAGGGGGCACTCAGAGAAATTGAAAGGGGAGAGGTTTAGAACAAACGCCAGGAAGTTCTTTTTCACCCAGAGGGTGGTGGATACATGGAACGCACTACCAGAGGATGTGATAAACAGGAGCACGCTACAGGGGTTCAAAGAAGCTTTGGATAGGTACTTGGAAGACAAAGGGATTGAGGGGTACAGATAAGAGTAGAGGTAGATTATAGGGATGGGATTAGAGGTAAGTTACAAAATTAATCAGGGACCACTGTTCAGGCACTAGGCCTGATGGGCCGCCGCGGGAGCGGACCGCTGAGCAAGATGGACCTCTGGTCTGACTCTGCGGGGGCAACTTCTTATGTTCTTATGTGTTCTCCTTATGTTATACAAAATGCAACAGCACATCTGATAATGGGTTTGTCTAAATATGCACTATAACATATTATATAATATATACCACTCTACATCGGAGATGCATCCACAGTATTCTATTTCCTATAGTAGCTGTTAACTGTTCAGGAAAAAGGCCTCAGAATTGGAGCCTACGCACAGTCTTATCATAGACTGAACAGTACGCGTAGTATTTTCCGCTCCATGCTCCAGTCATTGGCCAAAAAACCTGAAATTTATATTACTTCTTAATACTTTAATTATTCTTACTTTTTTAAAGTTTTTTTTGCAACTTTTTTGTAAACTGTTTTATATAATTTAAACTATACTTTATCTACATCTATCTTTTAAATTACTAAAGATGCATTGCTCCCTTAATTTGAAAAATAATCGACAGCTAGTCACTTATCTTAGTCAGTATTTGCTCAGCATTTTCCGTTATTTGTTTGTTGTATGCTGCTGTTGTTTAATGCCTATATAATGCCGACGCGGCCAGCGTTTCGTGGGTTTTATTCTTTATCCACTGCTTCAGGGCCAATAGCAAAGCATCAAGACATCTGTAACAGGATAAAATCATTAATGATATATCAAACCATATTTTTCTATTAAGCAGAATGTCACTTACTATTCTATTAACGACTGCCAAAAATTTTTCGAACATCGGCAAGATGGCGCCGGCGTTCATTTTATAATCTCTCGTCAGCGTACTCTTCAACGTGCTGACAAAACATCTCCCTAAAGTTATCTAGTATGTTATAGTGTGTATTTGAGCCACTTAGGGTGTTAATATTTTAGGTTTTTGTCTAAATATGACCATATTTCACTATATCTCAAAAAATTGCATTGGCTTCCGGTCGCCTTCAGAGTCCATTATAAAGCAGTGATGATCTGCTGTTAATTTTTGTATGGAAACTACCCAGAATTACTTAAAAGTAAAATACTCAGCTATACACCAAAAAGATCTTTATGTTCTGAGAGCTTAGCTTTACTGAAGACGTCCGAGAATCCAAGACTCATTGAGACTGGTAAAAGGACTTCTGTTGTGCAGAAGTTAAGCTATGGAACTCCTTGGTGGGTCAGATACAAAATTGCTGTGAAAAGGGTTGGTTCAGAAAATTATTAAAGACGCAACTATTCGTAGTTGCCTTTTTTAGGTACTTCTAAAGTTGATGAATTATCGATGATCTTTACTATCTACATTATGGTATATCCCTGAAGACTGCATGCATGCTTACTTTAGTATATGTCATTTTATCATGTATTTGTTTTTATCCTGTTTTCATTTTAATATTGTGTATGTAAATCATGTAAACCGTTTAGTTTTAAACGGTACATAAAATTTTAAAATAAACAAATGATGTTAAGGGGCTCATAATCAAAACTTCAAAACATCCAAAAACCAGCCTAAATCGGTAGTTGGATGTCCTAATAGCAGGGATGTCCAAGAGCCAATAATCAAACCAACTTTCTGGACATGCAGCAGCACTTCTAAGCTGCTGTGCGTCCAGAGATCAAAGAGGAGGTGTGTTATGACCAGGAATCAGACGAGCTTCAACCTGGACGTACCCCAGCCATAATCAAAGATTTCCTAGAGGGAATTTACACGGCAGCAGTTAGACCTGTTTGAGTTGCATCTAAGTTCCACAAACATGCCCAAATGATAAGAAGACCACTGGAGGATTTAAGGCATGACACCCCCCCTTTACTTCCCCAGTAATCACGACTCCCTCCCACTACCCAAAGAGCAAAAAAAAAAAATTCCACAAACCCTAGGCTTCCCATCAGCTGAGCCGGTTTTAGGGATTCCTGGCAGCTCAGATGATGGAGATTCCCCCTACTAGAATCAGCTGAGCCATGGAACCCTACAACCCTCCCCCTGACCTTCCCCACACATCCTTGGCATCTCCCACATCCCCTGACATCCTGAACACCCCCCTGACATTTCTGCCCCCCCCCCCCACATCCCTCCAATATTCCTGGGCCCCCAGACCCCCCCCATACCTTTGGATGAAAAGACAGTAGGAGGGAATCTCACTTCCTCCTGCCTACAGAGCCACATGCTGCAAATGACAGGGCTTCCCCCTCCCAATGAATTTTGGGATGCAGTGGGAGGGGGCCAAAGGCCCTGATTGGCTCAAAATTGCCATTTTTTAAAATGGGCAAAAAAGGTAGATGTCCTAAGGACCAAAACTTATACTTAGTTCATTTTCAAAAATAAAAGATTGTCTTTTGGCAGCTTTGAAAATGGACGTCTTGCACAAAACATTCAACCTCAGACTTAGGCACACTTTCAATTATGACTCTCTACATGACTGCTCAATAAAAATATTTCACCATAGAATCTGATATATTGCCTTTCTGTGGTACAACCAAAGTGGTTTACACACTTTTTTATATTCAGATTTCGTGCCTGGGGCAATGGAGAGTTAAGTGACTTGCCCAGGGTCACAAGGTGCTGCAGAGGGAATTGACCCCAGTTCTTCTCACTAGTCCATCGCACTAACCGTTAGGTTACTCCTCCATTCCAGGATCTTAGCAATGCCTTTCTGTGGTACAACCAAATGGTTTATATATGACATAGAAGTTATCAGTCTGTTGGTCATCTTATTGCACAGAAGGTAAGTGGTGTTAATCTTCTTCATAGCTATGCTATGTTAAGTGTTGATAATTCTTGGTGTTTCAGAAGAGTCCTATATGAAGATGATCTCTGTGTCTTTTTGCATATGCCTTTGATAAAAGTTCTTATCAGAAGTGACCTTCAAACCAAGTTACCATCATGATAGACAATTGGTCTGTGCTCTGTTGTTAGAGTTATGGGAGCCTACAAGTATGTCTTTGATGTCTTCTAGATACCCTTCTCCCCTTCCCCAATTCTTGGGGCTCCAAGCAGTCTGTGGTTACATAGTCTTATTAAAGGTTATTTGCATACCTCCAAACCGAGCCAGATGTCAGGGTCACAGCCAAGAGTCCTTCATAGATGCAAAGCAAGCATTTTCTTCAGGCAGAGAACACGGTGTACTCAGATGACATCCCAAGCCAGCACAGCAGACTGAAATAAGATAAAGTCTGTGATACACTGAATATATTATGCTGGGGGATACAGTCCCTCCTCTTTTAAGGTGAGAAGCAATGAAGGTACCTTGCATCTGAAAACTATTTACATTATATTGTACATATGTCTTAGTACCAAGTGATATAACAATAATAATAAAAATTTAGAATGCTAATACAGCAAAAAATGAACAACAGCAAATAATGGATATATGTAATTCTAATTCATTGGATTCCCTGATATACAGCAATTGAAATACAGGTTACATTGAAATATCATATATTTAGGTAGAAAACTAGCAAATTCATAGGTGTGAAATTATGAAATATAGCAAAGTAAAAATATACAGTAGCTCCAGCAAGGAATATAAATGCAAAAAGTGAATGTCCATGAAAAAACAAAACAATTTTTGAACATAAGATTTGCCGCTGCTGGGTCAGACCAGTGGTCCATCGTGCCCAGCAGTCCGTTCACGTGGCAGCCTTTAGGTCAAAGACCAGTGCCCTAACTGAGACTAGCCTTACCTGCGTACATTTTGGTTCAGCAGGAACTTGTCTAACTTTGTCTTGAATCCCTGGAGGGTGTTTTCCCCTATAACAGCCTCCGGAAGAGCATTCCAGGTTTCTACCACTCTCTGGGTGAAGAAAAACTTCCTTACGTTTGTACGGAATCTTTTCCCTTCCAACTCTAGCGAGTGCCCTCTCGTTCTCTTCACCTTAGAGAGGGTAAACAATCTCTCTTTCTCTACTAAGTCAATTCCCTTCAATATCTTGAATGTTTCGGTCATGTCCCCTCTCAGTTTCCTCTTTTCAAGGGAGAATAGGCCCAATTTCTCTAGCCTTTTGTTATACGGCAACTCCCCCAGTCCCTTAACCATTTTTGTCGCTCTTCTCTGGACCCTTTCGAGTAGTACTATGTATTTTTTCATGTACAGCGATCAATGTTGGACGCAGTATTCCAGGTAGGGGTGTACCATGGCCTGGTATAATGGCATGATAACCTTTTCAGATCTGTTTGTGATCCCCTTCTTAATCATTCCAAGCATTCTGTTTGCCCTTTTTGCCGCCGCCCATTGCGCAGACGTTTACATTGACTTGAAATGTCTTTGAACATTCAATAGCTGTAGAACTGATATCATGTAGTTTCAGGGATAGAAAGAAAATAATGTTGGAAAGCAATGAAACAAATAATATTAGCTATATTGCACAATTGATATCTACTACTAATCATTTCTATAGCGCTACCAGACATGCACAGCACTTTAGAACAAAACACAGAAGAGCCAGTCCATGATCAAGAGATCAAGACAGACAAACTGGACAAAGACATTATGGAATGTCTTTAGGCTGTTATTGAATCTGCAGTTTGCAGGCAGTAGGTTATTGCAAGACCTCTACAAAAGAGGGAAATATAGATTTAACTTTTACAATCAGACAGCATAATATAAATTATTCACATTTTGAAAACAAATATGTTTTAATGCCTTCCAAAAAATCCCCATTAGTAATAATAGGAACGGGTGGTAGACACCTGGAATGCGCTTCCCGGAGAGGTGATAAGACAGAGTACAATTCTGGGGTTCAAAAAGGGACTGGATGACTTCCTGGAAGCGAAGGGGATAACAGGGTACAGATAGAGGTTTACTTTACAGGACATTGAGCGAATAGGGTATGGACATTTTAGGTTAGGTAGGGAACACTTTCAGGTCATGGACCTGGAGGGACGATGGTCTGACCCAGCAGAAGCAATGCTTATGTTCTTATGTAATTCCTTTAACTGTAACAGCAATTCGTTCCATATTCTTACTCCTTGAAAAGAGAAAGTTTGCTTCAATTGTTTTTTAAATAATACATTTTTCAGAGGATAATTTAATTTTAGCATCTGTATAGTCTGTGATTTTAACCAATTATTTTGCAAATTCAAAATTCTAGTTAATTCTTCAGGATTTAGACCACAGAATGATTTGAAGACCAAAGAAAGAGAGGGGTTGGACAACAGACTTCCAATAAACCGAGCAAATAGCCAGGTGACAAGTTTATTATATAAATCTTCAAGAGTAAATGTATGCAAGACCCAACACGGCACTGTGTTTCATTGAGAAAAACTCCTGCCTCAGGGGTTAAAACGGTCTCTATCACGACTCATGAGCAAACAGGCATGAATGAAAGTGTGATAAATAGAATTTATCCAATGTGAGGATAATATACAGTACTCTGAACTGTGATGTTAGCAGCTCATGGTCTGGAGTATATTTTCCTCTGTTTATCAAACTTTCATTTGTGCCTATTTGCTCAGGAGTCCTGATAGATAATGTTTCGAACCCTGAGGTAGGCGTGGGCTGCCAGTTGGATAGGCACAGACTGAGGACCCCCACAGATCCTTGTGGCGTGACAAGTGAAATGAAAACACAAATGGCTCCCTGAAACCTAATGGGATTCACACAGGAGCTCTACAGCCTGCGCTAAAGCCTCTAATAAATCAGAAGGCAAGCTGGCCCTTTGAGCTGCTGCAGCCTCCCCTTGTAGAGTCTGCATCCTTTCCCAGCCAGAGTAGCCCTCCAAAATAGGGTCCTCTTGGCACCGAAGCCTCACAAAAAAGCAATACTTGAAAATAAAAACTGAACAGAGCCGATAAGAACAAACCTTCTTCTCAGGTTACTTGTAGAAGGAAAAACTGAAGTGTGTGCTATACTCCACTAGTGAAGGAGGACAAGCTGAAAAATATAATTGACATCCTTCTGCACAGCAGTTCCAGAGCACACACTGATCTGATCACCCTTTACAGACTCCTGTGTTTATGCAACAGAATGAAACTATACTAAAGGCCACAGTGCTTTTACAGTGGCTGACTTGGAGTGACAATGGACATCATAACTCAGCAGAGGATAATTCCAGATGCTTACCCCAGATTTTGTATCAAAAGCATTTATTCGGACCACTCTATTTACCATATATATAATTATGCAACATCATAATTGCATGAATTATAATTACAGTACATGGTAACCCTAAGCCATGTCCACTCGCTTCTGCCTCATGTTGAAAATGGCATCACCCCGCTCCGCATGGGTCTGATTTTACCATATAAGGGAGTTTCTCCCTTATATGGTAAACATGCGCCCATCTGAGCACCGGTCCTTCTGTGTTAGAATACTCCTAAAAGCTAAGCCGCGGACACCTCATAATCCTTACCTCACGAGCAAGGGAAGGGGGGAGCGCAGGCGCACTGCGACCCTGCCGGTGAGAGCGCGGGAGAGGAGGGGGGGGGGGGCGCAGGCGCAGGCGCAGTGCGACCCTGCCTCTCAAGCGCGAGCGATGGCTCGAGCTGCGTGATGGCGGAAGCGGTTTCCCCGTCGAGCGCCTGAGAGACAGCCCGTCTCTTCTCGCGCCGCCGGGGTCTTTGGGAGCCGCGCGCCGACGTCGCCATGGGCAATGAAACCAGCCTGGAAGGAGCGGGCCAAGCGCCCGAGAATGCCGCGCTCGTCTCCCCGCAGCCGGGAACCGCCGGCCAGACGCCTTCAGCACCGAGTGGCGGACAGCTCCCAGGGCCGAGGCGCGGCTCCGGCGGCGGCAGGTAAGCGCGGGGGGCGGGGCCTAACGCCTTCGCTGGGCCGCAGGTGAAAACCCCTTTGGTCCTGGCCGGAGCTCGCCCGTCTGTCGCTAGAACAGAATGGGTGCATCCCAAATGAGCGGCCAGGGGAGCTAGGCGATTAGCAAAACGGCGAAACCAAGAAGGATTCTGCCCTTCCGGCCCTGTTTTCCTTCTCTTGCATCATCAAAGCAGTCTGGCATAGAGGGAGAGGGACACCTCCTAGCAGGTGGCTGCTCTTTTCCTTTCCTGGACTTCCCCATTCCCTTTAGGGAACAATGGGCAAGAAAACGATTCAGGATCTTTGCAATCCACGTGAGCAGATATTTTTGTCAGAGCAATATTTGATTGTGTGGAATATATATAAGTATTTCTTCACGGAAAGAGTGGTGGATCACTGGAACAGGCTTCCAGTGCAGGTGATCGAGGCCACCAGCCTGCTTGACTTTAAGAATAAATGGGACATCCATGTGGGATCCCTACGGGGGTCGAGTTAAGAAACTAGGGTGGGTGAGTAGAGTGGGCAGACTTGATGGGCTGTGGCCCTTTTCTGCCGTCATCTTTCTATCTTTCTATATATAAGAACATAAAAATTTGCCTCCACTGGGTCAGATCAGAGGTCCATCGCGCCCAGCAGTCCGCACCCACGGCGGCCCATCAGGTCCATGACCTGTCATGTTATCTTGATTTAGCCCTATAGCCCCCTTGTTTTTATCTATACTCTGTCCATACTCTTATCTACCCTTATCTGTATCTCTCAATCCCCCTATCCTTCAGGATATATTAAGTGTGCACGCTACAGGTTTAGGCAGTGTAGGGGAACCACATGTTTTTTAAGCAAATATATTTTTAGGCTTTGCTGCTAGATGCTGCCAACAGGAATTCACTGCAGATAAAGAATGCTATTTATTATAATCCTTTTCTGAGTATTTTAATGCTGTTTAACTTTTGGGATTTGATTAATTGCCTTTTCCCAAACTGAACTCTAGGCTAATTACATGAATTATTTCTCTAACCAATTTGAGTTGTACTTAAGGGAGTGGTATTCAGTGTGATCATTAATTGGTTAATGAAACACAGCTTGCCTGAATGGGTGGGTCTGCTTTGGGGTGCAGACGGCCTGACGTTTTTCGAAGTAGAATATGGTGATGAATATGGTTTTCATGAAAGAATTAGTACTATGATAGAAGCAAAGCATTACACTAAAGACCAGGATGATATTTTTTTTTTATGCCATAGTCATGACAATCCTGTGCACATCAGAAATAGGGACATTGCTAGCTGAGGACTTGTGCAAGATGAAATGCTTATGTACAATTCTTGGGAGGAGTGGAGGAGCATCAAAATGGTTAGAGCACTGGGCTAACAACCAGGTTAAGCTCAGTTCAGATCCCATCACTGCTCTTTGTGTTTTTTGGTATGTCACTTAACTTTCCATTACTTTAGGTACAAGTTTAGATTATAAGCCTAGTAGGCATAGTAGAATGCCTTGAACCATGTTTGAAAAAACAAAAAAAAACAAAGTGTTAGCTAAATACAAATAAATCATGCTTCTTGATCACTAGTACAATGAAACCATTTGAGGAATTTGCAACACTATACTGAAGAAGAAAAGGTAAGAAAATATATTTTTTTTCACTGGTTTAACACTGTCTGCAGAATGGTGACTTAACATTCACCAAGGCAGTTTCTCCAACCGTGTCAACTACCTAGCTGAAAGTAGAAAGTGTGCTCCAAGAAAGACCTGAGGCAAACTAAGGCTGAAGCAAAATAACTCTACCTCTACATGGATCGTTTCACTGCAGCTTATGAGAACGTGGCGCTGTCACTCAGATGGTGGGGACTAACAAACCTTTCTTCACCTGAAAGGTGTGCAAGGAGCATTTGTTGGTATATGCAAACATAAAAAGAAATATATATGAACATTTATATAAATAAATAAACAAAAGAAAGTGGCAAACAGATGAACAGGAAAACTGTGAAGGAACAATAAAGGTGAAAATATATGAGTCTTTGCTGGATCATTAATGGAACTCAGGCAATAGTTGAATTAAAAATAACTAAAATTTGCTGAGGCAGATAGCCAGAATTTTGCCTTATAACAAAAAGACTTTTTTGTCTCTCCTTTTCTTTTTTTTGTTCTTAGCTTAGTTTTCCTGTCTTTGCTTTCTGTTTGGTATCATAATGCTTTATTTTTATATAATATATTTAGTTAGTTCATAGAATTAAAAACCTTGTTTATTTGATATTTTCCTTTTTATAATAGCTACGAAGAATTTCATTGTGTGTGTTTAGAAATAGGCAGCATTCAAACAAGGTTATACAGAATATTTGTTTTGCTGTTTTCAAAAGGTAAAAGGGTGCGCACGAACAGCCTAGCAGGGGCCTCTCCTTTTATCTTTGCTCCACTGTCATGATTGCTGATGCTAAGGCACAACTAGAAATGCAAGACTAATTTAGATGTTGAATTCCAGAGTATACTATATTTTGATCCTTTTATATTTTATTGGGTTGTTGCTGTATAATCAAACATTTAAGTTTAATAAGTTAAACAAGAAATTGTTATTTAGATTATAAAGTAAACTTAATTATATCTGTAGGCTAATTTGTAAGGAATATCTTATATGGAATGGAAGAGTTTCTTACCAATTGTGTGAAGCTTGGGAGATGATGTCACATATAGCCATTTAACAGTATGTAAGCAGACAAAAAGCCAGAGTAGGATGAGAGCTCTGGACAGTTAGTTACATGGTGAAACTCTGTGAGACTTCTCCTTTGTGCAAATGATATTTTTATTGGAATTTTATGGAAAGGCTGCCTTAGTAATTAATTGGCTTTTGATTAATATTGAATAAATATATTTGATTGGAAATACATATATTTGTACAAATTCTTGATTTGGGGTAACCTTTGTTGGACAGAGGTTTCAGCCTTCTCTTGTTCATTTCTTAGGACCTACTGCATTGGAAGAGACTCACTTTGAGCACCCTTGCCATGGCTGCCACAGCATTTGTGGGACTGCCCTACTAATTAATGAATCATCCTACTGAGTAAAGTGGAGGGTAAAGTGACTTGCCAAAGTTTACAAAGAGTGTAATTGGGAGAAGCAGGATTTGAACCCTTACTTTTTTGTTTCTCAGCTTATTACTATAAACACTAGCTGCCTGATATTCAAAATGATTTACTGTAAGTGGACAGGAGAGGCTTCTGCCTGCTTAAATTGCATTGAGCTGCCCAACTGCCAATATTCAGGGCATTAAACTGGGCAGTGTTGCTGAGTATTACCTCTGCCCATGTTGGAAGTGGGCAATGTCAGGGCTGGTACTGGGGAGAAGCTATCAGTTATGTGGGTGCTGCCAATATTCAGTACCAGGATCTGCACAGCTAAGCAGCTGAAATTAGAACATCTCAAAAGCATTTATGCACCAGCATTTAGGTGTATCTACTTAAGCCGTGTCCATAGCAGACATAAATGTGCTCTTAAATGCGCTTAAGTGTGGCACATTAGAGCATAACTTACAGCATTCTCTGTTGTGTTTGTAAGGTTTGATTTTTTTGTTTTTATATGTTTTATTTTATTATGTATGGTGCTTTTTAAACCACCTAGGTTTTTAAGCAGTATATAAATTCTTAAATAAAATATATGTGTAAATATGGGACTTTATGTGTCCTTTATATGTCTCCTTTCGACTGCTGGTTCAATCCCTGATCTTAAGTACCTTAGACTACTTATATTATATACTTGGGATCTCTCAAGAAAACCATCAAACGACTGAGAGTCATCCAAAATGCTGCAGTCCGTCTCATTTATGGCCTCAAGAAATCAGACCATGTGAGCCCATATTACAAAAAAACTACACTGGCTGCCTGTGGAAGCAAGGGTCATTTTTAAGTTTGCTTGCCTTTGCTTCAAAACCATGACAGGTTCAACCCCATCCTATCTGTCTCACCAATTCGAATTCCCAGGCACAACTAATACAAGCAGTACCTACTTATTCGCTTTTCCATCCCTAAAGGGCAGCACCTACAAGAGATACCTCGATAGAACACTATCATTCCAAGCAGGCAAATGGAGCAAATGTTTAACCAACTTCATCTCAAACGCACTTTCGTACCAAACGTTTAGGAAGTCAATAAAAACTTCTCTCTTTGACAAATTTCTCTGACCCCACTTCAACCTGATGTACTTCCAAAACACTCCCAGATAAACCTGACTAAACTTAACATGCCAATGTAATTTTGAAAGTTCTCTGTAATTTTGCTGTCTGTATACAGTCTCTTCCATTGTAAACCGCTTGGAACTGTTTGTGGTATGGCGGTATATAAAAATAAAGTTATTATTATCCAGGTATATGCCCCTATTCAACTGAATGCTATTGTTTTTGCACACTTATGTTATAGAATACTGATGAGTGCACTGCTAGCATTTATGCATGTAAGATTTATGTTAATTGACTTGTTATACCACCTTTCATGATACAGCAAACAAAGCAGTTTACATAAACTAGTTTAAAATAAAAGGAAACAGAACTCCAATGCTCAAATAGGAAAGAATGACTATAAATTCAAAGAAATAGTAAAGTAATAAAACTAAAACACATATAAAAAACTTTTCTCCATTCCTTGTGGAAATGCCCACAAATTTTGGCGCTCTATGTCTTTCATTCTGAGGTATATTATTATGGATACTCCGGTCCATCTTATCTTAGATATCTCAGGGCACAATCAGGGTCAAGCACATGGCAGCAATTTGTTGAGATGCAAATTATATTTAATGGTATGACAATGTTTCATATCTTAGGTGGCGGACACTGCTCCAGGATATTGGCAGTGGAGAAATGAAGTCCGTAAGCTTATGGTGTGGGAAGCACAGGACAATGTTTAAGCACAAAACAATGTTTCTTGAAGACATGGGATAGCTATATACATCAACTATCTCCTCAAGGATGAAGCCACATCTTGAATTCTTTATATTTGCCTTCTGTGCAGGGAATGCAAAGACCTCCCAATGGTGAATTTAGGCTAGGTTTTTCTGGCTGGGTGGGATGGCATTATACTTCTATTGCAAAAGATTTCTTTTGTGTACAGCCCTGCTGACTATAAGAAACCAAGCCAGGGAAGGTCATGCTTTGTTTTGTTTAGGGATGGGGAAGGGAGGAGGAAGATAGGAGGGGCTTATGTGGTATCTATGTTATGTGGTATCTATGTTATGGATCTTTTAAATTATTGTTTCTATTCCTGTTCAGGAAAAAAGGTTTGAGTTGGGATCTTTTGTACTGTATAATAGAAGAGAGAAAAAGACGTTTTGTATTGTTCATTGTAATTTTATTGAATTTTTCAGAAGAAAACAGATTGAAAATAAAACTCAAAACACACAAATATATAAAAGAAAAAAAAATAAAGTTAAGACATAGTAGAACTTTAACACATCCAAGAGATGCCAAGAGCCTGTTCAAAGAAAACATTTTAAACATCTTTTTAAGCAACAGAATGCGCAAGCAATCCAATTTAAAGGGGCTGTGTAGGAAAATGCATTTTGTCGAGTGAATTGCAATCTTGTTCAAGGTAAAGAAATAACAAAAAGGTGGTGAGCATGAATAATGTGCAAAGAGTGAAGGCAGATTTATAAGAGGAGAAAGATATTGTAAGGTGCAAAAGTTAAAATAGGACTTTAAAGGTTAATAATAACATTTTGAACTATGTCCGAAATATGACAGTGTCATAAGAGAGGGGAAACATGATAAAATTACAAAAAAATGTACATGCAATAGCAGTATTCTGGACTGATTGTAATTGTTTAAATTGACCTTGAGAAAAACCTGCATCTGCTATGTTCCAATAATCTAATCATGAAAGAATAAGGCATGGATTCTACAAACTGAGGCAGTGGCAAGCTTATTAATGGTTGATGATTGCTTATCAATCACGTGACTGCACCATTTGTAGAATCAAAGCTTCAAGAAAGGTGGGCGCCAGGTTTTCAAGGTCTACATTTCCGGCACCTACCTTTCAAATGAATTGTGCTTATGGAGGCACTTTACGATGCCTAATTCCAGTTTCAGCATTAACCATGCCTACACTGGTATTAGGCATTTTAAAGCGCCTCTGTAGGTGTGATGCAGGCACCAATTTTTAAGGCGCTGATAGGCACCTACAGTTTTTGTTTTTAAATCCTTTTAATTGGTTTTAAATGGCATTTTTAACTTAAGTTAGGCGCCTAACTTAAGGTGCCTTTTATAGAATACTAGTCTTTAAGCCCGTTAAATTAACGGGTGCTAGAATAGATGTCTGTCTGTCTTTCTTTCTGTCTGTCTCTCTGGCCCCCTGTCTGTCATTCTTTCTCTCTCTCTATCCTTGGCTAGTGTTTGTCTGGGTAGGGGGAGGTTTTTTTCTCTCTTTCTCTGCTGTCTGTCTGTGTTTATTCTATCTGTCTCCCTGGCCCCGTCTTTCCTTCTGTATGTCTCTCTGTCTTTCTCCCTGGCCCTCCTGCCTACCTGTATTTATCTGTTGTCTCTCTGGCCCCCTGTCTGTTTGTCTTTCTTTATGTCTGTCTCTGTCCCTGGCCCCCTGTCTTTCTTTCTGTATGTCTCTCTGTCTTTCTCCCTGGCCCCCTGCCTACCTGTATTTATAGTATTACCTTCTGACTCTCTAGCCCCTCCCGAAAGCAAGCCCGTTACATTAATGGGTGCCCTGTGCAGCAGCATTAGCCTTTCCTCTACCCCCTTTCCCTTCCTACGGTCCCGACTACAAAGCTGGTGATTCCAGCAGCGTGTGCAGCAGTCTTCACATGCTGCTTCGGGCCCTTCTACTGCCCTGATTTACTCTGGCACGTCCCTGATGACATCATCAGAGACGCGGCAGAGCAAATCAGGGCAGTAGAAGGGCCCGAAGCAGCTTGTGAAGACTGCTGCACACGCTGGAATCGCAAGGTTCGTAGTCGGGTCCGCGGGAAGGGAAGGGTGGGGTGGCAAAGGACTCGGGTCCCGGGTGGCGGGGTCAGTTTTTCAGTTCGTCCCGGGGGGGGGGGGAGGAGGCGCTCTTCGTACCCCAGTCCCGGCTTGTGGAGGCAATCGTCGGCTGGCTGGGAGCAGGCTTGTGGAGGCGATCGTCAGCGTGTAAAGAAACTTCCGTATTATGAGGTGGAGAGCAGGGAAGCTTGTCTGGCGCGCATGCGCACTCGTGTCGTCGAGACGGATCAGGGAACACGACTTTTGAGTGCGCATGTGCGGCCTAGCATTTTATTATATTAGATGGACCTAAGTGAATAAAGCAGTGACATCAGTGCAGAAGAATAAAAGTTGGCACAGTGTTTCAAAGCATGTTTTAACCAGATTATTAATTTGTTGTTCAAAGGAGAGTTACAATCTAGGACAATTCCCAAATATTTAAAATGATCAAGCACTGTTGTAGGAGAACCACAAAGAATAGGAATAAGTGAAGGCTCATCGTTAGGATACAGACCTGTAAGCCAAGCTTAGGATACAGACCTGTAAGCCAAAAAGCTGTAGATTTTGAAGGGTTCAAAACTAAATGGTTCATAGAAAGTCAAGAGGGAAATAAAGATAAATAATTATTTAGTGGAGTTACCGTATATTGGGGTTTAATGGACAGGTATAAAAATGTGCAAGATATCATCTGCATAATAATATGCCTGTACTCCCTGAGATTGTACAAGTAAGGCTAGAAGGCTTAGGAAAACATTAAAAAGTAAGGGAGAAAAAAATACATCCTTGTGGAATACTTGCAGGGTGGTAAAACTGAAGACCCCCCCCCTTGAAAATGACACTGAAAATGTGCTATTATAAAGAAATGAGGTAAACCTATGCAACACAGTGTCATAGAACATTAAGAAGTGAAGCATGATCTAGAAGACTGAAAGTGGAAGATAAATCTAAAGAAATCACTGAAGCAATTTTATCACCCTCAAAAGCAATAAGACATTTGTTTAAAAGACACATAAAAATGGTTTCTGTGTTATGACCTGCATGGAAACCATATTGGCAAGGGTGAAGAACTTTAGAAATCTCTACATGCTGAGAGTTGTAAAAAGATAAGTAAATTAGAAACAAGTTGATAGAAGGAACAGAGGAGTCCAAAGAAGATTTCTTCAAGAGGCTTGTTTCCTTAAGTCAAGAACAAGACCTGTATGCAAATTATTATCGATTATAGCAGGAGCTAATGGAAGAAGCATATGATGATTTAAGGACAACAACCAGTTTAGAAGGAGTGGGGTCTAATGGACAGGTTGGTTTTTTTCATTGAAATTAAAGAAATTTCATTAAACTTACTCTAAGTGTTTGTTAGTTTGGAATAGGTTTCATAAGTTTGTAAAACTTTTGCACGCTATTGGGCACCTATCTTTAGGTGACCTGTTATAGAATGAGGAAGATATTGTCTCAAGAGCTCAAGGTTGTAAAACATTGTAAAAGGATGTGGCCAAATTCAGAAGGATGCTAGACTGCCTAGCTATACTTCTTGTGCATGAACCCTCCCTGATAAGTCTCTATTATCAATCTACTTTCACCTTCATTCTATGAGACTGACACCACTATCTCACAAATCTCACAAACCTACAAAATGACTCCATACTTCCCTCCTCCCCCTCAGCCGATTCTCTAGCAAAGTTCTTCAACGATAAGGTCTCCACCTTGAGGCGCTCCTTCCCACCTGCAATCTCCTACAAATCTCTGATTCCAATTGACCCCAACCCTATCCCAACAGACCCCTACCCTATCCCAGCAGACAGATCCTGGTCTTCCTTCGAACTTGTTTCCGAATCCCTGGTCTATAATATCTGCCTCAAATTGAAATCCTGCAACTGTACCTTGGATCCTTTCCCCTCCTACCTCTACAAGAACACTCCCCCTCAGGCCATCTCATCTCTTACCATTCTCATAAACTCCGCCCTCCATTCGGGTCTCTTCTCCCCAGAAATGGGCCATATTTCCTTAACCCCACTACTGAAAAAACCTGAGCTTGACCCCTCTACACCATCCAGCTACCGTCCAATAGCTAACATCCCCCTTCTTACCAAGATGCTAGAGTCCATCATATCCATTCAACTATCTTCCTACCTTGAGAAATTCACCATTCTTCAACCCTACCAATACGGCTTCCGTCCCAATTTCAGCACCGAATCCCTTCTGACCTCCTTAATCTCAAAAGCTCAATATCTCCATTCTCGCAACAAGTTCGCCGTCCTTCTTCAATTTGATCTCTCTGCAGCTTTTGATGTCGTCCATCATGATATTCTAATTCAGTGGTTCCCAACCCTGTTCTGGAGGAACACCAGGCCAGTCGGGTTTTCAGGCTAGCCCTAATGAATATGCATGGAGCAGATTTGCATGTCTCTCACTTCCATTATATGCAAATCTCTCTCATGCATATTCATTAGGGCTAGCCTGAAAACCCGATTGGCCTGGTGGTCCTCCAGGACAGGGTTGGGAACCACTGTTCTAATTTACCAACTCACCGAGAAAGGCATAAACTCCACAGTCCTTGACTGGTTCTCGAAGTTCTTACGCTCCCGCTCCTACATAGTCAACATGAAGGGCACTTCTTCCTCCCTCTGGAACCCGATCTGTGGAGTCCCGCAAGGCTCACCTCTCTCTCCTATCCTCTTCAACATTTATATGTCCTCCCTTAAACTCCTCCATCTCTCCCCCCTTGAAACACTCTACACTTACGCAGACGACATCTTTGTCCTCCTCAAGACCGACCGGAACCTCACCAACCTCTCGGCGAACATATCCTCATGTATATCGAACCTTCAATCCTGGGCCCACACTGTGCAGATGAAACTAAACGAATCTAAAACAAAACTTCTCTGGCTCGGCCCAAAATTGGACCAACTGCCCACCTCCATCCCACTGTCCTCTGGCCCCACTCTGCATCTTGAATATTCTAGTAAAGTTCTGGGAGTCATCATTGACTCTACACTTTCCTTCAACGACCACCTCAGCTCCCTAGTAAAAAAATTTTTCTTCAGCCTTCAAATGCTGAGAAAAGTGAGATCCTGTTTCCATCAAAAACACTTTGCCGTCCTTGTCCAATCCACCATCCTTTCCAGACTGGACTATTGCAACTCTATCTACCTTAGCCTAACAAAGAAAAACCTTCAAAGACTCCAACGGATTCAGAATACAGCTGCTAAGCTTATCTTCGCAAAAAGCAAATTCAACCACGTCTCACTGCTTTTATCCAAGCTCCACTGGCTTCCGATTATCTCCAGAGTCCACTTCAAATGTGCCTGCCTCACTTTCAAGATCCTACACGGTATTCTCCCTCCCTTCATTCCTCTTTCTTGGAACTCCTCTAACCCCAATTCTGCCAGATCCACCCAAAAACTGAAACTTTCCTTTCCCTCCCTTTCAGAATCACTCAGCTCTGGAACAACCTTACCTCCCCTCTTAGGAATCTGAGCTCCCTCCAACTCTTCCGTAAACATCTGAAAACCTGGTTACTCTCAAAAATGTAACTTCTCCCCCCTCTCTGGTTATTCTAGTCCTCTAAATTTTCTCTTCATTTTGCCTCTTCCCTCCACTGGAGTTCCTTTCTACCCTAACTCTTGTTAACCGTGTCGAGCTTTACGAATGTAGAGATGATGCAGTATACAAACCTAAGGTTTAGATTAGATTAGATTAGATAGGAGGCAAAATTCAATTGTGGATTAGGATTTGGTTATCAAATAGAAAATAGAGGATAGGGTTAAATGTTCATTTTTCTTAGTGGAGAAGAGTAAACAGTGAAATGCCACAGGAGTCTGTACTGGGACTAGTGCTATTTAACTTATTTATAAATGATCTGGAAATTGGAACGATGAGTAAGGTGATTAAATTTGCAGATGACAATAAACTGTTCAAAGTTGTTAAAATGCATGCAGATTGTGAAAAATTGCAGGCGGACTTTTGGAAGACTGGGCGTCCAAATGGCAGATGAAATTTAATGTGAACAAATGCAAAGTGATGCACATTGGGAAGAATAACTTGAATCACAGTTACCGGATGCTAGGGTCCACCTTGGCGATTAGCACCCAGGAAAGGATCTGGGTAT
Organism: Geotrypetes seraphini; assembly: GCF_902459505.1. Lineage (NCBI taxonomy): Eukaryota > Metazoa > Chordata > Amphibia > Gymnophiona > Dermophiidae > Geotrypetes > Geotrypetes seraphini. The sequence continues at coordinate 46,938,144 of NC_047100.1, forward strand.
CATCATAGACAATACAATGAAATGTGCGACAGCGGCCAAAAAAGCAAACAGGAATTATTAAAAAAGGGATGGCTATCAAAACTTAGAATGTTATAATGCTTCTGTATCGCTCCATGGTGCGACCTCATCTGGAGTATTGTATTCAATTCTGGTCTCCTTATCTCAAGAAAGATATAGCGGTGCTAGAAAAGGTTCAAAGAAGAGCGACTAAGATGATAAAGGTGATGGAACTCCTCTCATATAAAGAAAGACAAAAAAGGTTAGGGCTCTTCAGCTTGGAAAAGAGACGGCTGAGGGGGAGATATGATTGAAGTCTACAAAATCCTGAGTAGAGTAGAACGGGTAGAAGTGGATCGATTTTTTACTCTTAAAAATGATAAAGACTAGGGGACACTCGATGAAGTTACAGGGAAATTCTTTTAAAACCAATAGGAGGAATTTTTTTAAACTCAGAGAATAGTTAAGCTCTGGAACACATTGCCAGAGGTTGTGGTAGGGGCAGATAGCGTAGCTGGTTTTAAGAAAGGTTTGGACAATTTCCTGGAGGAAAAGTCCATAGTCTGTTATTGAGAAAGACATGGGGGCAGCCACTGCTTGCCCTGGATCGGTAGCATGGAATATTGCTACTCCTTGGGTTTTGGCCAGGTACTAGTGACCTGGATTGGTCACTGTTAGGACAGACTACTGGGCTTGATGGACCATTGGTCTGACCCAGTAAGGCTATTCTTATGTTCAAAAAACAGTGTGACAAGGCGGTGGCTGCTGCCAGAAGGATGCTAGGCTGTATAAAGAGAGGCATAACCAGTAGAAGAAAGAAGGTGTTGATGCCCCTTTACAGGTCATTGGTGAGGCCCCACTTGGAGTATTGTGTTCAGTTTTAGAGACCATATTTGGCGAAGGACATAAGAAGACTTGAAGCGGTCCAGAGGAGGGTGATGAAAATGATAGGAGGTTTGCTTCAAAAGACGTATGAGAAAAGACTGGAAGCCCTGAATATGTATACCCTAGAGCAGTGGTAGGCAAATTCATTAGTCAAAAGAGCCAAAATCAGCAGTACAACGATTAAGATTTTTTTTTGAGGGCCATACCCCGTGCCCGCTTGTGCTACGACGGCTACGTCAACCCGACTGACATTCTGCTTGCCCGCACGTAATCGAAATCGATTCATGGCAGAGCTTAGAGAATGACATGGGGAAAAATCTGTCCCCGTCCCAACGAGCTCGGTCCCCATCCCTTCAAACCATCTGATCCCAACCACACAAGCCTCAAATAGTTTTATACTGAACTTATTATATTAAAATATAAAAAGAATCAATATTCTGTACAATTGTCAATTTATAAATCAGCGTTTTCTCCCCACTTTCTGTTCCCCATTTCCCTTCAGCATCCTCAGTGCACTCTCTCCACTTCCCTTCAGTGCACACACATAAAAACAAGCAAGCAATTTTATATCATTTTCATTCTATTCATTCATAGAAATTAAAGTCTAAATAATGCCAGTCACATAACAAAACATGATTTTACAAAAATAATTCCCTGCACAGTCAAGCCTGCAAGGATTACTAGATGTCTTTCAGCAGCTCCCCTCCCTCCCTCCATCTTACCTTCATGGCCAAGTCAAAATGATCTACCAACAATAAAATTTTAAAAAACACAAAAGCACACTGTATGCACAGAAAATGTTAATCATCATTTATATTCCACGGGTTTTCAAAGAGGTCAAGGCAGATGACTTTATGCATTGCCACCTCAGTAACAACTATACAATGCAACCCTGGAGGATCTGGATTTCAGCTTTCTACCTAAGAGCCTAAATTTGGCTTCCAGAACCTCCCTCCCACATTTTCCTATGTCATTGGTACCTGCATGTACCAGGACAGCTGGCTCCTCCCCAGCACTATCTTAAAATCCTATCTATGTGATGTGTGAGGTCTGCCACCTTTGCACCAGACAGGTAAGTGACCAGGTGATCCTCACGCCCACCAGCCACCCAGCTACATGCCTAATAATCGAATCACCAACTACAACCACTGTCCTAACTTTTCCCTCCTGGGCAGAAGTCCCTAGAGATACATCCTTGGTGCAAGAGGATATTACATCCCCTGGTGGGCGGGTCCTAGCTACAGGGTTATTTCCTACTTCACCAGAGTGATGCTCTCCTTCTTGGAGACCTCGCTCCTCCAAGGCAGGACAGGGGCTACCAGACTGGTGGTGGGGCTTCTCTACAATATCCCTCTAGGTCTCCTCTGTGTACTTCTTTGTCTCCCTCAGTTCCTCCAAATCTGCTACTTTAGCCTCAAGGGAAAGTACTCATTCTCTGAGAGCTAGGAGCTCTTTGCAGCGAGCACACACATATAACTTCTCGCCAACCGGGAGAAAGTCATACATGTGACACTCAATGCAAAAGACTGGATAGCTACCCTCTTGCTGCTGGACTACTATCTGCATCTTGTTATTGAGTGAATTAATTAACCTTATTAAGCTACTAGGAATATATTAGACTAGTATAGAGAGCCTTAGGATTTTATTAAAAGTTTGTTCTTTTAAGATCAAATTTTCTTTAGAAGGGAACCTGCTATTGAGCTTTTCTTCCCCAAACCTATCAAAGCTCAGAGCAAAATAATGTGTACTTACCCAAAGATTTGTCTTCTACTTTTCTCCTCTCAGAAAGAGAATGTCCTCTTCCCTCCTTCTCTAAAAATAAAACAATCAGTGATCCACCAATTCCCATCATTGATAATTTATGTAGCAAAATATGACAATCCACTATATCAAATACAGCGGATATATCCAGAGACAACACAAAAAAATCATATTTTTATCCATACCCATTCTCAACTCATCAACAGTAGAGACCAGTAATGTTTCAACACTATGCCCTGTTCGAAATTCAAGTCCAAGTCCAAGTGCTGACTTTTAAATTTAAACTTCTGGACATCTTGCTAGGCTTCCTAGTTGCTGTGCGTCCAAAGTTCAAAGGGGCATGTTGGAGGTATGTTATGGACAGGCTTTGGGTGTGCTTAGCTCTTGGACGCCTTTAATGTACAGATGCTCAAGGCCCTGCAGAAGCCAGCATAGAACATTGGCATCAGGCTCTTTCTGCACCAACACCCGTATGGTGGGGGGAGGAGGTGGATAGCAGCACCGATCATCTTGACTACAAAGGGAGGAGAGCAACTCCAGTAGCCTCAGGGGAGGGGGGGGAGGTGGAGTGGAGGGTAGCTGTGCCAGTGGCCTTGGAGTGGGAGGACAGCAGATTATTTTTGGCCCTCTTTTATCAAACTATATTAGGGTTTTTTTATTGCCGGCCACTGCAGTAAAAGCTCCAACACTCATAGGAATTCTATGAACATTTGAGCTTTTATTGCAGTGGCCAGCGATAAAAAAATCCTAACGTGGCTTGATAAAAGGGGGCCTTTAACTCTCAAGCAACCAGAAGCTACATTTATCCGGCATGCCCTTCCTATTAGTTCTGTCTGATTCAGGGAAAAATTTCCCCCTTTGCCATCTCCAATCCCACACCGGTGCTGTGGTGTAAATAAAATAAACAAAAAATACTTTTCCTCTCTCTGTTAGGTACTAGCTCGTGCTTGCTGTCTGACACCAGGATACACATTTCAAATCTGACACATTGTAGTCACAAAACAGAAAATACAAATATTTTTCTACCTTTTGTTGTCTAGTCATTTTATTATTCAAATCATGTTGGTCCCGGGCTCTGGTTTCTGTTTGTCTTCTGTTAAGTCGCTCGCCAGGGTCTCCTGTCCATTTGACGTTTTCTTTTTCTGTGCTCATCATCCATCTTCTATCTCTGTACTTCCCTTCCACTGCCATATCCAACATTTCTGTTTCTTTCCCACTGTCTACCATCTCTCTCTTCCTGCCTTGTACCATGGGTCAAAACTCTTTATTCCCCTCCATGCAGTATCTCTCTCTTCCTTCCCTCCATTATCATGTGCAACATTTCTTTCTTTCTCCCCATGCACCATTTCTCCCTGCTCTCCACCCTATGTCCAACATTTCTCCCTCTCTCTTTTCCATGCATGTCCCCCTCCACCATATGCAGGATTTCACCCATACCTCTTTGTTGCATCTCTCCCTTCTTCTCCTCCACCCTATGTCCAACAATTCTTCCTCTCTCCTTTCTCTCTCCAAGTTTCCAAATTTTTGATATACCGTTTATCATGCAGGTATCTAAACGATTAACAATAAAATATAATTTAAAAAGTAAAACTCGTATCTAGGCTAAAAGGAGGGGAGCATTTAGGCACTGACATACATGAAATGAGAGGGAAATGGGGAAAGAGAAATTATTAAATACATGGAGGTAGAAAATAAAACTAAAAGAGGTAAGTGGAAAAGGGAAATGCATTTAGGTAGGGCTCGCTTTAAAAGAAGCGTTTTGATTTCCAGAAGAGTTCAGCAAATGAAAATGATTTGTCAAAGAGGACAGGGATTAAAGGGTATAGGCATTTTTAAAAAGAAAGGTTTTGAGTTTGATTTTAAATTTATCTAATGAGTTTTCTAGTTGGACAGTTGGGAGGACATTCCACAAAGTGGGAGCTGTAACAGAGAAAATGGTTTTGTGGGTAGTGTCATAGAAGAGTTCTCGTTTCGGTGGAATGGTGAGCAGGTTTTGGTTACTAGATTGGAGAGTCCTACAAGATGCATCAGCTTTCCATCCCTCCTATTCCCCTGTGCAACAGCTTTCCATCCCTCCCTCCCATCCCTCTGAGCAGCAGCTTTCCATCCCTCCCTCCCATCCCCCTGTTCAGCAGCTTTCCATGCCTTCTATCCCTGTGTAGCACTCCTGACTGACCCTCCCCCCTAATGTGAGTTCTGACATACTTTTGGGCCTCCCAAAGCAGCAGCAGTGATGGTGGCTGGCTGGCTGGCAGAGGCAGTGCTGTGAACAGGCTGTTTGCGGCCTGCCCCACCAGGGCTTCCCTCTGCCACATCATCAGTGACGTGGCAGAGAGAAGGCCCCGGTGGGGCAGGCCGCAAGCAGCCTGGTTACAGCGCCGATTCTACCGGCTGGCCACCGCCATTGTTGCTGCTGCTTTAGGAGGCCGGGAGGTATGTCAGGTCTCACTAGGGTGTGTGTGTATGTGTTGGTCACTAAATCAGTAAGCACAATTTTTTCTGAGAACAAATAGATTCACTGAAGTGAATCAGTGAATTGATTCAAATTGGCGAATCAGGCAGACCTACTTCCTACTATTTTTAGCGGTCCTTTGTCTAGGTGCATAAACTTCCAGTTTCTTAAATAGATTAAAAGGGCTGGCAGTTGGGAGTCACATGGCTTGCCTAACTGGAAGTCCTGGTACATCAAATCTCTGTCATCTTGAGTTCTATTCATTCTAAAATAGGAAAAATTGAGGGAATAATTCTGTGTTAACTTTCTTTTTTCCCTCGGACTCATGTTAAGTAGATTAATGAGTAGGCAGGCAAATTAATTTGGCCACCCATTGTCTCTTTTTCTGTCTCTCACATACACTCACTTACTGTTCCCCCTTTTAGCAAGCCCTAAGCTAAATGCTGAGCAGCCCATAGGAATAGAATGGGCAGCTCGCCATTTACCTCGTGCATGCACATTTTATCTTTCTTGTCAATTTCTCTCTCTTCTTTTCTTCCAAATCAGACCCGGCCTGCCTCTAAACCTTCACTTGTTAGGTTTGTCATTGGAATATTCTGCACCAGTTTCTATAGTACCATTTCCATCTAGGCTCCAGTACCCAGAGGTTTCTGGGTAAAAAGTAGACATTTCCTCCTAAGACAGGAGACGGGTCTGCATGAGAATCTGAGTATTTACTGGTTCATAGGCCCTGTGCTGAATTTTATTCATGTTTTCCCTGACAAAGTTTGTGCTTGAAAATCTCTGCTTTTCCGAGCGTTTCAAATTAAGACTCTCAGGGTTACACCAGGTCTAAATCCAACACTGCAAACTTTACATGAGTAGTTTCTTTTTGAAATGCAGCTACAAAGTATACTCAGTACCCCAGCCATGTGGATTACCCCTCTGTAAATAAAGATATAGATCTCTAGTATATTTCAATTGAAAATAAGGTTTTAGTATTCTTACTACTAAGGAGTTCTTTGTATTTATCTGATTAGTCACATTATGAAAATGTTGATTGTATATACTTTGATGCTATTTCAGTGTCTCAGGAAAATTGGAACACTCTGAACGTTTGGCTGGACACAAAGCAGCACCACAGTCTCTTAAACAGTCTACTCAGAGGCACGAAGGCGCCCAAGAGACAAAAATCCACATGTCCTCTCAGCAACAGGCTGATAATACCATGAAAACGCTGCAAGTGGACAACAGGAGTCAGAGGTCACGACGGTCGCCATCTGCATCCCCAGTTCGAGGCAACAGCCCCTCATCACCTTACTCTGTCCCACAAATTGCACCTCTTCCTAGTAGTACACTCTGTCCTATATGCAACACTACAGACCTCACGTCCTCTCCTAACCAGCCAAACTTCAACACCTGCACCCAGTGTCATAACGAGGTGTGCAAGCAGTGTGGATTCAATCCCAATCCTCATCTAACTGAGGTAAATACTATTGTTATGCATGTTTCTTTATCATTAACCTTTATTTTGGAAAAGCTTACGAGATCTTGTCGATTGTATGTTTAAAATGTCTGCTTTTTAAATTATTTGCTTTCTGTTTATTTAATTAATGTTATACTGTGGTTTTGGAGGATATACTAGCAACAGTAAATAAATATGTAAAGACAGGACTCATTAAAAATAAACTTTTTATTGTGTTAGTAGGAGGTATTACAAAGGATTAAGGGATGGATTTACCAATGGGACTATTTTATGAAATAGAATTGATTTATTAATAATATATGTTAATGGCATTCACTATTACATTAGTGTGTGCTTACTTGAGTACAGCTAGCTCTAAGGCAGGGGTGTCCAACCTTTTGGCTTCCCTGGGCCGCATTGGCTGAAAAAAATGTTTCTGGGGCCTCACAAACGCTGCAGCAAGACAGAGGAGGGAGCCGGCAAGACAGTAAACACCGGGGGCAGCAGAGGAAAACACTGCATTGCCCTCGACCGGGGCCGCACAAAATACTTCACGGGGCGATGCAGTGTTTTCCTCTGCTGCCCCCGGTGTTTACTGTCTTGCCGGCTCCCTCCTCTGTCTTGCTGCAGCGTTTGTGATCGGTCAGGGGGCCACGGCCCGCTATACTTATAGCGGCAGAGAGATCCCTTGCCGCGATAAGTGTAGCGGGCCGTGTCTAATATAACCTGATTCTCTAACCCGCGTCTGTAACATGGACGCCGGTTACAGAATCGGGGTTTAGTTTAGGCCTCTCCCGGGCGTCCTATACAGAATCAGGGCCTAGGTGTCTTGTGGGCCTCGCCTTCAATATAGGCGGCCTGCCTGGGGAGCATTTTTTTTAAAAAACGTGCTTCCCGATTGGCTGATTAGACAACTGTAGGACGCCTACAGCTGCCTAAAATCGGGACGCACTTTTAGAGAATCAGGGCCTCAGTCTTCCAATTTCCTAAGGTCTGCCTGCAATTTTTCACAATCCGCATGCGTTTTAACAACTTTAAATTTGCAGATGACACTAAACTGTTTAATCACCTCACTCGTCGTTCCAATTTCCAGATCATTTATAAATAAATTAAATAGCACCGGTCCCAGTACAGACCCCTGTGGCACTCCACTGTTTACTGTCCTCCTTTAAGAAAAATTACCATTTAATACCCTCTTTCACTTCACCTTTTAACTACTCTAGCTCTCGTTTCCTCTTCTTTCTACTTTTGCTGATATGTGGAATACATCTGGTCTGGGCTTCCACGACGGTATCTTTAAATAACATCCATGCCTGGTTTACAGTCCTAACCTTTGCAACTGATCATTTTAACTTCTTTTAACCATGTTCCTCATTTTATCATAGTCACTCTTTTGAAAATTAAACGCCCCTACAGTAGATTTATTTTGCTACGTTACTCCTGGTATCAGCTCAATATGGATCACGTTATAATCACTGTTTCCCAGCGGACCCAACACAGTTAACTCCTGTACTATATATCTTGCATTCCACTAAGGACCAAATCTAAAATAGCACTCCCTCTTGTTGGTTCCCGGACCAGTTGCTCCAAGAAGCAGTCATTTATGACATCTAGGAATTTTACCTCCCTAACACTCCCTGATGTAACATTTAACCAGTCAATGTTGGGGTAATTGAAATCAGCAAGTAACAAAGCTCATACTCTATAAACAAGTATATCTATAGAACCCCCTACAATTCCACTCAGTACTGCCAAATAGTCACTCACAGATAGAGGAAATACACCACCGCAATCATACACCACACACTAAATTCAAAGCAGAAAGAGGGGCAAGGAGCATAAGAGAACGAGAAAAGAAAGTGGAAAAAAAGCCTCAGTTCAGCTTCATGGGCTCAAAAAACTCTACTTTCTCTCATGTAGGCTCCATTTTTCTGAATCAAATTGTTAACTGAATCAAGTATCAGCGGTAGCCACTCCCCAGTTGGAGATTGAAACATCCAAAAGTCTTGGAAAATGCAGGGAGAGTTAAAAAATCACTAACAGGCACAGATTAAACTCAGCGCATGAGATGGCAAAAAACAGATACTTGGCTGCCGGTCATCTCATGCCTCTCGTGCCATGAACCCCCAAACGAACATGCACATGCAGGACAGCAGAACTTGAAACGGCGTCTTCACTACAGGACCCGACAGGGAACTTCCTTGTTTTGCCGAGGCTGCTTCAGGAGTCTTGCCAAAACCACATTCAAATATAATCACTGCTAGTGCACAATGGCACTGGGGATAAAGAAAGTCAGCAGCAGCTGGTGAAAAATGCTGAGAAGGCTCCGCCACCAAAATAAGCAGAGAGAAGGAAGAAAAGCAGCACCTCTGCCCCCATCCAGCCAATAGGAGACTAAGTAGGAAGTCCAAAGACCAGCCCCCAATAAGCTTCAAGCATTCTTCAAAGGAAACCAGACACAGCTCAAACCCCCCCCAAAGAAAACTTTAAAAACTAAAAAAAAAAGCAGACCATTCCACCCGAGCATTCAAACCTCCCGGCTCCACAGTTTGCAGATGAAAGATCCATCATTATTCCTTCTGACGGAGCAAACGTCGCCAGTCCCCTCTTCTGACAGGTTTAGGGCAGTACTCCAGCACACAACATCTCAGGGAGAAAAAGTCATGTTTAAATTTAATACAGTGTGCAACCAGAGGTTCATCCATCCGCTTAGAGGATAGAGAAGAAAGATGTTCAAGCAGACGAGTCTTAAAGGCTCTAGAAGTCTGCCCCACGTACAAAAGACCACAGGGGCATTGAATGAGATACACCACCGCAATAGTTTGACAGGAGGTGCTGCTCTTCAGAGGAAAAGACTGCAAAATCTTAGGGTGAAATCACCCATTATTATAGTGCTGCCCATTTCTCCAGCTTTCCTAATCTCTGAAAACATTTCTTCATCTGTCTGCCCATTTTGTCCCGGGGAACGGTAGTATAACCCAACCATTATATTCCTTCCCTTCACACATGGAATTTCTATCCATAAGGATTCCACACTGTTATCTATGCCATGCAGAATGTTTATTTCATTTGATTCAATTCCCTCTTTAACATATAGCGCAATCCCCCCCCCCCCTCCAATTTGATCTACGTACTCTGTCCTTGCGATATAATTTGTACCCAGGTAACTCAGTGTCCCATTGATTGTCCTCCTTCCACCAGGTCTCCGAGATGCCTATTGTATCTATCTCATCATTCAGTGCTATATACTCTGACTCTCCTATTTTATTTTTTAGGCTTCTAGCATTTGCATACAGACACTTCAAATTGTGTTTTTTCCTTGTAACTACAGACTGCTGAGAAGACAGGGAAAATAAATACAGTAACTTCACTTTCACCAAGTACAAGTAGGCAATGATAGTCTAGAGCTCACTGACCATTAAACATGAAGGACCACCCCCCAAAATAGGGCTTTCCAGGTAGCTCAATTGGTGTTTCATGTTTATGAAAATTGGATGCAAACGCTTATAGCTTCAAAGTGACTTACAAATGTTAAAAATAGGGTAACAAAAGCATTTAGTTATACATACATTAACACAAATAGACTTACAAACAACAGTAGGAAAGAGGGTGTTGTGATTTCTGTTGCATCGGTTCTCTCAAACATTGCAAGGAAATCTCAAGGGTGATGTTGGTTGTCAAGGGGTGGAAACTAAATTTGAATAAAACCAAATTGTTCTTTGGTACTCCAATGAAACTTCCTGAGTGAGGATTGATTGTCATTACACGGTGTTCAATATCCTATTCTTTCTACTTAAAAAAATATTAGGAGTCCTCTTGGACAGAAATCTTACTACGCAAGCACAAATGGATGCTGTAGTAAAAAAGGTTTCTCTGTACTTTGGAAAATATCCCCTTCCTTTTACAAAACCGCACAAGAGGTTTTAGCATCGGCTGGTGCGCTGAATGCTCTGTGCTCATAGAGACTTTTATGACCCTCCCGAGCAGCGCAGAGCGTTCAGCGTGCCACCTGGCACTAAAATCCTCCTGTAAAAGAGGGGGTTATGTTCATTAAGGACTTTTTTTTTTCATGACTATGCTTTTCAGTTATTAGTGCAGTCTTCTGTTTTATCAGTGTTGGACTATTTGTAATTTAATCTATTTTGCCGATCTACAAAAGAATTTTTAGAAACTGCAGTTAATTCTGAACTCCGCCGTACAATTGATGTTTAATTTTTTTTTAAATGGATCACATAACTCCTTATTTTCATAACCTACACTGGCTTCTGATAAGAGGCCAGGGTAGTTTTCAAATTTGGCTACTTTTGTTGTAAGATGCATTATGGTCTAATCGAGGCACCCTTTGTGTTTTTCTGCTTTTTTATGTTTCCTACTATAAGAAGTTGCTTTTAATTGAAATATAGTAAAACCTTGGATTGCAAGTAACTTGGTTTGCAAATGTTTTGCAAGACAAGCAAAACATTTGATTAAATTTTAACTTGATATACAGGCAAGGTCTTGCACTACAAGTACATACAGTATACACACATCAAAACCGAGCCGATGGTTCTTCTCTCTCTGATGCTGCAGGAGTGTAGAGACGGTTCTATACGAGCGAGGTCTTGCAATACGAGTATGTATAGTATTTTGTATTAAAGTTTTTGGGTTGTGGAACGAATTGTCTGAGTTTCCATTATTTCCTGTGGGGAAATTTGCTTTGATATACAAGTGCTTTAGATTACAAGCATGCTTCTAGAATGAATTATGCTCGCAAACCAAGGTTTTACTGTATGTGGAAGAGATGTTGGCTTTTCAGGTTGCTAGTTGGGCGAGAAAACTAGGCCCTATAATACGAGCTTCTATATCTTAGGATCATTCTAGGAAAATGTTAATAATGTGGATATAATGTATGTTTCCATTGTTATTTTGTAATTCTCTGTGAATACACAGTTCTCTTTATGTTAACCGCATAGAACTGCGAGGTGTTTGCAGTTTACAAATGGAGTGTTATGTTTCTCCCCTTGGGATTATATTCTACGAGCTATATTATATATATGACTGGCTAGGTCCATGTGACAGTGATAGGTGAGAAAGCATGAGCATGTGTGCTGAAGTGCTCTCAAATATTTATTGTAGGTAAGATGGGGAGCATTCCTGTATGACAGTGGTCTCAAACCCGCGGCCCGGGGGCCACATGCGGCCCGCCAGGTACTATTTTGAGACCCTCGGTATGTTTATCATGATCACAAAAGTAAAATAAAACAGTTTCTTGATCATGTCTCTTTAGCTATAATTATAATATTATTATTACGACTTAGCCAAAAGGAAAGATTTATATAGAATTTTACCTCATGCAAAATTGTCATTTCTTTAATAAGACGTTAACTATTTTTTTCTGAGGCCCTCCAAGTACCTACAGATCCAAAATGTGGCCCTGCAAAGGGTTTGAGTTTGAGACCACTGCTGTATGAGTATGATCAGATGACATCACTCCAGATGTAAGGCTATGTATCTTACTGTCTATCCAAGTTAAAGTAAACTGTCCAGTCTAACTGTGTGGACTGCTTTATTGTTTAAGAGCTGAAAGTGGAGTGTGTGAAGGCTGTGCCACTGGCCTTAGCTCAGCCCTCAACCAGTCTGAAATATATTTACTTGTGTAGCCCCTCTGATGATCTACCCCTAAAAAGTTCCACCTCACTGGTTCATGTCTCTCCCTCGTAACTAGCAACAGTTGAGACCAGAGGAAAGTTGCATGATTTTTCAGAAGAACTAACATTTATTTTCTAAAAGCGGGCTTTTGAAAGCAGTTAAGAAAGTTAATTATTAGACTGTCTGTCTTATGTGTTTGTAATGTGTGGTGTTTTCATGTGACATTATGTATGCTTTATTAAAAGCCATCATGAACTCATGTTAAATTGGCAGGTTATAAATGTTTTTAAATAAAATCAAATAGGGATCCACTGTGTTCACCTCATATCTTGTTGCAGCTTTTTTCTCCATCATATCCTTTGGAATAACATTTCAGGGAGCTAATACTCTTTCTGTGAAAAAATATTTTCATGCGTCTACCACCTTGTAGCTAAATATCATAACCCTTCACTTTCCCCAAAAAGATATGCCATACATTATTAATACCTTTCATTTATACTTATTTTTATATCATATTTATCGTCCCTGTCTTTCCTCTTCTCTAGGGTATTCATATTTAGACCCGTGGAGGGGCATAATCAAAAGAAAACATCTAAGTCCCCTTTTGACCTAAGTCCCTAGGCACAGAAAGTAAGCAGCAGGGAAATGTCCATTCTCAAAAAAAACATCCAAAATGAGGTCTAAGTCATAAAGTATAAGTTCCGTCTGGCAACCTGTCAAACCTTTTTGGTTATGGCTGCCAGACGACTAAGTCTAGGTCGGCCTACCTCCTGCCCTAGCCACTCCTCCAAAAATGCCCCTTTTCACTCTGGGCATACAGAGGCAGTGGAAAGGCCTAAGCTGGTTTTAGATATGTCTAAAACCAGTTTTGATTATCGGTACTTGGACGATCTGTCTTTTTGATCGTCCAAGTACTGACTTAGGCCACTTTTTGTACGTTTTTTTTTTTTTGTTATGAGCCCCTTAAGTTTCATCTCATATGATTTTCGATGCAGTCCTCACACCATTTTGGTTTTCTTTCTGTGTTCCATCTCTTACTTCTGCATGTTTTGTTAGAGGTACAGCTTTCAGAACTAAGGGGTTCTTTTACTAAGGCAGACTAGCTGATTTAGTGCACGCTAAATGCTAATGCGCCCATTATATTCTATGGATGTGTTAGCGTGTCTTAGTTAAAGACCCCTTAAATGCAGTACATAAGGTGTGGCCTCCTCACCAATGACCTGAAAAGAGGCATTTTCACTTTTGTGGTTGATATTCAGAATCTTGATGTGCATCCCGCTATTTACTAAACTATTAGAAGGATTAGTAAATGATGAATTGGTCAAATACTTAGAAAAATTTAATATCCTGCATAACTGCCAATCTGGATTTCGTTCAGGTCACAGTACAGAAACCATAATAGCATCATTAATTAATCAACTAAACAACCTATTTGGATTAGGTACCAGTGCCCTGATTCTCCGACTAGATATAAGCAGTGCCTTCAATCTGGTAGATCATGATCTATTGTTGGGCTGCTTGAATTCATTTGGAATCACGGATAATGTACACAGATGGTTCCAAGGTTTCCTGAAAACCAGATTTTATCAAGTATACAGTGCAGGTAAATGCTCTCCCCTATGGACAAATTTCTGTGGAGTCCCGCAAGGCTCTCCACTATCACCAACGCTGTTCAATATATATTTAGTCCCTTTGGACTAATTTACTACAAATTCTCAATGTGATATTCTACATCTACGCTGATGATATCACTATACTAATACCACTACAATAATTCTCAACAGAACTAAGTATCCTGATCTCAAATATTCTGGGAAAAACAGAACAATGGATGTTGCAGTCAAAATTGAAACTCAACCCCAAGAAAACTAAGATCTTTCTTGCTAGCCCCAATGACAAACTCAGGGAAACCTCCATTCAACTCAAAGGTCAAAATTTTGAGCTAGCAAGTCACATCAAAATATTGGGAGTTACTCTAGACCAACACCTAATGTTTGAGAAACACACTGACCAACTGACTAAAAAATGCTTCGCTATTTTATGGAAACTACGAACCATAAAAAAATATTTTGACACGGAGTCCTTTAGGATACTAGTTCAATCTACCTTAGACTAATGTAATATCACATACCTAGGGTCAACCAAGAAAATATTGCTAAGACTTCGCCTGGTTCAAAATGTGGCTGTTCGTCTGATCTTTGGATTAAAAAAAGTTTGACCATGTAAGCCCTTTTTACGTGCAACTTCATTGGCTCCCTTTTGAAACTAGAGTTATTTTTAAATTTGGCTGCATTTGTTATAAAGCACTCTTTGGACTATTACTATCATACTTATCCACCCAACTAAAATTATTCTCATCAAATAAGAACACAAGAAACTCGGGTATGTTTATGTACCCCGCTCTGAAAGCCTATCATTTAAAAAGTTTCTTAGACAAAACTCTGGCTTTTCAAGCGGGGAAAATGAATTCTTGGCTGTGTCCTCTAATTGCCCAATCCCAATCTTACCTTGAGTTCAGAAAATCGATAAAAACCTATTTGGTAAATTTATGCGATGATTTTACATTATATTGCATTGTACTGCATCATATTGTATTTCATTGTATTGTATTCCACTGAATTCTACTGTATTTTGTGTCTTTGCTGATATGTCTCAGTTCTCTTGCTGTGAACCGCCCGAAACTTCCGGTTGGGCGGTATAAGAAAATAAATTATTATTATAAAAATCGATACCTGTATTTTCAAAGCCAGGACTTATCTCCCTTCTCCCTTGAAAAGAGGAAATAGAGGGGACATGATCGAAACATTCAAGATAATGAAGGGAATAGACTTAGATAAAGACAGGTTGTTCACCCTTTCCAAGGTAGGGAGAACGAGAGGGCACTCTCTAAAGTTAAAAGGGGATAGATTCTGTACAAACGTAAGGAAGTTCTTCTTCACCCTGGAACGCTCTTCTGGAGGCTGTGGGGGAAAACACCCTCCAGGGATTCAAGACAAAGTTAGACAAGTTCCTGCTGAACCAGAAGGTAAGGCTAGTCTCATTTAGGGCACTGGTCTTTGACCTAAGGGCCGCCGCAGGAGCGGACTGCTGGGCACGATGGACCACTGGTCTGACCCAGCAGCAGCAGTTATTATGTTCTTATCTGGTTATCTATTTCTGTATACCCAGCTAGCTATCCAGATAGACAGACACATGATTTGACCCAAAACTGTGTATCTGAATGTCAGACTCGCTGACTTACAACCCTAGTGTGTGAAAAACACACACTCTTGGAGGAGGAGCCAAGATGGCAGCAGCTTGAATTCTCCGCATATTCTTAGAAACAAAAGGGAATAGCATAGATCTATCCCTGGGAGACCCCTGCTTCTCCTGAGATCAGCCCACTGGACTGACATCTGATACATGAGGTTTCCCAGCAACAAATTGGAGTAGAAGAAAATTTGCATACAAAATCACAGGAGCTGGCCACTTCTCTAAGCTCCTTAAATAATGACACCATGCATAACCAAACAAGGTAAACTCTGCTGCCTCAACCTACTGCTCCTTTCACTATCAGAAGTAATCTTGTGTGTCTCACACTGATTAGGTTGGCAACCCACATGCCCATCAGAGCTAGTTCTCCAATTTGTCAAGAGATGCCCACTACACTCGATAGAGAGGATAATGTTGCAGATACATTTTGTGGGCATCTGGCTCTTTCAAATAACTGGACTCCCATTCAGGGAGTTTACACTGGTGCATCTGCCATATCTCAGTTGAGGCAAGTGCTATGCCTTCAAATTAATATTCTGCAGGCTGGCTTATCGAAGCAAGAATCTCATATACAGGCTCTTGATTTGGCAATAAAGGGTGCCTTTTACTAAAGATTAGCTCATGTTATCTGACATAGGACCCATTTTATTTCTATGGCCCCTGCTGCAAACAACATCTTTAATCTTTAGTAAAAGACCCCCAAAGATAGTTAAGTCCTTTTTAGAAGATTGTGCAGTGAAGACTTCAGCTTTGAAGGAGACTGATTGTGTTATTATTAATGATAATATTGTCATAAGATCAAAAATTGAAAATTTTGAAAATCAAATTAGATGATCTACTCTGCAATTCTCAGGAATTCATTGTGCAATATTTTGACTGATGTATTAAAAATCCCTTCTAAAAAAAATCCCTTCTAATAATTTACCATCTATTGTGCAAGCATTTGTCAAAATCGAAGAAAATATCTATGGAGGAATTTCCACCTTTGTCGGATTCACTTAACTTGGACATTTTGGACATATTTGAAATGTCTAGGTCAGATTTCCTGGGTCTCCATATTCAAATTTTCCCAGATGTCTCTAGAGAGACTCAAAAAAGAAGAGAATTCCTAAACCTGAAATCTGGAGTGACTCAAATTGGGGTTTTTTTATTTTTAAGATACCCATGTAAATGTGTCGTTAGATATCGTTCTTTGAAATATGTATTTGTAGATCCATCTCATTTGATAAGATTTATCTCAATGAAACCCGCCTTGAGAATGAAGTAACAACAGCGCCTATTGATAATTAGTTCTCTGTTTAGTAGTAGTTAATGTGCTTCTTTATAATTGTTTGATTTTAATTAAGCTACTCTTTAAATCTTGGATCGAATGTAATTTAGAGGACTGGTGTGAGATCAAGGGAAACTGATTTTTTCTTTTCCTTAATAATTTGAGTGAATTACTTTTCAGAATTGAAAGTTAACTTAAATTAGAAGTGTCTTGATCGTACTTTTCTGTACAAGATATTTATGCTTGCAAAAATTTCATAAAATTGTATAAATAAATAATAATAATAAAAAAATTCTTTATTTATTGATTTTATAATTTTTGACAATGTCAGTCAAAAATCAAGAAAAAATATCATGTAATGCAAAATATCTCCATTAATCCAAATCAAAATACAAAAGGTAAATTTTTCATTACACAATATAGTTAGTCTATTATCTAATGGAGACAGAGCCGAAATTTGCTGAAATTAACCTTCAAATTAGATAACAAGAAAAACCAAAGGGAGGCTCAACTGCCATTGAACATTATCTCTCTAAACGGATTTAGAAGAATCTGAGTAAATAAAGATGCATTTTTTTCAACATACAAAATTGTCATCCTGTTTGGTTATGAATTAACAGATAGGTGCGATTAATAAGGTTCTTGCAGTTACCAACAGTTGGACATCCATTAAGAAATGTCTGTAGAAGTAGTTCAAGCCACTTCTTTTTCCTCTTTCTTTTAATAGATAATTTCTTTGTATGTGTTTGAAACTCCCTCCCCCTTATATTGTGGACTAGAGATCATGAATTAATGGATTGTTTTACTATTAATATATTTTTTAAAATTTCTAAAGAAATAAAGAAAAACACACACTGAACAATGATGCGTCGGCTGATCAGTGTTGAACATTGCTTAGGATATCAACTGTACCAGGCCTCGTATATCTTCACACAAATACTCAGGCTATGTTTAACAGGACCAAAGTAGAGCATAAATAGAAATGGTTAGTGAGTATCATTGCTACTTACCTTGTTGTTAATGAGGTGTCCTGAGTATGGGCATTCTGTAACCACTTGTAGATGGCATTGTAACTAGGCATTTGATGCCTTGAAATCAGTCACTGTTGCCCAGATAACTGGATATATGATGTCACTTTTCCTGGTCATTTGGTGTAGAATATCTGGGTATGTGCCATAGCCTATGCAGCTCTCCTGCCCTGATGCTAGCGCCTCCTGTGGATGGGAGTCAAAGCTAAAATGGTAAAAGAGACAGCCTAATTTAACCAAGGAGGAGACTCGTGAACTCTGCAAAAATGGTTCTCCAGCATGAGGCAGAGCTTTATCCAGAAAAGAAGAGGGCATGCTTGATGAGATCCAACACTCTCTGAAGGAGATTCCAAAGCCACCTTCGAAGGTAAGATTCAGTCCCACAGCCTGACACTTAGTGTGCATGTAGGCCACATAGTATCACTGTTAGGATGTGCTATCCCACTAACCATGAATCAAAGATGACACGTTACCCTGTTAGAGGCTGGAGATTTCAGGACATTTTCCAAGGACAAGTAGAACACTGGATTCTCATATGTGCATATTGTCCCTGACAGAGCCCTGGTGTGGTGCCCAGTGTTCTGTATCTTCTAGAAGTCTTTGGCAGGCCCTGAGGTACATATGCAAGTGCTTCCCCACCTGCTCGAGTCCTGCTTGATCCGTAATTTCACTTCCTCTGTGGAGCTGAGAAGACATCTCTTTTGCTGGAGTGGGTTACTTTTCTGTGTGAGAAAATTTGCCTTCCTGCTTCTTGATTTTTGAAGTGAGTAGTATGGGATTTTCTTTTTAACCTCACTTTTGTTCCATTTTTGTTTTAGTTTTCAGCATGTTTTCATTTTTATCACAGCTCTCAGCATCAAGAATTGCTTGCAAAGGAACTCTCCTTCCATCTAAAGACACATACAGTTGAACCTATTTTACCAGGGGAAGAAGGGAAGAGATTCTGTTCCAAGTACTTCCTCGTGCCCAAAAAAATGGGATTTTGTCCAATCCTAGACCTAAGGATCCTGAATAACTATCTGGTCAAAGGAAAGTTCAGCTGATTTCCCTGGGCACTCTTCTTAATAATTCAGAGAAATGATTGGCCAAGCTCTTAGATTTCTGATTTTTGTCCTCATATCCTTTTCCTGAATGTTCACAAAATGCCTAGCTGTAGTCACAGCATTGCTATGCAGATTGGGAGTTCATATGTTTCCCTAACTGGATACATCAAAGGAAGATGCTTGAGAATCAATGCAGATCGATAGAGCTCAGTGCTGGGTGGTGGTGGAAACTTTGTCTAGTTTGACCTTTCTCACTTTCAATAAACATATATTTTAAAAAAAACAACAACCCAAAAACAAAGAGAATCAATGCAGAGAACTTTTCGGGTGTTGAAGCTACTAGGATTCATAATCCATTTCCCCAAGTCCCATCTGCTCCCAGTACAGCAATTGGAGTACATTGGAGTCCTATTTTACTTGGTTCAAGCTCAAGCCTTCCTACTTCAGTTGCAGATAAATGCTCTCATTAGCAACACCACTCAGGTTCAGCAGACGTTGAGATTGTTGTTGGGTCACATGGCCTCTATGGTGCATGTAACACCAATTTGACTCTGGGACTTCCATTCCAAATTCCTCCACCATAGAAGATGCTGACCAGAGATGTATCCAATCTGGGATGGGGAGCTTATGTAAAGAGGCTTCACACCCAGGGTCACTAGTCCGCTAAGAAGACCCAGCTTCATATTAATCTCCTAGAGCTCCAAGTGATCTCAAACGCTCTAAAGACTTTCAGAGATCAGCTGTTGAACAAAATTGTTCTTATTCAGACAGACAATTAGGTTGCTATGTAGTATGTCAACAAGCAAGCGTTATACTTAAGTGGAGGAGGCTTGCCATCTGGTACACAAATACTGCTTGAATACCTTCTACACTTTTCTGAGTCTGGGTTCACCTCAGTGTAGTTCTTACCATCACTGTGTAGAAAGTAAGCCCATTTCTGCATAGCCTCTAGTTGTTTGTTTCATGAGAGGTTTGCTGTTGTAAAAGTCTCCTATGAAATCTCCGACAGTGTCATGGGACCTCAACGTCATCCTCACCCAGCTGGTGAAAACTCTTTTTGAGCCTCATGATACCTGTCATCTGAAGTATCTGACCTAGAAAGCCTTTTAATGGTAGTAGTCACTTCAGCTTACACAAAGTTTCACCATAACAGATTAGTTCTCTGCACATATCCTAAGTTCCTTCCTAAGGTGTTTCGGAGTTCTGCCTTAATCAGTCAATCGTTCTACCAGCGTTTTTCCCTAAGTCCTCATGCCCATCCTGGCAAAAGCGTACTGCACACCTTAGACTGCAAGCGAGTCTTAGCCTTTTATCTGGAGCATAGACAGTTCACTCAGCTTTTTGTTTCTTTTACCCAGACAGTATGGGAGCATCTATTGGCAAACACACTTTATCCAGTTGGCTAGTAGACTGCATCTTTTTCACTTATGCCCAGGCTGGGCTGAGTTTGGAAGGTCATGTCATGGTTCAGTGTCAGAGCTTTGGCTGTGTTGGTAGCCCAATTGCAATCAGCCTGCATTGTAAAGCTGTAACTTGGTCTTCAGTGCACACTCACATCTCATTACTGCCTTGAGCAGAATACCCAATGCGATAGCTGGTTTGGTCAGACAGTTCTGCAGAATTTGTTTGGGGTCTCAAATCCAACTCCACCCTCCTAGGCCCACTCTTTTTTTGTTCCAGGCTGTACCTTCTCAACAGGCGTGTTTTCGTTTGTTAGTATTATTTGATGTCAGGCCACCTACCTCATCCTGACAGTGATATTTCCATTATCTAGGTATACTCCTTGATTCCCAACTTTCCTTTGCCTCCCAGATCTCTGCATTGAATAAATCCTGTTTCTTCATCCTATGACAGCTCCGAACAGTGAGAAATCTCTACATTTTTTACTCTTATTCTTTCACTCGTTACAACCAAGCTTGATTACTGCAATACTTTTTACACTGGAATCTCCCAAGAACTTATGAGTAAACTTCAGACTTTATAAAACTGCACTATCTGGTTACTCTGCAGGATAAATGGATTCACCTGTATCTCGCCATTACTTATGAAACACAACTGTTTCAAGCCTCTGTATATAGCATGATCACACTTGGCTCACTTGTTTTATCTTGCAGTTGAGTATAGACATTAATATGCATGCTCCAGATTGTCATCACAGTCACTTCTTATCTTTCTATCTTTTTATCTTTCTCCTTATCATTATTCATCATTACCTCTTCCTTTTAGGACCCCTGAGGAATACTTTTTATCACAGTATTTTTTATCATTGTACCTTTTTAATTGAATTTTCATGGTTTTATATGTCAGTGTTTAATAAATTATCTCCAGAACATCTGCATCCACAGTTTTTGTTTTCATCGGTGGATTGTTTTCACTGTGGATCATTGGGTCTCCCCATTTTTCTTTGTTGTGCTTCACCTGTATCTTGCCATTACTTATGAAACACAACTGGCTCCCAGTTGAGGAAAGAATTAGAGAATGACACGGTGGCGGTTTACCCGCGGCCACCGCATTTTAGCCGCGGGTCACCCGCCGAAAACGGGGAAGAAAACTAGCAGTCGCTGCGGCGACGGGGACAAGGCCATTCACCGCCCGCGGGGCGGTGAATGGTCTTGTCCCCGCAGTGAGGCATGAAGGATCGCGCGGTCCCCGCAGTTCACACCCACCTGCCCAATCGATTCTAGTGTTTAGCCAGCTCTCTCCCTTCTCCTCACCTTAGTTTGTAGATTTTCTTTTTCAGCGACCCGCACGCTATCAGAGAGCCGCGCACCCGCTTCCGCTCAGTTTCGATCTTCTGCTCTGACGCAACCGGAAACAGGAAGTTGCAGCAGAGCAGAAGATTGAACACTGAGCAGCCGCGCGTGCGCGGCTCTTTGGGAAAGCGTGCAGGTCGCCGAAAAAGAAAACCTATAAACTAAGGTGAGGAGAAGGGAGAGAGCTGGCTAAACACTAGGATCGATTGGGCAGGCAGGTAGTGGCTGCGGGGACCGTGCGATCGCTAGTGTTCCCGGCTCAAATTGGAAGGAGGGAGTGAAAGGGAAAAGGATTCTGGGCCAAGGGGATGAAGTCGGAAAGAAAAACCCACAGCAGGAAAGAAAGGGAAGGACTGGCAGGTGAGCCAGATGCTAGAAGCAGGGGGGGGGGAAGAAAGAGGGAAAAAAGCTAGAAGGGGTTGAAAAGAAGAGACACACTGGTATGGAAGAGGAAGATAGGGGAAATCTGGACACAGGAAGGTAACAGAAAGAGGGGAAATTATGTGCATGGGGCATAGGGACAGAGACATAAAGGGGACATGCCATGGGGATGGTATATGGACACAGGGGGGGCAATGACAGATACATAGGGGAGATATTAGAAATGGAGAAAATAGGAGTACAGAAGCGAGATGGTTTGTGGGGATGGGACAGGGACCGAGCTTGCAGGCTCCAGTGGCTTGCACAAATTACATTGTAACGTGCCATGAAAATAAGAGGAAGGAAGGTAGATAGGCCACGCGAGAGGAGCTGAAGGGTAGTAGAAAAGAACAGATGGTAAAGGAGGGAGGGAAGGGTGGTGGTGGAAAGGAATAGAACAGACATTGAAGGAGGGTGGAGAGGAACAGACCCCCAAGGGAAATGTAGAAGACAGAGTGGGAAGAAGACAGATGCCAGACTATGCGGGAGCGGAGGGAAGAAGATGGGTGCTAGACCAATTGGGGGGGGGGGGGGGTTAAGGGAGAGGCACAGTAACAGCAAATGGAAGACGCAGAGAGAAGACACACAGTGGATGGAAGGAATTCAATGAGAAGATGTGGAAAGCAGAAACCAGACAACAAAGGTAGAAAAAAAAAATTATATTTATTTATTTATTTTTTGCTTTAGGATAAAATAGTATATTAGTTGTGTTGATAAAAATTTATAAACAAAGCCCTGCCAGCTGAACATCTCTTTCTCTAGTTCAGCAGAAGGAACTTTGATTTATAAGAAAGGAATAAGCTAAATATTACAGTACTAAGGCTTATATGGATGCAGCGGGGACGGTGACGGGGCGGTGAATGGGATGGCAGTGGCGGTGACGGGGCGGTGAAAGGGATGGCGGTGACGGTGACGGGGCGGTGAAGGGAACGGCGGTGACGGGGCGGTGCAGAGGATGGTGGGCCGGTGACGGGGCGGTGACGGGGACAGATTTTTTCCCCGTGTCATTCTCTAGAAAGAATCAAATTCAAAATTCTTTTTCTTACCATTAAAGCCTTACAATATGGATTACCTGTCTACTTGCACTCTCTGACCATGTCCTACAAGCCCTCATGTACACTTCGTTCATTCAGTGATCAATGGCTAATCCTCCATGGTATGCTTACCTTGAACTGACAAGAAACGCTGCCTTCTTTATGGCCCTGGCATTATTGAATTCACTACGCCTTGAAATTCACAATGAAGTTCCCTATAGGGAACTTTAAAATAGCAGTTAAGGGAAAGGGATTGGGACTTGTATACGGAATTTTCTGTAGTTTTACAGCCACACTCAAAGCGGTTTATATACAGGTACTTCAAGCATTTTCCTTATCTGTCCTGGTGGGCTCACAATCTATCTAATGTACCTGGGGCACTGGAGGATTAAGTGACTTGCCCACAGTCACAGGGTGGTGAGGTTGTAGCACTAACCACTGCACCACACTCTCCTCCTAAAACATGGCTTTTTGGCCTAGGCTTTTCCACATCAATGATTGGCTGTTCACTGGTGACTGTTGCTGGTTCTTTACCACCTTTCCTTCCCTCATCCCGTCTCTCCCTCTCTCCTACTGTCTCTGTGTATGTTGTGATTGGCCATTATAGGACTGACGCTATCCTACCTAGTTCCTTTCTTTTATGTGACTTGTAGATTGTGAACCACCTTGCTGTGCTTTTGCAGCTATAAACGCTATAGAAAGTTCTTATTAAAATAAATAAAAAATATTGGTTCTGGTTGGCCTTGACATTGCAAGTCCCTATTGACCATAATTTCTTGTTTTCAGCAAGCCTAGGAACTAGAGATTCCCTTATGTGAGAATCCTATGTTCTGCTTGTTCTCGGAGAAAGCAAAGTTACACAGTTGTAGCAGGTGTTCTCCGAAGACAGCAGGACAAGTATTTTTACGTACTCTCCTACCTCCCCTGGGAGTTGCATTCTTTATGCTTTTTTATTCAATTTATGGGGTCACTGCACAATGGGGGGCTTTCAAAGGCTTCTAAAACACTGGGTAGCATCTGCACTGGGACTCTGTTGGGGATATCACCCACATGCGAGAATACTTGTCCTGCTGTCCTTGGAGAACACCTCTACAGATGCGTAAATTCACTTTACATTCCAAAGCTGTGTTGAAAATATTGTGTCTGATCTTGCACTTTTATATCTGTGCTGCAAGTCTCATTAAGCACCAGGATGAGGTCTTAAATATCCTGGAATTTCCCTAACCATCTGGGAACTAGATCATTTGGCATTTCTGATGTGAACCCATCTCCGTAACTACAAAACCATCTCAGTAAGCACAAAATGAAAAGGCCCTGGCCAGTGATGGGTTTGCACTGCACAATCAAAAACATTTAAACTATACTCTGGATTTGGATATAGGCACATCTGTGAGGCAGCCTTCAGGATTGAGCATGGGATGTTCTAATGAATGCATAGTGCTGTGTTACTAATAAATGATGCATTTTGATAGAGTCACTATCAAGGTGAAAAGCATAGATTGGAGGAAGTGAGAACAGAGGTATAGAAAGTTGACATGTGAAATAGCAATCAGCATAAAGTCTCACCAAAGGTGTATTGTTCCCACAGACTCTTTGGCATCTGGAGAGAGCTGGAGGCCTTAAAATCTAAAGTCTGGCATGTCAAACATAATGAGCCTGTACTTTTTGAACAGATACGCTGGGAGGTGGCTGCAGAGAGAGGTAAAGGGCACACAACACTGGGATTATGGAGGAATCACTCTCTGTAAAGAATGGGGTTTGGGGGGGGGAGGGGATGTATCTCAGACAGACCACTAGGTTCAAGTGCTGGGATAAAGGGCCACTAATGTGGCCAGTACATAGGTAATGTATCAGGCATGCCACTATGTGGAATTCAGTCAGTGTGCCAACTTGCTAAGCAGGGTGCATGCCTTCAGACAAACCACAAGCATGAGACCACATTTGACTGTGAAAGCAGTCACCACTTTCTCACCACTTGAGTTGAATATACAATCTATCTTGATGCACATCACCTGAAACTTTATATCAACTCACTGAGGAATGTTATGTGTGTAAATGATGGTATTTGCCCCCAGAGTCCATAGAAATGGTTAGTGAGCATGTGTGTGCAGACCAGAATACAGTGGTACCTCGGTTTACGAGTGCACCGGTTTGCGAGTGTTTTGCAAGACGAGCATGTTCTGTGGGTGGTGCCGGTGCCTGAAGATCTGCTTCCTGTGCAAGGCCTGAGAGATCACGTCGAACGTGAACTCTCAAGGCCCAGCCGGTTCGCGGGGGGAGCAATGCCGGTTCTCGTGGGGGGAGAGCAGCGCTGCTGGCCTCGGGTGGGGGGGGGGGAGGAAGGTGGGGGGTGGAAACATATCAAAGCAAGTTTCCCTTACTTCCTATGGGGAAACTTGCTTTGATATACGAGCATTTTGGATTACGAGCATGCTCCTGGAAAGGATTATGCTCGTAATCCAAGGTACCACTGTATGTCCAAATGTGGGAACACCACAATGGTCCAGTTATCTGTATTAACTCTACTTTACTGTTGAAAAGGATTGAAACCACAGAGAGAGCGAATAACAGTCTCTCTGCAACGGTAGCAGGTGGAGAAAAAAGCCTCAGAATAAAGTGGCAAACATAAGTAGTATAATGCTGGCCTAAAAAACTCCAACCTGTATGACCAAATCCTGCAGCATAGTTGAAACGCTCACAACTGGGTTAAAGGCGCACTAGAGGTCACTTATCTGGTACAGTCCTGTAAATCCAGTTGCCCAAGGATCAGTTCAGTTCCATTCAGATGAAAACCCGTTGCAGATAGATTGTTATTTGCTCTCTCTGTGGTTTCAATCCTTTACAATAGTAAAGTAGAGTTAGTATTGTTATTCTTTTTTTTATAAATCTTTATTCATTTTCAAACTTACAATAAGTGTATCAATATGTTAAAACAAATTTAACCATAAATATATCACTTAATAAACATTAATAGTACAAATGATATGCTGTTATCTCCCACCCCTTCCTGTTATATAATCAAATACCTTGTACAATATATAATGATAAAATTACCCCCTCCCCCCTCATAATTGAATCTGTAAAATTTAAGAGAAAAAAAAATATCATCTAATCAGTACAATACTTTGTTAATGGCTCCCACACATCTTGAAATTTCCTAAAAACACCCTCGCTGAATTGCAATAAATCTTTCCATTTTATAAATATGACATAAGGAATTCCACCAGAAATTATAATTTAATCTACTCCAGTTTTTCCAATTATATGTAATTTGTTGAATGGCAACCCCAGTCATTATAAATAATAATTTGTTATTATTTGAAGAAATCTGACTTTTTGCTCTCATTGCCATACCAAACAGCACAGTATCATATGACAATGCCACTGGATTGTCTAACAATTAATTTGGTCCCAAATTGATTTCCAAAAAGTCATAACAAATGGACAATAGAATAATATGATCTAAAGTCCCTGCTTCGAGATGACAATGCCAACATCTATTAGACTTAGAGCTATCCAATTTTTGTAACCGAACAGGGTCCAGAATGCTCTGTGTAACAGGAAAAACCATGTTTGTCTCATAGATGCCGACATCCTTCAAGTCCAAATTTGGAAACCTTTGTTTCCAGTTATCTGTATGCCATCCTCATCGTAAAATGTTAATTTATTCTATACCAATGGAATGGGTTAGAGAGGCATAGGAGATATTACCTTGCACATACCTGTAGAAGACTGGCCTTTCATGGGCAAGAATGATGCAGTGCTATCAGTGTTCCCTCTAAGCGGGCGGGTGTTGTGAGCAAACTTTTTTCACTGTGAGCTAAAAATATCGGGCGCCAGCAAGTTATGAGCCAAATAAATATGTTGCTTTCTACCACAGAACTTCCTTACGTTTGTATGGAATCTATCCCCTTTCAACTTTAGAGAATGCCCTCTCGTTCTCCCTGCCTTAGCTACTAAGTCTATTCCCTTCAGTACCTTGAATGTTTCTATCATGTCCCCTCTCAATCTCCTCTGCTCAAGGGAGAAGAGGCCCAGTTTCTCTAATCTTTCGCTGTACGGCAACTCCTCCAGCCCCTTAACCATTTTAGTTGCTCTTCTCTGGATCCTTTCGAGTAGTACCGTGTCCTTCTTAAAGTACCAGTGCTGGACGCAGTACTCCAGGTGAGGGCGTACCATGGCCCGGTACAGCAGCATGATAACCTTCTCTGTCTCTTCAGTCCAGCATCTGCCCCTTCCATTCACTGTCTGTCTTTCCCTGCCATCTCTCCTCCTGCCCCCCCCCACCCCCCAATTTGGTCTAGCATCCATCATCTTCCTTCTGTTCCCCTCATGGTCTGGCATCTCTATCCTTCCCTCCCCCCTGTGGTTTTTAGCATATCTCTCTTCTCATTTCCTCCACTCAGATCTGATCATTCTCTGCTCTCTCTTCCCTTTTCTTCTCTGGTCTTCCTTCTCTATTTTCTGCCTCCATCTAAATTAAATTCTTTCTTACTATTTAGTCCCGTTTCCCTCTTTTCACTGTGTCTACACACAGCTTGTCACCCCTTTCCCTCACCCCTCCATTATCTTACTATTTTCTTCCCCCTTTATTTATCTCCTCCTTCCATCCAGTATGTGTTCTTTCCCCACTTCCATTCAGCATCTGCTCTCCCTTCTCAACTGACATCCATCTGCCTTCTGCTCTCTCTCCCTTCTTCTCACTTCCATCATCTGTCCCCTTCTCTCTCTCTCTCTCATCTCCTCCATTCCATCATCTGCCCCTTCTCTCTCTCTCTCTCTCCCCCCCCCAACTTCCATCATCTGCCCCCCTTCCCCTCACCTTTGTGGGTCACTTTCTTTCCCCTGAGGGTGGCTCATGTCACAGGGGAAGCTTTGGCCGAGCAGAACCGCTTGATTGACAGTGGAACTTACTTGATTGATGTCGATGCTGGGGCCCGTTGCCGTTTGAAGGAAAAAAAAAAAGGTGGAAAAAAGGAACCTGTAAAGGCGAGAGGAAGGGAAACCTCCAGGACAGCTGCTTTTTGCCCTCCTTCAGCGGCCCAAGAGTTCAGACCAGCAGCGGCAGCTCTGTATGCTTTTAACTTCGGCACAGAGCTGCCCCTAATCAATAGTTTAGCGCGGTTTCATGAGGCAGCCTCGGGGCCTTTGATAGCCGGCCCGCTTCGATGATGCGATGTGGGCCGGCCTAGCAAAGGCCCCGAGGCTGCCTTATGAAACCGCGCTAAACTATTGATTAGGGGCAGCTCTGTGCCGAAGTTAAAAGCATACACAGCTGCCGCTGCTGGTCTGGAGGTGCGGAGACAAGGCAGGAGGCAAACGCGGTGGAAGGCAGGCGTCCCGGCGAAGGCAGGAGTCCCGGCACAGCGACTGCAACAGGAAGTTGCAAGTCAGCTGACGCCGGCCTTTCGTTGCGGCGGGGACCGAATCCTTCGCGGACCGGCAAGATTTTGTTTGCGGACCGGCGGTTGAAGAACTGTGCTCTACACTGTGTGCGCTGTGACGAGAAACTTGTGCGCTGCGAGGTAATATTTTGTGCGTCAGCGCACCCCAGCGCAGCTTAGCGGGAACACTGCCGGGGAAATCAATAGGATGGGAATAATTTGCATAGCATTATTTCATCTCTGTCATGTGTTAATGTGCACGATAAAGATGTGTACTGCCATCAAGGCACTACATTACCTATGTTCCTGTTTGCAAATATTCCAGGTCCTGCCCTACAGTCTGTAGCCAGTGAGGAAGGGCAGCAAGATCAGGAGGTGGTAGCAGAAGACTATAGTTCCAGCTAGGCAGCAGGGGGACAAGGTCCCTCTCGCACGGACTCCTCTCCCTCTGAAGCTGAGGGTGCAGAGGAGGCTGAGATAAGGGGCCCAGGCGGTCACTATAGCCTGCTGTCAGTGTTGGACTTCATGGCCAGCCCCCTATTGCCAGGCAGCTTGTAATGGAGGTGCAGGCCATGAGGGCCAACATTGACAGCCTGGTAGCATTGGGTAGGAAGCTTGTGCAAGCAGTGTAGGGAACATTCTACCCACTTAACAACCTCCCAGGGCCTTGATTGAAGGCCCTTTTTTATTTGTTTGATTTGCCAATATATATTTGTTTCATACAATTGGTGCTATGTAGAAAAGAGAAAAATGAAGGCAAATAAAGACCATATGGCCTATCCAATTGGTCTTATCCTTTCCTCTTCCTTAGAGATCCTTTGTACTTGTCCAAAGCTTTTTTGAATTCAGGTACAGTCTTTGTCTCTATTGATTCCACTAGGAGGCTGTTCCAAAGTTATTCCTTTGCCCCCACATTAGGGTTACCAGATAGAGAATGACACGGTGACAAAATTCATCACCGTTCCCGTCCCCGAGGATAACCGCGGGAAATAATCCCATGTCATTTTCTAGTGTCTATTTCATCCTCTGTCCTTCTACACCAGCATTCTTCAAAGCAAAGCTTGCGGGTCAGTGGTTGTGGCCATTCATACTCTGGTTCTTCCCTCTCTCCTTAAAGAATGACATAAAGATGGTTTCCTGCGGTTATCCATGGGGACGGGAACAGTGATGAATTTTGTCACCGTGTCATTCTCTATTATCAGATGTCTGAATTTCCCTAGACATGTCCTCCTTTTGAGGACATGTCTGGCACTTTGTCTGGGTTTTGAAAAGCTTCCTCCAAAATTGTGTCGCGCAAGAGGGCATCCGTGCATGCGCAGATGCCACACAATGACATCACGTCGCATCAACACATGCCCTCTTGCCCGACCAGGGCAAGCAGCAGGGGCTGGGCTAGAGCAGGATTAGGGGAAGGACTAATGGGATGGGGATGGGCGGGCCCGGGGGTAGGTCTAGGGGTCCGGATTTTACGAATGTAAAATCTGGCAACCCTATCCCACATGCCTCCTGTGTATTTTTGCCATGGAGGTATTTAAATGTTCATCATATTTCCCCTCTCCTGTTTTTCTTCCAGAGCATACATATTGAAATCTTTAAGTCTGTCTCATATGCTCTATGATGAAGACCTTAAAACTTTTTATAGTAGCTGCCCTTTGGACCGATTCCATCCTGTTTATATCTTTTTGAAGGTGCGCTCTCCAAAATTATAACCAGTACTCTAAACGAGGTTTCACCAGAAACATATATGGAGGAATTATCACTTCCGTTTTCCTGCTGGCCAGTCTTCTCCCTAAGCACCCAAGCATCCTTTTCTACCTCTTTGGCCACAACCAAGTCCCACTCCTCTTTTGTACACAGAAGTATTTCACATCCTATACTGTACTGAACTGTTTTAGGGATTTGGAGCCCAATGGTATAACTGGATTTTTTAGATGAGTTTAAAAAAGGTTTGGACAAGCTCCTGGAGAAAAATTCCATAGTTTGCTATTAAGACAGTCATGGGGGAAGCATGGAATGTTGCTAATATTTAGGTTTCTGCCAGGCTCTTGAAACCTGGATTAGCCACTTTGGAAACAGGATACTGGGCTAGATGGACCATTGGTCTGACCCAGTATGGCTATTCTTATGTTTTTATGGACTATCAGGGTATCTACCCTATTGCAGATTATGGTATCACCCACAAAGAGGTAAACCTTACCAGAGAGCCCTTTGACAATATTACGGTACTTATAAAGTGTTAAAAATAACTGGGCCAAAAACCAAACCTTGCTGCACACCACTGACAACATCCTTTTCTCCGAGGACAAGCAGGACAATCTTTTCATATCTGGGGGATGTCATTCAAAGGATCCCGACACGGATGCTATCTAGCGTTCTTTTTACAGAAGCTTTTGATAGCTCTGCTTGTGTATGCGTGAGTGTCTTCCTTCTAGCCTTATTTGTGCAGGACCAGAATTTTTTTTTTCCTGGGAATGAGAGGAAGCATTTTGCTCATTCTTCTCAGGACGGGTTTTCTTGTGGTCTTTTCTGCCTTTTTGCTCTACTGTGAGTAGGATGGGACCATTTTTTTTAACCTCTATCATCTTGTAGTTCCTCTGCATTTGTTTTTGTATTTTTGGCAGGTTTTAAATCTCACCCAAATCAGACAGGCTTCTGAGAACATTATTCCACAGAAACTTCACTTCTTGGTCTTACCACCACTGTATTATATCATATTAATCATCACAACTTGGTGCTTCTCATTTCTCTTGATCTCTCAGCAGCATTCAACACTATTGATCACTCTATCTTGCTATCCTGCCTCTGACACATCGGCATCAAAGACACTTCTCTACAGTGTTTCACCTCATACTTGTCCAATTGTCATTATGCTGTTCACTTCAATAATCAATGCTCAAAACTACATTCTGCCTTGCAGAGTTCCTCTGGGCTCCATTCTAGCACTTTCTCTATTCAACCTATTCATCGCACAATCCATTAGTTTTACCTCTTTTGCTTACACTGATGATATTCAGCTACTACACTCGCTTGATCCCACTAACACCAAACACATTCAATAAATTAATCAGAGCCTTACCAAAAACACTACTTTGCTTGAGGAAAACCACCTTCAACTTAACTCTGCTAAATCAAGAGCACTTCTTTTCTCCTTGACTAGCTGTCAAGACATTGGTTCTACAATACTTCTCTCAAAAAAAAAGACCATTCAGCTTACACCAAATCTAAAACTCCTAGGCATTATCCTCAACAGCTAACTCACTTATCAGGCACAAATTTCATCCACTGTTCAGTGAACATTCTATAAGTTATGTATGATACACTCCATCTTGTACCTCCTCCACCTTTCAGCAATTAATGTTCTAGTTCACTCATTAGTAATCTCTCACATCAACTATTGCAATTCAGTTTACCAAGTCACCCGTTCTAAAGATCTTCAATGCTTAGAAATGATTCAAAACATCACTATCAAATTGATCACTGGAAAGAAGAAATTTGATCATGTCACCCCTCTATTATGGCCCTCTAGCTACCAGTTAACCATAGACTAACATACAGTATAAAATTCTGCTACTTGTGTTTAAAACCCACCAATCAAGATCACCACCCTACTTTGACTATCTCTTAACCCCAGACTTTCCTGCCTGAACTATTTGCTCCCTAAATCAAAATCCACTTATAATCCCAACTTCCAGACAAAGGAATTCGCAACAGCATCTTCTCCATAACAGGACCCACACTTTGGAATGCACCCTCTCTACAAATCAGGCTCAAAACCTCACTAGGCAAATTTAAAACAGCACTAAAAAGCTTCTTAATTTAGGGACTGTGATTGCCTGAGCGGTCATTACCCATCACTTCTCCATCCTCAGGCATTCCTGGTCTTCCTTTTTTCTTAACTTCTTCAGACTCTGCTAAAACAACAAACACATCATTCATACACTTCTAAAACACATAACCAGGTTCCTCCCTGACCCTAATTTTTCTCCGGGTCCTCTCCAACCCTTCATTGGCTCTCCAAGTCTTTGGGCAGATTCTGGTACCATTTACCGGTCACCACTGGCCCCGCTGGTCCCACCAGTCACTTTTGGCCAATGGTCTCAGGGGCTACAGGCTGCTTCTTCTTGGTTCTTTTCGCAGCTCTTTGTTGCCCTTGTCCTGCTGGTCACTCGCCAGTCCCCATCAGCCTTGGACCTCAAACTCTTCCAGCTCTTCTAGCTGCTTGTAGGGACACCTCCGGTCCTCTGATCCACAGCCTTTTGGGTCCCCATGGGTCCTGGATACTCTTCACCGATCCCTCTGCCAGTTGTCAAGCTTGAGCTCCCCCCTCCCCTTCCCTCCCCCTCTTGACTCCAAGCTCTACAGGGCCCTCTGGCTACTTCTTCTTCCAGGCCCACTCCCAGTTACTCAGTTGTCTTTTCCCGGACTCATGCCCTGAGAGCTCTCCCAGTCCCTCAGTTGTCTTTTTCCAGATGCATGACCTGAAGACTCCTTCCAGTTGTTCAAACTTCTCTACTCCCTAAGGATTCTTTTGGTCTCTCAGACACTTTCCATTAGGACTCTCCCAGTTGCTCACTCTCCTGGTGTTCAAGCTTGAGCCCACCCTTGGACTCCAAGCTTTACTGGGCAGGCTGGTATATCAGGCTTACCAATGGTTAGAATGAAGCCAACATGTCTCCCCTTGAAGGTCACCTGGCTCTCAAATGAGATTCTTATTTTCTTAGTTCTTTGCTCTGAAACTGTTGTTTTCAGCACCCTACTTCACTCAGGGTGAATGAACAGCTCCCAGAAACCTTTGCAAGATCTCTAAGCAAATTAGCTCCACACACCACTGCTCAGGCTCCCTCTGCTGGCCCTTGATAGGAACCTCACCCTGTCACAGGGACGCATTTGGATAATTTGCTAATTGTCTCTAACCTCTTCTGGACCTACCTGAGAAGCCATCCTGCATAACCGTACAATACATCTTTACCTCTACTTTTTCTCCTCTTTCCTATCAATTGTTGTAGCTCAATCTCTATTTTCATTTCTCCTTATCTTATTAAATCTCCTACTGTTATAACCAAATACTATGTAAACCGCATTGATACCACATGTAAGGTCATGCACCTCGGAAGCGGAAATCCATGCAGGACGTACTTCTTGAACGGAGAAACTTTAACTAGGACTTCAGCAGAACGAGATTTAGGAGTAATCATCAGTGCAGACATGAAAACTGCCAATCAAGTGGAGAAGGCTTCATCTAAGGCAAGGCAGATATTGGGTTGTATCAATAGAAGTTTCGTCAGCCGAAAGCCTGAAGTCATAATGCCGTTGTACAGGGCCATGGTGAGACTTCATCTGGAGTACTGTGTGCAATTCTGGAGGCCACATTACAGTAAAGATGTGCGCAGAATTGAATCGGTTCAGCGGACGGCCACCAGGATGATCTCGGGGCTCAAAGGTCTCTCGTACGAAGAGAGACTGAACAGCTCTACACTCTCGAGGAACGTAGGGAGAGGGGAGACATGATCGAAACATTTAAGTACCTCACGGGATGTGTCGAAGTGGAAGATGATATTTTCTTTCTCAAGGGACCCTCGGCCACAAGAGGGCACCCGCTCAAACTCAGGGGCGGAAAATTTCATGGCAACACCAGAAAGTATTTCTTCACAGAGAGAGTGGTTGATCATTGGAACAAGCTTCCAGTGCAGGTGATCGAGGCAGACAGCGTGCCAGACTTTAAGAATAAATGGGATACCCATGTTGGATCCCTACGAGGGTCAAGATAAGAAAATTGGGTCATTAGGGCATAGACAGGGGGTGGGTAAGCAGAGTGGGCAGACTTGATGGGTTGTAGCCCTTTTCTGCCGTCATCTTCTATGTTTCTATGTTTCAGATGTAATGTAGTATATCAAGAATAAATTGAAACTTACTGACCCTGCATTTCTTAGCATTAAATTGTAGCTGCTAAATTCTAGACCATTCTTCAAGCTTCACTAGGTCTTTCCTCATATTATCTACACCATCACTGGTGTCTACCCTATTGCAGAGATTGGTATCGTCCACACAGAGGCAGACTTTACCAGACAGCCCTTCATCAAAGTTGTATACAAAAATGTTAAAAAAAGAACAGGCATGAGAACTGAACCTAGTGGCACACCACTCTCTAACATCCCTTTTCTAGAATAAGCTCCATTTACCACTACCTTATGTCACCTTCCACTCAACAAATTTTTAACTTTGGGGCCCTTACTGAGGATGCTCAGTTTATTTATTAGATGTCTTAGGTGGAGCCATGTCAAAGACTTTGCTAAAATCTAAATACATCACATCTAGCACTCTCTCTCTATCCAAATCTCTGGTCATCCAGTCAAATAAATTGATCAGATTTGTTTGATAAGACCTACCTCTAGTGAAACCATGTTGCCATGTTGTAATCCATTGGATTCCAGAAACTTCACTATTCTCCATTTTAAAAGCATTTCCATTTACTTACCACAGAAGTCAGACTTACCAGCCTGTAGTTCCCTACCTCTTCCTTACTTTCATTTTTGTAGAAAAGGACCCACTATAACACCAGAAACATTCTCCCTATTCATTAGTACCAGTTCCAGTATAGCCCCTTCCCATGTGGGTTCCATTACTAACAGCTGGAAGTTTCTCCTGTAGAGAATCTAGCATCTCCATACTTCTAGGAGATCCCGCAATAGGGATACTCTAATCAACATCTGACATTAAAATCACCTATTAGTAAAACTTCCCCTTTTACCGAGTTTGATATGGACACCCTTGGATTTCTGATGAGCCTTAACCTTTTTAGTCTTTCCTCATACGAGAGGAATTCCAGCTCCTTTATCATCTTGGTTGCTCTTCTTTGAACCTTTTCTAGTGCCGCTATCTCTTTCTTGAGATAAGGAGACCAGAATTGAAAGCAATACTCCAGGTGAGGTCACACCATAGAGCGATACAGAGGCATTATAATTTCTTTAGTCTTGTTATCCATCACTTTTTAAATAATTCCTAGCATCTTGTTTGCTTTTTTGGCTGCCGCCACCACACATTGGGCTGAAGGTTTCATCGTATTGTCTACAATGACATCTTGGGCACTAACCTCTAAGGTGGACCCTAGCATCCAGTAACTGTTATTTGGGTTATTCTTCCCAATATGCATCACTTTGGATTTGTCCACATTAAATTCCATTTGCCACTTGGACGCCCAGTCTTCCGGTTCCCTAAGGTCTGCCTGCAATGTTTCACAATCCGCATGCGTTTTAACAACTTTGAACAATTTAGTGTCATCTGCAAATTTAATCACCTCAACTCATCATTCCAATTTCCTGATTGGACATTTATAAATAAATTAAATAGCACCAGTCCCAGTACAGATCCCTGTGGCACTCCACTGTTTACTCACTTCCATTGAGAAAATACCATTTAACACAGGCCTACACAACTCAAAAATGATTCGGGGTTGACATGAAGTCGGAAAATGTAGCGATGGCCGCAGGTAGTGGCCATGGCTCAAGGCACCCGGAACTGTGTGGACATTGCTGTGATGACATCACACGCATGCGTGACATCACGTTGACATCCGCACATGTGCAGAGGCCTTCCAGATGGGCCCTGAGACACCAGTAGGGAGTGCCAGCAGGGTAGAGGGCAGGAGAGAAGGAGAGGCATTGGCGGCGGCTGATTGCCTACAGCAGTGTTCTCAACCACTTCAAGCTAAGTGCCCCCAACCACAGACCTCCCATGCTCTGCCCTAAACCCACCCAAGCTCTGCCCCAGATCCTGCCCCCTTTACTAATTGTAATGCAATTTTTTTCTTTTCATTTTTCATATACACACAATACACACCTCAGATATAAATTCTCAAAACTGACATTTCGATAACTAAATTGAATATAAAATAATTTTTCCTACCTTTGTGTCTGGTGATTTAATTAGTTTCTGGTTGGACTTCCTTCTGACAGTGCATCTAACATTTCTTTCACAATCCAGCACCATACCCTTTCATTCCAGGTCTCTATCTCTTTTCCCTCTGCTTACCATCCCCAGATCCAGTGTCAGTTCTACTTTGTACCTACCACCAACTTTGTTTCAAGTTGCCATCTCTCTCTCTCCTCTGTTATGATCTTCCTTCTCTCTGTTCTTCCTCAGGGTCTCACCCCTCTCTATTTCTTCTGTCTGCACCTCCCATAGTTCAGCATCTGCCTCCTGTCTTTCCCCTTTGGTCCAGGCCTCTCACTCTCTCTTTCTTCCGCTTACAATGTCCAGCATTTGTTCTCTTTTCTTTCAGGTCTTTCTCTGCCTCTCTCTCTCCTTCCTTCCTCCCTCCCTGGTCCAGAATCTTTCCACCTCGCTGTAGTCTCTTTCTCTGTCTTCCCTCTATACACTCCCAAGTCCAACATCTGCTCCCCTCTCTTCTGTCTCCCCTTTGTTTCAGTTTTCTCCCTCTCTCTGTCTTCCTTCTACTAACATTTTGAGTCCTCCCTTCTCTACCCCTTCTAGTCCAGCATCTGCCCTGTCTTCAAGTCTGTTTTCCTGCCCCTCCTCAAGGTCCTTTGCTGTCTCTCTCTCTCTCTCCCCCCCCCCAGGTTCTTTTCTGTCTCTCTGTCTCTCTCCCCACCAAGGTCCTTTTCTGTCTCTCTCTCCAAGGTCCTTTTCTGTCTCTCTCTTTCCAAGGTCCTTTTCTGTCTCTCTCTCTCTCCCCCACCAAGATCATTTTCTGTCTCTCTCCCTCCCCAAAAGGTCCTTTTCTTCTCTCTCTCCACCCCCCTAGGTCCTTTTCTGTCTCTCTCTCTCTCTCTCCCCCCCAAGGTCCTTTTCTGTCTCTCTCTCCCCCCCATATCCAGATCCAGCATCCCGCCGGGGCCCTTACAATGGGCGGGGCCTTACCTCCGCTGCTTCCTGCACCCAGTGAGAGGTTGTTTTCCGCACTGTGACCGCTGCTAAGCTAATTACTGCAGCCTGTAGATCAAACCTAGCAGACTGCCGTTAGCCTCCGCACCATGTTTCCTCTGCTGCGGTCCCGCCCTCGATGTCAAAAGCTTTCTGAAAACACTATATCAACCGCCTCACCTTTATCCACATGTGTATTCACACCTTCAAAGAAGTCAAGCAAATTGGTGAGGCAAGATCTCCCTCAGCTGAACCCATGCTGACTCTGTCTCATTAAATCATGTTTGTCTACATGTTCCACAATTTTATTTTTTATAATTGTTTCCATCATTTTCCCCGGTACTGAAGTCAGGCATACCGGTCTGTAATTTCCCGGATCTCCCCTGGAACCCTTTTCAAAAATCAGCATAACATTGGCCACCCTCCAATCTTCAGGTACTATAGATGATTTTAGCGACAGGTTACAGATCACTAACAGCAGGTCAGGAAGACCGAAGCAAAGAATTCATTCAATCTCTCCGCTATGGCCTTATCCTGAACCTGAGCATAGTTCTCAGAAGGTGCAAGGTACTGCCTCAGAGTCTATTCTCAAACGTTGCTCTCCTTAATATTAACGTTCTGTAAACACATCGACGCCGGTGTTGTCCTTCTGTGCAGGTTGTGTTCCTTACTGGGTGTGCATCCTCTGAGGTGCCCCTTGGCACCCTGCGGCATCATTGATACCTGCTCAGCTCATATATAAGTGCAGGATATTTGTTCCAGGATTGATGACTTTATCCACTGCTTTGCATCAGTTACCTTGACTATGAGAATGTTACTTTTCATCGAAGCAGTACCGAACACGTAAGGTATTGATGCCATCGATGATTCTCTTCATTGGAGCATCGCTCACCAGTAAAACACCGATATTCTTCACATCAAGGCTCTACATGGCACAGCATTCCATCTCTAGTTTCTTAATTTCCAACAGTCTTTGGACTTTCATTTCCCATGGACTCCACTGCGCAGACTTACATAAGGGAATTTGATTCTTTACATTGACATTGATGATTTATCTTTTTGACCTGCTTCTAGAGGCTGCTTTGTTAGGTACCGGTCCTGCCTAAGCATTTTGGGGCTACAAGGTACCGAATCCAGTTTTTCTATAGAGGTATCGATCCACATTGCATCCGCA
Organism: Geotrypetes seraphini; assembly: GCF_902459505.1. Lineage (NCBI taxonomy): Eukaryota > Metazoa > Chordata > Amphibia > Gymnophiona > Dermophiidae > Geotrypetes > Geotrypetes seraphini. Next base: position 46,976,549 of record NC_047100.1, read on the forward strand.
TTTCCATATTACTTCAGGAATCCACCAAGGGTGTAAAGCCTGTAAGGTGTTTTTATTCTGTTGTCTGGATGTTTCAACATGAACAACACTAGTGGGGGAATCTAACATGGGTGTAGAGCCTGTTAAGTTGGATTCCTTTCTATGTTTAAAAAACAAATTTTCACAGCCTAGAAAGTATATAACCAGGTCGACTAAGAATCTCTGATATGGACTTCAATCTCCAGGATAGATTAGCCAATATTCCATGTTTAGGAGAAGAACTTTTTGGTGATTCCATTGAGGTGGCCACACAAAAAATGACACAACATGAAAATAATTGGAATTCTCTAGTCAGAACAAAGACTAAGGGGCTCATAATAAAAATAAAAAAAAGTCCAAAAAGTTTCATAAGTCACTACTTGGACGATCAAAAAGACAGATCATCCAAGTACCGATAATCAAAACTGGTTTTAGACATTTCTAAAATCAGCTTAGGCCTTTTCACTGCCTCTATATGCCCAGAGTGAAAAGGGGTGTTTTTGAAGGAGTGGATAAGGCAAGAGGTGGGCCAACCTAGACTTAGTCATCTGGCAGCCATAATCAAAAAGGTTTGACAGGTTGCCAGACAGAACTTATAGGCTTTGACTTAAACCAAGTCAAAACAGCTCAGCGGCCCAGGCAACCCGTCTCCCTGCATCGGTAACAATCGCGGCAGGTGAGATGCCCAATCTCTCCTGCCGTGATTCCCCAAATCTTCCCCGGCAGGAAGGTGCCCATTCCCTCCTGCTGAACACTCCCCCCCACCCCTGCGAACTTCCTGGTTGGCCCATGTACCTAAGGCCCCTCCTATGGGGGGTGGGTGTACGGATGGTCCAAAGGGGGTTTGGGGGGGGTTGTCAGGCAGGAAAGATTGGGCACCCTCCTGCGGATGTTCGGGGGGTGGGGTGGGGGGTGGGTTGTCCAGCAGGAGGGATTGGGCACCCTCCTGCTGGGGAAGATTCAGGGGAATTGCGACAGGAGAGATCAAACATTTCTCCTGCCGGGGAAGATTTGGGGCATCATGGCAGGAGAGATTGGGCATCTCTCCTGCCATGATCGATGGTGGGGTAGGGGGGGAAACAGTTCCAGGATTCTGTAACTGGTGTTGTTTATGATAGATGCTGGTTAGAGAATCCTGCTTTTAGGCGAAGAACTGGCCCTTCCTTCACCTAAAAGATCTTGTTTTGGGTGTTTGGGACTTGGGCAAACTTTCGAATAATAAAAGAACAAGAGGGCATTCAGAAAAGTTGAAAGGGGACAGATTCAAAACGAATGATAGGAAGTTCTTCTTTACCCAACATGTGGTGGACACCTGGAATGCGCTTCTAGAGAGCGTAATAGGGCAGAGTACGGTACTGGGGTTCAAGAAAGGATTGGACAATTTCCTGCTGGAAAAGGGGATAGAGGGGTATAGATAGAGGATTACTGCACAGGTCCTGGACCTGTAGAGCCGCCACGTGAGCGGACTGCTGGGCACGATGGACCTCAGGTCTGACCCAGTGGAGGGATTGCTTATGTTCTTATGTATTGGTTGGGAATGTGTTGTAAGGATATATGTAGTGGCGGCCTGGGCGATTAAATTGCTGAACGTAGAGGTAGGCCATGCTAAAAAAAAAAAATCCAAAAAACCCACACCTCATTTTGGCGTTTTTTTTTTTTTTTTGAGAATGGACATTTTCCTGCTGCCTACTTTCTGCGCCTAGGGACTTAGGCTAAAAGGGGTTTTATACATTTCTTCCCATTATGCCCCTCCACGCCTACAGCTTCACAGTAGTCTGCTAGTCCTTCCTATTCATATCAGAGTTGAAATACTTCTAAACCTTCTGCTTCTAGGCCAGTGTTCTTCAACCTTTTTACACCCGTGGACCGGCAGAAATAAAATAATTATTTTGTGGACCGGCAAACTACTAGAATTAAAATTTAAAAACCCCGTTTACGCCCCATCTCCGCGAGCTCGGTCCCCGCAAACCATCTGATCCCATCTGCACAAGCCGCAATTATGATTTTATATTGAACATATTTTATTAAAGTATAAAAAGAAACAATATTCTGAACAATTGTGATTTTATAAATACAAATATACAGAGCACGGACCAACAAAACCCCTGTCTCCCCTCCCCTTCACATATATCCCCTCTACTATCAAGAACACTGAACAAGCCAAGTTCATAGAAATATCATGCTAACAGAATACTGCAGTCCCCAGTTATGTCTCTAGCAGGATATATATTTCAAATCTGATATATTCTAATCACAAAATAGAAATAAAATTATTTGTTTCTACCTTTTGTTGTCTTTGGTTTCTGCTTTCATCTTCTTTTCACTCTCTTCCTTCCAGTGTCTGCCCTCTCTGTCTCTTCAATCCAGCATCTGCCCCTTCCATCTACTGTCTGACCTCTCCCCTTCCATATAGTATTTGTCTTCTTTCTATACCCCTCTCCCCTTTCCATCCAGCCTATGCCCCTCTCTCCTTTTTACACGATTCACTCCAGCTTCACTGCTCTCTTCATTTTTATCTCTCAATTTCTCTGCTGACCCCCCTTCCCATCTCATTCCTGTCTCTCCCCTTCCCCTCCTCTAATCTCCATGCAAGCTGTTTCCTTCCTTTTTTCTTCTCCCTTCCCTCCTCCCCCTGTCCAGCAGTAACTCTTTTCCCTTTCCTTTCCCTCCTCCCCTCCCACCAGCATCTCTCCTTCTCCCTATCCAGATCCAGTAGCAGCTGTCCCTTTTTGCCCCTTACCCAGCAGCTTCCCAGACTCCTTTCCCTCCTCCCCTCCCAGCAGCATCTCTCCTTCTCCCTCTCTAAGTCCAGTAGCAGCTGTCCCTTTTTCCCCCTTACCCAGCAGCTTCCCAGACTCCGTTCCCTCCTCCCCTCCCAGCAGCATCTCTCCTTCTCCCTATCCAGGTCCAGTAGCAGCTGTCCCTTTTTTTTTTTCACCATGCCCAGCAGCTTTCTCCCCTCCCAGCAACTCTCCTTACTTGCCAGCGCTGCGATTCAGTAAGGCAGCTTCGGGTCCTTTGTTGGGTCGCACCGCCTCTGAGGAAAGCGGAAGTTGCATCATCAGAGGCGGCCTGACTCAGCAAAAGTTCCAAGGCTTCATTTTTGAATCGCTGCGTATGTAAGGAGAGCCGCTGGGAGGGAAGAAAGCACAGTCGGAGGCTCCCTATTATCTCTCCGGCCCTGCGCGAGTGACAGCTCCTCGATCTTGCCGGTCCTGCGCGGACCGGCAGGAAATTGAAGAAGTTGATCTCGCCGGTCCTGCGCAGACCGGCAGGAATTTTCTGCGGACCGGCATAGGCTACCACCGCAAAAGAAGCAAAAAACAACCAATCAAGCGGAAAGTTGGAAAATGCTATGAATTCTTTATTGCTTTATCCTTCAAGCAGGATCAACCAGGGTTTAAAAAAAACAAAACACAAAACTGAACACGCCTCCCATTGTACCATCAATGTACATACAGTACTTTTCAGGATGCTCATATAATTACCTTGAGTATCTTTCCCTACTTGTGTTTTTCCTATTGTTTAATGGACATTATCCACAACACCCTTTACTCCATCTTCTTTTTTATTCTAAAGGAACCCAGAGGTTTGGGAGGAGGAGGCCACTACATCCTTTTTAGGATGTTTTTTTAAAAATTACTCCAGTTTATATCAAACAGTTTCTCACTTGAAGTTTCATGATCTGAAGTCAGAGGGTTGTACGCTCAAACATCAGTGTTCACTACCCAAATTCCAACAGATTATGATTATAATTCTGATCTATCATTTGTATTGCACTTTCAAAGCTTGAAAATCAATAAAGATTAAAAAAATAAAATAAAAAAATTCTGAACTTGTACCTGCTATGCATTTTGCACAGGTCCCACTCCTATCTTTCAGTCTCATTTTCCATATCTAGAGGGAGAAAGTAAACATGTTCGGACGCAATAAGCATATGCAAGTTTTACAGCATAGCATAGTATCATTGACTATATTTCCACTACTGACACTAACTAAGCCATACCTCTGTCACAGGTCCTTGGATCTTATATCAATCTTCTCTGCAGTATGCTGGGATCTTGTCTTACTTTGGTTATACGTTGTGACCTCTAAACTACCATATATTCTCAAATATAGGATGAGATTTTATTCAGTACCTCAACTCTGCAGGCATATTGCCTTTTTTTGTTTAGTTGGGTCGCTATCAGCTCTCTGACATCTTCTTACCTTCAGTTGATGCCGCTAGCTCAGAAGTAATTTCTTCCATTTTGGGGGGTATCACTTGACTAAGCTGTGTTACCCTTCATCCCTCCTCTATCGCAAAGTGAGAGGGTACATGAGTTCAGTAAGAAAGGCTTGTTACTTGTTTTTCCTGTTCATATTCTTGGGTACACGTGTTTCCATGTGGCACTTATTTACTACTCAGGACCACATTTATCATGGCTCTTTTTTCGTTCCTTATTTTTACTGGGAGAAAATGTATATATATTTGATCCCCAAGTTTCTAACACACAATTAACCAGGGATAGTAGTTTGAAGGCTACACTACTTTACTTCTAGAAATATATTTTCATGGGTTCAGGTTCCAATTTTAGTAACACACTAATCTTGCTAAGCTCCTCTTTTTTCAATAAATAAGGAGCCTAACCCCCCTCCTCAAAAAACAAACCCCATTTCATCAACTTTTTGTTTTTACAAGGATGTTGAACAATTCTGTTCACTCTTTCCTTACTAAATCTGTGAGGGGATTTAGTCTTTATTGGTATATTGTTTGTGTAATATGCTTCCCCCCTTCTGTTCTCTGCTGATTCGCTCGTTTTAAGACTTATTACAATCCTTTCTCAGCCTTCGAGAGATAAATATATCTATAATAACAATATTTTTTGTCAGGAGGTTATTTTAATTAATTTTTAATTTTAAGCCGCTCTGCCATTCTATTTTTATATTTCATAACATTGGCTTTTCTTTCCTTCTAGGATAGTTCCTCCTTTTTATCCTCTCAGACTATTCTTTTCATGAGAAGCATGCTTTCTTTATTTACGAAATTTCTTTCCCTTTTCATTCATATCTACTCTAAGACCTGGCTGGTTTCACCTGCTCATTTGGCCTGCTACTCCATATGGGTGCACATACCAGTAGTCCTTTGTTATCTGATTCTTGAATCTTTTTGGCATCTCCATCACCTGTATTTAGATTCACCTGCCTCTAGGACAGGGGTATCAAACGTCAGTCCTCGAGGGCCATAATCCAGTTGGGTTTTCAGGATTTCCTCAATGAATATGCATGAGATCTATTTGCATGCACAGCTTTCATTGTATGCTAATAGATCTCCTGCATATTCATTGAGGAAATCCTGAAAACCTGACTGGATTGCGGCCCTTGAGGACCTGACATTTAACATCCCTGCTCTAGAAGGTCGTTTATTATTTTCTCAGCTTTCATACATATAGGTTTTCTTGGAATCCTCCTTTTATCTCTAATAGAGTATGGAGTTCCTTTAGTCATTTTTTCTGTTATAATCCTTCCCTTGCCTTTGCACTCTCATAGAAGACTGGGTCTTAAATTTTTGCGAGGTAACTCAAATTTTTCTGAGTTCTTGGAACGCATCTCTCCCTCCATCCCTTTACTAAAGCTAGGAAGTCCCACATGTGAGAATATGCTGCCTGCTTGTCTAAGGATAAAGCACAGTTACTTACCGTAACAGGTGTTATTCTGGGTCAGCAGGCAGATATTCTCTCAAGCTGCCACCTAGTTGTCTTCTGCGCTTGGGCACAGAACTGACGACCTTGCGAGCTGATGTTGGGCGGGAAGGCCCTCATGCATGCGCGGTGCAGGCAGTCTAAAAGCTTGTTAAAGCTTAAAGTGACAGTACACTTTCCACTATCTGTACTGGGGTTCCGTTGATAATGTCACCCACATGTGAGAATATAACATTACAAAACTTTATTTTTCTATACCGCCTCAATCAAAAGAATTCTAGGCGGTTTACACAAAAGAGAAAAACTGGACAATCAGCGAAATACAAAATGGTAACAGTAAGAATACTGCATATTAACTAAAAGGACAATAAAAAATTTAAATTAATCAGTAAAATTATTATATTGAGAATAAAATCTCATATTAAGAGAGAAATTTATCAAATAGTACTTCTTGATTTCTTTTCGGAAGGCGCTGTAGGACAGCATGGCTCCGCTGATAAAGTTACCCAACCAGGACTGTTTGCTTGCTTGAAATGCAAGCATCCTGTCTAAAAAAGACCTAAATTTACAGCTTAAAATCTTCGGGTATGCAAATAAGTTACAATTCCTGGTTACCTTGCTATTCCAGGATAACACCTGTTATGGTAAGTAACTGCGCTTTAGATGCATTTCCATTAATTTACTTACCACAGAGGTTAGATTAACTGGCCTGTAGTTCCTCAGTTGCTGCCTCCTGCTTTTGTGGAACGGGATCACATCTGATGTTCTCCAGTCCTCCGGGACCACACTCCTTTCTATAGAGAAATATTGCACCAAAGCAACTAAAGATTAATATATTTTCAATGAATTTACCACTAAAAATATCAATTTCATTGAAACAAACAATATACTATATTACCCATCATCAAAAGGTAGTAAAATAGCCTCAGAATTAGTGTGGCTGTATTATTCTGTACTTGATTTCACTCATGATCTCACTCATGATTTCAATCATAGGCTATACCACCAACCACCCTCATGTACAAACCCCATTTTTTTCATTTTATCAATTTCTACTCTTATTAATTTTTTTAGAGTTATTTTTTAAATTAGATATCCACTTTTTATCTTATCTTTAGCCACTGTTAAAACTCCTAAATAAATACTTTAAAAATTCCACCTGATCTGTTTGTAAGAGGGTTAATGTCCATATTTCCTATTACAAGCTCTTAGAACCAATGTCCATATTCCTTATAAATAAGTTCATAGATTTTCTTAATTATTCTTAAGCTTTTGTACAAGGACTGATGTAGAAATTCCTCATCATACACTCATAGATGGGTTTTATACATTTCTCTTCTGTCGTAGTTCCCACGATGTTACAAGATATAGTAGAAATCTCTACAGAAAATCTTTAATTGCTGCCTCAGGGAATTATCCGGAGTGGTTAGCTTATCTGCCTCCAGATCTGCAGTCCTTCCCATAGCAATAGCTACGAGAAGAACTGCAAATCTGGAGGCAGATTAGCTTAACTGCTCCGGAAAATTCCCCGAGGCAGCGGTTAAAGATTGTAAACCGCGAAACGCTGGCTGCATTGGAGACACCGTGAAGCGGCTTGTGTAACGCTATAGAACAAGAGATTAAGCTAAGTACAATTACAGAAGATTTACTGATATCTGTGTCGGTATAATGAAATGAGGAACAATGTGAGAATTAATGAAACAATATAAATAAGTGAAAGTTAATATGATAAGCAGTACTTCCTCTGTAGAGATTTTTACTATATCTTGTAACATCGTGGGAACTACGACAGAAGAGAAATGTATAAAACCCATCTATGTGTTTTTAAGAAATACTTACAGGTATGATACTATGATTTTTTCAGATTTAATATTGATTGTGCTTTCACAGGGTCCTGTCTAGTTTTCTTGTATTGCTATCTTCAAGGTCATGTATTTGTGGAATACAAACATATTTGTAATGTAATATGTGCAGATATGTCTCCATTGGCATTCCATGTAATGCAGTTAATGCTTTTGAAGTTGGAGTTTTGGACCATACCAAGGTTCCTTGTTCTTGGGAGAAGATAGGTAAGATTCTATGGGTGTTACCCTATCTAGTAGTGTGAAGTGAGGTGTCCCAAGTAAGGCTTTGTTCAATAAGTGGGAATTGGGAGAAAGTATTAATATTGAAATATTCTTGGATGGAATCGCTGGTCAGCCTACTAAGATCTTTGGTTGAAATTGGTTCAGTGTACTCTGTTTGATGTGTACTATTAGGTAAATGAAAGTGATTTGACAGTGATATGCCTAGGGGTCAAGATCAACTGAAAGGTGATCTAGTGAAGAAATAAGATAGGAGGGTATCAGAATTGAACTTAAGGTGTGTCCTGCCACCTAGGTCAGAATATTCAAAAAGCTGAAGTAGCCATATCCACCTTCACACACGCCTGGCTCACGGAAGGCAGGAGATGGAGATGGCTATTGACTTAATCCTTTGGTACCGCGTTCTGTCTTTAGGGATGGTGATGCACACATTAAACAGCAGTGTGCCTGGCTAGATCTTGCCAGGCAGCTTAACACAGTGCATCACCATAACCATGATGTTGAAGTGTTGCTTGCTGAGGAAGGAGGCCAAAAGCAAATAAGCAGTCAATAGCCATCTTCCTTCCTCCCAGCAGCATGCCCTGAACCCCCTAAAGCTGAGGATGCTGCAGACTGAGGATGAGTTGCAATTGCTGGTGTCTCAGGCCATGATTCTTCTCAGCCAAATGACCATGACAGTGGATACTATTCCACCCTTGTCTTATTCCTGCACTCTCCCCCCGATTATATATGAATCCACTTTCTTATGAGTGGAGGGAGGTAAGGGGGCATACAGGAGATATACGTGGTATTTTTGAAGCCATTCAAAAGGCATCATGGTTCTTCTGGGCTAACATACACATATAAAAGGTATGGTTGACACATTTTGGTGAATAATATTGCAGTCTCCATGTGCCAGGAGGAATATGCCTCTAGGTGACTCATAGGTTCCTCTACCAGATACAGTATCACTGTATACATATACAATATAATAACTGGCATATGTATACCCCCAAGAAAGACGGCAGGTTAAGAGAAAGTACAAAAATATGCTGCTTACCCATTGCCAGATAAAGTGTTATAGCATCAGGAAGATGTTTCAGACAGCATATCTGTTTAAAAAAAGGAGATTGAATGTTTGATTAGTCTGGGTACTGTTTGTATCATGGGTATCCTTTTCTCTTCTTTTCTTCAGGGGCATCAGAAGCAGGCACTTCCAGGCAGCAAGACCACCTGAGGGACAGCTAGAAAAGACATCAGACCAAGGGCAGCAAGAGGAATCTCCATCACTGGGAGAAGAGGCAGAGGAGCCTCCATCCCGCAAAGATTAGTGAGAAGAGCCATCTTCCCCTTGGCACCAGTGGGAGGCAGTACCAGCTGCAAGCTGGCCAGAGAGACCAGCAGCCTTGCACTCTCTCTCACTGTATTAGCTAGGTGAGGAAGCCATGGAAGGGGATCATGAGAAGGAGGAAGATCATCTTGGTAATTTTATATTAAGTTCCAACACCTATCTGGCATTTAGAAAATTGTTAAAAACATACTTTTTTTGGTAATTTTATAACTAATGGATTGTAATTCACTGTGAATGTCCAGTATCTTACTCTGTAAACCGCACAGAACTGAAAGGTAGTTGCGGTATACAAGCATATTGTTATGTTATTTTCTATGACTGGTGCAGGGGCTTGCAAAACTTTGCAGATGGCAGCTGATCAACATGAACAGGCCCAACATCTGGCCTGCACTGCTACATCCCTGCAACAACTCTGACAACATCTCACGCCCAGGACTCTTGAGGTAACTGGTTAAAGGGAAAGCATTACATCCTGGCCTTTTGAAATAAAGCACATGAGTAGGGAAGCAGACATATGAAGGGGAGTCATTTGTGTTGATTCTCTGTAACTACTTTTTTATTGTTTCAACTTTTATTAAATATTTCATTTTTGCACTTAAAAGGCCCATCGTATCAGTTTATTCCTGGCAGCATTGGGAACAGCCATTGCTGCCTGCCTAGGGTCAGGAGGAACCTCATCTGCTGAGCCCCAACTCTCTGTCTGGGTCATCAGTGATGTCCCCCTCAGGAAGAGTTAGTTTTCTTTGGAAGGCAATGTTGTAAAGAATACAGCATGCTGTGAATGTCACACACCTTTTGAGGACTGTATAGGTGCTTGCCCCTGGTCCAGCTGAGAAACCTAAAGTGGCTCTTCAGAAGTCTGAAGATTGATTCTACAATAGACTACTGAAGGGCCAATTTTAGATCACTCTTCCTTTGGTATGCTGGGCTACCTTATGGGTGTCATGAGTCAGGACTTGAAGGGATAGCTCATGTCATCTAGAGCAGTGGGTCTCAAATTTGTCCTGACAGACCACCAGCCGGTTGAATTTTCAGGATATTCCTAATGAATATATATGATTATTTGCATGCCTGTTATCTCCATTATATACAAATCTCTCTTATGCACATTTATTAGGGATATCATCAAAAACACAAAACACCTTGTAATTCCACACAGCTTATTATTATTATGGCTCAAAACAACATTGCGGTCAACAGTAGCTAGCCTCTGAAGTAGCTCCCTATAACTCACACCCCAGGGCGTGGGATTCTTCCTAACCCTTTTCAGATCTGGGTTTTACAGATCCCCTGCCCAATAATCCAAACTAGTTGTCAGCACAAAAAGAAAAACTTTCAGAGGGCAATTCCACTAGAACTGTGTCCTGAAGAATTCAAATCCAAAAATAGCCTTTTACTTTCCACACATAAACCTGCAACTTACCTGCACTGCTTGGCCAGGCTACATACAGTCCAAATGTGACTTCTTCAAAACAAGGCCTGGAAGACACACCCCTTTTACTTACTCTGGGCTGATTACCTCCAGATCCAGCTGAGATCTTAGATCTCTCTGCTCCTGAGCTTTGGTAGTTAATATGCTGATTAGTCCTGATTACAACTGCAGGAACTAATCCAGCCCTGAGTTTTTCCTTTACCTGCCTAGTGCCTGCTAAGACTTGTGGTTTCTTTTCCTTGGCTGTTCCTAGGCAAGGATAACCGGGTCCCTGCAATGCTGCCCCTCTTTTAGGGTTTACTAGGCAAGGATGTTTCCTTTCCCTGTCTGGTTCTAGGAACAGGTTTAGGAGTAAGAACTGGTGACGTTTGCTCAAAATTTCCTGCCTCAATTCTAGACTCTGCACTACAGGGTCTCTTCAAGTATTCAAGTATTTTATTTATTGAATTTTCTATACCGTTCCTCCCAGGGGAGCTCAGAACAGTTTACATGAATTTATTCAGGTACTCAAGCATTTTTCCCTCTCTCTCCCAGCAGATTTACAATCTATCTAATGTACCTGGGGCAATGGGGGGATTAAGTGACTTGCCCAGGGTCACATGGAACAGTGTGGGTTTGAACCCTCAGTATATTAAAAGGAAGAAGCCGGGAAGAGAATCAGTTGGACCATTAGAAGACTGAGGGATAAAAGAGGCTCTCAGGGAAGACAAGGCCATAGAGGAGAGATTAAATTAATTCTTTGCTTCGATCTTCACTGAGGAAGACATGGAGGAGTTACTGGTGCCAGAAATGGTATTCAATTCTGATGAATCAGAGAAGCTCATACAAATCTCTGTAACACTGGATAATGTAATAGGTCAATTTGACAAATTGAACAGTAGCAAATTGCCTGGACCGGATGGTATACATCCCAGAATGCTGATAGAATTGAAAAATGAACTTGCAGAGCTATTGCATTTGGAACCTAGGACAATACCAGGTAGACTTTACAGTCTGTGACCTAGAAATACCAAGAAGAGACAGGTTAATTTAATCATGTATTTTTAATGGGTACAGTATAACTAATGGGCAGACTGGATGGACCATTCAGGTCTTTATCTGCTGTCATTTACTATGTTACCACGTTACTATGCATTGTTAGTAATTTGTAATTTTCTTTAAAAAAACAGCATAGTACCAGAAGAATGGAGGGTGTCCAACATGATGCTGATTTTTAGAAAGGGTTCCAAAGATAATCCAGAAAATTATAGACTGGCGAGTCTAATGTTAGTGCTGGACAAAATGGTAGAGACTATTATAAAGAACAAAATGACAGAACATATACATAAGCATGGCTTTATGAGAGAAAGCCAATATGGATTTAGTCAAGGGAAATCTTGCTTCACCAATCTGCATTTCTTTGAAGGGGTGAATTAACATGTGGATAAAGTTGAACCGGTTGATATTGTGTATTTGGATTTTCAAAAGGCATTTGACAAAGTACCTCATGAAAGTCTTCTGAGGAAATTAGAAAGTCATGGGATAGAAGGCAACGTCCTATTATGGATTAAAAACTGGTTGAAAGATAGAAAACAGAGTAGGTTTAAATTGTCAATATTTTCAATGGAGAAGGGTAAATAGTGGGGTTCCCCAGGGGTCTGTGCTGAAACCGCTGCTTTTTATCAATGATCTAGAGATGGGAATAACTAGTGGGATAATTAAATTTGCTGATGACACAAAGTTGTTAAATTGCAAGAAGATTGTGAAAAATTGCAAGAGGACCTTGTGAGACTGGAAGACTTGGCATCAAAATGGCAGATGACGTTTAATGTAAGCAAGTGCAAAATGATGCAGTAAAGAAAAAAGGGTGGGAAGAGCTATAAAGGAAAGCTCGGTATATCAAAGACAGATGTAGTCAGGGAATGAAACAAGACAAGAGAGAGGAGAAAAGACATATGGGCAGTAACAACTAGAAAGAGAATTATGAGAACATAAGCACATAAGCAATGCCTCTGCTGGGTCAGACCTGAGGTCCAACAGGTCTAGGACCTGTGCAGTGATCCTCTATTTATACCCTTCTATCCCCTTTTCCAGCAGGAAATTGTCCAATCCTTTCTTAAACCCCAATACCGTACTCTGCCCTATTACGTCCTCTGGAAGCAGAAGTGGCAAAATGTGACCAACATGATGGGAAAATAAAATGTCCAGACAACAAAGGTAGAAAAATTGTTTTATTTTAAATTTATTAACCAGAATATGTTGGCTTTGGGATACATTTATCACAAATCTTTGTATTTTGTTCAGTGGATTAGAAGACAGGGGGGAGGGGGGGGGAGAAAAAGTGGGCAGTGAACCTGACTGCAAAATGGGTGAGCACCAAATTTTATCTGTGCCCTTCCCCATGCCCCTTGCCCAAATCAAAGCTTTTAAGGAATCCCAAAGCCCCGTCAGCTGAAGAACTCTTCCTCCAGTCCATTTGCCAGAAATCTCCAAACTCTGCAGCTGGTGGCAGTTCAGAGACACTTCTAAAGAGGAGGGCAGCCACACAAAACTCAAAGTCTTGGATTTCAGATGTGTGGACTTTAGTAAAATGGAGAAATATTTGCTTTATTTTTGTTGGGCTTGTTTAATTTTGCTACTTTTTCCTGCTTTTATTTTTAAGATTTTTCTTTGATATTGAAGTTTCCCCTTTTGTTGTGCCTTTTGCACACCTAATAGTATTAAATTTATTGCATTATCTTTTTCCCTCTTCTGTCTCTTTATATAGGTAAATGTAACTAATTATTTCTTTCATAGATACTATAGTTAGATTGTGAGCCCATTAAGACAGAGAGGGAAATTCAAAGTACCTAATTAGATTTTGGGACATTACTTAAGGTCAGTTTAATTGTTTTGTAAACCACTTTGAATCCTTTGGGAGATTTAGTGGTACATAAGATACCACATTAAATTAAATTAAGAAAGAGCTAATAGAATGGGAGGACATAAAGGAAGTGGAAAAACAGTGGTCCAATCTGAAAGGAGCAATAAAAATAGCTATGTGAGAAAAATAAATAAAAATAAGAGACAAAGGAAACCAATATGGTTCTCCAAACTAGTGGTGGAGAAAATAAAGGCAAAAGAATTGGCATTCGTGAAGAATATACGAATTTATGCACATAAGCTGGCTAAAGGCTGTACTGAGATAAAGCATTAGAGTACAGAGCTCAGAACCCTGAGTACTAATCAAGTTTCAAGTTTATTAGCATTTTATGAATCGCCTATCGAAATATCTAGGCGATGTACACTCTAAAAGCCACAGATAGTGGTTTCACATATAATTTTGACAGATTAGACATAATACAGACAATTTAAAACAATATAAAAATTTTAAGGAACAGCCAATACAATACATTTGAGGGAGAGAAGTAGGACCATTTCCTATTCAAAGAATTGGTAGGAAAGGTGCAATGAAGAGAGCAACCATGAAAGTGGATGCATTTGGACGAGGAGTACAAAAAGAAAGAAATGGAAGAGAACTGGGAGTGACCGGATAACTGGGAAAAATAGTTATGAGAATAGAAAACAGACAGGAAAGGCAAAGCCTTTGGGATGTGAAAATATGTATTATGGAGCTCATAATTGAAACTTAAACATGTTTAAAAACCCTCCCAAGTTGGCACTTGGATGACCTAAAAGACAGGTCGTTCAAGTGCCGATAAGCAAACCTAGTTTTGGATGTATCCAAGGACTTTTAAGGCCTCTGAAAGCTGCTGTGCACCCAGAGCTAAAAGGGGCGTTTCTGGAGGAGTGGATAGGGCAGGATGTGGACCGACTTGGACGTAGTCATCCTGCATGGATAATCGAAAATTTTACGAGACTTCCTGGACAGAACTTATATGTTGTGACTTAGATGTAAAAACAGGTATAAGTGCCTAAAAGGTATCCAGAGTGATCAGATAACCACTGCAGAGACAAAGTAGGGACCCCCACACACTCCCCCAGTGTTCACTGACCCCCTCACACCCCCTCAAAGATCATAATAAAAACATACATACCTGTCTCCAGAACATCAGCACCTATTATAGGAAAGCCTAGTAGAGCTGCACACAGGCCTCTTAAATAGCCTGAGGGGTGGGCTAGTGAACCATAAAGAGGAAGACCCAGGGCCATAAGCCACTCTAACCACTACATTTATGGTGGAACATCTGCGCCCACCAAAACCCTTCCCAAACCCTACCGTACCTTACCATATAGATGGCACCTGCAGCCATAAGGGTATTGGGGACAGGTGGGTATAGTGGGTTTTGGTGTTCTGGGGGGCTCAGCATCACCTATAAGGGAGTTTTGGTGAGATGTTTATGTGGCACCCTTTTTGTGAAGTTCACAGCAGTGCCCTGTAAGGTGCCTCGCTCTATTGCCATGTCTGAATGGCCAGTCCATCACAATGCTGGCCTCTCCCAAATGGTCTTGTTCTGGGGACTTGGATGACTTTTTGGTTAAGAATATGGTATAAAGATAGATGTACTGGTGGTCTGGACGTCCAGATAGATGATTTTCGTAAAAAAAAATGTAGACGTATTTTTCAAGAATGGGCATTTTCCCACTGCCGACTTTGGGCATCTAGCGCTATATGTCCCAATCGGACTTAGATATACATTTTGATTATGCCCCTCTACATGTATTTACTAGAAGTGGCCTGGAATTTGAACCTTGGACGTTTGGTCCGAATACCAGGATTGTATGTCTGAGTCAAGTTTTAGAAATGGAAAGAGGCACAAGAAGCTGTAAGTGACTTGTGCATGGTCACAGGGGAAGCACCGGGCCTGAACTGACAACCCAAGGGTGCTGAGGCTGTAGCCCCAACCATTGCACCATACTCTCTTCTTGCGCTCATGAGTTAGAGTTGCTTCTTAAGTGGTTGTTTAGAAGGAAGAGAGGAGGTCAAGTCCGCCAAAGAATGGAGAAATAGAAAAATGAGAATAAATGTACAGCCAGAAGGGAAATTTGTGATTGGTGAAGAGATAATGTGGATGTACTTGATCTGGAGGAAAGCAAGACGGTATGAGGAAGTACCCAAAAGTAGAAGATAGAAATGAAGTCTACAAGCCCAGCTGGAAAAAAGTGGAATATGGAAAGAAAGTATTTTGTTTGTTTTTAGAAATAACAAAACAGTACCATGGAAAATAAAATCCAACATAGCAATCGGAGCTTTGAAAAAGAAGTGCATAGTAATTACTGAATGCATGGCAGGTTGTAAGTATGAAGGAAGAGTCTTGGCCAAAGGCACAAGGAGCCACAGCAGGTAAAAAAAACTCAGAACCCCAGAGTGCCTAGGAAGCTGTGCCAACTACTGGGTCACTCCTATGTTACCAGAGAATGGAGCACCATAGGCGAAAGTAATCAAAGGGTCTGCAAGTAATAAATGAATAGAAGTCATTGCAGGAGCAGGAAAACTCAACTTGTATTAAGGAAATAAAGTAAAAGCTGTCATTGTAGGCCATCTTTTCCTTCCTTTTTTTTTTTTACTACACAGAGAATAGCAAAAAAATGGGAAATGCTGGCTATACTTGATATTAGTGACCTATGAAGTAGAAGAATATATATATACATATACATATATAAAGATAAATGAGATGAGATTTGTAATAGAGAAACGTCTCAACTTGAAGTAATGGAGTAGCCATTCTGGATGGGAACACAGAACATGAATGAAGAAACTGTCAATGGAGCATTATGACATGCTTCAAAATAGGAGGTACATGTAACTACAAATGAAAAGGTCTAGAAATTATGAAGCTAGACCATATATAAATACAAATGAGGCCTGTAAAGGCATAAGATCATCCTTAACAGGATGTGTTAATGGCCTTCTCCTCCACTCCTAGTCCTCCAAGTTCTTCAGAATAAATTGGAGTTTACTTGGTAGAGTGAGATATTGTGAGGGAAAAATAGATGACCTCAATAAAGTATGGTGAATATCCTCTTGGTCTATTCGACAAGGATAGCAACATTGATGGTACAGTAGTAGACATTTTGTTGGTAAAAACTTGATTGATCTTGCAAAGAATCTTTTAAAACTCGTCCATGACAAGGAAGAAAGATGTTGATTCATGGAAATCAGTTTTGTTTAGAGTTTTTTTTTGTTTGTTTTTTTGCAGTTCATCAAATCCAGGAAAAGATTGAATTCTGTAGAGAGAGTAAATCGCCCTTGGAACTATGGTGATGGAGAGAGGTTTCGTTCAGTTCTTAAACATAGCTTTTTTTAGCAGATTGTGAAGAGGCTATGTAATAAGTTCCCAAAGAGATTCATCAAATTCTAATGCCTCAAGGAGTTCTGCTATAGGCGCAATGTATGACTCCAAGCAAAACGATCATAGAATGGAAGAGATGGAGGTCCGAAGATTTTAGAAAATAAGTATCTAGATTCCGGGTATGCAGTAAATGATTTTGAATATTAAAGTCCATGTCAGAGACCGAAGTTTCTTAACAATAGTCAAGGCGATGGCTTCTGACAATAATGTTTTCGGGGGGGGGGGAGGGGGCTTAATAAAGATGGCCGCTGATAGCTGGAGCTAAGACGCCACGGAGGTTACCATTGTTAATCATGCTATAGAAGCTGCTTTTTACCTTTTGGATGGTTAAACGTAAATCTAAGCTCCGGGTTTTCCCGGAGGAAACTTCAGCAGCAGTGAGGGGCCCGATGGACGCTTTCCTCTAGCAAGAGGCAAGAATGACTGAGCCGGAGTCCTCCTCGGCTGTGAGAGGCACGCCAGCTGAAAGCGTTTGCACTCTCCTTCAAGGCAACATCATTATCTCCGGAGGAGCGGAGTCCTCCGAGTCACCCGGGGGCGTCGATGCAGCAGTTGGTGGAAGGAACGTCCCGGGGTGTTCTCTCTCCAGACCAGCTGAGTGCGAAAGTCGACTCAGCAGGAGGAGGGTTGAAGCATACTCAGTCATCGGGGCACTCGGAGGAGCTGAACCAGAAGATCCCTCAGGATTTCCTTACATTGAATTCTTCTTCAGCTGAGGCCCCAGGTACTTTAAACATTTCAGGAGGTCTAGGTATTGAACTAACACCCATGCAGAGACCCAAGGTTTTTAATATGGAAGCAATATCAACATTACAAATAATAATAATAAATAACTTTATTCTTCTATACCGCCACAATCTTGCGACTTCTAGGCGGTTTACAATCAAGAGAGCTGGACATTCAGTGAAACACAATATGCAGATATACATATGAAGTACAGATAGCATAGACTGTAAGAAATCAAGAATATTGAAATACTCTCTTTGGGAACTCAAATGCAGCAACTTACATTAAGGTATACTACTATTGTTTCTGAAAATTGGGAAATGAAGAATAGATTAGCATGGAAAATAAAGTGGACGGACAAGAGACTAGAATAAAAACTGTGGAGTCCCAGGCTTTGGTCTGGGTAAGGGATAGTGGAAACCTGAATTTTAAGGTGGAAATGTTGGAAAACATGACTAGAAGATGTAATCTTGGGATTACAAATTTCCCAAAATTACCACTGATTCCAGTGCAAGATAGATTTAAGAAATATTTGAAAGAAGTTTTGAAAGTTCCTGAAACCTCTTATCCGCCTCTTACAAAAATATATTATCTACCTATTAAATCTTCAATTCAAAAACCAAACCAGCAGAATATATCTGCGGATAGTTTGGATTTAACAAATTTTCTGGAGAGATCTGATAATGAGGTACCGGCAACTGCTACGTTGCTAGTACAATTTGCAATTGACTCTGACAGAGAATGGATGCTTAAGTTGTTTTTCAAGTTTAAGGATGTCCCATTTATGACAAAATTGGTGAGGATGTATCCAGATGTGTCATGAACGACCCAAAAGAGAAGAAAACAATTTCTTATTTTGAGACCAAAGATCCTACAATTGGGTGCGACGTTCGTTCTTAGATACCCCTGTAAATGTGTGATAGTTTATCAAGGGAATAGATATGTATTTTTTGAGCCTCAGCAGTTGATTAAATTTATTTCTGCTAAAGAGCAAGTTTAGTATTCTTGAGAGAACTTCTGCTTCAAGTTAGCTTCCTGAGCTTAATCAGCTACATCTTTTATTTTGTTCATACTGTTTGGTTTAAAATTTCAATGAATGCATAGCCTTTCTCCTCCTTAATTAAGGTCTAATTATACAAACCAGTATATTTGATTTCCAGACATAAGCTTGGTATTATTAAAGTGAAGAGAAAAGAATGAAACTGTATTTGTAGGTAAAGAATTGTTTTCCTTTATTTTATATTTTTTCTTTTACTTCTCTTTATATATCATTTTTGTAATTCAAAGATGTTGACTGGTATTGTATTATTTCTTGTTCTGACTAATAATTTTGTCAAAAGTATATAATGTAAATAAAGATTTAAAAAAAAAATAGTCAAGGCGATGCTCTGCATGTGACATCAATGCATCAAAAGCCATTTTTGCAGAAATGTACAAATAGTACTATGGATATACAGTATTTGTTGTACAAGCTGTTCTAACAGAGGAGAACTGAGAAAGAAAAAATAATCCACTTTAAAGGCTCTACACCCAGAGTGGAGTCCGTTGGTAAAAAGTAGTGGTGTCAACAGAGACGGAGACAGATGATGGATGAAAGTATGACAAAATAGATGAGGAGATCCAAGCTTAACATGCGCTACACCCAGAGTGGATCCCTGTGTTCAGAATAGAGAGCTGCACGGGAACGGGGACGATGGGAATCCCGCGGGACCTGCGGGTTCCCCCCCTAGGGTCGCGGGAATCCCGTGGTGATGCCCCCTAGGGTCGCGGGAATCCCGTGGGGACGCCCCCTAGGGTTGCGGGGTTCCTGCGGGACTGGATGTACTCAGTCGCGCGGCTCCTCTTCTCCCTACCTGCTCTGCTTGCAGCACAGAGCCGAACGGAAGTCTTCCCGACATCAGTACTGACGTCGGAGGGGAGGGAGGGCTTAAACAGTTGCAGTCCGTGCATATTCCTCCCTCCCCCTTACTTTCTCAGTGCATTTTTAAGGTTTCAGAGTACTTGTTGAAAGCTGCTGGAGCCTACATGCATCGCGTGCGTGTGTGGACAGAAGCTTCTCCTCTGACGCAACCGAGGGGGGCCGCGCACGATCGGTGGCCAAGCGCGTTCCCTCCCTTAACTGTGGGGACCAGGCCATTCACCGCTCCACGGGGTGGTAGATGGCCTTGTCCCCGCACCTGGGTGAGCACCTTTTCTCCCCTCCACTGTTTTGGTGGGTTACCCACGGCTAGCCGCGGCTAACATCCACTGTGTCATTCTCTAATTGGTAGCCTAAGTATATCTGTCTAGAGATACCACTGTTACATACACCAATTCCCTGTAACGTGATTAAGGAATTTACCTTTCTTACCTTCCCCTTTCATCTCCTCTTCTGATCACAGACAGAAAAGAAGCACATACACATTTATCAGCATAGAAACACACATGTACACACATACATGTATACCTCTCCTCCATATAGACAGATTTACAAGCAGAGGGATTGGAAAGGATTCTATGAGCCATGTTATGCATGCTTTCCCCACTTGTTTAATTTTAAGGACAGAGATACTGTAAACCAGGGAGTTTTACCAGTGGTACCCATACCCCAGAGGGTGTGGAAAGAGGTCAAACAGGGTGTGGAAAAGAGTCTTGAAATTTAAGGCAGTTTATTGAAACTTTTTTAGATATGGTAAAGGCAGTTATTAGGAAAGTTAATGGTAGTATGAGGGTCCGCTGAAAAGTTCTCAGCCCAACCAAGACAAGAATGATGTGGAACCATGACAGTTTTCATTTTGTTTCATGTCATTGAAATGAAAAGTGTCACGAAAAGTGTAGAATAACTTGTAAGTTTCATGGCTCCACATCATTCTTGTCTTGGTTGGGCTGAGAACTTTTCAGCGGCCCCTCGTATAACTGTATACTATTCAAGCAACACTTTTGTAGTTAGCAGCTGACAGCAACATATGTCCCTCCACCTCAGTTCCATACTGTCAAGTGTCTCTAGTGGACAAATGCTTTAGGAAGGGCGACGGAGGGTTTCATTGATCAGTTATAGGCAAAGAATCCCTTCTGTCAACTTTTAGTAGATCTGGCTATGCTTATTTCTCAGTTTTAGCTGCTGTAACCATAGTAACTGTAGATATATTTTTGGAGAAGGCGCAAATGTGAATATTTGTTCAGGGGACTGAATGAAAGAGAATGTCTTGTGTTATATTAGACATATCAAAAACAAGAACAGATGCAGTAGCTTATTTATTTATTAAAAAATTCTTATATACCACCCACTTGTTTCCACAGAAACCATCAGAAGAGTAAAGTAGTTGAAAACAAAGCTTATAGTCTTATGAGTAGTTTTCTTTCTAAAGACTCCAAGATTGTGTTTACGTACCTGCATATACTAATCGTAGACTGCTTTGATTTTACCACAGAAAGATAGGATATCAAATCCCTTTACCTTACCCTTACCCCTGTAACATCAGGGCTTGCAGATCATGAAGATTTGTGCACATTTTTGTCTCTTTCATTTTCTGCTTATCTTTCTGCCTAATTTCTCCATTTGCCTTGTTGCTTATATGTGACTTGCTAAGATAGTTTATTGTAATATTTTCTTTACTGCTGTCATCCTTTTGTTTTTTTAATTAGCACCACCACCTTCTAATTTAAGTGCCTGGAATTGTCTGAATCTCTCACTAAGGATCCTTTTTTCCTGCCAAACAATGTAGCCCATCAATAACAGAATAACCTATGTGTCTGAAACTGTCTTTTTAGCACCAGGTTTCTTTCCACATATAGTTAATCCTCACAATTTCCATAAGTAGGCAATGTTTCAAAAAAAGCTACAGTTCTTTCCAAGAACCTCATCCCCCTCCCATTGCTTCTGGGGAAAGATCTTTACATAAGTATGCTCTCCCTATATACATGGATTACATCAGTCCTAGAATCCTTACCCTTTTCTCTGATCATACTCAGTATTCAATTTGTATTCCTTCTAGCTGAGTAACTTGGTAGGCATTGCACTTTGCTGGAGCCCATGGAGCCTGCTTCCAATTTAATGCTTTGGATAATGGGATTCCCTAGCAGCAAGACCTTTCTGTGTTAAGATGTAATGTCTGCGTTTGGAGAATGTGATTTGTGTTGAGTTTCTGTCTTTGACTCTGGCTTCACCTCATTTCTGATTTCTTGAACATCATAATGGATGGAATTGAGGTGAAGAGGTAGAGGGAGAGAGAGGGGGCAGATGCTGATAGAAGTGGGGTGGAGAGAGAGAAGGGGCAGGATATTGGATGGAATTGAGATGGAGGGACAGAGAAGGTGGCAGATGCTGAGGGAAGTGGTGTGGAGGGAGAGAGTGAGAAAGGTGCAGATGCTAATGGAAGTGGAATGGAGGTATGGAGAGAGAAAAGGGGCAGAGTACTGGATTGAATTGGGGTAGAGGGAGAGAGAGAAGGGGGCAGGCAATGGATATTAGAGTGGAGGGGAGAGAGGTGGAGCAGATGCAAGACAGAAGGAAGGGGAGAGCAGACACCGGATGGAAGGGGAGAGGAGAGAGGGAAAGATGTGGATGTAAGGGGGTAGATAAAGAGGGCACATACTGCATGGAAGGAAAGGATAAAGAAAAAAGGGCACATGCTGGATAGAAGGAAGATGATAAAGATACTGAGAGAGGGAGGGAGGGAAAGAGATGGCAAGCTATAGGTAGACACAGTGAAAAGAGGGAAATTTAGGACTAGATAATAAGAAAGAATTTAATTTAGACAAAGGCAGTAAATAAACTGAGAAGGGAGACCAGGGAAGAAAAGAAAAGGAAGGGGAAGGGAGAGGAGAGAGAGAGACAGAGAACATAAGAATTGCAGCTGCTGGGTCAGACCAGCAGTCCATCGTGCCCATCAGTCTGCTCACGTGGCGGCCCCTAGGTCAAAGACCAGTGCCCTGAGACTACCTGTGTACGTTCCGGTTTAGCAGGACCTTGTCTAACTTTGTCTTGAATCCCTGGAGGGTGTTTTCCCCTATAACAGACTCCAGAAGAGCATTCCAGTTTTCTACCACTCTCTTAAAGAAGAACTTCCTTACATTTGTATGGAATCTATCCCCTTTCAACTTTAGAGAGTGCCCTCTCATTCTCCCTGCCTTGGAGAGGGTGAACAATCTGTCTTCATCTACTAAGTCTATTCCCTTCAGTATTTTGAATGTTTCGATCATGTCCCCTCTCAGGCTCCTCTTTTCAAGGGAGCATAAGCCCAGTTTCTCCAATCTCTCACTGTATGGCAACTCCTCCAACCCCTTAACCATTTTAGTTGCTCTTCTCTGGACCCTTTCGAGTAGTACTATGTCCTTCTAAATGTACGGTGACCAATGCTGGACGCAGTATTCCAGGTGAGGGTGTACCATGGCCCAGTACAGCGGCATGATAACCTTCTCCGATCTGTTCGTGATCCCCTTCTTAATCATTCCTAGCATTCTGTTTGCCCTTTTTGCTGCCGCCACACTTTATGCGGAAGGCTTCATCGACTTGTTGACCAGTACTCCCAAGTTTCTTTCCTGGGAGGTCTCTCCAAGTACCACACTGGACATCCTGTAGGCATGTATAAGATTTTTGTTACCGACATGCATCAGCTTACACTTATTCACATTAAACCTCATTTGCCAATGTCGCAGCCCATTTCTCGAGCGTGTTTATATCACGTTGCAGGTCTTAGCAATCCCCCTGCATCTTCACTACTATGAATAACTTCATATCATCTGCAAATTTAATCACCTCACTTGTCGACCAATTTCCAGGTCGTTTATAAATATGTTGAAGAGCACGGGTCCAAGCACCAAACCCTGCGGCACTCCACTCGTGACATTTTTGCAGTCCGAATATTGTCCATTCACCCCCAGTCTCTATTTCTTACCCGCCAACCAGTTTTTAATCCACGTGAGTATTTCACCCTCGATTCCATGGCTTGCAATTTTCTGAAGTAGTCGTTCAAGCGGAACCTTATTGAACACTCTAAAAATCCAAATATACAATGTTGACCGGGTAACTCTTGTCTATCTGCTTGTTTACTCCCTTGAAGAAGTGCTGCAAGTTCATCAAGCAAGATCGTCCTTTGCTGAAGCCGTGCTGGCTGGTCCTCATCAGATTGTATCCGTCAAGGTGATCAATGATGCGGTCTTTTATCAGTGCCTCTACCATCTTTCCAGGTGCCGAGATCAGACTCACCTGTCTAGTTTCCCGGATCTCCCCTTGAACCTTTCTTGAAGATTGGCGTAACATTCCCACTTTTCAGTCTTCCAGAATCCTTCCCGAATTGATCAATAGATTGGCTATTAGTTGAAGCAGTTCAGCTATAGCCCCTTTCAGTTCCTTGATTACCCTCGAATGTATGCCATCCGGTCCCGGGGATTTATCGTTTTTAAGCCTATCAATCTGCCTGTATACCTCTTCTAGACTGACCGTCAACCCAGTCAGTTTCCTGTCTTCATTTCCCGTGTATAGCCTGTCGGCTTCCGGTATGTTGTGTATATCCTCTTCGGTAAATACATACACAAAAAATGTGTTCAGTTTGTCGGCGATAGCTTTGTCTTCCTTTAGCACTCCCTTTATTCCATGGTTATCCATCGGCCCCACCGCTTCCTTCGCGGGTCATTTCCCCTTGATATATCGAAAGAACGGCTTGAAGTTTTTTGCCTCCTTGGCTATTTTTTCCTCATAGTCTCTTTTGGCCCCTCTTACTGCCTTATGGCACCTGCTTTGATGCTGTTTGTGCTTTTTCCAGTTTTCATCCGTTTTTAACCTTTTCCATTCCTTAAATGAAGTATTCTTGTCTCTGATCGCTTCCTACACCGCTACAGTGAGCCACACCGGTTCCTTGTTCTTTTTTCTCTTGGATCCCTTGTTGATACGCGGTATATATAGATTTTGCACCTCGGTGACTGTGTCCTTAAAAAAGGACCATGCTTGCTCTAGGGTTTTTACAGTGTTTATCCTTTTCTTAATCTTTTTCCCCACCATGAGTCTCATCTTTTCGTAATTCCGTTTTCGGAAGTTCAGTGCTGTGGCTGTTGTTCTGGATCGATGTTTTGCCTCCGTGTGTAGGTTGAAGCAGATTATATTGTGATCACTGCTTCCCAGCATCCCTTCTACTTCTACTCTTTGCGCTGGTCCTCATAGTCCATTTAGAATTAAGTCCAGAATTGCATTTCCTCTCATATTTTCATTGACAAGTTGTTCCAAGAAGCAATCACCTACAGCATCCAGGAACATGGTCTGCCTACTGCAGCCGGAGGTGCCTAGGTTCCACTCTATCCCCGGATAATTGAAGTCACCCACAATAACTGCATTGTCTCCCTTGCAATTGCATTTAATCTTATCTGTCATTTCTCCATCAATTTCTTCAGACTGCCCTGGGGGTCGGTAGTAGATGCCGATCTTCATTTTCCTTCCATTCGTTCCCGGAATTTTGACCCATAGAGACTCTAACTTATTTTTTGTTTCCGGCATATTTTCTCCGGTATACTCAATTCCCTCTTTGGCGTACAGGGCAATGCCCCCACCTTTACGACCCACTTTGTCTCTGCGGTATAGTTTGTATCCCGATAGCACAGTGTCCCAGACGTTTTCCTTGTTCCACCATGTTTCTGTGATGCCGATGATGTCAAGATTATCTTTTTGTGGCATAGCTTCCAGTTCCCCCATCTTATTCCTTAGGCTCCTTGCTTTCGTATACATATACTTGGGTTTGCAGCCTGTTACTTTCTTACATTTCCTTCCCTCTTGTATCCTTGTCGATCCGTCAGGATTTCTGTCTTGCCTATGATCTCATGAGTCTTCCCTGCTATTTTCCTGCACGGAATCCCGTGGGAATACCGGTTCCCAAACCATTGACTCTCGGTTGACTGTCGGCTTTCCCCTTCTTCCTAGTTTAAAAATTTCTCAATTTCTCTCTTGATGTTGCTTGCAAGTAAGCTCGTTCCATCTCCGCTGAGGTGGAGTCCATCCTTCCTGAACAGCTTGCTCTTCCCCCAGAACGTCGCCCATTTGCGCACAAAGTGGAATCCTTCTTCCTCACACCAGTACCTCATCCACACATCAACTGCTTGCAGCTCCATCTGCCTCTTCTCATCAGCCCTGGGTACCGGCAGGATCTCCGAGAACGCTACCCTTGGCGTTCTGGTCTTCAGCTTCCTTCCTAGCATCCGGAAAAATTGGAAGGGGATAGATTCAGAACAAATGCTAGGAAGTTTTTCTTTACTCAGCGGGTGGTGGAGACTTGGAATGCGCTTCCAGAGGATGTAATAGGGCAGAGTACGGTACTGGGGTTTAAGAAAGGATTGGACAATTTCCTGTTGGAAAAGGGGATAGAGGGGTATAGATAGAGGATTATTATGCAGGTCCTGGACCTGTTGGGCCGCCGCGTGAGCGGACTGCTGGGCACGATGGACCTCAGGTCTGACCCGGCAGAGGCATTGCTTATGTATCTTATGTAACTGGTCCTTCAGTACTTCCCTGCTGTAGTTCCTGTTGCTCATGTTGTTTGTTCCCACATGGATCACCATTGCCGTATCTTCCTCTTCCACGCTGTTGATGATCCTGTTGATGTGGTTCACTATGTCCTCTCCGTCTTCTCTTGCGTCTCCAGCCACAGGTCCGTGTCCCTGGTGTATGTCCATCTCTCCAGCCGTAGGTCTGTGTATTTCCATCTTCCCTCAACCTGGTGGTAGCTTGAACAGGATTCGTCTTCTTGTGGGTTCCCTTCGCAGTTTCCAGGTGTCACTGCTGTGTCAGCCATTTCTTCCTTGTGGTTGTCCTCCAGCTGGTCCTCACTGTGGGCAGTTCCACTGTTGCTGGTGATTTTCCACAGCCTCCTCAATGAACTTCTCTAACTCCCGGACTTCTTCCTCTGTCTTGAAGTTGTCTGCCTCTGTCTTCCTCCACTGCTCGAAGTGCCTCTAGTACCAGTATTCTGCCTTCTAGGAGTCTAACTTGTTTCTTCAGGCGCTGCAGTTCCCCGCATCGAGTGCATACATAAGACCGCCTCCCAGAGGGGAGGTAGTCATACATATGGCAAACGGTGCAGAAAACTGGGTAGCTCAACATCCTGCTTCTGTCTGCTGCTTCCATTGCTGTCCGTTTGCTGGTCTGTCTGAAGTGGCTTCTCCCTGCTTGCTTGTTGCTTGTGTGGCTGCTGTGGTTGCTTTCTGCTTTGC
This sequence comes from Geotrypetes seraphini, assembly GCF_902459505.1. NCBI lineage: Eukaryota > Metazoa > Chordata > Amphibia > Gymnophiona > Dermophiidae > Geotrypetes > Geotrypetes seraphini. Next base: position 47,003,266 of record NC_047100.1, read on the forward strand.
AGAGACTCGTCCCTTTGCAAAGGCGCTCTGGCTAAGGCGAGCGCCTTTAATGCTCACCTTTGACGTGCACCGAATGGCTGAGCGCCATTGGCCTCTCCCCTTTTAAGGGGGAGCTCTGGATACGAGCGTTGACATCAGAAGGGTGGGCGGAACTACCTCTCGCCGCTGTCCCTCTCACCTGCCTTCTCCTGCCCTTCCTTTCTTGTGCCGATTCCTTCTTTCACTGGTTTTCTTCTCTCCTCCTGGCTCCCTGCTTCTCTAGGCTGCTGCGGTGTTCTCCCGTTGGCCCCTCCCCTTTTAAGGGGGAGTTCTGGATCCAAGCACTGCCATCAGAGGGGTGGGTGGAGCTACCTCTCGCCTCTGGCCCTCTCGCCTGCCTTCTCCTGCCCTTCCCCTTCTTGAACATAAGAACATAAGAAGCGCCATCTCCGGATCAGACCTTCGGTCCATCAAGTCCGGCGATCCGCACACGCGGAGGCCCTGCTAGGTATACACCTGGCTTATTTTATATCCAACCATATCTTTATATGCCTCTCTCAAGGAGATATGCATCTAGTTTGCTTTTGAAGCCTAGGACTGTCGATTCCGCAATAATCTCCCCTGGGAGAGTATTCCAGATGTCAACCACTCTCTGTGTGAAGCAGACCTTCCTGATATTAGTCCTGAACTTGCCCCCCCTTAGCTTCATTTCATGTCCTCTTGTCCGTGTCAAATTGGACAATGTAAATAATCTTCTCTGCTCTATTTTGTCGATTCCTTTCAGTATTTTGAAGGTCTCGATCATATCCCCACGCAGTCTCCTTTTCTCAAGGGAGAACAATCCCAGTGTTTTAAGTCGATCCTCATATTCCAGTTTCTCCATACCCTTCACTAGTTTAGTTGCTCGTCTCTGCACCCTCTCCAGCAGTTTTATATCCTTCTTTAGGTAGGGAGACCAATGTTGGACGCAGTATTCCAAGTGGGGTCTGACCATTGCCCTATAAAGCGGCATTATAACTTTCTCCGATCTACTCGAGATTCCTTTCTTTATCATGCCCAACATTCTATTTGCCTTGCTCTGATTATTTCTCTTTTGCTGGTTTTCTTCTCTCTCCTCCTGCCTCCCGTCTTCTGGCTCCCTGCTTCTCTGGGATGCCAGACCAATGGAGGAGAAGGAATGGAAGGAGAGGAGAGAGATGCCAGAGCATGGGAGGAAGGGGAAGGAGGCAGATACCAGATCTGGAGTGGAAAGGGGGAAGGAGACAGAGATACCAGATCTGAAAGGAGGAAAAGAGAAGAGAGAGAAGCTAAAAGCACAAGGAGAGGGGGAGGGAGAGATGGAAGGGAAAGAGACAGAAATGCCAGATCATGAGGGGGAGGGAAGGGAAGAAGATGGATTTAAGACCAATTGGGGGAAGGGAGAGATAGCAGGGGGGAGGCAGACAATTTCTGGAAGGGACATAGAAAAACGGCAGATGTCATATGGAAAGGCCAGATGGAAATAATGGATGGAAGGAAGAAAGTGACAAAGAGAAGAGGAAGGCATAAACTGGAGATGACAAAGGTAGCAAAAAATTTCTTTTATTTATTTATATTTTTACTTTAGGATCAAGTGGTATTGTAGCTGTGTTGATAAACATTTGTAAATAGAAAATGGAAATAAGGTGAACCTTTTATTAGACTAATTTTACTACATTTTTTTATTAACTTTCAGAGACCAAGACCTCCTTTCTCAGGTTGGGATAGGATACCGTAACAGCAATATAGTTTGTTGACCTGAAGAAGGAACTTTTGGTCTTTGAAAGCTAATTAAAAAAGTCCAATAAAATGATTTTATCCTATTTTCCATTTTTTGTTTTATTTTTATTTGTTAATTTGTAAAGTGATGATTGTTATTTCTCAGTTATTTTTCAAATTTGCATTTGCTGCTTTTATATTTTATACAATATTAGGAGACATGCATCACTATTTCTGTGGTGTTGCATTGTATGCAAGGTCTGACTTCTTGGTGGTTCAGTTAAATTTGTCTACATATTTCAGTTAATTTGTCTACATATTTCTATTTTTAGTTTGTGATTATTTATTCCATTCTGAAAGAGGGTATTTCTGTGCACTGTGTGTATATAAGACATGATTTTCTGTTAGCACCGACTGCGCAGGATTGATGTATACTAATCTGGCATGTTTAGGTTTATAATGGGTATATTGATGTTTTAGTATTCACTGTAGTGTGTAAGATGCTGTCTTTTCCTAGGTACACTCTTGTAGTGTGGCTTGTGGATTAGTACTAGAAACCATATTTTTCATTTAGAGGTTAAAAAATGATCGGCCTTGGATATTACATATGTTAGGTATGCCACTTACTCAGAATAACTTAGCTTTCAGAGCTTTGTGCAGCTGCAAAGCACATCATTAAGACCCTCTCCAGGCCAATACTGATCCAGCCTCATCTTCCAGAAGGTATCAAAACAATGAGAAACAGAGATCTTAGTACTCTCAAAGACACAGATATCTTTTACTGCCCCACTTCTTTCAAAGTAGACAACACAGGGCCCAGAAACCCAAGAAAGCTCCACAGCCAAAACCAGGGATGAGGGTGGGGTTACTGTGTTTAGGAGAACATAACTTCAGTCGTAGTCTTTAGGAGGCAGCCTGAAACCTTTGCAAAATTGATGATCTCTTGTAATTTCAGACCAGTGGGTTCTTAAAACAGTCTGGATAGGAAAGGATACCCAGTGGCGTACCAAGTGAGGGGCGGGGGGGGGGGGGCAGTCCACCCCAGGTGCAAGCCCTGAAGGGGTGCTCCCGGCCTTGAAGCCATTGGCGTCCGGTTCCCCCCCCAGCCCCCGACGTCCAGATTCTCCCCCCAACAAGATTTGAAAAATAACCAGACAACAAAAGGTAGAAAAACTAATTTTTATTTTCTGTTTGTGATTACAATATTGAAATGTATATCCTGCCAGAGCTGGTGTTAGACCGCAAACGTGAGCTAAGATTTAACACAGAGAGGAAAAGTCCTTTTTGTTTCTTTATTTTATTTACACCACAGCGCCAGTGTGGTTAGGAGAAGCCAAAGGGGGGTGAAAAAGCTATAAAATAAACCCACCAGGATGTTTGAAAAAAAACACCCAATTGGGCAGGAAAATCTAATTGAAAAACCAATTCAATAGGCTGAATCGAATCAAAATTTTTTTTTTTTCCTGAATCGGGCAGCACTAGTTTGTGCTACTGTCTTAGGCTTTAGGACCTGGGATTAGGGAGAGATGGCATCCTCAGTAGTTTATAATGCAAGTGAAACGAGGATTTGGTCAGACTTTTGAAGGGTCTGCAGAAGAAAAATATTGTATAGGCCGGGGACATGAGACAGCAGGAAACGGGAACTTTTTTTCCTTCTATTTTTGTGAATGGCAAGGCTGAGGATGTCAGAGAGTTCAGTTAAAATATGTGCTTTATAAGAAAATATAATAATGTGTTTTATAAAGTTTATAAGCATTGCTGGCCTACCTGGTGAGGTGTTCCTAATGGTGGTGGTGGTGGCAGCATGTCAATGTGTTGAGAGGAAGAGGTGGTCTGGGAAATTCTGCTGAGCAAACTCCGGGCCCATTTCCACCCCCCAGTTAGTCCACTCCACTCCACTGGTTCACACATTGAGTGGGTCTTTGGGTGTTGTGCCTGGGTAGTTGTTTTGGGATCTCTTCCAGTGGTTTGTCAGTATCTCCTTGTCCAAGGAAGGAAACTTTATTAACCTTTGTAACAGCGCTGCTTGTGTGGCATTAGGCTATGTAGTGATCGAAAGAAAAAACCAGACCTTTGCACATTTTTGCACTATATGGTGGGTGTATGAGGAGATTCACATTTCCTGCACAGCTAAGTCCTTGTGAAGTTACCTTGTTCTTTCAGTATTTGACATCTAGCAAGGTCTCTGTTTGAAAGGAAAGATCTAAGCTTAAAAATGAAGAGGCCAGAAGTTATGGTAAAAGCAGATAGTGTTGCTGGTTTTAAGAAAGGTTTGGACAAATTCCTGGAGGAAAAGTCCATAGTCTGTTATTAAGACATGGGGGAAGTGTCTGCTTGCCCTGGATCGGTAGCATGGAATGTTGCTACTCTTTGGGTTTTGACCAGGTACTAGTGACCTGGATTGGTTACCATGAGAATGGGCTACTGGGCATGATGGACCATTGGTCTGACCCAGTTAGGCTATTCTTATGTTATGTTCTCATCTGTAGGGGCCTTTATTTTCACTTCTTATTTTAATGTATTTTTTTTCTGGGAACTTATCAGTGTTTTTTATAATGGGAACAAAAATGGAAGAGAATTAATGTGTGTTGAATGGGGGGGGGTTACTAATTTCTTCAGCTAAATAATTATATCCACTTCAACCAGACATAGGAGAACTCACACACCATTCACACACCCTCCAACCAAAATCGTCAAAAGAAAAAAAACTGTTTGACAACCTCCTAACACTCGACCCCCAACTCAACAACCTATTGACCTCGACCACAGACTACAAAACCTTCAAAAAAGAAATAAAAACCTTTCTATTCAAAAAACCGAACTAACACAATCAGAACTGTCCCAAGGATCACCTGCAACTACTCCATATGTACTTCTGATGTCATGACAATGCAGACATAATTTATGTTATGTTTGGAATAATGGTTACATATATGAGGTTCAATAAAAGAAAATTTTCACTGCCTGTTTCTATTCTGACCATTTATTCCGTTTCATGGTTATTTCAAAAAATATTTTTTTACATGGGGAGGGGGGTGTCAAAAAATGATGGGCCCCAGATGCCACATACCCTAGGTATGCCACTGAGGATACCTTCTTCAACTATTGATCTTCCTCCAAATTGAGAGTGTCTGAATCAAGCTACACTGTTTATGTGTAGCTACTAACTTGAATTGTTGTGAGAATCCCATTCCTGAGGCCTGGCTGAAGCCAGACCTGCGTTTGGACAAACTTGCAGAGACAGTATGGGTTATGAGTGTCAGAACATTTTGCACCCTGGGCCATGGTAGAAGTGATAAAGAAAATTAAACCGTGCAAACCAGTAAATATATGTCTCTTAGCTAACTGAATTAAAGTGGATTAAAAAAGTGTCACTAGATGATGCTTATGCCTCTATACAAGCCTGCAGTGGAGAATGACATGGGGCAAATTTGTCCCCATCCTCGCAGGAGCTCAATTTCCCCGTTCTACACTAGGTGCTGATGTTCTGGAGACAGGTATGCATGGTTTTATTCTGATATTTTTTTTTGGGGGGGTGAGGGGTCAGTGAACACGGGGGGGAGTGTGTGTGGGGTCTTTACTTTGTCTCTGCAGTGATTATCTGGTCAATTTGGATACCTTTTGGGCACTTTTACCTGTTTTAGGGCTCCTGGTACGCTTCTAGAATAATGGCAGCTCAATGCGCGCTATTCCGTCCGTTAATGCCCTAACGCACCTTAGTAAAAGGAGCCCTTAGTCTCATAAAACCTTTGATTATCCCTGCAGGACCCACATTCCGCCCTAACCACTCCTCCAGATATGCCTGTTTTAGCTCTGGGTGCACAGCGGCATTCAAAGGCCTAAAAAGTCTCTGGATACGTCCAAAAAATAGGTTTGATTATCAGCACTTGGACGGGTTTTTAGATGCTTTTTTGTTTTGATTATGAGCAATTTGAAAGACTACTTAATTTCTTGTGTATTTTCAGTTGGGCACAATTCATACATTTTTGAAGACACTGGAATTCATGAAAGCACAAGTTCTATAATTATTATAAGAAACCTTGCATATAATAGTAGAGAAAGAAAGCTGATGATGTAAATGTACTATATCGGTATTTAGAGCTGTTAAGTTCTGGATATAACATTGCATAACAGTTGTTGCTAGAAAGTTACTGAAATATTTTTCTCTTCTCAATTTAAATAGTCCAGTTGTCTCTTATTTATGTCAGGGAGTCATATACATTGCTATATTCTTCCCTAGGTAATTTAGTAATTTTTGAAGTTATCCAGCCCACCCCATTGAGCAAGATTGAAGGTCAATGAGTGAGGTTGGCTTGGTGGTGAAGAAATTGAAGCTCAAGGAAGGGCTCTTGGTACTCTTATTGACAAGTAATACCTTCACATATGCGTAAAAATGGATGGGCCTCTTCTCCCTTGAAAAGAGAAGACAGAGGGACATGATCGAAACATTCAAGATATTGAAGGGAATTGACTTAGTAGAGAAAGGCAGGTTGTTCACCCTCTCCGAGGTGAAGAGAACGAGAGGGCACTTTCTGAAGTTAAAAGGGGATAGACTCCGTACAAACGTTAAGGAAGTTCTTCTTCACCCAGAGAGTGGTAGAAATCTGGAACGCTCTTCCCGGGGCTGTTATAGGGGAAAACACCCTTCAGGGATTCAAGACACAGTCGGACAAGTTCCTGCTGAACCAGAACAAACGCAGTTAAGGCTAGACTCAAATAGGGCACTGGTCTTTGACCTAAGGGCCGCCGTGTGAGCGGACTGTTGGGCACGACGGACCACTGGTCTGACCCAGCAGCGGCAAATCTTATGTTCTTATGTTACATATTTTAAATTCAATTATTTCAAGCCCTCATCAAGAAAGCACATGCACATCTATGAAAACAATTCAATTGCATTTAAAGACCCCCCTCAAGAAGCAGTGTCTCATAATTTAAACTTGATCAAACAAGTCTGCTATAAAGATAACCACCTCAACGCACAATAGATTCTGCAAAAGTTTCTAAAACCCTGTTTGATGTTATGACAAACTGGAATTAGATTAAAGGGGTTTTTTCAGTTTGAATTTATTTATTTTCATATCACCATAGAAATAACATTAACAGGGCTCCTTTTACGAAGATGCACTACCAATTAGTAGTGCATTAAATGCAAAGAAGCCCATTCTATTGCAGTGGTATTCGTCACATTTAATGCACCTTAATCAGTAGCACAGCTTTGTAAAAGGAACCCACAGTGTAATGGTATAGTTGAAAGTGGAATCAGCAGTAACAAAAAGATACTGTAACATTTCTGTTGGAACATACAGTAAGTAAAAACTAGTAACATTCTCATTACTCACATCCATTCCCCTCCTCCCATAAAAACAGTAAGGCGTGTACTCTATAAAAGGTGTCCTACCAGTGCCTAACTTAATTTCAAAATGCCATTTAAAAGGGGTACAAGTGGCTTTAAAAAAAGGCCACCTGCACAGCAGCTACAGAGGGGCTCTACAATGCCTAACAGCATTGTAGGCATGGCTAGTGCCAGAAGTGGCATGTGAAAGGTAGGCATCGGAAACGGCCTTAACCCTAGCCTACCTTTCACAAAGCCGTGATTTTATAAGTGGCGCTATTGTGCGACCGGCACGTGATTGGCAGCCATTTTATAGGCAGATGATGATGGCGCCACTTATAGTGCCTATATAGAACCTTATAGAATCCAGACCTATGCATTTTTCATATCTATACAATAGAAAGCTTCGTTGTCTCTGAAATTTGGCCAAATGTAGGCTAGCAAGTGCCTGACATCAAAAGCCCCAAATCCCTTCGGGCTTTGAGGCATTTACTGCGCCGGTCCATGCTAAAACGCTTTGTAAAAGGGGGCCTTAGCTTGTTTGATTGCAAGATTTCGGATAGCCTCTTAGATGTGCCCCTAATGTAGTCTATTAAAAGTACCATTACTTTCAGCAATGTTCAACTCGTATCTGAAAATAAGTAATACTATACTCCTTCAGAAATGTATGTTAAGTAGACATGTATTTATCAAGTTTTTCTTTCTTTGTTGTATTGGAATAGCTCATAAAATATGTAACAGTTGGAGGTCATTATCTTCCAAATTTGTGATCTCTTGACCTATGTTAAATATTACTCCTGCAAGAAGCTGATAAACCTATTATTTTCTGTATGTAGGATCAAACATTTCCAAATTAGATTAAATGTTGATGTCACCCTCAGTAAGGCTAACATACAATCCCTCCTTTGCAAAACACTATCCCCCTCTTTTCCAAAGCCGCATGGCAACAGCCCTGAAGCCCTTTAAATCTCTATGGGCTTCAGGGCCATTACCGCAGCGGCCCGTGCTAAACGGCTTCCTGGGGATTGGAGGAGAGCGGATGTGGTCCCTATTCATAAAAGTGGTCACAGGGATGAAGCAGGAAACTACAGGCCGGTGAGCCTCACTTCAGTTGTTGGAAAAATAATGGAAGTGTTGCTGAAAGAAAGGATAGTGTATTTCCTTGAATCTAATGGGTTACAGGATCCGAGGCAACATGGCTTTACAAAAGGTAAATCGTGCCAAACGAACCTGATTGAATTTTTTGATTGGGTGACCAGAGAGCTGAATCGAGGACATATGCTAGATGTAATTTACTTGGATTTCAGCAAAGCCTTTGATACAGTTCCTCATAGGAGGCTGTTGAACAAACTTGAAGGGCTGAAGTTAGGACCCAAAGTGGTGAACTGGGTCAGAAACTGGCTGTCGGACAGACGCCAGAGGGTGGTGGTTAATGGAAGTCACTCGAAGGAAGGAAAGGTGACTAGTGGAGTCCCTCAGGGTTCGGTGCTGGGGCCAAACCTGTTCAACATGTATGTAAGTGACATTGCTGAAGGGTTAGAAGGAAAAGTGTGCCTTTTTGCAGATGATACCAAGATTTGTAACAGAGTAGACACCGAAGAGGGAGTGGAGAATATAAAAAAGGATCTGCAAAAGTTAGAGGAATGGTCTAATGCCTGGCAACTAAAATTCAATGCAAAGAAATGCAGAGTAATGCATTTGGGGATTAATAATCGGAAGGAACCGTATATGCTGGGAGGAGAGAAGCTGATATGCACGGACGGGGAGAGGGACCTTGGGGTGATAGTGTCCGAAGATCTAAAGGCGAAAAAACAGTGTGACAAGGCAGTGGCTGCTGTCAGAAGGATTCTGGGCTGTATAAAGAGAGGCGTAGTCAGTAGAACGAAGAAGGTGTTGATGCCCCTGTACAGGTCATTGGTGAGGCCCCACTTGGAGTATTGTGTTCAGTTTTGGAGACCGTATCTGGCGAAAGACATAAGACTTGAGGCGGTACAGAGGAGGGCGACGAAAATGATAGGAGGCTTGCGCCAGAAGACGTATGAGGAGAGACTGGAAGCCCTGAATATGTATACCCTAGAGGAAAGGAGAGACAGGGGAGATATGATTCAGACGTTCAAATACTTAAAGGGTATTAACGTAGAACAAAATCTTTTCCAGAGAAAGGAAAATGGTAAAACCAGAGGACATAAAGCACAGTTACTTACCGTAACAGGTGTTATCCAGGGACAGCAGGCAGATATTCTTGACTGATGGGTGACGGCACCGACGGAGCCCCGGTACGGACAATTTTAGAGTGATTGCACTCTAAGAACTTGGAAAGTTCTGGTAGGCTGCACTGCGCTCGCGCGAGTGCCTTCCCGCCCGACAGAGGCGCGCGGTCCCCAGTTATGATAAGCCAGCTAAGAAGCCAACCCGGGGAGGTGGGAGGGACGCAAGAATATCTGCCTGCTGTCCCTGGATAACACCTGTTACGGTAAGTAACTGTGCTTTATCCCAGGACAAGCAGGCAGCATATTCTTGACTGATGGGTGACCTCCAAGCTAACAAAAAGAGGGATGGAGGGAAGGTTGGCCATTAGGAAAACAAATTTTGCAAAACAGATTGACCGAAGTGTCCATCCCGTCTGGAAAAAGCATCCAGACAATAATGAGATGTAAAAGTATGAACTGAGGACCAAGTAGCAGCCTTGCAGATTTCCTCAATAGGAGTGGAACGGAGGAAAGCTACAGATGCTGCCATAGCTCGGACTCTATGGGCCGTGACAGAACCTTCCAGTGTCAGTCCGGTCTGAGCATAACAGAATGAAATGCACGCTGCCAGCCAATTAGACAACGTACGTTTAGAAACAGGACGTCCCAAGTTATTCGGATCAAAGGACAGAAAGAGTTGAGGGAATGATCTGTGGGGCTTAGTACGGTCTAAATAGTAAGCCAGAGCACGCTTACAGTCCAAAGTATGCAGAGCCTGTTCTCCAGAATGTGAGTGAGGTTTCGGAAAGAAGACAGGCAGAACAATGGATTGGTTAAGATGGAATTCAGAGACAACCTTAGGGAGAAACTTTGGATGTGTACACAGAGCCACCTTGTCATGATGGAAGATTGTAAAAGGTGGATCCGCAACTAGTGCATGTAGCTCACTGACCCTCCTAGCAGAGGTAAGAGCAATAAGGAAAAGTACCTTCCAAGTGAGGAACTTGAAAGAAGCGGTAGCTAAAGGTTCAAATGGAGGCTTCATTAAAGCGGAAAGAACTACATTGAGATCCCAGATAACAGGAGGGGCTTTAAGAGGTGGTTTCACATTAAAAAGACCCTGCATGAACCTGGACACCAAGGGATGAGCTGAGAGGAGTTTTCCATGGACTGGCTCATGAAAAGCCGCAATAGCACTGAGGTGGACTCTGATTGAAGTGGACTTGAGGCCAGAGTCGGACAAAGAAAGAAGATAATCCAACAAGGTCTCCACTGCAAGGGAAGTGGGATCATGATGATGAAGAAGACACCAGGAAGAAAAACGTGTCCACTTCTGATGGTAACATTGCAGAGTGGCCGGTTTCCTGGAGGCATCCAGAATTGAACGAACAGGCTGAGACAAAAGCGTATCATGAGAAGTCAGCCCGAGAGATACCAAGCTGTCAGGTGCAGAGACTGGAGGTTGGGATGTAGAAGGGTCTCCTGATGCTGTGTAAGCAGAGAAGGAAACAGTGGAAGAAGAAAAGGTTCCCTAGAACTGAGTTGAAGTAGAAGGGAGAACCAATGTTGCCTGGGCCACCTCGGAGCAATCAGAATCATGGTGGCTCGTTCCCTCTTGAGCTTGAACAAGGTTCTCAACATGAGAGGCAGAAGAGGGAAAGCATACAGGAACAGATTGGACCAGTCGAGGAGAAATGCATCCGCTGCCAGACGGTGAGGAGAGTAGAGTCTGGAGCAGAATAGGGGCAGCTGGTGGTTGTGAGGAGCTGCAAAGAGGTCTATCTGAGGAGTGCCCCATTGAGCGAAGATGGACTGTAGAGTGAAAGGATCGAGTGTCCACTCGTGAGGCTGGAGAATTCTGCTGAGCTTGTCCGCTAAGGAATTCTTTTCTCCCTGAATGTAGATAGCTTTCAGAAATAGATGGTGATTTATTTAGAACCTAACGGATGTAGCGGTATATAAGAAATAAATTACATTACATTACATTTATGGCCCAAGTCCAGATCTTCTGGGCTTCCTGGCACAAGAGGCGAGAGCCCGTTCCACCCTGCTTGTTGATGTAGTACATCGCAACTTGATTGTCTGTGCACAGCAGGAGAACTTGAGGGAAGAGAAGATGTTGGAAAGCCTTGAGGGCATAAAACATCGCTCTGAGTTCCAGGAAATTGATGTGATGCTTCTTTTCCTGGGCTGTCCAAAGTCCTTGAGTTTGGAACTCGTTCAAATGGGCTCCCCAGGCATAAGGGGAGGCGTCGGTGGTGATGACTAGTTGATGAGGAGGTAGATGGAGCAGAAGACCTCTGGATAGATTTGAGGATATCAACCACCATTGTAGAGACTGACGAAGAGATGATGTGACAGATATGTGATGTGAGCAAGGATCCATCGCTTGGGACCACTGGGTAGCTAGGGTCCATTGAGGAGTGCGCAGGTGAAGACGTGCGAAGGGCGTGACATGGACTGTGGAAGCCATGTGACCCAAGAGTATCATCATTTGCTTGGCAGAGATGGAAAGTTGTAGAAGCACCTGCTGACACAGAGATTGAAGCGTTTGAAGACGGTTGGATGGCAGGAACGCTCTCATGAGGACTGTGTCCAAGACAGCTCCGATGAATTGAAGTCTCTGAGTGGGAATGAGATGAGATTTGGGTAGATTGATCTCGAACCCCAGAAGTTGAAGAAACATGATGGTTTGGTTGGTGGCCAGGAGAACAGTCTGAGATGAATTGGCCTTGATTAACCAGTCGTCCAGGTAAGGAAAGACCTGAAGGTGGTGAGATCGTAGAAAAGCAGCCACCACAATCAGACATTTGGTGAACACTCTTGGAGAGGAGGCAAGACCGAAGGGCAGCACCTTGTATTGGTAATGACAACGATTGATCATGAAGCGTAGGTACTGTCTGGAGGCCAGATTGACCGGTATGTGAGTGTATGCTTCTTTGAGATCGAGGGAACATAGCCAGTCGCCTTGATTGAGAAGAGGGTAAAGAGTGGCCAGAGAAAGCATTTTGAATTTCTCTTTGACCAAGCATTTGTTTAGATCGCGAAGATCTAGAATGGGTCTTAGATCTCCTGTCTTTTTGGGGACTAGAAAATAACGGGAGTAGAATCCCTGCCCTCTCTGATCTAGAGGAACTTCCTCTATAGCGTTCAGAAGGAGGAGGGATTGAACTTCTTGAAGAAGGAGGGAAGACCGAGGAGTGTTGAAAGCAGACTCTCTTGGTAAACTTTGGGCAGGAGGTGTCTGAAAGTTGAGAGAGTAGCCGTGGCGGATGATGTTGAAGACCCACAGGTCCGAGGTGATGATTTCCCAACGGCTTATGAAATGTATAAGGCGTCCTCCTATGGGCTGTGGAAGATGAGTAGAAGGAGGAAGATTGGCTATGTCCAGGAGAACCAAGTCAAAAGGGCTGAGTTGACTTTTGAGAAGGAGGAGGTTTCACTTGCTGTTGCTGCTGGGCAGGTCGAGCAGGTTGCCTCTGTTGCTGCCTCTGACGCCTGGGTTGTTGCTGTGTTTGAGGTAATGGACGAGCCACAAACCTTCGTTGGTAGGCCGATTGTTGACGAAAAGGCCTAGAAGGTGGGGTCTTCTTCTTTGTCTTAAGGAGAGTATCCCATCGAGTTTCATGAGCTGAGAGTTTCTGAGTAGTAGAGTCCATGGATTCTCCGAACAGCTCATCTCCTAAGCAAGGTGCATTGGCCAGTCGATATTGGTGATTGACATCGAGTTCGGACACTCTGAGCCAGGCCAGTCGTCGCATAGCCACTGACATAGCTGTGGCTCTAGAGGTCAGCTCAAAAGTGTCATAAATTGATCTGACCATGAACTTGCGTAGTTGCAAGAGCGATGAAGAAGCTTGGCGAAAAGCTGGTTTCTTACGGTCAGGGAGATATTTCTCAAAAGATGACAAACTTTGAATAAGATGCTTAAGATAAAAGGAAAAATGGAAAGCATAGTTTCCTGACCTGTTCGCTAGCATTGCATTTTGATACAGCCTTTTGCCAAACTTATCCATGGCCTTACCTTCCCTGCCAGGAGGGACAGAGGCATACACATTAGCCCCCGTGGATTTCTTTAAAGTAGACTCTACTAATAAAGACTCATGGGGGAGTTGAGGCTTGTCAAAGCCTCGAATTGGTATGACCTTATATAAGGAGTCCAGTTTACGGGGAGCTCCTGGAATGGTCAAAGGTGTCTCTAGATTCTTGTAAAATGTCTCTCTTAAAATGTCATGGAGAGGCAGCTTGAGAAATTCCCTTGGAGGCTGGTCAAAGTCAAGAGCATCTAAAAATGCCTTGGATTTTTTGGATTCAGCCTCCAAGGGAATAGATAAAGAGTCACACATCTCTTTAAGAAAAGAGGTGAAAGAAGTTGCATCAGGTTTGGAAGATGGATCAAAACCAGAAGGATCCTCATCCCCTGATGAACACTCTCCCTCAGAGAGGAAAGGCTCTTCTGAATCACCCCACAGACCAGGGTCCCTCACCTGAAAACTGCGGTCCCGTGACTCCGGTGTGGAGGGTTCTAGGTGTCGAGTTTTATGAGTCGACTTACCAGACCTCTGTGAACCGGTACCGGGAGATGTTAAGGGTTGTGCCGATGCCGATGTTTGAACAACCTGGTGTCTCGGTTCCGGTGCCAAGATTGGCATTGATACCGAAGAAGTGATGTGCCCCGGTACCGACAAAGTGGATGCCGATAGAGGGGGCTGCTGCACCGTCGGTACCGGCGGCTCAGACCGGACCGGGACTGGAAGGCTCGGAGTCAAAAGAGCAGGGAGTAGCTGTTGGAGTTGTTCCTTTAGCTGGACCTGCAGGACTGCGGCAATGCGCTCGTCCAATGAAGGCACCGGTACCGCTTTTTTCTTCTGCGGTACCTTGGGTGCCGCTCTACACTCCGAAGAGGGACCCGATGTCGAGGGGCTCACCTCAATTGGGGTGGAGCGCTTCCGTGGATGCCTCGTGGTCGGCAGGATTGGACTCGCTGCTACTGAAACCGGAGGACGCTCCAACGGGGAAGGCTTCTTAGCCGGCTTACCTGCGGGGTGCGACGCCGGTGCGGTATCGCGCGGTGTCGACAAAGTCGGTGCCGACTGAGATGGAGCCGACGTCGGTGCCGGTGGTGCGGAATCAGACATCTCGGTGCCGAACAATAACTGCTGCTGTATCTGGCGGTTTTTAAGTGTTCTCTTCTTTAAAGTCGCACAGCGGGAGCAGGTAGATGCTCGATGGTCAGGACCAAGACACTGCAGACACCAGTTGTGTGGGTCTGTCAGTGAAATTGGTCGAGCGCACCGCTGGCACTTTTTAAACCCGGGTTGAGGGGGCATGAAAGTAAATACGGCTTCTGCCAAATCGAAGGCCGAGGCCTCGATGATGGCAATAGGCCCCGCAGGGGCTAAACGAAAACTGAAGAAAAAAATTAAGTTTTTTTTTTTTTTTTTTTTTAGAAAAGAAAAGAAATAACGGAAATAAAATTTCCAAAGGGGTTTACGCGAGCGGGAAGGCGATATAAAATAGAAAAAATAACTTTCAACAGCCGTTGAAAGAAATGCGTCTTCTTAGCTCCGCGGAAACTAAGAAACTGGGGACCGCGCGCCTCTGTCGGGCGGGAAGGCACTCGCGCGTGTGCGGTGCGGCCTACCAGAACTTTCCAAGTTCTTAGAGTGCAATCACTCTAAAATTGTCCGTACCGGGGCTCCGTCGGTGCCGTCACCCATCAGTCAAGAATATGCTGCCTGCTTGTCCTGGGATAATTTGAGGTTGAGGGGTGGTAGATTCAGGGGCAATGTTAGGAAATTCTATTTTACGGAGAGGGTGGTGGATGCCTGGAATGCGCTCCCGAGAGAGGTGGTGGAGAGTAAAACTGTGACTGAGTTCAAAGAAGCGTGGGATGAACACAGAAGATTTAGAATCCGAAAATAATATTAAATATTGAACTAAGGCCAGTACTGGGCAGACTTGCACGGTCTGTGTCTGTGTATGGCCGTTTGGTGGAGGATGGGCAGGGGAGGGCTTCAATGGCTGGGAGGGTGTAGATGGGCTGGAGTAAGTCTTAACAGAGATTTCGGCAGTTGGAACCCAAGCATAGTACCGGGTAAAGCTTTGGATTCTTGCCCAGAAATAGCTAAGAAGAAAAAAAAAAAATTTAAATTGAATCAGGTTGGGCAGACTGGATGGACCATTCGGGTCTCTATCTGCCGTCATCTACTATGTTACTATGTAAAAGAGGCCCTATAACACTATGCACAAACTTGTACAAAAACACACAGAATCTAGCCATATCTTAACAGCTCTAACTCCCAAGACTCAAAGAGCAACAACCTGATGCATGAAAAGGCAGCTCTGTAAATATTACACTGCCCTAGTGAAAAAATTCAAGATCTCTACGCATGCTAGCAGAATAACATACCTTAGTCGCGCATGCAAAACACAGACAGAACCTTAATACATATGAAACAAGGGGCTACACATCAGTAAGAGAGATATGAAATCAAGAAACAGAATTTGGAAACCTCAGGAATGCAGACTCTGCACACAATAATAGAAACGTAGAAAGTGAAATGTAAAATATTGCAAAGCCAACCTATTCCAATTAATAAATTCAGAACACAACACTTCTTATTTTGTACCTTTGTTGTCTGAGCATTTCATTTTTTTGTTTGCTTTGTTCCCGGTGTCTCTTTTCTGCATTTTTTTTTTTTGGGAGGGAAGGGTCCTGTCTGCAGGGTCTCCTGTCCAGTTGACATGTCTAATCTTTCCATGTCTATCATCCATCTTCCTTTTGTATCCCTATATGTCCTGTTTAGCATCTTCCCTCTGTGTCCCTGTTTCTTCTACCATACCACATTTAGAATCTGCCCTCTCAGTGTCCTGAATTTCCACACTGAATCTATATCTTTCCCCCTGTGATCATCATCCTTCTCTTGTGTCCCTACTCTCCTCTCCATCATCCCTGTATGTCCCTATTCCCTTTGTGTAGCATGGCCCTTCTGTCCCTGTCCCCATATTCCCTCCATGCTCATCTCCTCTTCTCTGACTCCCTGTCTCTCTCTTTCCTTCCTCTCACTCTCCCTACCCTAGGGCCACTATCTCCTTCTTTCTTCTTTCCCTCCTCCCAGCCCAGTACCTCTTAAGCCCAGTGTCTTTCCTCCTCTTTCATACCTGGGTCTGGTGTCTTTCCCCTCTCTTCCTCTCCTCCAGTCTCTATCTTTCTATTCTTCCCGTCTACTTTCCCTCCAAGTCCAGCATCTATTCCTTATTCCATATAGCCCATCCAGGTCTCTCCGTCCTGCAGCCCAAAATCTTCTTAACATTCCATCCTTAAAGTATATTAACACTTTAAGATGCAATAATTTTTCAGTGACAGCACCTTCCCTTTGGAACTCCATTCCCAATCACATAAGGGAAGAAACTTCCATAGGCCCTTTTAAGATAAAGTTGAAGACTTTCCTATTAAGACACTTTTGATATATAACTGCCCTCGTAAGAGCAATAATTTCACTGTTGTTCGTCAGGTCAGCCCTCTCCTTATTGTTCTTTTCTTTACTTATTGTAGTTCCTCCATTTTCCCTCTTGTTTTACTTCTATTTGTCTGGTGTATGTGTTTTTGCTTTTACTAACCAATCCCCAGTAATGATATGTTTTGCTTTTAATCTTCAGTTTTGTGCCGTTGTATGCTAATAATGGATTTTTATTGTACACTGCTTTGAATTTTGGATTAAGCGGTATAAGAAATTTTTAATAAACCTTGAAACCTCTCTGTCTAATTTCTGGATCAAGCAACTCTTCCCATCTGTCCTTCTCCCCATACCAGGTACCAGGTCCTGCAAAGCAGCATTTCTCTCTCCCTTGGTCCAGCACCTCTCTTTCCCCCTCTATTCTGGTTCCAGTGTCTTTTCCTCATCCTCCCTCCCCCTTGTCCCTCTAACTTGTCTCAGTCTTCGATGGCATCAGCACTACATCAACTAAATCAGCCTGCCTTGAGGCTATGGCCTTCCCTATGCTGTGCCCTGCCCTTGCAGAAGAAGGAAGTTGAACCAGAGAGGGGCAGGATGCATCCTAGGGAAAGCTGAAGCCCTGAGGCAGGCTGATTGATTCCAGTGAATATTTTAATAAGATCAGTAGGTCAATATACTGATTTTAGAAAACTTTTAAAGACATTATTGTTTAAAAAATGTTTATCTTGAAATTTATCATTTCCTACTGTTAATGTTCTATTTGAATATTTGTCATTGCGTTACGTTTAACTGGGTTTGTTCCCAGCAATAGAAATATATGGTTATCCGCCACGAACTCGTACGGGCTTTGGCAGAATATAAGTCAGAATGTAATATAATGCAATGTCAAGTTAGAGAGACTGCAGTGCTGGAGGGAGAGGGATAGCCACTGGACCTGGGGATGAGAGATGCTGAACCTGCAGGATGGAGGGGAAAGAGAGGTACTGGACTCAGGAAAAGAGAGATGCAGGCACTTGGACAACCTGTTGCTTGGATTGAAGGCCGATGGCTTGCAATAAGCCTCCTCATGCCTATGAGCATTGACTCAACTGATTTTTGGCCATTTCCATACTCAGGTTTTTTCCGAGCTGATGCTTCTGTATTTTTGGCTATTAGATTTTGACTTGAAATTTCTACAGCCAGTAATACACGCCAGAAAAGAAATCTGTTAATGATATCTGATGTGTTTCAGCATCTGCTGAGTCAGCCTTGTGCTGCTATATTATGACTATTTGCACTAGTGCAATAAAGGGAGTGTGTCAATAGTTCGGACGTCAGAATTTACCCGCGCTGTTATGAGTTTCATGTCGTTAATAAATGTGGCAGACTTATTGAAGACTCACTATTCTTTATCCTAACTGTTTTTTGTTTTGTAGGTAAAAGAATGGTTATGTTTGAACTGTCAGATGCAGAGGGCTTTGGGAATGGATATGACTACAGCCACACGTTCAAAAAGCCAACAACAACTGCACTCTCCTTCTCTGTCTCCATCTCATTCCCCAGCCAAACAATCACAAACTCAACCAGAACCCAAACAATCCAACGTGCTACCGCAACCACAACTACAGACAAAAGTGGGATATGAAAAATCATTAGGAGCTATGCAAACAAACATCAGACAGGACACAAATATTCTGCCCTCCCCGCAAGCTAAAGCACAGTTAACAAGTGAACGGGAGCAGTTCGGTCAAGCCTTACCAAAGTCTGCTGTTCCTCACCCTCAGGAGGTAGTAGGATCTTACCCACAGCATCAGCAAGCAAAGCCTTCTAGCCTGGACAAGAGAAAACGTGCGAGCGATTCCCCAGCTAAATCGCCAACCCAATCCTCTATTGTGACCGAGGAAGAAATGCAGGAAGGGCTCACTGGGAAGATATTTGGATTTGGGGCTTCTCTTCTGAACCAAGCAAGCACACTTATTTCGGTCCATCCCGAAGCCACTCCACCAAGTCACCATTCCCCTGGCAAAGTGCCTCCCAAAATTGTCTTCAGTGACGCCAGCAAAGAAACTAGCAGCAAACACAGTGGAACCGTGCCTGGAATGCCGAGCAAGTCTGGAAGTGCCCCCACTGACAAGCAAGGAATATCAGAGAACTTTACCAAGTTAAAAGGTGTCCAGAAGGACAGAACCACATGCCCTCTATGTAAAGTGGAAATTAATGTGGGTTCAAATGACCCTTCCAATTACAATACATGCACAGTGTGTAAAAAACAGGTTTGCAACATGTGTGGATTCAACCCCACTCCTCACCTAGTAGAGGTAAGGACACTTTTGGTATAGTAAGTTAATGTGTGGCATTTCCTTTGTAGGTTAAAGCAGTATATCAGTGATATATCATGCATTTCCCAAACAATTCTATGATGAACACGATGGCCTGGTAAAAAAAAATTCAACTTTTGGACTTTCTCTGAAGACAAGCAAGCCCTCATATTTTCACAGCTAGGTGACTTCATCCAATGGAGCCCAGCATGGATGCTTGCTAGTAAATTTTATGCAGAAGTTTCTAGCAGCGCTATATAACATTTAGGGGCAAATTCTATAAACGGCGTCCTGATTATAGGCAGGGTAGGTGTCCTACCGCTGTCAAGCCAATCGGGACACACGTTTTTTTAAAAACAACCCCGAGGCAGGCCACCTACACTATAGGCGCCTCTCGCGGGTGCAGGGAAGTGCCTAGGGTTGCTTAAGCTCACCCAAGGCTGAGCGTGGGCATGGTTTCACCTGGAAGTGGCCTTGGGTAAGCTTAAGCGGCCCTAGGTATCTCCCTAGGGCTGTGATAAGTGCCTGAAATATAGGCCAACAAAAAGCTGGTCTACATTTCAAATAGATGCAGCCACTGAGCTGATCACCACAAGGAGATCTCCCTGCTGCGATCAGCTGAATGGTCACAACAGGAACTTGCCCCCCCTCCCTCCCCCCGTGAAGTTGGCCCATGAAGTAGGAGGGATGCCCATTCCCTTCTGCCGCCACCCCTGAATCCTCCCAACACTGTCCGTGGCAGGAAGGATGCCCACTCCCTTCTACCACCGACTCCGTCGATCCCCTGACACTCCCGACCCCCAACTCCCACATCCAATTGGCAGGAGGGATGCCGACTCCTTCCTGCTGCTGGCACTGTCAATTCCCTGAACTCCCAAGAATCCTCAACACCCACCTGACATTCTCCATATTCCCCAACACTCTCTCACACCCCAATATCCCCGACACCTCCTGAACCCCCCCCCCCGTACCTTTAGGAGATGGCAGGCAAGAGGGATACCCACTCCCTCCTGCCAGTAGGCCCACCTCTTCCAAATTGGTGGGGCTTCCCCTTCCTGGTGCATTCTGAGATGCACCAGGGAGAGGCCTAAGGCTCCAATTGGCCCAAGCACCTAAGGCTCCTCCCTGGTGTATCCCAGAATACACTGTGAAGTGTAAGGCCTGTCGTTTTGGAAGAGTCAGGCCTGTCGATAGGAGAGAGTGGGCATCCCTCTTGCCAGCCATCTCCTAAAGGTATGAGGGGTTTGGGAGGTGTCAAGGGGGATGTTGGGGTGTCAGAGGGTATTGGGGTGTGTTGGGGGAGTGTCGGGTGGGTGTTGGGGAGTTTTGGGGAATGTCAGAGAATGTTGGGTGGGTGTTGGTGAGTGTCAGGGGTTCAGGGGATTGACAGGGCCGGCAGCAGGAGGGATTCAACATCCCTCCTACTAATTGGATATGGGAGGGGGGTTGTCTGTACTGTCAGGGGATTGACGGGGTCAGAGGCAGGAGGAAGTGGGCAACCCTCCTGCCATGGACAGTGTCGGGTGGGAGTTCGAGGGTGACAGCGGGAGGAATTGGGCATCCCTCCTGCTGGCCAAGTTCACTGGGAGGTTAAGGGGTTCCCTGTTACAGCCACTGAGCTGACTGCAGCAGGGGGATTCCTATGCCCCAATCAGCTTATGGGAAGGGATCAGGAGCGATTCTCTAACCAGCGCCTGTGACATGGGCGCCGATTAGAGAATCGGGCCAGTTAGGTGGGTTGGGCCTCTGTCCCTTGGAGCAGACGCTATTCTATATAGGATGCTAGGGTGCAATTCTTAGCTGCTTCTTAGGCAGCTGCAGAAACCGTCATCCTATACAGAATTTCCCCCTTAGGGTCTGTTTTAGTAAGCTTTTT
Organism: Geotrypetes seraphini; assembly: GCF_902459505.1. NCBI lineage: Eukaryota > Metazoa > Chordata > Amphibia > Gymnophiona > Dermophiidae > Geotrypetes > Geotrypetes seraphini. The sequence continues at coordinate 47,024,136 of NC_047100.1, forward strand.
TCTCTCTCATTGTTACAGCACATTAAAAGTTAAGGGTTATTAATTTATATTTTGCCTAAGAACTAGGCAGATGATATTTAATGGGATTTAAACTCTTTTGAACCGAGGCTTTTTTTTCCTCCACATTATATTGAGATATAGTTGCATAGTGAGCAGATTAGCTCTACAGATTGGATATATTTTCTTATTTTGTGAGCGATTGATATTTAGTAATTCCTCTTATTGTTTGGGTAATTGAAAACACTCATTATTACTGTGTTACCCAATTTGTTAACCTGCTTAATTTCTAATAATATTTTAGCATCTGTATGTTGACCCTGGCCAAATAGATAGCAATACACTCCTAGTGGTCTAGTGGTTAGAAGAGCTGCCTCAGATGAGTTCAATTCCCACTTCAGCTGCTTGTGACTCTGGGCAAATCACTTAACACTTCATTGCTCCAGGTACAAAATAAGTAGCTGTCTAAGATGTATAAATCACACAGAAAAAGCAGTTTCTAATGCAATAGGTGAATTGTTCTAGTCAAGCAGGTCCCCTCCAGTGTTCCCTCTAAGCGGGCGGGTGTTGTGAGCAAACTTTTTTCACCGTGAGCCAAAAATATCGGGCGCCAGCAAGTTATGAGCCAACTCGCCCGATTCTCCTCTCGCCGCCCTGCCATCTGCCGTACGCCTCTTCCGATCGTGCGCTGTGACGAGAAACGTGTGCGCTGCGATGTAATATTTTGTGCACCAGCGCACGCCAGCGCAGCTTAGCGGGAACACTGGTTCAAATGGTTTTATTTATTTCCCCAAATTTATTTTTGTTATACGCATTGAAAATATTTGATATTGCGTTTAAATCAAAATCTCAATAAACTTGAAACGAGTGCCCGTGAGATTGTGGGAGGGTTAAATACTCAAAACTTAGAAGTTTTTGCTACGCCAGCTTTCTGGTATCTTTACATACAGTGGCGTACCTAGCATATGTAACATCCGGGGCCCATCATTTTTTGGCACCCCCCCCCCATCTGTAAGAAAAACATGATTTTTAGTAACAAACCACACGTCACACATGAGTACCTAGGAAAAGGCAGCATCTTACATATTGCAGTGAGCAGTACATCAATACACCCATTGTAAAACTAAACAAGCCAGACCAGCACAGATCAATCCTACACCGTCAATCCTAACAGAAAACCATGTCTTTCGAACACACAGAACACAGAAAACACCTTCGCCTAGTAAGGAATATGTAATCACAAACTAACCCCTCCCTCTTTTACAAAACTGTAGTGTGGATTTTAGCTACGGAGGTAACAGCTCTGATGCTCATAAAATTCTGAGCATCAGAGCTGCTACCACCAAGGCTGGTGCTAAAAACGCTTCACAGTTTTGTAAAAGGGGGGATAAAATAAAAATACATAGACAAAGGTTAAATTGAACCAGCAAGAAGCTGGACTCTGCATACAATGCTTCACAGAAACAGTGACACATGTCTCCTAAAGCAATAAATAAATAGAAATTTTTTTCTACCTTTGTCTTCTGTGGTTTCTCCTTTCCTCATCTTCTTGTAACTCTCTTCCTTCCATTCACTGTCTGCCGTCTCTCTTCCCCTATATGGCATCTTCTCTCCTTCTATGCCCCTTCCAGAAACTGTATGCCTCCCCCTTCCATCTCTCCTTTCACCCCATTGGTCTGGCATCTCTCTCCTCGCCTTCCCTCTCCCACACCTCTCCTCATAGTCTGGTATCTCCCCTTCCCTGATTCTCTGGCATCTCTCTCCTTTCCTTTTCTTCCATCTTTCGTTCCCCCTCCATGCTCTCACATCTCCCCCTTCCTTTTCCCTTAGACTGGCATACCTTCCTCCTATGCTCCAAGCCCTGGCATCTCCTTTAATTCCCTCCCTCATCTTCCTTCTCCCTCCAGCTGGGTACCGCAACACTCTTCCCTGCAGCTCTGCACTTCCCCACAATTGCCATGCTTCGGTTCCTCTTCTTCCTTCCTTCCTCCCCCCCCCCCCGCGGGACCCTGCGGCACCATCAACTCTTACTCCCTCTAATGTCGGCCCTGCAGCTCCAGACTTCCTCGCACCTTCTCCCCTCCCCCTTTGGATCGCTATTATTTTAAATGTTATAGCCGCGGAGCTGTATCCATCAGTGGAGATGTCTAACCTCGGCCTGCCCCGGAACTCTTACTGCAGCAGCCGCCCGTCTAGGCAGGAACAGGAAGTCACTGTTGCAGTAAGAGTTCCGGGGCAGGCCGAGGTTAGACATCTCCACTGATGGATACAGCTCCGCGGCTATAACATTTAAAATAATAGCGATCCAAAGGGGGAGGGGGAGAAGGTGCGAGGAAGTCTGGAGCTGCAGGGCCGACATTAGAGGGAGTAAGAGTTGATGGTGCCGCAGGGTCCCGCGGGGGGGGGGGGGAGGAAGGAAGGAAGAAGAGGAACCGAAGCATGGCAATTGTGGGGAAGTGCAATCCCCCCAATGCGTCCCCTTACCTTACCTCCCCTTACCTTTGCGACGCGTGTGTGCGCTGTGAAGAGAAACTTTGCGCTGCGATGTAATATTTTGTGCGCGCGCGCAGGCCAGCACACCTTAGCGGGAACACTGGTCCCCTCCCAATGGCTGCAAGCCATCTGCAGAAGCAATCCACTCTTGATTTTTTTCTCTGATTCTCCTCTACTTCACAGGGAGTTCTGCTGCCACCTCCAGTTTTTCGCTTTTGCATGAGAGCCAGAAGAAATGTTTCTGTTCTGCTCTCTCTTTTTCTCATTTTATTTGTTGTTTTTCGACCTTTATTCAGTGCTTCAGTGCTCATAGCTTTCACCTTGGTTTTAGCTCTGCCTGCAAAGAGAAGAAGCAGACTCTGGTCTGCAGCTAACAGGCCAATCCCTGGTGATACCTATTAGCCAGCCTGCACAAGTATTATTTGGAGCTCGGGGCTGTCCTTGCATTTATTTCTCACCTACTGATTTGCAGGGGTTTGAGAGCAGGCTATTAGGCACCCTTTGGAGGCTCAACAGTGTCTGACAGGGTGCCAGCTGAGTTTTTCGCTACCTCCTCCTTTAATTGCGCCCGTTGGTCTGTGGGGGTGTAGGTGTGGTCAGGCTCCATGTCTGGCTAGCAGCCCAAAGATCAGCGTTGGAGAGGCAATACCAACTTGAGGTAGTGATTCTTCTCATTTCCAGCTACTTTTAAGAGCTGAGGCAGGCTGCAGCACATGTTCAGCACAGGTTACAGTGAGTAAGGCTTTTTCAGCCTAGAAACTGAATTGTCAGAGGTCTAAATTTCAGGTTTTTGGGTGTTTCTGCATGATCCCCTATGTCCACCCCACCTGAAAAATCTTAATTTCACCCTTTTTACACTTTTCATGTGTGTTTATTTAGCATTTTTAGGTGTGAATTTCTTAGTAGTGACCGTCTTGGATTTTTAGCAATTTTTTTTTTCTAAAGTTCCCTGCCCTTTAAAAAATACAGATTTTGCTTCAAAACTGGCTGGAATGGAGTCTAGGGGCTCTTTTACCGCAATATCATGTACAGATTGCACAAATTGGGCATCTCAAAAGCGTTCTTGCACTACGTTCCGCTTAGTGTGGTCCAGAGAGGCGGGAATGGCCACCCTAACCTCTCTCCTCAAGCAGGTGACTAAACGGGTGGCCAGACCATTAGGGCAGCCTTCTATATTTTGGGGGCCTGGATATCCAGATAGTTCTGTTCACTGCGATGCAGAAACCCCACAGCCCAAGAAGTACAACCTACAGTCATCTAAAGATGACTCCATGTGCAAAGGCCCTAAGAACTTCTTGGAATTTCTGAAATTTTAGGGGAATGCCTTTCATTTTTTTTTTTTCCTATACCGTTCTCCCAAGGGAGCTCAGAACGGTTTACATGAATTTATTCAGGTACTCAAGCAGTTTTCCTTCTCTGTCCCGACGGGCTCACAATCTATCTAATGTACCTGGGGCAATGGGGGGATTAAGTGACTTGCCCAGGGTCACAAGGAGCAGCGTGGGTTTGAACCCACTGCGCCACACACTCATGTGAGCTGTGCTTCTCCTGCGTAGTCTCACTGTGCCTCTGACTTGTCTTCCGTGCGACGTTGCCTCGCAGGGCTCTTCATCTTCTCAGTCTGCCGCTGTTCAGGTTTGGGAGGCTTTTCCATAGGAGACACTTATGATGATGACCAATTTGCAGATCTGTTGTTTTCAGGGGATGGTCTTCCCGTGACTGGTGATTCGGAAATGTATGCCGGCTCTATGGATCCTGCCTCTGCATTTATTTCAGTCCACTGCCTTATCAGATCTTATTGCAGAGTCTCTTCATGAGTTGAATTTAGTCATTCAGCAGCTCCTTCTACCTCTTCCTCTCTTATGGGTGGTATGAGAGGTCAGTCCTCTGCCTTTTCCTGGCATCCAAATATTAACATCCTGATTTCGGAGCAGTGGGACTCTTTAGAGGGGGTTCTAAAGGTGGCAAGAGCCATTTCCCAGCTATATTCTTTGGCAAAGATGTGTCAGCAAATCTTTAGTCAGCCTAGAGTGGGTTCTTTAGTGGCTCAGGTCACTAAGCACACATTATAGAGACATTCAAATATGTTACTGGCCGTATTGAGGTAGAACATCTTTTTCCTTATTGGACCTACGGCAACAAGAGGGCATCAGTTAAAAATCAAGGGTGGGAGATTTCATGGTGACACTAGGAAGTACTTCTTTACTGAAAGGGTGGTTGATCGTTGGAATAATCTTCAACTTCAGGTAATTGAGGCCAGCAACGTGCTCGATTTTAAGAAAAAATGGGATAAGCATGTGAGTTCACTTCGAGGAAGTGCTTAGGAGGGGAGGGTTCTTAAGAGTGGGTAGACTTGTTGGGCCGATGGCCCTTTTCTACCGTCATATTCTATGTTTCTATCCCTTCTGAGCGAAGGTGGTTTGGTGCTTAAGGACATGCAGGACAGCAGAGTGGATGTACTGTAGTTCTCAGGAGACTTTTGAGGCAGTGGCTTTGGGAGTCAAAGCTGTCTCGATGGCATCCTTTGTCATGTGCACTTACCTTTCCAGGCTGCAAACTTTGGAGAGTGAAGCTGTCAAGCCCCCCTCCCCCATCAGCTTCTTTTGTCAGGGGTGGACTATGTGGTTGATGCCTGGTATGACATTCTTCATGTACTTGATAAGGTGTCAGTTTATTCCATTTCTGATCAATGTACGCTCTGGATCAGTCAATGGGCTGGCGATTCTACATCTAAAGCTACTCTTGGCCAGCCTCTCTTTTAAGGGGCAGTTGTTGTTTGGTAAAGGTCTGGATGATCGTATGCACTTTGTGGTGGATCGTTGTCCTAAGACCCTGCCTGATAGTAGACACAGAACCCTTAGGGTGCTCTAATTTTCGTGGCTCACAGTGCTCTCAATGGTATGTCAGTTCTGCGGCGCAGAGATCCTACCAGGGCTACTGGCAGAGGTTCTTGGGGGTTCCAACATAACCAGTTCTCCACTTCCCGAGCTGCTCCAGCTACCAAGAAGTTGCAATGACGCCAGGCTGGGAATGGCCCCCTCTGCACATTGGAGGCAGGCTGTCCATGATTTTTCCAGCCTGGGTTCAGATTTCATCTGACCGTTGGGTTTTGGAGTTCATTCGGTCCAGAAACAAACTGGAATTTGCCCAGTCTATGACAAATTGGTTTCTGCACTTGCCCGTGGGACACCCGGAGAAAGCAGCCAGAGTTCTGGCCTCTGTGAGAAGGTTGCTCGATGTTCAGGCCATAGAACTGGTGCTGCCCAAGCTCTCGGGCTCAGGCAGATACTCCATATACTTTATTGTGCCAAAGAAAAACTCAGACAATTGGGGGCCCATATTGGACCTTACGTGAATGCAGCACTCAAAGTTCCATGCTTTTACATGGTAACAGTGTGATCTGTTATAGCGGCAGTGGCCCCGGGAAAGTTCCTGGCCTCTTTAGTTCTGTTGGAGGCCTACTTATATATTTTCCCAGATCACTTGAAGTTTCTCAGGTTTCATGTCCTGCAAGATCATTCGCACCTTCATAAAAGTGATGGTTGTGGTGGCGGCTCATCTGCACAAGATGGGATTTCTGGTGCATCCCTACTTGGAAGATAGGCTGATCCTAATTGTCTTAGGGTCAGCACACAGTGGATCAGGTGACCAGAGTCCTGGAAGATCTGGGTTGGCTTGTGAATTTCCAGAAGAGCAATTTGATGCTGACTCAATCCCTGGCGTACCTGGGAATCTTGCTCAGCATGGTGGTTGGCCAAGTATATCTACCAGAGGCAGTCAGACAGAAATTGTGCTCTTAGCAGCACATGTAGTGAGAGATGACACTGTTCAGGCAGACTTCCTCAGTAGACAGACCTTGGATCCAGTTGAGTGGATGATGTCCTCGGAGACATTTCAAGCCAAAGTACAGCACTGGGGTTGTCCTCACTTTGACCTCATGATAAAATGTTTTGCTTGTCTTGCAAAACACTTGCAAACCAAGTTACTTGCAATCCACGGTTTTACTGTATATATATTTCATATGCATTATTAAACACATTTTGAGCTTAATATCAACCTAGACTCCTTTATACTCCAAAAATAAAAGCCCCGTTCACCTATAAACAGATGCTTACGGCACGCCTAAGTGATGCCTAAGTCACGTCCACCTAACTTGCGTCTACCTAGCGCCCAGCTCATGCTCAAAAATAGACCTGGTTTTGCAATGCCTACATTTTAGGTGTTAGGCGCTGAGCAGCATGTGATTCTGTAAATGGATGTCCAAATTGAAGCCACTTCTGTGCCATGCCCATGCCTATTTTTTGGGCGCAACGTTTTCCGATAGGAGTCCATGAAATTGTTGATGTCTATTTTGAGAATCGTGTCCAGCATTTGGACATCTAAGTTCCAATTAATGCTTGTTAAAGTCATTAATTGGACTTATTATCCACTTTATTTGGACACCTAAGTCAATGGACATCCACATTGTGGACACCTAAAGTTAGATGTCCTTTACAGAATCTGGCCCTAGCCGAGGTAGATACCTCTACCATAACTTAGTATAAGAGGTCCTAAATTCTTCAAGAAGCCACTCAAAGATGATCACCGAAGGAGACCATGGGCTGAGGTTTGGAGCTACAAAATAACAGGACACTCCAGGTCTCATCAGGGGAAAGGTTTGTGGACTGATCCCTGGGATATAGCTGGACAGAGGACTCAACCATATGGCTGCAGTCCATGGACTGTGCCTTGGGAGTCAAGCCTCTCTCAAAGAATCCTGCTGCATCAGTCTAAGCTGCATCAACTGCTGGAGGCAGAAAAACATGGCAAATTCTAGGGCTGCAGCATGCCTCATATTGGTGAAGATCATTAAACTGACAGTGTTGTGTGCCTCCATATGCTGTTGGAGGGGTGTTATATGGCAGACGCTAGCTCCCTCAAATGGTTTATTTCCCCTTGACCCTGAAGAAAGTTTCCAGTAAAACATGCATGTTGGGAGAGGTGTTTTAATGGATGATATATGCACTGAAGAATAAGCATGAGCTAAGTGAAAAGCTTCATGAGCAACTTTTATAATTTAAAAATGATTTAATAAAATCAATAAAAGTTGGATCGATGGAAAGTTAAACAAACGGAAGTATGATGTGTCCATTTGCATTCTGAAGATCCATACAAAAACCCCATAAAAAGCAGCTTGCATAGTTTGAGAGAATCCAGTATTGTGATCAATTGAAGCTAGTACTGTTATTATTTTTGATTTGCTATTTAAGTACTAGATTGATTGGCTGTATTGTTGGGGGGGGGGGGTGCATGATCCATTTAGCTGGACTGATTTAGCAGGGCTGAAGGGAAGGAAATTGGCAGATAAAAACAATTTTTACCTTAAAATCCCTTTACAGACCAGTTGTGCAAAGCATTTTATTCATAAACAGAGATTTAGAAATAGTTTCAGTTCAGTTAAGTCTGACCATAGGTTTCTAGGAAACAAGGTAAGTAACAGAAGTAAGCTGAATCTTAGCTTTAACAGTTTTGCTTTAATTTGTCAAAGGTCCTCTAGCCAGTAAAGGAAGAATTAGAAAAGGTTCAAAGAAAGTGATCAAGATGATAAAGGGGATGAACTCCTCTCGTATGAGAAAAGCCTAAAGAAGTTAGGTCTCTCCAGCTTGGAAAAGAGACAGCTGGGGGGGGGGGGAGAGATATGATTGAAATCGCGCTCGTTGGTGGGGGAGGGGGGGGGAAACAGTTCCAGGATTCTGTAACTGGTGTTGTTTATGATAGATGCTGGTTAGAGAATCCTGCTTTTAGGCGAAGAACTGGCTCTTCCTTCACCTAAAAGATCTTGTTTTGGGTGTTTGGGACTTGGGCAAACTTTCGAATAATAAAAGAACAAGAGGGCATTCAGAAAAGTTGAAAGGGGACAGATTCAAAACGAATGATAGGAAGTTCTTCTTTACCCAACGTGTGGTGGACACCTGGAATGCGCTTCCAGAGGATGTAATAGGGCAGAGTACGGTACTGGGGTTCAAGAAAGGATTGGACAATTTCCTGCTGGAAAAGGGGATAGAAAGGGAAATCGTGTCTGACGAATTTACTCCAATTCTTTGAGACCGTGAACGAGCAAATTGATAGTGGAAAGCCGGTGGACATAATATACTTGGACTTCCAGAAAGCATTTGACAAAGTTCCACACGAAAGACTTCTCAGGAAGCTACAAAGCCATGGCATAGAGGGAGATATACAAAGATGGATAGGCAAATGGCTGGAAAACCGAAAGCAGAGAGTGGGCATAAATGGGAAGTTCTCCGACTGGGAGAGAGTGACTAGTGGTGTGCCCCAGGGCTCGGTACTTGGGCCGATCCTTTTTAATATTTATATCAATGACCTGGAAAACGGAACATCCAGTGAGATCATCAAGTTTGCAGACGACACAAAACTCTGCCGGGCAATCAGATCGCAGGAGGACAGTGAGGAACTCCAGAGCGATTTGTGTCGGTTAGAAAAATGGGCGGAGAAATGGCAGATGAAGTTCAACGTGGAGAAATGCAAGGTAATGCATTTAGGCAGTAAAAATAAGGAATACGAGTACAGAATGTCAGGTGCAACTCTGGGGAAAAGTGAACAAGAAAGAGATCTGGGTGTACTGATAGATAGGACCCTGAAGCCGTCGGCACAATGCGTGGCAGCGGCAAATAAGGCAAATAGAATGTTGGGCATGATAAAGAAAGGAATCTCGAGTAGATCGGAGAAAGTTATAATGCCGCTTTATAGGGCAATGGTCAGACCCCACTTGGAATACTGCGTCCAACATTGGTCTCCCTACCTAAAGAAGGATATAAAACTGCTGGAGAGGGTGCAGAGACGAGCAACTAAACTAGTGAAGGGTATGGAGAAACTGGAATATGAGGATCGACTTAAAACACTGGGATTGTTCTCCCTTGAGAAAAGGAGACTGCGTGGGGATATGATCGAGACCTTCAAAATACTGAAAGGAATTGACAAAATAGAGCAGAGAAGATTATTTACAATGTCCAATTTGACACGGACAAGAGGACATGAAATGAAGCTAAGGGGGGGCAAGTTCAGGACTAATGTCAGGAAGTTCTGCTTCACACAGAGAGTGGTTGACATCTGGAATACTCTCCCAGGGGAGATTATTGCGGAATCGACAGTCCTAGGTTTCAAAAGCAAACTAGATGCATATCTCCTTGAGATAGGCATATAAAGATATGGTTGGCTATAAAATAAGCCAGGTGAATACCTAGCAGGGCCTCCGCGTGTGTGGATCGCCGGACTTGATGGACCGAAGGTCTGATCCGGAGATGGCGCTTCTTATGTTCTTATGTTCTTAGGGGTATAGATAGAGGATTACTGCACAGGTCCTGGACCTGTTGGGCCGCCGCGTGAGCGGACTGCTGGGCACGATGGACCTCAGGTCTGACCCAGCGGAGGCATTGCTTATGTTCTTAAGTCTACAAAATCCTGAGTGATGTAGAATGGGTACAAGTTCATGGCTCTTTTCCTCAGAACCAGTGTATATGGCCAGAGTAGGAGTAGAAGGGAAGGAGTTCTCTTATAGGGAAAAATCCTGTGGTAGTTATAAATGAAGATTCTTAGTGCCAAATCCAGCCTTGGATTCTTTTGAGCTGGAAGAAAAAAGACATATAAAATGTTTGGAATCTATTAATTATGAATTGGTGAGGAAAAATGATCTGTGGTTCTTGCAAATATTTGTGGTTTTAATATAGAAATAGAAAAGAAAGAAAGTATACCAGAGGAAGAGGAGGCTTAATTGTAATGGCATTCAGAGAGTTTTTTGAGAAGCTTAAAGCTTCAAATTAGAGTTGCATATTTAAGTTGGTGAGTGGGAAGTGTTTGCAGAAATCCTGTGAACAAAATACCTACACCTCCCACACACCATTATAATGAAAATGTCTAACTGGACTGGGTGATCAGAGCACCACAGACATCTAACAGCAAAGCAAAAAGACGGAAAGAAAACAGTTTGCTCCTCGGTAAGATCAGAAACGTACCAACACTAGCTATCACTGCCTTCTTCCTCTCAGTCAAACAGAGGAACATGGGGATCAATTATCTTGCAGAAACAACCTAAACTATACTCAGCAGAAATTTAGGGGCCACCAGTAAACAATTCAGAATAATATTTTCAACATTCAAACACACAGGAAGTCATTTTATAGTCTGGCACCTTAAAGGAGGCAATATATTATAATCCACTCAATCGGAGAGGTGCATAGAACATTCCTGCACCATAACGGGGGCAATAAGCCAAAGTACCTAAAGAATTCTATAAGCCAGTTCTATAATGGCACTTAGGTGTGCCTAACATTTTATAACTTTGCTGCAATCACCTAGACCAGGGCTGCCCAAGTCCAGTCCTCGGCATCTACTGGCAGGCCAGGTTTTCAGGATATCCACAATGAATATGCATGAGAGAGAGATTTGCATACTAATGCATTGCAGGCAAATCTCTCTCATGCATATTCAATGTGGATATCCTGTCAGTAGATCTCGAGGACCGGACTTGGGCAGCCCTGACCTAGACCGTGTCAATGGCTGGTATAAGTGGGCATGCCTAAGTGTGCCAGGCAATGTAAGTTGTGCACATTGCTTGACACCTCACTGATGGACCACCCGTTCTCTGCTTATGTGTTGTGTATGCCTTCCTTGTGGTTACACAACACAGCACTTAGAACTAATTTCTAGAATAGTGCATTGTGGCATTTATGGAAATTATCTCCAGGTAGTGCATACGAGGAAACTGATGAAAAACAGGTTTTTTAAACATCCATTATATATGATTCTATTTAAGCAGATACTTTGGTTATTCTTGGCCTTGCAGACTTTGCAATAAAAGGATTACAGGATAGCAGAATGCTGACAGTAGAATATCAGTTGCCAAAAAGGACAGGAACAGTCAGTTTAGCATGATATTTTATGAATTACTCTAAGCTCATTTAGTTGAGTTGCTGATCATCTATAGATTATTAAAAAAAAAAAATAAGCTAAAAGGAAACTGAAAATCAAATGAACATAAGAATTTAAAAACTGAGTCAGATCAAAAGTTCAACAAGAAGAGAATGATGTGAAGCTATGAAACTTATGTTATCCCTCACTTTTCTCGACACTTTTCATTGAAAAGTGTCAAGAAAAGTGAGGAATAACTTATTGGCCCCCTAGATGGGAACCTGGGAGTATGTGGACACCTAGGAGAATCCCAATCCATTAAGAGAATATGGACAAATGGAACAGTGAAGGCAATCTGTGGAATTTAAAGAGGACTCAGTTAGAAGATGAGTCCCTCAGAGAGGCGTGAAACCGAGTGATGGTGCAGATCTCTAGTGAGAACCCAGGCTATGGTGATATGTGAAACAAAGAGTCAGTTGCTTCTTTGCTTCACACAAGGTGGTGCTGTCACACTGCTGACAGTATTATTTGGGAAGGGAAACTGAAGGCTTCTATTAGTGATTTGCAGAGGCACCTTAAGGAAGTGGTGTACTAAAGTTTCTTTGCCAACAGTCACAGAATAGGAAAACAGCCTTAGTAAATCAGTTTAATAATAATAATAATAATTTTATTTCTTATATACCGCCAAGAAGGGCTGGACAATCAGCGAAAATGGTGCAATGTTACAGTCAGAGAAAAATTAGGTGGCAGAGAAAAAATGGTACAAACAGAAAGAAAGATGGTACAATTATGGCAATGAAATGGTACAGGGAAGAAGGTCAAGACAATCTGTGTAAAGGACATAGAGAGATAGAAGGGGCCAGGGTGAGCATAGGGTCTTAGGGTATGAATCGGGTGAAAAGATTAGTTTTTAGTAGTTTCCTTAAGTTTAAGTAGGATGAAGTGCTGATATGCAGATTCACACCTCTCTTTCGTTCCTTGCTTCTTCTCCATCTCCTCCAAAACTGTGGACAGTTTTGGAAGAATGTTGAAAGAGGTCTTAACTACTGGCTGCTAAGTTTTTCGAATTGGCTTCCACATTTAATACAGATTTGTCAAGGTCCGATATAGAATCAAGTCACTGTCATGAAAGCACAGAGTTAGGGAAGACAGTGTCTGGTACAGTCTAGTCACGTGTATGGAGGAGCCTAATGGCTCTGCAGTGGCCTGAGAACTTGGAGAACTGGGTTTCATTCATACTGTGGCTCAGTTGCTCTATTGCCCCAGGTACAAAAACAGATTGTACCACTAGGAACAAAGAAAGTACCTGTATATAGTAAAAGATTTAAACTGGTTTGGTTGTTGTCAGTATATCAAATCCATGACTTTTTATAAGGATCATGGCTGTTCTTTGTACATGTGCATTTGGTATAGGTTTACCATACGACCGCCCGGAGGGATTTCCAGACCCAGCAGTTTGTCCAGGTTTTGGAAATCCTGAGCTCGGAGGCTGCGTCTGAAAGCCTTTGTGCATACACAGCCATCACCATGATGACATCATAAGCACACACGCATGTGTGTGATGTCATTGTATCGACGTCCATGCATGCGCGAAGGCTTCCAAATGCGGCCTTTATGCTTGGGGAGGTTTGTGTGGGGGCAGGGCTGGAGGCAGAACGGAGCAGGACTGGGGGATCCCTGCAACCTTAATTTGGTATGTCTCCCGAAGTGGGAAGGACACTGCAAGTCAGCCAGATAAAATCCCCAAGAGCCTGCAAGAAAGAAACAGAGGTAATATATACTGTCTTTAGCAATACCACATAAGCAAGAAGTCCTTTCCACAACATTTTGGTTACCTTATTTCCTTTTATTCTCCATTCTTGTTTTATTTTTTGTTTCTTTTGTGTACTACAGTATAATCTCATTATAATGGACTCGCTTATAACGGAATATCTTTTGTAGCGGACAAGGTCCGCTGGTCTTGGCCGTGCGCCTTTATGAACATGCAGAAAATCACCACATATAGCGGATTTGCATATAACTGACTTTTGCATATAACAGACAAACAATTTGGTCCCCAGAGCTGCTTTTAGCTGTAGTTTTGTTCGGCTTTAATGGACATGCAGGCTCCGCCTACAAGGCGCGTGCCATGCCGGTGATATAGTATCAAAATGCAGCCCAGAAGAAAATCTCAGAGTATTTTTCTCTCCAGTACAATATGACATAATGCTTTAGAACAGGGGTGCCCAACACGTCGATCGCGATCGACCAGTAGCTCAGGAAGGCAACGCGAGTCGATCTTTTAGTGTTCTGGTTTTGCAATCATTTTTTGTCATACCAATGTTTTGCTGAGTTTTGTTATTGATGTTGCTGATATGCTTGTGCAGTGACTGTTGTTCATTGATTGTACATTGTTTTAAGTTGACCTTGAAATAAAGTTAAAAATAAATACAACTCTGGATATAATGGACTGTTTTTCCAGGTCCCTTGAAGTCCGTTATAATGAGATAGTACTGTACTTTATAATAACTTGAACTTAAATGTTTTCATGCTTGCTGTTTATAAAGAGTATCTCTGTGGACAATATGCATTAAGAGTTGGTCGCCAACTCTTCTCTTACCCTTGTCAATAAACTATATTTCATTTTAAACCAGTGCCAACTATTGGTGTGTGAAATTTAAAAATATCTCATAAAGAATTGGTTATCTTCAGATGTTTGCTTTATCTTCTGGTCTGAGCCTAGTGAGAATTAAAAACAGCAAACTTTGAAACAGGTGACTTATAATTTAATTACTTTATGTTATAGAAAAATGAATGGCTATGTTTGAACTGCCAAACGCAGAGGCTACTAGAAGGAAGTCTAGGAGATGGCCAGACTCCAATGCCACTGCCTACCCCAAAGCAACAGACAACAGGATCACCCAGACACCAACAAAGTACAACAGGTCAGCAGCAGTCAGTGCCTCTCGGGATTTCTGAAAAGAACAAGATGCAACCTACCAAGGAGGAGAAAAAACCCTCTGCCACTATCTACCAAGATAAGCTGCAGTCAAAAACACCTGCTGAATCTCCAAAGGTTGCAAAGCCTGTGGTTCCAAAAGGAAAAAGCATAGGAACTAGAAAAGACACAACAGCTAAAGAAAGCAAGACATCTGCTGAGATCCGAAGAGACCAAGAGGTGAGAGTGAGAATATATTTATAAATCTGGTAATGATTTATCTAAACTGGATTTCATTGATGATTAGATAATAAACAACATTTTTTTCCACATTCTAGACTACAGAAATATGACTTACAGGCTGGGAAAGTGTTTGAAAAATCTGAGACTGATTTTTCTAGAAATAAGAACATAAGAATAGCCTTACTGGGTCAGACCAGTGGTCCATCAAGCCCAGTAGCCAATCCAGGTCCCTAGTACCTGGCCAAAACCCAAGGAGTAGCAACATTCCATGCTACCGATCCAGGGCAAGCAGTGGCTTCCCCATGTCTGTCTCAATAACAGACTATGGACTGTTCCTCCAGGAAATTGTCCAAACTTTTCTTAAAACCAACAACGCTATCCGTTCTTACCACAACCTCTGACAATGAGTTCCAGAGCTTAACTATTCTCTGAGTGAAAAAAAATGTCATCCTATTGGTTTTAAAAGTATTTCCCTGTAACTTCATCGAGTGTCCCCTAGTCTTTGTAATTTTTGACGGAGTGAAAAATCGATCTACTTGTACCCGTTCTACTCCACTCAGGATTTTGTAGACTTCAATCATATCTCCTGTCAGCTGTCTCTTATCCAAGCTGAAGAGTCCTAATCTTTTTAGTCTTTCCTCATATGAGAGTAGTTCCATCCACTTTATCATCTTGGTCGCTCTTCTTTGAACTTTTTCTAGTGTCGCTATATCTTTCTTGAGATAAGGAGACCAGAATTGAACGCAATACTCCAGATGAGGTTGCACCATGGAGCGATAGAGAAGCATTATAACATTCTTAGTCTTGTTAACCATCCCGTTTTTAATAATTCCTAGCATCCTGTTTGCTTTTTTGACTGCCGTTGCACATTGGGTGGAAGGTTTCATCATATTGTCTACGATGACACCCAGACCCTTTTCTTGGGTGCTAACCCCCAAGGTGGAACCTAGCATCACTTTGCATTTGTCCACATTAAATTTCATCTGCCAGTTCGATACCCAGTCTTCCAGTTTCCTAAGGTTTGCCTGCAATTTTTCACAATCCGCATGCGTTTTGACAACTTTGAACAGTTTAGTGTCATCTGCAAATTTAATCACCAACTCATCATTCCAATTTCCAGATCATTTATAAATAAGTTAAATAGCACCTGTCCCAGTACAGACCCCTGCAGCACTCCACTATTTACTCTCCTCCATTGAGAAAAATGACCATTTAACCCTACCCTCTTTTTTCTATCCAATAACCAATTCCTAATCCACAACTGAACTTTGCCACCTATCTCACCTATCAAGGATCATGCTTGATAAATCAAATATATTGGGTAGGGAAAGGTAGTTTACAGCAATATTAATGCTTAATAGAGCTTTACGGTGCGATCTTCAAAAACCCCAGGCAGTTTTTATATCCCCATGATGTTTCCCTGACATAACATGGATCAGTCACAAACATGGATACTTTTATAAAATGCACATATTGAATTATTTATTTACTACAATTTCCTAACCACTTTTATTAAAGAGATTCTCTTAAGGTGGTATACAACAGGTATAGCTTGATATAAATAAACATATCATATATTAGCAGCATAACATGGATGACCAACCACAAACTGAAACTGAACACGGATAAAACCAAATTCCTGCTGCTAGAAAAAGACAAAGAACCTACCTTAACTGATCTGATGACAAATGCAATCACATACCCAATACAGCCAGCACTCAAAATCCTGGGAGTAACGATAGACAGGAGATGCACAATGCAGACTCATACTAACAAAACCATCCAAAAAGCCTTCTACACCATGCGCAACCTGCGAAAAATAAGAAAATTCTTTGACAAAATACAATACAGGATCTTAGTCCAATCACTTGTACTAGGACTTGTAGACTACTGCAACAGCCTTTACCTACCCTGCCCCGCTTACATGACCAAACAATTACAGACAGTACAGAACACAGCACTCAGACTTATCTACTCGCTAGGAAAATACGATCACATCACTAATGCCTATCTCGACTCACACTGGCTACCGATACAAGCAAGAACTCAATTCAAACTATACTGTCTATTATTCAAAGCACTAAACGGAACAGCACCTCTCTACCTAAACAGCCGCCTAACCCGAAACCTCTCAACTAGAGTAAGGAGAACCCAGACCCCATTCACCTACCCCTCACTCAAAGGCACAAAACGCAAAAAGCTATATGACAACCTACTTGCTACACAGGCCGCGAAAATTGACCCCATCATATCCAAGCTGCTGACCACAACTACGGACTACAAAGCGTTTCGAAAAGATATAAAAACCATACTATTCAAAAAACATATTCCAATATTATAATCTACCATCATCTTCTCTCCCTTCATAACCTCCTGCAACTCACAACCAACTGCAATCTCGTCCCCTTAGGCAACATCTAATCTAGTAGCAACGGGCGAAAAGCCAATTCATATCTAGAAACACAGTTTCCCCAAATACCGAAAAATCAGATATAAAAACCTAGGAACAGACGATCTTTTTGGTAACATAAGATTATGCTTTGTAATGTTATGTAATGTAACATAAGGTTATGCGTTGTAATATAACATAAGGTTATGCCTTGTAATATCATGTAATGTAAGTTATGCAATGTATTGGAATAATAAGGTAAAATAACATAAAATAACTCTACGTAAAGTCTTGTAAAGTTATGTAAGATAAATTATGTAAGATAAATTATGTAAACTTAATGTAAGATAAATTATGTAAACTTAATGCAAGTTATGCAAGCACGGTAAGGATAATGTAAAGTAACACAAAGTAACACCACGTAAAGTTATGTAAAGTTATGTACGAAAAGTTATGTAAAGTTAGGTATGCAAAGTTTGTAAAGTTATACAAATAATTGTATTGTCATCGCCTGGAAATGACCAGCCATATTCTAATGTAATCCGCTTAGAACCGCAAGGCACAAGCGGAATAGAAATCACTAATGTAATGTAATGTAATGTAATAACAGTACTAAAATGAACAAATGTCAATGTAAAACAAAATTAAAAAACAATGAGGCAAACTAGAAAATAGGAAATAGCAATATAGGCCATTATTATATAAACATATCCACCCGTAAAGAGTGGCATTTACACATGTATATCAAATACACATAAAAATATTGATTTCAGAAAACTGATACACTTCTCCCTCCGTATTCACGGGGGATGTGGGTGGACCACAGATGTGAATACTGAAAAACTGTGAATAACTTTTTATGTGTTATTTACGGTTTTGTGGAAACGCCGTCGTTTTTAATATTGAAACTGCAAATAACTTTTCAACTGTTATTCGCAGTTTGGAGCAGCGATTTTAGGGCTTGGAGCAGGACAGACAATTAAAAAAAAAAAGTTAGAAGACAAGAAACGGGGGGAGGTAGACAGGCGAGGCAAAAATACCAAACAGGAAAGAAGAGGAAGGGAGTTCACGTGTGAGCTATTGAGCATCTGCTTCTTCCGGTTTGACTGAGAACATAAAAGTTGCAATGCTGGGAGAGACTTAAGGAGTCCATCGAGCCCTGTATCTTGTTTCCAACAGTGACTAACCCAGGTCACCGCACCTTTAATACTGCTAGTTCCCGTGTTGGAGTTGTTCAGAAATTGTCCTGTTAGGGCACAGGACCTGTTCCCGAAATCTTTTAGACTAGAGAACTGCCATAGACTGTGTATGTGCGTAGAGGATTTCTCTGCCAGCAGCACCTATCTGTCACCCGTCATCACAAACGCTGAGAGGTTTCTCCACATCTGAAAAGCTTAGTTAAATCTCAAAACAAAACACTTGCGCTTGAGAGTCCACAGAACTACACTCTCTCCCCACCCCCAACTAGCTCTTGGCAGTATTTTCTAGCCTTTCCCACCCGCTCCCCACTCTGACCATGCTGCGACAGTCAACGGCTTTTCCATGGCCAGGGAATTAGCAGAGTTCTCGGTCAGAAAAGTGAACACCACTGCATGGAAGCAGTGATTTTCAGAGTGAATGGTAAGCAATAAACTTTTTTGTCGGTACAGTAAAAGAAAAAGGAACTTTAATGATGATAAGAACATAAGAACATAAGCCGTGCCTCTGCTGGGTCAGACCAGAGGTCCATCATGCCCAGCAGTCCGCTCACGCGGCGGCCCATCAGGTCCACGACCTGTATAGTAACCCTCTATCTATACCCTTCTATCCCCTTTTCCTTCAGGAAATTGTCTAATCCCTTCTTGAACCCCAATACCGTACTCTGTCCTATCACACCCTCTGGAAGCGCATTCCAGGTGTCTACCACCCTCTGGGTAAAGAAGAACTTCCTAGTATTGGTTCTGAATCTGTCCCCTTACACCACGAATAGAACATTAAGATCTACCGACCAACATCTACTATCAATCCCATCTCTTAAAATCATAAACACAAGACGCCAATATATTTTTTCCGTCACTGCTCCCCAAACCTGGAATTCTTTACCTTACTACCTGAGACAAGAAGTTAATTTAGAGAAATTCAAAAGCAACCTGAAAACCTTTCTATTCAATGACGCCTTCATAAATTAAGAATAATTTCATCATAAACCAATTTCAGGACCAAGCTTCACCCCTTCCCCATGTTCATTCCCTAAATGTGAGCCCCATCTTTATTTTATATTGTAACTTCTTACCTTCTCTTTCCCATATGTTTCTAGTATTGTCATTTTGTCCTAAGTTCAGTCAACTATCCTCAACGTATTACTTTGTTTATAATGTAATTTTTAATGTACATCGCTTTGAATTAAGATAAAGCGATTAATCAAAACTGAATTAAACTTGGAAACTTGGAAACTTAAATTTTCCGAATGCCCTCTCGTTTTTGTAGTTTTCAAAAATTTGAAGAATCTGTCCCTCTCCACTTTCTCTATGCCCTTCATGATCTTGTAAGTCTCTATCATGTCCCCTCTAAGTCTCTGCTTTTCTAGGGAAAATAGCCCCAGTTTCTCTAATCTTTCAGCATATGAAAGGTTTTCCATACCCTTTATCAATCGTGTCGCTCTTTTTCTGAACCCTCTTGAGTATCGCCATATCCTTCTTAAGGTACGGCGACCAATATTGGACACAGTACGGCAGGATAACTTCTTTCGTTCTGGTTGTAATACCTTTCTTGATAGTACCTAGCATTCTATTCGCCTTCTTAGAGGCCGCTGCGCACTGTGCTGACGGCTTCATTGTCTTGTCCACTATTACCTTCATTGTCTTGTCCACTTTTCTTTGGTACTTTCACCCATTACCAGCCCTCCCGTCATATAGCTGTACCTCGGGTTTCTGTGTCCTACATGCAAGACTTTACATTTATCTACATTGAACTTCATCTGCCATCTCGTCGCCCAGTCTCCTAGTTTGTTCAGGTCCCTTTTTAAATCTTCGTAGTCCTCTTTAGTCCTAACTCCACTAAATAGTTTGGTGTTGTCTGCAAATTTTATTACTTCGCACTTCGTCCCTGCTTCTAGATCATTTATAAATACATTGAACAGCAGTGGTACGAGTACCGACCCCTGCGGATCACCACTCGTGACCCTCCTCCAGTCCGAGTAGTGGCCCTTCACTGCTACCCTTTGCTTTCTACTCACCAACCAATTTTTGATCCATCTGTGTACGTCTCCTTCCACCCCATGGTTCTTTAGTTTCCATAGTAGGCGTTCATGGGGTACCTTGTCAAAGGCTTTTTGGAAATCTAAGTATACGATGTCTATGGGGTCCCCTTTGTTTGTTCATTCCTTCGAAGAAGTGCAATAAGTTCGTTGGGGAGCGGAGTCAACAGCCGAAAAATCGCGAATAAGCGAATCCTCAAATATGGAAACCGCAGATATGGAGGGAGAAGTGTATCTACATGTGGATATCCACACCATAGAGATTTCAAGGAATGTTGTTTGGGGAGAGGAAGGAGAGAAATAAAATCTACTTATGTGTTCCTTATTTTACAAAGAGAATACATGTGTAAGGGGATCACAAACAAATCTGAAAAGGTTATCATGCTGTTATACCAGGCCATGGTATGCCCCCACCTGGAATGCTGCGTCCAACACTGGTCGCCGTACATGAAAAAGGACATAATACTACTCGAAAAGGTCCAGAGAAGAGTGACAAAAATGGATAAGGGGCTAGGGGAGTTGCCATACAACAACAGGCTAGAGAAACTGGGCCTGTTCTCCCTTGAAAAGAGAAGACTGAGAGGGGACATGATCGAAACATTCAAGATATTGAAGGGAACTGACTTAGAACATAAGATTTGCCGCTGCTAGGTCAGACCAGTGGTCCATCGTGCCCAGCAGTCCGCTCATGCGGCAGCCTTCTAGTCAAAGACCAGTGCCCTGAGACTGGCCCTACCTGTGTACGTCCAGCAGGAACTTGTCTATCTTTGTCTTGAATCCCTGGAGGGTGTTTTCCCCTATGAAAGACTCCAGAAGAGCGTTCCAGTTTTCTACCACTCTCTGGGTGAAGAACTTCCTTACGTTCGTACGGACTCTATCCCCTTTCAATTTTAGAGAGTGCCCTCTTGTTCTCCCTACCTTGGAGAGAGTGAACAACCTGTCCTTTTCCACCAAGTCTATTCCCTTTAGTACCTTGAATGTTTCAATCGTGTCCCCTCTCAATCTCCTCTGTTTGAGGGAGACAGAAAGATTGTTCACCCTCTCCAAGATGAAGAGAACGAGAGGGCACTCGCTAAAGTTAGAAGGGAAAAGATTCCGTACAAACGTAAAGAAGTTCTTCTTCACCCAGAGAGTGGTGGAGGTCTGGAATGCTCTCCCGGAGGTTGTTATAGGGGAAAGCACCCTTCAGGGATTCAAGACAAGGTTTGATAAGTTCCTACTGGAACAAAACATATCCAAGTAAGGCTAGACTCAAATAGGGCATTGGTCTTTGACCTAAGGGCCGCCGCGTGAGCAGACTGCTGGGCACGATGGACCACTGATCTGACCCAGCAGCGGCAAATCTTAAGTTCTTATGGGGGAAGACTCCCATGTATAAGTCATTCTGGAGTACCTGATTGTAAACTGCTTAGATAACTTTGATAGGCGGTATATAAATACCTTAAATATTTAAATATCTATAATTAATAGGTTTTTTAAAAGTGTTCATTTTAGGTAGGGTTTTACAGGAAGGATTAAAAGACAGTTCTCTTTATTCACATGTAGTTTATATCAATCTCTGAAAAGAAGCCATATTAAATTGTTGCCTCAGTACTTAAACAGGTAGGTCTCGGTGTTTGCGGACGACCTATTGGTCTTTTTAACGGACCCGCAGCATTCCTTGCCCGTACTGTTGGAGAGCCTTCGGGAATATGGAGATTTCTCTGGCTTCGCCTTGAATTTTGCGAAATCGGAGGCGCTGGCTTCCTCGGTTCATCTTCGGCGGTTTTGGGGGGACAGTTTCCCGTTGCGCTGGGCTAACTCCTCTTTTAGATATCTGGGGATCAGGCTGACTATGGATGTGTCCCAACTGTATCGTCTTAACATTGATAAACTCCTTGCGGACACTAAACTGTTGCTAGCCAAATGGCAGGCGCTGCCGCTGTCTCTGTTGGGACGAATTCATTTATTTTGTATGGTGGTCTTCCCGAGATGGCTTTACGTTCTTCAGACTCTTCCCCTTTTTTTGTTGCAGAGGGATATTCGTTCCCTCACCTCCCTATTGATCCGGTTTTGTTGGGGTGGACGTAGACCTAAACTGAAATGGTCCTTGCTGGTGTGGCCTGCCTATGGGGGTGGTTTGGGGGTGCCTGACATCAGGGTTTATAACCAGGCCTGTTTGCTTCGTCATATTAGTGATTGGGTGTTGGGTACCTCTTTTTATACGGATCTTTCTCTGGAGCGGGATCATTTCTATCCTCTTCATCTATTGTATCTCCTCCATGCCCCGTTATCTAAACTGCCGCGACCCTGTAAGCGTAGTATTTTGTTTCGGTCCTTGTGGACAGTGTGGCATCAAATCCTTCGGTTGTGGAATCAGGACTCTCATACTAGTGTACTCCTCCCGTTGGTGGGGAATTTAGCTTTTCCTCCGGGGGTTGGACCTTCCGTGTTTGGTCGGTGGAGGGCTCTGGGGGGTTGGAACAGTTGCGGCATGTTCTGCGGGATGATGGGTCTCTCTTATCTTGTGCTGACTTGGCGGGGAGGGGGGTCCCTGAAATTGGACTTCCTTTTGCTTATTGTCAACTCAGTCACTACGTAGCTTCCCTCCGGGGGACTTCCTTGCGGGGGGATTTTGGGACCCGGCTCTATACTTTTTTGACTGCAGATCCTGATTCCAGGGTCTCTATCTCTGTTTTGCATGGCCGGATCCTGGATCTTCACCCGCCGAGGGTTTTCCCTGGTATTTTGGAGGCCTGGCGGCGGGACTTGGGTAGGGATTTGGGGGGGGGGAAACTTTTTGTTAACTGCCCTGAGACGCACTGCGGGCTTGGTCCATAGTGCTGACTTACATGAATGTCATTTTCGCACTGTTCTGAGGGCCTATACTTCCCAGAGTCAGGCGTACCATATGGGTTGTATTGATACTCAATTATGCATCCGCTGTTCGGTGAAGGTAAATTCTTACTTTCATGGTATTTGGAGTTGTGAGGGGATTCAGGTATTCTGGATGGAGCTGGCCTCCTTTTTACAGGGCTTGTTGCAGACCCCTGTGCCAGTCTCAGTGCAGTCTATGCTGTTTGCCCATTTCTCTTTCTTGAATATGTACACTTCTTATGAAAAATTATTTCTTAGTAAATGTTTTATTTTGGGGAAGAAATGTATCTTGTGTTGCTGGCTTTCTCCTGAACCACCTTCTTTTTGGTATTGGAGGAATCGCCTTCATGAACTGCTGGGTTGGGAGGCCCGTCTGGCCTGTTCTTCTCGACGCCGGAGCAGAGACTTTGTTCACACTTGGACTCCGTATTTGAACATTTTGACTCCTGAGAGTCGTAGCCGTGTTTTGAATAGACTTCACCTCTGACTCTGTGCTTCTGAGTGTCTTTGCTGATTCCTGCCTACGAGTTTCTGTATCTGTGGGGGGATGGGGAAGGGAAGGTGGGGGGTGGGGGATTCTTTGCTGTGGGGTGGGGGTGAGGTGGTCCGGGGAGGGCATAAGAGTCCAGTCCTCCGCGGTTGTTGATGAAAATGCATATCATGGTTGTTCTTACTGTTGTATTTATTTTTGCTTAATAAAATAGATTTGAACATAAACAGGTAGGTCTGTAAATGGGACATGAAAGCATTGGTACGTCTTGTACAATCCCACTTTATTCTGCTACCAGTGAGTTATTTCTGTCTACCTGCCAGGACTTTGTAGGAAGCCTCAAAATTTCAGAGACAAGCCCCTCCCCCTCATACCTCATCACTGTGCCGGTGCCTCAGTTCCCCAGTCTTTCTTCCTACAAGCCAGGCTGTAGGAGCTTATCTTTTCTGCTCGTGTTTAATTTCACGTATTTTCATTATTTTGTTTGCGGTTTTCGCTCTCAGGCTGTGGAGGTTCCCTAAGGGGACATCCTTGACTGTGGGAGATCGCAGACTTTTGGAAAAAGTCTGCTTCTAGGAGGTTCCCTGCTTGTTAGTAAGCACCCTGGACAGCCTACACATCAGATCAGGGCTCAGGGACTGTTCCCTCGGGAGCTTGCTTACCCCGGGTTCGTCTGCTAGTGGTTAGAGCACAGGCTTAGCAGTTTGTGGAGGCGCGACCGGGTCGGTGCCAGACTGTTCCACCACCAGGCATCTGCATGGCATGTCTGAGGATGGCAGAGGTCTCCAGCCATGGTGGTCAGGCCAGTGGAGCAGGCAGAAGATTTGAAATCCAGATTTCTAGTTCTCTGAGGCAAAGGATCTCCCTGTGAGCTGTTTTCAGCTCTGCAGTGTTTTCCATTCAGCACATGTCACAATGAGTACAGGCTGACAGCCTGAATCAGCGATTTGGGGGGGGGGGTTGTCTTTAAAAGGGGCTTTTGAGTGGTTTCCCTGCATATACTACCCCTCCCCACCTCTAAAATCTCAAAATCACCGTTTTTTGAGGGATCCTGTGATTTTTCTGGGCTATTTTTAAACAAAATCGGCACCCGTGGTGGCTATCTTGTATTTTTTTTCAATTTGAATTTAAACATAATTTTTATATTTCCAAGATTCGTTTTTACAAGAAAACTACATAGATGGTCTCCCCAGGGCAGGATGAGATAGATTCATGCTTCATTTGCAGTGGATGGCTGCTGGATACGCAGCCGTGTTCCACGTGTGCTGCGGTCCACAAGGGCTGTGAGGCTTGCCCAAATTCAGTGCCTTCGACCTCCAGGGAGGGTCTTCTAGTGCCTTCTGCCCCAACTCCCACGAAAATAGTGTCGGGGAACCTGGGGATTGCGCTGGTGATGTTTCGGCAAAACACATGCGCGTCTCTGGCGAGAAACCTCGCAAATCCTCCAAATTAAACTAAACTAAACCTTGGGTTTGTATACCGCACCATCTCCATAGTTGTGGAGTTCGGCACGGTTTACAGGAATTGTAATGAGAAAGGAACTCCATGGAAGGGCTAGATGAGGATCAGAGGGGAGAAGAATGTTAGAGGGCTAGGATGTCAGAAGAGGGGGGAGTGTTAGGTTTTAGAGAAGAGCCAGGTTGTTCCAGAGCTCGATGAATCTGAAGGAGAGGGAGGTCCCCAGTTTTCCTGGGTGGGAAATGCCTTTTAATGAGGGAAAGGATAATTTCGATTTTTGGGTAGGTCTGGTGGTATTAAGATTTGAGGAATTCCAAGAAAGTGGAATTAATGGAGGAAGGATGCCGTGGAGAATCTTGAAAGTTAGGCAGATGCATTTGAAGTGAACTCTGGAAATTATCGGGAGCCAATGAAGCTTGGAATGGAGCGGTGAGACGTGATCGAATTTACTTTTTGCAAAGATAAGCTTGGCCGCGGCATTTTGGATCTGTTGGAGTCTGTGAAGGTTTTTCTTTGTTAGGCTTATGAAGATAGAATTGCAGTAGTCCAGTCTGGAGAGGATGATGGATTGGACGAGAACGGCAAAATGTTTTTGGTGGAAGCAGGATATTACTTTCCTCAGCATGTGTAGGCTGAAGTAGCATTTTTTTACCAGGGAGTTGAGGTGGTAATTGAAGGACAATGTAGAGTCAATGATGACGCCCAGGACTTTGCTGGAGAATTCGAGCTGCAGAGTGGAGCCAGAGGGCTTGAGGTGGGTAGCTGAGCTAAATTTGGGCCAAGCCAGATTAGTTTTGTCTTGGATTCATTCAATTTCATTTGGACGGTGTGGGCCCAGGATTGGAGGTTAAAGATACAAGAGGATATGTTCTCTGAAAGATTAGTGAGGTTCGAGTCGGTCTCGAGAAGGACGAGGATGTCATCAGCATAGGTGTATATTGTTTCAAGGGGGGATAGATGGAGGAGTTTTAGAGAGGTCATATAAATGTTGAAAAGGATAGGAGATAAAGGTGAGCCTTGCGGGACTGCACAGATTGGTATCCAGGGGGAGGATGAGGTGCCATTCCTATTGACAATGTAGGATCGGGAGCGGAGGAATTTTGAGAACCATTCAAGGACTGTAGAGGTGATGCCAATCTCGGAGAGTTGGTAGGTTAGAATATCGTGGTGAACAACGTCGAAGGCGGCAGAAAGATAGAATTGCAGGAGGACGGCGAACTTGTTGCGGGAGTGAAGTTGTTGAACCTTGGAGATTAGGGAGGTCAGTAGGGATTCGGTGCTGAAATTGGGGCGAAAGCCATATTGGTAAGGTAGGAGAATGGAGAATTTCTCTAGATAGGATGAGAGTTGGGTCGATATGATGGTCTCGAGCAACTTGGTTAGGAGAGGGATATTTGCTATTGGGCGATAGCTGGATGGTGTGGAAGGGTCGAGGTCGGGTTTTTTCACTAGAGGAGTTAAGGCGATATGGCCCATTTCTGGGGAGAAGAGGCCCGAATGTAGGGCGGAGTTTAGGAGTTTGGTAATGGAAGAGATGGCCTGAGTGGGTATTTCCTTGTAGAGGTAGGAGGGGAAAGGGTCCAAAGAACAATTGCAAGATTTCAGTTTGAGACAGAGTTTAAGGATGTGGGATTCGGATACGTGCTCAAAGGCAGCCCAGAATCTGTCGGCTGGGATAGTGCTAGGGGCCATTAGAGAAGGGTTGGGGTCAGTGAGCACCAGGGAGTTGTAGGAGATTGCAGGTGGGAAGGAACAACGTAGGGTAGTGACCTTTTCATTGAAGAATTTTGCTAGAACTTCGGCTAAGGGAGAGGAGGGGAGAGAGATGGAGTCTTTTTTGGAGGTTAGAGAGCGCCAGATTTTGAAAAGTGTACTGCTCTGGTTGTTGGATCTGGAGATTTTCTCACCGTAAAAGTTCTTCCTTGCTTTTTTTAATGCTGAATTGTAGAGCTTAATGTTGGCTCTCCAGGACTGTCTGTCTATAGGGGAGTTAGATTTTTTCCATTTGCGCTCCAGGGCTCGACATTTCTGCTTTAGTTCTCTGTGATAAGGGAGGTACCAGGGGGCTTTGCGGGGGTAGGAGATGGATTTGGTGGAAAGGGGGGCGAGGGAGTGGTAGGTGGACTCGGAGAGGGCGGTCCAGTTATGCCAGTTGGATTCGTGGTCTGCAGGCTTAGGAGCAGAGGAGAGTTGTTTGAGAAATTTTGTCCAGAACAGGTTGCTTGAAATTTTTTTGCGAAAGGTAATGGAATTAGAGGAGCGGGGGGAGATTCTAGGGATCATGGTGGCAAATCTGATGTGCAGAGGTCAACTCCTGCCACAGAGGATGGGTTTTCCCTGGAATTTGTGAATATATTTTATCAGGCATACTTAGTAAAAAAAAAAAATAATAATATTTGCCTATTTCCCTTCCGCTGGCTCCTGCGCCAGTCACAGGAACCCCTGCTCCTCTGGACCATCAGGGGTGCCATCAGGTAAGCCAGCTGTGCCGCGGTTGGGCTGTATACCCTTTCCATACCTCTGCTTTCGCTGGGAGGCACTGCGGTGGTCGCAAAGTTGATGAGGGAGTAGCCCTGAAGGATGTTCAGGACAGACGTGTGGATTTTGGCCTTAAGTGTCTGATTGATTCAGCTGCTGCTGGTGTTAAGGCGGCATCGGCCTCTTCTTTCGTGGCTCGGGCATGCCATTCGAAGCTGCACCATGATCCTGCAACTGTGGTGCTTCGCAATTTGGATTTTCTCATTTTTCATGTGGATTATATGGCTGATACCTTCTACGACATCTTGAACGTTTTTGCCAAGTTTGCCACCTATTCCATTTAAGCTCACAGAATGCTCTGTGTCTAGCAGTGCTCTGGCAATTCATCTTCTAGCCAAACTTGAGCTGGTTGCCCTTTAAGGGACAGCTGCTTTTCGGCCAGGGTCTGGATGACCTCATGGCTAGTATGCAGGATTGCAGGCCCAAGTTATTGCCTGTGAATAGATCCCTTCAGGCGCTCTTATCCATACTCGGCCTCGTCCACGAGACAACGGTCCTCTTCATCTGCCAGACCACACTTCGGTGGGTTGCGACATCAGCAGTCCACAGGAAGTTGGCCAGCGGCTCCAGCAAAGAAACATTTCTGCCGCCAGGCCGGTGTCTCCTCCCTTGCGGATCAGGGGATGGTTGTCTGCCTTTCTGGCAGAATGGTAGGCAAGTACCTCCTACCGCTGGGTCCTGGAGGAGGCTACACACTGGAGTTTCTATGTACTCTGAGTATTTTCTGGATTCACCTGCGGGCCGCCCCGAGAAGGTGCTTCAGGTACAGGCCACAGTCCACAGGCTTCTGAATATTGCAGCCATAGAACCCGTTCCAGAGCGAGACTCAGGCTCTGTGAGATACTTGATATAATTCATCATTTCAAAGCAGGGATCCGACGATTGGAGACCAGTTATGGACCTCAAGTCAGTGCGGTGCTGAAAGTGCCTCGCATTCGCATGGAGATGGCGCGCTCAGTGATAGCATTAGTGGTGCCAGGGGAGTTCCTAGCTTCCTGTATCTGACAGAGACGTATTTCCACATTCTAATTTTTCTGGACCACCAGAAGTATCTGTGGTTCCATGTCTTGGGTCAACATTTCCAGTTTGGCTTGGCAACAGCACCCAGGACCTGTACCAAGGTGATGGTGGTGGTGGCAGCCCATCTTCGCACCCTGGGTGTCCTGGTTCATCCTTATCTGGATAACTGCAACTGGTTGATCAGAGCCCCCTTGCTGTCTGAGGGGCATCAAACTGTTCAGCAGGTGGTGAAATTGCTGCAGTGCTTGGACTGGGTGATAAACTTCAGGAAGAGTCACCTCAAACCAATGCAGGATCTGGAATACCTGGAAGTTCAGTTTCACACCAGACAGAACAAAGTGTTGAAGCCTGTCTCCCATCAGGAGAAGCTTCAAAAGGTTGTCCAGGACATTCTGGCCACTCCGGTTCTGACAGCATGGCAGAACCTACAGATTCTAGGGATCATGGTGACAACAATCGATGTGGTTCCTTGGGCTAGAGTCTGCCTGCATCCACTGCAGGATGCTCTCCTTTCACGCTGGAATCCCCAGCAGGATCAGTTACATGCACCACTGCCCTGGACAACTGTGAACATAAGAACATAAGAATTGCTGCTGCTGGGTCAGACCAGTCGTCCATCGTGCCCAGCAGACCGCTCATGCAGCAACCCTTAGGTCAAAGGCCAGTGCCCTGAGTCTTGCCTTACCTGCGTATGTTCTGGTTCAGTAGGAACTCGTCTAACTTTGTCTTGAATCCCTGGAAGGTGTTTTCCCCTATAACAGCCTCCAGAAGAGCGTTCCAGTTTTCTACCACTCTTTGGGCGAAGAAAACTTCTTTATGTTTGTACAGAATCTATCCCTTTTTAACTTTAGATAGTGCCCTCTACTTGGAGAGGGTGAACAACCTGGCTTTATCTACTAAGTCTATTCCCTTCATTATCTTGAATGTTTCGATCATGTCCCCCTCTCAGTCTCCTCTTTCAAGGGAGAAGAGACCCAGTTTCTTTAATCTCTCACTGTATGGCAACTCCTCAAGTCCCTTAACCATTTTAGTCACTCTTCTCTGGACCCTCTCAAGTATTACCGTGTCCTTCTTCATGTACGGCGACTAGTGCTAGATGCAGTATTCAAGGTTGGGGCATACCATGACCCGGTACAGTGGCATGATAACCTTCTCCAATCTGTTTGTGATCCCCTTCTTAATCATTCCTAGCATTCTGTTCGCCCTTTTCGCCGCCGCCACACATTGGACAGACAGCTTCATTGACTTGTCGACCAGTACTCCCAAGTCTTTCCTGGGGGGGTCTCTCCAAGTACTGCACCGGACATCCTGTATTCGTGTATAAGATTTTTCTTACCGACATGCATCACCTTACACTTATCCATGTTAAACTTAATTTGCCATGTCGCGGCCCATTTCTTGAGCATGTTTATATCACATTGCAGGTCTTCGCAATCCTTCTGCGTCCTCACTACTCTGAATAACTTTTTATCATCTGAAAATTTAATCACCTCACTCACTGTACCAATTTACAGGTCATTTATAAGTGCGCTTTTCCAGTCCGAGTATTGTCCATTTATCCCCACTCTCTGTTTCCTATCCGCCAACCAGTTTTTAATCCATGTGAGTATTTCACCCTCGATTCCATGGCTTGCAATTTTTCGAATTAGTCGTTCATGCGGGACTTTATTGAATGACTTCTGAAAATCCAGGTCTCCCTTGTCTATCAGCCTGTTTACTCCCTCGAAGAAGTCCAACAAGTTCATCAAGCAGATCTTCCTTTAGAAACATAGAAACATAGAAATAGACGGCAGATAAGGGCCCACGGCCCATCTAGTCTGCCCACCTTAATGTCCTTCCCCTACCTTTGCCCTGTGAATAGATCCCATGTGCCGATCCCATTTGGCCTTAAAATCAGGCACGCTGCTGGCCTCAATCACCTGTAGTGGAAGACTATTCCAGCGATCAACCACTCTTTCAGTGAAAAATAATTTCCTGGTGTCACCTCGTAGTTTCCCGCCCCTGATTTTCAACGGATGCCCTCTTGTTGTCGTGGGACACTTGAAAAAGAAGATATCTTCCTCCGCATCGATGCGGCCCGTAAGATACTTGAACGTCTCGATCATGTCCCCCCTCTCTCTGCGCTCCTCGAGCGAGTATAGCTGTAATTTGTCAAGCCGTTTTTCGTATGGTAGATCCTTGAGTCCCGAGTCCCGAGACCCATGCTGGCTGGTCCTCATCAGATTGTGTCCGCCTAGGTGATCAATGATGGGGTCCTTTATCAGTGACTCTACCATCTTTCCCGGTACCGAGGTCAGACTCACCGGTCTCTAGTTTCCCAGCTTTCCCCTCTAATCTGTCTTGAAGATCGGCGTAACATTCGCCGCTTTCCAGTCTTCCGGAATCCTTCCCTATTTGATTGACAGATTGGCTATTAGTTGGAACAGTTCAGTTCCTTGATTACCCTCGGGTAGATGCCATGCGGTCCCGGGGATTTATCGTTTTTAAGCCTATCAATCTGCCTGCATACCTCTACTAGACTGACCGTCAACCGTGTCAGTTTCCCGTCTTTATTTCCTGCGTATAGCCTGTCGGCTTCCGATATGTTGTGTATATCCTCTTCGGTAAATACAGATGCAAAAAAATGTGTTTAGTTTGTCAGCGATGGCTTTGTCCTCCTTTAGCACTCCTTTTATTCCATGGTCATCCAACGGCCCCACCCCTTACTTCGCGGGTCATTTCCCCTTAATATATCGAAAGAACAGCTTGAAGTTTTTTGCCTCCTTGGTTATTTTTCCTCGTAGTCTCTTTTGGCCCCTCTTACCACCTTATGGCACCTGCTTTGATGTTGTTTGTGCTTGTTCCAGTTTTCGTCCGTTTTTGACCTTTTCCATTCCTTCAACGAAGTCTTCTTGTCTCTGAACGCTTCCTTCACCGCTACTGTGAGCCCCGCCGGTTCATTGTTCTTTTTCCTTTTGGATCCCTTGTTGATATCCGGTGTATATAGATTTTGCGCTTCGGTGATTGTGTCTTTAAAAAGGGACCATGCTTGCTCTAGTGATTTTACATTGCTTATCCTCTTCTTAATCTTCTTCCCTACCATGAGTCTCATCGCTTCATAATTTCCTTTTCAGAAGTTCAGTGCTATGGCCGTCGTTCTAGATCAATGTTTTGCCCTTGTGTCTAGGTTGAAGCGAATCATATTGTGGTCACTGCTTCCCAGCGTCCCTTCTACTTCATCGCCTTGTGTCGGTCCTCATAGTCCATTTAGAATTAAGTCCAGAATTGCATTTCCTCTTATATTTTCCTTGACAAGTTGTTCCAGGAAGCAATCACCTACAGCATCCAGGAACTTGGTCTCCCTACTGCTGCCGGAGGTGCCTAGGTTCCAGTCTATCCCAGGATAATTGAAGTTGCTCATGATAACTGCATTGCCTCCCTTGCAGTTGCGTTTAATCTCGTCTGTCATTTCTCCATCAGTTTCTTCAGACTGCCTTGGAGGTCAGTAGTAGATGCCGATCTTCATTTCCCTTCCATTTATTCCCAGAATTTTGGCCCATAGAGACTCTACCTTATTTTTCATTTCCGGCATGTTCTCTCTGGTAGACTCAATTCCCTAAGATTCAAGATTCTGCATGCAGTAGAACCCTCAGAGAAAAAGAAACAAATGTATTTCTTCCTGAGCAGTGCAAAAGATAGTAGATTAAAATGCTCAAAATTGACACAATTCAACACTAACTTGAAAATAAAATCATTCCCCCTACCTTGCTGTGCCTCCCTCCGGCGGGTGTCTAACCTTCTGGCAGGCTCCAACCTGGTCGTTTTATGCAGCCCGCGGTCCGGTGTTATCTTGTGGCCGGCTCCCTCCTCCTCACAGCCATAGTGTGCATGGAGCCGCGTGCAGCGGCTCCTCGTCCGTCCTGCACCTGAACCGGAAGCCTTCTCTCTGACATCACAACATCAGAGGGCATGCTTCTGGATGAGGTGTGCGGCATCGGACTGCAGGCTGCATAAAACAACCAGGCGGGCCGGATTTGGCCCGCCGGCCTTGAGTTTGACACCTGTGCCATACATAATCACCATCCCTGTTGTCTTCCTAATCCATGAATTTCTGTTCAATTTCTTAGTTCTCACTTTCCTCCATAAAATCCCAAAGTACCTACTCTCCCTTCCTATCCTGTCCCTAATTTCTCACTCATACTTCCAATACTTACTCAATCTTCGAGTCTGTATTCTTCTGCTCGTCCACTCAATCCCTGTGTATCCATCTACATCCAAGTCCCTTCTCTTCCCATCTCCATATCCTCTATTATTACCTTTCTTCTTCCTTCCTCTGTCTTCCAATATCTACCCTCTTGCTTATCTCCCCTTCCCCAGCATCTAGTAACTTGCCTTCAGCAACTGTTCTTTTACCTCCTTTCCCAGTATTCATTTACCTTGCCTTTCTTACTCCTTTGCCCATTGAAGGTGAGGTGTGGCATAGTGGTAGAGCTGCTACCTCAGCACCCTGAGGTTGTGGAATGAAATCCCAGCACTGCTCCTTGTGACCCTGGGCAAGCCACTTAATCCTCCATTGCCTCAGGTGCAAAATAAATACCTATATATATGTAAACCGCTTTGAATGTGTAACCACAAAAAAATAATATACAAGTCCCATTACCCCATTATCCAATCTTCCCTTTCTTCCTTCCAACATACATGCCCATGCTTCTCCCATGCTCTTCACAGTATCTATCTTTTTATCCCTTCACACTCCCCTAACATCTTCCAGCATCCAAAAGCATCAGCTTCCTTTTTCCAGCCTTTTCCAGCATCTGCCAGTAATGGCCCTCCTCTCCCTTTCTCCCCACCAACATTTTTCAATATTTGCCCCTAAGCATCTCTACCTTCATGACACCAAACTATATTGCAAGGTCAATAACATGGAGGACTGCGAAGATCTCCAAAAAGATCTGACAACACTGGAAAAATGGGCCAAAAAGTGGCAAATGAGTTTCAACATAGGGAAATGCAAGGTCATGCATATAGGGAAAAAAAAACCCAATGTTCACTTACAAAATGGGGGGATCAGCGCTAGGAGTGAGCGACCTTGAAAGAGACCTGGGAGTGATGGTAGACACAACATTGAAGGCGTCGGCGCAGTGTGCAACAGCCTCAAGGAAAGCAAACAAAATGTTGGGTATCATTAAGAAGGGTATCACGGCCAGGACGAAGGAAGTCATCCTGCCACTGTATCGTGCTATGGTGCACCCGCACCTGGAGTACTGTGTTCAATTCTGGTCGCCGTACCTCAAGAAGGACATGGAGGTACTTGAGAGAGTCCAAAGAAGAGCTACTAAGCTAATAAAGGGCATGGACGACCTCTTATATACTGACAGACTGAAAAAGCTAGGGCTTTTCTCCCTGGAAAAGCGGAGACTTAGAGGAGACATGATAGAAATCTTCAAGATCATGAAGGGCATAGAAAAAATAGACAGGGACAGATTTTTCAAATTATGGGGATCAACAAATCTGTCCCTGTCTATTTTTTCACTCAGAGAAATTGAAAGGAGAGAGGTTTAGAACAAACGCCAGGAAGTTCTTTTTCACATAGAGGGTGGTGGATACATGGAACGCGCTACCGTAGGATGTGATAAACAGGAGCACGCTACAGGGGTTCAAAGAAGCTTTGGATAGGTACTTGGAGGACAAAGGGATTGAGGGGTACAGATAAGAGTAGAGGTAGATTATAGGGATGGGATTAGAGGTAAGTTATAAAATTAATCAGGGACCACTGTTCAGGCACTAGGCCTGATGGGCCGCCGCGGGAGCGGACCGCTGAGCAAGATGGACCTCTGGTCTGACTCAGCGGGGGCAACTTCTTATGTTCTTATGCCCACAGGGCTATAAGCTGTTGGAGGAAACAGAGTGTTGGGGAACAAAAGGGATAGTCTGCTGCAGGCAAGAGGCAGAAAAGTTAGCTCTGTTTAGATTACCGAGAACCCAGGCAGACATTCTAGGATCTTAAGCATACATTTTATACAGTACTTTAGACATACATTTTCAAAGATATAAATCTTTCATATTTGTAAAAATAGATTTAACCTGCCCACAGGATAGTAGGCAAAGTGACATTTTCAAAATCTAGTCCCAAAAATTTTGGAAAGTTTATAAATCTTAAATGATGTGAATTAGAAGCATTTTCCAGAAGTTCCATATGAAAATGTATAGCCATATATAGTCTCTTTCATAATTACTAAATCTACAGTATCTAACCACTTTTTGTTCTAGCTCTCGAAATTCTGTCTCATGTTCAGCTAATTGAACAAAATTACTAGTTGTAACGTCCATCAAACTCGAGAAGACTGAGCTTGAAATTGTGCTGAAGTCATTGACTCCCTTGCTTTCCCAGAGCCTACAGTGAAGTTTTCTCTACTCCGTACCAGGGTCACAATGCATTCTGCCCTCAAAGCTGCACCCAACAATTCATCTGCTTCTTCCACCTGGTTACCGCCAGGCACAATGACTGTCTGCACTGTTCCAGGCTAAGGGCTCCTTTTACTAAGGTGCGCTAGCGTTTTTAGCGCACACACAAGATTAGCGCGCGCTAGCTAAAAAATTACCACCTGCTTAACTAGTGCGCCTTTGTAAAAGGAGCCCTAAGTTATTTCAAAGGTCAAAGAAGACTCTGGAGTTCCTAATTTATGCTGTCATTTTGAAAGATGTAGGTGTATATGTACACTTTAATGCCTAGGTTTATGCAGGTTTAAAATTATGCATTCTTTTGCAATTAGATATCCTATTGAAATTCAGGCTTTTATGTATAACATAACATCGAATTTTAGACCGCATAACCATAAGTTCAATGCGGTTTACAAAAGATTATAAAATGAAAAGGTTATAAAAAGAAAGCACAATGAAATCCATTCAATCAGGTATTTTGAAAAGAGAAAGGTTTTCAACTGATTTCTGAAATGTTCATAAGAACAAGATGTAAGCAACAACGATCAAAATTCTTTGTTGTAGAGGGCTGCTTGGTATGAAAGCGTATGGTCAAGAAATTTCTTACTTTTACAGCCCTGAACAGATGGAAAAAATGAAGAGTGCATGTGATCTTCTACTGCTCTTATTAGATGCTACAAGAATACAAGTGATCTACATAAAGTATAGTTTATTTGAATCGTATATAACAAAAAATGAGGAATGGGTAGAAAGGCATGGGGATGTCAGTAAAATCGAAATCTTGAACTGATATCCACACAAGTTACATCAATTAAATGCATATTTGAATTGCCTTACTACCAGATGAATTTTGAAATATAGCCATTAATATTTGTGTTTCATCTGTTCCAGGAGACAAACAAGACCTATCCTCCTGACCTGTCCCGTAGCCCTCAAAGCATGAGTGACACTGGATATTCTTCAGATGGGATCTCCAGTTCACAGAGTGAGATCACTGGTCTGGTGCAACAAGAAGAAGAACAACTAAGTGGAGCTGGGCAAGTTGAATGTAGCCCACCAAGCCCTTCTGAACTTATTAAACTAGAAAGCTCTGTTCGCCCACTGTTGGAATCAAAGGACACATCCCGAGACCAGGGTGACAGAGGAAAAATATATCATGAGTTACGAGAAGACCAAAGACAAAGGCAAAGGCCACGTTCACTCTCCATTACACCTGAAACTTTTGATTCTGATGAAGAATTAGAAGATATTATGGAAGAAGATGAAGATTCTCTGGAATGGGAAAATCGGAAAGGTCAAATGGACAATTTTGAATCATCTGATGATTTTGGAAGTAAACTGCGGCATGACTATGTGGAGGACAGTAGTGAAGGAGGATTCTCTCCTCTATCAACAAAGCAAAAGAGGGGAGAATTTACTGACGAGGAATTTATGAGAAGACAGATTCTAGAGATGAGTGCTGAAGAAGACAATCTTGATGATGACGAAGAATATGTTAATATAGCATATAAGAGTGTCAAAAGCAGTCACAAACCTGATTCTGAAAAAGGCAAAGATAGCTCTTCAACTAAAAGGCAACTTTCTCAGAACTCAAGCAGCATGTATGATGATCATAGGAAAGCCATAGAAGCTCTGGAGGGAGAAGAAATGGCACAAGGTGGATTGCGACGCTTCAAGACTATTGAGTTAAATAGCACAAATAATTACAATAGAGACATAGAGCTGAGCCACGAAGCAGATCTTAGTCTTGATAGGGAACCAGAACTAGAGATGGAAAGTTTGACAGGCTCTCCAGAGGAAAAATCAAGGGGTGAATATTCTTCAACCTTGCCTGCAACAACACCTAGTTATACATCAGGAACCTCCCCTACTTCCATTTCATCACTTGAAGAAGACAGTGACAGCAGTCCAAGTCGAAGACAGAGACTAGAAGAGGTTAAGCAACAAAGAAAAGCACGACATCGTTCCCATGGTCCTCTATTACCAACAATTGAAGATTCCTCAGAGGAAGAGGAATTGCGTGAGGAAGAAGAACTCTTGAGAGAGCAAGAAAAGATGCGAGAAGTAGAACAACAGCGTATTCGGAGCACAGCACGTAAAACTAAAAGAGACAAGGAAGAACTAAGAGCACAGAGGAGAAGAGAAAGGTCTAAAACTCCACCCAGCAACTTGTCTCCCATTGAGGATGCATCTCCAACAGAAGAACTTCGGCAGGCTGCAGAGATGGAAGAGTTACACAGATCCTCATGCTCAGAATATTCACCCTCTATAGATTCTGAGGCAGAGGGATTTGATTTAATTGCTTCCAAATTATACAAGTCTGGTAGTGAATACAACTTGCCAACTTTTATGTCATTGTACTCTCCAACAGAAAAGATGTCCACTTACCATTCAAATAAACCACTAAAAAGTGCAGAAGAAGTATATGAAGAAATGATGAGGAAAGCTGAAATATTCCAGAAACAGCAAGTACAGCAGTCTCTGCAAAATGTTCCCTATGGCAATACCTATCAAGAGGTAGGGTATGGAAGTACTGAAAGTCAAAACAATTTTGAATACCAGTTTATAGATGAGTACAATTATGACAGTATTCACATGGGTTCATCCCAAACAGAATATCAGAATGAAATTGCTAAGTCTGGAACAGTATATGAGGAGATTCTACAGACATCACAAAATATTTCTAGGATGCATCAGTCTTCATCACTTGATTTGTCTCTGCAGCAGGAGGAAAAGGCAAGTAGCCAAGAAAATGCATATCAAGAGAAACAGTTTCTGAATGCAGGGAGTGCATACTCTGACATGATGAAACAAACAAGTGGTTCACTTACTCCTGGAACAAGTCCCACCCAGTTGGCTGCACCTGTGTCTTTTTTATCATCTGAAAGCAGTGGAGGGAGAACAATTCCTGATGTTCGAGTCACACAACATTTTTCAAAGGAAGAATACGATCAACTCAAACTTCATAGCTCAGTGGTAACATGTACCTCAAGTCCCAAAGTTATAGCAACTTCTTACCAGTACAGTAAAGGATGCAGCATAGGGACAAGTATGGCAACCCCTCACCAAACCATTACAACCAATGCAAGCAATGCTCTAATAATGTATAGCAGTCCTTCTTCAATAAGTGATGCATCATATATTTCTTCCACCAATGGAAGTTACAGTCAACCAAAAGTGACTTCAAGTTATATCTCAAATAAAGATCAGTTCAAACACAAAGGTTCTGCTGAAATTAGAGAGACATTAGGAGACAAATTCCAGAGTGGTACTGACAGCATAACTAGTACTTCTTTAGCATCTAAAGTTATTTCATTCTTCAAGAGCTCAAGCCCACCCCTTTCTCCTACTTCTCCTACTCAATTTGTCCCACGAAAAGGTATGTCGATGAGTTCAGTACCTGGAGCCAAATCAACAGCAGAGTTCTCCACTCAGACACAGAGTACAAGAATGTCATGTGATCTACTCTCTACCTCTACTGTTTCAGCTTCCTCCTCAATGATAGCGCAAGGGACACAGACACCTCACCAGTTCGCTATACCTCGTCTTTCCAGACAGCAGTCATCTCAAGAAGCTCCATGTATGGTCATCACATTAGCGTCAGATGCATCTAGCCAAACTAAATCCATAAATGTCAGTTCATCCATCTCCCCTATAACATCTCCAACACGAATGAACCATCGACAAACAATTCATAGTTATAGTCAGACTACAGGAAATACATCAAAAACACAGCAGGAGCAATCATCATCCAGTTATATTAAGAAACAGACAATTATAGAAAGAACCCCTACATCATCTTCTGTTCAGATGCATGATATTAAAGGACATATCAGCATTGTTGATACTGGTGCTAGTGCACATAGCTGGGGAGCACTACCAGCAGAGAATATTTCTTTATGTAGAATATCTTCAGTACCTGGAACATCTAGGGTAGAACCAGCACCTAAACCACAAAGTGGTAGTGCTGTTGACCTGCGAACGGCTTTAAAACCAGCTCCAGTCATAATAACAGATCAAGGCATGGATCTTACTTCTTTAGCTTCAGAAACTAGAAAGTACTCTCTCACTTTAGACCAATCTCCAACTCGCCAATCTACAGCTGTGCAACCTTTGATTATAAACCTCAGTGCCCAAGAACAACCTCATGCTATTATAGGCACAGCCACCACAGTTAGTATAACTATTGCATCTTCTATGCTTGTGACACAACCAAAGCAACCTATAGTTTACGGAGATCCTTTCCAAAACAGAACAGATTTGGGGCAAGGAACAGGAAGTGCCATGCATCTGACACAAGTCAGACAAATGGAGCAAGCAATTCAGTCTGGCATTTTAAGAGGAAACACAGAAAGCACTGGAATTTCTAATGTGAGAAAACCAGATGACAATGTTTCACAACAAACAGTTTTTGCAAGATATAACTTACCCAACCAAATGACATCTTTGGTTAAGAAAGACATGTTAATCACTCAGACTAGTAGAGCCCCAAATATGATTACGATCAGTACCTTTCCTAAGCAGGATCAAATGGTGGGTCCCTCTGAAATCCACAGACAGTTTCCAATGGAA
Organism: Geotrypetes seraphini; assembly: GCF_902459505.1. Lineage (NCBI taxonomy): Eukaryota > Metazoa > Chordata > Amphibia > Gymnophiona > Dermophiidae > Geotrypetes > Geotrypetes seraphini. The sequence continues at coordinate 47,063,668 of NC_047100.1, forward strand.
TTAAAAACTCAGAATCCTCTAGTCACTCTTAATAATCAGCCATCACATGCCATGATGGTACAGCTGGATGACATTGAAACTGGTACAATGACAAAGCTCATCAAAGAAGAAACATCTTCTAGTGTATTAGACCTCACAGGGATAAAACCTGAAAGTCAGATGGCGTGTTGTGATATGGTTTACAAATTTCCCTTTGGCAGTAGTTGTACTGGTGCTTTCATTCCTTCTTCCAAGATACCTGAAAAGAATGTGGGTGACATAACAAATGTGGGTAGATCTGCTGCCCAATATTATGGAAAAAGAGATACTGAACTTTCGGAGACATATCCTTACAAAGAATCATTATCTTCTGCTCCAAATATGTACGAGGAACACAAATTGTACCCTCAAGGTCCTAGCAGAAGGCTACATTCATCCATGTCAGAAACCAACCTGTCTGAAATAGCTTTAAATTATTATTCAGCTAAGAGTGAACAACCTTTTCAGTCTGCTTCTGGAGAATGTGCCATGGACTTGACAACAATGAAGAACTCATATTCCTTTTCTGATGGAGGCTACCTTGGCCAGGGACTTCAGTATGGATCATTTACTGACCTCCGTCAGCCTAAAGATTTATTGAGTCATTCATTACCAATGAGAAGGTACAGCTCAATGTCCAATATCTATTCTGATTACAGATATTCAGCAAGAGATTTGAAAAATTTGCAGGAGTGTAGTCTTGCTCAATATAGTGCTACTACAGCTCGGGAAATAAGTAGAATGTGTGCAGCCCTCAATTCTATGGATCAGTATGGTGGTAGACACACAAACAATCCCGATCTCTTACAGTATGGGCCAAGTTTCATAAGTGTTGGACCAACAGGAAGTAGTGCAATTTCTGCTCAGCAGGGTCTTTCCTCTGTGAAAACAAATATGATGTACAGCCCTAATTATGTAGAAACCTACCATGGCTATGGAAATCTTGTACAAAATAATATCTCTGGCCCTCAGACTGGAGCTATTCATCAGTTATATCCTTCTACAGCTATAGTAAGAGCTGCAGATGGTATGATTTATTCAACCATAAATACCCCAATAGCATCTACTCTTCCCATCACAACACAACCAGCATCTGTGTTGCGACCAATGTTTCAAGCACCATATAGACCCTATAGTCCAGGAAACATAACAGCTGTACCACTAACAAGTTTAACTAGAGTGCCTCTATATGCTCCAAGAATTCCCCTTACACCTCAAGTCCTATATCGGTCTTCAACTCCCAGCAGATTTGCAACTGTTACTACAGCTTCATTGACAGAGGTACCAATGTATTTAGGAAAACTTATTAACCCCCTTACAGCAAACATTGTTAGTAAAGGACCAGTTATTTCTGGTCCAGTGCCTACACCAATTACTGGGCAGAGACCAGAACACACAAATGTTGTCGCTCAAGAAGATCACAGTATGGCAGCATCTGGGGTACAAAGCATCTCTAAAGAAATTAGCCAGCTTCAGCAGGAATCAAATCAAAAGCAACAGATTGAAGCCCATCAAACCCTCATCACTGGCAAAATTAATACAGAAAAAGAAGAAAAGGAAAAGGAAGAGGAACGCCAACGGAAGCAGCAGGAACACATGCTACACATTGAGAGGGAAAAAGTAGAACTAGAGAAACTGAGGCAGCTAAGATTGCATGAGGAACTGGAGAGGGAACGGATAGAGTTGCAACGCCATAGAGAAAAGGAACAGATATTAGTACAACGAGAAATCCATGAACTGCAATCAATAAAACAACAAGTGCTACAGCAGCAGCAGGAAGAACGCCAGACACAGTTTGCCATGCAGAGGGAACAGCTGGCACAACAACGTATGCAGTTAGAACAGATTCAACAGCTACAGCAACAGCTACAACAGCAATTGGAAGAGCAAAAAAGACAGAAAACAACTATTCCACCTGCTTGTGACTCAGCAACAAGGATGCTTCCTCAGACAGTATCTGAAATACCTATAGAAATGCAAAGGACCCTTGCCCAAAATGGACAATACTGGCCACCCATGAATCAGTCATTCATTGCTATGGCAGCTACAGGGCAGGAAATGCCAACACATTCACGCTGCCTGCCACCACAAAGACCACTAATCAACTCTGTCTCAGAGATATCCCTCCAGACAGAACACTGGGAAGGTAACAGGAGCATCAAAAAAAGAAACTCAATGCCACGGCTCAGGGATGCTTATGAAATGGATGAAGGACATGACTCATATATTGTCAAGAAGATAACAGACAGTAGTGTGCAGACTGATGATGAAGATGGTGAAGACAAATATTTTATATCTCGCCGGCGTAGGACAAGACGTAGTACAGACTGCAGTGTCCAGACGGATGATGAGGATAATGCTGACTGGGAGCAACCAGTACGTCGACGGCGGTCAAGATTCTCACGTCATTCAGATTCTGGTTCAGATGGAAAACATGAGTCAGCCAAAGGAACATCCAGTATAGCCATCCAAACCATTAGTGACTGCTCAGTTCAAACAGAGCTAGACCAATTGCAGAGAGTTTCCCCATCTATACATATAACTACACCTGATCCAAAGGTGGAAATTGTGAAGTACATTTCAGCTCCAGAAAAGACCCATTATGGAGAAAGCCTTGCTTGTCAGACAGAGCCAGAAACTCACTGCCAAGGAATTGTTCCTCAGTTCACTGGCTCAACAACAGTATCTCCCTTCACATCTAACATACAAATTACAACATCAGGGCCTATAGATCCCAACAATATGAGGCAACAAGCCACAACAAAGTTTGATAAAAAGAAACCTGACCCTTTAGAAATTGGCTATCAGTCTCATTTGCCTACAGAATCTCTTTCTCAGCTAGTGGCCTGTCAGCCTCCCAAGTCTCCACAAGTACTTTACTCTCCAGTTTCTCCTCTTTCTCCACATCGGCTGTTGGAATCCACTTTTACTTCTACTGAAAGATTTAGCAAGGCCCGTGTGACCCCCCAAAAATATTTCACAGTTGAATCATCACAGCGCCACCAGACCCTGCCTCGCCCAATAAAAACAATACAAAGATCCCTCTCAGATCCCAAACCCATCAGCCCAACCTATGAGGAATTAGAAAAGGATAAGTTCTCTATTATTCAACATCAGTTCCTCCAAGGCAGCCAGGTAAGGGAATTGTTTAGGTAGTAAATCGATGTTCTCTTTTCCCCAATTTTTATTGCAATGCATAATAACTAAACTGGTAAATATAAATAAGATAAGAATGCATATAATAAACCTACAGGTACATAGTTCATTGTTATCTTATGTTCCATGTGGCTTAATCATGATAGAAATAGAAGAGCAGACCAGATGTGTAGTATTTTTGATATGACGTTTAAATCCGAGTTTAGATGTTTTTCAGAAGATGCACAAAAATCCAGTACCAAACATGCCCATTTTATCTTTTTTATTTTATTAAATTCTTTATTCATTTTCAAACTTACAATAAGTGTGATAAAATGTCCAAACAAATTAACAATATCTATATCACTTAATAATCATCAATGATAACAGTGATAAATACTTAACTCCCACCCTTCCCCCCCCTTACCTATCAAATAAGCAATACTTATACAATACATAACTATAAAATTCCCTCCCTCTTCCCTCATAATTGAACTTGTAAATTTAAGGGAAAATAAACTTTTATTGAAAAATGGGTATGGTTTTGCTCTGTGCATCTATCTTTTTGAACCATAAAAAAATCCCAAAACATGTCCAAATGAAAAATGCACAGAAGCTTGTATTGGGATGTAGGAGGGGCCACCATTTGTAGTAGACTGGCCGTACAGACATCCCAGCAGAACAGTGGGGCAACGTAAGAGGTACTGCAGTGAACTACACATAAAAGGTGTCTTCTGGTGTTTGGTAAGCCCTCCAAAATCCACCCAGAACCTACTGCACCCAACCACACCAGTAACCCTTATGACTGCAGGTGTAGCCTATATGTAGGTACAGTGGGATGTGGGAAGGTTCACATATTCCACCATAAGTGTAGTAGTTAGATTGGGATAAGAGCCTGAGTCCCCATCTCTGTGGTTCACTACACCACACACTAGGCAACTACAAGAACCTGCTTGCTGTTCTACTACATCTGAAGCTGGTTGCGGTGGGAGAAGATCAGTGACCACTGGGAGAGCGAATGGGGGGGGCATGTTGGTCAGTTTGGGCACCTTTTTGGCATTTATTTGTGATTAAAACAGGTCTAGCCCCAAACATCTAAATTGTGCCCTGGACATATTCTTAAATGTTTGGTTATGGCAGAAAAACATTCAAAAGTAAAATAAAGAAAACCTGATGGTTACCTATCAATTAAATGCAATATATAGAACCACCAATATAAGCCAAAATGACACCAAAGGTGACTATTTTTCTTTCGCTATTTCTCTCTTTTTTTTAGAAATGGGATCAAGCCTCAGATTGTTAAGTTTTTACCCATTCAGGGTTCTTTCAAAGAGAAAGACAGTTCTTTTCTCTTACTCATATTAACATCAGTGGCTTGAACCCATCCTCCCTACTTTAATTCTAACATTAGACTTAGGGCTTTTTTTACGAAGCCGTGTTAGTGGTTTGACGCGTGTAATAGTGTGCGCTAATTTGTTGGCGATAGTTTTGAGCAGGCGGGGCTTAGCACGCGTGCGATAAAGCTGCTAATGCGGTTTCGTAAAAGGAGCCCTTAATCTTTATTTCTTCTATTGCTTTTCAATCTTCAATTAATTTATACTAAAACGTACTTAACTAGGTTTTTATTTACTTTATAATAAACTCGATTATTTTAAATATTTGATTCTTAAAAAACTTTATAATTCATTAATACTTAGAACTATTTAAACCTCACAGTTCATTTCAGGAACTCAGAACCGACAGAAAGTGCACTAGTGCAAAAAAGTGTACCAGTGCTTTAAAGTGCTGTATCAAAAGTGCATTTGTGCTGTAAATTTTTTTGTTTCCATTCAAACTTTTGGAACTCTTAGAACTTAAAGTACAGTGGTACCTCGGAATCCAAACGCCCCAGAACACGAACAACTTGGAATCCAAACCTTTTTTTGTAGTAAATTTTGTCTTGGAATCTGAACTCTGCTTTGGAATCTGAACACCCTGCACATTGTATGTGTGTGTTTGTGCCCCAGAATCTGAATGCTGCTTTGGAATATTTGTTAATATTTTACCTTAAAATCCAGTGTATTTCTTGTTAAAATTTGAGTTTGTGGGGCCCAGGAACGGATTAATCCAGTTTCTATTATTTTCAATGGGAAAAATTGTCTTGGAACTGGAACACCTTGGAACTCGAACAGGGATGGATTAAGTTCAGATTCCAAGGTATCACTGTACTTAGCTCATGCTCTTATGCTCTCAGTCCTGGTAACAAGCAACGGTCCTGGTTCTTAAAGAGCATAAGCTAAGTATTTTAAGTTCTAAGAGTTCCAAAAGTTTGAATGGAAAACAAAATAATTTACAGCACAAATGCACTTTTGATACAGCACTTTAAAGCACTGGTACACTTTTTTGCACTAGTGCACTTTCTGTCGGTTCTGAGTTCCTGAAATGAACTGTGAGGTTTAAATAGTTCTAAGTATTAATGAATTATAAAGTTTTTTAAGAATCAAGTATTTAAAATAATCGAGTTTATTATAAAATAAATAGTAACCTAGTTAGGTACGTTTTAGTATAAATTAATTGAAGATTGAAAAGCAATAGAAGAAATAAAGATTAAGTCTAATGTTAGAATTAAGGTAGGGAGGATGGGATCAAGCCAGTGATGTTAATATGAGTAAGATAAAAGAATTGTCTTTCTCTTTGAAAAACCCTGAATGGATGAAAACTCAATAATCTGAGGCTTGTTCCTGTTTATATAAAAAGAGAAAAAAACAGAGAAATAGAGAAAGAAAGAAAAAAAATCACCTTTAGTGTCATTTTGGCTTATATTGGTGGTTCTATATATTGTAGAAAAACATTCAAGTCATAAACCCACCCTAGTCTTGCCCACACCACGCCTATAACATGCCTCCTTGAGATTTAGATGAACTACTGATCCACGCTATAGATATTCATCTAGAATGTAGGTTTCAAAAGAATAGCGAATTGGAAGGGCTTGGCAAGAGAAATGACCATTAGATCCCTTATGCTACTTTTTGGACATTTTTCATTTTTGAAAATAAGCCCCATAGTCTATTAACTATATTATTGTATCACTACTCTATGTGGGAGTAGAATAAACTGTGCCTGACACAGCAATGTTGTGTCCTAGAAAGGCTGCCTCAGGGGCAAAAAAACTGTTTAAATAAAGGCATAAAAGTTGTGTTAGTAAAATCAATATAAAATGAACAGTGAAATGAGTAGAAAATATTAAATAAAACTATAAACAATTATTCACAGAGGACAAGCATATTCTCACAGATGGGTGATGACAACCACGGAACCTGGTACAGACAGTTCACAAGTGAACTATCATTTTAAATTTGTTAGTACTGCCTGTACTGCACACAAGCTGGTGCTTTCCCGCCATGTTAGCTTGCAGGACCTGCTGTTCTTGTTTTCCGCAGAGCTGAGAAGCAGTGCTTTCATAGTTCTCCTCAGCGCGTCAAATATTTGCCTTTTCGGGTGACTTCACTTTACTTTTCCATTTGTTTTTTTGGTCATCATTTGTCGTTTTCTTGGTCATCATTTGTCGTTTTCTTTTAGTTCCTTCCCATTTAGTTGACTTTTTTCAACCTTTCATTTTTGGGTCTTTGGGCCACTTGAAGTCTTTTTGCATTCTGAAAGCACTGAGCTATTTTTGGTTTGAGTTCTACTTGAGCTCCCCGGGCCATTGACTTCACATTGGCACTTTTCCCCTCGATGTCCAAAGCACCTAGCAGCTTCAAGAGGTAAACTCAGTGCAACAGGATCATTTCAGGCAGTGTCAAGAGAGGTTCAAAAGGAGACTTCATCAGAGCAGAGAATGACATTGAGGTCCCAGGCAATGGCAGGAGGCTTGGTATGGAAAAGGCCCTTCATGAATCTGGAGACCAAGAGATATATAGACAATGGTTTCTTTTCCAACGGTGAATGAAAGGCACTAATACTTTTAGCATTGAGATGAACACGCACTGAAGTAGTCTTGAATCCAGAATTGGAAAGGTGAAGAAGATAATCAAGAACTGATGGCAGAGGACAAGTGATTGGATCTAGTGAATGGAGATTATACCAGACAGTGAAATGAGTCCATTTGAAACAACAGCATCTTTTTATGGGAGGTTTTCTTGAAGCTTCAATGATAGCCAACACTGGTGCAAATAAGGCGATAGTGTCTACTCACTAGGAGAGAGATACCATGCTCTGAGTTCTAATGAGCATAGATTTAGATAAAGGAGAGAGCCTTGGTTCTGTATGAATAAGGTTGGAAACAACTGAAGTGTGATGGATTCCCCTACACTAGGTAGTAGGAGGAGAAGGAACCATAGTTGAAGTGGCCAATAGGGTATGATGAGAATCAAGGTGCCTCAATCTTGACGAAGCTTGAGTAAAGCTTTCCCAATGAGAGTTATTGGAGGGAATGCGTAGATGAACTTCTCTCACCATTCGAGAAGAAAAGCATCTTGACTCCAGACGATTAGGAGTGTAGAGTCTGGAGCAATAAAGTGGAAATTTGTGGCTGTAGGGGGAAGCAAAGAGATCTATTTCAGGGGTCACCCAATCATGAAGTTGAAGGAGTCTGCTCAGTTTGTCTGCTAAGATGTTCTGTTACTCTGCTAAGTCCACTGCCTTGAGTAGAATGTTGTAGGCAATCACCCAGGTCCATATCACTTTCTGAGAGAGTGGGCAAGATCCTGTGCCTCTTTGATCGTTCAAGTAGAATATGGTGACTTGATTGTGCGAATAATCTTGAAAGGTGTAGAAGGATTGATGAGGATAGAGGGGCATAGTAGTTAGAGCTACAGCCTCAGCACCCTGAAACCCCATGCAGCTTCCTGTGACCCTGGGCAAGTTACTTAATCCTCCACTGCCCCAGGTACATTAGATAGATTATGAGCCCAGTGGGACAGATAGGAAAAATGCTTGAAGTACCTGTATGTAAACCGCTTTGATTGTGGTTGTAAAACTACAAAAAGGTGGCATATAAGTCCCAATTCCTTTCCCTTTCTCTTGAGGAGGCCAGATGCCTTGAGTGTTTAGGCTGTTAAGGTGAGCTCCTCAGCCTAACATAGAAACATCTCTGATGAGCAGTCGAAGCTATGTGACATAAAAGATGTAACATCTGATGTGCAGCAGTGCATTGTAGGGAAAAAACTTTCCAACTCATGTGGATAAGATTTTCAACTCTCTTTTGAGGTACAAAAGAAGAACATAATAATAGCCTTACTGGGTCAAATCAATGGTCCATCAAGCCCAGTAGCCCGTTCTCACAGTGGCCAATCCAGGTCCCTAGTACCTGGCTAAAACCCAAGGGGTAGCAACATTCCATGCTACCGATCCAGGACTAGCAGTGGCTTCCCCCCATGTCTTTCTCATTAACAGCTTGAGCTTGCATAGTGTCCAAAAGAGCTCCTATGAACTCTAAGGTCTGAGTTGGTTTGAGATGCAATTTCTGGTAGTTCACTGCAAATCTCAGGAGTTCCAATAGACGAACTTTCGAGTTGATGGCTTGCTGAGTTTGTTGCGATGATGAGGCCTTGATCAACCAGTTGTCTAGCTAAGGAAAAATGTGAAACTCCCATGAGCAATGGGCTGCAGCTACTACTACCAGACATTCTGTGAACTCTCTCTGTTGCTGATGCCAGCCTTAAGGGTAAGACCCTGTACTGAAAATGGTGTGAACCCACTCAAAAGCAAAGAAATTTCCTGTGGGCATTTAAGATTGGAATGTAGGTGTACACTTCTTTGAGGTCTAGAGAGCAGAGCCCATCGTTCCTCTCTGATAGTGGTAAGAGGGCTCCCAGAGAGACCATGTGAAACTTCTCCTTCACTAAGTATTTGTTGAGAGTGTGAAGGTCTAGAATTGAGTAGAAACCTTTGGTCTTTATCAGTATCAGGAAATACTTGGAGTAGAACCCTCAGTCCCTCTCTTGCAGAGGAACTTGATCTGTTGCATTTAGCTGGAGAAGGACTGAAAGCTCATGGTGAAGGAGAGTTGATGGTAGATGTGATGAAGTCTGCCCTCTATTGGAAGATCTGAAGGGAGAATGAGTGGGACGTTGGCAGTGCTCTCTAGGAGGGAATCAAAAAGATGTCTTGTTTAGATTGTGGCAGTGACACCTAGCCGGGCCCATATGAACCGGCCTAGGAGCCTGCCTGACCAAGCAGTTTCTTGGTGACCCTAGTCCAGGTAGCTATCAGTGCCTCCCATGCACAATGCTGATTATTCCTTAAGGGTTAACGGTCAGAAAAGTGACAAATCTGTTGCACTATGGGTGGTAGGCCACAGTCTTAAGGGGGCAAATATTAAAGGCCTGCCAGAATTCCCACATTTCCCTCAAAAGGAAATTACTTCCTCAGTCCATAAGGACTTCCTGCGGAAATCTGGTGGTACAAAAGAGGCAGATAAGCTCCCCTACAATTCCCGTGCTCCTATCTGCCTCAAGAGAAATACCCAAGGAAAGTTTGACCCAAAATCCACAACTACTAGTATGTAGGAGTAACCCCTAGGGGTCTTAACTAAGAGGCCTAGAATGTCTATTCTCACTCTATACATGGGCTTTTGGCATGAGGGGCAGGAGGTACAGAAATCTGAAACATCCCTGTTCACCTCCGGCCAGAAAAACTGACTCCCCACCTGGATTTTCGTGGCTTCAGCCCCTTTATGGCCTGCCTTGGGATGATTGTGGGCAGCTAGTAATACAATATTATGGAACCCCCGGAGAACCACAAGCTGTTCCACCTTCTCCTGGGTCCCTGGCTCCATAAGCCTTCTATATAACAAACCCCCCTTTTCAAACCACTTAACGTCCGCTTCCACAGCCTTGCCCACCTGCTTCCATTCTTCATACAAGGTGGGATCTCGCTTTTGCTCCTCGTGAAATGAGGGGAACTCCTCCATCACTTCACAGGTCCCCCAGGGCATACAATATATTTTTTAAGCCATCCCTCTTTGCCACTGAATTTGGGCCCTCATGAAGACTAGGGCCTCATGACCCTCCTAGTCCCCCCCCCCCAGTCTCTGCTTAGGAACACTGCATAGGGCACCTAGAGTAATACAGCTAAGCCTAGCTGGGACCTCTCCCCTGGACCTCTGCACAGGATAACTAACAGAGGCACCATGGATACACTTTATTTGTACTCTTCCCATCACCGGGATCTGGTCATGTCCCTTCACAATATTCTCCCACCAACCCTGGTCAATCATAGATTGGTTGACCCCCGTGTCCAGGATAATAATAATAATAACAGCTTATATACCGCAATACTGTGAAATTCTATGCGGTTTACAAAAGATTAAGCAAAGGTACAAATTGACTGACTTCAAGAGGGGAAGAAGAAAGAGAAGTAATTAGACAGGAAATTCATTGTTGAGGAAAAAAGTGATCAAAAGGACAGTAGGTCGCTATTGAGAGGAAAGAGATAAGTGGATCAGTTGTCAAGATGTTTTAGGAACAGGTGTGTTTTTAGACGTTTCCTAAATACCTCATAAGTAGAGGGCGAAAGTAATTGTTCTAGGTCTTTACCCCATGATGCTGCTTGGTGTGAGAGAAGGAATTCATGGTGTTTTTTCAGTTTGCAACCTCTCACTGGGGGGGAAACGAAGTTGGAATGTGAACTTCTCTTGTGTCTGTTGGTTGAGAAGGAGAAAAGGTCAGTAATGTATTTGGGGGCAAGTCTGTGTAATGCTTTAAAGCAGAAACAGGCAAATTTGAACTTTACGCGTGCCTTCATCGGTAGCCAATGTAGCTGCCGGTAGTAGGGTGTCACGTGGTCAAATTTTTTTAGTCCAAAGATTAGTCTGACTGCCGCATTCTGCAACAGTTGTAGGCGTCGCATATTTTTTTGGGAAATTGCCAAATAGGCGATGTTACAGTAGTCAAGCAGGCTTAGTACGAGGGATTGGACTAGGATTCTAAAAACCGATGTAACAAAATAAGCTTTAAGGGATCTGAGTTTCCAGAGAGTGAAAAATCCCTTTCTGATTAAGGAATCTACTTGGTCTTTCATGGTTAGGCATTGATCCAGAGTTACACCTAGTATCTTTATGGAGGGTTGGATAGGGTAACTAAGATACCCTTCCACCCAAACCCACACCTCATAGGGCCCTCCCTTCCTCGTGGACATCCATGGAGGAAGATTTCCCCGGTCCAGTTGAGCCAGGATCCCCATCCCTTCCCCAGGTCTCATTTCCCAATGGGGGGGGGCCTGATTCCAGTGACTCTCCCTTGAGCATAATCAGGTTATGCCTAATGGGGCAATTTCTCTAGATGTGGCCTTTCTTCCCACATTTGTAACACTTGAGCACGAGAGATTTAACAGGGGTTCTGGCATAAGTCTCTTTAGGGGTTACTCTTCTTACTGCCTCCTCCCATTGCAGCACCTTCCTCCGGTCCCTTTTTTCCCCCTCACCAGATCTTGGAAAAAGGACACAACTCTTAGTACTCCTTTTTCCCTTAATACCATTACCTTAGAACTGGTGCCTTCTTTAAAAATCTTAGGTGTCATCATCGACGATAAACTCACATATCATGACCATAATAGCAATGTAGTTAAATCATGTTTTTTTAAATTACGTCTGATACGCTCGATATCTAAATTCCTTGAGCCTAAATCCATAATTACATTACATTACATTACATAAACATTTTAATTCATTCTCTGGTAATATCCAAAATTGACTATTGTAATTCTCTTCTACTTAACATTTCACAAAAAGAAAAAAGAAGGCTCCAATTAATACAAAATACGGCTATCAAACTGATCTACAATGCTAAAAAATATGATCACGTTACACCTTTATTGATTAATTCCCATTGGCTCCCAATCAGCCATCGCATCACTTTTAAAATATTATTCTTAGTTTTTAAATCTCTGAGATTTAATGAGCCTCAATTTATCACCAGGATGCTAATACCGTATAACTCCTCTCGGCTTCTCCGTTCGACTTCCCATAACCTTCTTTCTATTCCTTCCCTGAAAATCATAGGCACCAGAAGACATGACATGTTCTCGGTTATGGCCCCTCAACTGTGGAATTTTTTACCACAGTATATCAGAGAAGAAAAAGACTTATCTTTTAAAAAAATTTTTTAAAAACTCAACTTTTTAAAGACGCATTCAATCTTTTACCTTCCATCCAATAATATGACGTCTCAAGTTTTAAATCAAATTCACCCTTCCTTTTGTTCTTCCCATCACTGTTTTTCTTCTTCTTTATCACAGAATTGTAACTTTTCCCCCCTTTTCCTCACGACTCAAGTAAGTTTTACCCAATAACTTTGAAGTTATTTTGTTCGTCAGCACTCCCTGTTTGTCTGTTTTGATTTATTAAATTGTACATTGCTTAGTAAATTAAATAAGCGATCCATTAAATAACAATAAAAGCTTGAAACTTGAAAACTTGGGACTTCCTCTATGGAGCTTCCCTTCCTGTCAGGGCATTAGCATCTATGAAATTCTCAGCGATTTCAGTGGCACATTCTAGGGTCAGGCAGCCTTGCTTTCTAACCCAGGACTGGCGGTGATTAGGTAGGGCTTCTACAAATTGTTCTTTTATGATCTCAGTCAGTAGAGCTTGTGGGTTTCCTGAGCTGGGGAGCAACCATTGCTCTGCTAACCTGCGTAAGTGCTGGACTAGGGCTCGGGGTCGTTCTCCCTCACCCATCTGAGCACCCCTGAACTGGTGGCGATATTCCTTAGTCAGCCCTAAGGTCTCCAAAATGTGTGACTTAACAGCTGTATAATTAGTCACTAACTCTGGGGCTACTGTTTGGTATGCCGTAAGGGCTCGACCTGCCAAACAAGGAGCTAATCTAATTGCCCACTGGAATTCTGGCCACCCTGCTGCAGTAGCAATTCTTTCGAAAGTACAAAAAAAAAAAAAATCAGCAGCAGCATCATGATGTCCCATTTTGCATAGTGTGAGGTATGATACGTTATTTTGGCCTACTTGGCCAAAGTTCACAACTGGCATAGAGCTCGCATCTAATGTTTCTCTCAGGTTCGCCACCAAGTTGGTTACCATAGTTTCTGTATTTGAACCGTCACCACATGCATTAACTCCTCATGCCGCTTCTGCACTGTCTCTTGAGATTCATGCCACATCTCCTGCTGGGCTCCAATCACCGCCCTCAGATCCGCTGTCAATTGCTGTCTTCCGGCGTCCCTGTCACAAGATTGAGATTGAGACTGTGATTTTTGTCGAAGGCTGGTGATATCGATACTTGGAATGCCTTCCCTATGAGGAAAGGCTAAAGTGGCTAGCTAGGGCTCTTCAGCTTGGAGAAAAGACAGCTAAGGAGTGATATGATAGAGGTCTACTGACTGGAGTGGAAAGGGTAGATGTGAATCGTTTGTTTACTCTTTCCAAAAATACTAGGACTAGGGAGCATGCGATTAAGCTAGTAAGTAGTAGATTTAAAATATTTCTTCACACAACGTATAATTAAATTCTGGAATTCATTGCCGGAGAATGTGGTGAAATCAGTTAGCTTAGCAGGGTTTTTAAAAGGTTTGGATAATTTTCTAAAACAGAAGTCCTTAGGTCATTATTGAGATGGCCTGGGGGAATCCACTGCTTATTCCTCGGATAAGTAGCATAAAATCTGTTTTACTACTTGGGATCTAGCTAGGTGCTTGAGACCTGGCTTGGCCACTGTTGGAAGCAGGATGCTGGCCTTAATGGACCCTCAGAGTATGGCAATTCTTATGTTCTTTCGTTTTTAAATTCTTTTCCTGAGGATCTTAAAGAGTGTACTGGCTGATAGACCTTGAGGGTAGAGGACAATATTGATGAAGCCACTTTATTCAAAGCCTTAAACATTAATGTTAAGATTGCAAATTCAGTTCTAGCTAAAATTAGAAGCCAATGAAGAGCTTCCAAAATCAGAGTAATATGTTCAACTTGGGAAGTCTGGGCCCACACTTTGAAGAGCATAATATGACAAAGTAATAATACATTGTAGTAATTGAATGAGGGAAAATACTTTGTAAAACAGTGCAAATATTTTCAAAGGAAACTAAATTGCACAATCTATTAAGCAGTCTAAGTTTGAAAAATATAGTTCCGACTACATTCTTCAAGCGACTATGTATGGATAATGTAGTGTCTAATAACACCCTCAGCTAGCAGATTTCCTTATGAATTGGTGTAAGAGAGCCATTCAAAGAAAAATTTAAAGTACAATCTGCTAGCTGTGTTCTTGTTAAGAACAGAACTTGCATTTTGGCAACATGTAACTGGAGCCTATTGGCAGTAATCCAATTTAGGATTAATTAATTGGAATGAAACAAATGAGCTAAAGTTCATTCAATAGAGCCCTCTACAGGAAAGAATAAATCAACTGCATACAATTTGTAGTTAAAACCCAAACAAGAAAACAGTCTACAAATTTTTACTCCTGGCGGAATTCTATACAAAAATTTCAAAATTCTGTTCATAAAATTAGCAAATTCTGCAAGTTTATGTGCCAAACTTGAAGCACCATTCTTTGCTAATTATCCACATTTCATTTAAAACATTAAAGGTAAAATGATTTTCTTTTACTTTTGTTGTCTGGATGTTTTATTTTTCCTAACAATTAAAAGCAACTACTGTGTATTTTATTCTTTTCCTTTTCTGCTGAGGGCTTGACATGTATTTATAACATAGTTAAAAGACTCAATAAGCATAGAGTGCAGGACAACTGGCCAAATGAATTATGCTTTTCTGGAGCACAGAAAATTATCACTGGCTGGTGTTGCCAGAAAAAAAAAGAGCATAACTAAAAACTCACTTGTAGGGGGAAAATGGAGTGCTAAAAAAAAATGGCAGCACTATTTAAGTAGTTTATCAAAAGCAGTCACCCCCCCCCTAACCAGGAAAGCAAAATAATATGCAAGAGAGGGTTCTCTAAACTAGAAAATGCGGGGATATGAAAAAATAAAAATGAGAAGACTTGTCTTTATAGAAAATCCAAAACTAAGCAAAAGAGTAGAGCTTATCTTAAATATATGTAGGGAGTCTTTCTGTTCCTGCTTCACAAAACCTCTTTGTGCTGAGCACTGAAACAAAATGTTCCACATTGCCATCCTTCTTCCTGTTTCAGAAAGTCTCTTCCTACCAAGCACTGAAGCAAGATGTACCACTACCACACTAAAATCCTTCCCTACTACAACATTTCACTCCCAGCTAGACTTACTTTCAATTATAGTCTCCAATTATAGTTTCCCATGAGGTTAAAAAAAACCCAACTATATAAAGAAAGAAAATAGACAAAACAGGAGACTTATCTTTAGTTCATGTAGGAAGTCTTTTGTTCCTGACTCTCCGTGCCCAGCACTTAGGCAAAAAATTTGTGTCACATTGAAATCTTTCCAGACTGCAGCATTTCATTCTTGGCTTTCAGCTGAACTTACTCTCAACCTGCTTTTAAAAATCCTTCTGTTTGCTATAACCATACCATAACCAATCATAAATTCCTTTTGTTGATAGAAATCATTCAGTCTTAACAAGGGCCACTTTTTTCACAGGAAACCCCACTGTTTCAAGAGATAATAATAATAGCTTTATTTATATCCTGGCATACCTTTTCAGTTCATGAAAATAAAGGAGAGGTACAATGTGGATACTGTGGATACAGGTATCGATACATGTGAGGGGAATAAGGTACATGAGAGCGGTGAGTTAGCAGAGTTGGTTTAGAGGGGGAGACGGTGGGCCATAGAGAAGCGAGAGGGAGAGGAGGGAAAGAAGGGTGAATTAGTCTGGAAGGAGAGGTTGGAAGATCAGACAAATTTGTCGAATAAGTGGGTTTTCATGTTTTTTGTGAAAGATTGGTATGATGGCGAATTTAGGAAGAGGTTGCTTAGGGTATTGTTCCAAATGCCTGCTTGCAAGGACAGGGTCCTGTCCAGGAATCTTTTGTAGTGGCATCCCTTGGGCATTGGGAACGAAAATAGTAGTGTTTTACATGGGAGGCGTGGGTTGGTCTGTAGGATGAAGTGTTTCAGGAGGTAGGTAGAGGAAGTGCCAAATAGCACAGTTACTTACCATAATAGGTGTTATCCAGGGACAGCAGGCAGCTATTCTCAACATGTGGGTGACGTCATCCATGGAGCCCGGATGTGGACAGCTTCGCAAGCTGATTTACTTGCAGAACTTAGAAAGTTCGCGACTGCCGCACCGCGCATGCGGGAGTGCCTTCCTGCCCACGCAAAGGCGCGCGTCTCCTCAGTTCAGATAGCTAGCAGAGAAGCCAACCCGGGGAGGTGGGTGGGTTGTGAGAATAGCTGCCTGCTGTCCCTGGATAACACTTGTTATGGCAGGGGTGCCCAGACTTTTTGGGCTTGCGAGCTACTTCTAAAATGACCAAGTCAAAATGATCTACCAACAATAAAATTTTAAAAAACACAAAGCACACTTTACGCAGAGAAAATGTTAATTATCATTTATATTCTGGGGTTTTTTCCAAAGAGGTCAAGGCAGATGACTTTATGCAATGTCACCTCAGTAACAGTTATACAAAAATAAATAAATATACCCCCTCCCTTTTTACTAAACCGCGATAGCGGTTTTTAGCGCAGGGAGCTGCGCTGAATGCCCCGCACTGCTCTCAATGCTCATAGGCTCCCTACGCTAAAAACCGCTATTGCGGTTTAGTAAAAGGGGACCATAGAACAAAATATAGACAGCAGATATAAATTCTCAAAATGGACACATTTGATCACTAAATTGAAAATAAAATCATTTTTCCTACCTTTGTTGTCTGGTGATTTCATGAGTCTCTGGTTGCACTTTATTCTTCTGACTGTGCATCCAATATTTCTTCCCTTCTTTCAGCCTGCTGTATGCTTCCAGACCTCATTCCCTCCACCAACTTTTTCTTCCACTCTCCCTGCCCCCCTCCCATTTTTTCTGTCTCCCTGCCCCCCTTTCTTTCTCCATGCCCCCTTTCTTTCTGTCTTCCTGTCTCCCCTTTCTTTCTGTCTTTCTTTCTTTGTCTCCCTGCCCCTCTTTCTTTCTGTCTGTCTTTCTCTCTCCTTTCCCCCTTTCTTTCTGTCTCCCTGCCTGCTCCCAAGCCACTGCCGCCGCCATAGGGGAACAGGCCTCCAAACCGCCACCACTATCGGGGCACAGGCCTCCAAACCACCACCTCCCCTCCTCCCCCTAGGAGCCACAAACACTACTTGTCACAAACTGCTGCACGGCACGGGAGTTTTCTGCATGTATTTCCAAGGACGAAAGCGAGAGGCGTTCGATCAGTTCTCTCCCCCCCCCCCCGAATCCTTCCTTCCTCCCGCTTCTACCCTCCGCACCGCTGTCTCCGAGGGTGCTCGCACTCTGCCCCCAGTCCCCCCCACTTGACGCAACTTCCTACTTCCGGTGGGGCGGCCTGTGGCCTGAGAGAAGGTAGGATGGTGGGGGGAGGGGGAGGGAGGCTGACTGACTGGCGCCGTTCCGTGCAGGTAGTGAGTGGAGCTGCCAGGCGCGCGAGGACCGCCAGGATGCTTTGGGTCCATCTGGCTCTTGGGAAGCAAGTAGAATGCGATGGCAACGCAATCGACATGCGTTGCCTTCGCGATCTACTGGTCGATCACGATCGACCTTTTGGGCACCCCTGTGTTATGGTAAGTAACTGTGCTTTATCCCAGGACAAGCAGGCAGCCTATTCTCAACATGTGGGTGACCTATACTCTGGCCAAAATGGCCATCCCGTCTGGAAAAAGAATCCAGACAATAATGAGAGGTGAATGTATGAACTGAGGACCAAGTGGCAGCTTTGCAGATTTCCTCAATACAAGTAGATCTAAGGAAAGCTACTGATGCCGCCATGTCTCTGACTTTGTGGGCTGTGACTCGACTCTGTAGATACAGTCCTGCCTGAGCATAGCAGAAAGAGATGCAAGCCGCTAACCAGTTGGAGATGGTGCGTTTGAAAATTGGATGTCCCAACTTGTTTGGATTGAAGGAGACAAAAAGTTGAGGAGCAGATCTATGTGGTTGAATGCGTTGCAAGTAGAAAGCCAAAGCACATTTACAGTCCAGAGTATGAAGAGCTGTTTCTCCAGGATGAGAATGAGGCTTTGGAAAAAACACTGGAAGTACAATTGATTGGTTGAGATTAAATTCTGAAACCACTTTAGGTAAGAATTTAGGATGAGTACGGAGGACCACCTTGTCATGATGGAATACTGTGAAAGGTGGGTCCACTACTAAAGCTTGCAACTCCTTGGCCCTCTGAGCAGACGTAAGAGCAATGAGAAAAACCACTTTGCAAGTGAGATATTTCAGATGAGCCGAATCTATTGGTTCAAAAGGAGGCTTCATCAATTGAGTAAGAACAACATTGAGATCCCAAACCACTGGAGGAGGTTTGAGAGGTGGTTTGACATTGAAAAGTCCTTTCATAAATCTGTAAACCACAGGATGAACAGAAAGGGGTTTCCTTTCGATAGGCTGATGAAAAGCAGCAATTGCAGTGAGGTGGACGCAAATGGATGTGGATTTGAGGCCTGATTGTGATAAGTGGAACAGGTAATCCAAAACAGAAGAGAAGGAGGTAGATTGGGGCTCCTTGTGATGTATGGTGCACCAAGCAGAAAATCTAGTCCATTTCTGATTGTAGCATTGTCTAGTGGTAGGCTTCCTAGAAGCCTCTAAAATGTCCTGTACAGATTGAGAAAACTGTAGAGTGGCAGTTAGGTTGAGAGGTTACCAAGCTGTCAGGTGTAGAGACTGCAGGTTGGGATGAAGTAGAGACCCCCAGAGTAGACTATGTGTAAGCAGAGAGGAAAAAACTGGTAATAGCAGTGACTCCCTTCTGCTGAATTGAAGTAGAAGGGAGAACTAAGGTTGTCTGGGCCACCAAGGAACTATCAGAATCATGGTGGCATGCTCCTGTTTGAGTTTAACAAGTCTTGAGAATCAGAGGGAATGCATAGAGAAACTGATTCGTCCATTCCAGAAGGAAAGCATCTGCTTCGAGGCGATGAGAAGAGTATATTCTGGAGCAGAACTGAGGCAGTTTGTGGTTGTGGGGAGACGCAAAGAGATCTATCTGAGAAGTCCCCCACTGAGAAAAAATGTGATGAAGAGGCAAGGAATTGAGTGTCCATTCGTGAGGTTGTAGAAGACGACTCAATTTGTCTGCCAGACAGTTTTTCTCTCTTGAATGTAGACTGCTTTCGGGAAGGTGTTGTGATGGATTCCCCAGTCCCACACCTTTTGAGCTTCCTGACAAAGAGGGAGAGATCCTGTGCCTCCCTGCCTGTTGACGTAGTACATGGCGACTTGGTTGAGGACTACCTGGTTGTGAAGAAGATGCTGAAAAGCTTTGAGAGAATTGAAGATCGCTCTGAGTTTCAACAGATTGATGTGACACTGACAATCCATGTTGGACCAATGGCCTTGAGTACGGAGACCGTTGAGATGAACCCCCCAAGCGTAGGTCCAGGAATCTGTCTTGAGGACCTTCTGATGAGGGGGTGTTTGAAACAGTAAACCTCTGGAGAGATTGGAAGAGAGCGTCCACCAGTGGAGAGACTGTCTCAATGAAGGAGTCACTTGGATGTGTTGAGAAAATGGGTCGCAAGCCTGCGCCCACTGAGATGCCAGGGTCCACTGAGGAATTCTGAGGTGAAGTCTGGCAAAAGGAGTCACGTGAATGGTCAAGGACATATGACCTAGGAGAACCATCATGTGTCTTGCTGAAATTGTAGCCAAGGAAGACACTTTGTGGCAGAGATAAATGAAAGCATCCCGACGTTGTTGAGGAAGGAATGCTCTGAGTCGGACAGTGTCCAGGACAGCTCCGATGAACTGTAAAGTCTGAGAGGGCTGTAGCTGAGACATGGGAAAGTTGATTTCGAATCCTAAACTTTGTAGTCCGTAGGGTCGCTACAATAACCCCTTGAGATGCTGAATCCTTGATAAGCCAGTCGTCCAGGTACAGGAACACCTGGAGCCCATGGTTCCGCAGAGCTACCGCTACTACAACTAGGCACTTGGTGAACACTCTTGGAGATGAAGCCAGACCGAAAGGTAGCGCTCTGTACTGAAAATGCAGATTTCCCACCCGAAATCTGAGGAACTGTCGAGAGGCTGAATGAATGGGAATATGAGTGTAAGCCTCTTTGAGATCTAGAGAACATAACCAATCATTCTGTTCTAGGAGGGGAGTGTAAAAATGCCAGAGACAGCATCCAAAATTTCTCTGACAAGAAATTTGTTGAGGGCTCTGAGGTCCAAAATAGGTTGCTGATCGCCCTTCTTCTTCAGAACTAGGAAGTAATGGGAGTAGAACCGCCTGCTGTGCTGATACAGTGGAACCTCCTCGATGGCATGGAGACGAAGCAGAGCTTGTGCTTCCTGAAGAAAGGTGGTCTGGGATGGATTGGAAAGATAAGCCCTCCCTCCAATGTCAGTGCTGACATCAGGGAAGATTTCCGGTCGGTTATGTGTGCTGCTGCAGGGCAGGTAGGAAAAGAAGATGAGCCTCACGGCTCAAGTTGCATCAAACTTCGTGGGATCCCCGAGACTATGAGGGGCATCCCCACGGGATCCCCGCAACCTGAAGGGGGAACCTGCGGGATCCCCACATGTCCCGCAGGAGTCTCATTGTCCCCGTTCCCGTGCAGCTCTCTAATGGAGATGACCTCCAATGGGAAGGGGAGAGGCAGAGGCAGAACGATGGAGGTTCTGTAATAGCTGATCAAAAAGGCTGAGAGGCCTTAGGCACAGCAGAAGTCTGAGTTTTCTGCTGCCTCCTGTTGCTGTGGTGGTTTCTTAGGAGGCGCCCTAGTATAAGGAGCTGCCCTCTGCTGGTAAGATGGTATATGCCTGAAACCCTTAGAGGTAGAAGGCTTAGGCTTAGGACGAATGATGGAAGCAAATGACTGCTCATGTTCAGACAACTTCTCAGTGGCTTCCTCGATGGAGTCATCAAACAAGTCATTGCTTTGACAAGGAATGTTGGCGAGGCGATCCTGTAGATTAGGGTCCATGTCAACAGTGCGAAGCCAGGCAAGCCGGCGCATGGCCACTGAGAAGGCAGTGACCCTCGAAGAAAGCTCAAATGCATCATAGGAAAATTGAAGGAGATGCATGCGGAGTTGATTCAGAGTAGTGATGGTATTTTGAAACCCTGTAAGATGATGTTGAGGAACATACTTGAAATATACAGGTAAGTGTGTCAACCAGATGCTTGAAATAAGAAATGAAGATGAAACTGTAATTCAAAACCCTAGTTGCCATCAGAGAATTCTGATATAAACTGCGATCAAACTTGTCCATGGTCCTGCCCTCTCTTCCAGGAGGGGCAGTGGCATAAACCTTGGAAGGGTTGTTTCACTTTAAAGAGAACTCCATGAGAAGGGACTGATGTGATAATTAAGACTTCTCGAAGCCCTTGCAATGGCCAATTCTGTAACGGGATTCCAGCTTGCTTGGAACAGCAGGAATGGAATAAGGTGTTTCAAGGTTCCTTTTGAAAGTTTGAGAAAGAAGTCTATTAATGGGTATTTTAAGAGACTCCTCAGGAGGTCGAGACATACCCATCTCTTCTAAATACTCAGTAGTGTATTTGGAATCAGAGTCCAAATTAATCTTGAGTTCTTTACTCATTTGTCGTAGAAAAGAAGAGAAGGATATCTGTTCTAAGGTAGGTTGACCTTGAGGAGAAGGTGACCTCGAAGTGCCTCGAAGAGCAGAGAACAAGGGCGAAGCTTCCCTGGAGTACTCATACCTAAGACCTGAATATGCAAGTATAGACGACTCACTGGGAGACGAATCCCTCGCAGGAGAAGCAGATGGAGGAGGTGTCCTTGACTTCGGAGTAGAAAGCCTCAAATAGCCTCAAGGTGTAGAGAGATGAAGCGTGTCTCTTGAAGAGGATCTGTGCCTCGATGGATGCCTCGACTGGTGTGGAGAACTTTGCCTCGAACCAGGCAGGTCTCGTTGAGAAGAAAGTCGAGAAGTCTTTGCCCTATGCCTCGGGAAGGGCGATGCCTTATGCGAGGAATGAGGGCTGGAGATCGAGATACCACAAGAGATTGCACGCCTGGTGTTGAGGCATCTCGAGGCACTGACAAGGACTCGGCTCCTTGATTAGTGTGCTTATGCTCCAGACAAGACACTCGCAAAGAATTCACTCCTTGCATACAGAGTGTGGAATCCTCTCAAAGCACTCCCAAGGACTCGACTCCTTGTATAGAGTGAGGAGATTGAGCTCGAGGCTCAGCCAAGGACTCGACTCCAAGTGTTACTGCTGAGTGCTCAAGCTGGACTGCAGGAAGCAGAGTCAAGGCAGAAGAATGTTTGGCAAGGATATTGCCCAGCTGCCAGTCCAAAATGGTATGGATCAGAACCTCCAAACGTAACTCTGAGACTGGAGGATCTGGTACTTTTGGTGGAGCCACAGTCTCCGAGGAAGAACGACTCTTCAACTTGGAGACATGCTTCTTAGGCAGCTTGATAACTACTGCTGGCATCTGACCTGGCATCTTGTCAGGAGAAGATTTAGCAGATTTGCTCGAGGATGAAGATATGCTGAACAAGGCAGGCTTGATCAAAGACAAGGTTGAGGCAGGAGGCGGAACCCCCGTAAGCTTGACCTACTGCGAGGTCGAGGCAAGGGGATCCATACTGCCAAAGAGTTTCTCCACCTGAACTCGACAACGCTTGCGGGCTCGAGGTTGAAGGGTAGCACAGCAAGTACATGACTTCGGACGATGGTCAGGTCCCAAACACTGAATACACCACCGATGTACACCAACGGCTACACTTCTTGAAGCCTGGACATAAGCAGGAAGATGGCTTCAAAGCAGGGGCCGCAAAGCAGGCTTTTCCAAGACAAAAGAAATAAAAGTAAAGTCTTTTTTTTTTTAAATGAAAAACATGCAAAAAAACACAGCAACCCTGAAAAATAACAAAACACGAGCCGCGGTGAGAGAAGGCACGAAGATTAGAACCGAGTCTAGCGCAGAGCGTCGAAAACACAACTGAGAGCTAAGGAGACGTATGCCCTTGCGTGGGCGGGAAGGCACTTGCGCATGCGCAGTGTGGCAGTTGCGAACTTTCTAAGTTCTGCAAGCAAATCATCTTGCGAAGCTGTCCACATCTGGGCTCTGTGGATGACGTCACCCACATGTTGAGAATAGGCTGCCTGCTTGTCCTGGAATAAAGTGTCTTGTAGCATAGGCAGCCTAATTTGAAGATGATTCTGGCCTCAATCGGTAGCCAGTAGAGCTTTCTGAAGAATGAGGTAATGTGGTCAGATTTTTTCAGCCAAAGAACATCCGAACTGCCGTGTTTTGGATCATTCTTAGTCTCTTGATGTTTTTTTTGTGGGAACCCAGGTAGATTATGTTGCAGTAGTCCAGTGATCTTAGAATTAGAGATTGAACTAGCAGTCTGAACGAAGCAAAGTCGAAGTAAGGTTTTAGTGTGCGTAATTTCCAAAGAAGGCTAAAGCATTTTTTGGTTAAAAGGTCAGTGTGGGTGTCAAGTGTGAGTTATTGGTGATGCCTAGGATTGATTGGGTTGATTGGGAATCTTCTTCCATCTAAGTTGATTGAAGAGTCGATGGTTTTGTTAGTCGGGGTTGCTATGAAAAATTTGTTTTTTTCTGGGTTTAGTTTAAGTTTGAAGTTGTTTGTCCATTGGGCTATCTGGTTGATGACTGATGATATGAAGACTGGTTTCGGTCGATAGGGTAGAGACAGGGATGATGATAGTGATGTCATCTGCGTATATAGAAAGCCAGTTCTTCATCAAGACACTGGTTTTTAAAACAGAAACCACCAATTCAAAAGCACCAGTCAGAGATGTCAAAATGTTTTATGGACGTACAGCACCGAAAGTAAAGGAATTCAAGAAGTTATAAAGATTTTAAGAAATAAAGCACTATTCCTCTACTGAAATTCAAAAGGGCATTTTTGCAGATGTATTTCTTAATAAAATGCTTGCCATTCAATAGTTCCATTTTTCCCTCATGTAGGTTCCAGTCTCTTTTTTCTGCTTTCCTGTCATCTGCTAATTCTCCTTCAAGTGGCTGCTATCCGTTTGTCTTTTCTGCTCTCTCCTGTCTATTCTCTCCTCACTACACCTGCCTCCGACATATTGATCATTCGTTTTTAGCTCTTTTTTGCCTCTTTCTTACCCTTCTCCTCTTTTTCTGTTTTCAGCTACCTATCAAATTTCCATCTTCTCTCCCATTTGCCATCTCATTCCTTTCTCACTCCTCCATTCCTTTTCATCTTCAATTAAATTAGATTACATTAAAATACATTTCTAGACTGCAATACCTTCCAGATCGATCATCAAGAGACTGTACATCACAGTGAAATACAAGACAAATATCATCTTACATTTCTAAGAATTTTACAAAAAGAGATAGCACAGGCATCAGTCTGTAAAAAGAAAGTACAATAAATGTTAACAGGACAAATACTTACATACACTATCAGGCATGGAAAAGTCAGCAATTTTAGTGCAGCAGTGCGAGGTGAAAGTTTTGCCGGGTAAGCCCAATAAATACAAAATGAACCAGCAAGTAGCCATGTACTATGTGGACAAGCAGAGAGGAACAGGATCTCATTGCCTCTGCCAGGAAGCGATACAAATCTGGTCTTGGGAGATCCCTCACAACATTTTCCTCCAAGCAGTTTACCTGGTGGGAAAACAAAATGTATTGGCAGACAAACTGAGCAGGTTCTTCACCAAATCTTTTTGGTTTGGGGGACCTCAGAAATAGACCTCTTTGCTTCTCCTCATAACCACAAATTTCCAGTTTTCTATTCAAGACTATACACTCCCAATCGTGAGGAGTTGGATGCCTTTCTCCTCTACTGGCGGAACCAGTTTCTGTACACATTCTGTCAATTCCTTTGATCAGGAAGACTTGATCTTGCCTGACGAACTTGTTGCACTTCTTTGAGGGAGTAAACAGGCGGATAGATAAGGGCGACCCGGTCGACATTGTATATCTGGATTTTCAGAAGGCGTTCGACAAGGTTTCGCATGAACGACTACTTCAGAAAATTGCGAGCCATAGAATTGAGGGTGAAATACTCAAGTGGATTAAAAACTGGCTGGAGCATAGGAAACAAAGTGGGGGTAAATGGACAATACTCGCACTGGTAGAGTGTCACTAGCAGGGTGCCACAGAGCTCGGTGCTTGGACCCATGCTCTTCAACATCTTTATAAATGATTTGGACATTGGTACGACAAGTGAGGTGATTAAGTTTGCGGACAATACGAAGTTATTCAGAGTAGTGAAGACACAGGGGGATTATCTGCAACGTGATTTAATCAAGCTCGAGAAATGGGCAGCAACATGGCAAATGAGGTTCACGTGGATAAGTGCAAAGTGATGCATGTTGGTAACAAAAATCTCATGCACGAATACAGGATGTCCGGGGCTGTACTTGGAGAGACCTCCAGGAAAGAGACTTGGGAGTTCTGATCGACAAGTCGATGAAGCTGTCTTCACAATACGCTGCGGTGGCAAAAAGGGCTAACAGAATGCTAGGAATGATAAAGAAGGGGATCATGAACAGATCGGAGAAGGTTATCATGCCGTTGTACCGGGCCATGGTATGCCCTCACCTGGAGTACTGCGTCCAGCACTGATTGCTGTACATGAAGAAAGACATGGTACTTATCGAAAGGGTCCGGAGAAGAGCGACTAAAATGGTTAAGGGGCTGGAGGAGTTGCCATACAGTGAGAGAATGGAGAAACTGGGCCTCTTCTCCCTTGAAAAGAGAAGTCTGAGAGGGGACATGATCGAAACATTCAAGATAATGAAGGGAATAGACTTAGTAGATAAAGACAGGTTGTTCACCCTCTCCAAGGTAGGGAGAATGAAAGAGCACTCTCTAAAGTTGAAAGGGGATAGATTCCGTACAAACGTAAGAAAGTTCTTCACCCAGAGAGTGGTGGAGAGCTAGAATGCTCTTCCGGAGTCTGTTGTAGGGGAAAATACCTTCCAGGGTTTCAAGACTAAGCTGGACAAGTTCCTGCTAAACTGGGACGTACACAGATGAGGCTGGACTCATTTTAGAGCACTGGTCTTTGACCTGGGGGCCGCTGCGTGTGCGGACTGCTGGGCACGATGGACCACTGGTCTGATCCAGCAGCGGCAATTCTTATGTTCTTATGCTCAAACTTCAACAAGAACAGGCCACCATGATTCTAATAGCTCCACGGTGACCTCATCATCCTTAGTTCCCTCTCCTCCTACAACTCAGCAAAAGGGAACCCATCACACTGCAGATCTTTCCAACCGTACTAATGCAGAATGAGGGTTCTCTACTCCATCTTAATCTACATTCGTTAGCACTCACAGTGTTATATCTCTCACCCAACAATTAGATATCTCGTCACTTTCTGCACCAGTGTCAGCCATTATTGAAGCTTCTAAAAAATCATTTACTCAACATTGCTACCATTTCAAATGGACTCGCTTCACAGTCTGGTGTGATCATCACTCGTTGGATACAGTCACATGCCCACTATTATTGGTGTTTGAGTATCTCCTGCACCTTTCTAATTCTGGTCTTAAGCAGTAATGATTTTCCATCAATTCTTGTATGGAAACATACCAAAATTGTTTAAAAATAATTTGCTTAGCTATACACCAACAGATCACTACGTTCTGAGAATTTAGCTCTACTGAAGATGAATGTTAACCCAAGGCTTGTTGAAACTGGCAAAATTACTTTATGCTGTGCAGGAGTTAAAATATGGAACTCCCTTGTAGGCCAAATACAAAACTGTAGTGAAAAGGGCATGTTTAGAAAATTACTCAAGATATAATTATTTGTAGATGCCTTTTTTAGCCAATAATTTTCCTGTCTGCACAATTGAATTAATTATTCATGATTTTCATTATATAAGCCACGGTATTAGTTTGTAGATATGATTTCTGATGATTGTTTGTGTGTCTGTTTTATTATGTTTTTACAAAATTATGTATGTAAATTATGTAAACCGTTTAGTTTTAAACGGTATAGAAATTTTTAAAATAAATAAAATTAAATACTTCAGTCAGAGTTCACCTCAGTGCTATCAGTGCTTTCCATTCAACAATAGACAAAAAGCCATTATCTGTTCATCCTCTGGTTTCTAGATTCAAAAAAGGATTTTTTTCATACCAAGCCACCTCTCAGACCTCCTCCAGTGGCATGAGATCTTAATGTGGTACTTTCCACTTTGATGAAGCCTCCCTTTTAACCACTCTCAACCTCATCTCACCTGGAAAGAAGTATTCATCATATCTATCACATCTGCACGATGAGTCTGTGAACATCAAGTGCTAGTGTTGGATCTACCTTTTATGACATTCTACTACGACAGTGTAGTTCTCTTTATTCATCTGAAGTTCCTCGGAATTTCAGCTGTCTTCTTTCCAAGATCACATTCTCATCCTGGTGAAGCTGCACTCCACACATTGGACCGTAAACGAGCCCTCACTTATTACTTATATCAGACCAAGGCTCATAGAACTTCTACTCAGCTCTTCCTGTCATTTGATCCATACAGACTTTCAACTCCTATTGCCAAGAGAACCATTTTAACATTGCTAGCAGACTGTATATCCTTTTACTATGTTCAGGCTGGGATGATGCTTGAGGGCCATGGCACTGCACACAAAGTGTAAGCAATGGCGACCTCAGTAGCTCACCTGCATTGCACTCCCATTGAAGATGAGATAGTCAGTTTGGCCTAACAGTTCTGATAAATATATTTTCCATTTGGAGGCCAACTTCCCTCCAGCCCTACTGAGCCCTCCAGGGTCATGTACATACAAGTCCATTATTCTCATCCAGACTCATGACCCTAGCAGCTAGGGAGTCCCATATGTAAGAATATGCTACCTGCTTGTCCTGAGATAAAGCACAGTTATTTACGTGTAACAGGTGTTATCCAGGGACAGCAGGCAGATATTCTTACAACCCTCCCACCTCCCCTAGTTGGCTTCATAGCTTTTTTATTGAACTGATGGTCCCACAAGCGAAAGGCAAGCGGGAAGGAACTCGTGTATGTGCAGCGCAGCGCAACAGTCTTCAAATTTTTTTAAGTGACACTGCACTTGTAGACTGTCCATACCAGGCTCCTTGGATAACGACACCCATATGTAAGAATATCTGCCTGCTGTTCCTGGATAATACCTGTTACAGGTAAGTAACTGTGCTTAATCATAGTGATGATACAGGAGAGAACCATAGAGAAGATTGAAGCTAATTCGCTGGCTTAAATTACTGTCTTGCAATGGAAGAACTTAAAGTTCCAAAGGCATGGAACACCTGACACTATGACCTCCTTTTACAAATCCACAGTAGCGATTCTGCTGTGGCAAATGCACCAAAATCCATAGGAATTAAATGGGTTTCAGTGCATTTATCTCAGGGAAATCATTACTGGGGCTTTGTAAAAGGAACATAAAAATTGCCGCTGCAGGTTCAGACCAGTGGTCCATCGTGCTCAGCACTCCGTTCACTCGATGGCCCTTAGGACCAGTGCCCTAACTGAGACTAGCCTTACCTGCATACGTTCTGGTTCAGCAGCAACTTGTCTAACTTTGTCTTGAATCCCTGGAAGGTGTTTTCCCCTATAACAGCCTCCGGAAGAGCGTTCCAGTTTTTTTACCACTCTCTGGGCGAAGAAGAGCTTCCTTACATTTGTACGGAATATATCCCCTTTTAACTTTAGAGAGTGCCCTCTTGTTCTCTCTACCTTGGAGAGGGTGAACAACCTGTTTTTATCTACTAAGTCTATCTCCTTTATTATCTTGAAAGTTCCTCGTCTCCTCTTTTCAAGGGAGAAGAGGCCCAGTTTTTTTTAATCTCTCACTGGATGGCAACTCCTCCAGCCCCTTAACCATTTTAGTCACTCTTCTCTGGACCCTTTCGAGTAGTACTACAGTGTCCTTCATGTACGGCGACCAGTGCTGGACGCAGTATTCCAGGTGAGGGCATACCATGGCCCGGCATGATAACCTTCTCCGATCTGTTCGTGATCCACTTCTTAATCATTCCTAGAATTCTGTTAGCTCTTTTTGCTGCCGCCGCACATTGCGCGGATGGCTTCATTGACTTCTTGACCAGTATTCCTTTCCTGGGGGTGTCTCTCCAAGTACTGCACCGGACATCCTGTATTCATGTATAAGATTTTTGTTACCGACATGCATCACCTTACACTTATCCATGTTAAACCTCATTTGCCATGTCGCGGCCCATTTCTTGAACATGTTTATGTCACGTTGCAGGTCTTAGCAATCCTCCTGCATCTTCACTACTCTGAATAATTTCGTATCGTCTGCAAATTTAATCACCTCGCTCATCGTATCAATTTCCAGGTTGTTTATAAATACGTTGAAGAGCACGGGTCTAAGCACCGAACCCTGCGACACTCCACTTGTGATGCTTTTCCAGTCTGAGTATTGTCCATTTACCCCCACTCTCTGTTTCCTATCCGCCAGCCAGTTTTTAATCCATGTATTTTACCCTCGATTCCATGGCTCACAATTTTTCAAAGTAGTCGCTCATGTGGAACCTTGTCGAACGCCTTCTGAAAATCCAGATATACAATGTCGACCGGATCACCCTTGTCTATCTGCCTAATTATTCCCTCGAAGAAGTGCAGCAAGTTCATCAAGCAAGATCTTCCTTTGCTGAAGCCGTGCTGGCTAGTCCTCATCAGATTGTGTCCGTCAAAGTGATCAATGATGTGATCCTTTTTCAGCGCCTCTACCATCTTTCCAGGTACCGAGGTCAGACTAACTGGTTTCCCTAATCTCCCCTCGAACCTTTCTTGAAGATCCTTAATCCTTCCCGATTTGATCGACAGATTGGCTATTAGTTGAAGCAGTTCAGCTATAGCCACTTTCAGTTCCTTGATTATCCTCTGATAGATGCCATCCGATCCTGGGGATTTATCATTTTTAAACCTATCAATCTGCCTGCATACCTCTTCTAGACTGACCGTCAACCCTGTCAGGTTCCCGTCTTCGTTTCCTGCGTATAGCCTGTCAGCTTCTGGTATGTTGTGTATATCCTCTTCAGTAAATACAGACGTAAAAAATGTGTTTAGTTTGTCGACGATGGCTTTGTCCTCCTTTAGCACTCCTTGTATTCCATGGTCATCCAACGGCCCCACCGCTTCCTTCCTGGGTCGTTTCCCCTTAATATATCGAAAGAACGGCTTGATGTTTTTTGCCTCCTTGGCAACTTTTTCCTCGTAGTCTTTTTTTAGCCTCTCTTACTGCCTTATGACACCTGCTTTGATGTTTGTACTTTTTCGAGTTTTCATCCGTTTATGACCTTTGCCATTCTTTAAACGAAGTCTTTTTGTCTCTGATCGCTTCCTTCACCGCTACAGTGAGTCACGCCAGTTCCTTGTTCTTTTTCCTCTTGGATCCCTTGTTGATAAGTGGTATATACAGATTTTGCATCTTGGTGACTGTGTCCTTAAAAAGGGACCATGCTTGCTCTAGCGTTTTTACAGTGCTTATCCTCTTCTTTATCTTCTTCCCCACCATGAGTCTCATCCCTTCTTAAT
Organism: Geotrypetes seraphini; assembly: GCF_902459505.1. Classification (NCBI taxonomy): domain Eukaryota; kingdom Metazoa; phylum Chordata; class Amphibia; order Gymnophiona; family Dermophiidae; genus Geotrypetes; species Geotrypetes seraphini. Next base: position 47,094,355 of record NC_047100.1, read on the forward strand.
TCCCTTTTCGGAAGTTCAGTGCCTTGGCCGTCGATCTGGATCGATGTTTTGCCCCTGTGTCCAGGTTGAAGTGGGTCATATTGTGATCACTATTTCCCAGCATCCCTTCTACTTCTACACCTTGCGCTGGTCCTCGTAGTCCATTTAGAATTAAGTCCAGAATTGCATTTCCTCTCATATTTTCCTTGACAAGTTGTTTCAGGAAGCAATCGCCTACAGCTTCCAGGAGGTGCCTAGGTTCCAGTCTATCCCCGGATAATTGAAGTCACCCACGATAACTGCATTGCCTCCCTTGCACTTGCGTTTAATCTTGACCGTCATTTCTCCATCAGTTTCTTCGGATTGCCGATCTTCGTTTCTGTTCCATTTGTTCCCGAATTTTGACCCATAGAGACTCTACCTTATTTTTTGTTTCCAGCATGTTCTCTCCAGTAGACTCAATTCTCTCTTTGACGTATAGGGCAATACACCCACCTTTTTGACCTACTCTGTCCCTGCGGTATACCTTGTATCCCGGTAGCACTGTGTCCCAGACGTTTTCCTCATTCCACCATGTTTCCATGATGCCGATGATGTTAAGGTTATCTTTTTGTGCCATAGCTTCCAATTCCCCCATCTTATTCCTTAGGCTTCTTGCGTTCATGTACATACACTTGAGTTTGTGGCCTGTTACTTTCTTGCATTTCCTTCTCTCTTGTGTCCCTTTCGGTCCGTCAGGATTTCTATCTTGCCTATGATCCGGTGAGTCTTCCCTGTTATCTTCCTGCACGGTATCCTCTGGGTATACCAGTTCCTGAACCATTGACTCTTGTCAGCTTTCCCCTTTTTCCTAGTTTAAAAACTTCTCAATTTCTCTCTTGATGTTGCTTGCTGAGGTGAAGTCCATCCTTCCTGAATAGCTTGCTCTTCCCCCAGAACATCATCCAGTTGCGCACAAAGTTGAATCCGTCTTCCTCACATCAGCGCCTCATCCATGCGTTGACTATTTGCAGCTTCATCTGCCTCTTCTCGTCGGCCTTGGGTACCAGCAGGATCTCTGAGAATACTACCCTCACTGTTCTGGTCTTCAGCTTCCCTCCTAGCATCTGCAACTGGTCCTTCAGTCCTTCCCTGCTGTAGTTCCTTTTGCTCAAATTGTTTGTCCCCATGTGGATCACCACTGCCTTATCTTCCTCTTCCACACTGTCGATGATCCTGTTGATTCAGCTCACTATATCTTCTACCTTGGCTCCCGGTAGGCAGGTCACCAGCCGATCCTATCTTCCTCCCGCTATGTGGCTTTTGACTTGTCTGATGATGGAGTCTCCCACGACAATTGCTGTCCTCACTATCTTCTCTTACCTCTCTAGCCGCAGGTCCGTGTCCCTGGTGTATGACCATCTCTCCAGCTGTAGGTCTGTGTCCTCTGTGCACTTCCATCTTCCAAATATTAGAATACCTGCTGACCAGTTTCAGGATTGTATCTGATAAAACCCTCAAGACATCAATGTGCTTGTCTTCTCTGCCAGAGGTATATTATGGCTCTGTCATCTTGTCTTCTCTGTCAGGGGATATTAGTATAGCACTTTCATCTAGGAGGTACAGTGAAAGGAAGTGAGTAGAAGAAACATGATTGTGGTTCTATAATTCTATGGAATATGTTAACTAAAGTTAGATAATTCTATGACATTAGAGAAGGAGACTGAAAAAAATACAATACAAAGAAAAATGCAATTATTTATTTAAAAGGCTTTTCTATTTTTCCCCCTAAATTATAGCCTTCAGTTTTGCAGTCCAGTATGTTGACTCGAAAAGTGAAGCGAACATTGCCCAGTCCACCTTCAGATGAAGGTTATCTTCCCCTCTCCAGCCAAGCTCATTCACCAATGTATATGTCCAGCTTAACACAGAAGACTACAGAAAATCAAGCCATTCTAGCTTCCAAGACTGGTTTCCTGAAAACCATTGATCGTGACCTAAAGATTGTGGAACAGGAATCTACCAAGCTTCGCAAGAAACAAGCTGAGCTGGATGAGGAAGAAAAAGAGATTGATGCCAAGTTAAAATATTTAGAGCTAGGAATTACTCAAAGGAAAGAGTCTTTGACCAAAGACAAAGTACCAAGCAGACAAGAGTTTTCATACCTGAGATGCCTGAGAGAAAACAGAGATTATATGTCTGACAGTGAACTTAACAATCTACAGACTTCCAGCTATGCTAGCAGTAGTCTTCTTACCAAACCTAGCACTGCCCCACTCAGCCAGTACTCTGAATTCTCAGCCACACAGCAGTTTCCCACAACCACGTCATCCTATTCTTCCAATGTTTATCAGTATCCAGCTGGGCAAACAGTATCCCAGGGAACTGCCAGTTTCCCATATACAAGATTTCAATCACCACACTATCCTGTGTCCAGCAATGGCCCTTCTCAAAATGACTTCCAGACTCATCAGCTTTCTACCTACTCTTATAATGTCACGCAAGGCACAGGTTACCAGTCAGAACTAGGTCTACAGAATCATGCAAGTTTTCAACCACCTAATCAGTATCCAATTCAGACAACATACCAAAGCCAACTTCCGTTACAGCCAGCACCAAATTCTCTCTTTCAGTCCCAGAGTGATACATTTGCAGCACACCAGAAACCAAGGCAGACAATACTACCTGATCTAGAAAAAAAGATTTCTACAAATTATGAAGTGCTTGCAAACCCCTCAGTAGTGATTTCTTCAACTGCTCCAGAAGCTGGATACAGTAGTACTGTAGTGCCTAGCAGTTACGATCAATACAAGGCTTCAGAGACAAGGTCAGCTGACAGAAGCAATGCAATGGAAAGCCCTTCAACTAGCTATTCTTCAGATTCTCTATACACAAACCTAGAACAAAACATTCCTCGTAACTATGTTATGATTGAGGATATTAGTGAACTCACTAAAGACAATGCTTCTTCAGTTGAGACCCAGAATGTTGAGCCCCAGCTATCACAGAACAGCAATGGACGCCACGTAAAAGAAAAGAATGAGCTAGTGGAAAATGATGTCTCAAATAAGCCATGTTGCTACTCAAGGGCTGAAGAGGAATCAGAAGAGGATATATATGACCACCATAGCTCTGACCATCGAGGAAAAAGCAGTTACCACAGGAACTTAGAAAACAATGGAAGAGTATCAGGCAGCTCCAGTAGTTCCTCCTATTACTATGGAGATAATGATTACAAACATTCTTCACGGTCAGAGAAACATAGTTCTAGCACAGGAATGCAGAAGCATTCATCAAAAAATCTGGCCCCAGCTGTTGTATCCTCAAAACGTAGCAAACACAGAAAACAGGTTATGGAACAAAAAATTTCCAAGTTCTCTCCCATCGAAGAAGCCAAAGATGTAGAGTCTGATTTAGCCTCTTACCCAGTAACTACATCTGTCAGCAGTAGTATCAACGCTACATCTAAAGCAAAGAAGTTTCAGGATGATATCACTTACGGTTTGAAGAAGAATATTTATGAACAGCAAAAATATTATGGTGTATCCAGTAGAGATATAGTGGAAGAAGGGTATAGCAGTGGAAGTAGATCCAGATCTGCCTCTAATTATGCATCAGACAGGTCAAACCGTGATGTCATAAATAGCAGAAACAAGTCATATGAAAGAGAAAATGCTCAAAAAACATTCTCAAAACCTTCTTCTCTTAACATGAGTCACAGTCGAGGCCGGGCTCCAATACGATCTCAAACTTCAGAAGAGAAAAGTCCTGTCAGTCCTATGGCAAAGACTGTATCTATATCTCATTCAGCAGGTGGATCACTGCCTCAAACCACCTCCGAAAGCTGCCCACCATTCTGCTCCAGTCACTCGTTGCCTGATGTGCAAGAACATGTAAAAGAAGTGCCAAGGAATCACTCATATAAACAAGAAGAAGCTTGCATTATGGATGATTCACACTGTGTTGTTTCAGACAGTGAAGGTAAAAATTATCAACAGTGGTATCTCTCAAAGCATGCTTTTCTTCTTTCCCATTATTAAAATTATCAACAATTCATATGCAGAGATGATTATCAAAGCCTTCTTCTGCATGTTAGGTGGCTTTATCCTGTGTTCTACTACTTTTTAAATTGTTTGTATGTTCCTACATTTCTTCTGGTGTCCTGCGCTTGTTAAAAATCGTATTGGGGCACATGGGGCATATGGGTGAAGGGTTTTAAGTTGGTGGTGTGTTCTATCTGGTGACATTTTTGCATGTCATAGGTAGCATGCATTCTTTTATTTTGTTGTTTGATTTCATTTTGGACTACATTCATGTTTTTAGATCTAGAAATTGACTGTGATCTTTTTTTGGTCTCCAAAGCCTATCATTTGGGTCAGGAGGAGACAGATTGGTTTGATAAACCAAGAGAAGCCCGGTCAGAGCGATCAAGGTACTATAGTGGCCATTCCTCTTCCTCACAGAAGAAAACTTCAGCAAAACACACTTATCATAATTATGATGAACCTCCAGATGAAGATTTGTGGCAGCACGATGACTATTCCCAATCTCGCCATTCTTCTTCTAAAGAGCACAGACATCATGGAGAGTCAGGAAGGCACTCCTTTTCTTCACGCCATCCAAGTGATGAGTCTCGGAGATCTTCGAAGCAGCATCCAAGAGATCAAAGTAGATATGAATCCCGTCCACACTCTCAGCCATCGTCACAAAAGAAGGCTCAACAGTCAGAAATAAGAACACAGTCTGCGCTGTCCTCTAACTCATCTGATTACTCTCAACAGTCACGGCAGTCATCCAATTATCACCAGAAGCAAACACAATCAGCGCCACCATTCCATCAACACAAATCTGAGAGTCAACAGCAGCCAGTGATGAAACAGCAGCAACTTGGGCAACAGCAGCAGCAGCAGCAGTCATCATCAAGACAACAACAGAACCAACAACAGCCACCAAGGCAACAGCAAGTTGGCTCTTCACAGCAAGGATCACATCAGCAGCAACCTTCTCATTCTCAAGTCACCCATTCGCATGGTTCCCCTCAACAGCAATCTTCTCATACTCAAGCTGCACCACCACAAGGTTCTCTTCAACAACAACCTTCCCATCCCCAAGCCAGTCATCAGCAAGGTTCACTTCAACATGCTTCTCAGCAGCAGCCCAAAACACAACAGCAGCAGCAGCAAGGGCAGTCATCTTCTCGACCTCTTCAGCAACAGCCTATCCAATCCCAGCAACCAGAAAAACAACAAACCACACAGCCACAAGGAGCCACCCACCAAACAGGATTGGTAAGTAAAGATATTTATAATATTAATCTATTTACAGATAAGTGCTGTTTGGAGCCAAACACAGATTTTCAGCAGCATTATTTGTGGCAAAGTATGAGAAAGGAGTAGGAAGTAATCAATTAAGTTAATGAGCATTGCCATAAACCTCATATGTAAGCATATCAACCTGAATGTTTAAGTGTTGCCAATTAAGTAGTGAGGCTGCAATTTTATTTTCATTTTGGAAGCATGGGAGATTAAGAAGAAATATTTATTTCATCTTCCTTTCAATGGTAATATTTGGGTAAATTCAAGAAAATATGTCAAAAATTATTTATTCAATTTTCTATGCCATTCTTCCAGGGGAGCTCAGAACGGTTTACATGAATTTATTCAAGTACTCAAGCATTTTTCCCTGTCTGTCCCAGCTCCACCCCAATTCTTCCTCTTTCCTTTCTCCCCTCCCCCCTCCATGTGCAGCATCTTTCCTTGCCTCTCACCCATCCCCTTGTGCAGCAATTCCCAAGACTTCCAAAAACAGCAGTAGCGCTCTGAACGGGCTGCTTTGTAGCCTTCCCTCTGCATCATCTTTCTATCTTTCTCTCCCATCCCTCTGTGCAGTGGAACCCCACCAACCCTCCCACCATGAGCCTGACATACCTCCACTCCAAAAGCCTCCAAAACAGCAGCGGTGGCAGTACTCTGAATAGGCTGCTTTGCAGCTTTCCCCTCTGGGGCCTTCCCTCTGCCATGGGGATGGCCACGAAGCAGCCCTTTCAGAGTGCTGCCACCACTGCTGTTTTGGAGGCTTTTGAGTGGAGATATGTCAGGCTCACGGTAGGAGGGTCTATGGGTTTCCGCTGCACAGAGGGATGGGAGGGAGAGATAGAAAGACACTGCAGAGGGAAGGCCTGGCCTCGACAAAGAAGACTGTGAAGCAGCCCATTTAGAACACAGACGCTGTTTTTGGAGGCCTCAGGAGCTGCTGCAGAAGGGGATGGGTGAGAGGTGAGGAAAGATGCTGCACAGGGGGGGGGAGGAGAGAAAGGAAAGAGGAAGAATTAGGGTAGAGGAGAGGAAGGGAGAAATTATTGTTATACATGATGAAAAAAATAAGACATTCCCCAAAAATAAGCCCTAGTGCGTTTTTTGGAACACAAATTAATATAAGACCTGTCTTATTTTGGGGGAAACACAGTATGGATATCATAATAATAAATTTTAAAAAAAAAACGTTCAAAACGTGGCCTAAATTGGTACTTGGACGATCAAAAAGACAGATCGTCCAAGTACCGATAATCAAAGCTGGTTTTAGACATATCTAAAACCAGCTTAGGCCTTTACGCCTTTAGGCCTTTACGCCAGCTCTGAACGCCTAGAGCGAAAAGAGGCAATTTTTAGAGAAGGGGAAAGGACAGGAGGTGGGCCGACCTAGACTTAGTCGTACTGCAAGTATAACCAAAACTCTAGGGAGATCGCCCAGTCGGAACTTATACGTATTGACTTAGACCAAGTTAAAACAGGTATAAGTTCCGAATAGGGGCAGCTCAGCAGTCCCGGCAACCTGCCCACCCCCCACCACATTGATTGTGGTAGGAGAGATACCTAATCTCTCTTGCCACGATCGCGATCCCCTCCCCCAGTGGCTGCAAACCGGCGGGAGGGATCCCAAGCTCTCCTGACAATACCGGCAGGAGGGATCCCAGGCCCTCCTGCCAAAGAAGTCCCCCCACCCCTGCGAACCCCCCTCCTGTCGGTATTGTTGGGGGGGTGTTCGGGGGCTGCGTGTTCGGTAGGAGGGCCTGGGCTTCCTCCTGCCGCGATCGCGGGTTCAGGTGGGGGTATCAGCAGGAGGGTTTGGGATCCCTCCTGCCAGTTCGCAGACATTTGGGGGGGGGGGATTGCGTTCACGACAGGAGATATTAGGCATCTCTCCTGCCACAATCATTGCCGGGGGGGGGGGGGATTCTGTAACTTTGAAAAAGTGGGCTTTTAGCCTGGATTTAAATACTGTCGGGGACAGAGCTTGACACACTGACTCAGGCAGTCTGTTCCAGGCTTATGGTGCAGCAAGAGAGTCTGGAGTTGGCAGTAGAGGAGTACCGATAAGAGACATCCAATGAATGGAACTCACGGTAGGGGGAGATAAATGAAGAGAGATTTTAAGGAGCTGCAGAGTGAATGCACTTTAAGTCAATAAGAGGAGTTTGAACTATATGTGGAAATGGATAAGGAGCCAAATGAAGTGACTTGAGGAGAGGGGTAATGTGAACAGAGCAACATTAGCGGACTATGTCATTCAAAGACGTACTTCACCCCAGGAATAGGATCAGGGCCAGGAATAGCACCACAGAAGACAAATACAAATAGGAATGAATGAATTTTAGAAGACAGTGCTCATAAGAGTTAGCTAAAGTAAAGTTGGAGAATTTTAGAAGACAGTGCTCATAAGAGTTAGCTAAAGTAAAGTTGGAGAACGTTGGACAATAACATACATCCAAGGGTATAAAAGGAACTTAGGAAAGTTCTGGCAGCACCGCTATCTGACATTTTCAATGCTTTTGTAAAATCGGAAATGGTTCCTGAGGACTGGGGAAGGGCAATTGTCCTTCTCCACAATAGTGGAAGTAAAAAGGAGAATGAGAAATACAATTTGCTGAGCGAAAATGTAATATGTACATTTTAGTAGGTAATCCGACAGGACCTGTTGGGGATAAATAGCAACGTAAAGTTACGATAAGATGTAGATAACAGTTTATATGTATCACAGTACTGTCAAATTCAGGTGGGCTAAGGAGGGGGGGGTAAACATACATATTATACAGTTAGGTTAGAATTTTACATAATTACAGTACAAGTTTGCAATACAAGGTTGTATCCTAATTTGATATAAACTAGTTCTATACTATTGCCTCCTGAGGTCTCTGATCTCTGTATTTCCTCTGAATATCTACTTATTGTATTTCACTGAATATCCAGCTATCTTGATTGTAAACCGCCTAGAAGTCGCAAGATTATGGCGGTATAGAAGGATAAAGTTATTATTATTATTATTATGTTTATCCTGTAACCCATTCTGAGCTCTTTGGGGACAATGAAACAAATTAAATATAGAAACAAATAAATAATTGCAGGCCAGTCAATCTGACCTCTATAGCAAGTAATTAATGGACTGAGTTTCCTGGAATTCATTGGATTGAAGGACCCAAGCAGCTTGGTTTATCTTATTCATTTCTTTGAGTGGGTGAGCAGTGCTAGATGTGGTATACTTTGATTTTAGCAAAACCTTTGAAAAGTTCAGCATACTGTAGATAACCTATACATAAAGTTTCTGACTGGATTAGGAACTGGTTGAGTGGAAGGTGATAGTTGATAGATGATAGTTATACATGGAATAGTGTGCTGCAAGGTTCGGTCTTTTTAACATTTTTGCAAATCATATTTCTGAATGGCTGTTGGGTAAAGTTTGCCTCTGGAAGCAGTCATCTTCATTCCTTTTTTCTCTTTTATGGAAATAGTTTGCACATCTTACATTATAAAACTTATACTTACTTCGATGTCTTTTTTTGTTTAGTGAGATGAGCATTTTTTGTAGCTGTTGGGAATGAGATAGTGTGAAAAAAAAGATAAAAAAGAACGATGTTTTCCTGGATATTCAGTGCCAGGCCACGTCTGTCTGGGCCTCAACATTTAATTTCTTTATGTGGCCAGCTATTTTTTATGTGGCTATGTGCAATATTCATCCCCTCACAAAAGATTTACTGTAACTGGCCACGAGCTGTTTCTGGCCAGTTATATCGCTTTGAATATCAACCCCTTAAGTTTTAGTAATTGTGCCTACTAGTTTCCACTGTCAATTCATTATTCAGATGAAAGATCCAAGTTAATACTAGACACACTCATAATGTTTTGGTTTTTTGCAGCCCAAATCAGAGCATATGGATAGTCCAAAACCAGCAATGAAAGCAGCACAAGGAAGACCACCACAAGCACATGCACAGGGAATTCCGACAGCAGGTCAGTGGTATTGTCTGACCACAATACGAAGATGAATGCCAGTAATAGTTTGTCTTTTCGGCTTGTAAATTATCCCAGCCCCAGATGTAACAAAAAGAATCATGTCAATATTCAGTAAGCTGCTAAGAGCAAAAATCCATAGGGTCAATATTCAAAGCAATTTAATCAGCCAAGAATGGCTCCTGGCTAGTTAAATTGTTTATGTGGGGCTGTCTACTGATATTCAGCAGCACCTTATCACCAAACCCAAAATCTGCTGTTATGTAGGTGGTTGGCGGCAAAGTCAGCATTTATGCCAAAGTCACATTGGAGCGGTTAAGTGCTGATATTCAGCAGTTAACCACATAAAATGACCACATAAATAGGACAACATAAAGCACAGTCCTCTCTTTATGTGGTTGGGACTGAATATTGTACCTAACATTAAATGGTTTCAAAGAAGGTTTGGATAGATTCCTAGAAGAAAAAGGGATTGAGGGGTATAGATAGGTATAGACCATTGCTCAGGAAATGGGCCTGATGGGCCGCCGCGGGAGCGGACCGCTGAGCAGGATGGATCTAGGGTCTGCCTCAGCGGAGGCAACTTCTTATGTTCTTATGTTCTTAACTGCATAAGTTTTAACCAACTGCATACAACCAGATATTCAGTGCTGAAGCCCAGACATGGTTCAGCACTGAACATCTACAGTAGGCATAAAGCCAGTGGCGGACAAAAAATGCCGACTGCTGCTGTCTGAATATCGACCTCTATGTAAATATGTCTTGAGATAAAAATGTAAATACAGTAAAACCTCGGATTGCAAGTAACTTGGTTTGCAAGTGTTTTGCAAGACAAACAAAGTCTTGCAATACAAGCACATACAGTATACACACATCACAACTGAACCGCAAGAGTGTAGTGACTGTTCTAAATGAGCAAAGTCTTGCAATATGAATACAAACAAATATACTCGCATCACATCATCACAACTGAGCCGATGGTTCTTCTCTTTCTGATGCTGCAGGAGTGTAGTGACTGTTCTAAATGAGCGAGGTATTGAAATACAAATACGTGTGGAGGGGCATAATCGAAACGTCTAAGTCTGTTTAGGCCTAAGTCACTAGTCGCCCAAAATCGGCAGTGTCTAAAGTCCATTCTCAAAAAATATGTCCAAAATATTTTGGTTTTCGAGAGTTGTCTAACTGTACGTCTAAAAACACACCTGTTCCTAAAGCATCTAGACAACTGATCCACTCATCTCTCTCCCCTCAATAGCGAATAACTTGTCCTATTGATCACTTTCTCCTCAACAATGGATTTCCTGTCCTATTAATTCTCTTTCTTCCACCCCTCTTAAAGTCAATCAATTTGTACCTTTACTTAATCTTTTGTGAACCGCATAGAACTTCACGGTACTGCGGTATATAAACTGTTATTATTATTATTACGTCCAGCTGTTTGATTGTCCAGACCACTAAGTTGTCTATCTTTATACCCCATTCTTGTCCAAAAATTCATCCAAGTCAAAAACACCCAGAAAAGGACCTTTTGGACGTGGGAGGGGCCATCAAAGTAATGGACTGAACACGTAGACATGGCAATAGAATAGTGGGGCACCTTACAGGGCACTGTTGCGAACTTCACAAAAAGGGTGCCACATAAACATCTCACCATAACTCCCTTATAGGTTATGGTGAACCCCCCCCCCAAAAAAAAAACCCCAAAACCTACTAGACCCAACTGTTTACCATGGCTGCAGGTGGCACCTATATGGCAGTAGAGTAGGGTTTGGGGGGTGCACATGTTCCACCATAAATGCAGTGGTTAGAGTGGCTTATGGTCCTGGGTCATCCTCTCTATGGTTCACTAGCCCACCCCCCACACTACTTAAGCCACCTCTGTGGTGCTCTACTAGGCTTTGCTATGCCAGGTGCGATGTTCTGGAGGGAGGTAGGTACGTTTTTATTCCGATTTTTATGGCGTTGTGGGGGGGGGGGGGTCAGTGATCACTGGGGCAGTGTGTGGGGGTCTGTACTTTGTGTCTGCAGTGGTTAACTGGTCACTTTGGATACCTTTTTGGCACTTAGACCTGGTTTTACATGGCCTAAGTCACAAAGTCCAAGTTCCGTCCAGGCAACCTCGTTAAATTTTCAGTTATACTTGCAGTACAACTGAGGTTAGATCAGCTCATGTCCCGCCCAAATCCTGCCCTCACCATTCCTTCTAAAACGCCGCTTTTAACTCTAGTTGTTTTTAGATACGTCTAAAACTCGATTTGATTATCGGCCCCATAGTATTTTGTATTAAAATTTTGGGGTTGTGGAACGAATCGTCCGAGTTTCCATTATTTCTTATGGGGAAATTCGCTTTGATATGAGTGCTTTGGATTACAAGCACGTTTTCGGAATGAATTATGCTTGTAAACCAAGGTTTTACTGTATTTTGTATTAAACTAAACTAAACTAAACTTTGGGTTTGTATACTGCATCTTCTCCACAGTTGTAGAGCTCGGCACAGGTTTTTAGATTGTAGAACGAATCATTTGAGTTTCCATTATTTCCTATGGGGAAATTCACTTTGATTTCCGAGTGCTTTGGACTACAAGCCTGCTTCTGGAACAAATTATGCTCGCAAACCAAGGTTTTACTGTATTCAAAAAGGGGCTAGTTATCAAAAGATGTACAAGTGTAATTATATGTCTAAACAGAATATAGTGCACAACATGTATATATATATTTTTTTTTTTTTTTTTTTTTTTAATATGGTGATGATAGTCATATCTGGCACATACAGCATATAAATATTTTTTGAAAATATATATGTGATAAATCACATACCTTAGAATATACACATATATGTTTTGATAGGCCGACCCAAACACCCTGCCCATCAGTAAAAGGGTAGAGACCACAAAATAAGGGGAAAGTCCCTACCTTCCCCTAGGCCAGCACTGTGATGCTCATATCAAGAAACTCCACTGTTGCTTAACTGAAATCAAGTCCTGGATGGCCATAAACAAACTTCAGCTAAACGCTTCCAAAACCGAATTTCTCTGGATACACAAAGAAACTTGCTCATTCTCCCACCCTTCTCTTTCCTGGGGAGCTGACACTCTCACAGCCAAAGACATTGTCTGCAGCCTAGGAGTACTCCTCGACTCAAATCTGTCACTCACAGATCACGTCTCCCAATTAGTCTCGTCATTCTTTTATTACCTTCGCCAGCTAAAATGCATCCACGCATATTTCTCCGAACCCGAATTCGCCCAGTTTTTATATGCCTTTGTACTATCCCGCTTAAACTACTGCAATGCCTTACTTATGGGTATTTCTACTATGTCCCTCTCCCGCCTCCAGGATGTACAAAATGCTGCAATCTGCCTTCAAAAAAACCTGGGAATCCGCAACCATGTTACCCTTGCTCTAGCATCTGTGCACTGGCTCCCCATCCAAAAACACTGCACCTACAAAGCCCTGGTTCTTGCCTTCAAAACCTTCTACTTGATGATACCAGACTACATGAAAACCAAACTACAAATCTACACCCCAAACAGACCACTGAGATCTGGATAAGATACACGACTGACCCTACCACCTGGACACTCTTGCAAGACCTAAATGGCCTGTAAATGCTCCTACTTACATTTCATACCTAAGCTATGGCATATCATTCCTCCCCCTCCTCCCCCCATCTATCAGAATGCAGGACGATCTATGGAACTTCAGGAGACAGTGAAAACCTTCATCTTTATGAGACCTGTAACTTAAGAACACCCATGCCTCAATGTAGGTCCACACACTGACTCTCAATGCTACTCCAAATTGGATCATACCTACTGCAACTCAGTTGTTGTTTAATGATCTATAATTGTCATTTATGTCATGCCCTGACCTAACCTGTTCTGGGCTCCTTTGGGAGGACAGGCTAAAAAAATAAATAAATAAATAAGGGGGAATGTCCCTTATTTCACAGACTAACCTCACTTGGTGCATCCCAGGATGTACTGCCCAGGGGCCATCACCATCATTTTCCATGATGATGACACGAAGGCAAGAGCAAGTGGGCATTGCTCTTGCTTCTTGAAGGTATGCCCTTGAGAGCCTGGGAGAATCAGATATGGGTGGTGGGGGGGTGCCACTAAGACACCAGGGAATTTTTTTAAGTCAGGGGGCTGGGGTCTTGTTGGATTGGGTCATGGGGAAGGAAATGGCTGCTAGACTACTAAAGGAGGAAAAAGAGATAGCTGACAGGTTAAACAAATTCTTCTCGTCAGTCTTCACCAGAGAGGATACATCCAATATCCCAGAACCCGAGGTGATTATAAGCGGAGAACACGACGAAAGGCTGGTACAACTAGAGGTAAGCAAAGAGGATGTCCTCAGGCAGATAGACAGACTAAAGAGTGACAAATCACCGGGCCCGGACGGCATCCACCCAAGGGTACTAAAAGAACTGAGAAATGAAATAGCAGAGACACTTCGCCAAATATGTAACCTCTCCCTAAAAACTGGGGAGATTCCAGAGGACTGGAAAATAGCAAATGTCACGCCCATCTTTAAAAAGGGATCAAGGGGTGACCCGGGAAACTACAGGCCTGTGAGCTTGACCTCGGTTCCGGGAAAGATGATGGAAGCAATGGTAAAGGACACAATCTGCGAACACATAGAAAACAATGGACAACTGAAGGCGAGCCAGCATGGCTTCTGCCAGGGAAGGTCATGCCTCACGAACTTGCTGTACTTCTTTGAGGGAATAAACAGCCAGATGGATAAGGGGGAATCCATAGACATCATTTACCTTGACTTCCAAAAAGCCTTCGACAAGGTACCTCACGAACGGCTACTTAAAAAGCTGTGGAACCACGGGGTGCAAGGGGATATCCACCGATGGATCAAACACTGGTTGGCAGGCAGGAAACAGAGGGTTGGAGTAAAGGGCCAATACTCAGACTGGCAATGGGTCACGAGCGGAGTTCCACAGGGGTCGGTGCTGGGACCTCTACTATTCAATATATTTATTAACGATCTGGAGACGGGGACAAAATGTGAGATTATCAAATTTGCTGATGACACCAAACTCTGCAGCAGGGTTAGAAACACGGAAGACTGTGAAGACCTGCAAAGGGACCTAACGAGATTGGAAGACTGGGCAAAAAAGTGGCAAATGAGTTTTAACGTGGAGAAATGCAAGGTCATGCATGTAGGGAAAAAGAACCCGATGTTCAGCTACAAAATGGGGGGAACACTTCTAGGGGTGAGTAACCTTGAGAGGGACCTGGGGGTGATGGTCGACACATCACTGAAACCATCGGTGCAGTGTGCGACAGCTTCAAAGAAGGCAAACAGAATGCTGGGCATCATCAAAAAAGGTATCACAACCAGGACGAAGGAAGTCATCATGCCGCTGTATCGCGCAATGGTGCGCCCGCACCTGGAGTACTGTGTTCAATACTGGTCGCCGTACCTAAAGAAGGACATGGCGGTACTAGAGGGAGTGCAGAGGAGAGCGACTAAACTGATAAAAGGTATGGAAAATTTTTCATACGCTGACAGGTTAAAAATGCTGGGGCTGTTCTCCCTGGAGAAAAGGAGACTTAGAGGGGACATGATAGAAACCTTCAAAATCCTAAAGGGCATAGAGAAAGTGAATAGGGACAGATTCTTCAAACTGAGGGGAGCCACAAACACTAGGGGCCACTCGGAGAAATTGAAGGGGGATAGGTTTAGAACAAATGCTAGGAAGTTCTTTTTTACCCAGAGGGTGGTGGACACATGGAACGCGCTTCCGGAGGATGTGATAGGCCAGAAATCTGTACAGAGGTTCAAGGAGGGTTTGGATAGGTTCCTGAAGGAAAAGGGGATAGAGGGGTACAGATAGAACTTGAGGTAGGTTAAAGAAATGGTCAGAAACCACTTCACAGGTCGCGGACCTGATGGGCCGCCGCGGGAGCGGACCGCTGGGCAGGATGGACCTCTGGTCTGACCCAGTGGAGGCAACTTCTTATGTTCTTATGATGTTGGGGCCAATGCAGAAAGCTATATTGGAGCAGGGAGTTCAGGTTGTGGAGAGGGAGCTCCTTATCCTTCTACATTTCCTCAAACCTGGTGGTACATTTCTCACATTCTGCTCACCCTGTAGGTGTCAGTTTCAGCGTAAAAATTTTCTGTATTACTGCAGATTAATTAACAACCTCCTTATATGTTTTAAAAGGCTGTGCATTGATTTCTACTGCATGAGTTAACCTTAGTGTGAAACACTTTCTGCAGTGTTCAGACAGTAACGAGCATATAAACAACTAATTACCTATGTGCTTCTGCCTATGGTAGGTTTCTGCATCTGCCGGTCATTTTTTCATTCTGTATTTGCAGTACTCTGAAACAGAATTTTTAGCTACATTTTTGCCTCAGGATTTTTTTGTTTTATATCCTTTACAGGTATCAAAGTGGGTCAGAAGCCAATAGGAACTACAACATCTGCTGGAGCAGCATCTGGACATTCAGGCCAAGAAGGAGAAAGTATGTTCTCAAAAATTCTTCCAGGAGCAGCAGCTGAACAAGCAGGCAAACTCACTGATGGTAAATGAAATATTTATTTCAAAATATATTCAGTGCCAGTGGTGGCCCTATGCCTCCTCAGCTGTAATTCTAGAACTGGGACATTGTTCTGCATCTTATACTGGCTGGGGATAGAGATGCATATTTTTCCACATTTTGTATACATGTACCTGCATTTTTATGACTGTTCAATCAGGAGTGAAAATGGCTAAAATACTATTTTCACTTAGAGTTTCCAACCTAAGAACTCAATAAAAATTCTCTAAGATACTTCCACTTATTTCAACTCTTCTGTCTTCATTCATATAATATACTATCTTAGCCAAAGACCTCAGAAACACCACTCCACCGTCTCATGTATCTCAGTCTTTCACGGGGAAAATTATGCGTTAAACCTTCACTGGTCACGGCTTCCAGATTTACATTTTTTATCCTCAAACTCTGTATTTAATAAGTTAAATTAATCTTTATATTGATATTTATTTTAAATATTTTTACTTATCTTGGCAGTAGTCAACCTCATTTACATATTGGTGGACTTAGCGGTTGGACCCATCATGTTTGATATAACACCTAAAGTGGAGGGCAGCCGCACAATATTAAAAGTCCTAGATTTCAAACGCAGAAGAGATGTTCTGACTTGTCATTGTATTGTGAAAAATCATTCATTTAAAGATTTTAAATGTACTGTCCTGGAACATGTTCCAGTCACCCAACAGAGAGGTACTTTAATGAGAAGACACCACCAACAAGAGCAAAGACGGATTTTCTTTTTTGATACCATCTGGCCAAAAGGATTAAATCAAAAGATTGAATGAGGTGCTTTTTATTAAATGGACAATGTGGAGACTGGGGATTTTTGAGATGATTTCATCACACCACAAATAGAACCGATGGTAAGAGATTGGGATGGTGTCTCTAATTCCCGCTGATCATTTTGCAGCCATTAGTGCACGAACATAGAAACATAAAACATGATGGCAGATAGAGGCCAAATGGCCCATCCAGTCTGCCTATCCGCAGTAACCATTATCTCTTCCTCTCTCTAAGAGATCCCACATGACTATCCCATACTTTCTTGAATTCAGACACAATCTCTGTCTTTACCACCTCTTCTGGGAGACTGTTGCAAGCATCTACCACCCTTTCTGTAAAAATGTATTTCCTTAGATTACTCCTTAGCCCACAGGTGTCAAAGTCGGTCCTCGAGGGCCAGAATCCAGTCGGGTTTTCAGGATTTCCCCAATGAATCTGCATGAGATCTATTTGCATGCACTGCTTTCAATGCATATTCATTGGGGAAATCCAGAAAACCCGACTGGATTCTGGCCCTCGAGGACCGACTTTGACACCCCTGCCTTAGCCTATCACCTCTAAACTTCATCCTGTCCTCTCATTCCAGAGCTTCCTTTCAAATGAAAGAGACTCTGGTAAGACCTCATTTAAAATACTGTGTAGAATTCTGGAGGCTGCACCTTCAAAAAGATATAAAAAGGATGGAGTTGGTCTAGAGCAGGGGTAGGCAATTCCGGTCCTCGAGAGCCGGAGCCAGGTCAGGTTTTCAGGATATCCACAATGAATATGTATGAGATGGATTTGCATGCACTGCCTCCTTGAGATGCAAATCTATCTCATGCATATTTATTGTGGAGATCCTGAAAACCTGGCTCTGGCTCTCGAGGACCGGAATTGCCTACCCCTGCTCTAGACCAACTCCATCCTTTTTATATCTTTTTGAAGGTGCAGCCTCCAGAATTCTACACAGTATTCTAAATGAGGTCTCACCAGAGTCTTATATAGGGGCATCAATACCTCCTTTTTCCTACTGGCCAAACCTCTTCCTAGGCAACCTAGCATCCTTCTAGCTTTCACTGTCACCTTTTCAACCTCTTTGGCCACCTTAAGATCATCACATACAATCACACCCAAGTCCCGCTCTTCCGTCATGCACATAAGATCTTCACCCCCCTAAACTGTACCATTCCCTTGGATTTTTGCAGCCCAAATGAAGGAACTTGCATTCCTTAGTATTAAATTTTAGCTGCCAAATTTCAGACCATTCTTCAAGCTTCGCCAGGTCTTTATTCATGTTATTCACACCATTCTGGGTGTCTACTCTATTGCAGATTTTGGTATCATCCACAAAGAGGAAAATCTTATACGACAGCCCTGCAGCAATATTGTTTATAAAAATGTTATAAAGAACAGGTGCCCAAGAATAGAACCTTGAGGCACACCACTGGTAACATCCCTTTCCTCAGAGCAATCTCCATTGATCACTACCCTCTGTCGCCTTCCACTCAACCAGTACCTGACCCAGCCTGTCACTTTGGGACACATCTCGAGGGTACTCAGTTTATTTATTAGGCGTCTATGTGGAACACTGTCAAAGACTTTGCTAAAATCTAAATACACTACATCTAGCTCACATCCTCTATCCAATTTTCTGGTCACCCAGTCAAGGAAATTGATCAGATTTGTCTGACAAGACTTAGATCTAGTAAATCAATGTTGCCTCCGGTCCTGTAATCCACAGGTTTCCAGAAACTTCACCATTCTCTGTTTTAAAAGTGTTTCCATTAATTTGCTTACCACAGAAGTTAGCCTTACCGGTCTGTAATTCCCTACTTCTTCCTTACTTCCACTTTTGTGGAGAGGGATCACATCTGCCCTTCTCCAGTCCTCCATTACCACTCCTGACTCTAGAGACTCATTGAAAAGGTCAGTTACGCCATCTATTAAATCTATAAAAAAAAAATATTCTAAGACTCCAGCTAATCCAGAATACTGCAGCCAAACTGATCTTCTCAAAACGCAAGTCTGACCATGCCTCCCCACTCCTTGCCAAACTTCATTGGCTCCCAATAATCTCCAGAATCCATTTCAAATGTTCCTGCCTGGCTTTCAAGATCATTCACGGAATCCTGCCTCCTCTTATCCCACTGTCTTTCAACTCCTCCAGTCCCGACTCCTCCAGAACTGCCCAAAGGCTTAAACTAGCCTTCCCCTCTCCACGCGGCATCCACAATTCAGGCAAACTGGGAAAATCCCTTCTCTTCAAAATCACAGGTCTTTGGAACGACCTCACCACCCCGCTGCGGATCCTGAGCTCCCTTCAGTTATTCCGCAAACAACTGAAAACCTGGCTTTTCAGCAAATTGTAGCACTATCCTTCCCCCTTTCTCTCCCCCCTTCTACACATAAGTTCATGTAATCCTTTTCTTCTTTTCTACCCACTATTTTAAGTTCTTGTAAACCGTGTCGAGCTCCATTCTCATGGAGATGATGCGGTATATAAACTTAAGGTTTAGATTAGATTAGATTTGTTAACGGAGCCACCAGAACTTCCCTAAGTTCCTTCAGCACCCTCGGATGGATTGAGGTTTTTTTGAGAATTTTCCCTGAAGCAGCTGAGATTTTTGGTGAAACAAGGTCCTTGTCAGAAGATAAAAGGTAGATTATATTTTTGTCAAGGGACTTGATGATTTTGTTGAAGAGAGTTGAGTCAGCGTTGAAGTAGGTGATACCAGATCCTTTGAAGTTAAGTGAATATTGAGATTTTTGTGCCCTTTGCACAGTAGTGGACCATGTCCCATAAAGAGATTTTGTCATTTTCTCAGTGGAGTTTTTTATGCCTATGATATGAAAACAGGCAGCTTGTCAGTATTTTATGGGTGCTGCTTTATTATGTTTTTGTGACTTTTTCTCTGGCTAGTAACATTGAATGTATGAATGAATACCGTACTTTTGTCTTAATACTTTGTACTTTGCTGATTGACCAGTTTCTCTTCTGTGTAAACCGCCTAGCAGTCATTTGATTGTTGGTGGTATAGAAGAATAAAGTTATTATTATTCTATCTGAACCCAGCTGCACCTCTGGACTGCCCTGGAACTATCTGGATACTGCTGGATGGTCTGCAGCATTATCTTAATAGTGCTGCTGTAAATCCAAGCATGGCGCCAGCTAGTGGCACTTATTTGGGAAGCAGCATCTGCTGGCTGAGTAAGTGCCACTAAATATCAGGTGTCTGATTTTATTCTTCATTGCTTAGTCACAGATTATCAAATCAAATAAAGAAAAACATCTTTTCAAAGCTGTAAACATTTAAGACATTTTTATGTTAACAATGAATTTATCTGCTATTCACAGCTGTCTCTGCTTTTGGCAAGAAATTTACATCGTTATGGTGAGGAAGTGTCATGGGGTGAGTTCCACGCTAATGCATTGATAAACTATCACTTCAGTTTGTCCATGTACTGAATTGTCATTTGTGTGAAAATTATGTCTGCGCATATCAGCAAGTTACATCAGTACACATCAGTACACATCAGTATAATGTGGGACAATACATTTATGGTGATGTTGAAAACAGGCTTTCATGAGATGATAAAAATAAATCTCTGAAGGCACGGTAACCACACAAAAGTTTTCCATATTTCTTAATGTGGATTTTTTGGGCAAAATTTCCATACCAGTCAAGACTGTTGAATATGTTATTCACTTATTACGTATTTCAGGGGTCTGTCTTCTACAGATAAGTTATATGGCTACCGACTGATTATTATAGATAATTTTAAGCCCCACCACTGTAATATCTTTAACTATATCACACTTTATAGGATTAATTGTATAAAGCATCTTTTATGGACAGAAAAGGGCTCCTTCTAAAAGTTCAGCACAAAATGTGGGAATCAAGTATGTTTGCTGACAATTCAGTGTGCCTACATGTCATACGTGGATGATCTTGTTGAGTGTAGTTAGAGTGGAACAAGGTAGACTTGCAATTTATATGTGTAGTTTATAAAATATGAGTCTATGCAGTATACCAGACTCTATAGCAGCTCTAGATATTATGGAGAATTTATACTTTTTTTCGAGCACATATACATTTTTGCAAGAGCTTTTGTGTGCTACTGGGAGTCTATTTTATAGAGGCACTTAGGCTTCTATATGCCTTTATAATATACTAATGGATCAAAGATTCTCAATCCTCTTATCCAATGAAACTCTCCACCACTCATAAAACAAATGTGAAATATTCATCATCATTTTGGGTACCACAGGCTAGATTAAAAGGAATTTTCAAGCATACCTTGATGAGTTGCCTATATACTATACATGTTGCCTATATACTGTACATCAGGAATGTCCAACAGGTAGATCCCGGAGGGGTCAGAGGTAGATCACCAGCCCCACTTGGCTCCATCTCTCCAGCAGCTTGCTCCATCACTAGGAGAGAGCTTGTGCCGGCAGGTCATCCTCCGAGGGCTTGCCGCCGCTGCTGATCTTTTGCCTGTCTTTTTTCCTTGCCTGCGGGTGTATTGGGGGCACTTGTTGTTTTCGTGCCAATAGTTTGTGGGTACCCCAGGGGGCCACCGCCTGCAACAATACGCCACAGACTCGGCGTCATACCTGCTTCTCAGAATCACCCATTCCTGCCCCCATCCCAATACCTCTTAGAAGTGTGTTATATACTGGGCGATATCCATTTGCCCGGGCTTTACCTGAATACACTTACAGTATTAGTTGTGCCGTGTGCTGGTCGTTGGTCACTTTATAGTTCGCTTTCATTAAACATTTTTGGGCAGACACAACAAAGTGTCAAGAATTTGGTGATTTTGGTGGGCTTTTCCAATTTTGTTCTAACTTGCCTGTGCCTTGCCTTCGAATTGGTTCAAACCACTGTGACATTTGCTTGCCTAGCCTTTGCGTTGATTCTACACTGTGTGCAGAATTTATTAAATCGCATGTGGTGGTATTTGAACTTGTTTGGTGGTATTTGATTATTGGTGCCAGCATGATGAATTCTTATTTTTACTTTTAGAACTGCATGTATGGTTTTGGCATCTCCAGTCCTTGTTGATCTTTAAAACTTTGGGATAGTGACAGTTTTGGACCAGATTCAGCCAGTGTTTATGGTGATAGGATAATCGCGCGCCAGACACCAGCACGCCAATAATCCAGCGCTGACAATTTGGCGCAAGAAAGAAGCGCGCCGTGGGAAAACTTATTTTTAAAGAGCTCCGATGGGGGTGTGGGGGGGAACCCTCCCACTTTACTGCATAGTGTTCGCGCTGCCGTTGGGGGTGTGGAGGGTGCAACCCCCCACATTATAGAGAAAATGGAACTTTTCCTGAAAAAAATCAGAAAAAGTTCCGTTTTCTCTATAATGGAGGGTTCCAACCCCCAAAACCCCAACAGCAGCGCAAACACTACCCCAAACACCCCCCGTCAGAGCTCTTTAAAAATAAGTTTTCCCGTGACGCGCTTCTTTCTTGCGCCAAATTGTCGGCGCTGGATTGTCTGACTATGAACCGTGTTTATACTAACTTAGCAGATTTGGCCTTCTTACATCAAGATTAGTGTTCCAAAGAAGAGCAAAACCTACCACTTTCATGATGAATGGGAAATGGACTACTTCTTCATCATGGTGAAAGACAAGTGTTGTGTAATTTGTAAAGGGTAATCTGGAACGTCATTATAAGGCTCTGCATAGCAATAAGTTTAATGCTGATTTTCCACTCAAAAGTGAAATTCGTAAACTGAAGCTCAAAGAACTTAAATCAAAATTGGCTACTTAGCAACAGTTGATGGTGAAGCCAAGGTCACATCCTTCAAGGTCAGTAACCTGATCGCAAAGAAATGCAAACCTTTCACTGAAGGGGAATTTGTAAAAGATTGTTTTCTTGAAGCAGCTGACAATCTTTTTGAAGGATTTAAAAATAAGAAGGAGAGCATAGCTACTATTCAAGATGTACAATTGTCAAGAAACAATGTCGTGCGGCGAATAGAAAAGATGTGTGGAGACACAACTGAACAATTGTTGGAGGATGTTTCAAATTGTGTTGCTTTCTCACTCCAACTGGATGAATCTACAGACATAAGAGACATAGCCCAGTTACTAGTCTTTATCTGGATGGTTTTTTAAGACTTCAGTGTTAAAGAAGAACTACTTGGAATGATTTCTTTAAAAGGGAGAAGTGCCAGTCAGGAAATATTCAGTTCTTTCCATTCTTTTGTGACAAAGTGTAATCTTCCATTGCATAGACTTGTTTCCATCACTACTGATGGAGCAAGAGCTATGACAGATAAAGTTAATGGTTTCATAGCCCTTTGTAGACAGCATGACGACTGCCCAGATTTCCTTCCTTACCACTGCATCATTCACCAGCAAGTTTTGGCAAGCAAGAGACTCAATACAAAGACTGTTATGGACATCACTTTCAATTCTGTAAATTCAGTTCGTGGAAGATCACTTCAAAGATGGCTTTTCAATCTTACTCTTGATGAAGGGGCAGTGGAAATCATTTTGCACACAGATGCAAGGTGGCTAATTAGGCACAAATTTCTGCAAATATTTTGTGATATGCTGAATGAAATAAGAAGTTTTTTGAAGGAAAGGAATGATGACCAAGCAGAGTTGGAAGATGAGTGGTTATGTGATCTGGCATTTCTCGCTGACTTTAGAGGCGAACTAAGTGATATGAACCTTGAACTACAAGATAAAAACAAATGCATTGGCATGAGTACAGTTTCATCCTACAAGAGCAAATTTGAGGTAATGATGGCTGACCTTGCAAACAACACTTTGATCATTTTCCTAATTCGCAGGACCATCTGGGACAATGTCCAAATTGTTTTTCAGAATAAGTATGTGGCAGAAATAAGAACATAAGAAATGCCTCTGCTGGGTCAGACCCGAGGTCCATCGTGCCCAGCAGTCCGCTCACGCGGCGGCCCAACAGGTCCAGGACCTATGCAGTAATCTTCTATCTATACCCCTCTATCCCCATTTCCAGTAGGAATTTGTCCAATCCTTTCTTGAACCCCAGTACCGTACTCTGCCTTATAACGTCCTCTGGAAGCGCATTCTGGAATCTGTTCTGTTATCCAGGAATTCGAAAATAGATTCTGTGACTTCCAAAAAATTGGAACAGTTGTGGAGTACTTTTCATACCCATTCAAAGTAGATGTGGATATTAAAGAAATTGCAGCTGCTATCAGTAAAAATTACTCATTGAACAAGCCATCTCTTGAAAACGAAATATTAACCCTTAAAAATGATATTTTTCTCAAGCAGATCAAGAATCGTTTTGGAAGCTAGTACCTAGAGGCAACTTGAGAAGATGCAGTGAAGCTGTGCACTCTGGTTTCTGTTCAACTTATTTGTGTGAATCTGCGTTTTCCCATCTGAAAATAACAAAGAGTACACAACGTTCCAACATGACAGATGAACATTCTCCAAGATTCCCTGAGACTGGCCCTCAAGCAATATTCACTCAACTTCAAAAAGCTGGTGGATGAAATGCAGGTTCAGACGTCTCACTAATGAGCAAGAGCAAAATATTAAAGATTGTGCAAGATCAGCCTGGATCAATACTTGACCTAAATTTAACATAAATTACTCAATAAAAGTTAAAGAAAGTTATTACTCAATAAAACTTTAAGAAAAAATGTACTTTCCATTTCCTCTCGCAGTTCTTACTAGATCTTCGTCTCTCTGTTTTGTTTTTGCTTAATTTGCTTAACTGCTGATCACATCCAAGTAAATGACAGAAGGTTCATTAAAAATGGAGGGGGAGGGGGGAATCCTCCAATTTTATTGGGTTAAAATTTAATTTGAAACTAATTTGAAACTTAATTTTCATGGTGGTACATCACCGGCACTTTGGCCGAAAAAAGTAGATCACAAACTGTTCGAAATTGGACATGCCTGCTATACATCTTATGAACTTAGAAGGAAGCTCTCTGCATATGCTATAGCAAGAATTAGCAGTAGATTTGAGAAACTGAGATAAATATATCACATACTCTGACTTAGGGCTTCTTTTACTAAGGTGTGCTAGCGGTTTTAGCGCGCGCTACAATGCCCCAAGCGCTAAAAACTAATGCCTCCATAGAGCTTGCGTTAGTATTTTTCATTTAGCGTGTGGTTTGTGCACACTAATCTTAAGCGCGCGCTAAAAACACTAGCGCACCTTTGTAAAAGGAGCCCTTAGTACTGAAGTTCACTATTGTTATGATATGTGCAAAAACTACAGTAACTATAAGACAATACAAAAATTCTCTACCAATTATTTATCCATTTATTACTATACTAAAAACTTTCATGGAAAAAAAAGCCTCAGGAAACTTATCAGATCATACTCCAAGAGAGCTTAAAAATTGATAACCAGCATAAAAAACATTCTTCCAAATATCATTTTATAAAATCTTCAAAAATTAAAGTTAATAAAAAATTATTTCATAATTCATAACCTCAAACAGAGCTCTTCTTTCTTAACTGCTTTACTTGAATCATCTACATCCAACATTAGCCAATATAAGAACATAAGAATTGCCGCTGCTGGGTCAGACCAGTGGTCTATCGTGCCCCACAGTCAGCTCGCGCGGCAGCCCTTAGGTCAAAGACCAGTGCCCTATTTGAGTTTAGCATTACCTGCATATGTTCTGGTTCAGCAGGAACTTATCTAACCTTTTCTTGAATCCCTGGAGGGTGTTTTCCCCTATAACAACCTCTGGAAGAGCATTCCAGATTTCTACCACTCTCTGGGTGAAGAAGAATTTCCTAATTGCTTCATGGATTTCTAGAATCCAAGTACTGTACTAAAAAAAAGCAAAAAAAAAAAAACCAAACAATGAAATCAAACATCAAAATATTTTATCAATATAAATACCAGCATAGATTCCCACCTCACATTCCCAGTCTCTTCTTGCCTCCCCAATCTGCTACATTTCATTGAAAGGGGTGAATAAACATGTGGATAAAGGTGAGTCAGTCAATATTGTGAATTTGGATTTTCAAAAGGCATTTGAGAAAGTACCTCATGAAAGACTCCTCAGGAAATTACCTCCTATCCCATGACGTTTTAATGTCATATTGTGGATTAAGAACTGGTTAAAACTCGACGGCACACACTTTCTGCTTTCTGCAAAATATGAGCTGTTTATGAGAAATGGAGAGCTTCACCATAGGTTGACCCTATGCTCTGGATCAGGGGTGCCCAAATGGTCATAGAAACATAGAAATAGACGGCAGATAAGGGCAACGGCCCATCTAGTCTGCCCACCCCAATGACCCTCCCTACCTATCTCTGTGAATAGATCCCACATGTCTATCCCATTTGGCCTTAAAATCAGGCACGCTGCTGGCCTCAATGACCTGAAGTGGAAGACTATTCCAGCGATCAACCACCCTTTCAGTAAAGAAGAACTTCCTAGTGTCACCGTGCATTTCCCGCCCCTGATTTTCCACGGATGCCCCCTTGTTGCCGCGGAACCCTTGAAAAAGAAGATATCCTCTTCCACCTTGATGCGGCCCGTGAGATATTTGAATGTCTCGATCATGTCTCCCCTCTCTCTGCGTTCCTCGAGTGAGTAGAGCTGTAACTTCCCTAGCCGCTCCTCGTATGGGAGATCCTTGAGTCCCGAGACCATCCGGGTGGCCATTCTCTGGACCGATTCTAGTCTCAGCACATCCTTACGGTAATGCGGCCTCCAGAACTGCACACAGTACTCCAGGTGTGGTCTTACCATGGATCTATACAATGGCATAATGACTTCAGGTTTACGGCTGACGAAACTCCTGCGAATGCAACCTATGATTTGTCTTGCTTTGGAGGAAGCTTGCTCCACTTGATTTGCAGTCTTCATGTCCTCACTGACGATCACCCCTAAGTCTCGTTCCGCTTCAGTTCTTGTTAGGATCTCGCCATTAAGGGTTTAAGTCTTGCATGGATTTTGGCTGCCCAGGTGCATAACTTTGCATTTTTTGGCATTGAAACTGAGTTGCCAGGACCTAGACCAGCGCTCCAGTAGAAGTAGGTCATGCATCATGTTGTCTGGCATTGAATTTTTGTCTGTTGTGCTTTTGCCCACTACATTGCTTAGTTTGGCGTCATCGGTGAATAATGTTATTTTACCTCGGAGCCCTTCTGCCAAGTCTCTTATGTAGATGTTGAAAAGGATCGGGCCCAGGTCCGAGCCCTGCGGCACTCCACTTATCACCTCCAACATTTCAGAGGGGGTGCCGTTCACCACTACTCTCTAAAGCCTACCTCCAAACCAGTTCCCAATCCATTTGGTCAATGTGTCGCCCAATCCCATAGAACTCATCTTGCTCAGCAACCTGCGGTATGGTACGCTATCGAATGCTTTGCTGAAGTCCAGGTAAACGATGTCCAGGGACTCCCCAACATCTAGCTTCCTCATCACCCAGTCAAAGAAGCTGATCAGGTTGGATTAGCAGGATCTCCCCTTAGTAAATCCATGTCGATTACATTGCCTTTGCGATCTTGTTCTTCCTGCCTCCTCGAGCCAGGCCAGGCTCGTACAAGCGCTGGACCCATAAGACTTCACCTCCGACGTCAATCGCTGCCTGGCTGGCCTGGAGCTTCCTCTCCAACGTCAGAATTGACGTCGGAGGTGAAGGCTTGTGGGCCCAGCAATTGTATGTGCCAGGCCTGGCTCAGGGAAGCAGGGAGAAATTGGCGTGGTGGCTTGGGGGGGGGGGGCAGGGGGAGAGAGAAAGAAAGACAGGCAGGCAGTGGGAGAGAGAAAGACAGAAATAAAGAGGGGTCAGAGGAAGAGAGACAGAAAGAAAATGGGAGGGGGCAGAAAGAAATATTGGATTTACAGAAGAAGGAAGTGCAACTAGAGACTCATGAAACCACCAGATAAAAAGGTAGGAAAATGATTTTATTTTCAATTTAGTGATCAAAATGTGTTTGTTTTGAGAACTTATATCTGCTGTCTATATTTTGCACTATGGCCCTCTTTTACTAAACCGCGATAGTGGTTTTTAGCGCAGGGAGCCTATGAGCGTCAGGAGCTGTGAGGGGCATTCAACGCAGCTCCCTGCACTAAAAACTGCTATCATGATTTAATAAAAGGGGAGGGGGTATATTTGTCTATTTTTGAATAGTTGTTACTGAAGTGACATTGCCTATTTTAAAGTCATTTGCCTTGACCTCTTTGAAAAAAATCCCGAATATAAATGATAATTAACATTTTCTCTGCAATTTTAAAATTTTTATTGTTGGTAGATCATTTTGACTTGGTCATTTTAAAAGTGTGAGCACCCCTGCTCTTGATTTTCTGCTTCCCTGGTTCCTGCTTCCTATGACACTGTAACTTTATTGGGGGTATTCCTGTTGAGAGGGGGGAAAGGAAGGGATGTGGGGTGTAATAAGCCTAAGACTGATTGTACTGTATTAGCAATATTTGTTCATTGGCTTTTGTATATTTGCTGTTTTGTGTGATTACTCAATAAAGCATTTTAAAAATTAAAAAAAAAGAAAGATAGAAATCAGAGGGTAGGGTTCAGTGGTCAATTTTCTCAATGGAGAAGGGTAGACAGTAGGGTACCCCAGGAATTTGTGCTGGGACTGCTGTTTTTAAACATATTTATCAATAATCTAGAAATAGAACTAATCAGTAAAGAGAGTGTGGTATAGTGGTTAGAGCTATGGCCTCAGCACCCTGAGGTTGTGGGTTGAAACCCCACACTGCTCCTTGTGACCCTGGGCAAGTCACTTAATCCTCCACTGCCTCAAGTACTATTAAATAGACCATGAGCTCGCTGGGACAGATAGGGAAAATGCTTAAGTACCTGATTTGTACAAAGGGGGTACTGAAAAGTTCTCAGCCCAACCAACTTCCTAAATTCTGAGTATTATTTTGTTCCTATAGCTGAAAAGTGTTATTTTATTTTGCAAAGTGCCAATTTGCAGAATCGTAATGCTACATTTTGACATTGTTTCAGATCATTGATTGAACCATGTCAATGAAAAGTGTGGAATTTTCAAGTGTGGAACTCCGAGCCGTCATGAAGATCCAATTCCTGAAGAAAACTCCAAAGGAAATCCATGAATGTATAATTGCAAACATTGAGTGACAAATGCTCATCATACTTCATAGTGAAGAAGTGGTGTGCAAACATTTAGTGTGGAGATTTCGAGACTGAAGATGCAACAAGGTCTGGGAGACCTCAAACACTGTCAACTCCTGAAATTGACGACCATGTCCATGACTGAATTTTGGCAGATTGGCGAATATCAGCTAAAACAATTGCTGAGACACTACAGATATCCAGGGAACATGTTGGGTATATAATCCACAAGCAGCTGGGTAAGTAGAAGCTGTCAGCCAAGTGAGTGCCCAAATGTTTGAATGCTGTTGAGAAACGACATTGAGTGGATTCTTCCAAGTTGATTTTGCAGCATTTTCAGCAAACTGGTGCCAACTTTTTGGAACGATTAGTTACTGTTGATGAAACATGGTTATACCACTATGATCCTGAGACAAACAATAGTTCGGGGGTGATGGGGCAAATGGCAGGAGGGAGTGGGCATCCCTCCAGCTGAGGACTGTCAGGAGGTTTAACTGTTGCAGCAAGAGGAATTGGGCACTCCTCCTGCTGTGGACATTTGGGAGGGGGGGGCTTTAGGGGTTCTGGCAGGAGGGAGTGGTCATTCCTCCTGCTGGGGGATATCTTGGGGGTGGCAGCAGGAAGGACTGGACATCCTTCCTGCCATGGACTGTGTCAGCATATTCATCGTTGTGGCAGGAATTGGGCACTCCTTCTATGAACCTTCGGGGGGTTTCCGGCAGGAGGGACATCACTCCTGCTGGGGAATGCCTCAGAGGGGTGGCGGCAGGAGGGAGTGAGTATCCCTCCTGCTGCGGACTGTCAGGAGGAATTGGGCACTCCTTCTGCCATGGACATTTGGCAGGGGGCTTCAAGGGTTCTGGCAGGAAGGAGTGGGCATCCCTCCAGCTGACCAACTTCGCAGAGGCGACAGGTTTCCTGCTGCAGCCATTAAACTGATTGTGGCAGGGAGATTCCCTTTCCGCGATCAGCTCAGCTGCCACGTGTATTTGAAATATAGGCAAGCATTTTGCTGGCCTACATTTCAGGCACCTATCATGGTGAAACCACGCTCACGCCTAGCCTTGGGCTAGCTTAAGCGGCTCTGCGCGTCTCCCTAGGCTCGTGAAAACGGCTACAGTGTAGGCGGCCTGCCTCAGGGTGTTGTTGTTTTTTTAACGTGTGTCCCAATTGGCTGGTTAGACAGCGGTAGGACACCTACAATCGGGACACCGTTTATAGAATTTGGCCCTTATTGTTTGGCCATTTACTTTTTCTAACTATGTTGGTCCTAGTCTTTAGTTTCTGCTTCATCCATCTTCTCTTAACACTTGTCAGCATTTCCTATCCATTTGCAATTTTCTCTCTCCTCCATTTCCTTTCAGCTTATTTATTTATTTTTCTGCCTTTGTCCAGATTTAAGTCATTCTGACTAGTCAGTCTTCAAATTCCCTCTATTACTGTGACTCCTACAGATTCTATCTTTTTCCCACACTCTTGCTCTCCTATTCCACTTCCCAGTCTTTCACTGTATTCTCTTCCATCCAGCATTTGTACTCTGCCCTCCAAAGTCCATTCAGCATTTGAATTTTTTTTTCTTTTTCCATCCAAAATCTACCCTCTGGCTATACCCCTATTTCATCTAGCATCTCCTCTCTCATTCCCCCTTCCGTCAGTATCTCCCTCCTCTCTCTGTCAACCCCGTGGACACCCCTCCCACTGCTTCCCCAACCCAGCAACAACAGTGGCACAACAAAACAAGTCATTTACAATAGTGTTCTTCAACCATCAGTCTGTGGACTGGTGCCGGTCCACAGAAATTTCCTGCTGGTCCACACGGCCAGCACGTGCATCAAGCTCAAAACAGTGTTCTTCAACTGCCGGTCCACGGTGCGATCGATGCGGCGTTATCTTTGAACCAGCTCCCTCTTCCTCACTGATTCAGTGCACAAAGCCACGGGCAGTGGCTCCTACGCATATCCTGTGCCTGAACCGGAAGCCTTCTCTCTGATGTTGCAATGTCAGAGGGAAGGCTTCCAGATGAGGCACGGGATGCGCAAGGAGCCGCTGCCCGCAGCTCTGTGCACTGCATCAGTGAGGAAGATGGAGCTGGCCTGAAGATAACACTGGGGGCAGCATAAAATGGCCATGCGGGAGCAGGCCAGAAGGTAAGGCATAGCATGGAGGGAGGGAGACAACAAAGGTTGGGGGGAATAATTTTATTTTTGAATTTAGTGATTGAATTATATCAGTTTTGAGAATTTACATCTGCTATCATTATGTATTGTTCATAAGATTATATTGTGTATCTGTGAAAAATTAATGGAAAAAATAAGTGTTACAATTAGTACTATTATGGGGGCGGGGTCTGGGGTGGAGATTGGGTAGAGATGGGCAGGGTCTGGCCCACGACTTAGCCCAGTGTTCTTCAACCGTTGGTTCACGAACCGATGCAGGTCCACAAAATATTTTATTTCTGCCGATCCATAGGTGTAAAAAGGTTGAAGAACACTGATTTACAGGGGCTACAGTCTCTGTACACAAATGTCAGATCTGCCCTGAAACAAAAAGTGATATTGGAGGGGCGAAACCAACAGCCATATGTACAGAGTCTATGGCCCCCATGAAAATTTTGTGCTGTTTGACCGTGCTGATCTGCAATGCAGCAGGCTGGAGTTGCAGCAGGAGGGAGGTGGGGAAGATCCCAGTGACTGCTGCATGGTGGCTTCAAAAAGGGTACGTGGCCACACTGCTTAGTGGAAAGTGGAACAATGGTGAGTTGTAAGAGAGATAGCTCCATTGTTGGGGAATATGGAGTTTGTGATACGTATCTTTGTAACCCGTTCTGGGCTCCTGGGGAGGATGAGCTATAAAACGAATTAAATAAATTTTATATTGAGAATCTGACAAATCCCATAGAGAATCTAGAGTTCACTCCTGCACAGAATTTGTTGAATGATGTTATCACTTATAATGCTAATTTAAAAGTGGGAGGAAAGGGGAGTATGGTGTGTGGAAATGTTGCTTTGACTTACTCTCCCCATACCTAGCTAGTACTTCTGTTGACATCCCAAATATTTCTGTATAGTGATACCACTAAATATACCAGAAAATAAATATCAAAATATTTGTCAGTAGAAACATGTATGAGTGCTAGTAGTGTTTTTAATTTGACCTTTGCACTTTTAATATACATAAGTAGCTTTTCTTGGAGTCATTCTAATAAAAACACACAGAGAGTGCAGTTATTTACATATCCCTCTGTAAAATCTTGCCATTATAAGAAGTTCCTTGATAGAACCTTTTCTATCTTGGCTCGGTAAAATAATGTTAGAAGCTTCTTCTTACTTAGATTTTAGGAAATTGTTAAAGACTTATTTATTTAATAAGTTGATATCTTAACATTTTTCTCTTAACTTCATTATGTTTTTATCACTTTTTATCACTTGCATTTCTATCTATATGGCATGCCTTTTATTCTGATGTATTATTGAAATGTATGTAGCTCCTTGTCGTATTTCACTAGGATATTTTGATGGAATTGTATGTATTGTTTCCTGTGTTGTGAGCCGCTTAGAACCTCCCCAGTATGGCGGCATACAAATAAATTATTATTATATTATTATTATTAGCAGCTATGGAACAGCAGGCACTGAGAGGGGTGTTATCAATGTGGAAGATCATTAAGAAAGGTTATTTTACCACCAGTCATAGAAATATGACGGCAGATAAAGGCCAAATGGCCTATCCAGTCTTCCATCCGCAGCATCTACTATCTCCTCCTCTCTCTAAGAAATTCCACGTGTCTGTCCCCCACTTTTGTGAATTCAGACAGTCTTTGTCTCCACCACTTCTACCAGGAGCCTATTCCATACATCTACCACCCTTTCTGTAAAAAGGTATTTCCTTAGATGACTCCTGAACCTATCACTTCTTAAATTCTATTCCCTCCCATTCCAGAGTTTCCTTTCAAATGAAAGAGATTGCCTCATGCACATTTATGCCATTGAAGCCCAGGATCTCTCTGCTTAAAATGGACCAATAACACATCTTAACAGTAGCCCATGCTGATAACTTCCCCCTGTATATGTGTAAATATTTTTGTCAGAAATAATTCATAATATTTATTTATTCTGTTTTCTATGCCATTCTCCCAGGGGAGCTCAGAAAGCACAGTTACTTACCATAACAGGTGTTATCCAGGGACAGCAGGCAGCTATTCTCAACCTGTGGGTGACGTCATCCACAGAGCCCCGAAGCAGACAGCTTGGCAAGCTGATTTGCTTGCAGAACTTAGAAAGTTTGCGAGTGCCTTCCCTCCCACGCAAGAGTGCGCGTCTCCTCAGTTCAGATAGCTAGCAGAGAAGCCAACCCGGGGAGGTGGGTGCGTTGTGACATTAGCTGCCTGCTGTCCCTCGATAACACCTGTTACGGTAAGTAATTATGCTTTATCCCAGGACAAGCAGGCAGCCTATTCTCAACATGTGGGTGACCTCCAAGCTAACTAGTGTGGGATGGAGGGAGAGTTGGCAATTCAGGAGAATAAATTTTGTAATACTGCCTGGCCAAAATGGCCATCCTGTCTGGAAAAAGCATCAAGACAATAATGAGAGGTGAAAGTATGAACCGAGGATCAAGTGGCAGCTTTCCTCAATAGGAGTAGATGTAAGGAAAGTTACTGATGCCGCCATGGATCTTACTTTGTGGGCTGTGACTCGACTCTGTAGATGAAGTCCAGCCTGACCATAGCAGAAAGAGATCAAGAAGCTAACCAGTTGGAGATGGTACGCTTGGAAATTGGATGTCTCAACTTGTTTTGATCGAAGGAGACAAAAAGTTGAAGAAAAGATCTATGTGGTTGAGTGTGTTGAAAGTAGAAAGCCAAAGCACGCTTACAGTCCAGAATATGAAGAGCTGTTTCTCCAGGATGAGAATGAGGCTTTGGAAAAAACACTAGAAGTACAATTGATTGGTTGAGATTAAATTCTGAAACCACTTTAGGTAAGAATTTAGGATGAGTACAGAGGACTACCTTGTCATGATGGAATACTGTGAAAGGTGGGTCCGCTACTAAAGCTTGTGGCTCGCTGACCCTGCAAGCAGACGTAAGAGCAATGTGAAAAACCACCTTCCAAGTGAGATATTTCAGATGAGCCGAATCTATTGGTTCAATTGAGTAAGGACAACATTGAGATACCAAATCACTGGAGGAGGTTTGAGAGGTGGTTTGACATTGAAAAGTCCTTTCATAAATCTGGAAACCACAGGATGAACAGAAAGGGGTTTCCCTTCGATAGGCTGATGAAAAGCAGCAATTGCAGTGAGATGGACTCAAATGGATGTGGATTTAAGGCCTGATTGTGATAAGTGGAACAGGTAATCCAAAACTGAAGACAAGGAGGTAGATTGAGGCTCCTTGTGAGGAATGGTACACTAAGCAGAAAATCTAGTCCATTTCTGATTGTAGTATTGTCTAGTGGTAGGTTTCCTAGAAGCCTCTAAAACGTCCGGTACAGATTGAGAAAACTGTAGAGGGGCAGTTAGGTTGAGAGGTACCAAGCTGTCAGGTGTAGAAACTGCAGGTTGGGATGAAGCAGAGACCCATGACTCTGTAAGCAGAGAGGGAAATACTGGTAGAAGTAGAGGCTCCCTTGTGCTGAGTTGAAGTAGAAGGGAGTACAGGGTTGTCTGGGTCACTGAGGAACTATCAGAATCATGGTGGCATGATCTTGTTTGCATTTGACAAGAGTCTTGAGAATCAGAGGGAAGCATAGAGAAACTGATTCGTACATTCTAGATGGAAAGCATCTGCCTCGAGACGATGAGGACAGTATATCCTGGAGCAGAACTGAGGCCGTTTGTTGTTGTGGGGAGACACAAAGAGATTTATCTGAGGAGTCCCCCACTGAGAAAAAATGTAATGAAGAGGCAAGGAATTGAGTGTCCATTCGCAAGGTTGTAGAAGACGACTCAATTTGTCCGCCAGACAGTTTTTATCTCCATGAATGTAGACAGGTTTCAGAAAGGTGTTGTGAAGGATTGCTCAGCCCAACAGCTGTAGAGCTTCCTGGTAAAGAGGGAGAGATCCTTTTCCTTCCTGCTTGTTGACATAGTACATAGCGACTTTGTTGTCCATCTGAATGAGGACTACCTGGTCGTGAAGATGCTGAAAAGCTTTGAGAGCACTGAAAATCACTCTGAGTTCCAACAGATTGATGCGACACTGACGATCCGTGCTGGACTAATGGCCTTGCGTATGGAGACCATCAAGATGAGTCCACCAAGTGTAGGTCGAAGAATCTGTCATGAGGTCCTTCTGATGAGGGGGTGTTTGAAACAGTAAACCTCTGGAGAGACTGGAAGAGAGCATCCACCAGTTGAGAGACTGTCTTAAAGAAGGAGTCACTCTGATGTGTTGAGAGAGTGTGTCATAAGACTGCGCCCACTGAGGTGCCAGGGTCCACTGAGGAATTCTAAGGTGAAGTCTGGAAAAAGGAGACACGTGAACTGTAGAAGCCATGTGACCTAGGAGTACCATCAGAGATGAATGAGAGCATCTTGACGTTAAGGAAGGCATGCTCTGTTGGACAGTGTCCAGAACTGCTCCGATGAACTGTAAAGACTGTAGCTGAGACATGGGAAAGTTGATTTCGAACCCCAAGCTTTGTAGGAACCACATAGTCCATTGGATCACTACAATAACCCCTTGAGATGTTGAATCCTCAATGAGCCAATTGTCCAGGTACGGGAACACCTGGAGCCCATTGTTCCACAGAGCACTTGGTGAACACTCTTAGAGATGAAGCCAGGCCGAAAGGTAGCACTCTGTGCTGAAAATGCAGATTCCCCACCCGAAATCTGAGGAATTGTCGAGAGGCTGGATGAATGGGAATGTGAGTGTAAGCCTCTTTGAGATCTAGAGAACATAACCAATCGTTCTGATCTAGATGGGGGTATAAAGATGCAAGAGACAGCATCCGAAATTTCTCTCTGACAAGAAATTTGTTGAGGGCTCTGAGGTCCAAAATAGGCCGCAGATTGCCCGTCTTCTTGGGAACTAGAAAATAACGGGAGTAAAACCCCCTGCTCTGCTGTTCAGAGGAACCTCCTCAATGGCACAGATACGAAGCAGAACTGGAGCTTCTTGCAGAAGAAGTGTGGTCTGCGATGAATTTGAAGGATACTCCATTGGAGGAAGATCTGATGGAATCTGGAGGAAACGAAGAGAGTATCCTTCCTTGAGGATAGACAGCACCCAAGAGGTCTGATGTAATCATCTCCCAGCCCAATAAGAAGGGGAGAGGGCAGAGACAGAATGATGGAGGTTATGCTCGGTATCCGATGGTCAAAAAGGCTGAGAGGCCTTAGGCGCGGCAGGAGTCTGAGGTTTTTGCTGCCATTGCTGTTGCAAGTGTTTCTGAAAAGGCGCTTGTGTATAAGGAGCTGCTTTCTAAGAAAAAAACACTTCTGGAGGAGGGAAGAGGCTTGAAGCCCTTGGAGGCTGAGGTCGCATGATGGAAACATAAGAACATAAGCAATGCCTCTGCTGGGTCAGACCTGAGATCAATCATGCCCAGCAGTCCGCTCACGCGGCGGCCCAACAGGTCCAGGACCTGTGCAGTAATCCTCTATTTATACCCTTCTATCCCCTTTTCCAGGAGGAAACTGTCCAATCCTTTCTTAAACCCCTGTACTGCACTCTGCCCTATTAATGATTTGTCATGCTCGGACAATCGTTTAGTAGCTGCCTCGATCGAGTCATCAACCAATTAATTGCCCTGAGAAGGGATGTTGGCCAGACGATCTTGAAGATTGGGGTCCATGTCTACAGGGCGGAGCCAGGCAAGCCGGCGTATTTCCACCAAGAAGGCAGTGACTCTCGAGGAAAATTCAAATGCATCATAGGAAGATTGAAGGAGATGCATGCGGAGTTGAGCCAGAGTGGAAGTCACATGCTGAAATTCTGAAAGATGACCCAATCCATGGTCCTGCCCTCTCTTCCAGGAGGGACAGTGATATAAACTGTGGCAGGACTGGTCCTTGTCAGAGAAGATTCCAAGAGAAGGGACTGATGGAATAACTGAGATTTCTCGAAGCCCTTGCAGTGGACCATCCTGTAACAAGATTCCAGCTTTCCTGGTATATCAGGAATGGAATAAGGTGGTTCAAGATTTTGCTTGAAAGTTTGAGAAAGAAGCCTATTAGTGGGCAATTTAAGAGACTCTGCAGGAAGATGAGATATACCCATTTCCTCTAAATAGTTTTTTCTTCTTTCCTCATAAAATCTACAAATATCTGTGACCTTGAGGCACCTCGCAAAGCAGAGAACAAAGTACTGATATCTGAGCTTGAATATGCAAGTACAGATAACTCACTGAGAGGATGGATAGAATCCCTCACAGGAGAAAAGCCATAGTGGTAAGGCTATGCAGGAGGTGTCTTTGACTTCAGAGTTGGAGGCCTCGAAGAGTCTCGAGGCAAGGAGAAACGAGGCCTGTCTCGAGAAGAGGACCTGGGCCTCGATGGGTACCTCGACTGATGTGGAGAACAGTGCCTCGAACCAGGCAGGTCCCAGTGAGAGAAATGTCGAAGAGTCCAGGCTCATGCCTCGAAAAGGGCAGTGCCTTATGTGAGGAAGGAGGGCTGGAGATCGAGGTCGAAACACCAAAAAGGACTAAGCTCCTTGTGTCGAGGTATCTCAAGGCACTGCCAAGGACTCGGCTCCTTGTACAGAGTGCTTAGGCTCCAGACGAGACCCTCGCAAAGACTCGACTCCTTGCATAGAGTGTATAGGTTCAGCTTGAGGCACTGCCAAGGACTCGACTCCTTATAGAGAGTGCATAGGCTGCAGACGAGACACTTGCAAAGACTCGACTCCTTGCATAGAGTGTATAGGTGCAGCTTGAGGCACTGTCAAGGACTCGACTCCTTGTGATACTGCTGATTGCTCAGGCTGGGCTGCAGGAAGCAGAGTTGAGGAAGGAGTATGTTTGGTAAGCATATTACCTAACTCCTGAGGCATAATGGTCTGGATCATAGCCTGCAAATGTGAAACCGAGACTTGATCTGGTACATTTGGTGTGGCTATAGTCTCCGAGGAAGAGGAGGAAGAATGATGCCTCGATTTGGAGACATGCTTCTTGGGCAGCTGCAGAATCACTGCTGGAACAGACTGCTGCGCTACCTGACCTGAGGAAGACAGCAAGTAAAGCGGCTCCTCAGGAGAAGACTTGTAGATTTGCTCGAGGACTTCCCAAATGAGGAAGGTCGAGGTAGAAGGCAGTAGCCCTGTAGAAGACTTGATCGGAGCTGAGGTCGAGATCGGGGTTAGTGGATCCATACCGCCAAAGATTTCTCTACTTGACCTGTGACCGGCCGGGACATAGACTGAAAAATAGCCACGGCGAAATCGAAGCCCGCAGGCTGAGCCCGTGAGGCAGGCCCCGCCGTGACACAAAGAAAATAAAGAAAATTCAAAGGTTTGTTTGTTATTAAAAGTAAAATAAAAGCGTGCAAATAACACAGCGACCCTATCTTAAAAAGAACACAAGCCGCGGTGAGAGAAGGCATGAAGTTTAGACTGAGTCTAGCGCAGAGAGTCGAAAATAAGACTTCTCGGCTCCGCAAAAAACAGAGAACTGAGGAGACGCGCGCCCTTGTGTGGGCAGGAAGGCACTTGCGCATGCGCAGTGCAGCGTCGCAAACTTTCTAAGTTCCGCAAGTAAATCAGCTTGCGAAGCTGTCCGCATCGGGGCTCTGTGGATGACGTCACCCACATGTTAAGAATAGGCTGCCTGCTTGTCCTGGGATAACAATTTACATGGATTTATTCAGGTACTCAAGCATTTTTCCTTGTCTGTCCCGGTGGGCTCACAATCTATCTAATATACCTGGGGCATTGAGAGACCAAGTGACTTGCCCAGGGTCACAAGGAGCAGTGTGGATTTGAATCCCCAACCCCAGGGTACTGAGGCTGTAATTCTAAATCCTGCACCACATTCTTAGACATAATATGGTAGAAGATAGCATGGCAATAGTATTGTTGAGAGTTGATATATCTTAGACACAACATTTTCTTCTTGCTCTCTCTCTACAGTTTTGGAAAACATGAAACTCCTCAGGTGCTGCTGTGACTAATGCAACAACTTATACAGATGACCTTTATCAGATTTCAAATATCTAATTGGACGAGTTAAAAGATGTTACAGATTTGGTTTGTTACTACTAAAGCATTTGTCTTTGTGAAGTTGAACATAAAGCAGATAAGCCATAAAGAATGCGCATTCTAAGATGCATCATGAATTTATAAAATACATCAAAAGAAAATCTTACAAGTTATGGAACTGAAGAACGGTGGGGGTCTCAGCCCATTGCTATTGTTTGTTAAGACTTGTGGCACCAGCAGTGAGGAATCATTTATTGGTCTTGGGGACCCAGATGGTGGGAAATATTGGTTCTCTCTTGTGATTATACAGAGT
Source organism: Geotrypetes seraphini (assembly GCF_902459505.1). Lineage (NCBI taxonomy): Eukaryota > Metazoa > Chordata > Amphibia > Gymnophiona > Dermophiidae > Geotrypetes > Geotrypetes seraphini. The sequence goes on from NC_047100.1 coordinate 47,133,478, forward strand.
CTCTCACAATGTTCAATACCCGAAGCTCATGCTGTAAGTCCTCATAATTTTTTACATGGTTTTGCAATGAGCTTGAATTGAGGGCTGTGAGCTAAATGCTTTCTTTCTGTCCTGAGCATTCCAGTTTGTACCACTGATCTCCGTGCACATACAGTGTTCTCTTTACCTTCCCTTTCAAAGAACAATGTGCTGAAACTAGGAGAACCTTAAATTAGGACCTAACACTGTTTGTTGTACTGAAAACACGAGGCCATAGAACTTTGAAAGGCAATGCAAAACTGGCTGACTTTGATCGCAGAACAAATGCTGGCCAGGCATGTCTATCAGCCACCAATAAGCCATTCAACAGCATTCAAAGGACAGTTCTTTCCATTGTTAGAAAATGCACTTTTGTTTTTCATGGGTTTTATTTTGACAGCCTTAACCATTTACAGTTTTTTTTTAAAATTTATTTATGCCTCATTTGCATTTGCTTATTTATGGATTATTTACATATTTTAATCTTTTATCCAACTTCTCTCTGCCATTGGTTAGTCACCAGGTGATTGTAGAAGCAATAGAGTGCAGAAGGCTACAGAAGAGCACAACTGAATGTGAAAAGGACAGGAGAGCTTGCCTTTGGCCTTCTCCTTCCCTATACTGTGCAATTTGAGTCCTAAGCCATGCCTATGACAAAAAGCTGCTGAAATCAAGAACTGTTAATCTTACCAGTGTGAAAAAAATATTTCAGTGTTGAGATAAGAGGAAACCAAACCGAACAAAACGTTTGTACTTTGAAGAATTTAAAAAAAATGTAAACGGATCTTTTCTCTTGTCATGTCTTCTCCACAGTTTTCCCTTTGTTTCTCGCTAGCCTTTATTTCATGCCGAGCATGCCCAGAATTCATGGATCTGTCCATTGGAGCTTCCATTCATAATGGGCAACAAATCAAGTGTCATGCCTAACTGTCTATGCAACAAAATACAAAAGTTGGAAAAAAAAAAAACATGTTAATATTTCATAAAGTTCAATGTGATCTATAAAAATGGAATGTGTGTTATTGAGAAACTGGACAGATATGTTGATATCTAACATCTGTTGTGTATGAAGATTTCATTAGTGGCATGTTTGACCCATTTGAGGGACACTTTGCCAAAGGGTAGCCATATAGCCTGTAATAACTGTCTTTTGTCTTGATGTAATGAAGCATGACTTGATGGTTCTTTGCACGATTCCATCTATTTTACAGTTCTGTGCTTGGAGAGTTTTGAAACTGTTCTCATAATGGATTCCTCATATTTATTGAATGTTTGCAAATTTGACTCGTTATTGCAAAACAATAAGTATGTTGTTCATCATAGCTCAGTGGCTATAGATATTGTCGGTGGCTCATTGCCCCTTTTCAATATTTTCCCCTTGATGTCCACAAGGTTCCTCGCAAGGCTACCCAGAATTTAAGTCTGATAAATAGCTAAAGGTACTGTTTGATATGAAGTATCCTTTCCAGTGTTATCAAATGACAGGCAAGTTATTGGTAAATCTCTGTCCCTGTATGAAATATGGTGCATTTTCATTTTTAAACTACAAGTTGTACATGGATTGTTAAGAGAAATACAATGAGCACAAAGCGTCTCACCAGAATTGAAAAATAAATGTTTTTAACCATTCAAAAATATTCTTATTAAAGCAGTCCAAAGGGTAACCTATTAAGGAATATGATCCAAACAAAACATTATTTAAATACTGTCCAGGGAAAATTCAGCTCACGGCAGACAATGTTTTTTTTAAACATTGGCTGCCGTGAGCTAAACTATACTGAATATTCAATGTTGGCCTATATCCAGATGCAAGCACTAATATCTGAGTTCTCAGCAGCTTCTGAAAGTTATCCAGGTACTGCTGACATCCAATTCCAGTACCCGGATACTTATCTGGACAAGAAAGGCAGGATTTTTATCTGTGACCCAGAACTGATTACTGGCAGTGCCCTGATAACTTTCAGTTCTGCCTTTGCCCCATCTCTGGACCATGGCGGACACACATGATATTCAGCAGCACTTTCTGATTAAATACTGCCGAATGTCATGTGGGGAGATGGTCAGTGGAACGTAACTGGGCAGAAGCCCTACTTGTCTAATTAACTCCCACTGAAAAGTGATCCATGTATATTTAATTGTACACGTCCCCTAATTCTAGAAAATTGCACACCCCAGGTCAGTTGCACAAGTAACTTAATAATGAGCTGCTAATTGGTGTTAGTGAGCAATAATAGGCTATAATTAGCCTTTATTGACCTTAATTGGCACCAATTAGTAGTTTCATAAGTAATTGTGCTTGGTCAGTAATCTGTAAGCTGTTTACTCAATTTCCAGAGCAGTGGTGTACTACAGGAGGGCAGACCGCCCCAGGCACCATATTTACAGGGGGAGGGGGGCGCCAGCACCTCTCCTCCTCTCTGCGTATCTCTTCAAATGTTCACTGGCATGAACAGCATCTTCCACTTGTTACTCGCACAGGCCTCGGCTCTCTTCTGACCTCACTTCCTGGTCGCGGGACCAGGATGTCACATCAGAAGGAAGCCAAGGGCAGTGCGAGCAGAAGATGGTACACGGGGGCGGGGGGTGCATTCAAATTGTAAGAAAGAGTGGAGGGCGCTTGGCACAGTGATGTCAGGTGCCACCAGCTCGAGAGCCAACCTCCCTTACTATGTCACTGCTCCAGAGCGTGCAACATTAGGAGAGATGCCAGTGTACGTGCATGTGTCTAGAATTAGGCACATAAATGCAGACTTATACTAATATTCTCTAACAGAAGTTGCGAACACATCTGCTTTTATAGAATCACACTTAGTACATATCATCCTAGTGCCTAACTTTACACAATCTATTGAAAATTACGCCCTTGGAAGGTAATATTCTAAAAGTGTGCCTAAGCCTTGATGGCACAGAGGGGCATATGTTGCATCGGTTTTATAAAAGCCATTTATGTGCCTATGTTCCTCTAGAAATGTACCCCAAGGAAAGCAGGGTCACACATTTATACCTACTGCAAGGTGAATTTAATTATGTGTGTGTATGTGTCCATGAGAATCAGACAATCAAACCAAGTATGGTGACAAATTATCTTCTTATCCACATTATTATCAAACTCTACACCTTCGTTTTCACAACATCCTTTTAATTTTAAATACACATTTCATTAAATTTTAACTGTTAACCAATTTAGAATAATGTGTATCACTATTGGCATCTACTATTACCCTGTGTTCAAAGAAATCAAAATAGACATATAAAAGATCTCTTAAATTTAAATTTATATTGAAATTTTAAAAAGAAAAGATCACCTCAGCCAAACATCACCATTTATTTATTTATTTTAAAAAATGTCTAGCCCACTTCCAAATATACATAAAACTTATTTCAGTCTTGGTGGCACGTGGATTCAGATGTTTTTTGTCAAACTCACTTATGTGTAAAAAGTCTATGGGTCAATCATAAAGTTTTATGAAAACGAACTGGCAAATTCTATATAGTCCGCCTAAAGTTAAGCACCTACATCAGGGGTAGGCAATTCCGGTCCTCGAGAGCCGGAGCCAGGTCAGGTTTTCAGGATCTCCACGATGAATATGTATGAGATGGATTTGCATGCACTGCCTCCTTGAGATGCAAATCTCTCTCATGCATATTTATTGTGGAGATCCTGAAAACCTGACCTGGCTCCGGCTCTCGAGGTCCGGAATTGCCTACCCCTGATTGCATAGCTGATGTAGGTGCCTAACTTAAGTGGTTAACAGCTTAATCGGCACCAATAATTGGCAATTAATTGAACTTAATTGAAAAGCTCCTAATTCAAAAAACGTCATGGTTAGGGGCATCTAAAGTTAGAACACGTGGCAACACCCAACACTGCTCTTAAAGAATTACCCTAGTCGGCATTGATTTTTTAGGCGACCTATACAGAATCAAGCCCTAAATGAATGACTTATCTTGAATGTTTAGAGGATTCTCTTGCTGTAATTGCTTATATCCAAAAAAGTATATCTTTTATAACTCGTCTGAATTAAATGTTGATAACTGAGATGTGCATTTGCCTTCATTAGCATTAATTGTCAAGATATCCACCTCCAATTTATAGCATCAATTGAGAAAACATCAACATTGTTTTTGGACATATTAATTACAAAGCCAATTGAATGTTTTAGATGGCTATTTTAACAAAAGACTACATGTCGGCACAATTAATTAAATTGTAGGAGTTGTCATCCTAAATACTTGTGAGATAACATTTCTATTGGTCAGTTTTTATGTCTATGGTGATTATGCACTACAAAAGAGCTTAAGGTTCAAGCCAGTAATATGAGAAGATGATTTTGTATCAAGTTATAACCTACCACTGTTATAAATTGTCTGCTCAATATTCAACTCATGGTGGTAAGTGGCATCTGAGCCACTCACAGCCATGGGCTAAACTGACCCCAGATAGACCATGCCAGGAAATAGTTGGCTCCCAGCATTGAATATCCGGGTCTCAGCAGTCACCCAGAAGTTAACTGGGCACTGACCAATATTCAGACCAGTGTCCGGTTAACTTTAGCATATAAAGTTAGGACAGCCTTTTTGCTGTGATATGCACGGACGGGGAACAGGGACCTTGGGGTGATAGTGTCTGAGATCTGAAAGCGGATCTAAAGGCAACAAAACAGTGTGACAAGATGGTGGCTGTAGCCAGAAGGATGCTAGGCTGTATAGAGAGAGGCATAACCATCAAAAGAAAGGAGGTGTTGATGCCCCTGTACATGTCATTGGTGAGGCCCCACTTGGAGTATTGTGTTCAGTTTTGGAGGCCGCATCTGGCCAAGGATATAAGAAGACTTGAAGCAGCAGTCCAGAGGAAATTGATGAAAACGGTAGGGGGTCTGCACCAAAAAAAGTACGAGAAGAGACTGGAGGATCTCAACATGTATACTCTGGAGGAGAGGAGGGACATGGGTGACATGATAGATGTTTAAATATTTGAAAGGTATTAATATAAGACCAAATCTTTTCCAGAGAAAGGAAATTGGTAAAACTAGAGGACATAATTTGAAGGTGATGAGTGGTAGACTTAGGAGTAATAGAGATAGTGGAGAAGAAAACGGTAACAGAATTCAAAAAAGTGTAGGATGAACACAAAGGATCTCTAACTTAGGTCACGGAATCACAATCAACTTGTTATATCATCATACCGAATCATCGTCCATGAACATAAATCGACAATCAACTTTTCTGTACAAGCTTAGATTACAAAAATCTTTGGACAAATTCAAAACAGACTTGAAGACATTTCTATTTACCGATACTTATAACTGATTTAATTTTTTTTTCTTTCTCGGCTACATGTTTCATGGGTTCCGTCAGAACACATGCCGCAATCCTTATGTAGTTTTCCCCTCCCCTCTTTCTATAATAAAACTGTGGTTCACCCCTTTACACTCACTTTCATGTTTGGTTATAAATGCATATCCCCTTCCCTTTTTCCAGAAATGTTTTAGCATTGTAAGCCACTTAAGTTAATTCTGAATTGCGGGATACCAAATTTTTAATAAACTTGGAACTTGGCATATTCATTGTGGATATCCTGAAAACCTGACCTGCCTGTGGACTTTGAGAACTGGAACTGCCTAACCTTAGCTTATGGTGTAGCCATAAGAATTAAGGGTGTTATTCTACAATAATCCACTTAGTTTTAAATGGGAAGAACATAAATGCCAGTACTCTAGTTATTTACAAGCATATATGAGCATAAAGGACTAGATTCAGTAAATGGCGCTAGAAAGATACGCTAAAAAAGCACTATTCTATAAACAGTGCGCTGAGTCACATGCTATTTACAGAATAGTGCTTGGAATCAGTTTCTTTGCCAAACTTTTGCTGCAAGGATTTACGTCAACTGAAACCTGATGTAAATTCTGGGGTATAAGTTAGGCGTGGATCCCTGGTATACAGTAGTACTGCACACATCTTTAGTGAACACCTCTGACCCTCCCTTGCTTCTCCTCCCATTACCATGTTCTCTTTCCAGCTACATCCTATAAGATTTGTGCACAGATCTTTGTAAATAACGTTTAGCAAGATAGAAACATAGAGTATGACGGCAGAAAAGGGCCATCGGCCCAACACGTCTGCCCACTCAAAAGAACCCTCCCCTTAAAAGAACACTCCCCTAAGCAATTCCCCAAAGTGAACCCACATGTTTATCCCATCGTTTCTTGAAGTCGAGCACGTTGCTGGCCTCAACTACTTGACGTGGAAGGCCATTCCAACGATCAACCACCCTTTCGGTGAAGAAGTACTTCCTGATGTCACCATGAAATCTCCCACCCTTGAGTTTGAGCAGATGCCCTCTTGTTGCCGTGGGACCCGTAGGAAAAAGGATGCACACACAAATCCAAATTGTTGCTAATTAACACCAATAATTAATTGTTAGCACTCAATTATTAACATTATTTGGTCATTAGCCAATTTTGTTGCCTGTACGGCCATTTTGTACATAAATTACCATGGGCAAAATTGCCACCCAGCCGATAATGTGTAAAATGAATAGCTTCCAGCAAAGCAGTGTTCTTAAATGCAGCCCTAGATGCAATGGATCGTGTGTTTCCCCAACCTTTTTATTTTTATTGTAACTCGCTGATTCCCTCTTTCCTTATCTTCTCAATTGTTTCTTACATCTTGTTTTATTTTATTTTTTGTTTTCTACCCTAATTTTTAATTTATTTTCAATTTTAAATCTTTTATTGTAAACCGCTTAGATTTACCTCCTGGTTTTATATTTGCGGCATATTAAATAAATTGAACTTGAACTTGGAGTGTGAGTAGGGTGTATATTTACACAGATATATTATAAAATCTTATCTACATGCAGCCTTTTACAATCTAGGTGTGAGTGTTTATATCAACTCTATGGGCTCGTTTTACAAAGGCATACTAGCTGCTACCGCCTTCTTTTAAGCAGGCGGTAATTTTTTTGCTAGCGCATGTTAATTTTGTGCAAGCGCTATAAACACTAGCGCACCTTAGTAAAAGGAGCCCTATGTGTGGTGTAAATATTTTCATCTTAAATATAGGTGTGTTTACAGTCACTTAGGTGTGTTTTCAGCCACTTACACTAGTATCCGATGAAGAAAAGTAGGCGCTTTTCTAATGCATAAAACTAGGTGGCCCCTTTTGAAATTACCCTCCAAATGTAGAAATGAAATGGGCAAATGTTCATTCGAATATTACTTTATACTGTAAGCCAGGGGTAGGCAATTCCGGTCCTCGAGAGTCGGAGCCAGGTCAGGTTTTCAGGATCTCCACAATAAATATGCATGAGAGAGATGTGCATCTCAAGGAGGCAGTGCATGCAAATCCATCTCATACATATTCATGGTGGAGATCCTGAAAACCTGACCTGGCTCCGGCTCTCGAGGACCGGAATTGCCTATCCCTGCTATAAGCTTATTGGTTTCCATTTTACTTTATTAATATACAAGCACCAGAATTTTTCAGTAGCTTTAAAAAAACAAAAAGACTGTGTGGATAGCGAATAAAAGCAATATGAGTTTTTATTTTATGCTGAAAGTATATACCAGTGGTTCCCAAACCTGTCCTGGAGGACCCCCAGGCCAGTCGGGTTTTCAGGATTGCCCTAATGAATATGCATGGAGCAGATTTGCATGCCTGGCATCTCCATGATATGCAGATCGCTCTCATGCATATTCATTAGGATTATCCTGAAAACCCGACTGGCCTGGGGGTCCTCCAGGACAGGTTTGGGAACCACTGGTATATACAGTGGCTACCTTCTTTTAGTATTCACCCTAAAGAAGGCCCGATTTATGGAGTGAAACTAAAGGCCAGTTTAGAGCATACAAATATTGAGAGAATGCACGTCTCAGTTTTCAACATTCAGATTCAACATATTCGTATTCAAAGGCAACAGACATGTCAACATGTCTTTCTGAAAGAGGATCTCAGAATCAGCCCCTGAAGCATGTAAATGCTGATGCTCTAAAGCAGGTGGGCCTGTAATCTATGCAAACACTTGTGTATTTTATAAGATAAAATGCATACGTCATAACTCCACCTGTGTACCAATCACACTCCACCCTATAAATGTCTTCATTTGGGATAGGTACAGTAAAATACAATAAAAAGATTTATGGAATTACCAGTAACTTGGCTCATCACAGATCACAAAAGAATGACCCAAATCCAGGAAGTCACACAAAACAAAATATAATCGGGGTCGATTTCTAAGAAATTTGAAAAGAGAAAAATTTTCAGTTTTCAGAAGAAACTCATATAGGACCTCTTTTACAAAGCTGAGCAAGACAATTGTTCCAACGCCCATTCAATCCTTATGGATGTCGGAACATCGACCTGCGCTATTGGGCTTTATAAAAGAGGGGGATAATCGATTTCTGATCTGATATCTATTGGTAAATCATTCTATAATTTTGCTGCTTGGTAGGAAAAAGCTGAAGTAAAAATCCATTTGTATCTAATACCCTTTGCTGATAGAAAGTGAATAGCTATCAAATCCCTAGCTTGTAATAGATACGGAAATATTTAATAATTGGGACATAGACCATGAATTATCCTAAATACTGGAATGTATAATTTAAATATCACCTTTGCTTCAGCCAGCAGCCAATGCAATTTTTACAAGAAAGGAGTTACCCAATCAAATAATATATATGAATATGTGCAATTTATAAAGAGTGTTTTCTGCAGACAAAACAACCTTTATTTATGGTAAAACCTTTCTAAAATTACCCTCTCCTTATAAAAGTACTAGTGTGATAACTGATTATATATATACAGTAAATATTTAGTGGTGCAAGACAAACAGTACCACTGAGTATACAAAAGAAGTTAAGTGCCAGCACTTAGTTTTAGATGCTGGCTACTGTCCTATATATCATTATGAATATAAGATCAGCCATCTAGTCCAGGATCTTGTTTCCACAGTGGCCAATTCAGGTGACAAGTACCTGGCAGAAACCCAAATAGTAGCAACTTGCTCTAATATGTACATATGTTTATAGAGATTGTTTAAATCAGTGGTATTACTGATTGTCCTCAAGTGCCACAAACAGTTTGGGACGGATTCTAAAAGCGGTGCTGTAATCGGCAGGCCCCTGAAAAACCAGCGCCAGCCGCATGTTACTCAGGTTACGGCGCTGTTTTCAGAATCACGGCCTGCGTCAAAGATAGACGCCAGAACTATAGGCCGGGATTTCAAAGGCCTATAATTCCAGTGCCTCCCTTCAACATAGAATCACACTTTAGCAGCGCCATAACCACACCTCTTTTGATGTTCAGTGCCACTAGGCGTCTGCGTAGATGTGGTTCCGGTGCTGTGTTCTGTAGGCGCCTCGTGGCACCTACTTTCTTTCTTTTGTTAATAGCCATTAAAACAATTAACATAGGCGCTGATAGAGTGCCTACTGGCGCCTACTTTTAGAATCTGGGCCTTTGGGTTTTCAAGATATCAATAATCAGATACATTTACATACAATGAAGGTATGATGCATAAAGGGTGCCTTTTATCAAGCCGCGCTAAACCGTGGGACACGCTAGCCGCTCCCGGCTCCTCTTGAGCAGGCGGTAGTTTTTGGCCAGCGCAGGGGTTAACGCAAGATGAAAAGTCGCACGTTAACCCCGCTAGCGCGGCTTGATCAAAGGAGCCCAAAATCTCATCAAGGCTTTGCCGAAAACCTGACTCAATTGCAGCCCAATGCCTGAGTGCAAGCTTTCTAATCCTAACAAATGGCACAGTTCATTGCGTGTTCATTGCCTCCTGTTTTTTACTCTTGTTGAATATTATTACTATTATTGCTTTCTAATGATAATTCTTTTTATAATATTCATACTTATTAATAACAGCACATCTCAACTGTTATACAACTTAACTCAATAATAGTATGTTACATGTTCCAAAAAGCAAACTGTAAACAGAATGCCCCATAACATGAACTTTGTCTTGTCGCTTCCTTAATTCCCCCATCCCTAACACCCATTTAATAACCACAAAAAGAAAAGAGACTCTACTCCAGGTGGTTTCTCCGCTGGAGTAGGCTTACAATTCCCAATACCTTCCTCCCCACTACTGACCCAATCCCACATTATCAATCTCCAGACCTAAGATATTGATATCTAATGCTTATTCCTAAATTACATCAGAACACAAGAACTGCCATCTCCGGATCAGACCTTAGGTCCATCGAGTCCGGTGACCCGCTCACGCGGAGGCCCATCCAGGTGTAACCTGGCGAAAACTTAGTCACCCGTATCCTTCTATGCATCTTTCGAGAAGATGTGCATCTAACTTGCCCTTAAATCCTAGAACGCAGCAATCTCCACCGGGAGAGCGTTCCAGGCGTCCACCACTCGCTGTGTGAAGTAGAACTTCCTGGCATTTGTCCTGGGCTTGTCCCCCCCCTCAGCTTCAGTCCATGACCTCTTGTCTTAAGTCACATTTGACATCGTAAATAACTTTTTCCTGCTCTATCTTGTCGATTCCTTTTATTATTTTTAAAAGTCTCAATCAGATCCCCTCGCAGTCTCCTCTTCTTAAGGGAGAACAGTCCCAGTTTTTTAAGTCGTTCTTTGTAGCTAAGACTGGCTCCAGTCCCACCTACCCTGATCTATCAGCACTTAAAATCAGGAATCGATTGTAGCTGCTATGCTATTGGCAGTCACAGAGCTTCGTGAACCCCTTAATTGTCACCCCAGTACCTTCCTTAAGACTTATCTTAGAGGTATCCAAGAATAATTATGTAAATGAGGCCACCTTTATTTTTTTTCTGCACTATAATTTAGCAAGTGCTATGAGTGATTTACTGTAAACCTTGGATATTTTTAATAAGATTCATATATTGTTTGGTTTTTATTATTATGTGAATTGCTATTTATGTTATATGGGTATTGCCTCATCTGGTATGTGGCACACTTATTGTTTTGTAATAATATTACATCTGTTTGTACAGTTATATATGTATTGCTATGTAAACCACTTTGCTGTGTTTATCAAAAGGCGTTCAATCAAATGGAATAAACAACATATATATAAAAATATTGTACTACAGTGAAAGCATAGTGCTTCTTGGGGGCAAATGTCTCCCAATGGGTTAATTTTGCACATACTGTGACAGTCATAAACCTCACTCCTAAGCTAGAAGTATATCTCAGTCTCTCAAATTGACTGCTAACATTTGCCATAGTACTTGCAAGGGGCATACATAAGGTTACCATATGGCTCCAGAAAAAAGGGGACGGATTGAGACATCCGGGTTTTACTTCCATTGAAAGCAACCAAGATCTGTTCTCCTTACTTCCATTGCTTTCAATGGAAGTAAAACCCGGATGTCTCAATCCGTCCCCTTTTTTCTGGAGCCATATGGTAACACTAGGCATACATCCCCTAACATGATGACATTACATCTCTTTGGCCCCCCCTTTCATCAAGCCACGTTAGGGATTTTTTTTTCGCTGGTAGGTGGCTGGTGATAAAAAAAACCCTAACGCAGCTTGATAAAACGTTTTTTCATTTATCACTTTTAGCAACCAAAATATGCATAATCAAGAAATAGCTTTCCTTCCATGCACACTGGAACCGATCATTTCTGTGCCCCTGGAGTGAGACATTTTATTCAGAATTTGAGGGAGTAAACTAGAGTATGTCAGCTAATCCAGTAATATGCACATATATGGCTAGATAAACTAATGGGACAATATTCAGAAAAAATGATATGGTCACCAGCAGCCAATTAATTTATCCATCAATATTCAGCAGGCAGTGGATTTTTTTTTTTTTTTAGGGGGGGGCTGACCCATACTTGCTAACTTAAATCTAAATGTTCAATGCTGGATAAGGTCCAGGCACCAGTCTTGAATATCCAAGGATGACCAGACTTCTCCTGGCCACTGGAACGTATGCAGATCTTGGCTAACATATAGCCACGAGATGCATAAGACAATTATGCAAGCCCCAGCTGAGTATCAGCTGAAACCGCTTAAGGTCCCTTCAACCCCCGATTATGATCCTCCATCCCAACCCTCCCCCCAAGAGAATATTCTAGCATCCTTCTGTCTAAACCCTCACCAACAATGTGGCACCCCATTTTCCAGACCCATTCCCCAAGAGAAGACCTGCTTATATCCCAATAGCTTCCCCCGGCCACCAAGTCTGGTGATCTAGCCCTTTTACTCCTGTCCCTGGCATCCCCTGCTGTAAAATAGCAGACATTACATCTAGAAGTAATTTCTCAGTACTACTGATGATATATGTTCCCCCAGATTCTATAATTCGGCACGCAAAATTGGGCACCAATCTAAGATGTGCACCCAACTTAACTGGCTCACAGGCTGCGTAGAAGCAATAATTATGTGCTAATCACCATATTTGGCACCAATTTGGATCTGCGTGCACATCTTGCTACACACTATAATGTGCATCCAAATCCTGTAGCACGCAACTCATGGGAGGTATATGGGCAGTTCCTAAAATTTGCTTGCAGTGTTCTAGAATACCGGAGATGCATGCCCAAATTAGGTGCCAGGAATTAGGCCTGATTTTTCAGGTGCAAGTTTTGGTACCTACATCTGGGCGCTGAAATCGACACTCATCTCTGAGTGCCCATTAAAGCCCATTTTGTTTACCTAAAGTAATAAGTAATATACTACTACTATTAATTATTTCTATAGCGCTACCAGACGTACACAGCGCTGTACAGAGTCACATAGAAGACAGTCCCTGCTCGAAAGAGCTTACAATCTAAACAGATAAGACAGATAAACAGGATGTCATGGATACAGTTAAGGGGAATGGTTAATCAGTTGGTTGGGTTGGAGGGCAGAGGGGAGTACAGGACAATCAAGGCATTGTGACATCATTGATGAGGATGGCTCTTATTGGTGGAAGGAGGCATTATGACATCACAATCTCAGCTTGACTTGTACGGTCTGTGTCTGTGTATGGCCGTTTGGTGGAGGATGGGCTGGGGAGGGCTTCAATGGCTGGGAGGGTGTAGATGGGCTGGAGTAAGTCTTAACAGAGATTTCGGCAGTTGGAACCCAAGCACAGTACCGGGTAAAGCTTTGGATTCTTGCCCAGAAATAGCTAAGAAGAAAAAATAAAAAAAAATAAAAAAAATTTAAATTGAATCAGGTTGGGCAGACTGGATGGACCATCCGGGTCTTTATCTGCCGTCATCTACTATGTTACTATGTTACTATGTTACAAAGACTGAAACTCTTCACACTACTACTATTATTAATTATTTCTATAGCGCTATCAGACGAATGCAGTGCTGCAGAGTCACAAAGAATTAGAAAACAGTCCCTTCTCGAAAGAGCTTACAATCTAAACAGGCAAGACAGACAAATAGGATGTCATGGATGCAGATAAGGGGAACTGTTAATCAGCAGGCTAGATTGGAGAGCAGAGGAATAGGGTTAAGGACAATATTCAGAAAAAAATGATATGGTCACCAGCAGCCAATGAATCTATCCATCAATATTCAGTAGGCAGTGGATTTTTTTTTTTTAATATAGAGGCAGTGCGCTAGATGTGGTGTATTTAGATTTTAGCAAAGCCTTTGACAGTGTTCCACACAGACGTCCGATAAATAAACTGAGTGCCCTTAGGATGGGTCCCAAAGTGACGGGCTGGGTCAGGAACTGGTTGAATGGAAGGCGACAGAGGGTAGTGATCAATGGAGATCGCTCTGAGGAAAGGGATGTTACCAGTGGTGTGCCTCAAGGTTCTGTTCTTTTTAACATTTTTATAAATGATATTGCTGAAGGGTTGTTGGGTAAGATTTGCCTCTTTGCGGATGATGCCAAAATCTGCAATAGACACGCCGGATGGTGTTAACAACATGAAGAAAGACCTGGTGAAGCTTGAAGAATGGTCTGAAATTTGGCAGCTAAAATTTAATGCTAAGAATTGCAAGGTCATGCATTTGGGCTGCAAAAACCAGAGAGAACAGTACAGTTTAGGGGGTGAAGAACTTATGTGCATGACGGAAGAGTGGGACTTGGGTGTGATTGTATGTGATGATCTTAAGGTGGCCAAACAGGTTGAAAAGGTGACGGTGAAAACTAGAAGGATGCTAGGTTGCATAGGGAGAGGTAAGGCCAGTAGGAGAAAGGAGGTATTGATGCCTCTGTATAAGAAGTCCAGAGGAAGGCTACTAAAATGGTGTGTGGTCTTCGTGATAAGGCGTATGGGGACAGACTTAAAGATCTCAATCTGTAGCCTTTCAAGGAAAGGCGGGAGAGGGGAGATATGATAGAGGTGTTTAAATACCTACGTAATATAAATGTGCATGAGATGAGTCTCTTTCATTTGAAAGGAAACTGCAATGAGAGGGCATAGGATGAAGTTAAGAGGTGATAGGTTCCGGAATAATCTGAGGAAATTTTTTATGGAAAGGGTGGTAGATGTATGAACAGTCTCCTGGAAGTGGTGGTGGAAACAGAGACTGTATGTGAATTCAAGAGGACCTGGGATAGGCATGCGGGATCGCTCAGAGAGAAAAAGATAATGGTTACTGTGGATGGGCAGACTAGATGGGCCATCTGGCCTTTATCTGCCGTCATGTTTCTATGAAAGCTATGAGAAGGTGGGTTTTCAGTCTGCTTTTAAACAAGGGAAGGGGCTTGACGGACAAATTCAGGTAATTTATTCTAGGCATAGGGGGCAGCTAGATGAAAGGAATGAAGTTTGGATTTGGTAGTGGAAGAGAAGGGAAACACTAAGAGTGACTTAACTGAGGAACAGAGAGAGAAGCGAGGAGAGATATTGAGGGGCAGCAGAATGAACACACTTGTAGGTCAGCAATAAGATCTTGAACTGTATGTGATGGCTGATAGAGAGCCAGTGAAGTGACTTAAGGAGAGGGGTGACATGAGCATAGCGAGGTTGGTAGAAGATGAGTAGTGCAGCAGATTACAAGGGGGAGAGGCAACACTATGGGATACCAGTTAGGAGTAGATAGCACAGTTACTTACTGTAACAGGTGTTATCCAGGGACAGCAGGCAGCTATTCTCACATGTGGGTGACGTCATCCATGGAGCCCGGATGCAGACAGCTTCGCAAGCAGACTTGCTTGAAGAAACTCAGAAGTTTTGAGTCTGCCGCATTGCAAATGCTCGAGTGCCTTTCCACCCAGCACAGGGCACGTCTCCTCAGTTCAGATAGCTAGCAGAGAAGCTAACCCTGGGAGGTGGGTGGGTTGTGAGAATAGCTGCCCGCTGTCCCTGGATAACACCTGTTACGGTAAGTAACTGTGCTTTATCCCAGGACAAGCAGGCAGCCTATTCTCACATGTGTGTGACCTCCAAGCTAACCAGAATGGGATGGTGGGAGTGTTGGCAATTCAGGAGTATAAATTTTGTAATACTGCCTGGCCAAAATGGCCATCCTGTCTGGAGAAAACATCCAGACAATAATGAGAGGTGAAAGTATGAACTGAGGTTATGTGACCATGGATTAAGGATGGAGCCGGGTCATAGTTTGTTGATTATTTTAGCGAGATCATTATGAGAGACTGGTTCAAAGTGACTTAGGGTTTCAGATCTTAGTTCTTTAACTGAGTAGGAGCCATTTTGGTTGTTTGGTGGATTTTGGAATGTGGAAGTCTGTAAGTCTCAGCACAAATAGCATGCATATGATTTGCATGCTATTTGTACTGAGTATACCAGAGCAAAGTATTTTTTACTGGGTTGTCGGAGCCTTAGGTGTCATCATTGAGGATACATTGAAACCAATGTACAGGGGAGGCTAAAAAAGCAAATAGAATGTTAAGAATTATCAGGAAAGGAATGAAAACCAAAAAAGAGAATGTTATAATGCCTTTGTATCACTCCATAGTGCAGTCACACTCTGAATACTGTATGCAATTCTGGTTCCCGCATCTCAAAAATGATGTAGCAGAATTAGAAAAAAATACAGAGAAGGGCGATGAAAATGATAAAGAGGATAGGACAACTTTCCTATGAGGAAAGTCTAAAATCAGATAGGGATTTTCAGCCTGGAGAAGAGATGGCTCAGGGGTGATATGATAGAGGTCTATAAAAGAGTAGAACGGGTAGATGCAGAGGTGTAGTAAGGGGGATGGACTGCCCCAGGCGCTGTCTTGGCAGGAGCACCAGACCTGCCAGTGCCTGTCCTCCTCTGCTCCACCGCATACTTCTTGAAATGTTTACCAGCACGAGCAGCATCTTCCACTCCTACTTGCGCCTACCTCGGCTTTCTTCTGACATCAAAAACAAATTTGTTTAATCGATTTGTAACCTAAGAATCTTATAGATTTCACTACTTCCATTCTGTAGCCTTGTATTCGATGCCTTTGTATTTTGACCATTTTGCTGATTGTCCAGCACCTCTTGTTGTAAATCGCCTCGAACTATCATGGCTTTGGCGGTATATAAAAAATAAAATTATTATTATTATTAATTAATCATCATCACTTCCTGGACACAGGACCAGGATGTGACGTCAAGAAGGGAGCTGAGGCTGGCGCAAGCAAGAGATGGAAGATGCTGTTTACACTGGCGAACATTTCAAGAGACATGTGGAGGGGAGGTCCTTGAGTGGCAGGGAAGAGTGGGGGGCACACCGCCCCGGGCGCCTCCCTCATGTCACTGGATAGATATGAATCACTTGTCTACTCCTTCCAAAAATACTAGGTCTAGGGGCATGCAATGAAGCTACTAAGTAGTAGATATAAAACAAACTGAAGAAAATATTTCTTCACTCAACATGCAATTGAACTCTGGAATTTGCTGCCAGAAAATATGGTGAAACCAGTTAGCTTAGCAGGGTTTAAAAAGGGTTTGAATAATTTACTAAAGAAAAGTCCATACGCCACTGCTTATTTCTAGGATAAGCAGCATAAAATTTGTTTTGCTCTTTGGGATCTTGCCAGGTAGTTGTGACCTGGGTTGGCCACGGTAGGAAACAGGATACTGGGCTTGATGGACCTTCGGTCTGTCCCAAAATGGCAATTCTTATGCTCTTAAATTTCAAGTTTCCAAGTTTATTATAAAATTTGATTAATCGCCTATTCCAAATTCTAAGCGATGTACAGTTAAAAATTACAGAGTCGAGGGAAACAGACAAGACTAGCAAAACTATTACTAAATATATTAAAATTCAATAAAAACATACAAGGTCAGACATAGAGAAGAAATACAATTTAATTCAAAAAAGAACGATTAAGGTAAATAACACATTGGGAAAGGGGAGAGACACTCATTATAATCTTAAGGATGAATTAAAGACATAGGCAATTCATTTAATCCTTGAATTCATCTTTAAAAAGAAAACCCTTAAGTTTGCTCTTAAATTTACAGAATACAGCTGTTAACATTATGGTGCTTAGAGGAGCGACCATGTGACACCCCCCTATCCTCCCCCATCCCCTACAAAAACAGCACTTGTTGTTACCAATAGCTTGTAGAATTCCCTTTACAATTCTTATACCAAGATTTGCTCCTTTGGACTCGCATTATTTGAATCACAATGTCTGATTCCCTACATACCAGACAGAACTTACAGTCAGCGAGCCAGCCTAGTAACCATTGCCTCCTTCCAAATTATGCTACAAGAATGTTAGAAATTCATTGTTTAGTGTTGTGGGCCCCACCCTCTGGAATTTAATCTTCCCCTATATCTTTTTTTTGTTCACATAAAATCGTATTGTTGTGGGAAAAAAAAACCAACTTATGGATCCTGAAGAAAATTTGACAGCCCTGGGATTCTAGCAGTGCCATTCTCTCTTTCTCTTGTTTGATGAACCATAACTTTTCATCTTTTTCTTTCCCTGCTTATATATTTTTAATTTACAACTGCTTAGCTGTGACTGGGATAGGTGGTATATGAAAATAAACCTGCCCTATTCAGCTTCTTGCACTGAGAGAACTAGTCGTTTAACCCTACCTCAGTTTAAACCACTTCCCTATTCCCTCCTTTTATAATGGAAAAAAAATATTTCCTTTAGTTGCAGCAGATGAATCCAGAGACTAGTGTGATAGTGCCCATCTACCAGCAGGTGGAGATAGAGAGCACTGATTTGCAGGTCCTCTTCTTGAACAGAAAGCCTCCTGGCCAATTAGTATCGCTCTTGCCAAAGCATCAGGAACTAGGAAACAGTAGAAAAATCTCCTCTCTCATAAACAATGCAAAACAGAAAACGTAATAAGTGAACCTTAACTACCAACAGCAACAGAAAGAAACGAAACACTGAAGCCCCCTCAAGGGCACCAACACCAGATAGCAGAGAGAATGGATGGGGTTCTGGATTCATCTGCTGCGATTAAAAGAAAGAAAATTATCAGGTTAAAACATAATTTTTCCTTCTTTAACGTCAGCAGCAGATGAATCCAGAGACTAGTGCAGGGGTGTCAAACTCAGGTCCATGGGCCAAATTTGGACCGCAGGGTAATTAGATTTGGCCTAAAATTTGGCCCTCTGTTCCTTCCCTCCCTCTATCCCAGCTTCTCGGTCTCACTTTCAAAGCAGCCTGCAGAGGATCACTGGTCAGCTGTAGTGAACCTAGTAGGCTGCCGTCGACCTCCGCAGCACGTTCCCTCTGTCGCGGTCCTGTACGTCAAAGGAGGGGTGGGACCGCGCTGCGGAGGCCAACGGCAGCCTGCTAGGTTCGCTACTTTGAAGGCGAGACCAGGAAGCCGGAGGATGCTAGAAAGGCAGGCAGGCCCTGATATAAAGAAGGGGGGAAACATGCAGGCCTTCGGGGGGGGAGGGCGGGCCCTGGTGTAGAAGGAGGGTTCCAAAGAGATGTGCATATGCCAGACTGAGGGGGGTGGGGAAGAAATAATGGGTCTAAAAACAGAGGAGAGAGAGAAGGTGGACAATGGGATGGAGGGAGGGAAGGAACAGAAAGGGAGAGAAGTTGGGCACAAAAGATGGTGTGGGGGGGATAAAGATACTGGATAGGAGAGTAGTTGGGAAGAGAAATGGAGAGAGGGTAGACCCTGGGGTGGTGGGGAAGGAGAGAGAGATGCTGGATAAAAGGATAGTAGAGAAAAGGAAACATGGTAGATATGGGGATGGTGGATATGGGGTGGGATGGTGGGGTCCATCTGCTGCGGGGATTGAGAGGAAAAAAAGGAAAGATGCCAGACCTCCAGGGGAGGGAAGGGAAACGGAAGAGGACAGAGATGGATAGTTAGCATGGAGAAAGAAGAAAACGACAAATGGGCAGGAGACCCTAGCAAGCGAGTTATCAGAAGACAACCAGAGCCTGGGACCAACATGATTTGAATAATGACCAGACAACAAAAGGTAGAAAAAATAATTTTATTTTCTGTTTTGTGATTACAATATGTCAGATTTGAAATGTGTATCCTGCCAGAGCTGGTGTTAGATAGCAAGCGTGAACTAGGACCTAAAAGAGAAAGGAAAAGTCTTTTTATTTGTTTTGTTTACATCACAGAGCCGGCATAAGGTTGGAAAGACTAAGGGGTCCTTTTATTAAGGTGCGCTCCGGATGGACATGGCTGCAGAATCCCCCAAGGAGGAGATCAATTCTGAAGGCCAAGATCAATTCTGAAGTCTTCACATACATACCTGCACGTGCCACATGGCACGTGGAACGCCAGTCAGCCATCTGCTGCAAATGAAGCATGAATCCGATGAATCCAGCCCTGGGGAGTCCAGCTGCTACAACCACTATTATTTTCTATAGCGCTATCACCTGATAGGTTTTCTTGACAAAACGAAGATTGCAAATGCAAAAATTATGGTAATTTTAAATCCAAATCAGGAAAATCCAAGATGACCACTGCAGGAGCGATTTTATGAATAAAATGGCCCAAGAGAAACACCAAGACTCTCAAATCATGGTGATTTTAGGATTTCTTGGGTGGGGTGGGGGTGGGGGGACACTGGGCTAACAATAACAGCCTCATAGGAGGCTGTTGAACAAACTTGAAGGGCTGAAGTTAGGACCCAAAGTGGTGAACTGGGCTAGAAACTGGCTGTCGGACACACGCCAGAGGGTGGTGGTTAATGGAAATCGCTCGAAGGAAGGAAAGGTGACTAGTGGAGTCCCTCAGGGCTTGATGCTGGGGCCGATCCTGTTCAATGTGTTTGTGAGTGACATTGCTGAAGGGTTAGAAGGAAAAGTTTGCCTTTTTGCAGATGATACCAATTTTTGTAACAGAGTAGACACCGAAGAGGGAGTGGAAAATATGAAAAAGGATCTGCAAAAGTTAGAGGAATGGTCTAATGCCTGGCAACTAAAATTCAATGCAAAGAAATGCAGAGTAATGCATTTGGGGATTAATAATCGGAAGGAACCGTATATGCTGGGAGGAGAGAAGCTGATATGCACGGACGGGGAGAGGGACCTTGGGGTTATAGTGTCCGAAGATCTAAAGGCGAAAAAACAGTGTGACAAGGCAGTGGCTGCTGCCAGAAGGATGCTGGGCTGTATAAAGAGAGGCGTAGTCAGTAGAAGGAAGAAGGTGTTGATGCCCCTGTACAGGTCATTGGTGAGGCCCCACTTGAAGTATTGTGTTCAGTTTTGGAGACCGTATCTGGCGAAGGACATAAGAAGACTTGAGGCGGTCCAGAGGAGGGCGACGAAGACGTATGAGGAGAGACTGGAAGCCCTGAATATGTATACCCTAGAGCAGGGGTGTCCAACATTTTGGCTTCCCTGGGCCGCATTAGATTTAAAAAAAATGTTTATGGGGCAGCACAATTGCGCAAACGCTGCAGCAAGACAGAGGAGGGAGACGGCAAGACGGTAAATACCAGGGGGCAGCAGAGGAAAGCACTGCATCGCCCTCGACCAGGGCCACACAAAATACTTCACGGGGCCGCAGGCTGGACATCCCTGCCCTAGAGGAAAGGAGGGACAGGGGAGATATGATTCAGACGTTCAAATACTTGAAGGGTATTAACGTAAAACAAAATCTTTTCCAGAAAAAGGAAAATGGTAAAACCAGAGGACATAATTTGAGGTTGAGGGGCTGTAGATTCAAGAGCAATGTTAGGAAAGTCTACTTTATGGAGAGGGTGGTGGATGCCTGGAATGCGCTCCTGGTGGTGGAGAGGAAAACAGTGACTGAGTTCAAAGAAGCGTGGAATGAACACAGAGGATCTAGAATCAGAAAATAATATTAAATATTGAACTAAGGCCAGTACTGGGCAGACTTGCACGATCTGTGTCTGCATATGCCTCACGCCCTGCCCCTGCCAGCCCACTTCCTCCTTTGGTTCTGCCCTATTCCGTCCCAGCCCCTCCCAGTTCAGCATCCATCCATTCCACCCCCACAAACTTCCTCTTTTCTTCCCTGACAAGCTCCAGCCATGTCTGGAGGGCCTGGAACATGTGCAGATGTGTGTAGCGTCATCAATGCATGCTCAGAGGACCTCCAGATGCGGCCAGAGCTCATTGGGTCTTTCCAAAACCAGGACAAACTGCCAGGCACCTGGACAGTCCTCTAAAAAAATGACATGTCTAGGTTTTCCCAGATGTCTGGTAACCCTACCTGCAGGGGACCTCTGCAGCACAAGAACTCAACAGGGCAGGATGAACATACTTCCCCTCTCCTTACCCATCTCTCCTCATCCATCCCCTCATGCACATTTTCCCTTTCCTTACTACTAATCATTTATATAACGCTACTAGAGGTACACAGCGCTGTATACATTATAAGAATGCACTTTCTCTGTCCCTAGTGGGCTCCCAATCTTACCCGTCTCTCTTTATCCATCCCCCCCCCCACACACACACTGTCTCTCTCCTTACCCGTTTCTCCTCATCCATCCCCTCATGCACATTTTCCAATCCTTACTACTAATCATTTATATGGTGCTGCTAGGACTTCTTTTACTAAGGAGCGTTATGCTTTTTAGTGCGTGCTAACTATCCACTAAACGCTAATGCATGCATGTTAGTCTATGGACCATTAGCTGTTAGCGCACGTGTAGATTTAGTGTTCGCTAAACATGCGCTAAAACGCTTAGTGCACCTTAGTAAAATAGGGGGGCAACTTAAGGAAAAGAAAAACACAAGCAGAAAAGACAAACTCCTACAGTCTAGCTCAGTGGTCTCAAACTCAAACCCTGTACAGTAAAACCTTGGATTGCAAGTAACTTGGTTTGCAACTGTTTTGCAAGACAAGCAAAACATTTGATTAAATTTTAACTTGATATACAAACAATGTCTTGCAATACAAGTACATACAGTATACACACATCACAGCTGAGCCGATGGTTTTTCTCTCTCTGGCATTGCAGGAGTGACTATTCTAAACAAGCAAAGTCTTGCAATACAAGTACATACAGTATACACGTGTCACATCATAACAACTAAGCCGATGGTTTCTTCTCTCTCTGGCACTGCAGGAGTGTAGTGACGGTTCTACATGAGTGAGGTCTTGCAATACAAGCACGTATAGCATTTTGTATTAAAATTTTTGGGTTGTGAAACGAATCATCTGAGTTTCCATTATTTCCTATGGGGAAGTTTGCATTGATTTGGATTACAAGCATTGATTTGGATTACAAGCATGCTTCTGGAACGAATTATGCTCGTAAACCAAGGTTGGACTGTACATAATATTGCTCCTTAACTTATTATTAGTATTTATTATTTGATCCTTTAATTTCTCTAGCTGTTAAAAAAATCTTAAATTCCTGGAAGGACCTAAAGAATATACAGTTTATTCAATGGTGAAATTTGGTATGCACTACATATAGGATATTGCTAAAGAAATTAAAGTATTCATCAGAAATTACATTGAAATGGTCAATTCTAAGGTCATATGTTAATTGTTCTAAACCTTCCACATTTACCTTATTATGAGTGTTTGTTTTTTTTTGCTTTAATTTATAACATTTTATTGAAGGAATCAAATAAATATACAATAATATATAAGGGGGGGTGTCGGAAATTGAGGGAACATATTGAGAGATATAAAAATTAATTTTGAAGGAATGATAAACATTTATTAGAAGTTCATATGGTCAATTTAAATGTAATGACTATTTTACTGTGTTATATTATATTGCATTTCTTCAATAAAATGTTATAAAGTATCAGAGCAAAAGCCTTTCCTTAACAGTCCCAGGTCCCCAAAGTTATTCCCATTTAGAGAAAGGATAACCTTGAACAAGGGAAGACCAACTGAGAGGAACTTGAGGAGAGAACCAGCAGCTGAGGACTGAATAAGAAACTTTTTTCTGTTTTATATCCTCTCTAAAATGTAAATTGTTTCTCCCTCTTACTGGACTATTATAAGAGTTTTGAGCATGTTAATCCTTTAGAGTCTAAGGACCGGTCGTTTGTTTTTCTTTGTGAAATTTGAGGGTTACAAAATGTTTCCTTTATGTACATAAAATCATAAAATAAATCATAATTTTAAAAATATCTATCGTTTTCCACATGCCACACTCACTGTAATCTTTGCTCTGCGCTTACTAAAGCCGGCTACGCGGCATCTCCGTAGAACGAGGCGCCCGCGCGGCATCCGTGTCCGTTACTCGCTCGAAGGACGCAGCCGGGCTCGTGTTACCAGCGCGGCAGGGATTGGCTCGTGCGGCGGCCCGATTGGACGCAAGGGAGGGGGGGGGGAGCAGGGGGGCGGAGCCGCGCGCGTGTTGTGTAGGATTGTCCGCGCGCTCGGCCGCTCAGTCGGGTCTCTGACGGGAGAGCGCGAGGCGCTGCTGTCGCGCGCAGGAAACCAGCGCTCGCGGAGAGTCTCCGACAGTCCGTGCGGATATGTTCGTGCCCATAGGCTGATCCCCCTCCACCACTATCTTCTGTGGGAGAGAGCAAAGAGACGCTTCCTTTGGCATGCAAAGCAGCAGATTGGACAACTTTATCTGCCACCTTCGGGCTCAGGTGGTAAGTGACAGATTAAAGGGGAATGTTCCATCGTTTCAGTGGAGATGAGGAGTGTGCAGCCGATAGGAAGACAGGGGACCTGTGCAGGGGGGGATGGATAAAGAGAGACGGGGAAAGTGTGCCTGAGGGATGGATAAGGAGGAACGCATACAGAGAAAGAAATGTGTACAGCGCCGCGTACGTCTATCGGCGCCAAAAGGAAAATGCGCATAAGGGGGATGATGGATGAGGAGGGGAATTGTCGGAGGGGGTGAATAAGGAGAGACGGATAAAACTGGGAGCCAACTAGGGACAGAGACGGCGCGTGCGTAATGTGTCCAGCGCCGCGTACGTCTAGCAGCGCCATATAGGGGCAATGTGCATGCATGAGGAGAGTGGGAGCCCACTAGGGACAGAGAAAGTGTACAGCGCTGCGTACCTCTAGTAGGGCAAGAAAGTTGCCCGTTCTCCCGTGAAGGGACGTTTGTTGGATTAAAGCGCAGGAGGGGACGCGCGTAGCGAAGCGCGCAGACGTCGCGCCCGAGGAAACGAGCCGAGGGTGTGGGCGGAGACGAAAGCAAACAGGGGACAGACGTGTCGGGACAAGCCGCTCATCCTGGCTGAGAGAGAGAGACGGGCGCGAGGACGAGGCCCGCCAAAAGTCGCTTTAGTAACAGGAAGGGAAAAAAAGCGCCAGATGCAGCCTTTGGAGCCGACCGAGGCGCTTTTCTCGGGTTGGGTGTGGTGGGGTTTTTTTTTTTATTTATTTTTTTTAAATTTTCAGGCTTCAATTGTTTTTCTGAATGGGTGGGGAATTAATGACTAATATTTGGGGGGGGGTTGAGTTTCAAGTTTATTAGGATTTTATATACCGCCTATCAAGATTATCTAAGCGGTTTTTACAATCACAATTTATCTAACGTACCTGGGGCTATGGAGGACTGAGTGACTTGCCCAGATC
The DNA here is from genome assembly GCF_902459505.1 of Geotrypetes seraphini. Taxonomy (NCBI): domain Eukaryota; kingdom Metazoa; phylum Chordata; class Amphibia; order Gymnophiona; family Dermophiidae; genus Geotrypetes; species Geotrypetes seraphini. The sequence goes on from NC_047100.1 coordinate 47,158,313, forward strand.
ACAAGGAGCAGCGTGGGATTTGAACCCACAACCCCAGGGTGCTAAGGCCGTAGCGCCAACCACTGCGCCACACTCCTCCTGAGGAGAGAACACAATGTTGAGATTCTGATTATGGAGGAGGTGAGCAACTTCCATCCCATTCTAAGAGCCGGCTTTCTCTTACGCCAAGGGCTCCTTTGACGAAGCATAATAGCGCGCGCTAAACTGCTACCCGCTAAAGCCGCCTCTTGAGCAGGCGGTAGTTTTTCAGTTAGCGCGTGATTAAAAGTCGCACGCGATAAAGCCGCTAATGCGGCTTCGTAAAAGGAGCCCTAAATTCTAGACCTGAAGGAGATGCTCAGGCCTAAGAGACCAAAAAGCTTCTTTGCACAGCTGTTTGTGTAACTTTCATGCACAATTTTGTGAGTGCCCTATTGGAAAAAGCATAAGGTAACCCACACATCACTTTTAATCCATAGCAATAGGACTGTTGGTTACTCAAAGAAGGTATAAAAAGGTTAGCTTGGAACGTCCTAAACTAGGGGTCCAACCTGCGGCCCCGTGAAGTATTTTGTGCTGCCCTGGTCGAGGGCGATGCGGTGTTTTCCTCTGCTGCCCCCGGGTGTTTACTGTCTTGTCGGCCCCCTCCTCTGTCCTGCTGCAGCGTTTGTGCGGCCCCCAGAAATATTTTTTTCGGCCAATGCAGCCCAGGGAAGCCAAAAGGTAGGACACCCCTGTCCTAAACTCTATAGCAGTTTCCCTGGTGTACCTCCTTGACGATCAGATTTTCATGATATCTACAATAAATATGCAGGACATTTGATTTGCACATACAAGTTGCTGCTGAAAAGTTCTCAGCCCAACAAAAAAAGTGTCAGACGGGTGGAATAACTCGTAAGTTTAATGGCTCCACGTCATTCTTTTCTTGGTTGAGCTGAGAACTTTTTCAGCGGCCCCTCATACTGCCTCCACTATATACAGATTTCTTCCATGAAAACCTGACTGCCAATGGGGTACTCTAGGACCGAATGGGAAATACTGCTCTAATGAACACCAGAACCTTGCCATCACCCTCCAAACTGTGCCACCTTAGGAAGCCACCTAGTCTGCCTAGTGACAGGGCTGGCTATGTTTGAACCTCATGCAGTAGCTCTGGAGAAGATTTCAGGTCTGTTTATTCCCTTTACTGCGATAAGAATCTACAACTTTCTTAGAGCATATAGTAGGGAGAGAAAGACCGATAACATTTCTATTTGTTTTGGCACTGACACTGGCCTGAAATCGTTATTCTGCCATGTTTCAGTTTCAGTTTCAGCTCAATATATATGAATGAGGAATCTTCAAAAAGTTTCTGCACTTTTATTTTTTTTTAAACACTATTTATTAAATCAACCAGTTCCCGTTTTACGAACATCCAACTTACGTTGGCTCGTACTTACAAATGGGGGTCCTGTTCTAACTTTGGTGTCCCAACGCACCCCTCTCCCTCCCTCCTGAGTTCCAACGCGCCCCACTCTCTCCCTCCCTCCATTCTGTGCCCCAAGTAGGTGCCTCCCTCCAGCGAGTGTTTACCTTCTTACTGGCTCCCTCCTCTTTCCAGCCACACTCGTTTCTCTGCACAAAGCCGCAGGTAGCGGCTACTACGCACATCCCATGGCTGGGCCAGAAGCCTTCCGTCTGACATGGGAGGAGCTTCCTCTGGCGTCAGAGGGAAGGCTTCCTGCTCAGCCATGGGACACACGAAGGAGCCACTGCCCGTGGCTTTGTGTAGAGAAATGACTGCTGCTGGAAGGAGGAGGGAGCCGGCCAGAAGGAGGGAGGCATCTACTTTGAGCACCAAATAGAGGGAGGGAGAGATAGGGATGCGCTGGGACACGGCAGGGAGCATGAGCCATTGGATGGAAGAACGGAGAGAGTGAGGAAAAGAGATGCTGAGGTGGGGGAGGAAATAGAAAGGGAGAATTGGGTGTCTGAGTGAGAGGGAAAGAGATGGTGCACATGGGGAGATGAAGAAAGAGAATTGTTTGGCATATGGAGGGAGAAAATTATTGGACATGGTAGGAGAGAAGTGAGGTAGAAATGCATGGGGAAGAGAGAGATGAGAGTGAATAATGTTGGATGTGGTGGTGGAGAGGGAACACTGGGATGGATGGAAAGGAATGTAAGGGGGCCTCAAGGAGTTAGAGAAGGTGGGAAGAATAGTAGGATCAACTTAAGAACGGTTAAAAAAAAAAAAAAAAAGAACCCGTCTTAACCCGGAGACTATCTGTATCTCAAAAGCAAATTACAGTACATCTCTTTTCCACAGATGAGCCGGCGTGCCTGACTGACTAGTCACGTGCCATTCTACGAAACACCCTCTTACCACTTCTCCCGCCCCAACCTGTTCCTGCAAAAATATGAAAGTGCAGAAACCTTTTGAAAACCCTCAGCTGCTAATAAAGCAGACCCATGTGCACATGCATCTGGCGTAGTTCTTCATATAAGGACCCTTTTTGAGCAGGGCTAACTTACATATTTTAAATGGCTTTGGGGAGTCAGACTTTTGTATTAGTCTTGTATTAGCATTAGTGCATTAGCTGTAAACAACCTGGAACACACTTAGCCTGTCTGGTTTTCAGGACAATTGAAAATGCACAGGAGAGTGCAAGGAAGGTATTGTGTGCAGGTTTTTCTTATGTGTGTTCTTTGCAGATATTCAGTTAGTATGCAACATCCATGCACCATGAGAAGACAATGCCAACATCAGTTTCAGATTAGTTAGGAATGGGATCTTAAGAGGTTTTAGGCTTCAGTCTAATACCTGCAATCAGATTGTTGACATTTTCACAAAGAGAATCTGTGTACAAAAAATCCACCAGAAATTCAATTAAAAGAAACACAAATAAGGAAATCAATAACCAAGCTCACAGTCCACAATACCAGATGTGGGTGGGCTGGTGGGAGAGAAGAAATATATATTCACAAATCATGAGAAACTGATGATAAAGAAAATGCAAAGAAAAATAGGACTTTTCTAGCTTATATCTCAATATAGGACCATCACAAATTTTTTTTTTTCTGGTATCCAAAAAAGTGCACAATTGAGAAGGCTCAAAGAAATGGTTGTTTTGGGTGTTTTAAAATGCTTGTGGGGAATGGGGAAACGCAGAGCCATGTGCACACTCGTTTGATTGGCATCTCTTCATAACAACAACTGTTGAGTGGTGGGGGGGGGGGGGGTTACTTAACATTTGGTAGATTTTGCAAGCCCTGTCATGCAGGGCCTTTACTCCATAGTTTTCCTTAGTTTAAGTTTTCAGCGTTCAACTTTCGAAAGGGCAACTTTGAAAAAGCAAAGAAAATGTTTTTTTTAAAAACCCAAAAGGAACAAACAGCTGCGGAGGTTAAGGCAGTTCTGTAAAGCGGTGCTTAGAGGTAGGAGCCACATATACACGTTAAAGGTGACATCGAATTAACAGGTGTCCCAACTACAAGAGAGTGTACATATGGGTGGAGCATAGGTGGAGTAAAGAAAGCTAAAAAGGCAAAGGGAACACCCCTATGCAAAGACTGGACCAAATCAAACAAAAGTAGGGGTCAGACAGGCAGTAAACTTTTATTCAAAGGAAATAAAACATAGGTGGGCCATGGATGTGTCTCTTGTGCTACAGTATAATCTCGTTATAATGGACTCACTTATAACGGAACCTCGCCTATAGCGGACGAGGTCCGTTTGTCTCGGCCGAGTGCCGTTATAAACATACAGAAAATCATTGGATATAGCGGACTCGCATATAACAGAGTTTTGGATATAACGGACAACTATTTTGGTCCCTTTTAGCTGTACTTTCTTCGGCTATAACGGACATGCAAGCTCCGCCTACAAGGTGCGTGGCGTGCCGGTGATATAGTATCAAAATGCAACCCAGAAGAATGGGGGGGGGGGGGGTGGAGTTAGGATTACCAGATATGAGGATCTATAATTATGCGTGTCTCCTTCGTCATTTAGGTGATTGGGTAAATATGACCAGCATTTATACCCCAATTCAAATGGAACAGGGGTTTTATGCTCCTTATGATGTGTTTGCATTATTACATAGTACACGGAGAGCATTGCCCTCTTTTATTCGTTCAAGCATATTATTTAACACATTACAGGTGGTATGTCGTTGGCTTGTGCAAATCTTGGGAGGGAATCCGATGGTTTCTGATCTCTTGCCTTTGCAAGGTAATCCGGCCTTTCTTCCGGGACGGTATTCTAGAGAGTATAGATTATGGGGAGCGAGAGGAGTTGCAAGTTTAGAACATGTTTTGGGGGCTGAAGGGGAATTGCTGACCTGAGCAGAATTGTTAGCTAAGGTAGGGGTGACCTGGGGAGAGCAGTTTGCGTGTTTTCAAGTGGAACACTATGTGAGATCCCTTGACAGAGCACAATTGAGTAGGCATTTGGGGGCTAGATTGCGAGAGATGTTTACTAGGGATGAGGGGGTGTCTCAGTGTCTAATATTCATTCTAGTTTACAAAGATTACAACCAGAAAAAAAGACTACCAATATATTCGGGATAAATGGGAGAGAAAATTACAGCTTAATTTGGAACAATGGAATGTAGCCCATACTTTAAGGGCGACACCTGGGGTGACATCATGTGCATGGTTAAGAGAAACGTATTATAGGGTAACTTTACGTGCCTATTTTACTCGTGTACAGTTGTTTTATAGTGGATGGGAAGTCATACTTTGGGACATGCATTTTGGTTTGGTCCCATTATTCAGCACTTTTGGAAGGGAATAATATCTTGTATGTCAGAAATAATTGGAAGATCCTTGCGATGTTCTCCGACCCATTTTATTTTGGATTTACCAGAGGCTTTTGGACACTTACCCAAGGGGCATAAGGCGCTGTGTAGGAAGATGAGTTTATTGGCAAAAAAATGTATTCTTCAATATTGGACGATCCCTGACCCGCCAAAGTTTTGGCATTGGAGGAACCAGTTACATCAGTTGGCCATCTGGGAAGCTAGAGATGCTGGAAGGGCTAGGAAGTGAAGAATGCTGTTTATGCAGATCTGGGATCCATATTTGCAAGCATTACATCCTAAAGGTCGAAGTGTGGTTTTAAGTTGGGTATCCTAATTGGGCTTTTGATGAGGTGGGGTAGAGAGTACCATTGGGTGGGGAGGGGAAGGGGGGTTTGGGGAGGGGATGTAGAGAGTATTTATATGTGTTTGTTATATTATTGTATTTAGCATCCGCGTCTTCAACTGTATTTGATGTTGTTTGCATCAAAAAAAATTGTTTAAACCTGAAAAACTATACGAATGCAGCTGGGAGGTGTTACCTCATGCTCCCTACAGTCCAGACATGAGACCACCAGACTTTGACCTTTTTCCAAAGTTGAAACAACCTATGCGTGGACATCGTTTTGCATCTCTGGAAGAGCTTTCTTCCTCCGGTACCCGAGCCATTGGGCAACTAAACAAAAAACTGTGTCTTGGATGGAATAATAAAGCTTCCTGGACGTTGGAACTCGGCCATTGCAAAGCAGGGAGACTAGTTTGAAGGATTGTAAAGAAATACTTGGAAAAAAATAAAACATGTAAATTTAAAAAAAAAAAAAGAATAGTGTGCATTATTTATGAAATGACCCTCGTAAAATTATTCCCGAGTTAAAGAGCCTCTAGAACTGCAAACAAATACCTCCATTCCACCTGATCAAATGCTTTTTCTGCATTCAGGGCCCTTAATCTTGCCCACCCTACTATCTGCATGCCTCTTACAAATCTAATCTGATCTGATCAGGAGGTGCCATCTTTTGGTACCATCTTATCTAATATATTCACTAGTTCCTTAGCAAAAATCTTCATGTCACAATTAAAAGATGAATAATGAGCTTATAATTACCACACCTAAGTGGGGTCTAGCCTTCTTTAGGCAGAACTTCTATATTTGTAGTATACGTTGAGGCAGACAGGTATTTTTTGACTAAATTCTTATTTATTGAATTTACAAACTTAACAAGCATACAATACTTGAATACAGATTCATGATGAGACCACAAAGTTTTTACAATGGAACAAATCACTATACAGTAAGAAACTTTTGATTATTTAGTCCACGATATATAAGGATCAAGAGAATAAGAATACAGTACAAGGAAAATTTACACAGTTCGGAGAAGACAGCCTTGAAGGTACAAAATCACCTGTGGTACTCTATAGCACTGTTCTTCAACCTTTTGACACCTATGGACCGGCAGAAATAAAATAATTATTTTGCGGACCGGCGGTTGAAGAACACTGGACTAAGTCGTGGGCCAGACCCCGCCCATCTCCACCTCAGACCCCGCCCCATAATAGTACTAATTGTAACACCATATTTTCCATTCATTTTCATATATATATACACACAATATAATCATATTAACAACACATAATGGTTAACCACAAAATTAAACTACACAAAGCATACTGTATGCCTCTCAATATTCATTCCTACCAGAAAACAGATAACCCCATGCCAATACGGGACCAAAAACTAAAAGTACTAATATATACTTTGTTTATTCATTCAATCTGTAACTTTGTTTATTCACTCAATCTGTAACATTTCTAATCATTGTAAACCGCATAGAACTTCACGGTCCTGCGGTATATAAACTGTTATTATTATTATTATACAAACAAACCCTAAGATGCAACTCTGCATGCAATACAACCCCAGAGGGAAAGAAACAAATGCATTTCTTCCAGAACAGACAGCAGATGTAAATCAATCACTAAATTAAAAAAAAAAAAAAAATCATTCCCCCTACCGTTGTTGTCTCCCTCCATGCTGTGCCTTGCCTTATGGCCTGCCCCCCCACACACACACTTGCCCCCCCCCCCGGTGTTATCTTCGGGCCGGCTTCCTCTTCCTCAGTGCTGCAGTGCATAAAGCCGTGGGCAGCAGCTCCTCACGCATCCCACACCTCATCTGGAAGCGTTCCCTCTGACGTTGCAACATCGGAGAGAAGGCTTCTGGTCCTGGCGCAGATGCGCATAGGAGCCTCTGCCCACGGCTTTGAGCACTGAGGAAAGAGAGCCGGCTCGAAGACAACGCCGCATCGATCGCACCGGCAGCTGAAGAGCACTGTCTGGGCCCGATTCACGTGCTGACCCTGCAGACCGGCAGGAAACTTCTGTGGACTGGCACCGGTCCACAGACCCGGCGGTTGAAGAACACTGCTCTATAGTACTCCACGGAGAATCTATTCTCTGCTTCCTTTCCCCCACCAGCTAGTTTCTTAATTAGTTCCTGCATTTCCAAGTTACTAATTGGCTTATTAAAGAATTATCTATCTTCCTTTGGAACTGTTATTATCCCTATTCCATAAAATAGGTCTATGAAGCTCATCATCATCTTCATTTCCAATGAATAGAAAGTTTGACAAAATTTCTTAAATGCTTCATCCGTCTCTTTATTTCTTCATTTTGTTTACCTGTTCCATGTACTTCTGTTTAGTCACCCTCATGAAATGCTAAGAAAGCAAACAGTTAAAGAGCCAATACACAAGATCCAAGGCAACAAACAGCAGATGTAAAAAAAAAAAATATCCAAATTCCCCCCTCCCATTTTACAAAGCCAAGTTAGGCTTTTTTTTTTATCGCCGGCTACAGCAGTACCGTATTTTCACGCATATAACGCGCGCGTTATACGTGTTTTTACAAACCGTGCATAACCTTGCGCGGTATACACGTGAGCGCGTTGTACAAAAATTTTTTTACATAGTCCCCCCCCCCCGACGTCCGATTCACCCCCCCCCGCAGGACCGCTCGCACCCCCACCCCGAAGGACCGCTCACACGCACCCCCACCCCGAAGGACCGCTCGCACGCGCCCCCATCCGCACCCGCACCCCCACCCTGAAGGACCGCTCGCACGCACTCCCGCCCTCTTGCCCCAGCCAACCGCGGCACCCCCGACACGATCGGGGCAAGAGGGAGCTCAAGCCCTCTTGCCCCCCCCCGACACGATCGGGGCAAAAGGGAGGCCAAGCCCTCTTGCCCCGCCGACTCCCCAACTCCCCGACAATATCGGGCCAGGAGGGAGCCCAAACCCTCCTAGCCATGGCAACCCCCTACCCCCACCCCGCACTACATTACGGGCAGGAGGGATCCCAGGCCCTCCTGCCCTCGACGCAAACCCCCTCCCCCCCAACGACCGCCCCCCCAGCCGACCCGTGATCCCCCTGGCCGACCCCCACGACACCCCCACCCCCCTTCCCCTTACCTTTGTGTAGTTGGCCGGACAGACGGGAGCCAAACCTGCCTGTCCGGCAGGCAGCCAGCCAACGACGGAATGAGGCCGGATTGGCCCATCCGTCCCAAAGCTCCACCTACTGATGGGGCCTAAGGCGCCTGGGCCAATCAGAATAATTAGATATTCACCCTCTTTCAAATGGTATAGAGGTTTAAAAAAGGGAAATGCGTTAATGAAGTCATTAGGTTCAATCTAACCATTTATTTCTGCATGAATTTAAACAACTAAAAAAAAAAAAAAGATAAATATAGCTCATCCAGTCATACAAGAAATAGCTGTACAACACCTCTAATAATGTTTTGATCACTAGGTTCCTTCCTGAGGTCTCACTGAGGATATAAAATAGATGCTATCCCCACTTCCAGACCTCTTCCACATAATTTATGGAGAGGTGTTACTGAGCCTTGAAGGGCACCTGTGTGATTAATCTTTATCTGCTTCTTTTTTATTTTGCTATAGTGCAAAGTAAAAGCTAGGGCAAAACAGTATAGGTAAAGATGCAGGTAATAATTAACAATGTATTAAAATATTTTATTTTTATTTGCTTATAATGTCATTTGAAAGCTGCTTGATGATAATACAACTTTAATTTAATTCTTTATAATGTGTGTGTCTATGTGTTGGGAGGGACAACACCTACGTCAACAGTAAAGTTAGAATAGGGTCATTAAATCCAGTGGTGTACCTAGTATATATGACAGCCCGTGCTAATCATTTTTTTAACAACCCCCTCCTCTATATAAAAAAAGATATTTTTAGTAATAAACCATGAGTCACACAATAAGGGTGCATCTAGGAAAAGGCAGCATCTTAAACACTGCAGTGAGCACTAGAACACCAACACACGCATTGTAAAACTAAATAAACCAGATCCTACACAGTCAATTGATCCTGTAGTCGATGCTAACAGAAAGCCATGTCCTTTTCATACACACAGAACACAGATACATCCTCGCCCAATATGGAATAATCACAAACTAAAAATAGAAATATGTAGTCAAAAGTTAAACAACCAAGAAACCAGACTCTGCATACAATGCAACACCACAGAAACAGTGACACATATCCCCTAATACTGTGCAAAATATAAAGACAGTAGATGTAAATTTGAAAAAAAACTTCTACATAACAGTCACTACTTTACAAATTAACAAATAGAAATAAAACAATTAATGAGAAATATGAAAATACCATTTTATTGGACTAATCCATTTTTCAATTAGCTTTCAGAGGCCAAATCTTTCTTCAAGACAGTACAGTAAACAGCTGTTATGGTATCCTGTCCTGATCTGAGGAAAGGGGTTTAGTCCCCCCCAAAATTGCCTTATTTCCATTTCCTATTGATAAATTTTAATCAATACAGTTACAATACTACTTGATTCTACGTAAAGCAAAAAAAATATTTTTTTTTTCTACCTTTTGTCGTTTCTGCTTTAGTCATCTTCTCTTCACTCTCTTCTTTCTATTCAGCATTTGTCCTCGCTCCCTTCCAGGCAACATCTGTCCTCTCTCTTTGCCCCTTCCACCACCTCTACCCTCTCTCTACCCCTTCCATCTACTGTCCACCCTTTCTGCCTTTTCCATCCAGTGTCTGCTCTCTCTCTGTTCCATATGGTATATTCCCTCTTTCTATGTCTCTTCAGTAAACTCTATATCCTGTGCCCTTTCTCTCCTTTGTACATGATTTATTTCAGCTTCAACCCCTCTCCATTTTTTGTCTCCACCCCTCCCCTATGCTCTGGCATCTCTTTCTTCTCCTTTCCTTCCTTCCTTCCTTCCTTGCCACTCCACCCCATGGTCTGACATCTCTCTCCCCTTCCCTTCTCCCCCCCCTCTCCAGTATCTGCCTCTCTCTTTCTCTCCGTCTTTCTTCTGTGAGGAGATCATGTTGATCTTGAACACTGAATAATTCTTCCATATTCCCCATATCACTAAACTGTAGTCTGGTCCAGCAGACTGCTTTGGCACTATTACATGGGTAATAGTAAATTCATTATGCATCAGCTTTCCACACAGAATGCCACAAGTCTCTATTTCTTGTGCTGTGTTTACATCTGCCAGCAGCAGAAACTTGTGAGACAGATCCCTTGGCAATACTACACTTTGGAGCCCTTTGACCATCTGGTTCTGTATGGCTGCAGGCTTTAAAGCTCTGTTTACTGGAGGAGACTGTCCAGCATACATAGTTGCATCACTCTTAAGGATCTGATCAGAGATTACATTAGACAAGGTGGTATTTTTAGGCATGGAAAAACAGGACATGTTCTCCTCAATCTGCTCAGATGCCCTTTAATGTTCGTCTGATCTCGGGCTAAATCTTACCTCCTGAGCTAATCTTCAAAGGAGAGCGGAGTGAGAGCCATATCGGCAGTGACATCCGTTTTGGGCCGCATGTTGTGCAGGGCTGGACTAACGCAAGTTGTAAGCTTCCTTCCATCGCTGACCTAACTTCCATAAATCAGCAACGGAGGGAAGCTTACAACTCGCTGCTCTTGCTTGCTTTGGGCCTTCCTCGTTGCCGGGTCCTGCCTTCACGGAAACAGAAAGTAGGCAGGACCCCACAGCGAGGAAAACCCGAAGCAAGCAAGAGCAAGTTGTAAGCTGACCTGTCTCCCATGCTCCGGGGCGTGTGCATGCCGACTTCCCTTCTCTTCCCCCCTCGGGACGTGACTTCCAGTTTCGGAGGGAAGCGGCATGCACGTTAGAGCCCCGCCGGGGAGCATGGGTTCAAGTCGCTTGCTGGCGTTAAAAACTAAAAAAAATAAAATAAAAATGTCAGGCTCCTGTGATTCAGACTGTGCCGAGTCAGCCCGGTAAATCTCCAAGCCGGTGAGAAGGTTTTTGTTTTTTTTTTAATGTTGAGCAGAAGGCGGCAGCAGCAGCAGGATTGCAATCAAGATTACAGCCGGGCGCTCATCTAAATTAGCTGGGCGGAGCGCCCGGCTGAAAGGCCCTGGAGAGAACACTGTATTATATCAACAAACAGGGAGGTACGGGATCCCTGTGCCAGGAGGCGCTATGGTTCTGGGATTGGGCCATCCGCCTCAGGGTCAGCAGAATTGTCTGGCTAACAAGTTGAGCCGTCTTCTGCAGCCTCACGAGTGGTCTCTCCACTCTGTAACCCTGCGTCAGGTGTTTGCTTGTTGGGGGACTCCGGATGTCGATCTGTTTGTCTTCCCCCTCAATCACAAGTTACCCCGCTTCTGCTCCAGGGTTTACACTCCTCTCAGGATCGAAGCGGATGCCTTCTTTCTGGATTGGACGAACGAGTTCCTGTATGCTTTCCCTCCATTCCATCTGATCCTGAAGACTCTCGTCAGGCTCAAGTGTTCGCATGCTACCATGATTCTGATAGCTGCTCGGTGGCCCCGACAACCTTGATTCTCCCTTTTGTTGCAACTCATTTCCAGGGAGCCTCTTCCTCTGCCTATTTTTCCTTCTCTGCTTACAGAGTCAGGGTTCTCTGCTTCATCCCAACCTCCAGTCTCTGCACTTAACAGCTTCATTCCTCAAGACTTGATGTCCTCGTTCCAGTTCTCCCAGCCTGTGCTGGATGTCCTGGAGGCGTCTCAGAAGGAGTCCACTCGCCAATGTTACCATCAGAAGAAGAACGCTTTTCTTCCTGGTGTGCTACGTGACAGCTGGAGCCTCTGTCCGCCTCCTTATCTGCTGTCCTGGATTATCTGTTGCACTTGTCTGGCGCTGGCCTCAAGTCCTCTTCGGTTCGAGTCCACCTTCATAGTTTATATCTAATCCACAAGCCTGCTTTTAGGACCTACAGGGTATGTATCCCTCCGATTCATGACAATTTCACTTCTCATGTTATCTTATCCATTCTTTTTATTATACAATTGCCCAGATAAGCATCATTCTTTGATGTGATGGGACCTTGAAAACTAACGGCAACAGTGCAACAGAAATTTTTTCCAGCCATGAAAAACATTTGCTGCATTTAGTGTGCCAGAGTTTAAAAAGTTTGAGAGACGCTGCTCTATACCATTTGAAAGAGGGCAAATATCTAATTATTCACTTCTAGAATTGGATACTTCTTAAATTTAATATAAATATTATGGAACAAGTGTCAAACCTTAAGAAAGGCAGTCATATTGAGCATTGGAAAATAACTAATAATAATTAACTAATACAAATAGTACACATTTAGGGCTCCTTTTACTAAGCTGCTATAGCGGTTTTACAGTGCGCTTAGCTCACGCAGAATTGCCGCACGTGCTAGACGCTAACGCCAGCATTGAGCTGACGTTAGTTCTAGCCGTGTAGTGCGGCAATTCTGCACACACTAAAAACGCAATTGCAGCTTAGTAAAAGGAGCCCTTAATTTTCCCCACCACCAGATTTCCCCGTCCCGCCCCACCTGGCTACTTTTTCATGCCACCCGGCTGGAAAAAATTTCTGGGGAGAACACTGCCCACTCTCTTTTACAAAGCAGCAGCTGCCACACAGCAAATGCTCCGACACCTATTAAATCCTTAAGGGTGATGGAGCAATTACTGCAGCTTTGTAAAAGGAGCCCTATCCTATATAATAAAAGGTTACCGGCGCATGCACTGTTAAAACAGCGTGTTCCCTGCCGCTGTGGTGTGTGATCCGTGGCCGTGTTCCATTTTAGAACTCGGCGGCAGGGAACATTCTGGCCACTCCCCTCCTCCCGCCCTCACTCACCAACTGCTGCTGGGAGGAAGTGCAGGCAAGCTCTCTCCCTGCCGGGATGAGCCGGACCCCTGAGACACGAGCGCCTGCAGGAGGAGGCTGCCGCCAGCCGCCAACACCTTCCCAGTCTCCTGAGCTGCATCCTCGTCCCCTCCCCCCCGATTGCCGACCTCGGTGGCCACTGACAAGTGCTGTGTCCCTCCGTGCCAAATTCGAACACAGAGAGACACAGCACAGCCAGCGACTCCCCCCTCCAGCCTTCACTCACCGCCAAAACCAGCTACTGTACTTTAAAGCCTCCTCCCCGGTTCACCCGCATTTAAAATTCAGAGAAAAGCGCTGACCTTGCCGTTTTCTGTCCACTGCGGCCCGCCCTCTCTGACTACTTTCTGTTTCCGCTAGGGTTGGCCGCAGCGGTAGCGCGGTGCAGTGCTTTTATCTGAATTTAAACGCGGCGGCTGGGAAGGGAGCGCGGGAAATGCTGCTGCTGCACAGGGAAAGCCAGGAAATGCTGCTGCTGCACAGGAAAGGCTGGGAAATACTGCTGCTGCACAGGGAAGTGTGTGTGGGGGGGTGGGAATGCTGCTTCTGCACAGGGAAGGCCGGGAAATGCTGCTGCTGCACAAAGAAGGGTGGGAAATGCTGCTGCTGCACAGGGCAGTGGGTTGGGGGGGTAATGCTGCTTCTGCACAGGGAAGGCCGGGAAATGCTGCTGCTGCACTGGGAAGTGTGTGAATGGGGGGTGGAAATGCTGCTGCTGCACAGGGAAGGGTGGGAGGGAAATGCTGCTGCTGCTGCTGCTGCACAGGGAAGTGGAGGGGACGGAGAGGGAAAGGGGGCCTGGGAGCAATCTTGGTTTGCTTTGGGTGAGGGGAGACAGAAGGGGGCCATGGAGAGACAGAAAGACAGGCAGGCAAGCAACGCATTAGAACGAAAGACAGACACACAGAAAGATAGTGGGCAGGGAGAGAGACAGAAAGAAAGACAGACAGACAGGGTGCCAGAGAGAGAACCAGAAAGAAAGAAGGACAGACAGACAGCGGGAGGGAGAAAGACAGAAAGAAAGGAAGAGAGAGACAGGGGCAGGGAGAGATACAGAAAGAAAGAAAGACAGACAGACATATATTCTAGCACCCGTTAATGTAACGGTCGTAAACACTAGTATATTATATATGCTTTACTTTTATAACCCACCTAGAATGGAAGGATAGTGGGACTATAAAATATTTTAAATGAATATATACTAACCTCTCTCCCAGGATTGTTTTCACTCTTTGTGGGTAAACTTTACACGTATATGTCTGTTTATTAAAATCTGATATACCGCCATAGCATACACCATACAACTGTACATAGCGGTTTTAATAAAATACAGCACAGAAATGAACTCCATCAATATATGGAAACAGATCTATCTAAAATCTAAACAATCATTATATATAATTTTGTATTACTTTTTTTTCCAAGCCAATCCTTGATTGTCTCCCGGTACTTCAGTAAATGTGATCATTCTGTGGGATATCTTGTCCAAATGCTAAATTAAACAAATATGTTTTAAAAAGTTTCTTAAAAGACTTAAAATTTAATTCCAAACAGATCTGTCTTGGCAATTGATTCCATAGACTTGGTGCTAAACAGAAGAAAGCTTTAGATCACTAATAGTAAATTCCCTCATCGTTCTTCTAACTCAGGGGTAGGCAATTCCGGTCCTCGAGAGCCGGAGCCAGTCAGGTTTTCAGGATCTCCACAATGAATATGTATGAGATGGATTTGCATGCACTGCCTCCTTGAGATGCAAATCTATCTCATGCATATTTATTGTGGATATCCTGAAAACCTGACCTGGCTCTGGCTCTCGAGGACCGGAATTGCCTACCCCTGTTCTAACTAATGGTATCCAAACTTTTTTTAAACTCTGCTAAGCTAACATGTTCTCCATAAGCCACTTTCAACATTTCATAAGTTTCTGTAGTGGTCTTACCCAATTTAAAACAAAACACGCTGAGCATCGCTCATTGAGGTTGCACACAATGAGAAATAGCGGATCATGAAAATACACTTTCACAAAAACTGCTTCAGTGGGGGGAAAATCCTGAATCTCTTAGAGGGCACTAAGGCTCAGACCACCAATTAAAACCACCCTTTCCATTGTGGAAGCTTATTGTGGTTTTGCAAGGCCTCAATCAGGTTCCGTATGAGCCTATTCAAGAGGTGTTCTTGTTGGATCCTACTGTTGAGACCATTTTCCTCACGGCCATTACTTCAGTACAGTAAGACGAATTTCCTGGACAGGCAAATTAAAATTTGAAGTAGAAAATGTACAACTTTATATAGGAGTCTTGAATGACTGTCCTGTGTAAGGCCCCAAAAATCTTAAAGCCAGCACTGTTTCCTGTCTTCTGCTTCCAGGACCCAGTGCTGCAGAACCCTTGTTGGGTTTGAGCTAACTGGAGATTCCTCACCTACATGCACAGGAAAGAGAGAGGAAACAAAAGCTTTGAGAACCTCCCCTCCATCCCTTCTGGCCTGAAACCACCAACAAATTATAGAGAGGGTTTTTCTCCCCCTCCTTCCAGGAGGCTGTGTAGTTAGCAACTTCTCATTTGCTCCATTCTGACTGACTAAGAAGAGGTAGCATTACCAGGCTTCTAATTATGGGATAAAGGAGGCTGGCAGGGTGGGGACAAGGCAGGGGGAAGGAGCAGTGTGGTGACTTTTTGTTTTCCAAAAGCCAAGATTCATTTCTAAGACCTGCACTGTGTTTGAAAATACAGAGAAAGTTTGAGATAGAAAAAATAAAAGATTAGAGCAAAGGAACTACAGAAGGGAGAGAAGGAGACAGATGGGACAGTGATCATGTTGCAGCCCCGGTTTCCAGTATCTACATTTCTATACAAGGCAGTGAAAGATGCACGAGTGCATTGATATATAGAAACAACCACATATGAAAAGAAAGGTATGAGCTCACATTCAGCATCATCTTTGGATAATTCTTATGTCTGCCCAAGAAGTTTCATAATCCAGACAAACATTTATGCTCCCGTTGTTTCAGCCATCATGCTATGGCTTTCTTCAGGGTATGCTGTAAGGTCTACAGTTTGTCTTTATATATAGTGGGACCTGAAACCCGATTAGTTGAGGCTTGAGGTGAATGGGGGGGGGAAGGAGATTAAGTGTAAAAGTTATTAAATGATAGTTGTCAAAAAGGGGAAGAAGTGAGATGGAGAAATTGGAGAGTGACAGTTGAAGAAAAGGTAAGATGAAGGCAGTGGCCATTATGGTGAGTAAGGGTAGTGGAACACAGTTGAAGAATGAATGAAGATTTAAAAGTTATAATATATTTTGGATTTTTGATCTTAAGCGTCCTATTCCAAGAGAAAAGTTATAATATATTTTGGATTTTTGATCTTAAGCGTCCTATTCCAAGAGAAAAGTTATATTTTGGATTTTTGATCTTAAGCGTCCTATTCCAAGAGAAAAGTTATAATATATTTTGGATTTTTGATCTTAAGCGTCCTATTCCAAGAGAAAAGTTATATTTTGGATTTTTGATCTTAAGCGTCCTATTCCAAGAGAAAAGTTATAATATATTTTGGATTTTTGATCTTAAGCGTCCTATTCCAAGAGAAAAGTTATAATATATTTTGGATTTTTGATCTTAAGCGTCCTATTCCAAGAGAAAAGTTATATTTTGGATTTTTGATCTTAAGCGTCCTATTCCAAAGGCTTTCTTCAAAGAACAATCTTATCAGGTTTGAAAGTCATACTTTATCTTTGGATTGGACCTTTAAGACCAACATGTAGTCATTGTCGTACTAGAATGTTACACATTTTAACAATGGAAAGTCTGCAATTATCCGAATGGGACACTAGACAGGGAAGACAATTTTTTACTCTTTGGCAACCTTATTTAGATACATTAACGCCACACACTCGCAGTCGCATATTATTTAATATGTAATTACAGCTCTAAAATGGGGAAAAAGGGGAGGGAATTGGGTATATTTGCTTTTAGTCATATTGTTTATTATATATTAACTCTGTAAATTTTGGTTTTCTTCTTGTATTTGAAATGATTTTTTTACTATTTTGTTTGTATTTAAACTTTAATAAATATGATTTACATTAAAAGTGAGAAACTTGGAGGCATAAGAATCAGAGGGATCAATAGCATGAAAGTTAAAATCCCCAAGAATGACGGAAAGAGATGAAGATTTGAGAGAGAGAGAAAACCAGGGGCCAAAGTCAGAGAGAGGAAGAAAAGGACCCCCTACACATAACAAATGAACACCCAGGAATAGACTGGCACCTCACTCTCCCACCCACCCAAATGCCAGAGCCCGCCAAAAACTCACTTTATCCCCTCAATTCTAGTAAAAAAAGCGCTAAAAATTGTGTATGCAAATTTGGCCACACAATTTAATTAACTAGCCAATTAGCACCGATAATTGGGATCTTAGCAATCAATTATTGATGCTAGTTAGATTTAATTAAAATTTACACATGTAAATTTAGATGCGGAATCCATGCCTAAATTTTATGTGCAGTTCCAAAGAGGGGGTATAGCGATGGGAGGGTCATGGGCGGATCTGGGGTGTTCCTGCAATTTACGTACGCAGCTATAGAATAAGGGAGAGCCGCACCTAATGCAGGTGCGAGGATTTGACCCCCGTCCCCGCAGGAACTCAATTTCCCCATCCTGTCCCCATGAGTTTTGTCGCTGTTCTGTCCCTGCTCAATTCCTGTAAGCTCTGCCTTAACCGCACAAGCCTTGAATACTTTGATTTTAAAGTTTGAGGCTTGTGCAGATGTGGAGAGAGTTTGAAGGAATGGGGCAGGAACAGGGACAGCAACAAAACTCGTCGGGACAGGAAATTGAGTTCCCGCGGGGACGGGGTCAAATTTGTCCCCATGTTATTCCCTGAAACCACCCAAACAAGCATCATTCTTTGATGTGACTGGTCTTTGAAAACTAACAGTAAGTTATTTTATTTTATTTTTTTATGAAGTTATTCTAATTTGAGCATCAAAGCAACCATAAGAACATAAGAACTGCCACTGCAGTGGTCCATTGTGTCCAGCAGTCCGCTCACGCGGCAGCCCTTAGGTCAAAGACCAGTGCCTTAACTGAGACTAGTCTTACCTGCGTACATTCCGATTCAGCAGGAACTTGTCTAACTTTGTCTTGAATCCCTGGAGGGTATTTTCCCCTATAACAGCCTCTGGAGAGCGTTCCAGTTTTCTACCACTCTCTGGGTGAAGAAGAACTTCCTTATGTTTGTATGGAATCTATCCCCTTTTAACTTTAGAGAGTGCCCTCTGGTTCTCTCTGTCTTGGAGAGGGTGAACAACCTGTCTCTATCTACTAAGTCTATTCCCTTCATTATCTTGAATGTTTTGATCATGTCCCCTCTCAGTCTCCTCTTTTCAAGGGAGAAGAGGCCCAGTTTCTCTAATCTCTCACTGTACAGCAACTCCTCCAGCCCCTTAACCATTTTAGTCGCTCTTCTCTGGACCCTCTCGAGTAGTACCGTGTCCTTCATCATGTACGGTGACCAGTGCTGGATGCAGTATTTCAGGAGGGGGCGTACCATGGCCCAGTACAGGGGCATGATAACCGTCTCTGATGTGTTTGTGATCCCCTTCTTAATCATTCCCAGCATTCTGTTTGCCCTTTTCACTGCCACCGCACATTGCTTCATTGACTTGTCGACCAGTACTCCCAAGTCTCTTTCCTGGGGGGGGGGGGTCTCTCCGAGTACTGCACCGGACATCCTGTATTCGTGTATAAGATTTTTGTTACCAACATGCATTACCTTACACTTATCCAAATTAAACCCCATTTGCCATGTTGCGGCCCATTTCTCGAGCGTGTTTATGTCACTTTGCAGGTCTTCTCAATTCTTCTGCGTCTTCACTACTCTGAATAACTTCGTATCGTCTGCAAATTTAATCACCTCGCTCGTTGTACCAATTTCCAGGTCGTTTATAAATATGTTGAAGAGCACGGGTCCAAGCACCGAACCCTATGGCACTCCACTCATCACTCCATTTACCCCCACTCTCTGTTTCCTATCCGCCAACTAGTTTTTAATCCACATGAATATTTCACCCTCAATTCCATGGCTCGCAATTTTTCAAAGTAGCTTTGTTACTGTCTGGATCTTATCTTTGTGAACTTGGATTTTCAGCTCTAACAGAAATTAAATTAAAAAAAATAAGAACCACTGCAGATGGTGGATGATGAAATGTGTGCTTCCTTGTCAACTATTGAGCTGCATTTTGAGTTAATTTGCACTCCAAAACAAACACATCCATCGCATTGATTAACAATTCTATCTACTTTAGTTTCACCAATGTTATAATTACCCATACATAGCTTAAAGAACTTTCAATAAATAACTCTTAAATTTAATTTTTTGTTAGTTTTGCAATTTTATAATTTCAATTATAATGTGCCGCAAAACACATTTGCTCCGTTTAATGAGTCGGAACTAAAAAAAAGTTTGAGACACACTTCCATATGGTCTTTATCTGCCTTCATTTAAAATTTTTTCTATATTTTTATGCAAGGTAATTGATAGTTCTGTTCAGAGGAATTTCTAAAATAAAATTAAAAAGGACTGCCTACAAAAGTTTAGCTGATACTACGTGATCGCTCTACCTGTGAAATATTGAGCAATGTGCAGAAGATTTATGAATTACAAGAAATATGGGACTGTGAATCACCATGCCATCATGCGAGATCTTAGTTCATTACATGCTGGAGTAGTAAGAGTGTTTGTTTGTGTGTGGGTGTGAGACTGCCATCACTTTAACAGCTCAAGCTCACTTTTCTTTCAAGAAGCATCAAGTACCCACTTTAGTGTGGGGGTGAGATTGAGATCCTGCAAGAATCCTTGGTTTTTTGTAAACTAGCTTGGATAGAATTGTGGTTTAACGAAAGTAGTTTGGAAGCACAGTGTAGTGTAACGATGAGGAGGACTATGAGATTGCTGTCACAGTAAGGGTGTAGCACTGAAGGCTTTTGTGCTGGGCCTTCCTGTGCAGGGGCTTGCCATCACATGCCCATTGCAGGGGTGGAACTGGAAGGCAACTGCACTGTAGTAATCACAGCCTTAGGGCTTCTTCATCCCTCCCTGCTTCCTGCCTGGGCCTTCTGATATCTGCTTGCGTATATGCCTCACTGCTGCGCCCACCTTCTCCAAGTGCTGGCAGCTCATTTCTCCACAGCTTCCTATATCCTGCCTACCTACAGGAACATTTCATTAGATGCAATCTTTAAGCAGCTGCAAGAATAGAAAAAAGGCAGAAGCCGTGACTCATCTGCTTTCTGTTTCACACCTAAGCCCATTCTCATCAGCTCCCTGCTATCTTCAGTAGAAAGTTCCAAAGATCAGTTCTGCACATGGGCATGGTTTGACTGTTTCATTTATTTTTTTTTTGTGGGGGGGAGGTAGAGGTAGAGGGTGTGGTTTCACACATTGCTCAGGTGGGGGAATTATAGAAGGAATGAGCTTAGCAGGTGGGCTTTGAATCTGGATTTGAATACTGCCAGAGAGGGAGCCTGACGTATCGAGTCAGGTAGTTTGTTCCAGGCATACGGTGCAACAAGGTAGAAGAGACGGAGTCTGGAAATTGGCTGTAGAGGAGAAGGGTACAAATAAGAGAGACTTATCTGATGAGCAGAGTGCCGGGGGGAGGGGAATGTGGGGAGAGATACTGCGGCGCGAATACACGTATAGAGGAGTTTGAACAGTATGTGGCACTGGATAGGGAGCCAATGAAGTCTTGAGGAGAGGGGTAATGTGGGCATAGCAACATTGATGGAATATGAGGCATGCAAGAGTTTTGAACAGACCGAAGGGGAGAGACATGGTTTAAATCCTGTTTTTATCTTGGTATCAGCAACATAATCCTTCTCCAGCATATTGCGCCTGATATTCAGCTGGCAGTGGTTTGCATATGTGGCTTTATTCCTGGATATTCAAAGCTAGTCCGTGTCCATGCACAGCACTGAATACCTAGGCATATGTGGCTGGATAAAACATAGCTTGTGTGAGATTCAACACTTATCTGACTAGAATAAACCACATTAAGCCCTGCTTTTACAAAAGTGTGGAAGAGGTTTTGGCTCAGGCCGGCATGCTGAATGCTCTGCACTACTCCGACAGCCAGAGGTTCCTAGGAGATTTAAAATAAGGAGAAAATAGTTCTTCATTTTAACGTGCAATTAAATTCTGGAGTATCTGGATCTTACCGCCCAGTTTACATTTGGCCTTTTTCCTAGGTCTTGACCATTTAACAGAGGCCTCAAGAAGTTTCTCAAATGGTCCTCATTCATGGCTCTTAAGAGTATCCCGATTATGTGGATTTCACCTTCGTCACTTACAGTACAGCTTTGCCAGTCTAATACGATACATACAATTGATGTCTATGGAACATTGTTCTGTACAAGACTTTCAGTCCTTGAAGGGAAAGCAATTCCAGGCTTTATGGGAACCTTTTTGGTCAACTTTGGCATCTATGGCACATAGTAGCATATTTAATATTTAAATGAATCTGTTTTCACTATACCTTATGCACAAAGGGTGGGGGGGGGGGATGTGGGGATAAAAGGACATTGTTTTGTTATTCTTTGGTTAATATTGAAATGAGCATGTTAAGCTTTATATTTGAAGTTTGTTGGCTATTTGTCATTGCTCAATAAAAAATTATTTTAAACATAAAACTCTGGAATTCATTGCCAGAGAATATGGCGAAAAACAGTTTTTCTTGGATAATTTCCTAAAAGGAAAGTCTATAAGCCATTATAAGATAGGAAAATCCACTGCTTATTCCTAGGATAAGCAGCAAAAATTCTGTTTTACTGTTTGGAATCTTGCCAGATATTTATGACCTGGGTTGGCCACTGTTGGAAACAGGACACTGGGCTTGATGGACCTTCGTTCTGTCTTAGTATGACAACTCTTATGTTCTCTCTCTCCTGAAGGTCCAGTTTCTCTTCCCCCAACTGTTCATCCAAGCGTTTGCTTCCTACCCCTCTAACCCCTGTGATCTGGCTTCTTTTTTTTCTCCTTTCCATATACAACATCTCCCTCTCCCCTTCCACCACTGCCCCCCTAGTAAGGTTCAGTGTCTGTCTCCCTCTCTCCTTCCTTCGCCCCTCACCCCCGGCAAGCTCTACCATCTCTCACTTTCTTTCCCCCCTCGCCCCCCCCCAAAAAAAAACTGCACCCATGGTCTGACAATGAGTTCTGTCCATTGTTTATCATTGTAACTTATATTATAAAAAAGGTTAAAAGGAAAAGTTTGCCTTTTGCAAATAATGGGAAGGGTAATTTTCAAAGGCATTTTCACACACAAATGAAGTGTTTGAAGATACCCATCACATTCACTGTACTGTTATAGAAGTAGAGAAGGTAACTGCAAATCTTTTTCACATATAAAATACACAGTATTACAGGGGCCCATAATCTAGATGCTATTTCTGCATGGTTTGTGCTAGTATCTTATTCAGAATGAGGGAGTAGCTTAATGTTGGAACACTGGGATGACAACCAGGGAAGCCCAGATCAAATGCCACTACTGATCCTTGTGATCTTGGGCAAAGTTTTCAAGTTCAAGTTTATTAGGTTTTTATATACCGCCTATCAAGCGGTTTTTACAATCAGGTACTCAAGCATTTTTCCCTATCCATCCCGGTGGGCTCACAATCTATCTATGGGGCTATGGAGGACTGAGGGACTTGCCCAGGGTCACAAGGGGCAGCACGGGGTTTGAACCCACAACCCCAGGGTGCTGAGGCTGTAGTTCCAACCACTGCGCCACACATTCCAAGTCGGAAGCCATCACTTTAGGGCCGGATTCTGTAAATGGTGCTGTTATCAGAAGCCGCCTAAAAAATGGCTGCCGATCACATATCGATCACCCAACGGCGCTGTTTACAGAATCATAGTTTTCATCAAAGGTAAGCGTCAGAAATGTAGGCCAGGGTTTTAAAGGCCTACATTTCTGGTGCCTACTTAAAGATGAGAATCACTTCTACAGAGATGCCTTAGAACGCCTAAGATCACGTCCGGCATTAGCCATGCCTACTTCAACCTTAGGCGTTCTAAGGCATTTTCTAGGTGCTGGTAGGCACCTACATTTCTTTTAAATGAGTTTTAAATTGTTTTTAAATGGCTATTACCAAATAAGTTGGGTGTCTCACTTAAGGTGCCTTTAAAAGCATACGGGCCTTAGGGACTCTTGTTTGGTCTGAGGAGTGGATTGGAGGGTGAGGGTGCTGCTGGAGGCCTTTTTCTAGAGTTTGCAGCTTTGGGGGAGGGAGAAGCTGCCATATAGGAGAGCTTTGCCATGGGATATTGATCTCGGGGGAGGGAATACCACTGGAAGATGTTGATCTGGACGGTTTGTGTGCTGTGGAGAGGTATTAACGGCATCAAGGGGAGAGCTGTTATCAAGGGCACAGATGCTGGGATCAGAACCCATTGCAAAGAGAGCATTGTTTTATTTCATTTTAATTTGAAAATCACTGAGAAGAAGGTGATGCCAGTAGGTGGTATATTAAATTTATATAAACTTAGAAAATTGATAGAAAGCTGCTAAGGAAAAATCAGGGTGGGGGAACTAAAGAGGGAGAAGAGTATACTTACTGGAGGAAAGGAGAAAATGTGGGAATAGAATGACTGAGGAGGAAGATGGGAAGTGAAAGAGTGCTCAAGGGGACAGAAAATTGAGGAAGAAATAAGGATGTAAGAAAAAGGGAAAGAATCAGGAGAAAAGGTTAGAAGGTTGTAAAGAAAATATATTTATATTTATTAATTTGTTTGGATATATTGTTACACTTATTGTAAATTTGAAAATGAATAAACAATTAAAAAAAAAAAAGAAAGTTGTAAAGAAAAGGAAAAGTATTAAAATATTAGTTAATGCTGGTTAAAAATATATATATATATATATATTGTAGTTTAGTATCCCTTAAAGGTTTTTATTGGCTAATAGAGAACAGTAATAACTCATCAGTTTAAAATGTCCAAGGACCAGTTCAGAGTTTTAGGACATGTGTACTGTATATTGGAAACAGCTGGATTTTGTCAGTTGATTTAGCTTTAAGGGTACACAGTTTTAGTACCCATCAGTCTGTTTTTGTACTTGATCTTTTCCCATATTTATTTATTAGTTTTCAAATGTAATTGCAAACATTGCAATAATATATCAGTGTGACAATACAGATTACAACAATATAATCAATATAAATATAAACAATACAATATAATACTACCTTATACTTACCTAACTTGATCTTAAATAAACTCAAGGAATGTTCTTTAAGATATTGAATATTTTGAGTAGAAAATGCATAAGTATGTATATATAGAAAACCTTTTGTTGTGTAAATGTGCTTAACTAAATAAAGACTATATAGCATGATGATTATTATGGCACGTAATAGAAATAAAAAGATTTGTCTGGTATCAGTGAGAAATTCCAGCTTCATCCAGATGTTTAGAAGCCCGTTTTCTGTACGTCCACTGTTGTCAAGTCTGAAATTTCAAGGATTAGTGGGGAGCCTTAGGCAGCAAGACAAGGCAGGACAAATTTCTACAACAATAGGTATAAACCGCCTAGATAACTTTGATAGGCGGTATATAAATACCTAAAATAAATTTTAAAAAGACATGACTTGTTCCAGAGTCTTAAGGTTGTCAAAAAAGTCCGACAGAACGTGGAGCCACAGGAATTAATAGCCGTGTGCTGTGGTGTATGTCCAACTCTTGAGAGAAGTTTTGGCAACACACAGATTCGTGTTGAGTTGGTGGACAATATTTCATGTACGACTTGGATTCTGACAACACAATCTCGGTGTAATATAAAGTAGAAGCACTAAAAAAGAGAACCTGAGCTTAAAAAAACTGAAAAAAACATTTTGGCCTGAATGGATTACCACCACAAGGTGAATTATAAACATTCAAGAATTCAATTTTCTTACTGAAAATTTTAAGGAATATCTGGTTGTGGTCAAAGTTGATTGTATGCTTCCAATAGTGTCCATAAATCACATAATCAGTGACGTAGCGAGAGCGAGTGGTGCTCCTCCTCCCGCCGCACGCACGTCCCCCATCCCTACCTTTTTAATTTTCCAGGCGCAAGTAATAGCACAAATTCACTCAGCTATCCTACTGATGTCAGAGAGAAACGACGCCAACACGGGCAGCAAATTTTGTATTGCTACTGGCGCAGGGAAAATTAAAGAGGTGGAAGGGGAGAGGCGCATGCACGCGGCAGGGGTTCGGGAAGGAGCAGGTTGGGTGCCTATGCCCTTACAAAGTCCGTGCACCTCCCTTACTTACACCGCTGCGCAGAGTGCAAGAGATCAAATCTGCCGAACAGTTCTTGGAACTCATCCCCAAAAGGATTCTTTGTGCCCTTCCAAGTTCCCCTTTGAGAGCCACTCTTCCTCACTGTTAGGGTCACTAAGCTGATTCATAGCTTCCTGGGGAATTTTCCTGTAACTAAAGGTGTGACCTGCCTAGCTGGCAGAGAATATGCTCCCTTATTTCCCTAGGCCCTCCACAAATCCTTAGCACAGCCAGCCATCTCTTTAACTCGAAACTCTCTGTGCCCAGCTGTGGAGAGAGTTCTACCTGGCTGGAGTGGGAGAAAGGTACTGCTTTCTTGCTACATAGTAGATGACGGCAGATAAAGACTCGAATGGTCCATCCAGTCTGCCCAACCTGATTCAATTTACATTTTTTTCTTCTTATCTATTTCTGGGCAAGAATCCTTGCTAGTAAAACCTCTCTCTGTCCTAGGAGCATATTTCATTTTGGATGGGTCTCATTTCATATGTAAATCCCTCTGTTAAAGTGCTGACTATTCTTAGGAGACCCAATTGCTAATCAGTATAGTTGGGTATAAACGAGTCCGCTGCTTTCGCTGAGCTTACTCACCAGGTCTATAGGATCATGGGAAATGTAGTCTTAATTAATTTCCTGCTGACTTTAGGGAGGTCACAGGGCTCTCCCCTTGGGGCTAGGGCAGGGTTGGGCAACTCCAGTCTTCGAGGGCCAGAATCCAGCCAGGTTGTCAGGATTTCCCCAATGAATATGGCATTGAAAGCAATGCATGCAAATAGATCTCATGCATATTCATTGGGGAAATCCTGAAAACCCGACTGGATTCCGGCCCTCGAGAACCGGAGTTGCCCACCTCGGGCTCGGGCCACAGAGATCCTCAGTCTCTGTATGTAGGAGAAACCTGGCAGCTTTCACTACTACTGCTACTTTTCATTTCTATAGCAATACCAGAGCACTGTACAGTAAATATGTAAGAAAAAAATCCCTACAGGGCACAGAGGGGTTAGGGAATTTCTCACAGAGGGGATGATAAAACAGACATGGGTGCTTTCCAAGTAGGAGTCAGGATTTAAAAGCAGCCTTGAAAAAGTGGGCTTTTATCCTAGATTTGAAAACTGTCAGAGACGGAGCTTGACGTACTGACTCTGGCAGTCTGCTCCACGCATACGATGCAGTAACATAGAAAGGACAGAGACTGGAGTTGGCAGTAGAGAAGAAAGGTACAGATAAGAGAGACTTACCCGATGAATGGAGTTCCTGGAGAGATACTGAGGAGCTGCAGAGTGAATGTATTTGTAAGTCAATAAAAGGAGTTTGAAGTGTCATGAGGAGAGGGGTAATGTGAGCATAGAGCGACACTGGCAGAATTTTGAATGGATTAAAGGGAAGAGAGAAGGTTCAGTGGAAGATCTGTGAGAAGCAAGTTTCTACATTTTTCCTGGCTTACTGCTTTACATCTTTTAAAGGGGAAGTACCTTTCTCCCACTTCTCCTAAAGCAGTGGTCTCAAACTCGTAGCCCACCAGGTATTACCTTGAGGCCCTCGGTTTGTTTATCATAATCACAAAAGTAAAATAAAACAATTTCTTGATCATATGTCTCTTTAGCTATAAATTACAATATTATCATTAAGACTTATTCAGTATACCTTGCCGGCAATATACCGTGCTATTCTTATTAGTTGGTATACCTTGTTATACCTTGTTATAGACCACTCAAGCCCCGATCCGCCTCCTCCCCATTGCCAGACGGGAGAGGAGACTTTTTTCAGTTATTTTATAGTTATTTTTTTACTTTCTTGATTTTGCTTCGGGAACTCCAGCAGCGGGAGCCAGCCCACGCCGCCGAGAAGGAGAGCATCGGACCTGCAAACAGGCCACTCAAGCCCCGATCCGCCTCCTCCCCATTGCCAGACGGGAGAGGAGACTTTTTTCAGTTATTTTATAGTTATTTTTTTACTTTCTTGATTTTGCTTCGGGAACTCCAGCAGCGGGAGCCAGCCCACGCCGCCGAGAAGGAGAGCATCGGACCTGCAAACAGGCCACTCAAGCCCCGATCCGCCTCCTCCCCATTGCCAGACGGGAGAGGAGACTTTTTTCAGTTATTTTACAGTTATTTTCCTTACTTTCTTGATTTGCTTCGGGAACTCCAGCAGCGGGAGCCAGCCCACGCCGCCGAGAAGGAGAGCATCGGACCTGCAAACAGGCCACTCAAGCCCCGATCCGCCTCCTCCCCATTGCCAGACGGGAGAGGAGACTTTTTTCAGTTATTTTCCTTACTTTCTTGATTTGCTTCGGGAACTCCAGCAGCGGGAGCTTTTGCCGACAGAGCCAACCCAGCCCGCACCAACACCATTACCACAGCCCAAACCAGAGACATACCAGAACCAAAGAATCTTCCACACCACAAACAAAATGGAAAATTACATATACAAAACCACACTTGCCATCCTAATACTTTCACTACTCATTTCCAACTGGCAAACCACAGGATATCACCTATCACCCATCCCAATTCTGACAACAACCTACAGACAACCACAACCACCCAGAAAAATCCACACCACGAGAACCCTAACATCCTGCCCACTGACCAGCCAAGACCACATTCCCACCACCTGGGGAAAAAGACCTCCACCAAAGCACAAGACTACTACTCAAAAACAACTCACACCACCAAAAAATATCCTCTACCTTAATTGCAATCCTAATTCCAACACAAAATATACCTCGTTAACCTGTGCCTACATGAATATAAGATCAATTAGCCCAAAAGCAAACCTAATTAAAGACTGGCTGACTGAAGAACAACTAAGCTGTCTCTTCCTAGCCGAAACCTGGCTAACATCCAATTCGGACCCATGCATAACCGAATTCTGCCCCAAAGGGTACAAATTAGAGCTGGTTTGTCGAAAAAACAAACGAGGGGGAGGACTAGCTATTCTAGTACAAAACAACCTCAACCTAAAAGTTCTACACAAACACTCAACCCCTCACTTAGACCTTCTTGCATGCCAACTCTCCGACAATACACTCACAGACACCTTGAACTGTCTATTATGCTACATCACTCCAGGAAAATGGAACACTTCAAAACTTGAACTCGAAGAATTCATATTCCAGAACTCTCTAACCTCCACATACAATTTGCTCCTAGGAGACATCAATCTCCACCTCGAGGACCACACATCCAAACAAGTAGACGATATACTCTCATACCTCGACGCCCTATCCTACCAGATCCTCAATCCTGAACCCACGCACGAAAAAGGCCACCAACTTGATATAGCAGCATTCACGTCTCATAACCTCCACACCCCAAAAATTCATATCACCAATGGTACCTGGCATCCCTCTCTTTGGTCAGACCACCACAAATACACTTTCACCATCAACTGGCCTCAAAATAACACAAAACCCAAGCCACAAAAAACAACCTTCAAATCTAGACAGAAAATTGAGCCTGCCACATTCTGGGATAAAGTTGACCCTATAATCGCCCCCATCGACCCAACTGACTTCGTAAATCACTGGCGCATCCTAAGTGAAACAACCTTGAACGAGCTAGCCCCTGAAAAAACCAAACATAGAACCTGCAGATCCTCAGACAAGTGGTTCGACTCCGAACTCCTCCTACAAAAAAGGCATTGCAGACAACTTGAAAGATCTTGGAGAAAAAAGAAAAATGATCAAACCAAATCCGCTTGGAGAACCCAAATCAAACTATACAATATCAAACTTAAAGAAAAGCGCAAAACATACTACTCTAAACTAATTGGCACAAACACCTCTGACACAAAAACACTCTTCAACTTAGTAAAAAAACTTACGGACACAAACCCATTCCTTGCCACTCAAGGCAATAAACCACCAACAGCTTCTCAACTAGCAGACCACTTCAAACACAAGATCACTACAATCAGAAATACCTTCAACAACTCAACCACCAAACTCTACGAGATAATAACCCCCACAACGGAAGAAGCCATATCTGCAGACAGAACATGGACCACATTCCCAACCCTACAATGGTCTGATTTGAACCGACTATACAAAAAATACAGCCACACCTCATGCGACTTGAACTACTGCCCATCGTATCTGCTTACAAATGCCTCCCTTAAATTCAAAACCAACCTCATGCAATGGATTCAAAGCACTCTCATAGAAGGTCAATTCCCACAAGATCTTGGAGAGATCATAATCACACCCCTACTGAAAGATCAAAAAGGCCCTATAGACGCTCCTACCAACTACAGACCTATCGCTTCGATCCCATTATATGTCAAACTGATTGAAGGACTTGTGGCTCAATACCTCACCAACTACCTATTTGACCATAATATACTTCACTCCTCTCAATCAGGATTTAGATCTCACCACAGCACGGAAACACTACTAGCAACACTACTAGACATAGCCCGACAACACCTCAGTAAAGGACACAGGATCCTAATTATCCAACTAGATCTTTCCGCCGCCTTCGATCTAGTCGATCACACCATATTACTCCAGATACTTGATGCAATCGGGATCTCAGGGGTGGTTTACAATTGGTTCCAAGGATTCCTCAAAACAAGAACGTACAGAGTTAAGACAAACAACACGAAATCTAACCCATGGTCAAATCCATGCGGAGTCCCGCAGGGGTCACCACTATCGCCCATTCTATTCAATCTCTTCATCTCCTCCCTCGGCACCACTTTAGACAACCTAAATGTAACATCATTCAGCTACGCAGATGACATAACTATTCTCCTCCCCTTTGAAATCCAAGACCACACCTCAACAGGACACCTGGAAATAATTCTGGATGAAGTAGAAAAATGGATGACAAACCACAAACTGAAACTAAACTCGGACAAAACCAAAGTCCTAATGCTTGAAACGGACAAAAACCCATCCATAACAGACCTAGAAATTAAAGCAACCAAATACCCAATCCAGACCACACTCAGAATCTTGGGAGTGCAGATAGACAGATGCTGCACTATGCAGACCCAAATCAACAAAACTACCCAAAAAGCATTCTTCACAATGCGCAACTTAAGAAAAATAAGGAAATTCTTCGACAAAGAACACTACAGGATAATTGTACAATCCATGGTACTAGGTCTCGTGGACTACTGCAATATCCTTTATCTACCATGCCCCACAAACATGATCAAAAAACTTCAAACTGTTCAGAACACAGCCCTTAGACTAATTTACTCACTCGGAAAATTTGACCACATCACCAATGCCTACCTAGACTCACACTGGCTACCGATTCGAGCCAGAATTCAATTCAAACTATACTGTCTACTCTTCAAAGTAATTAACGGTACTGCACCCACCTACCTAAATGACCGCCTAAACCGTAACCTTCCAACCAGAACAAGAAGAAAACTGACATCATTCACATACCCACCACTCAAGGGTACTCACCGCAAAAAGCTTTATGATAGCCTCCTGGCAACACATGCTGCAAAACTCGAACCTTCCATCACCAGATTGTTAACCACAACATCAGACCTCAAGACATTCCGTAAAGAAATCAAAACACTGCTGTTCAAAAAGCATATACAATCTACCTAACCTCCCTCACCCCATCCCCCAAGAAACCAAAACACTGCCGTCCAAAACATCTTCCGATGTTATTAAGTCTTTACTATCATTCTGTTATTAAGTCTCTATCCTCAAACTGTATTCTCTATTGTCATGTACCATCCTGGAAATGTCCAGTTCTCTTCTTATGTAATCCGCTTTGAACCGCAAGGTACAAGCGGAATAAAAATCACTAATGTAATGTAATGTAATGTAAGACTTGGCCAAAAGGAAAGATTTATAAACTCTAAAGAGTTTTACCTCATGCTAAATTGTCATTTCTTTAATAAGACATTAACTATTTTTTCTGAGGCCCTCCAAATCCCAAAATGTGGCCCTGCAAAGGGTTGGAGTTTGAGACCACTGTCTTAAAGGTAAGAGGGGATCTTTTCTGCCAAGGGCTGCTGCTGCTTGCAACTCTACTCCATTGCACCTGCCAGAACTCTTCAGGGACTAATGGGCAGTTCTGGGGTTCTGGTGCCCCAATTCTATTACTAGGGAACAGCCCTCCGCTACTGAGAAGGTGTGAGCTAAATCCTAGTCATAAGAATACTTCTGAGGTGCCCAGGAAACAGTCTGCAGATGTCCGGAAGGAGGCGTGAGACTGGAGCAGACAGAATAGAGCAGCTTCTCCTCTCCTGTCATTTCTGAGGGCCTAATGCAGAGAAATAAACAGTAGAGAATGTTTGATTGTAATTTGTATGAATATAACCTCTCTGTTTGAGGATGCTATTCTTGGCTTTGCACAATTTCTGGAGAGTGTAACTCTGGAACCAGTGGCATAGGGGGAGGGGTGCAGGTGTGGTTTTTCTAAGGACACGGCACCCCCTAATCTCCTTGCCATGTGCACGCCCCCTTCCCCGGCACGAGGCCGCGTTCGCATTGGCGCTCGCTCCGATGTCACTTACTGGTCCCACGCCTAGGAAGTGACGTCAAAGGGCGAGCCCACACCGACATAGGCATCCTGCTCATGTTGGATAAGTTAAAAGGGTACAAGGGAAGGGAAGGGAAGGGGCGCCCCCCCCCCCCCCCCGACACCGCTCACACTTCCTACTCCACTGTCTGTAACCCCTGGGGATGGAATGTTCATGTGTACTCAAGTAGCCCTCTCTTTTTAGAAGGAAATATGCCTTTGTGTTCTGTATACTTATGTGGCTTTATCTCTGTTTTCATAGTTGTGCATGAAGGAATCGGGGGACTCCTTACGAGACCAGATGCAGTGTATGATGCGGACTCTCCATGATCTGAAGAAGATACAGGGATGCCACATCCACCTAGACTCCCAGGAGTTAACAGATGACCAGATGCTACCTCAAGAGAAGTGCACCAACAGCCGGGTCTCCAATGTCTCTGAAGCAGACTCAGCCTGCTGCCTAGAAATGGCTGTAGATGAAGAAGAGAGCTGCTCCACAGCCCTCACTCCTCCCGGCAGCGAACGCAGCCTGGAGTTTGACTCGGGCTATTCAGAGGTTTCAGGCAGCAGCCTAAGAGAAGGCGACATGTCAGTTCTCATCAGGCCCTGTCAGCGGCCACAAAAATTATCTTCGGGGGGTTTCTTACGCAGCCGGCACCGTCAGACATCTGACAAGAAGGTCCGTCCCAAATCCACCTCAGATGCCTGCTTGGAACAGTGGAAGGCATTTGAAAGCCCAGACACAGAAGACTGGACAGTAGCACTGCTGTCCCAGAGTCGAAATCGCCAGCCATTGGTCCTTGGCGACAACTGTTTTGCTGATCTAGTGAAGAACTGGATGGACTTGCCTGAGATGTCTGAGGACAGTGGGACGCTGAAGCCACAAGATCAACATCGCTGGCTGAGCAAACCCCATGACTTTCTCCTCAACATCTCCGGGAATATGCGCCAGAAGCTGGCCAATATCACACGCTTGGAACGCCCCAAAGGTGCTGAGGTGAAATGGGGAAACAGGGACTGTGCAAGAGAGCAGGCAACATCAAAAAGGTTTTCCTGCCCCATTATCTTCAACCATCGATCCAAGGAGCCTTACTTTCATCGGTCCCACTCCAACATCACAGAGCTCACCTCAGACTTCAATAGATTTGCATTCCTGATGAATAGCAGAAGTCGACAACCTATCATCTGCAATGACATCATTGGCTATATTTAAACTCTGAACTCTAAACTTTGAACCACATTGTGCACACACAAGCACTGCCACAGCATTATGCAAGCCAATACTGCCTTCTTTTTATTTCTAGTTTGTAGTTATTTTATATATATATATATTTTGTTGTTGTTTTGTAAAATAAATAAGACATGTTTTTAATATGGCATATTGAAAATATTTTATGTTCTGCTGTCATTAGGGAAATCAAAGGGCAGTCCTTTGATGGTGTCTGCAATGTCCTCTGATAAATAGGAAAGGGACATCGTATATTTGGTTTAGGACCCTTTCCCGGAAAGGCAGGAAAAGGAAGTCTGCTGATGTCATCATGTTGTGTTTCAGGCTTTGTGAAGGGTAATCACTGGCATATCATTTTCAGGCAGCACATGGTACCCCTGTGGCATGAATATTCAGGTATATATAGTGTGACCATATGGCTCCAGAAAAAAGGTGACGGATTGAGACATCCGGGTTTTACTTCCATTGAAAGCAACCAAGATGTCTCAATCTGTTCTCCTTACTTCCATTGCTTTCAATGGAAGTAAAACCCGGCTGTCTCAATCCGTCCCCTTTTTGCTGGAGCCATATGGTCACACTAGGTTTATATGGACTCAAGTCAACATAGAAATCCTTTTGTTTGCTCATCTATTAAATAAACTTTCAACAATATTTATCCTTTAATAAAGCTAATGTAACTCAAACACAAGATTTTAAAAAAAATCTCTCCGACAAGTGCTCTCCAATGTATTAAACATGAGTAAAAATCCAGGCAACCCAACTCCAGATATTCAATGCTAGGGCATGTGTGGCTTGCAGCACTGGATATCTGGGTAAGTTCACTGATCCAGAAGTTAACCGGGCAGTAGCTGATATTCAGACTGGTGCCTAGTTAACTTGAGACAGCTGTTAATGTTATCCTAACCGTGTGCATTTACTTAGCCAGTTGCCAGGCTGAATATTGCTGATAACAGACTAAGTAGGTGCTCCACCCTAATTCCACCAGTTAGGGTTAGATAGTTAGTGGTGATAAGTCAATGCAGCCATTCAGTGAGTGGAGCGGGATCAGGCAGGTGCGCGAAGAGCCGATCTGCCGCTGTCAGAAGACATCAGGACAGGAGGTAGCTGCCGGGATTTTAAAAAAAAGTTACCGGGGAGGGGCTGTATTCGTTCCGGAAGACGTACCCTTTTTTCCACCCACTTTTTTGGGGGAAAAAAGTGCATCTTATGGGGCAAAAAATACAGTAGCCCTCAATGGAGACTGCCCCGATTTTGTTGGTTGTGCTGAACTTTTCAGCGGCCCCTCATAGCGTTTTATCTTCAAATGTTGTACTGAAAGTGTTATCTCTAGCACTTCTAACATAACATAATTCTTTATTTATATACCACGTAAAGGCAGTGTACAAAAGAATATATGGTGAAAATAATAGCATTGAAATTGGTTAAACCATGTGGAAGTACGGCACACAGATCTACGCTAAGATGCTTGGAAAGATCAAATTCAGAAAGAGAAGAAGAAAAGAGCAGGAAGAGAGTTAGAACGTAGGAAAATTAAAAGAATGAAATAAAAATAAAATCTTCTCATAAACCGGTCAAATCAATCACATTTTAGTGCGGGCCATAAATACAACTGTAAATATGAAACATAAAATAAATAATAATAAAAAAAAAACAAATGTAAGAAGAAGAAAAGAAAATAGGTGGAAAAAAATACCGGAAAGGGAAGAGGAATAATGGATTAATACAGAGGAAAGTAATGCAAAAATTCAACATAAATTAACAAATATTATATTATAAACTCAAAAATAAAATATAGTTTAGACAAGGAGCAAAAGTAAAGACTTCGGGCTCCTTTTACTAGGCTGCGTTAGCGTTTTTAGCGCACACAGCATTTTAGCCCGCGCTACATGGCTAGAACTAACGCCAGCTCAATGCTGGCGTTAGCGTCTAGTGCACGCGGCAATTTAGCGTGTGCTATTCCGCGTGTTAATGCGGCTTAGTAAAAGGAGCCCTTAGTTCCGTCCAAGTAGAGAGACAATCATACAATCTCCGAAGACGGGAGATCAGGCCAGCCACAGATGATCTCCTGATGCCAAGCCATCTGCTGGAAGAAATTGTCGGCTACAGATGACATTTTCAATACAAGATTTGAAGAAAAACGCTATATAAAATGTTTTAAGAAAATTTATATTAGTGTCTGCAATTTTTGCACAATAG
Source organism: Geotrypetes seraphini (assembly GCF_902459505.1). Classification (NCBI taxonomy): domain Eukaryota; kingdom Metazoa; phylum Chordata; class Amphibia; order Gymnophiona; family Dermophiidae; genus Geotrypetes; species Geotrypetes seraphini. The sequence continues at coordinate 47,193,522 of NC_047100.1, forward strand.
CACATTGACGTTAGTGAAGTGGGTTGAGAACATGGGGATCTAGGTTTGATTCATACTGTGGCTCCATCTAACCCTCTTGTCCCAGGTACAAAACTTAGGGCTCCTTTTATTAAGCCGCACTAGCGGGGTTAACGTGCGTGACTTTTCATCAGGCGCTGGCCTAAAACTACCGCCTGCTCAAGAGGAGGCGGTAGCAGCTAGTGCGGCCTTAGTAAAAGGAGCCCTTAGATTTTGAGCCACTAGGAAAAGAGAAATTGCCTGCATATAATAAATGAAAACGGTTTTGGTTGTACCACAGAAAGGCGGTAAGGTCAAGATCTTAAATTATGTCTGGAAGCCAACAAGAAACCAATGATGTTTAATCAGCAGTGGTAGTTATACGAGTATATGATCAAATTTACAAGCCTTTCCTAATAAATGTATTGCAATTGTTTTAGATTAGCTGTAGCTATATCAAGATAATATTACAATAATCTAATCTGAAATTTAATACAGAATGAAGGAGAGAAGGAATAGTAGCTTCATTTAAAAAAAATTGTATCTAGCATATTACCACAATACCCAAAACCCCTTTTTAATCGCATTTGAAACTTGGTTAGTAAAAGTAAGCCCATAAACAATTTCAACCACTTGAACAGGTGAACCAAACAAAGTTGGAAAAACAGAAGAGATAAATGACCTGTAATCCAACATGCTGTAGGAACATTTACTCTATAAACTCCTAAATGCATGCCATCAATCCAGTACCCTTTTTAAAAAAATGATTTTTTTATAGATTTTTAGGAAAAGGCTTCATTTATTCAATCAGTTAATTAACTAAAAATTAACTTGCACTCATCTTTTTTTTATTCCAAAACTTTGAATTAAAGTGGATAATGGGCTCAAAAAGATGTTAAACAAATGGGAAACAATCCAGAGCCCTGTGATGACTTCAGGGGTAATACTTATAGAATAGGAATACTCCCTAAGGAAGGATGCAAACCAATTCCAAACTCAAATTACTTAATAGTCTTTAGTCCAGCTAAAAGCAGCTCATGCTCTACCAGAACAAAAGCTGACATAAGATCCAGAGACACCACCAAGGCAAATCTCCCACCATCTAACATACAATGCACTTGACTTAGAAAGGAGGTTATAATAGCTTCATTGCATCAGATGGTCTAAAATTAGCTGTCATTGTACTGTCAAGAGGACTTCTTAACCATAGGTCAAACCACACTTGCTTTCATTACAATGGAAAAGTGCCAGTTGTGCGACTAGAGTTTGCTATGGTCAATGCATTGGAATCCTGAGCCAAATGGAAGAAACAGGAGCTAAAGAATGAGGGGGTTCTGAAAAGTTCTCAGCTCCACCAACCAACTTCCTAAATTCTGAGCGTTATTGTGCTACTGTAGCTGAAAAGAGTATTAGCTTATTCCATTAAGCGCCAATTAAATTCTGTGTTTTGACATTGTTTCAGATCATTGATTGTACCATATCCACCTCATTCTCTTCTTGGTTGGGCCTGAGAACTTTTCAGCACCCCCTCGTACCAATAGGAACATTAGATAACATTAGTTAGTCAATCTTTATTAAGCATTCCAGAACAACACGAGCAATGAAGTAAAGAGAAATTTCAAAGAAAGAAGCTGAAGATTGCTCCATACAAGTTGAGGCCTCAAATCAGAAGAGTGCAATATTTAACAAACTTTGAGGTATCTATTTTAAAAGCAAAGCCAGCAAATTTGTCTGCCAAGGCAAAAAAGATAAAGATCTCATCATGGCAGTACAGTTGGAAGAGCTCAGAACTTCCATGCTGGATTTTCAATAGTCTTAATGAGATTAGAATAATATGTCATCTTAGCTGCTTTCAGACCATTGTTGTAGCAAGACTGTCAATGACTACAAATTTTTAATGCTCTAGATTTCCTCCATATGAGCTCTGTGCACTTATCCTGCCTTTTTATGGCTGCCTTAAGGCTACTATGATAGGATAAGATGGAAAAAACCCAACAAAACCCTTCTGTTGAAGAAGAGCTATGCTACACATTTCCCTAAACCGTATTCAACAGTTTACCATATTATTTAGTGATTGGAATAACAAAATCTGAATGATATCATGAAAATAAAGGTGTTAGCATAGTGGGTCAGTCAATCTGTTTAAAATGTCTTTTATGCTGTATTATCTCTGGTATATGAGGACCAAGAATTAAATCCAGTTATATTAAAAACCACAGCATAATGCTCAGATCAATAGAATGTGAGAAAAAATTTCCAAAGAAAAAAAACTTCGGTGCTAGTTGTGACCAAATCAAGGGTGGAACCACCATTATGAGTCGCAAAACTGAATTAATCCTAAATCAGCTAACAAAGTTTGAATGTTCTAGGTGTTTAAAAACACAATCCATGTGCACATCGAAGTCTCCCAAAGAGTAAAATCAAAGAACAGAACCACCACATCACTTGGAGGATTAAAAAATCGTGTCACATGTAACTTGTGTAAGAGTTAGGGGCAAAAGAAAAATGATGCGAGCTGGATTATGGTAAAACAATAGTGTTATTTTAACACATCATTTACAAGCTAAGATCTGTGACGATATCTCCAGCAGAAGAATATCCAATTAATAACTTAGAGACCTTTTCCAGTGCAATAAATAAAGCTATATCCTCTTCCCACCGCTAGGTCTCCAACAAGCATAATAACCAAATATTATTGTCAATAATAAAATCCAATTTTTCTGTCAATTTACAATGAAGAGATCTACAATTAATTAGGATTACTTCAATATCGATTGTATTTCTCCCCCTCTTCCTATTCGTGTCCACGGACTTTTCGGTCCATTTTACCTAGTACGTATTTGTTGTCAGTCTTGTAGTTTTTTATTGTTTAATCAATAATAGATGTTCCATTATAGAAATGTATGTTTTATTTGTTAAATTTTTGTTTAAATGTTAATTTTAAATCTTGTTCAACGCTTTGTAGTTTCGAAAAAGCGTTCAATCAAAAACCTGAATAAACAATAAACAATGTTAGCATTACAGAATACACATTGTCCTGAAAACTAATAGATATCTTGCCTTCCTTTTCCATAGAGAGTGACTGTCCACAAATGGCCTATTATCCTAATAAAATAGACTAGGAAAGCCAGCAAAACCAGGTATCAAAGTCACTTGAAATTATCAGCATAATAGTAAGAAAAAACAAACATCCCCCAAACCACAGAACACAATGCAACCATATTAGGGCTTCTACAATCACACATACTGTATATATAAGATAGCGAGTGCCCTTGAGGACTCTGGTCACTTCTATCACAGTCAGCCCGAGTCATTTGAGTACTTGGGACCTGGGTTGGCCACTGTTGGAAACAAGATACTGGGCTTGATGGGCCTTCGGTCTGTCCCAGTATAGCAATTCTTATGTTCTTATCAGAAAGGCATTCTGATAAAATGATATGAAACAACCTAATTATTAATGAGATATTTCTAAACATATTGATATTGTAACCACTGGGGTCTCCTAGAATGGCCAACAGTGCCCCAAGTGCTCGCAGGCAAAATTACTGGACAAGGCACGCTACTCAGGATGGAGTTAGCCCTGCAGGGGCAAAAGAAAGAATGCAAAAACACCAAGTTCCGTGCTACAGTAACTTCCCAACACAGGCTTATTGGTAAAGAGGTGCCACAACAAAGAAATAGAGAAAGAAATAATTATTAAAGAAAACTCTCGTAAGGCTTTCAGGATTGTCACCAAACAAAACTTTCTCTTCCTAAACAGTTCCTCTTATTCTCAGGAGTTTTTTGCACCAGCCTGCCCAAAACCTTCAGTTGTGGCAGTCCAAATTTTAAACAGTCATGCAAGACAAAAGTATAGAAGCCTCCAGGTGCTAGCAAGTGCAATTGGGGACAGGGAGTTTGCCTTCAAAGCTTCACAAATTGCTCTCAGATTTCCCATCCAGGATTGTAGCAAACCTCTCCCTAAAGTTATTGGCAAACTTCAGCTTCCAACTGGCTTAGGCTCACTAGAGAAAAGCCAGAACTACCCCCCCCCCACACACACACACACACAATTTCTCTTCTAGGTACCGAATAGTGCCCAACCCCCATACAAAGCCAAAAAAAAGGAACAGCTAGAGTTTTTAATACAGTGTTCTTAACTTATGTATCCTCATCCAAACAGATCAGTCAACAAATGCAAAGCACAAAATATTCTCCAAAAGAAAACCACAGTCTTTTCAAAAAGTCTAATGTTCCAAACTTAGCAAGCTCAAAAAACAAACACTCACAGCTCTGCATTCAGGAACGCCTGGTAGCCAAACCTATGTCCATCAATTCTGGCTCCTGTGGAATCAGCATTTCCTGGAACTCCATTTGCTCCTCTTGGGCTGGAGCTGCAAATTCAATAGAGGAACCTGCCTCCTCTACTTCCATAGGGTCTGGCAGATTATCCTGGCTTAGGCTGGAAAGATGCTCCTTGGGGGAGAGGCTTGTTCCTCTTCCCTATCCTCTCCAACAGACTAGTCAAATCTGCAGGCTTTTCAGGAGTGGAGCCACACCCTAACCTGCTTGCTCTAGCCTGTGGCTCTCTTGGGCTCCCCCAATGGCTGTTGGGGAGAATGCCTGACTTCCTATAAACAGGACTAGACTTAAAACCTATGTTTCTAGGTAGGTTTACAGCAGGGCAGTGACTGGGGATGGTTTCCATTAGTGCTGCCCGATTCACGATTTGAATCTGTTCACTGATTCACTTTGGGTGAATCGATTTGAATCAATTTAAAAACATAAAAAATCGGCCTCCCGATTCAGTGACTGACCCTCCCCTCTTACCCCCTAAAGCAGGATCAGCAGCGCTGCCTCTTGCTGGCCAGCCGCTGCCGCTCCTGCTATAGAGGGCAAGGGGGAGGGTCACTTGTGAAGTGCTGGTGTCCGGCTTCCCCTCTGGCTTCCCGCTGGTGTTTACCCCCTGGCCTCCGAAGCAGTTTACAAAGATCGCTAGCAACGCAATCTTCTCTGCATGCTGCTCATAAATGGTGCGCAGGAGGCCAGGGGACTGGTAGGAACCGAGAGCCGCAGTCCATGAAGACTCTCAGCTGCTTCGGAGCCTGAGGGCGGGGTCCCGGCCGCTCTTTGACAGCCACTCCAGCCTTTGCCGAGAGGGCCGCTCGCTGGACCGAAGCAACCGGATCTCTCTTCATTTGCTTGCAGCGGCCTATCAGCTGGAGGGAACTTGATTTGCACTCAGAGTCTGCCTGGGAGAGGGAGGGGAGGGGGAGTGATAATGCCGGTTCTCCCCTGACCCTTTCCAATGGCGTCCGACAGCTGCCGAAGATGTCAACATGGGCTCGTCCCCCGCGGTGTAAGTATACCGCTTTTGAAGCTTGATTGTGCCTATTTTTTATTTGATATTCCACCTTTCCTCCCCAGCTATAGAAAACTCTCTAAAGTAGTTTCCCTCTCTCCCGGCGGGCTCACGATCTAACTATGGTATCTGGGGCAATGAAGTGACTTGTCCAGCTGAGGCTGCTTCCCTGCCTTTCAGCTCACTGCTTTTTTCCATCAGGTTTGTTTCTTAGGAGATGTATTATTTTTGCTGTGTTTGTTAAAGGGAGGGAAATAGATTATAATTAAGACCAGAAACACAGAGAAAAAATGTATATGGTATATGGCAAGAGAGGAATGGTAGGATTGGAGGAGGATCATTTTATTCTACTTTATTTTAACAGAAACAAACACACAGGCAAAAAAATAATAATAATAATGTTTGGGTTTTGGTTTTTTTTGCTGTCGCCTGGGACTGTCTGCAACTACTTTAAGGGCTGCTTTCCTGCTGCAGTTTCAGAATACAGCTTGTGCTCTTTGCATTCATAGTACAGTATTCAAATTATAGTGGGTATAACAACCTGTAGCCGTTCCTTACTGTAGTGCTTTGGCATCAGCGTTTCAGGGGTCAGGGGGGGGAGGTGAGAAGTCCTTTGGGGTGGGGGTGGGGACAGGCAGGCCTTTAAGGGGGAGACAGGCCTTCAGGGGTGGTGGCACAGGCCTTCAGGGGGGGACAGACCTTCAGGGGAAGGGGGGCCCTGGTGTAGAAGTACACGGAGGGAGGGAAGGGGGGGTTCAAAGAGATGTGCACATGCCAGATTTTGGGGGGGGGGGAAGAAATAATGGGTTTAAAAACAGAGAAGAGGGAGAGAGATGGTGGACAATGAGATTTAGGGAGGGAAGGAACAGAAAGAGAGAGAAGTTGGACACAAGGTATGGTGTGGAGGGGGGATAAAGATACTGGATAGGAGGGTAGTTGGGAAGAGAAAGGGAGAGATGGTGGACCCTGGGGTGGTGGGGAAGGAGGGAGAGATGCTGGATAGTTGAGAAAAGGTGGATCTGTGGATGGAGACGAAAATAAGGAAAGATGCCAGACCTCCAGGGGAGGGAAGGGAAATGGAAGGGGAGGACAGAGATAGAAGATGGATGGTTAGCACGGAGAAAGAAGAAAGAAGGAGACCCTGGCAAGCAAGTTATCAGAAGACAACCAGAGCCTGGGACCAACAAGATTTGAATAATGACCAGACAACAAAAGGTAGAAAAACTAATTCTATTTTCTGTTTTGTGATTACAATATGTCAGATTTGAAACGTGTATCCTGCCAGAGCTGGTGTTAGACTGCAAACGTGAGCTAGGATTTAACAGAGAGAGGAAAAGTCTTTTTTGTTTATTTTGTTTACACCACAGCGCCAGTGTGGTTAGGAGAAGGCAAAGGGGGTGAAGAGGCTATAAAATAAACCCACCAGGATGTTTAAAAAAACAAAACAAAACACCCAATTGGGCAGGAAAATCGAATTGAATCGAAAAACCAATTCAATAGGCTGAATCAAATCGAAATTTTTTTCCCTGAATTGGGCAGCACTAGTTTCCATATCCTCCCATTCTGGGTCTGACCAATCATCAGGCTGTTCTCTCTGGCTCTGTGGTTTAGCCTGTGAAGATCACTTTCTGAATTTACTGCCACCTTTTCTATGCAACTTCACTGGGACCACAGCAGGCACGGAGTCTGATAGGTCACAATATTTATGTATAACAAAAATGACACAGAAGATAGCTCCCTAGGAAAGGGGTAGGGAAATCCTAAATAGAAAAATAGAAACATGATGGCAGATAAAGGCCAAATGACCCATCTAGTCTGCCCTTCCGCAGTAACCATTATCTCGTTCTCTCTCTCTCTAAGAGATCCCACTAGCCTATCCCCTGGTTTCTTGAATTCAGACAGTCTCTGTCTCCACCTCTTCTGGGAGACTGTTGCATGTATCTACCACCCTTTCTGTAAAAAAGTATTTCCTTAGATTACTCCGGAGCCTGTCACCTCTTAACTTCATCCTTTGCCCTCTCATTGCAGAGTTTCCTTTCAAATTAAAGAGACTCGACTCATGCGCATTTACATTACGTTGGTATTTAAACATCTCTATCATATCTCCCCTCTCCCGCCTTTCCTCCAAAGTATACAGATTGACGTCTTTAAGTCTGTCCCCATATGCCTTATGATGAAGACCAAAAAGTATATGGCAGACTTACAGACAAAATGTATATCAGGTACTATGTTATAAACTATACAAATATGTTGTACCCGATTATAGTGTTGTGCATATTCTTTCAAAACGAGCCTCAGCCCCACCACTCCACCGCATATATTTATTTCACATCGCGGGAAGCATGTTGTGGTGCTTCATCATTGGCTACAAGTTATGAAAAGTATTTTTTTAGTTTTTTAATTTAAATTTTTCCTAATTTTGTGAAAAATCTTAAAGAATAAATGCCAAATGGACTTCCCATTCTTAAGTCTCTTATAAAAGTAAGTAATACTTAGCTTCAGCCAAAAACCCAGGGAGTCAGACCCGACATGTTTCACACATTGGTGTTTTCTCAAGGGTCTCCCTGAAAAATAAACCAGAAGAGCTGTTATACTACGTTTACAACCCGCCCTACCTGGATCTGTTCTAGAATTATTCTCCAACTATTTCGTTTTTTAGTGCTTACCAGGGGTGCCGCTGTCATCCGACTCCTATCGTTTATGGAAAAAAGATGGCGGCGGCGTCCTTTAACCCCGGTTTAAATGCTGATTTCCAATGAGCAAGACTCCACCCCCCACAGATGATTGGAGCTGGCCCGAGTTACAGTGATCCCCACTCAATCTCACTGTTGAGCCCGCGCGGTTCAACAGTATCAAGATTAAAAATCAATCTTTGTTCATTTTCATTCAATTTGACAGAGTCTCCCTCTCCAGCCCGCCCTACTATTTTCTTAATAACCCGCCACCTAAAGTCATTGACAGTGTGTTTAAACTTAATCCAATGTTCAACTAGCGGAGCATGCATAACTTCATTGAGAACACGCGATTTGTGTTCTGTCAATCTTGTTTTTATCTTTCTACTAGTGCGCCCCACGTATATGAGGTCGCAAGGACATACAATAGAGTAAATGACTCCTTGGGAATTACAATCTGTAATGTGTTCAGATTTTAGAATAATGGATCTTCCCGGAACCTCCCAAGAGTCCCCCTGAATGGCTAAGGGGCACCATTGACAACGTCCGCATATCCCGTGGGTACCCACCACCCTTACCTCAGGGTCAACCCTGAATTTTTGAAAATTACAGCGTTGTCCTAGCGTGATGCCTCTTGTATACGCTATACGAGGAAAAACCTCAAGGGATTTGTGGGATTGTACTACAAACCAGTACTTTCTAAGCATACCCACCACTACTTTTACTGCTTTTGAGTAAGGAAGAACGCACGTGAGAATCTCATACGTTTCTTGCTCATCTGTGTGCTCCTGTAATAATAAATCTCTTTGAGCAAATTTAGCCCTATATAGGGCCTGTTTTATAGATTTCTCAGGATAGCCCCTATGATGGAGGCGATCACTCAATTTGGCAGCTTGGATTTTATATTCTTCCAATGATGAACAAATCCTGCGTAATCGCAAGAATTGGCCTATTGGCAAGTTAAAGCGGAGTTTAAATGGGTGGAAACTAGTGAAGTGTAGTATGGTATTCCGAGTAACTGGTTTGATGTATAGGGATGTGAAAATATTCGCTCCGCTAGCTTGGACAGTAATGTCCAAAAAATCTATCTTGGTCTGGTGGCATGTCATTGTGAACTTGATGTTAGTGTCCACTGAGTTCAAAAATTCAATGAAAGCTTCCAAATTCTCCTTAGAGCTGTCCCAAATGAAAAAGATATCGTCTAGAAATCTGCCCCAGAACCCGATATATGTGTTCCATGGGGATGAATATACCCAGGTTTCTTCAAAACGTGCCATAAAGAGGGCAGCCACAGAGGGGGCCAAAGTGGCACCCATTGCCACCCCCTGGATCTGTTGGTAGAATTTGTGGTGGTATTGAAAATAGTTATGTTTAATAACCCACGTGGCCAAATGCATCAAAAATGTAGTGGAAATGCGGTGAGTAGTTCTACTTTGGAGGGATTCTTTGATAACTGCCAATGCTTCTTCCTGTGGAATTTGAGTATATAGCGAAACAACGTCCAAAGTCACTAACCACCTGTCAGTCGTATTGAGTTGAAGGGCTGCAATATTCGTCAAAAAATGGGAAGAATCCCTAATATAGGACTTAATCTTCGGGACCTCGTCCCTAAGAAAAAAGTCCACCATTTTAGACAAGGGTTCAAGTATAGAGGACCGGGTATTGACTATTGGTCTCCCTGGAGGATTTTTGAGAGTCTTATGTATCTTGGGAACAAATGATATACTGGGAATCCTAGGATTCTTCTCAAATAAGAATTGATATTCTTTCTTGGTAATTTCCCCTTGTTCCCGATACCGATTTAAGATGTTCAATATCTCTACACCCAACTCTGCAGTGGGGTCCCCCTCAAGAAGCTGGTACGCTCTTGTATCTGCCAATTGGCGTCTGGCTTCAATATCATACTCCTTAGTGTTCAAAATGACCGTGGCTCCTCCCTTATCTGCCTTGGTGACAATGATGTCATTATTAGCCAACAGTTCTTGAAAGCCTGATGTTTGGGCTCTGGTGGTGTTATAGGGACCTACGTTATGCCAGTTCCTTTGGAGTTCCTTTAGATCTGCAAAAATTAATTCTTGAAAAGTAAAAATAAGGGGATCCATAGGGCCTGGAGGGACCCAACGTGATTTTAACTTACAGATGGGGATAGAGCATTCCTGCCTCACAGTTTGAGTAGACTCATTATCTTCCTCCAGTGGTTCAAGCTCCCCTACAGAGTTATCTTGAAAGAAAACCTTGCATTGCATCTTCCTTACGAAGGCATGTAAAGCAGAATGTAATTTAAAGAAGTCTGGCGAGTGAGTCATAACAAACCCCAGACCTTTTTCTAAAATTTCTTTCTGTGCAACCGTAAGGGTTATGGAGGACAAGTTTATCACTGACGTGATGTTGTCGTCCGGGTTTTGCCTCTCGTTCGTTGTTGTCGAGTCCGTCCCCGTCCTCGGGTGTCCATACTGGTTGACTCCCCTGACTTCTCGGTGGTGACCTCTGTGGAACCGTCTGTGGAAACATCTGATTCTCCTGAAGTACTGTCAAATGTTACTTTTTTCTTCTGTAAGGTTCCAAAATTTTTCCTTTGCCAGGTGTATACCCTGTCCTGTGCATAGTCCCTCTGATCTCTCTTTAGTTTCTTGATTTTGTTGATCTTAATTTCGTCTCTGAACGTCTTCATAGACGTCTTTAATTCACTCAATTTACGATCAAATTCAGTTGTATCTATTCCCAGGCGTAGTTCACTTTCGATGTTGTTCGCTTTTATACATAATTCCTTTTCTGTGTTCTCCGTAGTTTCTACTAATAGAATCATGAGATCTCTGGAGCACTTGTTTAGTATAGCTGTCCAACGGTCTGTGAAAAGTTTATCGGTTGAAATCATCTTGGGCTCCTTTACTATGCGAAGACCCCTGGGGATCATCGCAGTCTTCAAGTACTGAACTAATGTGCTACAGTGTAGCTCCGCTCTCACAGCCCTTTTCATTACGTTTTCTAGCTCTAGCCAGGAAGATTCTGTGGGGGGTAATTCTTCATCATCTAATAAAGCTGGTCTAGCAAGCACTTTTTTCAATTGATCTTCTGTATATCCTTCAAATTGGAACTCTTCAGTTGCCATGCTTACATTAACTTTAAGCAAAAAGTATATGGCAGACTTACAGACAAAATGTATATCAGGTACTATGTTATAAACTATACAAATATGTTGTACCCGATTATAGTGTTGTGCATATTGAATGAAAATGAACAAAGATTGATTTTTAATCTTGATACTGTTGAACCGCGCGGGCTCAACAGTGAGATTGAGTGGGGATCACTGTAACTCGGGCCAGCTCCAATCATCTGTGGGGGGTGGAGTCTTGCTCATTGGAAATCAGCATTTAAACCGGGGTTAAAGGACGCCGCCGCCATCTTTTTTCCATAAACGATAGGAGTCGGATGACAGCGGCACCCCTGGTAAGCACTAAAAAACGAAATAGTTGGAGAATAATTCTAGAACAGATCCAGGTAGGGCGGGTTGTAAACGTAGTATAACAGCTCTTCTGGTTTATTTTTCAGGGAGACCCTTGAGAAAACACCAATGTGTGAAACATGTCGGGTCTGACTCCCTGGGTTTTTGGCTGAAGCTAAGTATTACTTACTTTTATAAGAGACTTAAGAATGGGAAGTCCATTTGGCATTTATTCTTTAAGATTTTTCACAAAATTAGGAAAAATTTAAATTAAAAAACTAAAAAAATACTTTTCATAACTTGTAGCCAATGATGAAGCACCACAACATGCTTCCCGCGATGTGAAATAAATATATGCGGTGGAGTGGTGGGGCTGAGGCTCGTTTTGAAAGAATATGCACAACACTATAATCGGGTACAACATATTTGTATAGTTTATAACATAGTACCTGATATACATTTTGTCTGTAAGTCTGCCATATACTTTTTGCTTAAAGTTAATGTAAGCATGGCAACTGAAGAGTTCCAATTTGAAGGATATACAGAAGATCAATTGAAAAAAGTGCTTGCTAGACCAGCTTTATTAGATGATGAAGAATTACCCCCCACAGAATCTTCCTGGCTAGAGCTAGAAAACGTAATGAAAAGGGCTGTGAGAGCGGAGCTACACTGTAGCACATTAGTTCAGTACTTGAAGACTGCGATGATCCCCAGGGGTCTTCGCATAGTAAAGGAGCCCAAGATGATTTCAACCGATAAACTTTTCACAGGACCGTTGGACAGCTATACTAAACAAGTGCTCCAGAGATCTCATGATTCTATTAGTAGAAACTACGGAGAACACAGAAAAGGAATTATGTATAAAAGCGAACAACATCGAAAGTGAACTACGCCTGGGAATAGATACAACTGAATTTGATCGTAAATTGAGTGAATTAAAGACGTCTATGAAGACGTTCAGAGACGAAATTAAGATCAACAAAATCAAGAAACTAAAGAGAGATCAGAGGGACTATGCACAGGACAGGGTATACACCTGGCAAAGGAAAAATTTTGGAACCTTACAGAAGAAAAAAGTAACATTTGACAGTACTTCAGGAGAATCAGATGTTTCCACAGACGGTTCCACAGAGGTCACCACCGAGAAGTCAGGGGAGTCAACCAGTATGGACACCCGAGGACGGGGACGGACTCGACAACAACGAACGAGAGGCAAAACCCGGACGACAACATCACGTCAGTGATAAACTTGTCCTCCATAACCCTTACGGTTGCACAGAAAGAAATTTTAGAAAAAGGTCTGGGGTTTGTTATGACTCACTCGCCAGACTTCTTTAAATTACATTCTGCTTTACATGCCTTCGTAAGGAAGATGCAATGCAAGGTTTTCTTTCAAGATAACTCTGTAGGGGAGCTTGAACCACTGGAGGAAGATAATGAGTCTACTCAAACTGTGAGGCAGGAATGCTCTATCCCCATCTGTAAGTTAAAATCACGTTGGGTCCCTCCAGGCCCTATGGATCCCCTTATTTTTACTTTTCAAGAATTAATTTTTGCAGATCTAAAGGAACTCCAAAGGAACTGGCATAACGTAGGTCCCTATAACACCACCAGAGCCCAAACATCAGGCTTTCAAGAACTGTTGGCTAATAATGACATCATTGTCACCAAGGCAGATAAGGGAGGAGCCACGGTCATTTTGAACACTAAGGAGTATGATATTGAAGCCAGACGCCAATTGGCAGATACAAGAGCGTACCAGCTTCTTGAGGGGGACCCCACTGCAGAGTTGGGTGTAGAGATATTGAACATCTTAAATTGGTATCGGGAACAAGGGGAAATTACCAAGAAAGAATATCAATTCTTATTTGAGAAGAATCCTAGGATTCCCAGTATATCATTTGTTCCCAAGATACATAAGACTCTCAAAAATCCTCCAGGGAGACCAATAGTCAATACCCGGTCCTCTATACTTGAACCCTTGTCTAAAATGGTGGACTTTTTTCTTAGGGACGAGGTCCCGAAGATTAAGTCCTATATTAGGGATTCTTCCCATTTTTGGACGAATATTGCAGCCCTTCAACTCAATACGACTGACAGGTGGTTAGTGACTTTGGACGTTGTTTCGCTATATACTCAAATTCCACAGGAAGAAGCATTGGCAGTTATCAAAGAATCCCTCCAAAGTAGAACTACTCACCGCATTTCCACTACATTTTTGATGCATTTGGCCACGTGGGTTATTAAACATAACTATTTTCAATACCACCACAAATTCTACCAACAGATCCAGGGGGTGGCAATGGGTGCCACTTTGGCCCCCTCTGTGGCTGCCCTCTTTATGGCACGTTTTGAAGAAACCTGGGTATATTCATCCCCATGGAACACATATATCGGGTTCTGGGGCAGATTTCTAGACGATATCTTTTTCATTTGGGACAGCTCTAAGGAGAATTTGGAAGCTTTCATTGAATTTTTGAACTCAGTGGACACTAACATCAAGTTCACAATGACATGCCACCAGACCAAGATAGATTTTTTGGACATTACTGTCCAAGCTAGCGGAGCGAATATTTTCACATCCCTATACATCAAACCAGTTACTCGGAATACCATACTACACTTCACTAGTTTCCACCCATTTAAACTCCGCTTTAACTTGCCAATAGGCCAATTCTTGCGATTACGCAGGATTTGTTCATCATTGGAAGAATATAAAATCCAAGCTGCCAAATTGAGTGATCGCCTCCATCATAGGGGCTATCCTGAGAAATCTATAAAACAGGCCCTATATAGGGCTAAATTTGCTCAAAGAGATTTATTATTACAGGAGCACACAGATGAGCAAGAAACGTATGAGATTCTCACGTGCGTTCTTCCTTACTCAAAAGCAGTAAAAGTAGTGGTGGGTATGCTTAGAAAGTACTGGTTTGTAGTACAATCCCACAAATCCCTTGAGGTTTTTCCTCGTATAGCGTATACAAGAGGCATCACGCTAGGACAACGTTGTAATTTTCAAAAATTCAGGGTTGACCCTGAGGTAAGGGTGGTGGGTACCCACGGGATATGCGGACGTTGTCAATGGTGCCCCTTAGCCATTCAGGGGGACTCTTGGGAGGTTCCGGGAAGATCCATTATTCTAAAATCTGAACACATTACAGATTGTAATTCCCAAGGAGTCATTTACTCTATTGTATGTCCTTGCGACCTCATATACGTGGGGCGCACTAGTAGAAAGATAAAAACAAGATTGACAGAACACAAATCGCGTGTTCTCAATGAAGTTATGCATGCTCCGCTAGTTGAACATTGGATTAAGTTTAAACACACTGTCAATGACTTTAGGTGGCGGGTTATTAAGAAAATAGTAGGGCGGGCTGGAGAGGGAGACTCTGTCAAATTGAATGAAAATGAACAAAGATTGATTTTTAATCTTGATACTGTTGAACCGCGCGGGCTCAACAGTGAGATTGAGTGGGGATCACTGTAACTCGGGCCAGCTCCAATCATCTGTGGGGGGTGGAGTCTTGCTCATTGGAAATCAGCATTTAAACCGGGGTTAAAGGACGCCGCCGCCATCTTTTTTCCATAAACGATAGGAGTCGGATGACAGCGGCACCCCTGGTAAGCACTAAAAAACGAAATAGTTGGAGAATAATTCTAGAACAGATCCAGGTAGGGCGGGTTGTAAACGTAGTATAACAGCTCTTCTGGTTTATTTTTCAGGGAGACCCTTGAGAAAACACCAATGTGTGAAACATGTCGGGTCTGACTCCCTGGGTTTTTGGCTGAAGCTAAGTATTACTTACTTTTATAAGAGACTTAAGAATGGGAAGTCCATTTGGCATTTATTCTTTAAGATTTTTCACAAAATTAGGAAAAATTTAAATTAAAAAACTAAAAAAATACTTTTCATAACTTGTAGCCAATGATGAAGCACCACAACATGCTTCCCGCGATGTGAAATAAATATATGCGGTGGAGTGGTGGGGCTGAGGCTCGTTTTGAAAGAATATGCACAACACTATAATCGGGTACAACATATTTGTATAGTTTATAACATAGTACCTGATATACATTTTGTCTGTAAGTCTGCCATATACTTTTTGCTTAAAGTTAATGTAAGCATGGCAACTGAAGAGTTCCAATTTGAAGGATATACAGAAGATCAATTGAAAAAAGTGCTTGCTAGACCAGCTTTATTAGATGATGAAGAATTACCCCCCACAGAATCTTCCTGGCTAGAGCTAGAAAACGTAATGAAAAGGGCTGTGAGAGCGGAGCTACACTGTAGCACATTAGTTCAGTACTTGAAGACTGCGATGATCCCCAGGGGTCTTCGCATAGTAAAGGAGCCCAAGATGATTTCAACCGATAAACTTTTCACAGACCGTTGGACAGCTATACTAAACAAGTGCTCCAGAGATCTCATGATTCTATTAGTAGAAACTACGGAGAACACAGAAAAGGAATTATGTATAAAAGCGAACAACATCGAAAGTGAACTACGCCTGGGAATAGATACAACTGAATTTGATCGTAAATTGAGTGAATTAAAGACGTCTATGAAGACGTTCAGAGACGAAATTAAGATCAACAAAATCAAGAAACTAAAGAGAGATCAGAGGGACTATGCACAGGACAGGGTATACACCTGGCAAAGGAAAAATTTTGGAACCTTACAGAAGAAAAAAGTAACATTTGACAGTACTTCAGGAGAATCAGATGTTTCCACAGACGGTTCCACAGAGGTCACCACCGAGAAGTCAGGGGAGTCAACCAGTATGGACACCCGAGGACGGGGACGGACTCGACAACAACGAACGAGAGGCAAAACCCGGACGACAACATCACGTCAGTGATAAACTTGTCCTCCATAACCCTTACGGTTGCACAGAAAGAAATTTTAGAAAAAGGTCTGGGGTTTGTTATGACTCACTCGCCAGACTTCTTTAAATTACATTCTGCTTTACATGCCTTCGTAAGGAAGATGCAATGCAAGGTTTTCTTTCAAGATAACTCTGTAGGGGAGCTTGAACCACTGGAGGAAGATAATGAGTCTACTCAAACTGTGAGGCAGGAATGCTCTATCCCCATCTGTAAGTTAAAATCACGTTGGGTCCCTCCAGGCCCTATGGATCCCCTTATTTTTACTTTTCAAGAATTAATTTTTGCAGATCTAAAGGAACTCCAAAGGAACTGGCATAACGTAGGTCCCTATAACACCACCAGAGCCCAAACGTCAGGCTTTCAAGAACTGTTGGCTAATAATGACATCATTGTCACCAAGGCAGATAAGGGAGGAGCCACGGTCATTTTGAACACTAAGGAGTATGATATTGAAGCCAGACGCCAATTGGCAGATACAAGAGCGTACCAGCTTCTTGAGGGGGACCCCACTGCAGAGTTGGGTGTAGAGATATTGAACATCTTAAATCGGTATCGGGAACAAGGGGAAATTACCAAGAAAGAATATCAATTCTTATTTGAGAAGAATCCTAGGATTCCCAGTATATCATTTGTTCCCAAGATACATAAGACTCTCAAAAATCCTCCAGGGAGACCAATAGTCAATACCCGGTCCTCTATACTTGAACCCTTGTCTAAAATGGTGGACTTTTTTCTTAGGGACGAGGTCCCGAAGATTAAGTCCTATATTAGGGATTCTTCCCATTTTTTGACGAATATTGCAGCCCTTCAACTCAATACGACTGACAGGTGGTTAGTGACTTTGGACGTTGTTTCGCTATATACTCAAATTCCACAGGAAGAAGCATTGGCAGTTATCAAAGAATCCCTCCAAAGTAGAACTACTCACCGCATTTCCACTACATTTTTGATGCATTTGGCCACGTGGGTTATTAAACATAACTATTTTCAATACCACCACAAATTCTACCAACAGATCCAGGGGGTGGCAATGGGTGCCACTTTGGCCCCCTCTGTGGCTGCCCTCTTTATGGCACGTTTTGAAGAAACCTGGGTATATTCATCCCCATGGAACACATATATCGGGTTCTGGGGCAGATTTCTAGACGATATCTTTTTCATTTGGGACAGCTCTAAGAAGCTTTCATTGAATTTTTGAACTCAGTGGACACTAACATCAAGTTCACAATGACATGCCACCAGACCAAGATAGATTTTTTGGACATTACTGTCCAAGCTAGCGGAGCGAATATTTTCACATCCCTATACATCAAACCAGTTACTCGGAATACCATACTACACTTCACTAGTTTCCACCCATTTAAACTCCGCTTTAACTTGCCAATAGGCCAATTCTTGCGATTACGCAGGATTTGTTCATCATTGGAAGAATATAAAATCCAAGCTGCCAAATTGAGTGATCGCCTCCATCATAGGGGCTATCCTGAGAAATCTATAAAACAGGCCCTATATAGGGCTAAATTTGCTCAAAGAGATTTATTATTACAGGAGCACACAGATGAGCAAGAAACGTATGAGATTCTCACGTGCGTTCTTCCTTACTCAAAAGCAGTAAAAGTAGTGGTGGGTATGCTTAGAAAGTACTGGTTTGTAGTACAATCCCACAAATCCCTTGAGGTTTTTCCTCGTATAGCGTATACAAGAGGCATCACGCTAGGACAACGCTGTAATTTTCAAAAATTCAGGGTTGACCCTGAGGTAAGGGTGGTGGGTACCCACGGGATATGCGGACGTTGTCAATGGTGCCCCTTAGCCATTCAGGGGGACTCTTGGGAGGTTCCGGGAAGATCCATTATTCTAAAATCTGAACACATTACAGATTGTAATTCCCAAGGAGTCATTTACTCTATTGTATGTCCTTGCGACCTCATATACGTGGGGCGCACTAGTAGAAAGATAAAAACAAGATTGACAGAACACAAATCGCGTGTTCTCAATGAAGTTATGCATGCTCCGCTAGTTGAACATTGGATTAAGTTTAAACACACTGTCAATGACTTTAGGTGGCGGGTTATTAAGAAAATAGTAGGGCGGGCTGGAGAGGGAGACTCTGTCAAATTGAATGAAAATGAACAAAGATTGATTTTTAATCTTGATACTGTTGAACCGCGCGGGCTCAACAGTGAGATTGAGTGGGGATCACTGTAACTCGGGCCAGCTCCAATCATCTGTGGGGGGTGGAGTCTTGCTCATTGGAAATCAGCATTTAAACCGGGGTTAAAGGACGCCGCCGCCATCTTTTTTCCATAAACGATAGGAGTCGGATGACAGCGGCACCCCTGGTAAGCACTAAAAAACGAAATAGTTGGAGAATAATTCTAGAACAGATCCAGGTAGGGCGGGTTGTAAACGTAGTATAACAGCTCTTCTGGTTTATTTTTCAGGGAGACCCTTGAGAAAACACCAATGTGTGAAACATGTCGGGTCTGACTCCCTGGGTTTTTGGCTGAAGCTAAGTATTACTTACTTTTATAAGAGACTTAAGAATGGGAAGTCCATTTGGCATTTATTCTTTAAGATTTTTCACAAAATTAGGAAAAATTTAAATTAAAAAACTAAAAAAATACTTTTCATAACTTGTAGCCAATGATGAAGCACCACAACATGCTTCCCGCGATGTGAAATAAATATATGCGGTGGAGTGGTGGGGCTGAGGCTCGTTTTGAAAGAATATGCACAACACTATAATCGGGTACAACATATTTGTATAGGTTATGATGAAGACCACACACCATTTTACTAGCCGTCCTATGGATCGACTCCATCCTTTTTATATCTTTTTGAAGGTGCGGCCTCCAGAATTGTACACCATATTCTAAATGAGGTCTCACCAGAGTTTTATACCTCCTTTTTCCTACTGGCCATACCTCTCCCTATGCAACCTAGCATCCGTGTAGCTTTCGCTGTCACCTTTTCAACATATTTGGCCACCTTAAGATCATCACATACAATCACACCCAAGTCCTGCTCTTCTGTCACGCACATAAGTTCTTCACCCACTAAACTGTACTGTTCCCTCAGATTTGTTCAGCCCAAATGCATGACCTTGCATTTCTTAGCATTAAATTATTATTTTTTTTAAATATGTTTTATTGATTTTCAATAACAATACAATAAAGCGCAACACAGAATAAAGACCAATCCATACCACAACAATCAAACCCCACCAAACCCACCCAGGCATCCCACCACCCTCCAACCCTGACTAACAATCATGAACCAATAGTGCAACCTAGCACCAATGTGTCACAACTCAAAATAATCAGACATTTAACAAATGACTGCACGCTCTGGGAGTTAATGTGGTCCAAAATGGCTCCCACCGAGCACAAAATGCCTGTCCAGGCGGAGTGTCTAAGGAAGGCAACAACAGTCTTTCCATTGACGCTTGCTGTATCAAAAGCATGCGCCAATGAGCGAGAGTAGGGGCATCTGCTGAAATCTAGCAATGCAGAATCACTTTCTTTCCCAACAGGACAGCACGATCCATAAAGCCTCGAAAACCCTTAGGAGACTAATGTGGCAAAGTATCCAAAGTAAATAACAGTCCCACTCCAAGTACAAAAAGGTAGTGCCACATATCAACAATGTGTTGATGCATCTGCCTCCAAAACGTGGTCACCTTAGAACAGGTCCCAAACTCCCAGGGTAGCTGGAGAATATGCACACTTGAGACACTGATCCAAAGCACACGTTTGCTTTATAGTCAAATATATTTTATTGAGCAAATAAGAATGCAACAGTACAAGCAACAAAATTCAAAACCAGCTCAACAAATTTTGAAATGACCCCGAAAGAACCCCCCTCCCCAACTCAAACCCCCTCCTCCCACATTCCCACCCCCTGGTCCTCCTTCCAAAACACAGTATCTAAGGATTGAACGAGAAGTAAGACATTAAATAAAGAAAAAAGGAAAGTACAAAACTTGATTCAGCAGTTAAGTATCCGGCTACGAGCCAGAGGGGTCAAGGTATTCCAAAAAGGTTCCCAAGTATTCTGAAAAAAGCGGCCCTGGCGAGAAGACAAATCTTTCACATCCCTCCTCTCCCACATCAGGAGAGAAATCATGCAGCATCTCCACAGGGAATAGTCCGGAGCTTCGGCCTCAAGCCAGTTCAACAATATGCATTTCAAAGCAATCAGGACAGTCCACTTGAGGAAAGTTGCAACTCCTTTAGAACGAGGAAAATAATGAGGAACAGTCCCAAACAAAAGCAGAGGTGAGCTGCGAATGGTGATGTGCCAAAGGTTCTCCACAAAAGCAAAGATATCAGTCCAGAAAAGCTGAACCCTAGGGCAGGTCCAAAACATGTGTCCCAATCCCGCTTCCGGAGCCTGACAACGTAAGCAGGCATCGGTAAGTCGGAAGTGGGACAAATAAGCACTTTTAGGAGAGCTGTATAAATGAAAAATCAATTTAAAATGTTGTTCCCAAAAGGTAGTATATTTGCGAAGAGCGGGCAGTCAACGGACAGCACGTTTGCTTTATATTGATAAGATGGGGATCTGAAAAGACGTAAGATGAACTTGAAATTTGTTTCAATCAGGAGAACTTTTGAGGTTACCTGAGCCGTCCGATGCAGTCCTATTTTTATCATTTGAACAGTAACAACACAAGATAAATCTGTAGTCCATTTCTCCATATAGTGCTCATACTGCAGTTCACCCAGGCTTTCCTGAAGATGACGATGGTGATTTCTCAATGGAACCTGCATCTGCGCTGAGAGGCATAATGCCTCAGAAATAAGCTCCATACGTCGATCAGTGAGGCAATCTGGAGGTAAGGATCTAAGGTAAGAAGCCATCCGTGTATAAGAAGACCAATCTTGATCTCACCACTGTAGATCCCCAACCAGGTAAGCCAAGGATTTCAGAACTCCTGTAGAATGAACCACCTGAAAGACATATTGTGTGTTCGTGACTTTCCAAACTGCGGAAGTAGAAAAGGATAGTCCAGGTGCAAAGTCTTCATTGCCCAAAAAAGGCAGGAAAGGTGTCACTAGAAGAAACTAGAAGATTCTTGCACAAAATCCTCCACAGCAGACGCAAAGGCATGAGGAAAAGGTCCCTGGAGGATGAGGTTTTCGGAGGCAGATGTTTAGTGTGGAGCAAATAACTGAAATGATAAGGAGCACATAAAGTCAATTCTTGAGGGGTGGCGAAGAAGTGTCTAGTATTCCGGAACCAATCATTTAAGTGTCTCATTTGACGTGCCTAGGACAATAACTTCAAACTCTGCAGTCCCAAGCCACCCCTATCCTTTGGTCGCATCGATGTCTTAAACTTTTGTTAAGTTCCCTATCATGCTTAGCTGTCAATAAAACAGGAATCATTTGATAAACATATAGCCACTGTGGCACCAGTACCATGTTATACAGTGCAATCTTCCCCATCAATGACAAAGGAAAAATGTGCCAATTCTCCAGTTTCTGTTTAGTAAGAGTCAACAGTGGCCCAACATTCAGAGTACAGAGCTGTGTAAGATCTGGAGAAATCCTAAAACCTAAGTAAGTCAAGGAATCCTGGGCCCAAATTAAGGGAAAATTCCCCCTCCAATTTCCTGGAATATCTGGAGACAAGGGCAGAACCTTTGATTTCTGTTTGTTCAGTACCATACCTGAATACATAATATATTCATCCAGTAGTTCCAAAGCTCTAGGTAAAGAATGCTGAGGATCACCAAGGATCAAAAGCAAGTCGTCCGCGAAGGCCAACACCCGCAGTTACGAGGTACCTTCAGGCAGACCCTGTAATTCATCATCTAGCATAAGAGTTCGCAAAAGGGTCTAGGTAAAGAAGAAAAAGAAGGGGAGACATGGGACTCTAGCAATGGGAAAGAGGGGGTACACATTCCGTTAACCAATATACATGTGGTGGGCTCCTTGTAAAGTAAGCGAACTACATCGTGGAACCAGCCCGTAATACCCATATAAGTGAGAACATTGAATAAATATGCCCAATTAACCTGGTCGAAGGCCTTGGCCACATCTAGGCTGACCAAGATGCCCTTCACCCCTGCATCCTGGGAACGCTGCATTGCAGTTAACAGTTTACGGACATTAAGCACCGAGTGGCGCTGTTTAACAAAGCCCACCTGTTCGGGGACTAACAAGTTAGGCAAGAGTAATGTTAACCGGTTAACCAAAACTTTATCCAAGATCCTAATGTCCACATTAATAAGTGAAATCGGTCTATAAGATTCTACCTCTGTGTCTGGCCTACCTGGTTTCGGTATTAGAGTAATATATGCCTGGTTAGCACCCGATGGAAAGGTGCCTACCTCCATTGCTGCTGTAAAATAGACCTCCAACGGACCACACAATGATGGAAAAAGCATCTTGTAGAACTCTGGGGAGAATCCATCTGGGCCCGGGGATGTACCATTCTTTAATTGGGTAACCACTACCTGAAGTTCTTTCCCCTGAATAGGTTGGTTCAATTGTTGCCTCTCCAGGGAAGCCAGACGAGGCACTGCAGCATCACCCAAATAATCACCCACCTCAGGTCCCCCCCAAGGTCTCAACTGAGGAATAAAAATCTGTGTAATAATTGTAAACACCGTTCACAATATCAGCAGTCCATGTCACCACCTCGCCATCCTTAAGGACCAAGCGAGGGATAAAACGATCTGGTCTTCTGGGTTTAGTTAAAGTAGCTAGTAAATGGCCTGGCTTATTCCCATATCAGTGGTGAGATTTCTGCATGTGCTCGTGTATAAGTACATTCAAAGTAACCTGGGCCGCCGCAAGGGCTTCCCAGGAGGTGTAGGCCCAGCAAGATGTCTCCGCTTCAGTGCAGCACATTCCTTCTCCAATCGCAAAATACCCTGAGTCATACGGGTTTTTTTTGTGCTACGACGTATGAAATGATGTCCCCCCCCAAGCACCATTTTGGCCGCCTCCCAGAATAGTAATGGGGTAGCAATATGTTGGGCATTAAAGGTTCAAAGACAATTGTTAGCACATATGCCAAATAAATCATCAACTATACTAGTTCTTTAGTTGCTCATTCTTATACAAATTAAAGTGAATCGTTCTCAACGAAGTTCCACTGCCGCTATAAATTAGCAGATATGTGTGGTGGTCTTCCTCACCGGAACTATTTAATTTAGTGTTTTCTCTATTTCATCATTCATGCTTTATGTTTATACTTTTCATATTTTATATTTTTATATTTCATATAATCTTTAAGTGCCTGTGCTTAGACTTAGAAAGTTTTCTTTAAATCTATAAATAAAGAGACTTAGCTTTGAACAGATACTGTCTCATTCCCCACCGATGCGTTTCATTCTTCATCAGGGTCAGGGAAAATATATAGACAGAAATGTTCAAGCAAATAGCTTTTTGCTTACTCATAAAGAAACATGCCGGGAATTCTAACTGGGAATTGTGGCCTACTGGTACTGACAAAAAAGGGGGAATTCACATTCTCTCAACAAAAAGTCCCACATAGTCACCAAAAGTAATAGCTAACATGGGACTCAACAGACTCAATCTTAACTCCCTTTATTGAAATCTCAAAAATAGAAAGGAAAAACCAGAAGCTCAAAACAACCAGCGCCCTTCTACTGTTTATGATGACCAAAATATGCCATCACGACACGTTTATGGGTTCATAAAAAACACTAAAAATTATATTTCCAAATCTACAAAATCTCTTCAAAAATGTGAAAAATATCCTTTAATATCGGCTTATCTTTTTAAATTTGAATCACATTGTTGTACACACGTCATATGGTACTAAACCAAGGCTTTACACCCTCTGCACCAAATCTTTTGTTCAATCTCCATCAAATCCCATGTTAATTATTACTGCTGGTTTTGAACTAGGCTATCTCATTGTCTTTCATACTTTTTAAATTTCAAATTAGATGATACATCTCAGCGTTTATTGTTTTTATTGTATTTTTATATATACCTAGGGTAATGAAGAGGTAAATGATTTACCTGGGATCACAAGGAGCTGCAGTACTTCTGATATACCGAAAGTGATTCCAGTAGATGGAGTGGAGTTAAAAGTATTAGATAAGATGCATACTTTAGGAGTTAGCTACTAGTTTGTTTATAGCAGAATTGTTATTCACTGTGAATGCCCAGAACTGAAGGTAGTAGTAGTATATAAATGAATTGTTATATTATGAAATTTCAGGTCTCATTGCTTCTAGGGTCTTCAACAGATTGAAACGTAGATGCCTGAACGAGTTGCTGACTTTAGAGAACTTTCTTCAGGTGCTACATGCGATGATATTTCCCAGTTTTGATTATCGTAATGGCCTTTTAATAGGTTTACCAAAGACATACCTTAAAGCTTTGCATGTTTCCAACTGGCTTCCTCTTGAGTTTAGAATGTCTTTCAAGCTTCTTTGGTTTTTAAATCTATGAAAGGAATTATTTCTCCAATTTTGAAGCTTTATCTACCAGTTAGGTCTCTGTTTTTCTGATGCTCTTTTGTTTGTGGTTCCTTCTTTTCATACCATTAGGTTTTAGGAAATCTCTTTTCAGAGTTAGAGGGCCTGAGTGATGGAATGCTCTGTCTTGAGAATCTCATGCTCTGATGAGTTTTTAGAAATCAAAACTATGCTATTCATGCGTGTTTTGGGCATTTCTTCTAGAGCAGTTTTGACTTTATGTTTTTTTATGTCATACAGATTTATTTTAAAATTGATATTTCATTACTTTTTCATATTTTTAATGATCTGTTCTTTATGGATTCATTTGTTTTTTTATTTTATTGTTTTGATTGTTTATGTATATCCTATTAACCCGCCTAGATATTTGGACAGTACAGGCTATAAGTACTGGTCCTACTTCTATCTGTCCACTGGACATCTATCTGAGTGGGACAGCCATAGTCCATCCGATTATTAAGAATCACTCTCTAGATCAGTGGTTCCCAAACTCTGTCCTGGGGGACCCCCAGCCAGTCGGGTTTTCAAGATATCCCTAATGAATATGCATGAGAGAGATTTGCATACCTGTCGCTTCCATTATATGCAAATCTCTGTCATGCATATTCATTAGGGATATCTTGAAAACCCGACTGGCTGGGGGTCCCCCAGGACAGGGTTTGGGAACCACTACTCTAGATAGTTCTCTTAACATCTAATTTTTGGAGTCTCCAACCTTCCATTTATTTCTAAGGTTGTAGATTGCCTAGTTTTTCAACAACTTAGCATGTAGAAGCATCAAACATTCTGCATCCATTACAGATAGGCTTTCGTAAGCATCATTCTACAGAGACAATAATGGCTTCCTTATTAAATGATTGCTATTCTGCCATGGACTATGGGAAAGTTGCTTTACTTATATCACTAGATCTTTCTGCAGCATTCACAAATCTTTCTTTTAGGATTTTTTTCTGTGTTTCCAGTATAGAAATTGTCTTGAGCTGCTATCTTTGTTAGCTTGTCTTGTAAAACATATGCATAATCTCTGATGGATCCTTTATACATAGTAACATAGTAAATGATGGCAGATAAAGACCTGAATGGTCCATCCAGTCTGCCCATTAGTTGTTCTCATTAAAAATACATGATTATTGGGGGAGGGTGATGGGTTGAATGTTGGGGTTTATTTGCTGTTGAATATTTTTGCATTTACCTGTGTTAAATTATTTTTTCTTGAAAATTAATAAAATATATTTTGGGGAAAAAAACATGATTAAATGAACTTGTCTCTTCTTTGATATTTCTGGGCAAAAGACTAAAGTCCACCTGGTTCCAACTGATGAAGTTGCCATCTAAGCTCACTCTAGCCTATCCAACCAATTAAATAAATAAACCCGCCTAATTTACAAGGTGTGTATTTGCAAGGGGAGTTGCACAAGGGCACATCATGGATGGGACACTTACACACATACAATTTTCATATAATTGTTTACGGTCATTGAATTCTTCTAATATTTCTTTTAATCTCTACGTTTAATCAGGTCAACAGTTCAAATATGTCTTCTAAAGTGCTTGAGTCAGTGACTAATATAAATGTAACTGTCTCCTTTGCCTATCCTTTCAAATGATCTATCACGATTTCTACCTGATCTTCAGGTAGAATTCTTAATATTCTTAGAGCAGCTTTAGTCTGTTTTATTCATTCTTCCTCAATTGGATCCATGTTTCAGGTGGACCACGTTTCACTGGTACACCTGAAAAATCTGGAGTTTTCTTATCTCTCAGTGTGTAAAGTTGCAACTTGTGTTGGAGCCACTGAATGAGTTCACCTCAGGCACTCTTATAGTCTCTTGTGTTTTTTCAGCTAACAGGCCTATCACTTTCATGGCTTGGGCAAAAGGATCCTTTTGCTCCTGGAATCATGCTTCTTGAATCCTTACTTTATTTAAAACTTCTAGTTGTGCTTTCAGTTCTTCCATCATTTGTTCAGGTACCAGACCTAGACCAGAGATCGAGTGTTGTGCTAAACCTACAAAAAAAAACCCCTCAATTTAAGAATTCAATTTCCTGTTTAAGACTTAAGAATTCAAATCCTGTCCGTAACACCAAAAATGTAAAAACCCCTAGTGGTGATGTGATAAAATTATATTACAATTTGATTATTACAGTTAAATGTATGAAATGTTATACAGTATTTCCCCATGTATAGGCCACAGGAAATGCCGATTTAGGTTTTAAAACTCTTAGATAAGCTGCCCCATGTTACTAGCCGTTTTCAAACCTAAACCGGCCTATACAATGGGGCAGCCTATATATCCCCCCCCCCCCCCAGTAAATACCTCCTGGAAGGCTGCCAGCTGCCTCCTGCAATGCTGCGGCCAGCAGTGCAGAGCAGGAGCAATTTTTTTCAGCATCCAGTCTGGCCCTGTGCTGCTTCCTCAATGCCTGCCGTCAGTTCTCGCGGGACACTTTTTTGCACTGGGTACCACTGAGTTGATATCCCATCACCTGTCTGGAACCAGCAGCTCCTTTGAAGATCCAGCTGTTTGCTACTATCCTATCTGTAAACAAATGAAAGGAAACAAAACCCTAACCTCCCTGAATCAGTGCAGGCTAAAGTCAGTGTCTTTTTAGGCTAAGGCCATGTATTTCAAACTAGATGTGCAAAAGAACAGATAATTATTTTATCCCTAAGCTGACCCTCCCAGGAAAATCCCCCCCCCCCCCCCAATGCTTCTGACATGAAATCAACTCACAGAATTTCAACACACATTCACACAATATCTTAGCAACCTCAGCTTTATCTGAGCATCCAATTATCTCTGATTCAGAAATAATGAAACTCCTCAGTAATTACCTCACAATCTCACAGCTTGATAGTATTCCTGATAAACAGCACTAACTAGAAACAGCTCTGCACCTCAGAACTTCCTAGAATCCCAAGACTCCAGACCCTCAGTTCTCAAAAGAAAATTCAGCTTTCAAAAAATAGTTTCAGATTTTCCATACTTCACAATGGTGTACACTAGTTACGGGCTCAGCAAATTAGTAATTAGAAAAGACTGCAGGACTACACTCCAGCAGCTGAATACAAAACATTTGCCTTAAACACCAATATTATTAGGAAATCTGAATTGAATCAGTGGTCTTACACAGTGAACGGATTAAAACTCTCTATTTCCTAGTACTTAATAATTCTTTTGAGCAACATGAGTCACAAAAATCCAGTTTAAATATCGAAATACTTTAAAATTTCTTATCTATTTTCCTTTGAAATATAACGCCAAACTTAATTTGGAAATCTACTTCATGGCCTTCTCATTACACACCTCAGCTCAACAGCTCATAAGCAAGTTCAATTTGCAACGTTTCTCATGTAATCCAACATTTATAGAAAATATGATTTCAAAAATATGCACTGCTTCCACACACACACAAACTCCAGAGCTGACATCGAAACCCTCACCCAGCAGCTACAAACCATTTCCTCACCAATAACCTGTGTTGCAATAACAGTCCTAGAGCTCTTAATGATAGAACTGCTATTATGTGTAGCTTCTAAGCTTCCTGCTGCAAACTCTCTATCCCTCATCTCTCTGATTCCCCGAGCAGTTCCTAGTATTTCCCTCCTGCCTCTCCTGTAAGTGGTCCAAATATAGTATTTTTTTCCTGCTACAGTAGGCACCTTGAAGCTCTGGCTCAATGACTTCACAGAGCTTTCCCAAAAGGGGCTCCTGTGGTGTTGGAGGCCAAACAAGTTTCAAGTTTATTAAAATTTTGTTCTACACGCAATATCAAATACTTCAATGCGTATGACAATTTAAAATTAGGAGACAAATAAAACAATTTATACAAATAAACATACAATGTATGTACAATTGTCCTGCTTGACTCTCCTTCGACCAGTTTTGATTCTTGGCTCTTAACTCCTTCTAAAAGGCATTAATGCTAGGAAATTTTTATTAATTTTCAAGAAAAAATCAGTCATTGTCACACATCCTAAATGATCTCCATTCATGTTTTTACTGTCCTTGTTATGTATAATTTACTGTAATTATTTATATGTAAATCATTGTGGGAACTTTCTAAGGGAAGAATAACAAATAGAATAGAATATTTATAATAATTTATACAACTAATCAAAATCATTCAGAGCAGTTAACAATAAAGCAAATTAAACACAATAAAAGATACAAAGACAATCGTTTTGAGAAGTGATTCAATTTCTTCGAGCTCTAAAATCCATCAGCGTTCCATCTTTTCAAGAACAAACAAAACGCAAAATGCATAAACAGTCTGTGGTCCCCTAACTCCCTGCTTTGTTTCTCCCTCAGAATATGTGGTAGTGGACAGGTGGCAATTTTAAATCTTCTTCTTCACCACTACACACAATTTCAAAGACAAGAGTCTTCAAGTGTGCTGGGATTTGTTCCCCTGTGATAGACCTCACGCGATCCGTTACCCTAAGGAGAAAACACACGAGTACTCTGTCAGAGAGACATGATAAGCTGCATATGTGCACAATCTGAGCAGAATGCAGTGCAAGAAGAGGTTGAACTGGAAGATATCTACAGAAGAAGCAAACCAGAGAGGTACACACAAACACAACAGGGCCAGCCCATTCACAGGGAAGTCTATGCATTCGCCTAAGGCAACAGACTTCAGAGACAGCAACGAGCCACCACAGCATGGCTGTGAGCCTTTGAACGCCCTCACCCATCTGCTCATGGTTGCCACTCTCTCCCCCTCTGACAGAATGCTTGCATTGGCGGGAGCAGGACCCAACAGGCCATGAGCATTCACCACACTGTGGCTCCAGAGGAAGAAGGTAGGGTGGTGGTGGGAGCATCAATAAGGAAGAAAGGAGAGAAGCTAACACTTGGGGAAGAGTGTGGAATGGGAGATGCTGGGCACATGGGGATGCTAGACTGTGGGGGAGGGGGATTTGTAGCCAAATATTTGCCTAGAGCACCAGCTACCCTTGAGTCAGCCCTGAAACAAACGTAGAGAAACAAACAGAAGAAGCAAGCAGGAGATATCCATACCCAAAGAGGGAGCAACATAAAACATTTGCAGTGGCATAGGAGGTGAGCAGGGTAATCTTACGCACATACACTCATGCAGCAGATGGGAACAATCACAGAGCAATCAAAGTGAAGAACTCGCTCACAAAAAAATGGAGCAAGCTGGAGATAGCAAGAGCAATTTAGACATCCCTCCTCCACCAAAGGAAGCAAAAAGGAAGCACTCTTTTCTATATACAATAATGCATGTTCTGAAGCAGTTTCCCATGTATTGGTGACGTGCTTTGGCGCACTACTTTTAAATAAGCCTCTTTGCAAAGCTGGACTGTTCTGTTCTGTTCTGAGATTTATATTTCACCTTATTCCATTAGAATTCATGGCAGATTACAAAGAAAGAAGCCTTTAAATAGAAGAATAAAAATAAAACAGCATTGAATTTGTAATCAGAAAGTGAAGCACATTTAGGAATGGGGGGTGGAGGGGTGGGGGAATGGTGAGCTGGGATGGAAGTGGGTGTAATGGGAGGTAGTTGGTAGATATATTAATATAATTTTAAGCCTCTTTTATGTTCAAGTTGTTAACTTTAACAAATAGATTGAATTATAAAAGAAGTATACAGTACATCGTCTGATAAAGTTATTTTAGTGTATATTTATATTATTCTCTCATTGTTTTTGTCCTTGATTAATGATTTTTGTTTCTTTCTGTACATTTATATTTATTATGTTGGCATAATATTCTTTGTAAGATCTATTATATGTAGGGTTTTATTGTTATATTTCAGTAAAAAAATTATTGAACATAAAACAGCAATTAGAATTTATATAATACGAATTAAATTTACATTTAGGACAGAGTTGCTTCTTCAAAGTAGTTTTGGAATAAATATGTTTTCAAAGCTTTGCAGAATAAGAAAAATGAAGGAATGAGTCTAATCTGTAACAGAATATCATTCCAGATCTTGGTGCCATGATAAAAAAATGAGTGTTTTAAAATCAATTTTGAGTGTATCTTCTTTATGGTTGGATAACCCAATTTTAATCTCACCGCCAATCAAAAATTAAGGCAATTACTAAGAAAAATCAACATCTACAAAAGTGCCAGGGTGGGGGGGTTGTAGGTTCGGGAGGCAGACAATATTGGGTGGGGGTTTGGGGTGGTGGCATGAGGAATTAGGCATCCCTCCTGCTGCGGACAGTGTGTGAGTGTGTGTGTGTGGGGGGGGGGGGTTCGCTGCCGCTCAGTTGATCGCGGCAAGAAGATTCCCTTGCCAGAATCAGCTCAGTTCACGATGGATGCTTTAAGGACAGACCCACGATTGGGAAAAGTGAGTGGGCACTGCTCCTGCCCATATGGCCTCCTAGACCACCAAGGAGCTTCAAGAGGGGCTGAGGTACATCTTTAAGTGTGTCCAGCCTGCATAGCTGTCTTATTCAGGTCCTGACTGAATACCGGCAGGGGGACCGCATCATTTTTATCAGCCAGTGCAGCTGAAATTAGCTCTAAATATGCAGGACCTGGTGCTTGGACATTGCTCGTCATGGCATATTCAGAGCTAATTCTACCTGAGGTGCTCAGCATTAAAAAAAAAAATACATTGACTGCTGTGGGCTGAATATCGACTGAAGCAAATTAATTTTCACATGTGCATTCATTTTTACTTAAGTATCTAAACCTTGCACTTTGAACAGTACTGTCAAGAAGGGGTTAGGGAAGGGGCATGCTGGCACAGGAAGGAGAAAGAAAACAGAGAACAGGATGTTTATTCTTACAACTCAGTCAGCAGCAGGCTGGAGAGATGAATCCTTTCAGCTGTTGTGAGAGATGCCTCAGAGCCTGGATATATTCTCACTCAGCGTACACTCTTACGAGCTGCCAGTGAGGCTCCGTGCACACAGCCCCAGCCTGATTTTTCTATCCGGTGACAAGGTGGTACTTTATAATGCAGGAAATAGAAGCCGGGTACGTGTGCTATTCTACCTAAAGTGCATGGTTAGGTTAACCAGCCACAGCCACATTAGGAAATGAAGCACGCGTTTATAACAGCAATTGGTTGCAGTACTTAACTTGTGGTCACTGGTTCCAGTTGTAGAGAACTATGGACCCGATATTCAAAACGGTTTAAACCCTGCTGAGCTAGCTGTCCACAATATTCAGCAACACGGAGGCAAGTAATGTCAAGGAATACATTACATTACATTAGTGACTTATATTCCGCCTTTACCTTGCAGTTCTAAGCGGATTACAGTGTAAGACAGCTGGACATATCCAGGAAGTTACAATTCAGGGGATGTATACAGATCAGGCGTAGAATAGAGGGGATAGCTGGGGTTTTCTAGGAAGTTATAATTGGATGATGCTTACATAATAGATGCCGGAAATTACAATTTAGGAGAAGGGTTTAGGCTTGGTTGCTTGTTAGTTTCGGTTGGGAGGTTGTATAGCTTTTTTTTGAAAAGTAGGGTTTTGATTTCCTTTCGGAATGATTTAAAGTCGATAGTTGTTGACAGCACTGGGGTGGTTTAGAGGTGAAGTTGGGGCAAAGTCAGGGTGGAGTCGACAGCTAGCCAGGCAATAGCAATATTCAGCATGCTACCTGGTTACCAAACTGGGTAAAGTTAGGAGAGACTAAAGGCTATCCTAACTTTACCCGGCTTGCTGGCTGAATATCAGCTTCAATATATGGCCAATCATAATAATAATCATTTTTATTCTTATATACCGCCAAAGTCGTAGTAGTTCGAGGCGGTTTACAACAAAGAAGAGCTGGACAATCGGCAAATATAGGTACAATGTAAAGTCATCAAAATACAGGCAAGCAGGATACAGAGGTAAGGCATAAGAGATCTTGGGAAACAATTTGGTTAGAGTATTGAAGAGATAAGGCTTGAGAGGTCTTAGGTTACAAATCGGTTAAACAAGTTTGTTTTTACTAATTTTCCGAAACTTAGGTAGGATGAGGAGTGCGTGATAATGTTGCCCAGCCAATCGTTCAGTTGACCTGCTTGGAAAGCAAGTGTTCTGTTCAGGTATCTTTTGTAACGGCAGGCCTTTATTGTTGGATGGTTAAATAGATGTACTCTGCGTGTGGGTCTGGTTGAATAATCTAAGTTGAAATGGGGAACCAAGTACATGGGGGCCGAACCAACCCACCTTCTACACAATAGTATCTTCCCTCCCCACTCCCCCATAAGAATATCTCCCCTCTCAAACACCTCTCCCATACTCCCTACAAGAGTATCCCCCCTCCTAAACCCCCATGATTCTACCATGTCTCCTGACCACTCCCTCCACAAACAGCCCCTATCCCCCTGTAGGCCTCCATAGGGTCCCTGATGGTCTAGTGGGAGATTTAAAGCAAAAGCAAGCCCCACTCACTCCAGCCCATGCCAGACTAGAATTCAAAATGGCCGCAGCAATACCATGAGACTAATGGCTGCCATTTTACAGCCAGACCAACCAGGGAGGTGGGGTTGTAATATTGAGGGGGTCCAGCTGGGAGATCAGAACAAAATAATTTAAGCCTGAAATACTGCAGCGTGGCTAATTGTTTCACTACCGTATGCTTGCTGTAACATTTCAAGAATTTCATTACCGCTCTTTCCAAGTTTAACACAAAATTCAATCGCACACCTCACAGATACGTCTTCTTCATCTGCCATGACAAAACGTACACAGTTCTTCCTCTCGCTGTGACCCAATAATGAAGACTAAGGCAGTCCAAGTGCAGGTTCAGAAATGTTGATGTATGAGCTTGACAAGAACCAGCACAGTACTGCCACATCTACTTCTTGGAAAGCAAAACAGAGGCAGTCTCATTACTTTTCAATCAGCCCTCGTACTTCATTATACCTTTTGCTTGAGTTTTTATAGACCTACTGCAAAATCCTGCATTTTTTTAGTACTGAATCTGTCAATTTCTGGACCATTCTTCAAACTTTGCTAGATTCCTTCTCGTGCTACCCATACCATCAGGGGGGTGAGGGTGGGGGTTCTACCCTACAACAGAAACCTCAAAGAAATCAAACCTTACCAGACAGCTGTTCTGTAATATCACTCACAATGATGTTAAAGAGAGCCAAGGCCAAGGACTAGTCCCTGCAACACACCACTGATAACATTCTTTTCTACGGAATGAACTCCATCTACCTTCTGTCTCCTTCTTCTCAAGCATTCGATTTAGAGTTTATACTGAAGACACTCAGTTTATTTATCAGGGACAAAACAAAGAGCCAACAATGACCTACTTGTAACTATGACCTAACTGTATTAGTAACTGGACTGATCTACTTGTACTAGCAACTCTATTGAATGTCCATGTCAAATTGTCCATTGTAACTTCCTGGGTAACTGACCCAACCTCTTGTAATGTAATCCAACCTTGAACTGAATAGGTACTGTACTTGAATGTACACCACTTCGATAGCTTTCAGGTACATATACATTTTCTTTAGAGTTGTTTTACTATCAGAGAGCTTTGAGTTGCCTGGTGGATTTGTTTACAGATCCCAGATGATCCTAGTGCAAAGCCTTCCTCAGTAGGTTAGCCAGTCTGTAGCAGAACACTGCTCAGCAACCCTTGGAAAATCATCCCATTGTCCAGGAAGCTGAAATCCTCTTGAAGACATTATTCACATTGTCATACATTCATCTCTAGGCTATGAGCTTCTCGCTCGGCCTTTATCCTTGTGTCAGATCTTGGCACTATAAGTTAGTAGGTTTCATGAGTCTCAAACAACACTCCACAATATACGCCATAATATATTGCATCTTGGCACCAGGAAGATAGCACACCTCCCAGGACATCATATCTTGAAAGCAGATGAATGCTTCTCTACCCCTCAGAAGAGTATCATCAACCACTACTACCCATTGCATCCTAGTGGTTAATGATCCAAAAGCTTTGCAGGTTTTGAACTTTGGTTTGCCCTGTGCCTGGGATGTTTCTGCCTCTTCCATTTCCAGAATTGAATACTCGGTCTTGAATCCTAGGGAAAATGGAGTCAGGGACGTCAGTTTCAAAGATCATTAGAACTTGCAGATCACACAATTCTTCTTTCCTTCCAAGGATTCAAAACCAGGCTAACACCATTAAAGACACAATTACCTCTCAATAGTGAGCCCTGGTGTGTCAAAGCAACACAGCCCACAGGAACTGAATTAGCTGTGTCACATTTGCCGCACATGAATTGCTACAGCAGCTTTGTAAAAGGGATCCTTGGTGTGATCTGGGACTCTAAGCTCTTTTTTATGCCATATATTTCTAAGATAACTAGGACCTCATTTTTTTTTTTTTAAATCTTAGAAAGACCCAACCTTTGAGATGATTTCTAGATTTTTAAAGCTTTGGTGAGGTCTCAAATCAATTATTGTAATTCTTTGATTAGGCTGTCCTCAATATCACCTAAAATGATCACAGCCAATTCAGAATACTGTTATTTTTAAAATAGGTATTTATATACTGCCTATGAAGGTTATCTACAATCAGGTACTCAAGCATTATCCTTTCCTGTCCTGGTGGGCTCACAATCTAATGTACCTGGGGCAATGGAGAAATGAGTTTCCACAAGGAGCAGCATGGTGTCTGAACCCACAACCTCAGGGTGCTGAGATTGTAGTTCTAACCACTAGGCCACTCCTTCCTCCACTAGTACTACTGTATATGCTGTTAAACCATCCTCTCATGTCACTTCACTGTTTGGGGCTTCCCGTGTGGCTCACATCAAGTATACAATTCTGATGATAGTTACAAGTTTCAAGTTTATTAAAAATTTGATAAAACGCTAATCATAAATTCTAAGCGTTTTACAATAAAAAATTTGAAAAGGGGTCCAGTTAACAAACTATTAATGACATAACATTACTTACATGAAACAGTAGGATAGTGGGGAGAAATACAATTTGAAAGAAAGAGAGAACAATTAAGGATAATAACATAGGGAAAGGGAAAAAATAAATTTTTATATTGAAAATGAACTAGAAAAGTCCCATAGACCAATTAAATAAAAAGTTTTTGAGGCCACCCTTGAATTTATCCAAATTCTGTTCAGACCTTAAATATGATGGTAACGAATTCCATATTGTTGGGGCTTCTGTTGCAAAAGAAGCAGATGTTTCTCTCTTATGAAACTATATATCAATAAATCTATCCTGCACTTTCCCTTATGAGACAGGACACAGTCTGAAAATTCCTTATGTGCCTCCAACTTTAATTTATTTATTTGGATTTCTATCCCGTTCTCCCAGGAGCTCAGAACGGTTTAAAAGAGTACATTCACAGTATAAGCAGGACAAACTTTGGTGGGAAAAACAAATTTGGTGTACATAGAGATATAAATTTCAACTTTTACTGTACAGTATAGTGATAACATATAGATTTGAAAATATAGACTTAGTGGACATAGGGTGTTTTAAAATTGCAGCATTTTTTCGAAAACACATAGCCTATCATTTTCCATATGGACATAGCCTAACATAAGGTAAAATAGCTTTGTAGGTTTGTGTGTCATTGAAGTACGGTGGGTTTTTGGTCCGGTGGACCGCCATAAGGGTCAGTCAGGGATGCAGATGTAAGTTTAGGAGCTGGGTTTGTAAAGAGGAAGGTTTTCAAAGCCTTCCTGAAGTTCCATAGATTGTTTAAAGATCTGACAGATGTACCATAATCTGGGTATGAAATGGGAATAAGAGCGTTTCTGGGCTGTTTCAGATGTGAGTGAGCGTCCGGGTGCAATGGCTAGCCGTTTCTTGCTTGGGATCTCGGTGATCGGTTGGGGACATAAATTTGTAGTTTTGATGCTATGTAGCTTGGTGTCATCTTGTGGAATGTCTTGAAAGCTAGAACCAGGGCTTTAAAGACACATCGTTTTCAGATAGGCAGCCAGTGCATGGATCTTAGTGCAGGGGTGACGTGGTCGCGGAAGCCCAGGTTTTTCAGGAGTCGGATTACACGCCTTGGAGACAGAAGATGGTTTTTGCCGGTAAGCATGTTGCAATAATTTACAGGCATTCGTAGAGAGACAGGGTGAGAAGAGGGGAAGCAAGGGAAGCATGGGAAGGGAGGAGGGGATTTCATATTATGCATTCATCTCCTTTTTTTGTATTTTATTTGTTTTTATGATTATTTTAGAATCTAATTTTGAATCTACAAGTAATACTGGTATGGTAAACTGCCTTGATATGTTATTTTACTTGAATAGCAGTTTCAGGTTTCAGGTTTATTAAAAATTTGATATACCGCCTTATCATATATCAAAGCGGTTTTACATAGTATAAAAAAGAAATAATAAAACATATTAAAACCAAATTTCAATACAATAACACTAACAGTCTGACGCATTGACAAACAATAACTTAGAGAGGTAAGTGGGCAGAGATGTAATATTTAGATAGAAAAAAGATGGGAAGAGGGTAGGGAAAAATCTAATATACGAAGCTAATGGAAGAAACAGACTTCCATTATCATCCTTAAAAGGACTATCATACATCGTATGTATCTTTAAAAAGAAAGGCCTTTAAGTTGCTTTTAAATTTATCGAGGGATGTAATTTCTCTTATGTGATTTGGTACTGAATTCCATATTGTAGGGGCCGTAACAGAGAAAATACTAGTACACATGGTGTTGATGTATCTTAGTGAAGGGATAGATAGTAAGTTTGGGTTTGAGGAACGTAAAGTACGATGGGTAGTGTGAGGAATTAATCGCCTGTTAATGAATTCTGGTTGGCCAGCGATTTTTGTTTTAAAGGTCAGTAACGTTATTTTGTAAGTGATTCGGTGCTCAATGGGGAGCCAGTGAGCTTTGATCAGAAGGGGTGCGACATGATCGTATTTACGTGCTTTTGAGATCATTTTTACAGCGGTGTTTTGGATAATTTGAAGACGTCTTCTTTCTTTCTTTGTATAATGAATTGCCATAGTCCACACATGAAATGACTAAAGAATGAATGAGAATATTTAATGACGATTGATCTACGGCCTCTTTTACGAAGCCACGCTAGAGGCTGCGCTGCGCTAACAGCCCCGAAGCCCATAGAGATTTTAAGGGCTTCGGGGCTGTTACTGTGTGGCAGCCGTTAGCGCAGCTTTGTAAAAGAGGCCGCTAGTAATGTAGCAAGGGATCTTATCATAAGGAGACGATAGAAACGTTTTCTAACTACTGAGCTTATTTATTCGTGAAATGTGAATTTTCTGTCTAAGTCAAATATGCTTAAATAAAAAGAATAAACAAACCTGGGACCAGCTGTCACCCAATTTCAACTTTCAATTTTTCTACATCCTTAGTGAAATATAAGGAACGATCTTAACAATATTGACTACAGTGGAGAATTACCTGAAGTGGTACTTGAATTTCAGTAAAGCCTTTGATACTACTTCTCATAAGAGACATACAAACAAACCCCAAGATGTGAAGAGGATTAGAAACTGGTAATAAATGGACTTCATTCAGAGGAACGAAAGATGAGTAGTGGAGTGTCTCGAGCATTGGTTCTGGAACTGATTCTGTTCAACATCTTTGTGCGTGATATTGCTGAAGGATTAGTAGGAAAAGTTTGCCCTTTCACAAATTACACAGATTTGCAACAGAGTGGAAAGAGTAAACAATAAGAGAAGTGGTCTACAAAAAAATTATAAGAATGGACTGATTCTTGGCAGCTAAACATTAATGTAACAAAGTGCAGAGTGATGCATTTCAGGCAACTAGTTGGGACAACGAGTTACGCATTTTTTTTTTCAGAAGGACCTGCTCTTACACACATTTCAGAAAGTTATTAAAATCACTCTTATTCACAAAAGTTTTAGAGAACTAAAATGATTAACATTCTGTAGTTCACTGGAAATGTCCAGTTTTTTGTCTTTTGTGAACCACCTTGATCCATGAGGTTTTGCAGTCTATAAATGGAAATCGAAAGGAGATATATACGAGCAAGAAAACATACCAGTGTTCATTGACAGACTATTAATCCCTCACACAACATCGTGACTATTACGATCTTCCCAACAAAATCTCCTTTCAATTCCTTCACTACATCACATATTTCACGACACAACACATAAAATAATTTTTTCTGTGGTAGCCCTTACTTTAAGGAACGCTCTTCCTAGCCATATCAAGGTTTTTTATTAAAAATTTGATTAATTGCCTGTTAACATTCTAGGCGATGCACAATGCAATTAAAGGGGATCAAAATAAAAATAATTAACGAGAAACCAAAACACGAAGACCCACAGACAAACGGAAGCCAAGAGAGTAGAGGGTGAAATACAATATTTTAGAAAAGAAAACAGTTAAGGATAACACAGAGAGGTATGGGAAAGTTAGTTGAGAGCTGCCTTTCATAGATAGTAAAAGAGTCCTGAATTATGGAGTAAAAAGGTCTCTGTAGAGGAAGATTTTTAAAGCTCCTTTAAATTTATCAATATTTGATTCTTCTCTCAGATAAGATGGCAGAGAGTTCCAGATTTGGGGTGCTGTATCGGCAAATGAAGTGGTACATCGCAGATGAAAAGTTTTCAGGGAGGGAACAAAAAGTAGATTTTGAGATCTTAGAATTCTAGCTGGAGTGTGCGGAATCAGTAGCTTATCGATAAAAGCTGGTAGTCTGGCTTTGAGCGCTTTGAAAGTGAGAAGTGTGATTCTGAAAGTGATACGCTGTGGAATGGGAAGCCAGTGTGCATTTTTTAATAACGGAGTGATGTGGTCAAATTTTTTTGCATTGCTAATAATTTTAATAACGGTGTTTTGAATGAGTTATAGCCGTCTGATTTCCTCCTTACGCATATACAAGACAAATCTAAAGACCTTTCTATTTAAGGATGCCTTTGCTCCTTAAGAATTCTTCATTCTGAGGTAGTACAATGCTATACCAATGCTGGTGATGTCGCTTGCACCTGAGAAGCCAAGAGGTACGGGGTAGGAAAGGGGTGCGCTTGCATGGCAGGGGGGTGGGGAAGAAGCGCAGAGGCTGGGGGAAGAGGGCAGGGGAGGGGTGCCAGCACCCCCAAGCACCTCTCACCCTCAGTAAGTCACCGAAAACACTGCACTGCCAGCCCTATATATTTCACTGGCTTATACGTCTCTCCTGCCCTTTTGTAAAATACTAGATCAACAAACACAAGTGTGGAAGGATAATATAATACACAGACAACTCCCTTCTACTCACTAGTGCTGCCCAATTCACAATTTGAATCGATTCAATTTTTTTTTTTTTTTAATCGGCCTCCCGATTCAATGACCGACCCTTCCCCCATGCCTTCCTAAAGCAGGAGCTGCAGCGCTGCCTCTTGCTGGCCATCCGCTGTTGCTCCTGCTTGAGGGGTGAGGGTCAGTCAGAAAGGACTCCTTCAGCTTGCCCACTCTTGCCTCCCCCAGCGTCCCCGCTCTTACCTCCTTAAGGCTAATACGGCAGCCTGCAGGCTCGCTGGTGTTATAGTGATCCCTGCAGCTGCCCGTCGTCCTCAGTGGCACGTTCTCTCTGCTACGTCCTGCCCCTGCTCTGACGTCAGGGGCAGGATCGCGGCAGAGAAAATGTAGAAGTGCTGAACCCCCGAAAGCTGCCTTTCCTATCAATTGTGAAAATAACCAATTTCACATCGCACCACAAATAAAATCTTACTGCTGGCTTTTAAAATCAAACATACGCGTTCACCAGTTTTTCTTGACAAACTTATCATTCCTTACTCTTCTCCACGGACCCTCAGATCAGCTGACCAGAACTTATTGACTGTTCCCCCAATCAAGGAACTTTACTACACTAGAAACACCAATTTCTCTGTTATCCTTTGGAATGCCATGCCATCTCACCTTCGCCAAGATAAATTCAAAACTAAACAAAAATCGTTCTTATTCCAAGACGCATACCATAGCGTTTGACAATACCCCTTTCCAACAGCACTTCAGTATACAAAAAGAACCGCTTTTAAGAAGCGACCCCCCACCCCTCTCCTGGTGTCTTTTCCTCCCCCCCTCTTCCTCTCATTTATTTTTTTTTTAATTTAATGATGTAATTACAAACTTTCCTTTCCCCTTCTCCTTCAAACTTGCGTACATCAACATATTTGTCTATTCTATGTCCAACCTTTTGTTTTTACCCCCATTCTTAAATTTATTTTAACGTTTTTATAAACCGGCCAGATACATGATGATGGTCGGTATATTTAAAATGTAAATAAACTTGGAAACTTATTAACGGGTGGAAGAAAGGGCTCACATGTTCAGAT
This sequence comes from Geotrypetes seraphini, assembly GCF_902459505.1. Classification (NCBI taxonomy): domain Eukaryota; kingdom Metazoa; phylum Chordata; class Amphibia; order Gymnophiona; family Dermophiidae; genus Geotrypetes; species Geotrypetes seraphini. The sequence goes on from NC_047100.1 coordinate 47,234,551, forward strand.
TTGCTGCTGGCATCCTAGCGCATTTATAAATTAAACAGAAAACCTTGTCTCTGTTGCAATTTAATGACGGTGATGCAGGGGTACAGTTCCAGATCAGCCACAGTGTTTCAGTTTACGGTGGATCGGAGGAGTAGCCTAATGGTACAAGAAGTGGGCTGAAAACCTTTGCAACCAGAGTTCAAACCCTACTGCTACTATCTTGGGCAATCAGTTAACCTTCTATTGCCTTAGGGACCCCTTAGATTGTGAGCCCTCTGGAGACATTGAGGTATTGCTGAAAGATGTGCATTTCAAGCAATATTGGGACATATCCTGATACAGCAAGTTACAGTAGTCCAAATTTTCTAGTAACCATCTTGTGTAAACCAGAGCCAGGTTATCCTGCTCTAAATAACCAAGCAGCTGGCAAAGACCCAGGATATCATTGTGGATATCTGCTATCATATTCAGTTCTGCGTTATATTCTTTATTCACAATTCTGATATTCTGCAATTCAAGTTCATGCTGCTGCCTCCATAAATGTGATGCCCCCAAAAGCAAAGTTATAATGCCGCTTTATAGAGCGATGGTCAGACCACACTTGGAATACTGCGTCCAGCATTGGTCTCCATACCTAAAGAAGGATATTAAACTGCTGGAGAGGGTGCAGAGACGAACAACGAAGCTAGTGAAAGGTATGGAGAACCTGGACTACGAGGAACAACTTAGGAGACTGGGGATGTTCTCCCTTGAGAAGAGGCGACTACGAGGGGATCTGATTGAGACTTTCAAAATACTGAAAGGATTTGACAAAATGGAGCAGGAAAAACAGTTATTTATAATATCCAATGTGACATGGACAAGAGGGCATGGACTAAAGCTGAGAGGGGACAAGTCTAGGACAAATATCAGGAAGTTCAGTTTCACGCAGCGGGTGGTGGACGCCTGGAATGCTCTCCCGGAGGAGGTGGTTGCGGAATCCACCATTCTAGGATTTAAGGGTAAACTAGATGCAAATCTCTCTATGAGAAGCATAGGGTGATATGGGGACTAAATCTATGCCAGGGTACACTTAGCGGGGCCTCAGCGTGTGCGGATCGCTGGACTTGATGGGCCTAGGGTCTGATCCGGAGTTTGCAATTCTTATGTTCTTAAAGGATTACATGGGGGGTGGGGGTTGATGCCAGGACCTGCAGGGGAAGGACGAAGTGGGAGAAAAGTTAGACCCATGGTGGGGGCAATGAAAGGAGCAAAGAAAAAGGACATTTGCTGGATTCTCAAGAAAGGGGACAGAAGGGGAGTAGTAGAGATGTTGAGGAGCAGGAGGAAAGGAACAAAGAGGGAGAGATGCTCTCCCAAGCAAGGGAAGGAGGGATGAAAAGAAGGAAGGAAGACGGGGAGGGGTGTGTGCGAAAAAAATAGAAATAAGATCCTGAAAAAACAAGAGAGATGAGGACCAACCCAAAAAATAAAATGATTAGACCAAGGTACAAAATAGTGTAGCTAGTTTTAAGAAAGGTTTGTACAAGTTCCTGGAGGAAATGTCCATAGTCTTGAGAAAGACATGGGGGAAGCCACTGCTTGCCCTGTATTGGTAGCATGGAATGTTGCTACTCCATGGTGACCTGGATTGGCCACCGTGAGAACGGGCTACTGGGCTTGATGGACCATTGGTCTGACCCAGTAAGGCTAGTCTTATGTTCTTATGTTATTTGTTATCAGTTTTTAGAGAATGAAATATATTAGGGGGTATCAACTAGCTCACAGCAATAGAGTTTTATAAACCATTGACCGCCATGGGCAGAACTGAGTCCAGCTATTCAATGCTGAGCCATGTGTGGGTTCTGGCATTAGCCTTTTTATCTGTTTGGCTGGCCTGGACCTTCTCTCCAACATCAGAATTGACGTGGGGGGGGCGGGGAATAAAACTGTGCATTTATCACAGCTTAGCTGCAAACGTTAATTTGTGGAAACTTCAAAGCCCGCACGGGAAATGCAGAACTACAACTCCCCACCCCACCCCACATTGCTAGTGACTCGAGTGAAGCACTGGGAGAGGGACGGGGGTGCTGTAGTAATGAGGAGGAGCCCCCCCTATTCTCGATGCTTTGGGGGAGGGTATCATCTCACCCTTTGCCAGCCTCTGATCTCAGCCACATAATAAACATGGAGATCCTACATCCCAAGAAAGAAGGAATATATTATTGGCTTCAGAGAAAGATCATCATCAGAGTACAAAGCAGACTATTGTCGAAAATTCTTGTTCACAGCCTACGTGGGGAGAAGTGGACGAGAAAAGCCGGTCTTCCAATTTGGCCACAGTTTGTATGGTACCATTTGAGTTTGATCACAAGTCTTTCAACAGGTGTTAAAAGTGACATGAGGACTGGAAATCACTTTGGAAGCTGCTTTATTCCAGGATGTAACTCAATCCCTGTCATTTTGCTCTTGCACTGTTCATTAACTTAATGATGTGTGAAGGGAGGCTGCCTCTCAGCAGGACCTCATTCTTCCCCTGCCATTTCTCGGGGCCGAGCAGTATACCTCAGATGCAGGAAGAGATCCATTAGTTTCAGGCTTTTAAGAAATGAATGACACAGATCTGCAATATTTTGCAATGACAGATGGCTGCGTGTGAAGATGTAGATGATCTGGATGGCTGCTGTTGCTCTGGGGGGGAAGTCAATGTCTCCAAGTGGGTTCGTTTTGCACATACCATGACAGTAATGAACTTCACTCCTAAATGTGTTGGTGGAGTATGATCTCAGTCTCTCAAATTTACTGCTAATGCTCACCATAGTACTTGTATCATTCTTATTTATTTCTATTTTATGAAATTTTTATAGCCCACACTATCTATCTACTATTCTAGGTGGGTGACAATATGGAAGGAAAAAAGTGGAAAATCGCCAGACTAAGTGTATAGAACCTCGAAGGAAGGCTGAGAACTTTTCAGCAGACCCTCGTAAATAACAGTCCTGCCTTTGCCCATTATAACTCAACCAGTCAGCGCTGAATATTGACTAAACCGGTTAAGTTTCAGCTGGTAAACCCCCCCCCCCCCCACCCCTGGAAACAGCCCAGCATTGACTATCTGGGCTTACTTGACACTTAGGCGATCTGCGTCCTGCAGTCTAAATATCGGACCCCTTATCGGGAAACAGGCAGTAGCAGAACTGGCTAATGTAGGGTTACCAGACGTCCGGATTTCCTGGATAGCTTTTCAAAACCCGGCACTTTGTCTGGGTTTTGAAAAGTTGGTGAGATTGGGGCCAGGGCCAGAATACCCCGATTGCCTTGCCTTCCAAGGACTTCTCCAGGGCTTACAATGCCAGTCAAATGGCTCTGAGTTCCAGGCAATTTATGGACCACTTTTGCTGGGTCGGGGACCAACGATCCTGAACTGGGCGACCATTGCAATGACCCCGCCCCCGACCGTTAAGGCTGGCATCAGTTTTTAGAACCGCCCAGGAGGAGATATGGAGTTGCATGTCCTTTGAGAGGGAAGCTATTGGCAGCCACCACAAGCTGTTCCTAGCTGCTGGTGTCTATGGAAGTGGTTGCTGAAGTGAGTCTGCCTGAGCAGACCAGTGGGATAGGAGATAGTCTTGAAGGGGTCTCACATGTGCCCTGGCCCAAGGGACCACTTCTATGGCTGCCACCAATGATCCCCATGTCCTGTAGATAATGCCACACTGTTGGAGCTGGACTCAGTAGCAGGACCGATACCTGCTTCTGGAGCCTCTGTCTGGATGGCGCTGTCAGAAAAACCTGGCCTACAGAACTCCCATATACTCAAAGTGCTGGGTCAATTCTAAGTGACTCTTCTTGAAGTTCATTATCCATCCCAAGTCCTGCAGGAGGGTTGATCTTACAAGAAGCAGATTTCCTCTGCACGAGTCTGCGTCTTCTCTCAGGCAGAAGTCCTAACAAGAGGAAACCTCTGAGCACCAAAAATTTATCTTGCCTACAGTACAAATCTCTACCACAGCTTTGTAAAAGCCCGTGTTTGTTCCAAAATGTAAAAGTTCATTTATATTCATATAACATGTGTAGCAAGGTACCTTTGTTTTCTCTGCATGCACCCAAATATTGGAAGAAAGAAGACTAGCAATCGCCATTAGCTGGGGGTCTCCAAATAGCTCTATATGGTACAGGAAGTATAAAGATTGTATCAAAGTAGTGGATGATAAAAGGTTTACAGAGATTAATCCAAAACAAGATCCATTGTTCTTCTGAAAGATCTTAATATAATTCTTCTTCCATTACTGGTATTTCCTGAGAAATGTTTTTTACCCAGAAATTTATATAGACGTGAAGCAAATGAAGATGTGATGTGAATTGTGTTGACTTTACTTTTTGAAAATCTTTTTTCTAAGGAGAGCTTTAGTTGTAGTTAACTGCTGTTAATTGAGAATTGTGTTGAAGGTCTTGAAATGATTTCATATGGTTATCTTTAATGGTATTCTTTCCCAAAAATCGTTTCATTGTTAATTCTTATATTAGAATTGCACGTGAATAGAAATACCACTAGGAACGTCCGTGAGTTTGTCCACTTCCAATAAGCACAAAAAAGGATGAGTGATGTTGGCATCACAGGAAAACCTCCACAGTACTTGATCTTTTCACCACCAACGGCAAAGACTATAAATCTGCCATTCAGTTCTCCACAAAACAATTCTGCTCATGACAAATTGCAAAGGCAAAAAAATTCCTCAGCATTTTGCTCAATATTAAAAACAGTCACATCTATCACCCCCAGTACAAACACAGCCTCTCTTCCCACCACTCAGGAATTGGCATTGTCATTCACCAGCAAAATAACACACATCACTGCTAGGTTCCCCACCCCACTTTCCTCTGGATCATCATCATTATGCCATGATCCATCTACCAAACTTTCCACCAGTACACTCTCAAATTTCAACCTATCTTCCGTCTCCAAGATCCATGCCATAGTTTCCTCAATGAAACTCACTTCTGCACCGCACGATCCAATCCCTTCTTCCATTCTTAAACGTAACTCGAATATCGTCGCCCCTTCTATCCACACAATGATTACCAATAGACTTTCTCAAGGAATTGTGCCCCCAAGCCTGGAAACTGGCAGGCGTTCACCCAAAACTTTGTGCCATCTGTAAGGGGATTAAGACTGAATACCTCATGTGTAACTCTGTTTTCCTGTAGGAGCCCCCAGGAATGGAATCAGCTACCCGTGTACATTAGCAAGGAATGTAATCTTGATGCTTTTAAGACGTTATTGAAGAGACATTTATTTTGTAATATGAAATATGGGCATTAAGGCATTTGCACTTGTGTAAGCGCTGGTCGCTTATTTTGTTTCTGTTTTTACATGTATTTTATGTATTTTTTTAATTATATATGTTGGCATTGTGAGCTGCCTTGGGAAAAGTGGGTTAAAATAAATTACAGCAAACAAAAAAAACTCAAAGACACCAAAACAACCCACCATCGAATGTTCTAACTATTGTCCCAAATCTAATCTACAGTTTTGCACAAAGATGGCTGAAAAACACATTTTTTCCATTTGCTCAGATTATCTCGAAAAAACTAATGCCCCTACATCATCAAACAGGTTTCTGACAACACCACTCATCTGAAACTTCTCTCATCGTATTTACTACCACCACATCAAAAATCAATATGCCTTCTCTCTCTTGATCTCTCTGCTTTCTTTGATACTACTGACTACTCAATTCTTCTAACTCACTTTTGTCACCTCAATCTAACAGACACTGCTCTAACCTGGTTCACTTCATATCTCCTAGATCAGGGGTAGGCAATTCTAGTCCTCAAGAGCCACAGGTAAGTCAGATTTTTAGGCTATCCACAATGAATATATATGAGATGGATTTGCATGTACCGCCTCCATCAGCAATGCAGCAGAGAAACCCCGGGCGATAGAAGGCCGCAAAGCAGCCTGGCTAGATTGCTGCTCCTTTTGAGGACATATCCGGGGGTCTGGATGGCTTTTCAAAACCCTCCACTTTGTCCGGGTTTTGAAAAGCTGTGTCGGGCATGGAGGAAGTCCGCACATGTGTGGCCGTCAAATGATGACATCATGCGTGTGTGCACATGATGTCATCACGTAGCGTCTGCCCAACAAGAGCAGGCAGCGGGGGGGTGGGATTAGGGCCGGGATGGGCAGAACTAGGCAGGCCTGAGAGCATGGCTAGTGGTCCGGATTTTACAGTGGAGCCATATGGTAACCCTACTTGAAGGCAATAAAATAGAAGTTGTAAAGAGTTTTAATCTTTGGGTTCTTTGGTAAACAAGGAAGCAACTAGCAATGAAGAAATACTCTGCAGAATAGCAAATGGTCACTCTATATTAATGAAGGCTCTTGATAAGGTATTTAAAGGCAAGGAAATAACAGTTAAAATGAAGTTCAGACTAGTCCATACACTCATTTTCTCGGTGGTCAATTACAGATGCAAAAGTTGGACATTACACAAACAAGACAGAAAGAGGATTCTCATTTGAACTCTGGTGCCATGGACTGCCAGGAGAAATAATAAATCAATTCTGGAAGATATCAGACTGGATGTGTCACTCAAAGCCCACATTAGGAAGTTACAACTATCTTATTTTGGTCAGACTGTTAGGCGAGAGAGATCACCGAAAGACATGATGTTTGGGCAGGTTGAAGGTACTATCAAAGAGGGCGACCTGCAACTAGATGGCTGGATACGTTGACAACTACTATGGGGATGACGCTGGAAGACTTCGTTGGACTAGCACTTGACCAACCTATTTTTGGGTCTTTAATTAATCAAGTCACTATGACTCAAACCCAAGTTGATGGCACCTAGTTAACCATTAGCCACTGTTACCACATCCTCTTGCAACACATTCCAGAGCTTAACTATTCTCTGAGTGAAAAAATATTTCCTCCTACTGGTTTTAAAAGTATTTCCCTGTAACTTCATCAAGTGTCCCCTAGTCTTTGTAATTTTTGATGGAGTAAAAAAAAAAAAAAAATCGATTCACCACTCAGGATTTTGTAGACTTCAATCATATATTCCCTCAGATGTCTCTTTTCCAAGCTGAAGAGCCCTAACCTCTTTAGTCTTTCCTCATATGAGAGGAGTTCCATCCCCTTTATCATCTTGGTTGCTCTTCTTTGAATCTTTTCTAATTCTAATTCCACTATATATGTTTTGAGATATGGCAACCAGAAGTGAACGCAAAACTCAAGGTGAGGTCGAACCATAGAGTGATAAAGAGGCATTAAAATATTCTTAGTCTTATTTACCATCCCTTTTCTAATAATTCCTAGTATCCTGTTTGCTTTTTTGGCCTTTGTCACACATTGGACAGAAGTTTTCAGCGCAATATCTACGATGACATCTAGATCTTTTCTTGGGAACTGACCCCCTAAAGTGGCCCCTAGCATCTGGTAACTATGATTTGGGTTATTCTTCCCAATGTACATAACTTTGCTTTTGTCCACAGTAAATTTTAACTGCCATTTGGATGCCCAGTCTTCCAATTTACTCTGCCTGCAAGTTTTCACAGTCCACAAGCGTTTTAACAACTTTGAACAGTTTAGAGTCATCTGCAAATTTAATCACCTCCAAAGTTCACCAATCCTTCTCTCAAACACAACCAACACTTAAACTTTTGGGTGTTACATTTAACTCCAAAGTTCTGGTGGCCACCCCCAGCAAAAGACAATATGTCACAGTAGTAAAGATAGCAATGTAAATAACAATCCTAGACAAAAAACTGCAAAAAAAATGAAAGTGTCACTGAAAGCTGGAAGGCAATGACAACAAACGCTTGCAGTCTACATAACAAAGTTCAGGCCCAGATGGTAGAGGCAAACTTAGATGTTGTTGTTGTCACAGAGACATGTTCAGTGATCCCCATGGATGGGATGCTAACATACAGGGCTATAATTTTTTTTTTAAGAAAGGACATGGATGGCCGAAAAGAGGAGTAGCTCTCTATGTGAAGAACAATATCCAAGCGACTGAAATACAAGGGGCCTGGGGAAAGGAGGAAGTGATACGGATAGCTTCGAAAGAGAAAACAGAACTTCTATCTACAAGGGAATTGTCTACAGACCTCCGACACAATCTGAGCAACTTGATAAATATCTGGTTGCGGATATCCAGAAGTTGGGAAAGATAATTTTCTACTTAAGATACAATATAGTCCAAAAGTTATTCATGAAATAAGGATTCATTTTTAATTAAACAGAAAACAATGGGCATACATTGAAGGAACTAAGGCCAGTACTGGGCACACTTGCACGGTCTGTGTCCCAGATATGGACATTCAGTTGAGGACAGGCTGGGGAGGGCTTCGATGGCTGGGACGGTTAAGATGGGCTAGAGTGAGCTTTGACGGAGACTCCAGTAGATAGAACCTAAGCACATTACCAGGCAGGGCTCTGGGTTCTTGGCCCAAAAATATCTAAGGAAAAGGACCATTTAAATTAAATTAATTTATGAAGTATGTATGGCTGGGCAGACTAGATGGACCGTTGAGGTCTTTATCTGCCATCATTTTACTATGTTACTATGTAGCATGAGGCTGTATATTCATGAAATGTTTACAATTTTTTGGTATATGAATTCCATTAATCCATTTATAATGTCACGGATATGATTTAAATCAAATCGTTCTGACTAGTGATTTAAATCAAATCCACCCTGGTTACATATGCAGTTTTGGTAGAAACCAAAAATTCTGTTTTTGGTCGCGCTCTAGACTAAAGAGTCCAACATCTTGCAAGACCTGCAGGAGCTGACACACTTCCATCATTATAGGCGGGGAGGGGTTTTCTCGTTCAGAATTTAGCAACCATATTCTTTTCGTACCTGATTGTGCTCTGCCCTTCACATCACATAATCCATAACTAAGTGTCATACAGTACCTTTGACCCAGAGCCTCCTGCTGGTCGCTCTCTGACAAAAAACGTGCATACAGCAAGGCGGTGCCATAACATAACATAATCACTCCCATCTGATGCTCTGTCTGTAAAACAAAGAAGCCAGAGAGAAAATAAGACCTTAAGTGAAGCATCACATCGCTTTCCTAGAAAATGGTGCCGCTACACCAGGCAGTGATCAATGTACCTACACCAAGCAACAAACCTATTATCATTCTGGTCAATATTCAGCAAGTTAGTCAGAACATATTCTCGATTATTGTAACATTATATACCTAGGTGCTTACAAGAAAATTTAAAAAAAAATTGAAAGTGATTCAGAATACTGCCGTTCGCCTCATTTTTGGTTTTAAAAAATGGGAGCATATCACTCCTTTTTATTTGAAACTCCATTGGTTGCTGATAGTCGAGAATTCTGTTCAAATTTTCCTGTATTTGTTATAAATCAGTTTCAGGTTTGTTATCAGGTTATCTTGTGTCTCATTTTTCTTTGAGTCACGCCAAAAAGACCACAGGTAGAGTGCACTTGTTTTCATATCCCTCCATAAAATCCTGTCGTTATAAGAAGTTCCTTGAGAGAACCATTTCATCTCAAGCTGCTAAATTGAATGTATGGCTTGGAAAAATGATGTTCGAGGTCTCTTCCTATCTTGATTTTAGAAAATTGTTATAGACTCAACTCTTTGATAGACTGGTATCTTCATGCATTCTGCTTCATTTTTTCAATCAAGTTCCTTATATTCAACTTGATGTATTTGATCTGTTCTATGTATTACTTCTTTCCCTGCCATGGCGGTATTTTCTGCATTATATTGTAAATGCTTTCTGTCTTTATCTGTTTTTAAGTCCATTATTCTAATTTGTATTTTATCTGTATCCCATGTATTAGCTCACCTTGTTGTGAACCGCCTAGAACTTTTTCGGGATGGCGGTATATAAGAATAAAATTATTATTATTATTATAAGCAGGCAATACTGGCAAGTCTTTGGGCAACAGCGGCATAACCAGCCAAATGCTGGTGCTGGATATATGGAAACACAGGGAGTACCTCCAGATTATCTTGTTGACTATTTCATGTTTGTCGACTCTAAGACGTTTACTATGAAATTTTATTTTGTCCTCTTTTCTGTCTGTAAAAAGTATTAAAGCCCGTCCTGCTCACATAAAAGATATTTTCGCAGATTATTGTCTTTTCAGGCTGCAACATGGGATCAGGAATTTAGTATTTTGATAACCAACTCTATTGCATACCAACATTTTAGGAAATTGCTCGAGACTTTTCTGTATAAAAATTTTTTCTCAGTTTAAGTTTGTATATCTTTGGGCCTCTTCTATCAAACTGCGTTAGCAGTTTTTAGCGCAGAGAGCCGCGCTGCTCCCGACGCTCATAGCGAGCTGTTCAAAGGAACAAAATATATTGTCTGAAGTGTCGTTTTTCAAACGCTAGAAGGGAAAATTAGAATAAATTAAAGTCGATATTCAGCACTATTTAACTGGCCAGAAATAGTGCTAAGTGGTTAAATAGCGCTTAACTGGCTAAATGCGAATATTCAGTGTGAGAAACCGGTTATCTTCGCTGAATATTCCCAGTTAGCGGCTAAAAGTTAACTGGCTATATCACACGAGAACCGCCAATTTTCACCTTTGACCATCCAAATTTAGTAGTCCAATCAGGCCTTGTTGCATCACAGGCTTTATCCTGACTATCTCAAGAAGACACTGAAAACTTGAGGGCTTGGAACACCATTGGTAGATGACTACACCAAAGTGTACGTGTTTAGCTATTAGCGAAGATTGTGAAATTTCTATTATTTTCTACAATAAAGTGCAGCTATTGAAGGTTCATTTAATAAAATACTTTTAGATATTTTGCACAAAATGTCCAACTTACTGAAGGCAACGCCCGATTACAAAACCCTCCGGAGGGAAATAAAAACAGTGCTATTCAAAAAATTGGTCAATTAGCTCCTATCCTATAACCATTACCCAACCATATATCTTTCCTGGTCATGTCCAGGTACATCTTTTCTAATCTGCCTAGAACTGCAAAGTAAAGGTGGAATATAAGCCACTAATGTATTTATTTATAGCCTAAATGGTTTACACTTCCCCCTCCGTATTCGCAATTTCCATATCTATGGTTTCGATTCGCAATTTTCTGCCAAAAAAATCATTTTCATTTTTCGGGCTATTTTAAGTCCTCTGAGCCCCCCCCCCCTCCCCCTTAAGCCTTACCTGGTGGTCTAGTAGGTTTTCGGGCAGGAGCAATCTTCCCACGCTCCTGCCCCGTGCAGATCGCTCACAGGAAATGGCTGCTCTGAGCTCCTGTCATAGTCTCGAGAGATGACGGGAGCTCAAGGCAGCCATTTCCTGTGAGCGATCTGCACGGGGCAGGAGTGTGGGCAGATCGTTCCTGCCCAAAAACCCGCTAAACCACCAGGTAAGGCTTACAGGGCTTAAAATAGCCAGGGGGAAGCGGGGGTTAGAGGCAGAACCGGCCTGAATATTATTTGCGGTTTTTTAATATTTGCGGGCCGGCTCTGCCCCTAACCACTGCGAATACGGAGGGGGAATTGTGCATGCAGGTACTCAAGCATTTTCCCCTATCTGTCCTGGCAGGCTCACCTTCTATCTAATGTACCTGTGGCAGCTGGGGATTAAGTGACTTGCCCAGGGTCACAGGGAGTAGCGTGGGATTTGAATCCACAACCTGAGGGGTGCTGAGGCTGGAGCTCTAACCACTGTGCCACACACTTCCACAATGACTTTTTATCAACGTATCATTGCTGAGTGTGAAAACATAAAAGTTATAAATATAATACCAAGAGTTTTGTTCCTTTAAGCAAAAATAATAGCAAATTTTAAGAAAAAGGGAGCTTTATGTAATCAGTGTCTTTGAGCAACCCCAGGACGGGCTTTAAATAATAATAAAAAAATTCTTTTCTGATCAGGCACAATAAATTCGTGGGAAAAACTTCAATTCACACAGTTTTTCTAACTTTAGGTTTTTCTGGACAATCCTAATATACCCGGTTGGTTTCAGTCAGTTTTCGGTTTCTGAATACTGACAGTTTTATCTGGATATCTCTAGAACAGCCTTTTCCCCTGACCATACATGTATAAACTTATCCTGTCTGTGCTGGATGCAAACACTGACTAGACAAAGCTTAATCACATTCTCAAAACGCTGCCAAGGCCGCCTTGCCACAAACCTTTCCTTCCACTGCCCCTCCTAGATCTCCATGATTTTGTAGTTACTCATCCTCTTCCTGTATTCAGTGAAATGATTAACTGTCTTCACATGCAAAGGGCAATTTTGTAAACCAGGCCTTCACACTTACACATGTAAATGTTTAGCATGATATATATGAGCATACATATGCACACATGAATGCCAATATTCTGCCTAAGTAAGGCAAATTGTAACCCGATAACTGTATATTATGTATGTTAACCTGTAACCCATTCTGAGCTCTACTAAATGACGGCAGATAAAGACTTGAACGGTCCATCCAGTCTGCCCATTAGTTATTCTGATTAAAAATACATGATTAAATTAACCTGTCTCTTCTTTGGTATTTCTGGGCTATAGACTAAAGCCCACCTGGTTCCAACTGCTGAAGTTGCCATCTAAGCTCACTCCAGCCTATCCAACCAATTGAATAAATAAATATTACTCTGTAAACACCCACCTAACTTACGTGGAGCAGCATAATAAAAAAAAGTCTAAGTTCGTTTTGGGCCTAAGGCACTAGTCGTCCACAGTTGGCAGCGTCTAAAGTCCATTCCTGAAAAATACGCCCAAAATATTTTTTTTTTGAGAATCGTCTACTTCTACATCCAGCTGCTTGATCGTCCAAACCGCTAAGTTGTCTATCTTTATACCGCATTCTTGTCCAAAAAATCGTCCAAGTCCCAAATGCCTATAAAAAAACCTTTTGGATGTGGGAGGGACCAGCAAAGTGATGGACTGGCCATCCAGACATGGCAAAAGAGTAGTGGGGCACCTTACAGGGCACTGCTGTGAACTTCACAAAAAGGGTGCCAAATAAACATCTCACCACAACTCCCTTATAGGTCCCTTAAAACACCCCCAAAACCTACTATACCCACTGTCGACCACCCCACTAGCCCTAATGGCTGCAAGTGCCTCCTATATGGCAGTACAGTAGGGTTTTGGAGGTGCACATTTTTCACCATGAATACAGTGGTTAGAGTGGCTTATGGGCCAGGGTCCTCATCTCTATGGTTCACTAGCCCACCCCCAGACTACTTAAGCCACCTCTGTACTGCTCTACTAGGCCAGGTGCTGATGTTCCAATTTTTATGGTAAGGTGTGAGGGTCTGTACTTTGCTCCTGTAGTGGTTATCTGGTCACGTTGGATACCTTCTGGGCACTTAAACCTGTTTTTAGATCGCCTAAGTCACAACGTATAAGTTCCGTCTAGGCAGTCTTGTTAAATTTTCCATTATTACTACAGAACGACTAAGTCTATGTCGGCCCACATCCTGCCCACCTCCCGCCCCAACCACTCCTCGAAAAACGCCCCTTTTCACTCTGGGCGCACTATGGCAGTGAAAAGGCCTAAGCTGCTTTTAGATACGTCTAAAACCCGTTTTGATTACCGATAATTGGAGAACCTGTTTTTTAGGTTGTGCAAGTACCAATTTAGGCGGGCTTTTAGACGTATTTCCGTTTCGATTATGAGCCTCATGGGACACTTACTCACACACATACTGTAAGCCTTTTATATGCCAGCTGTATTTAGACACCTGCACTCATGCCAGATCAATGGTTAGTGTAAGTGTGGGTGCTTAGACAAGACATGCTAATACCAGGCTACAGTAGTGTTCCATAATGAACATAAGCACCTAGATTTCATTACAGAATAGTCTCCAACTGGAGGATTGGAGGGAGTGGCTGCTGACCTGATCGGAGGAGTAGGCACTGAGGACACCTGCATAGAGGCCTGTGATGTCATCCAGGGGCCTCCATGAAAATATAATAGCTTACCCAGTGTTGTGGTGTGAGGCCGTAGGTGCGTTGCCCCGGTTCATAGACAACCCCGCGAAAGACAAAGGCGCGCTCCGAAGAAAATTACAGTTTTTAGGGGCTCCGACGGAGGGTTTTGTTGGGGAGCCCCCCCCCAGTTTACTTAATAGAGATCGTGCCGGCGTTGTGGGGGATTTGGGGGGTTGTAACACTCCACATTTTACTGTAAACTTAACTTTTTCCCTAAAAACAGGGAAAAAGTGAAGTTTTCAGTAAAATGTGGGAGGTTACAACCCCCCAAACCCCCCACAATGCCCCCACAACACGGCACGATCTCTATTAAGTAAAGTGGGGGGTTTCCCCCCACGCCCCCCCCGTTGGAGCCCTAAAAACAGTAATTTTCTGCGGCGCGCACCTCCACACTGTGCTCAATTGTCTGCGCGCGCCTTTGTCCCGGCGCGCTTTTGACCTGACACCGTTGCCCCAAGGCAACATTGAGTAAGGAGATGGACCGATACGATTCAATGTAAAGGGGATCTTTCCACGATTTCGGGATAAGGGTAGAGAGTCTGTGGAGGAAAAGAAGCACCAGCCACACAACTATTCAAATACCGCACCAATGATTCCGGAAGATGATAAAGAAGCAATTTGTAATACTATGCAGTAAATCCGTCGGGTCTGGGAGCCTTGCAAGTGGACAGAGACTTGATAACCTGTTGACTTCCCTGCTTGCCCTGGATCAGTGGCGTGAAATGCTGCTACTATTTGGATTTTGGCCAGGTACTAGTGACCTGGATTGGCCACTATGAGACCGGGCTACAGGGCTTCCTGGACCATTGGTCTGACCTAGTAAGGCTAGTCTTATGTTCTTAGGATGAGAAAAACTTTCCCTTCCCCAACCTTCTTTAGTCTTCAGAGACTAAAGTCCTTAGGACTAAGTAGATACTCCTGATCAAGCTTGAGCATGCTCATAGTAAAGATTAAAATGGTCACCTTGAGAGAGTTAAACAGGTCCTCTAGGGTCATCTCCTCTCCATCTTTCTTGATGCCTCGAACCTCAAATCGATCCCAATCAGTCCATTCTTGTTGCTGAATCTGTTAGAGGGGAAGAGAACAGACTGATCATGTTTTGGCATTGCCCTTAAAAAGAATGTTGGAGGAAACTGAAGTCTGACCTCAAGGATGATCGCTATTCTCTCAGTTTGCACTGGATATTTTTATGTATGTAAACTGTTACTAAAATCTGGTTCTTAACTGTGTCTATAATATACTTTGAGTGTAGTAAAGTTTTTGAGTTTTGAATGACTGTATACCCTGTCCTACTTAAAATGAGTTCCATTCTTGCCTTTGCTTTGTAATTTAATAATTTGTAGACTGCTTTGCTGTACCCGTATGAAGGAAGTATATTAAGAAACAAAATTCAGAGACTCTGGGAATGTCCCACAATTATTTGTATGGTAACAAATATCCAGATATTCAGTCTATCCTGTCAGTCTGCTTAAAGCATGGCTCAGAAGTGCAACAAAATATATCTTTCCAGACCATTAACCCTTGAAGACTCCTGAGAAAATTAAAAAATCTATGGGATAGGGGTCAATGTTTTGGTGTGGATTGGGAACTGGTTAAAAGATAGAAAACAGAGAACAGAGTTAAATAGAAAATTCTCTCGGTGGAGGAAGTTGAATCTTGGAGTGTCAATATATTTATAAATGATCTAGAAATTGAAACTATGAGTGAGGTGATCAAATTTTCAGATGACATGAAACTATTCAATGTTGTGAAACTGTAGGAGAAGCATAGGAGGCTGGAAGACTGGGCATCCAAAGAGCAAATGAAATGTAATATGGACAGGTGCTAAGGGATGCACATTGCAAAGAAGTTACATGATGCTAAAATGCACATTAGGTGTCACCGCCGAGGAAAAGGATTTAGGCGTCCTCATGGACAATGAATAAAATCTTTTGCTTAATCATGACCTTAGAATTACATGGTTCTAACTGTACCGAAAGTGGGCTCGCAGTTAGAACCTTGTAATCCCATGCATAGACTAATTTCTGTACATAGAACCATGTAATTTCTTATGAAATGAAGGAACGGTTAAGTTGCAATAAATCCTCGCGAGTGTTGTAACATCTACATGTCAGATAGAACCCGGAAGTCATCGGAGTTAAAAATACTGAAAATTGTCACTTAGAACCCTGTAATTCTAAGGGGTGTCAGGTCAAAAGCGCGCCGCGTTGTGGGGGTGTTGTGGGGGGTTGTAACCCCCCACATTTTACTGAAAACTTCACTTTTTCCCTGTTTTTAGAGAAATGTGAGTTGGATAACCTGAACTACCTGGTGGTGAACTACCTTGTGTATGTTGGACACTACAGCCATGTTGGAAATTAATAGTTCCTTCTTTTCGTGAAATTATCTCAGACACTACCCACAGTGCCATATTTTCTGTCCACGGATCTGAGCTCTGGAACCTTCTACCCACCCACCTGAAGCTACAAACATCACTAGACAAATTCTAAAACTACCTTAAAACTTTGCTACTCACTGATGCATATACAGTATCCGATCCTTCCGTTCGTGTCTTTTTAGCTTAAGATGGTAGTAGAGCGGACCAATTGGATTCAGAGATCTCCCTCTTGTACTGTCCCATCCATCTTTCCTATCAAAGATTCTCTCGCACAGTCAAGTCTAGTTTCCTGCACCCCTTCCCTCTCTAGGCTGTAAGCTGCCTACGTGTATCCTATGATAGGTGGGATATTAAATCCTAAAGAAACCTGGAAACTTGGAAGGAGTAGAAAATAAAACAGAATATCATAATATTTCTGTACTGGTCCATAGGGAGGCCGCACCTTGAGTATTTTGTGCAATTCTGGTTACCACATCTTAAAAATATATACACTCCTCCCTCCGTATTTGCAAGGGTTAGGGGCATAGCCGGCCCGTGAATAAGGAAAATTCATGAATAACGTTTGGGCTGACTCTGACCCACCCCTGGACCTTACCTGGTGGTCTATTGGTGATGCGGAGCAGGAGCAATCTTCCTACACTCCTACCCTGTGCAGAGCTGTGCTAAGCATCCATGCTGTGAGTTCCTGTAGTCTCATGGGAACTTCCAGCACGGGTGCACAGCACGGCTTTGCACGTGGCAGGAGTGTAGGAAGATCACTCTTGCCCCGCCTCACCACTAGACCACCAGGTAAGGTAATGGCTGCTCGCATCCGATCGCCTCCTCCTCTGATTTCCCCCCTCCTCCTCCGATCGCCTCCTCCTCCTCCAATCACTCCCCCTCCTCGCCCTGATCCAAGTCCCGGGGCCGGTTCTGGTCGATGCGAGCTGCCTCCGAGCAATTCTCTAGGGGGAAGCCTGGGGGAAAAAAATCGCGAATACTCAAAATCGCGAATGCTGAAACTGTGAATAAGGAGGGGGAAGTGTATAGTGGAACTGGAAAAAGTACAAAGAAAAGCAACCAAAATGAGTGGAAAACGTAAATGTGAAATGTACTCTTTCAAAAAGTATAAAGTCCGTGGAACACTCGTATGAAGTTACACAGATGTTGAGATATGCAGAATATAAATAAATTACATGTAAGATCTCAATTTGGAGTTATCAGTCTCTCCTGGCTATTTAAATCACTTTGAATGTCTAAGACATCCATTATATTCCTACTAGTCTTTAAGCCCGTTACATTAACGGGTGCTAGAATAGATGTGTCTGTATGTCTGTGTTTCTTTATCTCTCTCTCCTTGGCCGCTGTCTGTATCCTTCTGACTCCCCCCCCAGAGCAAAGCTGTCTGCTCCCAGCACACACCTCCCCCCAAAGCAGCCCCCTTTCCCTCTCCCTAACTGTCTCTCCATGGTCCTCTTCTGTCTTCTCCCCCAGAGCAAAGCTGTCTGTCCCCAGCACACCTCCCCCCAAAACAGCCCCCTTTCTGTCTCCGCCCAGGACACCCCTCCCCCCAAAGCTGCCCCCTTTCCCTCTCCCTATCTCTCCATGGCCCCTTCTGTCTCCTCCCAGAGCAAAGCTGTCTGTCCCCAGCACACCTCCCCTCCAAAGCAGCCCCCTTTCCCTCTCCCTGTCTTTCCATGGCCCCTTCTGTCTTCCCCCCCAGACCAAAGCTGTCTGTCCCCAGCACACCTCTCCCCCAAAGCAGCCCCCTTTCCCTCTCCCTATCTATGGACCCTTCTGTCTCCCCCAGCACACCCCTCCCCCCCAAAGCAGCCCCCTTTCCCTTTCCCCCTGGCTCCCAGTATTGATCCCCTTCTTATCCTCCCTCCATCCCGGCGTCTTCTGGCCTGCTCCTCTTCAAAGCAGCCTGCGATCGCTTTATCCAGTTGCTGCTGGTGCGGCAAACAAACGCCTGACCCGTACACCCAATGGCCCGACAGGACCCGTTTCAACAAGGGCATTTAAGATTCGTCTCTCTGAACACAAATCCAATCTTAAATACAGTAAATTAACAGCTCCAATAGTAGAACATTGCATTCAATTTAGTCACAAGTTCACAGATTTAAAATTTTTCTGCATCGATAAAATTGAAGCGAATATCAGATGAGGTGACCGCCAAAGGTAATTACATCAGAAAGAATGCCGATGGATTTTTTCTCTTAACACTGTAAAACCGTCAGGTTTGAACAATGCCATAGACTGGTATGCATTCTTCTAATTACAACTAGTACATGGTTTAAGGTTAAAAAGTATTTTTTAATTCTTTTTTAACATGATATCTGTAGAATGTGAGGTCACACAATGAGGTCATCGTTGTAGCTATAATAGAGCATGTGCGTTCCGGTCAGTTTGCCGGCGCCATTTTTGATCTGTTTAATAGTGGATCAAGCTGTTCGCAGTGAGTAATGAGTAAATAAAATGTTTTGGGAATTGACTGGGTTAGCCAGAGTACTGCTTTTAACTCTTTTAATTCTTTTAATCTTTTGTAGCCCGAACACTACGACCCTTATCAGGGGAAACGGGTCCTGTCGGGCCATTGGGTGTACGGGTCAGGCGTTTGTTTGCCGCACCAGCAGCAACTGGATAAAGCTAAGTGCTGCTATTTATTTATTTTTGCACATTTCACATTTAATTTGGTGCTTAAATTAAAAGAAGTTTAATAACAGAATTTGATATATGAAAACCCGATGAAAGAAAATCTGCTTACCTGCGTTTTGCTGTCTCAATGTTATTATTGAGCAGTGCATGGATCTGAGGGTTTCATATTATCTCATATTGGCTGTTTCAGTCAAGATTTTCACAAGTTCGTGTTTTTGTTTGCTTGTTGATTCAAAAGAACTTGTTACCAACTTATTTGCTAGTAGTAATTCGCATCTAGACTGGCCAATAAACCGGGTGTTGCAGCCGTCTGGTCCGCTACCAAAGCAGTCAAAACCTTTCTCACATTAAGCACGGATTGGTGCCCACACACAAACCCGACTTGCTCCTTTCCTATGAGCATTGTAAAAAAGATGCTAATCTATCCGCCAACACCTGCGCAAAAATCTTAAGGTAAACATTGAATAAGGAGATGGGCCGATATGATTCAATGTAAAGGGGATCCTTCCCTGGTTTCGGGATAAGGGTAGAGAGTCTGTGGAGGAAAAAAGCACTAGCCACACAACTATTCAAATACCGCACCAATGATTCTGGAAGATGATAAAGAAGCAATCTGTAATACTCTGCAGTAAATCCGTTGGGTCTGGCAGCCTTGCAAGTGGACAGAGACTTGGTAACCTGTTGAACTTCCCTGCTTGCCCTGGATCAGTGACGTGGAATGCTGCTACTATTTGGATTTTTGCCAGGTACTTGTGACTTGGATTGGCCTCCGTGAAGACGGGATACTGGGCTAGATGGACCATTGATCTGACCCAGTAAGGCTGTTCTTATGACTTGAATGGTATTAATCTACAAACAAATCTTTTACAGAGATGGAGAAGCAGTAAAACAAGAGGACATAATATGAGTTTGCAGGGTGGTAGATTTAGGAGTAGAGAGTTGCGCGAGGACAGAAATCTCGCCCATCCCCGCCAGGATCCTCTCCGTCCCCACCCGTCCCTGCCAGGATCCTCTCCGTCCCCACCCGTCCCTGCCAGGATCCTCTCCGTCCCCACCCGTCCCCGTCAGGATCCTCTCCGTCCCCACCCATCCCCGCAAGGAATTACCTCCATCCCCGTCCGTCCCCATAAAAAGCAGCAATTACTTCTGATAGGATCATCAATTCCACAGTTTCTTTTGTGTTTGCGCTGCTGTTTTCCTTGTGGAATTCCTTTGGTGGAACCCTTTTTTTGTTTTCTGTTCAGGTAATTCACTTATAAACCCCCCTCTTTTACTAAGGCTGAAGTGTCCATTATATTATATGGACGAACCCTGCTTCCAAAGCCTTCCATCCCCGTTGGCTAGAGGGGGGTCCCCGTGGGATTCCCGTGGGCCAGAGGGGGGTCCCCGTGGGAGTCCCATAGGTTAGGGGGTTATTCCCGCAGGATCCCCGTGGGACCCGCGGGATTCCCGCAATCCTCGTTGCCATGCAGACCTCTACTTAGGAGTAGTGCCAGGAAATACTTTTTTCGTGGAGGGGATGGGAGATGCCTGAAATGCCCTCCCTGCGGAAGAGGTAAAGGCAAAAACAGTGACCAAGTTCAAAAATGTGTGAGATAGACACAAAGGATCTCTAACTAGAAAGAGGATAGTATCGGCACAAAGAAGATTATCAGATCAATAACTACTCATATAATTTTGTTCATGATGCTCAGGAGTGATACTTAAATGCATCTCCAGTAGTGGGGAAGTGAAGCTGACACTGGATGGACTTCTTTGGTCTTTGTTCAATATATGGCAAGATAGGTCGGGCTGTAGTTAGCTTTGACAGCGACTCTGGAACTGGGGCAATGTGTCTGATGTTGGATGGACTTCTACAGATTATGTGTATTTTATACCACATTCATATCATCTGAGAGCAGGTCTTACTAACTGGTGGGTGGGGAGGGGAGAGAGAGAAGGATATCTTATAGAGGAACTTAATAAGTAAAATTTATTACTAGATGAGTTTGAGACTTCTGGGCAGACTGGATGGACCGTGCAGGTCTTTATAATCCGCCATTTACTAAGGCGCGCCAAAGATTAGTGCAAGCTAAATTCTAAGGCATCCATTATATTCTACTAGTTTTTTAGCCCGTTACATTAACGGGTGCTAGAATAGATGTGTAGACTTAGGCATTTCTTTCTTTCTTTTTCTTTCTTTCTTTCTGTCTCTCTCCCTGCCCCCTTTCTTTCTTTCTGTCTTTTTCCCTGGCCCCCTGTCTGTCTTTATTTCTGTCGCTCTCCCTTCCCCCTGTCTGTCTTTCTTTCTTTCTGTCTCTCTCCCCCTGTCTCTCTTTCTTTCTGTCTTTCTCCCTGGCCCCCTGTCTGTCTGTCTTTCTTTCTCACTGTCTACTGTCTTTCTTTCTCTCTCCCTGCCCCCTTTCTTTCTTTCTGTCTCTCTGCCTGTCTGTCTTTCTTTGTGTCTGTAACAGATGCTATAATATGTGTGTGTGTGTGTATTTATTTCTTTCTCTCTCTCTCTCTGCTTAGCCTGTTTCAGTATTTCAGTATTTTTTTCACATCTGCGGGAGGAGGAGGAGGCCGGGGCGTGCGGGATGGTGTATATACAGTATATCTGTTCTGCTTTATATTCCTTAAAAAAAAAAAGAAAGTCTAACGTTAACAACTCATCCGATCCACTTTTAGAAATCCCTCGCAAAAGGGGGAAAGTGGCAAAAGAAAGGGGGCTGAAACGAAACAAAAAAATCCGAAGAGGTAGGGATGGCCGAGGAACGATGGTTCCTCCAACAAACCTTTTTTTCATTTTTTTTTCTTTTTTTAAGAGAACTCCCCCCTCCCAATCGTCCAAAGTGCTGCAAGAGTGCCAGGGTATCCCGGCCCGAACTCTGCTTACCTTCCTCGGCGTTTTGTTTCGGTTTCGGCTCCGGGTATGTTTTACATCGCGGCTGTGTTAACCCCCCCCCCTGGTCTCTCTCTCGCCACGTCCTTCCACTCGGATCGGGGGCTCTGTTGGCAGCGCCTCTGCCCGGGTTGGGGGGGGGAGAGAAGGAGGCGTTTTTTACCTCGTCTACGGCTGAACTGGGGGAGAGTTTAGGAGTGCGGCGGGAGGGGGGGCTTGGGCTCTTTGCAGCCTGGATCATCCCGTCCTTCTCGCAGCCTCCCCCGGTCAATCCCTGCCAGCTTTGGGGAACTATCAGAAGGAGGATTCTGCCACACATGGGATGGGAGGCCGGCCCACTTTACCATAATCTCTGAAGTAGCCGGGCTGCCTGCGACTCTCCTCTTGATGGCTGGGGGGGAAAGGGGACCTGAGGATCAGCGCTGTCTCCAACCCGCCGCCGAGCCAGCCAATGGACATCATCGTTGTGGCTGGCGTTGTGAAGGGGCGGCGCGGTGCGGCCTGCTCTGAAGGAAGGGGAGAAGTCCGCTGTCTTTTCCGCCTCCAGTTTCGCTCAGCTCTTGTTTCTGCCGCGCTACTGGCCAGGGACACATTGTAATAGTAAGTAACAGGCTCGGGAAGGCGACGGCAGGACTCCGCATTCGCTCGCCTGTGGTGACGTAGTAAGCGCGCATGAGCACTCTTGCCGGCACATCCCAACAGATCAGATCTCAGGGAACACGCAGTGAGAGTGCGCATGCGCGCTTAGCATTTTATTATTATAGATGGGTACTTAGTATTTAGTGCATGCTATATTGATTAGCACACCTTAATAAAAGGACCCCTATGTTAGGTTTATAAAATCTGGAACAGGTAAATAGGGAGCAGTTATTTATGCCTTTCAAAACTATATCAGAACACTCCATAAAACTGACAGCTACTAATTTAGAACATATTGGAGAACGTCTTTTTTCACTTAGCAAAACTCAAGCCGTGAAATTTATTCCTAGAGAATTGTAGTAAAGTCATCTAGCATAGTTGGGTTTCCAAAAGAGTTTTGCCGTTTGGGATTTTGCCATGTGCTTGTGGCCCGGATTGTCCGCTGTTGGAGTTTCGGTCTGTCCCAGTCTCTCAATGCTTATGTGAGTTTTAAGGTAGCAGAATTTTTTTACTTCTTTGTTCATTATTTACTCATTTAGAATTGCCATTCATTTTAGACTCTGGTGAGACCTCATTTAGAATATAAAAATAATAATAATTTTATTTTTTATATACCGCCTAACCAAAAAATGGTTCTAGGCAGTTTACAACAAATAATAACTAGTCACACAGTGAAGAGTACAATTTAAAAGGAAAATACAATTCTAAGCAATGTACAATAATCCTACAGTAGAGAATATGATTTAAAAGAATGGTTTTAAGCGGTTTACAACAAATAAAAACCGATTGTACAATAAAAATGCAATTTAAGAGGTGATACCTTACATAAAAGAAGCACAGAATTTTTAAAAGAGAAAACCAGTTAGGATACAAATTTTTGAAATAGTTGGGTCTTCAATAATTTTCTAAAATCGAGATAAGAAGACGATCCTAACATAATTTTACCGAACCAACCATTCAATTTAGCAGCTTGAAAAGAGAGTTCTCTCCAGAAATCTTTTGGAACGACATAATTTAACAGAAGGAAACGTAAATAAACAAACTCTGCGTACGATCTTATTTGGGTGGTTCAGAGAAAAATGGGAAACAAGGTATCCAGGATGGAGTTGGTCCAGAGGAATGCTACTAAAATGGAATGTGGCGTATGGGGACAGACTTAAAGATCTCAATATATATATTTTGAAGGAAAGGTGGGAGAAAAGTTCATAGTCTGCTATTGAGAAAGACATGGGGGAAGCCACTGCTTGCCCTGGATCGGTAGCGTGGAATATTGCTACTCCTTGGGTTTTGGTCAGGTACTAGGGACCTAGATTGGCTACCGTGAGAACGGGCTACTGGGTTTGATGGACCATTGGTCTGACCCAGTATGGCTATTCTTATGTTAGCCAAGCATAGGGCAATCACGACTTTATAACATCACTGAATCATTATGACATCACAATCTCAGCTCTGGAATGTTGCTCTCATTGGGGTTCCGGAATTTTGTTATTCTTTGAGATGCTGGAATGTTGCTACTCCTTGGGTTTTGGCCAGGTACTAGGGACCTGGATTGGCCACCGTGAGAACGGGCTACTGGGTTGGATGGACCATTGGTCTGACCCAGTATGGCTATTCTTATGTTAGCCAAGCATAGGGCAATCACGACTTTATAACATCACTGAATCATTATGACATCACAATCTCAGCTCTGGAATGTTGCTCTCATTAGGGTTCCGGAATTTTGCTACTCTTTGAGATGCTGGAATGTTGCTACTCCTTGGGTTTTGGCCAGGTACTAGGGACCTAGATTGGCCACCGTGAGAATGGGCTCTTGGGCTGGATGGACCATTGGTCTGACCCAGTAAGGCTATTCTGATGTTCTTATGATAGAGACATTTAAATACCTAAGTGGCATAAATGCGCATGAGTCGAGTCTTTCATTTGAAAGGGAGCTCTGGAATGAACAGGCCGAGGAGTCTTTTTTTACAGAAAGGGTGGTAGATGCGTGGAATAGTCTCCCAGTGGAGGTGGTGGAGACAGAGACTGGGTCTGAATTCACGAAAGCCTGGGAGAGTCACGTGGGATTTCTTAGGGAGAGAAGGAGATAGTGGATGCTGCAAATGGACCGACTGCTCTTTTCATGTCTTTTGGGTGGGTGCCATTGTTTTTCTTTTTCTTTATAGGGTCAGTTAGGATCCACTGCACAGTATCACAGTATATAATATCAGCGACAGTTCACTAACCTCTAAGAACTGACATAACGAAATGCATTTAATTACATATGTCAGTCCTTATTACTATTTGTATTTTATTGTTAAGATCTTTGTATTAATATGATTCATTATGATCGTTTATCCACCTCTAAGATCTGATACATTTCACTAAATTTCAACATATGTTTGTTCCTATCACTATTTTTATGATTCCAATGTTAAGATGTACTATGATGATCCAATATTTATTTATTCAGTTTTCTGAGCTCAGAATGGTTTTACATGAATTTATTCAGGTACTCAAGCATTTTCCCCTGTCTGCCCCTGCAGGCTCACAATCTATCTAATGTTCCTGGGACAATGGGGGGATTAAGTGACTTGTCCAGGGTCACAAGGAGCAGCATGGGTTTGAACCTGCAACCTCAGTGTAGCTGCACTCACAAATGGTGGTTCTCAAAGGCTGGCAGTCTCTGCCTCACTGGATCTTCCATACTTTGCTATTAAATTTATAAATACTTTTTTCCACCTTAGTGTATAAATAGTTTCAGTACTTAGCTTAAAACTTGTGGTCATGCTTTGAATTAACCATTCAGTGGTCGGTTACAGCGGCGTTAAAATTAAAAGGGGATAGATTCCGTACGAACGTAAGGAAGTTCTTTTACGCCCAGAGAGTGGTAGAAAACTGGAACGCTCTTCCGGAGTCTGTCATAGGGGAAAACACCCTTCAGGGATTCAAGACAAAGTTAGACAAGTTCCTGCTGAATCAGAATGTACACAGGTAGGGCCAGTCTCAGTTAAGGCACTGATCTTTGACCAGGGGCCGCCGCGGGAGCAGACTGCTGGGCACGACGGACCACTGGTTTGACCCAGCAGCAGCAATTCTTATGTTAAGCTTTAGAAAGGGACATGGTGCCTTGATCAAACCCCTTTGGGTGAAACATGTTGGCGGTATAAATCCCTGAAAGCATGACCACAAGTTTTAAGCTAAGTATTTCAACTATTTATACACTAAGGTGGAAAAAAGTATTTATAAATTTAACAGCAAAGTATGGAAGATCCGGTGAGGACACAATGAATTTGTCTGAGTGCTAGGTGGTACTTCTGAGGGCAGAGAGTTAGGAGGGGTAAGAGGATATTTTTTTTATTTTATTTCTTATACACCGCAATACCGTTAGGTTCGAAGCGGTTTACAGAAAATATACATTAAGTATACAATAAAAATAAGATAAGTAAAGATAGGCCTTAGAAATTCCCTTACTGTCCCGAAGGCTCACAATCTAGCTAAAGTACCTGGGAAAAACAATTAATGAATAGTAAAGATGTAAAAATAAAAACAAGATTTGAAACATCCCAACAAGAATACATTGATCTCTCTAAGGCCACACTCTTTTTAAAGCAAAATGTACATCCCAACAATAATATAGTGGATAAACTAAATTAAATTAAATTTTTTTGAATTAGAAATAAAATATAGAAATATAAAAGAAAATATGAAGTCCAAAAAAAGGAGGACAGATTGAGACATCTGGGTTTTACTTCCATTGTTTTCAATGGAAGTGAAACCCGGATGTCTCTATCTGTCCTCTTTTTTTCTAGAGCCATATGGTAACCCTATCTCAAGATCTTTGCAGGCCTTTTCCTATACAGTGGTCTGAAAGTGGTTGCTAATATATAATAACGGCATTTTCCAAAAGTCATTGACCTGAAAAAAAGGACTATTTGAAAACTGCTTGCCCTGATAGCTCTTTGAGTTTGTGTGGCTGTTAAGACTTGGAGCTGCTCTTTGCTGCCTCCCCCCCAGTCTTCCTAATGGTTAAGTCCACACCGGGCGCACATCTGTTTCAGATGTCAACGCCTCCTGGCAGCTGGAAATAAACTGTCCTCCTTCGGTCGTATGATCCTTGCCAGGAGCTCAAGGTTCATTCACAAACATGACCTTCGTTGTCCAAAGGAGAGCACGGTTGCAAATGCTATGAAAACAGGAGGTTGTGCGATGGAAAATGTTTCTGCTTCTTTTGTTGGTGGATTTTCACAACAGTCTAAACTATTGGACTTGATGAATAAAGCTCCAGGAAAATGTTGTGCAGCTGTTTGTTTCTGCCTGTCTACTCAGCTACCAACTGGTACTGAAGGATAATGCTTCATAAACAAAATCGCGCCAGACAACGGCGCGCCGACAACTGAGCGCAAGGTTGATGGCGCGCCGAAGAAAAGCACAATTTTAAAGGGTTCCAACGGGGGGTGTTGGTGGGGAACCCCTCTTATTTTGCTTAACAGACATCGCGCTGGCATTGTGGGGGGTTTGGGGGGTTGTAACCCCCCTCATTATACTTGAAACCAAACTTTTTGCCTGTTTTTAGGGAAAAAGTTCAGTTTTAAGGATAATGTGGGGGGTTACAACCCCCCAAACCCCCCAAAATGCCAGCACAATGTCTGTTAAGAAAGTGGGGGGGTTCCCCCACACACACCCCCGTCGGAGCCCTTTAAAATAGTGCTTTTCTTCGGCGTGCCGTCAACCTTGCGCTCAGTTGTCGGCGCGCCGTTGTCTGGCGCGATTTAGTCCCGTCACCAAGGATAACAACCAGAGTAATTCTATAAAGAATGTGTTAATAGGTACCTACCGATTGTGTGTGTTTAAATGCCAAACCTTTGTCTAAGCGCATGTATTTTACACCATGCATTGGAATAAGAATTACGGCTGCTAGGTCAGTCCGCTCGCGCGGCGGCCCTCTGGTCAAAGACCAATGCCCTAACTGAGACTAGCCCTATCAGCGTACGTTCTTGTTCAGCAGGAACTTGTCTAACTTTGTCTTGCAAGAAGGAGATAATTCCATCACTGGGCAGCCACACTTTAAGCGCAGATACGGGTTCACTCACAGTGGCTAAGAACTACTAAACCTCTCTCTCCTCTTTCCCCGTTCTCTATTTCTGTGAACAAAACCCTGTCCCATTGGCTCGTAAACTTGGGGTGATCCTTGACTCATCTCTCTCTTTCTTTTCACATATCCAACAGACTGCCAAAACCTGTCATTTCTTTCTCTATAATAGCGCTAAAATCAGACCCTTCCTTGCATTGCCAAGACCCTCATAATCTCTTGCCTAGACTACCACAATCTTATCTATTTCTATTTACTGTTGGTCCAGCCTTTTGCCTGTTGTGAACCGCTTTTGAGAAATTATTTGTAATTACTTGTAATTTCTATCTTTGAGATATATTTGATATTTTATGATTGTAATTCACTATTTGCTTAGCTTTTTCTTGCTTTGAACCGCCATGAACTGATGGTTTGGCAGTATATAAGAATAAAATTATTATTATTATTATTATCATTATTACTGGCCTTTGGCTAAACCATCTCTCTCCCCTTCAATCTGTTCAGAACTCTGCTGCACGCCAATGTTGCTATGCCCACATTGGCCCTCTCTTCAAGTCACTTCACTTCCTCTTAATGAACTACAAGTGTATTCACTCTGCAGCTCCTCGGTATCTCTCCTCTCTTATCTCTCCCCCGGCACTCTACTCATCAGATAAGTCTCTCTTATTTGTACCCTTCTCTATAGCCAATTTCCAGACTCTGTCTCTTCTACCTTGTTGTACCGTATGCCTGGCGCAAACTACCTGACTCGATACGTCAGGCTCCGTCTCTGGCAGTATTCAACTCCAGACTCAAAGTCCTCTTCTTTGAAGATGCTCTCAGTTCCAAATTCCAGCCTATCTGCTAAGCTCACTCCCCCACCTTCTTGTCCAGTCTGTCTTTCTTGACTAGACTGTAAGCTCTTTTGAGCAGGGACTGTCTCTTCTATGTTTTGATGTACAGCATTGCGTACAGTATAATCTCATTATAACGGACTTCAAGGGACCCGACAAAACAGTCCATTATATCCAGAGTCCGTTATTATCCAGTGGCTCCATGAAAATATGCTGTCACTCAGTATATCAAAAACCAAATGTCTTCTATTTCCATGGAAAGATAACATACAGCTTAGATCGCCCATCACAATAAATGATATCCCTATTATTTCTGTGTCTGCCACTAAAATCTTGGGTGTAATAATAGGAAGCAAACTGATTTACCGCCCACAAATCAGCGCAGTAGTAAAGACTTGTTTTATTAGACTAAGAATGATTAGATCTCTTGCGAACATTCTTGACCTTCAATCTCTTTCCATTTTAATACTTTCTCTTATCATATCTAAACTCGATTACTGTAATGCACTGTATAAGGGTATTTGCCAAAAAGATATCCGTTGCCTACAACTGATACAAAATACTGCCATAAAAATTATAACAAACAAGAAAAAATTTGACCATGTTACTCCCCTAATAAAAAATGTACACTGACAGTGACTACCAATTACACACCAAATCATATATAAAATAGCCATCCTCTCCTTCAAGTCTCAAAACACTAAAGAACCAGCCTTTATTCACAAACTCCTTATTTCACATGAACCTACAAGAGTTCTAAGATCCTCCTTTCAGCATCTTCTTCATGGTGACGGGACAAAAGCATGCCGGACAAAGCCACGCCGACATTTCAGCACAGACAATTGCGTGCAAGAATCCAGCGCGCCGCTGTAAAAGTTAATTTTAAAGAGCTACAATGAGGGGCGTGGGGGGAATCCCCCCACTTTACTTAATACTGTTCGCGCTGCCGTTGGGGGTAGGGGTGGTTGCACTTTATACAGAAAACTTAACTTTTTCCTAAAAAATCAGGAAAAAGTTAAGTTTCCTCTATAATGGGGGGTTCCAACCCCCCAACCCATCCCAACGGCAGTGCGAACACTATTATGTAAACTGGGGGGGGGGTTCCCCTCCCACCCCCCAGTCAGAGCTCTTTAAAATTAACTTTTCCGGCGGCACGCTGCAGTCTTGCGCCCAATTGTCTGGCTCAAATGTCGGCGCGGCTTTGTCCCACACGCAAATGACTGTGAACCCTTCTTCATACCTCATCCTTGAAAATCATTAGCACACGTTGGGCCACCTCATTCGCAATGACGATATTGAATTCCTTACCACTTTATATCAGGGTGGAAATAAATTTAGACAAATTTAAGGGAAACCTAGAGTTACCTCTTCCGAGATGCATTTGACT
Source organism: Geotrypetes seraphini (assembly GCF_902459505.1). NCBI lineage: Eukaryota > Metazoa > Chordata > Amphibia > Gymnophiona > Dermophiidae > Geotrypetes > Geotrypetes seraphini. The sequence continues at coordinate 47,264,296 of NC_047100.1, forward strand.
GTTAAATAAACTTGGATACAGCCAGAGTTGTTCCAAAATCCTTATTCCCTAGCTTCCCTATTGTGGTTTACTTTTCATTTGTAGTTCTCCCAACTTTCCTATTGTCTTATGTTTGTCAAGTATTGTTTACTGGGTATATATTTGCTTATTGTCTCCCCTTTTTTAATACAAATTGTAAAACACTTAGAAATCTTGATTTGCGTTTTATCAAAATGTTAATAAACTTGAAACTTAGGTCAACTTGAAACAACGTACAGTCAATGAACAACAGTCACTGCACAAGCATATATCAGCAACATCAATAACAAAAGTCAGCAAAACATTGGTATGGCACGAAACGATAGCAAAACCAGAACACTAAAAGTTGTTCCAAAGCATTATGTCGTACTGTACTGGAAAGAAAAATAATCTGTCATTTTCTTCTAGGTTGCATTTCTTTCATATGTTTTAGTGATGTACGGATTAGCGTTATGTTCAATGTAACGCTGCAGCAGTGTCAACGCCATGCTTGCTTCACGTGTAGATGGTGGAAGCTCAGCTGGAGCCTCCTCATCACTGGATTCGTCACCAGTTTGTGCATTATCGACACTGCTAGACTTTGCCTTGACTTAAGCACATAAGCATGGCCTCTGCCAAGTCAGACCATAGGTCCATCATGCCCAGCAGTCCGCTCCCGCGGAGGCCCCCCAGGTCAATGACCTGTAATGATCTATTACTCAAGAGCATTTTGTCTTGTATAGTAACCCTCTAATTGTACCCCTGGATTCCCTTTCCCTTCAGGAACTCGTCCAATCCCTTTTTGAAACCCAAAACTGTACTCTGCTCAACTACCCCCTCTGGAAGCGCATTCCAGGTGTCTACCACCATCTGGGTGAAGAACAACTTCCTAGCATTTGTTCTGAACCTATCTCCCTTCAATTTTTTTGAGTGTCCTCTAGTTTTTGTTGCCCCCGCCAGTCTGAAGAATCTGTCTCTCTCTACCTTTACTATACCCTTCATGATCTTATAAGTTTCTATCATATCCTCTCTAAGTCTCCGCTTTTCCAGGGAAAAGAGCCCCAACTTCTCCAGCCTCTCAGCATACGAGAGGTTTTCCATGCCCCTTATCATTTTTGTCGCTCTTCTCTGGACCCTCTCGAGTATCGCCATATCTTTCTTTAGGTACGGCGACCAGTACTGGACGCAGTACTCCAGATGCGGTCGCACCATTGCCCTGTACAGCGGGAGGATAACTTCCTTGGTTCTGGTAGTGATACCTTTTTTGATAATGCCCAACATTCTGTTCGCCTTTTTTGAGGCCGCTGCGCATTGTGCTGCCGGTTTCATTGTTTTATCCACCAAAACCCCCAAGTCCTTTTCTAGGTTGCTTTTTCCCAATGTCATCCCCCCTATCGTGTAGTTGTACATCAGGTTCCCTTTCCCTATGTACATAACTTTACATTTCTCCACATTAAAACTCATCTGCCATTTATCTGCCCACTCACTCAGTTTGTCCAGGTCCCTTTGGAGTTTTTTACATTCCTCTACAGATCTAACCTTACCGGAGAGTTTTGTGTCATCCGCAAATTTTATAACTTCACACTTTGTCCCTGTTTCCAAGTCATTAATAAATATATTGAATAGCAGCGGTCCCAGCACTGACCCTTGTCAGTTGTCAGATGCCACTTGTGACCCCTTTCCAGTCAGAATAGTGTCCCTTTACTCCTACCCTCTGTTTCCTGTTTGCCAGCCAGTTTTTGATCCATCTGTGTATGTCCCCTTCCACCCCGTGGTTCCACAGTTTCCTTAGAAGGCGCTCATGAGGTACCTTGTTGAAGGCTTTCTGGAAGTCTAGGTATACTATATCTATGGGGTCACCTTTGTCCAAATGTCCGCTTATCCCCTCTGCTACAATCTCCTGATCGGTCAACACAGCAGCTGTCTGCACCTGCTCATCAATGGCAAGAAATTCTTCCACAGACGTAGTCTGGTCCAAGAAATGCAATTCCATCAGACGTTCAAAAATGTTATCACAGTCATGAGCACACAATGTTGTCAATGGAGGGTGTCTCTGAACGATCTTCTGTCTCTGCAAAAATATCAGAAACAATGTTCTTGACAACTCCCGCCTTCCTGAAACAATTGTTGATTGTTATCGCTGTGATTTCGTTCTTCCAGACTGACCGAGCCCATCGCAGACACTGCAGAACGTTGATGGTAAAGTTGTCCATGTCGCTGTTCTCGATGGCTACGATAAGTTTCTGCATGAGTCACTTTCTGTGCAGAACTTTGAAGTTCTGTATGATGCCCACATCACATGGCTGAAGTTGACTCGTACAGTTTGGTGGTAAGAACTCCAGCTGTATTGCTTTAAGCTGTTCAGCTACAGCCGGGTCAAGCGCGCTGCAGTTATCAATGAGTCGTACTTAAGTCGGGCATCTGTAACTTGGGGACTGGCTGAACTCGACTCACATAAGAACATAAGAGTTACCATACTGGGACAGACCAAAAGGTTCCTCAAGCCCAGTATCATGATTCCAAGTGGCCAACCCAGATTCCAAGTACCTGACAGAAACCCAAAGAATAGCAACATTCCGGAGCTAAGATTGTGATGTCATAATGCTTCATTTCACCAATACCTAACAACCAACCTCATCAGTGATGTCATAATGGCTTGATTATTTCTGTACAGGCAGTCCCCAGGTTAAGAACGAGTTACGTTTTTAAAGCTGTTCTTAAGTTGGATTTGTTTGTAACTCAGAACTTGTAGATTTTAAGATTCTTGCTGTTAACTTCTGCTCCCAGCTGACAATAGGTCAAACTGTCCCTACCGGTTCATAGACAACGGCGCGAAAGACAAAGGCGCGCCCAGACAATTGTTTTTAGGGGCTCCGACGGGGGGTTTTGTTGGGGAACCCCCCCACTTTACTTAATAGACATCGCGCCGGCGTTATGGGGGGTTTGGGGGGTTGTAACCCTCCACATTTTACTGTAAACTTAACTTTTTCCCTAAAAACAACGCCCCCACAACGCGGCATGATGTCTATTAAGTAAAGTGGGGGGGTTCCCCCCCACACACCCTCCCGTCGGAGCCCTAAAAACAGTAATTTTGAGCAGCGTGCGTCTCCGCGCTGCGCTCAATTGTCTGGGTGTGCCTTTGTCCCGGCGCGCTTTTGACCTGACACCGTCCCTACCAGTGTTCTCTCTAAGGTACAGCATTCACAACCACACACATGCGTCATTCCTGAACCTGCTACAAGAGAAGTATAGGAGTCTATGCCACTGACGCTCACTGAATTCCTGTGAGCATTGGAGCATTTACCTCGCCGGCCAACGGTAAAATGCTGTTTAATAAAACCTAGTTTGGGACAAATTCTATAAATGGCACCTAGCTTTGCGCGGCTGTCAATCAACCGCTAGGCGCTGTTTATAGAATCATGCCCAGCGGTCCACCTAAGTGGGCTTAGGAAGCGCTAGGCATCCTAAAGGGGCAGCGCCAGGTTTTCATCGACCTAATTAACCACCACCTATCTCGGGTGCCTAACTCAACCACGCTTAATTATCAGGCAAGAATCACTAGGCATCGCAAGGCGCCGCGTGGAATTCCACGCCTAACATTTCATTTTCATTTTTTTCCAAATGAATTATTCAATTAACTCCATGCTATTTAAGCTAATTGATTTAATTCAGGTTAGGCGCAGATTTTAGCTGGGCATCGCTAGGCGACCTCAATTACAGCGCCTGACTAGGGCACCATTTTTAGCAGGGGTGTCCAACCTTTTGGCTTCCCTGGGGCGCATTGGCCGAAAAAAATATTTCTGGGGCCACACAAACGCACAAACACTGCAGCAAGACAGAGGAAGTAGCTGGTAAGGCGCTAAACACCCAGGGGCAGCAGAGGAAAACACCGCATCGCCCTTGACCGGGGCCGCACAAAATACTTCACTGGGCCGCATGCGGCCCTCAGGCCGCAGATTGGACACCCTGGTTTATAGAGTCAGGCCCTTTATGGGTGCAAAGATAGCAATGTTACTTACCGTAACAGTTGTTATCCAGGGACAGCAGGCAGCTATTCTCACTAGTAGGGGGTGATGTCATCAGACAGAGCCCCGGTACGGACGTCTCACAAGCACGTGTTGCTTGTAGAAACTTAAAGTTTCTAGATGCCCGCACCGCGCATGCGCCGGTGCCTTCCTACCCGGAGATCCGGGCGTGTCTCCTCAGTTCAGGTAGCTAGCCTGAGAAGCCAACCCAGGGGAGGTGGGTGGGACGTGAGAATAGCTGCCTGCTGTCCCTGGATAACAACTGTTACGGTAAGTAACATTGCTTTATCCCAGGACAAGCAGGCAGGTATTCTCACTAGTGGGTGACCTCCAAGCTAACCTCAGTGGGATGGAGGGGGAGTTGGCGACTTTAAGAGAATAAATTTTTCAATACTGTTTGGCCAAACTGTCCATCCCGTCTGGAGAGGGTATCCAGACAATAATGTGAGGTGAATGTGTGAACCGAGGACCAGGTGGCAGCCTTGCAAATTTCCTCGATTGGTGTTGATCTGAGGAATGCTACTGAGGCTGCCATTGCTCTGACCTTATGGGCTGTGACCTTACAAGGAAGTGATAATCCAGCCTGGGCATAGCAGAAAGAGATACAAGCCGCCATCCAATTAGAGATGGTGCGCTTCGATACGGGTCTTCCCAACTTGTTAGGATCGAAGGAGACAAAGAGTTGAGGAGTGGTTCTGTGTGGCTTGGTGCGATCCAGGTAGAAAGCCAAGGCACGTTTACAGTCTAGAGTGTGAAGGGCTGATTCTCCATGGTGAGAATGAGGCTTAGGGAAGAATACTGGAAGTACAATGGATTGGTTGAGATGAAATTCGGAGACCACCTTAGGCAGGAATTTCGGGTGCGTGCGGAGGACCACCTTGTCATGGTGGAATACTGTGAATGGTGGATCCGCCATCAATGCCTGGAGTTCGCTGACTCTGCGAGCGGACGTAAGGGCTACAAGGAAAAGCACTTTCCAGGTGAGATACTTCAGAGGGGCCCTGTTGAGTGGTTCAAACGGGGGCTTCATGAGATGGGAAAGGACTACATTGAGGTCCCAAACTACTGGGGGTGGTTTGAGAGGAGGGTTAACCTGGAAGAGTCCTTTCATAAATCTGGCGACCACCGGATGGGCCGAGAGGGGTTTCCCTTGTAGGGGCTGGTGGAACGCCGCAATAGCGCTCAGGTGGACTCGTATGGATGTGGACTTGAGCCCAGATTGAGATAGGTGTAGGAGATAGTCCAGCACGGAGGGTAAGGAAGCTCGCTGAGGTTCCTTTGACTTAGAAACACACCATGAGGAGAATCTGGTCCATTTCTGGGAGTAGCATTGCCGAGTGGCGGGCTTCCTGGAAGCTTCCAAGACCTCCCTCACTTCTTGTGAGAATTGGTGAGGGGTTACGTTGAGAGGAACCAAGCTGTCAGGTGGAGAGACTGCAGGTTGGGATGAAGTAGTGATCCTTGATGTTGAGTAAGTAGTGACGGAAACACTGGAAGTGGTACTAGTTCCCTGCTGCTGAGTTGAAGTAGGAGGGAGAACCAAGGTTGTCTGGGCCACCGAGGAGCTATTAGAATCATGGTGGCCCGTTCGAGTTTCAGCTTGACCAGAGTCTTCTGGATCAGCGGGAATGGTGGGAACGCATATAGAAATCGTTTCCCCCAGTTCAGTAGAAAAGCATCTGCCTCGAGGCGATGAGGAGTGTAGATCCTGGAGCAAAACTGAGGCAGTTTGGCGTTGTGGGGAGCCGCAAAGAGGTCTATCTGAGGCGTCCCCCATTGCGTGAAGATTTGGTGAAGGGGGCTGGAATGGAGAGTCCATTCGTGCGGTTGTAGCAGACGGCTTAGTTTGTCTGCTAAGACGTTGTTCTCCCCCTGGATGTATACTGCTCTGAGTAGGGTGTTGTGGCGCACCGCCCAGTCCCAGACTCGTAGAGCTTCCTGGCAAAGGAGGGCCGAGCCCGTGCCTCCTTGCTTGTTGATATAATACATGGCGGCCTGATTGTCTGTGCGAATGAGGATTACCATGTCGTGGAGTAGGTGTTGGAAAGCTTGGAGCGCATTGAAGATGGCTCTGAGTTCCAGTAGATTGATTTGGTGTAGTCTTTCCGCACTGGTCCAGAATCCTTGGGTGCGGAGACCCTCCAGGTGGGCCCCCCATGCGTAATTCGACGAATCGGTTGTGAGAACTTTCTGATGGGGGGGAGAGTGCATCAGCAAACCTCTGGATAGATTCGAAGAGGTCATCCACCAAAGTAGAGACTGCCGAAGAGCAGGTGTGACTAAGATGCGTTTGGATAGTGGATCGGACGTCTGATTCCACTGTGATGCCAGGGTCCACTGGGGGATCCTGAGGTGGAGTCTGGCAAAGGGTGTCACATGTACTGTGGAGGCCATGTGGCCCAGGAGCACCATCAGTTGTCTCGCCGGTAGGGTTTGGCGGGTAGACACCGACTGGCAGAGATGAAGAAGAGACTCCATGCGTTGCCGAGGCAGGAATGCTCGGAGTCGGGTGGTGTCCAGGACCGCTCCGATGAAGGGGAGGGACTGGGTGGGTTGTAGATGAGACTTGGAGAAGTTGATCTCGAAGCCCAAATTCTGGAGGAAGTAGGTTGTGGCCAAGGCCGCCGAAGTGACCTCTGGGGCTGACGGGGCCTTGATGAGCCAGTCGTCGAGGTATGGGAACACCTGTAGACCCCTGTCCCGGAGTGCTGCGGCCACTACCACCAGGCATTTTGTGAAGACTCTGGGGGATGAAGATAGGCCGAATGGTAGCACTCGATACTGTAGGTGCAGATTTCCCACCCGAAATCTGAGGTACTTTCGGGAGGCCGGGTGAATGGGGATGTGAGTGTAGGCCTCCTTGAGATCCAGGGAGCATAACCAGTCGTTCTGCTCGAGGAGGGGGTATAGAGAAGCCAAAGTCAACATGCGGAACTTCTCTTTGACCAGGAACTTGTTGAGGGCCCGAAGGCCTAAAATGGGTCGCAGGTCGCCCGTTTTCTTCGGGACGAGGAAGTACCGGGAGTAAAACCCTCGGTTCAATTGGTCTGACGGGACCGGCTCGACAGCCCGAAGCTGAAGTAAGGTTTGGACTTCCTGAAGAAGAAGGGCGGTCTGCGTCGAGCTTGAAGGATACTCTCTTGGAGGATGGTCCGGGGGGACCCGGTGGAATTGAAGAGAGTATCCTTCTCTTATGATGGTGAGGACCCATAGGTCCATGGTTATGGCCTCCCATCGATGGTAAAAAAGATGGAGGCGGCCCCCTATGGGAGAGGCCGAGGTTATGCTCCCGGGAGGGGCGTCAAAAGGGCTGGGGGGCCTTAGGTACAGCCGGTGGCTGAGGTTTTTGCTGAGACTTCTGGGGAGGTTGTCTCTTCGCAGGCTGTCTCGCAGCAGGCGTTTGTCTGGGCATGTAACGCCGCTGGTAAATCAGGGGTGGCCTGGAAGGTCGAGACTGTTGAGGTTTGGGTTTGGGCCGCAGGATGGATTGAAAGGATTTTTCATGATCCGACAGCTTCTTGGTAACAGTTTCGATAGACTCATCGAACAGGTCAGCTCCAGCACATGGTACGTTGGCGAGTCTGTCCTGTAGGTTGGGATCCATATCGATAGTACGGAGCCATGCCAGGCGACGCATAGCTACCGCGCTTGCGGCGGCGCGTGCCGAGAGTTCGAATGCATCGAAGGAGGATTGCATCAGCTGGAGGCGTAATTGGGAGAGGGAGGCTACCACTTCCTCGAACTCGAATCGAGCTTGGTTGTCTATGAACGGAGTGAACTTGCAGAGCACCGGCAAGAAGAACTCCAGATAGGAAGAGAAAAAGAAGTTGTAGTTTAGCACCCGTGACGCCATCATGGAGTTTTGGTAGAATTTTCTACCAAATTTGTCCATCGTTCTCCCCTCTCGGCCCGGCGGTACCGAGGCGTAGACCTGGGAGGGATGAGAGCGTTTAAGGGAGGACTCGACCAGTAGGGATTGGTGGGAGAGTTGAGGCCCCTCGAACCCTTTATGGTGCACGATGCGGTATCGAGCATCGAGTTTGCTGGGGATCGCCGGTATGGAATACGGCGTTTCGAAGCACTGCATGAAGGTCTGGTCCAGTAATTTATGCAAGGGGAGCCGAAGCGACTCCGTTGGAGGGTTAGGCAAATGCATGGTGTCCAGATACTCTTTGGAGTATCGGGAGCCCGTGTCAAGGGTCACATCCAGATCATCCGCCATTTGTCGGAGGAATGATGAGAAGGACAATTGTTCCGCCTGTGGGACGGGCTGGAGGAGGAGGAAGCCTCCAGGTCCGTGGACATCGGGGAGTGACAAGGAGAATCGGGCACCGGTGTCTCCTCGTACTCCGGGCCCCTCGGAGGGGACACCTCTGATGAGGAGTATCCCCTACGTTGCAGTTTTTTCTGCGGTGACACCTCCGAATGGCGTGAGGAGTGCCAGGATGAGTGTCTCGATCGGTACCCGTCTCGGTGGCGGGACGGGGATCGGGATCGTCTGTGCATCGCATGGTCTCCTGAGGCCCCCAAGTGGATAGGGCTGGAAGCGGTGGATCGCAACTGGGTTTGCGATGCGGGTTCTTGCGATGCTACCCAAGTCTGGTAAGGAGTACGGAAGAGCTCTTCCTGACTATGCCCAGGGCTTCGAGTATCGATCGGAGGTCTGGTCCCATGTTGGCGCGGAGGCGTAATGGGTTCTAATGGCGGCATATCGGTAAGCGAGGCTTGCCGCGTGGGCATCGCCGCCCTCCCCCGTTCGTCCTCGTCGGTTGTCGAGGTCGAACGGTGTGGGGGAGGGGGAGGGGGCGGACCGCCCCTTTGGACCGGTACCGGGAGGTCACCCTGTATGGCAGCGATGAGCCCGGGTCCGATGGTCTGCATGAGCTCAACGAATTGAGCTTCCAGCACGGACCGTAGCGAAGCCGATAAGGAGGGATCCGCACCGAAAGGGGGTCCTCCTGCACGGACATCGCGCTCCTTCGAGGCCGAGTGCTTCTGCTTAGTAGCTTTCGGCACTTTGATGACCATTGGTGGCACTGTGGAAGGAAGAGGTACCTGAACCGAGGAGACCGGGGCAGGCACCGACGTCGAGCTCGTGGATGGTGTCGGGGTGAGCGATGCCGGCTTCACCACACTCGATGCAGAAGGGGTCGATGCCGGTTTCGCCCGAACCGGGGAGGTATCAGATGAAGTGGAGGCTGAGGGATCCTTAGCTGCGTCCATCTTGAACATCGATTCCCACAATAGGCAACGCCGCTTGAATGAGCGTGCCGTAAGGGTAGAGCAAGGCCTGCACGATTTCGGGATGTGGTCAGGGCCCAAACACTGCAAACAGCGCCAGTGAGGGTCCGTGAGTGAAATCGCGCGTTGGCACTTGCTGCACTTTTTAAACCCGGTGATTGGCCGGGACATAGGCCGGAAAATCTCTGCCGCGAGGTCGAAGCCAGTGGGCCTGAGCCACGTGGCCGGCCCGTTCGACCCGCCGGAGGAAATAATCTTCTTTTTTTTTTTTTTTTTTTACTGAAAAAGAAAAGAACTGTTAACTGTGATTAAAAGAAAACGAAAACGCGGACAAGGAAGGCAAATTTCACTGAATTCAGCTAGCGCATGAAGAAGTTGAACTTCTCAGCTCCGCGGAAAAGAAAGAACTGAGGAGACACGCCCGGATCTCCGGGTAGGAAGGCACCGGCGCATGCGCGGTGCGGGCATCTAGAAACTTTAAGTTTCTACAAGCAACACGTGCTTGTGAGACGTCCGTACCGGGGCTCTGTCTGATGACATCACCCCCTACTAGTGAGAATACCTGCCTGCTTGTCCTGGGATAAATGTATTTTTCCTGATCTTTCCAGAGATATTCAAAAGAGGCACCATGCATTCCTGGTCTTAAGGCCAAGAGTGTTGCTTTTGGAAGCTAATTTTGTTTTGAAAATGTTTATATAATAGCATAAAGTTAGTATTTTCATCATTAAATAGTATGAGCTTAATTAGTCACTGGGAGTTAAAATCTACTTTTCTTTTATTAAGTTTCCTTATCTTGGATCTCTAATTTTCCTCTTCATTGTGGTCTATTTTTGGAGATTGTATTTCCTTAGATTATTTCCACTGAAGTGTATTTTTACTGCATTTCTTTATCGCTCTGTACAAACGTGATTGTAATATTTTGAAACTTCGTAAAAATAAAAAAAGCAGCTGAAATGTATGTGTGGGGGGTGAGGAAAAGTCTTGGAAAGAGAAGATGGCATGCACTGTATAGCCTCACAATGTCTCCAAATTATACAGAAGAACTGGACAGGGATCTAATTAATATCATCGTTTCAGTGGGAATGAAGGGAGCGATGATAACACGGGTGACTTGAAACTACCAGATGTGGATTGGAATAGAAAGCTTGTGGATGCTTTACAAGGAACGAGGAGGCAAATGGTGATAGAATCCATTAGGGAAATGCCCTTGGCGGATCTAATTCTCACAAATGAGGAAAGTGTCTAATGTCTGGGTAGATGCCAACTTGGGCAACAGTGGTCATTACACCAAAGTCCTGGATTTTAAATGCATTAACTTCAGCAAATTGGAGAAGTTCTTAAACGATGAGCTGGAATAACTGTGAACTAAACTGAAAAAGGTCGACCTTCCTTCGTAAGGTATGGGGGGGGTCATGGTGGGCTTAGGGGTGTTGGGGTTTCAGGGGGTGTTGGGGTAGGGTTTATGGGAGTTCTGATGGTTCTTGGGGCCCAGTAATAGGAGGGAGTGGGCATCCCTCCTGCTGATCTTGGAGGGGGGGGACATACGTGTTGGGGGAGTGTCAGGCAGGAGGGAGTGGGCATCTCTCCTATCGTTCTTGGGGGTTGTACAGGAAGAGGTGGTCGGAGCATACCGCGAGTGATTTCCTTCACTCGCCGGTGCTCCGGCTGCCCTCTCCTGTCTCCCCTACTAAAAACCGTATTCGTGGTTTTTCCAACATTCGCGGGGGTTCCTGGAATGGAACCCCCGCAAATATTGGGGGAGTACTGTACTTGTTTTATTCCATGTCAAATCAACCAAAATTTGGAAACCTCCCCACCTCACCTTTTCAGAAATTGATAATAATCTACCATTATGGAAACAAATATATAAGATGAAAAACTGCAAAATTTCAGACTTTCTAGCTTCAATGGTTTTCGAGATAGTAAATGCTGTGGATGGCCAGACAGGATGGATCATTTGGCCTTTATCTGCCATCATCTTTCTATGTTTCTTTGAGATATTCAAGGGGGCATCAATCCCAGAATTCTGTTTCCTATAGTGGCCTAAGTCACAAGTACCTGGCAAGATCCCAAAACAATAAAACAGATTTTATGCTGCTTATCCTAGAAATAAGCAGTTGATTTTCCCAGTAACTGCTTTCAGCATATTCTCTGGCAACGAATTCCAGAATTTACGCGTTGAGTGAAAAAAATATTTTCTCCAGTTTGATTTAAATTTACCACTGCAGTATTTTTATAAAAAGTAATTCACGTCTATCTGTTCCACTCCACTCAATATTTTGTATCATATCTCCCCCTAAGTCATTTAGTCTTACCTCTTGGTTGTCCCATCCCCTTTATCAGATAACCCTCTCCCTTTCTCTCATCTCGTGATTGGAATTCAACATTACCTAATGCAGGAAAAGGGCCCAGGCTTCATCTCAGGGAAAAATCAGGAATGGTCCAGTTCAAAGTTGCTGAAGCAATGGAATATTACTGAGAAACACTGGCCAACATCAGATGAATTGACAGAAGTTATAAAAAAAAACAGACTTCATGACCCCTAAGGCAGGCACTCGCACCCACGAAACATGATGCCATGTCAGGACTTCTAGATATATACCAGGGGCCGCTGAAAAGTTCTCACCCAACCAAAAAGAGAATGATGTGGAGCCATGAAACTTTCGAGTTATTCCACACGTTTCTTGACACTTTTCATTTCAATTATATGAAATAAAACAAAAAGTGTGGAATAACTTGTAAGTTTCATGGCTCCACATCATTCTCTTCTTGGATGGGCTGAGAACTTTTCAGTGGCCCCTCGTATATAAGTTTATTCCTTTGTGGTATTTGCATCTTGAGACTTTACTGTTATTATAATTTTTATTTCATTTATTTATTTTAAAATCGTCTGTAGTACCTGAAGATTGCAGGGTGGCCAATGTTACACCAATTTTTAAAATGGGCTCCAGGGAAGATCCAGGAAATTACAGACCAGTAAGCCTCACTTCAGCGCCGGGCAAAATGATAGAAACAATTATAAAATTCTGAAACGCGTAGACAAACATGATTCAATGAGACAGAGTCAGCATGGGTTCAGCCAAGGGAGATCTGGCCTCACAAATTTGCTTGACTTCTTTGAAGGTGTGAATAAACATGTGGATAAAGGTGAGCCGGTTGATATAGTGTATCTAGATTTTCAGAAAGCTTTTGATAAAGTTCCTCACGAGAGGCTCCTGAGAAAATTAAAGAGTCGTGGGATAGGTGACAAAGTTAAGTTGTGGATTAGGAATTGGTTATTGGATAGAAAATGGAGGGTAGGGTTAAATGGTCATTTTTCTCAATGGAGGAGAGTAAACAGTGGAGTGCCACAGGGGTCTGTACTGGGACCGGTGCTATTTAACTTATTTATGAATGATCTGGAAATTGGAACGATGAGTGAGGTGATTAAATTTGCAGACGACACTAAAATGTTCAAAGTTGTTAAAATGCATGCTGATTGTCAAAAATTGCAGGTGGACTTTAGGAAATTGGAAGACTGGGTGTCCAAGTGGCAGATGAAATTTAATGTGGACAAATGCAAAGTGATGCACACTGGGAAGAATAACCTGAATCAAGTTACTGGATGCTAGAGTCCATCTTGGGGGTTAGCGCCTATGAAAAGGATCTGGGTGTCATTGTAGACAATATGATGAAACCTTCTGCCCAATGTGCGGTGGCGGCCAAAAAAGCAAACAGGATGCTGAGAATTATTTAAAAAGAGATGTTTAACAAGACTAAGAATGTCATAATGCCCCTGTATTGCTCCATGGTGCAACCTCATTTGGAGTATTGCATTCAATTCTGGTCTCCTTAGCTCAAGAAAGCTATAGTGGCGCTGGAAAAGGTTCAAAGAAGAGCGACCAAGATGATAAAGGAGATGGAACTCCTCTCGTATGAGGAAAGTCTAAAGTGATTAGGGCTTTTCAGCTTGGAAAAGAGACGGCTGAGGGGAGATATGATTGAAGTCTACAAAATCCTGAGTGCAGTAGAATGGGTACAAGTGGATCAATTTTTTGCTCCATGAAAAATTACAAAGACTAAGGGACACTCGATGAAGTTACATGGAAATACTTTTAAAACCAATAGGAGAAAATTTTTTTCACTCAGAGAATAGTTAAGCTCTGGAACGCGTTGCCAGAGGATGTGGTAAGAGCAGATAGCGTAGCTGGTTTTAAGAAAGGTTTGGACAATTTCCTGGAGGAAAAGTCCATAGTCTGTTATTGAGAAAGACACGGGGGAAGCCACTGCTTGCCCTGGTTCGGTAGCATGGGATGTTGCTATTCTGGGTTTGGCCAGGTACTAGTGACCTGGACTGGGCTACTGGGCTTGATGGACCATAGGTCTGACCCAGTAAGGCTATTCTTATGTTCTTATATGAAGAATCAATTTTGCAGTTCAGCAAAAGGATATCATTGGGGGTTGTACACTTCCAAAACCCACAGTTCCTGGCTTATTTTGTCCTCTGTGGGGAAAAGGGTAAATATATGTATGTTTAGAAATTAATTTGACTGGTTTTCTTTGATTAATCATTACCAGCTTTCTCTCTCTCTTTCACCGTCTTTGGGCAGATACATCATCTGTGCAAGGCTGCACTGAAGCCGTGAAATCCTGCCTGGATCATTACTCAAGAGTGATGGGAGGAAGCAGGTCACTGCTTAAGGATCGGAGTTCTCCTTATCAGAGCCTCTGGCTTGGCTCAGCCAATTCCCTCCCCCCTCTCCACTTCCTCAGGAAACACCTCCCGACTTGCTGGAGGCTGATTTATTTCCCTGGCTTCCTCTCAGCACCCGTCCTGTAGTCGTTCTCCAAGCTGAAACTTCTCAGCCAGACTTTCCCGGGTTGCAACATCCTCACCCTTCCCCCTGCCCTTCACCGCCTGTGCCACCATTGTGCTATCTCCATCATCTCTTTTTCTTTCTGTAAGCTGAATTTGTCCCTCCTCCTCTCTTTTTTCTGTAAATTATTTTTATGAGATAAATAATAAATACAGTGTACAATATATAAACGAATAACTACAATCATGTATAACATACAAGTATAAATACAAAATGAAACAATTCATAAATTAACGGTATAAACTTTGGGCTCCTTTTACAAAGGCACACTAGCGGTTTAAGGCCAGCGCAGGGGTTAAACATAGAAACATAGAAGATGACGGCAGAAAAGGGCTACAGCCCATCAAGTCTGCCCACTCTGCTTACCCACCCCCTGTCTATGCCCTAATGACCCAATTTCCTTATCTTGACCCTCGTAGGGATCCCACATGGGTATCCCATTTATTCTTAAAGTCTGGCACGCTGTCTGCCTCGATCACTTGCACTGGAAGCTTGTTCCAATGATCAACCACTCTCTCTATGAAGAAATACTTTCTTCACCGAAAGGGTGTATGATCGATGGAATGGTCTTCCACGTCAGGTAGTTGGGGCCAGTAACGCGCTCGACTTCAAGGGACGATGGGATAAACATGTGGGTTCGCTCCGGGGAAATGCTTAGAAGGAGGGTTCTTTGAGTGGGCAGACTTGTTGGGCCTCAGCCCTTTTCTGCCGTCATACTCTATGTTTCTATTAATTGACAGGTAGGCATCTATATGCACTATGTGCATTAAGGGCGCCTAAGTTAGGGTTACAAAATGTCTGCAAAAACCTGGACGTCTTTGTTTTAGAAGACTGTCTAGGTACCTGGAGGGATTTCCAAAACCCAGCAGTTTGTCCGAGTTTTAGAAGACCCCGAGCTCAGGGCCATGTCTGGATGCCCTATTCTCCATCCCTAACCACAGCTACTGGCTTGGAAGTAGGCTTCAGAGGGTAGTGGTGAACGGCACCCCCTCCGAAATGACGGAGGTAATCAGTGGAGTGCCGCAGGGCTCGGTCCTGGGCCCGATCCTATTCACATCTTTATAAGAGACTTGACAGAAGGGCTGCGAGGTAAAATAACATTATTCGCCGATGACGCCAAACTAAGCAATGTAGTAGGCAAAAGTACAACAGACATAAATTCAATGTCCGACAACATGATGCACAACCTACTACTACTGGAACGATGGTTTAGGTCCTGGCAACTCAGCTTCAATGCCAAGAAATGCAAAGTCATGCACCTGGGCAGCCATAATCCATGCAAGGCTTACACCCTTAATGGCGAGATCCTAACAAGAACTGAAGCAGAACGACACTTAGGGGTGATCGTCAGTGAGAACATGAAGACTGCCAATCAAGTGGAGCAAGCTTCATCCAAGGCAAGGCAAATCATAGGTTGCATACACAGGAGTTTCATCAGCCGTAAGCCTGAAGTCATTATGCCATTGTATAGATCCATGGTGAGGCCCCACCTGGAATACTGTGTGCAATTCTGGAGGCCGCATTACCGTAAGAATGTGCTGAGACTGGAGTCGGTCAAGAGAATGGCCACCTGGATGGTCTCGGGACTCAAGGATCTCCCGTACAAGGAACGGCTGAATAAATTGCAGCTGTACTCACTCGAGGAACGCAGAGAGAGGGTGACATGATCAAGACATTCAAGTATCTCACGGGCCGCATCGAAGTGGAAGAAGATATCTTCTTTTTCAAGGGTCCCGCAGCAACAAGGGGGCATCCGTGGAAAATCAGGGGCAGGAAAATGCATGGGGACACCAGGAAATTATTTTTCACTGAAAGGGTGGTTGATCGCTGGAATAGTCTTCCACTTCAGGTTATTGAGGCCAGCAGCGTGCCTGATTTTAAGGCCAAATGGGATAGACACGTGGGATCTATTCATAGAGAAAGGTAAACATAGAAACATAGAAATAGACGGCAGATAAGGGCCACGGCCCATCTAGTCTGCCCACCCTAATGACCCTCCCCTACCTTTGTCTAGTGAATAGATCCCACTTGTCGATCCCTTTTGGCCTTAAAATCAGGCACGCTGCTGGCCTCAATCACCTGCAGTGGAAGACTATTCCAACGATCAACCACCCTTTCAGTGAAAAAGAATTTCCTGGTGTCACCTCGTAGTTTCCCGCCTCTGATAGGTAGGGGAGGGTCATTGGGGTGGGCAGACTAGATGGGCCGTGGCCCTTATCTGCCGTCTATTTCTATGTTTCTACTTCTCAGGTAGGCGTCACGGAACCCACTTGTTTTTTTCCAATTAACTTCTATGGCGTGGTCAATTTGGGTTGCATGCATTTTTTAGTTAGGCGTTGCTATGCGTCTTCAATGTAGGTATTTAACTTAGGCACCATTTATAGAATCTGGTCCTAAGTGCTTGTAGCACCTAACTGCAAGGGGGGAGGGCATGGGTGGGCCCTGAGCACGTAGTTTATAGAACACGATAAGACTACACATTAGAGAATGACATGGGGAACAAATTTATCACCGTCCCTGCCCCGTCCCCGCAAACTCAGTCAAATAGTTCTGTGCAATTGTCATTTTATAAACATAAATAATCAAAGCAAGGATCAATAAAATCGCTGTCTCCCCTCCCTTTCACAAGTATCCCCTCCACTATTTTAAAAACTGAACAAACCAAATTACTATAGAATGCTACATAGAAAAATCAAGAATAGAACAGAATAGTTCAGTCACACATGGCAGGAATAGTGTTAGGGGAGAGCAACTAGGGCAACTGCCCCCTGGTCAGAGAGAGAGCCCTAAGCCAGCTGGAAGCTAAAGAAGCACAGCCTGGGCTTTGCGGTCCCCAGTTATGTCTAATACCAGATCTAGCAGGATACATAATTCAAATCTGAAATATTCTAATCACAAAATATAAAATAATTTCTTTTTTCTATCTTTTGTTGTCTGGTAATTTTATTCTTCAAATCACATTGCTCTCAGGATTTTAGGTTCTTTCTGTCTTCATCATGGCATGGCTGGCTCCTGAAAGTAAAATAGGCACAAGAGGAGCTGGGGAGAAGATGCCGAGCCTGACACGGGCACAATTTTTTTAACCACAGGAGTAAGACTTTTCACCACTCCCACGTGGCGGTAAAAGATCTTGTCCCCATTCCCGCGGGGCGGTGAAAGATCTTGTCCCCATTCCCGCGGGGCGGTGAAAGATCTTGTCCCCATTCCCACGGGGCGGTGAAAGGTCTTGTCCCCATTCCTGCGGTAAACCAGTTGCACATGTTTCCATTCCAGTGGATTTACTGCGGTGACCCGCGGTTTACCGTGGTAAATGGTCCCCGTGTCATTATCTACTACACATATCACTTGGCATACCATCTTATGCCAGGCATTGACAAGAGGGCACACCTACATGTGGGCGCATCAAAGCTCCCCTTATAATACTATTTAAAAACATAATTTGGGTGGCAATATGTTGTCATAGAGTTGGCACTAAGAACACATTATTGGGGCATCTAGATTGAGGTGCTGATTTATAGCATTGCCTCACAGGAGCGTGCCGAGTTCCATTTTCATTTAGATTTTTTTAAATATTTGTTTCAGGGCGGGTAATGTGATGAGTGCACACAATAATGACATAGGGAAAAACAAACAAACTCTGAAATGTTTCCCTCTGAAATGTCATTTTCGGGCACATCCAATGCCATTTCAAGTGAATGTTCATCTTTTCTTTTTTTTTTTTTTTTTTAAATCTTTATTGATTTTCAAACTTTGACAATGCAATACAATTAATTGAACATAAAATACTGCATAAAACGCACTATTAACTACACAAGTAATACTTAAAACAAACATTTTCTCCCACCCTCCTCATTATTAATGTTCATCCTTTTTATCACCCCTTCTGCGGAGGCTTTATACCAAGTTATTTCAGTCAAACCCTGCAACAATCATTTCACACACATACTTCCAACAGTTTCAGGTGACCAAGTTCCACCACAGCTAATGATTTTATTTTTTTCCACTACTGTTTTTGTCTGTCCAACCTCCTTCCCTAGTGGATCCTTTAACACATCACTAATCAGCTTTCTACTCACCCACTTTACGCTCTCAGTCACTTCTCCTTGGATTATTGTCTCAAGACATGGTCTACTTCTCTGGCACGAAGTAGGGAGTGGATATGTCCTATATAGACTGGTGGACTCAATCTATTTCATAAGTGTCCTTTTATTCGTCCAAAAACCCCAAAGACATTATATATCTAGATTTCCAAAAAGCCTTTGACAAGGTGCCCCATGAACGCCTACTCCGGAAACTGAAGAATCATGGGGTGGAAGGAGACGTACATAGATGGATCGGAAACTGGTTGGCGGGTAGGAAACAAAGGGTAGGAGTGAAGGGCCACTACTCGGACTGGAGGAGGGTCACGAGTGGTGTCCTGCAGGGCTCAATGCTTGGGCCGCTGCTATTTAATATATTTATAAATGATCTAGAAACAGGGACGAAGTGTGAGATAATAAAATTTGCGGACGACACAAAACTATTTAGTGGAGCTCGACTAAAGAGGACTGCGAAGAATTGCAAAGGGACTTGAACAAACTAGGGGAATGGGCGACGAGATGGCAGATTAAATTCAATGTTGAGAAATGTAAAGTACTACATGTGGGAAGCAGAAACCCGAGAAACATATAGAAACATAGAAATAGACGGCAGATAAGGGCCCACGGCCCATCTAGTCTGCCCACCTTAATGTCCCTCCCCTACCTTTGCCCTGTGAATAGATCCCATGTGCCGATCCCATTTGGCCTTAAAATCAGGCACGCTGCTGGCCTCAATCACCTGTAGTGGAAGACTATTCCAGCGATCAACCACTCTTTCAGTGAAAAAGAATTTCCTGGTGTCACCTCGTAGTTTCCCGCCCCTGATTTTCAACGGATGCCCTCTTGTTGTCGTGGGACCCTTGAAAAAGAAGATATCTTCCTCCGCCTCGATGCGGCCCGTAAGATACTTGAACGTCTCGATCATGTCCCCCCTCTCTCTGCGCTCCTCGAGCAAGTATAGCTGTAATTTGTCAAGCCGTTTTTCGTATGGTAGATCCTTGAGTCCCGAGACCATCCGGGTGGCCATTCTTTGCACCGACTCCAGTCTCAGCACATCCTTGCGATAATGCGGCCTCCAGAATTGCACACAGTATTCCAGGTAGGGCCTCACCATGGATCTATACAATGGCATAATGACTTCCGCCTTACGACTGACGAAACCCCTTCGTATGCAGCCCATGATTTGTCTTGCCTTGGACGAAGCCTGCTCCACTTGATTGGCAGACTTCATGTCCTCACTGACGATTACCCCCAAGTCTCGTTCTGCTACCGTTTTTGCAAGATCTCGCCATTAAGGGTATAAGACTTGCATGGATTCTGGCTGCCCAGGTGCATAACTTTGCATTTTTTGGCATTGAAGTTGAGTTGCCATGTCCTAGACCATCGCTCCAGTAGGAGTAGGTCGTGCATCATGTTGTCGGGCACTGAATCTTCGTCTGTTGTGCATTTGCCCACTACATTACTCAGTTTGGCATCATCGGCGAATAATGTTATTTTACCTCGAAGCCCTTCTGCCAAGTCTCTTATAAAGATGTTGAATAGGATTGGGCCCAAGACTGAGCCCTGTGGTACTCCACTAATCACCTCCGTCATTTCGGAGGGGGTGCCGTTCACCACCACCCTTTGGAGCCTACCTCCAAGCCAGCTCCCAACCCATTTCGTCAATGTGTTACCTAATCCTATAGAACTCATCTTGCTCAGTAACCTGCGGTGTGGTACGCTATCGAATGCTTTGCTAAAGTCCAGGTACACGATGTCCAGGGACTCCCCAATATCCAGCTTCCCCGTTACCCAGTCAAAGAAGCTGATCAGGTTGGATTGGCAGGATCTCCCCTTAGTAAATCCATGTTGTTGGGGATCCCATAGATTCTCCTCATATAGGATCTTATCTAATTGGTGTTTGATTAGAGTTTCCATTAGTTTGCTCACTATCGATGTTAGACTCACTGGTCTGTAGTTTGCTGTCTCCATCTTTGAGCCTTTCTTGTGGAGTGGAATGACGTTAGCCGTCCTCCAGTCCAACGGGACGCTGCCTGTACTAAGGGAGAGGTTGAAGTGCGCGGACAGTGGCTCCGCCAAGACATCACTCAGCTCCCTAAGCACCCTGGGGTGCAGGTTGTCCATTGCTTTGTTAACCTTGAGCTTTGACAGCTCACCGTAGACACTGCTGGGCGTAAACTCAAAGTTACTAAACGGGTCAACTGAGCCAACCCTTGTCTGTAGCTGAGGGCCGAGCCCTGGCGCTTCTCGGGTGAAGACTGAGCAGAAGTATTCATTTAATAGTTGGGCTTTTTCCGAATCCTTTTCCACATAGTCTCCGTCTGGTTTCCTAAGACGTACAATCCCGCCTGAGTTTTTTCTTCTATCACTGATATACCTGAAGAAGGATTTATCTCCCTTCTGGATGTTCTTTGCTAGAGACTCCTCCATGAGGAATTTAGCCTCCCTGACTGCTGTTTTGACGGCTTTTGATTTGGCCAGGTAGTCTGCTCTAGAGTCCTGCTTCCCTGATTGTTTGTAAGAGATGAATGCTTTTTTCTTCTCCTTGATCAGGTCTGAGATCTCCGCAGTAAACCACTGTGGCTTATTGTTCCTTCGCCGTTTACTTACTGATTTTACATAGCGGTTTGTTGCTTCTTGTATGGTTGCTTTCAAAGTCGACCACATGTCTTCCACGTTATCGGTTTCTTCTTGGCTTTGTAGCGCCTGGTGAACGAAGTCTCCCATTTCTTTGAAATTTGTGTCCTTGAATTTGAGGACTTTGGTTAGTGTAGTAGATTTAGTGAAACCTTTCCTGATATTGAACCATACCATGTTGTGGTCACTGGAGGCCAATGTGTCGCCCACCGAGACCTCTGTGACACTTTCTCCATTGGTATCAGGTCCAGTATTGCCTGATCCCTTGTCGGTTCCAACACCAGTTGCCTGAGGCTTGCTCCTTTCACATAGTTTAATAGCCTCCTGCTGCTGCCGGAAGCAGAGGTAAGTGTAACCCAATCCACATCAGGCATGTTGAAGTCACCTAGCAATACTGTGTCCCCACGCAAGGTGATATTTTCTATATCTTCGATTATTTCCATATCCAGGTCATCCTGTTGTCTTGGGGGTCTGTAAATTACGCCAAGATACAAGCATTTGTCCTTCCCTCTGGCCAAATTAACCCAAAGGGATTCCCCAGTATACTGGACATCTGAGATTCTCGTGACCTTAATGTCATCTTTAGTATATAATGCTACACCCCCTCCCTTCCTACCCTCTCTGTCCCGGCGAAGCAAGTTGTAACCCGGTATGACCATGTCCCACCCGTGGGAGTCTGTGAGCCAGGTTTCGGATATCGCCACCACATCCAGGTCGGCATTCCTTATTTCTGTTTCCAATTCCAGGATCTTGTTTCCTAAACTGTGTGCGTTGACGTACATAGCCCTCCATGTTATATTTTTGTTATGTCTCAGTGGGGATATTCCTGTTTGAGCTATTTGAACTCCTTTAGCATTGTTTGTGTTATTTGTGCTTTCCTGAGGCTCAG
The DNA here is from genome assembly GCF_902459505.1 of Geotrypetes seraphini. Lineage (NCBI taxonomy): Eukaryota > Metazoa > Chordata > Amphibia > Gymnophiona > Dermophiidae > Geotrypetes > Geotrypetes seraphini. Next base: position 47,286,020 of record NC_047100.1, read on the forward strand.
AACCACAATGTGTACTCCCCATATACCCAGAACTACAGTGTGTACTCCCCCTAGACCCGGAATTACAATGTGACCCATAAATATGATGTGACCCTACTCCCGACTCAAAAGTGTGTGCACTCACCCCTGACCCAGAATTTCGGTGTCTACTTTCCTCAGCCTCATAAATGTATTGGCATTTTAGTTCACCTGGTATGTTGTTTGTGCTTGTACCCTCCCCCGACTTACCTAGTTTAAAGCCCTGTGGAGTAGGCGGGCTAGGCGGTGTCCAAGGACATTCTTCCCTCTTCTGGTTAGGTGTAGCCCGTCGTGTCCCTGTAGTCCTTGCAATGCTTCTCCATGGTGCAGAAACCCGAAGTTCATCTCCTTGCACCATCCTCGCAGCCAGTCGTTCGCCCTTTGTATTCGATCCTCTCTGGCTCTGCCCTTGCCCCTCACTGGGAGAATCGAGGAGAAGACTACCTGCGCATCCATCCTCCTCAGCTTCTCCCCCAGGGCCCTGAAGTCTTCAGGTATGCTGTCCGGGCTGCTCCTTGCGGTGTCGTTGGTTCCGACGTGGATTAGAACCATGGGGAAGTGGTCTCGGGGCTTGATGAGTCTGTCAATGCAAGCAGTGACATCCCGGATCCTGGCCCCTGGCAAACAGCAGACCTCTCTTGATTGTAGGTCTGGTCTGCAGATTGGTCCCTCGGTGCCCCTCAGCAGCGAATCTCCGATGACCACCACTCTGCGCTTCTTAGGGGTGGGCTGTACTGTTGATTCCGGAGTTGGAACCGTCTGCTGAACAACTACTTGTAGCTCTTTCTCCGGACCTTCCTGTAGCAGCTGATATCTGTTCCTCAGGGCGATATGAGATGTCGATGTTGAGCTGTCCTGTATGGGGGAAAAAGAGACAGAGTTAGGTCCTCTGCATTTTCTTGTGGAGGAAGTCACCAACTGCCAGGAGTCAGCGTCTCCAACCACTTCCTGCATTCCGGTAGTTTGTCTCAAGGTGGCCGTTTTGGATGCTATGTGTGTTCCCAGGGTGGTCTTGTCAGGTTCCTGTTCAGCGATCTGAGACAGCTCCTGGATGACTCCATCGATGAAGGTCTCGTTGTCTCGGATGCTCCTTAAGCGCTGAACCTCCTCTCTCAGGCTCTTTAGCTCCATCAAAAGGCTTTCATCCGGTTGAACCATTACTTCTGTCTGCGTTGAGACTGTAGACATCTTTGAGGGGATGGCCTCGGTCTGTACAGAGACCTCTGCCCTCCGTCCTGGTTCTCCTTCCATCTGTACTCGGACCATAGCCATCCCCTGGGTGCTCTCGGTGACTGAACTGCCTATTTTGATTGAAATCTTGCTGCTTCTAGTCCTACCTGCCATTACAAAGGTTTATTGTTATTATTTCTTAATTTAAAATTTTTTTTTTTTTTTAGGATGTTTGTTAGGGTGGGGGCTGTTAGGTGTTGGTCAGTAAGTGTTGAGGGAGGGATAGAGGTAGTTAGTTAGTTCTTGGTCTGAGGGATGGAGTAGTTAGTTAGTTAGTTAGTAGTAGTAGTTAGTTAGTTAACAGTTAGTTAATTGTCAGTTAAGAACGTCTGTTTGTTAGTGTGCCTGTTTAGTGAGAAAGATTTAGTAGCTTGTTGGTGAGATAGAAAGTTGTAAGATTGAGAGTTAAAGACTTGGTAGAAAGTTGTAGATTGATAGTTAAAGACTTGGTAGAACGCTAAAGAAAGACTGAAGACAATTGATTAGTTAGCTAGTCTTATAAGTTGGGAGTCCGGCTATAGTTGATAGCCCTTTCTTGATGCCCTTCGCAAAGGCGCTCTCGCTAAGGCGAGCGCCTTTGCCACTCGCCTTTGCCGCGCGCCGAACGGCTGCGCGCTGTTGGCTCGTCCCCTTTTATGGGGGAGTTTGGCTGGTGATGTCAGGGGTGGGCGGAGTTAGCTCTCGCCTCTTCCCCTGCTAGCACCGCCTTCTCTGCTCCTCTCTTTGCTTCTTCCTGCTAGCACACTCTCCGCTCACTGTTCTGCCATGTGCTCAGAACTCTGCTACCATGTGCTCAGGACTAGGCACAGCTCCTACAGTCTCCCTTCGGCTGGCCTTGCACTGTGAACAGCTATACAATGGAAGGGATGTTATTGAAGGAGAGTACCCAAGAAAGGGACTTGGGGTAATGGTGGACATGACAATGAAGCAGACGGCACAGTGCGCAGCGGCCACAAAGAGAACGAATAGAATGCTAGGTATAATCAAGGAGGATATTACTACCAGAATGAAAGAAGTTATCCTGCCGTTGTATCGGGTGATGGTGCGTCCGCATCTGGAGTACTGCATCCAATCTTGGTCGCCGTACCTTAAGAAGGATATGGCGTTACTCAAGAGGGTTCAGAGGAGAGCGACACGTCTGATAAAAGGGATGGAAAACCTTTCATGTGCTGAGAGACTGGAGAAACTGGGACTCTTTTCCCTGGAGAAGAGGAGACTTAAAGGGGATATGAAAGAGACTTACAAGATCATGAAGGGCATAGAGAGAGTAGAGAGGGAAAAATTCTTCAAACTTTTGAAAAATAAGAGAACAAGAGGGCATTCGGAAAAGTTGAAAGGGCACAGATTCAAAACGAATGCTAGAAAGTTTTTCTTTACCCAACGTGTGGTGGATCTGTGGAATGCACTTCAAGAGGGCGTAATAGGGCAGAATACGGTACTGGGGTTCAAGAAAGGATTGAACAATTTCCTGCTGGAAAAAGGGATACAGGGGTATAGATAGAGGATTACTGCAAAGGTCCTGGACCTGTTGAGCCGCCACGTGAGCGGACTGCTGGGCACGAAGGACCTCAGGTTTGACCCAGTGGAGGCATTGCTTATGTTCTTATGTTAACTCAATGACTCGAGTCTATATAGTATATACTATTATAATCACAGCTATAATTTGAATAGAAATATTTTTCTTTTTCTTTGATAATTAAACAAAGGATATTTTTATATAAATTATTTGTGAAGTGCTCAGACCAAAAAACCCATATAATAGTGATGTCACTACAATGAGGTTTTCAAGGGGACCATCATCACCTTCACGAGTCCCCAGCCCTCCCTATATCTTAAGGCCTATATGGTGCCTATCTGATTGTTGTATCCAACAAATAGTGTTGTTCTATTTTGGGGAGCTATTAACGATGTTGCCTCTCATTGGTGACTGATTAAAATAACAACAAAATATGAAAATAAATATAAAGTGCTTATCTAAAATGTAGTACTGATCGTTTTTTCCTTATCTGATTTAATTCCCGTCCCTCCGACCCGGATTTCGTCTCTTCGTCAGGGAGAAACACTGGTGAAGGCTAGCTTGTGGCGTGAACAGTCAAAGCGGACGGGCCGTTATTTTAATCAGTCACCAATGAGAGGCAACATCGTTAATAGCTCCCCAAAATAGAACAACACTATTTGTTGGATACAACAATCAGATAGGCACCATATAGGCCTTAAGACATAGGGAGGGCTGGGGACTCGTGAAGGTGATGATGGTCCCCTTGAAAACCTCATTGTAGTGACATCACTATTATATGGGTTTTTTGGTCTGAGCACTTCACAAATAATTTATATAAAAATATCCTTTGTTTAATTATCAAAGAAAAATAAAAATATTTCTATTCAAATTATAGCTGTGATTATAATAGTATATAGTAACTAGTGTCACAGATTACTAAGAAATTTATCTCTCTAATTGGTAGTCGATCGAGTCTATATAGGACATTTCCACTCCCTACTTTGCGTCTTTGAGTTTGTGGATTTGATTCCCCTGTTCTATATCTCTACTTCTCTGGCCCTCATAATCATCAATCATAGTTTGACTCGTGTTAAGGTCCCACAGTGCTGGAAGTCAGCTGTTGTTCATCTACTGAACCTGCTAATTACTGGTCTATCACCAGTTTTTCTTTCTTCTTTCCAAGTTAACCAAAACACTGGTCTATCCCCAGCTAACAAGATCATGTAGACCAAGCATGTCAAACTCAAAGGCTGACACAGGCCAAATAAACAAGATTTAAGTTGATGTGGGCCACAAAAAAAGCAAAAACATCATTCTTCATATAAACTTAGGTTTATTTTGAAAAGTACAGTATAAAAAAAAGGAACAAGAGCAATGATAAAATTAATGTTTTCTTCCTGACACTTGGCACCTCTTCTCTGCTACTATTTTTTCCTATTTTGAGGGAAATCTTGTCCACAGTGATTACTTGTAAAACTGACCCAAGGTGAATGTCGGTAATTCTGGATCTGGTAGGAGACTTATTTCCTTTAAATGTAAATAGTAACATAGTAAAGGACGGCAGATAAAGATCCGAGTGGTCCATCCAGTCTGCCCAACCATACATGCGCCAGAAATTAATTATTTAGTTTAAATGGTCCTTTTTCTTAGATATTTCTGGGCCAGAAACCCAAAGCCCTGACCAGTAGTATGCTTAGGTTCCATCTACTGGAGTCTCCTTCAAAGCTCACTCCAACCCATCTTAACCATCCCAACTATCGAAGCCCTCCCCAGCTCGTCTTCAACTGAATGTCCATATACAGGACACAGACCGTACAAGTCTGCTCAGTAGTGGCCTTAGTTCTTCAATATATACCATTATTTTCTGATTAGAGATCCTCTGTGTTCATCCCACACTTGTTTGAACTCTGTCACTGATTTCTTCTCCACCACCTCCCTCGGGAGCGCATTCCACACATCAACTACCCTCTCCGTAAAGAAGAATTTCCTAGCATTACTCTTGAATCTACCACCCCTCAACCTCAAATAACTGCTCACACCGATAAGTACTTCCAAACATGAAATAATTTCATATGCAAATTTTCAAGTATTTTCATACCTGGTTGGCAAATATTTGTAAAATTCAACCAAGCCAACTTCACTGCATTTTGTCTTCAAATCTGAATCGCACTGGATCTCAATTACTTCCATTTGCATATGATTAGCTACTGATTCTATATTTATTGAGAAAATCAAAGAAAACTTGTCTTCCAAAGATTTAAAATCTGCAAATTTTGTTTCAAACTCATTTCTAAGGCTTAACATTTTTTCTGCATATTTTTGATATGATGCAATTTCATCTAAACTTGATTTGTTTATGTTGTATGTCGGAAAGTGAGTTAAATCTTCATTTTTCAACTGCTTTTCCCACAGAACTAGCTTGATTACACATGTTCGTAATGATCTGATCTTTTCCTTGCAGTTTTCCAGTATTTTATTAGTTTTCAAATGTAACTACAAACATTGTAACAATACATCAATGTGACAATACAGATATTACAACAATATAATCATTATAAATATAAACATTGTAATAATACAATACCAAAATATAACCAAACCCCCTTCTTCATCGTACCATCTTCCCTCCCCTCTCCCAGAACTGTATATTATTGATTTAATTTAATTTTTATTTTTGTAGCAGTTCCTTGCAGTTTTAAATTTAAATCATTTAAGTCTTTTGTTATATCAACCGTGAAGGATAAATCTTGTTATCATACTGGATCAGAAAACATTGTGTCTTGATTTTTAGTTATTAAAAACTGGCATATTTCTTCAAATCCAAAATTTGTTTAAGAAACTTGGAGCAGGATAGCCAACGTACCTTGGTAAAGTAGGACAAACTGGAATATTTGCTTTCTAATTTACTTAAAGAAGAATTGTCGCTGATTTAAGATCTTGAGATCTTATGAAATTGATAATTTTTTTGATAAATGTCAACACATTTTCCATGTTTATTACCTTTGTGCATAATACTTCTTTTGATGTATGATGCAATGCGTATGATGAATCTTGGATCAGTCATAAGTTTCACTTTGGTTTATTTCGCAGTAATGGCGCAAAACCATTGGTTTTTCCGGCCATCTGAAGCTACAGAAGGTAGTTTTGACAGAGGTAAATTGTTATTTTGCAGAAGTTCATAAACACAATTAAGGGCTCCTTTTACGAAGCCGAATTAGCAGTTTAGCAGGCAGTAGTTTTTCAGCTAGCGCGGGGGTAGCGCGTGATTAAAAAGAGCCCTAAATATATCTTGTCCCGTTGTAGTGCCATGCATCGGTACCAGTTCCAATAATTCCTCAAAAATGTTGAAATTTGTGTCACAAGCACGCAAACACACAGCTAATTGAGCTATGCCCCCAATGTCCGTACTCTCGTCACACGCAATGGAAAAAGCTTTGAAACTAGATGGTTTTGCTTTGATCTGATCAATGAAATTGCCGACCAAATCAATAATTTTTTCTGCAACTGTATTTTGAGACAAAGGTCCAGATTTACTAAATATAGCGGACTCAATTGCTGTTGGCTGATTTTTAAACAGCGACTGATTCATTATCAAGTTTGCATGCAAATGATTTGCACGGAGGTGCAAATCATTTGCATGCCAACTTCCCGACTCAATCGCTCAGTCAGGGCTGCCGGTTGGGAGGCTTTTTTTTCTTTTGTATTACACATGCAAAATATCTGCCCAATAAAAAAAAGAAAGAAACAAAAAAGCCTCCTGACAGCGCCCTCTTCCTCCCCAAACCCAAAAAATGACAGTAGGGATGCCTACTCCCTCCTGCACCAGACATCCCCTGCCACTCTTAAATATGGCAGGAGGGCACGGCCCACTCTCCCCGCCACTGAACTTCCCCCTGAACTTATGGCAGGAGAGATGCCCACTCACTCCTGCCGTTAGGCCCCCCACGGTTGGGTCATCTCCCCCCCCTGCTCCTCCGGCCTCCTCCTGCGCAATGCCTAAGGAAGTCCCTGATGACTTATTGGATTACATTGGTTGGGCCGCAAAGATGTTTGTTGTGTGCCACATGTGGCCCATGGGCTGTGAGTTTGACATGTTTGATGTAGACAGTCTTTGCTTTCCATCCCTGACCATCTGGATTTAGACCATGGCCCAGCACAAACAGCATTCTGGCCTCATTATTTAGTGAAATCCTGGTTGTAGGGAGAATGAGAGGGCACTCTCTAAAGTTGAAAGGGGATAGATTCCGTACAAACGTAAGGAAGTTCTGTGGTAGAAAGCTGGAACGCTCTTCCAGAGGCTCTTATAGGGGAAAACACCCTCCAAGGATTCAAGACAAAGTTAGACAAGTTTCTGCTGAACAAGAACGTGCGCTGGTAGGGCTAGTCTCAGTTAGGGTGCTGGTCTTAGACCAGAGGGCTGCCGCTTGAGCGGACTGCTGGGCACGATGGACCACTGGTCTGACTCAGCAGTGACAATTCTTATGTTCTAATGTCTCAATGGATCTTGTTAACCACACCTTGCTTCTACATGGATGATCAATTAGCAGGATAGAAGGAGTGAGTATTGATTGAGACTCCAGTAGATAAAACCTAAGCACACTACCAGGCAGAGCTCAGGGTTTCTGGCCCAGAAATAGCTAAGAAAAACAACCATGTAAATTACGGTTGGGCAGACTGGATGGACCATTCAGGTCTTTATCTGCCATCATTTACTATGTAACTATGTCTGGCCTACATTTCAGATGCCTAGGGCTGCCTAAGCTTGCCTACGGCCACTTCTAGGCAAAAACATGCAAACGCCTAGCTTTGGGCGAGCTTAGGCGGTCTTACGCGTCTCCCTAGGCTCACGAAAACACCTACAATGTAGGCTGCCTGTCTCAGGGTGTTGTTTTTTAATTTTAATGCGCATCCCGATTGCTGGTTAGACAGCAGTAGGAAGTTTATTTATTTATTTAAGACATTTTTAATCCGCCTTTATCACATACACATTTCAGGATTTAAACATCTTAAAATCATAAACACCAGCAAAAATCATAAATTACATCTCAAACACTCATGTACTACATTACTTCAATAAAGCAGCACAAATCTGATAACCTACAAAAAAGATGATATTCAGAAGAAGAAGTATTAACTTAAGAAGCAGAATATTAACTAAGAAAAGCTTGAACAAACAGATGGGTCTTAAGCAACTTTCTAAATTGCAATAGATTTCTACAAAAGCGTAAGGTACCAGACAATGCATTCCGCATCAATGGTCCAGCTATAGAGAAACATGAATTTTTGGTCTGTATATATCGAAAATATTCCCCTTTGTTGTGTCTAACAGACAACGATTCTGTGACCTCAGCGTCCTTGGTGGAGTATATGGTGTTAGGCATTTTGCCAAATAATTTGGCGCGGTGTCATAAACACCTTGTTGGACGCGTTTTCAAAACGATGAATTGGATACGAAAAATAATGGCAACCAATGCAAACTTTTAAAAATAGGTGTAATATGTTCGTATCGAGATACTCCAGCCATAACTGGCCAGCTGAGTTTTGTATCATTTGTAACGCTTTAATACATCCTTGAGATAAACCTAGATAGATACCATTACAGTAGTCTATCTGCGATAGCACTAGCGCTTGAAGTACCTGTCCCTTATTCTCCCACAAAATCTTTAAGATCCGAAGAAAAATCTTTACTATTAGTCCCTTCACTAAAATTCGTTTATTCAAGGAGGGACGCGATTTTTTCTGTTACAGCCCCTCAAATTTGGAACTCACTCCCGATCAATATAAGAGAAGAAAAATGACTTAGTAAATTTAAAAGTCTTCTAAGGACGCTTTTAACGGAATCATTTCAAAGGATACTTTACAGCGGACTAGTAGTGCTGGTAAGTAAAAATTAAATGGGTAACCTTCCCCAACTCTTCTTTTAGTGATTAATTGATTTTTTTTCTACATTTTATATTAAATTTCTTCCCCTTTCCCTAATGTTTCTTAACCTTAATTGTTTCTTTTATATTGAATTGTATTTCTTCCCATAACTTTACCTTTTTGTGATCATGTATGTTCATTGTCCTGTTGTACACATTTAGTCATGTTATGTATTTTTATGCTATTTTAATATGTTTAATATTAAGTTGTTCTAATTATGTATGTTTACCCTAACTTTGTAATTTTAGCTGTACATCGCTTAGAACCTGGAATAGGCGATTAATCAAATCTTATAATAAACTTGGAAACTTTCATTACCTAACCCTTTTTATTTGTTTACGAATTGTATTTAATCCTTTAATTTTTTTCCCCCTTCCTATTTCACATGTATTGTTTGATAAAATAGTACTAACTGTTTAGTTTAATTATTAAGACTTTTTGGGGGGCTTTTTTAACCCAATTTTATAACTAAATGTAAATCGCATGGGATTTGGATTTTGTGATCAAATCAAATATTTTAAATAAACTTGAAACTCAAATCCCAATTTGATAGGATATTCTTCAAACGAGACAATTTCTGCATGGTGAAGTAAGCAGACCTCACTACTTTTGAGATCTGTGCTTTAAAAGACAGATGCGCCTCTACCTACCACCTACAATCGGGACGCTGTTATAGAATTTGCCCCTAAAAAAAAATCTAGATAAGGTTTTCAGCACTGGAACTTTATAGCCTGCTCTCTCCAGTGAGCTCAGAACGGTTACAGGTTAACTGTAATTCGCTGATTGTACAGCTAATCTTCACTGTGAACCGCCTAGAAGTCGCAATATTATTGCGGTATAGAAAAAAATAAAGTTATTATTATTATTATATACCGGTAGTTACAATTTGCCAAACTTATAAAACAATACATCAGGACAGTAGCAATATTCAGTACACTATTGAAATATAATAATAATAATAATTTATTTCTTATATACCGCTATACTGTGAAGTTCGAAGCGGTTTACAATAAAGATACGTTTAGTCAGTACATGGGATACAAGTGGGTTACAGTAAAGATATATTTTGTCAGTACATGGGATGCAAATGGGTTACAATACAAGTGGTTTACTATCAAGGTGCATTTTGTCAGTGTATGGCAGTGTTTTTCAACCACTGTTCCGCCGCCATCAGGGCAGTACTACCAGTCCTGCATTCAGGGGCCCGGAGCTGACAGGGGGCCCGAGGCAGGGGCGCCAGTAGCTCGCCAAGGCAAAGTGAGTCGATCACCCAGGACTCACTTTGTCTTGGCGATCTAATCTATCGAGCCGATAAGTCTTCTTCTCCCCGATGTCAATTCTGCAGTCGGAGAGGAAGTTCGGGCCAGCCAATCGCTGCCTGGCTGGGCGGAACTTCCTCTCTGATTGCAGAATTGATGTCAGGGAGAGCATGCGTCGGCGTCGGCTTTGGGGCCTGTTATCCATTGGTGGGTCCTGTTCCCCGATGGCAGCGGCAGTGGCTTGGGGAACGGCAGGGAGAAAGAAAGAAAGGGGGCAGGCAGGGAAACAGAAGGAAAGAAGAGAAACAGAAAAAAAGAAAGAAAGGTCAGGGAGAGAGGAAGAAAAAGTTGGGGGAGGGAATGAGGTGTGGAGGAGAGAAAGCATACAGGCTGATAGAAGGGAAGAAAGATTGGATGCACAGTCAGAAGAAGAAAGTGCAACCAGAAATCACCAGACAAGGTAGGAAAAATGATTTTATTTTAAATTTAGCAAAGTGGAGGCAGTATTACCACAGTTTTCAAAGGAATTTGCCCAAATAACTTAATAGTTAACTGGGTAAATTCCCAGAGATGAAAACTTCCCTTCACTTACTATGCACAGTTCTGAATTTATATCTGCTGTCTATATTTTACAATATGGTCACCTTTTACTAAACCGCAATAGTGGTTTTTAGCGCAGGGAGCCTATGAGCGTCAAGAGCAGCGCTGGGCATTCAGCGCAGCTCCCTGCGCTAAAAACTGCTATTGTGGTTTAATAAAAAGGATGGAGGGTATATTTGTCTATTTTTGTATGCTATAAAAACCAAATACAGAGAGAGACTGAGAGCTGTTGACGAAGAGCTTCGTGTGTGTCTTTCTTCGATTCCAGCCAGAATATCAGCTTTGTGTTCAGCCAAACAGGCCCAGGTTTCGCACTGAATAAAGTATTTTATAATTTTTCACTATTCTGTTTACTTAATATTTCATAATAAAGTAATTATAAAATACTTTCTTTGTGTTTATTTGATTCCTATTCAAGAGAATTACTTTATATATAGTCAATATAGGCACAGAGTTAAATTTTTTTACATTTTCTAATGGTGGTGTGCCTTGTGATTTTTTTTCATGAAACAAGTGTGCCTTTGCCCAAAAAAGGTTGAAAAACACTGGTGTATGGGATACAGGTGGGTTACCATAAAGATACATTTAGTCAGTACATGGGTTACAATAAAGATACGTTTTGTCAGTACATGAGATTCAAGGTGGAAAGTATAATTAGTTTCGGGCCTTGGAATTAGGGGGCGAGGTGGAAGGGTCATGGCGAGGAAGAGTTGGGTATGGGAATTAGAATATCCAGGGCGTGTTACCTGTGAGAGGTGCAGCGTTTTCAGAGGTGTTCCTGAGCCCTGGACGACAGCAGCACTCTGACTACACCGTGAGTGGCTGACTTCGGGTCCCGAATCTCGGCGGGCACCCGCGGAGACAACAGCCCTGACGTCAGCCGGGTCCTGCACGAGCAAGTGAAAAGGACGCCGCTACTGCCTGCCTGTGGGGGTTACCTGTGAGAGGTGCAGCGTTTTCAGAGGTGTTCCTGAGCCCTGGACGACAGCAGCACTCTGACTACACCGTGAGTGGCTGACTTCGGGTCCCGAATCTCGGCGGGCACCCGCGGAGACAACAGCCCTGACGTCAGCCGGGTCCTGCACGAGCAAGTGAAAAGGACGCCGCTACTGCCTGCCTGTGGGGGTTACCTGTGAGAGGTGCAGCGTTTTCAGAGGTGTTCCTGAGCCCTGGACGACAGCAGCACTCTGACTACACCGTGAGTGGCTGACTTCGGGTCCCGAATCTCGGCGGGCACCCGCGGAGACAACAGCCCTGACGTCAGCCGGGTCCTGCACGAGCAAGTGAAAAGGACGCCGCTACTGCCTGCCTGTGGGGGTTACCTGTGAGAGGTGCAGCGTTTTCAGAGGTGTTCCTGAGCCCTGGACGACAGCAGCACTCTGACTACACCGTGAGTGGCTGACTTCGGGTCCCGAATCTCGGCGGGCACCCGCGGAGACAACAGCCCTGACGTCAGCCGGGTCCTGCACGAGCAAGTGAAAAGGACGCCGCTACTGCCTGCCTGTGGGGGTTACCTGTGAGAGGTGCAGCGTTTTCAGAGGTGTTCCTGAGCCCTGGACGACAGCAGCACTCTGACTACACCGTGAGTGGCTGACTTCGGGTCCCGAATCTCGGCGGGCACCCGCGGAGACAACAGCCCTGACGTCAGCCGGGTCCTGCACGAGCAAGTGAAAAGGACGCCGCTACTGCCTGCCTGTGGGGGTTACCTGTGAGAGGTGCAGCGTTTTCAGAGGTGTTCCTGAGCCCTGGACGACAGCAGCACTCTGACTACACCGTGAGTGGCTGACTTCGGGTCCCGAATCTCGGCGGGCACCCGCGGAGACAACAGCCCTGACGTCAGCCGGGTCCTGCACGAGCAAGTGAAAAGGACGCCGCTACTGCCTGCCTGTGGGGGTTACCTGTGAGAGGTGCAGCGTTTTCAGAGGTGTTCCTGAGCCCTGGACGACAGCAGCACTCTGACTACACCGTGAGTGGCTGACTTCGGGTCCCGAATCTCGGCGGGCACCCGCGGAGACAACAGCCCTGACGTCAGCCGGGTTCTGCACGAGCAAGTGAAAAGGACGCCGCTACTGCCTGCCTGTGGGGGTTACCTGTGAGAGGTGCAGCGTTTTCAGAGGTGTTCCTGAGCCCTGGACGACAGCAGCACTCTGACTACACCGTGAGTGGCTGACTTCGGGTCCCGAATCTCGGCGGGCACCCGCGGAGACAACAGCCCTGACGTCAGCCGGGTCCTGCACGAGCAAGTGAAAAGGACGCCGCTACTGCCTGCCTGTGGGGGTTACCTGTGAGAGGTGCAGCGTTTTCAGAGGTGTTCCTGAGCCCTGGACGACAGCAGCACTCTGACTACACCGTGAGTGGCTGACTTCGGGTCCCGAATCTCGGCGGGCACCCGCGGAGACAACAGCCCTGACGTCAGCCGGGTCCTGCACGAGCAAGTGAAAAGGACGCCGCTACTGCCTGCCTGTGGGGGTTACCTGTGAGAGGTGCAGCGTTTTCAGAGGTGTTCCTGAGCCCTGGACGACAGCAGCACTCTGACTACACCGTGAGTGTCTGACTTCGGGTCCCGAATCTCGGCGGGCACCCGCGGAGACAACAGCCCTGACGTCAGCCGGGTCCTGCACGAGCAAGTGAAAAGGACGCCGCTACTGTGGCGCGGCCGCAGGGCGTGGCCAAAGGGGCGTGCCCTAAGGGGCACGTTCTGCCCCTTGGGAGCCCCTTTGGAGACACTGGGAGACATTGGATAAAGGATTGCTGGAGCTGTATACTAGTAAGTTAGTAAGTTGAATAAATTAATCAAATGGGGAAAAGGAAAGCTAAACCCAAAGTATCGACTCCAGTAATAGTTGGCCCTATAGATAGACATTTTATGTCTTCCGATGTCAGAGGAGGTAATCAGGATGCTGCATCTTTGTCAGGGGCATCGCTCAGCCCTCTGGAAAGAACTCCTCCTCCTCTACCAAAAATAGCTGTGGGTTTGGACTCCCAAAGAGGTTCCAATTCTCAAGCTGTGGTTCCTACGGAACAGGAGGCATCTTCTTCATTATTTTATGAGGAAATGCCTAAAGCTATCTCCTTCCAAAGAGAGGCTTTTGCTCCATTAGAAACCCGGAATGAGCCACAGGAAATTTCCCTTAAAGATTTATGGTCAATTAATGTTAGAGTAGAAGAGTTGTTAATATCAGTGGTAACACAAAATGTTAAATTTTCAAAAGAAGTAGTTACTAAATTAGAAAATATTGATTCAAATTTGAAAATTGTTGAGAAACGTTCTCTGATTATGGAATCGCAAGTATCAACATTACAAACTTTGTCATCTTCTGTCCTTAAAGATTCACATATTACCTATACAAAGTTTGAAAAAATGGAGAATTTACTTAGGGCAAGGAATCTAAGATTTGTCAATTTTCCAAAAACCCATTTACTGACTTCAGAGATTTTGATTCGTAAGTATTTTAAAGAAATTTTGGGATTGGCAGATCCAGATTCCTTGCCAATAACAAATATGTATTATATTCCACAGAGAAAGAAAGTTTCGGCAGAAATGGGATTAGATCAGTTGGAACAGATAGAATTTGATTTAACAGGTTTTTTGGAAGATTCACAAGATGTAATCCAAACTAGGTCTACGTTATTAATAACTTGTGCTAGGGAATTAGATAAATCTTTAATTATGAAGGCTTATTTTCAAAATAAGCAAGCAAAGTTTTGTGGATATAATGTGTTAATATTTCCGGATGTAGCCCAGGGTACACAACTTAGAAGAAAGTCATTTTTGAATTTAAAATCAAGACTGTTGGCCTTGGGAGCTACTTTTTACTTAAAGTTTCCATGCAAATGTTTAGTGAAATTTAAGGAGAATGATTATATATTTTGGGATTCTATACAATTAGAGCAGTTTCTAAAACTTCATGAAACACAAGTAATTGCCACTTGATTTAACTGTAATATGAGTTCAGTAGAATAATGCACTGTTTAAATTGATCTTAGTTTTAAGATCTTGATTATATTTTTGTTTATAGTTGAAGTTAAGATCAGGATAATCCCCCGTAATGAGGACTTGAGGACAATGAAAGTAATGTAAGATTAATTCTTTAATTTCTGAAAATTGTGATATTATGTTCCTTGTATAAATTTGTATAAATGATAATGTTTAAAATCAAATAAATAAAAAAAAAAAGAATATCCAGATAACTTAGGACAACATTCTATCCGTTCTAAGTTATTCATATAGTCACGATCTCTGAGGCTCAAGAAGGAACTGCACAGCTTGATAGCTGGTATGGATGGGCAGGCTAGAAAAGACCATATGGTTTTTATATGCCATCATTTTCTAAATGCTTCCATTTACGCATAGAATTTATATTTGAATTATTTTGCATATTTTAACATTTTTTTATTTTTTTTTACATGTATAAAATCCCAAGTTATGAATTTTCAAGAGCATTATGTACAACATATTTACATGCATGGCACAAATTTTTAATTGCCCGAGGGAAATCTGAGAATACCACACTGCAATAGATCCAAACTGGATGTCGCAGCGGCATGAAAAATAGTTTCCAAGTCAGGGAAATGAAGACAGCTGCAAAACAGACGTTAGCTTTCAATGCTTCACTACTGAAGAGGTATGATAATCAAATTTAAGTTGCTGGTCAAATGTGATACCAAAGAAATCAACTAATTGAATTGGAAAAATCAAGTAGTCCTGGGACTAAGGAGTGACACAATGTTGGTCAACCAACCATGAGGCAATGGATTAAGATCTAATAGATTCTCCCTAATCCAGTCAGAAACTTGAGTCAAACACTTCTGTTTCTACAGACAACAGTGCTGAATAGATGTAAAATATTTAAATGTCACTGTCAGAACTTAAAAAAAAGGCCATCATGGGGATTAAATAATGATTTCGAAGTAGTTTTCCAAACTAGCTTTGTAACTTGGTAACATAATAAACGATGGCAGATAAAGACATGGGTGGTCCATCGAATCTGCCCAACAGTCACATTCATTCTCAAGGCAATAAACCAGTAATTATTCATTTTACTTGTGAAATTTCAGTATAAAATGTCTTCCTCTCCTCCCCAACACCTCCCCCCCTATATTGGTAAGACCTGTATTCAGACATTTGAATTTGGTTTAAAATACGTAAAATTGTTCCTGATCTTTCTTGCCACATATGGGATGGAGTCTGTCTGGCATCGGCTACACTACCCCACTGCTAGAGTCACTGTCACAGCTAATTCCAACACCCTCCAACCCCCCCCCCCAATCCATCTTGCCATATATGGGATACAGACTGTAGAAGTCCATCCAGCATCGTCTGCCCTTCCCTGCTGCTGGTCTTCCATTTTAGCACCACCCCTGCGCATCATAAATGAAGTTCTAGTTTTTGATCTGTTGAGTTTTATGTCTGAATAATCTGTTTTGTTCGTCTGGGTATTTTATAGGTGAGGAATCTGAGCTCTTAATGGGGGGAAGGATAGGAAGAGATGATGGGGAGAACAGCATAGAGTAGAAGAAAAGGAGGGAAGATGAGAAGATTCTTGGGGGAATGAACAAAGATGGGAAAAAGGGGGAGAAGAAGGAAGGGAGCCCCTGGATCTTTCGGGGGAGGGGAAGTTGAGAGAAGGGAGCCCCACCCTTGGCTCTAGCCATACTCCCTCTTCCATGCTCTTTCTTCACTCCATCCTGTCTCCCTCCCTCACCTCCTTTCTGCCATGATCCTCTTTCTTGTCCTTCCACTGTTGTGTTATGGTATGGTCAGGCATGCCCAATCCTTTTTCTATTCCCTCCTAGTACCATTCCAGGTACCCATATATCCCTGCCACACACTCATACATCTCCCCTCTCCCTAGTTCCTTTCACACACACACAGAGACACTCCTCCCCCCCCCTTTTCTCTGTAAGACAACTCTTCTTTTATAAACCCCCACTCTCTGTTTCATAATCACCTCGTGCACATATCCCACCCATCATATACCCTCTCCTCAGCCCCGTCATTTATATACACCCCCCAACCCCCCAGTCTCCCTTTCAGATGTCTTCTCCAACAATACTGACTGGGTGGCAGGAAAAGAAGGGGAGAATTTGGGATAGCTGTCCTCCTCTGCTGTCTGGGGCTTAACTATTGCTCTGAATAATGCAGAACACTACACAAGTGTTCAAAACAATAAATAGTAGTCAGGCCCTGGGTGACATTTTACTCTACTTTTGCAGATCAGCATGTGTATGGGGGGAGGATATCTGCAGTAGGGCTTCCGGACATCCGGATTTCCCTGGACATGTCCTCCTTTTGAGGACATGTCCGGGGTCCAGACGGCTTTTAAGAACATAAGAATTGCTGCTGCTGGGTCACACCTGTGGTCCATCATGCCCAGCAGTCCGCTCCTGCATACGTTCCGGTTCAGCAGGAACTTTGTCTTGAATCCTTGGAGGGTGTTTTCCCCTATAACAGACTCCGGAAGAGCGTTCCAGTTTTCCACCTCTCTCTGGGTGAAGAACTTCCTTACGTTTGTATGGAATCTATCCCCTTTTAACTTTAGAAAGTGCCCTCTCGTTCTCTCTACCTTGGAGAGGGTGAACAACCTGTCTTTATCTACTAAGTCTATTCCCTTCATTATCTTGAATGTTTCGATCAGTCTAAGGTGGCCATACATCCCATTTTGGATGGGACGTCCCATTTTTAGATCCCCTGTCCTGTTGTCCCTACACACAGCTTCAGGACACCAAAATGTCCCATTTTCAGGGACAGCGTCCCAAAGCTGTGTGCAGGGACAATGGGACAGGCAATCGCTTCCTCTCCCTCCCTGCCGTGCAAAAAAAAAAAGCCTCCCTCCAGTGCCCGATTCAACTCCCCCGGTCTGCCGCCGCTGCTGCTCTCCTTACCTCCCTCCAACGCCAATTCAACCCCCCCCCCCCCGCCGCTGTTGCTAATTGCCGCCCAGAACCCTTCTTCCCAACGTCAATTCTGACGTCGGAGAGATCGTTCCGGGCCAGCCAGGCAGCGATTAACTGACCCAGAACTTCCTCTCCAACTTCAGAATTGACATCAGGAAGAAGGCTTCTGGGCAGCAATTAGCAGCAGTGGCGGCGGGTTTGAATCGGCGCTGGAGGGAGGTAAGGAGAGCAGCAGCGGCGGCGGACTGGGGGGGTTGAATTGGGCGCTGGAGGGAGCATGGCAGGGAGGGAGGCTCCCCGCGCTAGAAACTGCTATTGCAGTTTTGTAAAAGGAGGCCTAAAAAACATATACATTTAAAATACAAACATGCAGTACTCCCCTGAAATTCACGGGGGTTCCATTCCAGGAACCCCTGCGAATTTCAGGCAGGGGAGGCAGGAGAGGACAGCTGGAGCGCCAGTGAGTGAACATAAGAACATAAGAAATGCCTTCACCGGATCAGACCATAGGTCCATCTAGTCCGGTGACCCGCACACGCGGAGGCTATGTAGGTGTTCCTTGATGAAGACCTTGTTTACTTGTATCCTTCAATGTGATTTGCACGAAGGTGTGCATCCAACTTGCCCTTGAATCCTAGAATGGTGGTCTCCGTCACAACCTCCTCCGAGAGAGCATTCCAAGCGTCCACCACTTGCTGTGTGAAACAGAACTTCCTGACATTTGTCCTGGGCCTGCTGCCCCTCAGTTTCAGTCCATGACCTCTTGTCCGAGTCACATTTGAATAACGATGTTTCTTGCTCTATTTTATCGAATCCTTTTAGTATTTTAAAAGTCTCTATCATATCCCCTCGCAGTCTTCTCTTCTCGAGGGTGAACAATCTCAGTTTTCCGAGGCGTTCTTTGTAGCTCAAATTCTCCATGCCTTTTACTAGCTTCGTGGCTCGCCTCTGCACCCTCTCCAGCAGGGTTATATCTTTCTTTAGGTAGGGAGACCAGTGTTGGATAAAGTACTCCAAGTGTGGCATTATGATGTCCACCGATCTACTTGTGATTCCCTTCTTTATCATGCCCAACATCCTGTTTGCTTTCTTTGCCGCCGTTGCACATTGAACCGACGGCTTCAGGGTCCTGTCTATCAGTACCCCAGGTCCCTTTCTTGTTCGCTCTTGCCCAATGTTACACCTAGCATTTTATATTCACGTTCCTTGTTTTTCCTGCCCAGGTGCATCACTTTGCATTTTTCTATATTAAACTTCATCTGCCACTTTTCCGCCCATTTCTCAAGCTGGTTCAAATCTCTCTGGAGTTCTTCACTGTCCTTTTGTGACCCAACTGCCCGACATAGTTTTGTGTCATCTGCAAACTTGATTATATTACTTGATGTTTCCGCTTCAAGGTCATCTATGAAGATATTGAATAAGATGGGCCCAAGAACCGAGCCCTGGGGCACACCGCTTGTCACCTTCTCCCAGTCCGAGAACTTCCCATTTTATGCCCACCCTCTGCAATCTGTTCTCCAGCCATTTGCCTATCCATCTTAGTATATCCCCTTCTATTCCATGGCTTTGTAGTTTCCTCAGAAGCCTTGCGTGTGGAATCTTGTCGAACGCTTTCTGGAAGTGCAAGTATATTATATCCACCGGGTCTCCGCTATCGATTTGTTTGTTCACCTCCTCAAAAAACTGAAGTAAATTCGTCAAACATGACTTCCCCTTCCTGAAGCCGTGTTGACTGACTGGCTCTCATCAGGTCGTGATTTTCTAGGTGTTGCACTATGCTGACCTTGATTAGTGCTTCTACCATCTTCCCAGGAACCGTCGTAAGACTCACTGGTCTATAGTTGCCCGGTTCTCCTCTCGATCCTTTTTTGAAGATTGGGATGACATTCGCTATCTTCCAGTCGTCTGGTATTCGCCTGGTTCTAATTGACAAATTAGCTAGGGATTGTAATAGCTCTCCAATTTCTACCTTAAGCTCCTTTAGCACTCTTGGGTGAATTCCATCTGGTCCAGGGGATTTGTCACTTTTTAGTTTGTCGATCTGATAGTATATCATGTCCAAATCCACAATAACTGTGGTGAAGAAAATCACTCGTGGTCTGCTCCGATCGCCTCTTCCTGTAGTAAAGTCGGGCTACACCAATCAGGAGCTGCTTTGACACGCAACTCCTGATTGGTGTAGCCCGACTTTACTACAGGAAGAGGCGGTAGGAGCAGACCGCTAATGAACGAGTCTGCGATTCATGAACAGCGAATTTGCAGGGGAACACTGTATATCAATAAAATCCAAAACTGAAACGTGTGATTAAAAACCAATAGATTATAAATATTTAAGAAACATATTAAAATAGAATCCTACTATAGTAGAATCAAGAGAACTAAAAGAAAATGTATCTAGAACATATATTATATGAAAGAAGACTTAAATCTAAAGTCATTTAGCCTCTCTCAGCAGTTCTAGTTATAAGAGAACAACAAAATGCTCTAAAGACATTGAATGAAAAGTTAAGTAAAGTTTCAGGACGGTATTTTGATTGTTTAAGACAAGGAATATAACTCTTTCTGTCAGTTTGCGTGTGTATTGGCTTTCAATATTTTTTTTTTTTTTAGAACTTTCTGGCAACATTACTATTAAAAAGCAAACAGTGGCCATTTTATTTCCCAACCATACGTAATATAGTCTATGCATACAGGTGGCTTCTATTGTTTTATTCTGCCATCCTGAAACTTAACTTCAGATAAATGATCGACCTTTTCTTTAAATATTCCATTATGTTAATAAGATCAGCATGGTATTTAAAGCACTCTCTCGTGCATAGAAAGATGACGGCAGAAAAGGGCCACAGCCTATCAAATCCGCCCACTCTTCTGACCCACCCCATTAAGTCTGAGTGCTAATGACCTAGTTCCTTAACTCTACCCTCGTAGGGATCCCACGTGGATGTCCCATTTATTCTTGAAGTCAAGCACGCTGGTGGCCTTGATCACCTGCATTGGAAGCTTGTTCCAGTGATCTACTACCCTTTCTATGAAGAAATACTTCCTGGTGTCACCATTAAATTTCCCTCCTCTGAGTTTGAGCGGGTGCCCCCTTGTGACCGAGGGTCCTTTGGGAAAGAAGATGTCGTCTTCCACCTCGACACGTCCTGTAATGTATTTAAATGTCTCAAGCATGTGCGTGCTTTCGCTTTTGCAATTCTTTTGTAGGAACGCCAATGCGGCAAGAGTTTGGGTTTTTTCTTCAGGCACACGGGGTAAGGTTTACTTTTGACACGCGTGAGTGTGATGTCATCACGTTGCATCCACACATGTTTGGTGGCTCTCCAGACGCGGCCCCAAGCTTGGCGCCTTCCAAAACTCAAACAAACTGTCGGGTTTTGGAAATCCATCCAGGCATCCGGACAGTCCTCTAAAAAGAGGACATGTCCTGGTTTTCCCTACACGTAACCTTCCATTACCTCAGGTACAAAAAAAATCGATTGTGAACCTTCCAATGACTGCACAATCATGGGAGACTAGAGGTCCTGATTATAGCCCAGACATGTCAATACAGCACCATATTTCTGAAGACAAAAAAAAACAGAGGACACATGACCCCCACCTCACTCTGCCCTCCACTCACACCGTGCCTCCACCAAGCCCTGCCCCTGCCTTGCATCAGTCTCAGTCTCACTCCTGCACCCCCACCCCCCACCTTTCATCCATTTTCTTAGTCCCCTTTCCCATCCTCTTTACCCTTTTGGCCCTCATCAACCTTTCTGTCCCAGCTCCATCCCTATCTCTTTCCTTCCCTTGCCTCCAAGGCCATTCTTCTATCCTTCTCCCCATATTCCACCCCTGTTCAGCTTCTCTTCTTTCTTTCCCCTTTTCTCCACCCCAAGACCAGTATCTCTCTCTTTTCTTCCTTACACCTCCCCATGGTACTGCAATCCTCCCTCCCCATTCCAGCATCTGCCACTCTCCCTCTTCACCCAACTGGCACCCCAGCACCAGAGCCTGCAGCAATTCAAACCTCATCCCCCAGCGGGATCCATAGACCTCTCTCTCCAGCTCCCGACTCCCCCACCTACCTCCTCCCCAGCCGCTGCATTGAATCTTTGGACAGGCCGACAGTGGCAATGAGGGAAGTCGCCTCTGCAAGTCCCGCCTGCGCGGGAACAGGAAACGCTGCAGAGAGGGGGCTTCTAGGGTAGGCCGACGGGAGCAGGCTTCCCTCATTGCCAGAGTCGGCCTGCTTGAAGATTCAGTGCAGCGGCTGGAGAGGAGGTAGGTTTATCATATGGCTCATGAAAAAGGAGGACATCCAGGTTTTATTTCCACTGAAAGCAAAGGAAGTAAAACCTGGATACCTCAATCCATTCTCCTTTTTCTGGAGGAGGAGTCAGGAGAGCTGGCAAAACCCGGACAGACTCCCTCCTTTAAAACAAAACAAAACATCAAGGCACCTGGACAGTCCTCTAAAAAGAGGACATATCCGGATTCACTTGGACATCCGGTAACCCTACATTTGCCAATCAGATTAGGGCTAGGGGGGCATCATTATTGGATGTTATCCTTATCTAGGTGAAGAGAAAAGGCTGGATTCGCTAAGGCCAATCTGTGAGCGATCCGATTCGTGGCCAGGGAGCTGATTCACAACGCGTCCTCATGCAAATGAGGGCAATCGGAATCACATCCCCAACCGACTGCTCGGATCGCTCTCCGCATGCGCAGACCATCTTCCGTGCCTGGCAGAGCTGGGAACTTTTTTCACTTTGCGAGCCCGTGGTTATAACCTGCAGATTAAAACCACAGGCTTCCACTACTGGGAAGTGCAGGAGAGTCGGGGCAGAGAAGAGTGAAGAGTTGGGGCAGAGAGCAGGGCAGTCAGAAAGGACCTGAGCAACTGGTCCTCGGCAGTCGCTTATTTTTCGATTGGCCAGCCCAGTCAGTGTCCCTCATTTTTTTTAGTGAATCGCTGCCTGCCTGTATTTGCATGCCATTCCCCCTCATTTGCATGTGTGGATCAGACACGGTTAGTAAATCGGGTCGGGGTCGCTAAGTAATGGCAAAGTGGTCAGGGCACGATCAGTGTCCTTATTGAATCTAGCCCACAAAGCTCTTGATCTTTGCAGGGAAGGGGTAAAACGCGGACCTGACAGACCTCGCGGATCTAAACCCGTACGTCCTTAAAAATCTGAGGTCCGTGTTGGTCCGTTGTTTGGAGACTTCTTTTCCTTAACGCACGTCCAAAACCTATGTCCCGCTCTCTTGGCTTCTGTTCTGCCACTCCAGCACTAGTCTCTGACTCTGACAGACCTCGAAGAGATTTTTAGCGCTGACGGATCCTAACACTTTCCCTCCCTATGCTGAGACGGATCCGTCAGCGCTAAAATCTCATCAAGGTCTGTCAGCGACAGAAACTACAAGCGCCATGGACACGGACCGACACGGACCTCAGATTTTAAAGGCCGTACGGGTTTAGATCCGTGAGGTCTGTCAGGTCCGCGTTTTACCCCTTCCCATCTTTGCAGCCAGGGCCTGGCCTAGATTCTCAGCAGCTCTAAGCAAGGCAAGGGAGATGACCACCCTGAAAATACTACCAGGAAAGGGAGTCCATAAAAAAGCCATGTTTGATTGGCCGAGCAAAAGGCCTGACAGGGTTACACACTGTGCCAGCGATAAGGCTTCAAAGGCTTGGCACTCTCTTAATTAAATCAGGGCTTCCCAGCTTTTCTGAAGGAGAAGAGCCTGTAAGCCCTTCTCCTCCCACCAGGTGCCAAAAGGTGCAGAAGTTCAAGAGTTTCTGCTGTCAATTAGGCTCTTATCTCCTCTCCCCTTGGGCTCCCGGGCTGTGCTCTTAATAGCTATCATATGTTGCCTTAGTCAGTTTAGCTCAACATTATCTTTTTGCATCTCCTGTTCTCTGCCTCTTACCAAGATCTTCCTGATGGGGACAGAGGACACTGCAGGAGCAGCCAGACATGGACTTGCAATGCTTGCAAAATGACTTCAGCCCCATCCTTCTGTTTATCCAGTGTAATTGACTAAAAATAGATTTACTGGTAGAGCTTCTGCTCCTGCACCCAGAGGTTGTGGAATCAAATCCTTGTGATCCTGGGCAAGTCACTTAGGGCTAGATTCACTAAGAGCACGGATCGGATCCGATCCGTGTCCGGGGGGCTGATTCACGAATCGCCCTCATGCAAATGAGGGCGATCGGAATCACGCCCCCAACAGACTGAATCGGATCGCTGAGCAACGATCCTTGAGCAGGCGCAGACCATCTGTAGACGGTCCGCACATGCGCTGGCCTTCTGTGCTCGGCAGAGCAGGAAATTTCTTTTTTTTTCCTTCCCAAGCCTGTGGTTTTAACCTGCTTTAAGCCCACCGGTTAAAACCTCAGGCTTGCACTGCGGGGAAGGGTGGGAGAGTCGGGGCTGCAGGAGATCGGGGCGGAGAACAAGGCAGCGGAAGGCAGGGCGGTCAGAAAGGACCTGAGCGACTGGTCCTCAGCAGTTGCTTGTTTGTGATCGGCCAGGCCAGTCGGCATTGCAGGTTTTTTGTTAGTAATCGCTGCCTGCCATCGTTTGAGTGCCGTTCCCTCTCATTTGCATGCGCAGATCGAAGGATGATCGGGACACAGGTCGGAGGGCAATCGGGTCGCAAAGGGGCCACGATCAGTTTGCTTAGTGAATCTAGTCCTTAATCCTCCAGTGCCCACCACTTTGAATGTCAGCTTTGAATAGCAAAGCCACCAAAAGGCAGTATTGGGACATTGTTCCCAGTGTCCTTCAGAGGTCCCAATGTAATAAGCAGTTTATTTTAGATTTTCCTGCACTAACTGTATTCCCCAATGCATCAAGGGTTTAAGCATGAAGAAATCTACAGTACAGTAAAAATTTAAGAGCTCAAGAATAGCCTCACTGGGTCAGACCAATGGTCCATCAAGCCCAGTAGCCCGTTCTCACGGTGGCCAATCCAGGTCACTAGTGCCTGGCCAAAACCCAGAGTAGCAACATCCCATGCTACCGAACCATGGCAAGCAGTGGCTTCCTCCGTGTCTTTCTCAATAACAGACTATGGACTTTTCCTCCAGGAACTTGTCCAAACCTTTCTTAAAACCAGCTACGCTAACCGCTCTTACCACATCCTCTGGCAACACGTTCCAGAGCTTTACTATTCTCTGAGTGAAAAAAAATTTCCTCCTATTGGTTTTAAAAGTTTAAATTTGGATAAAACGATAGCACAGACGGCATGCAAAGCCACTGAATCAGCAATTGATATGAATTTCGACCTTTACTTTAGCCTGGGACAAAGGACCGTCAAGGTCATGAGAGTTGAAATGTAGCACTTCACCTCTGAAGCCTCCATGGCTCAAATGGACCCAGTTGCCAACCTCATCTGGGAGCCAACAGCGCAGAACCCATAGTGTACGAACAGCACAAAATCTTCAGCCTCCATTGCACACAGCAAAGGTGAAGTGTTTACCTGGCACTTGCACACAAGAGATTCACTCTTGTGCACATGCCTAGGCAAGACTGAACCTGCAAGCACGGTTGTTCTGCGCCTTTCAAACATCCTTTTCACTTGAAAGGCTCTTATTTAAGTGCAGAAGACTGGCGCTTTTCACTCAGCCTTGCACACTATCAACATTTATAGACTGCACGGGCTTCCTTCCGCTTCTAAAACAGAAAACAAAACCAGCAGTTTAAAGTGAGAAACTCTAAAGCGCCCCGCAAACTTTTCAGCCGGAAAAAACACTAAACCCGGCACCCCATCCGGAAGGCCCCCAGAAGTGTGCGGATGTCGAACCAATGACGTCACGCCTGCGTCCGCGGAGGCCCATCTGGTGGATCCTGCAGGAGGGGAGGTTCAGGGAGAGGAGGAGAGAAGCCAGTGAGAAGAGTCGTTAGCACTGGCTGACTGCCCACATAATGTGCCTCTCGCGGTCAGCCCGCTCCGGCGCCTCTCCTCCTTACTGGTGTCTCATTGGGGCAGTCTTGGAATCTGCTATGGCGCACAGTTTGCGATGCCTTCAATGCTGCCCCCCAGCCGTTGGCAAGTTTCAAGTGTTTAGGGCAGCATTTGATTCTGTGCTGTTCTCTAAGTATTGAGAGGGAACACCAAATGACCTCAAAATTTGCGTTGTTTTCCGTGCTAGAACCTCTGAACATTTTCTATATCGTTCTCCTAGAACGGTTTACATGAATTTATTCAGACACTCGAGCATTATTTCCCTGTCTGTCCCGGTGGGCTCACAACGTATCTAATGTAGATGGGGCAATGGGGGGATTAAGTGACTTGCCCAGGGCCACAAGCAGCAGCATGGATTTGAACTAGAGAATTGCGCGGGGACAGAAATCCCACCCATCCCCGCCAGGATCCTCTCCGTCCCCACCCATCTGTCAGGATCCTCTCCGTCCCCACCGATCCCCGCCAGGATCCTCTCCGTCTCCACCAGGATCCTCTCTGTCTCCACCCGTCCCCGCCAGGATCCTCTCCGTCTCCACCAGGATCCTCTCTGTCCCCACCCGTCCCCGCCAGGATCCTCTCTGTCTCCACCCGTCCCCGCCAGGATCCTCTCCGTCCCCACCCGTCCCCGCCAGGATCCTCTCTGTCTCCACCAGGATCCTCTCTGTCCCCACCCGTCCCCGCCAGGATCCTCTCTGTCTCCACCCGTCCCCGCCAGGATCCTCTCCGTCCCCACCCGTCCCCGCCAGGATCCTCTCTGTCTCCACCAGGATCCTCTCTGTCCCCACCCGTCCCCGCCAGGATCCTCTCCGTCTCCACCAGGATCCTCTCCATCCCCACCCGTCCCCGCCAGGATCCTCTCCGTCTCCACCAGGATCCTCTCTGTCTCCACCCGTCCCCGCCAGGATCCTCTCTGTCCCCACCCGTCCCCGCCAGGATCCTCTCTGTCTCCACCCGTCCCCGCCAGGATCCTCTCCATCTCCACCCGTCCCCGTCAGGATCCTCTCCGTCTCCACCAGGATCCTCTCTGTCTCCACCCGTCCCCGCCAGGATCCTCTCCATCTCCACCCATCCCCGCCAGGATCCTCTCCGTCTCCACCAGGATCCTCTCTGTCTCCACCCGTCCCCGCCAGGATCCTCTCTGTCCCCACCCGTCCCCGCCAAGATCCTCTCTGTCTCCACCCGTCCCCGCCAGGATCCTCTCCATCTCCACCCGTCCCCGTCAGGATCCTCTCCGTCCCCACCCGTCCCCGCAAGGAATTACCTCCATCCCCGCCCATCCCCATAAAAAGCAGCAATTACTTCTGACAGGATCATTAATTGCACAGTTTCTTTTCTGTTTGTGCTGCTGTTTTCCTTGTGGAATCTCTTTGGTGGAACCCTTTTTTCGTTTTCTGTTAACTTATAAACCCCCTCTTTTACTAAGGCTGACGTGTCCATTATATTATATGGACGAACCCTGCTTCCAAAGCCTTCCATCCCCGTGGGAGTCCTGTTGGCTAGAGAGGGGTCTCCGTGGGAGTCCGTGGCCAGAGGAGGGTCCCCGTGGGAGTCCCGTGGGTTAGGGGGGATTCCTGCGGGACCCGTAGGATTCCCGTGATCCCCGCTCCCGTGCAGACCTCTAATTTGAACCCAGAACCTCAGTCTGGTGCTAATCACTCTGACACTAGCATTTAGGTTTTGAGCTTCGATCCCCTAGAGGCTATCTAGTTTTATTTACTTATTTTATTTTAGTATTTATGGATTACATTACATTAGAGATTTCTATTCCACCATTATCTTGTGGTTCAAGGCAGATTACAAGAGTTATAGAAGGTGGGTTACAAAAGATCTCTGATCAGGAAGAAGACGGGAAGACGGAAGGTACTCATGGTGTTAAGATTTTTTCAAGGATTTCTTGAAGAGTAGAGTCTATGTCTTTTCTGAACATCTTGTAGTCTGGGGTTGTTATCAGTAGAATGGAGATTTGGTTGTCTAGTTTTGCTGCTTGAGTGACTAGGCTTATAACCAAAGCGGTTTATGTTCAGGAACTCAAGTATTTCTCCCTGTCTTAACGTACAAGTGTTACGTCACTTGCCCAGGGTCACAAGAAGCAGTGCTAGGCTTGAACCTGCAACCTCAGGGTGCTGAAGTTTCAGCCCTAACCCCTAGGCCACTCCTCCACTGGCTGCTGCCAGCTGAATTCAACCCAAATATTCAGAAATGGGGTACCAACACTGAACATCTGGCACAGAACAACTGCTGAGTTATCCAGGTATCATCAAGATTCAACAGTTGTTTGACTGTCTTAAGTCAACTGAATAGTTATCCAGGTACTGCCATGGCAAACCAGGTCAGGGGAGGGCCTGGATATCTCTTGGCTTCACCTTGGATTGTGCCATAAGGAGTAAAGAAGTGTTGAGAGGTGACTAGGGTTTGCGTAGGCTTCTGCACTAGCTTGGAGAACGTCCGGGAAAACTTGAACATGCCCTCTTTTTATAGGACTGTCTGGGTGCCTGGAGGGATTTCCAAAAGCTAGCAGTTTGTCCAGGTTTTGGAAGGCCCTGAGAATCCAGGCCTCTGAACATGCGGGAACGTCGACATGATGTCATATGAATGCGCACATACACGTGATGTCATCACGCCAACATCTGCACACGTGCTGAGGTCCTCCAGTCATGGCCCCAAGCTCAAGGAGACATGAGGCTTGTGTGGAGGTGGGGCTGGGGCAGAAGTGGGCGGGGCCAGGTGTCCTCTATTTTTTTTTTCTTCAGAGGAAATCTGGTAACCCAATTGTGATATAGAACAGGGAACCAGCACACTGCTGCTTCTAAGGAGAAGAAGAGATAAGATGAGCAGCTGAAGAAACAACAGGGAACCCTGGTCCTGAGAAAGTAAGAGAGAACACATTGTACAACCCTGGAATCTACACAAAGCCAGGAGCCAAGAAGTAACTTCTCAAGGTTACAGAGATTAGGGGCTGCAAGTCCAGGTTCTGCATTGACGGCCCTGGCTTGTTCCTGGGATGTCCTCTGAAAATGACAGCAGTTGACCACATCTGGTTTAAATCAGCTCTGACTTTGTTCAAGAGAAAGAGAAAGAAAAGCCTCTTGGGAATGAAAGAAAAATAAGCGACTATAAATGTTTGGTATTGATTTGCCCTCAGCCGTAATGTGCTTGTGATTTGCTGCTTTGTTGCTTAAAGACTCTGGCCTGGACTGAATTACTGAGTGCCAGCGAGGGGTGGTGAGTGTGCACAGTTTTGCCAACAGCTCCCAGTGATACCAGTCCTGAATTGAAAAACTACAATAATACAAATTGAACTCCCCCCTACCCAAGATCCTATATAAGTCACCCAAAATTGGGCACAAAGCCCAGATGCGAGTGTAAACTAATTAGTCAATTGCAAACAGGATCCTGGGCTTAATGAACCTTCGGGCTGTCCCAGTATGGCAATTCTTATGTTCTTAAAGATCTGAAGGGTTCATGTAGTCTGCCCAAGAGCCTCACATCTTATAAATTTGGGATTAAATTGTCTTTTCTTTTTTTTTTTTTTTTATTCTTTATTCAGTTTTAACTCTGCAACAAGTGTACAAAATTCAATCAAATAATTCGTACAAATCACTTGACATTCTAACAATTATTGTCAAATGCATATAAAAAAGACCCCTCCCCCACCCATCCCATTCATCAGGAATAAACCCATTAAATCACATAACCTCCCCATCCCCACATTAAATATAGTCCTATGTCTTTTCTTCTTTGATAATTCTGAAACTATAAGACTGTAAAAGTCCATCTGGCCCTGTCCTTAACATTAATTAGATAATACTATCATCGTTCCAGTCTCCTCTGCTCGCAACCTAGGCGTTGTCTTCGATTCCAACCTCTCATTTCCTACACACATTCAAGAAAGTGCTAAGGCCTGCTGCTTCTATCTCTACATCTCCAAAATTCGCCCTTTCCTCTCTGAAAACACTAGCTGGACCCTTGTGCACGCTCTTGTAACTTCACGCTTAGATTACTGCAATCTACTTCTAACTTCTCCCACAGTGTCGCCTCTCTCCCCTGCAATCTGTGTAAAACTCTGCTGCACGACTCTTCTACCAACCTCGCTACACCCATGTCTCCCCTCTCATAAGAACATAAGAAGTTGCCTCCGCTGAGGCAGACCAGAGGTCCATCTCGCCCAGCGGCCCATCAGGCCTACTGCCTGAACAGTGGTCTCTGACTAATTTTATAATTTACCTCTACTCCTATCTGTACCCCTCAATCCCTTTGTCCTCCAGGTACCTGTCCAGACCTTCTTTGAAGCTCTCCTTAAATTACTTCACTGGTTTCCTATCCGCCTTCGCATACTGTTCAAGCTCCTATTGCTGACCTACAAATGTGTTCATTCTGCTGCTCCTCAATATCTTTCCTCTCTTCTCTCTCCTTATACACCCTCCCAAAGAACTCAGTTCCTCAAATCAGCTGTAGGACATGTCCAGGTGGCTTTTCCAAACCCGGCACTTTGTTTGGATTTTGAAAAGCTGGTGAGATCAGGGCCAGGGCTGGAGTACATCTGCGCATACGCAGATTCACTCCATACCCGGCCTGAAGAGATGAGGTTTGTGTGGGTTGAGTTTGGGGGCGGGCACTGGGGAGGAGCAGGGCGGTGCCACGTGTCCTCTTTTATCAGATGGAAAATCTGGTAACCCAAGCTGCTCTTAGCTGTATCCTTCTCCTTCACCTCCAATTCCAGACTTCTTTCCTTTCATCTAGCTGCCCCCTATGCCTGGAATAAATTACGAGTTTGCCCACCACGCCCCATCCCTTACCTTGTTTAAAAGCAGAATGAAATTCAAACTTTTTTGATATAGCCTTCAATCCATAACCCTACTGCTCTGCCCACCAACCCCGCCCACTGATTGACCGTTCCCCTTGACTATATCCATCCTGTTTGTCTGTCTTGGCTATTTAGATTGTAAGCTCTTTCAAGCAGGGACTGTTTTCTTCATACAGTGTTGCGTATATCTGGTAGCGCTATAGAAATAATTATCTCCCCTTTTACAAAACCATAGCGGTTTTTAGCGCTGGCCCTGGTGGAAAAAACAGCTCCGATGCTTCTACGCGAGTCGGAGCTGTTACCACTGCAGCCGGCGCTAAAAACAGTGCTACGGTTTTATAAAAGGGGGGGCGGTAGTAGTAATTAAGAGTTAATTGACACTAATTTGGATTTGCACACGCATTTGTCTATGCGCTATTCTAGAAAGTGTCTCACGTGCAACCTGAAAGGGGACAAGGCCATGGGAGTGACACGGGTGGGTCTGGGGCATTCCACATATTGTTATAGAACAGCAGGGTTACACAGCCAACTCGCACGCCAGGATTTACACCAAGTTTCAGCTGGCGTGAAGTTCTCGCACCCAAACTTTGGTGCGGGAATCCGCTTTGAGTGTGACTCTATAAAGGGTACGCCAGGCTGAGCATCCCTTATACAACAGCGCTAATTTCACCGCGCCTAAATTTGAGCCACATTTACTTCAGATGCTTCGTAATAATCCAGACGTTGAATCGTAACTCCAAGAGGGCCCAAGTTTATGTTTCCTTCTCTCGGGAACTAGAGAGAGGCACTTCTTAAACATCTTATAACTGTGAAAATAACACAGTTTATCTCTCTTATTTTTTTTCTTCCCAGATAAGTTGTTATTTCATCTCCGATTGGTGAGATTTCTTTTAGCTGAGAATCCAGATCTAATGGTGAAGAGTGCCAAAAAATCCCCTGCTTTTTCACAATCTCTGATGATGTCACACGCAACCCCCATTCAGAGATCAGAGAGCTGTTATGAACTGTTAAGTTTCCAGAAAGTGCTGGAAACTCACTGGCTAAACCACTAACTGCCTTCGGGTTCATATTTCATCCGCTTGTAATAACAATCACAGAGGCAGCCCTCTATAGACGACACACTGCATACTGAAAACTGACACTTAACCTCTTCCCTTAACCCACTATGAAATGTGCATGCAAGCCCTTGTTCAGGAACTGCTACTAACTGCTGGGGAAATTCATGCACTTAACCACACTTCACCTAGTGCATGAATTCACTCCAGGCTACATAAAAAAGAAGGTCCCAATCTTTTAAATTAGGTTTTGCTGCAGACAGAAATACTGTGTTACCCCGAAAATAAGACAGTGGTCTTATATTCATTTGGGGCCCAAAAAAGGCACTAGGTCTTATTTTCAGGGTACTATGCACATGACTATCTCTCCCTTCCTCTCATTCGCCCCAATTCTTCCTCTTTCCTTTCTCTCCCCCACATGTGCAGCATCTTTCCTCCCCTCCCCCCTAGCTTCTATCCTTCCCTCCCTCCCTCCCATCCCTTGTGTAGCATAACTCTTGCCCAGCTTCTATCCTTCCCTCCCTCCCATCTCTTGTGCAGCAGAACCCTTGAGAACCCCCCCCTGCGCAGCCGAACCCCTGCTGACCCTCTATCCTTCCCTCCCTGCTGACTGCGAGCGAGCCCTACCTTTATCCGAAGCGTCGAGCTGGCAGGGACGGGGGGAGGGGGTGCAGATTGAACAGTTGCCAGCGAATCCCGGGACTAGGGCTTATTTTCAGGGTAGGTCTCATTTTCGGGGAAACACGGTATTACAATTGTGGGAATTAGATAGCAGATCTCAAGTCAGGTCCACTATTTGTGAGGGAACCCGTTACCCCCTTGAAAACTCTCTTCCCTCCACACCTTTCTCGCACACCATTCTGGACTGCTACAAGATCCTGTGAGTTGACAACCTGGTTTTCACGTTCCATGTTGACTGTGGTCATGACTAAACCAATTTCAATTGGACTGTGGTCAGTGTGCATTCAATGAATGGGACTGAGGGCTAGATTCTTAGAACTTTGTGGTAAAATCCAATGGGCCACTTTCACAGCCATTATTTCAAAAAGGCGGGTCATTCTCCAAAAACCTCACATGCAAATGAGATTGGCGGAGAGTAGCGAAGATTCACTAAATTTGCCTGTGCCCATTGCTGGTGGTGCACAGAATAAACGCAAAAATTAGAAAAACAAAATCAAAGATTGGCAGGAGGGATGCCCGCTCCCTCCTGCCGCCCAAGTGAAGCAACCCCCTATGGTAGCGAGAGATGCCCACTCCCTCCCACTGCCAAGCAACATCCCCATGCCTCCGTTGACCCCCGCTCCTACCCCTTTACCTTATTTACGATGGCTGGCTGGAGGGATGCCTACTCCCTCCAGCCGGCAGGCCCGCCTCTTCAAAATGGCTGGCCGTTCCCTCTCTGATGCATCCTGGGATGTACCAGGGAGGGGCCTAAGGCTCTGACTGGCCCAAGCACTTAAAGCCCATATCATAGGAGAGACCTTAAACAACCTGGGGCAATCAGAGCCTTAGGCCCCTCTACGGCATATCCCAGGAAGCACTGGGTAGGGGAAGGTCTGCCAGCCCTCCGGCCAGCCATCGTAAAGAAGGTAAGGGGGCATTGAAGACATGGGGTTGTCAGGGGGCACTGCTTGGCAGTAGGAGGAAGTTGGCATCTCTCCCATTGCCATGGGGGGTGCTTGACTTTGGCGGCTGGAGGGAGTGGGTATCTCTCCCGCTGCCATAGGGGGGAGGATGTTTGTCTTCGGTGGTGGGAAGGAGTGGGCATCTCTCCTGCTGCGGTGGGGAGAGGGGGGTTAGTAATGTTGGGTGATTGTGTGACGCAGCAGGAGAGAGTAGGCATCCCTCCTGCCAATCTTCAATTTGTTGGGTTTTTTAAAAAATTATTATTTTAATTTACGTGAGGTGGGGGTCTGAGCTGTCAAACCTTACTTTCCTGTCAGTGCCTGAGCCAATCAGAGCTCAGATACTGATCAGAAAGTAAGGAAACGACAGCTCAGACCTGTCGGCAAATTTTGGCCGCAAATGTGACACAAGAAGGTTAGAGAATCATTCGGCAATTATAGAGAACTGCTCGGAGTGCTCATTTTTATAGTAATGACCTTGTTGTACTACATTTGCATGGCAGTATCAAAGACTACCAGAAAACTCAGAAAGACCATGGTAAAGTCGTTTTAATAATCAGCTGCTAAAATACATGCATGCTAAACCGGCTGGAACTGGTTTTGCGAGCACATTAAAGGCAGATTTTAGTTTTGAAAATCTGGGCCCGAGACTTCAGAGGTGATCTGCCCTGTCCCTTTGGAGGCAACCAGACAGTAGAACACATTATCAAAACATGTCCACTCTACTGGAGGTCTCAAAGCTTTGCATAGCACATCTGACTCAGCTATCAATGGACTTAGTTAAGTGACAAGCACATACTAAAAGGAGTCAAGCTGCCAAATAAAGAGCATATCTGCAACACCTACAGACTGAACTGTATAGCTTTCTTAACGATTTACAGTTGATTAGCTTACCGGTAATATTCCACACTTCCTCAAAAACATAACAGAGTGGTTCACAATTTAAAAACAAGAAATTAAAATCACAACAGAAAAAACACCAATATTTAACAGGAAAGAATATAGGCCATTGGAGTATTAAAGTTAGAGATAGTAATAGCCGCAACAGCAAGAGAAGATTGACAGAAAAGACAACAGACACAGAGAGATTTGGTGGAGTCAGCGGATCCTGGGAGGAATAGCCGCGTCCAAGTACAGGTTGAAAGCCTTCTCAAATAAAACAGGTCTTCAAACAGGTCTAAATCTAGAGTAGGATAGTTCTAATCATATGTCTCAAGGAAGAAAATTCCATACGAAAGACGCTACAAAAGATAAAAAGCTCTGTTGCTTGTCGATTAATAACAAGCTGCTTGTGCTGACAGAATCTGAAGGCGTATATCATCAAAGGAACAAAGAACTCTAGAAGGAGAGTAGTGTTGTACTGATAATGACAGATAGGATGGAGTGTCAAAGTAAAGAAGTTTATGTGTAAGAAATTTCACTCAACAGAAACAATAATGACCTCTCTTCTCAATGACTGTTATTCAGCCCTTGATAGAGACAATGTCGTCCTTCTCAAATCTTTGGTTCTTTCTATAGCTCTCGATTTGGTCAGTCACTCTCTTCTAATATCTCGTCTTGAGTCACTGGGTTTTTCTGGAACTGTTCTAATGTGGTTTCGAATTTAGAGAATGACACGGTGACAAAATTCATCACCGTTCCCGTGCCCGCGGATAACCGCGGGAAATCATCCCATGTCATTTTTTAGTGTCTATTTCAGCCTCAGTCCTTCTACACCAGCATTCTTCAAAGCAAAGCTTGAGGGTCAGTGGTTGTGGCCATTCATACTCTGATTCTTCCCTCTCTCCTTAAAGAATGACATGAAGATGGTTTACTGCGGTTATCCGCGGGGACGGGAACGGTGATGAATTTTGTCACCATGTCATTCTCTAGTTTCGATTCTTTTTGCAATATCTTACTCCTTGACCACTTCATCTATCAACTGTCTCGTGGGGCCTGCCAGGTTCTGTCCTCTCTCTATTATTACTTAACATATTTTAAAGCCACCTTGCTTTGAGGATCCAAGAACTCCAGATCAAATGTTACATCTACGCACATGATATTTTAACGCTACCCACTCAAAATCCAATCAATCCAAATATAGGTCCCTTGCAAGCATGTCTGAATATGATTGATGAATGGGTCTTAGAAAATAAACTAGTTCTGAACCATCAGAAAACAACTGGAATGGGATTAAGGAGGTGTCATGCCTTAATCCTGCCAGTGGTCAGCTGTTCAATCAGGGCATCTATTTGTACCCTAGATGCGAGTGGAACAGGTTGAAATAAGAGCGTCCTTTTTTAGACAGAGGCATTTCATTCCTTTCGGTAATTGCTGTTGGATTTTAAATCCAGATTTCAGGATGTGATGTGAGAAGGGAGCAGAAGTTGGTGCGAGCAGCAAGTGGAAAATGCTGCTCGTACTGGAGAACATTTCAAGAGGTACGTGGGGGCGAGGGGCGCTCAGGTGGTGGGGAAGAGTGGGGCAGTGCGCAGCGGTGCACCATCCTCCCTGTGCCACTGCATCCTGAACTCTTCAGGCCTGGGGCACGTGGCTACTTGGCCTAGCCTTTAATCTGGCCCCGATTACTCATTGTCTGGAGTCATAGCAGCGTGGATTTCAGCTGGGGCAGTGAGCTTCTCCAAATGGATTATTTTTGCACATACCATGACAGGAATGACCCTTACTCCAAAGTGTGGATCTGAGTCTCTCAAATGTACTGCTAACCAGGGCTGTGGAGTAAGAAGATAAATCCTTTGACTCTGACTCCTCAGTTTCTGGTACCACAACTCTGACTCCAGTACCCAAAATTGACTCCAACTCCTCGACGCCGACTTCAACTCTGACTCCACAGGCCTGGCAGGGCTGTGGAGTTGGTAGATAAATCCTTCGACTCTGACTCCTCAGTTTCTGGAACCCACGACTCCAACTCCAGTACCCAAAATTGTCTCTGACACCTCAACTCCGACTCCAACTCCGACAGTTGGTAGATAAATCCTTTGACTCCGACTTTTCAGTTTCTGGTAGCCACGACTCCGACTCCAGGTACCCAAAATTGTCTCCGATTCCTCGACTCCGACTCCAACTCTATAGCCCTGGTAGGGCTGTGGAGTTGGTAGATAAATCCTTTGACTCTGACTCCTCAGTTTCTGGTAGCCATGACTCAGACTCCAGTACCCAAAATTGTCTCTGACTCCTCGACTTCAACTCCGACAGTTGGTAGATAAATCCTTTGACTCTGACTTTTCAGTTTCTGGTAGCCACGACTCCAACTCCAGGTACCCAAAATTGTCTCCGACTCCTCAACTCCGATTCCACAGCCCTGCTGCTAATGCTCACCATAATGCTTGCATTGTGCCAAAGACAGTTTCCGTCGATGTAAAATATATTAGCAACTTATCAAGGTATGCGTGAAAGGTCCTCATAGTCAAATCTTTAGCACCCAATACAATGGAAAATACATCTATATCTTTCTGCCACATTTTTTGGGTCTGACTGCATTGCTTGGGACTTGAGAATCTTCTCTTTCTCCACTCAATGCATGGAATAAACACTTTGGCAGAAGCATCTCTATTATGAATGCCATGCCAAACAGTTTCTTATACTCCACAATGTTCAACAAGGAGTCATTGCGGTTTACAACAACAATGCTTTCATTGAAGTTCTAACAAGATTCATAGGCTCCGAGGAGTATAAGCCATGAGAATTATAGCGAGAAGAGATATGTCTTCAATGCTGTTCTTGCATTCAGTTTTTTATCACTTGGAATGGGATTGTCCCAGAAGTTCATAATTTCTTCATTCTCCATAATCCTCTAGGGGCACAATCGCAGTGCTTTCAGCTGCTGAGATATGCTGCCTTATGGTGCCTTTCAGTGTATAAACTTTTTCCCATCAGAACTTTGCAGCCAGCTACGAGATGAGTAATCATGTCCACGTCTTCTTAACAGAATCTGCAGGGGTTAATTTTCCCAATTTTATTTATGCCTGCTGGGAGTATCTCAACCGTAATCCACTGTCCTGGGCTGCAGCTAGCAAGCTCTCTCGCCTTTTGGATTCAGTTCTCCCTTCCTTAACCATTCACCTCTCTGCGTTTGATTGAAGCACGCTTACATGTATTTGTGCATTTGCCAGGATACAAAGCCTCTAGGTGGCTGCTTACTAAGGGCCTGATTCTATATTTAGTGCCCCAAAAATCTGAAGCCAGCTTCAACAGCACTTAGCGTGATTATATCAAAGGGATTATATATAGAATCGTGCTTAGCGGCCTACACATCACTAACCTTTAGGCCAAGAAAAACAAGGCCTAAAACCCTGCGCCTAAGTTGCGTGTGGATTGGGCGTATTCATTCTCAAACTCCCACGATCCGCCCAAGCTCCTCCCCTGTCCACGTCCCTTTTGAGATTTGCATGCTAGAACTGACAGGCACCACTTTATCGAATGCACCTACCAAGTTGTACGCATGTCTAATTTGTGCCAACTAGCATCAATTATGAGGTGTTAATTGTCAATTATCAGTGCCAACTGGCCTTGTTAAACAATTAAGTGTGCGGAGATTTTGGCTATTCGCATCGATTTGCGTGTGCAATGGATTATATATATATATATATAGAATTCTATATATAGAATTTGGGGGTAAGAGTTTGACTTATGTAACATATTTTACTTGAAAAAAAATTCATTCCCTAGTTGTGTTTTAGGAACAGACATCGGCCAATATTCAGCACTATTTGACTTGCCTGGAACTCCTGGCCAGACAAATAGCATATACCCACCTATCCACAGATATTCAGTGGGAGAAAGCTGGCTATGAGGGACGAAGTGCGAAATAATAAAATTTGCAGATGACACCAAACTATTTAGTGGTGCTCGGACTAAAGAGGACTGCGAGGAATTACAAAGGGACCTGAACAAGCTAGGGGAGTGGATGACGAGATGGCAGATGAAGTTCAATGTAGAGAAATGTAAAGTATTGCATGTAGGAAGCAAAAACCCGTGGTTCAGCTATGGGAGGGATGTTATTGAGTGATAGTTCCCAAGAAAGGGACTTGGGGGTAATAGTGGACATGACAATGAAGCCGTCGGCACAATGCACAGCGGCTGCTAAGAAAGCGAATAGAATGGTAGTTATAATCAAGAAGGGTATTACAAGCAGAATGAAAGAAGTTATCCTGCCGTTGTATCGGGCGATGGTGCGCCCGTATCTGGAGTACTGCATCCAATATTGGTCGCCATACCTTAAGAAGGATATGGCGATACTCGAGAGGGTTCAGAGGAGAGCGACACGTTTGATAAAAGGTATGGAAAACCTTTCATACACTGAGAGACTGGAGAAACTGGGATTCTTTTCCCTGGAGAAGAGGAGACTTAGAGGGGATATGATAGAGACTTACAAGATCATGAAGGGCATAGAGAGAGTAGAGAGGGTCAGATTCTTCAAACTTTCAAAAACTACAAGAATGAGAGGGCATTCAGAAAAGTTGAAAGGGGACAGATTCAAAACCAATGCTAGGAAGTTTTTCTTCACCCAACGGGTGGTGGACACCTGGAATGCGCTTCCAGAGGGTGTGATAGGACAGAGTACGGTATTAGGGTTCAAGAAGGGATTGGACAATTTTCTGAAGGAGAAGGGGTAGAGGGGTACAGATAGAGGACTACTGCACAGGTCCTGGACCTGTTGGGCCGCCGTGCGATTGGACTGCTGGGCATGATGGACCTCTGGTCTGACCCAGCAGAAGCACTTCTTATGTTCTTTTGTTCCCACTGAATATCTGGATTGCCAGCTAGCCAGTCACTACCAGTATTCAGTGTCTGGCTGCTGAAAATCAGCTTAGCCAGCTAAGTCAGTGACAGCAAACTTTAAACCGGAAATTCAGCGCCAGTGGCTGGATACAGGATTGCAGGATTCCGGGATTGCGGCGGCCTGCGGCAGGCTAAATAGCGGGGACACAGTGTATAGAATTTCAGTAGAAACTTCCTTTATTATTATATTCCACCCAGCAAAGGCAGTGGAATCAAAATTAGTGATTCGTATTCAACAGAAAGTGGTGTTCAGAACAGAGCATGTCTTTCTTGTACGTTCAGTGACAAGAGTAAAAAGGAGAAACCTGGTTGTTAGCGCAGGAGGCTGGGGACCAGGGTTCATAATGCCTCTGACCTTTACTCTGTTTGCCTTGGGCTACGGCTTCTGGAAAAGGGAACTACCAGCTGTACCTGAATGACAATGGCATCAGTTAAGATATCAGCTTATAAATAATGATAGTAGGAATCAGATATTTAAATATTGAAATGGCACGCTGTCGCCATCTTAGTCACATAACTAACATTGAGTCGTATGACAGGGAAGGTTGCGGTAAGGGTGGTTTTTTTGAGTTTATGGAAGAGTTAAGTATGATAAGAGTTTTTAACATGCTCCTTCTATTATTAGGGAGGCCCTTGAAAAAGTGTTTACCACCTCTTCGATATTCGGGATTTGGTGTTGAACATTGATCAGCTAAAATATAGCACCTTTAGTTAGAAGGATTTTTGTAAAATGCATCAATTTGCACTTCTCCACAAGAAATGTCATCTGCCATTTAAACACCAAATCCTCCAGTCCAAATCCTTTATAGTCAAAGATAGCACTAAATAACCCAAACATAAGAACATAAGAACTGCCATCTCCGGATCAGACCTTCGGTCCATCAAGTCCGGCGATCCGCACACGCGGAGGCCCTGCCAGGTGTACACCTGGCGTAATTTATAGTCCACCATATCCTTATATGCCTCTCTTAAGGAGATATGCATAAGTTACCAAAAAAAAACAACCTTCATTAGTTGTACTGAAGAGGTGGTTTCAGTGGGGGAAGGGACTCTCCTGAGGCAGGATGAGTACAGGCAGACCATCCTTTCTCATCTGAAAAGGATATTAATAGATACAACATAACTTGAAAGGATTTGAACTCTGTAAATTATTTGAAATAAAATGAAAGATCAGAGAAAAGGAGCTGTCGCTCCCTCCCCCCCATCAATCCCCTTCTCACCAGGGCCAGTCTGGTTCCAATCTACCTCTTCCTGCCTCTCGGACAGGAAGTGCGCTGCCATAGCTTACTCAGCTCACACAAAGAGCCTTCTATGGACACAGCCGGTTCCAATTTACTACTCATAGCCCCTTTCTTCTCTTTTGAAAGTGATGCATCCCAAACACATACGAAGAAACACATATGAACATAATCAGACTTTCAGTGGCGCCTCTCTGCTGGACCTGTGAGTTCACAGACTTTGTCCTCTGCCTTCGACTCTTAGCTGCTCGTTTCATCTGATCTGGTTCTAGCAATCATTTAAGCAATCCGGAAACACCTAAACACTCTAATTAGAAGTGCTAAGCCCAATCACTAACAACGGATGCATAAAAGCTACGTAATGTTTGAAAGCGTTGGTGTCCAGTTAAAGTGGCTAGTTGGTAATCTAAGATTATGATTTGGAGATACAGGTACTCGTCGACTTACGACCTATTCAAGTTACGACTGTTCGACTTTATGACGCGTTTACTACCGTTCCCCCCGCCAGCAGTTAGCAGCCCCCGTCTCCCGCACTCCCAAGTCTCGCTACGCAGCAGTAATAATATAAAGAGGAGGAGGCGCCACAACGAATGTTCACCACAAAGGGATTGTGCTGTGCTTGACTTGGAAAGTAAGAAAATGTTGATAAAATATTACTTTAAGATGATTACAATATCATTACCCAGTCTAATACAGTATTCTTACCTTAGTCTAACATAGGCCGACTTACATCCACGGCAGGGAACCCCCAAACCCTTCCCATGCAAGTCATCCGGCAGGAGGGATGCCCACTCCCTCTCGCTGCCACCCCCGAAACCCCCCCCAACACTGTCCACAGCAGAAGGGATGCCCACTCCCCCCCCCCCCGAACCACCTGCCACTGTCCGCGGCAAGAGGGATGACTACTCCCTCCTGCCACTAATCCCACTGAACCTCTGACACTCCCCAACAGCCGCCCGACTCCTAATACCTGTAATGCTTCCTACAGCACAGCAGAATGTTGTTGGAGGTTTAGAGGTTTAGAAATTATACATTTTGGTGGAATACAATATGTCATATATTCAAAATGGAAAGAGTAATAGCAATACAAAGAGGGACATATACTAAATTTATAAAAATATGGGGGCCATTGACAAAATATTGTAATGAATGAATAGCTGAATTTCTCTTCTTCTTTTCTTCTTTTCAATATCTTCTTTGTGACACACATGGAGGGGGGGTAGTGAAAATAATTTTTACACAATATGCTATAATATGTTATACAATATGTAATGAATGATTGGAAAGTACTAGAAGGGAGGGGGGAGGGAGAGGGGATAAAAATATACTTAGAATATTATGTATTAGATATAAAAGTGATATTGTGTATTCATTAATTGTATTTCAATATTTTGTACACTTCATGTAAAATTTGAAAATGAATAAAAATTATATAAAAAAAAAAAAAAAGAATCTTCTCCTCCAAGCAGTTCCGCTAACGTGGAGCACAGCAGGGGAAATTTTGCCTCCAGTCCGATTATCCCCTGAAGGGGGAGTACATAAACTGTCTATCTTTGACTGGGCTGCTAAGAGTAGAGATCTTTTCTGAGGAGGCTCTCTCGCCTTACCCCTCCGTTTAGGGGGTGTCTCACAACAAAGCAAATGCTGCCAGTGGCACAGTGGTTAAAGCTACAGCTTCAGCACCCTGAGGTTGTGGGTTCAAAACCCGCGCTACTCCTTATGACCCTGGGCAAGTCACTTAATCCCCCCCATTGCCCCAGGTACATTAGATAGATTGTGAGCCCACCGGGACAGACATGGAAAAATGCTTGAGTACCTGAATAAATTAATGCAAACCGTTCTGAGCGGTATAGAAAAATGAATAAATAAATAAATAAACAAATAAATCTTGACTCTTTCTTGAAACACAGGCTGCGGCATTTAAATAAATAGGTGTAATTCAGCAGTCCTGAATATACGTATGTATTCACCACGGCTATGTATATTTAGGCCATGGGTGAACTGACAACTTGTCTTGAATACCAACTTGCAATGTTTGAACAAAAAACTCCCCAGGGACCTTTCTTTTCCAAAATGGTCTTGTAGGTACCAGTATCCATGAGCCTGCAGCCCCACAGAAAGAGTCTGTAAATGTAGAAGCAGCCTCCTACATTATCCCTCACCTAAATAACTGAGCAAATTAATCCTCTTCCCACAGACACAACTGTCAGATCAACTCAGCAAAAGGAGCACTAGTCTAGTGCATACTTAAGAGATCTGTAATTAGTGCCTTTATGAGAAGAGTTAGGAACTGCTGTTACAGTGACACCTAGGGATGACCCCAAGAACTTCTGTGAAAGGAAGTGGCATGTTTACGCTACAAGGTGGTGTATGGCATGGCTCCCGGGTACCTAGTCCACCATTTTCATTTTTCAAGCTTCCGACGTTCCCCACACATATCAACTATTTTTGATTTTCTGTCTGCTAGAGAATGTCGTTATAAAAAGACTTCGTAATAGACTGCTCTTGTATCAAGCAGCTATTTGGGCCTCTGTTCTCCGCTGACTTTTTTTTTTTTTACTTCCACATCGTATATGAATTTTAGAAAGCAGCTAAAAACGGACTTATATGAAAATTTTTTTTATAAGGACCAAATACATGCTCTATTTTATAATCCGCTATCTGATGTCCAGCCTTCTAAATTAATTGTTAGCCGCATGAAGCCACATGGTTTTGTGATATATAAATCAAATGTTATGTTACGTTACTGCTCTTTCAGCTAGGACCCTCGCTGCTTTGCTTGGCTCGTGTTAAAGCTGCAGCTCATGTATGATGGAAGATAAAGAACAATGCGAATGCCAGGGAACAGAGACAAACATCTCCCTAAAACAGAGGCAAGTAAGGACTGCAGGGGGGATGATACTAAAAATCTGTACTGGACAGAGAAAGCAATCTTTCTAAGCAGGCACAGAGTGTTGATCTGGAGGATGACCAAATGACGGATGAAACGTTTCCTGTTAGAACAGTCCTTATTTGCCCCTTGGAAGACTGACTGACTGACCTGCTGAATCTGGAGCCCTGGGGAAAACCCACAATAAACTGGTACTCTATCTCATTAGAGTGATAGAAGGAAATCTATGAAAAGGAACAAAAAAATCACTCCATAAGCATATCAAACATTCTTCTTATGCACCCTTAGCAGTTATTTCTAAACGTGAAAAAATATGCTCAGAGACACGAAGGCAGAAACAAGGGTCCGAAGCCCAGTCATTGCATATATTTCAATGGTATGAATATATTTTTCTTTGCTACCCACAGTAGTCCAAAACTTTTCTTATACCATTATGAACTTTTAATGACAGACTTGAGAATTGGTGGAGGAGTTCGCTCTTTGGAAACATCCTCTAACATTTTTTGAGACAGCATCACCCTGTAAGTTTTTTGAGCTGAAGATTCGGTTCCCTGACGCGGGATCGAAACGGGCCACGTCGGAACTTCTGGAGCCCTGGGCAAGCAGCAGGGTCCTTAGTACGCTGCTGCCCTGCTTTTCTGTTC
Organism: Geotrypetes seraphini; assembly: GCF_902459505.1. Lineage (NCBI taxonomy): Eukaryota > Metazoa > Chordata > Amphibia > Gymnophiona > Dermophiidae > Geotrypetes > Geotrypetes seraphini. Next base: position 47,329,437 of record NC_047100.1, read on the forward strand.
ATTTAACTGCACCGGCTCCCTGTTCAGTTCAGATGTCCATTCAAAATGTTATGCCCATCAATCAAAGCGCCTCACTTTCTTCAGCCAGTTTATTTCATGTCTGCTACTATACCATATGCTCCTTCCTATGCTAACTTTATCTCACCTTTTTGGGAGGGAATAATTTGCCTCTTCGAATTAGGGCTAAACCATCGCTTACTAAATTTAAGTCTCTTTTAAAGCACATTTTTTAAAAATGGCTTTTAATTGTTCTTTTTAGTGAGGCTGATCAGAATTAGATGAGCATGAACGTTTCTTTTAGTTTTTGGCGTTCCTTTCATTGTTTTTATGCATTTATTGTAAGCCGCCGTAACCTTCTGCACTGGTGGGGTATCGAATGAACAATAAACAACAAACATACGCTTACCCTGACCCAAATAAAGGAGAGCGTTCCAGCAGTGCTTTCTATGAGGTGTCTTACCATCTCTGTATTTCCGGTTCTCCAAATCAGTGACATAACGAAGGTGAGAAGCGCCTGGAGCGGTGGTGGCTCCTCTTCTCCGCCCCACCTCCACACGCTCTTTTCCCGCCCCCTCCTGCCACGCATCCGGCGCTTCCCTTCCCTCCGTACCTTTGTAATGCTCCTGGCACAAGCAGCACCCCTCAAGCTACTGTCGAGTGGGCTCTTCCTCTGATGTCATTTCCTAGGCGTGGGTCCAGGAAGTGACATCACAGGAAGAGTTGACACTGGCGTGACAGCAGGTTGGGGGTTGCTGCTCTCACAAGGAACATTACAGAGGTATGGGGGAAGGGAAGCGGCATGTGTGCACGGCAGAGGGGGGAGGGGGGGAAGGAGCAGGTTGGCAGAGAGGAGACTGGTGCCTGCGCCCTCAACAAGGTGGCACCCAGGGTGGACTACACCCCAAATTAACTTTACCTTTTACTAGTTGCGTCCTCTCACCACATAACTGGACAATAAATATCCTGCTCTTCTACCAAGGCTTCCATAGTGCAAACGCACACACACAGACTTTTACACACGCTTGCACACGTATGATCAGTCACCCTGAGCAACATAACAGACACCTACAGGTCAAACAATATAAAACACACGATATGCAATTCTGAAGGAGTTTTTAAGAAAAAAAACAAACACTAGTGGGGAAGCTGTTAGGGAGATCTGTGGACCGACCACTTAATCCTAACATTCCCAACTCCGAAAGATATAAAATACAAGACATACCACAGCAAATCAATCAATTGCCAAATAGTGAAAGTATGGAACTCACTTTCTTTCGAAATTCGCACAACCACCGTACATAAACTGTTTCATAACAACCTAAAAATGTGGTTTTTTAAAAGAAATCCCTGCCAGGGGCTCAAAATAACGCCGACTAATAAAGCTAACAGGAGAAAAGACAATGTTAAAAATAAGCTCTTATTATTTGTGGTACCATATACTGTTTGTATATGTTGATAACTATCTATGTAATATGTTAAGAACATAAGAACTGTCATACCAAAGTTCCATCAAGCCCAGTTCCCAAGCCTCTAGCTAGATCCCAAGTAGTAAAATGGATTTCCCCCAAGCCATCTCAATAATGGCCTATGGACTTCTCTTTTAAGAAATTATCCAAATCTTTTTTTAAACCCCGCTAAGCAAACTGATTTCACCACATTCTCAGGCAATGAATTCCAGAGTTTAATTACACATTGTACGTATGAAGAAATATTTTCTCCGGTTTGTTTTAAATCTAGTACTTAGTAGCTTCATCACATGCCCCCCCCCCCCCCTAGTCCTAGTATTTTGGGAAAGAAAAAACAAGCAATTCACATTTACCCTTTCCGCTCCACTCAGTATTTTATAGATCTCTTATCGTATCATTCCAGGAAAATCATCCCATCCCTTTTATCATTTTCATTGCCCTTCTCTATACCTTTTTTAAATCCGCTTTATCTTTTAGGAGATACGGCGACCAGAATTGCACACAGTATTCATATTGAACTAAGGCCAGTACTGGGCAGACTTGAACGGTTTGTGTCTGTATATGGCCGTTTGGTGGAGGATGGGCAGGGGAGGGCTTCAATGGCTGGGAGGGTGTAGATGGGCTGGAGTAAGTCTTAACAGAGATTTCGGCAGTTGGAACCCAAGCACAGTACCGGGTAAAGCTTTGGATTCTCGCCCAGAAATAGCTAAGAAGAAAAAAAAAAAATTTAAATTGAATCAGGTTGGGCAGACTGGATGGACCATTTGGGTCTTTATCTGCCGTCATCTACTATGTTACTATGTTATATAACTCTCTGTGTAGTAATATGCCGCTTGTAACCCGCCTAGCACTCTGATATGTGGGGATTCGTCAGGATATAAGACTGGACATAACAACAAAAGCTGTGAGAAAGGAGAGGAAAAGACCCAAAATGAAGCACAACATCCTGGGATTCTATAATTGAAGGAAGTAGCAACGGTCTCTCCACCTCCAAGGCTCTTACAATGTGGTTTCTCTGTGCTATCAGCTATTAATGTGCGTCTCATGAAAGCTCTGTTTGGAACAAGTAAGCTGATTTATGTTCTTGAGAATAAGCGGTGATATTTATGTAGCTGAAGTCTGAAGAAAGCTCCTGCTACTTGAGCCTGACCAGTCTGCGTCTTCCTCCCACCACATCAGTCTCCTTCACCCACCATTCATCTCCCAGCTCAGCAGACGCCGCCGTGCTCCAGCAGGCCGCCGGTGCCCGAGGCCGTGCAGGGTCACTGAACATTCGGGGCAGAGGCAGATGCATGAGCTCAGGTTTCCCGCCTCACCCTCCAGGTGATAAAAGCATGCCGAGATGCATTTCTTCTGTTCAGACAGGAAAGCCACGTGACACCTGAGCCCAGGATTAAGGAGCGAGAGGCAGAGCAGGCACGGTTTCTTGCTACCCCACCTTATCCCTTGGCATTGTGAAGCTCGACCTCTGATTGCAGGATGAAGTGCGTGTGTCCCGAGTCCAGCAGCCGAGGCTTTTCTCACTGAATTTCGCTCCAAACTCAATTAACAAAGTTCTAATCTGTAGCTTTTTATGGCCTCAGCTGTACATGAAGCTGAGAGAGGTGCATCTTGATTCTACGGCATTATTGATTGATTGATCTGTTAACCACCTTCATGAAAAGATTCACCCAAGGTGGTATACAACAGTATAAAACTTATCATTTTATCAACAGCAAACCAAAAGCAAAATGACCAAATATAACAATATTGTCAATGAGGGAAACTGAATCCTAGTAATAGGATTAACACAATCCAATATCAGAAATATGTTTTATGGTTGTTAAAATTCTTGATACTCCATCTGGACTGACATACAGATCACAGAAAGGTACATAAAAGCATAAACTAATTAAGAAGAAAATAATTCCATATTAAAATACGAAAGTATCAAGCATAAGAAATATGATATCAGTATAATACGGAGAAAACCAAAACAGGCAGTATGGACAAACATTCATATAACACAGATATAGTTTTCCCCCGGCTGTTCGTGGTCCTGGTCATTTATGGATTTTCCGACTGCGAATGACTGGCCAGGAGAGGACAGCCACAGCGGCAGGAGAAAGCAGCCGGAACGCCGGCGAGTGAAAGTAGCTTGTGTGTCAAAGCAGCTTCTGATTGGTGAGGCCTGACTTTAGTGCAGGAAGAGGCGAGCGGAGCATACGACGAGTGATTTCCTTCACTCGCCAGCGTTCCGGCTGCTCTCTCCTGCCTCTCTGGATGCCCTTTTCTATCTCCCCCCGCTAAAAACCGTATTTGCGGTTTTTCCGCATTCGCGGGGGTTCCTGGAACGGAACCCCCGCAAATATCATGGGAGTACTGTATAATATGATGTCAGAATACTATCGATGGAACACTTAATAAACACACATTGGAACATTTAAACAACATACGGCATATACAATGCATTGATAATGCTGTCTATATAATAATATGAAACATCTGAATAGGTGGTTAAGGAGGAAAATGTTCTTGAGATATGTACATGGAACAAGATAATAATAACAGTTTATATACCGCAGGACCGTGAAGTTCTATGTGGTTTACAATGATTAAAAGATGCTAGAAATTACTTTGTTAATTCTACTCAATTTGTAGCATCTTTTAATCATTGTAAACCGCATAGAACTTCACGGTCCTGCGGTATATAAACTGTTATTATTATTATTATTATCTTGTTCCATGTATATATCTCAAGAACATTTTCCTCCTTAACCACCTATTCCGATGTTTCATATTATTATATAGACAGCATTATCAATGCATTGTATATGCCGTATGTTGTTTGAATGTTCTAATGTGTGTTTATTAAGAGTACCATTGGCTAAGCTGAAGGCAAATTATATGTATAGTTGAATACGATATGAGGAACTGGTCTAAGTTACAGGGTGAGCAGCAAGTCCAGGTGCAGAGGGAGTGGATTAAAGGCTCGGGAGAAGAGCCAGGCTTTCACCTGCTTCCCGACAGAAAAGGGATTACGGGATGTATTCTCTCACTTCTTCAATTTCTATCTGTCCCCCTCTTCTTGGAAGAAACAATAAAATCAACAGACGCTGAAAAGTAATGCTGCAGATGCCCACACAAACACACCGCACAGGGTACTTTTATCCAGCTTTTTACATATGTAAAGGGTGGCGAAACCCCTGTTGGATGAGATGGATTCTGGGGCTACCTAAATTAAGGGCTCCTTTTACAAAGGTGCGTTAGGGCCTTAACGCACGCTAGCCGCTACCGCCTCCTCTTGAGCAGGCGGTAGTTTTTCGGCTAGTGCGCTAATCCAGTGCGTGCACTAAAAACGCTAACGCACCTTTGTAAAAGGAGCCCTAGGTTTGTACTTCTTAGGGAGCCCAAGGGCACGGAGAGGACGTGGGAAGTGACTTTTCTCCAAGGCCTTAACAGCGACGCCACTCTGTGCCCACGCCATGTCTCTCTTTGGAGTAAGTCCCCTCCAGTCTACAGCAGATAGCGATTCACACAGAACCCCACCTTTACGGAACAATTAAAGTAGGATTATTCAGTGGAAAGTCTGTGAGCCAATATAAGCCCCGCCCCCCCCCCCCGGGTCTTTTAGCATGCCCCTCCTCTCCCCCAAGTCTTGAAGAGGCCTGACAGCAGCAGTGGATGTTAGCACTTATTCTATCTTCCAGTATAAAGGGGCTCAGGTTGAACAACTATACTGGGCTGATTCAGTTCTTCCATTAACTTCCAATAACACGAAGAAAGACCTGGCAAAGTTTGAAGAATGGTCTGAAATTTGGCAGCTAAAATTTCATGCTAAGAAATGCAAGGTCATGCATTTGGGCTGCAAAAATCCGAGAGAACGGTACAGTTTAGTGGGTGAAGAACTTATGTGCGTGACGGAAGAGCAGGACTTGGGTGTGATTGTATGTGATGATCTTAAGGTGGCCAAACAGGTTGAAAAGGTGACGGCGAAAGCTAGAAGGATGCTAGGTTGCATAGGGAGAGGTATGGCCATTAGGAAAAGGGAGATATTGATGCCTCATTTAAATATTGTGTACAATTCTGGAGGTCGCACCTTCAAAAAAAATATAAAAAGGATGGAGACAATCCAGAGGAAGGCTACTAAAATGGTGCATGGTTTTCATCATGAGGCATATGGGGACAGACTTAAAGATCTCAATCTGTATACTTTGGAGGAAAGGCGGGAGAGGGGAGATATGATAGAGACGCTTAAATACCAACGTAATATAAATGCGCATGAATCAAGTCTCTTTCATTTGAAAGGAAGCTCTGGAATGAGAGGGCATAGGATGAAGTTAAGAGGTGGCTCCGGAGTAATCTAAGGAAATACTATTTTACAGAAAGGGTGGTAGATGCGTTGAACAGTCTCCCAGAAGAGGTGGTGGAGACAGAGATTGTGTCTGAATTCAAAAGGGCCTGGGATAGGCACATGGGATCTCTCGGCGAGAGAAAGAGATAATGGTTACTGCGGATGGGCAGACTAGATGGGCCATTTGGCCTTTATCTGCCCTCATATTTCTGTTTTCCGGAGTCAATTGCTGACGGTGAACTGCAGGGGTTTCTGGAGTCGGCTGATACAATCACTTCCAGTAGTTCTGACTGTATAATCGCTGTGGACAACTTTTGCCAAGGTGATTTGGTTTAATGGGGATAAAACCGCAGGCAAGATTTCTACACTTGACTGTTAAAGCTGTTTGCTACAAAATAAGATATTGTGTTATTAATACCGTGTTGAAAATTTCTTCAGTTTATACTTCTCTCCCACTTTCCAGAGCTCAGAGTTTGGGGGAAGTGAAGGAGGAAGATTTTTTTAAAGTTTGATAACCCATCCAAACGTCTTCAAGTTTAAGTTTATTCGAATTTTGTTTACCGCTTGCCAGTGTTCTTCAACCTTTTGACACCTATGGACCGGCGGAAATAAAATAATTGTTTTGTGGACTGGCACCAGTCCTTGGACCGTCAGTTGAAGAACACTGGGCTAAGTCATGGGCCAGACCCCGCCCATCTCCACCCAATCTCCGCCCCAGACCCCGCCCCCATAATAGTACTAATTGTACCACCATTTTTTCCATTCATTTTTCATATATACATACACACACACACAATATATAATCGTATTAACAATACATAATGGTTAACCACCAAATTAAAATACAAAAAGCAGACTGTATGCTTTTCAACATTCCTACCAGAAAACAGATAACCCCATGCAAATGCAGGATCAAAAACTAAAAGAACTAATATATACAAACAAACCCTAAGATGCAAGACTCTGCATGCAGTACAACCCCAGAGGAAAAGAAACAAATGCAGATGTCAATCAATCACTAAATAAAAAAATAAAATCATTCCCCCTACCGTTGTTGTCTCTCTCCCTCGCCTTCTGGCAAGCCCCCCGGTGTTATCTTCGGGCCGGCTCCCTGAGTGCTGCATTGCACAAAGCTATGGGCAGCTGCTCCTCGCGCGCATCCTGTGCCTCATCTGGAAGCCTTCCCTCGGATGTGCTTCTGGTTCAGGCGCAGGACGCATGTAGGAGCCTTTTCTCAAGGCTTTGTTCACTGCAGCACTCAGGGAGCTGGCCCGAAGCCGCCGCGTTGATCGCACTGTGGACCGGCGGCTGAAGAACACTGATCTAAGTGGTTTTACAATCAGATATTCAAGCATTTTCCCTATCTGTCCCGGTGGGCTCACAATCTATTTAACGTACCTGGAATTATGGAGGATTAAGTGACCTGCTCAGGGTGCCGCGGCTGTAGCCACTGTGATGATATGTATAGCACAACCCTGCCTACAACAGTGAAGGAACACAATGAGAGACTTCCGTTATAAGAATGAAATAAATAAATAAGAATAGTGTTTCTTTCTTTCTTTCTTTTTAAAATTTCTATACCGTTTTTCCCCAAAATGGTTTACAAGGAGTTATATACATAAAATATTAAGGGCTCCTTTTACAAAAGTGCGCTAGCGTTTTTAGCGCACGCGTCGGATTAGTGCGTGCTACCCGGAAAACTACCGCCTGCTCAAGAGGAGGCCGTAGCGGCTAGCGCGCTATTCCGCGCGTTCAGGCCCTAACGCACCTTTGTAAAAGGAGCCCTAAGAGACTATTCAAAATAAAAACAGACAAATTCAGCCTTACGTAAAATCAATTGCTCAGAGAAATGCGTCGACAAATAGCTGGGTCTTTCACATTTTCCTAAATGAATTCCTCTCTCCACATTTTCAAATCTGGCCAACAAGGCCATTCCCTAGCTTGACTCCTGCACATGTGAAAGTCATGGCATTCGTTTCCACATATTTAGGGTTAGCCTTTGTTTTCAGCAGTACGGCACTTTCTGAACGCAGGGATCTTTGTGGTTGATAGTGGGACATCATATTCTTAAAAATTTCAGGCATTGTACCATACAGAAATTGATGGCATAACATAATTGCTTTGTATTGAATTTGAAACAGAACTGGCAACCAATGCACTTGTTTAATCAAGTTTCAAGTTTATTATCAGTCTTAAAATACTGCCCAGTAAAAAGTCTATCAGAATAGTTTAAAAGAATCAATAAAATGGAAAAGAACTATAGTATAAAAAGGAAAGAAAGAGAGCGAATTCAGGGAAAGGTGTTGCATAAAGCTCACAGTCAAAAGGCAGAGAGAGATGCCATCACGTGGCTACATCCATACCAGTAGGCAGCGCCATATGACAAGTGTCAAAGGCCATGGCAAATAGGTAGGCCTTAAGTTGATACTTGAAGGTGGGCAAAGAAGCTTCCAGACAAAGACCTGAGGGGGGCAGCATTCCAAAGGAGGGGGCCTATCATGGAAGAAAGATGAATAGCATGATGTGAAGGGACTTGTAGTAGATGGTCTTGGGAGGAGCAGAGAGCTGTAGGGCTTCAAATATTGAGACATGGGAGAAGGTTGGCCATACTGGTCAATTTTGTAGACCAAAATAAGCAATTTATAGGAAATTTGAAATGAAACAGGGAACCAAGGCTCTTCGCAAAGCAAGAGGATGACATGATCAAAACATTTGGCTCCAGTGAGACGACATATGGCTGCATTCTGAACCAGCTGCAGATGCGGAATATCCTTTCTTCAGATTCCCTGTAACAAGGTATTGCAGTAATCAAGCCCTGAGAGTACAAAAGAGTGAAGGAGAACTCAAAGTGCTAAAGTAGTACACAAAAGACCTTAGAGATGTGGGCATGGAAGGTTAGCACATTCCAAGGATCCTGATTGACGATATCAACGAGAGTTTCCCACTAAGCTGATAGGATGAATTAGGGAATGAAAACCCAAGCGGAAAAATATAATACTGTACTTGTACATTTTTCATAACTGAATTTAAGTTTGAGTGTGTGAAGAATTGCCATAGTGGGACAGACCAAAGGTCCATCAAGCCTAGTATCCAGACTTTGTTCCTTTCATCTAGCTGACCCCTATGCCTGGAATAAATTACCCGAGCTACTGATAGAGCAGCTAAAGTTTCCCTGCAGAATATTAAATCATCATGGCTCGCAGTAGTAAAAGACACCCTAATGATTTTGATTTTATCATCAAAGAAATTTGCAATGTTGCTACTCCTTGGGTTTTGGCCAGATACTAGGGACCTGGATTGGTCACCGTGAGAATGGGCTACTGGGCTTGATGGACCTTTGGACTGACCCAGTAAGGCTATTCTTATGTTCTTACATTATAGAGCAATTAAGCCATTGTAACATCACTGATGAGGTTGGCTCTGAGGCATTATGTGGAATGAGGCATTATGATATCACAGTCTCAGCTCTGGAATGTTGTTCTCATTGGGGTTCCAGAATCTTGCTATTCTTTGAGATGCTGGAATGTTGCTACTCCTTGGGTTTTGGTCAGGTAATAGGGACCTGGATTGGCCACCGTGAGGATGGGCTACTGGGCTTGATGGACCTTTGGTCTGACCCAGTAAGGCTCTTCTTATGTTCTTACGTGAGCCAAGTATAGTACAATTAAGCCATTGTAACATCACTGATGAGGTTGGCTCTGTGGCACTGTGGAATGAGGCATTATGACATCACAATCTAAGCTCTGGAACGTTGCTCTCATTGGGGTTCCAGAATCTTGCTATTCTTTGAGATACTGGAATGTTGCTACTCTGGGTTTTGGTCAGGTACTAGGGACCTAGATTGGCCAACATGAAAACGGGCTACTGGGCTTGATGCACCATTGGTCTGACCCAGTAAGGTTATTCTTATGTTGTCCGTTAAGCCCCTTCCCTTGTTTAAAAGCAGACTGAAAACCCACCTTTTTGATATAGCCTTCTATCCTTAACCCTACTCCTCTGCCCTCCAACTCTGCCAGCTGATTGACCGTTCCCCTTAACTGTATCCATGACATCCTGTTTGTCTTTCATGGCTGTTTAGATTGTAAGCTCTTTAGAGCAGGGACTGTTTCTTCTTCTTTGTGACTCTGTGCAGCGCTGTGTGCATTTGGTAGCATTATAGAAATAATTAATAGTAGTAGTGGTAGTAGTATTTCCAACAGTGGCCAACCCAGGTCCCAAGTACCTAGCTAGACCCCAAGCAGCAAAACAGATTCTATGCTGCTTATCCTAGGAATAAGCACTGGATTTCCCCAAGCCATCTCAATAATGGCCTATGGACTTCTCTTTTAGGAAATTATCTAAACCTAACTAACTGATTTTACCACATTCTCCGGCAACGAATTCCAGAGTTTAATTTCACATTGTGTTAAGAAATATTTTCTCCAGTTTGTTTTAAATCTACTTAGTAGCTTCATCGCATGTTCCCTAGTCCTAGTATTTTTAGAAAGAGTGTACGAGCGATTCACATCTACCCTTTCCACTCCATTCATTATTTTATAGACCTCTATCATATCACCCCTGAGCCGTCTCTTCTCCAAGTTGAAGAGCCCTTGCCACTTTAGCCTCTCCTCACAGGGAAGTCGTCCCATCCTTTTATCAGTTTTGTCGCCCTTCACTGTATCTTTTTTAATTCCGCTATATATTTTTTGAGATACGTTGACCAGAACTGCATACAGTATTCAAGGTGCGGCCTACCATTATAACATTTTCATCTTTGTCTTCCATTCCTTTCCTGATAATTCCTAACATTCTATTTGCTTTCTTGGAAGCTGCTGCACATTGAGCTGAGGGTTTCAACGTATCCTCAACAATGACTCTTAGCTCCTTATCCTGGGCAGCGACTCCTAACACAGAACCCAGCATCACATAGCTATAGTTCGGGTTCCTCATTCCCACATGCATCACTTTGCACTTGCTCACACTAAACGTCATTTGCCATTTTGACACCCAGTCTTCCAGTTTCACAAGGTCCTCTTGCAATTTTTCACAATCCTCTTGCGATTTAACAGCTTTGAACAACTTTGTGTCATCAGCAAATTTAATTATCTCACTAGTTATTCCCATCTCTAGATCATTGATAAATATGTTAAAAAGCAGTGGTCCCAGCATAGACCGCTGGGGAACCCTACTATTTACCCTTCTCCATTGAGAATATTGACCATTTAAACCCACTCTCCGTTTTCTGTCTTTCGACCAGTTCTCAATCCATAAAAGGACATTTCTGAGGAAATTAGAAAGTCATGGGATAGGAGGTAGTCTTTCATGATGTACTTTGTCAAATGCCTTTTGAAACTCCAAACACACAATATCAACCAGTTTACCTTTATCCACATGGTCATTCACCCCTTCAAAGAAATGTAGTAGATTGGTGAGGCAAGATTTCCCTTAACTAAAAGCATGATGGCTTTCTCTCATTAATCCATGCTTATGTATATATGCTGTCATTTTGTTCTTTATAATAGTCTCTACCATTTTGCCTGGCACCGACGTCGGACTCATCAGTCTATAATTTCTCAGATCACCTCTGGAACCCTTTTTAAAAATTGGCGGCACGATGGCCACCATCCAGTCTTCCAGTACTATGCTGGTTTCTAAAGAAAAATTACAAATTACTAACAATAGCTCTGCAAGTTCATTTTTCAATTCTATCAGCACTCTAGGATGTATACCATCTGGTCCAGGTGATTTACTACTGTTCAATTTGTCAAATTGACCCATTACATCATCCAGTGTTAGAGAGATTTATATGAATTTCTCTGATTCATCAGAATTGAATACAATTTCTGGCATCGGTATCTCCCCCACATCTTCCTCAGTGAACACCGAAGCAAAGAATTCATTTAAACTCTCTGCTATGTCCTTGTCTTCTTTCAGTGCCCCTTTATCTCTCGGTCATCTAGTGCAGTGTTTCTCAACTCAGTCCTGGAGTACCCCCTTGCCAGTCAGGTTTTCAGGATATCCACATTGAATTTGCATACACTGCCTCCATTATATGCAAATGTCTTTCATGCATATTCATCGTGGATATCTTGAAAACCTGACTGGCAAGGGGGTTCTCCAGGACCGAGTTGAGAAACACTGGTCTAGTGGTCCAACCAATTCTCTCCCCGGCTTCTTGCTTTCAATATACCTAAATAAGTTTTTACTGTGTGATTTTGCTTCCAGCGCAATCTTCTTTTTGAGATCTCTCTTTGCCTACCTTATTAGCGCCGTGCATTGGACTTGACATTCTTTGTGTTGCTTACAATTATTTTCAGTCAGATCCTTCTTCCACCTTCTGAAGGATTCTCTTTTAGCTCTAATAGCTTCCTTCACCTCACTCGTTATCCACGTCAGCTGCTGTAATTCTTTCCTCCTTTTTTAATTTCTTATTTTAATTTTATTTATTTGAATATAACAATTTATAATACATACAGTATTCTAAAGAAATATGAGTCTACATCAAGGAGAAAGAGGAAGATCCTCAAACAAATTAAGTATAAGAGAAATTCAAGGAAATAATATGCCTGTTTTACTACATTCTTAAGTTTTAGTATGAGCAATCAGCAACTTCGCTAATTGATCAGGTTCAAAACAAGCGTATGATATATTCAAATAAGGAACCAAACATTTAGCTGGAAATTTTAGGAAAAAAGTTGCACCCAATAATAATACTCGAGATTTATACTGAAGAAATTGCCTTCGTCAATATTGGGTAGTTCTACACACGTCTGGAAACATTTGCAATTGTTGGCCACAAAACAAAAAATCTTTTTTCAAGAAAACAGTTTTTCAAAACAATACTTTTAATATTCTCTGAGGAGAAGGTAACCAAGAGTGTGGTGCGTTGAGAAACTTCATCTTGAGTTGTTTCCAATGGATCTTTTTTTGAATTCAGATCCCCTCTTGGAAGATAGAAACTTCTATTTAAAAATAGTTTCAGCATTACTCAATTCAAGAACTTCTTTAAAATATTTCCTAAGTAGTATCTCTGCTGAAAGTAATGGACATATGAGAAAATTCAATATTCTCAGATTAGACGCTCTTACATGGATTTTCCATCATCTCACATTGTCTATGCAACCAAAGACTATCCTTAATTGCTGAGGCAAACCAATCTGAGAATCTGATTTCTTTAAAGCTTCTTCTAATGCATTCATTTTCTCATCCATATTTTTCATTTTAGATACTACTTGGTCTGATAAAGCACAAAACTTTTGTACCGCACCCTGTAGTAAGGCCTCAGACCTCTTAACCACAGTCCAAATATCCATTAAGGTTGCATTCTGATGAATTTCCTCTTTTGACGGAAAAAAAGACCACACGACCTATCCAGTCACTTATTCACAACAATTCAGTCTCCAGAACCCCTTCACTCTCAGGGAAACTCTTGTATTTGTCACATGCTTTCTCGAAATATCCAGCAAAAGAGTTGTGAACAGCAAATTCTAAGGCGTGCTACTCAAATAAATGCTTTTCTTTTTCTTCTTTTTATATATGCTGTTAAGGCATAGAAAAGGGATCCCCACTACGTGTCTCCTTTCTCTAAAGACCTCTCCCTCTCCCTCTCTATGCCCTTCATGATCTTGTAAGTCTCTATCATGTCCCCTCTAAGTCTCCGCTTTTCCAGGGAAAAGAGCCCCAGTTTCTCTAATCTTTCAGCATATGAAAGGTTTTCCAAACCTTTTATCAATCGCGTCACGCTTTTCTGAACCCTTTCAAGTAACGCCATATCCTTCTTAAGGTACGGTGACCAATATTGGCTGCAGTACTCCAGATGCAGGCGCACCATCGCCCGACACTACGGCAGGATAACCTCTTTCGTTCTGGCTGTAATACCTTTCTTGATAATACCTAGCATTCTATTTGCCTTCTTTGAGGCCACTGCGCACTGTGCCGACAGCTTCATTGTCTTGTCCACTATTACCCCCAAGTCCTTTTCTAGGGTACTTTCACCCATTACCAGCCCTCCCATCGTATAGCTGTACTTCGGGTTTCTGCCTTTCCTATGAATAAGCAGTGGATAAAGAACATAAGGACATAAGAAGAGTCTTAATGGGTCAGACCAATGGTCCATCAAGCACAGTTTTCACGGTGGCCAATCCAGGTCACTAGTATCGGTCAAAACCCCAAATAGTAGCAACATTCCATGCTACTGATCCAGGGTAAGCAATGGTTTCCCCCATGTCTGTCTCAGTAACAGACTATGGACTTTTCCTCCAAGAAATTGTCAAAACCTATCTTAAAACCAGCTACATTAAATGCTCTTACCCAATTTCTGGCAACACATTCCAGAGCTTAATTATTCTTTGAGTGAAAAAATATTTACTCCTATCGGTTTTAAAAGTATTTTCCTATAACTTCATCAAGCATCCCCTAGTCTTTGTAATTTTGGACAGAGTAAAAAAATTGATCCACTTGTACCTGTTCTACACCACTCAGGATTTTGTACACTTCAATCATATCACCCCTCAGCCATCTCTTTTCCAAGCTGAAGAGTCCTAAACTTTTTAGTCTTTCCCCAAGTCCATCTTAATATCTTAAAGACTTCTGTTTTAGGAAATTATCTAAACCTTTTTTTTTTTTAACCCTGCTAAGCTAACTGCTTTCACCACACATTGAGTGAAGAAATATTTTCTCTGTTTGTATTTAAATTTACTACTTAGTAGCTTCATTGCATGCCCCCTAGTCCTAGTATTTTTGGAAAGAGTAAACAAGCAACTAACATCTATTTGCTCCACTCCACTCAGTATTTTATAGACCTCTATTAGATCTCTCCTGAGCTGTCTCTAGCTGCTTTAGCATTTCCTCATAGGAAAGCTGTCCCATCCTATCCCATCCCTTTTATCATTTTCTTTGCCTCTCTCTGTACCTTTTCTAATTGATTGGAATTCATCTGGCTTGCTATGGAATCCTTCCATAAGGTCTGTTTAACCTTCTTTGCTGCTACACTGTTAGTTTCTATCAGGTTAAATCTCAGGAAGATAAAATCAGGGATCTGAAATCTTCTGTTTCCCAGATTACAGAGGTAGAAAATCAAGTTCTGCACGAGAATTTCCTATTCCAGCGTAAACTGGAGAACTTTGAGAACAGAGCTGTCTTTGAACTTGAGACTTGAACTTTCCATCTGTTAAACCGAGCTCCGGTTGTGATACTTTTAATAGATTCTTAAAAGAGGTATTTAAATAATCTGAAGACAGAGGCCTGTAAGTTAACTTAAGTGCTTTAATTGGTTTTAATCAGCAAGGTAATTGACCGTGCCGTTAAAAAAAAACAATTCAAAAGTTGTAAAAAAATAAAAAGGCACCTACCCTTGTAGGTACTGGAATCATGTCTAAGAATGGCGCCTAGCAGTGCCAACGGTCAAAGTAGGCATGGTTAGGGATGGAGATGATCTTAGGCACCTCCATGCGTCATTCTCCGTCAAATGTAGGCCTATAATAACCTGGTCTATATTACCGGCACCTAAGTTTTTTCAGTAGCTGTTAACAGCGACTATGTGTGGTCGACACGCGGCCGGCATCATTTTTGAAGGCACTAACCGATGTAGGCGCCATTTACAGAATCTGACCCAGAATACCACCGTTACAGAAGATATATTTTTTGCCTGGGTTTTCAACTCGAGCATGAACTGTAGAAGGGTCCCCCTGTTGAAGAACTTTCTTTAGATAGTTTGAATGTGTCAGCTTCTTTGGGAACGTCCTCAGCATGAGACAATATTTAGGGCTATTTTGTTGGTCTCCTTTATGTCCTTAAAAAATAAAGAAGCTTTGCTTAGGCGTTATTTAAAGCAATCTACTTCTGTTATGTTTCTGGGAGAGAAGATTTGGATATTTTCTAAGGTATCTAAGAACACTCAAGAGAGAAGGAAAAGGTTTCTTGATATGACACAGGACGTTTTATCATTAGGAGAAAGATTTCCGTTACTATTTCCTTGCGAGTGAGTTTTAATAGTAGAATGTACCACTTTTTGGATGGACAGTCAGTTTTTAATCCAAATGCAGGGTAGTTCTACTGCACCCTATTCAAAGCCCTAAATGGAAATGGACCAAGCTATCTGGGCAACCATCCATTCAGGAAAAATACATCCAGACCAAGGAGAACTCATGCACGCTTTACCCGTCCCCCAATCAAAGATATACAAAGCAAAAAAATATATACGATGGACAGCGAAACTAGACCGCCATCTCTCCAATCTGCTGACTATGACGCCCAACTACAAAACATTCAGGAAAGAACTTAAAACCTTTCTATTCAAGAAATTTGTCAAATGATCTCACTAAACCTGATCGACCCTCCACAGATCCCGACACATACTACATCTATTAACCATGTATTCTCCCTGGAAATGCCCAGGCCAACTCTTGTTGTAAACCGCCTAGAACTGAAAGGTATTGGCGGGATAGAAGACACCAATGGAATGTAGTTCTATTAATAAGAACATAAGAATTGCCGCTGCTGGGTCAGACCAGTGGTCCATCGTGCCCAGCTCATAGGTCAAAGACCAGTGCCCTGGGTCTAGCCCAGTGGTCTCAAACTTGCGGCCCGGGGGCCACATGCGGCCCGCCAGGTACTATTTTGAGGCCCTAGGTATGTTTATCATAATCACAAAAGTAAAATAAAAGTTTATTGACCATATGTCTCTTCAGCAATAAATTACAATATTATTATTAAGACTTAGCCAAAAGGAAAGATTTATAAACTATAAAGAGTTTTACCTCATGCAAAATTGTCATTTATTCAATAAGATATTAACTATTTTTTTCTGAGGCCCTCCAAGTACCTGCAAAGGGTTTGAGTTGGAGACCACTGGTCTAGCCTTACCTGCAGAATTCTGTTCTGTTTTGTAGGCAATTTTTCTTTTTCAGCCTCACATGATTTTCTTTGACCACTTTAGGAGCCTCAATTGAATCCTATTTCCCAACTTTTTTGAAGCACACTGCTCTCTCCCCTCCTATCGTTTTTTCCCCTACGTGTATTATTTACTATCAACAACTTGTATTTCTTTCCCTTTTGTTTAATATGTTTTGTCAGATTAGTTCTATTCGTTTGTTTTGTTTCCCCCAGAAATTTGTAATTTTATTGTTTTGTACAACTGGTTTATTACTAATGGGTGGGATGGGTGGGGAGGGATTCTTTTATGTTTTGATGATTATAAGTGATTTGTAAAATTTATTTTTGATTGAATATTATACAATTGTTGTAAGATATGAAAACGAATAAAGATTAAAAAAAAAAAGAATTTTGAATAAGCGATTAATCAAATTTATAATAAACTTGAAACTTGATTGCAGACTATAGTTACCATTCTAACATTGTATTTTGTTATTACATAACATAACATGGTGCTTATTAACCGGGTACAAAAGATTATAAACAAAGAACAATATCATTAAGAACAGAATAAATTATTTAACCAAGTATTTTGAGAAAACATAAGTTCTCAGCTGAATTCTAAAATGTTTGTAGGAATAAGCAGAAAGCAACAACAATCGGAATTCTTTATCATGGGAAGCTACCTAAAATGCCAAAGTATGGCCAAGAAATTTCTTGCTTTTACAGCCTTGAGACTTTTGGGGTTTTGTGTTGTTGCATGATTAATGGTTAATTTTTGTACAAAGTTATACTTTGTGACTCTTTGAAATTGAAAAAAAAATTTTTTTAAATTAAAAATAAGGTCAATTTTTTATTTTTCTTCAAAGTTTTAATATTTTTTAATTGTGTGGTGTGCGTGGCCATATATACCACTTGTCTAAGTTTTGCATTTTGCTTTCATTTCCTAGAAATATATTCCATCTGTTGTAAGAATTGTGCTGTTTTGCAGATTCCTCCATCTAAAGCTGCTCTCTTAAGACCACTTTTTTTTTTATAGATGGTCTTATATTTTGTTTAGTGGTTCCTTATTAGCCAGAATAAAATAGCCTCTCCTGCCCAGTTAAACCCTTTTAGTGACTGATGTAAGCTCTTCTGTCTCCGGAGAGGACTATTTTAGATTTTATAAAATTATTATTTTATAAAATGCTTTGTGCATTGGCATGAACACACATACTTTTGCTGAATGTGTTGCCAGTGTTGATTATGAAATACACTAATCTATGCATGCACTTGCAGAATCCATGCACTATTTATACCTGCTCTTACACCTTCAAATATATATACTAGATATGTAGAACAAACTCCCAGTGGTGGCGGTAGGGATGAGGAAGAAAGTATAGGACAGGCATGCAAGATCTCTTAGTGGGGAGGAGGAAACAACAGATGGTATGGATGGGCAAACTGGATGGGCAATATGGCCTTTTATCTACCATCATTTTCTATGTTAAAGACACATAAGCACTCGATCTTCAAGACAGCCACTATACTATATTTAATACCTTTGATATTTTCAAGCTCTATCTAAGCATTAAAGCGTTTGTTCCTAATGTCGGGTGAGGACCTGTCAGCTCGACATGTTTCACCCGAAGGCTTTTTCAAGAACGAGTCCCCCCTTCTATGCAGCGGAGGAAACTCGAAGGGGGGACTCGTTCTTGATAAAACCTTCATGCGAAACACGTCGAGTTGACAGGTTCTCACCCGACATTAGGAACAAATGCTCTAATGCTTGGATAGAGCTTGAAAATTGCTGAAGATAAGTACAAAAGTTTTTCTTTTTTAGTAAAGTTTTAAGATATATTCAAGGAGCACGGAATGCACATTTAAAACACAGCCCTGGAATAGTAAAAATAAAAACAAGTCTGATTTAGACAAATATGCCAATGAAATAACTAAGCCTAAAATTCTTTGGCTGGTGGTTGGCACTCTGAAGACTTTTAAAAACAATTAAAAAATATCAAAGGTATTAAATATAGTATAGTGGCTGTCTTGAAGATTGAGTGTTGATTGCGTGGCAGCAAAAAATGTTTTTAAGGCTTAAATACAACAGTGTTTGTAAAGACACATAAGCAGCATAACATACAGCGCTGCATAAGTATAGCAGCGCTATAGAAATGATAAGTAGAAGCAATAAAATATGTTTTACTCTATGGGATCTTGCCAGGTACTTATGACCTGGGTTGGCCACTATTGGAAACAGGATACTGGTCTGTCTCAGTATGGCAGCTCTTATATTCTTATGGAAACAAAAGAAAGGAAAATGGAGCGATATCTTTATGGGCTGTGGCCCTTTTCTATGTTTTGTTTTGTTTTTCTCTATCTTTTTTATTGGACTAACAGAGCAACTTTACTTTATCCATAAAGACACTTATCTATCTTTGTAAAATACTAGTGCCTACATTGGCTATGGACTCAATAAATTGGTTAGTGTATAAGGGGCCACCTGCCTCTATCAAAATGTGCAAAAAAATGTGTACAAAAGGTCACAATAAACAGTGAAGTAGCAGGATGGCTCCAAAAGTTCTTAATTACTAAGTCTAACTCTATCACCCAACTGCTCGTTCTTCACATGTTGAGTGGCGATCCATGAGTCTCAAGTTTTCCTTTCTAACTCCATCACCCAACTGCTCGTTCTTCACGTGTGGAGCGGCAATCCATGCATCTCAAGTTTTCCTTTCTATCTCTATCACCCAACTGCTCGTTCTTCACATGTTGAGCGGCGATCCATGCGTCTCAGGTTTTCCTTTCTAACTCCATCACCCAACTGCTCATTCTTCACATGTTGAGTGGCGATCCATGCGTCTCAAGTTTTCCTTTCTAACTCCATCACCCAACTGCTCGTTCTTCACGTGTGGAGCGGCAATCCATGCATCTCAAGTTTTCCTTTCTATCTCTATCACCCAACTGCTCGTTCTTCACATGTTGAGCGGCGATCCATGCGTCTCAGGTTTTCCTTTCTAACTCCATCACCCAACTGCTCGTTCTTCATGTGTGGAGCGGCAATCCATGCATCTCAAGTTTTCCTTTCTATCTCTATCACCCAACTGCTCGTTCTTCACATGTTGAGCGGCGATCCATGCGTCTCAGGTTTTCCTTTCTAACTCCATCACCCAACTGCTCGTTCTTCACATGTTGAGCGGCGATCCATGCGTCTCAGGTTTTCCTTTCTAACTCCATCACCCAACTGCTCGTTCTTCACATGTTGAGCGGCGATCCATGCGTCTCAGGTTTTCCTTTCTAACTCCATCACCCAACTGCTCGTTCTTCACATGTTGAGCGGCGATCCATGCGTCTCAAGTTTTCCTTTCTAACTCCATCACCCAACTGCTCGTTCTTCACATGTTGAGCGGCGATCCATGCATCTCAAGTTTTCCTTTCTAACTCTATCACCCAACTGCTCGTTCTTCACATGTTGAGTGGCGATCCATGCGTCTCAAGTTTTCCTTTCTAACTCCATCACCCAACTGCTCGTTCTTCACATGTTGAGTGGCGATCCATGCTTCTCAAGTTTTCCTTTCTAACTCCATCACCCAACTGCTCGTTCTTCACATGTTGAGCGGCGATCCATGCGTCTCAAATTTTCCTTTCTATCACCCAATTGCTCGTTCTTCACGTGCTACACAGTCATCCGTGGGTCTCAAGTCTTCCTTTCTAACTCCATCACCCAACTGCTCGTTCTTGACGTGCTACGCAGTGATCCGTGCGTCTCGAGTTTTCCTTTTACTTTCAGTTGTGTGGACCTTGTGCCCAGTTCAAGAAATTATTATGAAACATTCTGATCTGTGAGATCATATAATATCAGCATGTGGAAAGGCAGCTTTACCAATGTTCCGCGATAACACTAAAATCTCACCTCAGGCAGTTCAGTTAACAGAAAAAAAGGATCAAAGGGGACGATCATTTCAAGTGAAAAGGCAAGATGGCTTGTGTTTCTTAAGTTAATAAAAACAAAAACTGGAAAATAGGTGCTGCCTTCTTCCTCAGGTCATGTTTTTTCTTGTAAGATATTTTTGAAGTGCAGTTAAAGACGCTGGGTGTGTATTTAAAGGATTCAGATGTGCTTTTAGATGCCGAGAGCCTCAACACACCCAGAGACTCATCATAATCCTTTACCTGCCTCATCCGTGGCTGTTTCATGGTTCAACAAGCACAAAGAGCAAGGGATAATATTCACCCTATATCTGCTAAATATTAACTTGAGAGAGACATTTTCCAAAGGTATTTAATTAAGGAATTGTCCGGCTATCCTTGGAAGCCAGGTGGGCAAAACTTTTTTTTTAAATGAATTATTCAATCTTCATTTAAATTACAGGACCCAAAACCAAATTACAAGCAGTTGAGCAAAACTTGAAGTTTAAATTATCCCTGGACAATATTTAGCCAGACAAAAGCCATCCATTAGGAGTATTGCAGTTAAAAACTTGACTGGCATTCAGCTCTAGACCACATATCCAATGGAAGCTTACTCAGGCTGAATGTCTGGATGAAGTTAACCAGTGAAAAGTCATTCGTTTAACTTTATCTGCTGTATCATCATAAGCTCTTACGCTACTCCACACTGCTCACAGAAAACAATTAAGATGAGAGGAGAGCGACACGTCTGATAAAAGGTATGGAAAACCTTTCATACGCTGAGAGATTGGAGAAATTGGGTCTCTTTTCTCTGGAGAAGAGGAGACTTAGAGGGGATATGATAGAAACTTACAAGATTTTATGAAGGGCATAGAGAAAGTGGAGAGAGACAGATTCTTCAAACTTTCAAAAAATAAAAGAACAAGAGGGCACTCGGAAAAGTTGAAAGGGGACAGATTCAAAACGAATGCTAGGAAGTTCTTCTTTACCCAACGTGTGGTGGACACCTGGAATGCGCTTCCAGAGGACGTAATAGGACAGAGTACAGTACTGGGGTTCAAGAAAGGATTGGACAATTACCTACTGGAAAAGGGGATAGCGGGGTATAGATAGAGGATTACTGCACAGGTCCTGGACCTGTTGGGCCACCGCGTGTGCGGACTGCTGGGCACGATGGACCTCAGGTCTGACCCAGTAGAGGCATTTCTTATGTTCTTAAGATCATGTATAGCATTATACAGTCATCCCGGAGAAACTCAATTCTATATAATATGCTGATTTTTCTGGTGATAAGTAATCCAGATCGTAAGAGGAAAGCATTTATCAGAACAAGAGACTGAGAAACCGAGACCATGATGCAAGAGTTGAAGTGAGGAATAAATCAGCCTCTTAATGATAGAGGTGAAACAAATAAGAAAGCCTGGGACAACTGCAGAGGGCTCTACACAGTGAGGAAGTGGGAACGTAAGAATCTGTGGTAGTAGAGGAGGATGGAATAACAGGCAAAGAAGATGAGTCTTGAGGTCTACATTTCCATACATAGAAACATGAGGGCAGATAAAGGCCAAATGTCCCATCTAGTCTGCCCATCCACAGTAACCATTATCTCCTTCTCTCTCAGAGAGATCCCACGTGCCCATCCCAGGTCCTCTTGAATTCAGACACAGTCTCTGTTTCCACCACCTCTTCCGGGAGACTGTTCCACACATCTACCATCCTTTCCGTAAAAAAATATTTCCTCAGATTACTCCGGAGCCTATCACCTTTTAACTTCATCCTTTGCCCTCTCATTGCAGAGTTTCCTTTCAAATGAAAGAGACTCGACTCATGCGCATTTATATTACGTGGGTATTTAAACGACTATCATATCTCCCCTCTCCTGCCTTTCCTCAAAAATATAGTATACAGCACATGTTCTGTGCAGCACAGTCATGTTCTACATTTCTATGCAGCACATCCAAAAGTCGCTTCTTCCCCACATGTTAATGATCTTTCAAATAACTAACTGGATCAATACAACACAGAACTGGCCCCAGAGGCAATGCTAGAGAAATGCTCTATCCATTTGGGGAGAGCAAAGATTGCACTATACAGTATAATAAGCTTCTCCGTCGCGGTTCTTACCTTCTGAACAGGTGCTTGCTGGGGCTGGACAAAGACGAAGAAGGGCTGAGCCAGATTCAAGAAACTGTTCCGGTAAGAGCTGAGCTGCTGATGACCCCATACTGCTTTGTAAAGTTCCAAACACACCAGGCCAGCAACTGCTGAGGTAGTTGTAGTGATGGCAGGGATAATCCTTCCAGCAATGAGTTTACTCTGTCAGAAAATTAGCAAGAGAAACAGGAAAATGAAAGAAAAGAGATAGCAAGATGGGAAATGAACATAAAGAAAAGAGAGAATGGGGAAATGTAATGATTGCATGCAGAAACAGAAACCACAATAGGGCAGAAAGAAGGATGGGGGAAAGATGGAGGTGAAGATGTTGAATGGAAGAAAGAGCAGTAGAGAAGAAAAAAAAAAAAAGAATAAAGAGGAAGGCACAGAGAAGGAACAAGAAATTGTACGAGGAGGAGGAAAACAAAAAGAATGAAAAGAATTACCAAAATGACAAAATAAATTTGCATGAGCACATTGGCAAACTGACAATGCCAGACTGAAAAACGGAAAACATTTTGCCTACATAGCTCAAAGTAACAAGTATGAGAGTCAAATAAGAAATAAAACATTCATTGTAAAGAATTAATCTTCACCTGTTATATGGGATCATTTCCTAATATAGGCCCTGCCGCAATTAGCTGAGTGGCCGCGGCAGGAAACCCCCGGACCCCAACGCAAGTCGGCCAGAATGAGGGATGCCCAGTCCCTCCCGTCGCAATCCCCGAGCGTCCCTCATCCCTCTGGTCAGCCTTCCTGTTAAAGGTACAGTGATGGTCCAGGTGCCGGCAGGAGGGAGTTGGCATCCTTCCTGCCGGGGATTGTTTAGGGGTTTGTGGCAGGAGGGACTGGGCATCCCTCCTGCCGCAGACAATGTGTGTGCGGGAGGTTCGATGGTGGCGGTGGGAGGGAGTGGACATCCCTCCTGCCAGCCAACTTGCGGTGGGGGTTCGGGGGTTCCCTGCCACTGCTGCTCAGCTGATTGCAGCAGGAAGATTCCCTTGCCGCGATCAGTTCAGCGGCAACGCGATTCTCTAAATGCCGTCTGTGACGTGAACAGCGGTTTGAGAATCGGGGTAAAGGACGCCCGTATGCCATTCTCAAAAGCTGCTTAGACCGGGCATCTTATACAGAATCAGGACCAAGGAGTCTAAGGCATCTCTGCTCCCTCCTCCTTACCTTGTGTCTGTCTGCCTGGGGTATTCCATAGTTCTCAGCTCTTAGGTTTGATGCTGCTACAATGAAATCCATGTGGAAATTGATGTCATTATCCTTTGGAAAAAATTTGGAAACAAATATCATTTTAGGACAGGCACACGGCAGTTTTCAAAGGAATGTAAGCTAGCTAACAAAGGTTCTTTTTATTACATCTTAGCACACATACTAAGTGCCATGTAGCCCCTAAGTATATAATAGAATGTACATTGCACCCGCTAAGCTTTAATGAAAGGGAGAGGCGCATGGGATCTCTTTTGGAGAAGAGGAGATAGTGGATGCTGCGGATGGGCCATTTGGCCTTTATCTGCTGTCATGATTCTGTGTTTCTATGAAATAAAATTATCCCCTTAATGTTTTCTCAGTTACTCATAAACTGAGCTCCATAATCTCTAAGGGCTTCCTGATATTTCCTGCTAAGCACTGGAACCACAGTATGAAAGTTTAACACACAAATACCTTTTCAAAGTGAACGGGGTCCATCACATAAGCTCTGTGAGAGGAGGCATCGGCCAGGATGGTTTTCAGCTCCTCCAGCTGCTGCTGGTCTATAGGGCAGAAAAAAGGCACAACAGAAGTTCAGCGTTGTGGTTCCCAGGCTCTTAGCTACGAGGCAGCTGCAAACTAGAATTTCTCCCACAGAATTCATAGACACACAGCGACAAAATGCAGGAAGGCCTTCTGTTCCCCAGGACCTCTTCCTTCCTGGTATGCTACAGACTTAACAGATTGAGAAGATGAGGCAAGGGCAAAATATAGGTATGCTTTTTGGCCTAGTTCATATATTTTAAGCATTCATTGAGATTTATTAACCATTTTTATGAAGAGATTCACCTAAGGCGATGTACCATAGGTATAATTCAGCATAAAACTTACAATTTTGTTAACAGCATAACAGTAGTAAAAAGACCAAATATAAACATAATTATAATGAATGAGGTAAAGTGAAACTGAATAATAGGACTACCATGAAAGTTTCAAAGTACTTATTAACAACACTGAAATATATATATCACATAATCTAAACTCAAGCCTGATGAAGGCATACTGGAGACTCTAGGTAACATTCACCTTTAAACCTAATCCAGCCAATACTTAGTCCATGGGAGATAGCTGGCTATCTCCTGGGTCCACAGGCGAAACTGGAAATTCAATGCTGGCACCATATCTGGCAAATGGCACTGAATTTCCAGTTTAGATTTGGCTGGCCGAGACATAGCCAGCTAAGCTAATATTCAACAGCTGACTAAGTTCTAGGGCAGGGGTTGGCAACTGTGGTTCTTCTGCCATGTGCCTGTGGCTCTCCAGGCCCTGATCCTTTAATCTCCCTCCCAACCCCACGCTCCCCCACTGGGCCTATCAAGGAACCTGGTGATCCGGCAGGGCCTTCATGGCAGAAGTGCAGCCCTCTCGCTTCTGCCTCCTCACGGCTGCCTTCTAAAATGGCTGCCATGACTTCACGTGGCAGCTCGCAGTACTACAGGAAATGCCGCAAGCAGCCATGAAAGGTCATGGCAGCCATTTTAGAAGGTGGCTGCGCTCCTGCCATGAAGAACCTCGCTGGACCATCAGGTACCTCGGTAGGTCGCGAAGGAGATTAAAGGGTTGGGGCCTGAAGAGGGAAAAGTACCTTGGTTATAGGTTGGGGGAGCGGGACAGCAGGGCAGGGGAAGGAGGGAGGGAAGTGGTGTTGGAGGGAAGAAAGAGGAAAGAGAAGCTAGATCTTGGGGAGGGAAGAGAGAGTGAGAGACCTGGAATATTTCAAACTCCCTTCTCTACCCACTGTGGCTCTTTGTAAATCTTGGGTCAAATTTTTAGGATAAATTGGCTCTTTGCTTTAAAAAGGTTGCTGACCCCTGGGTTAGAAGGAAAAGATTTCCTTTTTGTGGATGACGCTAAGATATGCAACAAAGTGGATTCCTGGGAGGGAATGGACAATAGGAGAAGGGCTCTACAAAAATTAGAAGAATGATTGAATATTTGGCAGTTAAAATTCAATGCAAAGAAATGCAATAATGCACTTGGGGTGTAGAAATCCAAACAAGGAGTATATGCTAGGGCAGGGATCAGCAACCTTTTTACAGCAAAGAGCCAATTTAGCCAAAATGTTTGACCCAAGATTTACAAAAAGCAGCAAGGTGTAGCTACTCTCCCCTCCAACTCCTTGCAGGTCTCTGCACCTTTCATCCCTCTCTCGCCCCTCCCCCAACCTATAGCCAAGGTTCTCTCCCATCTCCAGATCCCAACCCTCCCAACCCCACGATTCCCCCCTCCCCCGAGCCTACCAAGGTATCTGGTGGTCCAGCAGGAAACTTTGTAGCAGGTGCACAGCCCACTCGCTCCTGCCTCCTGAAGGCTGCCTTCTAAAATGGCTACCATGACCTCTCGCGGCAGCTCACGTTACTACAGGAAATGCTGCAAGAGGTCACAGCAGCTATTTTAAAAGGCAGCCGTTAGGAGGCAGGAGCAAGAGGGCTGGACTACCAAGTACCTCAGTAGGCCCGGAGGGGGATGGAATTGTGGGGGTGGGAGGGAAATGAAAGGGTTGGGATTTGGAGAGCCGCAGCCACATGGAAGAAGATCTGCATGTGGCTCACGAACCGCAGGTTACCGCCCCCTGTTCTAATCCATCGGCAATGTTGATCGCAAATATGTTGAATAGAATCAGCCCTCTTAGGTACTCCACTACTTATATTTCAAGTTTCAAGTTTATTAAAAATTTGCTATATTGACCAATTGGAGGAACTTCTTGTCTATTTAACTTCTGTAATCTAACTGGGGTCCAAAATGCTCTATGTAAAAGGAAAAACCAAGTTTGTCTCATAGATGCAGACACTGTACATCTCATTCTCCAAGACCAAATTGGTGGCCATTGAGACGCAGTAATTTGATGCTTGATCTCAATGCTCCAAATGTCCCTCAGCCGTCCGCCTCATTTTTGGATTGAAAAAAAAACAGATCATGTCAGTCCATACTATAAACAATTGCATTGGTTGCTAGTGAAGGCAATAATTATTTTCAAATCCGCCTGCATTTGTTTCAAAACCTTATCTGACTTGGCCCCAAATGATCTTTTCTCTCACTTTGAGCTGGCTCATATTAACAAATGTACTCATAGTTCTCATTTATTTGCATTTCCCACTTTGAAATCTTGTCAGATTCTTAGATAGGACACTTTCATTTCAAGCTAGTAAAATGAATACCTAGCTAAGCGAAACAATCGCAAAGGTTTTTTTTTCCTATCAATCCTTTAGGAAATCAGTAAAGCCTTATCTTTTTGACAAATTTGTTACTTCTTAATTTTCTTTTGTACCACTGTCCCTGGTTACTTTATAACTTTCTGTTTTTGTTGCTTACTTCACTGGTTGTCAGTTGTCTCTTTATTGTGAACCGCTTAGAAGTTATTAATTTAATAACTTTATTTTTGTATACCGCAATACCATGACAAGTTAGAAAATCATGTTGCACTTTCATATGATACTATATTATTTGGTACATCTATGAGATTTAAGAGCCCAATTTCAGCAAATAATAATAAACTTTTATTAATATTGACCGGGGTTGCCATTCAACATATTACTGGAAACTGGAAAGATTATACTAAACTTAATTATAATTCAGTATGCCATATTTATAAAATGGAGAGGGTGCTTGCCATACAGCAAGGAAATTATCATAATTTTAAAATGATTTGGGGGCCATTGATTACATATTCTAATGCTCAGACACCTTAAACACCTTGTTTTATATAAGATATAGGAGGGGTGGGAAATATGATAATTGCTAATTGATTTATTATTAATAGATGGGGTGGGTGGGAAGGGATTCTTTTATACTTTAATGATTATAAGTAAGATTGTCAAGTGATTTGTTGAAAAATTTTTCTGATTGATTATTATACACTTGTGGTAAGATATGAAAATGAATAAAGATTTACAAAACAAAAATAAAGTTATTATTATTAAAGACCCCCAATAGATCAAAAAACCTTTGTAAACTAACAAAAAAGATACTCCTAGCGTTGCAAGGAGACAACCAATGCCTTAACACCAAACTCAACAGTGAAACACTCTCAGACTACTTATAGACTACTTATGACAATATAGACAAAATACGATCTTACCTTGATTCCACCGCGCTACAGACATCGTCCCCCCCAAGACTCAGACAAGATGATTAAAACTACAACTGGGTACCCAACTCACTTTAAAACCGTCTCCCATGATGACATCACCAAGACACTTGACGCTATTCGTCCTTCCGGCTCCAAACTGGACCCCTGTCCGCTGCGCCTCCTAGTGGCTGTGAAAGATGCCCTTATAGACTCCGTCCTTCCTCTCATCAACACCTCTCTACAAACAGGTGCAGTACCCACAAGCTGGAAGTCAGCGGTCATCAGACCGATCTTAAAAAAACCCACACCCGACCCAAATGTGCCTGGCAACTTTAGACCTGTCTCCAAGATCATGGAAAAAACCAGTATTAAACCAATTACACTCCATCAACAAACAAGGAAAACCATCCGCCCTCTAATCGGGATTCAGGAAATTCCACAGTACTGAAACTGTCCTTCTCGACATCATCGACTACTGCTGGAAACTCATGGATAAGAGTAACGATGTCCTTCTGGTGCTGCTGGATCTCAGCATGACATTCGAACACTAGTGACCATTCTATCCTTGTTGCGCAGCTCTCTGAACTTGGAATCCGAGACACTGCATTACAATGGTTCATCTCCTTCCTGAATAATAGATCCCAAAGCATACTGCTCAATGATGCACTATTGAAACTGAAGCGGATCAAATACGGTGTTCTGTAGGGGCTCTACTATCCCCCCCTATTCAATCTCTACATTAGACCAGTCCTAGACATAGCCTGTAAATACCAAATACATATTCACTCCTTTGCAGACGACATCCAACTGTACCTACTGCTAGTAGAAATCCGTGACGCCCAGCTCATGAAACTCCTAAACTGCCTCTTGGAAATCAAAAACTGGATATCCATCAACAAATTACAACTAAACACCTCCAAAATGGAATTCCTTTGGATCCACAAAGAACACTGCAACTACATCCGTCTCCCTCTGCACTAGAAATCAACTACCATAACTTCAAAAGACCAAGAATGCAGCCTAGGAATACTCCTTGACTCTAATCTGTCGCTCTCCAGCCACATCTTACAGATGGTATCTTCCGCATTTTACTACCTGCGACAACTTTGAAAATAAGGAACTATTTTTCTGAGTCTGACTTCACCCAGCTGCTCTATGCATTAGTCCTCTCCTGCCTGGACTACTTTAATGCACTATGACGTCTCCCACGTATACAAAATGCGGTAGACTTCTAAAAAACCTCTGTGCCCACGACCCTGTCTCCCAGGTTCTATCGTTGGCTTACTAGCTGCCTGTAGCCAAACGTTTTGTCTTCAAGGGCCAGATGCTAGCATTCAAATCCTTCCACGACATGGCGCTGGGCTATGTGACGACCAAGCTTCCTTTGTATGTGCCAAACAGGTCCCTCCGCCCCCAGGATGACATATGTCTAAAAACACTCCCTGGTCGTGCCCTTCAACGGCAAATTACCAAATGACGTTCCTACTCCCACTTCATACCAACCCACTGGAATCAACTGCCCCCACAGATTAGATCCCTTGAATGACTTCTCAACTTTAGGAAAGCAATAAAAATATACCTGTTCACCTAACTTCCCCACACACGACTGATAAGATTACAAAGAAATGTATAGTGATACAAGATCCTTGGTATGTGTTGCTTGAGGATAAAAACTTGTTTTGAAAAATCTTGCACTGCAACTATGGTAAATTTAACCTGTAAATTGCATATTATGTATATTGGTATTAGATCCCTAGTATGTGTCGAGTTAGGATTAGAGGTCTGCACGGGAACGGGGATCGCGGGAATCCCGCGAGGATCCCGCAGGAATCCCCCCTAACCCACGGGACTCCCACGGGGATGGAAGGCTTTGGAAGCAGGGTTCGTCCATATAATATAATGGACACGTCACCCTTAGTAAAAGAGGGGGTTTATAAGTTAATTTCCTGAACAGAAAACAAAAAAAGGATTCCACCAAAGAGATTCCACAAGGAAAACAGCAGTGCAAACACAAAAGAAACTGTGGAACTGATGATCCTGTAAGAAGTAATTGCTGCTTTTTATGGGGACGGGCGGGGATGGAGGTAATTCCTTGCGGGGATGGGTGGGGACGGAGAGGATCCTGGTGGGGACGGAGAGGATCCTGGTGGGGACGGAGAGGATCCTGGCGGGGATGGGTGGGATTTCTGTCCCCGCGCAACTCTCTAGTTAGGATAAAAACTTGTAACAAGAAAAGAAATTCCAAAAAACTTGTACTATAGCATATTGTAACCAGTTAACTGTATATTATGTATATTAACCTGCAACCCATCCTGAGCTCTTTGGGGAGGAGGGGATAGAAACGAATTAAATAAATAAATAAAAATACTATCGAATGCAGTTAAGACTGAGGATATACTGTCAGCTTATGTGGAGACTGTACCGATGGCTTGGAGCAGAGTGGGGGGGGCCTAGAAGGAAGTAAAATGGGACAATGCTAGTGCTGTCTGCCTGTTGTGTTCGGATCGCTTTACCAGTCTCCCTCATTACGAGCTGCTGGATTTCATTTGTTGGGGCTGAAATAAGATATCAGAAGCCTCAGACCAGATACTTTAGTTTTCGCTGTTTTGGAACTCCCACTAGCTCAAATAGGATTGCTTACCTACATCTTTTACAAACTCCTTCATTTCCTCATCACTGACATGGATTTTCACCTCAGATTTTGGGATGAAAGGAGAAACAGTGACGGTGTCCACAATGCATTGTATGGCATTTCGGTCTCTGGAGCCCGGCAGTTTGTAGTTCTGAGCATAGAGATTGGCAGCTGCCACAATATAATCCAAGTGCATTTTCTAAAGAGAGAAGAGAAATGGGTTACCCCAGCAACAATACTGAAAGAGGGGAACCCCTCTGTAACTCTGGCTCCTGCTTAGGGTTACCTGATTCCCCTAGACCCGCCAGTTTCATCCATCCCTGCTCCAGTCACGCCTCCAATCCCACCGTAACCCCACCCCCGTCCCCAACTGCGCATGTGCGGATGCTCTCCTGCCCAACAGTGATTTGTTCCAAGCTTTTCAAAATTCGGACAAAGTGCTGGGTTTTGAAAAGCCATCTGAACCCCTGGACATGTCCTCAAAAGGAGGACCTATCTGGAGAAATCCAGACGTCTGGTAACCCTACTTCTGCAAAACACAGTGGAGTGTAGTAATGTTGGTGTGCAGTTTATTCATGAAATCTAAAAGTATGTGCGGTGGCTCGACACGCACGTGTTTCGGCCAATGTGGCCTGCCTCAGGAGCCTTTCTTAAAAGGATCGATTACTAGGACAAATCACTTCATCCAAGTATTCTAAGTTCGTTCAAAGATACCACACACGAACAATTAAACACTGCAACTGCATAAATGCCATTGATATGACATCATGTTTCCCGCGCTTTTTAACTCTCTTGACTTTGCATATAAAATGGTGTTCCTGCAGTTGCAATGTTTAATTGTTCGTGGGTGCAGAGACCCATATGGGATCTGGATGAAGTGATTTACCCAAGTAATTGATCCTTTTAAGAAAGGCTCCTGAGGCAGGCCATATTGGCCAAACCACGTATGTGTCGAACCACCGCACATACTTTTATATTTCATGAATAAACTGCACATCAACATTATTACGTATGTCCACTGTGGTTTGTTCGTGTCTACTTGGATTGTGGAGATCTTTGCTCCACAAACAGAGGATGAGGTTATACAAAGATTCCCAAATTTTTGTTCCAGAAAGACCAAGTGACAAAGGGAAAGGGGTTATTGCAGAGAAAGCAGATACTAAGTTATCCTTTAACAGAATTAGTGCACACCAAGTGCCATATGGCCCACAAGTATAAAATAACTACTACTATAGCGCTACTAGACATATAGAGCAATGTACATCAAAACATAGAAGAGACGGTCCCTGCTCAAAAGAGCCTACAAACTTACTTCTATACCACCGTTCCCTCTAAGCTGTGGTGGGTGCTGGTTCATGCTCACATTTTCAAAAGAGAGGGACAGGCAAGCTGTGCAGGACTCCAGGGAACCAATTGAACACACAATATTGAAACAGCACCCCACACTGGTGGCAATGCACTTGGAGGACTCTCGCTCAGCTTAGCGGAAACAGTGGGGGAATTACAGAGGAAATGAGAAGACAGATCTTGATGCTTAGAAAGTGATTGATAATTTTGCTACTGCAAACTAATCTTTCATAAGATCCCCAAAAACCTATGGGAAAAAAAGTTATCAAACTAAATTATATGGATGCAGAGGTTATAAATATAACATCAACCACAAACTTGAATGTACTGCTATAGAAGTACTGTTGGGACCCCATTCACACCAAACCACAAAGATAACAAGTAAATTATAAAGGCAAAGTGGAGAAAAACAGACTTCAATAACTTGGCTCCCAGACTCACAAAGCATCTACTGGAGCCCATATCATCATGGGTCTATAAAAAAAAAACTCCACGTAACATGAAAATAAACACTCAGTCTTTGTTTTCTTACTTTTCAATAGGAGTCCACAACAACAAACTTTAAAATTGTGACGGCTATTTAAGTGGATAGCTTAAAACTATCTCAGTGGCTGCATTATTAGTAATTTGTCCTAGGAAATGTTCCAAATAGATGTAAAAATAAAATCACTTATCTCAGTCCTTCTTTTCAAATATTAAACTTCTTCCGATTTCCTCCCGACAAGGTTACTCCTGTTTCGCTTCTTAATCAAGCTACATCAGGGGAGAACCTTGCATTTCTTCATCCCACAGGGGGATTGCGAAGATCTGCAACGTGACATAATCAAGGTCGAGAAATGGGCATCGACATGGCAAATAAGGTTCAACGTGGATAAGTGTAAAGTGATGCATGTCGGTAACAGAAATCTCATGCACGAATACAGGATGTCCGGGGCGGTACTTGCAGAGACCTCCCAGGAAAGGGACTTGGGAGTTTCGATCAACAAATCGATGAAGCCGTCTGCGTAATGCATGGCGGTGGCAAAAAGGGAAAACAGAATGCTAGGAATGATAAAGAAGGGGATCACGAACAGATCGGAGAAAGTTATCATGCCGCTGTACCGGGCCATGGTGCGCCCTCACCTGCAGTACTGCATCCAGACCTGGTCGCCATACATGAAGAAGGACTCAGTACTATTCAAAAGGGTCCAGAGAAGAGCGACTAAAATGGTTAAGGGGCTGGAGGAGTTACCGTACAGTGAGAGATTGGAGAAACTGTGCCTCTTCTCCCTTGAAAAGAGGAGGCTGAGAGGGGACATGATTGAAACATTCAAGATAATGAAGGGAATAGACTTAGTAGATAAAAGACAGGTTGTTCATCCTCTCCAAGGTAGATAGAACGAGAGGGCACATTCTAAAGTTAAAAGGGGATAGATTCCATACAAACGTAAGGAAGTTCTTTTTCACCCAGAAAGTGGTAGAAAACTGGAACGCTCTTCCGGAGTCTGTCATAGGGGAAAACACCCTTCAGGGATTCAAGACAAAGTTGGACAATTTCCTGCTAAACTGGAACGTACGCAGGTGAGGCTGGACTCATTTAGAGCACTGGTCTTTGAGCTGGGGGCTGCCGCATTCTGCGGTAATAAGATATAGTTGGATACTGCTATGATTGCTGAGAATGATGCACATGCTCTATATAGGTTCTATAATTGTTCAATGATATATGTTGGTTCATTATTGCAAAAATTTTCAATAAATATAATTTTAAAAGAAGAAATTAGTTGGAATAAACACATTTTCTATAAGGCACAAAACCAGGCCACCTGTTTATTATCCAGGTACTTGTGATTTGGACTGACCTCTGTGAAGATGGGAAATTGGGCTAGATGGACCATTGCTCTGATCCAGTAAGGCTGTTCTTAAGTCTTATACTGTACATCGCATGAATGGCAGGATCAGCAGGTAGTCTTCGCAGGCAGTGCATGTTCTGAAGTATTCCAGAAGATGAACTGACAAGTTCAGAGGAATTCACTAAATCAGATGCCCCTATGATATCATCTCTCGTGATTAGATAGGTGATTGGCCTTAGCCCTGATGTTGAGAATGAAGAAACTACAAGAATGTCTGTTGACGTCACTCTGGAGGCTTAACGGAAACATGGTGGACTGATGAAAATGTCTGGGACATGGTGCTACCGGGATACAAACTATACCGCAGAGACAGAGTGGCTCAAAAAGGAGAAGGCATTGCCACATCCGTCAAAGAGGGAATTGAATCTACTGGAGACAACATACCACAACGGACAGATAAGTTAGAATCTCTATGGGTCAAAATTCCAGGAACAAAATTCCAGAAACGAGGATAGGCATCTACTACCGACCCCCAGGGCAGTCTGAAGAAATAGATGAAAAAATGAAGGATGAGATTAAACACAACTGCAAGGGAGGCAACGCAGTTATCATGGGCAACTTCAACTATCCGGGGATAGATTGGAACCTAGGCACCTCCAGCTGTGCTAGAGAGACCAAGTTCCTGGAAACTGTAGGCGATTGCTTCCTGGAACAACTTGTCAAGGAAAACACAAGAGGAAACACAATTTTGGACTTAGTTCTAAATGGTTTGCAAGGACCGGCGCAGGATGTAGAAGTAGAAGGGACGCTGGGAAACAGCGATCACAATATGATATGCTTCAACCTGGAAATAGGGGTTAAACGTCGGTCCAGAACGACGGCCACGGCCCTAAACTTCTGAAAATGAAATTACGAAGTGATGAGATGCATGGTGGGGAAGAAAATTAAGAAGAGGATAAACACTATAAAGACACTGGAGCAAGCTTGGTCTCTTTTTAAGGATATGGTCACCGAGGTGCAAAATCTATATATACCATGTATCAACAAGGGATCAAAGAGGAAAAAGAATAAAAAACCGGCATGACTCATTGTAGAGGTTAAGGAAGCGATTAAAGACAAAAAAAACTTTGTTTAAGGAATGGAAAAGATCAAAAACAGATGAAGACTGGAATAAGCACAAATTGCAGAAGGACAAAGTTTATTTTTTAGTTCAAAGCCGCCGGTGCGGCTCCTCTCTCAAGCCACACCTGCGTCGGAGAAGGCTTCCGATGCAGGCGGGGATCGAGCGAGGAGCCGCGGCGGCGGCGGCTTTGAACTAAAAAATAAACTTTGTCCATATCAAGGAATTACCAGGTGTAGAGTAGGGGGGCCCGATGCCTTGCGCGCTTTCACTGCTCCCAGCGTCTTTCCTCTTCGCCGACAGCCCTCCTCCCGGCAGCCGCCACTCCGCGCATCCTGAAGTCCTGGTGACATGGTTACTCACCTTTAAATCTTTATCATCCAAAACTCCATCATTCATTTATAAAGTTCTAATCCCATACACTTCTCAAAAAACCTTACGATCTAATCAGCAACTTTTATTAGTTGTTCCCTCTCTCAAAATCATAAATACCAGAAGACAGTATATTTTCTCAGTCACAGCACCACAAACATGGAATTCTCTCCCTCTTTATTTAAGGGAGGAGAAAAACCTCGACAAATTTAAAAGCCAACTTAAGAGTTTTCTTTTTATAGACGCTTTTAATCCTTAATTGAATTGCTAATTACTCTTTACAATTCCCTTTTACTTCAGTCAGCTATATATTTATTTTGTTTTCCCATCCATTCTGTGTATTTACCCTTAATTATCCCCCCTTTCCTATTATAAATTGTATTTCTTCCCCTTCTTTCCCAATGTTTCATGTCCAAATTTGTCTAGTTTGTTTTAAATTGATTTTAAATATTTTTATTATATTCTTGTTAATCTTTTATTATGTATTTTCTGTAAATGTAAATCGCTTAGTAGTTACGATAGGCGATTAATCAAATATTGAATAAAACTTGAAACTTGAAACTTAAGCGCTCATGCACACTCTTGCCGGCCACATTCCGACAGATCAGATCTCAGGGAACACGCGGCGAGAGTGCGCATGCGCGCTTAGCATTTTATTATTATAGATGAAATGAGGTGGTGGCTGTGTTAGCCCAAAGTTCCCGGACAAAGTGTCGGGTTTTGAAAAGCCGGGTGGACCCCCAGACATGTTCTAGAAAAGGAGGACATGTCCAGGGAAATACGGATGTCTGGTAACCCTATATATACCTATATCACTATCTTGTTTATATATTATTAATAAGCAACATTGCCCAATCAATTTTGCTTCAACATATTGGAAAATGGGACTAATAGTCTTTATAAAGTTTGTAATTAAATCCCATAAAGACTCCAGAGTCACTTGTGCTGGCTAATCTAAAATTAAAAGCCTTTGCTGAGTATAGAAATGCTCACCGGTTTCTCCTACAGAGACACCCTGAACCCGGGGCGGGCTCTGTCTCCAGACTCTCCGATGGTGAACTTCTCGCCTCAGGAGAAAGTTCCTCCCCCATCTCCGAGGTTTCTTCTTCCCCTGAAGAGCTGGTAACTCGGGGTTGCAGGGGTGGGGCTCTCACATCGGGGCTGAGCGTGGTATCCGGCCCAGGAGAAGCGACACTGGTTTCGCCCTGTCCAGGCGCCTTCAGCGGGCTAGCTTCCGGTGTCGCGGTTGCAGCTCCATGCATCCGCCGCATCAACTCTTCAATGTTGCCAAAGGCCGGCACATCGAAGCGCCGCGAGGCGCTAGCAGCACTCTTGCCTCTCCTCTTCGGCATCGGTAAAGATAGGCCTCAGGAGCCGTCAGTAAGAAAAAGAAAAAGTTTTGAGTGGAGCAGCTGAGATGCGTTCCTCTCAGCGGCCATCTTGGAATCCCTTCCTTTTCTATCTTCTTATCCCATTCTTGATGGGACACCATTACCCCTAAGCAATGAATTGAAGTCTTGGGTATAGTGTTGGACTGTGTCCTTACCTTCAATCTTCAAATACCAATTTGAAATGTTTTTGCATGCTAAAGCAGATTCGTTCCATATGTTCTTTTCTTGATTTTCAGTGTCTGAATACCTTAGTTTTCTCTCTTGTAATTTCAAGAGTGGATTATCCCAACTCACTTTACCATGGGATTACTTCAATTTATACAAAATACTGCAATCAAACTAGTATTCCATAAAAGGAAGTATTATCATGTTATGCCCTTGTTAAAAACTGTTCCACCTTAGATGGTATCTCGCTTGTATATATAAAATTTATACCTGGAGACTATATCATTTTAATTTAATGTTCCCCAAGTGAATGAATTGTTCCCCCAGCTAGTTTTCTTATTTTTTCATTCAAGACCTCAGCAACACCACTCCACCGCTCAAATCACTTTCATAGCGGCAAGCTTTATGTGTTTGATCGTCAGTGGCCCATAGGCTTATTATATAGATTTAATCTTTGTTTATTTCCAAATCTATATTCTATTCACATCCTATTTATAAGATGTTTTCAAAGCTTATTTCTTTTTACATTATATCTTAAGATATGTGATTTGTATAATGTAAAAAGAAATAATGTATAATGTAAAAGTAAAAAGAAATAAGCTTGGAAAACATCTTATAAATAGGATGTGAATAGAATATAGATTTGGATTAAATCTTAATAAATAAACAAAGATTAAATCTATATTAAGTGTATGGGCGAGTGACGATCAAACACATAAAGCTTGCCGCTATAAAAGTGATTTGAGCAGTGGAGTAAATGAAAAAAATAAGAAAAACACATATATAAGAAAAATAGCCGGAACAATTCATTCACCTAAGAATAGTCTTACTGGGTCCGACCAATCAAACCCAGTAGCCCATTCTCATGATGGCCAATCCAGGTCACTTGTACCTGGCCAAAACCCAAAGAGTAGCAAGATTCCGTGCTACCGATCCATGTCTTTCTCAATAGCAGACTATGGACTTTTCCTCCAGGAATTTGTCCAAACCTTTTTTAAAACTAGCTCCGCTCTCCGCTCTTACCACAACCTCTTTGGCAATGCGTTCCAGAGCTTAACTATTCTCTGAGTGAAAAAATATTTCTTCCTTTTGGTTTTAAAAGTATTTCCCTGTAACTTCATCGAGTGTCCCCTAGTCTTTGTCATTTTTGACGGAGTGAAAAATCGATCCACTTGTACCTGTTCTACTCCACTCAGGATTTTGTAGACTTCAATCATATCTCCCCTCAGCCGTCTCTTTTCCAAGCTGAAGAGCCCTAACTGTTTTTGTATTTCTTTAAAGATCCTGGTTGCTACCCATCGGGTCTTTTATACAGGTACGTGTTTGTTTCTTTCTAATACTCTAGTTCCATTTGAACTGTCTAGGCTTCAGCATTTGGAATATCAATATCTCCCGACTATTCCTTCGCACCATGAAGAGAGACTGTTTTGTGCTCGTTGCTCTTGCTTTAATGTGGTCATCCGTGACATGGAATGGCCTGCCCATCTTTCTTAGACAAAGAAATGCTAAGAAATTTAAATCTTGAAAGCCTTTTTTTCAGGCTTTCCCTAATGATGCTTAAAGGTAGGTGTATGTGTATATTGGTACTATTAGCAGCTTTTGGTAAATAATGTAAATTTCTGCAATCAAGAGCCAGATTTTTAATAAAAGTACTAGCTTGCACTCACATTACAACTGTCAAACTGTAAGGGATGAGGGCATCTTTTGTCTCCATACCAGAAGGGAACACCTGAGCTGGTCGTCTGCAAAGAACAGAAAAAGAATTTGTCAGTATTTGAAGTAAGGTTAAGGCAAGAACAAAATGACTGAACTAGACTTCCAATTCTATATTAAAGCAACTTGGGAAAACAACTGGGGAGATGCCGATGGCTCAGTCTCCACAATGAGGAGGAGCAATGGGCTCTAAAGATGGGTGCATGTTGCTTAGTCTCCAGAGTGAAAAGGAAACGGAACTCTCTAGAGCTGTGACTACACAAACATTATGACTGAACACAAACAGGTTTATTTGTGTTCAGTGGTTTTTACCATTAATCATTCTCGGCTATTTTTTTGCTCCCACCTGCTAACTTTAAACTTGTGCGAAAGTTTTTTGCCTACGATGCTTGGTTGGAAGAGCGTGGGTCCACCTCTCCGTTTGTCTGAGGCTTTTCTTTCGCTTAAGTAATAAGCTAGCTTTCTTGGCTTGTGTGGTGCTTTTGTCTTGGAGTGATATTTTTGGATTACACTTCCCTCCATTCCTCCCTGTTTTTTGTGGTTCTATACATTACGACTAGGCCTCCATAGTGAGGAGGAACAATGGGCTTTGTAGATGAATACATGAGGTGTGTATACGTTATACCTAGGCCTCCGTTGTAAAAAGGAGCAATGGACTCACTACAGGTATGCATACATGACTAACCCCCGTCTTCTACGAAACTGCGCTAGCGGTTTTTAGTGTAGAGAGAGCACAGAGAGCCGCGCTGAATGGCCCGCGCTGCTCCTGATGCTCATTGAGTTCCTATGAGCGTCAGGAGCAGCGCGGACCATTCAGCGTGGCTCCCTGCGTTAGAAACTGCCAGTGCAGTTTCGTAGAAGAGGGGGGTAAGTCTTCATGCTGAGGAAGAGATATGGTAACATAGTAAATGATGGCAGATAAAGAGCCGAATGGTCTGATTTACCGTATTTTCACGCAGATAACGCGCACCCGTGTATAACGCGCACACGGGTATAGCGCGCAGAAACCACAATATTATGTATAAAAACTTTTGTATACCGCGCTCACGGGTATAACGCGCATGCTGCCCGACTGTCCTTTCGCCCGCCCCGATTCTCCTCTGGCCACCCCGACTCTCCTTTCGCCCGCCCCGACTCTCCTCTGGCCACCCCGACTCTCCTTTCGCCCTCCCCGACGCTCCGTGCGCTGTCCCGACTCTCCGTTTACCCGCCCTGCCCTGCCCCCCCCCCCCGGCAGGACCACTCGCACCCCCACCCCGAAGGACCGCCGACTCCCCGACAATATCGGGCCAGAAGGGAGCCCAAACCCTCCTGGCCACGGCGACCCCCTACCCCCACCCCGCACTACATTACGGGCAGGAGGGATCCCAGGCCCTCCTGCCCTCGACGCAAACCCCCCTCCCTCCCTCCAACGACCGCCCCCCCACGAACCTCCGACCGCCCCCCCAGCCGACCCGCGACCCCCCTGGCCGACCCCCACGACACCCTCACCCCCCTTCCCCGTACCTTTGCTAGTTGGCCGGACAGACGGGAGCCAAACCCGCCTGTCCGGCAGGCAGCCAACGACGGAATGAGGCCGGATTGGCCCATCCGTCCCAAAGCTCCGCCTACTGGTGGGGCCTAAGGCGCGTGGGCCAATCAGAATAGGCCCTGGAGCCTTAGGTCCCACCTGGGGACGTGGCCTGAGGCACATGGTCGGGTTGGGCCCATGTGCCTCAGGCCACGCCCCCAGGTGGGACCTAAGGCTCCAGGGCCTATTCTGATTGGCCCACGCGCCTTAGGCCCCACCAGTAGGCGGAGCTTTGGGACGGATGGGCCAATCCGGCCTCATTCCGTCGTTGGCTGCCTGCCGGACAGGCGGGTTTGGCTCCCGTCTGTCCGGCCAACTAGCAAAGGTACGGGGAAGGGGGGTGGGGGTGTCGTGGGGGTCGGCCAGGGGGGTCGCGGGTCGGCTGGGGGGGCGGTCGGAGGTTCTTGGGGGGGGCAGTCGTTGGAGGGAGGGAGGGGGGTTTGCGTCGAGGGCAGGAGGGCCTGGGATCCCTCCTGCCCGTAATGTAGTGCGGGGTGGGGGTAGGGGGTCGCCGTGGCCAGGAGGGTTTGGGCTCCCTCCTGGCCCGATATTGTCGGGGAGTCGGCCGGGCAAGAGGGCTTGGGCTCCCTCTTGCTCCGATCGCGGGTGCGGGTGGGAGCGCGTGCGAGCGGTCGTTCGGGGTGGGGGTGCGAGCGGTCCTGCTGGGGGGGGTGAATCGGGCGTCGGGCGGGGTGGGAACTATGTAGAAAAACTTTTGTATACCGCGCTCACGCGTATAACGCGCGAGGGGTATGCGCGGTAGGTAAAAACGCGTATAACGCGC
The DNA here is from genome assembly GCF_902459505.1 of Geotrypetes seraphini. Classification (NCBI taxonomy): domain Eukaryota; kingdom Metazoa; phylum Chordata; class Amphibia; order Gymnophiona; family Dermophiidae; genus Geotrypetes; species Geotrypetes seraphini. The sequence goes on from NC_047100.1 coordinate 47,370,384, forward strand.
GCGTTATATGCGTGAAAATATGGTAATTTAAATGTCCTTTTTCCTATATATTTCTGGTCTAGAAACCCAGAGCTCTGCCCAGTATTGTGCTTAGGATCCATCTACTGAAGTCTCCGTCAAAGCTCACTACAGCCCATCTAAACCATCCAAGCCATCGAAGCCCTCCCCAGTCCATTCTCAACTGAATGGCCATATACAGGACACAGACCGTACAAGTCTGCTCAGTACTGGCCTTAGTTCTTCAATATATACCATTATTTTCTGATTAGAGATCCTCTATGTTCATTCCACTTTTTTTTTTTTTTAAACTCTGTCACTGTTTTCCTCTCCACCACTTCCTATGGGAGCACATTCCAGACATCAACTACCTTTTCCGTAAAGAAGAATTTCCTAACATTACTCTTGAGTCTACCACTCCTTAACCTCAAATTATGCTCTCTGGTTTTACCATTTTCTTTTCTCTGAAAAAGATTTGGTTCCACGTCAATATCTTTCAAATATCTGAACGTCTGAATCATATCTCCCCTGTCCCCAGTCCCTCCTTTCCTCTAAGGTATAAATATTCAGGGCTTCCAGGCTCTCCTCATATGTCTTCTGGCGCAAACCTCCTATCATTTTCGTCACCCTCCTCTGGACCGCTTCAAGTCTTTTTGTGTCCTTCGCCAGATACGGTCTCCAAAATTGAACACAATACTCCAAGTGGGGCCTCACCATTGATCTGTACAGGGGCATCAACACCTTCTTTCTTCTACTGGTTAAGCCTCGCTCTATACAGCCTTCTGGCAACAGCCACAGCCCTGTCACACTATTTCTTTACCTTTAGATCTTCGGATACTATCATCCCAAAGTCCATCTCCCCATCCGTGCATATCAGCCTCTCACCTCCCAGCACATACGGCTCCTTCCGATTTCTAATCCCCAAATGCATAACTCTACATTGAATTTTAGTTGCCAGATATTAGACCATTCCTCTAACTTTTGCAGATCCTTTTTCATATGGGTTGTGCATCTGCACATAGAGAGACTGTGGGTCTCTCTCTTCTGGACATAATTTGATTATTTCTGTTGAACATCAACCTATAGAATAATAATAATAATAATATAACAGTTTATATTCCGCAGGACCATGAAGTTCTATGCAGTTTACAATAATTAAAAGATGCTACAAATTGAGTGGATTTAACAAAGTTAAAAATTAGTGATTAACAGCTCTAGGGATCAGTTATTGTGGGATGAGGTTAGTTGCCTTTAGGAACAGATATGTTTTTAGGCGTTTCCTAAATTCCCCATAAGTAGTAGACGTAAGCAATTGTTCTAGATCTTTACCCCATAATGCTGTCTGGTGTGAGAGGAGATGTTGATGATGTCTTTTGAATTTACATCCTCTAACCAGAGGGAAACAAAATTTAAATGTGAGCTTCTCTTATGTCTGTTGGCTAAGAGAAAAGGTCAGTTATGTATTTAGGGGCTAAACCAAATAGTACCTTGAAACAGAAACAACTAAACTTGAACTTTACACAACCCTCCATCGGTAGCCAATGCAAAAAGTCGGTAGGAAGTTGTAACATGGTCGAACTTCTTCAACCCGAGGATAAGTTCCATAAACAACAGCCTAGCATCTAGGAAAATTATTTTCTGACTATTCTGAAACTTGGTATAAGACCAGAATCAGTTAACCGATGTTTATGAATCTGAACTATTTGGGTTCTTTGACATAACTGAATTAGGAAGATGATCTCTACTGGTCATATATGAACTTTTCTTTGGCTATTTCATGCTTATATTCTCAAAGGCATTTATATGTATCAGCCCCTGGAGTCTCCTATGAGCTTCTATGATTGTGCCCTACAGATGGACATTACCATAGTGGAGATAATTCAAAGGAAGGCCATAAAAAGTTGAAACCTGTACAATAAACCATACACTGAGACACTGAAAGGTCTACTCTAGAGAAATAAAGATGGAAGGGGAGATATGCTGGAAACATTCAAATTATCATGTGGGCTTCAAATAAGGAAATCCCAAAAAGAAACTGCAAGACTGATGCCTGGAATGCGCTCCCGAGAGAGGTGGTGAAGAGGAAAACGGTGACTGAGTTCAAAGAAGCGTGGGATGAACACAGAAGATCTAGAATCAGAAAATAATATTAAATATTGAACTAAGGCCAGTACTGGGCAGACTTGCACGGTCTGTGTCTGTATATGGCCGTTTGGCGGAGAGAGCTTCAATGGCTGGGAGGGTTTAGATGGGATGGAGTAGGTTTTGACAGAGATTTCGGCAGTTGGAACCTAAGCACAGTTTCGGGTAGAGCGTCTGGATTCTTGCACAGAAATAGCTAAGAAGAAAAAATTTAAAATTTTTTTTAAAATTGAATCAGGTTGGGCAGACTAGATGGACCATTTGGGTCTTTATCTGCCATCATCTACTATGTTACTATGTATCGGATGCAGGAACTTTATTCAATATGGAACCAGAAAGAAATATTTCCATGCAATAAAATTCTCAACAAGAAGGATTCATCACATGACACTGAGGGGATGAAAGCACATAAAGAACGTGAGAAAGTACTTTGTCATTGAGAGTGTAATGGATACTGTCAGGAAAGGTTATAAGAACTAAAGCAATGACAGAGCTGGAGCACCCATGGGAGAGAGTAAGAAGGCTTCTGATAGCACGGTAGAAAGATAGAAATGAGCAGATTGAATAGACTAGGCGATCCTTTTCGCCTGAAATTTTCCATGTTTCAGTATGACATAAAATATAGAGTATAGGATCCGGTGAAGAGAGAGAGAAAAAGGGAAAGACACAGACAGCAGAAGAGGGACAATCAAAAGTCAAAGGGAGATAGAAAGCTGGAAAGGAAAAGTGAAGGAAAGAGGTAAGGGTTAGAAAGAGAAATGAAAAAGAGGGAAGAGAATGAGACAAGAAGAAAAAGAGAGATAAGAAAAGAATGAGAACGAAAAACAGAAAATGACAGGAGATAAAGACAGTAAGGCCCATCCAGTCTAGTATCTCTTCCTCTCATACAGAATCCCCTGTCCTTGTCCCATGCTTTCTTTCATTCACATACAGTCGTCGTCTCCACCACCTCCACTGTGAGGCTGTTCTTCACATTAGACAATGACATAGGAACAAATTTTCCCCATTCCCGTGGGAACCCATTTTCCCATCCTGGCGAGTTCTTTTCCTGTCCCTGCCCCATTCCTGCAAGCAAGCTCTGTCCTCATCTGCACAAGCCTCAAACAGTTTAAAATCATAAGTGTTTGAGGCTTGTGCAATTAAGACAGAGCTTACAGGAATGGGGCAGGAACATGGGCAGCGACAAGACTCGCAGGGACAGCATGGGGAAAAATTTGTTCCCGTGTCATTCTCTACTTCACATACACAAGTCTTTCTGGAAGTAAATACTTCCTTAGATTACCCCCAAGTCTATCCCCTTTCGCCTTCATTCTATGCCTTCACATTCTACGTATTCCTGCCACAGAATTATTTAAACTCATATCTCCCCTCTCCTGCCTCACTTCCCAGAACACATATTGTGAACTTTAAGTCTGTATTCATATGCTTTATGATGAAGGCCACTAACCATTTTAGTAGCAGCCCTCTGGATCAATGTCATCCTGTTTATATCCTTTTGAAGTTATGATCTCTAGAACTGTGCACAGTACTCTAAATGATATCTCACCAGAGGCACAGAGACGCTATCACTTCTTTTTTCCTATTGGCCATTCCTCTCGCTGTACATTCAAGCATCCTTTTGTTTTTTTGCCTTCATCTTTTCTTCCTGTTTGGCCACCTTAGGATCATTAGTTGCAATCATTCCCAGGTCTCACTCCACCTTTCATGCACAGAAGTACTTAATCCACATCCAATGTGTTTTAGCAAATTGGTAGCCCTAGACTTGTCAGTATATGCTTTTAACGGACACGCATGATATGTACCTTTAACATACGCACTTTTAACAGAAAAGCACAGTTACTTACCGTAACAGGTGTTATCCAGGGACAGCAGGCAGATATTCTTGACTGATGGGTGACGGCACCGACGGAGCCCCGGTACGGACAATTTTAGAGTGATTGCACTCTAAGAACTTTTTAGAAAGTTCTAGCTCGGCCGCACCGCGCACGCGCGAGTGCCTTCCCGCCCGACAGAGGCGCGCGGTCCCTCAGTTAGTATAAGCCAGCTAAGAAGCCAACCCGGGGAGGTGGGAGGGACGCAAGAATATCTGCCTGCTGTCCCTGGATAACACCTGTTACGGTAAGTAACTGTGCTTTATCCCAGGACAAGCAGGCAGCTATTCTTGACTGATGGGTGACCTCCAAGCTAACAAAAAGAGGGATGGAGGGAAGGTTGGCCATTAAGAAAACAAATTTTGCAAAACAGATTGGCCGAAGTGACCATCCCTTCTGGAGAATGCATCCAGACAATAATGAGATGTAAAAGTGTGAACTGAGGACCAAGTAGCAGCTTTGCAGATTTCCTCAATAGGAGTGGAACGGAGGAAAGCTACAGATGCTGCCATTGCTCTGACTCTATGGGCCGTGACAGAACCTTCCAGTGTCAGTCCGGTCTGAGCATAACAGAATGAAATGCACGCTGCTAGCCAATTAGACAACGTACGTTTAGAAACAGGACGTCCCAATTTATTCGGATCAAAGGACAGAAAAAGCTGGGGAACTGATCTGTGGGGTTTCGTACGCTCCAGATAGTAAGCAAGAGCCCTTTTACAATCCAAAGTATGCAGAGCTTGTTCCCCAGAATGAGAATGAGGTTTTGGAAAGAAAACCGGTAGAACAATGGATTGGTTGAGATGAAATTCAGAAACAACCTTGGGGAGAAACTTTGGATGTGTACGCAGAACCACCTTGTCATGGTGAAAAACCGTAAAAGGTGGATCTGCAACCAGTGCATGAAGCTCACTGACTCTCCTGGCAGAGGTAAGAGCAATAAGGAAAAGTACTTTCCAAGTGAGAAATTTGAAAGGAGAAGTAGCTAAAGGTTCAAATGGAGGTTTCATTAAAGCTGAAAGAACCACATTGAGATCCCAGATAACCGGAGGGGCTTTAAGAGGTGGTTTCACATTGAAAAGCCCACGCATGAACCTGGACACCAGGGGATGAGCTGAAAGAAGTTTTCCATGGACTGGCTCATGAAAAGCTGCAATGGCACTGAGGTGGACCCTGATGGAAGAGGACTTCAGGCCAGAGTCAGACAAAGAAAGAAGATAATCCAACAACGTCTCCACTGCTAGGGAAGTGGGATCAAGATGATGAAGAAGACACCAGGAAGAAAATCTCGTCCACTTTTGATGGTAACATTGTAGAGTGGCTGGTTTCCTGGAGGCATCCAGAATGGAACGAACGGGCTGAGACAAAAGAGTATCAGTCGAGTTCAGCCCGAGAGATACCAAGCCATCAGGTGTAGAGACTGGAGGTTGGGATGCAGAAGGGTTCCCTGCTGTTGCGTAAGCAGAGAAGGAAACAGAGGAAGAAGAAAAGGTTCCCTGGAACTGAGTTGAAGTAGAAGGGAGAACCAATGTTGCCTGGGCCACCTCGGAGCAATCAGAATCATGGTGGCTCGTTCCCTCTTGAGCTTGAACAAGGTTCTCAACATGAGAGGCAGAGGAGGGAAGGCGTACAGGAACAGATTCGACCAGTCGAGGAGAAAAGCATCTGCTGTTAGACGGTGTGGAGAGTAAAGTCTGGAGCAGAATAGGGGCAGCTGATGATTGTGAGGAGCTGCAAAGAGGTCTATCTGAGGAGTGCCCCATTGATCGAAGATAGACTGCAGAGTCACGGGATCGAGTGTCCACTCGTGAGGTTGGAGAATTCTGCTGAGTTTGTCCGCTAAGGAATTCTGTTTCCCCTGAATGTATATAGCTTTCAGGAAGAGATGGTGATCTATGGCCCAAGTCCAGATCTTCTGGGCTTCCTGGCATAAAAGGCGAGAGCCTGTCCCACCCTGTTTGTTGATGTAGTACATCGCAACCTGATTGTCTGTGCACAACAGAAGGACCTGAGGAAAGAGAAGGTGTTGGAAGGCCTTGAGGGCGTAAAACATCGCTCTGAGTTCCAGGAAATTGATTTGATGCTTCCTTTCCTGGGCTGACCAAAGACCTTGAGTCTGGAACTCGTTCAAGTGAGCTCCCCATGCGTACAGAGAGGCGTCGGTGGTGATGACTAGTTGATGAGGAGGCTGATGGAACAGAAGACCTCTGGATAGATTTGAGGATACCAACCACCATTGAAGAGACTGACGAAGAGATGATGTCACAGATATGTGTCGTGAGCAAGGATCCGACGCTTGGGACCACTGGGTAGCAAGGGTCCATTGAGGAGTGCGCAGGTGAAGACGGGCATGAGGTGTGACATGAACTGTGGATGCCATGTGCCCCAAGAGTACCATCATTTGTCTTGCTGAGATGGACGGCAGAGGAAGCACCTGGTGACATAGAGACTGAAGAGTCTGGAGACGATTGGATGGTAGGAAAGCTCTCATGAGGAGTGTATCCAGGATCGCTCCAATGAATTGAAGTCTCTGAGTGGGAATGATATGAGATTTGGGTAGATTGATCTCGAATCCCAGAAGTTGTAGAAACTGGATGGTTTGGTTGGTGGCCAGAAGGACCGCTTGGGCAGAAGTGTCTTTGATCAACCAATCGTCCAGGTAGGGAAATACATGCAGGTGGTGAGAGCGTAGAAAAGCCGCCACCACAATGAGACATTTGGTGAATACCCTTGGAGATGAGGCAAGACCGAAGGGCAGCACCTTGTACTGGTAATGACAATGATTGATCATGAATCGGAGATATGGTCTTGAGGTTACATTGATCGGTATGTGAGTGTAAGCCTCTTTGAGATCGAGGGAGCATAGCCAGTCGTTTTGATTTAGAAGGGGATAAAGGATGGCTAAAGAAAGCATCTTGAATTTTTCTTTTACTAGATGAATGTTGAGATCGCGAAGATCCAGGATGGGTCTGAGATCTCCTGTCTTTTTGGGAACTAGAAAGTAACGGGAGTAGAATCCCTACCCCTTTTGATCTAGAGGCACTTCCTCTATAGCGTTCAGAAGGAGGAGGGATTGGACCTCCTGAATAAGGAGGGCTGATTGAGGACTGTTCAAAGCAGACTCTTTTGGCAGGCTTTGAGGTGGGAGAGTCTGAAAGTTGAGAGAGTAGCCGTGGCGGATGATGTTGAGGACCCATTGGTCCGAAGTGATTACTTCCCACCGGCTGAGGAACAGAGAAAGTCGACCTCCTATTGGTTGAGGCAGGAGAGCAGGAATAGGGATACTGGCTATACTGTGGAGAATGAAGTCAAAAGGGCTGTGACTTCTGCTGAGGAGGTTGTTTTACAGCTTGTTGCTGTTGCTGTTGTCTGGGAGGCTGACGTTGCTGTTGCCTCTGACGCCTAGGTTGTTGAGCAGTGGTAGGCAATGGACGGGCTGTGAAACGGCGTTGATAGGCCGATTGCTGCCTGTATGGTCTTGGCGGAGGAGGCTTCTTTTTATTCTTGAGCAGGGTATCCCAGCGCGTCTCATGAGCAGAGAGCTTTTGTGTGGTTGAGTCCATGGAATCCCCAAAGAGCTCATCCCCTAGACATGGGGCATTGGCTAACCGATCTTGATGGTTAACATCAAGCTCGGATACCCGAAGCCAGGCCAAACGACGCATAGCTACTGACATTGCTGTCGCTCTGGACGTAAGTTCAAAAGTGTCATATATGGATCTCACCATAAACTTACGCAATTGGAGAAGAGACGACAAGCATGAATGAAAAGTGGAATGTTTTCGTGAAGGAAGATATTTCTCGAAAGAAGCCATGGTGGTAAGGAGATGCTTTAAATAAAAAGAAAAATGAAAAGCATAATTACTAGCTCTATTAGCTAACATAGCATTTTGGTAGAGCCTCTTACCAAATTTATCCATGGCCCTTCCTTCTCTGCCAGGAGGGACAGATGCATATACACTGGCTCCTGAAGTCTTTTTAAGGGTGGATTCGACAAATAAGGATTCATGTGGTAGTTGAGGTTTGTCGAACCCAGGAATGGGAATTACCTTATATAGAGAATCCAGTTTACGTGGGGCCCCTGGGACAGTTAAAGGAGTCTCTAAATTCTTATAGAAAGTTTCCCTTAAGATGTCATGAAGGGGAAGTTTCAAAAATTCCTTTGGAGGCTGATCAAAATCAAGGGCATCCAAAAAAGCTTTAGACTTTTTGGATTCAGCCTCCAAAGGAATGGACAAGGACTCACACATCTCTTTCAAAAAACTAGAGAAAGAGGAAGTGGCCTGTTTGGAGGATGGGTCAGGGACAGCCGAATCCTCCTCCTCTGAGGAACATTCTCCTTCAGAAAGAAAGGGTTCCTCTGAGTCTCCCCACAGATCAGGGTCCCTTACATGGGAAGAATGGTCCCGAGACTCAGGTGTCGACGTTTGCATGTGTCGGGTTTTGCGCATCGACTTACCCGACCTCATCGATACCGTGTCCGGAGAAGTTAACGGACGCACCGGTGCCGAAGTCTGCACCGATTGATGGTGAGCTCTCGGCTCCGGTGCAAGAACTGGCATCGATACCGAGGAGGTTAGGTGAGGCAGTACCGAAACAGTGGAAGCGGTTAATACGGGTTCCACAATCGGTACCGATACAGGTTGTTCAGCAACCGGTACCGATGGCTCGGTGCGAACTGGCACCGGAAGATTCGGTGTCATGATAGCAGGAAGGAGTCGTTCTAATTGCTCCTTAAGCTGCACCTGAAGGATGGCCGTAATGCGGTCATCGAGGGATGGCACCGGTACCGCTTTTTTCTTCTGCGGTACCTGCGGTGCCGCTCGACGCCCCGGAGATGAGGAGCCCGATGTCGAGGGACTCACCTCTATAGGGGCGGAGCGCTTCCGCTGGCGTCGAACCGGCGGCAGGATTGGGCTCACTGCACTCGAGGCCGGAAGACGTTCCAGTGGGGAAGGCTTCTTAGCCGGCTTACCTGACTGTTGGGATGCCGGTGTGGAATCACGCGGCGTCGAAGACGAGGGTGCCGACTGAATCGGTGCCGAAGCCGGAGTCGAAGGAACGGGGTCGGACATCTCGGCACCGAACAACAATCGCTGTTGAATTAAGCGATTTTTTAATGTTCGTTTTTTCAAAGTAGCACAGCGGGTGCAAGAAGAGGCCTGATGCTCAGGACCCAAACACTGTAAACACCAGTTGTGTGGGTCCGTGAGAGATATAGGCCTAGCACACCGCTGGCACTTTTTAAAACCCGGTTGAGGGGGCATGAAAGGAAAAACGGCTTCCGCCAAATCGAAGGCCGAGGCTTCGATGGTGGCAGAAGGCCCCGCCGGGGAAATACCGAAAATTGAAGAAAAAAATGAAAGATTTTTTTTTTTTTTTTTTTACAAAATGAAAGAAAGAAAAAAGGCAAATTAAGCCAAACGTTTACGCGAGCGGGAAGGCAAGTTATGAAAAAATTTCAACAGCCGTTGAAAACGCGTCTTCTTAGCTCCGCGGAAACTAAGAAACTGAGGGACCGCGCGCCTCTGTCGGGCGGGAAGGCACTCGCGCGTGCGCGGTGCGGCCGAGCTAGAACTTTCTAAAAAGTTCTTAGAGTGCAATCACTCTAAAATTGTCCGTACCGGGGCTCCGTCGGTGCCGTCACCCATCAGTCAAGAATATGCTGCCTGCTTGTCCTGGGATAACATATATTATATGGTCCCCAACCCCATTAAAGTACCGTATTTTTCGCTCCATAAGATGCACCTGACCATAAGACGCACCCTAGATTTAGAGGAGGAAAAACCAAGAAAAAAATATTCTGAAACAAATTGTGCCTCTGAACCCAGCCCCCTAGAAAAATAGACAAATATACTGCAGAAGACAGGTTTTGATGACTAAATTGAAATCTTACCTTTGTTGTCTGGTGATTTCTGGTTGCACTAGATAGTTCTTTCTTTCCTGCCTTACTTCCTCAGGCCCAACAATTGTCTCTTTCTATTCCCTCCCTCCCTCCTTCCTATGTCCGAGTTTGTGCCCCCTCCCCCTCACTGCCTTCCAGACTTTGTCCTTCTTCCCTCCCGTACCGAAGCCTGCCTGCCTTCCTCCCTCCCTCCCTGCCACACCTAAGTCTGTCTCCCTCTGCACTGAAGCCTGCCTGCCTTTCTCCCTGCCGCGCCGATTCCTCCCGCTGCTCACCCACTACTTCTGCAACTTCACAAAGGGAAGGGCCGGTAGTGTGTAATCTGGCCCACAAGCCTTCCCCCGACGCCAATTCTGACGTTGGAGATAAGGTCCAGGCCTTGTGTTTGACATGTGTGGCTTACATTCATATAGTCCTTTAAGGCCTTCCATTCTAAGTTTGAACCTCAGGCAATGAAGGGTTAACTGACTTGCTCAAGGTCACATGGAGCAGCTGCAGGATTTGAACCTGATTTTCCTTGTTAGCCAGATCGTCTGACCATTAAGCTCCTTCTTTATGCCTTTTCCCATTATTCTTGTCCTTTTTGCCTTTGAATGCTTTCTTTTATTTTTCTACTTTGCAGAGCTGGAAGTTACCCCAGTTCCAGGAGGAAGACAGTTTGGCCAGTCCTCTTTCAACTTAATCTCAAAACAGGGAGGTGCTTGTAAGCCCCGATTTTACCTACTGAAATTAGTGCTGCAAACTGCATCATACATCATGTTGCAGTTGTCAAAAATCGAGGACCGATCCAAAATCTTCCCCCTGAACTGCATTCACTCTGCAGCTCTGGTTTCATGCATTCCTTTAAACTCACATATAGTAAACTGTCCCATCCAGTAAGGGTTCTTGAATCAGAATCTGACAGAAATAGAAACAGGAAGCCACTAAGACAGTCCAAGAAAAAGAGATAGTAAGAAAGGTGGTGGAGGATGGAGAAAAACAGAGCGTTGTGGGGGCTGGGCAGGGTGCCACGATCTCTGTTCAGCCTGCTTTTAATTAATACTCCTCAGTGTTGGCAGACCAAGCAGGACACTTTTTATTTTCTGGCAGAAAGGGTCTCTCTCCTCCAGTCTGCAGGATTGATATGAGAGGTGAATATTCTAGAGTTTATCGTTCCGAACAGGAAGCAGAGGAGACAAAGCAGTTTTTGGCATGTAGAAAGCACATAAAACTGACAGCAGCTAAGACAAACTCCAGTTCCTTGGAAATACAGGTAGAGACCAAATCACCTATAGGAGCACGGGCACGGGGATTCAGGGCCCGTCACCATTAAGACAGAACGGTTCAGGGGATGAGCACAAGGACATGGAGTCTGTGCCCATTAGAACCTGAGGACTGGGAAAATGGGGACACAGAAACAGAGGGGTTGGTATATAAATGATTTAAGCGGGCAGGAGGGGCTCCTCCCCACTTAAATTACACTCTGTGGGGTCGACCGCCAGTATTCAGCACCACTTAGCCGGGCACTGTTGCTAAATATCAGCATTAACTAGCCATTTCGGTATTGAGTCAGATAAGGGTGTTACGGGGGAGGGGGGGAGGGAGTCGGGGAGGAGCTGGCAGTTATGTGGGTGCTGCTAATATTTAGTGCTGGTGCCTGCATAACTAAGATGGCATAGGGCAACACAAAAAGCAGTCCTAACTATGCATACTTAGCTACACAGACACCAGCACTGAATACTGTCCTGTGTGTTGATCCCCTCTCAATCTCACCCAACCCTCCTCCCATCCCCTCCCTCCCCCCCCAAAAAAAAAAAAAATCTAGAAAACTCTCCCTTACAATACCTCCCTGGAAGTAGATGCTGACCAAATTTTGATTTTGCTTTGGTGCCAAAATACAATCCAACACAACATTTATTTAAATACTGCAAATACCTTTTCAAAGGGCTAGATTCATGAAGCAAACCCCTTTGCAACCTGATTTCCCTCTGATCCGATTCACTAACCTCTGTCCCGATCATCCTCCGATCCGCGCATGCAAATGAGGTGGAACGGCATTCAAATGTAGGCAGGCACTACCCAAAAATTGCAACACCGATTGATTGGGCTGACCGATCAGCAGGAAAGGTGGGGCTTTCCGACTGTATTTCCTACTCTCTACCACGACTTTCCAGCTCCCTTCTCCTGCTCTCTCTGCCCTGAGCGCCACCCTGATTCTTCCCCGAATCTCCTGCTCTCTCTGCCCTGAGCGCTGCCCTGCTTCTGCCGCGACTCTCCTGCGCTCTCTGCCCCGACTTTCAAGCTCTCTGCCCCCGAATCTCTTGCTCTCTCTGCCCCGAATGCTGCCCTGCTTCTGCCCCAGCCTTCCTCCGCAGTGCGAGCCTGTGGTTTAAACTCAGGCTCGCAAAAGTTAAAAAACTTAAAAGTTAAGAGTAAAAAAAAAGAAAAGAAAGGTAGCTGCTCTTTAAGCATGTGCAGACCATCTTCAGATGGCTTGCGTTTGTTCAGGATCACTATAGAGCGATCCAGGCGCTCAGTTGGGGGTGTAATTCCGATCACCCTCATTTGCATGAGGGCAATTTGTGAATCAGTCCCCTGGACATGGATCAGATCCAATCTGGGCCCTTAGTGAATCTGGGCCAAAGTTCACTGCAGTTAACAAATGATAAGAAATGGAGGCAGTATCAAGAATTATAAAATTAAAATCCACAGATAGATGCATTATGGTTAATGTGACCGTTTATTTTTTTTTACACAAAACGGGACAGAAACTTCCCCCCCTTCCCCCCCCCGGTACCTTTTTTTAATCCCGGCGGCTGCCTCCTGTTCTGATGTCTTCCAGCAGCAGTAGAGCGGCGCTCACTGAATGTCTGCCATCAGTTCTCAGTGAAACAGAGAAAAGGCTCCTTACACAAGAGGGCCTGCAATTCTGAGATCCTTCTTGCTGAGTCTATGGCAACCAAAAACAGACTTAACCATAAGGTCTAGCAGGGAAGCTTCCAAAAGAGGCTCGTATGGAGCATGGGCCAGGCCCTTCTAGACCACATTGAGGTCCCAAAATGGGAATGGTCTGCGCAATGGGGGTCTCAGTTTGAGCACCCCTCTCAAAAACCAAGTGACATACGGGTGGGACGCCAGAGACTCTGAGGCCGAAAGTACGAGATACTGGCTATCTGCATTTTGAGACGCGAAACCACAAGGCCCTTTTCAAGACTGGCCTGCAGGAGAGCAAGGATCACCGGAACAGGAGCCCTCTCCAGCTCTACCTGCTCCTTGGCGCACCATAACTGGAAAGTCTTCCAGGTCTTAGTGTAAGCTGCAACCGTTGCAGGCCTCTTTGCCCTAAGGAGAGTCATAACAACAACCACCGAATAACTCTTCCAAATCAAGGCCACATGCTCAAGAAGCATGCCATAAGCTTCTCCATCGGAACCAGGCCTTGACTGATAAGCCCCAGATGGAACAGGCAGTTTCAGGAACCTACCTCTCTGCTGATGCACCTGAGAAGGCAACACGTGCAAGTGTGCACACACAAGCGTACTACCACTCCTGATGTATCTGCTCTGTGATGGGGGCAGAAGAATATAGTCTGTGTTTGTGTAGCTTGTACTGCTGCTTCCTCTACTATACCTCTTCTGTGTGTGTGGAATTGAGAAGTAGAGGGTGGAGATATAGTGTAAGCGTGTGCCTGTAAAGCTCAGAGCTGTTACATTGTCTGTTTTTGCATGCATGGAGAACTTCACACTATCAATAGCAATTTCCAGAATCACTAATTTCACTGGGAAACAGAAAGTGTGTACGTTGTGCTAAGTTCTGCTCTCACCTGGTCAGGAGGAAAGATATGCAGAAGCTGCTGGATGTTGTTATGGAAGAGCTCCTGCCAGTGATTTCTAGCCCAGGTGATACAATCCTTCCAGGAGTTAGGCCTCTCTGTCACCAGTCGGCTGTGAATGGTCTCTAGGATTTCCAAGGCCTCAGCATCCATTAGCCTGTCAATTCGGTCCAGAAAACTAGAATCCCTACAAGGGTAAGACAAGGACAATTCACTTCCATCCTTGGGGTACAGCTTTTCCCTGACTCCTATTTCATGTGGAAACACTCTGGGTGCCAGAGAGCCAAGAGTGACCTGAATATCAATTAGATTACACTTCTCCCTCCGTATCCTCGGTTTCCATATCTGTGGATTTGCTTATTTGCAATTTTTCGGCTGCTGATTCTTCCTTCCAAAATTACGTCATGATTAAAGTTCCTACCCAGAAACAGCGCATCATCTCCTCTGTCAACCCAGCACATCATCTGCTCCACCAGCTGCTCTCGCCTCTCACAGCACAGAACTGAAGAAGACAGCGCAGGAAACACAAGTGCCGAGCGCTTTGAAAACGGATGCATCCTTCACGCAGGCCCCCGCCCCGCCTCCTTTCTTTGTGACACGGAGCAGAAGCAGAGCCTGCACGAAGCCCAGCCAGCCCAACCATCGAGATCGAGAGAGAGCTGTTCGCATACTCGGTATCTGGCACACTCCCAGGTACTTTCAGCTGTAGTTATTCGCGGTTTCAGTTGCAAAAACTTTTTGTTTTTCATTTTCGCAGCCATGGTCCGCCGGCATCCCCCATGAATACGGAGGGAGAAGTGTATTGTAATTCACTTTTGATTGGCCAACTATTGAATGCTTACAATTGGTACAAAACACTGCTGTTAAGACTTCTTTATAAGGCTTTTTTCTATGATCAAGTGACTCCCTTGCTCTCTGCTCAACATTGTTCGGCTGTTATATACAGAATAAAAGTTCCAAATCCTGTCGCTTGTACATAAAGCCTTCTATACTAGACAACCAATCTATCTTTCTTCACTGCTCTTTCTTGTTAAGTGTCTTGCTACATTTCTAAGTGATTCAGGATCATTGGTCCAGTTACGAGTACTTTGAGTTACTGCTGTTTATTAGCAAATCCAAAGGCCGTACTAGGAACAAATAATTGCTACTTGTCACTGTTTATGAATACTTAACAACAGATTATTAGCACTGCAGTTATGTCAATTGTTTTTTAATTCTCTGCATAATTGTAAACTGCTTTGTATTTAAAAGCTGAATATCAAGTACCAATAAACATGATTGTTGCAGTTGTAGGTAGAACTGATGGCTTTCTTCAGAGTGAGCTGGAAGGTTCTGCAGTTTGTCTTTATATAGAGTGGGTCCTCAATCCTGATTGGCTGAGGCTTGGGGCGATTGAGGCAGAAAAGTCTGTTGGGAAATTCTGGTGGTTTCAGTTGCAAAAACTTATGAGAACATAAGAAGTGCCCTACTGGGACAAACCGAAGGACCATCAAGCCCAGTATCCTGTTTCCAACAGTGGCCAACCCAGGTCCCAAGTAGTAAAACAGATTTTATGCTACTTATAAACAGTGGATTTCCACAAGCCATCACAATAATGGCCAGATGGATATCAAATATATCACATATATATCAAATCTTAAAAACTGCCTTTATATTAGGAGTGGATGAGTAACTTAATGGTTAGTGCAGTGAGCTAAGAACCTGGGGATCTGGGTTCATTTCCCACTGCAGCTTCTTAATCTTCCTTTGCCCCAGGAAAAACCAGAATATGATGCACTGGGGACAGAAAAAGTACCTGCATATAATAAATGTAAACCACTTTGGTTGTATCAAAGAAAGGCAGTATATTAAATGCATTACCTTTTATATTAAAAATTAGTAATATCATAGAAATATGATGGCAGATAAAGGCCAAATGGCCCATCTTAGAGGCACCTGAGCCAATCATGGCCTTAGGCCCCTCCCTGTGCATCACATGATGCACCGGGGCGGGGCCTAAGGTCCACTGTTCGTGGATTGAGGCCTCCGAAGCAGGAAGGACTGAGCACTCCTCCTGCTCCCAACTTTTACAGGTACAAGGAAGGGGACGGAGAGGGGGCGTCCGATGGTAGGAGGGAGTGGGCTTCCCTCCTGCCATTTGTTTTGGGGTTGATATTTAAAAGCTTTACTATTAGGATTTCATTGCTGACATCAGGTTTCCGCTGATACCAAACTTCTTTCTAGAGATCGGATTCCTAGTACCCCAATCTAGATTTCTACTTAAGACCCAGACATTGGATAAACTATTAAAATCCTCCTTTTTCCTGTCTGTACCATCTCTGAGAACAGCTTACTTGGCCATGTGACAGAGAATAATGTCTGTTTATACTTTTCCTTTAAAGTGGGAGGAAAGAGCCAGCACAAAGCACTCTCATCTCCTCCCCTTAACCTACGCTGCAGGCAACAGAAAATCACGGCAGCTTTCGAAAGAGTGTTGGAATAGTTCAGGCTAAATCACTTTCATGTCTTCTTGCCAGAGCAAACCAGGTGACCTCAGCCCACATGCTGCTACTGCCCAAAGGGTAAGCTTAGCCTTCCTAAACAGGACATCTTATAAACACTGTTGGATGAAGGGAACATCATATTCTGAAGAGTCAGATTTGGAATCTGGAAGGCAGAAGATCCCAGGACAGCTGGGATACAGAGACAATCATGGGGCAGCAATACCACTAAAAGGCATAAATGATGATAAGATAGAAGCAAAAAAATGTCATGAAATAAAGGTTGCTACTTTGTCCAGGTTAACCGGAAGAAGCTTATCCAGTCCTAATTATCTCCCACGTCAGGCACTGATGCCCCTGTATAATACTCTGGTGAGACCTCATTTAGAATATTGTGTCCAATTCTGGAGGCTGCATCTTCAAAAATATATGAAAAAAATGGAGTTGGTCTAGAGCAGGGGTGGGCAACTCCAGTCGGGTTTTCAGGATTTCCCCAATGAATATGCATGAGATCTATTTGTATGCACTGCTTTCAATGCATATTCATTGGGGGAATCCTGAAAACCTGACTGGATTCCGGCACTCGAGGACCGGAATTGCCCACCCCTAGAGGCATAAGGGGACAGACTTAAAGATCTCAATCTGTATACTTTGGAGGAAAGGCGAGATAGGGGAGATATGATAGAGACCTTTAAATACCTAAGTGACTTAAATACGCAGGAATTGAGTCTCCTTCATTTGGAAGAAAGCTCTGGAATGAGAGGGCACAGGATGAAGTCAAGAGGTGATAGGCTCCGGAGTAATCTAAGGAAATACTTTTTTACAGAAAGGGTGGTAGATACATGCAACAGTCTCCCAGAAGAGGTGGTGGAGACAGAGACTGTGTCTGAATTCAAAAGGGCCTGGGATAGGCACGTGGGATCTCTCGGCGAGAGAAAGAGATAATGGTTACTGCAGATGGGCAGACTAGATGGGCCATTTGGCCTTTATCTGCCATCATGTTTCTCTGAATGACATTCCTACATTTAA
Organism: Geotrypetes seraphini; assembly: GCF_902459505.1. NCBI lineage: Eukaryota > Metazoa > Chordata > Amphibia > Gymnophiona > Dermophiidae > Geotrypetes > Geotrypetes seraphini. The sequence goes on from NC_047100.1 coordinate 47,387,616, forward strand.
AACAGCTAGGAACAAATATGTTTTTTCACTCAATGTATAGTTAAACTCTAGAACTCTTTACCAGAGCAAGTGCACAGTTAATGTAACTAGATTTCAGAAATATTTGGAAAAATTCCTGGAGGAAGAATCTACAAACTATTATTATGTTAGACCTTGAGAAAGACACTGCTTGGTTGATAGCATGCAGTCTTCCTCCATTTTTGGGACCCTGCCAGATTCCCATGATTTGGGTTGGCCACTGGGCTAAATGGACCTTTGATCTGATCCAGTAGGGCAACTCTTATGTTCTTATGTATACAACAGGGCAAAATCCTGACTGGATCAGGCATGTTATCAGGTTAGCAGAGATAAACTGGTAATCCTATCCTAAGAGGCCCAGGATATCATGGAAGAGAAGCCCTTCAAAATGCCAGGCTTGACCCAGCTTTCTGTGATCCCCTTTTGAAATGAGGGATGGGAGGGGGGAGGGTTAGGATTTCATGGTCTGATGGCAATGTGCATCGTACCAAAGAGTTCTGGTATAACATTTGTAAAACTTTTGACCTTTTCTGTTGTTTATGTTATGGTGCTTTAAAAAAAAATAAAAATGAAGAGACGTGCTCCTTCAGATACACAAGTACCTAAAGAAAGATATGGCGATACTCGAGAGGGTCCAGAGAAGAGCAACAAAAATGATAAAGGGCATGGAAAACCTCTCATATGCTGAGAGGCTGGAGAAGCTGGGGCTCTTTTCCCTGGAAAAGTGGAGACTTAGAGGGGATATGATAGAAACTTATAAGATCATGAAGGGTATGGTGAAGGTAGAGAGAGACAGATTCTTCAGACTGGCAGGGGCAACAAAAACTAGAGGGCACTCAAAAAAATTGAGGGGAGATAGATTTAGAACAAATGCTAGGAAGTTCTTCTTCACCCAGAGGGTGGTGGACACCTGGAATGCACTTCCAGAAGAGGTGGTTGAGCAGACTACGATTTTGGGTTTCAAAAAGGGATTGGACGAGTTCCTGAAGGGAAAGGGGATCCAGGGGTATAATTAGAGGGTTACTATACAATACAAAACGCTCTTGAGTAATAGATCACTTCAGGTCCTTGACCTGGGGGGCCGCCACGGGAGCGGACTGCTGGACATGATGGTCTGACTCGGCAGAGGCAATGCTTATGTTCTTATGTAAGTTCCATAATAGAAACTGGAAGAAATGGCTCCAGGCCAGCCTGAGCTATTCCTGGTGTTGCTCCATTGCATCTACTAGCTTGCAGCTTGAATGGGCCTTTGGTGGATCATAGCTTCCAACTGAGTCAGGCCCACCCAGTCAGTAGCCATGACGCAGTGAGTAAACTGTGGTGCCAACATCCATACTGCCTATTGTCTACCTAAGTTAACCCTGGGTTCCACCAAAGTATCAGTACTGGTACTAGAGAAGCGCACGAGTAAATGTAATGAAGTTAACCCAAAACTGACTGAAGCCGCCTGATAACCCTATCAGAGAGGTAAAGAATCACAGGATAACAGAGAGAACCACCAGATGGTAGACATAGTACGAGGCATATATAGGGGATCATTTGTCCCATAGTCTTTGGTCAGATTTTAGTGCTATAGAAATAAAAATTAATATATCTGGACTAACAATGCAATATTTGACCAGCTGTTGGGAGCTAAAATGCTCTTCCATCTTGAGCTGAGGAAGGGGGCTTCAAGAACATAAGAATAGCCTTACTGGTCCATTCAGCCCAGTATCCCGTATTCACGGAGGCCAATCCAAGTCACAAGTACCTGGCAAAAACCCAAATAGTAGCAGTAGCTCCTAACTGTGGTCAAAAATGTATTAGATTAGTTAGTAAAACAGAAAAGATTCACAATCCGGTCGATATTCAAGTTGATTTAAGCAGCCAGGAGAAGCTTAAATCGCCGATACTCAACGGCACTTAAGTGATGAGTGCCGCCAAATATCAGCACTGACCGCTAAACCAGGTACGGCAGATTGTGAGCCCACAGGGATAGATAGGGAGAAATACTTGAGCACCTGAACGTAAACCACTTAAGTGGGGTACAAATACCCCAAAATGAAATGAATACAAATAAACAAAGCTGGCTATTTTGTGAGTGGTACGGGGTCAGAGTCCTAGTATTCAATACTTAACTGCTTAAATTATGTGGCCAAATCGGAGCGCAAAAAAGCGCAGTCCTATCTTTAAGCGGTGACGGGACTAAAGCGCGCCAGACAATCGCGCGCGGACAAAGATGCTAAGACAAAAGCGCCAGGACATCAGTGCGCTGGATTAAAAGGTAACTTTAAAGCGCTCCGAGAGGGGGGGAGGGGGGAACCCCCCTATTTACTTAGAAGTGTTGCTGCTGCCTTTGGGGGTGGGGTGGGGTGGGGGGTGGGAAACCCCCCCCCACACACACTTACAGAGGAAACTAATTTTTCACTAAAACACTGGGAAAAATTACAATTTCCTCACTAAACCCCCCCCAACGGCAGCCCCAACACTTCAAAGTAAAATCGAGGGTTACCTTTTAATCCGATACGCTGACGTCCTGCGCGCATTTGTCTTAGCGGCTTTGTCCTCGTGCGATTGTCCTGTGCGCTTTCGTCTATGAAACCTTTAAGCACTGTCGCTTAGGCGGTTAAGTGCTGAATATTGCACTTAACAGCATAAGTGATAGCCTGCTACATAAACCCATTGAATATCAGGTGATAATGTTGGCGGTGGCAAAAAAAAAACCACTACATTTGCCGTCCCCAGCTGAATATCGACCTCCATATATTCTTTTTGTTTCATTTTTAACTTTTATTTGTTGAAGTGGATTAGCACAACCACCACACTACTTTATCCAAGATGGTGAAACTTACTGCAGATACTGGTTGACTCTGTCTGCTTGCTGCTTGAATAGACCTTCAAATTCATCTCTTGCCCACTATAAAAGAAAGGGAACTGGATTTAGTTCATGCTTTTTCAGTAGTCACACTAGGTATGGTTCCTAGCCACTGTTCCCTCTAAGTCAGTGTGTCGCAAACTGTGTGCCATGACATGCTGGAAAGGGGGAGAGGCACCGGCTGACTGCCTACAGGTCGTGCCTCTTCTCCATGCATCTCCTGCTCCAGCACCCCCCCACCCCCCCCACCCCACACTGGCAGCTCAGGGCCCCGTCTGGAGGGCCTTCGCACATACACTGACATCGGCGTGATGACGTCGACATCATCACATTGACGGCCGAGCATTTCCAGGTGCCCTCCAGCCACGGCCCGGAGTTTACTGTGCTGCCAAGTAAAAATGTTTGCGGGACACTGCTCTAAGCTGAGCAGGAGTCCTCCACCTACAATCCTGCCGGGGGGGGGGGGGGGTGCTGTTTCACTATCACATTTTCTTTTTTTATTTCTTTATTGATATTTTGAACTTGACAATGTATACATTTGAAAAATCGAAAAAAAACCAAAACACTATTAACATCAGAAATATTACAATAAAAATTTTAAATCCCTTCTTAACCTATAACAGTAATGATATTATATTATACTCATCAATATTATAGAATATTATGAAATTTATACCTCTAAATAAATAATACACCCCCCCACCCCCCCTGGATGTGCAAAGGAATCTAACATAAAGAAAAAGGAATCACTTTAATTATAATGTGACAAAATTAGGTAATGGACCCCAAATCCCCTTAAAGGATTTAACAAACCCTAAACGCTCTGCCATAATCTTTTCATATTTATATGTTGCTCATACAGTTGCCCACCAAAAACTAAAATTAATCCTATCATGATTTTTCCAATTAGATGTGATCATTTGAACCCCTATTCCTGATAAGATCATGAAAAGGCGACTATTATTTCTATCCAAAGTGGGTTTATCATGCAGAATCGTTCCAAAAATTATTGCTTCATATGTCAAAGGAATAGAGGATTGAAGAATATTATTAATTTGCCCCCAAATCGACTTCCAAAAGCCAAGTATCAATGGACAAAAAAACAAAAGATGATCCAAAGTCCCAATATCAATATGACAATGCCAACATCTATTAGATTTAGAACTATCTACTTTATTCAACCGAACTGGAGTCCAAAAAATTCTATGTAATAAAAACAACCATGTTTGTCTCATAGATCTTAATCTCCAAGTCCAGATTCGTGGCCAACGAGAAACAGAAATATGCTGTTTTAACTCGATACTCCAAATATCTCTAAGACTATTTTTTGTTTTTTTATTTAAAAATCCAGAAATCAATTTATACCACTGGGCAGCCTGATGTCCTATTAAATCTGTTTGGTAGCAAAGGATTTGCAAGCTAAAATAAGTTTTCAAATTTTTCCATTCAGGGAACCCCATCTGAATAGCCTGCTTCAACTGCAAGCACCTATATTGTTGAGTGTTTGAAATACCAAATGAATGCTGCAGTTGTGAAAAATCAAGCAGATTACCATTAGAAATAAGATCATCTAATGTCCTAATATTTGCCTGCATCCAATTCTTCCAAGCGATTCCAGCTATTTGAATCTTGGAGTTTAACCATAAGGACTGTAAAGTAGATTTCATTATTGGTACCTCTGTTAATTTATCAATAAATTTAATAGTTTTCCAAGTATCCAATAAAATTATATTGTCCTTAGCATATTTATGAAATCTGATACTTAATACATGTGGAAGCCTCATAGGGGACACCAAATTCCGTTCCAAATATAACCAATCTGGTTGATGATCAATAAGCTCAGGGAGGATCCAATACATACCTTGACGTAATATATAGGCTTGATGGTACCTATAAAAGTTTGGAAAATTTACCCCACCCTCCACAATTGATTTTTGCAATGATACTAAAGCAATTCTTGGTTTTTTCCCAAGCCAAACAAATTTTGTCAAAATATTATTTAATTTTTTTTTGTAAAAGGACTCTTGAAAATAAACTGGTAACATACTCATTTGGTAACAAACTATAGGCAAAATCATCATCTTTACTGTTTGCACTCTCCCCCACCAAGAAATATCAAAGGATTCCATTGCTCACACAATTCTGTAACTTTTAGTAATAAGGATTTTTCATTTACCTTCATTGTTTCTTCCAATGTACTTTTTATCCAAATTCCTAAATATTTTATTCCATCTTTCTTCCAACTAAACTGAAACGAATCAAATAAGCCTTTTATACAATGTACATTTAGTGGAAGAATTTCTGATTTATTCCAATTTATTTTATAACCTGAAAATTTTCCAAATTTATCAATCAAATCCAATAAATGTGGAATGGTTGACTCCGGATTTCTCAAATGAATCAAAATATCATCTGCATAAGCAGAAATTTTATATTCCCGACCTGCATAAGGAATACCTTCTATCTCCTTTGATTGTTGAATAGCTAAAAGTAGAGGTTCCAAAACAATATCAAATAACAAAGGAGATAATGGATAACCCTGTCTAACTCCCCTTTCTAAAAAGAACCTTTCTGAAAAAGTATTATTTATATATAATCTAGCAGATGGGGAGCTATACAGGGATTGAATCATTTGTATAAATCGAGAACTAATACCAAACCAATCCATTGCTTGATACATAAAAGTCCATTCTACCTGATCAAATGCTTTCTCTGCATCTAAAGAAACAGAGAAAGCCGGATCGTTCATATCCTTTGTTAAATGTAAAATATGAAAAGCTAATCTGGTGTTATTTGAAGAATGTCTTTGAGCAACAAAACCTGTTTGATGCATACCAATAATATAAGGGAGAGCCTTATTCAAACGCAAAGCCAATATTTTAGCTAACAATTTCCCATCAACATTAATCAAAGAAATAGGCCTATAGTTTGAAACCAACATGGGATCTCTGTTTGGCTTAGGCAAAACTATTGTTAAAGCTTCTGCCATAGTACCTGAAATACAACCTTTATTTAGTTGAAACTGATAAAATTTGAAAAGATGGGGTAACAAAATCGTTTGAAAAGAGTTAAAAAATTCTACCGTATATCCATCACTTCCTGGAGCGGATCCAACTCTAAGGGACTTTAAAGCCCTCTGAATTTCTTTTTGTGTTATAGGTGCTTCGAGATTTTCTTTCATATGATCAGGAACTTTAGGCCCATTAATCAACTTTAAAAATTCAAAACCATCTTTTTCTTTATTAAAATAATGCTCAGAAGAATACAAGCTTTCATAAAATTTCAAAAATTGTTGTAAAATATTTTTAATTTGAGAATGAATTATTCCATTATCATCTGAAATAGCCATTATATTAGCTTTCCTTTTTTTTGCTTTTAAATAGTTAGCTAGTAATCTTCCCGCCTTATTTGAGGTTCCATAATACAATGCCTTATAGGACACAAACTCCTTTCTAGCCAATTGTGATGATATCTCATTGTATCTAAATTTTACTTTTAGCAAATTCTGATAAATACTTTGTTCCCATTTTTCCTTTAATTTAATTTCCAATTCTCTAATATTTTGTTCTAAAATTTAAAAATCTTTATTTAGTTGTTTTCTAACATATGCTGAGTACGCGAGAGACAGGCAAGCTCTGCAGGACTCTAAGGAATTTGCTTATCTTTAGCAATTGAAAAAATAATATTGAAGTACTTCTGCCCACTGGTAGCAGAGTGGTTGGAAGACCACTCAGTTTAGAGCAGGGGTGGCAAACTCAGGCCCCGAGCCAAATTTGGCCCACAGGGTAATTAACTTTGGCCCGAGCTTTGGCCCTCTGTTTCTTCCCTCCTTCCATCCTGGCTTCCCGGTCTCACCTTTACAGCAGCCTGGCTGTAGTGAACCTAGCAGAATGCCATAGCCTTCGCAGCACATTCCCTCTGCTGCGAGCCCACCCCTGACGTCTGCCCTAATTAGCTGAAGGTGAGACCAGGAGGCCAGGGGAAAAGCCGGAGGACGCTACAAAGAAGGGCCTTCGGGGGGTGGGGGAGAACCTGGTGTAGAAGTACACAGATGGAGGGAAGGGGGGGTCCAAAGAAACGTGCATATGCCGGACTGAGGGGGGAGAAGAAATAATGGGTCTAAAAACAAAGGAGAGGGAGAGAGATGGTGGACAATGGGATTTAGGGAGGGAAGGAACAGAAAGGGAGAGAAGTTGGACTCAAGGGATGGTGTGGGGGGGAATAGAGATACTGGATAGGAGTATAGCTGAGAAGAGAAAGGGAGAGATGGTGGACCCTGGGGTGGTGGGGAAGGAGGGAGAGATGCGGAATGAAAGGGTAGTTGAGAAAAGGAGAGATGGTGGATCTATGTTCTTATGTGAGATCCATCGCCACAGCTGTGGGGATTGAGAAGAAAAAAAGAAAAGATGCCAGACTTCCGGGGGAGGGAAGGGAAACAGAAGGGGAGGACAGAGATGGAAGATGGATAGTTAGAACAGAGAAAGAAGAAAATGGCAAATGGGCAGGAGACCCTGGCAAGCGAGTTATCAGAAGACAACCATAGCCTGGAACGAACATGATTTGAATATTGACCAGACAACAAAAGGTAGAAAAAAAAATCATTTTATTTTCTGTTTTGTGATTACAATATGTCAGATTTGAAATGTGTATCCTGCCAGAGCTGGTGTTAGACAGCAAGCGTGAACTATGACCTAAAAGAGAGGAAAAGTCTTTTTTATTTATTTTGTTTACATCACAGAGCCGGCATAGGGTTGGAGAGGTTGTAACCCTATACTTCCACTAAGACTAAGGAGTCCTTTTATTAAGGTGTGCAATTAGTGCGTGCTAAATCATTTAGCGTACCTTAATAAAAGGAACCTTAAGTATAATAATAATATAGTATAGTAATAAAAAATTTGGCCCGCAACTTAACCTATGTTTTAGAGTTTGGCCCCTTATGTGATTGAGTTTGACACCTCTGGTTTGGAGGGAACAGTGTTCCTATCCCCAGAAGGTTTGTAATCTAAGATTGTACCTGACCTAGTGAAGAATTCAGCGATTTGCTCAAGGAGCAGAATGAGATTTGAATCCTGACTTCCCTGGTTCTTAGCCTGATCCTTCAAACTTTAGGCTACATTTAAATATTTCTTTTTTAGAAATAGAAGGAAAACTAGAGCGAATGTCCTGGAAACGAGTGTGCTGTTCCTCAGGCCTCTCCCAATCCCCAACATGACAGAAGGCCAAAATCAGATCAAATCAGATTAGGATTACCAATAAATCCTGGCAGATAGTTCTCATAGGCATATATTTCCAACAAACTTTCAAGAGGCAACATTCAAACAATGCGTGCCGACATGTAAAACTATTTGAGTACTTTGTATTCATAGACTGCGTCCCTTTGAAAAACTGACTCAGAAAAAGCACATACACAAATTTACATCTGCTACTTGTATTGGTGCTTTCATAGTAACACACATAGTAGATGACGGCAGATAAAGACCCGAATGGTCCATCCAGCCTGCCCAACCTGATTCAATTTTAAATTTTATTTCTTCTTCTTCGCTATTTCTGGGCAAGAATCCAAAGCTCTGTTCTTAGGTTCCAAATACTGAAGTCTCCGTCAAAGCTCACTCCAGCCCATCTACATCCTCCCAGCCATTGAAGCCCTCCCTAGCCCATCCTCCACCAAACGGCCATATACAGACACAGACCGTGCAAGTCTGCCCAGTACTGGCCTTAGTTCGTCAATATTTACTATTCTTTCTGATTCTAGATCCTCTGTATTCATCCCACGCTTTTTTGAATTCCGTCACCGTTTTCCTCTCCACTACCTCTCTCGGGAGCGCATTCCAGACATCCACCACTCTCTCCGTAAAGAAGAATTTCCTTACGTTGCTCTTGAGTCTACCACCCTTCAACCTCAAATTATGTCCTCTGGTTTCACAATGAAAACTTCTGTGCGTATCTTTGGCGATCCAAATGTATATGCGCAAGTGCTCCCCCTGCTCCATCCTGTGCCTGGCAAAAGACACATAACTTCTCTGCAGATGCAGTGGGTAATTCTCAAAAGCCCTGTTTCAGGTGCAGAAAGGCCTTTCCTATGAGCAGGTTTAAATAGATACTCCTAAGGTAAAACTAGCCCTTAGCATTTGGAGATGACTTCACCTATTGCCTCTAAGAAAGATGCCTGCCTGCTGTGAGAAAACGCAAATAACCAGGGCAGCAAAGCAATGACAGAGTGGTTTAAATTGAAGGGCAGGGGTTGAAAGTGGGACTGTTTGTTAAAAAGGCCTTATACAACCTGGGTCAATCAGAGCCTTAGAACCCCTTCCCGGGGCATCCAGGGAGGAGACTGAGGCTCTGATTGGCCCAGGTTGTATAAGGCCCCTCCTATGGGCCAATCAAAGCCCCAGGCCCTTCCCTGGTGCATCCCAGGATGCACCAGGGAGGGGAAGGCCCATTTTGGAAGAGGTGGGCCAGCTGGCTGGAGTAGGCATCTCTCCAGTCAGCTATCTAATTAAAGGTATGGAGGAGAGGGGTTGGAGGCAGGAGGTGTGTAGTGATGCAGCGGGAGAGAGTGGGCATCTCTCCCGCTGCGGGGGGGGGTTGTATCGCTTTGCAGTGGGAGAAAGTGGGCATCTTTCCCGCTGCTATGGGGTTTTGCTTGGCAGCAGGAGAGAGTGGGCATCTCTCCCATTGAAAGTGGTGTGTGTGGCAGCGGCAGAGAATGGGCATCTCTTCCGTAGCAAGGGGGGTCGCTTGGCAGCTAGGGGGGTCACTTGGCTGCAGGAGAGAGTGGGCATCTCTCCTGCTGTTGCAAGGGGGTGGTTCGTTTGGCAGTGGGAGAGAGTAGGCCTGCTGGGTATGTCAGTATCTTCACGATGTGTGTCAGTTGTTTTTAGACCTTTTACTTTTATTTATTTATTATTTTTAATCGGGTTTTAATTCATCATGTGACCACGGATTTCTTTAGCGGTTTTTTTTCCGTGCCACTTTTCGCTTATAATTACAGTTGTGACTATGGCACTTGTCATGTGACACCCCCCTTTTTAAATTGCCGGTTTTACTTTCGGTTTCCTCAGCTCAGAGCGCTACATGGCTTTATTTCATTCTTCCTTTTTATTTTTAACGTACACGTAGTGATTTTAAGTTATCTTAAGTTCCCATAAAATATTAGCTGATGGTTTTTATGTTTTTTTATAGTCTATTGCCACACTGCGATGTTTGTTAGTGCAGGACAGCTACACTTTTTTCACGCTTTGCAGCAGAAACTTTTTATTTATGCATTTGTAAACCTTTCCGCACGCAAGGTTTTGTTATTACCGTATTTTTCGTTCTATAAGATGCACCTGACCATAAGACGCACCCCCCTGTAAATAAAAAACCAAGGAAAAAAAATTTAGTTCAGAATTTTTTTTTCTTGATTTATCCTCTTCTACAGGGGGGTGCGTCTGGTGCTGGGAAGTCCAAACCAGCCTGAAGCAGACCTCATACCCCCCCCCCATACTTTTTCAAACTGGTGGTGGTCCAGCGCGGTCTCATCGAGAACTGACCTCAGCCAATCACGGAGCGGTGCGGGACCAAGCAGGAAACGCAATGGTCGTGCTCCTGCATTGTGCGCTGCTCTGCAATGAAAGGCAGCCGTCCAGCAGGAGACCGCACTGGACAACTGACAGTTTAAAAAGGTACCAGAAGGTGGGGGGCAAGGTGTATTCATTCCATAAGATGCACCCACTTTTCCACCCCCTTTTTGGGGGTGGAAAAAGTGAGTCTTATGGAGCGAAAAATACGGGCATTTATTTTTCACTATTATATTATATTTTTTTGTTGGGTTTTAGTTTACTACGTGCCTGCGATGCTTCTTTGGCCATTGTTTACACTCTTAGTTTCTTTTGCCGAGCCTTGTCCTTAAACACGGTTACGACCACGGCACTTGTTTGGTCGGCCAGCAACTTTGTCCAAGTTTTTAATTTTGGTCCCCTGTGTATTTGAGTTTGACACCCCTGATCTACAGGAAGGTGAAACCTTAGACAGGTGTGCTCTTGCCTTTACTATGCTGTTACACACAAAGGGCAAAAAATAGGCTGGGCCCAATTCTCACAGGAAATCTTAATGTGGTGAGAGAGGCCCAGCTAGTGCTTCCAAGCTACAGCTGTAACTCCCTTTAATGTGGTATTCTTTTGTTAAGAGGAAGTAACTGCGTAGAGCGTCTGTGGAGGAGGAGCTCTCCCATACTCTCAAGGCTTTTTTTTTTCTTTCATTTTTTTGCTGCTGTGATCTAACATGCCAGCTGAGAGCAGATATGTGTGTGAGACTAAAACTGTCAGCAGCAAGGACGGCAGGAAATGGATTCCAGCTGCTTCCTGTCTGTGCTTCCCCTGTATACAGTATCCCAGTCACACAGCACAACAAGACTCAGAGGTCTTTAAAAATAACGAGCTACAAAGGCCTGTTAAAAATGGCAAGCTGAGACAGCTTCCCCACCTCCACCGCTCCCCCTGCATCTTTCTTTAGTCTAATTGGCATCACTCGTTCTGGGCTTGCCTCCCCAGAGTCCTAAACGCAGCTAAGCAGTGAAGCAGGGAACAATATGTCGTGTTGTGCATCATATGCAATCCATGCATGTGCAGGCCATCCAGTTAAAACAAAAAACGCAACAGTCTGTTATAGTGGAGGGCAGGAGCTGCAGAGAATTTCTTCTGCAGTGTAAGACTCTCATCCTGAAACTCAGATTTGGAAGCACAGACAGAGGTTGTGCAAGCAACGCGGCCTTCTCACAGCTCCCATCCACAAAATAAGTACAATCTGAACAGCAGAATCCTAGAAATTTACTCTACAGATTGACTTCCTATAAAAATATCTCTAAGAGTAAATAGCAGTAGATCGATAGATGGATAAAAGCAAGTGCCACCACTTTGGTTCATAGTTAAAACCAAGTGAGACAATCGTGCACAGACAAAAAGCCAGGTCGACAATCGCATACAAGACATCAGCACACCAGATTTAAACTCAATTTGAAAGCGCTCCGAGGGTGCTCCGAGGAGGGTTGGGGGGAGAACCCCCCCCACTTAACTTAGTAGTGTTGGCGCTGCCGATAGGGGGGGTGTTGTGGGGGGAACTCCCCTTTATAGAGGAAACTGGCTTTTTCCCTATTTTTTAGGAAAAAAGTTCAGTTTCCTCTGTAATGTGTGTGTGGATGGGGGTTCCCCCCCACACCCCAAACGGCAGCGCCAACAATACTAAGTTAAGTGGGGAGTTCTCCCCCCAACCCCCCTTGGAGCACCCTTGGAGCGCTTTCAAATTGATTTTAAATCCGGCGCGCTCGTGTCCAGCGCGGTTTTGATGCGTCACCCACCACTTTCACATGGAAGTTGCTTCTCTCACATCTTCCACTCAACCATCAAGCCCAGTAGCCCGTTCTCATGGTGGCCAATCCAGGTCACTACTACCTGGTCAAAACCCCCTTCAATCCACTCAAAATTCTGCTGCACGACTTATATTCCATCAGAGCCGCCATACTGACATTACCTCTCTCCTCGTCACTTCATTGGCTCCCCATCCATTTCTAAAAACAGTTCAAACTCCTCTTACTGACTTACAAGTGCATTCGCTTTGCAGTCCCTCAATATCTCACGTATTTCCCCATGTTCCCTCCCTCCGTGAACTCCGTTCATCAGTTAACTCCCTCTTATCTGTATCTTTTAACTCTGTCCCTTCTATCTCACTGCACAGTATGCCTGGAACAGACTGCCTGAGGCAATATGTCAAACTCCGTCTCTAGAAGTATTCAAATCCTTGCTAGAAGCACTCTAAGGTTGTGGGTTCAAATCCCACACTGCTCCTTGTGATGCTGGGCAAGTCACTTAATCCCCTATTCTCCCAGATACATTAGATAAGAGTGCGAGCCCACCAGAACAGATAGATAGGGAAAAAGGCTTAAAGTACCTGAATGTAAACCACTTAGGCTATAAACAGTATATAAATAATAATAATAATAAGTTGCCAAGTTTGTGATGGCCATTTTATCATAAGAACATAAAAATAGCCTTACTGGGTCAGACCAATGGTCCATTAAGCCCAGAAGCCCATCCTCACAGTGGCCAATCCAGGTCACTAAAACGTGGCAAAACCTCAAAGAATAGCAACATTCCATACTACCGATCCAGGGCAAGCAGTGTCTTCCCCCATGTCTTTCTCAATAACAGACTATGGACTTTTCTTCCAGGAAATTGTCCAAACGAGTGCTGCCCGATTCACCGATTCATTTCGGGTGAATCAGTTCAAATCGATTCAAAAGCCAAATAAATCGGCTTCCTGATTCGGCGTCTAACCCTCCCCCCTCGCCCCCTAAAGCAGGATTGGCAGCGCTGCAACTTGCTGGCCGGCCGCTGCCGCTCCTGCTTTAGAGGGCAAGTGGGGAGTGTCAGTGCTTCTGTCCGGCTTCCCCCCTGGCCTCTCGGCATTGATTTACCTCATTTAATCAGCCTGCATAAGATTGCTAGTGTTAGCGATCTTTGCAAGCTGCCGTCGGGTCTTCTGAGCTGTCTTCTCTCTGCTGCAGTCCCGCCTCTCCTCTGACATCAGATAAAGCTTAACCCCCCTCTTACCATCCCCTCCCTAACCCCAGATCCTACTTTTCCCTCTCTTGGAAACCTTCTCTGATCTAACGTTGTAACCCTTCTTCCATAACTCTTTTTGTAATCCACTTTGAACCAAAAGGTAATGGCGGAATAGAAATCTGTCATGTAATGTAATGTAATGTAATGATACAGAGGCATTACAATATTCTTAGTCATGTTAACCATCCCTTTTTTAATAATTCCTAGCATCCTGAACATAAGAACCTAAGAATTGCCGCTGCTGGGTCAGACCAACGGTCCATCATGCCCAGCAGTCCGCTCACGCGGCGGCCCTCTGGTCAAAGACCAGTGCCCTAACTGAGACTAGCCCTACCAGCGCACTTTCTTGTTCAGCAGGAACTTGTCTAACTTTGTCTTGAATCCCAGGAGGGTGTTATCCCCTATGACAGCCTCCGGAAGAGTGTTCCAGTTTTCCACTACTCTCTGGGTGAAGAAGAACTTCCTTACGTTCATACGGAATCTATCCCCTTTCAACTTTAGAGAGTGCCCTCTCATTCTCCCTACCCTGGAGAGGGTGAACAACCTGTCCTTGTCTACTAAATCTATCCCCTTCAGTACCTTGAATGTTTTGATCATGTCCCCTCTCAATCTCCTCTGTTTGAGGGAGAAGAGGCCCAGTTTCTCTAATCTTTCACTGTACGGCAGCTCCTCCAATCCCTTAACCATCTTGGTCGCCCTTCTCTGGACCCTTTCAAGTAGTACCATGTCCTTCTTCATGTACGGCGATCAGTGCTGTATGCAGTACTCCAGGTGAGGGTGCACCATGGCCCGGTACAACGGCATGATAACCTTCTCCGATCTGTTCGTGATCACCTTCTTTATCATTCCTAGCATTCTGATCGCCCTTTTCGCCGCCGCCACACATTGAGCAGATGGCTTCATCAACTTGTCGATCAGAACTCCCAAGTCCCTTTCCTGGGAGGTCTCTCCAAGTACTGCCCTGGACATCCTGTATTCGTGAATGAGATTTTTCTTACCGACATGCATCACTTTACTTAGCCACGTTGAATCTCATCTACCATGTTGATGCCCATTCCTCGAGCCTGATTATGTCACGTTGCAGATCTTCACAATCCCCCTGCGTCTTCACTACTCTGAATAACTTCGTATCGTCCGCAAATTTAATCACCTTGCTCGTTGTACCTATGTCCAGATCGTTTATAAAAATATTAAAGAACAAGGGTCCAAGCACCAAGCCCTACGACACCCCACTGGTGATACTCTTCCAGTCCGAGTATTGTCCATTTACCCTCACTCTCTGTTTCCTTTTCTCCAGCCAGTTTTTAATCCACATGAGTGAGTATTTCACCCTTGATTCAATGGCTCGCAATTTTCCAAAGTAGTCGTTCATGAGGAACCTTGTCGAACGCCTTCTGAAAGTCCAGATATACAATGTCTACCGGGTCGCCCTTGTCTATCTGTCTATCCCTCGAAGAAGTGCAGTAAGTTTGTCAGACTAGATCTGCCTTTGCTGAAACCGTGCTGGCTGGTCCTCATCAGACCTTGTCTGTCAAGGTGATCAATGATGCGGTCCTTTACCATCTTTCCCGGTACCGAGGTCAGACTCACTGGTCTGTAGTTTCCCGGGTCTCCCCTCAAACCTTTTTTGAAGATCAGCATAATATTTGCCATCTTCCAGTCCTCTGGAATCTTTCCCAATTTGATCGACAGATTGGCTATTAGTTGAATCAGTTCAGTTATGGTCCCTTTCAGTTCCTTGATGACCCTTAGAAACATAGAAACATAGAAAGATGACGGCAGAAAAGGGCCACAGCCCATCAAGTCTGCCCACTCTATTGACCCACCCCATTGAGTGCTAGTGACCCTGTTCCTTAACTTGGCCCTTGTAGGGATCCCACGTGTATGTCCCATTTATTCTTAAAATCAAGCACGCTGGTGGCCTTGATCACCTGCACCGGAAGTTTGTTCCAGTGATCTACCACCCTTTCCGTGAAGAAATACTTCCTTGTGTCACCACTAAATTTCCCCCCTCTGAGTTTGAGGGGGTGCCCCCTTGTGACCGAGGGTCCCTTGGGAAAGAATATATCGTTTTCCATCTCGACGCGACCAGTGACGTACTTAAATGTCTCAATCATGTCGCCCCGTTCTCTGCGCTCCTCCAGGGTATAGAGCTGCAGTTTGCCCAGTCTTTCTTCGTATGAGAGACCCTTGAGTCCGGCGACCATCCTGGTGGCCATCCGCTGGACCGATTCAGCTCGAAGCACGTCTTTCCGGTAATGTGGCCTCCAGAATTGCACACAGTATTCCAGATGAGGTCTCACCATGGTTCTGTAGAGTGGCATTATGACTTCAGGTTTGCGGCTGACAAAGCTTCGATTGATACATCCAATCATTTGCCTTGCCTTAGATGAGGCCTTCTCTACTTGTTTAGCAGCTTTCATGTCTGCACTGATGATTACCCCCAAGTCCCGTTCCTCTGACGTTCTAGCTAGCGTTTCTCCATTCAAGGAGTATGTTCTACATGGATTTCCGCTGCCGAGATGCATGACCTTACATTTATTAGCGTTGAAGCCCAGCTGCCATGTCGAGGACCAGTTTTCCAGCGTGATCAGATCCTGCGTCATACTGTCCTTGAGGTTGCTTTCACTTACTATGTTACACAGTTTGGCATCATCGGCAAACAGTGATACTTTACCCTGAAGCCCCCGGGTTAGGTCTCTTATGAATATGTTAAAAAGGGATGGTCCCAGGACTGAGCCCTGCGGCACTCCGCTAGTCACCTCCGAAGTCTCAGAGAGGGTGCCGTTGACCACCACCCTCTGAAGTCTTCCACTCAGCCAATCATTGACCCATGCAGTTAGTTTCTCACCCAACCCCATTGATTTCATCTTGTTTAATAGTCTACGGTGTGGGACACTGTCGAAAGCTTTACTGAAATCCAAGTATACTATGTCCAGAGCCTCTCCTGAGTCTAGTTTTCCTGTCACCCAATCAAAGAAGCTTATAAGATTAGATTGGCATGACCTGCCTCTTGTGAATCCATGTTGACAGGGATCCCTTAGATTCCCTTCATCCAATATCGAGTCTAATTTACCTTTGAGTAGAGTTTCCATGAGTTTACACACTATTGATGTGAGACTCACAGGTCTGTAGTTCGCTGCCTCTGCTCTGCAACCCTTTTTGTGCAGAGGAACGACGTTTGCTGTTTTCCAGTCCAGGGGTACTCTCCCTGTACTTAGGGAGAGATTGAAGAGCATGGCTAACGGTTTTGCCAGAACATCGCCTAGTTCCCTGAGCACTCTTGGATGCAACTCGTCCGGTCCCATGGCTTTGTTCACCTTGAGTCCTGACAGTTCTCTGTAAACATCAGCTGGTGTGAACTCAAAATTCTGAAATGGGTCTTCCTTGTTTTGCATTGCTTCCAGCTGTGGCCCGTGTCCTGGTGCCTCGCAGGTAAAGACCCTTGGAAGGATGCCATCCGGTCCCAGGGATTTATCGCTCTTAAGCCTATCAATCTGCCTGCATACCTCTTCTAAACTGACCGTTAACCCTGTGAGTTTCCCGTTTTCACTTCCAGCATATAGTCTGATGGGTTCCGGGATGCTGTGTATGTCGTCTGGTAAAAACAGATGTAAAAAATGTGTTCAGTCTGTTGGCGATTGCTTTGTCCTCCTTTAGCGCTCCCTTTATTCCTTGGTCATCCAATGGTCCCACCGCTTCCTTCGTGGGTCGTTTCCCTTTAATATATCGAAAGAACGGCTTGAAGTTTTTCGCCTCCTTGGCTATTTTTTTCTTGTAGTCTCTTTTGGGCCCTTTTACTGCCTTATGGTACCTGCGTTGATGTTGTTTGTGCTTGTTCCAGGTTTCGTCTGTTTTTGATCTTTTCCATTCCTTAAACGAGGCTTTTTTTGTCTCTGATCGCTTCCTTTACCTCTACAATGAGCCACGCTGGTTCTTTTTTCTTTTTCCTCTTTGATCCCTTGTTGATACGCGGTATATATGGATTTTGTGCCTCGGTGACTAGATCCTTAAAAAGAAACCAAGCTTGCTCTAGCGTCTTTACAGTGTTTATCCTCTTCTTAATCTTCTTCCCCACCATGCGTCTCATCCCTTCATAATTCCCTTTTTGGAAGTTTAGCACCATGGCCGTCGTTCTGGACCAATGTTTTGCCCCTATTTCCAGGTTGAAGCAGATCGTGTTGTGATCGCTATTTGCTTTTTTGGCTGCCACCACACATTGGGTGGAAAGTTTCATCGTATTGTCTACGATGACACCCAGATCCTTTTCTTGGGCGCTAACCTCCAAGATGGACCCTAGCTTTCGGTAACTGTGATTTGGATTATTCTTCCCAATGTGTATCACTTTGCATTTATCCACATTAAATTTAATCTGCCACTTGGACGCCCACCTGCATATTTCTAAAATGGTTGCTTATGTTATATGTGCTGGTAAACAGGTGCATTCCAACAGATAGGGCTCTTCAGCTCAGAAAAGAGATATGATTGGTCTACAAAATCCTGAGTGGAGTAGAACGGGTACAAGTGGATCAATTTTTCACTCCGTCAAAAATTACAAAGACTAGGGGACACTCGATGAAGTTACAGGGAAATACTTTTAAAACTAATAGGAGGAAATTTTTTTTCACTCAGAGAATAGTTAAACTCTGGAACACAGATAGCATAGCTGGTTTTAAGACAGGTTTACACAAGCTCCTGGAGGAAAAGTCCATAGTCTGTTATTAAGAAAGACAAGGGGGAAGCCACTGCTTGCCCTGTATCGGTAGTGTGGAATATTGCTACTACTTGGGTTATGGCCAGGTACTAGTGACCTGGCTTGGCCACCATGAGAACGTGCTACTGAGCTTGATGGACCATTGGTCTCACCCAGTAAGGCTATTCTTATGTTTGGTTTTTAAAGCCAAGTAGTGCCAGTGTGAGTTTATGGTGTTATGCAGCAAAACAGTACAATAAGCAGGGCTGCAGAGGAACCCAACCCCCTTTTTCCCATAGGATCAATGGTTCTGTATTGGTGTTTTCAGTATTCACGGGGTTTTCTAGGAACCGAACCATAGCATATAGCAAGAACGCACTGTACAAATTTGATAGACATTTGTATTGATACTTAGTATTTCTACAAAACATTTTGACGTCATCATGCATTTCATTTTTGTTTTGCATTGGAAGAAATGTTGGCATTTTTAGGTGCCATCTTTTGGGTGCAGAATAATTTCAGAAAAACATCTGAGCCATCAAGATTGCCTAGCGAGAATTTTTCATTTAGTGAACTGAGATATTATCGATCAGCGTTTACTTCCATGTATGTCAGGACATTAAGACACTATTTTGCCTCTTGTATCTCAAGCATTATAGGCACCATTTAGAAATTTTCCCATGAAAAACTTTCAGAGCTATCAAATTTGAATCTTAGCAATAAAAGGCCTGTTTTTGTGAGAAATTATGCATTTTTATTCAATATATTTACATACCACCCCCCTCCCCCAGATGTTACCGCCATGGCTGGCACTAAAAACTGCACTACGGATTTTGTAAAAAAAAAAAAAAAAAAAAAAGGGGGGAGGGGATTGATGAATTCAAAGCCCATTCAGTTTCTATTGGCTTTGGTGCATTTGCTGCAGAAGAATTGCTACCTTGGCTTTGTAAAAAGGCCCTCAGTGATTTTCATTCATTGGTTAATTCATGTGGATGCTATGACAGCATGACTTGTTATGTTTTGCCTTTTAATAAATGTCGGCATCCTTGTAAAGTTAGGTCCTCACCAGGATCTCCATCCACTGGGCAAATCTCTCTTTGTATCCTTCTCCTCTACTGCCAACTCCAGACTACATTCCTTCTCTCTTGCTGTATCATATGCCTGGAACAAACTGCCCAACTCAGTACATCAACCTCCGTCGCTGGAACTGTTCCGATCCAGACTATAAACCCACATCTTCAAGAATGAATTTAAATCAGAACCCCTTCACCCTAAGCACCCCGAAAAACTCCTTAAGCTCCTACTTGTCCTGTTGTCTGTTCATTTAGATTGTAAGCTCTACTGAGCAGGGACCATCTCTTAAATGTGTTGATGTACAACGCTGCATATTTCCATCAGCACTATAGAAATGTTAAATAGTACTTTGAGTGCAACATATATTTAGAAGTTTGGTGTAGATGTTTGGAGCATGTACGTTTTACTTAATTTTTATATTCATTTTTTTGTGCTTTGTAGATTTTGAGCACATAAAGAAGCCTGATGGGTGAAACAGAGGCCTCTGTTGGGAGGTTTTTTTTTTTTATTCATTTCAATTCCAGACTTTGTTCCTTTCATCTCGCTGCCCCTTATGCCTGGAATAAACTACCTGAGTCAATCCACCCCTACCCCTTATTCAAAAGTAGGCTGAAAACCTGCCTTTTTGAAACAGCCTTCAACTCATAACCCTACTCCCCTTTGCCCTCCACCCTAGCCAGCTGTTTAACCATCCCCTCTGACTGCCACCCCTATCCTGGCATCCTGTTTGTCTGTCTTGATTGTTTAGATCAGGGGTGTCAAAGTCCCTCCTCGAGGGCCGCAATCCAGTCGGGTTTTCAGAATTTCCCCAATGAATGTGCATGAGATCTATTAGCATATTATGAAAGCAGTACATGCAAATAGATCTCGTGCATATTCATTGGGAAAATCATGAAAACCTGACTGGATTGTGGCACTCAAGGAGGGTCTTTGACATCCCTGGTATAGATTGTAAGCTCATTTGACAGGGACTACCTCCTTTGTGACTCTGTACAATACTGCAAACATCTGGTAGCGCTCTAGAAATAATTAATAGTAGTGGTAGTAATAGATAAGTGCTCATTTCGCTTCAGGGTTCAATTTAAATGTACATGCATTATCTTTAAGCTTCTCTATGGAATATTTGATCCTTTAGTTCTCTTATATTGGAACCCTTCAGATCTTAGAGAGACTGGGGCTTTTTTTGCTAGAGAAACAGAGACTTAGAGGGGATATGATAGAGACTTACAAGATCACGAAGGGCATAGAGAAAGTGGAGAGGGACAGATTCTTCAAACTTTCGACAACTACAATAAAAACGAGAGGGCATTCAGAAAAATTAAAAGGGGACAGATTCAGAACCAATGCTAGGAAGTTCTTCTTCATTTTGTTGGATCCTTATTGAGATTGGCATACATAAGACAAGTGCCCACTCCAGAGGATCCTCATTTAAGTGCAACAGAGTTTTAATGTACATGAAGTTAAATATATACAAAAAAATGAGAAAACATAGTATTGAAAACTGGGTGAAGCAAGGTAAGATGGAACATTTTCTTAACAAGCTTTGTGAGCAAGTATCAACAGTTGAAGGTCTGGGAACCCAGTGATAACGTATAAGGAGAGATGTAACATGTAGTTGCAATGTAGCTTATAACTGTTTGAAAAATTATGGTTAGATGGGTACCTGCATGGACCATATTACCGTAGGGCCATTTGTCAAAGCCGTGGTAGAGAATCCTAGTGCAGTAAATTGAATGGGCTGAATCGCAATTGCCGCATGGGAATCACTACCGCGGCATAGTCAGTGTGGGATATCAGTAACTTGTGCAGCCTTGTCTGGAAATCCTTAAAGAGTTCTTAGTCAATGTAACACAAAAAAAGAATTTATTTTTTAACAGTAGAAATCATTCAGTAAAAGACAGTTGAAAAATCAATAACGGCTCCTAATTATTTAAAGACTAGTGTTTAAGCCCGTTACATTAACGGGTGCTAGAGTAGATGTCTGTCTGTCTGGGTTTTTTTTTCTTTGTCTCTCTCTCCTTGGACGCTGTCTGTCTGTCATTCTTTCTGTCTGTGTCTCTCCCTGGCCCCCTGTCTATCTATTTTTCTTTCTGTCTCAGTCTTCCTGGCCCCCTGCCTGTATTTCTCTGTTGCGCCATGCAGGCCTGTCTCTCCGTGGCCCCCTTCCTATGTCCATAGTGTCCCATCCTATGTCCTTAGTGCCTTCAGTGCCTCCTTCCTAGAAACATAGAAACATAGAAATTGACGGCAGAAAAGGGCTACAGCCCATCGAGTCTGCCCATACCAATGACCCACCCCCTGACTCCTACTCTCCCAGAGATCCCACATGAATATCCCATTTTCTCTTGAAATCTAACACGCTGCTGGCCTCAATCACCCTCTGAGGCAGCTCGTTCCAATGATCTACCACCCTTTCAGTGAAGAAGTACTTCCTCGCATCACCCTTAAATTTCCCTCCCCTGATTTTCAGCGAGTGACCTCTGGTTACTGAGGGCCCTATAAGACTGAAGATATCATCTTTCACCTCTATACGCCCAGTAATATACTTAAAGGTCTCAATCATGTCCCCTCTCTCTCTTCGCTCCTCCAGTGAGTACATCCGCAGTTTTTTTAACCTTTCTTCATACGTGAGTTCCCTGAGCCCCAAAACCATCCTGGTAGCCATTCGCTGAACCGACTCAATTCTCAACACATCTTTTCGATAGTGTGGTCTCCAGAATTGAACACAATACTCGAGATGAGGTCTCACCATGGATCTGTACAGCGGCATTATGACTTCAGGTTTTCTGCTGACAAAACCCCTACGGATACAGCCCATCATTTGTCTTGCCTTGGACGATGCCTTCTCTACTTGATTGGCAGCCTTCATATCGTCGCTAATGATCACTCCTAAATCACGTTCCACCGTGGTCCTGGACAAGGTTTCACCATTTAGTGTGTAAGTTCTGTGTGGATTTCCTATGTCCTTAGTGCCCCCAGTGTCGCCTTCCTATGTCCTTAGTGTCCCATCCTATGTCCTTAGTGTCCTCAGTGCCTCTGTCCTGTGTCCACAGTATCCCCAGTGCCTCCATCCGTGTCCTTAGTGCCCTCAGTGCCTATGTCCTTAGTGCCCCCAGTGCCTCCTTCCTATGTCCCCCTCACTGCCTTCCAGACTTTGACCCACTCCCACCCCCAAAGCCAGACTGTCTGCCTGCCTGCCTCCCATCCCCCCGTGCAGTAGAACCATTGAGCAGCATCTTTCAATTTCTACCTCCCCCCCATTCCCCCTGTACAGTAGAAGCCAGCATTTTTCTTTCCCTCCTTTCCTCCCATCCACCCTGTGCAGTAGAACTAGTAAACAGCCCCCCCCCCCCCCCGCCACTACCGCCCGGTGCAGCCAACCCCATTCACCCTCCCATCCGCCCCTCCCACTGCGAGACGATCTACAAACCTCCCGGCATCAGCAGCATCCCCAGCACTTTAAACACGCTGCTTCGCGGCCTTCTACTGCCGATTTCCTCTGCCGCGTCCCTGATGACTTCATCAGAGACAGAGACACAGCAGAAAAAATCAGCAGTAGAAGGCCGCGAAACAGCGTGTTTAAAGTGCTGGGGACGCTGATGGTGCCGGGAAGTTTGTAGATGGTCTCGCGGTGGGAGGGGCGGATGGGAGGGTCAGTGGGATCGGCTGCACGGTGGTGGTAGTGGTAGGGGGGGAGATGGAAATATGCGGAGGTTTGTGGTTGCTTTGCAGTGGGAGGGGCAGATGGGAGGCTCAACGGGGGTTTGGGTGCGGTGGGGGGGGGGGTCGACGACGACAAACTGCCTTCCTTCCTTACAGTGAGTGAAGGGGGTGGGGGGGCGAAGCGCGCATGCGCACTCTTGCCAGCCACAAACATACGGATCACAGAACACGCAGGTAAGTGTGCGCATGCACGCTTAGGGTTTTATTATAGTAGATATCCAGTACTATTATTCGACCATTAAGCACTGATGAACAGCAGGATCAGCGATGGGTAGTGAGCCAACTGGATACTGCGTTTAAGCATTTTTGAAATGGGAGGGATGGGAGGGAGGGATTAAATATCACTAATTTAAGTTGATAATGATAGAAAATCAAGTGATGTTTTTTTAAGTTCAAATGTTATTTTCTGATGCACTTGTTGTAAGTTGTAAAAATTAATAAAGAATTTAAAAAAAAAAATTAAAATAAAGGAATTGAGGCTGGACATGAAGAAGAAACTTTGGCCACTGAAGGAATATCATCTATGTGACTAAAAGGACCTAAAAGTGCATTAAACAAAGTAGGTGATGAAGCAGAAGTTTGTGGTACTCCACAACTTTACAGAGAGGATTTAGAAACAGAGTGGGTATCCCTCCTGCCGGTCATCATCGCAGGGGTGGGGGGAGGAGAAGGACGGTTTCCCTGCCGCGGCTGCTAAACTGATCGCAGCAGGGAGATTCCCTTGCTGCGATTGACCCAGCAGCTGCATCTATTTAAAATGTAGACCAGCATTTTGCTGGCCTACATTTCAGGCACCTATCACAGCCCTAGGGAGATGCCTAAGGCCACTTCCAGACGAAACCACGCTCACGCCTCGCCTTGGGCAAGCATAGGCGGCCCTACACACCTCCCTAGGCTCGCTAAAATGCCTATAATGTAGGCTGCCTGCCTCTGGGTGTTTTTTTGTTTAACTTGCGTCTGATTGGCTGTTTAGACAACGGTAGAATGCCTACTGTTGCCTACAATCGAGACACTATAGAATATCCCCCTATATGTCCAATACTTCCGATACCCTTTGTACTATACCTGCAAGGTGTGCTCGATGGTGCTGGGGAAGTTTTTGAGTGTGCACATGGGGAATGCCGTTTCTGAAGTGTCGCTGGCAGTTCCATATGTATTTGTCAGGAAAGGGACGATCACCTGAGTGTGCCCCTTGGTACCAAGGGTCCCAGACTCCAGCAGCAGCTTCTGGTAATAGATGCATCGCTGATCCATATACATTCCTGAGCACAGAAATACAGACAGAAACCAGAAATGATTACATATCTACTCTGGGTCAATATTTAAACACTTTGGTCAGCATTTGCGTAAAATGCCTGCCGTGGACAGCACCGGCCACTGACAGCAGGAATTTTCTGCCACTGTAAAGGTAATTCTCTAATCTAGCCACTCGCACTTGTGTGTGTATTATGCCTGCAAGTCTGGAAGCTCTCAAAAGTGGTGTTCATTCAAATACACTAGGAATTTTCTGTCCCTGAGTTTCTAGATGAAGCAGTGAGGGCTAAGTAACCGCTTGAAGGGGGGATTTGAACCCGGGGGCAGTTATTCCTTGTGTACAAATGCACATACCATGTTTCCTTGAAAATAAGACTGTCTTATATTAATTTTGGGTCCCAAAAACACATTAGGGCTAATTTTCGGGGGATGTCTTATTTTTTTCATGTACATCATCTCTCCCTTCCTCTCCTCCACCCCATTTCTTCCTCTTTCTTTCTCACACCCCCACCCATGTGCAGATCTGTCCTCTCCTCTCACTCATCCCCTTGTGTAGCATCTTTCTATTCCTCCCTCCCTCCCTCCCTCCCAACCCCCTGTGCAGCAGAACCCCATCAACCCTCCCACCATGAGATTGACATACCTCCGCTCCGAGGCCTCCTAAAGCAGCAGGGGGGGGGGGTTGCTGAAACAATGAATCCAATTTTTTTGGCAAATCAGGCTGCACTAGTATCAAGGATGGAGTCAGGGAGGGTCGGGGACATTCGGGGGGGAGGGGAACTTCAGGGGTCGATATTAACTAGGGCTTATATTAGGAGCATCTTTATGTTTAAATCTTTATTGATTTTCAAACTTTGATAGTGCAATACAATTGGTAAATCATAAAATACTGCATAGAACGCACTAATAACTATACAATTATTACGTTAAACAGTCATTTACTCCCATCCCATTTCCCTCCCCCCACCCACCCTACCTGTAGACTGTAATTTGTGCTATGTTACTACATGTTAAGCCTACTTTAGATAAGTATAAAAGTTGCCTTTTCCTGATCATGATGGGAATAGCTGTTCAACTATCACACATAATTGGAAGAACCATGACAGGATTAATTACACTTTTTGGTGGGTAAATGTGTGGACCACATATAAGTATGAAAGAATGATGGCGGAATGTTTGGCGACTAATAAGTTCTTTAATGATGTCTGGAGTCCATTGACTACTTTTGTTGCATTACAGTAAGGGTCATGTTTCTTCCCTTTTCATTAGATTTCTTTACACATATTAGGAGCATCTTTAAAAATCATGCTAGGGCTTATTTTCAGGATAGGTCTTATTTTCGGGGAAACAGGGTAGCTAGCTTATAGAATGGGTAATTGCAAGGGGAGGAGCATTGGAAGGATATAGGCGGGGCTGACAGAATCACACTATAATTCCAGCCCCAAATTTATAACAACATCTTCAGTTGTATTTTGTCAGATCTATGAGAAGGTGGTGTACAACATCCCTCTTCAAAGCACAAAGCTTTATAGGGCCAGCTCAATATTCACCATCGGTTCGCTAAATATTCTCTCTCTTTATTCCTTCATCCTTATATTTTATCATTTCTCATCAATCAATATTGCATAAGAGTTCATCTCTCAACAAACAGCTCTTTGGTTCCATGGATTCAGAAACAAATAAAATGGTGTGTGCCAGTGGCATAGCGAGGGCGGTGGCGCCCCTCCCTTCTCCATACCTCTAGTTGTGCACCTCCACGCTTAACTGCCATTTCACTCCTGTTTTGGCATTTACCTACCATTATTTACGCTTTTATGCCTACAGTAAAGCGTGTAACTTATGGCACCCTGTGTATATTTACCCCCCTAATTGCCCTGTTTTCTGATCTCTGATCAAAACATACAGTAAAACTTTGGTTTGCGAGAATAATTTGTTCCGAAAACATGCTTGTAAACCAAAGCACTTGTATATCAAAGCAAATTTCCCCATAAGAAATCGATTCGTTCCAAAACCCAAAAACTTTAATATAAAATACAGTGGTACCTCAGAATCTGGACGCCCCAGAACTCGAACGCTTTGGAATCCAAACTTTTTTTTCTAGTAAATTTTGCCCCCAGAATCCGAACTCTGCTTTGGAAACCGAACGCCCTGCACATTGTATGTGTGTGTTTCTGCCCCAGAATCTGAATGCTGCTTTGGAATTTTTAATATTTTACCTTAAAATCCAGTGTATTTACTGTTAAAATTTGAGTTTGTGGGACCCAGGAACGGATTAATCCAGTGTCTATTATTTTCAATGGGAAAAATTGTCTTGGAACTCGAACGCTTTGGAACTCGAACAGGGTTCTGGAACGGATTAAGTTCGGATTCCAAGGCATCACTGTATTGTAAGACCTCGCTCGTTTAGAACAGTCACTGCACTCCCTTAGTTTCAGAGAGAGAAGAACCATTGGCTCAATTGTGATGATATGATGTGTATACTGTATGTACTTGTATTGCATGACCTTGCTTGTATATCAAATTATCTCTATAATATAACCCTAAGCCATGCATGCATACTTCTACTTGCGTGTTCCGTATGTCCGTGGCCTGAAGAAGTGCGCATGCGCGACTACAACTGCCCCACACTCGCGGCCCTGTTTGCATTCCAGTGGCAGCAACTGAGTGGTCGAGAGCAGCCCCGCTCCACCCGTTGACCCTCCACAAACCTCCTGGCTCCAGCGGCGTAGGCAGCACTATAAACACGCTGCTTCGCACCCTTCTACTGCCGATTTCCTATGCCGCGTCTCTGATGACATCATCGGAGACAGACGCGGGAGAGGAAATCGGCAGTAGAAGGCCACGAAGCAGCGTGTTTAAAGTGCTGCCTACGCGGCTGGAGCCAGGAGGTTTGTCGGCGGTGGAGGGTCAGGAGCAGGCCAGATCGAGCAGGACAACGGCAGTTAAAGAAGGGGGAGGGGCTGAACGGAGCAGGCCAGATCGCGGTAAGAGAAGGGAAAGGGGGGTGGGGGAAAATGCTGCTACTGCTACACAGGGACTTGGAGGGGAAGGGAAATACTGCTGCTGCTTCTGCACAGGATGGGGGGGATAGGAGGGAAATGCTGTTGCTGCTGCATAGGGCAGTGGGATGGAAATGCTGCTGCACAGGGAAATGGGGAAAAATGACAGACAGACAGCGGGAGGGAGGAAGACAGAACGAAAGAAAGACACAGGGGCAGGGAGAGGGACAGAAAGACAGACAGAGAAAGGAGGCCAGAGAGAGAGAGAGAGTCAGCGGGAGGGAGACAGACAAACATATATTCTAGCACCCGTTAATGTAACGGGCTTAATGACTAGATAATAAAACCCTAAGTGGCACATGCGCACTCCTACCTGCGTGTTCCGTATGTCCGTGGCCGGAAGGAGTGCGCATGCGTGCCTACAACTGCCCCACACTCGCGAAGGGAGAAGATACAGAAATAAAGAAAGACTGACAGACAGCCAGGGAGAGAGACAGTAAGACAGGGGGCCAGGGAAGAGAAAGAGACACACAGGGGGACAGAGACAGAACGAAAGGGGGGCAGGGAGAGAGAGAAAAAACATAAAGTAAGAAAGAAAGAAACTCCTCAGCAACCCATTGTGCTAAAAGTCTACACATCTATTCTAGCACCCGTTAATGTAACGGGCTTAAACACTAGTAATTTAATCAAATGTTTTGCTTGTACTGGGCAGAATTGCATGGTCTGTGTTCTGTGTATGGCTGTTCAGTTACGAATGGGCTGGGGAGGGCTTCGATGGCTGCTGGAGTGAGCTTTGACGGAGACTTCAGTAGATGGAATCTAAGTATAGTACCGGGCAGAGCTCTGGGTTTCTGGCCCAGAAATATTTAGGAAAAAGGACAATTTAAATTAAATCAGTAATTTACCCCCTCCTTTACAAATCCGCGCTAGTGTTTTTAGCGTTAGCCTCGATGGTAACAGCTTGGACGCTCATAGGAATTCTATGAGCGTCAGAGCTGTTACTGCGGCAGCCGGCACTAAAAACACTAGTGCGGCTTTGTAAAGGAGGGGGTTGGGCAGACTGGATGACCATTCGGGTCTTTATCTGCCATCAGTTAGTAAGTTACTATCAAGTGTTATTGCTTAGAGTGTATTTTGAAATTTTTTTAAAAATCCCAACTTCACCATTTCAGAAATATTGTAATTGCAAAAAGAAATCTATTATTACATTACATTAGAGATTTCTATTCCGCCATTGCCTTGCGGTTCAAGGCGGATTACAAAAGAATTACAAAAAACGTTTTACAGGAAGATATCTGGTAATTTCTAGAGGAATCTGTTAGAGGGGAAAACATCCTCCAGGGATTCAAGACAAGGTTGGACAAGTTCCTACTGAACCGGAACAAACGCAAGTAGGGCTGATCTCGGTTGGGGCACTGGGGGCCGACGCGTGAGCGGACTGCTGGGCGCGATGGACCACTGGTCTGATCCAGCAGCGGCAATTCTTAAATGAGGTTGCTTTGGGGAATTGGGAAATGAGAAGGAGCAAGTGCTATTAAGTCGTTTGCAAGAATTTCTTGAAAAGTAGAGTCTTTATTTCTTTTCTGAATGTTTTGTTGTCTGAGGTCATATTATATTATGTATGTTAGCCAGTGTTCCCGCTAAGCTGCGCTGGCCTGCGCTCGCGCACAAAATATTACATCGCAGCGCAAAGTTTCTCTTCACAGCGCACACACGCGTCGGTAAGGTAAGGGGACGCATTGGGGGGATTGCACTTCCCCACAATTGCCATGCTTCGGTTCCTCTTCTTCCTTCCTTCCTCCCCCCCCCCCCGCGGGACCCTGCGGCACCATCAACTCTTACTCCCTCTAATGTCGGCCCTGCAGCTCCAGACTTCCTCGCACCTTCTCCCCTCCCCCTTTGGATCGCTATTATTTTAAATGTTATAGCCGCGGAGCTGTATCCATCAGTGGAGATGTCTAACCTCGGCCTGCCCCGGAACTCTTACTGCAACAGTGACTTCCTGTTCCTGCCTAGACGGGCGTCTGCTGCAGTAAGAGTTCCGGGGCAGGCCGAGGTTAGACATCTCCACTGATGGATACAGCTCCGCGGCTATAACATTTAAAATAATAGCGATCCAAAGGGGGAGGGGAGAAGGTGCGAGGAAGTCTGGAGCTGCAGGGCCGACATTAGAGGGAGTAAGAGTTGATGGTGCCGCAGGGTCCCGCGGGGGGGGGGGGGGGAGGAAGGAAGGAAGAAGAGGAACCGAAGCATGGCAATTGTGGGGAAGTGCAGAGCTGCAGGGAAGAGTGTTGCGGTACCCAGCTGGAGGGAGAAGGAAGATGAGGGAGGGAATTAAAGGAGATGCCAGGGCTTGGAGCGTAGGAGGAAGGTATGCCAGTCTAAGGGAAAAGGAAGGGGGAGATGTGAGAGCATGGAGGGGGAGCGAAAGATGGAAGAAAAGGAAAGGAGAGAGATGCCAGAGAATCAGGGAAGGGGAGATACCAGACTATGAGGAGAGGTGTGGGAGAGGGAAGGCGAGGAGAGAGATGCCAGACCAATGGGGTGAAAGGAGAGATGGAAGGGGGAGGCATACAGTTTCTGGAAGGGGCATAGAAGGAGAGAAGATGCCATATAGGGGAAGAGAGACGGCAGACAGTGGATGGAAGGAAGAGAGTTACAAGAAGATGAGGAAAGGAGAAACCACAGAAGACAAAGGTAGAAAAAAATTTCTATTTATTTATTGCTTTAGGAGACATGTGTCACTGTTTCTGTGAAGCATTGTATGCAGAGTCCAGCTTCTTGCTGGTTCAATTTAACCTTTGTCTATGTATTTTTATTTTATCCCCCCTTTTACAAAACTGTGAAGCGTTTTTTAGCACCAGCCTTGGTGGTAGCAGCTCTGATGCTCAGAATTTTATGAGCATCAGAGCTGTTACCTCCGTAGCTAAAATCCACACTACAGTTTTGTAAAAGAGGGAGGGGTTAGTTTGTGATTACATATTCCTTACTAGGCGAAGGTGTTTTCTGTGTTCTGTGTGTTCGAAAGACATGGTTTTCTGTTAGGATTGACGGTGTAGGATTGATCTGTGCTGGTCTGGCTTGTTTAGTTTTACAATGGGTGTATTGATGTACTGCTCACTGCAATATGTAAGATGCTGCCTTTTCCTAGGTACTCATGTGTGACGTGTGGTTTGTTACTAAAAATCATGTTTTTCTTACAGATGGGGGGGGGTGCCAAAAAATGATGGGCCCCGGATGTTACATATGCTAGGTACGCCACTGTATGTAAAGATACCAGAAAGCTGGCGTAGCAAAAACTTCTAAGTTTTGAGTATTTAACCCTCCCACAATCTCACGGGCACTCGTTTCAAGTTTATTGAGATTTTGATTTAAACGCAATATCAAATATTTTCAATGCGTATAACAAAAATAAATTTGGGGAAATAAATAAAACCATTTGAACCAGTGTTCCCGCTAAGCTGCGCTGGCGTGCGCTGGCGCACAAAATATTACATCGCAGCGCACACGTTTCTCGTCACAGCGCACGATCGGAAGAGGCGTACGGCAGATGGCAGGGCGGCGAGAGGAGAATCGGGCGAGTTGGCTCATAACTTGCTGGCGCCCGATATTTTTGGCTCACGGTGAAAAAAGTTTGCTCACAACACCCGCCCGCTTAGAGGGAACACTGATGTTAGCCTGTAACCCATACTGAACTCTTTGGGGAGGACGGGATAGAAAATAAATAAATATTACATCACTTCAAAAAGCAATTTTCATTCATCCTCCGTTTCCCTTTTCCCAGTAGTGTCTCTGAGCAAAGATGCTCCTAACCAAAGATACCTGTTTTACCGCTTACTTGCTTTGATGTTATCTACGGCGACGGCAACACCATCCAGTTCTTGGAAGAAGTCATCATTGTACACGTGCTCTGTGCTGGTCCCCACAGAGTCTCGATGAGCCTTCACCTGGCACTCAGGGTTCATTCTCCTGATGGCCGCTGCCGCAGTCTCAGATTTCATCTTCTGTAAGTGCAAGAGTTCAACTTACAGTAAAATGTTTGCCAAGTAAAATGATCCACCTAGGTCGGTGTGGCTTCTCATTCCCACAGGTAAACATTTTATCGCATTCAGTCAAAAGTGCGTGTGCGCCCAGACAATTGCGCGCATTACATCAGTGTGCTGGATTTCAACACTATTTTAAAGCACTCCGGTGGGGGGAGGGGACGACTTAGAAATGTTTCCGCTTCCGTTGGGGGGAATCCCCCCATTACAGAGGAAACTAATTTTTTCTTAAAAAACAGGGGAAAAGGCTGTTTCCTCTGTAATGGGGGGGGTTCCCCCCACACACACCTCCAATGGGAGTGCCAACATTTTTAATTAAAGTGGGGAGTTCCCCCCCACACACACACCCTCACAGCGCTTTAAAATAGTGTTGAAATCCAGCATGCTGACGTCCTGCGCGCAATTGTCTGGGCGGTTTGTCCATGCCTGGTTTTGTCTATGTACTCATTTTTATACACTGCACGCAAATAAAGATGAAATGGAAAATGATGTGACCAGGAACGTTGCATTCTCACTGCTGGGACCGCTCCTGTTCAATATATTTATTAATGACCTGGAGGCGGGAACAAATTGCGAAGTTATTAAATTTGCGGATGACACCAAACTCTACCGCAGGGTTGAAACCATGGAAGACTGCGAAGATCTGCAAAGGGACCTAACGACGCTAGAAGAATGGGCCAAAAAATGGCAAATGAACTTTAATGTAGGGAAATGCAAGGTCATGCATGTAGGGAAAAAGAACCCGATGTTCAGCTACAAAATGGGAGGATCACTGCTAGGGGTAAGTAACCTTGAAAGAGACCTGGGAGTGATGGTGGACACGTCTTTGAAGGCGTCGGCACAGTGCGCCACAGCCTCAAGAAAAGCAAACAAAATGTTGGGTATCATTAAGAAGGGTATCACGACCAGGACAAAGGAGGTCATCCTGCCACTGTATCGTGCAATGGTGAGACCGCATCTGGAGTACTGTGTCCAATATTGGTCGCCGTACCTCAAAAAGGACATGGCGGTACTTGAGGGAGTCCAGAGAAGAGCAACTAAACTGATAAGAGGTATGGAAAACCTCTCATATACTGACAGACTGAAAAAGCTGGGGCTGTTTTCCCTGGAAAAGCGGAGACTTAGAGGAGACATGATAGAAACCTTCAAGATCCTGAAGGGCATAGAAAAAGTAGACAGGGACAGATTTTTCAGATTACGGGGAACCACAAGTACAAGGGGGCACTCGGAAAAATTAAAAGGAGACAGGTTTAAAACAAATGCCAGAAAGTTCTTTTTCACCCAGAGGGTGGTGGACACATGGAACGCGCTTCCGGAGGCTGTGATAGGCCGGAGCACGTTACAAGGATTCAAAGAAGGTTTGGATAGGTTCCTAGAGGATAAAGGAATTGAGGGGTACAGATAAGAGTAGCGGTAGGTTATAGGGATAGACTGGGACCATTGCTCAGGCAATGGGCCTGATGGGCCGCCGCGGGAGCAGACCGCTGGGCGAGATGGACCTCTGGTCTGCCTCAGCGGAGGCAACTTCTTATGTTCTTATGTTCTTATAGGCCCTTATAATGATGATCCAATAAACCCCAGTGGCGTTTTGACCTTTTTCTACTTTTTCTCACTGAATTGAATTTCTTTTCATAGTGGTATCAGTGCAGTCCCTCACTCCACCATCTAGAGCAGGGGTGTCCAACCTGTGGCCCCATGAAGTATTTTGTGCAGCCCCAGTCGAGGGCGATGCAGTGTTTTCCTCTGCTGCCCCCGGGTGTTTACTGTCTTGCCGGCTCCCTCCTCTGTCTTGCTGCAGCGTTTGCATGTTTGTGCGGCCCTATAAACATTTTTTTTCGGCCAATGCGGCTCAGGGAAGTCAAAAGGTTGGACACCCTTGATTTAGAGTTACAACTAGAGAATGACACAGGGACAAGTTTGTCCCTGTCCTCACCCCGTCCCCGCAAGCTCTATTTCCGTCCCCACCCCGTCCCTATGAGCTCTGCCTCCAGCCCTGCATACTCTCTGTCCTCATTTGCACAAGTCTTGAAAATTTATGATTTTATATTTAAATCTTTTTTATTAAAGTATAAAAAGGAAAAATATTCTGTATAAC
The DNA here is from genome assembly GCF_902459505.1 of Geotrypetes seraphini. Taxonomy (NCBI): domain Eukaryota; kingdom Metazoa; phylum Chordata; class Amphibia; order Gymnophiona; family Dermophiidae; genus Geotrypetes; species Geotrypetes seraphini. Next base: position 47,420,967 of record NC_047100.1, read on the forward strand.
TGTTTAGAAATCACAAACAGAGCCTTCCATTTTGATATGGTTTTGGTATAACCTTCCCAAATATTCAATTGCCTATGTTTTTACATCTTCTGGGAAGGTAACTAGATTGTCTTTCAGACATGGGCGTAGAAGAGAACTTAAACTGTGTAGTGCAGGGGTGCCCACACTTTTTTGGGCTTGCGAGCTACTTTTAAAATGACCAAGTCAAAATGATCTACCAACAATAAAATTTAAAAAAAAACACAAAGCACGCTGTATGCAGAGAAAATCTTAATTATCATTTACCGTATATATTCTCATATAAAAGTTGATCCAAATATGTCGAGACCCCCCATTTTTCCACCCCCAAAACGAAGAAAAATGGTTGACTCGAATATAAGACGGGGCTTAATATTCAAGTGCCATGCCCTACCAGGATCTGCACCCAGTGTCCCCTCACTCACACCCCCCCCTTGCCAAGTTATGTACCCAGCCCCCTTCCCTCCCTGCCCTGCAAAGCTCTGCACTCAGTCCCATTCCCTACCAGGCTCTGAACCAAGCCCTCTTCCCTGCCAGGCTCTATACCCTGTCCCACCTTCCTTCCCTGTACCCTCTTCCCACCAATAAGTGCCAACCTCATCAGTGATGTCACAATGGCTTGATTGTCTGTACTCCCCTCTGCCCTCCAACCCAGCCAGTAGTTTAACTCTTCCCCTAAACTGAAACCACCTAGTGGTAGGCTTGGACAGGAGGGATCCCTTACGTCTCCTGCCCCGGCCGACACTAATAATTACCACCCTCCCTCGCTTACCTTTTCTCTGCTGGTCCAGCAGTGTATCCCTCCTGCAAGTAGCCAGTGGCCAGTGGTGCACCTGGGCCGGCCCAGAGGAGTGAGCTCTTCATGCTCCCAGCCGGCCCTGCACCGCTCCTTGATAGGCTGCCACCAGTTCTCACAGGATTTGCGGCTCTCGCGGTAGCCTATCAAGGAGTAGTGCAGGGCTGGCTTGGACCACAAAAAGCTCGCCCCTGCATGTCAGCCCGGGTGCACCGCTGGCTACTCGCAATCGGAAGGAGGGAGACACCGCAGGATCACCAGGGAAAAGGTACGTGAGGGAGGGAAGGCGGGAGGGTGATAATTATTAGTGTCAGCCGGGGCAGGAGACGGGAGGGATCCCTCCTGTCCCAGCTTAAGGTGGGCCTGCAGGAAGTCCGGGAGGGTTTCAGGTGGTCACTGGGAGATGACCCGAATATAGGACGAGACCCCCATTTTTGGGCCATTTTTTTGGCCCAAAAATCTCGTCCTATGTTCAAGTATATACAGTACATTCTGGGGTTTTTCAAAGAGGTCAAGGCAGATGATTTTATGCAATGTCACCTCAGTAACAACTATACAAAAATAGACAAATATACCCCCTCCCTTTTTACTAAACTGTGATAGTGGTTTGTAGTGCAGGGAGGAGTGCTGAATGCCCCGTGCTGCTCTCGACGCCAATAGGCTCCCTGTGCTAAAAACCGCTATTGCGGTTTAGTAAAAGAGGGCCATAGTGCAAAATATAGACAGCAGATATAAATTCTCAAAACGGACACATTTTGATCACTAATTGTTGTCTGGTGATTTCATGAGTCTCTGGTTGCACTTTCTTCTTCTGACTGTGCATCCAATATTTCTTCCCTTCTTTCTGCCTCCTGCTTGCTTCCTCTCTTCCAGACCTCATTTCCTCCACCAATTTTTTTTCTTCCTCTCTCTCTCTGCTCCCCTTTCTTTCTGTCTTTCTCTCTCCATGCCCCCTTTCTTTCTTTCTGTCTCCCCTTTCTTTCCTTCTTTCTGTCTCCCTGCCTGCCCCCTTTCTTTGTCTTTCTTTCTCCCTGCCCCCACAAGCCACCACTGCCGCCATCGAAGAACAGGTCCCCAATCTACCGTTGCCGAATTCCGAGCTCTCCTTGCTTCCCGACACCATAAACAGGACAATAGAAGCGCCGGAGGTTAGGGAATCACTCGGTGATGATAGAGAATCGCCCGGAGTGCTCATTTTAATATTAATTATCTCGTTGTACTACATTTGCATGGCAGAGTCTGAGACTGCCAGATGAGGTAATGTAATGTAATTTATTTCTTATATACCGCTACATCCGTTAGGTTCTAAGCGGTTTGAAGAAAATATACATTAAGATTATAAATGAGAAGTAAGAAGGTACTTAAAAATTCCCTTACTGTCCCGAAGGCTCACAATCTAACTAAAGTACCTGGAAATTAATAAAGAAGAGAAAATAAAGATGGTTGAAAAAAGAAAAATTCTATGTGAACTTATAGGATGGAAATTAAACTGACAGTGAAGAACTGTATGAAAAATACATATGGAATGCAGTTAGAGAGGGTAGGTTACAATCTATTGATGGTATTTGTTTAATTGGAAGGTGTTAAGGTGGGTAATTTGGGGGAAGGTTATCTGAAGGTAGGTGAATCTTCTGGAGGTAAAAGAGGAGGGGTTAAGATATTTGGATGAATTTTTTTGAAAAGCAGGGTTTTGATTTCTTTTCTGAATGTTTTGAGGTTGTCTGATATTGTCATAAGATTGGAGATGGAATGGTTGATTTTTGCTGCTTGTGTTGCCAGAAGGTTGTCAAACATTTTCTTGCGATGTGTGCCTTTGAGTGGAGGGAAGGCGAAAGGGTTCGAGGTTCTTCTGTGTCTTGAGGTGGAGATTTGGTTTAAGCGGTTGTTTAGATAGGAGGGGGAAGAGCCGTGTAATGCTTTGAATATCAGGCAGTAGAATTTGAATTGGATTCGTGCTTGTATGGGTAGCCAGTGAGAGTCTAAGAAGGCAGTTGTTATGTGATCATATTTTTTGAGTGAGTAGATCAATCTGAGGGCGGTGTTTTGTATGGTCTGGAGTTGTTTTATCATAGTGGCTGGACAAGGAAGATATAGGGAGTTGCAATAATCCAGCAGACCTAAGACTAGGGATTGGACGATTAGTCTAAATTGTGCTTGGTCAAAGAATTTTCTGATTTTACGGAGATTTCTCATGGTTAGAAAAGCTTTCTGGGTTGTTTTGTTGATCTGGGGCTGCATTGTGCAACATCTGTCTATCGTAACTCCTAGGAGTTTTAGTTCGGGTTGTATTGGGTATTTGGTATTTTTGATTTTCAGTTCAGTGATGGTAGGAGTTTGGGCTTTTTCGAGCAAAAGGAATTTTGTTTTTTCAGAATTTAGTTTTAGTTTGTGATCCATCATCCATTTTTCTACTGTGTCTAAGGTTGTTTCTAGCTTTGTTGTGGTGGTGGTTTCTGATGGGTCGAAGGGGAGGATTATGGTGATGTCATCAGCATAGCTGAAAGATGTGACATCTAGGGTATCTAAAGTGGCTCCTAGGGAGGAGATAAAGAGGTTGAAGAGCGTAGGTGAGAGAGGTGATCCTTGTGGAACTCCGCAGGGATTTGTCCATGGTTCTGATTTTATATCATTGTATTTTACCCTGTAGGTTCTAGATTTGAGGAACCCCTGAAACCATTTGTAGACCTTGCCTGAGATTCCTATGGCGTCGAGAATTTGTAGTAGTAAGGTGTGGTCAACTAGGTCAAATGCTGCGGAGAGGTCTAATTGTATTAATATCATTTTTTTACCTTTACTGATGTGTTGTCGGGCTGTATCTAGTAATGTGACAAGTAGTGTTTCTGTGCTATGGTTAGTTCGGAATCCTGATTGTGAGGGGTGGAGTAGGTTATGTTTTTCCAGATATTCGGTGAGGTATTGTGCTACTAGGCCTTCTATTATTTTAACATACAATGGTATTGAAGCGATAGGTCTGTAGTTGGAGGGGCTATCTATTGGGCCTTTGTGATCCTTTATGATTGGAGTGATAAAGATCTCTCCTAGGTCCTGTGGGAATTGGCCTTCTGTCAATGTGGTTTGAATCCATAGCATGAAGTTGGTTTTGAATGTAGTGGAGGCGTTTGATAATATGTAGGTGGGGCAATTATTTAGGTCACTGGAAGCATGGCTGTATTTATTGTAGAGTCGGTTCATATCCGACCAGACTAGAATTGGGAAATCGGACCAGCTTCTGTCTGCTACGATGGCTTCGCTAGTTGATGGGTTTGTTGTTATCTTTTCTAGATGGGTGTGTGTGTTGATGAATGTAGATCTGATATTGGTGATCTTGTTTTTGAAATGGTCTGCTAGGTGGATGGCTGTTGGTGGGTTGATACCTTGGGTGGAGAGGTAAGTTTTGGTATCTGTGAGGTTCTTTACTAGATTAAATAGCTTTTTTGTGTCTGGGGTTTTTTTGCCTATCATTTTGGAGTAGTAGGCTTTTCGTTTTTCCTTGAGTTTGGTTTTGTATTGATTAATTTGGTATCTCCATGCAGTTTTAGTGTGTTCTAAACTCTTGTTTTTTTTCCAGACTCTTTCTAGTTGTCTGCAGAGCTTTTTAGATTGGAGAAGTTCGGTGTCGAACCATTTATCAGAAGGTCTGCATATTTTGAATTTTAGTTTTTCTGGGGCTAGCTCATTTAGAATGGTTTCGCTTATGGATCTCCATTGGGATATAAATTCGTTGGGAGCTATGTTGGTGGTGGCGTGGTCTGCTTTATCCCAGAATATGGAGGGTTCGATTTTTTGGCGTGTTTTGAAGGAGGTTTTTATTGGAGGTTGTTTGTTAATGCTTTGAGGCCAGTTGATGTCAAAGGTGTATTTATAGTGATCTGACCAAAGGGAGGGGTGCCATGCCCCATTAGAGATATTGATTTTGGGTTTGTGAGGATGTTGGGTCATATAAGCAGCAAGATCTAATTGGTGTCCTTTTTCGTGTGTGGATTGGGGATTGAGGATCTGGTAGTTTAGTGCATTGAGATATGAGAGTAAATTTATTACTTGTTTTGAGGTGTGATCTTCTAGATGGAGGTTTATGTCTCCTAGGAGAAGGTTATGAGGTGATGTTAGGGAGTTCTGGTAAATAAATTCTTCAAGCGCTTGTTTGTTGTCATTCCATTTTCTTGGTGTTGAGTAACAGAGGATGCATGTTAGAGTTTCTATGAGAGAATCTTCGGATAGTTGACAGGCTAGGAGATCTAGGTGGGGAGTGGAGTGTTTGTCTAGGGTCTTTATATTGATGTTGTTTTTGAGTATGATGGCTAGGCCTCCACCACGTTTTTTTTTCCTGCAGATTAATTCAATTTTATAACCCATTGGGCAGAGTTCTGTGATGGAGGGATGAGGTCGCACCATGGAGCGATAAGGGGCATTATAATATTCTTAGTCTTATTAACCATCCCTTTTTTAATAATTCCTAGCATCCTGTTTGCTTTTTTGGCCACTGGCACACATTGGTTCAGAACTGCTCAATCAATACTTTTTTTTCTCAACTGTGCAATAATTTCTACCACCTTTTCTCTCCGAGATTAGAAATGGTTTAAGTAGTCATGAACAGCCAATCTTGACACTAAAGAAAGAGGAACAAGGATGGTACTTTCCTGCCTTTGGGATGTACCATCCATAGGAACAAGATCAAATCAGAACTGGTTTTGACTCAAGTACTGACTTTCAAGGAGTATCTCTAAACATGCTCCGTATTGGATCTAACTCAACTAACAGTCTCTTTGGAGACTCAATCCATTTTAGGAAAAAGAGGCAGTTACCATAATAGTGGGAGGTAGATGTGAATCGCTTGTTTACTTTTTTCAAAAATACAAAGATTAGGGGGCACATAATGAAGCCACTAGGTAGCAAATTTAAAAATAATCAGAGAAAGTTTCTTCCCGCAACATATAATTAAACTCTGGAATTAACTGCCAGAGAATGCTATAGTATAGGGAGGAATTCCTCAAAAGATTTTTTTTTTTTGGGGGGGGGGAAAAGTAATTTTCTGATATTACCCAACAGAACTTTCTATGGAGCAGGTAGTAACAAAAAGAATGTCCCCTCCCCTACACCCAAAAGAAGCCTAAAAGAAAAGTCCATAAACGGGAGTGAGTTAGAAACCCTGCCTCGGCACCCTGAGGCTGTGGGCTCAATCCCTGTGACCCTGGGCAAGTCACTTAATCCCCTCATTGCCCCAGGTACGCTAGATAGAGTTTGAGCCCACCAGGACAGTTAGGGAAATATGATAAAGTACCTGAATATAAACCAGTTAGGATATAAATAACTAACTATTAAGATGGACTTGGGAAAATCCACTGCTTTTTCCTCGGATAAACAGCATGAAATCTGTTTCACTCTTTTGGGATCTTGCCAGATACAGTTGGCCTGGATTGGCCACTGCTGGTGCTAGCATTACTGGTCTTGATGAACCTTCGATCTATCCTAGTATGGTGATGCTTCTGTACTAGTAAATGTTTTTCGGTTCAAGAAGACAATTATAGGTAGTACCCAACTGCCACTTTAAGATCACCAGCTGCAAAATAAGAATATACATCTTCAACAACATTGCACCATCTGTAATCAAATACCTACGGATACAGAAGCCATCACCTGGATAAAAAGAACGCGAGGAATGTTAGCTGTTGCTAATCTGATGCTCAACAAAATCACGTCTAACAATGCCATGGTAATGGAGGCATTTCTTCAGAGAACCATCTGAAAAACTTGAAGATTTGGTAATGGGGCTGAACACCATCAATTCCATGCAGTCTTGGATAAAGTGAAGAAATGCAGAGGCACAACTGCATTCATGAAAAACCATATACAGTGTTCCCCCGGTTGTTCGCGGTCCCGGTCATTCGCGGTATTTTCCAACTGCGAACTGCCGACAGGAAGAGGGCATCGGGAGAGGCAGGAGAGGGCAGCCGGAGCGTCACGAGTGCAGGAAATCTAAATCTAAATCTTGGGTTTATATACCGCATCATCTCCACAGGTGGAGCTCGACACGGTTTACATGGATAGGAAGCAACGGAACTCCAGTGGGTTGACACGCTTTGACACGCAGTTCCTGATTGGATAAGGCCCGACTTCGTGCAGGAAGAGGCAGTCGGAGCGTACCGCGAGTGATTTCCTGCACTCGCGGCGCTCCGACTGCTCACCTGCTACCCTCTCCCTGCTCCCCCATGAAAAACCGTATTCGTGGTTTTTCAAGATTCACGGGGGTTCCTGGAACGGAACCCCCGTGAATCTCGGGGGAGCACTGTACACATCTTGACATCTTGTTGCGGTGAGCAGATTAACCTCCTTTAACTAAAGTGCGCTAAACGATTAGCACGCGTGGGATGAACACAGAGGATCTTGAATCAGAACATAATAGTAAATATTGAAGAACTAAGGCCAGTACTGGGCAGACTTGTACGGTCTGTGTCTGTATATGGCTGTTTGGTGGAGGATGGGCTGGGGAGGGCGTCAATGGCTGGGAGGGTGTAGATGGGCTGGAGTGAGCTTTGATGGAGACTTCAGGAGTTGGAACCCAAGAACAGTACTGGGCAGAGCTTTGGATTCTTGCCCAGAAATAGCTAAGAAGAAGAAAAAATTTTTTAAATTGAATCAGATTGGGCAGACTGGATGGATCATTCGGGTCTTTATCTGCCGTCATCTACTATGTTACTGTGTTAAGAAGGGAGACAACTCTTTTTATATTAACTCTCAAATAACCAGAAACGATACTTATGCAGCATCCACAAATCCCTATGGGTGCTGAGTAACTGAGATTCTACTGTAATAGCAAATGAGAAAGCAGAGAAGTGGACTTCAAAGTTCATTTTGAATGGAAAATCCATTTAAAAAGAGGTAAATATTGTCCTCTTTGTCCTTTTAGAAGTGTTTTGTTAATTTCAGCTCTTTTACAAATATTTGAAAAATGAAGGGAAGGAAATACAGTATCTTGAATTTTTATATTTTCCTATAGATGCAGAACAAAGACTAAAGAGGAACCACTGCGCTTGTATGACAAGAATTCTGCTGCCACCTAGTGATGAGAAGGAAGAACACTCCAAGGATACTAGATTTTACTCCCACAAAGACTATTTTTGGTACTCTGTAACTTAATTTATTGTTGATGCCTATTTTAGAAGCATTTTCCCTTTTTATATATTTACACAGAGGGTAATTTTCAAGCATTTCTGGAGTTAGAGCAGTGGTTGAAAGCCGGGGATTCATATACTGCTGTTCCTTGTAATCCTGGGAAAATTACATAATTCTTTCATACCTCAGGGTACAAGAAAACACGACCCCTCCCTCCTCCTCCAATATTAAGCCCAGGATGTCAGTGGGTTGGGATTTTTTTTTTTTTTTTTCATAAATTCTGGCTGCCATGGGCAAAAAAAGCCTTCTATTCAGGCATTATCTAGAGAAAGGCTGCTCTTCCCCCGCGAATTTGCGGTTCGTGAATCGCGGACCCGCTCATTCATGGTCTGCTCCGACCGCCACTTCCTGTAGTAAAGTTGGGCTACACCAATCAGGAGCTGCGTGTCAAAGCAGCTTTACTACAGGAAAAGGCGGTCGAAGTAGACCGCAAGTGATTTTCTTCACCTGCCGGTGCTCCTGCTGCCCTCTCCTGCCTCCCCTTCCTTTTGACAGGCAAAAAACCGCATTTTTCAAAATTCGTGGGAGTTCCTGGAACGGAATCCCCCGCAAATTTCAAGGGCGTACTGTACAAAAAAACGACATATAGACACTTGTAGTTATGGCAGGAATACGGCTGGTGTAGTCGTAGGCACTTTGCACTGTTTTCATTCTACCATCTTCGGCAATGTAAGAATGAAAATAAAATGCAATAGCTTAAGGATCAATTCTCACACGATTCAGCTTTCATCAAATCACTAGAGAGCCACAGCACTGAACTTGAACCACACAATATATGCAACAACAGCAATAGAAGCCAAACCTTGCTATAAATAATTTGGGGGAGGGGGAGTGGACACCTCAGGACTTCACCTACAGATATATCGCTGGCTCGGAAGAGGAACTGACGACTCAGATTGGATCTTTCAATGGAATCCATGTCTGTCACAATGATGCTGCCGCCCTCGGCAGCTCCCAGGCCAATCATTGCAAAGTTCTTCAGCAGCTCACAGCCTATGGCACCAGCACCCACCTAATATACAAATAAGTGGATTAGCTGGCATCTCTCTGCACATTTGTGGGATTAGAATACCATAAGCCATTTTGTATCAGCAAAGCAAAGAAAGTGTGTAAAGCAACGTTGCTTACCTGTAACACTTTTTTCCATAGACAGCAGGGTTGATAAGGCAAACAATCGAGTCAATTCATCCAACAACACTGGGATAGCAGTACACAAACTCACAATCTGAGATTTGCATTTGTCTGCTATTCAAGTGCCATAACATTTCTGAGGGAACATTTTATCAATAACCTCGTCAATAGACATAACTCCTGAGGCAGGCCCCTTTGATCCGAAACACGATTGTGTCAAATCCCATTGTAAAATAAAAGCGATTGAGCACCAAAAAGTCACCTTCGTTGTCGTTTCTTGCTTTCCAAGTTCTGGGAAGGCGATATTTCCTGTTTCTCTGAGGCAATTGTATTTTCCTGAGGAAGCCGTGATAAGGCGAAACTCGAGTCGAGGGGCCGGCTCGAAGGGCTTTCCATCTTTTACCAAGCATGGGTATCCAATATTGACACAGTCCTTATCAAAGATTATAACAAGGGACCCCTGAAGAAAGTAAATATTGTCGAAACACGACTTGTGTAGAGTCTGGATATCTGTTTACAGCAAGTAACTTTATTAAAGCTTTGTTGGCTTTTTAATGTTATTGCATTTTATATTAATAAACATCATCGTTGTAATCTCTGGGAGTCCAGGGACTGGTTCCACATTGTTTTGCTGAAAACATTTGTATTGTTGTGGCACCAAGGTCTATCACTGTGGGATACTGGACCGTCTTTCTTGACGTTGACCACCCCGCAGTGTTGTTTGTTTATAGAATTCTGAGCATACATGACCCTTCCTTTGCACAGCGGTATCCCCTAGCTCCTTAGCTAGATCCAAAGCTCTAAACAGCGAGACGTTTCTCCAGGAGGAGGGAGGGACTGTGCGCCTTATCAATCCTACCTGCTCAGCAGAGAATTTGCTCTAAAGCTCTGTCATTCATCAAATATTGTATTCCTCTTCTCCTACTTGCTTTCAAAGCTTTCGGGACCACCCTGAATTTCCTGAGAAATTTTTTGAAAGCGCCCAAATATATGGTTATTGTAACATCATGTATTTGGGCGCTTTCAAAAAAATTCTCAGGAAATTCAGGGTGGTTCAGAATTCGGCTGTCCGCCTTATTTTCGGCTTAAAGAAATGGGAACATGTTACTCCCTTTTATCCATTGGTTGCCACTGGAATCCAGAGTTTTGTTTAAGTTTTTGGCATGTTACTGGATTATCTTACTCCTCATTTTACTTTGAGTTATACTAATAAGAGTTCCTGAAGAATACATTTGTTTGCATATCCCTCAATAAAATTATGTCATTATAAAAGGTTCCTTGAGAGAACCTTTTCTTTTCAGGCGGCCAAACTGAATTTATGGCTAGCCAAAACTGTGTTAGAAGTTTCTTCTTATCTCGATTTCAGGAAACAGATAAAAACTCAATTATTTAACAGGCTGGGTTTTTAATGTATCTTATTCTTTTAAACTTTTACCTTCTTTTAACATTGTTGTATCCTTCCTATATTGTATGTGTTTCTTTTTAGATTGTATGCACTTAATCTGTCAAATCTCAAACGATTTGCATTGTTTGTACTATGCTTAATTGTTGTGAACCGCCTAGAACTCGCAGATATGGCAGTATATAAAAATAAATTATTATTATTATGCTGATAGTCAGTCTGAGATAAGTTAAAAGTTTATTTCATTGCACCGTACAGAGCTTTCTATATCCCAGGGGAGGTTTTTTATGCCAATGAGGTTTTTGCCTGAACACCTCAAGCCACTTTTGTGGTGGTAGGAGGGTTAGTTTCTGAGGCTTTTTCCTCCTTCTGGGTATATTTTTGGCTTGTGTTGTACCTTCTCAGGCAGAGTACGGTACAAGGATTCAAACAGGGATTGGATGGATTCCTGAGGGATAAAGGGATCGTGGGATACTGAGGGAGGAGCTGGGATGTAACACAAGTATAGGAAGTTAACCAGGTAATGAGTATAAACCAACCAGGTCGTGCATGTGCAAGACCGGAGGGCTAGGACTTCGATAGGAAGGCAGGACTTAAATGGGAAACCAAGGTGGCAAGGGAGCCCCTTCTGATGATTCAGACAGGTCTTAAGGGAGGAGAAAAACCTCGACAAATTCAAAAGCCAACTTAAGAGTTTTCTTTTTATAGACGCTTTTAATCCTTAATTGAATTGCCAATTACTCTTTACAACTCCCTTTCACTTCAGTCAGCTATATATATATATTTTGTTTTCCCATCCATTCTGTGTATTTACCCTTATTGATCCCTCCTTTCCTATTATAAATTGTATTTCTTCCCCCTCTTTCCCAATGTTTCCTGTCCAAATTTGTCTAGTTTGTTTTAAATTGATTTTTAGATTTTATTATATTATTGTTAATTTTTTATTATGTATTTTCTGTAAATGTAAATCGCTTAGTAGTTACGATAGGCGATTAATCAAATATTGAATAAAACTTGAAACTTGGGCCGCCGCGGGAGCGGACTGCTGGGCAGGATGGACCTGTGGTCTGACCCGGCAGAGGCACTGCTTATGTTCTTATGTTATCTTTCCTTAGTGCACTGTCCATGTGAAAGTGTTATTTACTACTTATTTTGGATTTTCACTATATCTGTGTTATTTATAATATCATATTTAGCCCAAGTACAGCCATCCATGTGCCTCATGTACCAAGAATACCCAGTAGTGCACTGGGAGGGAAAGAGCAAACATAGACTATGGTGGGAATTGTTTTCTGTCTATCCACATAAGGCCAGGGCACGTGTCAGCATTGATTTCCTGTGTGGAAATAATCTTTCAACCCCACTTCCTTTCTAGAAAGATAGAACAGCTGAAGAAACAGGCCAGGTACCTGGAGGGGACCTGATGGCAGCTGGAGAGCGAGAAATGTCAGCAATAATGCACTCTGATATGTCCCCACATTGACAGCATCCGCACATGGCTGTCGGTGTCTAGGATAGCAGACTATGTGGTCTGCCGATATGGCTCTGGTATGAGCCTGAGCCTTCATTAGACTCCGTTCCTGTAGCTGGGCCTGCTCCTCCTGTCGCCCCCCCCAGCCCCACCAAAGGCAGTGTTGAAGATTCAAGAATCAGCAGCGCAATTTCAGACTTTGTAAACACACATCTACACTGAAGCACCGCTCTGTCCTGTCCATGGGCCAACAAAGTGCAGGCCTGTATTTGTTGGAGGGCTGGGAGGATAGCACCAGGGCACATACCCATCATGGTTAATGGATGTCGATCTGACTCACAGCACAACCCACAGAGACCATTTCCATAATATCTGTTGTGATTTTGATTTTCACAGCTGATGAGCAAGCTGCAGGATCCCTTCAACAGGCAGCAACAAGCCTGGCCCCCAGCTGCAAAGCCTGAGGAGAAGAGGGAGGCAGAGTAGGCTCCAGTCATCAATGGAGGAGAACCATCACCCTCTCCACTCTCCCCAACCAGCCCCTCCTGCACCCTTCATACTCTGTCTCACCACGCCACTTACAAATGCCTCACTCACTTTCTGTGCAAGACAAAGAAAAATCCAACAAGTCTGCAGTGAAGGCTTTCACAAGGCATTTATCACAAATCATTTAGTTTCTCACACCATTGGTAATCTTCACCACATACTTCAGCCATCACATTTCACACCTTTCTGACTCATTTTTCAATAGGACCCCCGAAGAAGGAGTGTTTCTCTGAAATACGAACCGTGTTGGGTCCGGTCTCCATGTATATGAGAGCCATCCTTTGGAAAATAACATTTCACTGACTTTTAATAAAAGTTTCTGTACGTTGTACATTCCTCTCTGCAGTTTCTTTTTGGTTTTGGTGTTCACTCACTTGCTGTGCCACCTCCAGAGAAACAGAATAAGGCGATGTGGGTTATATCAGTTTTTGAGGGGGAACACGTCCCCAATCAGCAGCCCAAATCTCCTCCACTAAATGCTCCAGCTCTTGTGGCACCCTAACCCTAACCTTGGCCAGCAGATGTCACTGGAGATGGTGACATCAGAGTATTGGGGGAAGAGGCGGAGTTGCAGTGGGAGGACATCGATTGCCAGCTAAGAACTATCATGGAGCTTACCAAGAGGATGGAGTACACACTAAGGCAATGTTGGATACCATGATCAACTTGACATTTGCCCTAGAGTCTTCTGACTAGAGAATGAAATGGTGACAAAATTCATCACCGTTCCCGTCCCCTCGGATAACCGCGGGAAACCATCTTCATGTCTTTCTTTAAGGAGAGAGGGAAGAATCAGAGTATGAATGGCCACAACCTCTGACCCACAAGCTTTGCTTTGAAGAATACTGGTGTAGAAGGACTGAGGTTGAAATAGACACTAGAAAATGACATGGGATTATTTCCCGCGGTTATCTGCGGGGACGGGGACGGTGATGAATTTTGTCACCGTGTCATTCTCTACTTCTGACCCTGATAGAAATATAGAAACATAGAAAGATGACGGCAGATAAGGGCCATAGCCCATCAAGTCTGCCCACACTATTTACCCACCCTCTTAAATCTACTGACCCCCTAAAGAATAATTGTAATTATACTGTCACTCTACTGACCCGCTCATTCAGTCCTAGTGACCCTATCCCTTGGCATGACCTCGTAGGGATCCCACATAGGTATCCCATTTGTTCTTGAAGTCTGAGATGCTGTGTGCCTCGACCACCTGCACTGGAAGCTCGTTCCAATGCTCAATCACTCTCTCCGTGAAGAAGTATTTCCTGGTGTCTCCACGGAACTTCCCTCCCCTGAGCTTGAGCGGATGTCCTCTTGTGGTCGAGGGTCCCCTGAGAAGAAAGATATCATCTTCCACCTCTACCCGTCCCGTGATGTACTTAAATGTCTCAATCATGTCTCCCCTCTCCCTACGCTCCTCGAGAGTGTAGAGCTGCAATTTGCTCAGTCTTTCTTCGTATGGGAGACCCTTTAGCCCCGAGACCATCCTGGTGGCCATCCGCTGAACCGATTCAACTCTGAGCACATCCTTACGGTAATGTGGCCTCCAGAATTGAACACAGTATTCCAGATGCGGTCTCACCATGGCTCTGTACAGTGGCATCATGACTTCAGGTTTCCTGTTGACGAAGCTTCTCTTGATACAGCCTATCATTTGCCGTGCTTTAGATGAAGCCTTCTCCACTTGAGTGGATGCTTTCATGTCAGCACTGATGATTACTCCCAAGTCTCGTTCTGCCGTAGTCCTGGCTAAAGTTTCTCCATTCAGGGTGTAAGTTCTGCAAGGATTTCCGTTGCCGAGATGCATGACTTTACATTTCTTGGCATTGAAGCCCAGCTGCCAGATCAAGGACCAACTTTCTAAAGTACGCAGGTCTTGCTCCATAGCATCCTGAAGATTATAGCCATTTACTACATTGCATAGTTTGGCGTCATCAGCGAATAAGGTTACCTTGCCTTGGAGCCCTTGAGTCAGATCCCTAATGAATATGTTGAAGAGGAGTGGGCCCAGGAGCGAACCCTGTGGCACTCCGCTGGTCACCTCTGACATTTTAGAAAGGGTACCGTTGACCACCACCCTCTGAAGTCTGCCACTAAGCCAATCTTTAACCCATGCAGTTAGAGTCTCTCCTAATCCCATAGATTTCATCTTGTTCAGCAGCCTGCGGTGTGGGACGCTGTCAAACGCTTTGCTGAAGTCCAGGTACACGACGTCCAGGGACTCTCCTGAGTCCAGTCTTCTTGTTACCCAGTCAAAGAAGCTTATTAGATTGGACTGGCATGACCTACCCTTGGTGAATCCATGTTGGCTGGGATCCCGGAGATTTCCCTCGTTCAGGATCGTATCTAATTTATACTTAATTAGTGTTTCCATGAGTTTGCACACTATAGAGGTGAGGCTTACCGGTCTATAGTTCGCAGCTTCAGCCTTGCAACCCTTTTTATGTAGAGGAACGACGTTGGCTGTTTTCCAGTCCAATGGAACTTTCCCCGTACTTAGTGAGAGATTGAAGAGCACCGCCAACGGTTCTGCCAGGACATCTCTCAATTCTCTGAGCACTCTTGGGTGTAAATTGTCCGGTCCCATGGCCTTGTTTACCTTTAGCCTTGCCAGTTCGTTGTAGACGTCCCCAGGAGTGAACTCAAAGTTCTGAAACGGGTCATCCACGTCTTGTATTATCATCAACTGTGGTCCGTGTCCCGGTGCTTCGCAGGTGAAGACTGAGCAGAAATATTCATTTAGTAGTTCTGCTTTTTCTGAATCCGCCACCGCGTAGTTTCCGTCCGGTTGTCTAAGGCGTACTATACCGTCTGTGTTCCTTTTCCTATCGCTGATATACCTAAAGAAGGATTTGTCCCCTTTTTTAATGTTTTTTGCCAGAGTTTCTTCCACTCGACGTTTGGCCTCCCTAACTGCTGTTTTGACCGCTGCCGATCTGGTCTTATATTCTACTTTAGTTTCTCTTCTCTGGGTGCGTTTGTAGGAAAGAAATGCTTTTTTCTTCTCCTTAATGAGGAGTGAGATCTCTTCAGTGAACCATTGGGGTTTGTTGTTTCTTTGCCGTTTATCTACTGATTTTATGTAGCGATTAGTTGCTTCGTGTATGGATGATTTCAGGTACGACCACATAGTTTCCACATTGCCGGTCTCTGCTTGGTCCTGTAACGTCTGATGAACGTGATCTCCCATACGTGCGAAGTCGGCGCCCCGAAAGTTGAGCACCTTTTTTTTGTAATTGATTTAGGGGATCCTTTCCCAATGTTGAACCATACCATGTTATGGTCGCTGGAGGCTAGCGTATCTCCTACCGAGACCTCTGAGATGCTTTCCCCATTTGTGAGTACCAGGTCTAGGATCGTCTGGGCCCTAGTGGGCTCCGTTACCATCTGTCTGAGATGTACTCCTTTTATGGAGTTCAGAAGCCTCCTGCTGCTGCTGATTGCTGCTGAAAATGTGTTCCAGTCTGCGTCAGGCATGTTGAAGTCCCCTAGCAGCACAGTGTCACCCCGTAGAGTTATATTCTCTATGTCTTCAATTAATTCTGCGTCCATGTTTTCCGGTTGTCTTGGAGGTCTGTATACCACACCAAGATACAGGCATTTTTTACTACCTCGTGCCAGATTAACCCAGAGGGACTCCCCGGTATACTTGACATCAGTGATCCTGATCGTCTAAGCCCCTTAGCCATGCACTTCCAGGGGTAACCTCCTGCCACATCCCAACTCACAGCTAACCAATATTTGCTTTGAAATCCAAATAAACAGTTTCTTTGGGGTTTTTTTTCAGATTTCATGTGTCTTATTGAAACTAACAAAGTGAGAGTACTTGCCTTTTAGAAGGAAAGCAGACAAAATGAACGAAAGGCAAGAGAAATGTCCTAATCAACCAATGTATAAGCTTTATTGTTAAAATGTCCCGAGGATCCAGGTTTCGGTGCTATCTGTTTCATTTTTTGTTTTTATATTTTTTGGGGACTTTGTTTTTACACACCTTTTAATTATTTCACTTACTTTTTTAAGCCCCTTTTAAGTTCCAATGTTTTACTTTGCCTTTTAAAATTATTTCTTCACGTAGCTCAGTCCAGCATCTCCCCCTCTCACACTCCCCCACGCAGTCCGGCATCTCCCCTTCTCACTCTCCCCCACATAGTTCGGCATCTCCCCCTCTCAGTTCAGCATCTTCCTCTCACTCTCCCCCACGCAGTCCGACATCTCCCCCTCTCACTCTCCCCCACGCAGTCCGGCATCTCCCCCTCTCACTCTCCCCCACGCAGTCTGGCATCTCTCCTCGCCCTTCCGTTGACTACCAGCATCTCCCACAGCCTCTCATCTGCACCCCCCTCCCAACCCGTTATGCCTTTTAAAATTTCTCTTCAGATCTCAAAGTCACCAGCAACAAGAAGTGATTCACATACGCTGCTCTCAGCCTGCCCGCAGCTTTCCCTCTGATGCAACTTTCTGTTTCTGTATAGGCAGGACTGCATCTGAGGGAAGGATCTGGCAGCATAATGTGTGAATCACTGATCACTGCCACTGACCTCCAGAAGGTACACTGTGGGACGAAGGAGTTCTGAGAGACTACGAGATGCTGGATCGTCAGCAAAAAAGAGGGAAAAGGACAGACAGAAAATTTTGTGCACATCTATTTGGGGTTCAGGCACCCCCAAAACAGACCATTCGGCTATGCTGGCATTTCCTATAGCAGTACCATATCTTCCCCAAAACTACATCCAGCAGATTTTCCAATACTCACTACAAAGTACTTCTGCTTCCCCAGTCTCTCCTGGAAATCAGCACCAAACACAGCAATCTGACCATCATAACGAGACTGGCGCTGGGAGAGAGAACAATATGTTGTTAGTCCTACCAAACCTTACATGAGTCCAGAAATAAATTGAGAAACCACAGAGAAAAGCACCAGATACAATAACATACAGTAACTTAGTAACCCAGTAAATGAAAGCAGATAAAGACCCACATGCTCCATCCAATCTGCCCAATAACCAGTCAAAGCCATACCTGAAGATTAGAGGATGGCCAATTTTATGCAAATTACAGACCGGTAAGCCTGACTTCAATGCCAGGCAAAATAGTGGAACCAATTATTAAAAAACAAAATTATGGAACACGTAGATAAACATGATTTAATGGGACAGAGTAAGCATGGGTTCAGCTGAGTGAGGTCTTGTCTCACCAATTTGCTTGACTTTTTTGAAGGTGTGAATAAACATGTGGATAAAGGCGAGCCGGTTGATGTAGTGTATCTAGATTTTCAGAAAGCTTTTGACAAATTCCTCATGAAAGACTCTTGAGAAAATGAGAGACTCATGGACTAGGAAGCAAAGTTCAGTTGTGGATTAGAAATTGGTTACTGGACAGAAAACAGAGGGCAGAGTTAAATGGCCATTTTTCTCAATGGAGGAGGGTAAATAGTGGAGTGGTGCAGGGACCTGTAGTGGGACCGATGCTATTTTTCTATGTTTCTAATCACAAAACAGAAAATAAAATTAGTTTTTCTACCTTTTGTTGTCTGGTCATTGTTCAAATCTTGTTGGTCCCAGGCTCTGGTTGTCTTCTGATAGCTTGCTTGCCAGGGTCTCCTTCTTTCTTCTTTCTCCATGCTAACCATCCATCTGCCATCTCTATCCTCCCCTTCCGTTTCCCTTCCCTCCCCTGGAGGTCTGGCATCTTTCCTTTTTTTCATCTCCATCTACAGATCCACCTTTCTTAACTACCCTTTCATCCAACATCTCTCCCTTTCTGTAACTTTCATCCCTAAATCCCATTGTCCACCATCTCTCTCCCTCTCCTCTGTTTTTAGACCCCTTATTTCTTCCCCCAGAAGTCCGGCATATGCACGTCTCTTTGAACCCCCCCTTCCCTCCCTCCCTCCCTCTGTGTACTTCTACACTAGGGCCCCCTCCCCTGAACGTCTGCACCCCCCTGAAGGCTTGCGTATTCAATTTACCTAATTTCAGCACCTGCCCTGCTGGCTCTAGCGATATTTGCAAGCTTCCATCCATCGTCTGAGTTGTCTTCTCTCTGCCGCGGTCCCGCCCCTCCTCTGACATCATAGAAGGGGCAGGACCACGGCAGAGAGAAGACAATGTATGGCAGCTTGCAAAGATCGCTAGAGCCAGCGATCTTCTGCAGGGCAGGCTGCTGAAATTAGGTAAATTGATGTGGGGAAGCTGGACACCAGCAGGGAAGCCACTTCCCGACTGACCCTCCCCACTCGCCCTCTAAAGCAGGAGCAGCAGGCCAGCAAGAGGCAGCGCTGTCGCTCCTGCTTTAGGGGCGAGGGGGGAGGGTCAGTCAACGAATCGGGAGATTGTGGTAAATCAGTGAGTCCGTTTTTTTTACCAAAGCGAATCGATTCACCTGATTACTAGTATCCAGTAATCCAGAAATAAGTTCCTGCTTATAAGCAAATTCAGGCTAGAAGATCATCCTGCATTGGGGCTCTGTTCTTGCAGGAGATTGTCAAGCCAAGCTCTGTACTATAGCTATATAGGCAGGGGCCTAGACTCCCTACAACCCCAAAGTTTCTCTCCTGAACCAGGCTCCCCCACTCTCTCGTATATCTCCTTTGGATGTCTATAGGCTAAGTAAATCACTCTGCACTTCTTCACATTACTTTTTAACTGCCAGGCCCTTCTTCTAAATTCTGTAGATCCCTTCTCATAGTATGGGTAGGACAAAAATTTGTAAGAAATACAGACTTTACGGCATTTACCGTATAGACAAGGGGGTTTAGGTTACAGCATTTACTGTAAAGACATAAAACACAGACTTAAAATACAGACTTAAGAACATAAGAAAAGCCCTCACCGGATCAGACCGAGGTCCATCCAGTCCGGCGATCCGCACACGCGGCGGCCCCTTTAGGTACTCCCGAATGGAGACCCAGATATACCGTAGCCCTCAATATGATTTGCAAGAAGGTGTGCATCTAACTTGCGCTTGAATCCCAGAACAGTAATCTCTGTCACAACATCCTCCGGGAGAGCATTCCAAATTCCCACCACGTGCTGTGTGAAAAAGTACTTCCTGATATCCGTCCTGAACCTGCTGCCACTCAGTTTCAGTCTATGACCTCTTGTCCATGTCACATCCGAAAAAGTTAGTAACGCTGCTTCTTGGTCTATTTTATCAAAACCTTTTATTATTTTAAAAGTCTCTATTAAATCCCCTCTCAGTCTTCTCTGCTCGAGGGTAAAAAGTCCCAATTTCCTAAGGCGTTCTTTGTAGCTCAAATTCTCCAATCCTTTGACAAGTTTCGTGGCTCGCCTCTGTACCCTCTCCAGCAGAGTTATATCTTTCTTGAGGTATGGAGACCAGTGTTGTACACAGTATTCCAATTGCGGTCTGACCATTGCTCTATAAAGTGGCATTATTACATCTTCCGATCTACTCGTGATCCCCTTCTTAATCATGCCCAACATCCTATTTGCTTTCTTCGCCGCTGCCGCGCATTGAGCTGAAGGTTTTAGGGTTCTGTCAATCAGTACCCCCAAATCCCTTTCTTGTTCACAATTTGCTAATGTCTCCCCCAACATCTTATACTCGTGTTCTATGTTTTTTTTCCCTAGATGCATCACCTTGCATTTGTTTATGTTAAAATTCATCTGCCACTTAGTTGCCCACGCTTCTAGCTTGTTCAGATCCTTCTGGAGTTCCTCGCAGTCCCTTTGAGAGTCAACCGCACGACATAGTTTTGTATCGTCTGCAATTATATTACAAGTTGTTCCCTCTTCCAGATCATTTATAAAAATATTGAACAAGATAGGCCCTAGAACCGAGCCCTGGGGCACGCCGCTAGTCACCCTCTCCCATTTATGCTAACCCTCTGCATTCTGTTCTCCAACCACTTGTTGATCCATCTGTGCACTTCTCCTCCTATTCCATGGCTTAGTAGTTTCTTCATAAGCTTTGCATGTGGAACCTTGTCAAACGCTTTCTGAATCTCCACTATCCACTTGTTTGTTCACTATCTCAAAGAATTGTAGTAAATTTGTCAAACATGACTTCCCTTTCCTGAAGCCGTGTTGACTAGCCCTTATTAGGTTGTGATCTGCCAGATGTTGTACAATGTTGTCTTTAATTAGTGTTTCAATTATCTTCCCAGGAACCGAAGTGAGGCTCACAGGTCGATAGTTTCCTGGATTACCTCTTGAACCTTTTTTGAAAATTGGGATAACATTTGCTATCCTCCAGTCTTCTGGTATTTGTCCGGTTCTAATTGACATATTAGCTACAGATTGTAGCAATTCACCAATTTCGACTTTAAGTTCCTTTAGTACTCTCGGGTGAATTCCATCCGGTCCAGGGGATTTGTCGCTTTTCAGTTTGTCAATTTGAGAATATATCATGTCCAACATCACATTTACTGTTGTGAGGCCTTCTTCTATGCCTCCAGTGAATATCTTTCCTGTGTCTGGCACTGTTGAAATGTCCTCATTAGTGAAGACAGAGGCAAAGAATGAATTTAACCTATCAGCAACCTGTTTATCCTCCTTAATTTACCCTTAGTAGGCATAGGGTGAATTAAATTGCAGCGTTTACAGTGTAGGTATAACATGGAGGTAACATAGTTTTCCTAGTGATGGATGTATCTTTTTTGTCGGAGAATGTGGTGGTAATTCTCCCCTGTCCCTCCTCTCCTCCAGAGTATACATACTTAGGTCTTCCAGTCTCTTCTCATAGTTCTTTTGGTTCAAACCTCTTACCATTTTTGTTGCTTTCCTCTGGACCATTTTAAATCTTTTTATATCCTTCACCAGCTATGGCCTCCAAAACTGAGTGCGGCCTCACCAACAGGGGCATCAACACCTATGCTTTTTTTTTTTTTTTTTAAGCAAACAGGACCAGATCCTGGGATGCATGAAGCAGGATCAGTTTGACAGAGTCTGCTACTCACCAGAGCACAGGTTTCTTTCGTCAGCAGTTTGTCATCTTCAGGTAAGCAGTTCAAGGCATCAAAGTACAGCCACTGCTGCAGAGGTGTGAACTTTCCTGAGCAAGCCTGGGTAGAAGAGGAACAAAGTAGGTCAGAGAAAAAGAACCAGCAAAGAAAAGGACAGGGAGAAAAAGAAATTAATTTAACTATTTATAAAAATGCTAGGGCCAGCTCAAGAGATTATGGCACCCCAGACCATGCCCTGCCCCTCAGTACATGCCCCGCCTCCTGGCCAGTTCCCTCCTTCCATGCTACAGCCTGGTCCTGGCAGGATGCAGCTTCATAGGTCAGCGTGAGTGTCAAGCAGTAGCATCAGAGGAGAGAGGAGGGAAGTGCTGCACTTCCTTCCTCTGACACCGATGTTGGCCCACCTCCCTCGTGGCAGCTGGCCTGTGAAGCTGCCCTCTGCCAGGACGGGGCAGCAACATCATTAGAGGGAGGAGAACGAGGATGGAAGCCACAGGTAGCTTAACTTATGGGCCGCTGACCTCACAGCCCTAGGTGTTTGGTGCCCTGGGCCAGAGGTTAAGCCAGCCCCGAAAAATGCCATTTGAAAATCTAAATGTGGAGCCTCATTGTTAATGAATTGAGGAAAAGCTTCCACAGCCACAGAAATATACTCACTCACTTTCTTCCTAGCTAAGTACACTGAAAAGGGAAAAGGGGGGTTATTGGGAAAAGGGCCTGGTCAAACTTGTGGCAGTGATTGATATTCTTGTGAATACAGTTAAGATATATGTTTTGCTGGGCCAGAAGAAAGGCTGAATTCTGGATGAAAACAGGGGGGTGGAGGGCATGTTAAGGAGAAGTATGTGGCAAAGTGATTGGAGCTACAGCCCAATCACTGCGTTCAAACCCTGCGCTGCTCCTTGTGACCCTTGGCAAGTCACTCAGTCCTCCATAGCTCCAGGTACATTAGATAGATTGTGAGAGATAGGGAAAATGCATGAGTACTATTAGCTATTGACAAAGATTGTAAAACCGCTTAGATACCCTTGATAGGCAGTATAAAAAAACCTATAAAAATCTAATAAACTTGAAAAAGGCTGCAAGACTGAACGTCAACACCTCTGTTTTAGAAACATTCAAGGGTATCTGGATTCAAGGATCTGGATCTTTGGCTCTCTTACATTACCCCCCCCCCCTCAACCCCCACCACGTACACTTTTACAAAACCATATTAGGCTTTTTTTTTTTTTTTTTTAATTGCTGGCCATGGTGGCATTAGCTCCAACGCTTATAGAATTCCTATGAGCGTTGGGGCCAATACTGCCATGGCCGGCGATAAAAAAGCTTAACACAGCTTTGTAAAAGGAGCCCTAAATTAGGAATAAAAAGGAGAGGCAGGTAAGAGAGGACAACATCATCTACGAACATACTTTAAATTCCAGATCACCTTCCCACATCCCAGAGTTGTTCACATTGGCACCAATAGCTGCCACAAATGGATCCCCGGGACCAATGCATAGAGCATGGGAGAAAGCACACACTTATCTAGTGCTCTTTCCTAATTCAAACACAGCCAAATTGTGTATAAGGCTTCCACCTACATCCTATAATAATTGCACCCCACCATTTCCCGCACCCAACGGACCTAGTCAGAAGCTTTCTTGGCCTTGATACTCATTAGACAGCTGGGAAATCCCCGGACATGTGCAAGATCTATAAGGTCAGTCACCCTGCCATTTAGCAATGAAATCCACTTGGTTGCAGGACCAGGACGTGACATCAGAAGGGAGCCGAGGACGGCACTAGGTGAAAAATGATGCTTGTGCCAGCAAACATTTCAAGAGGTACATTGGGGAAGGGGGAGGGGGCTTAAGCAGATGGAAAAATTAGGGTGGGGTGCATGGCATGGTAATGCCACTACCCCCTGGTGCCTCCTTCCCTCGCAATGCCACTGTATACACCTCTCAGCAGTCCCATGAATTATAATGAGTCATCTATCCAGAATAAAGAGTCTCCAGGTTGTTTTTGGTTTGTTTTTTTTAGAGAAACTCTGGAACAGAAATATAACCTGATGAGAAATGTACAGGAAGATTCTTTATCAAGCAAACAGAACATGGAGAGACTGGGTCAGAACATATGTGGACCAATGGAACAGGAGCAGAGAGAGATTTCAAAAACCAGGCAAACATCAACAGTGAAGAGATAGCTGGAGATAAGACAGTCCAGTGTTCAATTTATCAGATTTGACACCTACTGCAACACAGAATAAAAGTCTTACAGAAAGGCCTGAGCTTTGTTCCCATAACTAAATATACATTACATTAGGGATTTCTATTCCGCCATTACCTTGCGGTTCAAGGCGGATTACAAAAGGTTAATTTAAAAAAAACAGAGTTACAATGATTAGCTAGAGAGGTAAGTTGTAGATCTTATAAACATTTAACGGGTTGTTGAGGGTGAGGTGGTTTGTAAAAGAATTAATAGGTGGTCATAGTGGAGGTTCTTTTGTTATTATTAGTGCAGTAATGGGTAGATCAAATGTCAGTTTTAGAGTTACTAAGAGGTCGTGATGTTATTGCTGCTTCAGGAATTTCTTGAAAAGTGTGGTTTTTATTTCTTTTCTGAACGTCCTATAGTCTGGGGTGGTCATCAGAAGGTTGGAGATCTGGTTGTCCAGCCTTGCGGCTTGAGTGGCTAGGAGGCCGTCGTGTAGTTTTGTTCTTTTTACTTCCTTGATTGGGGGGGGTATGAATGGGGAGTGCGTTTTTCTGTGTCTGGTAGTGGGTGCTTGGATGAGGCGATTGTTCAAGTATGATGGGCTGTCTCCGTGTAGGGTTTTAAATAATATGCAGTAGAATTTGAATTGGATTCTTTCTTGGATTGGAAGCCAATGTGAGTTGATGAAGGCTTCAGTGATGTGGTCATGTTTTCTCAATGAGTAGATGAGTCTCAAAGCTGTATTTTGGATTGTTTGGAGTTGTCTAATCGTAGTTGCAGGGCAAGGAAGGAAGAGGATGTTGCAGTAGTCCAGTATTCCTAGTATTAGGGATTGTACTATAAGTTGGAATTGTGTTCTTTCAAAGAATTTTCGGACTTGTCTCAGATTTCTCATGATTGCGAATGATTTCTGAATTGTTTTATTTATTTGCGGTTGCATAGTGCAGCATCTGTCTATATTGCCTTCCAAACTAGAATAGACTTGTTTCATTTCTCAAGGAAATTACAAATATTGCAATATTTTTTCTAAAAATTTTCAGATCCGTACAGATGCATCTGTAGTAAAAAAATAAAAAAATAAACCGTCAAAATTGGTTCCGCTAGGAAATAAAGGCGCACTTATTGAGATTTCAACACATGCGTGGAACATGATTTTAATGTTCTGGAGCAAAAGAGGAGACAGCATTTTTTAATCTTACCAAACAAGAATATAGAGCAATTTGCTCTTTATTAGAAGATCATAATAATAATAATAGATAATGTTACGTTTTAGAGGATGGGTGGGTGGGGTGGGGCTTTTATAAGTATTTATTTGGAGTAATACAAATAAGCATGTCAAATGATAAATTAATGTATTTCTGAATAATTATTGTACACTTGTTGGAGTTTCTGAAAATGGAAAAATTTATTAAAGAATATGGGTGGGAGGGGCGGGACTTTTATATTTATTTATTTCAAGTAATACAAATAAGATTGTCAAGTGATTAATTAACGTATTTTGTGTATAATATTTGTACACTTGTTGAAATTTATGAAAATGAATAAAGATTTACAAAAAAAAAAAGAAGATCAATGAATTATTAAACCGGCAGACGAGGGGGTGGCATGGTCAAACAAAAATTAAATTAAAAATGGATCCATTACATAAGGAATAAGAGAAGATGATATTTAAGAGTACAGATATTCTCTTAGAATGTGGCTGACATTTTCATTTGCCACCTGTGGTTTTTCTCACCTTCAAAACCTCCTGAGCTGTCACTCCACCTAGGAAGGCGTTGATGGGGCTTAGGTCTCCTGCACTAACGTAGGAAAACATCCGAACCAAGTTCTCATTCAAGTGGTCTTGGAAGGAGGTCTGGTTATTGAGATCCCGGGTAAGCTCTAGCAGCCTGTCAGCATCCAGCTGTGGAGAAAAAGCAAGAGAGAGGCAAAGCTCATATGATGGAATCCCATCTCATTCATGTTATCACTCATGTACCATGGAAACCTCTGAGCCAGAAGGTAGAACCCCCCCAAGTCTTTAACACAGAAAAGTCTTTGGCCCAAATTCACTAAGCAAACCGATCGTGTACTGATCGGTTTGCGACCCCTTAGCGACCCCGGCCCGATTCACTTACCTGTCTTCCGACCATCCTCTGATCCGTGCATGCAAATGAGGGCAACGGCATGCAAAGTAGGCAGGGACGCGATTCACTAAACAAAACCCTGCAACACCGACTGGGCTGGCCGATCAAATAAAAAGCGACTGCTAAGGACCAGTCGCTGAAGCTCTTTGCGACTGCCCTGCCTTCTGCGGCCCTGCTCTCTGCCCTGTCAGCCCGATCTCTCCTGCCGTCCCGATTCTCAGCCCGATCTCTCCTGCCGTCCCAATTCTCCCACCCTTCCCTGTGTGTGCACAAAACCCTTCCCAAAGAAAAGAATACAAAAATTAAGAATAGTGCAGTTCGCTTGATCTTCGGATTGAGGAAAAACGACCACATTAGCCCTTACACAAAAGGTTGCACTGGTTACCAATAGAAGCGCGAATATTGTTCAAGTTTGCCTGTATTTGCTACAAACAGGTCTGGGGACTAGCGCCTTCTTACCTACTGCCACATTTCATGCTACACAATCCCACACGACCAACCAGAAACCGAAACATATTTACATATCCAGAGATCACATGCTCCAAATACAAATCCTTTTTGGACAGATCCTTCATGTCCCAGGCAAACAAACAGCAGTCCTGGCTGGGCAATTACATCAATGGAGCCAGACTGACCTACGGTGCATTCCGGAAATCAATCAAAACCGTACTGTTTGATAAATTCATCTCCTAAACAAAAGCCTCACCACTTACAATGTTATTTTTCCCTCTGTTAATCTCGGTGTAATATGCTGTCCTTTTATCTACTTCTTATGTAATAAGTTGGATCCCCACCTCTTGCATTCTGTAATTCGCTGTGTCCAACCTTCTTTGATGTGAACCGCCTAGAAGTCATTCGACTATGGTGGTATAGAAGAATAAAGTTATTATTATTATTAAGAAGAGGGAACAGTAATGTCCCAGCGGGTCTCTCTCAAGCCTCGTTCCGTTCCAGCACCACCAAGATCGATTCCCTGTAGTGCTAGCCTGTGGTTTTAATGCAGTTCTGGGAAGGGATATTGATGGCGAATTAAATGGGTGGAAGAGGGGTTGGTAGGGTGGGATTGATGATTGTTACTGAAAATTGAACCAATCTATTCAATCTTAGTCCTCAACAAACGATCGCAAGAACCATCAATCACTAAGTCTGTACTTTGTTTATTCATTCAAACTGTAACATTTCTAATCATTGTAAATCGCATAGAACTTCATGGTCCTGTGGTATATAAACTGTTATTATTATTATTATATTGGATATTCATATTATTATTATACAAGTATTGTTAAATTTCATATGTTTCATACTATTAATATATTGCAGCTCATACTGAGAAAAAAAAAAAAAGATAACTATGCACGCAAAGCCATGCTAACGGCTTAATTCACTTCCATGAAAAGACCCCTAAAGCTGCTTTAAAAGGTAAGCTGTCAATATTTTGAGGAAGGGACCTTTCTACTGTCCAAAGCAGCAAGGAGAATGTTCTGCATGTTAGAGCATCTTATGTATAATTTTAAGGTAAGAAATCATTTGTTTGCCTGTATAGATAAAAGGGAATGTACTCGTTGTTTCTGGGATAGAGAAACTTAGGGCAAATGGATAAGTCTAAGGTGATGCATGTCGGTAAGAAAAATCTTAAACATGAATACAGGGTGTCCAGTGCAGTACTTGGAGACACCCCCCCAGGAAAGAGACTTGGGAGGACTGGTCGACAAGTCAATGAAACCGTCCGCGCAATGCACGGCAACGGTGAAAAGGGTGAACAGAATGCTAGGAATGATTAAGAAGGGGATCATGAACAGATCGGAGAAGGTTATCATGCCGCTATATGCCCTCACCTGGAATACTGCATCCAGCAGTGGTCACCGTACATGAAGAAGGACACAGTACTACTCAAAAGGGTCCAGAGAAGAGCAACTAAAATGGTTAAGGGGCTGGAGGAGTTGTCGTACAGCGAGAGATTAGAGAAACTGGGCCTCTTCTCCCTTGAAAAGAGGAGACCGAGAGGGGACATGATCGAAACGTTCAAGATAATGAAGGAAATAGACTTAGTAGATAAAGACAGGTTGTTCACCCTCTCCAAGGCAGGGAGAACGAGAGGGCACTCTCTAAAGTTGAAAGGGGATAGATTCCATACAAACGCAAGGAAGTTCTTCACCCAGAGAGTGTTAGAAAACTGGAACGCTCTTCCGGAGTCTGTTATAGTGGAAAACACCCTCCAGGGATTCAAGACAAAGTTGGACAAGTTGCTGCTGAACCGGAACGTATGCAGGTAAGGCTAGTCTCAGTTAGGGCAATGGTCTCTGACCTAAGGGCAACAGCGGGAGCGGACTGCTGGGCACGATGGACCACTGGTCTGACCCAGCAGCGGTAATTCTTATGTTCTTAGGAGTGTTTGCCCAGGATTCCAGAGGGAAGATAAGTAGATGGAAACGAAAGCTGCTTATTGCTGCAGCAGCAGAATGAGAAGACATGTTTCTGATCCTTACCTGGTCTCTTGGTTTCGGCAAATCTTTCTGCTCCTTCACAAAGAGATGCAGAGCCTGGAAGGCCAGATGCAAGGTCTTGAAGCATTCCAGTTTATCATAATCAACCAATGATATTGTTGGGTTCTTCAGGGAGGCTCTCAGAGGTTCCTGGAAAAGGAGAGAAATCTAATCATTGTACAATCCAGCTCAGTTCATTGTATCCAGGTTTCCGAGTTTATGAAAATTTTCTATCCCGCGCCAAGGGTCATAGCCTTCTGGGCGGCTTACAGTCTAAACACTAGCTTGCTAATTGCACGCAGCTCAAGAAGGATCTCGTTATTATCCAAGTTGTCTTTCGTTATTAGATTTTTCGAGGGGGTCGCTGTATTCAATTTTAACTGTTATTTATTGTTACACTTGTTATATGATGCAAAATGAATAAAGATTTAAAAAAATTAAATAAACACTAGCTTGCTAATTAACATAGGCTATTTAAAATTTTTAAAATACAATAATCAAAATAAGATTAACTAAAAGTTTCAATCAAACAGCAACATAAAACTATTTCATATTTATCAACCCCCTCCTTTTACGGAACTGCGATAGCAGTTTCTACTGTGGGGAGTCGCGCTGAAAGGCCCGCACTGCTCCCGACGCTCATAGGAACTCAATGAGCGTCGGGAGGAGAAGCGCAGCCCGATAGCAGTTTCTAGCGTGAGGAGCCGCGCTGAATGGCCCATGGGAAGGGTGGGTGGGGAGGGAATAAATTTTATGTACTTACGAGGACAATAGAAAGAAATTCAAGTGATGTGTAAAAGTTTTAAATGATGTAATATTGTGTACTTGTTATAAGATGAAAATATGAATAAAGAATTTTGAAAAAAAAAAATTCTCTGGTCATCCAGTCAAATAAATTGATCAGATTTGTCTGAAAAGACCTACCTCTAGTGAATCCATGTTGCCTCCTATCCTGTAATCCACAAGATTCCAGAAACTTGACCATTCTCTCTTTTAAAGCGTTTCTATTAATTTGCTTACCACAGAAGTCAGACTTACCGGCCTGTAATTCTCTACTTCTTCCTTACTTCCACTTTTGTGGAAAGGAACCACTTCTGCCCTTCTCTGGTCCTCCGGGACTACTCCCGACTCTAGAGACTCATTGAAAAGGTCAGTCAGCGGAGCCACCAGAACAGCAGGCAGTGTGTGGGATTTGCTGCCTATACCACAACCTGAAGATGCTGACATGGTCGAGATCCTGCACAGTTAAGGTGAATTCTGCGGAAATCCTGCATTGCACAGTTGCACAGAATTCCGCCAGGAGTAAACATTGGGAAAGTCAGGAATTATGTAGTCTGAGTCAATTACCATATTGGAGGGGAAAAGAATTAGGAGCTTTAGTGAGATTAGGGATACACATAATCTGTCTGATAGGAACCTCTTTCAGTATCCAACTCAGACATTTTTTGGAGCCAAGAACATTAAGATGGTATAGGGAAAGGGAAATCCAAATTAGAAATACTCTGTTCTAGAAGGAGAATCTAGAAAAGATTGCGTTTGAACGCTTCAGCGGGATAGGCATGCAAAGCAGACCTTCAACTCAACTGGAAAAGAAATGCCAGAAGCTAAATTGGGCGAGATCTACAAGATAATGTCCAAAGAGTTAGCTGTGTTACGTCTCACTGAGAGTGGCTGTAAAATAGTGGCTGTAAACCGAGTCCAACATGGTTCCAAGTGACTTAGCAACTTGTGCTGGAAGCAGTGTGGAGAAAGGCACACCCTTTTCCATATTTGGTGGACCTGCCCCATAGAGTAAGTTCTGGGAACTAGCAAGGGAGATAGTAACATAGTAGATGACGGCAGATAAAGACCCGAATGGTCCATCCAGTCTGCCCAACCTGATTCAATTTAAATTTTTTTTAAAAAATTTTTTTCTTCTTAGCTATTTCTGGGCAAGAATCCAAAGCTTTACCCGGTACTATGCTTGGGTTCCACCTGCCGAAATCTCTGTTAAGACTTACTCCAGCCCATCTACACCCTCCCAGCCATTGAAGCCCTCCCCTGCCCATCCTCTACCAAACGGCCATACACAGACACAGACCGTGCAAGTCTGCCCAGTAACTGGCCTTAGTTCAATATTTAATATTATTTTCTGATTCTAAATCTTCTGTGTTCATCCCACGCTTCTTTGAACTCAGTCACAGTTTTACTCTCCACCACCTCTCTCGGGAGCGCATTCCAGGCATCCACCACCCTCTCCGTAAAGTAGAATTTCCTAACATTGCCCCTGAATCTACCACCCCTCAACCTCAAATTATGTCCTCTGGTTTTACCATTTTCCTTTCTCTGGAAAAGATTTTGTTCTACATTAATACCCTTCAAGTATTTGTTGATGATCCAAACAATTATCACTGCCCTCAGAATTCAAGATATTCCTGCTCTGTTGTTTGCCCGAGGGCATTGGAGATGGAGGAAGACTTTTGATGCTTGTTTGCTATTGGTGGTGGCATAGAGAAGTGAGGCACTGACCAATTCAGTCATATAAAAGAAGATGAGCAATGTTTATTGGTTTGCCTGACTCACTGAGATTGGAAACAATTTATTGATACCTGGTCACTGTATATTAAATGGGCCCACTTAAGTTCGGAGGATAGGTGGAATGGGAGAGTAAAAATATTATTACATGCCACTATGAAAGAATGAGATGCCAGGGAGAAGCGGCCTCGAGAGACTACGGGAATGCATAGCAGCCATTTTGGATGAGTGATCTGCATGGAGCAGGAGCGTAGGAAGATCGCTCCTGCCCCGAAAGACACTAGACCACCAGGTAAGGTCTGGAGAGGTGGGGGTGATTCCGGTTTTAGGAAATCGCAAATAATCCAAATCACGAGTCCTAGAACCACGAATCGGGAGGGGGAAGTGTATTTTGTCTTTTCTTTGTTATTATGTCGGTTCTCAATTGTGTAAATGGGTAAAAAGGGTCTGGCTAAGTTGCTGTACAATATTTGAAATAAATTCCCAAGCCTATCTTTCTCTACTTTGCTACTGTTTTAAATGGCTCTAGCCAGCTAGATTTAAAGAGAGTGAAGTTGATTTTTAGCTAACAATTTAGCTGGCTAGAATCAACTGAAAGTTATTAGCTTAACTGGCTATTGTTCAAGTAGGCTGGAGACTTGAACATCGAGGCCAAAAGAATTGCCAGAATGGGTTCTCTTTCCCACAGGCATTCAGTTGTTTTCCTGAATATTAACTTTGCCGTCTTCTCCCACAGCACATGTAGCACCTTCTACAACGTCACTCCCCAGTCCCTCCTGGAGCACACCAGCCGTGTTATCAGTCATGGAGTCTGCAAGCCGGCTGAGTCTCTAATGCATACTCCACTGTACTTACAAAACAAATCCTTGCCGGCATTTTCACTTCTGTCACGACGCCACCTTTTTCGTACTTTGAAAAAAAAGTTGTGTCCTCAATTTCAAAGGAATATGGGCCTGCAAACACCAAACAGCAAATTAAAGTCCAGTATAAAGATTCTCAGAAAATGATTCTAGAGAACAATAAGTCTCGGTAGCCACACTCCTGCCAACTGATCCCAGGAGGCCCAGCGCCCGAACCCAACTGCTCCCAGAGCATATGGAAAACGACACAAACCTACTTCTTTTTCAAGCATACGGCATAAGAGTTGTGAAGCAACAAAGAGCTTCCGATTCTTCTAAAAGCAGTCCTTGAGCTCTTTTTGAAATTTGCACAATAGGCCTATTCCACACACTTAGGGCTCCTTTAACAAAGCCGCGCTAGGACCTTAACGCATGGAATAGTGCGCGCTAGCCACTACCGCCTCCTTTTGAGCAGGTGGTAGCGCGCACTAATCCGGTGTGTGCGTTAAAAACGCTAGCGCACCTTTGTAAAAGGAGCCCTTAGTGGGTCACCCTAAATAATTCCGGTTCCTGTCTCATTACCAAGGGGTAATAATGGATTTAGCACGCACTAACAATTAGCGTGCACCAAATGCAGCGCAGTCCATTGTATAACTATGGGCTGCATGGCATTTAACACACATTAATTCGTTAGTGCACCTTAGCAAAAGGATTCCTAAAGTTTTCTCTGCTCGTCTTCATTTATTCTCCGATTAGTTTTCCAATTTTCATCTCAGCCAGACTGACTGCCAATCAGTGGCGGGTGGTGAGGGCTTTCAGGGGATTCGGCTCTACAGCCCTGCTTTTTTTTGTTTGTTTGTTTACTTTTTGCTTAATGCAGTTTGATTTGTTGAGTAGGCACGTAGAGAATGACACAGGGGAAAAAATGTATCACCGTTCCGTGAGCCTGTCCCCGTCCCTGTCCTGTCCCCATGAGATCAGTCCCCGTCCTGTCCCCGCAAGCTCGGTCTCTGTCCCCAGCCTGTAAATTGCCAGATCCCATCCGCACAAGCCTCAAATAGTTATAATTTTATACTGAACTTATTTTATTAAAGTATAAAAAGAGACAATATTCTGTACAGTTGTCACTTTATAAACACAAATAATACAGAGCAAAGATCAACAAAATCCTGTCTCCCCTCCTTTTCACAAATATCCCCTCCACTATTGTGAAAACTGAGCAAACCAAATTACTACAGAATGCTACATAAAAAAAATCAAGCTAACAGAATACTTAAGTCACACATGGCAGGAATAGTGTTAGGGGAGAGCAACTAGGGCAACTGCCCCCTGGTCAGAGAGCCCTAAGCCAGCTGGAAGCTAAAGAAGCACAGCCTGGACTTTGTGGTCCCCAATTATGTCTAATACCAGCTCTAGCAGGATACATATTACATATCTGAAATATTCTAATCACAAAATATAAAATAATTTTTTTTCTATCTTTGTCTGGTAATTTTGTTCTTCAAATCACATTGGTCTCAGGCTTTGGTGTTGGGTTCCTTCTGTCTTCATCGTGGCATGGCTGGCTCCTGAAAGTAAAATAGGTGCAAGAGGAGCTGGGGATGAGATACCGAGTCTGACACAGGTGCAATTTTTTTACCACAGGAGCAAGACTTTTCACTGCTCCTACGGGGCAGTAAAAGGTCTTGTCTCCATTCCCGCGGGGCGGTGACAGGTCTTGTCCCCATTCCTGCGGTAAACCATTTGCAAATGTCTCCATTCCTATGGATGTAGTGCGGTAACTACGGTTCACAGCATTAAACAGTCCCCGTGTCATTCTGTAGTAGGCATCCTGCTCAACTAATCAAACTGCATCAAGCAAAAAGTAAACCCCCTATTTTTTTTTTTTTTTTTAAAAAGCAGGGTTTTGGGGCTGGGGATTCTCCGAATTCCCTGAAGGCCCTGATAGTACTGATCTGAATTTGATTGGCTGAGCAGCATCTGCCTGTTGCTTGCTGTCTTGACCAATCAAATTCAGAGCAGTGCCCTCAGGTTGGGCAAATCCTTTAAAGTCCCGACCGCACGCCATTGCTGCCAATTCTGTTTGCTGGACTCCTTTATTTGTACATTTATTTATATTTCTTTGCCCCCGATTCATATCTGGTCATCTGTGTCATAACTGAGACCTAGCACTAGGTATGGCATTTTCTCCTTATTTGTGGACAGTATTATATTGTAAGGAATGCCGTTTTCCTATAGGAATGGAATTGTCTCTGCTATTCAGAATGTGTAATTATATATCTGTGAGGGTTAAGATCTCACCCAGGACTCTGATTTTGATGGGTTCATAGCCATTCAGCTCCGTCATTCCTTCGATATCAGAAAAGGTCACAAAATCACCATCCACAAATCCATGACTGTGCGCACCCAGGCAGGTAACCACTCCCGGACATCCCTGAAAGATAAGGCAGCAGGTGAAGACAGTATAAGAAGTTAGGTGAGGTTTGGAGAAGGTCTGGCTTATCCAGCGCAAAATATTTGTGCTTTCTGTGTGCGCCTCTAAAACTTCAAGAGATAAGTGATGCCAGCAAATGTCAAGGAATAGATCCCATGGCTTCTTAGCTTCCTCAGTTCTCTGATCTCTTCTCGTGTCTTTCAATACTTGATCTAACTCTGCACCAGAAATTGGACTAAGAGTCTAATCCCAAATCTCATTGTATTTATTCTACATCAATACTTACACATCTCAAAACTTCTATCTTGGCTATTTCTTCCTCCTCCCTAACCCCATTTCTCAATCTTTTTATTTCTCTCACTCTGTGCTGAATTCAATCAGCGTCCAAGTCCCCTTACTCTGTAACTGTAGTCATCTTGGCCTCTTTTCTTCTTTTTACTGTAACAAACATACTGCCCTAGGTGACAATGTAGACAAATGGAAAGTGATGCACATTGGGAAGAATAATCCGAATCACAGATACCGGATGGGGGTTAACGCCTAAGAAAAGGATCTGGGTGTCATCTGGAGTTATGTGTTCAATTCTGGTCTCCTTATCTCAAGAAGGATAAAGTGGTGCTAGAAAAGGTTCAAAGAAGAGCAACCAAGATAGTAAAGGGGATGGAACTCCTCTCGTATGAGGAAAAACTAAAAAGGTTAGGGCTCTTCAGCTTGGAAAAGAGACGGCTGAGGGGAGATATGATTGAAGTCTACAAAATCCTGAGTGGAGTAGAACAGGTACAAGTGGATCAATTTTTCGCTCCATCAAAAATTACAAAAACTAGGAGACTCTCGATGAAGTTACAGGGAAATACTTTTTTAAAAAAACAAAAAACTTTATTCGTTTTCATATCTTACAACAAGTGTATAATATTCAATCAAGAATTTTACAAATCACTTGACATTCTTATTTATAATCACCAAAGCATAAAAAGAACCCCTCCCCCACCCATCCCATCCATTAGGAATAAACCAATTAAAACAAATATCATATATCCCAATCCCACCCTACTTATATTCTTATATAATAAAAAGGTGTTTAAGGTGTCTGAGCATTAGAATATGTAATCAATGGCCCCCAAATCTTTTTAAAATTATGATAATTTCCTTGCTGTATAGCAAGCACTCTCTCCATTTTATAAATATGACAGACTGAATTCCACCAAAAGGTATAATTAAGTTTAGTATAATCCTTCCAATTTCCAGTAATATGTTGAATGGCAATCCCCGTCAATATTAGTAAAAGTTTATTATTTGCTGAAATTGGACTCTTTAATCTCATAGATGTACCAAATAAAATAGTATCATAGGAAAGGGCAACATGATTTTCTAACAATGAATTAATTTGGGACCAAATTAACTTCCGAAAGGCATTCATATAAGGACAGAAAAAAATTAAATGATCTAAAGTCCCAGCTTCTAAAGGGAAATACTTTTAAAACCAACCAGAGCTCATGGAAAAGTTCCCAGATTGGTTGACGTTGGAATGGCAAGTCATGTTCCCTCTGAGATTAAGCCATGTTCTCAGTATCAAAATGCCTAGGTTATATAAAGAAAACAGAATATTAGTAGATACATGGAAAACGTTACGATATGTTAATAACTTAACACCTATTTCGATACTTAAATCAACATATTAGATCCTATGGCTAAACTCCAAGATTCAAATTGGCGGATTTAAGGTCATCTGGAAAAATTGGATGAAGGCAGGTATTCGCACTTTAGATGATATTATTTCTAATGGTAAACTGCTTCAATTTTCACAATTGCAACACAAACATGGTCTTAATAAATCACAAAATTATAAGTGGTTACAACTGAAGCAGGCCATTCCGGTAAAGTTCCCTAAATGGAAAAGTCTTAGTGATCAGTATAGTTTGCCGTTCTTGTGTTTTCAGGTGAACTTTCTGGGACATCAGGCCGCTCAGTGGTATAAATTAATATCAGGATTTTAAAATAAAAAACCAAAAACTGGTCTTCTTCACAATAGCAACGCAAAAAGGTTATTTTAGTAAATTTCAGAAAATTTGGGGACCATTAACAGATTTTTGTAATGAATGATTAACTTCATCATGTAGAAGCTCCTACCAGTGTCCTGCTGCTTCCTCTTGGCGGTCTCGGCCCTTCTGTGAGCCCTGCGTCTGCGCTGCTTCCACTTCCGGTGGTCCCGCCTTTTCTCTGATGTCAGAGAAAGGGCGGGACCGCCGGAAGACGAAGCAGCGCAGACGCAGGGCTCACAGAAGGGCCGGGACCGCCAAGAGGAAGCAGCAGGACA
Source organism: Geotrypetes seraphini (assembly GCF_902459505.1). NCBI lineage: Eukaryota > Metazoa > Chordata > Amphibia > Gymnophiona > Dermophiidae > Geotrypetes > Geotrypetes seraphini. The sequence continues at coordinate 47,457,342 of NC_047100.1, forward strand.
CTGGTAGGAGCTTCTACATGATGAGGGGGGGGGGTCGGGAGGGAGTGTGTAGGGGTGTGAGCGGTCCTTCAGGGTGGGGGTGCGGGTGGGAGTGCATGCGAGCGATACTTCGGGGTGGGGGTGCGGGTGCGTGCGAGCGGTCCTTCGGGGTGGGGGTGCGAGTGGTCCTGCGGGGGGGGGGTGAATCGGACGTCGGGGGGGGGCATCAGGCTTTCAGGGTGGGGACAGGACTTCAAGGGGGAGAGGAGAGTCGGGGCGGGCAAAAGGATAGTCGGGCGGCGACGGGAGAGTCGGGGCAGCATGCGCGGTATACGGGTGTGCGCAGTATATAACAATTTTTTAACATATATTTCGGTTTCCCGCATGCTATACCCGTGTGCGCATTTTACACGGGTGCGCGTTATCTACGTGAAAATACAGTACAGTGGTGCCTCGCATAACGGACGCCTCGCACAGCGAACGCTGCGCACAACGAACTTCAGGTCTTGCTTCCCACAACGAACTTCGTTTCACACAACGAAGTCGCCCGAGCTGCATCCTTAACTGCCCTCTCTCGGCGCTACATATTTTAAACCCCCCTGCCACCGCCACCGCATATTTGTAAACCTCCCCCCGCCGCCACCGCATATTTGTAAACCTCCCCCCGCCGCCACCGCATATTTTTAAACCTCCCCCCGCCGCCACCGCATATTTTTAAACCTCCCACCGCCGCCACCGCATATTTTTAAACCTCCCACCGCCGCCACATATTTTTTTTAAAAAAGCCACCACTGCTGCAACTTTCTCACCCGCTCACTCGAACTGGTGGTCTAGCAAATTTCCCAGCCAGAAGCGCAGACAGAGATCAAGAGCAAGCCTTCTGTGCTACTGCCTGGGCCTGCGCTGATCTCTGAATGGCTGCAGTCAGCTCTCGCGGGACTCACAAGAACTAACTGCAGCCAGCTCTCGCGGGACTCACAAGAACTAACTGCAGCCATTCGGAGATCGGCATGGGCCCACACAGGCGTGCAGAGGAATTGCTCCTGATCTCTGCGCTTCTGGCCTGTACGCCACTGGCTGGGAAAGATGGGAGGAATTAAAAAAGGTACTGGGGAGTATGTGGGGGGTGATTATAATACACAGCAAGGATCAACAAAACCCCTGTCTCCCCTCCCCTTCACATATATCCCCTCTATATCATGCTAACAGCTCTAACAAGATAAATTTATCTTTTTTTATGTCATCTTAGCATATTTTATGCTACAGAACGAATTATTTTTTTTTACATGTATTCTTATGGGAAAACGCGTTTCACACAACGAACGTTTCACATAACAAACTTGCTCCTGGAACGGATTAAGTTCGTTGTGTGAGGCACCACTGTATTAGATTTCTTATATAATATTTAAAATATTACAGAATATTAATTTGTAATGAAATGTTATACTTAATGCATATATGAGAGTTAATCAAGTGTGTATCTTTAAGTTCATATGAGTTTAACTGCTACACTTGTTGTAACATGCAAAAATGAATAAAGAATTAAAAAAAAAAAAACAACCAAAAACTGGTCTTCGGGATATTTGGAGCATTGAGATTAAGCATCAAATTAATGCATCTCAATGGCCATGAATTTGGTCTTGGAAGATGAGATGTACAGTGTCTGCATCTATGAGACAAACTTGTTTTTTTCTTTTACATAGAGCGTTTAGGACCCCGGTTCGTTTACAGAAATTAGATAGCTCTAAATCTAACAGATGTTGGCACTGTCATCTCGAAGCTGGGACATTAGATCATTTGATATTCTATTGTCCAATGATTCTTGCTTTTTAGAAATCAATATGGGGTCAAATAAATTGTATGTTGGAGAATCCAGTGGCATTATCGTATGATACTGTGCTGTTTGGCATGTCAATGAGGGCTAAGAGTCAAATATCATCTAAAAATAACAGGCTTTTACTTATTATGACAGGGGTTGCCATACAACAGATTACGAGTAATTGGAAAGACTGAATTACTGTTTCTGGTGAAACTCTTTATGTCACATTTATAAAATGGAAAGGATAATAGCCACACAGCAGGGGAATTTTAAAAAAATTCAGGAATTTGGGAGCCATTAACAAAATATTGTAATGATTGAATATTATATTTCCCCTTAAAAATGCACATCCAAAGTGGGGGGAGGGGGATATATGGTTTGAATAGTAAATAAGGTATGTTAGAATGAAGTTTATGATAGTTTTTATTGAATTTAAAGAATATAATTGATTAGGGGGAGAGGGGATAAATTCTGATATGGAATTTAATAGAATATTAAGTGTTGTATTGGAGTTTGAAATGATATAAATGATGTTACACTTATTGTAAATTTTTTTAATGAATAAAGAATTGGAAAAAAAAAAAATAAAACCAATAAGAGGAATATTTTTTTCATTCAGAGAATAGTTAAGCTCTGGAACGCATTGCCAGGGGACGTGGTAAGAGTGGATAGTGTAGCTGGTTTTAAGAAAGGTTTGGACATGTTCCTGGAGGAAAAGTCCATAGTCTGTTATTGAGAAAGACACGGGGAAAGCCACTACTTGCCCTGTATCGGTAGCATGGAATATTACTACTCCTTGGGTTTTGGCCAGGTACTAGTGACCTGGATTGGCCACCGTGAGAAGGGGCTACTTGGCTTGATGGAAGATTGGTCTGACCCAGTAAGGTTATTCTTATGTTCTTATGACCCAAAGTGGCATATTACTCCCCAAGTTGTAGCCAAGTTGGGGGGGGAGGGGAGGGATTCATCTCTGAGAGTAGAAATACCTATTTTGTCCAGGGTAGGCAATGAGAGTTAATCCCTGGAGTTACAGTCCTATTGCCCAGGAGAAAAGAGTTAGGAGAAGTCCCTCAAGGTAGAAGCGACTGGGAATGGAAATAGGAGAAGTTCCCTGAAGGTAAGGCAATCCCCACACCATTGATTCATCAGTTCATCCAACATCCAAGGAAGAGGGTATGACTAATGAGTTTCCCTGGGGTTTACAGGCAGTACGTCATGTAGCCTAGGATGAAGAGGTACGGACCACCTGAGACCCCTCCAATTCCTATGCTCATGTAGCCAAAGGAAGAATTCAGGGACATGGAACCAGCTGCATATAGCTGAAGAAACAGCCATAGAATTTGGGCAAACAAATTACTAAAGCTGCGAGTTTTGGTTTTTTATTCATTTACTTTCCTTTTTCCCCAGGGAAAAGCTGAGGGAGGGGGCAAGATGTGAGCCACAGCAAGACTTTACCCAACATGGGAGAGAATGTTGAAGACGGTTTGGTTTGTAAAGATGACCACCACCTGCACAGAGTGCAATTGGTGAAAGGGGGGGAGGGAAGGGCCAGCTTTCTCTGCCCTAAGGACTCCAGTACAGGAAGTACCGAACCTGAGACTCCTGCGAACCCAACAATTGCGGACTGTAAGGACTCGGGCCCAGATGCACCAAGTTCAGACACCGCGGTAAAAATATCACGGTGGGAGCGATTTCTCTTTTACTAGCGATGCTCAGCATAACAGCATGCAAATGATATGAATGCTATTTGTGCGGAGAATCCCCGGTAAAAAGGGTGGAAGAACTGTGCCTGGCGTTTGCTCAGAAGAGCAATGGCTAGGCACTGCTCGTTTTCCCTGTCAAACTGCTCTCTCTGCCCCGATCAACTGAGCCGTAGGACTCTCTGAAGCCACCGGCTATGCCACATATAGAGGAGGTGTCTCACCTTATTTCACTATGTAAATGCTTTGTTTACTTAAGAGAAAGAAAGAGACATTTTTTCCCAGCCTGGTTTGGAACCTGATTACATTTTTGAGAATCCTTGGAAGCGTAGAGCACAATGTACAGCGTCAGCATCTATGAGACAAACTTGATATTTTTTGATGTATAAGAGTTGCTTGGACCCCAGTCAGACTGCAGAAAATGTCTAATATATGTTGGCGTTGTCATGTAGACGTGGGAACTTTAGATCATCTTTTATTTCACTGCCCCTTAATATTGGCCTTTTCGAAGTCTATCTAGAAAAAGATCATTTTTGTTCTTGAAGTCCCCATACCGCTATCCTATGGAGTAATTTTGTTTGGAACTTCACTTATGACAAAGAATCCACTTAAAAAATATAAGGTTTTTTTTAAATTCTTTATTCAGTTTTAACTCTTGCATCAAGTGTATAAAATTCAATCAAATAATTCGTACAAATCACTTGACATTCTAACAATTATTGTCAAACGCATATAAAAAAGACCCCTCCCCCACCCATCCCATTCATCAGGAATAAGGTAAAATTATGGTCATACCTGTTAATTTTCTTTCCTTTAGAAGCAGCAGATGAATCCAGAGACTAGTGGGTATAGCTCACATCGACCAGCAGGTGGAGATAGAGAACTGATTAACAGTTGGCCTTAAAGCCTGGTGTTCTTTCTGTTTATTCAGTTATGCACTTTGCCCAAGCATCCCGAAAGGAGAATGAGCAGCCACAAACTCCATTCCAGTAAAAAATGTGTCTTTCTCTTCTGAATCCCATTGATATTTTCTCGTTGGACGTTTCTTGTGTTTTGTTTTTTTTTTTTTTTTCAGACATGAAATAATACACTTACCAACCATAGCCCCGGCTAACCTAATGACCTAAACACCCTACACACAGCCCGTGCACTTGGGGAGGGGCTCTGGATTCATCTGCTGCTTCCAAAGGAAAGAAAATCAACAGGCATGACCACAACTTTACCCTCCATAGCAAAGCAGCAGATGAATCCAGAGACTAGTGGGATGTAGCAAAGCAAACTCAAACTGGGTGGGACGCCAATGCCGCCTCTGCCAGCACTGCCGCGCCAAAACTCGCCTCTGAACGGGCTGCTACATCTAACCGATAATGCTTTGAAAAAGTATTCCCTGACGACCAAGTGGCCGCCCGGCAAATCTCCTCTAATGACATCCCCCCGGACTCCGCCCAAGATGTAGCCAAAGCCCGAGTGGAATGAGCATGAAGGTGCTCCGGAACCTTCTTCCCTGACAACACATACGCCGAAGCAATAGCGTCCTTGACCCAACGCGCAATGGACGCTTTAGACGCCGCCATCCCTTTGTTTTTACCCGCGAACGCGACAAAGAGATGGTCCGACCGGCGAAAAGCATTCGTCACCTCCAAATAATGGAGAAGCATACGGCGGACATCCAGGAGCCGCACCGACAAAAAACGCTTCCCCCAATCCTCCTTCCTGAAGGATGGCAGAAACAGACTCTGGTTCACATGAAAGGACGAAATAACCTTAGGCAGGAAGGACGGCACCGTACGCACCGTCACCCCAGCCTCCGAGAAACGCAAAAAGGGTTCCCTGCAAGAAAGCGCTTGCAGCTCTGATACTCGCCTTGCTGAAGCCATCGCCACCAAAAAAACTGTTTTTAGTGTGACATCTTTCAAAGTGGCCGCTGATAGGGGCTCAAAAGGTGCCCCCTGCAATTTCCCAAGGACGAGTTTAAGGTTCCAAGTTGGACAAATTCGCTTAACCGGCGGCCGGATATGTTGAACCCCCTTGAGGAAACGTACCACGTCCGGCTGTGATGCGAGAGCCGAGCGAGCCACCCGGCCCCTGTAACAGGCAATGGCCGATACCTGGACCTTTAAAGAGTTATATGCTAACCCTTTCTCTACGCCCTCCTGCAGGAACGCCAGAATAGCCGGCAGAGAAGCATGGAAAGGCGCAATTCCGTGTCTTCCGCACCATGCCTCAAAGATCCTCCAGACCCTCGCATAGGAGGCTGACGTTGAAATCCTCTTAGCCTTAAGCAGGGTGGAAATCACCCGTTCTGAATAACCCTTCTTTTTCAGCCGTGACCTTTCAATAGCCAGGCCGTAAGACCAAAGCGGCCCGGATCTTCCATTAATATTGGACCCTGAGTTAGCAAGTCCGGAGTTACCTGGAACGCTACCTGCTCGCCTACCGACAGCAGCATCAGATCCGCGTACCATGGCCGCCGTGGCCAATCCGGAGCCACCAGGATTACTCTGCCTCGAAAGCGAGCGATGCGTTGCAACACCCGCCCTATCATGGGCCACGGCGGGAATACATACAGAAGGGAATTCGGAGGCCACGGGAGAGCTAATGCGTCCACCCCTTCCGATCCCTGTTCCTTGCGTCTGCTGAAGAACCGAGGCACCTTCGCATTGCGGGAAGAGGCCATGAGATCCATCTCTGGCAACCCCCATCGACGGACTAGCAGGCTGAACGCTCGAGCCGACAACTCCCATTCTCCCGGATCGAGAAGAGTTCTGCTGAGGAAGTCCGCTTGCACGTTTTCGTGCCCTGCAATGTGGGCCGCCGACAGAAGCGGAATCTGCCCCTCTGCCCACCGAAACAAAAGTCTTGCCTCTTCGGCTAACTGCGGGCTCCGGGTACCCCCCTGACGATTGACATACGCGACCGCCGTGACACTGTCCGAAAAGATCCTGGTCGGTCTGTCTTGAACCAGGGTCTGAAAAGCCTGCAGCGCCAACCGGATCGCTCTTAATTCCAGTAAGTTTATGGGCCATCGAGCCTCCTGGGAAGACCACCTTCCCTGCACCGACGTGTGCATGCACTGGGCTCCCCAACCCTGCAAGCTGGCATCCGTTGTAACCACCACCCAATCCGGTGTGGCCAACGGCATGCCCCTCCAAAGATGCCCGTCCTGGAGCCACCAGCGCATGCTTTGAGCCGCTCGAGGACTCCACTGGAGACGCACATTGTAGTTCAGAGAAGCTGGAGACCAGCGAGAGAGCAGAGACTGCTGTAAGGGCCTCATGTGGCTCCGGGCCCAGGGAACCACCTCCAGAGTCGCCACCATGGAGCCCAGCACCTGCACATAATCCCAAACTCGAGGTCTGGGCGACCCGAGAAGGAGGCGAATTTGTGCCTGCAATTTCTCCCCCCGATCTCGGGGTAGAAACACCTTCCCCAGAGCCGTATCGAACCGCACCCCCAGATGCACCAAAGACTGCGATGGGGACAAAACACTCTTGGGAAAGTTGACAATCCACCCCAACGACTGAAGGAGAGAGATCACTCTTTGCGTCACCGACAAACTCTCCTGCCGGGACGAGGCGCGGATCAACCAATCGTCCAAGTAAGGGTGTACCCGAATCCCTTCCTTGCGGAGAAAAGCGTCTACCACCACCATGACTTTGGAAAACGTGCGGGGAGCCGTCGCCAGGCCAAAGGGCATTGCCCGAAACTGAAAATGTTGGCCCAGAATCGCAAACCGCAGATACCGCTGGTGCGGAGGCCATATCGGAATATGGAGGTACGCCTCCTTGAGATCGAGAGACGTGAGGAACTCTCCTGGTCTCACCGCCGCAATAACCGAGCGCACCGTTTCCATTCGGAAATGGCGCACACTGAGGAATCTGTTGACTCCTTTGAGATCCAGCACTGGTCTGAAGGACCCCCCCTTCTTTGGTACAATGAAGTATAGGGAATAGATCCCGCGGCCTACCTCTTCCGGGGGCACCGGTACCACCGCCCCCAGATCGAGCAGCCCCTGAAGAGTCCTGCGGACCTCGGATCCCTTGGCCCTGCCACGGCACGGGGACACCAAGAAAGAATCTACGACGGGAGCGGCGAACTCTAATTTGTACCCTTCGTGAACAATGTCCAATACCCATTGGTCGGACGTGACAGTGGCCCACTCCGCCCGAAATGCCGAAAGCCGACCCCCTAAGGGAAGGGCGGAGGGAGCCAAGCCCCCGTCATTGTGGAGGGCGACTGACTGGGGTACGGGCTGACTGCCCTGCAGAGGGTCTCGCCGCCCGAAAGGAACTGCTGAAACCGAGGTCTCGAAGCAGAGAACGGGCCAGATGCAGACCTGGAAAAAGGTTTACCAGCCCTGGCCCGCCTAACATCCCGGAAACGCGGTCTAGACGATGCGGCCCGTACCGGGGGTCTAGCCCTGTCCTCCGGTAAACGCTGCGTTTTGGTATCCCCAAAATCTTTTACCAGTTTATCCAACTCCGCTCCAAACAATAAACCCCCTCTAAATGGGAGTCTCACCAGCCGGAGCTTGGACGCTGCATCGGCCGCCCAATGACGGAGCCACAAGGACCTGCGGGAAACCACAGACAGAGACATCTGTTTCGCAGACGCCCGAACAATATCATACAGGGAGTCCGCCAAATAAGCCAAGCCGGACTCCAAATTAGCCAGTTCCGAAGGGATAGTACCTCCAGACTCCAGTAATAAATCGGTCATCCCTTGTGACCACTGCAGACACGCCCGCGCCGCGTAAGAACTGCAGATTGCGGCCTGTAAGGTAACTGCCGCCACTTCAAAGGACATCTTTAGGGAAGCTTCAATCTTTCTATCCTGTGCATCCTTGAGTGTCACGCCCCCTTCTACCGGCAAGGTAGTTCTCTTAGTCACCGCCGCCACCAGAGCGTCTACCTTAGGCAATTTAAACCTGTCCAGTTCGGACGGTTCGACCGGATACAAGAGCCTCATGGCCCTTGCCACCCGCAAACTGGCCTCCGGCGCCTCCCATTGCGCCGAGATCAGCTCCTGCATGGCCTCATGTACCGGAAAGGCCTTAGACGGCCTACGGGTACCTGCCATCAAGGGGTTACCGGACCCCGTGGCATCTTCCTGAGCAATGTTCAAACTCTGCAAAGCGTTTGAAATAAAAGAAGAAAGCTCCTCTCTATGGAACAACCGGATAGCCGTAGGGTCATCCCCCTCCCTACCCGGGATACTCTCCGTGTCCCACTCCAATAGCTCCCCTTCCTCCAATGACTCAGGCAGGGAGAAAGGAGATCTGGGCAAAATATCCACTGCCTCCACAGCCACTAGCCTGCGCTTCTTAGCCCCCTGCGACTGCCCCGGGGAGCCTGCTGCCCCTGCCGTGGGTCTAGCCGCTGTCCCCTCCCCCCCCGTAGAGGTAGAGGGCACTGGAAGGGACCGCCCGGCCCCCAGCCCCGGCTGGGTAGGCTGCGAGCGCTGTAACTGAAAGGCCTGATGGAGCAACAGCACAAAGTCGGGCGAAAATGCCCCCCAACTAAGAGGCACTCCTCCGCCCTGCTCCGAGCCGAGGGGAGGGGCCGTGCCGGCCTCCAGCGCTGACGCCTGTTCCCCCGCCGCCTCACTCTTGTCCTCCGTGGCCGAGTCCTGCAGTAACCCTGCATCGGCTCCGAGCGGCGGGGACATTGCGCAAGACTCCCGCACCCGGGACATGGCCGCCTCGCAAGCCGCCAAAAACGGGTCGTCTGCCTGTGCTTCCAAGCACCCGGCAGAGCAAAGACCCGCCCGTGTTCGGCGCTTCCCACAGCGCGAACACAGCTGACTAACTTCTGCAGCCATCCCCCTCGGCCTGATCAAAAAGCTCCGACGCGGTTTTTTTTTTTTTTTTTTTTCACACACGCGGCGAACGCCGCCGAAAGACGACTCCGCCCCCCAAGACGCCCGGCACCCGGGAAACGCGACCACCCTCGAGGAAGGCAAAGAAAACACTCACCCGGTCCGCCGCTTACCCCCGAAGCCAGGCAATCGTTGGTAAATGTACTGGAAGCCGAGTTAACCACTGCCCGGCTCAGTACTAGCAGGAAGGCTCCATTTTTTTTTTTTTTTTTTTTTATACTGGAATGAAGAAGCCAGCCAATATCCTGCACCTGGAAAGGAACCCCTCTATCCAACGGAGGGGAGGGTGGAGCAGGGACCTGGGAGGGCCCAGGTGTACCTCCCAAAGCCGGCACCACTCAGCCAGGCACCCCCACCTACTGAAGAGAACTAGTCTCAACAGAGGAATCCTACCGGAACACCACTTCAATCTATCCTGCAGCAGGCAGAGACCAGGAGCTAGAAGGATAGCTCCAACCCTGCTGGGAGATAGAGCAAAACTGAATAAACAGAAAGAACACCAGGCTTTAAGGCCAACTGTTAACACTGCACAACAATTTTTTGGTTAAGTCTTGATTCCTGAAAAGTTTTTGGTGATTATGACAGGTACCAACTTGGTATGCTCAAATATGGTTTTGGTTTTACTGCATCACGTAAGAACTATGAGAAATAGACATTTTTATGTTTACTGACAATAAAATATATAGTCAAGTTTACGTTTCGCACAAGCGACTAAATGAAACAGAATTAAAAGTGTTTTGCTCCCGAGTTTCTTTTATATTCAGTGTCTGGTGCATCACGTTGTAGCATCCAACAATAGTCGGCAAGCATTGACGGATTCCAATTGCCCTGGTATCGTTTCTCCATCGTAGCTATGTCTTGATGAAACCTTTCACCGTGCTCGTCACTCACAGCACCGAGATTTGCGGGGAAGAAGTCCAAGTGTGAATGGAGGAAATGAATCTTGAGTGACATATTGCACTTCATTCTCTTGTATGCTTTGAGAAGTTTGTCTACCAGCTGAATGTAGTTTGGGGCTCTGTAATTGCCCAGAAAATTGTCAACAACGTCTTTCAAGGCTTTCCAGCCAATTTTTTCCGGCCCAACTAACAGATCTTCAAATCGCTTGTCACTCATAACATGTCTGATCTGGGGGCCAACAAAAATACCCTCTTTGATCTTGGCATCAGTTATTCTTGGGAACATCTGTCTTAAATAACGAAAACCTTCCCCTTCCTTGTTCATTGCTTTCACAAAATTCTTCATGAGTCCCAGTTTAATGTGAAGAGGAGGCAAAAATATCTTTGTCGGGTCAACAAGCGATTCATGTGCTACATTTTTCTGTCCTGGAACTAACTTTTTACGGAGTGGCCAGTTCTTTCTAGAATAGTGCGACTCTCTGTCTCGGCTGTCCCATTCGCAGATGAAACAGCAGTACTTTGTATAGCCAAGCTGCAGTCCTAGTAACAGAGCAACGACTTTGAGGTCTCCACAGATATTCCAGTTATACCTGGTATACTGGACATACTTTAGTAACATTTCCATATTCTCATATGTTTCTTTCATATGTGCTGCATAGCCAACAGGTACTGAAGGATAAACGTTGCCATTGTGCAACAGAACAGCTTTCAGGCTTAACATTGACGAATCAATGAAAAGACGCCACTCTTCCGGGTTGTGATCACAACCAAAGACCGAGAACAATCCTTCAATGTCACAACAGAAACAGAGACTGTCGACTTGTGCAAAAAATTTGGTTATATCATGATGCCGGTCTCGAAACACAGAAATTTTCGTACCTGGTGATAGCAAACACCATTCCTGCAGTCTCGAACCTAGCAGCTCAGCTTTTGCTTTTGACAGACCCAAATCTCTGACCAAATCGTTCAATTCGGACTGTGTTATCAGATGTGGATCTCCTGATGAGGATGGTTCAAAATCCGGGTCAATGTCACTGTTAGAACCCTGCACTGCAGTTTCTTCATCTGGTTCGTCTAAGGTCCAATCCTCTGGTGGTTTCGGAACTGGAAGACTGTCATCATGTGGCATGGGTCTCATTGCTGAAGGCAGATTAGGATATTCAATTGACTTCTTGTTTTTGGCAGAGAAACCAGACACATTAGTCAAACAGAAATAACAGTCCGTCACATGGTCTTTCTGTTCTCGCCATATCATCGGAACAGCAAATGGCATCGTCTTTCGAGTACCTCTGAGCCAGGCTCTCAGACTAACAGCACATGTCGCACAGCAAATGTGAGGCGCCCATTGCTTGTCTTGATCACCTATTTTGCAGCCAAAATACAGATGATAGGCTTTCTTTACAAGGGCAGTCATCGAACGTCTCTGAGGCGTAAGTGTATATTCCCCACAGATATAGCAGAATGTGTCGCGGCTGTTACGACACCGACGAGACATATTGCCCGACACCAAAACGTCTATAGCATCAAGCTTACTTACTGTTATATTGCTACAGCTACTATACTACTATACTTTACTATACTGATACTATATACACACACGGACTATCTATATTAACCAAATGAGCAGGATCGGTGTATGGAAGCCACCATTATAGCATGGTGAGACAGCGCAAGCTCGTTCAGACCTGCCCAGACATGCCCAGGATGTCATCTTCCATAAAACAGCTTCCAACCTGGCTAGATTTTATGCATGGACATACCCAGGCGGCACAAACCGTTGTTGATAAGACACTTATGGGAGAAAAAATTGTTTGCATCCAAATATAAGAAAAAATCACGACAAAATTGAAGATTTCTCTGAAATGGTACGTGATGGGTAATTTTTGATGTAATATTCATGATCAGCACCCAAAATTCTATAAGAAACACCCAGCAGTGTTCAGGAAGCAAAAACTTTGTTGTGCAGTGTAATCAGTTCTCTATCTCCACCTGCTGGTCGATGTGAGCTATACCCACTAGTCTCTGGATTCATCTGCTGCTTTGCTATGGAAACCCATTAAATCACATACCATACCTCCCCATCCCAACATTAAACATAGTCCTATGTAATAAAAAGGTGTCCAAGGTGTCTAATCATTAGAATCAATGGCTCCCAAATCTTTTTGAAACTATTATAATTTCCTTGCTGTATAGCAAGCACTCTCTCCATTTTATAAATATGACAAACTGAATTCCACCAAAAGGTATAATTAAGTTTAGTTTAGTTCTTCCAATTTCCAGTAATATGTTGAATGGCAACCCCCGTCAGTATTAACAAAAGTTTATTGTGATTTGCTGAAATTTCACAAAATATAAGGTTAATCTTCTCCTTATTATGACATCGCTGTTCCAGAATCGGCCAAACAAAACAGCCCACAGCGACCTGCACGGTCTTAGTGACTGTGTTTTATGCATCTAGCTCAGTGTCTCTGAATAGTGCTGGGATGGAGCCAGAGAGGATAGTGGCATAGACGGCAGATGAGGGCCACGGCCCATCTAGTCTGCCCACCTTAATGACCCTCCCCTACCTTTCTCTGTGAAGAGAACCCACACGACGATCCCATTTTGTCTTAAAATCGGGCACGCTGCTGGCCTCAATCACCTGAAGTGGAAGACCATTCCAGCGATCCACCACTCTCTCGGTGAAAAAGTACTTTCTGGTGTCACCGTGCAGCTTCCCTCCCCTGAGTTTCCACGGATGCCCTCTTGTAGCCGTGGGACCTTTGAAAAAGAAGATATCTTCTTCCACCTTGATTCGGCCCGTGAGATATTTGAACGTCTCGATCATGTCTCCCCTCTCTCTGCGTTCCTCGAGAGAGTATAGCCGCAACTTATCCAGCCGTTCCTCGTACGGGAGGTCCTTGAGTCCTGAGACCATCCGGGTGGCCATTCGCTGGACCGACTCCAGTCTCAGCACATCTTTGCGGTAATGAGGCCTCCAGAATTGTACACAGTATTCCAGATGGGGTCTCACCATGGATCTATACAATGGCATAATGACTTCAGGCTTATGATTGACGAAACCCCTACGTATACACCCTATGATTTGTCTAGCCTTAGATGAAGCCTGCTCCACTTGATTGGCAGTCTTCATGTCTTCACTGATGATCACCCCTAAGTCCCGTTCTGCTAGTCCTTGCTAGGATCTCGCCATTAAGGGTGTAACTTTTGCATGGATTTTGGCAATAGTCAGTTTGCTATCCGGAAAACATAGGATACACAGATGGCTGTCTTAAATTAACCCGAGAGCAGACTGAATATTGCCACATTTTTCACTGATCACCTATCCAAATTTTCAGCATTGGCCGCTATCTACAGTAGACAGTGATGTTAAATATCTGGGATAATTTTTGACCACCATAGCCAGCATTTTTTTTAAAAAGCAGTGGAATATTAACCTAATAGTTAGCGTCATAGAGCAGAGATTCTTTCTCATGTGCATCTGCACAGCGCTACATCTGTCTAGCAGTGCAACAGAAATAAGTAGGAACAGAACATGTCCTGAACCCCAAGGCAGTGTACCTGTGAGATATGATGGACCAAGGCAGAAATTGGCTCTTCTCCATTAGGATCAGACACGACAAAATCTTCTCCAAAGTCGCAAAACAGTTGGCTACGAGAAAACACAACACCAAGAAAGTAACGGAATAAACTGTAAATAAGTTATGTATGACAGAGTGTATGTAACAGCAGAAACTTCATCTTAGGGACTTTAAAGCAGCCATTTGATTAAAACTCTTGATACGAGGCATATTATTGCCCTGTTTTTAACCAGTCGGTAATCCAAAATCCAGGTTAACTACTGCATATCCTGAAAAGAGGGGGAAGTCAAGTCCTGGTACTGGTGGTAAACTAAAAGAGAATTTGAAATTTTAAAGGCAGTCCTGGGAAATACTTTTTCACTGAAATGGTAGTGGACACCTGGAGGCGATAGGGAGAAAACCAGTATGGAATTCAAACAGGTGTGGGATAGACACAGAGGATCCCTACACAGGAAGAGAATGGAAAACTTAACATGACTTTCACATGTAGAACCTGCATACAGCAGCAGCTATATCCCTAGCCACCTTACTGGGCAGACTAGATAGGCCAGGGCTGCCCAAGTCCGGTCCTCGAGATCTACTGGCAGGCCAGGTTTTCTGGATATCCACAATGAACATGCATGAGAGAGATTTGCATACCAAGAAGGCAGTGCATATTCATTGTGGATATCCAGAAAACCTGGCCTGCCAGTAGATCTCGAGGACCGGACTTGGGCAGCCCTGAGATAGGCCTTGCTGGTCTTTGCCCGCCATCATTTACTATGTTATTATGAGAGGAGAAAAGGAAAATCCTTGGCACAGACAGGGACTATAAGGTTGTGAACTCTTCACTGCCTGTACTCCTGCATCCTTCTCTCCGGTGCTTCCAGTAATCTCTTAGTGGTACTGATAAGTTTTATCAGTGACATTTTCAGTGTCACTCAGTGAAAGATGGGTGCCAAAGTTAGAACATACCCAAAAAGTCCCTTGGTGTTGGCAGTGATGAACGGGATGCTGCGACTGTGGCAGAAGTCTCCAATGTGAAGCATCTCCTCCATTGAAGAGTCGGTCAGCACCACTACCTGAGGTACAGAGAAGGTTGGCCTACTTAGCCAAATAGGGATTTATTGGTCTGAGACCATGTTTTATGAAAGCTAATACATTACAGTGATAAAACACAGTTCTAATATCGCATTTCAACTAATGTAGTTCAATTGGCCCCATAAAATTGTTGAAATAAGGTTTTCAATTCCTAGTGGCCTTGTGGCAGAGTTGCTGCCTCAACACCCTGAGGTTATGGGATCTAATCCCAGCGCTGCTCCTTAATTCTACATTGCCCAAGTACAAAATAAGTACCTGTATATATTGAAACTAAACACACATACATCCCCCATTTTAACCTTTTCCTATCGTGTGTCCCGGATGACGGGACATTCCAAAAATGTCGTTGCCATCGTGGATAAACAGTCTGTATGGACTAATAAAGAGCCAGGAACACAAAATATTTGAATTTACAGACTTATGACTTATTTACATTATGTTTACAATAGCCGTAAATGATAACGGTGAATAATACAAAACTTTGCTAAAATAATTATGATTGGAACTAGCGTAACATAAAACTTATTATAATAGGAAAAGGTTAAATTGTCTAAAGGTTAAATGTTCTAAATTACTTCCTCCTTTTTTTTTTTTTTTTCAAATTCTTTATTTATTTTTTCATCTTACAACAAGTACACAATATGATGAAGCAGGATGTGTGAAACACGATCAGTGTAGAGGAAGAGGAAGTGGATTTTGTTACGGGATTTGCACTTCTATATACCACATTTGTTTTTGGAGCATGAACCAGCAGTACTGACATGATTAACCCTTTCAGGACCAAGGGACATATTTGTCCCATAACTTTAAAATCCTATCAATTTTGATTGGGATAGTCTACAGTTCTAAATTTGATATGTACGGATTCCATAGGATACTGCCTTTATGTAAACAAACTGGTTCCGACATTCATTCATTAGCGTCGTTGCCAGATTGACGAGAAGATTCACTTGCCACACTGTCCATAAGCCAGAAGTGTGATTTTTTAAATAAAAATAATGATATTTCACAAAAAAAAAAATCAATTTTTTGGCATCTGCAAGCCCTTTTTACCATAAAAATGTCGTCAAAACCACAAAAATTGGCCTACGATCCTTATGGTCCTGAAAGGGTTAAGACTCTCTAATCTTCTCCCCCAGACTGGAAGTTGATCACAGAATATTTCCATCAAGTTAAGTGCTACCTCTCTATAATATCTAATTCTACAAATTTGGTCAACAGATTTATAATAACAACTTTAGTGCAGTGTGAGGTAGGCAGGTGGATGCGATGATGTCTGGATGGTATATCATTAGTAAACACTACTGCTGTGTTTAGATGGTGTTTTAAACTGAGCACTCATAATATAATTGTATAATACAATATTTCAAATATTCACAATATCTCATTCATGCTATATATATCTACAACAAGGGGCTCCTTTTAAGAAGCCGCATCAGCGGCTTTATCGCACGGACATTTTTAGCGCCCACTAACCCCTGCGCTTGCCGAAAAACTACCGCCTGCTATCACACGCGTTAAACCGCATAGTTTGAAGGGAGAGATTCTTCATTTGCCCCACGGTACCTCCTCCTCCATATATATTATTTTTTCTATTTTTTCTGAATTAGTAATTCAGAAAAAATAATATATATGGAGGAGGAGGTACCGTGGGGCAAATGAAGAATCTCTCCCTTCAAACTATGCGGATTGTCGGGTTGTCTGATACCCCATTAGGTCCTCACAAAGATTAAGTATCAACAGCACATGAACTCTGTGATTTTTGTTAAGATACTTGACTTCATGACTATAAGGCATTTGGTTGTATCCTGCCTTTCTCTGAGCATGTTTAACTACTTGTCATTGGGAATGATGGCGTGGTGTTTTTTGATTGTAGGGGTGGTCCTTTTCCTATGGAGTCTTGTTTTTATTTCAGCGCCATTTTGAGTTCGCCTTTCAGTTCAGTTTTGTACAGCGAGCGTTAATTCTGCCATGAACGAAGCTTTGCATTGCAGCGGACTGAAGCAGATATTTTTTCAGCAAATGATTGTATCGAGTCTGTTGGACTGTCAACCTGTGAGTCAAAGACATTTTGACATTTTGGGCCTCTTCTATCAAACTGTGCTAGCAGTGTTTAGCAAAGAGATCTGCTCCCGACACTCATAGGAACTCTATGAGCGTCGGAAGCAGCGTGGCCATTCAGCGCAGCTCACTGTGCTACAAACTGCTAGCGCAGTTTGATAGAAGAGGCCCTTAGTTGCTTAAATCCCAGACTATTGAGGCTTTTTCCTCCACAGTGAGCATTTTGATTTTCAATTTCCATATGCTGTGTAGTCTTTGGACCATTTGTTGTGCATATATCCCAATTTTTGTACATAGTGTCTTTATTATCACCTACCTAGAATTGCAAGATAGATCAGGTTACAAATTAAATATATACAGTGTGTATATATATAAACATTTCTGAGATATATACTGTATACACAGCATTGCAGGGTTTCTGCTTCCCACTCCCAGGTCTCCTGGTGGGTCAAGAACAAAATATTGAAAACATTTTAACACTCAATAACACATGTATTCACAAAACATACGTATCTCATCATTATCTGTACCAGAAACTACTCAGACGAGGTTTTACTGCCCACCACAAGGTGGTTTGGGGTTTCACTCTCATCTGTATCCTGAAAACAGAAAGCCCTAAGAAGTGGCTGTGTTTCTGCATACATGCATCACACATGCTAAGCCCTTTCAAAGCATGTAACCCAAGCGGCAATGCACCGGGGAGGGGGGGGGGACAGGTACCTGGAACTTTGCTAGGAAGCTGTCTGTGAGTTGCGCAGTGTACACGAATACCGGGACGTAGTTGTTCAGCTCTGCCAGATGCACCTGGGATACTTCAGCACGATTCTTCCCAAGATCATCTTCACTAAAATAAAACTGCAAAGGAATGAAACGGAAAAACTGGTGGTCAGTAATGTCTACATAGAGTTCCAAAGGTAATGACAGATAATAAGTCTTTAAAGTAAATGTACATTCAAGATTGAACTTGTATAGAAAGAAGGTTCAAGACATAGAAAACAAAATTATATTCATCAATCTTTACAAAGCAATAGGAAATAATTAACTTAAATCTTATCAAGTCCTCAAAGGGATCCAAAATGTAAATTAAAGCGAGAGAAAAAAAGAAAATACTTCTTATAAGAAACTGATTAGCTAACAGAGGTTAGGGCATCTAATTTTCATAGAGCACTGTCCTTCTCCAGACGAGATAGGGACAGGAATGTCGTCAATTGGGGAGGCTCAAAAAAACCAAATTTCTGAGTTTTATAATGAATTACACACTAGCATGGATGGCGAAGAAAAAAAGTAGCCCCTAAAGCCAAAACACCAGGTTTTAGTAATAGAAATTATCTTCTACGCCTTTATGTATCCGCTGCTAAATCTGGGAAAATTTGTATCTTATAGCCTAACAATTCTTTCTGCTTATGTTTGTAAAACATTCTCAAAAGCCAAATTTTATCAGGAGTAAGAGATACAAGTCAGCAGTAAAGTAGCTGGAACAGCTACTTCCCTATCAGATGTTTCCAATAAAGTTCATATGTTCATAGATTCCTGATTTGTCCCTTGTTGATTATTCTGCATCTTACTTGGAAGATAATAAACTTGTGTAAATTGAGGTAATGAAGCCTCAGGAACCTCCAAGATTGCAAAGAGATAGCGTTTCAACATTTCTATAGGAGTTACTGTGGTAACCCTAGGGAAATTGATCAATCTGAGATTAGCGTTTCCAGAAAAGTTCTCAAGTGATTCAAGTTTTCTTCTTAAGTTTGTAAGCCTGTCCCTTTCAAGGGATTTTTATACTACACCTCCCTGAAGGCTAGATGGCCTGAAGGCAGGAAAGATCTACTAAAAAGAAAACCGATGCGCCAGTTCATCTTATTAGCACTGCCTCCCTGGAGAGAGGAAAGGGCATTTAAATGAAGGGTTTAGGGCTAGATTCACTAAAGATAGCGACTCAATCGTTGTTGGCCGATTCTCCATCAGCAATCGATTCACTATCAAGTTTGCAAGCAAATGATTTGCCTGGATGTGTCATAATAAATTGGTGTTAAAAGTAAGCAAGACTGAAATTATGGTGGTGGGGAGAGAGAGTAGAAGAATTTAATTGGCTAGACGTGATTGAGGTGGGTGGTGTGGCATTATTTGTGCGGTAGAGTTGGGTGTAGTAGTGGATTTTCATCTCATGATACAAGATGAAATCATCTTTTCACAAATGTGTTTGCTTAGTAAACTGAAGCCAATGTTGAGTGTAGGTGATTTTCGGACTGTGGTTCAGAATTTAGTTTTATTGAGGGTGGACTTTAATAACTGTCTCTACCTGGGTATTTCAGGGGCCAGGTGTAGAGCCATACAAATGGTCCAGAACTCTGCTGAAAGATTGATCATGGGAGATTTTCATGCTACCCTTCTGTGAGGTTTACATTTAAATTCATTTAATTATTTATGTTTGTATTGTCTTTTAATTTTTATGTTTTTACAGTGTTGTAAGACTTCTGGTACAGGCATAGTTGCCGAAACACAACTGTGTTGCATCCTTTCAACATGTGGATTTGTTATTATTTGAATAAACTCTTTGATTTCTCATATTTACTGCTATCTGTTTTTCCTGTGCCTCACTTTGCTCGTGCTGGAGGCATGAAAAAAATCTGACCTACCGAGTCCTGGGTACATCTGACAGGGTTCCCTTACATTAGGTCTTTGGCATGTGACTAGGTTGCCTATGGCTCCGTTGGACCCCAGACATAGCAGCAGTAGACACAGCAACCATTAAGACGGATATAGTGTTTGGTCAAAGGGTTTCAGAGTAAAATGTGTACAACAAAGAATATTAAATAAACATCAGAATTTGGGGGTGGAGGGTGGAGGCACAGCACAATCATGTGGAGCAGCCTCATGGAATTATTTCCAATCCTAATGAATGAGTGTGTGTGTGAGAGAGAGAGAGAGTGTGTGCATATTGTCTCCTTTATTAAAAATTATAGCACCCCCTTCTGCCTTCCTAAGCATGCCATTCTCTAAAATGCTCTTCTTGCCCCCTAGTGGTAGTCTCATATTACTAACAATAGACTTGATCCTAAGTTTAGCACTCTGAGTTAGCATATATCATTTTGAAGAATAGCACTGCTGGGACAGTATCAACGAGTGATCACTCCTGCCCCCACTAGATCTCCAGGGTTTCCCTGCCAAGTCCAAAATGTGGGGGTAGGATGGAAACAAGGGTTGTCATTTTTTTTTTAATTAAGGGGCACTTTACTTATACTACCTTTATCACAAGATCAGGGTCAGGGTTGAGAGACTGGTGCAAACCCATTACTACTACCCCTCAAGGATTATGTGCATAGGAGAGAAAAAGCACAGTTACTTACCGTAACAGGTGTTATCCAGGGACAGCAGGTGGGTGTGGGTGACGTCATCTACGGAGCCCCAGCGCGGACAGCTTTTCAAGCAAACTTGATTGAAGTTTCAAGTTTGCTACACTGCACCACGCATGTGCATGCCTTCTTGCCCACTAGAGGGCGCATCCCCACCTCGTGGTCCTCAGTTCCATAACCAGCAAAGAAGCCATCCCCGGGGAGGAGGGCGGGTTGTGAGAATATATGCCTGCTGTCCCTGGATAACACCTGTTACGGTAAGTAACTGTGCTTTATCCCAGGACAAGCAGGCATGATATTCTCACATGTGGGTGACCTCCAAGCCAACCAAAAAAGGGCAGGTGGGAGGATGGCAATTTAGGAAAACAGGTTACGTAACACCGACTGGCCAAACCGGCCGTCGCTTCTGGACAAAGTGTCCAGACAATAGTGGGAGGTGAACGTATGAACCGAAGACCAAGCGGCAGATTTACATATGTCCTCCACAGGAGTAGACCGGAGGAAAGCAACAGAAGCTGCCATAGCCCGGACCTTATGCCCCGTGACTCGACCATGGAGCGTGAGACCAGCCTGAGCGTAGCAAAAAGAAATACAAGCAGCCAACCAGTTGGACAAGGTGCGCTTGGAAACAGGATGTCCCAACCGATTAGGATCAAAGGACAAAAACAATTGAGGATCCTTCCGATGAGACTTGGTACGTTGGAGATAAAAGGCCAACGCCCTCTTACAGTCAAGCGTGTGAAGCGCCGCCTCACCAGGATGAGAGTGGGGCTTCGGTTAGAACACCGGAAGAACAATGGACTGATTGATGTGGAAATCAGACACAACCTTAGGCAAAAATTTAGGATGGGTGCGAAGAACCACCTTGTCATGATGAAACACAGTAAAAGGTGGATCCGCAACCAAAGCCTGCAGCTCACTAATCCGACGAGCGGACGTGAGCGCAAGCAAAAAGACTATCTTCCAAGTGAGAAATTTAAGATGAGATTTGTCGATAGGCTCAAAAGGAGGCTTCATCAGTTGAGCTAAGACCACATTAAGATCCCAAACTACAGGAGGAGGTTTCAGAGGAGGATGAACATTCACGAGACCCCTCATGAAACGAGTTACCAGAGGATGAAGAGAAAGAGACCGACCCTCGAGATGCCGATGGAACGCCGCAATGGCACTAAGATGCACCCGAATGGAAGTTGTCTTCAGCCCAGACTTAGACAGATGCAACAAATATTCCAGCACCGAAGACACTGGAACCGAACTCGGGTCCAGATGGTTCGAGGAACACCAGGATGAAAATCTGGTCCACTTCTGGGAATAACAAAGCCTAGACGAGACCTTGCGCGAGGCTTCCAAAACCTCCCTCACAGACTGAGAAACAGGAACCGAAGTCAAGGGGAAAGGAACCAAGCGGTCAGATGTAAAGACTGAAGATTGGGATGTAACAGCGAACCCCGACTCTGAGACAGCAGAGAGGGAAAAACAGGCAGAAGCAGAGGCTCCCTGACACTGAGTTGAAGGAGCAGGGAGAACCAGTGCTGCCGCGGCCAACGAGGCGCAATGAGAATCATAGTGGCTCTGGTCGATTTGAGATGTACCAACGTTCTCAAGATCAGAGGAAAAGGAGGGAACGCATAAAGGAACCTCCCCCCCCAGTCGAGAAGGAAGGCATCGGCCTCGAGACGGTCCCGGGAGTACATCCGAGAACAATAGAGGGGCAGTTTGCGAGTCTCCGGGGAGGCAAACAGATCCACCTGAGGAGTTCCCCAGCGGTCGAAGACCTCGCGCAGAACCCGGGAGTTCAGCGACCACTCGTGCGGCTGGAGAAGACGACTGAGTTTGTCTGCCAGACAGTTCCTCTCTCCCTGAATGTAAACCGCACGTAGGAAGATGTTCTGGGCGACCGCCCATTCCCAAAGGCGCAGGGCTTCCCGGCACAGGGACCAAGAGCCTGTTCCCCCCTGCTTGTTCACATAATACATCGCCACCTGGTTGTCCGTCCGCACGAGGACAACTTGATCGTGTAGCAAGTGGCAGAACGCTCGAGCCGCCAGAAAAATGGCACGAAGCTCCAACACATTGATGTGACAAAGACGGTCCTCTGCCGACCATAGACCCTGAGTCCGCAGACCGTCAAGATGAGCCCCCCACGCTTACTCCGAGGAGTCCGTGGTCAGGACCTTGCGATGCGGAGGAACGAGAAAGAGCAAACCCCCGGAAATATTGGAAGAGTTGGTCCACCAACGGAGCGAGCGTCTCAAAGAAGGAGTCACCATTATCGGACAAGAGACTGGGTCGCGATCCTGACGCCACTGCGAGGCCAAGGTCCACTGAGGAAGCCTCAGATGCAAGCGGGCGAACGGAGTAATGTGGACCGTCGATGCCATGTGGCCCAGAAGAATCATCATGCGCTGAGCCGATACTATAGGCAACAGCGAAACCTGGTGACTCAATCGAAGCAGGGCCTCCAACCGAGGGGGGGGGAGGAACGAACGGAGGCGAATCGTGTCTAGCACGGCTCCGATAAACTGAAGGGATTGAGTCGGGCACAATTGAGACTTGGGAAAGTTCACTTCGAACCCCAGACGTTGAAGGAAGATGATAGTCTGTTGGGTCGCTGAAATAACCCCCTCCCTGGTCGATGCCTTGATCAGCCAATCGTCCAGGTAGGGAAAGACCTGTAGCCCCCGAGATCTCAGGGCTGCAGCGACTACCACCATACACTTCGTGAAGACTCGAGGGGACGAAGCCAGTCCGAAGGGGAGGACCCAATATTGAAGGTGCAACTCCCCAACCTGAAACCGTAGGAACTTGCGGAAGGCGGGATGCACCGGAACATGAGTATATGCTTCCTTCAAGTCCAGGGAGCACATCCAGTCCCCTTCCTCCAAAAGAGGGTATAAAACCGGAAGCAACAACATACGGAACTTCTCCCGGACCAGGAACTTGTTGAGCTTCCGGAGGTCCAAAATGGGGGCGTAAGTCCCCGGTCTTCTTTGGAACCAAAAAGTAATGGGAGTAAAACCCCCGCCCCCGCTGGTCGGGGGTACCCGCTCCACCGCCCGAAGGCTCAACAAGGCCCTGGCTTCCGCGAGGAGTAGAGGAAGCTGGGCTCGATTGCACGGAGAAGCCCCCGGCGGATGTTCCGGTGGCGTGGCTAAGAAATTTAGCGAGTAGCCCTCGGACATGATCCGAAGCACCCAAGCATCTGAGGTGATCCCGGTCCAGGCCGCATGAAAGGCCCGCAGCCGACCCCCGATGGGAAGGGGGTCCGGCGAGAGTGCAGAGGGGGCCCGCCCCCATCCGCACATCACGTCAAAAAGACGGCACCGGCTTGGACTCCCCCTGCGCCTGAGGTTTAGGTTGGCTCGCTCTACCCTGTTGCTGGGGGCGCCGGGGCGGAGGCCTCGAGAATGCCGGTGTGGACTTTTGCGGGTATCACCGCGGGGGAGGTCTGAATGGCTTCTGCGGCGGGGCCTGAGGTTTAGGACAGACCAAGGAGGCGATGGAGCGCTCATGTTCCGACAGTCGTTTGGTCGCCGCCTCCAGGGACTTGTCGAATAATTCCGATCCAACACACGGTAGATTGGCCAGACGCTCCTGCAAGTTCGGGTCCATATCAACCGTACGGAGCCATGCCAGCCGGCGCATCGCCACTGCAAAGGCGGAGACCCTCGAGGCCAGTTCAAATGCGTCGTAAACTACATGGAACAAGTACAGACGCAATTGGGACAAGGTGGCCATGAAAGTAGCAAAACCCTCCTTATGGGAAACTGGCATGACCCCATAATAGCGGGGCAAGTCTTTCACCATGTGTCGAAGATAGGAGGAAAATGTAAAGGCATAATTGAGGACTCTAGTAGCCATCAATGAATTGGAATAGAGGCGGCGACCAAACTTGTCCAGGGTCCGCCCTTCCCGTCCGGGAGGGACGGCCGCCGAGACCTTTGAGGGCTGTGATTTCTTCAGCGCCGACTCAACGAGCAGCAACTGGTGAGACAGTTGTGCTTTCTCGAAGCCCTTACATGGGATGGTCCGGTACTTGGACTCCATCTTAGACGGCACCGCTGTGACTGTAAGAGGGGAGTCCAAATTTCTCAGGAAGGTCTGGTGTAGGACCTTATTGAGAGGCAGATGAGGAGTTTCCCTCGGGGGAGAGGGCAAGTCCTGCTCCTCCAAAAACTCCTTCGTATACTGAGAACCTGCGAGTAAGTCCAGGTCCAAAGCACGTCCCATATCCTGCACGAATTTTGAAAAGGAAGAGGGCTTGGAAGGCGGGGAAGGAGTTTGTGAAACCCGTGCCGCCAAGAAAGAGGGGGAGGCCTCGCGGGAATAACGAGGCTCCCTACCAGACCCCGATCCCCAGGAGGCCACACTCAGCGACCTGGAGGGGGTCGGGGATCGCCTATGCCCCGAGGAGCCCTTGGGGGAAGTCCCCGGGGTACGAGGCACCGAGGCACGCCCCCTCCGTCTCGGCAAGGAGTCTCTCGAACCCCTTCCCTCGGAGGACCGAAAAAGCCTCGGATTGTCGAGGCGGAGCTCCGAGACACGCAATGTCTCACCCCCGGTCGGCGAGGAGCGACCGCGTCTCCGAGGAGAACCCTGAGAACGCTTGGGCTTCCTCGGCCGGCGCCTCGCCCGAGGCCGACCCGAGGGCGAGGAGCCCCGGGAGGACCTCGACGAAGATGAAGAGATCCTCCTAACCCGACGCACCTTGTCCCGAGGCCGCACGCTTCTCAGGTTGGTCGACCGAGACCGAGGTCGAGGGCAAGGTCGGGGTCGAGGCCGGGAGCACCCCGGGGGCCGAAGCCGAGGGCACCGAGACCGAGGCCGCCGACGCCGGGGCAGCCGAGGTCGACACCGGGGCAGCCGAGGCCGAAGCCTGCTGCAGGTGCGAGAGGGCCCCGGACAGCTCCGAGGCAATCAGTGCTCGGAGCAGGTCCTGGAAGACCGGAACCCCCATCATGGCGGGTAGGTCCGGGGCCGTCGGGTGCTCCCTGGAGGGCGACCTCGGTCTCGAGTATTCCCTCGGGGCACCCGACTTCGGCACTCGGGGCGGGGCCGAGGACAACCCACCCGCCATCGAGGAGCCCGAGGATGGCTTCTTCGCAGACCCTGGAGTCGAGGACGGAAGCGAGGACTTACCCTGGGCAGGCTTCGTCGAGGTAGCAGGCTTGGACGAAGTCGAAGCGTGCGGCGAGGTCGAGGGACCCGAGGCCAAGGTCAAGGCCGGGGATGAAGCTGAGGCCGACGTCGAGGCCTTCCCCGCCGCGGGGTCCACAGCGAAGAGCTCCGCCATTCGGGCATGGCGGCGGCGGAGCGCTCTAGACTGAAAAGTCGAGCACCTATCACAAGTGTCTGTAGGGTGCTCAGGACCAAGACAAATCAAGCACCACCGGTGTGGATCGGTAATCGAGAGCAACCGATCACACCGGGAGCACTTTTTAAAGCCCGTCAAGGGACGGGACATGAAACCAAAAAAAGGCCGGGAACGAACGAGGTCCCACGGCCGCGGCTACCGGGAGCCCCCGGAGCCGAACGAAACAAAATGTTTTTTGGTTTTTTTTTGACGAAAAAACAACCGACAACTAATAAAAACAACAAAACAAGCACAGCGACCGAGCGAATACACTCCGCCGCGGTGTCAGAAGGCAAATTGCTAAGAGCACGATTTCCACAGGGCTTCTGGCTCCGCGGAAAAAACTGAACTGAGGACCACGAGGTGGGGATGCGCCCTCTAGTGGGCAAGAAGGCATGCACATGCGTGGTGCAGTGTAGCAAACTTGAAACTTCAATCAAGTTTGCTTGAAAAGCTGTCCGCGCTGGGGCTCCGTAGATGACGTCACCCACATGTGAGAATATCATGCCTGCTTGTCCTGGGATAAAGAACTTTTCATTTGACCATGCCAACCCCCTTTAAATTCCTCCTTGAGATAATCTACTTTCCTGTTAGCAGCCCAATGTTCCCAGGGGCAAATCAGCAATAATTTGAGAGTTCCACGTGAGAGATTTCAATGCTATTTCTTTAGCACAAATAAAACTATCAAAAATTTCAGAAGAGTCCTTCTTTGCCCCTACCTGTGAGGAGAGATCACACCAGTGCACACTGCCCATATCATGAATTGTCACCGATTTGACCCCAGACAAGATGATATTCTTGGCGATCTCAACCCCTAGTCCCTTCATGCCAGAGATAAAAACATCAGAGGAGACCATCTTTCGCATTGCCTCATGACCAAGAACATACCTGTAGAGAGAAACAAAAAGACTGAAGTTCCCAGGATTCCTTAGTACCAGGCAAGACTGCAGTCTCAAAACTTGAACGCCGTCGCTAAACTGTTTACCGATGTTTAGCCTCAACGCATTTTAGCGGCGGATTATCAAAACGGATTATCTCCGTCTTTAGCGAGGTTTCTAGCAGTCTCCGATAATGACATGCAAATGGGCTCTTCAACATTTAAATGAGCCCTCCGGTGGATTCTTAAAAATTGCTGAGCCATTTTCTAAAAGTGGCATCGGCTTTTAGCTACAAAAATAAGCGACTGGTCCAGGGGTGCTGGTACTGTGATGGCACCAGGGCTGTGGAGTCGAGGAGTTGGAGACAATTTTGAGAACCTGGAGTCGAAGTCATGGGTACCAGAAACTGAGGAGTCAGAGTTGAAGGATTTATCTACCGACTCCACAGACCTGGACAGCACTGTTTTAAACCCCGGCACGGCAGTCTCAGAGACTGTTATAAAGCCGTGTTGTGATGCAGCGGGAGAGATGCTCATTCGCTCCCCTTACTTCACAACACTCCTCCCAGCAGCAGCGGCGGCAAACCCCCCCCCCCCCTCCTTTGCAGCGGGAGAAAACATTATAGGGCACATTATCAGAGAACAAGGTTAGGTTCTTTTTCTTGTATAGCTCCACTATGGTGGCGTGACCTTTCAGGTTTATTACAGATATGCTCTTCTCAGAGTAATTTTAAAAATTATTACAGACACATCTGAGCAAGAATTCTGTTTTTGATGGAGGCTATTAGATTCTACAGTATAATGCTGTTGAAGAGATGATTTTATGGTATTTTGTTATTACATGTGTTTTTGTCATTGGATTATGTATATATTTTATTTATATTTATTTATTTAACAATTTATATATGGCATAAAACTATCTGGTCGCCCTTTAGTCACCAAACATATAATACAAACAAAGACAAACAAATTTCCCATCCACCCCCTCCCCCAAGGAAAAATAATGCAATATCAAAAAACAAACATTATCAAATCATCATTTCTACAAATAAGATGCAGAAGAGCACTGAATATTGCATTCGAGGTAGAAATATTCTTAACACTAAGGGCCTCGTCTATCAAACTGCACTAGCAGGTTTTAGCACAGAGAGCCATTCTGAATGGCCCACGCTGCTCCTAACGCTCATAGGAACTCTATGAGCGTCGGGAGCAGCGCAGGCCATTCAGCGCGGCTTACCACGCTAAAAACTGCTAGGGCAGTTTGATAGAAGAGGCCCTAAATCTTGAAACTAAACAAACTACTGAAACATTAGCATAGGAAGGCATTGACAAAAAGCTGCGTTTTTAACATTTTCATAAAATTGATCTTTCCCCGCATAGAATTGCAGAATGCCAGGCAGGGCATTCCAAAGTTTCACACCGCCTATAGACATCATGTTAAGCTCCAATCCTGACATGCACAATAAACATCTGGCCCTCCATACTCAATTTCATTACATTTTCAGATCTCAAATTTCTTCTAGGTTGGTAAATTTCAAACATCCCTTGGAGAGACATGGTACAGTATCTGATGAATAATTGCAAGAATCTTAAAATGCACTCTTTGCTGCAAAGGCAACCAATGCAACCGTTTCAATACAGGAGATATATGAGCACCCCTTGGAAGCCCCATAATCAATCGAATTAGTTTAACATCTGCAATGCCTGCAATTTCCTTTTAGCAACTCCCAAGTAAAGAGAATTGCAGTAGTCTACTCTGTTCAAGATTAAAGCTGTATGTATTGTAATCCACATAGGTATATGTGGCATATAAATTTTAAAATAAAGAAATAAGTCTTCATGTATCCCAGCCTCCCTCTGTAGCCTACTGGCTTGAATGTCTGACTGATGGGCTCCGGGGCAAAGAGGGAGCTGCTGTAAACCAAGGATTGAGCCACTTACTGCCAATGGGGAAGGGAAGAGCAAGAGATAGATACTGAGTGAAGAATGAGTCGCATAACTTTATTGGCATGAACATTTCATATACTGTATGTTGTCTTAGCAGTAGCATTAGAAGAGGAACAGAGAAGCTAGGAAATGGATTAAGGAGCTTGAAAGGGGTTACTGGCTGGGAGACAAAATGTAGCCGTGAAGAACTGGAGGTGGCAGAAAGGAGCTGTATGGGAAACATGCTGGGTGATGGTGACATGCACTGAGAGAGGACTAGGAAGGGCTTAGTGAACTTAAAGGGGTTATTGCCTTTGAGAGAGAATTCTGCTGTGAAAGGTTGCAAGAAACAGATAGGAGATATAAGGGGGGGGATGAGCTGGGTTTGGGGATCATGTGTTGGGAGAGGAGCTGTGGGGAGAGGAAAAGAGACATCTAGGAAGAGGTGAAGGGAATTGAACACATTACTGATTGGGGGAGAGAAGATTACTTTAAAGAGCTGGAAGCTCAAAGGCAGTGGTTCTCAACCCTGTCCTGGGGACCCCCCAGCCAGTCGTGCAGAAGCAGAGAAATTTTCCCTTCAACAAGCATATATGAATATGAAATCACCCCAATTGCACTATCACTAGTCCTTTGGCATTTAAACCGCTAAGACCTACTTTTGGGTTCCTTGAAACAGAATCTCGAAACATGGTCCATGTTGGGACCTTATGAACATCTTTTAAGAGATAAGTGGGAATTATTTCCTTCCTCCACAATTTGAAAGGTATCGAGTAAAACCACAACTAAAATAAACTTAGGCCTGTGTAAAGAAACGTAGTTACTGCTATGGCGACCAATTATGTTTCTTTACACAGGCCTAAGTTTATTTTAGTTGTGGTTTTATTCGAACCTTTCAAATTAGGGACCCCTGAAGAAGAAATGTTAACCGAAACACGGACCGTGTCGGGTCCCCTGCTTTGTAAAAAGGTGGCAACACTAACCGCAACGTATAATTGTTTCAATAAACTTAGACTGCATCTTCAACTTTTGTCTACAGTCACAAGTGACCCACAAAGCAAATAACGTATACAACAAAAATGACCCAGCATGGGCAGTGTTTCAGCAAAATAAAAATGCCTTCCTCAGGGGTCATATAGGGTCCTTAGCTCCCTTGGAGTCTTGTGAGCTGTTCTGCTTGTTTGTATACTCTTTACTGCTTGGATTTTTTTGTGACTTTAATGTTTTTATATTTAAGACAGACAAGGACCCTATAAGACCCCTGAGGAAGTTATTTTTATTTTGCCGAAACACGGCCTGTGTTGGGTCATTTTTATTGTACATTCACACATGCACCCCCCCTAAAGAGAGAGCTTTGACTCCATGAGGACTCTTGAAAGCTGTGTTTTTCTGCATATTACATTCTATGGAGAAAACTGCTATATTTAAGAACTGTTAGATTTAAACATTTTCACTGAAACATTATTGATTTACTTGATTCCAAACTTGCACTAGGCACTTTACTATTTATTGATTGTTATATATGAAAGACACTTTGATATTTAAAAGGTTCATGGGGAGACTGAAGGTGATGTTTGTGGGTATAATCTTGTAGGGTGTTTCTTGCGCTCAAGGTGAACTCCTTTGGAACTTTTTCTCTCAGGAAGTTCCATTCTACAAATTTAATTTTTAATCATATTTGAATAGAGTGAGTGCTGGTGCACAGTTGGAATACAAGGAACTGAAGCAGGTCTGTGTGAATGTACTATATTTGAAATTGACCCCTTCATATTTATATAGAACTTCAGGCTTTTGGATTTTTTCATATTTTTTTTAGTACAATAGTTTTTATTGAGTTTTAAAACATACCTAAAATAAAATACATCAGCCATTTGCCCAAATGGGAACGCAGTATTGAAATATAAACACAACGGCCGATGAACGATTAAAAAAAGAAGAGAACAATAGGCATGAGCGAATATTACACTTCAGTTAGGTATACAATAATCAGTATTATAAGTTACAGCTACAAAGCAGTAATTGACAGTAGCCGTTACCAGACATACATGTTACAATATACAATCTCATATAGGCATTGTACGTTTGTGCAAATGGGTATATAGAGAGGAGGACAACTAGAGAGGGACTAATCCGTCAAGCAAAAGAGCCCACATTTTCTCAAACCTTTTGAATAAGTTTTTCCTCTCAGCTGCTATACATTCATAACGTACATATAGACATACAGTATTCCACCATTCTGTATAAGTGGCACAAGAGAAATCTTTCCAGTTAGACACGATTACCCTTATGGCTATCAGCATTAGTAATTGTTTCAGGCTTAACAATTCATTTGGTAAGAAGAGCTGAGGGTCAATTTTACTGATAATAAGTAACTGGTAGGGAAAAGGTACAGAAATATCTGCCATTGACCTTATAAAAGACCAAACTTTTTCCCAATAATCACGTAATAGAGGGCAGTCATACAACATATGTTTTAAAGATCCCGTTGTGAGTTTACAAGACCAACACAAATCAACAGCCTTCGATTTATTCAGTTTTGAGAGCTTAAGGGGCATCCAATATGCTCTGTATAGAAGAAAATAAAAGGATTGATAAAGAGCTGCCGAACTTGTAATCTTGAATATTATGGACCATACCAGTTGCCACTTCTCAGGAGTTATAGCCCTATGAAATTCCTCCTGTGGAGGGCAGTATGGTTTAAGTGACTGAAATGTTGTGTACCAGTTAGAAGCCTCCTTTTTTTTGTAGGGAAATTTTTGGGATAAAACTAGTAAGGCAGGCACATCTTTGGAAAGTGCAGGAAAATTGGGATCATCGCGAAAAGCGTGTTTCAGTTGTACCCATTGAAAAAAACCAGAAAGGGGTAATTAAAAAGTGGAACAGAGCTGCTCAAAGGGAATCCACCCATTACCATCAAAGAGTTCACCAATATGCCAAATGCCCAGTGATTTCCAAAGTTTCCAATTGATAACACAATTTTGTATTTTGATATTAGACCATAGAGGAGGATTTTTTCATTTTTATTGTATACATTTTTTGGTTTCTATCCTATGGGTTACTTGTGACTATATACACCCTTGTGGATTGTTTTTAAGTTATTTGGACACTTATTAACACTACAAACTGGTACATTTGATCTTCTATTCCACAATCTTTTGGTCGTTTTGCTGCTTCATTTCCTTTGTGGAACCTGTTAGTGCTATTTGGATTTTGTTGTTTTTGTCTTCTAGATTGTTTTAGCAGTCACATATTTGACTTTTTGGTTTTATACCACTAAAGGCCTCTTCTACAAAGCCGCAGTAGCAAGGTTGCTGCGGCAAATGCGCCAAAGCCCATTCAATTCCTATGGGCTTCAGTGGATTTATGGCGGCAGCATTGCTGCTGCGGCTTTGTAAAAACCTTGTTTTTTTTCCAAGACTTAACCAGGTGTTGTTGCCATTGGATGTGAAGTCTAACTGCCAAGTGGATTCCAGGTAGCAGAGGATGGTCCAGGGGGGCCCTATCTTTTTTGAAAAATATTTTTATTGGAGCGACAAGAAATACACATTGCTACAAAGACAACAATCTAGACACAATCTCGGTGGAAAGAATTTCTGACATACCACCAAAGAGTGATTTCATTAGGGGCAGTTTTCCAATTAAGATTTCCTTGTAAGTGTTCTGTTTCTTACCAAGGAAACAAATACATTTTTTTTCGAACCTGCCCAATTGGGGTTTTTTCTAGAGAGTAAAGGGGTAACTACCATGGATCAGATTGAACCAGTAAAAATGTGGACTTGAAATAAATAGGAAGGATGTTTATTGCTCGTATTTGCTTTGATATTATATTAGTATCTATCCCCCTTATTCCCCAAGGGGGGTTTCTTTTGAAACTTTTCTCCCCTTCAGGTGGACTATGTTAGATTATATTTTTCTTCTTTAAATTCTGTTCAAATTGTATTGGACTGATTGATGTCTGTATTTCAGTATTTCCTTCACTGTGGTGTATGTTATAAATTGATAAATAAAATAAAAATAAATAAAATACTACAGATACATATATACAAAAAAAAAATTAGTAAAATCACAAATTCATGCTCTAACCAAATATAAAAAGGTTAAAATCTTAAATAATAAGACCAATTGTAAGAGTCAATAAATATCAATTTAAGAATACATTCAAGATAATGAAGGGAATAGACTTAGTAGATAAAGGCAGGTTGTTCACCCTCTCCAAGGTAGAGAGAACGAAAGGGCACTTTCTAAAGTTAAAAGGGGATAGATTCCATACAAACGTAAGGAAGTTCTTCTTCACCCAGAGAGTGGTAGAAAACTGGAACGCTCTCCAGAGGCTGTTATAGGGGAAAACACCATCCAGGGATTCAAGACACAATTGGACAAGTTCCTGCTGGACCAGAACGTACGTAGGTAAGGCTAGTCTCAGTTAGGGCACTGGTCTTTGACCTAAGGGCTGCCACGGGAGCGGACTGCAGGGTACGATGGACCACTGGTCTGACCCAGCAGCGGCAATTCTTCTGTTTTTATATTGTAACAGACTTAAAACTAAAGATTGACATGGACGTACATTGAAACCACAGCTGTAGATATAGACTCACTCCAACAAAACCAATTAAAAAGGGAGAATAGGTAGCAACGTGGATTACTGTTAAGAAGATAAGAACATAACTCCTGCTATTTGAGCCCAGACCCCATTGAATATACATAGTACATGATTAACCTCCCCTCTTTTACTAAGGTGCGTTATGCTTTTTAGCGCCCGGTAAATATTAGCGCGTGCTAAACACATGCTAAAACGCTTAGTAAGAGAGGGTCTAAGTGCTGTCTAAGAAAGAGAATGTGACTTACAGCTGTCTAGAGTAGAGTCCCTCATCAATTTTCGCCTGACAGTCTGAGGTGGCCATCCTCCTGTTAACGCAAAACATAAAAAGATAAAAAGTGGAGTTAGCCTTCCTTATAAAACTTCTCCCTGCTATGAAAGTCCATCTTTGCAATCCCACTTAAGGGTCCTTTTACTAAGGCGTGGTAGCCGATTTAGCGCGCGCTAAATCGGCTACCACGCCCGGTTCAAGGCGGATTACATAAGAATTGTTATAATAATAATAAGAACATATTGTTAGGATATTAAGAAGTACTTAAGAAATAGTTTGAACATTTTCTAATTTGCTAAGGAGGAGTTGGTAATTGCAGGAGGAGTTCGGAACATGTTTGGTTTTATGCATTTTTTGAAGAGTAGGGTTTATGTTTCTTTGTAGTTCGTAGGTTTTGTAGTCTGTGGTCGAAGTCAGCAGATTGGTGAGTTGTCGGTCCAGTTTCGCTGCTCTGATGGCCAGTAGGTTATCATACATTTTTCTTCTTTTGACATTTTTGGTTGGCGGGTGTGTGAATATTGTGTGGGTTCTCCTGTGTCTGGTTGAGGTGGATTGAGTTAGTCGATTGTTCCAGTAGGTAGGGCTGTCTCCGTTTATAGGTTTGGAAAGAATTTGAAGTGTACTTCTGGCTTGTATTGGGAGCCAATGTGAGTCGTGGTATGCTTCTGTGATGTGGTCGTATTTTTTCAGTGAATAGATAAGTCTTAGGACTGTGTTTTGTATTGTTTGAAGTTTGCTTATGTCCTTCAAACATTTAAAGGGCACAGTTACAAAGAAATGAATCCAATCAGGCCATTTTCAAAAGAGATCTTACAACATTTTTATTCACCGACAAGTACTCTTGGTATTTTTTTTTTTTTAACCCCTCCCTCTTATATTATAGACAATGCAATGTTTATTAGTCGGTGCACCTAGACCAGCAGTCTCAAACTCAAACTCTTTGCAGGGCCTCATTTTGGATTTGTAGGTACAGTGCTCCCCCGGTCATTCGTGGTCGACGATTCGCAGTCCCAGTCATTCGTGGTATTTTCCAACTGCGAATGACCGGGCAGGAGAGAGCAGCCGGAGCGCCGGTGAGTGAAGGAAATCACTCGCGGTATGCTCTGACCGCCTCTTCCTGCACTAAAGTAGGGCCTCACCAATCAGGAGCTGCTTTGACGTCGGGTGGCGAAAGTTGGTCGGCCCGGCGCTTCAGCGGCCTCTTTACGGGGAAGGGAAGTAGGTTGGGCACCCCTGCTCTAGGTAGCTGAGCCGCACTCAAGTGGCTAAAGAGCCGCATGTGGCTCGCGAGCTACGGTTTGCCGACCACTGGCTTAGAACAAGCTTTCAAAACTCAGTCCTTGGGGCACACCAAGTTCCATCCGGTTTTCCGGATATGCTGTGCCCCAAGGACTGGGTTTAGAAAGCTTGGTCTACTCTAAGCCATTTACATAGTCATCAATAAAATATGCCTGAGATAGATTTGCATACAAAGGAGGAAGTGAATTGAAGAAAGCTTAGGATAAGTACACAGGATCTCTAAGAAACAGGAAAGGCTAGTAAATGGTATGGATGGGTAGATTAGACAGACTGAATGGTCTTTATTTGCCTTCATTTTTCCCTGTTTCTCTCATGGTACACCAGTGCTTTTAACTGAGATTTTCATGAAGTTACATGACACTAACTTTAAGAAAATAACCGATATACATCTTCCT
Source organism: Geotrypetes seraphini (assembly GCF_902459505.1). NCBI lineage: Eukaryota > Metazoa > Chordata > Amphibia > Gymnophiona > Dermophiidae > Geotrypetes > Geotrypetes seraphini. The sequence continues at coordinate 47,492,406 of NC_047100.1, forward strand.
CAATGAAAAGGACATACCTTATTTGCTGACAAAGAGGACACACTTTTTCCCCCTCGAAATAAACTTAAAATATGGGATGCGTCTTATGCGCTGGTAATCAAAAGCGGCAAAACTTTTGGCCCGAGGTACATGCCACTAAGGTGCGCTGATTAGCATGCGCTAAAAACTAATGCATCCAGGGACTAGCACGCTGATCGGTTAGCGCACCTTAGTAAAAGAGGGCCTTAGTCTCAGCATAGGGAGGGAGAAGCACTTATCAGAGCTAAAGTGTCACGGAAGTCTGCCAGAGCCATGATCTATGCCGAGACGAAAAGCAGCAAAACTTTATTATTTCACAAGTTACTAAAATAGCTTAGACGTGCCCAACCTGTGGCCCGAGGGCGATGCAGTGTTTGCGCGGCCCCAGAAACATTTTTTTTTTTCGGCCAATGCGGCCCAGGGAAGGTTGGACACCCCTGGCTTAGTGGTTAGGGCAGTAGTCTTGGGCCCTGCTGATCTGGGTTCAAGACCGGCTTGAACCGAGGGAGAATCCATTTTCCTGCTGCAGCTCTGGGGTAAAACCTAGACCTCCCTTGGCTGAAGAGTTTCCTGGTCAGAAACGGCAGCAGTTGCTGCGGAGCTAAAACGCGGCTCAGCAGCGCTGTCAAATGAAAGCTTTTTAAGGCGCTGCGGTTGAGATCCGCCTTTTACCCCATCAGGAAGTGGTGCAGCTGAAATCATTCAATGGAAAGGAAATCCAATGCGCCTAAAACCAGCTCCCCAAATGGGCCTTTGCTTTACATACCTAGCTAGGCGCGCATTTTTCTAAAATATTGTATGTGCCTACGCAGTAACTCAATCCCCCCTCTTGCCAAACTATACTCCCGGAACAGCTACGCGTTGAAGTCGGTGCTCAAGTCTGTGCAATATTCGAAAAGCCCCTTTTCGCCGGTACACGTGGATGAAAAGCTGTCTACACTTTAAGCCCTCACCAATACTTTAACAGCTAACAAGGGAGGGGGGGGGGAATCTGTAGTGCTTGCACTGACCTAAAATCCGCCCTCCGTCTCTGCCTCCGGCTCCTCCTAATCAGCCTTTCACAGCAGGACGTACAAAATAGACGTCCTACATATCCTACGCGACCTACGGCCAGCCCCGCCCTGCAACTCCTTCGCTTTCGCTTTCGTTTTTCTGCAGCAGCGCCTTCCTGGTTTTGCTTTCCGAAAGTCACCCCAGGATTTAAGCAAGACAATGACAGCAGGCTGATTATTCGTTTACATAGAATGTGTACAAGCGATCCTGGCTTTCTCCTTTAAAAATTGTTTCATTTCTATAATGCATTTACACCTGACTTTAAGCAAACCCCAGCAAAACATTTGTGGTAGCCACGGTATTTGCCTGCCACTACCCTTCCCCCCCCCCCCCATACACACACACACACACACACACACACTCTCTCTCTCTCACCCTTCCAGTATCTATCTTATCATTCCCTCTGTAATTCCCTCCCCCCTGACCAGTGTCTTGATGCACCTTCTTATCCAGTTGGTACCTTCACTAGATTGTAAGCTTTTTTGAACAGGGTACCTTCTCTTGTGTTTCTCCCATCATTTCCCAAGTCAGTCTCTTCCTTCCCACTAACAAAGTAACATACATTCTGTCTACCTAAAAAAAGGGGGGGGGGGAAGCTCAGGAAGAAGGGGCTCATTTGCTACTGCACTTGGTTCCACAGAGGTAAACTCCCCTCGCCTTTCAAAATTCTTGCTTGTGAAATTCATCCCCCCCCCCCCTCTCAGCATGCTCTTTTTTCCCCTCTCCTCTAATACCCTCTCCCCTATCCAAAGCACTCACTTCCTTTTCTCCCTGGCTCCTGCTTCTTATCTGCTAAGGCTGTGAGACTATTTGCCATGGGAACCCCACCCAAACTTAACCTTTAATTTCTAGTCACCAAGAGCATTGCATACACACACACACTCCGAGGGGGTACGGAAAAGTTCTCTCACCCCAACCAACTTCTGAGCATTATTTTGCCACTGCAGCTGAGCAGAGTGTTATTTTATTTTGCGAAGTGCCAATTTGCAGAATCATAATGCTATGTTTTGACATTGTTTCACATCATTGATTGAACCATATCAACAAAAAGTGTGGAATTTTCAAGTGTGGAACTCTGAGCCATATATAAGAAAATTCCAAAGGAAATCCATGAACATATGATGCAGACATCATACTCCATAATGAAGAAGTGGAGTGCAAACTTTCAGCATGGAGATTTTGAGTCCAAAGATGCATCAATGTCTGGGAGGCTTCAAACGATGTCAACTCCTGAAATTGTTGGCCATGTCCATAACCAGCTTTTGGCAGATTGGAGAATATCACGTAAAACGATTGCTGAGACACTACAGCCATCCAGGGAATGTATTGGATGTACGAGAAGCATCTGCAGGTACAGCTCCAAAGAGAACAGCCACCAAGTATCAAGAGTTACAAGCATCTGCAGGTACAGATCCAAAGAGAAAGAGATATATGTCATGTGTCTGAGTAACAAAATACATGTTTTAGACAGGCTTCATTCTGGCAAGTCTATTTCTGCTTTCAGCTGTGAGTTCAATGTGAATCCACAATCCAATCCATCCAGCAAAAAGAGGAAGATATTTATCTGTTTTGGAACTTTCCGGTGCAGCTTCACAAACATCTATGGTCCATGATCAATCAATGGATGGATGGAGAAGCGGCTAAATTTGTGGATAATGCAAATGGTGAATGACAAAAAAAGCTGAGTGGACAGCATTGTTGTCAGGATGAAAGCCAGAGACATTTCCAAACAGGTCAGCCAGGGGCAAAAAAACGTGAAACCCTTTTCTGAGTTCAGGTTAGCTAGCACGTTTCAAAAATCGATGCGCTATAAAATATAAGCCTTTCCGGAGAGGCAGGATCAGCTGACAACAAGGATGCTAAGGAATTTCAAATGTACCTGTTAGGTGTAATTGAAGGAAAGGGGTATGTGCCAGAGGAGGGATACCGCATGGATCAGACTGATTGGGTGTCCAGACCTGTACCGAACAGTCATTGCCCTTTAAAAGATAGCGTTCTGAGTTAGAGGTCTGCACGGGAACGGGGATCGCGGGGATCCCGCGGGTTCCCCCCCTGGCCCACGGGACTCCCACGGGGACGCCCCCTGGCCCACGGGACTCCCACGGGGATGCCCCCCTGACCCAAGGGACTCCCACGGGGACGCCCCCTTGCCCACGGGACTCCCACGGGGATGAAAACAACCTACCTAAATTCTGGCGATGCAAGCATGCAGCTTAAGCTTACAAGTCTGGCGTCGCGTCGGGAAATAGCCATGTTGAGCAGTGAGCTCAGCACGTACACAGATGAAAGCCTTGCTTGCTGATTGGTCCGGCGGCCCCGCCCCACCGTGCCGCCGGACCAATCAGCAAGCAAGGCTTTCATCTGTGTACGTGCTGAGCTCACTGCTCAGCATGGCTATTTCCCGACGCGGGCATTAGGCTGTTTTTTGTCATTTCGGGTGGGGGATGGCAGCGGCAGCAGCAGCCTGAAAAAGAAATCATCCTGGCCGGGTTCGGTGTCATGCTCCGGAGCTTCTACAGCCTTCCTATCTCCCTCTCCCTTCTACCTGCTTCCGGCCACATCCCCTGCTCCGCGGCTCTCTTCGGCAACTCAGCAGCAGCTTCTGACGTCGGGGCCTACCCTCTGCGAGTCCCGCTTGTTTCAACTTCCTTTTTCCACAAAGGTGGGACTCGTAGAGGGAAGGCCTCGATGTCGGCAGCTTGTCTTGATCACCGCTGCTGACGAGTTGCTGAAGAGAGCCGCGGAGCAGGGGGGTGTTGCCAGGTGCAGGTAGAAGGGAGAGGGCCAGATGCAGGACTCGTGGGTGAGGGAGGAGAAGAGAGAGGGGAGGGAAACAAAAGGAAATATTTCATACTGGGCTGGGCCGGAGTGGAGGGAGGGTGGAAAGATTCTGGCTACAGGGTGCAGTAACAAAGGAAAAGGGGGGAAAGCTGAAAATGGAGATAGTGACACAAAGAAGAGAAAGGGTAAGCAGGACCTTCTGAATAAGGATAGAGATACAGAGGGGACATGAAGAGGAGGTGAAATAGAGACATAGAAGTAATGCTGAAAAAGTGTGTGTGTGGGGGGGGGAGATAAAGACATTGAAAGGGCAAATGGTGAATATGGGGTAAAGACAAGGACAGAGACAAATGAAGATTCTGAAAAAGTGGTGAGATACGGATATAGGTGAGATGGACACAAAGAAGGGTGATGCTGGAAAATAGGTGGAATGGTAATTCTGACAGACACAGAAGGGAAATGCTGGATCAAGGAGAGATGGGGCTCAGGCTGGATGGAATGAGGAGAAATGCCTTGTTGGCCCGGAACTTCCTCTCCTACGTCAGAATTGACGTCAGGGAGCGGAATGCTGGTCAGCGCGACGCTTCTGCAGGGAAAGCTTGGGACAGCGGTGGCTTGGGGACTATTCCCCGATGGCGGTGGCAGCAAACCGAGTGGCTTGGGGGAGGGCACGGAGAAAGAAAGAAAGGGGGCAGACAGAGACAGAAAGAAGGGGGAACAGGGAGACAGAAAGAAAAAGTTGGGGGAGAGAATGAGGTCTGGAGGAGAGGAAACATACAGGAGGCTGAAAGAAAGGAAGAAAGATTGGATGCACAGTCAGAAGAAGAAAGTGCAACCAGAGACTCATGAAATCACCAAACAGCAAAGATAGGAAAAATGATTTTATTTTCAATTTAGTGATCAAAATGTGTCTGTTTTGAGAATTTATATCTGCTGTCTATATTTTGCACTATGGCTCCCTTTTACTAAACCGCAATATTGTTTTTTAGCGCAGGGAACCTATGAGCATTGAGAGCAGCGCGAGGCATTCAGCGTAACTCCCTGTGCTAAAACCTACTATTGTGGTTTAGTAAAAAGGGAGGGGGTGTATTTGTCTATTTTTGTATTTTGTTACCGAGGTGACATTGCATAGAGTCATCTGCCTTGGGAAATGTATATGGCAGATATCTTTGTTTTGTGTTCAAAAGAAAAGGAAATGCATTTCTGGTTTTATTTCTACAGTGTTGAAGTACTTGTTGGCCCTTGCTGTGACTGGTGGGGATCCCCAAGCACCGCCAGCAGAGGACCTCCTCTAGAGATGGTCAGAACTCCCCTCCACCAAGCGCAGCAGTCGCTGGCAGCATCCATGAGCCACTGAGGTGCCAGCATCTGTGACTCAGGGACGCTACTGCTGCCTGCCAAGCTTGGCAAAAGGGACCCCAGGCCAACTGCAAAGGAAGTCCTCAGCTGACAGTTTGTGGGTTCTCATCAGCTGAGTATTTATATTTTATATTTACATTAGAGGTTCTGGTAGAAACCCATTTACAAAGTATGTATTCTTCCCAATTAATATTTCCAAATTAATAGTCTCTTTGCTTATTTGTAAATGGGTCTCTACCAGAGCCTTTAATTCAGTAGCATAATTAAATAAAATAACTATTTCTGAAGTTTATAGGGAAGGATGGTGACGGAGGGGATTCCTCGCGGGGACGGGTGGGGACGGAGGGGATTCCTCGCGGGGACGGGTGGGGACGGAGGGGATTCCTCGCGGGGACGGGTGGGGACGGAGGGATTCCTCACGGGGACGGGTGGGGACGGAGGGATTCCTCACGGGGACGGGTGGGGATGGGTGGGATTTTGGCGGGGACGGGTGGGGATGGGTGGGATTTTGGCGGGGACGGGTGGGGACGGGTGGGATTTCTGTCCCCGCGCAACTCTCTATTCTGAGTGTCGCCTGGGAGGATGAATCGCCAGACCATTACAGTTCAAATTAAGCCCAAAAATATTTCTTCCTTTTGGCTTTCAAACAGCAAAGCACAGGCCCCCAAGTTCTGGATTCTTTATCATTGGCTTGTCAGTCTTTGTTTAAACAAGCTGTACAGCACAGTCCAGTATGGGCTTCCTACTCAGCCCCTCAGGGTTTCAGCTTGGTATAATTCAGCTGCCTGGAGCTTTTGCGGCCCCAGTCTGATATTCAGATATGTGCTTGACAAAAACATGTGCTTTAAAAGACAGCGATCATGAAAAAATCAATAACGGAAACAAAAAAATTAAAAAAAAAAAATCAAGAAATGTGAATTTAAACCATCTAAACATATGTCAAAATCAAAAATTAACGCAACACTCATCTTAGATGGTATGATCCATGAACCAACGCTGGTTTAAGACGTTCAGCTGAGATTCCCATAGATATTATACACAAAACTAGGGAGGTACGTGAGGTGGGACAGGCGCAGGTGATTAAAACATGAAATCAGGATGTGGACCTGAAATAATATATAGATTATAGGAGGTCCTATGATCTGTTCACTCTTGGTTATGATACGCCTGTCCTTAATCCAAAGTATATTGCTTGTTTAGACAAAAGAAACATTCTTTACACATTAATTCTCATTCCATATTGGAACATTGAGGTTAGCCTGTGTTAGGCATTTAAGAAAGTTTCTTAGTAATCTATCGAAATGTCCATAATTTGCCCCTTTTTTCTATATTATATCATGATTCAGGTAGGATGATTACAAAATAAAGTAGCCTTTTTTTCTTGTATCTTTGTACAGAGACAGAAATGTAACAGTCATAGCTTACAGCATTAACAGATAGTCTAGATCAGGGGTGGGCAACTCCAGTCCTTGAGGGCTGGAATTTAGTTGGGCTTTCAGGATTTCCCCAATGAATATGCATTGAAAACAGTGCATGCAAATAGATCTCACGCACATTCATTGGAGAAATCCTGAAAACCCGACTGGATTCCAGCCCTCGAGGATCAGATCAAGGTCTAGCTCAGTCTTTTTTCCTGCCCATTCCTAGGACATTTCTTCACATAGTTTTAATTTATAATCAATTATTCTAATTAGGATAGTAGAAGGCGTATTTGTTATAGACCAGGGGTGGGCAACTCCGGTCCTCGAGGGCCTTAATCCAGTCGGGTTTTCAAGATTTCCCCAATGAATATGCATTGAAAGCAGTGCATGCAAATAGGTCTCATGCATATTCATTGGATAACTCAAATTCTTAAAACCAACTTTTAAATATTTTATACAAACCAGTATTATCTGAATCAATTCAATTTTAATCTTATCTCCAACAGTTCATTTCATTACAGTACTTTTACAACTTACCGATGCTTAATTTATTAATAAATATCAGAATAATTTAGTCAGTGAACCTAATCCCCATCACTCATACTTACTTCCCAACTTTCACACACATACTACAGTCATTGGGATGACTTTTATCCAAAACTGGATCTTGGTTAGTTCATGAGTTCATTAGTCCATGATCATCTAGTCGGAGAGGCTTCAAACTGAGAGTTGCACAACAGTCTAGCACATGAAAATCACAGTTTCTTAAAACACAATCGGCAGGCCTCTCTGTCCTCATGATGGTCCTGTTCTTCAATTCATAAAGCATTCAGCTCAACACAAGACTGTGTTTCGCCATCTGGTGTCTTCAGGAGCTGTGTTTGCAAGGCTCACCAACATCAAGCACAGCTCCTGAAGACGCCAGGTGGCGAAACACAGTCTTGTGTTGAGCTGAATGCTTTATGAATTGAAGAACAGGACCATCATGAGGATAGAGAGGCCTGCCGATTGTGTTTAAGAAACTGTGATTTTCATGTGCTAGACCAGGGGTAGGGAACTCTGGTCCTCGAGAGCCGTAATCCAGTCAGGTTTTCCCCAATGAATATGTATTGAAAGCAGTGCATGAAAATAGATCTCATGCATATTCATTGGGGAAATCCTGAAAACCCGACTGGAATTGAGGACCGGAGTTCCCTACCCCTGTGCTAGACTGTAGTGCAACTCTCAGTTTGAAGCCTCTCTGACTAGATCAGTGGTTCCCAAACCTGTCCTGGGGGACCCCCAGCCAGTCAGGTTTTCAAGATATCCCTAATATGCATGAGAGAGATTTGCATATAATGGAAGTGACAGGTATGCAAATTTCTCTCATGCACTAATGATTAGGTTCGACTAAATTATTCTGATATTTATTAATAAATTAAGTATTGGTAAGTTGTAAAAGTACTGTAATGAAATGAACTGTGGGAGATAAGATTAAAATTGAATTGATTCAGATAACACTTGTTTGTATTAAATATTTAATAGCTGGTTTTAAGAATCTGAGTTATCCAATAAGAATCTATTTAATTAACTGAGCCCCTCCCCCCCAAGCTTAGGCTTTAGGTTATGCAAATTCATTGGGGAAATCCTGAAAACCCGACTGGATTGGTCGGGTATGGTTCAATATGGTATGGTTCAATATCAGGAAAGGTTTCACTAAATCTACTACACTAACCAAAGTCCTCAAATTCAAGGACACAAATTTCAAAGAAATGGGAGACTTCATTCACCAGGCGCTACAAAGCCAAGAAGAAACCGATAACGTGGAAGACATGTGGTCGACTTTGTGCTTATTAGTATTTAAATATAAGCATGATTATTATTTTGGTATTGAACCAATAGTTGCTGGTCATTCATATGCTCACTTGTTCAGAGAAGAAAAATACAAATATGAAACAGATATACAATATATTTGCATTAACAGAAAAAATATTTTAAACATTAAAAATTAATTAAAAGTAAAAATAAAAAAATTTTCAAGGGTTTTTGACCGGTGATGATACCTAACCCCGAAATACTTGTGACTTCATTGATCACACTTTAAGGGGTATTTTGAGGTCTTTTTTCCCTTGATTTAAATCACGTTATACACACCATTAGTGTTCCGACTTTGAAAGCAACCATACAAGAAGCAACAAACCGCTATGTAAAATCAGTAAGTAAACAGCAAAGGAACAATAAGCCACAGTGGTTTACTGCGGAGATCTCAGACCTGATCAAGGAGAAGAAAAAAGCATTCATCTCTTACAAACAATCAGGGAAGCAGGACTCTAGAGCAGACTACCTGGCCAAATCAAAAGCCGTCAAAACAGCAGTCAGGGAGGCTAAATTCCTCATGGAGGAGTCTCTAGCAAAGAACATCCAGAAGGGAGATAAATCCTTCTTCAGGTATATCAGTGATAGAAGAAAAAACTCAGGCGGGATTGTACGTCTTAGGAAACCAGACGGAGACTATGTGGAAAAGGATTCGGAAAAAGCCCAACTATTAAATGAATACTTCTGCTCAGTCTTCACCAGAGAAGCGCCAGGGCTCGGCCCTCAGCTACAGACAAGGGTTGGCTCAGTTGATCCGTTTAGTAACTTTGAGTTTACGCCCAGCAGTGTCTACGGTGAGCTGTCAAAGCTCAAGATTAACAAAGCAATGGGGCCGGACAACCTGCACCCCAGGGTGCTTAGGGAGCTGAGTGATGTCTTGGCGGAGCCACTGTCCGCGCTCTTCAACCTCTCCCTTAGTACAGGCAGCGTCCCGTTGGACTGGAGGACGGCTAACGTCATTCCACTCCACAAGAAAGGCTCAAAGATGGAGACAGCAAACTACAGACCAGTGAGTCTAACATCGATAGTGAGCAAACTAATGGAAACTCTAATCAAACACCAATTAGATAAGATTCTGGATGAGGAGAATCTACGGGATCCCCGACAACATGGATTTACTAAGGGGAGATCCTGCCAATCCAACCTGATCAGCTTCTTTGACTGGGTAACGGGGAAGCTGGATATAGGGGAGTCCCTGGACATCGTGTACCTGGACTTTAGCAAAGCATTCGATAGCGTACCACACCGCAGGTTACTGAGCAAGATGAGTTCTATAGGATTAGGTAACACATTGACGAAATGGGTTGGGAGCTGGCTTGGAGGTAGGCTCCAAAGGGTGGTGGTGAACGGCACCCCCTCCGAAATGACGGAGGTGATTAGTGGAGTACCACAGGGCTCAGTCTTGGGCCCAATCCTATTCAACATCTTTATAAGAGACTTGGCAGAAGGGCTTCAAGGTAAAATAACATTATTCGCCGATGACGCCAAACTGAGTAATGTAGTGGGCAAATGCACAACAGACGAAGATTCAGTGCCCGACAACATGATGCACGACCTACTCCTACTGGAGCGATGGTCTAGGACATGGCAACTCAACTTCAATGCCAAAAAATGCAAAGTTATGCACCTGGGCAGCCAGAATCCATGCAAGTCTTATACCCTTAATGGCGAGATCCTAGCAAAAACGGTAGCAGAACGAGACTTGGGGGTAATCGTCAGTGAGGACATGAAGTCTGCCAATCAAGTGGAGCAGGCTTCGTCCAAGGCAAGACAAATCATGGGCTGCATACGAAGGGGTTTCGTCAGTCATAAGGCGGAAGTCATTATGCCATTGTATAGATCCATGGTGAGGCCCCACCTGGAATACTGTGTGCAATTCTAGAGGCCGCATTATCGCAAGGATGTGCTGAGACTGGAGTCGGTGCAAAGAATGGCCACCCGGATGGTCTCGGGACTCAAGGATCTACCATACGAAAAACGGCTTGACAAATTACAGCTATACTCGCTCGAGGAGCGCAGAGAGAGGGGGGACATGATCGAGACGTTCAAGTATCTTACGAGCTGCATCGAGGCGGAGGAAGATATCTTCTTTTTCAAGGGTCCCACGACAACAAGAGGGCATCCGTTGAAAATCAGGGGCGGGAAACTACGAGGTGACACCAGGAAATTCTTTTTCACTGAAAGAGTGGTTGATCGCTGGAACAGTCTTCCACTACAGGTGATTGAGGCCAGCAGCGTGCCTGATTTTAAGGCCAAATGGGATCGGCACATGGGATCTATTCACAGGGCAAAGGTAGGGGAGGGACATTAAGGTGGGCAGACTAGATGGGCCGTGGGCCCTTATCTGCCGTCTATTTCTATGTTTCTATGGATTCCGACTCTCGAGGACCGGAGTTGCCCACCCCCGTTATAGACTCATAACATTTCATTACTTGCTAAGAATCAAAACCCTCTAGTAATTCCATCGCTTAATATAATAAATACAAGACAAGATACAATCTTTGCTGTTACCACGCCCAGAATATGGAACTCTTTACCAACACTTAAGGAAGAAAATTGTTAGGTAAATTTAAAGGACTGTTAAAATGCTGGTTGTATAAGGATGCCTTTGAGACATAATCGCCGGATTCTCTTTTGATCCTATTCATTGCAGAAACTTTCATTTCCTTTGTCCCAGGCCTCGAGAAATTTTATTTTATTTTTTTAATCTTTTTCATTTCCTTTTTTATTACACTTTTAAAATTCTTACCCTCCCATTGTACTTACCTTTCTTGTTTACTTTACTATGCTTATTGTAGTTCTCCACCCTTCCCTTATGTACAAGTCCGTAATGTTCATGTGTTTGTTGTAGTTAATAACTGAGACCCCGTTTTTAATTGTAAATTGCTTTGAATTTATGATATTGCAAAATTTTAATAAAACTTGATTAAATAAAGCTCACAATATAATCCCAAGGCTTTTTAGTCTAATATTCCTAGTTTCTTAACAAGGTTAAATTAAACAGCTTAATAATACTAAGATGCAGACAGTAGTCCAGCAGTGAGAGCTATGCCATCCAGTCTTTTGTATTGAGCGTCACAATTTATGATTATCTCCCAGTTGGCCAATGGAGGTGCGCGTAAAGTTTAAATTTGCCTGCTTCTGCTTCAAAGCACTACACGGACTTGCCCCTAAATTTATAACTGACCTTTTCGTCTTCTCAGCCAACAGACACAAGAGAAGCTCACATTCCCACTTCGTTTCTCCCCCAGTGAGAGGTTGTAAACTGAAAAAACACCATGAACATCTTCTCTCGCACCAAGCAGCATCATGAGGTAAAGACCTAGAACAATTGCTTTCGCCCACTACTTATGAGGAATTTAGGAAACGTCTGAAAACACACCTGTTCCTAAAGTATCTAGACAACTGATCCTCTCTTCTCTCTCCCTTCTATAGCGATTAACTTGTTCTATTGATCACTCTCTCCTCAAAAATGGATTTCCTGTCCTATTAACCCTCTTTCTTCCTCTCCTCTTAAAGTCAATCAATTTGTACCTTTGCTTAATCTTTGCCCAAAGGCAGAATTAATCAAAGATTGGCTGACCAAAGACAATCTAGGCTGTCTCTTCCTAACCGAAACATGGCTCACTTCTGAGTCAGATCCAAGCATCACAGAATTCTGCCCCAAAGGATATAAACTTGAAGTAGTATGTCGAGAAAACAGAAGAGGAGGAGGTCTAGCAATCATAACAAAAAACAATCTCAACATCGACGTACTAACCAAGCACTCCACCCCTTATCTTGATCTGCTAGCCTGCCAAATATCTGACAAATCACTCAATGGAAACCTGAACTGTCTTATTTGCTACATTACACCAGGTAAATGGAACACTTCAAAACAAGAACTTGAAGAATTCATCTTCCAGAACTCACTCTCCTCCACACATAACTTGATCCTCGGAGACTTAAATCTCCACTTAGAAGATCAATCATCCAAACAAACAACAGATATACTCTCATACCTCAACACTTTATCCTATCAAATTCTCAACCCAGAACCCACACACGAAAAAGGTCATCAACTTGATATAGCAGCTTACTCATCTCCAAATCAAAACACACAAAACATCTACATCTCAAACGGGTCCTGGCACCCTACTCTATGGTCAGACCATTTCAAATATTCATTCACCATCAATTGGGCTCAAAATAACAACAAACCCATCCCAAAGAAAACACTCATCAAATTCAGACCGAAAATCGAACCTCACACATTCTGGAACACAGTCGACCCCGAAATCGACCCCAACAACCCCAAAGAATTCATAAACAGCTGGCGGACCCTCAGTGAATCTACACTAAACGAACTTGCTCCAATAAAAAACAAAAACAAAATAGACAGACCATCTAATAAATGGTTCGACGACGAACTTCTACAACTAAAAAGAAAATGCAGACAATTAGAAAGGTCATGGAAAAAACAAAAACACAACCACATCAAAGATGAATGGAAAATCCTAATCAAACAATACAATACCAAACTGAAGGAAAAACGAAAAAACTACTACTCCAAACTCATCAGCACCGAAAAACCAGACACAAGAATACTTTTTGACATCTTAAGAAATCTCACCGATACCAAACCATTTCTCGCCACCCAAGGAAACCAAACTCCCACAGCCACCCAATTAGCGGATCACTTCAAACACAAAATCATCACAACCAGATCCACATTCAACAATTCAAGAATCAACATAGAAGAAATACGAATCATAAGAACATAAGAATAAGAACATAAGAATTTGCCTCCACTGGGTCAGACCAGAGGTCCATCCTGCCCAGCGGTCCGCTCCCGCGGCGGCCCATCAGGTCCGCGACCCGTGAAGTGGTTTCTGACCACTTCTATAACCCAAAACGGATGAAGCAATCCCAGCAGACAGGATATGGACAAACTTCCCAAAGATACAATGGTCAGACTTGAACAGGCTTTACAAAAAATACAGCAAATCCTCATGTGACTTGAACAACTGTCCCTCATACTTACTAGCAACAGCTTCCACCAAATTTAAAGCTAGCCTCACACTATGGCTTCAAACAACACTAAGTGAAGGTCATTTCCCACCGGAATTAGGAGAAATCATAATTACACCTATCCTAAAAGATCCCAAAGGTCCTATAGATAATCCTGCAAACTATAGACCAATCGCTTCAATCCCTCTATACATTAAAATAACAGAAGGCCTTGTCGCACAACACCTCTCCAACTACCTTGAAGACCATCACATACTACATCCATCACAATCTGGATTCAGATCCAACCATAGCACAGAAACTCTACTGGTATCACTATTAGACATTGCCCGACAACACCTCAGCAAAGGAAACAAGCTGCTTCTCATTCAACTCGATCTTTCTGCGGCATTCGACCTAGTTGACCATCACACACTACTCCAGATATTAGACGCAATAGGAATCTCAGGCAATGTTCACAAATGGTTCCAAAGCTTCCTCAAAACACGAACATACAAAGTCAAATCAAAAGAGCACATATCCGACCCATGGTCAAACCCATGTGGAGTACCACAAGGATCACCATTATCACCCATATTATTTAACCTCTTCATAGCATCCCTAGGCATAACCCTAGACGCCCTAAACACAGTATCATTCAGCTACGCAGATGATATAACTATCCTCCTCCCCTTTAATATTCAAGACCCCTTATCCACAAACCACCTGAAAATGATAATGGAAACGGTAGAAAAATGGATGTCAAGTCATAAACTAAAACTGAACTCGGAAAAAACTAAATTCCTACTACTGGAAAGGGAAAAAAAACCATCTCTCACAGAACTAGAAGTAAATACAATCAAGTACCCAATGCAAAGCACACTCAAAATCCTGGGAATCCTACTAGACAGAAATTGCACAATGCAGTCTCAAATCCACAAAATCATCCAAAGAGCATTCTTCACAATACGTAACCTAAGAAAAATAAGAAAATTCTTCAACAAAGATCAATACAAGATATTAGTACAATCCCTAGTACTGAGTATTGTAGATTACTGTAACAGCCTATACCTATCATGCCCAAATTACATGATAAAACAACTACAGACAGTTCAGAACACAGCCCTCAGAATCATCTACTCACTAGGCAAATATGACCACATCACCAAAGCATACTTAGACTCACACTGGCTACCAATAAAAGCAAGATCCCAGTTCAAATTCTACTGTCTACTATACAAAGTAATACATGGAACAGCACCCAGCTACCTAAACAACAGACTACACCGTAACCTCTCACACAGATTAAGGAGAACCCAGAGCCTATTCACTCACCCCCCTCTCAAAGGAACACGACGAAAGAAACTATATGACAGCCTTTTAGCGACACAGGCAGCAAAGATCGATACTACCATCACCAATCTACTGACCAAATCAATAGACATTAAAGCATTCCGAAAAGAAATCAAAACTCATCTCTTCAAAAAACACTTCCCATCATCATAACCTCACAAAAGTATTAGAAAATGCTCTCAAGACTACCCAAACACCACCACCAGCAACACCCGAATCCGGACAGTATTATCACTACTCGTCTAAACAACAGAATCCGGACAATATTATCTCTATTCGTCTAAACAACCTATCACTATCTACTATCTACTACCAATTTATCCTGGAAAAGTCCAGAACAACAATTGTAACTTAACGCATTCTTGATTATATGTACTGCAATGCTACTGGAAATGTTCAGTCTTCTAACTTGTAATCCGCTTAGAACCGCAAGGCACAAGCGGAATAGAAATCACTAATGTAATGTAATGTAATGTAAACCGCATAGAACTTCACGGTTTTGCGGTATATAAGCTGTTGTTATTATTATTATACAGTATGTGTGTGCTCAATGCAAATAGCTCCTAGCTCTGACAAGTCCGTTCTCTTGAGGCTATTGGAGACTTGGAGGAGCTGAGGGAGACAAAAGTTACATAGAGATCTACAGGGACATTGTACAGGAGTCCCACTTCCAGTCTGACAGCCTTTGTGCTGCCTTGGGGAAAGCTCTCCTAAAATGAGAGCATCTCTCTAGTGAGGTAGAAAATAATCCTGTAGCCAGGATTTGCCCACCAGGGGATGCGATATAGCACAGTTACTTACCGTAACAGTTGTTATCCAGGGACAGCAGGCAGATATTCCCACACATGGGTGACGTCACCGACGGAGCCCCGCAGTGGGCAGCCTCGAAAGCAAACTTGCTTGAAGATCTCGATCTTTCGAGTGCTGTAGCGCGCATGCGCGCGTGCCTTCCCGCCCGAACTAGGGGGCGCATCTCCTGTGAGGATCCTCAGTTCAGATACCTAGCTAAGAAGCCAACCAGGGGAGGTGGGAGGGTTGTGGGAATATCTGCCTGCTGTCCCTGGATAACAACTGTTACGGTAAGTAACTGTGCTTTATCCCAGGACAAGCAGGCAGCATATTCCCACACATGGGTGACCTCCAAGCTAAGTAAAAAGGGATGGAGGGAAGTTGGCAATTTACAAAAAAAGATTTTGCAAAACAGATTGGCCGAAATGGCCATCCCTTCTGGATAAAGTATCCAGACAGTAATGAGAGGTAAAAGTATGAACCGAGGACCAAGTGGCAGCCTTACAGATTTCCTCAATAGGTGTTGATCGGAGGAAAGCTACAGATGCTGCCATAGCTCTAACTCTGTGGCCCGTCACTCGACCTTGCAGAGGAAGACCAGCCTGAGTATAACAGAAAGAAATGCAAGCAGCCATCCAGTTGGAGATGGTGCATTTTGAGATAGGATGACCCAACCTGTTCGGGTCAAAGGAAAGGAAAAGTTGAGAAGATGTCCTGTGAAGTTGAGTGTGTTGGAGGTAGAAAGCTAAGGCACGTTTACAGTCCAAGGTATGAAGAGCCGCTTCTCCAGGATTAGAGTGAGGCTTTGGAAAAAACACAGGTAGAACAATAGACTGATTGATGTGAAATTCTGAAACAACTTTAGGTAAGAATTTAGGATGAGTACGGAGGACCACCTTGTCATGGTGAAAAACTGTGAAGGGTGGATCTGCAACCAAAGCTTGTAACTCACTGACTCTTCGAGCAGATGTGAGGGCGATGAGGAACACAGCTTTCCAAGTGAGATACTTGAGGTGAGCTTTGTCAAGTGGTTCAAAAGGAGGTTTCATCAGTTGAGCTAGAACAACATTGAGATCCCAAACCACTGGAGGTGGTTTAAATGGTGGATGAAGATTAAGAAGTCCTTTCATGAAGCGAGAAACCATTGGATGTGCAGAAAGAGGTTTCCCATTTAGAGGCTGATGAAAAGCAGCTATAGCACTAAGATGGACTCGAATAGATGTAGTTTGAAGTCCAGAATGTGACAAATGAAGTAGTCCAGAACGGATGTCAAGGAGGAAGATCTGGGTGGTAAGTGACGTGTAGAACACCAAGCAGAGAATCTAGTCCATTTCTGGCCATAACATTGTCTAGTTGATGGCTTCCTGGAAGCAAGTAAGATATCCAGAACAGACGGAGAAAATTGAGAAAAGTCTGTTATGCAGAAAGGTACCAAGCACTCGCTGGGTATGGCGGTATACAAGAATAAAATTATTATTATTATTATTATTATTAAGTGTAGAGATTGCAGATTTGGATGAAGCAAGGATCCGTGACTCTGCGTGAGTAGAGAGGGAAATACTGGTAGAAGAAGAGGCTCCCTGGCGCTGAGTTGAAGTAGAAGGGAGAACCAAGGTTGTCTGGGCCACCGAGGAGCTATCAGAATCATGGTGGCATGTTCTGACTTCAGTTTGACTAGAGTCTTGAGAATCAGAGGAAACGGAGGAAAAGCATAAAGGAACTGATTCCTCCAGTCCAGTAGAAACGCATCCGCTTCGAGACGTTGAGGGGCATAGATGTGGGAGCAAAATTGAGGCAGTTTGAAGTTGAGAGGTGACGCAAACAGATCTATCTGTGGAGTTCCCCAACGGGCAAAGATTTGGCGAAGAGTTGGAGAATTGAGTGTCCATTCGTGAGGCTGTAGAAGACGACTCAATTTGTTCGCCAAATAATTGTGTTGACCCTGAATATAAACAGCTCTGAGGTAGATGTTGTGAAGAATTGCCCAATGCCACAATTTCAGAGCTTCTTGACAGAGGGAGTGAGATCCCGTCCCTCCCTGTTTGTTGACATAATACATGGCTACTTGGTTGTCTGTACGTACAAGAATCACCATGTCGTGAACGAGATGTTGAAAGGCTTTGAGAGCATAGAATATCGCTCTGAGTTCCAACAGATTGATATGACACAGACGGTCCGCTGAAGTCCATAGACCTTGAGTGCGGAGACTGTCCACATGAGCTCCCCAAGCGTACGTTGATGAGTCGGTTGTGAAGACTTTCTGATGAGGAAGAGGGTGGAACAGCAAGCCTCTTGAAAGATTCAAAGAGAGCATCCACCAACGGAGAGACTTCCGCAATGAAGGAGTTATGGAAATCAGTCAAGATGGTAGATCCACGGTTTGCTGCCATTGGGATACCAGTGTCCATTGAGGAATACGAAGGTGAAGTCTGGCAAAAGGAATCACATGAACTGTAGAAGCCATGTGACCGAGCAGAACCATCATCTTTCGTGCCGGAACGGATGGAAGGTGGAAGACTTGATGAGAAATCTGAAGAAGTGCATTCTGACGTGGTTGTGGAAGGTAGGCTCTCAGATCGATAGTGTCCAGAGTTGCTCCTATGAATTGGAGAGACAGAGGGAGTCAACTGAGATTTGGAAAAGTTGATGTGAAACCCCAAACTTTGAAGAAAAAGAATAGTCTGTTGAGTCGCTACAATAACCCCTGAAAAAGAGGGAGCTTTGATGAGCCAGTCGTCGAGGTAGGGAAATACTTGGAGACCCTGGTTGCGAAGAGCTGCCGCCACCACCACCAGACATTTTGTGAAAACTCTGGGAGAAGAAGCCAACCCGAAGGGAAGAACTCGGTACTGCAGATGAAGGCTTCCTATTTGAAATCTGAGGTACTTGCGAAATGCTGAATGAATAGGGATATGAGTATACGCCTCTTTGAGATCGAGGGAACACATCCAATCCCCGGGATCCATTAAGGAATATAAAGTTGGCAGAGTGAGCATTCGAAATTTCTCTTTGACTAGATATTTGTTGAGAGCTCTGAGATCCAGGATCGGTCGCAAATCCCCCGTCTTTTTGGGAACTAGAAAATAACGGGAGTAGAATCCCAAGTTCCGTTGGGGAAGAGGAACTTCCTCTACAGCTCGCAGACGAAGCAGAGCCCGAGCTTCTTGAAGAAGGGGAAAGAGCGACTGATTGGAAGGACACTCTCTTGGATGGCGATCTGGAGGCACCTGAAGGAACCAAAGAGAGTATCCCTCTCGTAGGATGGTAAGCACCCAGAGATCTGATGTAATGAGCTCCCACTGGTGATAAAACTGGGAAAGGCGACCCCCTATGGGGAGGGGAGAATTTGGAAACAGAGAAATTGGAATGCTCAGGCTGAGACTGTCAAAAAGACTGAGCTGGTTTGGTGGCAGCGGGAGTCTGAGACTTTTGCTGGCGCTGTTGTTGCGGAGGACGACGAGGAGGAGGCCTGGAAAAAGCAGGAGTCGTTTTCTGAGGATAACGACGTGGAGTCTGTTTAAAACCTCTAGTTGGTGTAGGTTTAGGTTTTGGTCTGATGAGGGAAGCAAAAGAGTGTTCATGTTCTGAAAGACTCTTAGTAGCTGCTTCAATAGAATCATCAAACAATTCGTTCCCCTGAAAAGGAAGATTCGCCAATCGATCTTGAAGATTGGGATCCATGTCAACAATGCGTAACCATGCTAAACGACGCATGGCTACAGCAAAGGCAGAGACACGAGAAGAGAGTTCAAATGCATCATAGGAAGCTTGTAACATGAAAAGTCGTAATTGAGAAAGAGTCTTGAGTATGAGTTTGAATTCAGACAGACGAGTTGTGGAGATATCCGGGTAAAAAGATGGTAATATCTTCAGAAAGTGGTTTAAGTAAGATGTAAAAATGTAGCTATAATTGAGAACTCTATTTGCCATCATAGAGTTCTGGTATAAACGGCGACCAAACTTATCCATGGTATGACCTTCTCTGCTGGGAGGAACGGAAGCGTAGATTTTAGAAGGATGTGCTTTCTTCAAAGATGATTCCACTACCAGGGATTGATGAGAAAGTTGAGATTTTTCATAACCTTTACATGGAACTGTTCGATAACGGGATTCCAATTTAGATGGAATGGCAGTGATTGAATAATGAGTCTCCATGTTACGAACAAAGGTTTGTTTGAGAACAGGAGTCATTGGTAAACGTAGTGACTCTTTAGGTGGATGAGGAAGCTCCATATCTGCTAAATATTCAGGAGTGTATTTTGAATCTGAATGGAGATCTAGTTTGAGAGCTTGTCCCATATCAAATATAAATTTGGCAAATGAAATGGATTTGGAATCAGATGCTTCCTCAGGAGACACACTGCGAGATTTAGGAAGTGCTGAGTAGGAAGGAGAAGCCTCTCTGGAATATGGTGAGAGTGGTTCTGATTCAAGACGTAGAGTTACAGAAGAAGCTGTACTGTGTGGTGGAGTAAGAGAATGTTTTATCTTAAGACTCCTGGAGGGAGAAGTACCAGGTGTACGTGGTACCGAATGGGTCGAAGTCTGAGGAGAAGTGTCTCGACGAGTGGTCTTCGACGGTGGAGTCTTCGGTCGAGAAGGACTTCGAGTCGATGCTCGGTGGTGTCGAGATCCTTGCTTCGATTTCAAAGAATGAGGTAGCGAAGTCTCAGTGTCAAAAGCAGAAGACTCCCTTCGAAGCTTGGAAGCAAGATGTTTAGAATGCTTCGAGCGATGCTTCGGAGGAGGTGTCCTCTTCGGAGTCCGGGATCGGCCTCGAGACACTGGAAGCTGTGGTTGGGTGACAGGCTGATCCACCCGAGGCAAGGTCGAGGACGGAACCAATTGAGCCACCAATGAGGAAATCTGGGTGGTCAAGATAGACTTTAGCATGTCCTCCAGCATCGGTACCGAGACAGAAGGTTCTGGTCTCGTAGGTGCAGCAGTACGCTCCGAAGAGGGCGACCTAGAAGGTGAGTATTCCCTTATCTTGGAGGTACGCTTGGAAGATGGACGTGAAGAGGACTCTGGTGGCTTCTTAGGTACGGCACCTGAAATAGAACCAGGAGACTTACTCCCTATGGAAGATTTCACCGATGTCACTGTCTTCGAGGGCACCGAAGGAGGCAAGGTCGAGGCTTTCGAGACCGAGGCTCCAGCCGGAACCAGGGTCGAAGCCTTCGAGACCGTGGACGTCGATGTTGTCGGAGTCGAAGCCTTGGAGACCGGGGCAGCCGCCGCGGTCGAGGCCGGATCCGAAGATTGCTCCATGTCTCCAAAAAGTTGAAAAAATTGGGCGCACCGGCGTCGAAAGGCCCGTGGAGTGAGAGTGAAGCAACAATGACAATCTTCTGGGGAATGGGTCGGACCCAGGCACTGAAGACAGCGGCAGTGGGGATCGGTGACCGAAATCACACGATTGCACTGACGACAACGTTTAAACCCGGTAAGGGGCCGGGACATAGAAAAAATAAAGTCCGTGTCGAACGGAAGGAGCAATTGGGCCTAGGCCCAAGGCTCACCGGCTGGACAAGAAAGAAAAGAAACAAAAAAAATTTGGGTTTTTTTTGTAAAAGAAAAAAGAAAAGGAAAAATAGAAGAGCACAGCGACCGAACTTATTGGAAAAAAAGAAACAGCCGCGGTGAAGAGAAGGCAAATTGCTGCAGAGATGAAGAAAAACGTGTCTTCTTGTCTCCGTGGAATTAAACGAACTGAGGATCCTCACAGGAGACGCGCCCCCTAGTTCGGGAGGGAAGGCACGCGCGCATGCGCGCTACAGCACTCGAAAGATCGAGATCTTCAAGCAAGTTTGCTTTCGAGGCTGTCCCCTGCGGGGCTCCGTCGGTGACGTCACCCATGTGTGGGAATATCTGCCTGCTTGTCCTGGGATAACCTCTTGTACAGATGATATTTCTTCTGTCCAGTAGGAAAGGGTTAGAATAGCTGTTGTAGTTGGTGATTTGATCATTAGACATGTAGATAGTGGGTGGCTGGAGGGCATGTGTATTGCCTGGTCACTTGCCTGCCTGGTTCGAAGGTGGCAGACCTCATGCATTACCTAGATAGAATTTTAGATAGTGCTGGGGAGAAGCTAGCTGTCTTGATACATGTAAGTATCAATGACATAGGAAAATATGGGAAGGAGGTTCTAGAAACCAAATTTATGCTCTTGGGTAGAAAGCGGAAATTCAGAAACACTCCCCATTCCATGCGCAGGACTCAAGAGGCTAGCAAAGCTCCAAAGTCTCAATGTGTGGTTGATACAATAGTTATGGGAAGGATTTAGATTTCTTAGGAACTGGGCAACCTTACATTACATTAGAGATTTCTATTCCGCCTTCTGGGAAAGGGGGAGCCTATTCTGGAAGGATGGACTCCACCTTAACCAAGATGAAAGCAGGTTGCTGACGCTAACATTTAAAAAGGAGACTGACATCTAGGGAATCTCAATAGAGGTTTCAATAACGATGAGAGAAAGCCAAGAGTGTTTAACAGTAAAGCTCGCAAATTACCCCATTATCTTTTAAGACAGCCTGTAAAAGCTGATCTTTGTGCTACTTCCTTAGCCTTACTCCCTACTTTTCCAGCCATAACTTAGTTGGTGCTCATCCTATGCCTGCATTTTCTGTTTCTCTTAATTGCCATGCTGTTGCTTGGTCATCCTCTCAACTGTTCTTGACATTATTCTGGTCTGAAAATCCTTAAAAGATAAACATGAAAGGCTGAGTGTACTTAACATAAGAAAATATCCTTGTCATCTTCCATACTCTGCAAGAACATCATCAAGCATACTTATAGGAAGACAAGTCAACTAAAAGTCATTACTTCTCCTCTTAAATTACAAACTTGTAGTAATCCTTCAAAAATTATTTTCCCCATATTTCTTCATTAGTCAAGCCTCTGTATACTCTGGTCTGGATTCTATTACCATCTACATAAAAATGGCCATGGAACCCAGTTTCTGTTAGTTCAGGTTGCCTCGCCCTCTACATCTGCTATATCGTTGATTTTCTGCTTTGGTTTCCTTATCTACTTCATCTGCATCTTCATTGATGAAGATGGCAACTTCCTTTCGGACTTCCTGGAAATCTTTCAATCTTTCTGTTTCCTAGATAAAGTTCTAGCTTCTGTGACTTCCTCTATCTCTACTTTTCATCCTATTTCTGCCAGATTGCTAAAATACCCTATGCTTCAAATATTTAATTCCATGCTGTATTTTATCAATTGTAGTCTGCTGTCTTTTACTCCCCCTCATGATGGAAACGGGCAATGATAAAAAAAAAAAAAATTGAAATCTCAACCTAAAAGACCCTGCTAGTTACTACCCAATTTCTAATCTCCCTTTTATTTCTAAGGTTACAGAAGATGGTTCACAGCTCAAAACATTTTTGTATAAAATTAATGTTCTCCATTCACATCCGATTGCATTTTGGCAGCACCATAATACTAGAACTTGTCTTTTGTCCCTCCTGAATAGAATCTGGTGGCATCTTGATTAAAGAAGGTCCTGCTACTTTCCTTAGACCTATCGGCCACCTTTAACCTAGTGGATCATCAAATGCTATTATCTACCGTCTGACAGATGGCACAGTTTTAGATTGGCTCTTAACTTTTTTCTGATCATTCTTTTCAGGTAAGCTTAGAATTATGATAGGCATATAATCAAATTTTAAATAAACTATGAAGTCTCTCATACATTGCCTTTTCGCTAATTCATCCACACACAGTGCAGCACTTGGCCTTTAGTTGTGTGGCAGCCATGAGGTCAGAAACATGGATGCTCCATTGCAAGATTGCACCATCGAAGAACAACGTGCAATAGTGCATTTTCTTTGGGGAGAGGGAGTGAAACCTGTGGAAATTCACTGTTGGATATTGACTCAGTATGGACATAGCACCATTAATTTTTTAAAAATTGGTTTATGAGTGGGTAAAAAAGGTTTAAAGCAGGAAGAACAGGTGTAATCGATGAAAGTCGTTCTGGTTGCCCATCAATATCGCACACACAAGAGCATATTGATTGGGCAGATGCCTTGATTAGAGAAGACTGACAGATAATGGTGAATCAACTGGCTGTAAATTTGGGTATCAGCTACGGGTTTGGATTTCCCATAATGCATAATGACTTGGCACAGTGGGTTCCCAAACAGCTTACTGATCTGCACAAGCAACAGTGTGTGGAGATTGCGACCCAGTTCTTGCCACGGTATGAAGAAGATCTGGTATTCCGGAGAGAATTGTCACTGGTGACGAGACATGGATGCATCACTGCACCCTAGAGAGCAAAAGACAAAGCATGATGGAGTAAAGGAAGTGGTACGCACCTGGCTTTGCGAGCAGCCAAAATGCTTCTTCTCTGCAGGAATGCAGAAGCTAGTTGAATGATACAAATGCAGCATGGGGATTATGTGGAAAAGTGATATGTTCAATTGCTCACAGTTACATCTATTAAAGCCATTCAAGTTTTATTAAAATTTGATTCGATCGCTTATCTAGTGTTACTAAGCGAGATACAATAATAATGAAAAAGAACATAAAATGTCATACAACTTATGAATTGTTAACAGTAAAATAACATGAATACAAACACATACTAACTGGTACATGTATTTTGCCTTTATTTTTTGATTTACCCTCATATATCAAGATTTTCAATAATAAATAAAGAATGTCTATCTAGTACTAGAAGAAGATGGATTAGGTTATGAAATTAAACTACAGATGTTGAGATTTCAGTTTTTAGAATCCGATTCCTCTCAATAGATATCACAGTTGGGGATATGATACTCTAACTCATGTCATTTTCATGAGGATCTCTTATTCATCTTATCAATACATGCAGTGCAGTTTTTAAGCTGTACTCTTTCTTCTCTGACATTGAAAAGAAAACCGCCAAAGTGAAATGAAAAGATGAAATTGTAGTGGAAAAAGAAGCAAGCTGAAGAAAACCATGGATGTGGGCATCTAAGAAAAAAGAATAATAAAACATACCACTTGCCATAAACCTCTGTTCTAAGATAATAAGACAGGGGTTCTCAACTCAGTCCTTGGATATATATATAGCCAGTCATGTTTACAAGATATCCACAATGGATATGCATGAGATAAATTTACATGTGCTATCTCCATTGTGGATATCCTGAAAACTTAACTAACTACAATAGGTAGATTGATGAAAGCAAAATAGTGTCTCCAAGGAGGCCCGGAGAACTCCCAATATTTTAATACAATTCATCCAACAATTAAAATATCGGGAGTTGTTTTGGATCAACATTTGACTATGAAAAAACAGATAGATGCCATGGTATATACTCTATGGAAACTATGCACCATTAAACCATATTTTGAGTTTTCTGCTTTCAAACTACTGGTTCAATCCCTGTTGTTGAGTCTTCTTGATTATTGCAACATTGGCTACCTGACAATTACTAAGAAAGACATGGCCAGACTCATATTGATTCAGAATACAGTGATCAGATTGTATGACCATGTAACACCATTCTATTGTGAGCTGCATTGGCTCCTGATGGAGGCCCGTGTCAAGTTTAAATTGGGCTGTCTTTGTTATAAGGTTATGTATGGCACTGCTCCGTTCTATATGCGCAATAGATTTTCTATAGCATAATATAAACATAGTAGAAGATCGCACGCCCTGTTTACTTTCCCATCTGTACAGGATTGTAATAGCAAGAAATTTCTCAATCATAATTTAGCATTTCAAGCAGCTTCCCACAAAAAAGAATTTTGATCATTACTGCTTACAACTTGTTCCTACAAACACTTTAGAACTCAGTTGAAAACCTATCTTTTCTCAAAATACTTGGTCAAATAACTTTTCTTGTTCTTCGTGATATTGTTTATAATCTTTTGTAAACCACATTGACTTATGGCTACACGGTTAAGAAGCACGATGTTATGTTATGCAAGAATCTGATGAGAGAGGTTAAACAGCTAATCAGATCAATTTATTACTGCCCCCCCCCAACAACATGGTATGAAGTAGAGCTGCCACATTTTTTATAGATCACTCAGCCAATTCATTCTGCTTGTCAACAGGGAAGTAGGGCTTTCCTGAACAGGTCCAATAAATGAACACTTGAGACATGGATTGAGGGGGGAAATAATTTTCTCTGGTACCTTTTGGGAGAGTTGTGATGCACAGTTGATGTTTTAGGCACTCTTTCACTATGCGAGAGCATGAGCCCACAAAGGATCGTTACTCTAAACTAGTATAACGTAAGTGACATAAGATGATTATTAGAAAGATGAAAAACTTCCTGCATAACCCTACTGAACACAGAAAAAGATGTTTGTCGAAAAGAAAGTGGGCTAGGTTTAAAACAACAGAGCACTATACAAATTTTATTTCCACTCCCCTCCTCACAAATGAATGTACAAATATAAACAGAAAGACAGTCATTGATGTGCCTGATACTCCACAGTGCTGATCCCAAAACCTTAATTGAATTTTAAAGACTACTACACTTCTAATTGCCTTCTTAAAATTAAATATATCTATTACATTTCTAGTTTAAGTACCATATAGCAAGGGTCTATCATTGTCATGAAAATTCTGCTATTGCGGTAATATAGTAGAATAAGGACTAAAAGAAAGCAAATATGGACTTAATTATGTATTATTTGTCACTTTATGACAAAACCCCAAGAAACAAAGAGTATTGGATGCACAGCTGGTAATGTATATCATTTCCTCGGCACATCAGTCCTGCCTCTCTACCTTGGCCATCTTTCTTCTGGTACAATTGTTGATTTTCCTCTTGGTATCAAGAAAAAAAATAAAAAAATTTCTATATACTGGGGTTTGTT
Source organism: Geotrypetes seraphini (assembly GCF_902459505.1). Lineage (NCBI taxonomy): Eukaryota > Metazoa > Chordata > Amphibia > Gymnophiona > Dermophiidae > Geotrypetes > Geotrypetes seraphini. The sequence goes on from NC_047100.1 coordinate 47,518,851, forward strand.
TTAGACTATCATGAAGACCAGATACAACTTTAACCAAATTATAAACGTTAACCATAAATAAATTACTGTATACAAAGTTTGCATGACATTATGGATATCCTGAAAACCAGAATTAGCTATAGTCTTAAATGAACCCCATTATACAAAAAATAAAAAATAAACAATCAATGGAAGAAAATTAAAAATTGTACCAAAAGATGGTCAAGAAAGAGACAAGGGAACACATCAACTTCTGGTGATAGTATGAGTGCCCAACTGATATCTTTATAGCAGGCACTATCATGGAGGACCACTTCACGGAATGCAGCTGTAGGCGCAGGAGAGAATTCTCCTTTATATCCAGATAGGGAACAGAAAGGTGAAGAGTTCAACACTTATTCAGTCTACTTTGGTATCTGTAAGATGGCCTTATGGACCAACATTTGAAGACTCTACAGTCTGTTGCCTCCCAAAACTCTGGTGGTCTCTTACCTAGCTTTACTAAGTGTAGGGACACTCCACCCTCCTCAAATTATTATTTTGTCAAATTCTCCTGTAATTGGGGATAAAGTGGGAAAAATCCTGGTAGTGCAAGTGGTAGAAACATATAATAATATCTACAACTTTGTACTTCCCAACTGATTTGGGATCCACTTTTCAGCCTATTGGGAGGCTTCAGGGCCCTGAAATAACTATAAATGATGTGTGAACAAATGATGTGTGAGGTCAGAATCTGTTCATGGGAGATTATGAAACAACTGTGTAGATTCTCTGAATACAGTTAAGATGTTGACTGATCAGGATAGGAAGATCCAAGATATTTCCTCTCATGGTCTTAAAACTGAATTCTAGATTAATCTCTGCAGACAGTAACTTCATCAGCTGTTAAAGATTCTTTGGCTGGACATACGTTTAGATTTTTTAGAGAATTCAGCGCATATTAGGAACTTTCTTTTTTTTTCCCTAAGGCTCATTATTTAGCTCCCTTGGAATAATTTAAACAAGTATTTGAAAAAGACTGTTTTAACCACAACTGCATAATCATAATTAAATTACTGGGGAACTAGGTATGTTCAAACTGATTAAAATGCTTTGGATTCTACTGGATCATCTTGTTTAGATATATCAGTTTCTAGAATCATCTCAAGATATTGAAACTTGAGCTACCTTATTAGTTACTATTCAAACAGTTACAAAAAAGAGATCTATTTTAAAGCTATATTTTGCTAAGAATGTTCCTTTTTGTAGCCAACAGTGACTAGATCTACTCAGTTACTGAGGCTTTAAATCCTAGCCTTTTAGTTTTGGGAGAACACTCTTAAAAATGTCCTTGCAGGTATACAGTCAATTAGAAAATAATTGCTGTTTTTATAGATCCAGTTGATCTGGAAAAGTTTCTGGCTCAAAGAAAAGTTTCTTTATGATGCAGTTTTCATTAGATCCAAGTTTATTTTCATTTAATGATTGATATGCCACATTGGCAAAACATCTATATGGTTTACATTTATGTTAAAAATAGTATAATAGTTTTAAGAGAGAATCATATGGTCAGGTTGAAAAAAGAGATAAGTACGATTGGGATTATTTATTTATTTTACCCCCTTACTCCTAAGCAGTTTACAAAAACATACACATAAAACCATACATTAAAATCTAACAAATATCCCCCCCATAGTGTGGTTTTTAGAGTATGCCGTGCTGTTATTGCCGCGGCCAGAGCTAAAAACCGCACTACGGTTTTGTAAAAAAGGGGGGGGGGATAATCATAATCGATAATCAGAGCGGCAATTGACATTCTCCCAGAAGTCATGTGTATCCTATTATTGATGTGATTTTGTAAAGTCTTTATATTTTTTCTTTCCCTTTGATACTTTTCTCTATCATTAAAGTTTTTGTATTTAATGATGGTAAATGCAATAAGAAATAGGAAGGACTGATGTGCTGAGGAAATGATATACTTCACCTGCTCTGAATCCAATGGTCTGTTTTCATTTATACATTTACCTGGCTCCAAGTCCATATTTACCTTACTGGCCTGGTGAGTTTCAGAGATATCTTTCCTTAAGTCCATGTTGTACCATCATTATAGGATATCCATAGACTGGTATAAACTTACAAACAATAGGTTGACACCAAAATTGTTTGTTAGACAATAATTTGGGCAAACGATGTTGTTCTTTATCCTTCATAGAATCAATATGGAGCTGCTGTAAAAGCATGTGAAGCTACTTACTAGCATGAGGTGCTCTTATCGAGCTCTATCACATCACTACAGCAAGTTGACACTACAATAATTAAAGATATTATATATTAAACCCAGTATTTCCTCTGTATAGTTGCCGCTTCATGAGAATTGTGAATCTTTAAAAGTAAAGGATCTGTGAAAATGCGCCACTGATGACACCAAAAGATGCCACCTGGTAATCATGCACTCCTAATGGACAAATTTGCTGAAAATGAAAACAAACATTCGTAACCTACCAGAAATACGGCGTTGAGGGAAAAGGAAAGACGTAGCTTTTGGTGATTTTACTTTGATAGCACTGCCCAAACTATAACAGTGTACTGAATGTTTGCTTTTCATGCCCTCTGCAACAGCAGTTAATAGCTCATCTTCCTGAAGAGTTGCACATGGGGATTTTGTAAGATAAGAAGAAAGCATATTGACTGACAAACTTAAGTTACCTTATACAGTATATTGCAGTCCTCCCCCCCAAAATCCATGAACATAGACATAAAAAATATAAATCCAACAAAATCAATTCACATTTTCCAGGACTTCAGCATCCTACAGTTCTGCACAAAATAAAAAAGACAAAGTTGATGGGAGACGGTCTTGGATGAACTGATAAGACAAGAAACAGTGTTCCCATGAATGACATTACAGTATTTTTATCCAAACAGCATTGTTGAGAAATCAATTAGTCACATAAATAAAAGCATCTCTGCAATATCATATTACTCCAAGATGTCACAGATTAACCTCCTGGTTCATGCAACGATACAGCAAGATACATTAAAATTAAGAAATCAGAACCTGAAGCTACAAGAAAATAAAGGGAAGCCTGTTATTTCTGTCTATGTAAGTGCAACAACCTAATTCATAAATTCAACATAATTCATAAATATTTTGTAGTAGATAGACCCCAAAGGAGTCTAACTTATGCTCCAGTTGCTCCAAAGCAGATGCTTTCAAAAACCATAATCACTTCCCTTTCTAATTCCAGAAACAAATCACCAGGCTGAGGCAGAGGCCTACTCAATTTCATTCAGCACTAAGCATCACCTTGAAACTTTCAGATTTCATACCTTTGGCTGTCAACAGGAATTCCACCTCAAATCAAAGGGCCCCCTTTAAAATGTTTTTTCATATGTCAGCATAACTTGGACTTCATCTCTGTCTACATCTGTTAAATTGACTGTAGTATCAACAGATTGCATGCATGGAGACCCTTGTTAGACAAAGTACTATTTTGTGCTCTGTCCTGACAAGAGATAAAGAAAGTCCAGCAGAGCTCATCGGCATTGAAACATCAAGTTTTGGAGGCACTGGGATAGTCACTTTGGTTTTACTTCAGGAAGTCATCCAGTCTTGGCTGGAAGGAGGTAGAAGATGAGGAAGCCACTGAAACCGGCCTCGACACCTTCCGCCTCTTCATCTTTGGGGGAAGAGGACGGATTTCTGATACGTTAGTCTTGGGTAAACTAGGTTAAGGAGAAGAATATGGAGATAAGATGACACTAGTAACAGTAAAGGCCAAATAATAAGTAGCAAGTGAGAAATTTAGCCCTTAAACCAGTGGTCTCAAACTCACGGCCCTTGATATGTTTATCATTCAAGAGTAAAATAAAACAGTTTCTCGATCATATGTCTGTTTAGCTATAAATTACAATATTATTATTAAGACTTAGCCAAAAGGAAAGGTTTATAAACTATAAAGAGTTTTATCTCATGCAAAATTGTCATTTCTTTAATAAGACATTAACTATTTTTTCCTGAGGCCCTCCAAGTACCTACAAATCCAAAATGTGGCCCTGCAAAGGGTTTGAGTTTGAGACCACTGCCTTAAACAGAACAGAGTCTGGGTTACAAAAATATGACCAACCAGAAGGTTCACCTAGTCAGTCCATTACTCTTGCCTACTTCATTAGGATGCTACTTAGGCAAACCCCCAAGGAAGTACACATTGCAACAGTATCTACTTTAAGTAGTATTGCTAACTGCCTTGGCAATTGAACTGTCCTGGTGATTTACAAAATTATCAAATTAACAAACATACATATATCATCTCTCTCAAAGGTTATAAATCAGCCAAACCAAGGGGAAATTTGCTCTTACCTATTAGGTTGCTCTTTTTGAGTCCTGCCAGACAAGACCACTTGAGTGGGTTATGTCCTCCTTATAGGGAGCTAGTGCTGCCTTCAATATTCTATTTCACAGCTAATACTGAAGGTAATTACAAACTTTTAGGTTTCTAGTCTATTCTCCTAAATCAAATCTGGTGCAACTACCTTCAGAGTGAGCTACAACATATTCTTTGTTAGCTTTCTGAATTTTTCAGACTGAAAATTCTTGACTGCATAACTGGGTTCTGGTTAGGCAGGATTCAAGGAAATGAAATTAATTGATAAATCTTAATTTTTCCTCCCTACCAGTCCAGACAAGTGGGATCTATCCGAGCTCTACACAAACCCAGCAGGAGGAATCCATGAAAACTCTCAGAATTCCTCCACATGGGTTTGCAGGTCTGGAGGTTTGACACTTTGAAGAAGGGGGAACTGAACTACCAGGATCCCGTAGAAGAGTCCAACTCTGCCTATGAAGACTTATGTTCTGCTTACGTAGCCCTCTGAAACTTGCCAACTCTTGTTGGTGTAGTCTGAAGTGATAATCTCCTTGATTGCTCCTGAAATCAATGTCTTAAAGACCACTCTCTGCCTCAAGACCTGCTTCTTTATGAGGCTTGAGAAGAAAGGAAGACTGAGCCCTCAGATCTAAACCCAGATTCCATATAGCAGATTCGCATGCTAGACTCCCCAGTCTGAAAAAGTAGCAAGAGAGCTTCTGTGCATGTGTCCATTGACAACCTCTGCCAGTCCCAGTATAGCTTCTTGACGAACTTTACTATTCATCTTTCGCCACTGAGAGACATAGCCATTTAACTTATCCTGTTCTCTATCCATTAACCAGAAAAGAAGATTGCCTCTTATCCCATGATTTTTTAATTTTCTCAGGAGTCTTTCATAAGGGACTTTGTCAAAAGCTGTCTAAAAATCTAGAGACACTGCATCATCTGGCTCACCTTTAGCCACATGTTTATTCACATCTTCAAAGAAATGAAGAAAATTGGTAAAGCAAGACTTCCCTTGACTGAATCCATGTTGACTCTCTCCCATTAAACCATGTTTGTCTCTATGTTCATAATTTTAATCTTTATAATAGTTTCTACTGGTCTGTTAATTTTCCAGACCAATCCTGGAACCCTTTTTATAAATCTGCATTAAATTGGCCACCTTCCAATCTTCAGGTACTACAAATGATTTTAATGACAGCTTATTTACTTACTGGGATTTATTAACTTCCTTTATGTAGAGATTCACCAAAGGCGATGTACAGCAAGTATAATTCAACATTAAGCTTGCAGTTTTATTAATAGCATAACAGCAGTTAAAAAAATTATATATATATATATATATATATATATATATATATAAATAAACAAATACAATGAATGAGGCAAGCTCAGAATGGCAAACTGAAACTTAATAGGATTACCAAGAAAGTTTCAAAAATGTACTCAACAGCACTGAATTCAAATGTCCTTATGGAAAACCTAATAAGCACACATCAGAACATTCAAACATGATGCTAATGCTTTTCTCCAATACAGCTCATCATATAGCAGAGGGGTCAACTACAGATCTTAGATGGGGACAAGAGTCCATCAGGATAAAGAGATGGGAGGCTAAACTCAAGGCAAGTTGTTTATACAATTAAACAAGATATAAGGAACTGATTTAATTACAGTGTGCATAGCAAGTTATTCCTGATGCAGAATGGGTCAGTGGGTGAAGAACCAAAAGTAGTCTGGAGTTAGATGTCGCTCCTCAGAGTAAATTCAAGAGAGTGGAGGATCACTGGCAGCTATCACATTGTACCCTCAACAAAAGAAATTGCATAAACAGTGATGTTCCTTGAGAGGACCTCAGAGTACTCAAAGGTATGTAAAGGGTTAGCTTATTCTTTAAGCATTCTAACCCATTATGTCTGAGGATCTTGAAAATCTCTCCTAACTGCTGCTCTTCCTGAAGATTCTATCAGCTGGTTCAACATAGCAGCATAGACGGACCACTCTATGGCTGTCCATTGGTGCCAAGTCACTTGAGAAAAAGCACACCAGGTTCTGAGGGAACTGCGTTTTCTTTCATCTCTCCCAACTGCTGCTCTTCCTGGGGCTGGTTCAACACAGCAGCATAGATGGACCACTCTAAGGCTGTCCATTGGTGCCAAGTCACTTGAGAAAAAGCACATCAGGTTCTGAGGGAACTGTGTTTTCTTTCATCTCTCCCAACTGCTGCTCTTCCTGGGGCTGGCTCAACACAGCAGCATAGACGGACCACTCTAAGGCTGTCCATTGGTGCCAAGTCACTTGAGAAAAATACATCAGGTTCTGAGGGAACTGTGTTTTCTTTCATCTCTCCCAACTGCTACTCTTCCTGGGGATTCTATCAGCTGGTTCAACACAGCAACATAGACGGACCTCTCTAAGGCTGTCCATTGGTGCCAAGTCACTTGAAAAAAAGCACACCAGGTTCTGAGGGAACTGTGTTTTCTTTCATCTCTCCTGTTGCTCTTCCTGGGGATTTTATCAGCTGGTTCAACACAGCTTTCCCTGTCCGGGTTCTTCTCCAGCAGCAGAAGGGGGAAGCCATTGGCGCAATGCAGCACGCCCCCGATGTGGTCACCAGTGGTGGATTGATGCCGGCGTCGGAGGATCTCCTGTGGTCTGCCCTCTCTCCCCCTCTCCTCGGCAGACTTGCACTCCTGCAACTGCGTTGTTGGACACATCAAAGGAAAACTGGACTTCACTTCAGGGGTCTACTGTCAGCAGCGCCTGGTCTTGCCTGTCCGGTGACTGATGTCATGGTAGTCTTCATTGGCGTGGTTGACCTGGTTCTGCAGACTGAACTGACTATCAAGCCGCCTCAGAGACTTTTCTATCCCTTTAATTTGTTTTATTTTATTTTTAATTTTTTATCTTCTTTCATTATTTCTATTTTCTATTTCTTTGATTTATGATCTTAGAAATGTATTATTTTAATTAGGTACTTTAGCTAGATTGTGAACCTTTGGGACAGATAGGGTAGTTTTTCTCAAGTACCTAATTTCATTTTAGTTTGATACATTGTAAACCGCTTAGGTCAGTAAAATGCAGGAGCGGTATATCAAATCTTAAAAAAACAAACAAACTTTTAAGTTTAGCCCTGTAAAGTACTAGTAGCCAGTGTAGTTATTGCAGGCAGGGCTTAATGTGGTCACGCCACTTGCAGCCTTCTATCAGTCATGTTGCGGAATTCTGAATCAGTTGGAGCTGATGAAAACTCTTTTTGGCTAGAGCAGTGTACAAGACATTACAGTTGTCTAGTTGTGGCATTATCGTGGCATGGACCACTGTGGTCAGATTAGTCTTCTCAGTTTATGGAGAGAGATATGACTGTCTCTAAATCCACCATCCAGAATGTTGAAGCGAAAATGGGAAACTGACAGGGTTGACAGTCAGCCTAGAAGAGGTATACAGGCAGATTGATAGGCTTAAGAGTGATAAATCCCCGGGATCCATCCGAGAGTCATCAAGGAATTGAAAGGGACCATAGCTGAACTACTTCAACTAATAGCCAATCTGTCGATCAAAACGGGAAAGATTACGGATGACTGGAAGGTGGCGAATGTTACGCCGATCTTCAAAAAAGGTTCGAGGGGAGATCCAGGAAACTATAGACCGGTGAGTCTGACCTCGGTACTGGGAAAGATGGTAGAGGCGCTGATAAAGGACCGCATCATTGATCACCTTGACTGACACGGTCTGATGAGGACCAGCCAGCACGGCTTCAGCAAAGGCAGATCTTGTTTGACGAACTTGCTGTACTTCTTCGAGGGAGTAAACAGGCAGATAGATAAGGGTGACCCGTTGACATTGTATATCTGGACTTTCAGAAGGCGTTCGACAAGGTTCCGCATAAACGACTACTTCGGAAAATTGCGAGCCATGGAACTGAGGGAGAAATACTCACATGGATTAAAAACTGGCTGGAGCATAGGAAACAGAGAGTGGGGGTGAATGGGCAATACTCAGATTGGAAGAGCGTCACCAGTGGGGTGCCGCAGGGCTCGGTGCTTGGACCCATACTTTTCAACATCTTTATAAACAATCTGGACATAGGTACGATGAGCGAGGTGATTAAATTTGCAGATGACACGAAGTTATTCATAATAGTGAAGACGCCAGAACCTCTCTGAGCTCCCTTAGTATCCTGGGATGGATCCCGTCTGGTCCCATCGCTTTGTCCACCTTCAGTTTTTCAAGTTGCTCATAAACTCCCTCCTCCTCCTCCGCGCAGAATCTACTCCATTTTCTCGTGTAACTTTGCCAGACAATCTCGGTCCTTCTCCAGGATTTTCTTCTGTCAACACAGAACAGAAGTATTTGTTTAGCACATTTGCTTTCTCCTCATCACTCTCCACATATTGGTTCCCAGCATCTTCTAGCCTAGCAATTCCATTTTTCATCTTCCTCCTTTCACTAATATATCTGAAAAAATTTTTGTCTCCCTTTTTTACATTTTTAGCCATTTGTTCTTCTGCCTGTGCTTTCGCCAGACGTATCTCTCTCTTGGCTTCTTTCAGTTTCACCCTGTAGTCCTTTCTTCTCTCCTCTTCTTGGTTTTTTTTATATTTCACGAACGCCAACTCTTTCGCCTTTATTTTCTCAGCCACTAGGTTGGAGAACCATATCAGCTTCCTTTTTCTCTTGTTTTTATTGATTTTCTTCACATAAAGGTCCGTAGCCATTTTTATCGCTCCTTTCAGCTTAGACCACTGTCTTTCCACTTCTCTTATGTCCTCCCATCCTAACAGCTCTTTCTTCAGGTACTCTCCCATTGCATTAAAGTCCGTACGTTTGAAATCTAGGACTTTAAGTATCGTGCGGCCGCTCTCCATTTTAGCCGTTATATCAAACCAAACCGCTTGATGATCGTTACTTCCCAGGTGAGCACCCACTCGAACATTAGAGATACTCTCTTCATTTGTGATGACCAGATCCAATATCGCTTTTTCCCTTGTGGGTTCCGTCACCATTTGTCTGAGCAGAGCCTCTTGAAAGGCATCCACAATCTCCCTTCTTTCCGATTCCGCAGACGGAACATTCCAGTCCGCATCCGGCAGGTTGAAATCTCCCAACAGCAGAACCTCCTCTTTCCTTCCAAACTTTTGGATATCCACAATCAGATCCTTATCAATTTGCTGTGATTGAGTCGGAGGTCTGTAGACTACACCTACGCAGATAGAAGTTCCATCTTCTCTTTTCAGAGCAATCCATATCGCTTCTTCCTCTTCCCAGGTCCCTTGCATTCCGGTTGCTTGGATATTGATCTTTACATAGAGAGCTACTCCTCCACCTTTTTGACTATCTCTGTCCTTCCTAAAAAGATTATATCCCGGTATGTTTGCACACCATCCATGTGATTCATTGAACCATGTCTCTGTGATAGCGACAATATCTAGATCTGCCTCTAACATCAGGGCTTGCAGATCATGAACATTGTTGCTTAGACTGCGAGCATTTGTGGTCATCGCTTTCCAGCTATTTCTCAGCGATAATCTCCTTTTTCATATGGATTTTTGTTTCATTTCACTTTCCGTTGCAATACTAAGAAATGAGTTGCTGATATTGTTTATGTTGCAGTCTTTACTACTATCACATCTCTATAATTGTCCTTCGTACATACACCACCCCCACCTTCTAGTTTAAATGCCTAGAAAAATACTGTCTAAATTTCTCTGCAAGGTTTCTTTTTCCTGCTGTAGTAATATGTAGCCCATCAGTGCAATATAGCTTCTTGTGCAATATAGCGAGCCCCCACCTCCAACAACCGGCATCACCCGTCCACCCAAACCCTACCGGCGATCTGGCACCGGCACGCAGTACCAACCCACAGGACGTGCCGGTGCCGGAAGATCCTACCTCTTGCCGCTGATCTCTGCTGGGCCTTGAGCATCTGCGCATGCTCAAGGCCTTCTGGCTCTTGCTCTTCCCAAGAATCTCGGAGAGAGCAGGAGCCAGAAGGCTTTGAGCATGCGCAGATGCTCAAGGCCCAGCCCAGCAGAGATCAGCAGCAACAGGCAGGATCTTCTGGCACTGACATGTCCTGTGGGTTGGTACTGCATGCCGGTGCCAGATCGTGGTAAGGGTTTGGGCAGACGGGTGATGCCGGTTTTCAAGGGGGGGCTTGCGGAGGGGGATGACGGTTCTCGGGGATGGGATGGAAGCGCACCAGTGGCCTCGGGAGTGGGGGGGTTCTTTTTGGGATATGATGTGGTGGGAGTGAGCAGCGCCAGTGGCATCATGGGGTGCCGGGGGGGTGTCTGGAACGTATCAAGCGAGTTTCCCTTACTTTCTATGGGGAAACTTGCTTTGATATACAAGCACTTTGGTTTACGAGCATGCTTTTGGAACGAATTATGCTCGCAAACCAAGGTTCCACTGTATTTAAATTGTAACTCTCTCTGTGCTTTCTTATTGTGCCATCGTTTTTGTTTTTTTCCTTGTCGTCATTGTCTAAATTATTCCTTCCTTCCTTTTAAATTTTGTTAACTGTTAGACAGATTTTATATGATTTACAGTTTATAAAAAATAAACGGAACCTTGAAATTTCCATCTTTCCAATGATCTGAGAAAGGATACGGGTTGTATGAATTTGGTTCTGCCACCCAAGCCATCAAAACCCATTCTCACCTAAAAAAAAAAGTAATGAGAAGTGAACACAATTCAAGATTTTTACTGATTAAAGTACACCAAAACACGCCAAAAGAAAGAGTAGCTGCAGCAAAATACTAGAGAATATCTTCAGTCAATCATGCTGTGGACATATTAGTCATAACAATCGCCAGAACCACAAAACAGAAAGCTCTTTGACACAAAGATAAAGAACATAAGAACATAAGCATTGCCTCTGCCGGGTCAGACCAGGGGTCCATCGTGCCCAGCAGTCTGCTCCCGCCGCAGCCCCCCAGGTCCATGACCTGTAAGTGATCCTTTACCTAAAACGTGTATCCCCTATTCATTTAGTGTCCTGTAAAGTTACCCTATAACTGTATCCTTCAATCCCCTTCACCTTCAGGAAGTCATCCAATCCCTTTTTGAAACCCAATATTGTACTCTGTCCTATCACCTCTCCTGGGAGCGCATTCCAGGTGTTCACCACCCTCTGAGTGAAGAAGAACTTCCTAGCATTCGTTTTGAAACTGTCTCCTTTCAATTTTTCTGAATGCCCCTCTTGTTTTTGTTGTCCCCGCTAGTCTGAAGAATCTGTCCCTCTCCACCTTGTCTATGCCTTTCATGATCTTATAAGTCTCTATTATGTCCCCGCTAAGTCTCCGCTTTTCCAGGTACAGAGCCCCAGCTTCTCCTGCCTTTCAACATACGAAAGGTTTTCCATGCCTTTTATCATCTTAGTCGCTCTTCTCTGGATCCTCTCGAGTATCGCCATATCCTTCTTAAGGTATGGCGACCAGTATTGCACGCAGTACTCCAGATGCGGGCACACCATCGCTCGGTACAGTGGTAGGATAACTTCCTTCGTTCTGGTAGTGATACCCTTTTTGATAATACCCAACATTCTGTTCGCTTTCTTTGAGGCAGCTGCACATTGCGCCGCTGCTTCATTGCTTTATCCACCAATACCCCTAAGTCTTTTTCTAGGTTGCCTTCCCCCAGTACCCTCCCTCCCATCGTGTAGCTGTACATCGGGTTCCCTTTCCCTATACGCAAGACTTTACATTTCTCTACATTGAAGTTAATCTGCCATCTTTCTGCCCACTCGCTCAGTTTGTTCAGGTCTCTTTGTAGATCTTTGCATTCCTCAACAGTTTTGACCCTACTGGAGTTTTGTGTCATCCACGAATTTTATAACTTCGCACTTCGTCCCTGTTTCCAGGTCATTTATGAATATATTGAACAGCAGCAGTCCCAACACTGACCCCGTGGGACACCACTTGTGACCCTTTTCCAGTCAGAGTAGTGTCTCTTTACTCCTACCCTCTGTTTCCTGTCCGCCAGCCAATTCTTGATCCATCTGTGCACGTCCCCTACCACCCCTTGGTTCCACAGTTTTCTTAGTAGGCACTCATGAGGTACCTTGTCGAAGGCTTTTTGGAAATCCAGATAAACGATGTCTATGGGGTCACCCTTGTCCAATTGTTCACTTATTCCCTCAAAGAAATGAAGTAGGTTCGTTTGGCATGATCTTCCTTTACAGAAACCATGCTGGCTTGTTCTCATCGGATTATTTTTTTCTAAATGCTCATTTATGCTTTTCTTGATTAATGATTTGGCCATCTTCCCTGGAACTGAGGTTAGGCTCACCGGTCTGTAGTTCCCTGGGTCACCTCTTGATCCTTTTTTGAAGATAAGTGTAACATTTGCTATCCTCCAGTCCTCTGGGATTGCCCCTGTTTTCAAGGATAGGTTACAAATCTGCTGTAGTAACTCTGCTGTTGCGTCACTGAGCTCTTTCAGTATTCTCGGATGGATCCCGTCTGGGCCCGGAGATTTGTCAGTTTTTAATCTATCTATCTGCTTGAGTACGTCTTCGAGGCTTAACTTCATGCATGATAATTTTCCTTCTTGATCCCCCTTGAAGATATTTTCCGGTTCTGGCACGTTGGATGTGTCTTCTCTTGTAAAGACCGACGAGAAGAACATGTTTAGTCTGTCAGCCACCTCTTTTTCCTCCTTCACCACTCTCTTCCTGTCTCCCTCATCCAGAGGTCTCACCTCCTCCCTCACCGGCTGCTTTCCTTTCACATATCGGAAGAATGGTTTAAAATTTTGTGCTTCCTTGGCTAGTCTCTCTTCATATTCTTTCTTTGCTTTTCTGACCACTCGGTGACATTCTTTTTGCATGCTTCCTGTGCTCTATCCAATTTTCTTCTGTTTTGTCCTTTTTCCACTTCCAAAATGATCTTTTCTTGTCTCCTATCACTATCTTTACTTCATTGGTCATCCATGCCGGGTCTTTCGTTTGATTCTTTGTGCATCCTTTTCTAAATCTGGGTATATATAGGTTTTGCGCCTCGTTTACCATGTCTTTGAATAAGGACCAGGTTTGCTCCACAATCTGCGCTTTCTTGGAGCTGTTTTTGAGTTTTTTCCTCACCATTTGTCTCATGGCATCATAGTTCCCTTTCTTGAAGTTAAATGATGTTGCATTGGTTTTCTTTCTCTTTGGTAATTCTACTTCCATTTTGAACTGGATCACGTTGTGGTCACTGTTACCTAATGGTCCCACTACTTACACTTCCATTGCAGGTCTCTTCAGCCCGTTGAGGATTAGATTCAGAATCGCTGGCCCTCTCATTGGTTCCTTGACAAGTTGTTCCATGAAGCAGTCCCGCACAGCCTCCAGGAACTCCGTTTCCTTTGTACATTTTGAAATTCCAAGACTCCAGTCTATCCCGGGATAGTTGAAATCTCCCATAACTATGGTGTTAGTGTTCTTGCATTCACGCCTCAACTCGGCTTCCATTTCTGTATCACTTGCTTCAGTTTGCCCCGGTGGACGGTAGCACAGTCCCATCTTTATCTCGGTTCCATTTAACCCATAGTGATTCCAGTTGGTCATTGATCGCTGCTGTGTCCACACTGGTCGAGTGAATGGTGTCCTTAATGTATAGTGCTATTCCTCCTCCTTTCCGATGTATCCTGTCTCTTTGGTAGAGCTTGTACCCTAGCAATAAAGTGAAGTAATTCACCTGTAGCAGGTGATCTCTGAAGACTGCAAGAAGCATTCCTCAGTGTTCTATTTTTTTTTCAAGAAGCTTCTGGCAGTGTCTGCTGCACATATGCGCACTTTCGTATTTGTAGAACCAAGAAAGTCTAATGCAATAGCATGTAGAATACAACTTCTAGGCAAGGTGGACAGGTATGTGAGAATATGTTTCTTGCTGTCCTCAGAGAATACCTGCTATAGATGAGTAATCTTGCCTTCTCCAAAGACAAGCAGGACATTCATATGTGGAAATCCCTAGCTACCAGACCGCCCCCTCCAAAAAAACAACAACAACAAATAGGCAACAGGCAAGGTTTTAATAACTGTTTTGTCTGAAATGATTTTCTCTCGCTTGCTTTTTTTTTTTTTTTTTGTCTGGAACAGAAAAAAATGAGGTGGATTCTAGACCCCAAATAAATGCTAAAAGGATGACTGACCAAATTGGCTGTCACATCAGGAATCTTGCTCAAGACAGCAGTGAGATATGAATGCGTGGACAGATGACCATATTGCAGCTTTATGGAAGCTGATCTCAGATGGGCTACCAATGCAGTCATGGCTCTGTGAAATGACTCTCTAAAGCAGGGATGTCAAAGTCAACTGGATTGCAGCCCTCGAGGAGGGACTCTGACATCCCTGCTCTAGAGAATTTGTACCCTGGGCATAAACGAAGGAGATGCAGTCTGCTAGTCAATTGGATAAAGTACGTTTATCAATGGGTGTTCCAATACTATTAGGATCAAAGGAAACAAAAGCTGGGTAGTCTGCCTACGGGCTTTAGTCTGCTCGAGATAGAAGGTAAAGGCTCTCTTTCAGTCCAAAGTATGAAGTTTTGGGAAAATGTTGGCAGAGCAAGTGAATTGTTAAGGTGGAATTCCTCCAGGGTGAGAATGACATCGTGCGTCAGAGATAAAATGGGATGAATGAGAGGCAGGGGTCTGCGACACTTAGATCAGCTATGACAACAAGAGACTGAATGAACACAACTTTAATGCAACAAAATCTGAGAGTTTCACTGTTCTTGATCAAGTTACACTGGTTACCTAGAAAGGCCAAAATCATATTTAAATTATGTTTGTTTTTTAGGGCTTATTATATCTTTAACCTAGGATATCTAGTGAAACTATTAGAATTTTCACCCTCCAGTAATAGACATCAATGTAGATCTTTGTTATTATATTATCCTTCAGTGAAGAGTATTAAATGCAAGAGAATGTTTTCTTCATCAGTTCCTTATCTTGCCGCTCGTTGGTGAAATCCCATTAGATGTTAGGTCAATTACATGAAGTTTCGGAAGAATCTAAAATCTTATGGGGTTACTAATCAAAAAAAGTGTCTAAGTCCCCTTTTGGCCTCAGTCCTTAAACGTTCAACATAGAAGCAGGGAAAATGCCCATAATCAAAACAAACGTCCAAAAGGAGTTTTGTTTTGATAATGGCCTTCCTCTGCCTAAACACCCAGATCACACTACGTCTACAATTACACCTCCACAACATCTACACTTTTTGTCCATAATGAACCAACAAAACGCCTAAGCCCCAAACGTCCAATACAAGGGCTGTTAGGCGAAGGAGGAGCCAGTCCTTCGCCTAAAAGCTGTATTCTGTAACCGGTGTCTGTCAACAACAACACCATTTACAGAATCCCCCCCCCACAACGATCCAGGCAGGAGGGTGCCCAAGCTCTCCTGCCCTGTCGAATTGCAACCCCCCCGACAAGCCCTCTTGCCCCGCTGATTAACATCGGGCCAGGAGAGAGCCCAAGCTCTTCTGGCCCTGGCAACCCCCCCCCCCCCACCGAGTACGATCAGGCCAGGAGGGAGCCCAAACCAGGGCGGAGCCGGTGGATATCCCGCAAGTGCCCTCGAGCAGCGCCATCCCATGTCAGCAGCACAGCTCTGTCTTCAGGCAAACGAGGCACTTTAGAATCAGTTGAGGCCTTAACCAACTTGTCCAAATCCTATCCAAACAAGCAAGACCCTCTAAAGGGGAATTTCGTCAGCTTAGCCTTGGATGCCGTGTCTGCCGACCATATCCGAAGCCACAAGGTACCATAGACTTGGCTGAAGCCTACAACAGGTCATACATGACATCTGAGAGATAAGAAGCACCCATCTCAATCTTGGCTACCTCCTGCTCTACTAAGTCCCAGTTACCAGACTCACAGTCAAGGACACGTTCGGCCCACCGAAAACAAGCCCGAGCAACCAGACCGCCACACATCGCCACCTGGACCACCAGAGCAGAAACATCAAAACTCTGTTTAAGGAGGGACTCCAACATACACTCCTCACAGTCCCTCAAAACAGAGCCGCCCTCAACAGGTATAGTATGCCACTTCGCGATGGCCGAGACTACTGCGTCCACCACCGGCGACTTTAAGGTGTCCCAATCCCCCTCCGGCATGGGATACAGATGGGCCATAGAATGTAAATCGAAAAGGGGCCTCCGGCACCTGCCACTGTATGAGCACAATATCCCGAATATCCTGATGCATAGGAAAAGAGCGAGAAGTTGAGCGGATCCTCCGAAGCAAGGGGTCCACCACATGCGGGAGCTCCATCTTGCAGGGCCATTTCCACAGCTTATATGGCAGTCAGAAAGAGGCCATCTTGGAGGTACAGGCTCCTTCAACCAGAGGGGTTTCTTCCTCTTGGGCAGAGTCATCGGCTGTTTCTCTGGATGAGATTTGCAGGGCCGCTACCTGGTCCTCCTTGCATACATTCACCAATTTTTACAGGATCGATGTGGCCACCAAGCAGGATGCTGCTTTTGGTGCCTCTGTGTTGGTAGCGGGCTCATCAGTCCCACCCTGAATTTTCGGGATTGCTGTTATGTCCCACTGGTCCTGGAAAAAAGTGGGATTGTACAAAAATGAAAGATTAGGTTCTTACCTCTGCTAATCTTCTTTCTTGTAAATCTACTTTATTCCAGGAACCTGCTCTATACTTGTTGATTCACCGACTATGTCTTTATAAATACTGGTAAGCTGTGTTTCCAGTTTTTCTTAGAGTGCCATCAGAATGGGTTAGCACTCAGTTTGGGGGTCACCAGTTAGGGCGCCCTCTTCTATCAGTGCATTTTGTTTCTACTTCTAGCACTGTTATTGTCATTCAGGTTACTGATGTTTGTTATCCTGAGTTGATTATGTTCCCTTGTTGCTGTTTTGCATTTATAATTGTGAGCAGAATATACTTACTTGTCGGAGAGTATCCCCATACTAATGATTGCTCAAAAGGTATAAGAAGATGATAGTGAGGTAAATCAACCTTGACAAGTCCAAAACTCCACCTCACAATATTAGAGAAAGAGATGTATGGCTGAATCTAGCAATCTAGAACAGCAACTTCCAGTATATTGTACATTTAGGATTCAGGTAAACAGTCTTCTTCAAACCATATCAGAAGTAAGACAAACCAAATATATGGAATAATTCAATCATTTATTTTCTTCCATACAGCAGAGATATTAGCATGTCCCCGACGGGACCCGCTTCGCCCAGATAGGGCTTTTTCAAGGGTTCACTTTATGACTGCTATAATCATTTATTTTCTTCCATACAGCAGAGAAATTAGCATGTCCCCGACGGGACCCGTTTCGCCCGTTTCCCGGCAGGTCTAGCAGTCATAAAGTGAGGATGCTGAAGAAAGAGCACCCACTGTGAATCCTTGAAAAAGCTCTATCTGGGCGAAACAGGTCCCGTCGGGGACATGCTAATATCTCTGCTATATGGAAGAAAATAAATGATTGAATTATTCCATATATTTGGTTTGTCTTACTTCTGATATGGTTTGAAGAAGACTGTTTACCTGAATCCTAAATGTACAATATACTGGAAGTTGCTGTTCTAGATTGCTAGATTCAGCCATACATCTCTTTCTCTAATATTGTGAGGTGGAGTTTTGGACTTCTCAAGAGTATCCCCATACCCCTTTCTCTTGTTCTTATCTTCTACAGATGTCCTTGGCTGCTTTCAGACTGACTGGTGAGCATGCTCAGAGTGGAGGTATGTAAGGGAGGGGGGGAAAAGCCTCTGAAGTTTTAAGACTTCCTACAGACCCTGGTGGGTGGAGGGAAATAACCCACTTGTCCTGGAATAAAGTAGGATGATTGTACAAGAACAACAAGTTAATGTCTGTGGGCAATGATCTGGGGCTGTGGTGACATGCTCTTCATTTGATTAGGTCTGGCCTGTATATCCAGGAACCTGGGAGCCAGCTATTAGATTCAACCAAGTTTGCAGGGCTAGGCGCTAGACCAGGGGACCAGGAGCACTGGCCTGAACAATCTACCATCTGCTGGAGGTTGAGAAAATACTAGAGCTTTCTATGGTGCAAAGTGCCTTTGTACTGGTGATGTTACAGAGAAAGATCATGTTCTTTACATTCATTTGCTAGTAAGTAGGGATAATAACCCAATAGTTCAGGATAGCAGAGCCACAATACTAAGGAAAGTAGTTATTTACCGTATTTTCGCGGATATAACGCGCACCATTGTAAAACGCGCACAGGGGTATAGCGCGCAGAAATCACGATGATATGTACAAAAACTTTTCTATACCGCGCTCAGGCATATAACGCGCATGCTGCCCGACTCTCCTTTCGCCCGCCCTGACTTTCCGTGCGCTGTCCCGACTCTCCGTTCACCCCCCCTGACTTCCGTGCACTGTCCTCCCTTGAAGTCCTGTCCCCCCTTGAAGGTCTGTCCCCATCCTGAAAGCCTGATGCCCCCCCCGACGTCCGATACATCCCCCCCCCCCGGCAGGACCACTCGCACCCTCACCCCGAAGGACCGCCGACTCCCCAACAATATCGGGCCAGGAGGGAGCCCAAACCCTCCTGGCCACGGCGACCCCCTAACCCCACCCCGCACTACATTACGGGCAGGAGGGATCCCAGGCCCTCCTGCCCTCGACGCAAACCCCCTCCCCCCAACGACCGCCCCCCCCCAAGAACCTCCGCCCGTCCCCCAGCCGACCTGCGACCCCCCTGGCCGACCCCCACGACACCCCCCACCCGCCTTCCCCGTACCTTTGTGTAGTTGGGCCAGAAGGGAGCCCAAACCCTCCTGGCCACAGCAACCCCCTAACCCCACCCCGCACTACATTACGGGCAGGAGGGATCCCAGGCCCTCCTGCCCTCGACGCAAACCCCCCTCCCCCCCAGCCGACCCGCGACCCCCCTGGCCGACCCCCACGACCCCCCCACCCCCCTTCCCCGTACCTTTGGAAGTTGGCCGGACAGACGGGAGCCAAACCCGCCTGTCCGGCAGGCAGCCAACGAAGGAATGAGGCCGGATTGGCCCATCCGTCCTAAAGCTCCGCCTACTGGTGGGGCCTAAGGCGCGTGGGCCAATCAGAATAGGCCCTGGAGCCTTAGGTCCCACCTGGGGGCGCGGCCTGAGACACATGGTCGGGTTTGGCCCATGTGCCTCAGGCCGCGCCCCCAGGTGGGACCTAAGGCTCCAGGGCCTATTCTGATTGGCCCACGCGCCTTAGGCCCCACCAGTAGGCGGAGCTTTAGGACGGATGGGCCAATCCGGCCTCATTCCTTCGTTGGCTGCCTGCCGGACAGGCGGGTTTGGCTCCCGTCTGTCCGGCCAACTTCCAAAGGTACGGGGAAGGGGGGTGGGGGGGTCGTGGGGGTCGGCCAGGGGGGTCGCGGGTCGGCTGGGGGGGAGGGGGGTTTGCGTCGAGGGCAGGAGGGCCTGGGATCCCTCCTGCCCGTAATGTAGTGCGGGGTGGGGTTAGGGTGTCGCCGTGGCCAGGAGGGTTTGGGCTCCCTTCTGGCCCAACTACACAAAGGTACGGGGAAGGCGGGTGGGGGTGTCATGGGGGTCGGCCAGGGGGGTCGCGGGTCGGCTGGGGGACGGGCGGAGGTTCTTGGGGGGGGGGGGCGGTCGTTGGAGGGAGGGGGGTTTGCGTCGAGGGCAGGAGGGCCTGGGATCCCTCCTGCCCGTAATGTAGTGCGGGGTGGGGTTAGGGGGTCGCCGTGGCCAGGAGGGTTTGGGCTCCCTCCTGGCCCGATATTGTTGGGGAGTCGGCGGTCCTTCGGGGTGAGGGTGCGAGTGGTCCTGCCGGGGGGGGGGATGTATCGGACGTCGGGGAGGCGGCCGGGCAAGAGGGCTTGGGCTCCCTCTTGCTCCGATCGTGGATGCGGGTGCGGGTGGGAGCGCGTGCGAGCGGTCGTTCGGGGTGGGGGTGCGAGCGGTCCTGCTGGGGGGGTGAATCGGGCGTCGGGCGGGGTGGGAACTATGTTTAAAAACTTTTGTATACCGCGCTCAGGCATATAACGCGCGAGGGGTATGCGCGGTACGTAAAATCACGTATAACGCGCGCGTTATATCCGCGAAAATACGGTACTTATCCCCAATAGACATAAAATCTAAGTTTGTATCACAGTCAAGAAACGGTAAAGTGATTTGCCCAAGATCACAAGATGTATTAGGGATATTTGAATCTGGCTTTCCCTTGTTCTCGGCCTGCTGCTTTAACCAGTGAACTTGATGAGACGGAAGAATCAAATGACTTGTTAGGATTGTATTGTTTAATAAAAAGTAACAAATCCCCAGATGTGCCTTTTTTTTTTTTTAAATAAAAAATAACTTCAAATTTTATCAATAGCTTTAACAAGTACAAAACTAGCAGATAATCAAATTTTAAATAAACTATAGTTCTTTAATACTGTCTGCTACCTGTAAAAAGACATTTGTTAAATGTGTACTTACAGCTCCTTTGTTTCTGTGTGGGTCCAAGATGCTCCCAAAGGATTTGGATTTCAATAGTGAATTCTTGATGAATGCAGGCAGGAGAATATCATCTTCATCATTCTGGTTCGCTGTCCAGTTCTGTGCAAAGTATAAAAGAAAGGATGGGGGAAGCATTACTCTTAAAATAGTAGATGACGATAAAGACCTGCATAATCCATCCAGTTTGCCCAATGAGCTAAGCTCCTAGTATACGTATTATAAACATATGTTTAGCTGATCTTGAGCTGTCCTTGCAATTTTCAGGGCACAGACTGCCTTACATTGGATTTGGCTGGCATTGGCTTAATTTTCTATCATGCCCAACAATTCACCCTCTTTATTCCTTTCCCCATGTATACCATCTCTCTTTCCCTCCCACTCCATGCACCTATGTCCAACAATTCTCCTTTCTCTTCCATCCCCCACCAGCAGCATCTTTTTCCTGCCCTTCCCATCACCCTACTCATGCATCTCTTTCCCTCCCTTCCGACCCCTCAGCCACGCAGCATCTGACCTTCTCAACTCCCTCCTAGCCTGTGCAGCATCTGTCCTTCCCTGCCTTCCCAGCCCCTTCCCCACCCCTAGTGGGATCCTGTGGCATGACCTTTCTCCAGCTCCTGACTCCCCCATCTACCTTCTCCCTGGTTGCTGTAATTTTAAATCTTGAGGCAGTTAGCAGCAGCAACAACAAGTTGAGCCTCCTACTGTTGGCCTACCCAAGAAGTCTTCCTACTGCAACTTCCTGATCCCATGTAGGTGAGACCCTGCAGAATGAAGGGTCCTGGGGAAGGCCAATGGCAGCAGGCTCACCTTGTTGCCGCTACCAGAAGATTTAAAATTACGGTGGCCAGTGAGGAGGTAGGTGGGGGAGTCGGGAGAGCCATAACTGACTCTTCTGACCTCCAACTAACAAATTTGAGGCAGCCATGGTCCCTGTGGCCCTTCTTGTTCTGGTGCCTATGGTTGATCCAGTTTATAATATCAGTGGGGCAGCTGATGAAAGAAACCCATACCATCTAAACCAAAAAGACCTCAACAACTTATCAGAGATCTTGGTCTCATCAAGTCCAATGCCGAGCTTTTGAGGTCTAAGATCAAGCGGTGGAACTTGTTGGATGAAAGTGTGAAAGTTACAGGTCAGAGGACGCATTACCAAGCTTTTTCCACCTTCTTCCCCCATCAAGATGGGCTCTGCTTCTGCCACAATATGACTAGTCTGTTTGAGGTAACTGGAATTGTCTGTAGCCTGAAAGAGTGGCGGTCTCTTCATCCAGGAGCATCAAAGCATTACTGCTCCATAACAGGAACAAGTATCCGTCTCTTTCACCAGCTCATTCAGTGCACCTCAGAGAGGATTACTACAGCATCATGACATGACCTTATTAGATACCTTGCAGTATTAAAGAGTACAACTGGGAGGTCATCAGAGACTTAAAAATGGTGGCATTCCTAATAGGTCCAACACAAGAGCCACGAGAAAGAGATATTGATAACCAAGTACAACACACAATCTTTATTAGGTCTGGTATTAATCTGAACTCGACACAGTCAGTGTTTCAGCCACTTGTGCCTTTCTCAAGAGTCAGCTGGAAAGATTATACTAAATTAAATTATACTTTCTGGTGGAATTCAGTATGCCATATTTATAAAATGGAAAGGGTGCTTGCTATGCAACAAGGTAATTATAATAAGTTTTAAAATATTTGGGGGCCATTGATTATTTATTCTAATGATCAGATATCTTAAACACCTCAGTATTGGATAAGATAAAGGGGGGTGGGAATATGAATGATAATAATTGATAACTGTTAATTATTAATAAATGGGTGGGATTCTTTTATATTTATATATTTGGAAGATTACAAACAAGATTGTCAAGTGATTAATTAATATATTTCTGAATGATTATTGTACACTTGTTGTAATTTCTGAAAATGAATAAAGAATTAAAAAAAAAAAAAAAAGAGTCAGATGCTTATCAGTTAGGACCAATGATGTACAATGGAAGAAGTACCAATCCAGTAGAAGGAGGCAATACAGTAATCAAATAACTCAGCACACTGTGGAGAAAACACCAAACCACAGTGTCTGGCATCCAGCAGGAAAAATTGAGTTTCCAAGGTGGTTTTATCAAGCTTCCCTGCTATTTCTGCCTTTGGAGCAGCAGGGACAAAGGTGCACTACCAAAGGCAGAACTGGTCACAGCAGACAGTTCTCTGTAGGGAAGACATCATCATATGGGAACCACTGGTGGACCCCCAGAAGGTGCTGATGCCACCACTACACATCAAATTGGGCCTAATAAAACAATTTAGCTCTAGAAAAGAAATTGGCAGGCTTCAAAGTACCTTCAAGACATCTTCCCTAATCTTTCTGAGGCAAAGGTCAAAGCTGGTGTCTTCGTCGAATCACAGATGAAGATCGTAGAGTGAAGGAATTTCCCAATAAGCTAACTAGGATGGAGAAAGCAGCTTGGAACAGCTTTGTTGCAGTGGTTTGGGGCTTCCTGGCCAATCATAAGGCTGAAAACTATGTGGAGTTAGTTGAGAATCTGGTGAAGAATTACATTAAAATGGGCTGTAGGATGTCTCTCAAAGTCCATGTCCTTGATGCTTATCTTGAGACATTCAAGAACATGGGAGCATACTCATAGAAGCAAGGGAAGTGCATCCACCAAGCTATACTGGACTTTGAACACCGTTACCAAGGAAAATATAATGAGAACACGATGGAAGACTACATCTGGGGGCTGATTTGTGAAAGATTAGGTACTTACCTCAATAATCTTTCTGGAAAAAGAGCATACAAGTCCTGACCATAAGTGAATATCTCAAACTCATGAGTTGATTGCAGTAGAAGAAAAATTACATTTTTCATCTCTACCTCCTTCTCCAGTTCATACCAAAGCAAATCGATCACCACTGGAACATTATAAAACCAAACAAAGGAAGGGATAAGAAGAACTTCCCCAACAATAAAATTTCTGTTCTGCAAGAAAACATTTAAACAAGTTAATCATGCTTTACTTAACCCGAGATGGAAACATAAAGGCCAAATGGTAGAGCAGAAAACTGGACATGTCTTCCTAGCATGTAAAATCTCAGGAATCTTCTGTGTTCCGGAAAAATCAAAATATGGAGATATCCCTCCATCAAATCCAAGGATGCCAAGAATTCCCCTGCTGCGAATGATGAAATGACTGATGTGCATTTTGGATCTAGAGTCAGTCATTGCAGCATTCAAAGTGGTGCAGGTCTGCATGGAGGCCAAAATGATATCAGGCCTCCACGCAGAACCGCACCCCTTTCAATGCCGCAATGACTGATTCTAGATCCAGAATCGGTCTCCAATCTTGCGAGCCTTTTTTGG
Source organism: Geotrypetes seraphini (assembly GCF_902459505.1). Taxonomy (NCBI): domain Eukaryota; kingdom Metazoa; phylum Chordata; class Amphibia; order Gymnophiona; family Dermophiidae; genus Geotrypetes; species Geotrypetes seraphini. The sequence continues at coordinate 47,542,995 of NC_047100.1, forward strand.
GGGGCACAACAAAGTATATGGAGTATCTGCCCAAGCCCAATTTTGCAGGCTGCACAGGCTCTATGGCTAAAAGCCTGTTTACTGTCACTTGGACCCCGCCTACTTTTTTCCAGTCATTCAGCCAACAAATCGCTAGAGGGTACCAGAATTCGATTTGGTATCATTTTTAGATTATGTCCAGCACCCAGCGGTCCAAACTGAAGTGCGTCCACTCCCTTCATTAGCCTTTTAGCCTGTCTTCTATCAGCAGAAGCTTGCCTAATGACCTGGCATCAAAAATTTCTGAAGTGTGCAGATCACATTCCAGAGACCTGAGGGCATCTCAAGTTTTTATATTGCTGGCATGAGCCCTGAATTGTTCTCCGAGTAGAGGATGCTCTGGCGTATTGGCGGTAATGCCTTGAGCCACATAAATTACTCTGTGCAGCACCTCGCTAAATCTGAGGTCTATTATCTGGAAGGGACTTCGGTCGCTGATAAGTCACATTGGTCTTAAGATTGTCCAATGCCCTTCCCAAAGAGCATTTGACCCTTAAACGGGAGTCTAATTAACATGGCACTTGAAGCCGAGTTTCTCACTTACTGTCTGATCCTTAGCATTCTATGGACAGAGATGGCATAAACAGAGACCTTGCTTAGAACTCTAATAATATCATATAGGGCATTAGCCACATAGGCAATCCCCGGTATAACAAGCTGGGGACATCCCTCATCTGTATCGGCACTCTGCCAAAAACTCTGGGGCGTGCCAAAAAAAAAAAAGAGGCCACAACCACAGCTTTAATACCCAGAGCTAATGCCTAACATAGTAAAAAAAAAACCATAGTAGCATAGTAAAATGACAGCAGATAAAAGACCCGAATGTCCATCCAGTCTTCTCAACCATACAATCTCCATGCATTAATGATTTAATTTAGATATTTCTGGGCCAGAAATATCTCTGCCCGGTACTGTGCTTAGGTTCCATCTACTGGAATCTCCATCAAAGCTCACTTCAGCCCATCTAAATCATCCCAGCCGTCGAATCCCTCCCCAGCCCATTCTCAACTGAATGACCATTTACGGGACACAGACCATGCAAGTCTGCCCTGTACTGGCCTTAGTTCTTCAATATATACTATTATTTTCTGATTAGAGAACCTCTTTGTTCATCCCACGCTTTTTTGAACTGTCACCATTTTCCTTTCGACCAATTCTCTCAGGAGAGATTCCCACCATTATGAAAGCGAAGTTGACCTAAGATTTGTGGTACTTCTAAATGTACGTCTCTCTAGAGGGGGGAATATTTCTGAAGTTTTATTTAACAAAGAGCAGAGATTAATTTGAATGCTGTTAAACCAAATGGGCTGAATAGGGAAATTGAATGGGGTTTAGTTAACACAAGAGGGTGAGCTCTGATTGGTTCTTTTCCTATTGAGGTCAGACTTAAATTTGCATATGTTTGACGCTTGAGATCATTCACTCAACTTCGCTTTCAGAATGGTGGGTGCTTTTGAATCCACCTATTTAACTTTGCCATCTGATGGACAGGCAGGCTGGGAAGAGGATTTCCTTACTTGCTGGAAGCCGTGTGCAATTCTTTTAAGGTATATGTTAAGTTAATAATCTATGTATTAGGTTATACTTGAAGTGGATAAAGTTATGATAAGATATTACAATTGATTTTAGATCAATAACCCCATACAACCTAACTTAAGAGTCTTGTCTCCTGATGACCTTCGTGAAACACAGTCTGATGTAGAGCAAGACTGGTTCAACAGAAGACGGATTATGACTGCATTATAGTACCAAGAACTTTTACCTTTGATGACTTTGTCACCTGCAATTTGACAATTAAACCATCTGGACTTTTCTGATTATCAAGATTCTAATTTAGGACTAACTTCCAGGTTGGTTTTCTATATTTGTAAAGTGGGCATTTTAGCGGGTTTGTATGTTAGATGATTGTGCATTTGTTTGTGGTATGTTATATTTATGTAATAAACGTTTTGAATTTGTATGATATTCAATGTTCATATTACAATATAGACTTCTTTATTGTTTCCATGGTGTCCAGCTTTCACATCCGTAATTGGCACTGAGAAAATGAGGCTGTTGAAAAGTCTGATCTTCATTTTGAGTATTATTTTCATGCCTTTGAATACTTTGTTGAAAGCCTTCATTGAAGTAGTTCCTCCTTGCTTCTTACAAAAGAGCCCAGGAGATTGAAATCCTTTACAATTTCTATTCTATTGCTATCAAGCTCAATCTTCATAATTTTCTGTGCTCATGTTCTTCGTCTTATGTTCAGTACTAATTCCATGTTATGACTTTCGGCACTGACTTTTCTCAGTAGATGCAGCATGTCTTCTTTGCTGCTGGTGATGAGCATTGTATCATTTGCATGGTGAAGGTTATTTATATTTCAGCCACCAACTTTGAAACTGATGCTCTCTTCTTCCAAATTTGCATTTCTGAAAATGGCTTCACCAAAAGGTTGAACAAGTAAGGTGACAAGATGCATCCTTTCCCTATGCCACTTTTTTTCGGCAACCAATCGGTGTTACCATATTCAGTTATCACTACAGCTTTTGATTTTTGTAGAGGCTCTTTATCAGCTAAGTAATATGTTTGGGTATTCCCATTTTTGCTAGAGTTCTCCATAGTTTATCATGATCCACTCAGTCAAAAGTCTTACTGTAGTCGATGAAGCAAAAGTATAAGGGATTTTGGTATTCTTTGCTCGTCTCCAATATCCATCTGACATTGGCAATAATGTCTCTTGTTCCTCGACCTTTTCTGAAACCAATCTGAGCTTTGGGTAGTTTTTGCTCAACGCATGATTGTAGCCTTCATTGTATTTTCAGCAATATTTTGCTGGCATGTGGAATTAATGCAATCATTCTGTAGTTGCCTGGATATATTTAGCAATCCATAAATATTAATGTAATGTAATATAAGAGAGGAAACTATAAATGAATGGGGAGTCTAAAGAAGGCAGATTAAAAGGAGGTTGAAAATATGCCAGAGGAGCTGAGTAATAAAAGGAAGCCAGGAATTAACATAAAGGGACAAGACATAAGCAAAGCCTTTTCTCATTACCTTTATTTTACTGTTTTGTAAGGTGCCTTCAGCAGGGTTTGTAACGGGATGTCTGAAAAAGCAAGCAAGAACAATAAAATGTATAACAAAGCTCCCTGCAGTATACCATGGAACATTACAGAAATTCTATGCATCAAGTTCAATTGTGGGCGTACAGGGTTAGCTTGGATTCTATGTAGGCAGGGGTGGTGATGTAAATTCTTTTAGAGAGATTCTCCATTCTCTTACCTTGTCAATATGGCTTCAGACCCAATTTCAGCACCGAATCCCTACTGGCCTCATTAATTTCAAAGGTTCACAACTACAATCTTGTAACAAGTTTGCTGTCCTATTACAATTTGATCTATCTGCGACCTTTGATGTTGTCCACCATGATATTCTAATTTATCATCTTTCCAAGATAGGCATTGACTCCACAGTCTTAGACTGGTTCTCAGAATTCTTACAATCCCGCTCTTACACTGTTAACATGAATGGCACCATGTCTTCTCCTTGGAAACCGTTATGTGGAGTCCCACAGGATCACCTCTGTCCCCTATTCTTTTCAACATCTATATGTCTTCTCTGAACTCTTCCATCTATCTCCCTTTGAAACATTATATACATATGCCAATGACATCCTTGTCCTTCTTGAGATAGACTCGAACCTTATTAACCTCACTGAAAATATAACAGCATGCATAACAAAACTCCAATCCTGGGCCCTCACTGCAGAAATGAAGCTGAACAAGTCCAAAACAAAACTTCTCTGGCTTGGCCCAAAATAAGATCAGCTACCCACATTCATTCCATTACCTTATGGTCCCACACTGCAGATTGAATTCTCAAGCAAAGTTTTGGGCATCATTATTGATTCTACACTTTCTTTTAACGACCATCTTAACTCTCTGGTAAAAAAAAAGTTTCTTTAGTCTTCACATGTTGAGAAAAGTGAGATCCTGCTTCCAAAAACAACATTTTGCTGTCCTTGTACAATCGATCATTCTTTCCAGACCATCTATCTAAGCCTAACCAAGAAAAGTCTTCAAAGACTTCAGCGGATCCAGAACACTGTGGCTAGGTTGATCTTCGCAAAAAGTAAATTTGATAATGTTTCCCCTCTTCTGTCAAACTTCACTGGCTTCCAGTAATTTCTAGGGTTCACTTTAAATGTGCCTGCCTAGCATTCAAGATCCTACTTGGCACTCTTCCTCCCCTAATTCCACTATCTTGTAATTCTTCAAGACCTGACACTGCCAGATCCACCCAAAAACGTAAACTATCTTTCCCCTCATTAAAAGGCGTCATCTATCTGGGAAAATCTCTTTTCTTCAAATTCACAGAGGTTTAGAATAACCTTCCTGCCCTGCTGCGGAATCTGGGCTCCTTCCAATTATTCTGTAAGCATCTGAAAACTTGGTTATTCTCAAAAATGTAAATCTCTCTACCCTCTTTTTAATCACTGCTTATTATTGTTTTCCCTTCCTTATTTTAAAGTTCCTGTAAACCATGCCGAGCTCTATCTTTATGGAGAGGATGCGGTATATAAACTTAAGGTTTAGTTTAAAGTAGCCCTCTCGAATGATTTGTAGCACCCAAAAATCGGAGGTGATGAGCTCCCAAAGATGGATGTAAAGTTGAAGGCGCCCTCCAATTGGCTGAGGAAGAGGTTGACTTAAGGGAATTGAGGCTTCACTCCTCTCCACTCTTGCTGCAAGCAGTCTTCTTCCAGCTCCATGACAACCATCTGCTTCTTAACTCTTTCAAATGTGAATCCATTTGGAAGAGTTAAGAAGCAGATGGTTGAGTACGAGTAATTTGGCTGTGTTGGCATGTCAATGGTAATGATCCTTGATACAGCTAAACATGATTCATGTTGGATAAGTATCCCCTGCTGGCTGAAACAATGTTTCAGATGAATAACACGCTTTGTTTAAAAAGGAATATATAATTATAAAAAGGTTTTTCAATTTGTTGTTGTTAGGTGCCATCGACTCATGCTCAAATCCTAGCGACTTGATAAATTGCGGATCTAAAAAGAAATTGGTTTTGTGCTAGCACTTCAGCATCATCCCCATGGTTGTTTTCAACTTGTCCAGCCATCTGATTGCAGGTTGCTCTCTTTGCCTGGTTCCTTCGATCTTCCGAAACATGATGTCTTTTTCCAGTACTCTCTTCTGATGGTGTGACCAAAATAAGACAGTCATAACTTCATCATTTGGGCTTCGAGTGACATAGCTGGTTTGATCTATTTCAGAATTGATTTGTTAGTTCTTTTGGCAGTCCATGGCATGCCTAAAATCCTTCTCCAGGATCAAAGCTCAAATGAGTCAATCTTCTTTCTGTCTTGTTTCCATAGTGTCCAGCTTTCACATCCGTAACCGACCACTAAGAAAATGAGTGCATGGACAAGTCTAATCTTCGTTTGGAGTGTTACCTCCTTGCCTTTGAATACTTTGTCGAAAGCCTTCATTAAAGAGTGACCAAGTACTATTCTGCAGAGTATTTCCTCCCTTCTAGTTGCTTCTTTGTTTACAAAAGAGCCCAGGAGATTGAAATCCTTTACAACTTCTATTCTATTGCCTTCTAGCTCAAAATCTTCAGGTCTTCTTTGCTGCTGGTGATGAGTGTTGTATCATCTGCATAGCACAGGTTGTTTATAATTCGGCAACCAACTCTGAAATAGACACACTTCTTCCAAATTTGTTTTTCTGAAGTTGGTTTCACTGCAAAGGTTGAACAGGTGACAAGATGCATCCTTGCCTATCATTGTGTAAGTACTTCTTAATTCTACCCAAACTCCACACAAACTGAGCCCCTAAACATGCCAACTCACAAATTGTGTAAAAGTAGTTTACTCAAGTACCCCATGAGGTAATAATGTTCATATAGGAAAACCCCTCAATAAAATTACTAGGAGATGTAGCCTCAACATCATTTCTCATGTCATTTATGGGAATCTTTGTTTTATTCAAGGCTTTTTTTGTATTTGTTTGTTATGGAAGAGATATTAAGTTCACCAGTGGTGTAGTCAGGGGGCATTTTGGGGGCCAGGGCCTGGGCTCCCCCCAACACTGCAGTACTCTGAATGACTGGTGGGGATACCCCATCAGCAAAAGTGTTCCATAGCCCAAACCTCCCTTGGTGTGAGGAAGTTGTTGGTGTGCTTTCCTGCCACTGAAACTCCTTGCACATGCTCAAGTTTGTGTGTAGAAACTGACCATGCATGAGGAGTTCTGGCATCAGCAGCTGGACAGCATAACACAGACTTTCTCACACCAGGAGAAGTTCAGGCTATGGAGCTCTTTGGCTGATGGGGCTTAAGTATCCCACCAGCCATTCAGGGTACTGCAGTTTGGGGGGGAAGCAAAATGGGCTGCTGGCTATGTGTGTACTATTAATGAGAAACCCTGAAATTTTGATTATTTTTCCCCTTTAAGAAAAGGTGACACAAAATGGCATGGAGCGTGACACTAACATTTCCAATGACTTTCCAAATGAATACACATCCCTAAAAATTACCCCAGAGAGAATACCGAAGACCGTAACTTACTCTGTTTTTGCTAGACGGATCCGTTTTGTAGGTGTGATGGTTGATTTGCTTGATACATGATCAGGAGTATCAAAGTCATAGGTTATATTCAAGTCTATCTCATCATTGTTGGTTAGGCGACATAATCGAGGCTGCTGTAGTTCTATTGGAGCTGGGCTGTAGAGAAAGGCAAGTTAACAATATTTATTTATATGATTTACACCAGGATTTCTAATGTAATTTTCAATGCATTTCTGTAAAATCTCAGTTCAAGAAAGCAATGTTATTTACTTGCTACATGTGTATTTAATGGCCAGCAATGTATTTATTCCACATGCATAATGGCAAGGTATCATCAAAGAGGAGCCAGGAACAGGATTTGAGCTCTCCAAAGTGTTCTGGCACATAATGACAAAGATTGCAACACGCCCTGCAGACGGTGGTAATGGAGACACCGCTGCCTTCGAGGCTGCAGGAGGTTCCATACGGTACTACTCGAAAGGGTCCAGAGAAGAGCAACTAAGATGGTTAAGGGGCTGGGGGAGTTGCCATACAGTGAAAGATTACAGCAACTGGGCCTCTTCTCCCTCAAACAGAGGAGATTGAGAGGGGACATGATCAAAACATTCAAGGTACTGAAGGGAATAGACTCAGTAGATAAGGACAGGTTGTTCACCCTCTCCAAGGTAGGGAGAACGAGAGGGCACTCTCTAAAGTTGAAAGGGGATAGACTCCATACAAACGTAAGGAAGTTCTTCTTCACCCAGAGAGTAGTAGAAAACTGGAACGCTCTTCCGGAGTCTGTCGTAGGGTAAAATATCCTCCAGGGATTCAAGACAAAGTTAGACAAGTTCCTGCTGAACCAGAATGTACGCAGGTAGGGCTAGACTCAGTTAGGGCGCTGGTCTTTGACCAGAGGGCCGCCGCGTGAGCGAACTGCTGGGCACAATGGACCACTGGTCTTGACCCAGCAGCGGCAATTCTTATAATTAGGATGAAGGCTCTGCTCCCACTGCACATGCTGGCAAATACATGTGCACTCCTATATTATAGAAAAGGCTCTTCATTGATAGATTTTTTTCTAATATATTATCAAAACCATCCTGAACAACTCAATTCTGATCTCAATATCGTTTGTAAAATGGGCTTCAGCATTAATGTGTATATTGGGTAATAGTGCCAGCATCATGCTGTATCTTAAGAAATATATAGCCTATTATAAAAATTCCCTAAAGGCCGAGCATTTTTCATACCCTTACATCAATCTCCACATTGCATCTATGTTCCCTCCTCTTCTTAGGGGAGATGTATTTAATGCTCAGTTCTCTCCACTTTCAAAGTACCAATCTTAACCCATGTGTAGATCACCTTATGATAAATTTAGTTCCTTTCTCCTTGTGTTTTTTTATAGATTCTGTACAAATGTAAGGAAGTTCTTCTTCACCCAGAGAATGCTAGAAAACTGGAACAATCTTCCGGAGGCTGTTATAGGGGAAAACAGCCTCCAGGGATTCAAGACAAAGTTAGACAAGTTCCTGCTGAACCAGAACGTATGCAGGTAAGGCCAGTCTCAGTTAGGGCACTGGTCTTTGAGTGGTCCATCGTGCCGCGTGAGTGGACTGCTGGGCACGATGGACCACTGGTCTGACCCAGCAGCGGCAATTCTTATGTTCTTATGACTCCACTTTCTGTGTCTCTATTATAGCTTTTGTGGAGCTTGTGTTCATGTCTTAACTAGTGGGACATACCAAAGCAATTCCCTGAGCCTAGGGTAGCCCAGATAAGCCTGCTGAAAGCACTGAGGACCCAAAAGCAGCATCCATTTGTGCTACCACATCCACCCTGTAAAACTTGGTAAAGTATGGGTGGACCATGCAACAGCCCTACAAATCTCCTCGGGTGGAACTTCCCAGGACTCTGCCCATGAAGAGACCATGCTTCTGGTGGAATGCGCTTTCAAAGAAATTTGTGCTGCTTACTATAGCCAATGTAAGCAGATGAAATAGCCATGCAAATCAATCTGAAAATGGATGCCTTTGAGGCACAGAACTATAGGATGTTGCAAGTAAGAAATTTTTAAATAAATAAACTGGTCAACTGAGAAGGGGGAGGGGAAAGTCCTGTAAGCTCAGGTGAAGACCCCCGTCACAGCCAGTACAGTAAAGCAAAAGGACTCTCTGACTAGAAAATTGTCAACTCTGAGAGCAGCCATGAACTCTGAAAGACACTTCTGCTTTTTCCTAGAAACAACAAGTATAGTTATAAAGACAAATAATTCTGATGAAAAACATAAGCAACATGATAACTTTCACCAAAGGAAAGAAGAACCACGGACATAAGTATACAAGAAGGCTAACCACAGAGCTGAAAAGCTGTTAGCCCAGGTGCTCAAAAGAGGAACTTGGTATATTAACGGGACATTTACGGGGAAATGAGGGAGAAGCATATAGGAAAAGGCGTGACACAGAATCACTCAATTTATGTTAACCAACCCATAGCTTAATAAGAGATAATGAATATAATTAACCAATGAAAGTGTGAAATGTAACATGCACCAACGTGGGCCAGAGCTGTCAGAATCATATAAAAGAAAGCTCCCTGAACCATGGTTTCAGAACTCATCGGAGGTTCTCCATCAGCCTTGCCAGTCTGATGTATGCTCATCACTCTGTATGCTGTGTGATTTGTTCCTGTAAGCTATTACTATTTGATTAGTAAACCTCATATTATTTGTATCAGCATAAGGAGAGTTGAGTGGTCTATCTGTGAAGGCCTAGGGCAGCGATGGCGAACCTATGGCACGCGTGCCAGCTGTGGCACGCGAAGGCCTTGCAGCTGGCACGCGGGAAGGTCCGCAATAGAGAGCTGCACGGGAACGGGGCTGGATGTACTAAGTCGCGCAGATTTTCTCCCTACCTGCTCTGCTTGCAGCACAGAGCCAAACAGAAGTCTTCCCGACGTCAGCGCTGACGTCGGAGGGAGGGAGGGCTGACGTCGGGAAGACTTCCGTTCGGCTCTGTACTGCAGGCAGGGTAGGTAAGGAGGAGTAGCCTCGCGGCTACCAAGGGAGGGGGGCGGTGCGCCCCGCCCCGTGTGCAGCACAGCAACGCCCAGCAAATTTAGATGCCCGCCCGGCTGTCATCTGCCGAATCCTGCTGCCGCCACTGCTTAATGCGCAGCCTGAAGAGCCGCCGAAAAACCCGCCGGACTTTAAACAAAAAAAACCCCCAGCAAGCGACTCGAACCCAGCTTCCCTCCGAAACCGGAAGTTACGTCAGGGGGGGGGGGTAAAGAAGAGAAGCCGGCACAGACCATTAGAGCCCCGGAGCATGCGGGAGATAGGCCAGCCACGGAGGGAAGCTTACTTGCTCTTGCTTACTTCGGGCCTTTCTCGCTGCCAGGTCCTGCCTACTTTCTGTTTCCGTGAAGGCAGGACCCGGCAACGAGAAAGGCCCGAAGTAAGCAAGAGCAGCAAGTTGTAAACTTCCCTCTGTCGCTACCCTTTGGGAGATAGGTCAGCGACCAAGGGAAACTTGCAACTTGCCTTTGTCTGTAGCGAATCTGCCGGGTGTGTGAGACGGGGGGGGGGGGAATGGGAGGAGTAATGCTGCTGCACCCAATTAGGGGGGAGAGGGAAGAGAAATGCTGCTTCTGCTGTACCCAATTGGGGGGGGAGAGAAATGCTGATGATACTGCTGTACTCAGTGGGGGGAGGGGGAAGAGAAATACTGCTATACCCAATTGGGGAGAGAGAGGGAAGGAGGGAGAAGGAAGATCAGGAAAAGGAGGAAAGAGATGTAAAGACCATGGGACGGAGGGAAAGGAGATACCATACCACGGAGTGGAAGAGAGAGGTCAGGGCATATGGGGGGGGGGAAGCAGGGCCAGATTAAAGGATAGGCCCTGTAGGCACAGGCCTAGGGCCCGAAATAGTCAGGGGGGCCTGCCAGTGCTGTGCTTTGGGGCCTCACCCTTGCTGGATTCGCTGGCAGCAGCAGCAGCCTCATCATCATCCCGGGCAAACCCCAACCCGATCCGACCCTCCTATCTCTCCCTCCTTCCCTCATCAGTGACGTGCCAGAGGGAATCACGGCAGGAGAAAGGCCTGAAGCAGCCTGCTTAGAGTAGAGCAGTGCTGTTTAGAGTCTTGTGATGGGAGGGAGGGAGAGAGAGATATGGAGGGTCGTGGGGGGGAGAGTAGCAGTCTGCCCCGGGTGTTCGACCTGGCGTCATGAACTTCTTTGGCTAGCATCAGCATTTACAATTCACTGCTGTTGCCAGCTTCAGGCCTTCCTCTCCGCCGGGTCCTGCCTACTTCTGTTTCCATGAAGGCAGGACCCGACAGAGAAGAAGGCCCGAAGCTGGCAACAACAGCAAATTGTGAATGCTGCTGCCTGAAGAAGTTCATGACACCAGGTCATGAGTGACAGAAGGAGGAAAGGGAGCAGAGGGGGAGAGACTTGCTGCACCCAACTGGAGGGAGAAAGAAGATGAGGGAGGGAATGGAATGAGATGCCAGGGATTGGAGGGAAGGGAGGGAGGAAGAGATGCCAGGGCATGGAGGGAAGGAGGAAAGTATGCCAGACCAAGGGAAAAGGAAGGGGGAAAGGAAGGAGGAGAAGACAGAGCATGGAGGGGGAGGGAGAGATGGAAGAAAAGGAAAGGAGTGAGATGCTAGAGAATCAGGGAAGGGAAGATACCAGACTATGGGGTGCGAAGGAAAGAAAGGAGAAGAGAGAGATGCCAGAGCATAGGAGACGGGATGGTGACAGAGAGAGAAAAATGGAGAGGTGGCAGAGCTGAAATCAATCATGTACAAAGGAGAAGAGAAGGGGCACAGGATAGACAGTTTATTGAAGGAGCATAAAAAGAGGGAAGATGCCATATGGAACGGGGAGAGGGCAGACAGTGGATGGAAGGGGCTGATGCTGTATGGAAGACAGAGCGGACAGATGCTGGCTAGAAAAAAGAGTGAAGACAAGATGATTAAAGCAAAAACGACAAAAGGTAGAAAAAATTGTTTTGTTGCTTTACGTAGAATCAAGTAGTATTGTATCTATTGATTAAAGTTTATAAATAGGAAATAGAAATAAGGCAGTTTTTTGGGGACTAAACCCCTTTCCTCAGGTCAGGACAGGATACCATAATAGCAGGGCTGCCCAAATGGTCGAGTGCGATCGACCAGTAGATCGCAAAGGCAATGTGAGTCGATCGCGTTGCCTTGGCAATCTTTTTCTTCCTGCCTCCCTGAGCCAGGCCAGGCGCGTAGAAGCGCCGAACTCACAAAACTTCACTTCCGACGTCAATTCTGACATCAGAGAGGAAGTTCTGGGCCAGCCAATCGCTGCCTGGCTGGCTTGAAACTTCCTCTCCGTCATTAGAATTGACATCAGAGGTGAAGTCTTGTGAGTCCGGCGCTTGTACATTCCTGGCCTGGCTCATGGAAGCAGGGAGAAATCGGCATGGTGGCTTAGGGGGTAGGGAAAGAATCGGGGAAGTGGAGAAATTGGCGCGATGGCTTGGGGCGGGGGGAGAGAGAAAGAAAGAAAGAGACAGAAAGAAAAGGGGAGGGGCAGAAAGAAAAAATATTGGATTTATAGTCAGAAGAAGGAAGTGCAAACAGAGACTCATGAAATCACCAGACAAAAAGATAGGAAAAATGATTTTATTTTCAGTTTAGTGATCAAAATGTGTCTGTTTAGAGAATTTATATCTGCAATAGCGGTTTTTAGCGCAGGGAGCCTATGAGCATCAAGAGCAGCAAAGGGCATTCAGTGCATCTCCCTGCTCTAAACACTGCTATTGCGATTTAGTAAAAAGGGAGGGGGTATATTTGTCTATTTTTGTATAGTTGTTCCTGAAGTGACATTGCATAGAATCGTCTGACTTGACCTCTTTGAAAACCCACGGAATATAAATGATAATTAACATTTTCTCTGCATACAGTGTGCTTTGTGGGGTTTTTTTAAAATTTTATTGTTGGTAGATCATTTTGACTTGGTCATTTTAAAAGTAGCTCGCAAGCCCAAAAAGTGTGGGCACCCCTGCTGTAGAAGCAAGGGCAAAGTGGAAATGTCCAATCAATTTGGTGCACAAAAACAGTGTCTTTCAACTCATATGATAAATCCAATGGTCTTTATTAATCCAAAACAAAATCGTACATCCAAAGCAACTCAATGACTCGACATGATCACGTTTCGGCCATCCAGCCTGCATCAGGAGTCTTAGAAGTCTTTGGGTAGCAAGTAGTCTTTAAATGGCAAATGGTCAAAAGTGAAACAATCATACCATTGCTCCGAGTCTGTAAATGCTGCAAAACCACACAACCTCATGTTCTTTACAGATTTTACTAACCACTTTAATGTACTAAACAAAAAATTACAAGGCATGGGAAAAACAGCAGAAAGCAAGTTTAGTGACATCAAAGCTTTTGAGAGAAAATTGCATGTTTTTGAAAAAGACCTTGAGAGTGGACAGCTAAAATATTTTCCCAACCTAAAAATACATTTGGATAATTCTACAACATTTGTGGACAGTCATAAAAAACACCAGGAAATCCACAAAGCATATTCCACCATTGTAGCCGAAGCAAAGGAGAATTTTAGTAAAAGATTTTCTCAGTTCCGTAAGATGGAGACAACCCTTTCATTTATAACTTCCCCAGAAAAGTCCACATTTGAAGATCTTGATCTTTCCTGCTTACAGTGGTTGGATATTCAAAATTTGGAAATGGAGCTACTGGAATTTCAAGAAAGCTCTATCTGGAAAAGTAAATTCAATGACCTGCGTGCGGCTCTTGAACGTATTGAGTGTGAAAGGGTGAAAAATGAAATCACTGCTAGCAGTTCTGAAAATGAAATCCTAAAAGCGTGGAATTTTCGGCCAGACAATTTTAAGTCCATGAAAGCACCTGGGATTGCTCGTTTTACTTTGTTTGGGTCATCCTATGCTTGTGAGCAGCTGTTTTCGGCTTTGAATCATATAAAATCTGATGCTAGAAACAGATTAACGGATGACATGAGTGCTGCATGTGTTGCTCTGAAATTAACGCACTATGAGCCAAGGATTGACAAGTTATCAGCATGCATGCAACAACAAAAATCACATTAATTTTTTTCAGAGCATGCCCAATGCATACGTTTACATGAAGCAGTGTTTTCAGTTTGCAGTTAAGACACTTTCTAAGTTATTTAAATATTATTTAAAGATGTTATTTAAAAAAGGGACTTTACATGGCCCTGTTGTATTCCAATCTGGAATTTCCAATAAAAACGGTTGGTTTAATTGAAAGCTCTTTTGTTTTCTTTACATCATATTATTAGAAATGTAATGATTTAACTATTTTCTAATTTGATTGCAAATTTTACAAAAAAACATGTATAGACTCTTTGGGAATACACACCGAGTCTTGACACAGTTAACAGTTTTAAGAAGTTTATCTTTTTTTTTACTCAGGATACATTTGACATGTTATGTGAATAATACATTTAAAATATATTGTGTAACTGAATCAAATTCTTCCTAAATTCATTAAATTGAATGAAATCATTAAAACATTATAAATTGCCAATAAATTGAAATGAAAACCAAAGGATTGTGAATCAAATTGATTCTCTGACAATACAAAGATTCCAACCTTTAAAAATGATGTTACATAGTTCAGGCAACTTTATAAAGAATTTTTAGACACTAAAATCTTGTTATTAAGGTTTAATTGACGTGCTGGCACTTTGAGGAAATTCTTTGGTTTTGTGCGGCAGTTTGGGCACTCGGGCTCAAAAAGGTTAGCCATCACTGGCCTAGGGTCTTCAGTGGTGACCCCGACGTGATTTCTTATCTCTTCCTGTAGTCTAGGAATCCATCCACAGGATGGATTCCTAGACTACAGGAAGATTCTGAAAGACGAAAGTCATTTGTCACTTTGAGATACCGAAGAACTCTCCTCATGTCCAATAATGCCAAAATTTTGTCTTTTTTTTTTTTTTTAACTCCTGTGGCTTTTGGCAGAAGGAAGATGGCAGAAACAATCCCGCCTCCGTAACTCTGAAAAAAGGCTCTCTGCATGGCAGAGTCTGAAGCTCCGAAACCTGTCTCACTGAGGTGATAGCCACCAGGAATATCATCTGGATGGTAAGATCCATTAGTGACACATTCTGTAATGGTTTGTATGGGGCTTTACAAAGAGCCCATAACACAACATTAAGATTCCACATAGGAGAATGTTGATGTATAGGAGGATGCAAGTGCAATGCTCCCTTCAGAAATCTAGCTATTTCAGGATGGGAAGCTAATGATATTTATTTTCTCCACTCAAGTCCTAAAACATAAGAGGCTTGCACCTGTACTTTGAGCAATCTAACTGCTAGGCCTTTTTCAAGACCATCCTGAAGAAATGAAAAGACTGTGGATATTGGGGCCAAAAAAAGCTCCATCTTTTGATTAATTCACCAGCAGTGAAAAGTCTTCCAAGCCACAGCATGCGCCGCAACCAATCGCAGGTTTCCTGGATCAAAGGAGGGTAGCTATGATCATCTCCGAATATCCTATCTGCTCTAAGGCTGCACCACTCAAGAGCTATGCTGTAAGCCCAAAGCGTTCCGGATGCTCCAGGGCAATTAGCCCTTGTGAAAGAAGTGTCAGAAACACCAGCAATCTGAGGCCCTTGTCCCATTGTAACTGCACTAGATCCACGTACCAAAACACAACACATCCAATCTGGTGCCGCAAGAATCACCAACCCCGGATGGGTTGCTATTCTTTGAATAACCCAGCCTATCATTGGCCAAAAGAAAACACGTAAAACAGCTCATCTGTTGGTCAAAGTTATACTAAGGCATCCCTGACGGTGCTTCCCAGCTCCAACCGAGGCAGAAGTAGCGTGATACTTTCTTGTTGGTTGCTGAAGCCATTAGGTTGATGGTCAGCCTCCTCCAGTACCTTACAATGTTGTTGAAGGCCCTCTAGGACAAACATCACTCCCGGGATCCAGGGTCTGGTGACTGAGATAACTGGCTTGTACACTGTCCACTCTCGCTATATGTCGATATGTCTTGCAGGTGAACTTCCACCCAGCGAAACAACAGCTGAACCTCCAGTTTCAATGGAGCACTCTTGGTGCCCCCTTGTCTGTTGATTAATGCCATTGCAGTGGCATTGTCCGAAAAAAAAACCCTGACCACTTTGCCTTCCAGAGTCTTTTCGAAGGCCTGCAGCACTAACCGAATGACTCTCAGCTCCAATCTGTTTATGTACCATTTTCTCCGAGAAGGTAACCATCCGCCTTGAATCAAGTGATCATCACAATGACCTCCCCAGCCATAAAGACTTGCATCAGTCATATCACCCAAGAAGAAATGTAGAGAGGCAAGCCCTTGAACAGCGCCTCCACCCGGAGCCACCAGCACAAACTCTGCCGCACTTCCTCTATCAAGGTTAACTGTCTCTGGAGCAGATCTGGTTTCAGAGACTAGTAGTACAAGGATAGTAGTACAAGCTGGCGTGGGTGTAGATGAACTTTCCCCCATGACACCATTTTATGGTCGCCATCATTGACCCCAGTACCTGCATGAAGTGCCAGTCCATAGGAGCTGGCATCGCCAGGATCTCCAAATTTTGGTGTTTTAGCTTCATTCTGCTAGACTCCAGCAGGAAAACATAGCCTTCCATCATGTAGAATAGAATTCCCTAGTATTCCAGGGATTATGCTGGTTCCAAGTGACTTTTGAAAAATGATAATCCATCCATATGGGAATGTGTAAGTAACATAGAACATGACGGCAGAAAAGGGCCACAGCCCATCTAGTCTGCCCACACTAGTGGCCCACCCCCTAACTACCTCCATGAAGAGATCCCACATGCCAATCCCATCTTTTCTTAAAATCTGGCATGCTGCTTGCCTCAATTACCTGTTGTGAAAGATTATTCCAGCGATCAACCACCCTTTTAGTGAAAAAATCTTTTCTAGTGTCTCTGTCACTAGCAAGGCAATGACAGAACAGTCTCCATTCTGAATCTTGACACTCTCAGTACTGCATTGACCAACTTCTGATACAGTATAGGTCTCCTGTCATCTGAGCCTTTCTTGGGCACGATAAAGTATATCGAGTATCTTCCCAAACCCAATTCTGTGTCTAGCACAGACTCTATGGTTCTAATATCCAGAAGCCATCTAACGTTACTCAGACTTTGACCACTTTTTCCAGACTTCAAGCTGGAGAATCTACAAAGAAGTCCAAAAGAGAGTGCCAAAATTCAAGCTTGTAGCTCTCTCAAATGATATCCAGCACCCATTTTCTTAACACATGCTCTCCCAGGCCTCTTTGTACTCAAGAGTGTCTTCCTCCTATGCGGTGTCACTGGGACTTCTTGGAACTGCTGCTGAATAGGAACATGATGCCTGGGAGGGTCTGGAGCCCCTAAACCTCTGCCTCGACTTGTGAAATGATCTCTGAGCAGAGGAGCCCACTGCTGATTGGTAGGACTGTCTGTAACCACAAAAGGAAGCCCAACTGAATCACCCAGGAACATGTGTTCTACTGTCTGGCAATAACTTAGGATAACGATCTGCCCCACTGACCATAAAGCATTTTGCAGAAGAAAAGCATTTTGCAGAAGGAAAAATCTGTGGACCCGAGGCACTGCCCAGCAGTGCAAGGAGGTGGAGTTAAAAAATGACTTCTGCAATCCTCGCAGGTGAATGGAAGCTACCCATTAATCAAGACTACTGTACCCTTTGCATTGGAAAGGGTCTTTGTATGCTCCCTTACCTTCATGGACTCATCTCTCTTTGGGTCCCCAAAAACTGTAATATTAGATCTCTCATCATGATTTTCCTGATCCTTGACTTTCTTCTTTACATAAGTTATTTGCTTGCAACTTTTGCATATCAGCTTGATTCTCTTCCCACTTGTCCTCCAAATGGCTGATTCTATATTCAGTTTCTGCTACTCAATTCATCATGCTCCCCTCAAATTATTCTACCACTTTATTGTAATCTCATGTCTGAAAAGTTATCTTTTGTGGAAGAATGATATTACCAGCTTCTGAAAAACCTCCATTCTCTTCCATCATACACCTCTCCACCGATTCCAATGGTAAGGTTACCTTCCTGAGGCTTTCAATTTTCAGCACACATTTATTTGTTTTGGTCCTTTTACTATTTAAAGCTTTTGGCATTCTAGTGCTTAAGCATATGTAGCTGTTGGATCTTTATTGGCATTAACCAATCAAAACAACTTTAATTCAGTATAATAACTGTGCCCAACTCTACAAAGATTTACAACAGAGTGGACACCCCACCCCAGAGGGTGCAGATAAAATAAGATGATCCACCAAAATAAAAGAATAATTCAAGGTCAACAGTTAAAAGTTTAATCTGAAGTCAAGAGCGATGTACTTGGGTAGTAGAAATCCAAAGAAAAAGTATAAGATGGAGCAAAAGGCTAATAAGCAAGTTCAGGAGAGAGATCTTAGGGTAATAGTGTTTATGGATCTCAGGGCGCCAAACAATGTGATAAGGTAATGGCCATTTATTAAAGAAATCAGTGTTAAAAATATATTTTCAAGAGACTTATTCCTTGGTAGAGGTAATAAAGGATCAGAAGGAATTCCCATAAAATATTCACTAGCTCCAGATAAGATTCAGGAGACATGAAATCCAGACCTCAGAATTTCTCCAGCTTGCTTTGTGAAACATCTGAACCTGGAGAGTAAAGTAGCAACAAGCACACCCAGTCTAAGGTTCTGACCGACTCTGAAATACATAGGAGTCTTGAGTAGAACAAGAGTCTCTGCCAGTTGACTGAGACAGTGTTGTGCATGGCTGTTGAACGAGATATGCAAGGTCTTACCAAATAAATTAATGAGTTAGTCCCAAAGGATGGCAAAATGGTGAAGATTCATCCGTTATCATCACAAAGACTGCAGTTGACAGTGGAGGATGGGCATCTGGGCACTGTGGAGAAGTGGTATCTATAATAATAAAATACTAAGCGTGCATGCGCACTCTTAACGCCGTGTTGCCTGATCTGTAGTTCTGTGGCCGGCAGAATGCGCATGCGCACTTACCACGCATCTCTCTGTCTCGCAGCGGGCTTGCCAGCTCCGGCCAGACAAAGTTCATTTTTTTGTTCAAAGCCCCCGCCACGGCTCCTCTATCGAACCTCACCAGAGTCGGAGAAGACTTCTGACTCTGGCGGGGATCAAGAGAGGAGACGCAACGCCGGCTTTGAACTAAAAAATGAACTTTGTCTGGCCAGAGCCGGCAAGCCCGCTGCAAGACAGAGAGATGGAATCTGAATATTAACAGCGAATTGGCAACGGAGGAGGGGGAAGAAACCTAAAGTAAGCCATGCTAGGGGTGGCTGAACGGATGATTTCAACAGACAAAGCCACGGTGGAGGCTCCTCTCTCGAGCTGCACCTGCGTCAGAGAAGGCTTCCGATGCAGGCGGGGATCTAGAGAGGAGCCGCGAAAGCGGCTTTTAAACCAAAAATAAACCTCAAAATAACTAAGGGAGCCGTTAGCCTAAGGGTAGTCTAAAAACAAAGTTGCCAAAATTCAGTTGTAGGTGTCAAGCTTACGTCTGACCGGCTCCCTTACTGTCCCCCCTTCCCTTCCCACGGTCCCGACTACAAACCTGCCGATTCCAGCAGCGTGTGCAGCACTCTACACATGCTGCTTCGGGGCCTTCTACTGCCCTGATTTGCTCTGCCGAGTCTCTGATGATGTCATCAGGGATGTGCCAGAGTAAATCAGGGCAGTATAAGGCCCCGAAGCAGCGTGTGCTGCACACGCTGCTGGAATCGTAAGTTTGTCGGGACCACGGGAAGGGAGGGGGGTCAGTAAGGGAGCTGGCCAGACCACGGGAAGAGAAAGGGGAGGTAGGGGAAACGCTGCTGCTGCACAGGGAAGTGATGTGAGGGGAGGGAATACTGCTGTGGCTGCTGCACAGGGAAGTGGGGGGAGAGAAATGCTGCTGCATAGGAGGCAGGGAGAGAGACAGACAGATAGAAAGAAAGACAGAAAGCGGGAGGAAGGGAGACAGAAAGAAAAGAAGAAAGACACAGGGGCAGGGAGAGACACAGAAAGACAGACAGACAAAGGGGGCCAGGGAGAGAGACAGACAGAAAGACAGCGGGAGGGAAAGAGAGAGACAGAAATAAAGATAGACAGACATATTCTAGGACCCGTTAATGTAACGGGCTAAAATACTAGTTTAGAATAAATGAGGTAGAGGTCTGTACTGGAAATGTGCTAACTGCAGAGAGCATATCTTCTGCTGTATCTGATATGTGCTGCTCTTGAGCTCATGCATTGTAAGAAGTCAGGATTTTGGTGTGATATTTTGCCACAGTAACTTGTGCTGAAGAAAACTACACAGGTATGAATTTTGGAAATGCTTGAACTTCAGAAATTTATCTCCTCATACACTTTGAAAGGCGTCAAGGATGACAAATGCCCATAGATGGACATTTGTGCTTTGAACTTGAAACCTTCCATATAGTTATGCACTATGTTAAGTTGCATCCCTTGCAACTGGACTTTATTTAAAATACTTGATAAGCCGCAAAGCATCTACAAAATGGCACCTATGCGGCTTAAAACAAAGGGAGATATGGCAGTTTGCGAGAGATGTGGTAGGTACGATAATCGATTTGGTGTCGAGGCAGAACAGTTGTGGGAAAGGAATAGAGAACAGGCAAGGCAGTTTTGAAAGAACTTCCTTGGCAGCTGTATTATCCTTTAACTTACAATACACTTCTCCCTCTGTATTCGCTGTGATTGGGGATTAACAGAACCACAAATACAGAAAGACCGTGAATAACTTTTTCATATGTTATTCGCTGTTTTCCATTAAAAACCATTGTGAATATAGTGAAACCATGAATAACATGGTGGGAGACCTGGTCTGTTCCTGAAGGAGAGGCAAAATATGGTGAAGAAAGTGCAGGGAATCAGTGATTTTCTCTGTAAACCCTTGGAATCAGCGATTTCTCTATTAAAGCTAATGTAATTTGGGGGAAGGAGCCAGCAAGCTAAAAACCATGAATAATCGAAACCGCAAATGCTGAAACCTTGCACTAATACTTGCGAATACAGAGGGAGAAGTGTAGTTTCTATGCTGCAGAAGCTGAACTGTTTTTCCTATAGAAATGGATTGAGCCTTTTTAGGGGGCTTTTTACTAATTTTTCACCAGTTTTTCTCCCTTTTGTATAATTATTTCCAACTTCTGTTGGTATGGAAAGAATAAAAAAGAATTTACACAGAGTACTTTGTACCCGACTTTGCAAGAGGATGAGAAAAGACTAAAGTCTGTGTAACGTGTGCACCATGAGAATTCCTCTATGTTGGCATCCCTGGAAGATATCACCCACTTCTGTGACTCATCATCCTGCTTATTAAACAATATATATTATTCATTAAAAGATCTTAATACATTTTCCAACCTTTCAAACATCAGTCGGCTAATGGCCTCATTGGTTTGGGTAGGTGCACTCAAGGTCTTCTGCAGGAATTCAACTTTTTTCTTTAAACTCTAAAGAAAAAAATAATACATGTGAAAAAGACGACAACATATGCATAAGAGTTCCTGAAGGGGCAGAATGGCAACGTACGCATCTATTTTCCAAACTGCATGCAGCAAACTATTTTTTTTCCACTTCTTTATTATTTTCAATACTTACAATAAGTGTATCAGTAAATATAACATTTTATACTCAAATATCACACTTAATATTCTTATAATATCCATTTCAGAATTCATCCCCCCTCCCCCTAAACAATCACAATGCCCAGACATGAATTATCTATAATCATCCATATCAATTATTCAAAATTCATTAACCTATCATCCCCCTACCTCCCCCCTCCCGGATGTGCATATTTAAAGGGGAAAACACTATTTAAACATTACAATATTTTGTTAATGGCTCCCAAATCTCCTGAAACCTCTTAAAATTCCCTTTCTGAATGGCCAATGTCCTTTCCATTTTATACATACGACACAGTGAATTCCACCAAAAAGGAGAAATTAGGTTCTTACCTGCTAATTTACTTTCTTTTAGCTTCTCCAGACCAGTAGAGGTTAACTTTACGAATGGGTATATATCTAATCATGACCAGCAGGTGGAGACTGAAAACAAAACTTTGGGACAGTATATCCTAGCCCCTCCTCTCTATTTCCCTCAGTCTGCCGAATAGCCAAGCAGAACCAAGAACTGGAAAACAACAGAGAGAAAAAACAATACTCCGAAAGGAGTAACAAATAACAAACCCAAAATGCTGTTGGAAAATGCAGAGGAGAAATTCCCGAAGGAAGAATGTCCCCACAGCTCGCCAGCTAAGCCAGCCGAGCCACAGCCGCTGTTCTTCAATTCTCCCCGGCCCTAGAAAAATACTAGAACCCGCAGCAAAAACCAAAAACTGCCCGCGCAACAGCCCCAACAACAACAACAACAGACAGGGTGGGGACCTCTACTGGTCTGGAGAAGCTAAAAGAAAGTAAATTAGCAGGTAAGAACCTAATTTCTCCTTCTTTAGCACTCTCCAGACCAGTAGAGGTTAACTTTACGAATGGGACGTACCAAAGCAGTCCCTCTCACGGGCGGGACCCCCGAAGGGCCGATACCAGTACACGCTCACCGAACACCGCGTCCCGACGCGCCTGCACATCAACCCGATAATGACGAACAAAGGAATGCAAGGAGGACCAAACCGCAGCCTTACAAATATCCACAGGAGGCACGAGCGACGACTCAGCCCAAGAAGCCGCCTGACCCCGAGTGGAATGAGCCTTGAGAAACTCCGGAACAGGCTGCTGTTTCAGAAGATAAGCGGAAGCAATCGTCTCCTTGATCCAGCGCGCAATAGTAGCCTTAGAAGCGCCAGCTCCCCGACGAGGACCCGCCAGGAGGACAAAGAGATGATCGGACTTCCGGAATTCCTGGGTCCGCTGCACATAAGAGCGAAGGACCCGACCGACATCCAACTTGCGCAGCTGCCGTTGCTCAGAAGAGCCCTCCCGACCACCCAAGACCGGGAGAACCACCGATTGATTGACATGAAAAGGAGAAACAACCTTAGGCAGAAAGGAAGGAACAGGCCGCAAGACGACCCGCTCCCTAGAAAACTCCAAGAAGGGAGTCCTACAAGAGAAAGCCTGCAGCTCAGAAACACGCCTAGCAGAAGTAATGGCCACCAAAAAGACCGCCTTCAAAGTAAGGTCCTTCAAAGAACAGTCGTCCAACGGCTCGAAAGGCGGACGCACCAAAACAGAGAGCACCAGATTAAGATCCCAAGAGGGAACCGAGGGCCGTAGGGGAGGCCTAAGCAACTTGGCCGCCCGCAAAAACCGAATCACATCAGGAAGAGCCGATAAACGCTGACCTGACACCAACCCTCGAAAAGCCGACAGGGCCGCAAGATGAACCCGGAGAGAAGACCAAGCCAGGCCTCTATCCAGGCCATCCTGCAAGAACTCCAGAATGTTAGGCAGAGAAGCGCGAAAAGAGGTCACTCCCCGCGCCCGACACCATTCCTCAAAGAGACGCCAAACCCGCACATAAGCCCGAGAGGTAGAAAACCTCCGGGACCCCAACAGTGTAGAGATCACCTTGTCTGAATATCCCTTCTTGCTAAGGCGACCCCTTTCAAGAGCCACGCCGTAAGACAGAAGGGAGACGGGTCGAACATGGGAATGGGACCCTGCATCAGAAGGTCGTCCGTGAGAGGCAGAGGAAGAGGATCCGCTACCAGGTGCCTCACCAGATCCGCATACCACGGACGGCGAGGCCAATCCGGCGCCACCAGCACCACCAAACCCGGATGGTAAACAATGCGAAGAAGCACTCTGCCCACCAGCGGCCAAGGAGGGAACACATACAACAGCCCCTCCGTTGGCCACTGCTGGACCAGAGCATCCAGACCCTCGGCCAGACCGTCCCTGCGACGACTGAAGAAGCGGGGCACTTTGGCGTTGCCACCCGTGGCCATCAGGTCCATCAGGGGCTGCCCCCAAGCCTGCACTATCAACTGAAACGCCTCGGCGCCGAGACACCACTCTCCTGGATCTAGGAAGTGACGACTGAGGAAGTCTGCCTGAACATTTTCTACTCCGGCTATGTGAGAGGCCGAGAGGTCCAGCAGATGGGATTCCGCCCAAACCATGAGCAGAGCCGCCTCCTGCGCCACCTGAGTGCTCTTGGTACCCCCCTGACGATTGACATAAGCCACCGCCGTGGCATTGTCCGACAGCACTCTGACCGACTTGCCCCGCAACAGGGAGTGGAAAGCCAACAGCGCCAGACGGACCGCTCTGGTCTCCAACACGTTGATCGACCAGGCGGCCTCCTCCGCGGACCAGGTGCCCTGAGCTGAGTGACCCAAACACTGAGCCCCCCAACCCAGGAGACTCGCATCCGTCAGGAGCACCGTCCACTGCGGGAGATCCAGACCCACCCCCTGAACTAGGTGAGGGGTCTGGAGCCACCAACGCAGACTGCAGCGCGCCAAGCCTCGCAGGGGGACCGGAACATCCATCCCGTGCCTCTGGGGAGACCACCTCCGGAGCAGAGCATACTGGAGAGGACGCATGTGGGCCCGCGCCCACCTCACCACGTCCAGGGACGCCGCCATCGACCCCAAGACCTGGAGGAAATCTCGCGCCCGAGGACACCGGGACGCCAAAAGCAGGCGAATCTGAGATTGCAATTTGCTCACCCGGCCCTCTGGGAGGAAGACCTTCCCCAAGGAGGTGTCGAACAGCACCCCTAGGTACTCCAGACGCTGAGCCGGGACCAACCGACTCTTGGAAAGGTTGACCACCCAGCCCAGCGACCGGAGAAACTCCACCACCCGAGCAGTCACCCGGGAGCTTTCCTGCAACGACTTTGCCCGAATTAACCAGTCGTCCAGGTAGGGGTGTACCAGGATGCCTTCCGACCGCAAGGCTGCCGCGACGACCACCATCACCTTGGTGAACGTCCGAGGAGCCGTGGCCAGCCCAAAGGGAAGCGCACAGAACTGAAAGTGCCGACCCAAGATCGCAAAGCGCAGGAAACGCTGATGAGAGGCCCGAATGGGAACATGCAAGTAGGCCTCCGTCAGATCGAGAGAAGTGAGAAACTCCCCCGGCTGAACCGCCAGAATGACCGACCGCAGAGTTTCCATACGGAAAGAGGGAATCTTGAGAGCCCTGTTGACCCCTTTCAAATCGAGGATGGGCCGAAAAGTCCCCTCCTTCTTGGGCACCACAAAGTAAATGGAGTACCTGCCCGTGCCCCACTCCGGAGGGGGCACCGGAACAACTGCCCTGAGATCTAGCAAGCGCTGAAGGGTCTGGCGAAAAGCCTGCGTCTTCCCCGGAGTCTGACATGGAGAAGCGAGGAAAAAATCCGGTAGAGAGCGGGCGAACTCCAGGGCATAACCGTCCCGCACCACCTCCAGGACCCACTGATCGGACGTGATCTCGGCCCATTTGGGGAAAAAATCGCGCAGCCGGGCCCCCACCGGAACCAAAGGGGGCGCCGGCAAGGCGTCATTGTGCAGGACGGGAAGCGGGGGAACCGGCGGAGGGATTCCCTGCCCCCCGACGGGCCCCCCGAAAGGGCTGCATACGCTGGAAGAACCGACCCCGGGAAAATCCCGGAGACTGGAAAGAAGCAGCCCCACGCCCAGGGCGATACTTGCGAAAATCCCGCAAACGCCCCCGGGCCGCACCCCCCCGAGACGCCGGGCGGGCACGGTCCTCCGGCAGACGGGGAACTTTCGAGTCCGACAGAGTCTGAATCAACTTATCCAAGTCCTCTCCAAACAAAAACGACCCCCGAAAGGGAAATTTAGTAAGCTTAGCTTTGGACGCAGCATCCGCCGCCCAAGCGCGCAGCCACAACACACGCCTTGCGGCCACGCCAAAAGCCATAGACTTAGCCGAGATCCGCACCAAGTCATAGAGAGCATCTGAGAGGAATGAGGCCGCCATCTCAATCTTCGCAACCTCCTGATCCACCAGAGACCAGTCGTCAGACTCTCGATCCAAGACCCGCTCCGCCCACCGAAACACGGCGCGAGCGACCAGTCCCCCACAAATAGCCGCCTGGACCCCAAAGGCAGAGACCTGAAAATTTTGCTTAAGGAGGCCCTCCAATTTGCGCTCCTCAGGGTCTCGCAAGGCAGAACCGCCCTCAACAGGCACGGTATGCCGCTTGGAAATTGCCGAGACCACCGCATCCACGACCGGCGAAGCTAACGTAGCCCGATCCCCTTCAGGAATGGGATACAGGCGAGCCATGCTGCGCGCCAGCCGAAACGGCGTCTCCGGCGTTTTCCACTGCTCCAGGATAATATCCCGAATATCCTGATGCATAGGAAAAGAGCGGGAAACGGAACGGATCCCCCGCAACAGGGGGTCCCCCACACGCGGAGTCTCCGGCGGCGCGTCCTCAAAACGCAAGACCGAAGAAACCTGCTGAATAAGGTCAGGCAGCTCATCTTTCTGAAAAAGACGCACCACAGACGCCTCGTCACTGGAGAACGGGAAATCCGACAACCCGCCGCCAGCTTCCGTCCCCTCCAGAGAGTCCTGGAATTCCTCAGAAGGGTCCAGGTCCTCCTCCAGACCGACCCGTTCCTCAGACCACAAATTCTCGTCCCACGACACCCGCGGACGCTTGGACAAGGGAGGCGGCGGAGGGGACGTCACGCCAGACGAAAGAGGCAAAGCCGCAGGAAGCGCGGAGGAAAAACCACCCCCCGAGACCCCCTGGGCGCAACCGGGACCCCCAGCCGCCTGAAAATAGGCTCTGCATAAAGAAAAGAAAAATTCAGGAGAAAACCCCCCCGAGGGTCCCAAGGGACTCCCTGCCACAGCAGGGGACCCAGCAGAACCTTGCCCCTGCATAGTCAAAACAGGGGGAAGGTCACCTGAGGTGGAAGACAAAATGGAGGGGCCAGACAGAGAAGATGGCGTCTTTCCCGCCAAAACAGCTCCCTCCACAGCCTGCAGCGGCTGAGAGACCTGAAAAGTCTCAGCCGCTAAAACAGGCAAGCCGGCATCAGCTGTCAAAATATCAGCTGAGAGGGAATCCTCTAAAACCCGACCGTCGGCGGCTCGGGGAATCCCTCCGTGGGCGGACGGAGAAGACCGGGCTTCTCCACCGTTCCCTGCCGACTCGCGAGGCACCATCGGCGGGGAGCTCTGGGCGCCTGCAGCCGCTGCCGACGGAGCTCCTCCACCGCACCGGCCTGAACACCGCTTGCACAGGCCGGCCGCGAGTGCCTCGCGTCTGGAGCACAATGAGCACTTTTTCCCTTTAGAAGTGCTCATTGCTCCATACGCGACCTAGCTGTAAAAAAGTGCCGGTTAGTTGAAAAAATACAGTAAAATACAGGTTTCTTAAAGGGATACAACCCTCCAGACCAGCACTACCTCAGGATTTTTTTTTTTTTTTTTTTTTACAGAACAGACTCCACAGGCTCTCAAAGCAATAGTCTTGCTTGATTTAGGGGGCAAGGCTTATTGCTGAGGCTCCTCTAAAAAAATGTGGGGAGGTGGAGGAAGTGGGGGGAGGGACCCCGCTCGTGACCCGCCGGGTTTGACACCCCCGAGGTCGGACGAACCCCCAAACAGAGTCCGTCCAAGCTCCGTCCGGCTAAAAACAGGGACAATAAACCCCTTAAACAAATTCCAACAGCCCTACCAAGGGAGATGGGTACAGATCACTCAACACCTGCTGGAGACTGAAAGAAGACTGAGGGAAATAGAGAGGAGGGGCTAGGATATACTGTCCCAAAGTTTTGTTTTCAGTCTCCACCTGCTGGTCATGATTAGATATATACCCATTCGTAAAGTTAACCTCTACTGGTCTGGAGAGTGCTAAAGAACTATAATTAGCAAACTCTAATCTAATCTGTTATTTGTGCATTGCACTATACTTTTAGAGGCTCAAGGCAACTTAAAGTGAGAAATGAATAATAAATTAGATCACCACAGAATCTAAGGACGGCATTGCAGTGGAACTTTGCGTGACATAGCAACACATCAGGGGTGTCTAACCTGCAGCCCCATGAAGTATTTTGTGCGGCCCCGGTCAAGGGCAATGCAATGTTTTCCTCTGCTGCCCCCGGGTGTTTACCGTCTGCCGGCTCCCTCCTCTGTCTTGTTGCAGTGTTTGCGCGGCCCCAGGAACATTTTTTTCGGCCAATGCGGCCCAGGGAAGCCAAAAGGTTGGACACCCCTGCATTAGACATTACATTTTGAAGTTTCTAAATTTTAAGGAGACATTTCAGTGTAGGGATGCATTAGAAGTCAATTAAGGACTTGGGATTATTTAAGTCAAAGATCTCTGGTCCGAGCGAAGAGGGGATGTCCTGTACATAATTGTCTTTGAGCAGGTATAAATATGTGCTTAATTTATAAAGCACATATTTATAATAGGTATAATTTATAATAGGTGCTTAATTTATAAAAGTTCTATTGGCACCTATGTAGCCTTTATAAAACAACTAACTATCTAATCTCTCACAATACAGAAGCTCATTTATTGTAACACCATTACAAAGAAAAATCCAGCGAAAACAAAAACTCTGTGGAGATGGTGATGTTCAAGATGCAGGCTTTATTCAAAGATGTACAATTTGATAATCCACATAAAGTATATCTAGAAGGGTGTGGACCCAACACGGTCCGTGTTTCGACAATACTGTCTTCTTCAGGGGTCCCTGGAAGTACCAATATGAAAACACGTGGATTAAAAACTGGAAACAACACTGAAACGTAACTCTGAACGGATGAAGAACCTGGCAAACCTTTGAGGAATCCTCATCCGCAAAATTTGAAGGAATGTTCTGATGCAGCTATTCATACTGAATTGCATCCAGTGCAAGGACAATCTATGATAAAAATGTGAAGTCTGTTTCTACTCTTGCTCTGAAGCTATAGCAGCTTTTGCATCAATGATGCTCATTCTAGTATCGCTGAAACTAGCATAAAAAGTTGTGCTGGACTGCCAAATATTACGGCCTCTTTTACAAAGCCGCGCTAGTGGCTGCGCTGTGCTAATGGCCCCGAAGCCAGAGATTTAAAGGGCTTCGGGGCTGTTGCCGCAGCAGCTTTGTAAAAGAGGCCGTTAGTACTTGTCATCAATAATTGTCAGCTTTTTGAGCAGCTAAAAATGACATTTTATTCACTGCTGTGCATGATGCTACCAGCACTCAGTAAAACAAGGGTGGGTCTAGCTCAGTGATTATTGCAGCTAAGGCTCTGATAATTAGGGAATTTTTTTTAATGCCGTGCTAGTTCTGTCTACAAATTTTGAACAAAATCTGAGACATAATGGCGGAGAGCTTTTTTTATTATTATTTTAGGCCACTTGGCATGGAATGACCCTTTACTAAAATCTCTCACAAAATATGACTCAATTGATTCTCACGGGTTATTAAATCCCGAAGTTCGACGGTCTTCTTGTTCTATGTTTTCTTTACTCTATGTTTATTTCTATGCTTTGTAAACTCTAAGGTTTATCTTGTTGTCCTTTCTTATCTGCACTGTATGTACCTATCAATAAATTTATGCCTATATATTGCTAAAATCTAAATACACCACATCTAGCGCTCTCCCTCTATCCGATTCTCTTGTCACCCAGTGAAAGAAATTGATCAGATTTGTCTGATAAGCCCTGAATCCAAGTTGCCTTGGGTCCTGTAATCCACTGGATTTCAGAAACTTCATTATTCTCCGTTTTAAAAGCATGTAATGGCCGTTCTATTTTTGCAACGAGTGTCATTTTTTTAATCCAATACTGTGAGCCCGCACAGCAATATTGTAAGCCTTCTCCAGCGAGTCCTAATTTGAGTCAGAAGCCAGGATTTAAAAATGGGGACCATTGATTACTTATTCTAATGATCAGACATCTTAAACACCTTGGTATTAGATAAGGTATAGGGAGGGTGGGGTTGGAAAAGATAATAATTGCTAATTGTTTTATTATTAATAAATGGGTAGGTGGGATGGGATTTCTTTTATATTTATATATTTTAAGGATTATAAGTAAGATTGTCAAGTGATTTGTTTTAAAAAATTTTTCTGCTTGATTATACTTGTAAGATTTGAAAATGAATAAAGATTTTTTTTAAAAGCTTATACAGCAACGTGTCTATTACCAACTCTGGCAAGCTGATCAGCCGCAAGTTATTTCATAAATTATAATTTTCCTATTCTTCTCTTTTCTTACGCAGTTCATTGCCTTTTTTTTTTTCAGGTCCCACGCTTGAAGCGCCACGCTTTGGGTCTCTTCTTGGTGTTACGGCGTCTAGTTTCAACTTCAGTCAAATGGCATGTATGAGAATCAAATGTTTCATCAATTTCATCTACTGCAGACAGCAACTTGTTGAGGCAGTCCTCTAGGGCAGCAGTAACCATGAGCCTAGTCTCCTGCTGGGGCAGTGACCATTGTGGGTTTTAGCATTTTCATGGACATCCCCAGTTGTACTGTGCAGAGATTCAGTTCCCACCAAGTCCCCAGCGTTATTAGGGATGGGAAGAGCGTTGCAGTGCAGGATCAGAGTTACCAACTGGGCTCTTCATGGAGCAGCTATTATATATGGTCCTGGGATCATATCTTCCCCACTTCACCTACCCTTCTATGCATCTCCAGTATTCAAACCTCCCCTTCTCCCCAGTACGCTATTTGCACTCAAAGGTGGAAAACCTTTTCCACTTCCACTATTTCAGAATCCTTTCTCACTCCTGTGAGCCTCTAAACTGTGCAGTGTTTCATGTTATTGTTTAATGCAGAGAAATGTTTGGTTTTGGCTTGTGGATGGCATCTGAATGCAGCCTCCAGGATCCTTGGCCTCTCCCTTCACCAAAAGGTACATGTACTGTCAGATTAGCACTGTGTTTCAACTGCTGAGGTGGGTTGTTCCATTGTGAGTGCAGCTAGATCGGTTTGTAATCTTTTCTTATATTATCTGAACTCAATTGCCTTTCTCCAGAACGGATGCAATCCTAATATGAGCATCTCTAGACCATCTGCCTATGACTTGCAAGCAGACTGTCAGACACATCTGACTATTTCTCAGGCATCGCTGGCCTAGTTCATCCTCCTCTGTTAGCACCTTCTTCTCTGGAGTGGAAGGGTCTTATTAAAGGACCTGCTGTGCATTTGCCAGGCCTGCATATCTTTTTAGCATCCCTCTTCTTACCAGACACTAGAAACAAATAGGGAGAGCCTGGCTATGAAGAGAGTGTCTGCAGCAGGGTATTTGTTTTCAGTCTCTGGAAGCCATTCTGGGAATGTACCTGCTTCTGCAGTGTGTATATTTATGCACCCTATCACAGGTGGGCACGTCATTTTGCTGGAGACAGAAAAGTACTGGCTGTCATTGGCTGCACAGGACCCTATATAGGTCTCCGTCTGCTGACAGGGAGCCTAAACATACAGCAGGACTGATCTGGATGAGTAAGCAGGTCTATATTCAACATTTAAATGCAGCAACACTGCCTAAATGGATATATGTACAATCTGAAACCATTTCAAGTTATTTACAGAGCTCACTTTTATTCCGTGGTATAGGTTGAATCTTACTAAGCAGAGGATTTTTATTTCGGTTGAAGAATGTTTTTGAATTTTATAAAGCAATTAAAGAGGGACGTTTTACATTTACAGTGATTGTAATTTGCTTTTAAATGTGGTTGGAGGCGGCGGCTTGGTTTTAAGGGATTCTGAATATACTCGTACAAAAAATAAAATAAAATGTTATTTTATGCTGCTTTTATGGTTTTGTTACCTACCTAAATCCCAGCAGCAGGATTAGATGGGAAGAGGGAAAAGTAGACATGGAGATTTTGTTTCCAGTCATATGTCCCACATTTGATTTGTGATAACCTCATAGATGCAAATGAAAATGTCAAGATCGGTGCCCCATGTTTTGCTGGTCTGGATTTTCAAAACATGTTTACTTAAAACTTGTCCTCTCAAAGTTTAATCCTACCACTACATATCTTTAACAACACACTAAACTTCAGTACACTTCTAGGGTTGTGAACTAAAATAATAACATTTGACTGAAGTCAAATTGCATTTTTATATTTACATAACAGCCATAATAAGTTTGGCAAGTAGAATGTCGATTATGCATGCTAGGATCGGAGCATCAGTGATATCTGATATATTGAGACCTCATCTTGAATATTGTGTTCAATTCTGGAGACCACATTATCAAAAAGATGTGCGGAGAATCGAGTCGGTTCAGCGAATGACCACCAGGATGGTCTCGGGACTCAAGAACCTCCCATATGAGGAAAGACTGAATAAACTGCAACTATACTCGCTCGAGGAACGTAGAGAGAGGGGGGACATGATTGAAACTTTTAAATATATCACGGGCCGCATTGAGGTGGAAGACGATATCTTCTTTCTTAAAGGACCTTCAACCACAAGAGGTCATCCGCTGAAAATCAAAGGTGGGCAATTTCATGGCAACGCCAGGAAGTATTTCTTCACCGAAAGGGTAGTCGATCATTGGAATGAACTTCCATTGCAGGTGATTAACGCCAGCAGCGTGCTCGATTTCAAAAAGAAATGGGATATGTATGTAGGATCTCTAGCCGGGTGAAGTCTGGGGGTGGGTTATTAGTGTGGGCAGACTTGATGGGCTACAGCCCTTTTCTGCCATCATATTCTATGTTTCTATCTGTGGCTGGCGTAGAACTATGGAATGCCTTGCCTGGTATCCTGCGGTTTTGTATGGGATGGATGAATTTGAAGAAAATGCTGAAAACTCAATTATTTGCCAATGCCTTCTTATGCTAAGGTATATTTCAGTCGATAATCGCCTTTTAGAATTTTTTTGACAGCAATGTATGATTTAAAGCTTGCTTGTATTTCTGAATTGATTGAATTTGTGCTCTATCCCTGTTTATAACAGGGACGAATAATGATGTTGTTTAGACATTTATATGTGATAAATTGTAGGAATGCAAGATTTTATGTATGTGATATAGAAACCGAATAGTTGTATGCGGTACAGTGCTCCCCCGCGAATTCACGGTTCGCGATCCCGGTCATTTGCGGTATTTTCCGACCACAAATGACCAGGTAGGAGAGGGCAACCGGAGCACCAGCGAGTGAAGGCAATCACTCGTAGTATGCTCCGACCGCCTCTTCCTGTACTAAAGTCAGGCCTCACCATTCAGGAGCTGCGTATCAAAACAGCTCCTGATTGGCGAGGCCCGACATTAGTACAGGAAGAGGCGGTCAGAGCATACCACGAGTGATTTCCTTCACTCGCCAGCACTCCTGCTGCTCTCTCCTGTCTCCCCTGCTAAAAACTGTATTCGCAGTTTTTCAACATTCACGGGGGTTCCTGAACGGAACCTCCGCGAAAATCGGGGGAGTACTGTATATACATTTTTTAATAAATAAATAACGCAGCAGAAAGAAAGCTGCTCACAAAGGTAGTTGGGAGATCTGCATAATGCTTCATTTTAACACTGCAATGCTAAATAGGAAATTAAGGTTTTAATTTTTGTTCAGATTCCTGCTTCTTGACCTGGGACTGCTTGATCATGTGCACTCATAGGTACCCAGTAAAAAGTGCTTGACTGGTGAAGATAAGCCAAGAGCTGTTTTGATATGGATGCCTGCAGCAAGGAATAGTTCTCAAAACAGGCTGAATTCTGCATTTTATATGTGGCTGCTAATATGAAAATCCTGAAGACTAGGCATGATGGCTGTCTCATGAGAGATGGATGAGAAGAGGAAAAAATAAAATGGAAGACAGGTTTAGGATTACCACAGATACACTGGTAAAGTTACTGCTTCAAAGTGCTCACCATGATTTCTTGGTCTGCCTTCCTCAGCTCGTTCTCTGAAGCAGTCAGCTCTTCCTTTGTCTTGTTTAATTCTAAAGTAGTTTTCTTTAACTATAAGAAAATAAATATTTTACAGCTCCTTATAACTAGCCATGAATATATTTAATAATGTCCATCTATTTAACCGCACCACACAGGCAGAGGCAATGACATTGCTTTCTTGACCTTTTATCTCTGAAAATAATGGAAGATTAGGTTTTTGCCTTTGATAATCTTTCTGTTAGTTCCTGTAGGATTCCGTACTCTAGGTGTTCAATCCCTTCCCACAATCCGGGAGTTACAGAAATCCAAATTGTTTTATGATCATGTGCTCCTCCTACCTTAGAGAAAGAGTTAGAGCCCCCTACAGTTCAGTCCCAAAGCCAATTAACCATACTGGAATAAATCCATCACAAAATGAGGGTGCACAGGGGAACATAAACAAGGTCTGTTATGGTCTGTTCTGCAAAAGAGAAAACCAAGTAATAAACAGGCAAAAGGCAACACAGAAAAAACATTGAGGAACAATGTAGAACTAACCTGCATTGTGTATCGAGCATACTCACAAAAGAGTGAACTCCCCACAAGATCCATTGACAGGCTAGAAGATCCATAAGCCTGTAAGGAGAACAGAGGCAGAAAGAAAACAGGCAATTCCGAATAACTGAGCTTATACAGACGATTATTGAAGATAAAAACCTAATCTTCCATTCTGTTACATCCCTTCCATACTCTAGGTGACTTACCAAAGCAATGGCAGCATCTAGGGAGGGACAGAAGAGCCTGCCCCCAACCCTGAGGTCCTAAAAGCGGCATCAGAGTGAGCCACTTGGAAAAACGGGTAGAGGTATGAAGAGAGGACCAAGTAGCCACCCAGCAAATTTCATCTGGATGAATCATGTGAGACTCCACTCATGAGGCAACACTGCTAGTCAAGTGGGCCTTAAGAGAAACCGGTGACTGCTTGCCGTGGGTGAGGTAAGATGCAGAAATGGCCAAACAAATCCAATGGGTGATCAAGGTCTATAAAGCTGGCCTACCTCGCTGAGACAGAGTAGTCACAACAAAGAGATGATCAGACAGCTGAAAGTCATTAGTCTACTCCAAATAGTGAAGAAAGCCTTTCCTGCTTTTTGCTCCAATCCCGTGGAATGACATGCAGGCAAACGTACCTTCTGGTTGATATGGAAATTGGAAATCACATTCAGCAGAAAAGAAGGTACCATACGGAGAAACACTCCTACTTCCGTGATCCATAGAAAGGGATCCCTGCATGGAAGAGCCCAAAGCTCCGAAATATGCCTTACTGAGACAATGGCGCCCAGAAAGGCAATCTTGATCGTCAGATCCAGAAGAGAAGCATCCTTGAGTGGCTGGAAAGGGGCTTCCACAAGGCTCTGCAGAACAATGGTAAGATTCTACATAGGGAAAGAATGACACAAGGGAGGTCACAACGCGAAGCACCCCTCTCAGAAACCTGGACACATCGGGACGAGCAGTAAGTAAACTGGAATCCCTATGTGCTCAGAAGCATGAAAAGCCTGCTACCGGAATCTTAAGGGAGGTCACAGCTAAACTCTTATCTAAGCCTGCCTGAAGGAAAGTCAGAACCACCAGAATGGCTCTACCTGGTCCTTGGCACACCACTGTTGGAAAGCCTTTCAGGTTGTGGCATCGTAAAGGAGTTCTTAGACTGCAAAAGCGTCGAAACAATCACTCAGAATAACTGAGATCTATCATGAGCCAAGCTGTAAGACCAAAGCGCTGTGGGTTCTCCATGGGAACCGGACCCTGACTGAGAAGTCTGCAATGAAGAGGAAGCTTGAGCTTCCGGTCCCGCTGAAGACTTATGAGATCACACACCACGGATGACAAGACCGGACCCTGACTGAGAAGGCTATAATGAAGAGGAAGCTTGAGCTTCCGGTCCCGCTGAAGACTTATGAGATCCGCACACCACAGATGACAAGACCGGACCCTGATTGAGAAGGCTGCAATGAAGAAGAAGCTTGAGCTTCCGTCACGCTGAAGACTTACGAGATCCGCATACCACAGATGACAAGACCAGTCTGGAGCAACTAGGATCACTAGGCCAGGATGTGATGCTATCCGACAGATGACCCGACCAACCAGAGGCCATGAAGGAACACAAAGGAGTTCATGAGCTGGCCAGGGCTGAATCAAGGCATCCAAACCTAAATTTCTGCACTTGAATATTCAAGAGACACTGAAGGGTAGCATGAACTTTTGACTCTTCCTCCAGCTGACCTGCTGAAGAGTCCAGAAAGAGATCCGTAGGGAAGCAAAAGAAGCCTATCTTGTGCCCTTCTCGTATGATGTCCAACATCCATTGATCAGAGGATATTCATGAGGAAGGCCTGCCTCATGTCTAGCATCATTGGGGCTTTTGTGCGACAGCAGCAGCACAGAAGCTGGATGCCTGAGGGCATCCAGAAATGTAATTGTAATGGATCGGTATCCCTGGGAATATCTCTGGGAGGAGGGCAGTAATCAGCAACACTGGCCATGAGGTCATCCAGATCCTTTCTAAAAAGAAGCAGACCTTTGAAAGGAAATCTGCTGAAAAGTGGCAGAGTCCCCAGCCCAATGATGGATTCAAAGAAGCCGGTGTGTCAACACAGCGTAAGCCAAAACCTTACTGAGAACTCTGATGAGATCATAAAGACCATCCGCCACATAATCCACACCTTCCATCACTAGCTGGGGACAGGCATCCCCTCTCTGCAGAGGGTACCCACTGCACATGAGGCTGCCGCCGCAACCTTGATACCTGAAGAAACCACCTCAAAAAGCTCTTCCAAGAGATTATCCACTCTGCGCTCCTGGGAGTCTTTAAGTATTAAACCCCCATCG
This sequence comes from Geotrypetes seraphini, assembly GCF_902459505.1. Lineage (NCBI taxonomy): Eukaryota > Metazoa > Chordata > Amphibia > Gymnophiona > Dermophiidae > Geotrypetes > Geotrypetes seraphini. Next base: position 47,579,313 of record NC_047100.1, read on the forward strand.
CTAGGTAGGGCCATGCGCCTGGTAACCTGTGCCACTGCAGAATCCACCTTGGGCTAGTGTGTGTGACCCTGAGGTTGTGGGTTCAAACCCATGCCGCTCCTTGTGACCCTGGGCAAGTCACTTAATCCCTCCATTGCCCCAGGTACATTAGAGATACTGTGAGCCCACCAGGACAGTTAGGGAATAAATTCACGCAAACAGTTTTGAGCTCCCTGGGAAGAATGGTATAGAAAATTGAACAAATAAATAAATGCTGCTGAAAGTCAGGAGTCAGTGGATAAAGCCTAGACATAGCTTTAGATAGCCAGAAAGAGCTGTCTGGGGTACCCCACTGTTCCATCACAAGTCCGAGAAGCTGTGGTTGGGATGGAAAAAATAAAGACAGCTCATGACCAAATACTGAGACGTATAAGGTTCAGAGTCCAATTTAAGCACTTTCAGAACATCAGCAATTAAGTGGTGGACAGAGACAGACTTAAAAAGTATGCAGATAGTGGGGTTCTCAGAGACTAGCCCCAGCAAGGGTATCAGCCGGATCCAAAGTAGAAATAGTGTCAGGAGACAGGATAGGCATAATATACAATGCAGATCAGATCAGATGTAGCCAGATGAGAGGGCTCCTGCACAGGGACATCCAGCACTGGAGCGACTAGCCTGAAGAAAGGTAATGTGCCCGCTGGCTGCATCAAATGAGCTGGGTCCGAAGTATACGCTCCGGACCAGAGGAGCCAAATGAAATCTAGGGAAAATTCACACCTTATGGCCACTGCTGGGTTCTGCTGAGGAACCCACACCGTACCAAAGTAGTCCCCAGATTCAGTACACAGACAAATGGCGCCAGTGTCCAGAACGGCCTTTGGGCAAGACTTTTTGCCCATTACATGGACCCAGGCTGGCTCCCTAGCCCTGTAGGACACAGAGGAGGCAAAGCCTGAAGCTCCCACCCCCTCCCCCAGTATGCTGCGGCACACAGTACACGGATGTTGTTCCAGTGCCAATCTGGCGCAATCCACCTAGGAGTTCATACCAATTGATTTTCAATAAAATCGAGGGGGGTTTGAGGCAGAAAACAAGCTTAGAAAAAAAGATTGATAAAAATCCAAGATAGCCACTGCCAGCATATTTGCACCAAAAACTGTAAAAATAAACATCAAAAATAAAAAAATAGTGATTTGGGGTTTGAGGAGGTGGGAGACCTGAATTCTACCCTCAGAAACAATCGAAAATGAGTTTTACAGAGTTCCATAGATCACCCCAAAACTCCGATGGGAAATAATGGAGGTGTACTCACAGTCTCTGAAGTGCTTGCCTGCCAGCTCTGTACACTGCAGCTGAACAGAGGAAAAGGATTTTCTGCCTCAGAACTGCTCCAAAATGACCAGGTTTGAAGATCTTTGGACTGCCAGTCGGATGGATTCCAACTGTAACCTCTATCTCCACGGAAACTCTCCACACGATCAGGGGCAGGAAAAGCAGCCGGCACCCTGAAACCTGGAGGAACTTTTACACAGGACGAATACAGCCTCCGCTTAAATCCCTGACCAGGTAAGTGGGCAAGCGAACTCCCAGGGGAATGGATCCAGAGTCTGAAAAGAATGGAACACAGCAGGCTTGGCTCCATAGGTCCACTGAAGTTTCTCTGTGAAGCAGCAGTCCGGCTTCTTGAGACTGCGTCCTTTCCTCCAGCAGAGGACACTGCACGGGATCTCTCTGCACTGAAGCCACCAAAAAAAAGAACTTTATGCATAAAAATAAGAAAAAGATACAGAGCAGATCCAAAAGATTTCTGCATGGATCGCTTGCAGAAATTGAAATCTGTAGAGAGCTCCAACTCTCTCTCTCTCTCTCTCTCTCTCTCTCTAAGGTAGGAGGAGGTAGGAGGAGTTTTTGGATCTCTGCAACTCCCAGATTGCGGGAAGGGAATGAACACCAAGTATGGAATCCAGAAGGGACATACAGTAACAATGACATTATTAAGAATATAAAAGCATAATTATTTCTATCATTTGCAGCCATTATGAAATTTCTCTTCATATATTGAAAAGTCAAGTTTGACCACTGTGGTTCATGCCATGATAATGTCATGACTGGACTACATTAATACCCTATACACTGGTTAAGCCAAAAAGACTTTGCACCAGCACCAACTAATTTAGAATGGCAGATTCAAGAGCAATGTAAAGAAATTCTACTTTACGGAGAGGGTGGTGGATGCCTGGAATGCGCTCCTGAGAGAGGTGATGGAAAAGAAAACAGTGACAGAGTTCAAAAAAGCATGGGATAAACACAGAGGACCTAGAATCAGAAAATAATAGTAAACATTGAAGAACTAAGGCCAGTACTTGCATGGTATGTGTCTATATATGGCCTTTTGGTTGAGGATGGGCTGGGGAGGGCTTCGATGGCTGGGAGGGTATATATGGGCTGGAGTGAGTTTTGACGGAGACTTCAGCAGTTGGAACTCAAGCACAGAACCGGGTAGAGCTTTGAATTCTTGCCCAGAAATAGCTAAGAAGAAAAAAAAAAAAAAAATTTTTTTAATTGAATCAGGTTGGGCAGACTGGATGGACCATTCGGGTCTTTATCTGCCATCATCTAATATGTTACTAATATGACAAATAGAAAGCTGCAAGTGGTGTGACCATGTGACACCCTTACAACAAAAACAAAAACTACACTGACTACCAGTACCTTACAGGGCTAAATGTAAAACTCTATATATGAGTTTCAAAGGCCTGGATGCACTAAAGATACTAACTGGATTGCTGTTGGCCGATTCTCTGGCCAATTCTCCAGGAGCGATCGATGCACTATCAAGTTTGCGTGCAAATTATTTGCATTAAAACCCAACCGACCAATCGCTCAGTGAGCGACTGACACATGCACAGAGCCCTAATGGCAGTGACAGGGGAAGCAGCCTCCAGTCATTGCTATTAGGGCTTCTTTTTTTTTTTTTAATGGCACATAGAACACCTCAGCACCATGCCCCCCAGCACTCCCGCACCACTGTCCCCCCCAACCCCACCAAAATGGCAGGAGGGATGCCAATCACGGCCGTAAGCTCCTCCCTCAGTATCCTACATACAGAAAGAGGTGCCTAAGGTCTGATTGACTCAGCATCTATTCACTCTGCACCTGGACTACTTCCTGCTCACCCTGTAACTTCGACTAGTTTCTATAATTTGCTTTCAGTTTAGCCACCCATCTATTTATTCCAATCAAGTTGGTTCTATCTATCTTGCCCCCATATATACTATATATTTTAACTTGCCTCTTGGCTATATATTAAGATGTTTCATTGCATTAACATAAGAACATAAAAATTGCCACTGCTGGGTCAGACCAGCAGTCCATTGTGCTCAGCAGTCCGCTCCCGTGGAGGCCCTAATTAAGTCTAGTCTTACCTGCGTATGTTCTAGTTCAGCAGGAACTTGTCTAACTTTGTTTTGAATCCCTGGAGGGTGTTTTCCCCTTTAACAGCCTCCAGAAGAGCGTTCCAGATTTCTACCACTCTCTGGGTGAAGAAGAACTTCCTTACGTTTGTACCGAATCTATCCCCTTTAAACTTCAGAGAGTGCCCTCTTGTTCTCTCTACCTTGGAGAGGATGAACAACTTGTCTTTATCTACCAAGTCTATTTCCTTCATTATCTTGAATGTTTCGATCATGTCCCTTTCTCAGTCTTCTCTTTTCAAGGGAAAAGAGGCCCAGTTTCTCTAATCTCTCACTGTACGGCAACTCCTCCAGCCCCTTAACCATTTTAGTCGCTCTTCTCTGGACCCTTTCGAGTAGTACTATGTCCTTCTTCATGTACAGCGACCAGTGCTGGACGCAGTATTTCAGGTGGGGGCATATAGCGGCATGATAACCTTCTCCGATCTGTACTTCATCCGTGAAATTTAACAACGAAGACTCTTCTATTTTTACCTCAACATTTGGAATCCCACAAGGATCCATTTTATCTCCCCTTTTATTTAACATCTTTTTATCGCCATTATTAGAAACTTGTCAGTCTATAGGTTTTATTCCATACGCTTATGCTGACGATATTCAACTAATCCATCCTTTAGATCCCGAAAATATCACAGACATTGCTTCCATAAACCATAAATTAGAACAAATACACAACTGGTTGAATTCAAACAAATTATCATTAAATATTAATAAGACCAAATCCATTTTGTTCAACTGGAAAAAAGATATATGTCTTGCAAAACCATTTCTTCTTAATAATTTCCCTATCAGTTCTGAAGCATCAATTAAAATTCTCGGGGTTATACTTGATGACAGCTTATCTTACCATGATCACATTTCCTCTGTCGTCAAAAACTGTTTCTTCAAATTACGTCAGATAAGAGCCATTTCCAAATTTCTAAATCCTTCCTCCATAAATATCTTAATACATTCATTTATCATTGCAAAAATCGACTATTGCAACGCACTATTCTTAAATATCACTCAGAAGGAACGAAGGCGACTCCAAATAATTCAGAACACGGCCATTAAACTTATCTACAACGCAAAAAAATTCGATCATGTATCCCCACTGATGATTGACGCACATTGGTTACCAATTAACCACAGGATATTGTACAAAATTATATTTCTAATCTTTAAGACTCTATTATCTAACGAGCCACAATTCATTTCAAAATCTCTAATCCCCTACAAACCACTACGCTCTTTACGCTCATCAGAAATGAATTTACTAACTATCCCCTCTTTAAAAATCATCGGTACGAGAAGAGCAGACATCTTTACCGTAGCAGGCCCGCAATCATGGAACTCCCTCCCTCAGTATATTAGAATGGAACATGATACCTCAGCTTTTAAAAAACTTTTAAAATCTTATTTGTTTAGGGACGCCTACGATCTCTAATATTTTAACGTATCTACTTGATCTAAATTTATATTCATAAAGAGTGCCTTGTAACAATTCACCCAACCTTTTGTTCTTTCCCTTTTTTCCTATGCCCTTATTGTAACTTTGTCCCCTTTTTCCCCGTTTTCTTGTTAGTCATTATTGAAATTTGTTGTTTTTAAAGTATATTAATGTTTCTATGTTTTAATATATTATGTACATCGCCTAGAATGTTTATATAGGCGATATATTAAGAATTAAATAAACTTGAAACTTAAATAAACTTGAAACTTTGTTAGCATAATGTTATTTGAAGATTTTAATATGCGATTATGTATTTCATTGCTACTGTGATAAATATATCACTAATTAAGGCAAACAACCAAAATTAATACAACAAACCCACCCAGATGTAGATAAACAATTCAACAAATAAAGGATCAAAAAACTTCTCTAAACAAGGGAAGAAAAGATTTCAGTGGGTCTACCAAAGCGGGTTAAGAAACAGAGAAGCACAATGGCAGATAAAGGCAAATGGCCCATCTGCAGCATCCACCATCTCCTCTCCTCCTGTCCCACACTTTCTTGAATTCAGACACAGTCTCTGTCTCTACCACCTCTACCGAGAGACTATTCCTCGCATCCATCACCCTTTCTGTAAAAAAGTATTTCCTTAGCTTACTCCTGAGCTTATCACCTCTTAACTTCATCCCATGCCCTTTCACTCTGGAGTTTTCTTTCAACAGAAAGAGACTGGCCTCATTCACATTTATGCCACATAGGTATTTAAACATCTCTATCATTGAGTATTATTTCTGTGTTTTTTGAATGTTGTTCATTTGCATTCTACTCGTACTTACATTTTCCATATTTCTGTTATTTGATTGTTCAATACAGCTGTTAAATGGGTATAGTCAGCTCTCTGCATTTGCGGATTCAACCAACTGCTGACCTGACCATGGCTCACTGTTTCCCCCCCACATAACCTGACAGCCCGTCTTTGGCCCTGCAGCAACAGCCAAACTCAATGGCTGCCTGTGACCTGCACCAGGCCTTTCCCTCTGACCTGGCCCATCCCTTTTAACGCAATTTCCTGGGCAAACTGGGTTTGAGAGACAGATCTGGTGCAGGCAGCCTTTGAGTACAGCTGCTGCTGTAGGACCAAACACTAGCTCCAAAGGTACACTGGGTGCGGGGGACCTGAGAGAGCGCACCATGGTCCAATCTGGGAGGGTGGGAGAGATGCCAGACCATGCTGGGGGGTAGGGAAGAGGAAGGGAATTAAGAGAACTTGAGCATCCTCCATGAATACTGAGGGACGACTTGTTTCTGATCCTTATTTTATAAGACAAAGGAGAACAGGATCTCGCACATCACAAAACATAAAAACCTTTTTTCAAAATAAAAGTATTTATTTGTAATTGTATCACATAGAAGTAGACCAGACATGGCTGTGTTTCAGCTATGTTGCCTGCGTCAGAAGTCCACACACCTTTAGGCAATAAAACTGAATAATATTTCCAACAATAAGGTGAGCATCAGAAATACCTTCTTGGGATATCTGGCAGGATCAGTGCCCATATCGTGTGGTGATATTTTGGAAATTTTTGCTCAGAAGAGAAAAGTACTGCTGCTTCTGCATTACCAACAGCTACTTTGTTGCATTTTAGCTATTAAGGGAAAGGTGTGGTTTTATCTCTTAAAGCTTCCATCCCTCATGCAGCCTAAGGGTGAAACATGGCCACAACAGGTCTCTGCATAATAAATTGGTTGTATGTACTTCTGTTGATTTGCTCGCTGCATTTTCTTTCTTCAGAACACCATCTCTTTGAGTGTTTGGACTAGAGAATGACATGGGGACGGGTACCCATGAATAACCGTGGGAACATGGACAGAGCCCATGGGGACAGAGACAGGAACAGATCCCAAAGGGACAGAGACAAACTTGTCCCTTTCTCAATCTCTAAAAACTTGAGATTGGTATCAATATGTAAAAATTTAACACATCTTAGACAATTGGCAAATAAATTCAGTGATTAAAACCAACTGCAGAAGCTGCTTTTGGATTTATATTAAGTACTGTTAAATGGCATCATTTGTGCCTTGTCTGCTTTGATGTAGCAACTAGACTAGAGTCTTGTCTGCTGATCAGACTCCTCCCATCTGCAATATCCTTCCATCATGTGCCCAGCTGCTAAAGCATCTTACTTTTACTACAGCAGATTCATCCATCGTTGCTGGCATCAAGAAGCATTTCCACCATTTAATAGACACTTATTTTCCTGTTCATCCACTACACAGTTTAAGTTCTCTTCTACACCCACGTCTGAAAGATTTCCAATTACCTTCCCAGATGATGTGAAAACATAAGCAATTGAGTCTTTAAAACCAGATCAAAATGGAAGGCTCTATCTG